>NC_134141.1:99440000-101995000 GCF_033958435.1 Carettochelys insculpta
TCTGATTAGTAAAAGTGAAAGCATGTTTTTAAAAATACAGTTTTCTTTCCCCCAGTCATGCTCTGTTACTCGTTTACTTCACTCAATATGGACATTGGAAACAGCACTCTGTTTCAGTTCTAGGGTTCCATGCTAAAACATCTGGATTGCAAACACTACACAGTAATGTCTAAATACAAACTATTGTATCCTTTACATAAATAATAATAATTTAATTACTCATATTACATTTTATAAAAACTTTGTTTAATACTAAATGAAATTTTACAAACCCCTTCCTTTGGGTCTTATGCAGCCTGAGAATCACTCTTATTCTAAACCACTAAGCAAACGACTACGCTCCCCTAAGGACAGTAACAGTTTTGCCACCCCCTTCAACAGGAGTGTTAGCAGGCCATTAATGTGCTAAAAATATTTTCTGGAACAATTACAAACCCATAGACCAGTTATGGTCCTGATCCTACAAACTGACCAGTGCAGGTGGATCCATGAAACTGTACAGAACTTCACTAGTGCCAAGGGCACTTTGTTCAGGTACAGATATCCACCTGCAAAGATCATCTTGCTGAAAACAGGCCTGTAACTCCTCTTTTAAACTGAGGTGGCCTGAAAAAGTAAGCACCAAAGATAAGCAAATAACAAACTGTTGATGCTACCTATATCAAGAGACCTCCTTTTAAACGTGATAGGTTATATTTAATTCCTGGATTAATCTAGATAAGGATTAAAATTATATCAGTAAATGTCAGTAAATGTCAATTTAACCACCATACACACAAACCCATGAAAAATATTTTCATAGGCAATAAATGAAATGTGTATGTATGTAGCTAGATAGATAGATCAAAGTAAGTAATATTCTGCTTGAGAATTTATTATAGAGTTTGATTTAAGAATACTTTGTATATTTTCATGTGTGATATTGACAGTTTGTGTTTTAAGGTTTATAAGGGCTTTACTTTTTTGAATATCAATGTCTGTTGTCATTATGTAACTACCGACACTCCGACCATAATTGTCATAGGAATTTGACTTTTATCATTAATAAAAAGGAAAAAATGCTTAAGAATGAATATTGATTACATCAGCATTATAAAAAATACTAGTTGAATTGTAATATATCTAGCTGTATGTTATCATACCTTATTATTTAGTTTAAGATGAAAACAAGTGCAATGCCAATTCAGAAACTACAGAAGTGACTGGGGAAAAAAAGTCATTCCCCAACAAGCATTTTAAAAAAATATCTGAGTTCCACTGAAAACAGAGAACAACGAGAAGTCCTGTGGCACCTTATAGACGAACAGACTTACCAGAACATAAGCTATCATGGGCAAAGATCTACTTCGTCAGATGCATGTCAGACATCCTTTCACATTTTCTGTGTGCTTTTCTATTTTCTTGCATCTGACAAAGTGGATGTTTGCCCATGAAAGCTTATGCTCCAATAAATCTGTTAGTCTATAAGGTGCCACAGGACTTCTCATTGCTTTTGTGGATACAGACTAACACAGCTATCCCTCTGATACTTTAAAACATAAAATTATGCGGAATCCAGGCTAAAGATACAATCAAGTTATGAAATGCAACCAAAGAAATTGCAATCCCCTATTCAAATAATAAATGTGAGTATGCATTTACATGTACACCCCAATTTGGGAATAAATTAAAGTACGCACACACAAGCAATATTTAGTCTACTGAAATATATTTCGTCTCTCTTAGGAGCAAATGCTGCTCTCTGTGTGTTACACTGGTGTAACAGACTAAAATGTGGCCTGTTCTTCTCCATCTATCTTATAACCAGTTTTTTTTCCAAAAAAATACTAACATCTTGCATTTCATTATTTTGTTTTTCTATTCCATTTACACCAGAAAATAATTTTGCACATCTTTGTAAACTGAATATCAAGACAGATACATTACACTGAGCAAAACTGTGATGAATGAATCTCTGATGAATGGGATCACCTCACAGATCACCTGCTCAGACTCAATACACTCTCTGGCTTGTTATTCATGTCCCTTTGGAGTTAATCATTTGTTTTCATTGGAAAAGAAAAAAAAACATTATCCAACAACTAAGAATGTAGGAGAATGAGTGAATGAGAAATGAAACTAACTAGTTATTACTAAGAAGTACCTTTTGGAGCCTCCAATATAGGTGAAGGTAAAGGTGGAGTCAGAGTACCTGAAATCTAAAATATAAAGGGTTGCATTATTACAAATGATCATTTCAAATCCTTTGGGTTCGTCTAAAATATCTGATATCCCACTCGCTCTCATACTGCTAGAGCTGGGGGGAATCAGAATGCATCAGAGCAGCCTGCAGCAGGAAATCTCCCTCCCATTTGCAACAAGTGCCCTGGTGCTATGGCAACGGCAGGAATTTCCATTGTCAGTGAAGGCAACAGGCAGCGACAAGCCAGGAAGCTCAGGCAAACCAAATATTGCTCAACAGTGATCACCATAAAGCAGCACGAAAACACCGGGGCTTAGCCCGGAAAGACCTCGTTTATGACCTACTAATATTTCGCCTCTGGATTAATGCATTTAGGAACGAGATGACCAAAAAAAATCTAATTTCCCATGCAGCAAGAGCTAAGCAGCCCCAAACGGCACCGACCTAATCTGAGTAGCACCAATCCGAGCTGTATTCCACCCACCACCGGCAACCTGCGCAAAACAAGCCGAAAGTCTTGCTGATCGCATGAAAAACGACCGTGGGTTGAGGGGCTCCTTGTGATCGGCGGCAAATGCCTAGCGGAGACACGTTTCTCTGCGTGTGTATTGCATTTGCTCCCTGTGCTTATGCATTCCACTTCTGTAGCTGGGCTCTCATACAGTACCTGGTCTGCCTTCTCTCGTGTGTGTGTGTGTGTGTGTGTGTGTGTGTTGAGGGAGAACGGGGAAGACAGACACACACACATACACACAAAGACTTAAGGGGCAGCGACCGCCACTGTAACTGTTGCAAAATGAGAACCGAAATGGGACAAGCGAAGCCCCGACCAAACATGTCGCGCTGGGAAGCAGGAAGCAGGCAGAGAGGGAGGGGAAGAGAGTGGCAGCTGGTACGGAGAACTCACCTGCAAACAGGCAGTCCTTCTCCACCTTGCACTTTTGGATCACAGTGTCAATATCCTTCTGAATCCTCTCTTGTCTTGAACACATCCCCATGAAATAAATCCCAAGGGGGGGAAAAAAGCTGCCTTTATCCCCACCTCACCCCCCGCTCTGCCAGTTTCAATATGCAGTTAGAAGATGGACCCTCTGGCTCGATGGCTGAAGTATTTCCACCCCCGAAGTGCTGACCCACTCGGGCGGAGAAGAAGGAAGCCGATGTTGCATGCCCAGATGTGACCGCCCAGATGTTGCAGCCGCTGCTGGATGGCAATTTCCTCCTTCCCTGACAACAGAGTCAGCTGAGGAGGTTGCTGGTGGCGGCGGGGCTGACACGGAAGCCTCTCCACACACTCCTGCCCCCCGCACCCCCGGCCGCGCTGGGCTGGCAGGGCCGGCGAGCAAACAGCAACAACAACAATCACCCGCGGCGGCGGCGGGAGCAGCTCAGCGAGCGGCAGAGAGGCGCGCGCACGGCTGCTCCCGGAGAGGCCGAAGCTGCTGCTGCTGCTGCTGCTGCTGCAGCTACGCCAAGCCGCAGACCCTCCCCTCGCTGCTGCTCCCAGCCCCAGACAGACACTCCGCCTGCCACACGTCCTTTGCTCTGCAGCTGCTGCCGGCTTCTCTTCGCGGCGGGCGTCAAACCAGCCGGCGGCGCCGCCCAGCGCCCAGGCTCCCGGCGGAGGTGGAGGGGAGGCAGCTGCTGCCCAGAGCGGGCCGAGGCTGGCAGCAGGCGAGCAGCATGTGCAATGGAGACAGCCGCCCCCAGCCTCCCTCCCGCGGCTTCCCTCTGGCGCAGCGGGGACTGGCGCCCAATAGCAGCGCCCCCGCTACGCGGCGCAAAGCACAGGGCCCCCGATCCGGGCCGGGCCGGCGGGAGCTGGGCACGGGTGGAAGGGCGGGCAGTGCCCCTGGGACACGCGGTGGGAAGCCGGCACCGCGAGCGACATTTCTGGCCCCGCCAGGCACGAAGCCGGGGGAGCGACAATGCGTATAAAGCAATGAAAGGGTAAAGAACGGAGCAGGATCAGAAGGGGACAGCAGAGCTTCATAGCCCCAGCAGGGGGCAGTTGGGTTCCCTCAGCCAACAGGGACAGTCATGGCAGCTGGCGGGAGGAACAGGAGCAAATATACTCCCATGTCCCCCACCACCACCCAGCAGGAGCGTGGGAGGAGAGGACAAGTCCAGCCAGGGCCCTTTCCCTTCCCTAGCCAAGCACAGGGACCTTTTTGTAGACTCGCCAGTCTGGGACAAGAGGCCCCTCTGGCCCGCAGCTATGGCAGTGAGCAGATCCCTTTGGCTTTCTCAGGGCACAGGCAAGCAGCACAAAGGTGGAGGAGAAGCCCTGCTGGACCCCTTGGTCCCCATCCCACCTGAACCTGACTCTGCAGGGGAAACCCACTTTGGTGGGCCTGTGACATGGCACCGGGCCAGTGGAGTCAGACTACTTTCTTCTGTTGGGACCCTGGTTCTGTTCTTCCTTGCCATTTCTCTCACCCCGTCAAGCTGTCTCCCTTGCCCTTTACTACTTGACCAGTGAACTCATCTCCTATGAGTCCCTCTCATTTATTGTGGGAGGAAGAGTGTAGGGGTTATTTTTATACACATATCTGCCCTAGGACAGTGATTTCCAACCAGTGTGCTGTAGCATACTGGTGTGCCCTGGGAACTGTCCACATATACCCTGAAATTTTGTCAATTTTCCCTGGCAGTGGTTCTTTTCCCCCCAGAGCCACTGGGGGAAAGGGAAATTGACAACTTAGCACCCCATGGGGTTCCAGCAGGAAGGCTGTCTGAGTCCCAGCTAGCACAGGGTTTGTCAATTCCCTCTCCCGATGATGGCTCTGTGTAGAGTCACTGAGGGGAAATGCCAGCCCCATGGGACCCTATTCACAGAAAGGCAGCTGAAACGCTCCTTCCTGGCCTGAAATGGCTGGCAGGTAGTCCACTCCCACTCCCTTCTATGGCAAGGGGGAGGGAAGGAGCCTGTTAGAGCTGGGACACAGTTTAAATGCTATGCCCTGGGTTCAATGGGCTGGTAGGGAGAAGAGCCTGTTTTGAGTGGTTACTTGTTTACTCAACATCCCTAGCCTGGAATTGAGCAGATGTTGAAAGTGTGTCTGTGCTCACTGTCTAAGATGGTGTATTCCGTGGTGGATTTGAAACATTAATGTATTTGATCCTTGTTTAGTTTGTTGTACGCCAGCCTGGGATCTGTGGCAGTCTGGAAAATAAAAAGATCATAGGAAATATGTTTTAAATAAATTATAAAGCTACTATCAATTATTTTTTAAATTAATGTTTCCAATAACGTGTTCTGAAAATCTATATTGTGGTTTCTTTTTCTTTTAATGAAGTGTACATAGCAGCTAAAATTGGCTTTGATGGGGGTCTGCAGACAGTTTAGGGGTGATTGGGGGTGCACGCTACTTAAAAGGTTGGGAACCACTGTATATGCACTTGTAAGTTGCAAACCTCTCTAGTAAGACTGTAACCATAGTCTATCTAAAGTTTATGAGCAATTGATTCAGCTGAAAAAAAAGTGTGCAATGGAATTGTTTGTCTCAAAGTGTGCCATATTACTGAAAAGGATAGGAGCCACTGCCTTAGGGAACTAACATTAAATTGGTCACCCATCTCTGATTTAGCCACCCCAACATGGCCAGAGACAGGGTCTTGCCAGTCCCACACCGCCAAGGAAGAGCTGGCCAGCCCATCACAACCAGAACTGCTCCAGTCTGGCATGCTGGCCATCCAACCAGTTACCTGGTAAGCATTCTGGCAAGCTTAACACTTACCATGTAATCAGTTAACTTTTTATATCTCTATTTTGATTATACTGCGTAGGTATCATATCCCTTTTCTATCATTGTTTGACTATTCTGTTTCTAGATAGTAAGCTATTCAGGGGAGGCATTTTTTACTTTGTTGTACCACCTGGTGTTGTAGCACCAGGAAGTCCAGACTGAATCCTCCATGTGCTACTGTAATAAAAGTAAATAACCAATATAACACAATTCAGAAGGACTGGCACAATCTCACTCCATGCCTACAAAACCAATTACCCTCCATCATCCCAAGAGCTAGGTAAATAATTCATAACAAATGGGAGTGAACATAGCAAAAGACAATTTGTTTAAAAATTCAAAAGAATGTTCTTAGAAGATGTTGTTTCAGTCCTCACCTAGCTTTAACTACTTATCATCGATTATTCATTACTGAACACAATTACTTTGGAGTATTTTCATTAGACACATCTGTATTAATCATATGTTGTTGATTTCTGACATGAGAATACATGTGATCTTTATGTGTTTCAAAGTGTAAATACACAGGAAAAATAATGCCATAAAATTACATTTGCCAAATGTCCATATTTATCCTTGCTCCAATTTCATTAAACAAGGAAAAATGATGATTAGTAGCAGAGAGAAAGCTGTGCTGGTCTATATATTATCAAAGCAAAAAAGCAGTAAAGTAGCCTTTTAAAGACTAACAAAATAATTTATAAGGTGTTCGTGGGAAGAAGTGGGTCTGTCCCATGAAAGCTCACCTAGTAAATTATTTTGTTAGTCTTTAAAGTGCTATTTTACTGCTTTTTTGTTTTAAGGAAAAATGAATGGGAAGACAAAGATTAGTGAGAAAAATGAACAGATACAGCTGAACAACAATCAAAATAGTTCTAGGCTGCTAGAAATACTATATTGTGCTGTGAATCTCCACCACTAAGCAAATAGAACTAGTCTTCCAAGTAACATTTCAATGACACTTTAAGTGATGTGGTCATTCAGAAGAGTCTACACTATCCCGTAAGATTTTACTGTGTCTCAGTACAGTCAGCAATAATAGTGTTCACTGACACAATTTAATGAGACTTTACTGGCCCATACAAGCTTTGACAAAAAAGTGTAATAAAGAGACTCTTCAGGTATATTCAAAAGTTATACTCGATAATTTTAGCCCATTTCTGTTTGGTATTAGTGTCCATTCTTGATCAAATAGTGGATTGCTATGTAGTGCAATGCTGTCTCTGCTGCATTTTTTCTTTC
The DNA here is from genome assembly GCF_033958435.1 of Carettochelys insculpta. Lineage (NCBI taxonomy): Eukaryota > Metazoa > Chordata > Testudines > Carettochelyidae > Carettochelys > Carettochelys insculpta. The sequence goes on from NC_134141.1 coordinate 99,447,174, forward strand.
TTCCCATGCACAATGCTCTGCAGGGTAGCATTCAACACAAATCAAGATAAAACATATTTTAGTCACATCTGCTAACTGTAATTAAAGCCCTGTAAGAGGCCACTTGTCCTCCCCACTTCCTGCTAAACTATTGGTTTAGTCACAGTGAGAGTTTAAATAGTTAGCTGACATGACGCTGTACAGAATTTGTCTTGTTCTTCACTGACCAACCTTTTTTCACCATCATGTCCCTTAACATGATTAATGACATCCCTGTTCAGCCACAATAAAATTTCATAGATTGGACAATAGTGAATAAAAACTTAAGCTGTAAAGCAGTCCACGGACTTCTGTGGAGCTAACACAGTGATTCATTTGATCCATGATTTCACCACGTGGTCTCAAACAAAGTAGAAAACCTAGTATAAATGTCTGTATCAATGTATGTTTATTAATTCTGAGCCAAGCTCAGTGACTTAGTTTACATTTCCAGATAATGAGGCAGTTAGGGCTCCAGAGTATCTGCTGACACTAATGCAGTTACTCTATGGACAGTTGAACCCAGCATAACATTATTAGGATTTCTGAGCCCACAAATTCAGAAGAACGTATTGAACAAGGCACCTGTTGTAAAACCAAGGAGACACTATTGTAGAGCTAAAAACAAACAACCCTAGTTTTTCAAAAAATTCAGAAAAGCAGAAGAGACCTCTTACCTTAACTCATTGTTACAGTGATGCTCTTTCTGCATACTATATGCTGTAGCCAGAGTGATGTTGCATATTCTACCAAAGTTATAATAAAAATCTTAGAAACAAAAGCTTTACAAATAATTTAAGGTTCCACATGAACTCAGATAACTGAGAAAGATGGAAGCAAGTTATCATTTGAGAGTGAAATGATCTTGATTCTGAAATTTTCAATGGATGTCATTTCTACTAGCTTTGAGTCCAGCTCTTTCAGTGAATGAAACAGATCTACATTAACTGTGAGGCAGATTTTTTTCTTCATTCAAGTGTAAATCAGGTAATTCAGCTGAAGTCAATGGAGTTATAACAGTGTGAGATAAGGTGCATAAAGAGATGGCCAAAAGGAAGCCTGTTAAAACAATGTGACCAGTGAATGAGAAAGCTACCTAACAAAAGCCTAATATAAAGCAGCAGAAATGTAGCACATTAAAGACTAACAAAATGATTTATTCGGTGATGAGCTTTCATGGGACAGACCCACTTCATCAGATCAATTTCGTTGCCAATGCAGACTGACAATTATAAGTACTGAGGACCCAAAAAAAATTGCAATAAAAACTGACAAATGAAATAGGATTGAAGGAAGGGGGTGCAGGTTGGGGGATATTAATTCTCCTTGTAATGCATGAGGTAGTTGATGTTTCTGTTCATACCACGTTAATGTGTCAAATTTGAATATGAACTCTAATTCTTTTTGTTCCAGGACACAAATTCTCAGGTCTTTAACAGAATGGCCCACTCCACTGAAGTGTTCACTGATCGGCTTATATGTTTGGAGTTTCTTGACATTTGCTCTGTGTCCATTTATTCTTTGGCAAAGGTTTTGCCCAGTCTGTCCAATATAGATAGTGTCCAGGCATTTTTGGCACATAATAGCATATATAATGTTGCAGAAAGTGCACGAGAATGTGCCTTTGATCTTGTAACTAACATGGTTAGGTACAGTGATGGTATCCCCATAATAAATATGTGGACAAAGTTGTCAGTGGGGTTTGTTGCAAGGAAAAGTTGCAGGATTAGTATTACAGTGGTGTAGCCTGTGATTGCTGATGAAAATCTCTCACAGGTTAGGAGGTTGTTTATAGGAAAGGACAGGCCTGTCACCTAGAGCCTCTGTAGTGTAGCACCCTGATCCAGAATAGGTTGTAGGTTTTTAATGATGCATTGCAGGGGGTTGAGTTGGGGGCTATAGGTGATGACAAGTGGTCTGTTGTTGATCTTCTTGGGCCTATCTTGAAGTGTTTGATTTTCTGGGTATTCATCTGGACTTGTCAATTTTTTTTTATTTTATTTTATTTTCCTTCTCCTGGTGGGTAATTCAGTTTTATAAATGCTTGGTAGAGGTCTTGTAATTTTCAGTCTCTGTCAGTAGTGTCAGAGCAGATGCGATTGTGTCTAAGGGCTTGACTGTAAATGATGGATTGTGTGGTATGAGCTGGATGGAAGCTGGAGGCAGCTAGGTAAGTGTAGCAGTCAGTGGGTTTCTGGCAGAGAGTGGTGTCGATGTGGCCATCAGTGATTTGTACTGTGGTATCTAGGAAATGTATTTTTCGTGTGGAATAGTCAAGACTGAGATTGATGATAGGATACAGGCTGTTAAAATCTCTCTGGAATTCTTCCAGAGTCTCTTTACCATGGGTCCAAATGAGAAAGATGTCATTGATGTAGGTGATTTGCCAACCTTGATAACAATTTTTCTGCTTTGTCAACCTCGATAACAATTTTTGGACCTCGGTGCTTTATATATTGAGTCTGTTCTGGCATGGCTATGATCTGAAGAAGGGGGTCTGTCCCACAAAAGCTCCTCACCTAATAAATTATTTTGTTAGTCTTTAAAGCGTTACATGACTGCTTTTTTGTTTTTATTGATGTAGAGTAGGTAAAGGAGGGGTCCCTTCCTTTGATGCTCATATTTATCTCAGACACGACAACTAACATCCCCCCACCCCAACCTCTTTCCTTCAGTCCTATTTGATTTGTCAGTTTTTATTGCAATTTTTTTTGATCCTCTATACTTATAAATGTCAGTCTTTACTGGAAATGAAATTGATCTGATGAAGTGGGTCTATCCCACGAAAGCTCATCACTGAACAGATCAGTTTATTAGTCTTTAAAGTGCTACATTGCTACTCCTTTGTTTTGTTGGAATACAGACTAACATGGCGATCTCTCTGCTACTATTCAAAAAGCCTAATATGGCAGCTTTTTAGTCTCCCTTACATTGAGCATGTACTTTCACCAAATGATCTGCTGGCACAGGAAGATACTGTGAACAGGATGGCAAAAGTGGCCCCTCTGATTTTTTTTCTAGGGCTGTCAAGCAATTGAAAGTTAGTCATTATCAATCATGCAATTAATTGTGCTGTTAATAAGAGAACACAATTTATTTAAGTATTTTGGAAATTTTCTATTCAAATATTTTTATTTTAATTACGATGCATGCTAATGGCTAGATCAAAGAATACTAATGAGGCGCTGAAATGCATATTCAGTGCCTCATTAGCATGCCACCAGCTGTGGCACTTCAAAATTGCCGCGTTTTGCTCCTGCGTGGCTCATCTACCTGGGGGTCCTTTTCAAAAGGACCCCCACCAACATCAAAATCCCTTTATTCCTATCAGCTTGTAGGAATAAGGGGATTTCAGCACCTCATTAGTATTCTTCAGTCTGGCCATTAGCGTGACCATTTCGAAGTTTTTGGTAAGTGTAGACACAGCCTCTGCATTGTAATTAAAATAAAAATATTTGAACAGAAAATTTCCAAAATACTTAAATAAATCCTATAAGCTCATAGGACTAAGGTGATTTTGATACAGTGATCCACAGCCAACAAGAGCTGCACACAGCCATATCTGTGGACTGGCATGTGAACAAAGTGCCATCAGCCTGCCAGGGGCTAACCACATCTAGCTTATTGCCTAACTCTGCACTAAAAGCTACTGTAATATAAATAAAACAAATTAATGAGAATGAGAAGTGGAAAGATCTTTGATTAGAGGCCAAATGAGAAGTTAAATCAATTCCTGAACCAAAACTGAAATATGCAATAAAAGCCTTTAAGCTGTTGCCCCCTTTTTGTGCACACAATGTATGAATTCTAGAGTCCTGAAAGTCAGAAATTGAGTGCAGCCAAGCAGGATGTACAACTGTAGGTGACTTGTGGTAGCTCTTGAAGATGCACAAACCTCCTGCGCTCCTTCCAAAAATGTAACAGGAAGGACCATCTCATATAAACTAAGGCAAAAGAAGTATTACTGTCCTGGCACAGACATACAGAACTACTTTACAACAGTGGCACCACAGACATTTAGCCAAAGGCCAATTTCCGTATTATAGACACTGCAAAGGGCTACATTAGTGATACCATGCCTCAGAATCATATTTCCATAGTTTCTACTACAATGGGTGCTGTGAACAGCAGTGGCGGATCAAGTCACAAATCAGACTTTGTGCTGACACTACATCTTAACATTAAACTTTCTGATTCCAGTAACCCTACTATATTTTCCTTCTTTTAGTAATTGCTTCTTTTTGCTTCCTCCATTACCCTAATTTCTTTCTCATCTTATACAGCCCATCTTTCCCCATGACTCATATTTTTCCCACCTATGCCTGTTTACACCTTCTCCCTATTTATTCTCCCCCTAACAACCCCAGTGTCTCACTCTTCTAACAAGATTCATTCATACCCTTTTGTTTCATTCACCTTCATCCCATTCTTCTCTCCAATTCTGTTTCATGCTTCCTTCCTCATGTCTCACTATTCTTGAGGGTGAACTGGAAGGGGAATGATTTCCATTTTCCCTAACCTGGCCCTGAAAGAGACAGGAGCTTGTCAGTGGAGTTTGCTCTTCTCCCTTTGAAGGAAAGGAGATTTTCAGCAGCTCTCTGCTTTCCTCACAACCTGACCTTACACAGATCCAGAAAGGACTGATGGTTGCTCTTAGTGTATGTAATTTCAGATGCTTACGGTAGTGAAACCAAGAGGAAAAAAAAACAGTACTTTAATGGGAGTGCAATGGGTGGTCAGTGAGGTGTTCAGCAGCTTGCAAGGTGGGTTCCTTTCATACTCTGCTGCTCACAAACTGTTTCTAAAATCTGACATTAATTTATCATTTACAGCAGTCATTTAAGTACTGACACATCCTCGTAATAAACCTTAGTGGAGAGTTTGCTTCCAGAATGGTGTCTGACAGTTGTTTGTCAAACCTGTTCTTCAAAGCCTGTAGTGATGGGAATTATGCAGGTTTCCTTATCACAAATGGAATCATTCAGAGTCTGGTTGCTGTACCTGCAGTTGGTAGGGACACCACAGAAATAGAGCTCCAGAGAAACCATGCTTCTAATTGGGAAGAAGTATGGGAATTAGTGTAGAGATATAGTGCTCTCTGTGCAGGCAACTCGAGCCTTCAGCAGATCTTGGAAGACCCATGGGTGTTGGAGTCAAATACTTTCCCTGTTCAGAAGAAGGTAGTAGGAAAAGAGAACCCTTTCTTTATCTCCCCTCCCCATGACTATTCAGAATAGCACAATGATTTGCAAACTCTTAAATCATTCAGTAGACATTACCCACATGTTGCAATCTTGATGTATGGAAGAGATCAAAGAAAAGCTAATCATTCTGACCATTGGTTTTATGGATAATCCAGCTACATGTTCCATATACTATATGACCCTTCTGATCTGAACAACATTTAATTAAGGAAGACAACTTGAGCACAGAGCAGATTAGTGGTGGCACTGAAAAGGCTGCTTCCAGAGCAGACAAGAATGGATGGATAGTCTTAACTTAGGCTTCAGCTCTGGATCCCTCACTTCCAGAACAGTCCTTGAAGCATAGGCAGCATGGCATAATAGACCTTCAATCTTCTCTACCTTACACTGGGAACAAGTCCAGTTTCCAGCTAGCCACAAGTTATGGACAATGCAAAGGTGGCTTAAATTTCCTATTCCCTTCTTCTCGGTTCTGCAAAACATAGATTGACCAAAGATGGTGATTTATGCCAGAATTTTCAAATCACGATGGCTAAAATTAGACCTCCAAAATCCATATTTTTGGCATCTAAATAAACATGCCCAATTTTAAGAAGTGCTATGCTTCCATAGCTCCCTTTGAATCAGTGAGACCAAAGAATACTTAGCTTTGAAGATCTTGGTGTCAAAATCTTCCCTAGTAAGTCCCTGTGGCTTTCTCCTCCTTACCTTACATCTCACAGAGCTCGTTGTCATCTGTCTACCCATCATAGAGAACTATATGGCTATGTCTACACTAGCCCCAAACTTCAAAATGGCCATGCAAATGGCCATTTCGAACTTTACTAATGAAGTGCTGAAATACATATTCAGTGCTTCATTAGCATGCGGGCGACCACGGCACTTTGAAATTGACACGCCTCACCGCTGTGCGGCTCGTCCCGATGGGGCTCCTTTTCGAAAGGACCCCGCCTACTTCGAAGTCCCCTTATTCCCATGAGCTGATGGGAATAAGGGGACTTTGAAGTAGGCGGGGTCCTTTCGAAAAGGAGCCCCGTCGGGATGAGCCATGTGGCGGCGAGCCGCATCAATTTCGAAGTGCCGCGGCCGCCCGCATGCTAATGAAGCGCTGAATGTGTATTTCAGCGCTTCATTAGTAAACTTCGAAATGGCCATTTGCGTGGCCATTTCGAAGTTTGGGGCTAGTGTAGACACAGCCAAAGGCAGAAATGTAGAGTAGATTTATTGGGTTGATTTGGGGAACAGATTCAAGATCACTAGATTAGCACTTTTCTTTCCCCAGCTGCACTTTGCTCCATGTGGTTACCATCTACTCCCACCTTTGTCATGGCTAGATGCAATTCTGATCCCCACTCTGGTCTCATTGCACCCCATCAGGTGTTCAGCTCCATTCTTTTACCTTTCTTGGGACAGAATCTCGTGATCCTAAAACAAAATAAAGGCTCCGTGCAGGTCTCTCTTATCCACAGCTCACCATTCCCTAGATTGGGGTGTGCAAAGTGAGCGTGGCTCCTCTCGGAGGTCCGTGAAATTTTGTCAGGGGGGCACAGCATGATCAGCTGCTGAGTCCCATACTCATCCATCTAATTGAAAATGTTGAAATATGTTACTGCTTTTACGTACGTGTATTCACATTTATGGACAAATTAATAAAGTTTTTATATTTAACCTACTTATTTTCTTACATGTGCCAAAAGGGTTTTTTTCATATAAAAATGACCAACATTTCCAATGGTTTGGATTACATTAGACAGGCTGGGTGTGGGTGGGGGCACAATGTAAAAAGTTTGCTCACCCCTGCCCTAAATGCATATGAGTGCCTAACTTTTTCATCTCCTCATATAGGTGCATGTATTTGTCTGTTCTCTGCAAGCAGCTCCCTACCACTGGATCTTTCCCATTCTTGGCCAAACAGCTGCATAACTGAGCTGAAACCAGGGATGTAGGTTTTTTGCAGCAAGTCTTAAGTATTGTCTCTTAACCCTTGAAGGATCTACCAGGAAGCGATTTATCTAGCATTACTATTTCGCTGTCATGTTTATGTACCAACCACCTGATATTAAATTAGATCAATGTATGTATATACTCATCTCAATGATCCAATAAAGCCACACAGTGATTATCCTAGTAACCACGTTATATACAGTATTAAATTACAGGACATTCCGTTACCCTTCAGAGTGACTTTCCCCATGGTGGCTAGTTAGCCATCTGCATTAGATCCAATGCTGAGTTTATAAGCTTTCTGGAGTCCATAACATGCAGCACATGGAAAACATCGTTAAATATTTAATAATTCTACTGCCTCTGAACTAGTCAAGGACACATCTTTGCCAAAATCAAGGAGAAACAAATTTGTATTTCTTAAGCTGAGCCAATTTGGAGTGAAGATGAACCAAAAGAAGGAAAATGTTTGAAGAAATGAGTTCATTTCACTTTTAATGCCTTCCTGTGATACGCTCCCACCAACACCTGTGGTATTTGAGGTGGATTGCTTTAGTTTTCATTAAGCTACAGAATAGTTTTAAAATCACATTAAAAATAAGGTCAACTTCATCTTTCACACTGGAGAGCGTAATACGCCTTCATGAAACAGAGACAGCAATGATTGTGAAGACTGTTCTTGTGAAAGGGGAGAAACTGATAAAGAAAGAAAACAATAACCTTTAAAGGTTAAAAAGCAAATGCAAATGAAAATAAGAAATAATTAAAAGAAAATGCCTGAAGCTATAAATTTACAGCCAGTAGTACAGAAGTTAACGCAAAAATTTCTCAATTTTGAGAGCTCACATGGTGCTTGTTGGTTTGTTCTGCTTTGGAAAAAAAAAAGTGCTATTTTCCACCAGACAGGTTTTTACAATCTCTCACAGCTATAATACTGCTAAAATTAAGTAAAAATTATTTATGGTCTCAGTCTTCAAGCCAATCAGAACTTAATCAAACACTATGCTTTCTTCAGCCAAAGCTTTTAGCAAACCTCATCATTCAAGTGTTCTGTGGGATGCTTTTCATGACATATTAGCCACGTCTACACATGCACGCTACTTCAAAGTAGCGGCGCCAACTTCGAAATAGCGCCCGTCACAGCTACACGTGTTGGGCGCTATTTCGAAGTTAACTTCGATGTTAGGCGGCGAGATGTCGAAGTCTCTAACCCCATGAGGGGATGGGAATAGCACCCTACTTCGACGTTGAACGTCGAAGTAGGGAACGTGTAGACGATCCACGTCCCGCAACATCGAAATAGCGGGGTCCTCCATGGCGGCCATCAGCTGAGGGGTTGAGAGACGCTCTCTCTCCAGCCCCTGCGGGGCTCTATGGTCACCATGCGCTTCTGGCTGCTGCTGCTGCAGCTGGGGATCCATGCTGCATGCACAGGGTCTGCAACTAGTTGTTGGCTCTGTGGATCTTGTGCTGTTTAGTGCAACTGTGTCTGGAAGGGGCCCTTTTAGGGAGCGGCTTGCTGTTGAGTCTGCCCTGTGACCCTGTCTGCAGCTGTTCCTGGCACCCTTATTTCAATGTGTGCTACTTTGGTGTGTAGACGTTCCCTCTCAGCGCCTATTTCGATGTGCTGCCCAACGTCGACGTTGAATGTCGACGTTGCCAGCCCTGGAGGATGTGTAGACGCTATTCATTGAAATAGCTTATTTCGATGTCACTACATCGAAATAAGCTATTTCGATGTAGCGTGCACATGTAGACGTAGCCATTGTGCGTCAAATAGCGCCATAGCCCTAGAAATGGTCAAGTCTATTTTAAAAATGTATTTGTTTGGCCTTGCTTTAGACTATCTTATTGATGATTGCAAAATGCTTCAAGATTCTTATCTCAGTGCTGCTATAGTTAGAAGAAAGATAGATTAGTTGAGAACATGATGTATGACAGAGTTGAGAAACTGCTGCAAAAAACTAAGAATCACTGATTTTTAAAGAGATTCACTTCGGCCTGATTGTACCCCTTCCACATTCACCTTGAATGTGAGAAACAAACCCTCAGAGTTAACTTCAAAGGTGCTCACACACATATTTCCAATAACTGAATTTTCAGCTTGTGTGCATGAAGTTTTGAACCATAAATTGTTGGACTCTTTTTAATCAGAGGTTAGAAACAACCATGTGACTTCCAACTAACTACAATTAAACAACACAGCTTGAATAATAAATATTCAATGAAATTCCCAAAATGTAAGTGAATAATTTTGAAATAGGAATAAATTCAGGAATGTCAATGAGCAGAAAATGGTCATAACCAAATATTTTTTGATTAATCTTCTCAGCTCTAAAATGTTGTGTCCCAAATTCAGACAGGCTTATTTTGTGATATAGCCTATTTCCAGTACAGCACTATCTCTATATCTGAGGAAGTGGGTCTGCCCCACAACATCGCATCACCTAATAAATTATTTTGTTAGTCTTTAAAGCGCTACATGGCCGTGTCTACACGTGCCCCAAACTTCGAAATGGCCACGCAAATGTCCATTTCAAAGTTTACTAATGAAGCGCTGAAATGCATATTCAGCACTTCATTAGCATGTGGGCGGCCGTGGCACTTCGAAATTGACGCGCCTCGCTGCCGCGCGTCTCATCCAGACGGGGCTCCTTTTCGAAAGGACCCCGCCTACTTCGAAGTCTCCTTATTCCCATCAGCTCATGGGAATAAGGGGACTTCGAAGTAGGCGGGGTCCTTTTGAAAAGGAGCCCCATCTGGACGAGCCGCGCGGCGGCAAGACGCGTCAATTTCACAGTGCCGTGGCCGCCCACATGCTAATGAAGCGCTGAATATTCATTTCAGCGCTTCATTAGTAAACTTCGAAATGGCCATTTGCGTGGCCATTTCGAAGTTTGGGGCACATGTAGACGTAGCCCATGACTGCTGTTTTGTGTTGTTAAGATAAGACTAACACAGCTACCTCTCTGTTATTATTTTGGGGTAGGTATTTAGCTGGGATAAGACCAGCCTTCTTGTTTAGAAAGGTAAATTTGACTCTTTGCCTTTCCCCGCTGAAAAAGGGTGGCAAAAATTTATTCCTGCCATTTGTTTTGGGCACAGATATTAGTCTGTATGTGGTAAACTGTTTGATTCATGGGCATAAATTGTTGCTCTAGAAGACAAGCCACAAAGTGTATAAATAAAATCAAATTCTGCTCTATATAGTGTCAGCCAGACTAACTCTAATCAATTGTAGGCAAACCTGGAATGGGAGGTTATATCTCAAGATCATTATTTACAGATTCCATGTTTAATAATTGAGATCTAAAGCTGTTTTAGGTTTGATGTGTCTTTATCACCAAAATGATGCAAACTGCATGGTCTCGTCTGAACCTTTGTATCTATGAATGGTTGAAATAGAACTTCTACTCAAAGGACGTATTTGATAGTTTTTCAACAAGCTCTTCCTCATATATCTGCTTTTCTCCTAAATCAATTATTAATCTGTTAGTTATTGTACTTAAACTATTTCGGTTTTACAGAGATGCTGTTTATTATAGTTTAGGTTATGGTGTGTGCAGAGCAGAGATAAAACGTTACATAAGAAGATTTATCTCAGTCGTTATGCATTGGTGATATTTGCTATGCACCAAGAGGCTGTTGAGTATTACAAACCATATTTTATTTTTATTAAATTAATTTTCCATCTTCCTACATAATTATCTAAATTCTCTAAACCACACAGATATAGCTCTTGGCATGGCACTGTTATATTGACAAGGGAAAGTTTAAAGAGAAATGTAGGTGGACAGACTTCTGATATACTTGGGAGCTGATTTATGCATTTAGGTAAACTCAGTTACTATATAAGAGCTGGATAAATAGTGGGAAAATTGTTCATGAACACACTTATAAATCTTTTCAGTTTGGCTACATTTCCACCCTTTTATTTGCTTATTCACTTAAAAAAAAAAGAAAATGGCTATTTTCTGATTTCTTGATCCAACAAGCCATATTTAACTGCATCCTGTGATCAATGATCTACTTTTTTAGTTTATCCACAACATCCCTCAAAAAACACATGACCAGGATTCATCACCAAATTTGCTTTCTTTGAAATATTAAGCTTCCTTGGCTTGGGCTGGGTACGGGCATGGAGTGCGACATGAACACGTATCTATCCCTCCCATTAATGATCACATAAGTGTGTATCAGATCATAGAACAGACCCCAATAGTTCATTGAGTCCAGTTCCCTGCACTCAAAGCAGGACCTATCACATCCCTGATTTTTTTTTTTTAAATCTAGCCTTCCTTAGGCCTTTGTAAGGCCCCCTCAAGGGCTGAGCTCACAGCCCCAGGTTTACAAAGCCAATGCTCTGAGCACTGAGCTATTTGAGTGTTTTTTGTAACCAACCCCCAAGTAACAGCACCTGTAAGCTTGGCAGTTCATAGTTCCAGCGCCTCTGGACTTGATGCCTCCATTATGAATGTAAAAAAAAAAAGTGCTCGAGCACAAGGCACCTAATTGCTTGAGCAAATTAAGCATTGCTACATAGTTTTCTTTTCTTTTTCTTACAGCTCCTTGTTTTGAGTGTAGAAAAGAAAGATGTAAATCAGTCCTTTGCTTTTGAAGCTGAAATGACTACATGTAGCCTAAGCAATGCCTGACAAAAAGCATTCTGTGTAAGCTACCAACTTCTTGTTAGTATGTGACTATCCATACTTTATGCTGCACTTATTTTCTGATTATGCCCTATGTAAATTGCTTAACCACTTAACCACTGTTCTGAGCGGCTCAGAAATTAGCTATAAAGTTTAATTCAATTGTGCTGTATGTCTTTAGCAAACATCAAGAATTGTTTTTTTTCCTGGACATGGAGTGCAGGTTCAGATTCTTCAATATGTAACACTATTATTAGTTTTAGAATGTGTTTTAAAATGTGTGCCCTGGGAAATACTACACATTCCTAAATAGCAAAAGAAAATGATGTGTTGGTAATTGGGTAGATTGCAATAGCAGTCATCATACACGAAACACTTTCCAAATTCATAGGAAGCAGTTGTAGACTTAATTAAAGTGTGTATAATCTAAGGCAACAGATGAAGGGTTGGAGAAAGGGATGCAATATATAAGCAAGGTGTAATAGATTTTATTTGTTGAGCCCCTTCCTCTCAATTTAAACTTACAAAAATTCCCCCTCCATAATTAAACCACAACTTCCATGCGAATTCCTTACTCAGTTCTAATATTCCTATTCCCTTCTCTTGCTATACAATTATTGACTATAAATAATGGGATTAACATACCAATTTTATACTCTGACACAGTGTTCCCAGTAAGTGGTGCAGTTATGCAGCCACTCCGGAGAGATTTAAATGCTGCCCAGCTGAGCACCCACAAGCAGATTTTTTGTTTCTTCTGGTGGTGCATATTTGCACATGCCTCAATGCACATAAAACTGCACATGGATGGAAAAATCCATACATGGATGCAGAAGATTAGAGGGAACAGAAATCACATATGTTTAGTAAATTATCTACACACCAAATCATCTCCAATGAAATAGAATGAACCTGAAACAGCCTGGAGACCATAAAGAATCCCAAACTGTCTGAGGACCAAGGCAGCTCCTTAAACTCCTGACCATAACAAAGTTTATTGCAATGGTGAATTAATCTAGCCCCAGTTATAAAGATGTTTTTATTGAAATTAACAGAAGAGTGTTGACAATAATCAAAGAGACTGGATATTTACTTCTGGGCATAACTCAAATCATAAATATCCTCTGTCTTGTTTTTTTTGAAATATTGAGATTAGAAACAATATTTGAGCTGCAGAGAAAGCTTAAAATATGAAGCCAAGTATTTTAGTGGTAGTCCAGATTTTCATTGCTCTTGTTTGAAATTATGCTATTGGTAGATCATTGACTCATCTGCTCCAAGTGTCTGAGAAGCCCTTCTTTCATGAAAAGTCTGAAAGACATGGCCAATCTTCCACATGGAGAGAGAGCTAATTGGTAACAAGGGCAATTTAACTTTGTCACATCAGAGCAAACATTCGTTATAGTCACAGTAGCTGAAATGACACCTGTTAGCTTACAGTATCACTGCTTCCATTCCTTCCTGTGCCAGCTACCAAGAAGCATCAGGGAAATGCTTTTGAAATGAATGCTATAACTGGCAGAAATCATTGCCAAGTCCCAAAGAGATAAATGAATGACAAATTATATACACGAGTATACAGGTAAACTGCCAGCTATAGTACCAACCATAGCAGTTTTTGATGATGGTTAAAAATGGTGGATGAGCAAATTTTTACATCTAGAATTATTTTTGCTCCCAAGAACTGCTAAAAAACTACATTTATTAGTGGCACTATTTTACTTCAGACAATAATGCATTGGTGTTAAATTTCACCTACCACTTTACTTTAGGGAACAGCATTTTTTTTACCATTCTTCTTTGGCTAGAAATGAAATACGAAAAATCTAAGATGACATCAAATCTATATTTTTAATGGGTGGAAATAAAGAAGGACTATAATTTATGATACTTTTGTGGAGCTGCGGAGTACTTAATAATTGAAGCCTTTGATTTTCTTAGGGCAATGAACTGTATTTTTATAGACAGTGAAAGCTGCTTACAGGGGAAAAAAAAGCCCTTAGAGGTACAACATATAACCCTTGGATAAAAATTAAAGGGAACTTCAAGGGATAACATCAGGATCCAAAGTTAGTTTTGGGATGTATTTTATTTTAATAAAAGCATTGCAAAATTTAATGTTGAAAAACATTTTCAAATAGTTGTTAAGTCCTAGCTCATTGCCTTATATACCCCACCAATGTAATGGGGGTGTGTCTACACTAGGAACTAACTTCAAAGTTAACTTACGCACTACTTTGAAGTAGCCACCAGAGAGTCTACACACATTTTCCCTTACTTCAGACCTAACTTCGAAGTGGGTAGCCCGGGAATGGAGTAGTGCCCTTTGAAGTTTAACTTTGAAGTAGGGTGTGTGTAGATGCTCAACTTCAACGTTGCTCACTTTGAAGTTGTACTTCGAAGAAAGCAACTTTGATGTTATTTTTGTAGTGTAGACATGCCCTGGATCTTTCAATACAGTGAAGTAAAAAGAAGTTTGATATTAAAGTTAACCATGTTAAAGAGGTAGGCCCATATTCTCCCTTACAGTTAGGGCACAATGTTGCATCACCAGTCCAAGTTTATTGTAAACCTGGTGCATCTGACCACAGCTGGGCTGGTGTAGGGTGTAAGGTTGTGCGATAAGCTGCCAGGTCAGGGCTTCTAGATAACATCAAATCCCAAGCATTCAATAATAATGAGTCAGGCTTCCAAAATAAAGAGTTAATGTCAAACACCACAGTTTGATTCCTTTTGTTTGCCATCTTTGGTTTCTATGCCACTATGGTATACCCAGGTCATGTTTCCAAGCTTTTGTTAATGAAAGCTGTAGATTCTTAAAACAAAAAAGCAGTCAAGTAGCACTTTAAAGACTAACAAAATAATTTATTAGGTGAGCTTTCGCGGGACAGACCCACTTCTTCAGATCATAGCCATACCAGAACAGACTCAATATTTAAGGCACAGAGAACCAAAAATAATAATCAAAGTTGACAAAACAGAAAAAAGTTATCAAGGTGAGCAAATCAGAGATTGTAGATTCTTAGTTGGTCATATGCATTCAGGAGCAGCGGTTTGAAAAAACAAGTCCTGTGGCACCTTATAGGCTAACAGATATTCTGGAGCATAAGCTTTCGTGACAAAGCGGGTCTTTGCCCAAGAAAGCTTATGCTCCAAAATATCTGTTAGTCTATAAGGTGCTGCAAGACCTCTTGTTTTTGAAGACACAGACTAACTCAGCTACCTCTCTGATACTTGTCACCATGCAAGGTTTGAAAAAAAATACCAATATTGTAAGACTGATGATTAAAAAAAAACTACAAGATTTGATAACTCTGCTTCCCTGGTTGCCATAATAAGACCATTGATGTTGAAGTTTTGAGCAACCCTGAGGCAGTTGTAATTAATTCAGGGGTAAGCAGAGGGAGAGGCAGATTCAGGGCATGGCAACTGAAGGAGAGGGGCATACAAAGCTGGCTTAAAGTCAAGCAGTCCTTTGCTATATTCTAGGATCTTGGGCCTAACTCTTCTAGAGCTAAAGCTCACTTCCTTTTATGGGACTAAATCATGACAGGCAGTAAACATCTGCAGCTCCCATTTAAGTAAGAGACACAGGAGACACAGCAGGTGCATGAAGTCTGCCTGGAATTGGTTGAGAACACTGAGTGGAATACTTTGAGGGCAATAATGTTAGAATTTATTTCTTCCTTAGTATGGTACCATGATATTTTACACAAAACGGGCTCCAATTAGTAAAAGGGGAGAGAGAGAGAGAGAGAGAGAGAGAGAGAATGCTAACTTTGACAGTCAAATATACAGAATGAGAAAACTGAACAAAGCTTCAAAGAAAAAAGGAAATACAAGATACTATGAAAACTGGCACTTAAGGTGCACAGATACTAAACTAAAATTAGATAATAAGGTTTTCTTATTCCCAATCTCCTTCTCAGGAAGACGAGATGATATCCCAATTGTAGCCTGAGCATGCAAGCCTATTTGCTAGTCACTATTTGGAAGAACCTTAAACTAAGCAGTCAAGCTTTGAATCTGCTCACCAGATGAGCCTGAGATTGTGATTCTATTCCCAAGACTGCACCCTGAGGCCAGTCTTCCTCCTCATACCCTCGAAAAAATTGTGACACAGGTGTACATCCTGAAAGTTTCCTTGGCAAGGCGGTGTATGGTTCAAGTAGCTTCCCTTGGCGCACGCCCATTACACCTCTTATCTGGATTTAAACATTTTCCTGCAAAGCAACCCAGACACAATAATATTGTGATAAGCCCGGGGTCAACGACCCATGGCATGGGTGCCAAGAGTGATACATGAGCTGATTTTCATTGGCACATGGGGCAGGATCTCAGCCTCATCTCTTCTCCCCCATGAAGCCAGGAGCTTGCTCAAAGCTTTGCTGCCCATAGATTAACAAAAGAGCAGCTAATGCTATCCATCACCACTAAAGATTAAAGCTCTTCATCTTAATTTAGTTATTAATGAAAATGTTATAAGTAGGACTATTAGTGACTTAAAAAAGTATCACTGGCACTTGGACCGTACACAGAGGTCAAAAGGTCAAATTTCGGCACTCTGCCTCAGAAAGGTTGCTGACCCCTGTGCTAAGCCATAAGGAACAGAAAGCTCTCAGCGTTTTCTGCGCTATAGAATTTTCTGCTGCAAGTTGAAGCTCTGTTGCTGGCAATAGGAAGGGTCACTTCAAATCAGTGTACTCACACAAATGAACATAATGCCAGTTTTTGATGCCAAATGGATTGCATCTGATGAAGCGGGTCTTTGCCTACAAAAGCTTATGCTCCAAAATATCTGTTAGTCTATGAGGTGCCACAGGACTTCTTGTTGTTTATGCAAATACCAGTCAGTGTCATTCCCTGCCATGGGTTGGTATTTCCAGATTTGTTCTCCCTACACATGCAAGAAAGGCCTTGCATGTTGAATAGTAACAGAGAGCAAGCTGCGCTAGTAAGCAAGAAAGGGCGTTTTTCACACCAGCTGGCCATGCTTGCTTAGAATCCACAACTTCTAGGTTCCGCTGAGTCTGAGCTTGTGATACCTGATTATCTTATTTTAGTCCCTGTTTGGTCTTATCTGAGAGCTGGGAATGACAGCTTTGTTCTTTTTTCCTTCTGGGCATTCATGTACCTCTAAATGCCTGTAAACAAACCCAGGTATTAGAGGGATGGATGCAGCAGAGGAGAGAACAAATTATGATTACACAAATTCAAAGGTGTGTTTTCATTACTTTGGTTGAGGGAAGGAAGAGAGTTACAGGGAAGGGCACAGCTCTAATAGAAGCGTAGAGGAAAAAAACACTTCCCACCAAATTGCTAAGCCAGTAAAGCTACGTTTACACGTGCACGCTACATCGAAATAGGCTATTTCGATGAGTAACGTCTACACGTCCTCCAGGGCTGGTAACGTCGATGTTCAACGTCGACGTTGCGCAGCACCACATCGAAATAGGCGCTGTGAGGGAATGTCTACATGCCAAAGTAGCACACATCGAAATAAGGGTGCCAGGAACAGCTGCAGACAGGGTCACAGGGCAGACTAGCGCTTCCGGGGCAACAGCTAGCCGCTCCCTTAAAGGGCCCCTCCCAGACACACGCAGCCTGCACAGCACGCGGTCTGCAGAGCCATAGGCACGCACACCTCAAGTGACGCAGTCATGATGGACCCCCAGCAGCAGCAGCAGCAGCAGCAGCAGCAGCCAGAGGTCCACCCAGCCGCCCCTGCAGGAGCAGTGCTCGCCCTGCTCCATGCCATGCAGGAGGCAGCTGAGCACCTCCTTGCCACACCGGAAGAGCTGCCCGCAGGGGAGGAGGACGCAACCCCCAACCCTGCAGCACCCCACCCCCACCCCCCCGCCGCACACACCGCTGGATGTGGAGCTACCCCACGAGCACCAACTGGTGGGAGCGGCTGGTGCTCGGAGAGTGGGACGACGACCGCTGGCTCAGGAACTTTCGCATGAGCCGGCAGACATTTCTGGAGCTATGCCAGTGGCTCACCCCCGCACTCACGCACCAGGACACCGCCATGCGGCGTGCCCTCAGCGTCGAGAAATGGGTCGGCATCGCTGTCTGGAAGCTGGCCACTCCAGACAGCTACCGATCCGTGGGCCAGCAGTTTGGCATCAGCAAGGCCACCATCAGGGCTGTCCTCATGGAGGTAAGAGGACCCACAGGGGGAGGGGGAGGCAGCTCTGGGACGGCAGGGAAGGGGAGGAGTGCCCTGGCAGGGGAGGGGAGGGCAGGGGAGGGCCACACACACCCTGCTCACCCCTCATTGGTGCTCTCCCATGTGCTTCCCCTGCAGGTCATTCACGCCATCAACGCCATGCTCCTCCACAGGCTCGTGAGGCTTGGGGACCCGGATGCTGCCATCGCGGGCTTTGCCACGCTGGGCTTCCCCAATTGCTTTGGGGCTCTGGATGGGACTCACATCCCCATCCACGCCCTGGAACACAGTGGAGGACGCTACTTAAACAGGAAGGGCTACCACACAGTGGTCCTCCAGGCCTTGGTGGACTGCTGGGGCCGTTTCCTGGACATTTATGTGGGCTGGCCTGGCAGCACCCACGACACCTGGGTATTCCGGAACTCGGGCCTGTGCCGCTGGCTGGAGGCAGGGACCTACATCCCCCAGCGGGAGATCCCTCTGGGGGACACCACCATGCCCCTCTGTGTCATCGCAGATGCGGCATACCCCCTCCGGCCCTGGCTCATGCACCCGTACACGGGCCATCTGTCTGCCAGCCAGGAGCGCTTCAACCAGCGCCTGAACCACGCGCGCCAGGTGGTGGAGCGCACATTTGGCCGCCTGAAAGGGCGGTGGAGGTGTCTCCTCACCTGCCTGGATGAGGGCCCCACCAACATCCCTCAGATTGTGGGTGTGTGCAGCGCCCTACACAACCTGGTGGACAGCAAGGGGGAGGCCTTCTTTCACAGCTGGGCTGTGGAGGCCGGCAGGGCCGATGTGCAGCCACCCGCTGCCCCCAGTCGCCAGGTGGACCCCGAAGGGACCCGGGTCCTGGAGGCCCTGAGGGCCCAGTTCGATGAGGCCACGGGGTGAACGCTGGCAGGCCCCCCACTGCCCCCTCATCCTCCACAACACTCCCTGCCCCTACGCCCACACCACAGAGCACCCAAGAGCACACCCCCCACCACTTTTCTTGTAAAAATAAAAGCAGACAGTTGTTTGTCAAATCAAACATCTTTTGAACTCTTATTATAATGGAAATTCTAACTTATATATGTATATTATATTATAAAAACAGGGATAACATGAAAAGGGAAGACAAGGAAGGGGAGAACTATTTACATGGGGGGGTAAGGATCAGCATTGGAAAATGGGGGTCACAAATACAAACTATTTACAGCAAAAAATAACTTAAAAGTGGGGGGAATATATATAAGTGGGGGGGCCACGTCCTGGGCCCCACGCCCCTACAGTCCAGCACTGGGTGTGGGCGGCCGGGATCCCTGCCTCGGCCGCAGCCCTGGCCGGGGCTGGCTGGGGGCTGGGCGGACCGGGAGATACGGCCAGTGAGTGTCAGCGGGCCCCAGGTCCCCCTCGGCGGAATGGCCCTCGGTGGCGGGTGGCGGTGCGACGGCGGATGGCGCGGTGGCTGGAGCAGCAGGTGGCGCAGTGGGTGGAGCAGGCAGGGTGGGTGCAGCGGCAGCCGGCGTGGCATGGGGGGGCCAGGTAGTCCGCAATGTGGTTGAAAGTCTGCATGTAGGCCCCCCATGCCTCCTGGTGCCAGGCCAGTGCCCGCTTCTGCAGGTGGAGGCGGCGTTGCTCCACCCGCAGCCACTGCTCGGCGACCTCCACCTGCCGGCAGTGGAGGGCCAGCAGCTGGGGGTCCATCGCCGGCGGCTGCTGGTGCTGGGTCCGCCGTCTTGCCCGCCATGGGGCCGGTCGGTCCTCTGCCGAGGGGCTGGCCTGGAGTGATGGCCCCGGAGGGCTTTCTGGGACCACTGACGCCTCATTGGCGCTCTCCGGTCCTTCCGATGGTGCAGCTGCGGAACACAGGAGTGGGGGATGAAGAGTGGAGACAGCCGTTAGTGTGGGCCCCAAGCCGTGGCCCTTGTCCCCCCACCCCTCTGCTGCAGGTTCCCCATCCCCGTCCCCGGGAGATGCTGCTGTGATGGGGTTCAGGGGTCCCCCTGCACTGCACCCCGTCCGCTGGCAGGAGTGACTCTCACTCAGCAGGTATGACAGGAGAGGTTTATTAGGCAACAGATCCCCAGTTTCTCCCAGAA
This sequence comes from Carettochelys insculpta, assembly GCF_033958435.1. Lineage (NCBI taxonomy): Eukaryota > Metazoa > Chordata > Testudines > Carettochelyidae > Carettochelys > Carettochelys insculpta. Next base: position 99,467,245 of record NC_134141.1, read on the forward strand.
GCAACAGTACAGCAGTCAGAGACAGTCCTTCCAACCCGTCCTGGGGAGAAGACCCCGAGGGGTGCCCCTCTGGGGTGTAGCTTTCCCCCTCCTCAGGCTGGCTGCTTTCCAGCTCTCCCTTCCCCTAGCCTCTAACTGCCACCCCCAGTTCAAACCCAGCTCAGCTCCTCCCTCCTCTTTGCTCAGGGCAGAGGTGTAACCTGCCAGTTGTAGCCCCAGGATCATCCATAGCCACTGGGAGCTATTCAGCTTGTTGCTCATATCTAGCCTGAGTCTCGCATTTGCACTCCCCCCACTCCATCACATGCTGCTGCTGCTGCTGGGTGTCCCACCCGCTCCCCCCAGGGGACCCTAGAGGTTCCGCTCCCCCCAGCCCCAGGGATGGGGCATGGCACTGTCGTGCTGGAGGGGGCAGGGGTTGATGGACTCTTCTGAGGGACATGCCACTGCTGTCCTTGGGGCCATGGTCATCTGGGCATGTGGAGGGCCCTGGTCATATCTATTACCCCCGCCCCTCAACCCCAGGGGTGTGCACCGGGGGGGTACATACCTGACGGTTCACTCCCACGCTCAGGGGACACCCGGGGGGCGGACGCCCGGCTGGAGCTCTGGGATGGCATCATTATTTGGAGCCCGATGTCGCTGGAGGAGGAGTCCCCCTCCTCCTCCTCCTCCTGCTCCAGTGCCCCGGGGGTGGGCTCCTGGGGGGGCCCCCAGGGTGCGGGGCTTGCCTCCGGGGTGGACTCCGCCTCCAGGGCCTGCTGGGGCTCCTCAGCTGAGGTGTCAAGAGTGGCCGGAGGGGAGGAGGTGTGCCGGGGGCCCAGGATGTCCCTGAGCTCCCTGTAAAAGGGGCAAGTGACGGGGGCGGCCCCAGATCGGTCGGCCGCATCCCGGGCCCGGGCGTAACCCTGTCGCAGCTCCTTCACTTTACTCCGGACATGATCTGGAGTGCGGGCAGGGTGACCCCGGGCGGCCAGGCCCTCAGCCAGCCAAGCGAATGCATCCACGTTCTGCCTCTTGCTCCCCATTACATGGAGCACCTCCTCCTCACTCCAGAGCCCCAGCAGGTCCTGAAGCTCGGCCTCCATCCCGGAGGGGACCTTCTGCCGCTTCGCCGCCTGGCTCCTGGGATGGGAGCCCTGGCTCCCCTTGGGGGGGTCCCCTGGGGGCGCTGGGGAAGCTGCCGGGTGGCCATCGCAGCTGGGTGGGTGTCTCTAGCTGGCTGAGGGACGTGCAGGCTGGCCGCGTGTCTGGGCTGCCGCCTGCACGTTCTCTCAGCTTCCTGCACAGGAAGGGAGGGGGCGGGGATCTTTAAGGGGCCGCTCCACGCAGCCACCATTGAGCTCAGGGGCTGGAGAGAGCGTCTCTCAACCCCTCAGCTGATGGCCGCCATGGAGGACCCCGCTATTTCGATGTTGCGGGACGCGCAACGACTACACGTTCCCTACTTCGACGTTGAACGTCGAAGTAGGGCACTATTCCCATCCTCTCATAGGGTTAGCGGCTTCGACGTCTCGCCGCCTAATGTCGACGTTAACTTCGAAATAGCACCCAACACGTGTAGCCCTGACAGGCTCTATTTCGAAGTTGGTGCCGCTACTTCGAAGTCGCATACACGTGTAGACGTGGCTTAAGAGACACAAATTGACATGCTACATGCATAAAAGTATAAGCAAATTTCTGACTGTAGTTCTACATAGGCAGTTTTAAATGTTACTACAGTGGTGGGTGAACAGATTTTCAGGTACAGGAGGTGGATTTCTTGCTCCAAAGAAAATAAACTAGATAGCCGAGATGAAATCTGGGACTTCATTTGAATTATAACATAAACCACACACACAGAAGCGGGGAAAGACCTTGAATTGAGAAAGGTATAAAAAAAGAGCGAAAAAGTCCTGCATAAGGAAAAGGGGAAAAGAGTTTAATTCACTGATAGTTCTCTTTGGCTCGGTTTACACGAGCCCCTTCCTTTTGGAAGGGGCATGTTAATAAGTGGATTCGAAAGATGCTAATGAGGCTCTTCCATGAATATGCAGAGCCTCATTAGCATAATGGCAGCTGCTGTGATTCGAAAGTTCAGCTATTCCAATCCCGTGCCGCCTGTGAAGACAGGGACCTTCCAAAAGGACCCCCCAGTTTTCAAAAGCCCCTTCTTCCTAACACCAAATAGGAAGAAGGGGCTTTGGAAAACTGGGGGGGTTCTTATGGAAGGTGCCCATCTCCACGGGCAGCGAGTGATTAGAAAAGCCGCACTTTTGAATCACCGCGGCTGCCATTATGCTATGAGGCGCTGTATATTCATGGCAGCATCTCATTTGCATCTTTTGAACCTGCTCATTAACATGCCCCTTCTGAAAGGAAGGGGCTCGTGTAGACACAGTGTTTATGTATTTGTGTATTATGGTGAGGGACGTCAGTGCGAGAGAAGGAATGTATAGGTATTTCAGGCATCTAAAGATTCAAATGAACTCCTTTTGTTGGATTACAAAAGTTCCTAGATGCCCACCTTTCAGCAGCAAAGCACTTTTGTAAATCCCCTTGGAGATCAGCTGCATCTTTATGTGCCTAAATACTTTTTAAAACCTGGATCAAACACTAAAACCTGCAAAGCAAGGATCATGACTTTGCATATATTTTAAGAGACATAAATTTATGGTGCTATATACATAATGCATTAACAATTCGAACACACAATCATTGCAAATTGATAGCAAAGCATTTACGTGTACAATCACCCAATTTATATGGATTATCTCAGCACCAGCATGTTTATATACAGGCAAAAATGTAGGTAACACCTGTATGTGAACTTGAAGACTCCCTTATTACAAATTTCCACCTTAATATTCATAAGTAAAACCAAAATTTTACAAAAAACTCTTATTCAAAAAAATCACAGTCCTAACCACCATGGTTCTCCCTTTTGGTTCAGTTCTGATTCTGCGGGAACCATAACAAGAAACTAATCACAAACACCATGTCCTGCAGCAATCTAGGTTTTCCTTGGAGGACAACTACTGTATCTCTGTAAAATGAACCTGACCCTCTTTAGCTTCTTAGACCTAAAGAGGTCACAGCTCAAGCTGGTGCTGCAGCAGGTAGAACAGAGAAGACTTCATTAAATGATAGGTTTTAATCTTTAGTTGGTGAAAATGATCAAGAAGTGTAGAGAGAGTAGATTATATTGTTACCTCTTTTGACTTAAGCAGAAAAACAATGTTCGGTTTTGTTTGTAACCCCTCTCAGGAAACCGATCTCATAGTTTGTCTCTGTTAGGAGATGAAATTGAGGGAGTCATGTATTTCTTTCATGCAGTCCTCTTTATTTACAGAGAAGATATCAAGTTGTTTCCCTGAACACTGTGGGTGCGTCTACACTAGCCGGCTACTTCGAAGTGGCCAGCACAACATTGAAATAGCACCTGTCACATCTACACGCGCTGGGTGTTATTTCGACGTTGAAATCGACGTTAGGCGGCGAGACGTCGAAGTCGCTATTCCCATCCTCGGATGGGAATAGCACCCTATTTCGATGTTCAACGTCGAAGTAGGGTGTGTATAGATGATCTGTGTCCCTCTACTTCGAAATTGCGGGGTCCTCCATGGCGGCCATCAGCTGAGGGGTTGAGAGACACTCTGTCCAGCCCCTGCGGGGCTCTATGGTCCTCGCGCGCCGCAGCCTTAAAGGCACCATGGACCCGGATTTCCTGTGGCAGGAAGCTGAGAGCATGCAGGCAGCAGCACAGGCACGTGCTAGCCCTGCATGCTTCTCAGAGGCCACGATCCCCGCTGCCTCCATCCATGGCCTCCAGCCAGCCCCCGAGCGCCCCCAGGGCTCCCCTCCTGAGGGGACCCAGGCACCCCCAGCAGCCAGGCGGGGGGCCAAAAGGACGCGGGGCCCCTCCTGGTTGGAGGCCGAGCTCCGAGACCCTGCTGGGGCTCTGGGGTGAGGAGGAGGTGCTCCACGTGATGGGGAGCAAGTGGCAGAACGCAGAAGCATTTGCCCAACTGGCCAAGGGCCTGGCTGCCCAGGGTCACCCTGCCTGCACTCCGGATCATGTCCGGAGTAAGGTGAAGGAGTTGCAGCAGGGGTACACCCGGGCCCAGGACTCGGCCAGCCGGTCTGGGGCTGCCCCTGCCACTTGCCCCTATTACAGGGAGCTCAGGGCCATCATGGGCCCCCGGGACACCTCCTCCCCCCTGGCCACCCTTGACACCATGGCCAACGAGCCCCAGCAGGCCTCGGAGCCGGAGTCCAGCCCGGAGGCCAGCCCTGCACCCCGGGGCCCACCCAAGGAGCCTCCCTTCAGCACAGCAGAGGAGGGGTCCAGCAGCAAGGAGGGGGGCTCCTCATTGACCTCCCCTCCCGGAACACCAGCTGGGCATCTGCCCACCGTGCTTCCCCCGACCGTGGCAATGGACGGTCAGGTACGTATCCCACAGAACACACACCCATGGGCCACAGGGCGGGGGCACCAGCCATGACCGGGAGCCTTACACACCCCCAGCAGTCCCCAGCCCGCGAATGCCCAGCCACAGTACAGTCCCAGGACAGCGGCACGGCCATCAGCGCCCGTCAGCACCTGTACCCATGGACAGAACTCAGTCTTGACCCCAGGGGCGGGGGGACAATGCCATGGCGACAGCCAACAGGGACATCAAACCCACTGATGGGGACGGAGACCCAGCACCCAAGAGGGGGCGGGGAGAACGGGCCACGGGCCAGGGCACTGTACTAACAGCCTTCCCCTCCCTCTCTCCAGCTACAGCATCTGATGCCCCACGCAGCCAGGCACCCTCTGTTGTCCTCGACAGCTCGCTGGAGGCCAGCCACCGCCAGCGCCCGGAGACACCCCCAAGGCCAGTGGGATGGTCCCACCACTGCCGGACTCTGGGGATGGCCCCGGTGGACCCTCAGCTCCTGGAAGCTCTCCAGTGGCAGATGGAGGTGGCGGAGGAAAGATTCCGTTTCGAGCAGGAGGAGTCCACCCAGTGGTGGGCGGCCTGGGAGGACTTCATGGGGGTTTTTCAGGGACATAGCCGGCTCGATCCGGGAGGCCATCGCCCGGCTCCCGTCCCCCACTGCCCTCCGGGCCGCTCTCCCTGCAGCCCCACCCGCCTCGTTGCCTGCTGCCCCGCCTGCCGCCCCACCTGCCTCACCATGGGCAAGCTCCACAGAGCCCACTGGCGCTGAAGACGGCCATTGGAGGCATCCCGGCCATACCTGCTGGTCCTCCCAGCCCCCAGCTGGCCACGCTGGGGACCATGGACACGGGAAGGGGGGGTTGCGAGCCGTACCCGCTGGGGTTCGTGCCCCTCAACCCCCACCCCGGACTGATGGGGGCTTGGTGGATGGCTCGGCTGTTGGCCCATGTACATAGTTGTCCCCCTTTTTGTATATAGATGTCCCCCTTTGTGTAGATTAGTTACAGTTTCTCTGTTGAACCAAACAAGTTATCCGGTTAAAAAAAAAGTGTTTTATTTTCCAAAAAGCTGGAGTCGTGTGCTTGTTGTGGGGGTGGCGTGCGGGTGTTGGGGGCGGTGTGCAGGCATTGCGGGCTGTGTGTGCGGGGGTCTTCTGGGGAAGGCCAGGGAGGTGCCCAGGGGTCTCCCTGATCGAAGTGGGGCTGCAGGGCCTCGCAGACCTGTACCCTGTCATGGTGGGCCTGGCGGCTGGTTGTGGCAGCCGGCTGGGGGAAGCCCATGCCGGCATCAACCGCCCCCCCAGACGAAAGCCTCCCTCTTGCTCTCAACGATGTTGTGGAGCGTGCAGCACATGCCCACAACCTGGGGGAAGTTCTTGTGACTGACATCCAGTCGGGCAAGGAGGCACCGCCAGTAGCCCTTCAGATGGCCAAGTATTCTCTCCACCACCTGGCGGGCATGGTTCAGGCAGGCATTGAACTGCTCCTGGCTGGCGTTGAGGTGGCCGGTGTACGGGCGCATGAGCCAGGGCAGGAGGGGGTAGGCCGTGTCCGCCACAAGGCAGAGGGTCACGGTGGTGTCCCCCAGAGGGATCTCCCTCTGGGGGATGTAGGTCCCCACCTCCAGCTGACGGCACAGGCCTGAGTTCCTAAAAACACAGGCATTGCGTGTGCAGCCGGGCCAGCCCACATACACGTCCTGGAAGTGGCCCCGACTGTCCACCATGGCCTGCAGGACCACGGAGTGGTAGCCCCTGCGGTTGATGTATCTTCCTCCGCTGTGGTCTGGGGCACGAATGGGGATGTGGGTCCCATCTAGGGCCCCGAAACAGTTTGGGAACCCCATGGAGGCGAATCCAGCGACGGCTGCGTCCAGGTCCCCAAGTTGGACGACCCTCTGGAGCAACATGGCGTTAAGTGCATGGACCACCTGTTGGGAGGGAACACAGGTGCCCATGAGGCTGTGCAGGGTGCCCCAGGTTCCTTCCCCCAGGCCCTCCTCCCAGGCACCTCCCCGGGTACCCCATTTGCCCAGCCCATCCCTCCCCGGTACCCCTCCCTTTCCAGCCCCACTCCTGGCCCCTCTCTCCCTCCCCAAGCCCACACCCGGCCCTTCCGCCCCCCAGTGGGTGCGTGCCCGGGCCTCCTTACCTCCATGATGACGGCCCTGACTGTGGCCTTTCCCACTCCAAACTGGTGTCCCATGGAGCGATAGCTGTCTGGAGTGGCCAGCTTCCAGACGGCTATTGTGACCCTCCTCTCGACGGGGAGGGGGTGCCGCATCCAGGTGTCGTGGTGCCTCAGTGCTGGGGTGAGCCACTGGCAGAGCTCGAGAAAGGTCTGCCAGCACATGCAGAAGTTCCGGAGCCACATATCGTCATCCCAGTCCCGCATGACGAGCTTCTCCCACCACTTGGAGCTGACGGGGTAGCTCCAGAGGCAGGGGAGCAGCCGGCGGGGAAGGAAGAGGGGAGCCTCGTGGTAGGGGCGTCCCCGTCTGTCTCCAGGGTGGGCTTCTCTGGCAGGAGCCACTGGGTGGCCTCCCAGGCAGCACCTAGCAGGGCGCTTGCCCCCTGGATGACTACTTGGAGGGCCTCCCCTTCCTGCTGCAGCTGCTGCTGGGTGTCCATATCTGCTGTGACTTGGTCTGCGAGACAGTGGCTACTGCTCTGCAGACCTCGTGCTGGGCAGGCCGGGTGCATCTGGGAGGGGCCCTTTAGAGGAGCAGCTTGCAGCTGCCCCGGAAGGGCTAGTGTGCTCTGTGACCCGGTCCGTGGTCTTTCCTGGGCCCTTATTTCGAAAGAGGGTGCTTGTGTGTGTAGACGCTCTGCATTTCCTTCCAGCACGGCTCCTTTTGACGTTCCCCGTCGCTACTTCGACGTTGAACTTCGACGTTGCCAGCCCTGGAGGACGTGTAGACGATAATGGTCGAAGTAGCCTATTTCAATGTTCTTACTTCGAAATAGGCTACTTCGACGTAATGTGCTAGTGTAGACGTAGCCTGTAAGAATAAAAAACAAAAAAAGAAAGACATTTTCTTTATTCACAATTCCAAGTCTATTTCCAGCACTCTACACAAAGAAGTTCAGTTTAAGGGCTCAACATAGTCCTCTTCAAATAGGACGATATTAATGCCAACTAGGATTGGTTTAATTCAGCCTGCAGCATCCAGCCAGGAGAGCTGCAGTTCAGCACGTTCCTGCTCACTGCTATTCACGCACCCCATAGTCCAAAGGTGAGGCATCTAAGACTAAGGTTCCCCTTTTTCTCATGGTCACATTATGAGTATGTCTTTGGTTGCCTCTGGGGCATTCTTGCTGCCTTCCTTGTGCACTTTTGGGTTGCCTTACACATTCTCCATCAAGCAATGCCCAGCCCCCCACTTTGCATTCATACCCCAGTGGAAACCCATCAAGCTGGAGTAGAATTTGAACCACATATTCTATCACAGCTGTGTCCGATATGAATTTAAAAATTGCCACACTTATGGTTGTTGTCTTGCCATATTCGCCACATTCACCCCCGCATAAATAAATGCCCCTCTCCCCCCGCACCCCCCGGGAGCTAGGCTTCCTCAGCTCTTCCCCCCGCCATTCTAATTTAATGCCAACGACTCACCAAAGCCACCACTGGATCCACTGCCAGAGCTGACATGAGTCTCTCCCACCAAGAAGAGGGGCGTGTTCATGAAGCGGGCAGATGGCACTCCCCTCATGCAGCTCTCAGGAGGAGCTGCATTTAAAGGCTCCAACAGCCCTATGCAGCTTGAGACCTGTATACGTCACAACACGGTGTCCTATTTGCCATGTGGTGAGTGGCAAATGGCTAACATATTGGACACTGCAGGTCTAACATGTGGCCTGTGCTTTGTATAGGGAAACCTATTGTTTTTGCTATCTAGTTCAGAACAGATTTTACTTGCTTTTTTATATTTATGCTGAATGGAGAGTGGCAGTTATGCTCACAAGCTTCAACAGTGTTCCACTCAGTCCTCAACATAATGAAATTTTATTTAACCAGCAAAGTTGCTACTTAAAAGGTCAGTCTTAGCAGAAACTGAATACAGGAAGATACTGTATGGTCACAGGTTAGTAAATTATTGGTACACTACAACAGGACATCATTGTAAAACAATTCTTTCAGCAAAGAATGATAAAAGTTTCTGACATTAAAACATGCAATAGGAATAGACTGGCTCAGGGAAAAGGTAATGGTTTATAGCACTTTCCCCTTCTAGCTCACTAGTTGAAATCCAGACTGCATCAGCAATAACTGAATGCTGCTACTATCAGGTAAGTGTTCTGTGGCCTACGTACAATGTACAAAAAAAGCTTCAGACGTAGACATTGGTATTATTCCACCCTGTTTGGGGATAATAGTTTTTTTCCCTTGTGCAATACAACTGCACTATTCATTTTTGACATTGCCTTACTGAGAAAAAAAATAGAAGGAATTCAGAGAAAGGAAACAAAATTGAATAGGCTCTTTGTAAAGGGTCTGACTAAGGAGGAGGTCTTTATGAGAAAATAATAAGCTCTAAATACATAGCTGTCCAGTGTCTGAGGACAGGACACGGTGAAAGTCTACAAATGTCTGAAGGATGTAAATGCAAGAGCTAGTCAGTACTCTGATGCAGCTGCGCCACTGTCAGGATTGCCAACCGTCAGTAAATTTATAGTATGTAAAAGATTAACTGAAATTGGATGTCTCCTTAAAGTCTGTAAAAAATTAGATATCTGTAAATTTCATAAAAGTGCAATAAAATTTCAAAAAACAGCAATTATTCTATAGCAGCTAAATTTCTTCTGTGCTGCTTCAGCCATTTTACTTCAGAGCAGTGGAAATTGGACATTTTAGTTGTTTATTTAGCTCAATGGTTGAGGTGACATAACATGAATCATGTGATCCACATGATGCTATCATCTGCATTATCCTGCCAAGTTAGCATCAACACACTGGCGACACGACTAGCTAAATGAAAGCGAGTTAAATAGAATATTGTTCTTATGATGTATGAATGACGATGATTACTTTTCACTTTTGGCCATTTATGTTATCTTAATATAGTAAAAGAATTATGTCCTTAAAATATTTGTCTGTCCATAAATTTTTCCCATTCTGACCGTAAATGAAATTTCTGTTTGTTGGCAACCCTGGCCACTGTACACATCTGCCAAAGACACTTCTGTTGGCATATTAAAAACACGTCGGAGAGGTAGTAGCTGTGCTGATGGGAGAAGCTCTCTTGCCAACTTAGCACTGTCTTTGCAGCACTTAGGTCTACGTAACTTATGTTACTCAAGGGAGTGGCTCATCTAAACCCAAGTGTAGCCCAGCCCCGAGAACACAAGAATTCAGAAGATACTATGATTAGTAGTAAGAAGAAACTGAAGCCATTTCAGCTTTGAAATCTTGTCAATTTCAAAAAAGGAATTTAAAATAGCATTAACTATTATATATATTCTGGAGTGTCCTTGCCAACCTCTGTGGCCGAAAAGCATGTTTTCCTCTTTTGGTCTCAGAAAGACCTATGCACAGAAAAGGGGTACCAATTAAGTGGTTATAAATGCACAAGGGAAACAAACTGAAACAACAGAGGAAATCTTTAGACTTCTTTCCTCAACTCTTTCAGTTTACAGTGGTCTTGTGGTAGTAGCTAAAAAATAAAAACCAAGCAGAAGTGTGATTTTTAAGCTGATATTCTCCTTTTAAGTTAAAGAAAACTAAAGTCATTGTTGCTTAATCTCACAAGGAAGTAGCGGATGTCTTAACACTTGAGACAGATAACTGCAGGTCTGTTCTTCCTTATAGTTTGGCAACACTTGTGTAGCTTGTAACGCCTATAACGGGCAATATACAGTATATGAAATATACAATAGGGAACATTTCTGCACTTCCAGGGGATGCATTGGATGATTCACTAGGTCTTTTGATCACTAGATAATCTCAGTTAATTTCTATGTAGGGAAGTGTCCATACTTCAAAAACAACTGAAGCCACTCAGACCTTTCATAATTAGGCCACCAGAAATACCCCAGCCCAAGTAACCAAGCTGATCAAACAGTGCTCACCCTCTATATACAGTGATAATTCCACGTCAGTTTTAATTCCCTTGCCTTGCCAACATGAGGGATTCACAGAATAATAAAATCTAAACTCAGACAGGACACTGTAACCATATAGTCCAACCTCCTGTTTAATATTGGATGTATGGTTTCCACAAACTAATTTTGAACTAAACTAAAGTTTGAACTAAACCTCCTCTTGAGTTAAAATTGCTGGTGAGGAAGAATTCACTACAGGTTGAACCTCTCTCACCTAGCACCCTTGGGACCTGTTCAGTGGCCAGATGAGAGAATTTTCCCAACCACGGGAGGTCAATATTTTCTAGCCCATTACCAACACTTTCACTGCTTACTGGGCTCTTAGAAGACATTTAGGGGTAAATTACAGCTAAATAAAGCACAGAACACTGAAAGCCAGGACTGGTGGTTTTAACAAAACTTTATGGGACCATGGGGAATTTGGCGACACCCACAAGTGGTCATCTAGCTAACAAAAATCATGCCAGATTATGGATGTTTCTGGACAAAAAAGTAATGGATTAGAGAAGTTCAAACTGTAGAACCCTTGATAAATTGTTCCATTGAATAATCACACACACTGTTATTTCTAGCCTGAATTTCTCTAGCTTCAACTTTCATGTTTGGATCTTGTTAAACCAAAAAGTTTATAATCAAACGTTAGTTCCCCATGTAGGTGCTTACACAGTGGTCAGTTCAGCCTTTTCCTTCTCTTTGTTAAAGTTACTAGATTGGGGCATTTGAGTTCTCACTATATTGTCCAAACCTGTATTCATATTGTTGGCTGTTCTTTGAACCATCTCAATATATCAGTATATTTCTTGAATTGTTGACACCAACTCTGGCTGCACTATTCCAGCAGTGGTTGCACTTTGCCACATAGAGGTAATTTCTCCACTCCGTTTATGCATTGTATTATCACATTGGCCACGTACTATTATTTTCTATGGATATGCAGAGAAATTTAATTTCCAGTTCTACCAATGAAATATCTAGAGGCCAAAACACATCTTAGGACAGTTAACTAACCTTGAAAAACTTGCAAGAAATTCATAGAATTTGGGACAGAATGTGTTTCTTTTAAATGGCTTCCCCCATTCATAGCTAGCCAGATTTGGGTTATGCACTCTTTACCTTGAAAGCTGGAGAGAAGTAAGCAGAATCACATTCCATATAAGTCAGCCCATCTTTTTGGAGCTCTGGTTATCAAGATGTGTTGTACAAGCTCAATCTCTAGGTCTACACAGAGGCTATGTCTACACTACAGTGATCTTTCGAAATAAATCCTTCCAGAAACTCTCTTCCAACAGAACTTCTTTTGAAAGAGTGCATCCACACGTAACAAAGTAGATCAAAAGAGTGATCTGCTGTTTTGAAAAAGAGTGTCCACACAGCCCCTGTTCTTTTGAAAGAGCAGACCAGGGACTGAAAAAATTGGGTGCCATGAGGACTGCTCTTCTGTTAAAAAGGGCCTGTGGAGCATCTACACAAGCTTTCTTTTGAAAGAAGCTTTCAAAAGAAGGAGCGCTTCCTGAAATGGGAGTGGAAGAGTGCTTTCGAAAGGAGTGCCACGTTCTTTCGATGTAATTTGGAAAGAACGCTTTTTGTGTGTACACGTGCCACTGGGTATTTCAGAAGGGTCCCTTCTTTCAAAAAAAATATTTAGAAGAACTTTCTAGTGCAGATGCAGCCAGAAAATTTACTGATAGGAACAATATGTAACCCAAACACAAGTGATAGGATATTCATATGACTTACACATCTTATCTCATCTTTTGGGATTTTCAAATTTCTCATGAACTGAAGGGAGAGTGACAGACTAACACTGTAGCAGAATACATGCACAAGACACTCTGGCAATAAAGCTATCATGGTTCATTTTTATTTCTAGAAAACAAATAGGTTCATATATGAATTATAACCCTTGCCCTCTCCCAGAGAGGAGAAAAGTAAAGTGTTCAAGAAATGTTGAGTTAACCCTTAAAGAATTTAAAGCATTATTTGGGTGTGGCCCTCCAATAGCACTAGTGTCCATCTTAGAGAGAGGAATTCTGCATACCTTGGTGCACACCTTGCATTACTCTTTGCACTCCCTCCCCACTTATTTCTTTTATGTCCCTTTCTTCCTTTCAGGATACACAACCCTTTTTTAAAACCAAATGCAGGAACACAATGCACATTTTACCATTTAACAGTGTTAGTCATGCAGTAGAAGATTAAACAAGCTATACATCTGGCCTACAAACAAGGAATGGAAGGTATGTAGTCTCCAGGTACAGTTGGCTCTGGTTGCAATATTTTTTTAAGGTTCCTCTATTGTAAGACAAGTATCAGAAGTAGCTGTGTTAGTCTGTATCTTCGAGAACAACAAGAAGTCCTGTGGCACCTCATAGGCTGACAGATATTTTGGAGCATAAGTTTTCGCAGGCAAAGACCTGCTTCATCATAGATGAAGCAGGTCTTTGCCCATGAAAGCTTATAGTCCAAAATATCTGTTATCCTATAAGGTGCCACAGGACTTGTTGTTCTATTGTAAGACTCACTTTTATTTTTTGTAGATTTCATGATTTCTTACTGGGGTGCACAGAGGCTGCCCTCTCCGATATTAACTTAATGATACCCAGGAGTACATAGCAAGAGATGGACCAAAGCAATACAAACTGGTTTGTTGTGACTTGCAGAAGAGCATGAATTAAGCTAAGGTATTAAAAAGATGCACTATTCAATCAAATGGTAACAGAGAAGGAGCCGTGTTAGTCTATATACTATCAAAACAAAAAAGCAGTCTAGTAGCACTTTAAAGACTAACAAAATAATTTACTAGCTGACAGACTAATTTTCGTGGGACAGACCCACTTCTTCAGATCATAGCCATACCAGAACAGACTCAATATTTAAGGCATAGAGAATGAAAACAGTAATCAAAGTTGACAAGTTAGAAAAAAAATTATCAAGGTGAGAAAATCAGAGAGCAGAGGGGTGGTAAGAGGGGAAGTCAAGAATTAGATTAAGCCAAGTGTGCCACAGAGCCCCTATAATGTTCCAGAAAGTTTGAATCCTGGTGCAAACCATGTGTTAATGTGCCGAATTTGAATATGAAAGAGAGTTCAGCAGCTTCTCTTTGTAAAGCAGACTGGAAATTCTTCTTCAATAAAACGCAGACTCTTAAATCATTAATAGAATGGCCCATTGCACTAAAAAGTAGACTAACTGGTTTGTGGATCAGGAATGTTTTGATGTCTGTTTTGTGCCTATTAACTCTTTGTCTGAAAGAGTTTGAAGTCTGTCCAATAGACAAAGCATCTAGGCATTGTTGGCACATGATGGCATATATGATGTTAGCTGAGGAGCATGAGAATGTGCCCGTGATTTTGAGAGTAATCTGGTTAGGTCCAGTGATGGTATCGCCAGAATAGATATGTGGACAAAGCTGGCAGTGGGCTTTGTTGCAAGGAAAAGTCCCAGAACTGGTATTCCTGCGGTATAAACTGTGGCTATTGGTTAGAAACCTCATAAGGTTGGGAGGTAGTCTATAGGAGAGAACAGGCATGTCACCCATGGCTTTCCAGAGCGTAGCATCCTGATTAAGGATAGGTTGTAGGTCTTTAATAATTCGTTGCAGTGGTTTGAGTTGGGGGCTGTAGGTGATGACCAGTGGTGTTCTGTTCTTGGCTTTTTTGGGCTTATCTTGGAGTAGCTGGTCTCTGGGTACTTATTCAATCAAATGGTGGTTTAAATTATAGGACAGATCACATTCTCCATTTCCACACATTTATCTCCCTGTTTCTAGACCTGGCAGGTTAGCTCTAAAACAGCTGGATTGAGGTGAAGGAGGCAGAGAGTACCAGAATTGTTTTGGTGTCCCAAACCTCTTGCATGGCCTTAGCATTGTCTATTTCTGATAGTCCAGATCTGGGGATTTTGGCTAATATTTTGAACTCCCACTTTTATTGTTCATAGACGTTATTAAAATTAGAGACATTGCTTTTCTTTCACAAATTCTACATGCATTGTTTGATAACCCTTCCCCCCAAAAATATTTTGACAGTTTTTTGAATGTCAGAAGGAGACGACTCAAATTTTCAGTGGCTTAGGTGACTTCTGTCACAAAAGAACTGGGGAAAATAGAAATTATAATGAGTACCTTCCTTCCTTGTGTTTTCTTTTCCCTTCTCTCAAGAAGGTTTCAGTCTTCATATGTGCTGGCTGTGAAAATAATGATCTGCTATCCTGCAGTGATAAATTGAGAAGCACCAAGTGACCCAGTGAGTCCCTTCCTATCCAGTCCATGAGTCTATTATTTCCTAATCAAGATTAAGTAAAACAGTGACTAAGGGAGTCAGAGGAAATGAAGGGCATATTTTCCAGCCACTCTGTCCAAGAATCTACGTAGGTGATTTATTTAGCTGCATATTTCTCTCGTTTTCGGTTGTATTTGGTTACTTACAGCAAGAAGTTACAGGTCTCCATGCTAAGTACAAACCATTTTATATTTACTTGTAAAAAAAAATGTAATTAATGCCTGTGCCTCCTCCATATTGGCTATGTCTACACTAGTCGAAATGAAGCATAAATACATATTTAGCACCTCATTAGAATGCCGGCAGCCATGGCACTTTGATATTGCCCTGGCTCACCGCCATGTGGCTCGTCCAAACAGGGCTCCTTTTCAAAAGGACCCCGGCAATTTCGAAATCCCCTTATTCCTAACAGCAGATCGGAATAAGGGGATTTCGAAGTTGCTGGGGTCCTTCCGAAAAGACGCCCCATCTGGACGAGCTGCGCACTGGCTAGCCGCGTCAATTTCGAAGTGCTGCAGCTGCTGGCATTCTAATGAGGCACTGAATATGTATTTCAGTGCTTCATTAGTAAACTTCAAAATGGCCATTTGCATGGCCATTTCGAAGTTTTGGGCTAGTGTAGACACAGCCATTATGCATTGAAATAGCTATATGTTATCATGGTGAAGTGTGTATTATCTAGGGGAGGGAAAAAACTTATAGAATCATAGAACGATAGGACTGGAAGGGACCTTGAGAGGTCATCAAGTCCAGCCCCCTGCCCTCATGGCAGTACCAAGTACTGTCTAGACCATCCCTCATAGAAATTTTTCTAACCTGTTCTTAAATATCTCCAGAGATGGAGATTCCACAACCTTCCTAGGCAATTTATTCCAGTGTTTGACCACCCTGACAGTTAGAAATTTTTTCCTACTGTTCAACCTAAACCTCTGTTGCCGCGGTTTAAGTCCACTGCTTCTTGTTCTATCCCCAGAGTCCAAGAACAAGGTTTCTTCCTCCTCCTTATGACACCCTTTTAGATACCTGAAAATTGCTATCATGTCCTCCCTCTATCTTCTTTTTTCCAAACTAAACAAGCCAAATTCTTTCAGCCTTTCTTCATAAGTCATGTTCTCTAGTCCTTTGATCATTCTTGTTGCTCTTTTCTGGACCCTTTCCAATTTCTCCACATCTTTCTTGAAATGCGGTGCCTGGAACTGGACACAATACTCCAATTGAGGACTCACCAGCGTGGACTAGAGTGGAAGAATGACTTCTTGTGTCTTGCTCACAACACACCTGTTAATGCATCCCAGAATCATGTTTGCTTTTTTTGCAACAGCATCACACTCTTGACTCATATTTAGCTTGTGGATATAAGTTTATACAATGGCTATTAACGCTAACTTACTCCAGGAACTTTGCAAGCGGTTTTAGATATTTTATGAAATGTTTAGACACAGGATGCATTATGTATTAATGAGAAATAACAAACTTGGTTTCTAAATTATGAGATCACAGTACAGGCAAAATTCAGCAGTGGGATAAGTCACACATGTGAAGTTGGTGATAAAGAGGATGCCATTTTAAGTTAGTGGCATACTTGCACGATAAGGCTGTGGTCACACTTGGCCAAAACTTCAAAACATTCCTCCATTGAGAGGAATAAGGGGATTTCGAAAGGAGCGGGGTCCTTTCGAAAAGGACCCCCCATGTAGCTACGCTGAGCCGCGCGCTTTCAAAAGCGGCGTTTTCAAAGTGCCGTGGCCGGAAGTGTCCTAACACTAATGAGGTGCTGAATATTCAGTTCAGCGCCTCATTAGTAATCTTCAAAATGGCCATTTCAAAGTTTTGGCCAAGTGTGGCCACAGCCTAAGAGACCTTACTGGTCACAAAACCTCCCAGAGCATTTTAGTTCCCTGTTGCTAAGTACCTCTCAAACTGTCTGCAAAATTAAGAGAAAAGGAACCAAGACCTTTTGATGGCCTATAGGCCATTAGGGGAAGATCCTGCAGAAGTCCTGGAGATAATAGTTGTGATGTGAAAATTATACTGACACTGTATTGAAATGGTCACGTGAGTGTGCTCAGAGGTATTTCCTGACGCTGTATTCAGTTTAGAGGAAGCGTCCAATGTAGGCTTAGCAACAGTTAGCAGCCAGACAGCTGACCATAATATTAGAGGCAGGGGGAGGGGAGGGAGAGGAGGTGGAGGTGTGACTCTTATTAAGGAAGCAGACGGATTTATCTGTTTGAGTTCTTATGTTACCATCCTTCTGAATATTAGAGTAATGATAGGTTATAATCTTCTCACAAGAATCCTGGTTTGCCCTAACTTTTGTTTGTATGTTGTGACACATAAGAATGATGGTGGGACGGGTGGGATAACTCAGTGATTTGAACATTGACCTTGTAAACTCAGGGTTGTGAGCTCAATCCTTGATGAAACTGTTTATGGATCTGGGCCAAATAGATTAAAAATATCTGTCAGGGATGGTGCTTGGTCCTGCCAAGAGGGCAGGGAACTGAACTCCATGGCCTCTCAAGGTCCCTTCCAGTTCTACGAGATACATTATGTACACTGCCCAGCCAAAAGTCTTTTGTAAGAAGGAACAGGCTGTCCAGTATGTGCCCTAGTGGCCAAGTGTGGCACAGAAGCCAAGCCCACTTTACATTCCCTCACCGGCATTACTAACAAAACAAAAAGCAGTCACGTAGCACTTTAAAGACTAGCAAAATAGTTTATTAGAGTTTTCGTGGGACAGACCCAGAAGTGGGTCTGTCCCACGAAAGCTCTAATAAACTATTTTGCTAGTCTTTAAAGTGCTACGTGACTGCTTTTTGTTTTGATAGTGTATAGACTAGCACAGCTTCCTCTCTGGCATTACTAAGTTCACCTCAATAGGTCTGAGCAAGGAGAAGACAACATATATCCTCTTTAACAAGGTTTTAAGAGAGGCATAGTTACAATCAACATCTCATAAAGCCCTCACCATAGGACCCTGGTTCAGAATGACAAAACTTAAAAGTCCTCAAACAAAGTTTGAATTTGGTCAGCCTAGTTTTCTGGAACATGAGAGAGAAACTGCAAATGAACACGGACTGTACACGTTCTATTTCCCTCTTCCTTGTTCATCTTCATGCTCCTGTTTAGAAAACCTATCTTAAAAGACAGCCTCTTTGATTATACTCCAGGCTGTCATTAGATATAGGTTCCAACTTGTCCTTGATGGGCTGAAGCACTCCTTCATGCTCTAGTTAAGAACATAATGGTTCTAGGAGGTCACACCGATTATCTATCTCGTCCGGTATCTGGTCTTCTAACAGTGGCCATTGCCACATACTTCAGAGAACAGAGAAGGGCAACTTATCAACTAATGATTGAACTTGGCATCCGAAAATACAGGTGGTCCCCAACTTACAAACACATAGACTTACAACCATTCATACTTATGACCAACCTCCAGCTAACCCCCTCTGTGCATCCCGGCTCACCTCCCCAGTGGGGGGCTCCAACCGCATGCCTGGGGCTCCCCTCCAACCGCTACAGACCCAGCTCCAACCCCCGTGTCAGGGGGAGCTCTATCATAGGATCCAGCCCAGAAACCTTGCAACAAGTGATTAAGACTTGTCTCACAAGACCTCTTTCCTCTCTCAACTATTTTCTGTGTTAGCCTGCTTTCTCCTCAGGACACTTGCATTATCAGCAAGGGAGGGAGGTCTGTGCTGGGTCCCTGCTTCCCATACAGCAAAGAAAACTAAACTAAGATGCCCAGGCCTCTTTTCTCACAGTGAACCTCCAGCCATCTATATTTCCCCTCAACATTCTCATGAGATTTAAGGCAGCTTGGCTTTCTGCATTGCTCCTCTCCACCTTCAAGGGCTATGGATTTCTAAGTTATGCTTCATTCTTTTAGAGCTCTTGCTCCAAGTCAAGCATGCATCACAAGTGTGGTAGGGCAGGGCTATCCAAGCCCATAGTTACGCTTTAACCTCTTCTGCACTAGAGATGGGTTTGTATGCCCCTTCACAGGATAATAGTACTTCCTTACCTAACAGTGGTGTTGCAAGGATAAACATATTAAATACTGTACTATGAGATTGGAAATGGAGGCAATACAATTACCTGAAGTATAGGTAACAGTTTCTTCTTACTAGATTGAGTCAGTGGAAAAGAGGAAATCTGCCACAGGATCTGAATCATCTACATGTTCAGATAGACCCAAAAGTGTAACACTAAATTATTTACCTGTCCTGGTCTTGGTGTTGTCTCTTCTAGATAGTCTTGAGGATTTTTGTTTTTCTTTTTTTTTTTTAAACATACTCCACTCAGAAGTTCCATTTGGTAGTACCCAAAACTAATTTCAAGTTGAATTGATCTAAATGTGATTGTAATACCTTCACAGGCAGACAAAATTGTTTCAAATGACACAGGTTGAGACAATGCAGTGGACAAAGGATAATTAATAATTATAATAACTTATCAGTAGCTCCAGTAGCTGCCGTGATTAAAATGAGAAACTAGGAGAGAACCTTTTGCTTTTCTCTACCACTTACTGAGACTCCAGGACAGATCCTCATTTGATATATGGTGACACTGTGCCATGGGTTCCATAGAGGTATGCAGATTTACACCAGCTGAAGGTCTGACTCTATGGGTATGCCTACCCTGAAATAAAACACTCACAGCTGACCAAGATGAGCCCTACCAGGTCCAGGCTGCAGTCCAATAAAACAGCAGTGTAGATGTTTGGGATCAGGCTGGAGGCCAGGCTCTAGGAACCTCTCCCTTTGCCTGAGACCACACACCTATACTGCAATCTGTAGGTCCAACAGTCCAAGCCCCATGTCTCTGTGTCAGCTGACCCAGACCAGCCATGTATGTTTTACAGCAGGGTAGACACACAGAACTTACATAAGGTAGCTACACATTTTCTTCTGGAAGGTAAAAAAAGATTCTTTTAGCTTGTTCACTCCCACCCCACCCCAAACTAGCTTGGGGCATGTTTGAAAAAATATGTGATATCAAGATTGTCAGAATCCAACTCCTGAAAATATAGACTGTGAGACAAACAAGAGCTACAAGTTAATATCATGCTTAATGTTTTATTTTGAAGTCAACAACCCATTATTCTTAGGCCTTATTTACATAGAAAAATGTTGTGAATTATACAAATTTAGTTAGACCAGCATAACCACTCATGTGAGCATTCATACTCTGGTGAAGAGTGGCTTTTGTTTTAATTTATGTTTAGCTACTTAAACTGCTTTGCAAGTGACATCAGCTAATTTTTTTTAAAAGATACTCTTATATCAGACTAAGGTGAATATAAATCCTCATGTGGGCATAACTATATCAGTGTATATTTACAAACACCATTCTAGAAAACCCAAGGCCTTAGTTGAGGTGTCTGCCACTGTTACATCTAGGCATCAAACAATTCATGTTTCCTGTTACAGACAAATATTCCAGTCAGAAAAAAATATTTTCTGTTCCCCTTTTGATTTTAAGATGCCAGTAGCTTCCTCTAATAGTATTCATAAATTATTTCTCTTTCGCAGACAAAAAAGGTTCTCTTTTGAAAGTTTCTTATTGCAAACATGAGTCAGTTTTGTGGGTTTCCTTCCTTTTTCAAAACCTCCCTGTCTCTATATGCAATTTCTTCAACCATAGGCAAAACATTTGCAGACCAAAAAGCACATAGGCTCTCCAAAAGAGGCTTCTGTGTGTGCAAGAAGCTAAAGATATTTGCAGATTAGTTTGTTGTTGTAACCATTTTTTCTCCCCACAAACAGCAATATCCAATGTGCCTTATAGAATTCAGGCACTCAGTTAAACCAGTCTAAAACCTGGCCCCTTAACTCCATTTGTGTTCTGTGTGAATTTTGTTGGTACATATCCAGTGACAGGAGACTGCAGTTTGTAGAAAAGTTGGAATTGCATGATAATGCATTTCTTGCTTTATTTTGGCCTGGATTCTGCAAATGCTTATGCACATTCTTAACCTGAAGAATGTGAGTAATCCACTGAAGTCAATGAGACTACTCAGCTGCAGACTGTCTGTAATCTTGCAGGGTGAGAGACGAACATGCACTGCATGAGCTATATATGCTCTTCAAATGAACAGTGATGGTGCAGACTCTCTCATACCCTCCCAATGTGCCTCCATGGTTGCTGAATGAACTCCCTCTAATTCTGGCCCCTCACTGTGGGTAACCTTGAGATTTTATTATGATTCTTGTGGTGTCTGAAGTTTTATTCTCAGAGTTCCCACTCAGAGTTCTGTGATTATGTGAGATTTTCAAATTTCTTTTTGACTTAAAAAAACAAGCAAGAAAACAAGTCTTCTAGAACTACTGGCTGCAGAAAAAAATCTTGAAAATCTGACCCAAGTGCAACCTTAAGGCTCAAAAATCAAAACAAATGAACTTAAATTTTATTAGCTCAGTATTTAGGATTATTTTCAACTCCTGATTTTTTAACAGAGTTGGCAATCCTTGTTCTGCTGCTACTGTAGCCCATATACCTTCTAGGCGTGGTTCACTGTCCCATGTAGTAGCACCGAGACTACTTATGGAGAAAAAGAATAAGCCTCCTCTACAGCCTTAAGATGAGAGTTAGTTAGCTAAAATGCTCAACCTGTAGAAGTCTCAGGTTTGAGTCTACCTGCCAGCATTTACACTGCTCTGTTACAGTGGTGATTCTACAATTTTCTAGTGGACAAAGATAGATCCTATAGATGGTAAATAGTTCAAATGTTTACATTTTCAGAAAGAAATGCTGTAAAGTACATACATGCAATATTAAGGATGAACCTTTCAAGTTCCTCTTTAAAAAAACCAAGAAATTCAAAAGAAAAAATGCTAAAGCAAAGTTAAAATGACACTGCCAATTTAAAATCATAGCAGCTGAGACAGTTTTTAAAATTCAGTTTTCTGACAAAGTATATTAAGGCTACTTGAAATATTTGGCAAAACAGCCCATTCAAAAATTATATTTTTTCTGCTTGCAGTGATGTTTGACACGAACTTTTTGACAGGCGCTGGAGCAACACAACCAATTACATGCAGGCCCCGTCTCTTTTCTTCACTGTGCAAACTGCTACCTGTCCCCAGATGTTTCCTCAATGTCAATAGGCTGGCCCACACTGATACCCCCACCATTGCTACTCATAATGGTGCTTCAGGGCAGTATAGCTCAATGGTGGAAAATTTCCCAATGCTGTCCACTAAAGCGGTTGTCACCTTTTTCTTGCCTGGGTCCCCATGCAGCTAAATTACCCAGGCTTTGGCTTTAGCCCAGCTGACAGGGCTCAGGAGCCCAGGCAGTGATATTTTAACTTTTTTGCCCTCGGTTTCAGCAAGTCTAATGCTGGTCATGCTTGAAGGAACTTCTGAAATCTGTCTGCAGCTTCCCAGTGGGCCCAGACCTCTGACTGAGAATCACTGGTCTACTACATGTGAAGCCCCTTTGATGATTTATCTTTGCAAAAGAAGAAGATAGAAATTTAAATAATGCAGAAACTTAAAAAAAAAACAAAACAAACAGGAAGAATTACAGTAATGAGATAAAGAAATGGCAGATTATCATCACATTCATGCCTTTCAATTCTTCCTGATAATAAACCTGATTTTCTGAATAAAGCTCTGTGTGTGTGTGTGTGTGTGTGTGTGTGTGTGTGACTCAGTGATCAGAAAAAGATTACAGTTCTTTGAAAATCTGTAAGTGCAGTTCTTCACACAGAATATACAATGAGTATTAAACCACAAGGGAAACATGGACCTTTGACTATAACACAAGCCTATGCATCCACAAGCTGCAGGAGACAGTCTCAAATTAATTTTACAATGAACTGCAGAGACTTCTCAAGCCCAGTCTACAGTGTGGTGTGTGTGTGGATTTTTTCCCCCCTTTATAATGAGGGAATTTCCTGGCAAGTTTGTGAGTGATAACACAGACAGGAGAACATCATGGGAAAAGGAGGACTAGGATTAAGAAATGAGCGAAATGATAGATTGGTGCTTTGGTTCTATGCTACTAGTCCATAAAATATACTGCACTTCAGCACAGGTGAGTCCATATTGAAACATGAAGTCCTGTGGCACCTTATAGACTAACACATATTTTGGAGCATAAGCTTTCGTGGGCAAAGATCTGCTTCATCAGATGCATGAGTGGGGGAGGGGAGGGGTCCAGAGGGGTATTTAAAGAGTGGGGTCCTGGTAAAAGGGAGGGCCAGAGATGACAAGGTCTATTCAGCAAGATGGAAATGGCCCATTTTCAGTAGTATGTATCAAAAGAGGAAAAAACAAGTCAGATCAGACAGGCCCATTGTCAGAGTCTAATGGGGAGATATTAACACCCAGGGCTGAGAAGCTGCTTTTGTAAGGGGCGAGCCACTCCCAGTCTCTGTTTAATCCTTGGTTGATGGAGTCAAATTTGCAAATAAATTGCAGTTCAGAGATTTCTCTCTCCATTTGATTTTTGAAATTTCTTTGCTTTAGGACTGCTACTTTTAAATCTGTTACTGAGTGTGCAGAGATTGAAATTCTCTCCCACAGGTTTCTGTACATTATTATTCCTGATGTCTGATCTATGTCCATTTATTCTTTTACATAGAGATTGACCAGTGTGGTCAATGTAAATTGTAGTGCGCATTGCTGGCACATGATCGCATATATTATATTAGTAGATGTGCAGGTAAAGGAGCCCCTGATAGTATGGTTGATGTTAGGTCCTGTGATGTTATCACTGGTGTCGATATGTGAGCAGAGTTGGCAGCAAGGTTTGTTGCAGGGATTGGTTCCAGGTTTAGAGTTCCTGTGTTGTGATATATAGTTGCTGCTGAGAATTTGTTTAAGGTTGGCAGGCTGTCTGTAGGCAAGGACAGGCCTGCGAGATTGAAGAATCATTGTCCAGGATGGGTTGCAGATCACTGAGGATGCATTGGAGAGGCCTTAGGTAGTGGCTGTATGTGATGGCCAGTGGGTTTTATTGTCTTCCTTGCAATACCTGTCTTGTAGCAGGTGACCTCTGACCACCTAGCTCTGTCAATCTGTTTCCTCACTTCCTTAGGTGGGTATTGTAGTTTGAGGAAAGCTTGGTAGAGGTCTTGTAGATGTTTGTCTCTATCTGATGGATCAGAGCAAATACCTTAGTGCCTGGCTGTATACAATGGATCGTGTAGTGTGCCCTGGATAGAAGCTGGAGGAGTGTAGATATGCATATCTGTCTGTGGATGTTCGTTAAGGGATGGTCACAAATACCACCCTATATCTGCACAGTAGTGTTCAGGAAGTGGATCTTTTGTGTGGGCTGGTCCAGGCTAAGGTTGATGGTGGGGTGGAAACTGCTGAAATCACGGTGGAACTCTTCAAGAACCAACTTTTCATGGGTTCAGATTATGAAGATGTCATCAATGAAGTGCAAGCAGAGGAGGGGCGCTAGGGGATGAGAACTGAGAAAGGATGGTATCTCGAAGAAAGCTGGGAGTGCTGGTAGCATAGGGTCTAAATAGAGAGTCTGAATATCCAGACAATCCTGTGTCATGGGTGCCAGTGCCTGATATGATGGGGCATCTGGGATTACCAGGTTTATGGATCTTGGGTAGCAGATTGAATAAACCTGGTCTGGGTTCAAGGGGTGTGTCTGTGTAGATTTGTTCCTGTGTTTTTATAGGGAAGGTCTTAAGTAGATGCTGTAGTTTCTTTGTGTATTCCTCAGGGTTATGCTCCAAAATTATGCTCCAAAATATCTGTTAGTTTATAAGGTGCCACAGGACTTCTTGTTGTTCTCGAAGATACAGACTAACATGGCTATCTCTCTGATACATATTGAAACATGGATTTCTAAATATGGTCCTACAAAAAACATGATTATTTCATATTAGTAAGTGCAGGAAATCAAGTGGACTAAACTGCATGATCTACAGAAGCCTCATTACAGACCCAGATCATCAGGCAATGGTCACTACAGACAGGATTAGAACAATCCTTCATAAAATAAATGAGAGACCGTATACTGAAGTTTTGAAAAATATGGAAACTATGGTGACCCTTTGGAATACAGCAAACTGTTTTAACCAGCATTCTATTATCCAGAAATCTCAAATAACTGCCATTGCAGTTAAGTTTAAGTGGTGAAATAAAATTAAGTTTAAGTTAAAGATAACTAAAATGTACTTTAAGTTTCATACAAGCACAGTACATATATATAGTAAAAGTTAAAATAAATACACTCTTGTTTAAGTTAAAGATCAAGAAAATTTTAGTTACATTTTCCGTAAGTACAATATAATAAAGTAAATACAAATAAATACAGCAAATACAGTACAAGTGTACAGTGTATAATGCTACTGTTGTTCGTAAATAAAGTATTCTGCATTCATTTTTTTTATTCTTAATATCTAATCCTGTTTTTTTCTTTAGTGTCATTCATTGCTCTCTATTATCCAGAATATTTGAACTTCTGGCAGCCAACTGGTCCCACGGCTGCCAGATATGAAAGAGTTTATTGTACTATCAGTGGCTGCTTTGTTCCTCCTAGACCTAAAGGACACAGCAGTAAAACCTCTCTGCGTAGAGATGAGAGACATCATTCATACCATGAACCAGGAAGTTTTACTGCCAAGAGTATGAAAATAAGTATATCAAGAACTTTAAAAGTTTAAGATGGCCTCGAAAAAAAAAACAAAAAACAAAAAACACACTGACAGCTCACCAAGGAACTAAAAAGAGTGGTTAAAAAGCTGAAGAAAAACTGGCTTCAGAGAGAAAATGAAGAATTGAACAACATGTACAAAAAAGAAACATGAGAGGGCTTTTTCAGAAAGTTAGATTACTACCAAAATAGTTATAGGTGTTAAATAAGCTATGATGTTCAGCAGACCTATGTAATAAAGATCAGAAACTGAAAAGAAAACATTTTATCAGCTACTGAACATGTAGTCAACTGACCTCTCTCTCCTTGAGACAAGAAGATGAATATGCATTGGAAGCAGAAATTGAAGCCAGAGTCAGGTCCCTGAAAGACAAGGCACCTGGTCCAGTTGGTATCCCACTAGGGCCGCGTCTACACGTGCACGCTACTTCGAAGTAGCGGCGCCAACTTCGAAATAGCGCCCATCATGGCTACACATGTTGGGCGCTATTTCGAAGTTGAAATCGACGTTAGGTGGCGAGATGTTGAAGTCGCTAACCCCATGAGGGGATGGGAATAGCGCCCTACTTCGAAGTTGAACGTCGAAGTAGGGCACATGTAGACGATCCGCGTCCCGCAACATCGAAATAGCAGGGTCCGCCATGGAGGCCATCAGCTGAGGAGTTGAGAGACGCTCTCTCTCCAGCCCCTGAGGGGCTCTATGGTCATCGTGTGCAGCAGCCCTTAGCTCAGGGCTTCTGGCTGCTGCTGCGGCAGCTGGGGATCCAAGCTGCATGCACAGGGTCTGCAACCAGTTGTCGGCTCTGTGGATCTTGTGTTGTTTAGTGCAACTGTGTTTGGGAGGGGCCCTTTAAGGGAGCGGCTTGCTGTTGAGTCCGCCCGGTGACCCTGTCTGCAGCTGTTCCTGGCACCCTTATTTCGATGTGTGCTACTTTGGTATGTAGACGTTCCCTCGCAGCGCCTATTTCGATGTGGTGCTGCCCAACGTCGAAGTTGAACGTTGACATTGCCAGCCCTGGAGGACATGTAGACGTTATTCATAGAAATAGACTATTTCAATGTCGCTACATCAAAATAAGCTATTTCGATGTAGCGTGCACGTGTAGACGTAGCCTAGAAGTGTTACAATATAGAAGAGGAGACATGATCATGCTCCTTTGCTGCTTAACCTCATTAAGGTGAAGGGTGAAATCCCTGAGGACTGTCAAGGCTGAATCATTGTTCCGAATACATCTGTTCTGTACCAACCTTTAAATAAAGAGACCCAGTAGACTGCAATGATTATGGTGGAATAAATCTTAAAAACTTTCTTAGCAAGGTATTCTGTTCAGTGTTATTTAGCTGAATGAAAAGCAAGGCAAAGGAAAACTTTTCTGAGTCATAAATTGGCTTTTAACCTTGACATTCTAGTGGAGATCAGATATTTTTGTCATATTTCCAAGACCTGCACTGAGCTCAGTCCGCCCCAGTTTTGCATGTTCATTGACTTTAAGGAGTTGTTCAACTCCATTAACACAGAAGCTGAAGAAGGTACTCAAGTATTCATCTTTGCAGCAAACTGATTACTGCAGAGCGTAGGTAGTGTAACTTGGCATGCAATAAGAGTCTATGATTGGAAATTAAAACAAACAAACAACAACATTACATTCAGACAGATGTATATTCACTTCAATACTTTTGCTGTTCACTTAGAAAACATCTTGTCTACCCCCATTTGTTACATTGGTGGAGGCTGCAGAGGGCAAATTATCAACCACCTTAATTTTGTAGACGAGATTGAAATAATACCTATGGAGGAAAATCACCAAGAAGCAGCATATAATCTGTAAACAAATAAGATTTAAAAATTAAGACAACTAACATAAGGGTAACATCAAAAATAATAAAAAAGCAGACTAAATTAGTCCTTCACAGTGTAGAGAAACAAGTAAATCATTTCTGCTGCGTAGGTTTCACCATACCAAATGAAAAGCAATGAATAAGGACACTGACGAGCATAACTTGTCATCAGAAAGTTAATATTCCTACATGTAAACGTTTGGAAACTTAAATTAATGTCCAGATTAGCTACATTCAGGTGATTTACAGCACTCATTGTACCTACATTACTTTATGACACATCGGTACTAATAAAGCATCTGGAGCAAAAACTGCAAATATTTTATATTAGATTCCTGTGGCAATCCTAAGCATAGAAAAGTAAACTGATCAAGAAATTAAGATCTCCACAAAAGATGAAGTACAATGCATAATAACTACAATCAGTGAAAGGTCATTTTAGGTCAATCGAGTCATTTTGCTACAATAACTTTATACCTGTTGTGTCCAACAAGTTCTGAAGCAGTAGCCACCCATAGCAAACTATCCATAAAAACAACCATGTTGGGTCAGACCAAAGGTCCATCTAGCCCAGTATCCTGTCTTCTGACAGTGGCTGATGTCAGATGCACCTGAGGGAGTGAACATAACAGGTAATCACTGAGTGATACCTCTCCCTTCATCAATTTCCAGTTTAGGACAAACAGAGGTGAGGGACACCATTCGTACCCATCCTAGCTAATAGCTGTTGATGGACCTAACCATCATGAATTTATCTAGTTCTTTTTTCAACATTGTTAAAGTTCCTGATCCTCACAATCTCCATAGGTCTACCTTGCACTGCATGAAGAAAAACTTTCTTTTCAGTTTTAAACTTGCTACCCATTAATTTCATTTGGTCACCCCTTGTTCTTATGTTATAAGAACTTATAAGAACTTGTTCTTATGTTATAACTTTTCCTTATTCACTTTTTCCATACCTGTCATGATTTTATAGACCTCTATCATAACCCCCCGCCCTTAGTCTCCTCTTTTCTAAGCTGAAAAGTCCCAGTCTTCTTAATTTTTTTCATATAGGGTGCATTCCAAACCCCTAATCATTTTTGTTGCCCTTTTCTGAACCTTTTCCAGTGCTAATATATCTTTTTGGAGATGAGGTGGCCTTATCTGTTCACACTATTCCAGATATGGGCATACCATGGGTTTACATACAGGCAGTATGATATCCCTTTTTTAGCCACCATTATTCTGAAAATATATTTACTGCTCAAGCCAACTAGCCACACTTAATAGGTCAAATAGCCACATGTGGCTAGTGGCTAGCAGAGTGGAACTAAAGGTTTTATACAGACTACCCAAATAAATACAATTCGCTCTGGACGAGTGCACGCTAAGACACCATGGACATCTAAGGAAATAGTAGTACAATATAGTATATAAAACCACCCAAGCACCATCCCAATAGGCTCCAATGGTAATTCAAGGAAGCCACGAATGAAATCTGCTCATAACCTCAGTTCTAACTAACATTGTCATTGGGGGAAAAAGATATGACTATGATAAAAAGGTTTCGGTTTGTTTGATTTTAAATTATTATTTTTCATCCTGGACAGTAAAATGCTTCTTTCCCAAATCCCCCAAGATATATTTATACAGCTCTGATTATGGTCCCTCCAATGAAGTTACTTTTCTTTGACAGTGGCCCAGAGAAATAAAACCCAGTCTATCAGCCCTGCTCTTCAAATATACACCTATCCAATTGTGCATGCCTTTTATTCACCCAAAACAGCCATTCCCCTTTCCTCTTAGATTACCTTTGCATTCTTTGCACCGCCTCTCTTCCCCATTCATTATTCCTTTCCCTTCAATCTCACTCCTGCACATTTCTGACTATCACAAGTTGTCTTTGCTACTCAGAGCTATTTCAGCCATATGGAAAGTCTCACAGGGGCCTAATGAGCAGGTCTTCACGACTCAGCTTGAGACAAAGCCCAGGCACCACCTCTAACACACATTTGGATATTGCCAGGTCAATAGGCTTCCAATCACTTTTGACAGTTCCTTTGTTGTTGTTCCATGCAGTTATATTTTTGCCCAATTAACAGCTTTTATAAATACATACCACTTTTTTTTGCACTAGTTGTGTTGTCAGCTTGCCAGAACAGGAAGGTTTCTGAGTTGTCAGGAAGAATGAGCTGAATTTCTTGCTTCAGTAACCAATGAAGAAACATAGATGAATCAAAAAGTCTCGTGGTCTCTGAGAATCAATGAGAGGTGCTTGGATAAAAGGTGCTGCAAGTATTAATTATTAAGTGTTTATTTTGAGCGCAAACCTGATATATCGAGGCTATTTTGAAAGTTCATTTGGGGCTTATTTCACTCAGCTGACTTGACAATCATAGCACAGACATTCCAGATGACTAAATCCACAAATCAACAACAGGCAGTTCTCAAGATGCTGTGCTTGATTTACTGCTTTTCAATAGTCAAGCTGAGTATCTGCTCCAGCTCAGCCACTGCTGCCCATCTCAACTGTTGCAGTATCCTAATGATTGTCATGTGAAAAGAAGTCTCTCCAAAATCTTAATATATTTCTAGTGTAAAGGGGTATGAGTAAGTAGATATGGAAGTACGAGAATGTGCTCTGTGGATGTTTCTAGACGGGCATTAATTACATCAAAGATGCATTTAGCCCGAGTCATGGGTCTGCCACAATGTCAAAGCAAAAGTGATAATTTATTAAACCCATTTTTACCCCAAGAATCTCATTTGTTCAGTGGTGTCTGGCTGCTTATCTATGATGGTTTGTGAGGGTTTTTTTTTTTCCAGCTATTTTACTGGAGAGTAATCCATTATTCAATATTGCAAAGTCTGTTCCTTAAACCAGAATGATTTTAAAATCCCACTTAAGAAAGTTTTCCCTACTACTGTGCTACAATCTGTTAGATATACCTTTATATTTTGCTAGGTTTTTTTTCCAGCTGCTTTCCTGAATCTGATGTCATGAGTGGCAGAATCCAGTAGCTCATGAGGGAATGGTTTAATGGATTGAGTTTACTCTAAAAAGAAGTCTATACTGTACCATGTAACCATGGGATCTAAACAGTAACCATTAGCAGATGGTCAGACTGAGAAATGGCAGCTATAGTATATGACATATCAGCTCAAATCTGCTACATACTGTCTATTTAATACATGTTGTGATTAAAAACTACAGATGGGCCTGAACCAAAGTTCCAGATTCAAACATCTCTGGACTTAAAAGATGGTCATATTCAAATCCAAGCTTAATAGCTCAAACCTATCTCTAAAACCTAGTGAACCCAAAGTTTAATAAAAAAGGATTTGTTCTCACAGATGATGCCTGCATTTTAGTACAACGATGATTTGGAGAGCTCCCTTTGAAACATATGACTGCTGGTTGACTTTATTAGGTTATTTTGAATTGCTGCATGATGCAAAGCCCCAGTATCAGAGGATATCAACAATCCTTAACAGAACCTTCAACAGGTAAACACCAAATTGAAAACAATGAGTACTGTACTTGATTGTTAGGACAGGGCTTTCACTGGACAATATATATGCTAAGGAGGTTTATACAAGCTGGGAATAGATGTTTCCTCTCCTATCTGAAGAGAGGTAGGAAGTGGAGAACAGTCGAAAGTTACCAGAACAGGTGACCACTGCAAAAGTGTCTCAGGGGAGCAAAGCAGGAAAGACACATAGGAAGTTTGGGCAAGAGGAAGGCAGGGCACAGACTGATCAATGACAGAGGGAGAAAGCTTCATGTTTCAGAATACAAATCAAATAGGAATTGAAACCCAGCCTAAAGAATGCCCTGGAGGAAGCTGAGGCAGAGATATTAGTGTAGAGTTGTTGGGGAAAGGACATTTAGTAGATCTCAGTTATTTCTCATGTAATTTTGCATGATCTCATGAGCTACTGGGAGGCAGAAGCCCAACCAGGTCCATGACAACTATTCACTTATCAGTACTGTTGTGTCACATTAGACATTCAGAGAGAAAGGGAACCTCAGCTGGTGATGTATATTGGGTTTCAAACATTATTTCTGAATGGCTATCAGATTTCACTCAACTGGCATGCGTCCTCCTGGCTGGAAGTGGCAGAGCAAGCTCTTTTTCCATCTGCCTCCCCTACCAACCGTATTCCAGCTCCACGGTTGTCTCTTCCCATAACTCAGCTCTCCAGCCAGAACATGGCTTAATCTCGCTCCTTCCAGCATGACCAAGTCCAGGAGCCTCACAAAAAGGTCACCAGCCCTACCTCTGTGCACATGTGACTCTTACATATTGTCTCAGGGAATCCCACCACCTTACCAGTACCTGGTAGAGGAACTCAAGCCCCTTCATTCTATTAGGCCTTGGTTTAGGCAACCTAGAACAAGCAGTCAGGGTTCACACCACCTGACTTCTTATCGCCACCTTCCTGAACTTCCTCCTACCTAGCCTCCCTTAGCCTTTCTCCTCTATAACCTCTCTTATTTCATCCTATTTCCTAGGAAAGTATTCACAGGGTCCTCTCCTGGAATGCCCAAACAAACTCCCAAAACAGCAAGTATAAACAAACCCACTTCTGCCCTTCAAATCCCTCTCTAGTTTCTCCTGCTTTGCTTCCCAGTTAGATGCCTCCACAGGTTCTCTACCTGTTCTGGAAATGCAATGCTTGCCTCTTTTCAGGGCACCAAAACCTGCTCCATATCCCTCCCAGCTGTTTGTCAGACTTCTGCGCTTCAGCAAGGATCTTTGGGCTTTTTTCCTGACTTTCTCAGATCTGTTAGAGTGACTGCAGAACTCCTCCTTGTCACCCTTGGGTTGAAAACAGTCTCTATTTATAACCTCTTCCAGACTTTCTGCAGCTGGGTTTCATCATAATTAAGCCTAGTCCACCCTCCAGGTGCAGCATGCTGCATTAATTGGCATTTCAAGCAACATTTCCTCATTCCTTGCCTGTGTGGGTTACATGTCCCATTGCAATAGCCTAATTATTATTTTGTTGCATACAAATTCATCCATAGCAATTCTAGGTGGAGGGGTAATGGGATTTCATGATGTGATATGAATACAGTGGAGCTGCAGCGCAGCATGATTGTCATTAAGGATGCATCACAACTTAGCTATGTCTACACTTGCATTTCTCTTTCGGAAGAAGAATGCAAATGAGGGAAAGCAAAAATTCAAATGAGGGGCAGATTTACATATATGGCATCTCATTTGCATATTCTTTTGAAAGAGCTTCTTGTGCAAGAAGAAAAGCAGTACAGAGGTGGCTCTTTCGAAAGTAAACCCCATCTTTGAAAGAACCCTTCTTCCCTTTTTTTATGGGAAGATATGCAAATCTGCACCTCATTTGCATTTTGATTTACCTCATTTGCATGCCTCTTTCCAAAGAGGAATGCAAGTGTAGACATAGCCCTTCTGTTTAAAGATCAGTGTTTCTAAGTGCTCAGGACAGTCAGATTTCTTTGACATTTGGTGTGCTTCAGCATAGTAAGGCTAGTGACCAGCATTGGGGTCACGTGTGTTAAGGGCTGTGAAGACATGAGCCCTGAAGAAACAGAAGGGATTTTAAAAATATTGTAGGGTGTTTTAAGGGGTTTTTGGAGGGGCAGAAGAAGGTGTGTGTCTGTGTGCATGGGTGTGCACACGCACACACAACTGCAGACCTAGAGATAAAATGTTGAAGCTATTTTGATCAGCATTGTTTCCATCCTTAAGATTTACTGAAGCTTGTGCAAGACACTCACTAAATCTTTGGGGGACCCAAATTAAAAATGATTATTTAAGACAGTAGTCTGCAAAACGTGGGGCGGACGTGGAAGAACTTTCAAAGGGGTGCAGCAGGGCCTTGGCCAGCCCCCAAAAGAGAGCCGAGAGGGACCACCAGCCAACTCTACTTTTCCTCCTACCCTCAGCCATAGCTCTCACTGTGGCTTTGCACATGGACACTGCTCTTACTCTTTGGACTCCACTATGGCTCAACACCTAATCCTGACCCCAGCCATGGCCCCTTGGCTGTAGCTCCACTCCTAACCACAGGTCCAGCCTCAGCCCCACCAGGCATGGCTCCTTTCCTGGCTTCGCTCTCAGCTGAAGCCCCAGCCCCGACCTTCTTACTCCCATCCACCACCAGCCACCCGCCCACTGTGGACCCAATCCTGGCCTGGCTCTGGGGGAGAGGGTGTGGTGCAGACAGGGATACGGGGAGGGCATGACTGTGAAGGGTTTAGGGACCCACTGATTTAGGACAAAGTACATTTTTGCAGTATGCACGTATCAATGGAGAAAAAGTGGCCTGAGGGTTTCTATTCCCATTATTTTATATTCTTTAAAACTGAAATCGTGTATGTGCTCTAAAATCTGAATGGTCACTTGGAGTGCTTTGAAATTTGTGCACATCATGGAGGCCTGGGGTGGCATTAGTGATCCAAATATGAGGTCATTTGGACAAGGACTTCCTAACTTACACTTCCCCACAGCTCCAAAAAACCTCTAATTTGTTCATGCTGCCTTATGCCTTTCAATGCAGAGGTACCAATGAGTCACAGATCTCAGTGAGATTGATTGATGTGAACTCAGCCTTTCAATTAACTACAGATAACTTAATCACTGCCCCCCACCTAAGAGAAGAGGAGTTTTCCCACTAAGTGGCTGGAGGGTCAACTTGTGAGTCATGGGTGCCAGGTGTTTTTTTTTTTGGATGGCGGGATGTAGTCAAAGTCTTTGGGAGCAAAATAGAGGTTAGAATGCTTCCTGGGAGGGCAGCAGTATTAAGGGACAAAGATGTCAGGGGAAGGAAGAGAGAGGTTTGTAGCTCCAGCAAAGGGAGCAGGACTCTGAGGAGGGGTACAAAAGGGGGTGGGAAAGAGGCTGGGAGCTCAGGGGAAGGAAGCATAGGAGCTGGGACACTGGGAAGCGGGAAATAGAGATGAGTGGAACAGGGATTAGGAGAGAATGGGGTGAGGGCACACATCCGTCTCACATTCTCCTTTTCTGTGTGTGCCCCCAGATGTGGGGGGGCCTCTTGCCCCTTTTGGGGGTCTGAGAGCTCCTCTCTGCCATTCTCATCTGAGCTCAAATACAGAGGGCCTCGAATATGAGGGGCTAGTGACAAGTCCTTCACCTGGGTGGGCAGATGATAATGGGCGTACTCCAGGTACATCACAGGCTCTAAAGAACTAAGTAGGGAGTTTGGGACAGCTGGTGAGATGGCTGGAATGGAGTAGAGAGTAGAGTTAATGAGCCCATCTCAGGTCATGTGACCAGGGGTCCCACAAAGATAAGTCCCAACACAAATAGTCATTTTCCTACAAGTTTTTAATGTGTTTTTTGTTTTGTTTTGCTTTTTTGAGCAGAGCTAGACATCCGACTATTGCTATAATATGGGTCAAAATGATATCCATCAGTTATCTCTTACCCACGCTAGTGTATGGCAGCCACAATGGCTGTGGTTACACTGACCCGAACTGCCAGCAGCAGTATGCAAATGGGAGATTTAAAAAATGCAAATGGCCACCTATTTGCATATTCACTCCCTAGTACAGGCTGCTGTAGGCTGAAAAAAAGCAGTGTAAATGTGGTTCTGATGGTGACACCTCCCCTTTGTCAGCAACTTTTTATGCCTGATTTTTTCCAGGCAGAAGAGGCTGCCAACAAAGGGTGAGGGTTCACCAGCAGAACCACATTTACACTGTTTTTTTTTCTGTCTTCAGCAGCTTCCGCCAGCCAGCGAATATGCAAATGAGAATTAATTTGCATTTTTGAGACCGCCCATTTTCATACTGCTGCCCACTGTTTGGATCAGTGTAACCATAGCCTTTTTCTTTGGGGGACACAAATTTGGAAATAGCATTTAAGAACATGTTCATTTCTTCATTTGTGTCGCTATGTGCTTTGGAATGATCATACTGTGCATATGCCAATAGAGAATAATGACTGTGAGGGCTTCTACTGTGCAGCCAATTTGTGCTTGCCTGGGTAGTTTGACGGAATGTGCTGATGCCATTGCCCTGGTGAACAAACTGCCACTGATGTTGCTAGGCTGAACCTCCATACACCTGTGCAATAAAGATTTAATAACTCATATTGCTTGCTACAAATTGTCTTTGAAATAACAGAACAGGGTTTGGATATTTTTATTTTATGAGGATGCTTAGTGTGAATACAGCAGAAGAGCCAGCAGCTGGTCTAGCTAAAAAACGTGTTATATCAAGTGTGGAAGAGCTACAGAGAGAGGACTTTGTGTATCTGGGAGGGGAGGGACAGAAGGGGGGCATGGAGGCTGGAGCAGCGGGTTTGTGCAATTTTTGGTGGTGCCCAGAACAGGTCCAAGTCCCATCCTCCCCCTCTCACAGCTGCCTAAGATTCTGCGAGGGAGTGTGGGTGTGGGAGGGTGTTTAGGGGTCAGACTGTGGCCCAGAGCAGGGGATTGGGATGTGGGAGGAATGGGGCTGGGCCAGGGCTGAGGAGTTTGAGGTGCAGCAGGCTGGTTGCCCTGGGGCTGGGTGGAGGGTCAGCGAGGAGGACTCCCCTAGCCTTAGCCCTGTGGACAGCAGTGAACTCCAGGGGAGTGTCACCCTTCTGCCTGCAGCACAACACTCACCAAAGCCTTCCCCCCGGCCCAAGCTCTTGCTCCGGAGCCCCATTCAGAACAAGTCCCCCACTCTGCAACTTGGAGTTGGCTGCTGACAAGGACTGCCATGCACCTCCCTGCCTGTCTCCCTTCCCAGGTGCAGCAGCTGCCCCAGACTGCCCCTGCCACCAGTATCTTGTGGCTGTCTGCAGCAGCAGATGACTAGGTAGTGCAGGACAGAGCTGAAGGGGTCAGCCATCTGTTGCCCAAGGCCAGCAGGGATGCGCAGGGGAGGCACATGGCAGGGCCAGGGAAGAGAGCCAGCTTTGAACATAGGTGGGACCAGGGCCCCGGGCATGGAATATTCTGAAGCCTGGACACCACTGGCCTATACAACTCACCACCCCTGCATGGAGCAAGTGTCTGGCTGCAGAGAGGGTGGTAAATGAGGAAAAGTGATAGGTAAGTTTTGGCTTTGTTGTTTGAGAAAATCAGTATTTTCCTAGTCTCTAAGGGAGAGGTGTGGGGCAAGTGGTTACCTCTGGCGTTTGCCAAGACATGCGGCATGGAGGTTTGGAGTGTAGACAAATATGTGCATTGCCAGAATTGCCAACATGTGGACTGTGGGTGACTACTGAATCACAAGGCTGCAGGAGTCGTTGGAAGAGCAAGAAGCACACTGTAACAGGGCGATTGCTGACAACAGGCTAACTTTGGGGGAGAGCAGGCGGGGCCTATGTTGTCATCACTCTTTGCTTACCCTTCAGGGTCTCATTCATACACTTTCCCTGGAGGGTGCTTGACCCACCTGCTCTTGGGACACGAGAGAAGTCCAGGGGTATGCGCACCTGAACCACACACAGCTCATTGAGCAATCAAATGCTCTGAGCTGTAGAACTGCTGTGTGCCCCTCTGTGCACACATCCCTCCCCAGTGCTTCGAGGGAGAAGCACGTGGCTGTGGCGATGGTGGTGGCAGCCTCAGTGAGTCAGACCTTACCATGTGTCGGGGGGGAAGGGCCTGGGGGTGCCTGGCTCTTGAGGAAGGGCATAGGGATTGGGTTAAAGTGAGGGGTGGTGCTGGGGTGAACCTGGTTCTGGAGGAGGGGAGAGGGGATTGAGTTAAAGCAGAGGGGGGATGTGGGGGTGCCCAGCTCTGGAGGAGGGGAGGAGGGATTAGGCTAAAGTGGAGGGGGGATCACGGGTTCCTGGCTCTGGAGACAGGGAGGGGGGATTGGATTAAAGGTGGGGGGCAGGACTGGGGCATAATAATTTTTTTTAAAAGGGGTACTTTATAAAAAAAATGGTTGAAAAACACTGGCATGGAGGATTGATGCGAACATTGCTCCTTCCTGCTTAACAGCCTGTCCCTGGGCACAGCATTTTCCTTATCTTCATTTGCTCCCCAACCCAGGGGTGAAAGAAAATTAAACTTTCTAACTGATACAAATCACTGTGTCTGTGCACTGTTCTTAAAATAGGGGTTACAAAAAGTATGGTTTGATGTTACTTATTAAGGACTGTCTTGTATTCACATGCACTGAATCTCTCGAAGAACTGATTTTGCAACCAAATTTGACAAAATGGATCTTCTCACTAGTCTGGTTGCAGACCCCTGGGATAGACAATAAAAACTGATCATTCCTGGCCATGATGGTGCTCCTTTGAGGGAGCTCATAATGCAATTAGGCAGTTTCATTATTTTTGATACCAACAGAGAATGTATTACTAAAATTGGTCTCACAATTACTGATCTGGGTGTGGGCAGGTGTGGGGTCATTAGTGTCCCAATCAGAGCTTTCCCATCAAAGTTTCCAGCTTTCTGTATCCTACAGTTCAGTGCAATTCTTGCTTTGGAATCTCTGTTCTCCATTTTGTATGCTCATAAAGATGTCTTTGTTCCATTGCTGATGCAGATGAGGCTAGCAGTGCTTTCTTGAGCCTGTCACCTTTGTCTGAAGGGTTTAAAAGTGTCTTCCCCTGCCTCTTCATTGCTTTTTGTATTGCCTTTTGTTCAGTCAGAGGCCAGGGAAGGAGAGAGGTCTTCCAGAAGTACTATGCCCTTGTTTCCCAAGAACACAGAGATGCTGGGTAACATCCGACCCTGCCCTGCTTCTTCCTGTCCCAGTTCCACCCACTTCCCCAAGCACACCCTGCCCTTGCTTCTTTTACAGTGCCTTCTGCAGGACACTAAACAGCTGATCTGTGATGGGCAGGAAGCTTAGGGAGGGAAGGGAAGGCTCTGATCAGCACGGCTACTGCAGGGTGGGAGTGTTGGATGGGAGACAGAGTAACTGATCTGGGGGGGCTGCTCTTGAGCACCCACAGTTTTTCCCTGGGATTCATCCCCATAGTTGGTGCCTATAATCTCACTGGTGACATGAGAGATTCTGATTGACTGGCAAATGTGGTGATTCCACTTGGACAGAAACGAATAGAGGCTTACTGCTGGTGTGGGCTCATACAATGTATCAGAATTGATTTGGACTACATTAGAGACTGTGTCCGGAAGTTGTGAGAGTTTTGTCTGAGTTGTCTGAGGGTCTAAATAAATGCTACAGAGACAACATGAAAGCTCTCAATCTGTGTCAGAAGAACAGTAATTCATGACTGACTGGAAAATGTCATCAAACCATTACAAGCTTTGACAGCTCACTGTTTCTCAGAGATGGGGTGCAGCTATTGGACATGCATCTGAGCATCTTTCTTTCAATCATAAAACTCTCAATATTTTGGAGCAGAAATACAGTCCCTGTTTTTTCTTGCCAATCCTGACACAAACTCCACTCTATAACCATTCTCAAACACGACCAGGAGGAATATTCCACTGTGACATAGATGTCCTTCACTCCAGATGTGCATGTGAGGCAGGTTATGGCAGGGGAGTAATGACAATATAAACTTTCTAATATCATTTCCTCTTGGAGATGGGTAAGGCTGTGTACAGTAGTGGGAAGGCACCAGTCTGGAGGAGGTTGGGGAGACAAAATGAATAAGGAAGGGGCATGGCTGGAAAGCAGGGTGACCAGCTGTCCTTTGGGCCTTCATTTTATATATGCACCTATTTATCCTCCCCCACATCTCATTTTTTCATGAATGCTAAATGGTCACCATACCAGAAACTTTGGCATGGAGTGTACATGTGTGCTGGCTCAGCCTGCAAACTGAGGGACACAATATGCACCACTGCCTAAATGACAACTAATTCCGACTAACAACATATTTTTTCTTGAGCAAAATAAAAAATAACCTAGGAAATTCAATGGCAAAATACTATGTTAATGCAGAGTTAAGGTTGCTTGGTGGTGTACCATCCCTTCACAGAAAGCTGAGCGAAAATCAAATGCCTGAAAACCAGGCAATGTACTGTTAAGGCTGCCCATGTGACTGCGACTCTGCCCATTTTCAGCAACATACCCCATTAATGTACAAATGTCTCCTCTGCCAATGCCACAGTTACTGAAATGCACAAATTCTTCACTTATGTCTACAGCCTATTCACTCTCACCCACAGAATTCCATCTAACAATATTGAAGTATAAAGGTATTTCCTGGGATATTTGACAATGGAAAATATAAGTAAATGTAATGTAATGGAAGATTAAATTTAGAATCTCTAGGAGAGTAGGGGTGGGGGACCGAACAGAAAAATAAGCCCAGAAGGCTAGACAGTGTATATATATATGGTGTGAGAACAAATTGAGACAAAGGGCACTCAGACACTTTGACCTCGGCTTGTGCATATCATGAGCTGTCAGTTTTAAGCTGTGTATGCAGGGCAAGGAAGCATGTTGCTGCTGCAGCAGCTACCCTCCCAGAGACCTCAGATGACGCAAAGACCTTGTTGCATTATTGATGGGAACCCTATGAACAATTCAACATCTGCATCAGCTGAGGTAACTGTATCCAGAGAGGGAGGGGAAGGTACCAGCGCTGTCCTTCAGAAAATGCCTTACTGCTAGATTTTGTACCCATAGTTACCTATCAGTTTTTGCTGAAATAGAAAACACATCCCTTTCCTCCTTGGTCCAGGAATAGCTCACCCACTCATTCCTAGGTGTGCATTTCCTGATGAAGTAGAGGCAAACCTTTCATATATGGCATCCTTCCCACTTACTTCCAGCTTGGTCCAGGGGATGCAGTTCCTGGTAGTTGACAGGGAAGCTTTCCAGAAAACTTGTAATTGAAGTTATTCTTCACTTTGTTCCAACAGATACAACATTTACAATACGGTTCTGTGTCATCCATGAGAAACTGCATCTTTTTCTTTCCTCAGCCCTGATCCAAAAGATGCAATTTCAAAAAGTTCAGAGGCATACCATATAGAAATAGATTCCACCCCAAATTCAGTCCTCTGAATTTGCCTAGTAGGGAGCAGTTTTCCACAGGCATCTTTCAATCATCAGAAATTGATACTGCCCTTCAAAGGGAACAGGAGATTTCAAATACATTATATATCTTTCAAAACTACAAGCATTCCTTTCCTTTCAAATATGTTTAAACATCCCTTTGACTGCAGTTAGTCATTTGACTAATTTTTCTAAAAATGAGTAATTTTTCTAAAAATGATACTGTGAAATAATCTATCAATATTTTGTTTGGGAAGGATACTCAAGTGCTGTGCAGTTTTCCTTTGAGGGCAAGAACTGAGAGGTTAGACATGGAATGGTTACTTTGTAATCAGAAGTAATCACCCATATGTGATGTTTTTGTCTTTTATCATTTTTCAGTGCAAGCTGAATCTGAGAGCATAGCAATTGTCTGTTTTCATATGCACAGTTTTTATTGGGGGCATTTAGTACACTGGATGAGGTAGAACTCATCTTGTGCTAGGCATGTGTAGGGGCAAGGAACTTGCAAGATGTTTTTGGAGAATATTAATTATCATAGCAATGGAGACATGTATGGAGTATTTTCGTGTATTGTTATGGTAAGGTCTGGTGCTGCTTTGAGTTTGTTGATCCTGGTATATAGGTCCAGGTCTGAATATATAAAGAATTAGATATGGGAAGGTGGTGTAAAGGTACAGTGGACTGCATAGGGACCATGAAATGGCTAGTGGCTGGTGACAAAACTAGGGGAAATGTGGAAGACTCTTCAAAGTTTCTAATGTGCCTCATCTGGAAAGCTAGGTCTTGCTACCTTGCTCATCTGACAGACAAAGTAATGAAAAACCTTGCAAGACTTTGTAAAACAAGCCAACATACAGCTGCAGCTTCTGCAGA
Organism: Carettochelys insculpta; assembly: GCF_033958435.1. Classification (NCBI taxonomy): domain Eukaryota; kingdom Metazoa; phylum Chordata; order Testudines; family Carettochelyidae; genus Carettochelys; species Carettochelys insculpta. The sequence goes on from NC_134141.1 coordinate 99,508,321, forward strand.
AGGTAGTGAGCCCAATGCCTGGGGATGGCAGCCAGACACAGACTATATATGAATATACAGACATGGGTCAGGTGGCATCAATGGCAAATTGTGGATGCAGCTGTGAAACCGACAGAGGAATTTGCAGAGGTAGATGTCCCTAGGAAAGGCCCAGCTATATAGGAGATTGACTTTTGGGAGGTCGATTGGAGAACCCACACCTGGGAAGGGTATAAAGAGGAAGAATCTAGATGAGCTCTGGCTGGGTCCAGTACATGTTACCAGGGTGGGTACCAGGAACACATGAAAAGAACTGCCCATCCATGGAATGCAGTTTTGCCAAGTTTTTGCGACAGGGTCTACACTGGAGGAGAACAAATGGACAGAAACTGTCCACTATTTCAGGTAATGTTGGAGAGAAAATGTCAAAGGGGACCTTATAGATACAGCTTCAGCTTGCTCTTTGGTCTGGAAGGAGATGGTGAAACCCCTTTAGATCATTCCAGAAACAAGTGTGAATACTGAATGAATCCATGGGGATAAGAAATGGTGTCTGGAGGCACAAGTGCCCTCTGGATGTATGGGACAAGTTTTGTCGAAAATAGGTTGGGGTTAGTGGAGTGATTTCCCTACCCCATTGTTTTGGTGCACTGACTGGACCCTTTTCCCAATTAAAAACTAAGCTGGTGCAGAGGCCAAGTTGGACAAAAAGAATCCAGTGGGTGGAGAAATGAAAACCCAACAGAGAGAAAAGGAGAATCCAGAGGAAGAAGGAGTAGATGCCACCAGACAACAAATCATGAGTTCAGACAAAAGGGAGGAAGGAAGAGTCCCCTCAGGGGGCAGGAAAGAAAATCAAGGAAATAGGGCATGGGAGAAAAATAACCAGAGCTCCTTAACACAGGACCAGGGTCCCTTAGAGCCCCCTATATCAGAATGCCAAAGAAAAGATGAGATGCAGACTGGAGGATTGGAAGACCCCAAGTCCCTGAATAATCAGGAAGATAAGGAGAGATCATCTGACAGTTCTTGGGAGACAGGGAGATCAGCCTTGCCTAGATTCCTGTGGTATGAAGATTTATGAGCCAAAACAGAGCTGTGGGGATAATCTCACACCATCAAATGTAACTTCTGTGGGTGGAGAATGAGAGGACCCCACAAGGGGAGCTGTATAATTACTTGAGGGAGGTAGGTTTCCAAACATTTTGTAACTTAAAAAGACACAGAAGCCTGGTTATTTTCTGTGGACCTGAAAAATAGCTCTGTGAAACTCAAAAGTGTCACTTCCACTAGCAGAAGTAGATAATCATCCTACCTTTTTTGTCTCTTATCATGGGACCAACACACCTACAACACTGCAAACAATTATGAAGTTATGAAGTTATGCACAAAACTCAGGTGCATTATTTAAAACTAAAGGACTGTCCTTGAAGCAGGGGAGCTGGAACAATTTTGTAGTGGGTGTGCTGATGAGGGAAAAGCATGTATTTAGTGTTTAGGATGACTTCAAGTCAGGGAATGCAGTAGCATGCCCAGCACTTCTAGTTCTAGCACTACCGCTTTGAAGAAAACCTTTTTTTCCCCCTAGGGAAAACTGACTGTTAAGGATCCCCACCTACCTCTGATTAGAGCCATCACCAAAGAATAGGAGGTCTAGATTAACCAAAACTTTAAAGCTAGGCTTATTTAAGAAGCTCCAGTGGTTAGAAGCCTACTCTCACTTTCTTAAGGAGTTTAACCATTCATCTTTAAACTCTTTTATATCCAGCATTCTATGATCTGTAACTCTCAAATAACCAGCATTTTAACCCTCAATAAATTTTAGTTATGTTTTCTATAAGTACAGTATAGTGAAAGTGAATACAAATAAACACAGTAAATACAGTATCAGAGGTAGCTGTGTTAGTCTGTATCTTCAAAAACAACAAGAAGTCCTGTGGCACCTTATAAACTAACAGATATTTTGGAGCATAAGCTTTCGTGGGCAAAGACCCGCTTTGTCAGGTGCATCTGACGAAGCGGGTCTTTGCCCACGGAAGCTTATGCTCCAAAATATCTGTTAGTCTATAAGGTGCCACAGAACATCTTGTTGCTTAGCAAATAGTCTCAATTTACAGGTCCCTCTACTACTGTTGTTGGTCAATAAAGTACTCTGCATACATTTTTGTTTCTTAATATCTAATCTCATTTTTCTCTGGTGTTATGCATTGCTAGGTATTCCTCTATTATCTTGAATATTTGAATATCTGGCAACCTCCTGGTCCTGGGGCAGTGAGATAGGAAACAGTTTATTGTACCTGAGGCTTATACCCCTGTGTAGAGATCACCTACATGGGATGGTGGTTGGACATCCAAGTGCTTTCATGCTTTGTACCAACCACTTTCTCGCGCCTGGTGAGTGCCCAGGGTCATGGGCCAGTGCAGCCACATCCTCCCTGTTCCAGGGCTCCCTTCTCCAGGGCACTTTGGTTGGTTTTCTCTGTGGAGCACTTCGCAAAGGCTGAGGCTGGTAGGAGAGCCAGGCTGCCACGTACCAACACAAGGGGCAGTGGCAGTGGGCTGGGGGAAGGGGACCGTGCTTGCAAGGCAGGGCTTTGCTGATGCAGCAGGGTTAGAGGAGGGGGTGCCACGCCAGGCCATGGCTAGGCAGGAGCTCAGAGCTGCAGGGTCTGAGGAGGAGCACAGCCCTGTCCCCCCCCCGCCCAGCTTAAGCCCCCTCCCCTCCATTGCTAGCTCCCCCTCCCACCTGGGGCTCTTTCCCGCCCTGCAGAGGCTGGAGGCGAGCGAGGGCACGAGACCAGGTGCCGGGCAGCGGCTTCGGGTGTCGTCACTGCGGCTGTTCGTGTCCCTGGCCGGCGCCGAGCCCTACGCGCGCGGAGCCTGGCGGGCGGGAGGCGCCGCTGCTGACTCCGGCGCGGCAGCAGAGCGGTGGCAGCGTCTCTCCGCAGTGGTACTGCAGCTGTCCGACCCGCGCCATGCGCCTCCCCGGCTCCGTGCGGCTGCGGCTGCTGCTCACGCTGGCGGCTCTGCCGCTGTCGGATGCTACCGAACCAGGTAACTACCTAGATCGTCGCTCTCCCCTTCGGCGGCCGCAGCGGCGTCCTTTACGCAGCGCTGGAGGGCAGCAGCGTGCGGGGCGAGCGAGGCCAGCGGCGCTCCGGCAAGTGGCGTGGCCCCCTCGCTGGGTCAGCTTCAGTGCAGAAGGGATCCCTGGGGGGACCACAACGGGGGGGTGGGGTACGGCGGCCTGGCTACCTGTCTGTTGCCGCCAAGCCAAGCTCCGCCCTGCCCGGAGCTACAGGAGTGTCAATCTCCTGCACGCCGCAAGGGAAACAGTCACCTTCTATAGGCACGTCAGATTGGTGCTGTGCTGCGGTTGTGGGCAGGGGGGTTTGTTTTGCCCTTTTCCCCGACCATCTCCTGGAGCAGAAGCTGCAAGACTGGACCCCACAGTTGTTTCGCTTTGCACTGGATCTTTTGCCACTGAGCTTGTGCAGGGACTGGGGAGTTCTCTTCTCCTTCAACTTTAAGAAAAGAGGCTCGGGGTGGCTCGGTGGAAAGTGTAAAGTGGGTCTTGCATTGCGATCTGTGGGGAGAGGTAATTTGGCTGTATGTGTAGTTAGTGCCCCTTCCAGGTCACGTGTGTTTAGTAGCCAATCTCCTCATTTTTTCTAGGGTGTCAGGTTACCCCTAGGCGTGCTGGACAGTAAAATCCAGTCTAATCTAAGAGTTTAAATTTTCTATCTCACAGATTTATTGTGAGGATTAATTAAATTCCAAGTGCCTCAAAAAGGTCTAAGAATCATTAGGCTGAGGACAACATTATCAGTTAAGTGGTTTTATGCAAGAGGCAGTTTCTGAAAGCCATTGTTGGAGAGACTCCATGTAAATTAATCATGAGAATATCCGTGGCAGGCTGTTTTTGGCAGCTGGTGAAGATTTTATTTCTTTTTTCTTTCTTTCTTTACTTATTTATTTTTTGGAAATCACGATTTTTTTTTAAAATTCAGCACTTAAACAATGCCCGTGAAATAGGACCCAAAGGTTATTGTCTGTTCCCTGCATGTAATTAACATGGTTCTCAGCAACTCCGGGGTCTGCCCATCTATTTCAAGGAAAGATCAGCCTGCTCACAAAGGTTTCTGCCTTGAAATAAGCTTTTCATGACTGGATAGATAATAAATAGAAGGAAAGTTCAGGTCAATGACTTCTTTGATGCTTTCTGCCATACTTTGGCGTGCTCTGTGCGACAGCCAAAAATACATGTCATATGAGTGAACATATTAATTGCTGTTATTTATGGTTTATTAATTAAAATATTATACAGTCCTGTCTTGTAATGCATATAGATTGGTGTGGGGGTGATGAAAACTGAGCAGAGGCATGTAAAAGGAGATATGTTTTCACAAACCTCTCCACCATGACAGGGTTGTTTGAATGTCTGTGCAATGTGAAACTCATATAGTTTCTTGGAGTGTCTGTCTTTCCCCCACATATTTTTCTTCAGGTAGATATGGCATGGCCTTGGGATAATTTAATTACGAAAAAGTAAGATTAAAAAGTCAGTACAGAAAGAGTCCTTTTCTACTAAATTTTCCATAATTTTCCAAACCGTCTGCATTTCTAAGTGTATTAAGGTCTATATAGCAGCATGTACATGCTGTCCTTCCCTGGAGATTAGAACCCTGCTGCCTGACAGAATTCGAGACAATCCCTGTGTTGGTCAGAACAATCACCTGCAGCAGTTCTGGGCTTCCAAGTGCCATAACAACACTTAACCTCATTTACCTGATGGATTAGGATTTTTTCCATGCCTCTTTATTATTTCCTGCAATGTGTAGTGATGCCCTTGTGTCGTTTATCCCTAGTTTCCATCGTGTGCTGCCAGGGTCTTTTTTGATAGAGGCAGGTGGACCTAACTGACCCTCTGTTTTGTTGAAAAAGATAAGCAGTCCAAATTCCAGGCTTTGTTAATCAGCCCCCTTTCTCAAGCAGAGTCCTGACACTCTCATAAAGAGGGCTGAAGTGTTTAACTCGAGGAATATATCAAACAGGGAAAAAACAAAAACAAAACCTACCATCTGATGCCTTGTTGTTGAAAGCTGTTTGGCTATGGGTCAAGTGTACTGATTAATGGTGAAATATGCGGTGTTGACCATCATTAATTCCTAGGCACCCTAACTACATTGTCCCTCAGCATCATCCTGATCAAACTGGTTCACTGGTAACAGATGCTGGTTGAAGTGTGAAGACAAAGAATTTGCACAGATGGTGTAAGACAACTCAGAGCACGATTCTGGCACAAAGAGTGCCTCTGATCCTGTGATGCAGAGAGCTGTAAGAGAAGTCAAGGAGATCTTCCTCAATCAGTGTTGGACCTCGGTGCTGTGGGCAGAAAGAGGAAAGCACTTTGTGGACCTGGCCAATGTTCTGCCTGTGCCGTACTCCTTGAGGAAGTACAGAGTCTCGTTCCATAGATACCTCCCCACTCACAGTTACTCAAAGGGCAGCAGTTTTTTACATCCTGTTTTTGCTACAGTCGTGGCTGTTTAGCAAATTCTGGTTTTTGCTCCAATTTCAGCCATTTATAGACATGCACAAATTTTGTTCTTTCTCTGCTTTTTAGTCATAAATGCAGCTTTCGCTTGTTTGGGGCCATTACCCATGTAATGATAATTTTTAAATAACTTTGGGTGAGATTGTGCCATTTAGTAGAGCCAAAATACCCCAGAGGAAGCCTTGGAGAGGTTGAATGCTTCTGAGACCTCCCTAGCATGCAGAGATAGCAAATCTACTGCAAAACAGCCTCCTTCTGTTACCCAGTGTATGGGAATAGCTGAAATTGAGACCCCAATTGCTCCTTATCTTTCTCCAGTAGCTTCAGGCACCAGACATTCCCAGGGGAAGAGTGACAGAGCATCTCCTTCCATATCTTAAGTATCATACCAGGAATGTTTCTATCCCTATGAATTGCGTGTGGGGAGGGAGGGATCTTTGTGGCTTCCCTCCCTCCTGTGTAATAATGTGGGGCCAGTCAGAATCTGGCCCACAGCAATTTTAATGAAGATCTCACAGTATTGATTTACCACTAATATCACTCTGACAATTGATATGTGAGAAAGGAAACTGACTGAATGAAATTTTTCAGGAAAATAACTCTAGCTGTGCACACTTGGCCAGACTGCAATTTGACAACCTATATTTTTATTTAGCTAATGAAAAGAAACAATTTGTAAGTCAGCAATATCTGTCCCATCATTTCAAATGAAAGGGAATAAAATAATTGTAACTCTTTTTTCTCCCCTATACAGCTATGACAACACGAGATATAAATCAACAAACTCAAGAGAGCATTTCAGGTCATACAGTAAAGGAACATGACTTATCTACATCTGGTAACAAAACAAATTTTAATTGTTATACCTCAGTATTCTTCAGCTTATAATTCATTTTCCCAGTTACTGCTTTCTCAAATGGCCATGAAAGTATGATGTCTACTAAATCTTAATGAAGTAAAGTATCTCTCATGCATTACATTTTTCAGAAGCAGAAACTGAGGCCCAAAATGTTTAAGTGGCTTGTCCAAGGTCATACAGCAAGTCACTGTAAAAATCAGAAATTGATCTCATGGGTGAAATCCTGAATTATTGGGGATTTTCCTTTGCCTCCAGTGGCACTAGGATTTTACCCCATGTCTCTAACTTCATGGCCCAGGCTTAATAAGCTACACCTCAGTCCCTCGTAGACCAATTACTCAAGTCTGTATTTTAATTCCCTCGTTTTAACACTTTTCCTTAAAATGAAATGCACTAATCCTCATGGTCAAACTTTGGAAACCTTGTTAATTGCAAGCCATTTTTTTGAATTGCTATGATTTTGCAAAGGTTTCATGCTGACGTTTTCCCAGCCTCAGTTTCTAATGAGTCTATTGACAGTCATTGACACCTCTCCAGACTGGGTTTTATTAATCATTGACTTGAGCACACACAATTGTCTGTTTTGTTAATATGGGATAATTTCAGTTTGTAATTATTTTAACCAAAAAATGTCTTGTGCAAAATGGATTTGTTGTTCAAAGACACAATTTCTTGTTTTAGTTTCTTCCCTGCTTTATTCCTGAAATACATACAATGCATGAGAGCAAACAGTACTATTGAATTTGACAGAAATAGAATTTGTACTTCATGGTGATTACTGTTTGCATGACAGCTGCTTATTTCCTTCCTTAGGAAGGCTATCTAGAGCTCTGAATTGGTAAGATCAGAACAGCTCATTGTCTTCTCTCTGGAAGCATGAGACTAACATCTATTCACTTGAGTAGTTCTATACATATGTAACACCAACAGACCTGGGTTGCCAGCTCTAGGGATAGAACCTGCTAGCATAGGGTCTAAAGCCCTGAGCTCTACTACATGAGCAGAAGGCCAGCTGGCTCTCAGCCAAGGCTGTAGAGCAGAGACTTCACTCATCCCAGATGAGGTCTCAGTGCCTCTGAGTACTACACATAGAATGGGATAACTCATACCCTTTAAGTTAAGCATGTGCTTAAATGCTTTGATGAATCAGGTCCTAGTGTGGCTAAATTTTCCACTTTCCACTTGTCATGATTGTGGTTGCAGTATTGTAGCAAACATCCAGAAATTAACATTTTCTAATGGCATAATGATAATGGTGATCTCAGGCCACCAGTAATTTCAGACTCTGACACTCAACACACGGCACCTGGCAAAGAAGCTAAATGGAAATTAGGCTTCTACAAGGTTCCTGCATTTCTATTAGGTTTATTAACAATAATCTATACTATTATAAAAGGAGAATGTTCTGTCCAGCTGTCTGTCCCACTGTAGTCATGAACATTCCCCAGGGCTGTCCAGATGCACACAAGGCTGCAGAGGGATTGGCGTGGGGAGGCTCCACCTGTGTCCCCTGGTGAGGTGGCAGCTCTTGGAAGGGAACTGTCCCCCTGTCCCATGCCTCCCTCCTGCAGCCTCCAGGCTTCACCAACCCAAAACCACTGGTATTCCCTCTCGCAGCCTCCCTGACCCTCCTCCCCATTGTAACTTCACCCATCCCCCCACTTCTTTAGCTCTGCACCCTCTCCCCATTTCCCCTCTTCCTGCTACATCTCTCTGCTCCTTTCCAGCATCCCCAGCCCAGCCCACTGTTCCCCTGTCTGCAGCCCTCTCCTCAGCTCACCGCCAGCCCATCTCTTTGCATGCTCATGTGCTGGGAGCCACGCTGTGCTCCTCACTGACGGGTTGGCACAACCCTCCTCTGGCTTCCTTCACTGGCCTGCAGCTGCAGCACCCGAGGCCCCTTCCACCTTCCTCATCCAGCCAGGAGCCGTCTGTCCAGCCCAGCTTTGCTCCTGTGACTCCTCAGCGAGCTGGCTGTTGGGTACTCACTTTGGGCCCCACTTTTGGGTTCCTCCCAAGCGCACTGCCGGGTGATGCAGCGAGTAGCCCAGGGCACCCCTTGTGCGGGCTCTGTCTGCTGCTCCTTGATGGTGCCAGTGGCTCCTGGTTGCGGGTCCCTTCTTCTGGAGAAAAAGGGAGCAGTGGTTCCCCCTGCCTGGCAAGGCAGCCTGAAGACACTCCCTGGTGTGCGAGATGCACTACTTCGCTGCCACCTCCCTCCTGCTCACGGGGTCCAGCTGTTCAGTTGCAGAATAGGGAGATGATGTTCTAGCATATTCCCATATGTTATACAGCACTGACAATTTCCCATCAGGCCAGCGTTTGCAATCACTATAAACAAAAGTCAGTACCAGAGTCTAGAGAAATGTGGAATATGTTTGCCTGTACCATTTTTTACTCATGGCCAATTATCTGTGGCTATCAGTCATGTAGGCAATCCTGGAAACCTCAAGATACATATGAATCAGCACCCTTTCCATGGGACACCAAGTTAGGTCTAAGAATGTGTTTACCTGAAATGTGTATGCAGAAGTGATATAGAGGTAATGAGTGCTTATAGGAAAGACTGATATAGTGTTTATATGGGACAAAATAAAATTGGATTGAAAAACCAACAGGAGATACTTGGTTTACATATTAGAAACAACCAGTGCTACCTGTGCAAATAAGGTTACTTCAGGTGTAACTGCCACAAAGGGGCAGGCCCTGCTAGTCAGTTGTAATACATCAGTAACACTTTGCGGAATCACAATAGCTATATGATAATAACTTACCACTTCAACTTTTCTTTTTTGATAGGTCAGTATTTCACTACACAGGATTTTAATAACCAGACTGAAGGGAATATATCTAATCTCACATCTGTGGTATATAGCATATCCTTATCTGGTAAGTGTGTTTATTCTTCACCCTGTAGTATATTTAATGTAAGAATGATTTTCCCAGTTATTCTGTAATATCAGATGGCTGTGATCATGCACATTATTTGCTTGCACTGCTTCTTTGTTTTGTGGAAGGCAGGATTTCCCTTATCCACAGTTTAACTAGTAACGTAGCAATAGGCAAAATCCTAAACTACATGCTTTGTGGCAGAGGAAAGATGAATAAGCTGGGCCCATTATTCATTGTTATTGCATTGTAATAACTGTTATGCTGAAGACAGTCAGACTCACCATTTTATTAAAAACAAGTTGGAGCAAAAAGTATTTTGCTAGGAATGACAAAATGTGTGAACCATAAATCACTTCAAGCATTGGAGACATACATTGTTCTGGTGAATCCATCTAGAGACAAGTTTAGGGCACACACATTGCAGGAGACGCTCAGCAGAGCTGCCACTCTAGGAGGATGAGCCACAGATAGGTCATGTAAGGCAAAAATTTCCAGTTAGCCAACTGGAAGCTATAACATTTGTAGGAGGAACAAAAACCCAAGCCATCCTCAAATAGAACGGTTTAAAACAGCAGCTTCTAAGTTTCCAAGTTCTATAAGGTGCTGAGTATTGGGTGAAATACCATTATGTGAAATTCATCCTCCCCCTCCCCCCCCACCCCCCCCAGCAGCCCAGCTCACCACCAGAGCTTAACTCCACCCATCACCCCCCTGCAGCCTTAACCCACCCCAGGCTTAGTTCACCTCTCCACCCGCCTCCCACAGCCCCAACCCACTGCCAGGCTTAACCCTCCCCAACTACCACCTCCAGCCCAGGACTTACCTTTCAGCTGCTTCCCTGGCTGCAGAACACGTGTTCTGCTGGGGAAAAAGCCAGACTCCAACTTGCGTGAAATCTTGGTTTACACGAGGGTGTGTGGAACGGAACTGTCGTGTACTCTGAGACCTTACTGTACATCTCTCAGTACTCTATATTCCCTCTACATACTCCTATACTATGGTGATAGAAATTTTTAGATTTAACATTTCCTATTCATCTGGAGTGCAGCATTTTAAAAATAGTGACTCTTGAATGTCACCCATATTGTTTTAACCTTCATGATTCATGTGATTGCAGAATTTACATTATGGAGAAAAAAAACCCTTGGAAGAATTACATTGGGTATAAGCTGATACATAAATCTGACAGATTTAATGCTCTTACTTATATTTTTGCATCTTAAATATGTCACCAGAAAAAAAAACTAGTTATTTTTACCAAAAGGATTGTAGTTATAACTCCACTTTTCTGCAGAAGAAAACACAAGACCTAGGCCTTATACTTAAACTTTAATATTGCTTGATCTGGGGCTTTAACATTCCACCTGTGGAATTTTAAGCTCCCTGTTCTATAAGCCTCAAATGCCTATGTCAGAAGCATATGAAGAAAAAAGTGTTTTGTGGTGGGGCCTTGTATCCTGTGGAATGATGCTTTTCCACCTCCTGTGTTATATCTAACTTATCAGTTCCTTGGTACTAGTGTGACATGCTTTATGGGTTCCTCTCAAATGCTGTTTTTAGAAAGGAGTTGAATTGTGTGGTGCAATGCAATTTTCATATGCAGGGTTTGCTTCCAGGGAGCAAAACACCATTGGACATACAGCCAGGCCATAGCAACAAGCCAAGAAGGAATAAAATGTCAAAACAGAGCTTAGAGAAAAGAAGTCAAACAGATTTATTTATATATTTCAGGTTCAGAAGGCTTATTAGTCATATATTTTTCAGCCTGTAGAAAATGTCTCTTTGAAATCAAGACCTTTTGGTTATGCAAGTTATTATACTCAAAAGGAACTGGTTAAAAACCAAATATGTGTAATTTTTGCTGTGGGCTTGGGGATATTCTCACATTGCTGCTTGCAGTCTGGTAGTCTGCCAGTGGGATAGCAGCAGCAGCAGATGGATCTAAAGATGTCTTAAATAACACAACTGGCTCAAGTAACAACAGTATTATGGGCCTAAGTTATCAGCAGTGTATTTGGGAGATTTGCTGTTGACTTCACTGGACACAGAATCAATATCTAAAACTATTGACACAAAAGGATTCAAGGGTGGAATTTTGCTGAAGCATCTAAATATCTTAGGTGTGCAAATACTATTGACCTTCAGTGTTATGTGTGTCTAAGTCACTTGGGCACTTTTGAAAGTGACAACAGTAGTTTCCTTTGTAACGTAAAGATCTGATTCTGTGGTCTTTCTTAGGCAAAGTGCTCTTTTCTACATCAATGCTGTCTTAAAAGCATGGTTGTCTAACACTGTGGTTCTCTTCACATTGGATAGCATATATATATATATATGAAACTGCACCAAATTGTTATATCAATTTTGTTTGTAAAATCCAGGTTAACTCCACTGCAGTCAGTGCAATTCCTCTGTATTTTCACCAAAGTCAATGAAACCACAGTTTGAATCAATAATTGAAAAGTATCTCAACCCTCCTAAAAGGAAGTAAGATGTTTCTCTTGGATAATTTCATTTGTTTTATCTTTGATAGGAGTTTCCAGTGCTCCAAGGGAAGAATATATCACATTAGAGAATCCAGCTAACATTCAACTCTCGTGTAGCTTGGCTAGGACCTCTGATTCAGAATCCATTAACGTGAGATGGAAGAAGGATAATGAAACAGTTGACTATGGTGTTGCTGTTCTTAATGAAACCAAAAATGTCTGGAGCACCCAATATATGTGAGTCAACTGAAGGAATTAAATCAAATACAGCTGGTGTTCAGTAACTATGATCTACCTGAGCTGCATGTACTGTCACAAATCTTACGAAAATGCTTTCAATTTAAAGGTATGATGTGTAGAAAAATAGATATGTTACAAAAGGTATAGACATTTTCAAAAGTGCACATTGAATGAGGCTCAATTAGGGCTAATTTGTTCCCATGACCCATACCTGGGAGCCAAGGATTAAGTAAAGGCTTAGGGTTAGCTCTTTCTCCTCTCTATGTCTTGAGGTAACTAGGAATGTCGACACAACAAAGTTATTACAAAAACAGCTGTTATTTCAAAATAGCTTTGCTAGCATCTACATAAAGCAACTGCTATTTCGAAATAATTTCGAAATAGTGGTTGGCTTATTTTGAAATATAGGTAAACTTCATTCCACAAGATAGCACTTATTTTGAAATAGCTATTTTGAAATAGGGGCTGTGCAGACAGAGAATATTGCCTATTTCCAAATGAGCCGCAGTGCGTCCAATGGCTCTCTTTCGAAATAGGCTGTATTGTGTGTAGACACTGTATTTTGAAATACGTAAATGCTATTTCAAAATGTATTATGTGTGTAGGAGTGTTATTTCAAAATAAGCTATTCCAGAATAACTCTTCTGGAATAGCTTATTTCGGAATAATGCTGCTGTGTAAACATACCCTCAGTCTCCTCTCCACTCTAGCAGGTAAATAAAGCACTCCTCCAGGAAGCAGAAACTGAGAGGGGAATATCTGGAAGCAATGATGGCTGGCTAGGAGGGAGGAGTTGGCTTTTTCTTCTTCAGGCAGTGGGAGCAGCCACTAGCCTTTTTCTCCTAAACCAATCTCTCTCCTCCTGATGCACTTCTTCATCACCGCAGGAAGAAGGCATGGAGGAACCCTTTGCCCTTCCTCTCCCTCCACTTCATCTACTGTTCTAATGCCTCTTCGGTGTATCTCCTAGTAGATATATTTTGGGGGAAAACATTGAAATGTGTTAAAACTTCCTACATTTCAGAAGCTTTAATCAGGTATTTCAAAAGTGTTCAGAGACCCACCATTTTTATCACACTACAAATTCTCCATTATGATAGAAAATGGGGTTGGGAATATTGGGGTTGTGCAGCCACACAGCTCCCCACTACTGCATAGGTGAATGCACAGTTTACATGAACATCCATGCTGGTGTGACAGAGCCAGCTGGGAGTCCAGCACTTGATTCCCTCCCAGGCAATGGGACGAAATCTCTTCAAAAATTATTCTGTATGGTGATCTGCAGCTGCAAGATCCATAGGTTTCATGAAGAGTCATACACTTTCAGGCTGGAAGGAGCTTGTGTGGTCTGACTTGCTGTGTAAAACTGGCAATAGATCTCACTCAGTAAATTTGCACATAGTCCCTCAATTTATGGTTGAATTAGAGGACATAATTTAGAAATATACCCAGTCTTGAGTATGCGTGCGTGTGGAGGCATGTGTGTATTTGTGAAATACAGAAAGAGTACAACATATGACATGTATATACATCCATGCATACCTTTTTTATTCTTATATTTTATACAATTTATTTTTTTTTCTGTCAGACTGCATGGAACCTGAATCCCACACTTTTAACAGCTTGTATTTTATCTTATAATACTAATCTTTTCTGTCAAAACAAAAAAGCAGTCAAGTAGCACTTTAAAGACTAACAAAATAATTTATAAGGTGAGCTTTCGTGGGACGGACCCACTTCTTCAGACCATAGCCATACCAGAACAGACTCAATATTTAAGGCACAGAGAACCAAAAACAGTAATCAAGGAGGACAAATCAGAAAAAAATGATCAATGTGAGCAAATCAGAGAGTAGAGGGGTATAAGGGCAGGGGGAAAGGCCAAGAATTAGGTTAAGCCAGGTATGCAAACTTGGCTAAATCTAATTCTTGACCTCCCCGCCAGCTTATACCCCTCTACTCTCTGATTTGCTCACCTTGATCATTTTTTTCTGATTTGTCCTCCTTGATTACTGTTTTTGGTTCTTTGTGCCTTAAATATTGAGTCTGTTCTGGTATGGCTATGGTCTGAAGAAGTGGGTCCGTCCCACGAAAGCTCACCTTATAAATTATTTTGTTAGTCTTTACAGTGCTACTTGACTGCTTTTTTTGTTTTGATAGTATATAGACTAGTACGGCTCCCTCTCTGTTACTAATCTTTTCTGGTTTCCTTTTCCTATACATATCTGAAATGTGCAAAAGCAAAGGTACAGGCATTTTTATTTTTATTTTACTTTAGGTTGAATGTCAGAGACAGAAATCAAATGGGAAGCTACACTTGTGCTTTCAAAAATGGAGAAGTGAAAGCCACCTTTCATATACAAGGCAAGTTGCATAACCTCTGGATGTTTCACTTGAAAATCATAAACCTTTGTAGATTATAATGCAAGAAGGGAGCATTGTGATTATCTACTGTGACCTGCCATATAATGCATTGAACTCCTGTTTTCATATTTTGTAACTTTTAATAATTATCCATACAAACTGAAAGCTGTTGTTTCCTTAGGGTTTAGAACCTCAACACTTATATTGACCAGTAGTAGCTATACCAGTTAGGCTAACAAAGAGTCTTGAATAGTTACAGAGCGTAGCTGTGTAGTCTGTATTCTAACAAAACAAAACAGCAGTATGTAACACTTTAAAGACTTACAAATGATTTATTAGGTGATGAGCTTTCATGGGACAGACCCACTTCTAAGAATCTGGAATAATTATCCATACTAGCCCTTTGTAAAATGTGAAATGAAGGCTAACAGTTTATGTAACAATATCAGTGCATTCCTTTACATGAAAGAAACCCTGAAACTAAAACTAAAACCTACATTTTGAGGTGCCCAGTTTGTGGCATATTAAAATGGTCTGATTTTCAGAGACTGGAATTTGAAAATTGCTCTTAGAAAACTCGGACCTCTTAATGAATTTGGACATAGAAATAGTGAGACAACCAAATTACTAGTTACTTTTGAAAAATTAAACCTCCAAACTTAATTGAGTTTAACAGGAAAATTACTGGTGACTTGTACAGTTGAGAAGTTGGGATAAATTCAGATTTGGATGAATATTGGCAATTTGAGATTCAAGCAAACGTTTGCAAATTTAGGAAGAATCTGTCTATCTGTGTAGATTGTATTAGTTTGTCCATTTAAATATGTAGAACACTTCAGAAATTTTAAGGCTATACCTCAAATACAAGTAAGTAAGAAATTCAGGTGACTGGAAAACAGGTGAAATGAAAGGAATACAAACTTTTGTGACACTTCATACAAAAGAAATTCTGTCCTTGCTCACTTTTGGGACCATTAAAATGATAGGAATAGCTAAAATAAGGACATGCGAAGTGTGCTTGAGGAACAATGACAAGACCCCTTCTACTCACTATCCAAAACCAACAAGCATGTAACCAACCAAAGAAGAAATTATTAAGGACCTCACTGGTTTGTTAAGAAAACCAGTGGAGCCAGTATGCAGTATGGAGGAGCATTCTGCCTGGATACATGCTGTGAAATAAATAAATACAATACTGTAAATGATACAGAACTCGCACTAACCAGCTAATATAAACCAGCACAGCTCCATGGAAGTCAGTGGAACTATGCTGATTTATATCAGCTGAAGACCCCACCACATACTTTTGAAAAAGAAAGAATATGAAACTTTCTCCATAATACTACAGTCTTTCATAGAAGCACGACACAAGGCAGTTACTTCTGGGGTGAGAAGAAAGTGTATTGTTTTATTCAAACTCCCTTTCATCATCTGACTGGCAATAGATTCATTTTTCTTATGAGCATCTGTATTTTAAATAAGCCAACAGAACTCTTCTGAAAATATAAAATAGCTATCGATAAAATTTAAGCAAAGACGTCTTTTATGACAAAGTGCAATGACTAGGGATTGGTTGCTTTATCACCATGAAGTGGGAGAATTGCTTCAGAATAGTCAAAAGGTGCCACATTTGATGCCATAAAATCTACTGACTTGACATTCTCTCAGAGCGATACCAGTGCAGGAAGTGTGGAAAGACTGAGATCTGAATTTTCCAGTTACTAACATGGTGAGAATAATTTCCAAGCCACAAGTGATAAGTGATATCTGATTACTTAGCACTATGTGTTAAAGTCATTCCTACTATAGTTAGCTCCATGATGACAAATGAGGGATGAATTTGGCATTAACAGCTCCTAAAATTTGAATGCTAGAATTCTGTGAAAAAGACCTGGACTGAAATCCTCAATCCTTAAGTCAATGACAAAACTTCCATTGATGTTATTGGAACCAGGATTTTCCCTTTGCTGCCTGGAAGAAACAATGAAAATGTAAGAGAAGTACAGAAAGAGATCATAGAGCATGCAGGCACTAACACACACAGGCTGTGTCTATACTAAGAGAAATCTTTGAAATGGCCATGCAAATGGCCATTTCAAAGATTACTAACGAGGTGCTGAAATGCATATTCAGCACCTCATTAGCATGCCACCAGCCACGGCTCTTGGAAATTGCCGCGTTTTGCTCCCGCGCGGCCCATCCAGACGGGGGTCCTTTTCGAAAGGATCCCAGGAACTTCGAAATCCCCAGATTTTGAAATCAGCAGATAGGAATAAGGGGATTTCGAAGTTCTCGGGGTCCTTTCAGAAAGGACCCCTGTCTGGATGAACCGCGCGGGAGCGAAACGCAGCAATTTCAAAGAGCCACACTGGCGGCATGCTAATGATGCCCTGAATATGCATTTCAGTGCCTCATTAGTAATCTTTGAAATGGCCATACAAATGGCCATTTCGAAGATTTTTCTTAATGTAAATGTAGCCATAGAGAGCTCGAGTGTATTCATTAAGTATTCACACAACACGTATAAATATGTACAATAAGCAAGAAGATATAGGAGCATCAGGAGCCTGAGCAAAGATAGGCAGGACTAGTTTCATGACTCAGATTCAGGAACTTAAGGTAAGGGTCAGAGTCAATGTCGGGGTCAAACTGAGAGATGGGTCAGAGTCTGAAAGCCAAGGGTCATAGCTAGGGTTGCCAGGCATTCAGTTTTCAACTGCAGCACCCAGTCAATAAGAGACTCTGGCAGTTATGGTCAGCGCTGCCCAGAAGGTCATTAAAAGTCTGGTTGGCTGCACAGCCAGGACCCAAAGCTGCTCTCGCTCTACGCTGCTCCTAGAAGCAGCTGCCAGGTCTCTGATGCCCCTAGATACATATCTAGCCAGGGAGACTCTGCATGCTGCACCTGCTTAAGGGCCAACTCCTTTGCTCCCGTTGGCCAGGAATCACAACCAATAAGGGGTGTGGGGCAGTGGGGAGGAGAGCCAGCAGTGCCTGTGGCTGCAAGGCACATGGAGCTTCCTGATTGCATAGGGGTCACAGGGACATGGTGGCCTTTTCTCGAGAGCTGCAGTAAGTACCACTAGGAACCTGGACTCCTATACCCCCAACCCCGTCACCTGCAGTGTCACCCCAAACCCCTTATCCACAACCCTACCCCAGCCAGGGCCATCAGCTCCCCCACACCACAACCTCCAACATGGACTGCCCCCCGTACCCAAATCCCTCATCTGTGGCCCCACCCCAGAGCCTGCACACCCAGGCATACCCATACCTCCTTTCCCCTAACTCATCAGCCCCAGCCCAGAGCCCCGTAATCCAGCATGATTTTAGTGTCCTGGATGACCACTTATCATGGATGTGGCAAAGTTTCCCATAGTCCCATAAAGTTTGTTTACAGCCACCAGTCCTGGCTCTCAGGCTACGTCTACACGTGAATGCTACATCGAAATAGCTTATTTCGATGTAGTGACATCGAAATAGGCTATTTCGATGAATAACGTCTACACGTCCTCCAGGGCTGGCAACGTCGACGTTCAACATCGACGTTGTGCAGCACCACATCGAAATAGGCGCTGCGAGGGAACGTCTACACGCCACAGTAGCACACATCGAAATAAGGGTGGCAGGCACAGCTGCAGACAGGGTCACAGGGCGGACTCAGCAGCAAGCCGTTCCCTTAAAGGGCCCCTCCCAGACACAGTTGCACTAAACAACACCAGATCCACAGAGCCAACAACTGGTCGCAGACTCTGTGCATGCAGCATGGATCCCCAGCTGCCACAGCAGCAGCCAGAAGCCCTGGGCTAAGGGCTGCTGCACACGGTGACCATAGAGCCCCGCAGGGGCTGGAGAGAGAGCGTCTCTCAACCCCTCAGCTGATGGCCGCCATGGAGGACCCCACAATTTCGATGTTGCGGGACGCGGATCGTCTACACGGTCCCTACTTCGACGTTGAACGTCGAAGTAGGGCGCTATTCCTATCCCCTCATGGGGTTAGCGGCTTCGACGTCTCGCCGTTTAACATTGATGTTAACATCGAAATAGCACCCTACACGTGTAGCCGTGACGGGCGCTATTTCGAAGTTAGTGCCGCTACTTCGAAGTAGCATGCATGTGTAGACACGGCTTCAGTGTTCTGTGCTGTTACTGATCTATGATTTACCCTTAAATGTCTTCTAACAGCTGAGTAAGCAGTGAAAGTGTTGGTAATGGTCTAGAAAATATTGACCTCCTGTCATCCGGCAATTTCTCTTGTCCAGTACCGTTCAGGGCGCAAGGATTCTGGATGAGAGAGGTTCAACCTATAACTGTTGGTTACCTTCCTAGCAAGAATTCAAATCCCATTGTCCCTTAGAAGGAGATGCTTATTTTTCATTTGTAACTTGTCATACATATTTAGGGCTATATTGTGGCTCTCCAGTTAAATGGAGAAGGGAGCAATCTGGAACTACAAGTAGAGGGGGTTCAGAATCATAGCCTACCCAGCATCCCTTTTGCCTCCCAAGTGCTGCATGGGCGGAGCAGTTTGGTAACAGCCACTGCCTTTCCCTGAGCTGTAAGTCTGGGTAGCCCTCAAAAATGACCATGCAGAAGCCTGGACAAAGCCTGGACACTCTCTTCCCTGTCTGAATTATGTGCATGGCTGCCCTGATGTATTAATTGTCAGTGGCAGCTGTATCTGTAATATGTAGGATCATATTCTGCCATATGATGATACTTTGTACTTCAGTAGAAATCGTCTTGAAGAATACAAGGGTTTTGTGAGTTTTTTTAGTCATATTTGCCTTGTTTATTAATGTGCCAGTTCCTTTGCTTATCTGGGCCTTTTTTGTTTTTGCCCTTTTCCTTCAAATTGCAACAGTTTTTACTGATGTTGTCCCTTTTTTACAAAAATGGGCTCGTGATTAAAGCTGTCTGCCTTTGAAAGCTCTTTTTAAAGATACATTGATTTATTGAGGTGTAAAATATGGAATTGTGGGGGACAGTGGTGGCAGCTGGATTGATATACATTGCTAACCATGGTGGCAGCTAAGCTTCTGCTAGGAAAGCTCATCTACAGTTGAAAAATTAGTGAAAAATGTTAATGAATTTTCATTTGCATTTTATATGAATTGCTTCAGTCACATTTGTGCACTTTCCTGCAATCAGAGAGTATGTAAGCAATCACATTTTACTAGCATGGATGTACCTGGAAAGTGAATTTGATGACTGCAAGCTTGAGTAGTCACAGAAAGTGAATATTAACTTTATTTATTTATTTAAATCCACAACAGAAAACTTATAAAATTTACACTCATCCTATTGAGCAAGAGAAAAAAAATAACTGGAAGCAGATGTAGTAAGCAGTGATATAAATTATCACAGCTCTGCTGAAGGCATCGAGTTGATCTGCTAAGTCTTATGGGAATAGCAAGCATCACTAAACATGTCATCTCAGATTCCAAATAAGAAGCCAGAGCCAGTGAAATGTGAGGAATAAAATTTCAAATGAAACACATTTAAGAACAGAAAAAAAAGGTGACATTCATCATATAAATTATCTGTCATGGTTTATTTTCTGAGTTCTGATTATATCTGTGGGGTGCAGCAATATGTTCAGCTGGGTACATAGGTTTCTGCACTGGGAAGGTATTAGGTCATCTATACTGATGATAAAAATCACAGCACAATGAATTCCAAAGTAATATCATATGCATAGTTTTTTGTGGCCCTGCACTATGTCTTTCAGGGTTGGGTTATTAGTCCTTCAGTTAGTCTATACACCTAAGCTGAGTCTACTCGTGAACAAAAAATTGAAATAAGTGGCCCTTTTCAAAAGAGAGGGAGGAGTGTCCACATGTGTAAACCCGTCTTTCGAAAGAAAATCGAAAGAATGAGGCGCAGACTTCAAAATCTGAACCTCGATCCCAGATCAGGAGGATCGGCCCCTTTATAAAATACTAAATTGAAAGAGTAGACGTGTAGATGCTCCACAGTCCGCTTTTTCGAAATACGGGTCCGCCATGGTGCTGGTCAGCTGCAGCACGGGGCCACTCCAGCCAGCAGCAGAAGGGCTCTATGGTCGGCTGCCTTAAAGCTGCATGCACGCAGGAAACCTGTGGAAGGAAGCTGAGAGCGTGCTAGGAGCAGCCTCTGCACGTGCTCCAGCCACGTGCTCCAGCACTACAGCATGGCCAGCAGCCAGCCCCCCCATGAGCCCCACAGCCCCTCCCCCTCCGAGCCCCTGTTGGGCTCCCAGGGGGAGGAAGAAAAAAGGGCCCCCTCCTGGACGTAGTGGGAGCTGTGGGACCTCCTTAGCCTCTGGAAGGACGAGGAGGTCCTACACAAGATGGGGGTGAAGTGGCGCAATGCCACTGCCTTTGCCCATCTGGCACAGGGCCTCCCCACTATGGGCCACCCAGAGCATACCGCAGAGCAGGTATGCTCCAAGGTAAAGGAGCTGCGGCAGGGCTATGCCCGGGCTAGGGACCAGGCCTGCCACTCCGGGGCAGCTCCAGCCACATGCCCCTTTTTCCAGGAGCTCTAGGGCATCCTGGGGCCCCAGGACAGCTCCCCACCCCCTGGCATTCCTGGACACATCTGCCGAGGAGCTGCAGCCAGAGGAGGAGGAGGAGCAGCCCAGACCGGGGACCCAGGAGGGCAAGGGGACCATCGAGTGGTTGAGTGAGGAGGGGGACCTCACCATCATCATCCCCTCCCGCTCCTCCAGCTGGGCAGCCAGGAATCGGACATCTCTGGACGTCGCTGAGGGACCCTCCGGTATGTATGGGGAGGGGCGCACGCCTGCTCCACAGGGTGGGGGCGATGCAATGGCTAGTCATCCGCACACAGGACCGGTGGTCCCAGGCTGCAGAAAGGCCACCCCCCACATGGGATGCGGCACCCTGTGGTGGCCCACCAGCGATGTCCAGCACCCGCCTTCAGTGGACAGCACCACAAGCCGCATGGGGGTGGTGGCTGGTCAGTGCTGGACAGCACCTGGGGCCTGCACACCGCAGGCCGGGAAGAGCCACCTGCATGAAAGACCCCTGGATGCACTCCCTGGCCAGGAGGTCCAGGCCATGGGGGGGTGGATTGGTGGCCCCAGGGGGGTCAGTGTTCTTTTGGGGGGAAGGGGGCCCCATGGGATGGGCTCCAGCTGGTGGGCCACAGTCAGGTCCCCTCCGTTCAGGGCACATTACTGACATGCTGTCCTCCTCTCCACACAGCCACACCATCCGGGGCCTGGGAGAGCCCTGCGCCGTCCCTTGTCCCCAAGAGCTCCCTCGCAGCCCTTGGAGGCACGCAGATGCCACCCCAGGCAGCGTGCCGTTGGGGCCGTGGCTGGAGGGACCCCCACTGGGCGGAGGAGGACCCAGCCAGCCAGCGCCTGGCTGAGGTGGTCGAGCAGCATCTGAGGCTCACCCAGGCTGACATGGAATGGAGGAGGGCAGCGTGGGAGAGGCTACTGACCACCCTGGAGGACATTGGCCACACCCTCTGGGACCGTACGGCCACCGTTGCCCACCTTCTGGCTCCCCGGCAGCTCCCCCCGCTGAGCCTGCCACCCCATCCCCACTAAGCCTGCCCCCTCTGCCCCCACCAGGCCCACTCACCAGTATTATCTGCCGGTGCTACCCGCACCCTCTCCTCCCTGCCGGTGACCCCACACTCGGGGAAGCAGGGGCTGACGGGGCTCACGGCCCACCACCCCTGCCCTGGAATGAGTGCCTTGCACTCCTGCAAGTTAGGTTCCCCCGCCCCCCCTCCAAGTTAGGTTCCCACCCCCTGTACATAGTTAACGAGACTAGTGTAGATAAATGTTTATTTTATGGTTCACCACTGCATGCTGTGCTCCTCAGGGGGATGGTGGGTGGTGGATGTGTGGGTACGGTGCTGGTGGGGGTGGGGGCGGCGGGAACAGTGGGTGGCAGATGTGTGTGGGATGTGGGTGTGCGTGAGGGGTCTGAGGTGGCCATCGGCAAAGGCCTGCCTGAGGGCCTCCCGGATGCGGTGGCCGTCCCATTGGGCTTGGCGGATGGGGGCAGTGCCCAGCCGCTCGTGGCCGGGGCCAGCCGGAGGGACCCCCGGGGACATAGGCGTCCCCCTTTCACTCCACAACATTGTGGAGGATGTAACAGGCGCAACCACCTGGGGCACGTTGAGGACTCCGACCTTCAGCCACATGTGGAGGCACCTCTATCACCCCTTTAGGCGCCCGAAGGCCCACTCCACAATGTTGCAGGCATGATTGAGGCACTGATTGAATGCCTTCCAGGTGGGGTTGAGGTGTCCCATGTACGGCCTCATGAGCCATGGCTGCAGGGGATATGCCACATCTGTCACCATGCAGAGCGGCATGGTGACGTCCTCCACAACGGGGATCTCCCGCTGCGGGACAAAGGTGCCAGTCCCCATGCACTGGCAGAGGCTGGAGTTCTGGAAAACCTGGGCATCGTGGGTGCAGCTGGCCCAGCCCACATAGAGGTCAGTGAACTGGCCCCTCGCATCCACCAGGGCCTGGAGCACCACCAAATGGTAGCCCTTCCTGTTGACGTACTGGCCGGCACTGTGTGGCAGGGCGCAGATGCAGCTGCAGCGATGGTGCACAGCACTGCCAGCAGGGCATCCATAATGAGGGTGTCCTCCTGCAGAAGCTGTTGCTGGGCCTCCATCGTGGGCACGGGTGGGCTCTGCCTGGCTGGGAAAGGCTAGGTAGCACTCAGCTCGTGCGGAGGGGAGAGTGGAGGCAGGGGCCCTTTAAAGGGGGCGGCTGGCTGCGGCCCCAGAAGGGCTTGTTGGCCATGGGACCCTGTCCGTGGTGTTTTCTGCCTCCGTTCTTTCAAGAGGGCTTGGAGCTGGGTGGATGCTCTCTTTCGAAAGACCTGCAGCGGCACTTTGAAAGAGCAGATCGAAATGCCGATCTGATAATAGGGGTGGGAGCCCCCTTTCAGCAGCCAGTATTTCAACTGCCGAACTTCAAGTTTTGCCCTTTCGAAAGGGCGCTCACGTGTAGACCCAGCTCTAGATGTCTACGTTTGAAACTATAACATTTCTCAGAAAGCTTATGCTCCAAAATACCTGTTAGTCTTTAAGGTGCCACAAGACTTCTTATTGTTCTGTAACATTTCTGTCATCTTTGATATTTTTTTCAAACAAGACAAACTGAAAACTGTTCTGCAACAATATTTCTCAGCACACAAAACTGACCATATGGTATTATTTCATGTTATTATAGCCTGAAAAGAAGACTTGCAGTTTTGGAGATTGTATGCATTTTTATGCTTGGCTTATATATTCATATGGATTGTTACAATCTGAATCATGCATTAGTCGCAGCTGGGTATGGAGTTGGGTGGTGAGAATACCACAAGTCCATTAATACTTTAGCTTTTAAAGTTACTTTTTGATAACTACTGCTACCATACATTGATGCCAAATCCTGCCACTGATCTGGAAGTGGAATTCCCATAGATATCATTATAAAATCTGTGTGTGGCATACCACACCACTCAGAAGTAACCCTTCCATAGCACATGCTTTAGAACCCATATGCTGTACCCCCAACTGATCTTAAATTTTAGGAACCCAAGGACCTTCATTTTGATACAAAAATTTTGAGGGATTTCCAAACCCCTCTGCTCAGCCCTTGCCCTGCCCCTCCCCCAGGCCATGGCCTGGCCTCTCCTCTCCTTCCCCTTTCTCCATCCCTCCATTGCTGATTTTTCCCTACCCTCACTCACTTCACCAGGATGTGGTTCAGAAGCAGGTGCAGGGTGCGGACTTTGGGAGGGAGTTTGGGTGTGGGATCTGGACTGGGGCAGGATGGGGTGAGGCATGTGGGCTTTGGCCAGGTGGTGCTTACTTCGGGTAGCTTACAAAAGCAATTTGCACATCCCACTGGAAGCAGCATCTAGGCTGGAAGGGGGGCAAAAAGGTTCTCTGCATGCTGCCCCTGCCTGCAGGCAGCACCTCTACTGTTCCCATTGTCTGCAATTCCTGGCCAGGGGCAGCTGTGGAGTTGGCACTCTAGGTGGGTGCAGCATGCAGAGACCGTCTGGTCCTCCCCGCAGGGACTGCAAGGACCCAGTGGACACTGTTGGAAGCTGCCCAGAGTCAGGGTAGGTAGAAAGTCTATCTTAGCCCCATTGTGTTATCAGATTTTTAGCATGCAGAAGGTGCTGGGAGGAGGGGAAGGAGTTGATCAGTGAGGCCTGTGTACCAGGACCCATTTGAGAAACACTGTGCTACATGACAATTTGCAAGTGAATTGCAGAAATGAAAACAGGATGGACTTGCTACTAATATGTTCTTAAACATGAAAAGGTTTGATGTGATATGTATTTCAGTTAAAATCTTTAGAGCTCACATAGTAAACATTTTCTCTGTTTATTCTTAGGACCTCAGATTGATGGAAAAGACCAGCATGTAGTCAGTTATGTAGGGGATTCTGTTGTCTTGGTATGTAAAAGTGTCAGATATATTCCCATCAGCTGGATCTGGTACATGAGTAATGGAAGTGATCAGGTAAGATTTCCTCATCATGCAAAACAATAAAACAACTGATTGCAAGCACATTGTCATTTTGTGGAGTATAATTAATGTATGCTTCATAAGCACACAGGCAGCTTTTGCAAATCCTACCTTATTCTTCAGATAGAGTTGATGTGAAGTCCCACACATTACAAAACTGCAGTCTGTTGGCACTCGTTATCATAAATACCAAGGTCATATACCGTGTAATTACAGTCTAATGAATTTAAAACAAAACAGATTACTGAACATAATCCTAAGGTGCTAACTTTATTCACATTCAGTCAAAACTTCTGTTGACTCCTGTGGGAGTTTTTTTGAAATAAAAACTGAGGGACATACTGTCCACAACAGGGAAAAGTGTATTAGTTCACAGTTCAATTGACAATTTCCTACTAATCATCTTATTGTGGAACCTAGTTAGCCATCCCTTTTAATCCTCAGGAGTATTAAGTGTAGGTGCTTTTGTATAGAGTCCAGTAGCTTCACAATACTTTCAGGCTATGTCTACACTAGCCCCAGAACTTCAAAAGGGGCATGATAATGAACCTAATTGAAAGATAATGAGGTGCTGTCATGCATATGCAGCACCTCATTAGCATAATGACAGCTGCAGCACTTCGAAAGTGCTGCTTTCAATCATGCGCAGCTCATCTACACGGGGTCCTTTTCAAAAGGACCCCACACTTTGAAATCCCCTTGTTCCTATTTGGTTATAGGTAATGCAGGGATGTCAAACTTATTTGGAACAACAGGAAGGATTTTATGTTTCTGGTCTGTGAACTGAAAAAGAAAGTCAGGCCTATATGGGCCATCCTGTGCCAAGTGAAATGCTCACTGGTATCACTTGTAGTTTGCACAGATATTTAGAGTAGCATATGGTCTTTATTCTGTAACTAAATGTTCACATACTATTATTTAGTGCCTTATATTAAATTGATCACACACTGTGAAGCCCATCACTGTCAGCTCCTCTTTGTTCCTCATGCTTCCCCTGTCCTCCTTTCTCCATTTCTCAGTCCTTTGTGAATCTCCATGTTTTCTCTGCTGTTCTTTCCCAGCAGCACCTCCTGTTTCAGTGCAGTGGGGTTCACTTGTCTCCCTTACCCCAATTCCATCTGCTGTAAAAAGTGTGCTTACCTGCATAAACATTTGGAATGGATGCATTTCCATAAAGTAGGCTACATATGCAACACCATTTAATATTATAATTAATTTTACCTGCTGTAAATACAGGCATTTTCAACTTTCAACATGTAAATGATTTTGCTAAGCATTTTTGACATTGCAATCATATAATTTTTAAATGTCTTTTTATATCAGGTTGCTGTTAATGATTCTTTGATGCCAGATAAGTATATGGTCAACAGAAAGTATGCCAACACTACAAAACTCAAGATTCTGAAGATCACAGAGAAAGATGATAGCTTATACTGGTGCCAAGCTGTATTTAAACTAGGAGAGAGCAAAGGAAAAGTATCCCTTAAAGTTCTCACCTACATGGTACCACTCAAACCATTTCTTGTAATAAGTGCTGAAGTTATCTTTTTAGTAACCATTATTTTCCTGTATGAGATGTACTCCAAAAAGAAGCAGACACACTCAGGTAGGCATGCTTTGTGTTTTAAAATAACACTTGTTGCACTTTTTAATACAATCATCTGTTAGATACAGTGGTACACTCCACACATCATTTAAATTTAAATGGGTAAAGGGTAAATGGTAAAATGTAACTCCTATTTCTTCATGATCATTGTCTATGTATTTTTCTCTAAATGAAAACATCTCCTTTTGATCACTAATTATAT
This sequence comes from Carettochelys insculpta, assembly GCF_033958435.1. NCBI lineage: Eukaryota > Metazoa > Chordata > Testudines > Carettochelyidae > Carettochelys > Carettochelys insculpta. Next base: position 99,535,018 of record NC_134141.1, read on the forward strand.
CACTTCTAATTTTCCTAATATTTTGAGTCAAATACATGTCCTAAATGCTTTTAGTATGGGCCCGGGTGCCTTTGTAGGATCTAATCCAACCTTATCCATGTAAGTAAGATTAGCAGATAAGGACTTCAAGGCTTGATTTTAAATGCTTCCAGAAAAGTGGGCACTGATAGAGATTACTCAGGCCAAAATCATCATAATGGAGAGGGGGAAGGTAGCATTGTAATAAAACAAAATGCATTGACCACAGTCACTGAGCCCAAATATCTCTTTCAGATATATGTTTTGAGCTGGGACAGACCTTCTGAGTGTGGTCTCAATGGATTTTGAAATAGGATGCTAGAGATGTATTCCATAGTTTAGTGGTGGCTTTTCAGTCATTTGTCAGTGTAGACCAGACCTGGAGGCCTGAATTTATCCCAAGGGTGTGAAATGGCCAAAGCACATCTGTGTGAGACAAATGACTGTGTGTTCAGGACCATTGATGGGAAGTAACATAAATGTAATTTCTATACAGAGAAAAAGGTCAATGCATATAAATCCCAAATTTTCATAGTATGAAGAGTGTGTGGGAAATACAATAGCTTAATCTTAGGCAGGATGAAGAAAGGTATTTTGGAAAAGGGATTATAGTAAAATTGTACATATGCCATGAAACCTACATGCTGCTTAGTACAGAATTGCCTTGCTTATTTGTTTACTGATTCTTTTATATGTTATACAGTTAATTAGTTATAAAAATAAAGTTGATGTAGTTTGAGTTTTAAATAACTTTTTACCATAAAACACATATTACAATACAAACTAATACAATAGCCTTAAAGTTTCTTTGTCCCACAGATAATGAAAAAGAATTTGAACAAATTGAACAACTGTAAGTAGTGACTTTTACCTTTGCAATATATATTTAGACTGTACAGTACTAACATTTAAAGCAATATTAAACAACTTTGACTTTAAGTAACTCAGAATCAAGAACAATGTGTTGGTCTGAACATAAGTCAGTGCAAGGTGTAACAATATTAATTCCAAAGTATTGCTTTAATTAAATTCCCGAACATGGTCTTAATTATCAGTTTTCTGTAAGAGCAGCACGTAAAATGCTGCGCTGTCTGCCCTTTATTTTCTTCTGGCATTTTTTCCCATGGTAGGGGGTGTTTTAATTTATTGTTTATCACAAAATCGAGCTGCTAGAATGGCCAATCCCATCCCTGTGCCCATCAAAGACTATAGCTTACTAAGAATGAGGGAGATGGTTCTCAGATAAAAAATCTTCTCCTAATGCTTTCATCCATTCACTTAAATTATGTTTTTAATTTGGTCTGCGTTATGGGGCACAGCAGGCTGCCTCTTCTATATATATTACATGGAAGACCTGTCATACAGTCGAACTGGTGTGGGCTGGTTTTGCAGTGGTGGAAGGGTAGGTGGAGGATAGTATGGTGATGATTTGGAAAGCTTTTACTGGGAGTTGGGCTCACCAAGCCATTGTGGTAGTGGATTTTCAGGGAGGTTACGGGAGGAGTTGTAGATGTGAAGCTAGTTGGATGCACTGGCTATTTTCCCATCTATGCAGTGGAGTAGAGTACACCAGCCCCAAGGTGTACTGCCCACAATGGGGCTGAAGAAGCAAGTAGGAGGCAGCTTTGCTGCTTCTCTGTAGCTTTCAGGTGAATTCCCTCTATCAGGGGCTTACAGAACTCCACTTGCACAATAAAGACAAGGTTTAGCTTTTCTTAACATCTTTGTTTGTACCAGAATTAATATACTAGGTTATTGAAATAAGCTATACTTAACCTTAAAAAGCACAGTCACTTGCTCTTACACTCTTCCATTGGCTTCCCATTTCCCCATGCTTCTTTAAGCTGTGTGCCTGAAGGTCCCAGCGGTGTGGTCTGTGGGCTGAATCCAGCAGCTTGATAGGCTGAATGCAGCCCGCAGGCTGTGTGTACCTTCCCCACCCCAGCTCTAGGTTCTCATGTACTTCGTTCTTCTCTATTCCCCTCCTTGCTCTTTCCATTCATCAAGAGCTTGATCTCCTCCTTGTCTTGCTGTATGATGTCTACACTGTTGAGCCTCCTGTTCCATCCTGCCCCCTCCTGCTCATTTCCAAAGCCAGTTAAAAATATGTATTTTCTCCCTTGATTATACTCCTTAGTTGCTCTTCAGCACTGCTGTTTAGTTAGCTCTGTTATTATGTTTATTACCCTTGAAAGTATTTTGGGATAGCGTAGGCATGTTTTATAGTGAGGATTAAGTAGTGGTCTTAGCATCACATTGCCATACTTTCGTCACAAAGACTCTTTCAGAAACTAAGGTGTATTATTTTTAAAAGAGAACAAAGTAAGTTCTTACTCGTGCTATAGAAAAAACACTTTATTTTCAGTGGGAAGTCTAAATGGCTCCTTTGAGGCCATTTGATCTTTATTTAATACGTGATTTATTTCTAAGGTTGGCATTCTACCCTACTGGATAAACACACAGTTAGGGAGTTTTAGTAAAGTGTGTACTGTTTGCCTGATTACTAAAGCTCTCTGGAATTAAAAGTATATATATTAATAGCTGTTTAATGCACAGACTTATGTACCAGATGGCCCAGAATTTTGTTTTTGGAGTTATATCATCAGATTCTTAACTTTTTATAAAGTGTATTGCTGCTTTGAATACTTTTGGCTGGTGACATAAATAATAGCCTCATCAAAAAAAAGTATTGGGTGGTTCAGGAGTAAGTAATGGGAGCAGCAGAACATTTCATGGTTTTGCTAGCTAAATCTAGCCTAGGTCTGTGGTAACCAATAGCAGTTCCTTTCTAATAGCTATAGGGATTGTAAAGAGAGACTATATTAAATGATAGGTTTAGTTATTTTCCTACCATCACACAAAAAAGTGTGAGCATTTGGTGCTCATGTTCCTCATTTTAGCAGTCATTAGAGAGAGGCTAAGGAATAAATACTATGGAGAATAAAGTACACACTCTCCCTTAGGGGGTGCTTCAAGAATTTGTTGGATACATTGGAAGTCATGTATTTTCATGGCTTGTAGTGTAATTATATACTTAAGAGACAGGTCTGGATTTGAGGACTGCCTCTTTGTCATTCTTCATAATAATAGATTTCACTCCCCACTTAAAAAATAACAATTCATTTTTAATATCCTTTAGAAAAATAGCCACTAAATAGATTCAGTCCTGTAGTTGGACACAATCTCTCTTGAATATCCAGAGTAATCTGAAGGATTCTGCCCCATGTTATTAATATTTAAAAGTTTAACATTCTGACCACTTTTAAACCCAAAATACCAAAAACTGGTGAACTATACTGACCAACTGCAAAATAATTTAATATCAGTATCTTATGCTTTATTTATAATAGTGTGATTTTAGTTTTCTTTTACCTCAGCTTGGCTACGTCTACAGTAGCCAAAAACTTCGAAATTGACGTGGCTCGCCGCTGCATGGGTCGTCCAGACGGGGCTCCTTAGATAGTGTCTATCTGCTCATAGGAATAAGGGGACTTTGAAGTAGGCGAGGTCCTTTCAAAAAGGAGCCCTGTCTGGATGAGCTGCGCAGCGGCAAGCCGGATCAATTTCGAAGTGCCACGGCCGCCCGCATGCTAATGAGGCACTGAATATGTATTTCAGTGCTTCATTAGTGAACTTTGAAATGGCCATTTGCATGGCAATTTTGAAGTTTTTGGCTAGTGTAGACGTAGCCAAGCTGAGGTAAAAGAAAATTAAAATCACACATAAATAAAACATAAGATACTGATATTAAATTACTTTGCAGTTGGTCGGTATAGTTCATCAGTTTTTGGTATTTTGGGTTTAAAAGTGGCCAAAATGTTAAACTTTTAAATATTTATAACATGTGGCAGAATCCTTCAGATTACTCTGGATATTCAAGAGAGACTGTGTCTAACTACAGGACTGAATCTATTTACTATAATCATATTTTAATGTAAAGATACACATTTGCTCTTTCCCTTTTTCTCATGCTTCCAGGTAACACCACAGTGGAAAAATTTAAAATGGTTTTAGTGTATACTAGGTAATCAGATCATTGAATTGGGATAAATATAATGATTTTTATTGTACAGGCTGTGTATGTTAAAAGCTTATTTGGAGTTTTGGATTTAAACTTGTTTCTTTCTTCAGTAAATCAGAAGATAGCAATGGTGTGGAAAACAGCACCACCAGACACCGAAAAGTTTAAGTCAGTTCCTAAAGGAAGGTAAGTAAAAGAGAAGATGTATTAGAGATGCATTATGAAGCAGAAGATTTCAAAGGACAAAAATAATCTTTCTAGTGTCCTTATCTTGTTTATTTTCTGTAGACTTTATGTGGGAGTGGCATAGAACAGGGCCAGATAATATGGACATCTAATTCAGAAATGAAGGCCATTAGCATTGAACTCAGATATCAAAGTTCAGTGCTATGTTGAGTGCTATATTTTAACTCATTTTTATCATCATCACCATCATTTTTACTTTACTACATTTATGCAGCATTGTAAATTTACTCAAAATTTTAAAACAATTGGGCCCAAATATGAAATGCCTTAGTTATGTGGGTGGTCCTTAAATATATCAGCAGTTCCCATGAAAGATAACATGACTGCTCGCTTGTAAAAGGACTACTCACGTACTAAGATTTTGCAGGATTAGGCCTCAAAACAATAGGGGTAACTAGCACCATGATGGTAGGGAATGAACAAGCCAAGGACAGTGGGAAAAACAGAGTTCAAAGCAGATGACATGGCATCAGCAACAGGGAGCAAAGACTGGGAGGGAAGTAAAGAACTATATGAGAGAGAAAACAACAAATTGGTCACTGTGAAAGAAGTGATGCAAGGTGTAGAGGACAAGAGTGGGTAATGCTGAAAGGGTGCAAATGGCAGTTCAGAGAAAGAGAAAATTCAGCAAAGGAATCCACCTGCCTGATTCTGTCTCCTAATTACAGTCCTGGTACAGACTACTTGAACTTACGCCAGCTGGCAGTTTTTCCTAAAGGACTCTCTGCCAGCTGGAGACCATAGTATGCACTCAGCCTGTTCACCCCTCCCTGTATCTGATATGCCTTCTGTGATATAAGTCTCTTTTTGGGAGGTTGGCATTCAAGGTGGCTCTCCTGGCTGTACATTTACTGGCTCTTCTCCAGTAGCAGAGGACTTGTGGCAAGCTTCTACCCTGTGTGTTTGAGGATTGGGAAGTGAGTAACATCTGGATCAGAGGAGAAGGGGATTAAAGATACAATTTTCAAAAATGTATTGACTGATTTAGGATCTCAAGTCCTCCATTAGCTTTTGAATGCTCCTAAGGGCCCAGATCACTTTGTAAAATGGGACTTGGGCTTCTTTAAATACTTTTACCACAATCCAACACTGAGTCAGAATGAAGTTGGAGAGCAAATAAAGAAATTAGAGAATGGAAACGATAGGCATAAAGTAATTCATAGAATGCATTTGTGTCAATAAACAATAATCTGTATGTTCTGTTTAATTCAGGAGACTTTAAGCCAACAAAAAGGAAATATCATTTGACCATCACAAAACTTCAGGAAGATGTACACAGCTATGCATTTCAAATATCTACAATGCTTTTAATTAGGGCTCACTAGACTTGTAACAAAATAATGAAGATCTCCTCTTCTGCTTTTAAAATATACACATAAAACTGCCTCTTTGCCCAATATATTCTATAAAGATTATACTGTATTCTGATATTACACATATGTACTCTGAAATGTCCATTGTTGTGTTTGTGTCGCCGTACTGGTAAGAGTCAATCTTTATGCTACTCAAGACTTTCCGGCCTCCATCCAGTCTCTTAGAAGACTAACCTGTATGGCTACAGTTACACTACAGCACTCTGTAAACAGAAGTTACTGTCAGGAGATATTTCCCAACAAAACGTCTATTGACAGAGTGCGGCCACCCACAAAAGCCAATCGGAAGAGCGCTTAGCTCTGTCGACAAAGCAGCCGGATTGTCTGACTGCTCACTTAACGTAACAGGCACCTGGCAGCACAGCAGACAGTGCTGCCCATTGTTCTGGATGCCCTGTCTGTCAAGAGAAGGCCCCCACCAGAGCAGCCACATAGCTTTTTTGATGATAGAATCTGTTGGCAACAGCTGTATTCCTCAAAACTTTGAAACAGAATGCTGCCAGCAAAAGTGCTGTGTTTTGCCCAGATACTGTCAACAAAACGCATTTTGTGTGTGCACACTCCATGACTTTTGTTGACAAAACCAGGGTTTTGCCAGCCAAACTTGCTAATGTAACTGTAGCCTGTAATTTTTGCTTCCTACATTGGGACTGATCCTGCATTAATAGGTCACCCAACTCCCCTGTTGACTTCACTGAGAGTGAACAGATAGTGCAAGATCAGGACCAGTAAGCTGACAGTAAGTTTCAAAATGTAAGTTTAGCTTCACAACATCTTACAACAGAGAAAATAGCCTATTGGTAGACAAAGCATATATAAACACACAAAACCCATTTTTTACACCAAAAGAAAAAATCAAAGGGGGATCTTTATCATATTTCTAACAAAATATTAAGGGGTTTATCATTTCTTGTAGTAAGATTCTTGAACCCAAATTTGTTTAGCATCAGTTGCAGTTAAGAAAAAATAGATGGTGAACTCTGGAACTTTAAGATGATACACATTGCCTTAAGATTTCCTGTCCTAATGCAGAGCCATTTTTTGGTACAATAATGTGACATTTTGTTCTTTATACATTATTTAAAAAATGAGTACATAAGACTGATGTTGAAAGGTCCTACCATTGACTTATATATTATGAGATTGCCCTGAGTAGGCAACCTCACGTTTCGACAAAATTTCATCACATGAAATGGGTTCAGTTCTTCTCTGTCTTTTTCAGAAGACAAGAATACCTTAAGTGACCATATACGTTGGTCCTTTTAGTGGAACACATATTTTCATATTCCCTTTCATCCCAAAGAATCTCAAAGTGCGTATTTAGGGCAGAAAGTGAATGAAAATAAACAATGTGAAATAAAGTATCATAATAGAATAATAACCTTTTATGATTTTCAAATCTAGGGGAGAATATTCTGTTATCTAGGTGGAACATAATCACACAAATTTGCATGTAACCAGAACATTTGGGTTAATTTTCTTACTCTTACCCAAAATGCCATCAAGTCTTCAGTGATTACAAATTGACAGGGCCCCACTCTTGTTATCTAAAGGACAGCACTTCCAAGGATTAGAGTTGTAGCTACCTCTGTGCTGCAGAATCCTGACTATTGTTTGATAGATACCCATTTGAGTACAGCACAGGTTTAATTCCACTTAATTAATAAGATTGGCAGGATCTTCCCCTGTGGGGATTCTTTGCCACTGCATACCTTCAGAATTCATGTCGCCACAGATTTTTCTTCTACCCACAGAAAATAGATTGTTGGGCAGATGCTGCAGTTACATCGTTTGCCCACCAGGGGTGTCACCATAAGATAAGGTAGACAGCTCAGGGCTAGAGCAGCCAGACTGAAGACAGGCAGACAGCCTTCCTCATAGTTTCCTGCCTGTGGGGCCAGCTGAGAAGGCACAGGACACAGGGAAGACCAAAAAACAAAAACAAAAAAAACGGCACATGGGGCTGCTGAGAACAATCACATAGAAGGGTTTAGGGGAGGGAACAGACTGAGGCAGGTGCACAGGAACTACTGAAGTGACAGTATGAGCCCAGGTCTGAATGGGAGTGGGAGTGCCAGGACACATGAGAATATGAGGGTTGCAAGGATCCATTAGGACAAGTGCAGATGTGCTTGACAGAATGGGAGTGGCTGGTGTTCAGCCATCATCAGCATGAGGGAGGCTTCCCAACACCCCAACAATCCCTCCCCCCTTCTGCCCCCAAAAATTCTGTTCGGTACTTCACCCACCCACACACAACAGTCCTCAAGGTTCACTCCTAGGCTCCTTCCTAGCAATTACTCCCCTCTCCTTCAGCTCCTTGGTTACTCCTGACTCCCCCAACCCTTTGCACTGCTTCTGAATTGTAGTTTAACATAATTACTCAGCATTTTGTTTTAATATACCTAGTAAGAAATCTAGTTGTCAAAAATATTTCCTGAGTTTTGTTGTCTGTCTTGTTACAGACATCCTTGCTGACAAGTATTTTGAAATAAATTACCAAAATAATGAAAAGTGATATGATATGGTATTATTTTAACTAATAAAATATGCAGAATTTTTCAGAATTTTAATATAGTACACAGAATTTTTATTTTTTGGTGCAATACTCCTCCAGAAGGAAGAAGCACAGCATAAGGGGATGGCGACAGAGAGGCTTTTTGCCGGCAGGGGCACGTCCACACGGCTTCTTCACTGCCAGCACTCCCATCTGCTGAGACTGAGCTCTTGCGCAGCTATGCTAATCAGCCACAGGACCATGCTAATGGGCAGCCATTTGCAATTTTGAGGCTGCTCATTAGCATGGGCATGCCAGGAAAGCCGTGCTGTGTAGACCCAGCCTAAAAAACAAGCCAGAGGATTCGAAAGGAATATAGCCTCATTTACAATCTTCATGTGTCTGGAAACTGAAGCTGCTGATGGCATTGTGGGTTGTTGTAAATCAATATCCAGTCTGACTTGTTTTTAAATGAAAGTACAGAATATGAGTCCAGCGATTTGTAGCCTAATCAGCACATGTATAAAAGCCAAAGTAAAAACAATGAGCGGAGCAGAAGATGAAATACTTGGATAAAGACTGATCACTGATAAAGATTTCCCTTGTCTAGATATTGTGCATAATTACACTCAGCCTCAAACTTTCTGTGCCCTGCACATGAAGCCAAAACTTAATTACAGGTTTTAATGTGAAATTTTATTGTGGGTAGATTTGCATTTATTATTAGAACAAGTAAATGTATATTCAACTTAAAGAAAATATTTGACTTCTTGTGTATTGATCATGTGAAAATATGATAGTCTAATATGGCTTATTTTAGAAAGCATAGCAGCTAAAAGTATGATGATTGTTGAAGCAAAAGACTTCTGTGTTTAGGTGGCTAGCATTCAGCTTTATTGAATTCAGTAAGGCAACAGATGAGCCAAACTGGACAATGGTAAAACCAGATCCAGCAAGGCTGCTTGATGCAGCTAACTCTAGTATTTTATACCCTTACACAAACAAGTCCAACGTCAGAGGCAATTAGTTAGAGAAACATAAATCATTTTCAGAGAGAAAACTGTTATCAGCAAGGAGGAACAGGTGTCAGGGAGCAGGAGCCCCAAATCCAAACAGTTCATTAACGCATTACATAGAGCTCATCCTCCCTGCCATTCCCAAATAGGTGAGAAAAAGTTTAAGCGCTTGTGTTTGTGCAGAAATAAGAAATGTGAAATGGGTTCTATGTAAGATGGCTTCCACATTAATTACACAGCTTTTTATTAGATACTGTATAATGTAGACTGAATATATTGTTTGCAACAAAATACTGCCATGCATAATATTCTAATTAAGAAAATATCACAGAATTGTACAATTCTAGGGCTGGAAGGGACCTCAGGAGGTCATCTAGTCCAGCCCCCTGCCTAAAGCAAGATCAACACCATCTAAATCATCCCAGCCATGACTATGTCAAGCCAGGGGTTAAAAACCTCTAGGGATAGAGATTCCACCACCTCTCTTGGTAATGCATTCCAGTCCGTCACCACCCTTCTGGTGAAATAGTTTTTCCTAATATCCAACCTACACCTCTCCCTCTAACTTCAGACCATTGCTCCGTGTTCTGTCATCTGTCACCATTGAGAAAAGTCACTTCATCCTCTTTAGAGCCCCTTTTCAGAAAGTTGAAGGCTGCTATCAAATCACCCCTCAGTCTTCTCTTCTGCAAACTAAATAAGCCCAACTCTCTCAGTCTCTCCTCATAGGTCATGTGCTTCAGACCCCTAATCATTTTCATTGCCCTTTGCTGAACCCTCTCCAATGTGTCCACATCCCTTCTATACTGGGGGGGCCCAGAACTGGACACAATACTCCAGATGAGGCCTCACCCCAGCCAAGTAGAGGGGAATAATAACTTCTCTAGATCTGCTGGAAATGCTCTCTTAATGCACCCCAGTATGCCATTAGCCTTCTTGGCTACAAGGGCACACTGTTGACTCATATCCAGCCTCTCATCCACTGTAATCCCCAGGTCCTTTTCTGCTCCACTTCTACTTAGCCAGTTGGTCCCCAGCCTGTAACAGTGCTTGGGATTCTTCCGTCCCAAGGGCAGGACTCTGCACTTCTCCTTGTTGAACCTCAGATTTCTTTTGGCCCAGTCTTCCAATTTGTCTAGGTCACTCTGGACCCTATTCCTACCCTCAATGTATCCACCTGACCCCTAGCTTACTTCCAGCTGGAAATCTGGTGAGGGTGCAATCCATCCCTTCATCCAGGTCATTAATAAAGATGTTGACCAGTACTGGCCCTAGAACTGATCCTTGGGGCGCTTCATTTGAAACTGACCTCCAACCAGACACTGAGGCATTGACCACTACCCGTTGGACCCATCTGTTAAGCCAGTTTTCTATCCATCTTACAGTCCATGTATCCAATCCATACTTTAACTTGTGGGCAAAAATATTGTGGGAGACGCTATCAAAAGCTTTGCTAAAGTCAAGGTGTATCACATCCATTGACTTCCCCATGTCCACAGTGCCAGTTACCTTATCATAGAAGCTAATCAGATTGGTCAGGCACGACTTGCCCTTGGTGAAGCCATGATGACTACTTTTCATGACTTTCCCCTTTTCCAAGTGCTCCAAAATGGATTCCTTGAGGATTCCCTCCATGATGTTTCTGGAGACTGAGGTTAGGCTGACTGGGCTATAGTTCCCTGGATTGTCCTTCTTTCCTTTTTTAAAGATGGGCACTACATTTGCCTTTTTAATCATCTGGGACCTCTCCCAATCTCCATGGGCTTGTGTACACTAGCTCCCTACTTTGAAGAAAGCGTGGTAAGTAAGGTGTTGGGAGGTTGTTAATGAAGTGCTGTGCTGCATATGCAGGACCGCATTTAGCTAATTCTCCCCTGTGGCAACTTTGAAGTGTTAAACTTCGAAGTGCCAGCTTGTGTGTAGCTGCAGCTAACCTGTTGGTACTTCGAAGTGCCTGGGCAACTTCCAAGTCCCTTTACTCCTCAAAATTTACTCAAAAGGAGTAAAGGGACTTGGAAGTTGCCCAGGTGCTTTGAAGTACCGGTGGGTTAGCCGCGGCTACATGTGAGCCGACACTTCGAAGTTTAACACTTTGGAGTTCTCATAGGGGAGAATTAGCTTAATGAAGTGCTGCATATCCAAGGCAGCACTTCATTAATCTCCCGACCCCTTACTTACCATGCTCCCTCTGAAGTAGGGAGCTAGTGTAGACAAGCCCCATGAGTTTTCAACGATAATAGACAAAGGCTCTGCAGTGATATCTGCTAATTCCCTCAGTACCATTGGATGCATTAAATCCAGACCTATGGATCTGTGTGCATCTAGCTTTTCTAAATAGCTCTTAACCTGTTCTTTACCCCCTGAGGGCTGCCCACCTCCTCCCCATAGTGCATTGTCTACTGCCATAGCTGGGGACCTGACCTTGTCCTTGAAGGCTGAGGCAAAAAAGCATTGAGTACTTCAGCCTCTCTCACATCTGTCACTAGGTTACTTCCCTCATCCAGTAATGGCCCCACACCCTCTGTCATAACCCTCTTATTGTTAATATACCTGTAGAAACCCTTCTTGTTGCTCTTCATGTTCCTTGCTAGCTGCAGTTCCAATTGTGCTTTCGCTTTCCTTATTACCCCGCCCCCCCAGCATTCTCCAGCCATATATTTATACTCCTCCTTAGTCATCTGTCCAAGTTTCCACTTCTGATATGCATCCTTTTACAGTTTAAGCTCACCAAGGATTTCCCTTGTAAGCTAAGCTGGTTGCCTACCATATTTGCTTTTCTTACTGAGCATTGGGATTATTTGATCCTGTTCCTTCCATAAGACCTCTTTAAAATACTGTCAGTTCTCTTGAACTCCTTTCCCCTTCATATTAGCTTCCCAGGGGATCCTGCCCATCAGTTCTCTCAGGGTGTAGAAGTCTGCTCTTCTGAAGTGAAGGGTCTGTATTTTACTGCTCACCTTTCTTCCTTTTGTCAGAATCCTGAAATCTACCATCTCGCGATCACTGCAGCCCACGCTGCCGCCCACTTCTATGTCTACTACTATTTCTTCCCTGTTTAGGAGCAGCAGGTCAAGCTGTGCATGGCCCCTGGTCGGTTCCTTCAGCACTTATACCAGGAAGTTATCCCCAGCATTCTCCAAAAACTTCCTGGATTGTTTGCCTGCTGTATTGGTCTCCCAACAAATGTCTGGGTGATTAAATCTCCATGAGATTGAAAAAGCCATTCATTAGGGATAAGGACCATTATTCATGGCAGTAAACTGTTCTATGCAGGATCCAGTCCCACATTGTTGGTGCATTCAAAATTCCCTTGGAGTTAAGGAGTGAAATCCTACCAACCCCTCCACCAGACTTCCAACTAAAGTCGATTAGATTTTGCCATTGTCTTTGATCTGAGTGAGGCTAGGAGTATAATCCAAACATTGGAAAATCTGACCCACTGTGTCTATTGGGTCTCTGATATGTTAATACTATACCATTGATACTGGCTTTCAATTCCCAAACTAACATCAGTGGGAGTAATGTCTCCTGGAGAAGAATATAACCAATAATACAAAAGAAGCTTTTCTGCTTTTAAACATTAATTTTAACATATTGCCATATAATTACATGCTGTGTCTCCGAGACACTCGCAGCACAACCACCGAACATGCAGAGTTTGCGTTATACAATTGCAAGTGTCCCTATAAAGGAGTGCATCCAGGCAAGACAATTTAAGACAGTACCTGAAAGAGAGGTTTATGGTGAACGATTACACTGTATGTCTGGTTTTCCCTTCTCCATCAAAGTGAATCCCTCTAAATTTTTACCTTATACATAATTGATATGTCCTGAATATAAACAAATAACAGTATTTACATCAATGGTATAAATTTGAATTTGAACTATGGGGCTTCAGTCTGAAATTTGTGCTAAGGCTAATGGAAATTTCATGGTTAAAATTTTTTGCATCAAAAATGCATAAATACTACATTTCACACTTCCTCCAGTACGTCGGGAAAAGAGACTGGGAGACAAGTTAATGCAAAATTACTGAATAAAAAATTTATAGTGTGTTTGCAGTATACTTTAGAATAGCCTGCATTTTAGAAAATGCCTAGAAATGTTTAAAAAAATCATGGTGATGACGGTTGTGAGTAAAACCCCAAAGAACAATATTGTTTATGTTCCCCCAGGTGACAGTGCCTGTTTATTATAACTGCTGTTGTAGCGTCACCCAGTATTAAAATTGCTAGGTTAAATCCCAAAGAGGACTGAGCACCTGCAATCCTTTTGCCTTTGCTAAGAGTAGAGCACCTCACAGGACTGTGTCTCATGCTTAGCACCTCTCAGGATGCGATCCATTATCGAGAAATGACAGTGCAGTTTTGAGAAAGTGGGATTCACATCTTGAAGAATCTCCAGGAAAAATGGGTGTTGCTAGCATTCAAACACCTCAGTTTTCTAGTCCACTATAATCTGACACAAGAGTACCCTTTCAGAATGCAGAACCGTTGCTGCAGGCAAAATATCATGATGCATTTAGTCTACGAATCAGAAATCCAGTAAGTGCAGGATATAGACAACTGGATATTCCATGGAAAGAACAAGCCAATTTCTATATACACAAAAATGGTTCCCCGTGCATACCAATTTAACATGCAAATCTAAGTTTACCTAGGGCAGTTTAGATCACCAGTTTTGCAATATTGACCTTAAAGACGCCATCAAGGACAAGAATCCAATGAAAAGAACACTTCTCTAGTTCCACGTAATGAGAAGCATGCAATACAGAATGAAAGCCAAACCCATCCTTTAATCAATTTCCCTTAAAATACAACCTACACATAGTTCTAATTGTAGGCATTTAATTCCTCAAATCCTTATGCTTGGACCTAGCTGTAATAGTTGACGTGTTTATGGGATAATTGTGACTACTGCCTAGTCTTGGATACAGCATGTTCTCTAAACCCAAATCTTATCTTATTCACTAGAGATGTTCTGTTGCCTCATCTCCAACCAGCAGTGTCTCAAATATCTCCTACTAAAGGAAAAGATTTTCAGGAGCTACCACAGGTGGAACCTCATGGAATTTTCCTGCACCCTTGTTCCCTAATTCTGTAGATTCCTCTATGGGAGGAGAAGTCTTGGCCCATGTTATTCTATGTTGAATGAGCACCAACTGCTATGAGATGAGACAGTTTCAGAATTGACTGTTAGGGCTATTGCCACCTTTGAAAGCTCAATTCTTATGAAATACTCCCTGGGTTCTAAAAATAGGCCATTGCTAATCCAGGATGGTTTAACAACATGCTGGCTATGTCTACACTAGCCCCAGAACTTCAAAAGGGGCATGATAACGAACCTGATCAAAAGATGCTAATGAGGTGTTGTCATGAATATAAAGTGCCTCATTAGCATAATGGTGGCCACAGCGCTTCGAAAGTGCCACTTTCAATCGCACGCAGCTCGTCTACACAGGGCCCTTTTCAAAAGCACCCCACACACTTCGAAATCTCCACGTAGACGAGCCATGCACGATTGAAAGCAGCACTGTTGAAGTGCCGTGGCTCCCATTGTGCTAATGAGGCACTGCATATTCATGGAAACACCTCATTAGCACCTTTCAATGAGGTTCAATATCATGCCCCTTTCAACCTTCTGGGGCTAGTGTAGACATAGTCACTGAGTGGAAGAAGAAAGAGGGTTTACACTGAAGCCTGCCATTAATACTTTTATTTCTATAGGAGGCACCTAATGGTGGTTGAAAACAACTTACATAGCTGCGCTAGCTTTTACATGCACAAATGCAAAACATGTTTCATGGCTGTGTGTATGTGGATAAGGCATAAATGTTAGAGCCTTGGCAATTTTCATTATTTTGTACCATCTTTAATGGGCTCAGCAGATCTACTGCAGGATTAGTCTGTCCCCACCAATCATACATTTGCAATTTATTATAACTGATCTTTGCATAACCCTCCTTGGTAGTTTGTTATAATTAGGGCCCTACCAAATTCACTGCCATGAAAAAAGGTCATGGGCCATGAAATTTGGTCTTTTGTGCTTTTACCATCAATTATTGGGTGCATTCACCCAAGGGTTCTGAAAGAACTCAAATGTGAAATTGCAGAGTTATTAACAGTGGTTTGTAACCTATCCTTTAAATCCACTTTGGTACCAAATGACTGGAAGACGGCCAATATAACACCAATATTTAAAAAAGGCTCTAGAGGAGACCCTGGCAATTATAGACCGATAAGTTTAACATCAGTACCAGGCAAATTAGTAGAAACACTAGTAAAGAATAAAATTGCAAGGCACGTAGAAGAGCACGAATTGTTGGGCAAAAGTCAGCATGGTTTCTGCAGAGGGAAGTCGTGTCTAACTAATCTATTAGAATTCTTTGAAGGGGTTAATAAACATGCGGACAAGGGGCACCCAGTGGACATAATATACCTAGATTTCCAGAAAGCCTTTGACACGGTCCCACACCAAAGGCTTTTATGTAAATTAGGTGGTCATGGGATAGGAGGAAAGATCCTTTCATGGATCGGGAATTGGTTAAAAGACAGAAAACAAAGGGTGGGAATAAATGGTAAATTTTCACAATGGAGGAGGGTAACTAGTGGTGTTCCCCAGGGGTCAGTCCTGGGACCGATCCTGTTCAACTTGTTCATTAATGATCTAGAAAATGAGGTAAGCAGTGAGGTGGCAAAGTTTGCAGATGACACCAAGTTGTTCAGGACAGTCAAAAGCAAAAGGGATTGTGAAGAACTACAAAAAGATCTCAGCAAACTGAGTGATTGGGCAGCAAAATGGCAAATGAAATTTAATGTGGGTAAGTGTAAGGTAATGCATGTTGGAAAAAATAACCCAAATTACACGTACTACATGATGGGGTCAAATTTAGCTACGACAGATCAGGAAACGGATCTTGGAGTTATAGTGGATAGTTCTCTGAAGACATCCACGCAGTGTGCAGCGGCAGTTAGTAAGGCAAATAGGATGTTAGGAATTATTAAAAAACGGATCGATAATAAGACAAAAGATATCATACTTCCCCTATATAAAACTATGGTACACCCACATCTTGAGTACTGCGTGCAGATGTGGTCTCCTCACCTCAAAAAAGATATATTGGCATTAGAAAACGTTCAGAAAAGGGCGACTAAGATGATTAGGGGCTTGGAACGGGTCCCATATGGGGACAGGCTAGAGAGACTGGGACTTTTCAGTTTGGAAAAGAGGCGATTGAGGGGCGATATGATAGAGGTATATAAAATCATGAATGGTGAGGAGAAAGTGAATATAGAAAAATTATTTACCTTTTCCCATAATACAAGAACTAGGGGACACCAAATGAAATTGATGGGTAGTAGGTTCAAAACTAATAAAAGGAAATTTTTCTTCACACAGCGCACAGTCAACCTGTGGAACTCCTTGCCAGAGGAGGCTGTGAAGGCCAGGACTCTATTAGGGTTTAAAAAAGAGCTTGATAAATTTTTGCAGGTTAGGTCCATAAATGGCTATTAGCCAGGGATAAAGTATGGTGCCCTAGCCTTCAGAACAAGGGCAGGAGATGGATGGCAGGAGATAAATCACTTGATCATTGTCTTCTGTTCTTCTCTGGGGCACCTGGCATTGGCCACCGTCGGCAGATGGGATGCTGGGCTGGATGGACCTTTGGTCTGACCCAGTATGGCCATTCTTATGATCTTATGTTCTTATGTATACTATTTTAGCTTCAGGGGGTAGGAGAAAGTGAGCGGCATTTATTAAAAAGGGGTCCTGATCTAAAAGGGGTTGCAAGGTTTTGTTTTATTTTTTATGGATAGTGCTGTATTGCCACCTTTACTTCTGCACTGCCTTCAGAGCTGGGTGTTCAAAGAGCAGTGGCTATTGGCATGGCACCCAGCTCTGAAGAAGGCACCCCACCATCAGCAATGCTGAAGTAAGATTGACAATACCATACCTTGCCATCCTTACTTCTGCACTGCTGATGGAGGTGATTTTGCTCTCAGAGCTGGGATCTCAGTCAGCAATTTCTGCTCTCCCGGTGCGCAGCTCTGAGGGCAGCACCAGCACAGCAGCAGTAATGCAACTTCTCCGCCTCCTAATAGCCTTGTGAACCCCACCTCAACAACTCCTTTTTGGGTAGGATCCCCTAAAATTACAACACTGAAATTTCAGATTTAAATAGCTGGAATAATGAACTTTATGATTTTTAAAATCTTGACTGTTCAATTGACCAAAATAGACTGAATTTGGTATGATCCCATCCTAATTATAGTATTAGAAGTCCACATCTATAATCCTCCCCAAAATTTTTCACTCCAGGGAGTTGTCCTTTGAATTCACCATTGCTAACAATTTTAAAAGTTTGTTTTTCCTTCTAAATTATTAAATATTTGCTTATAAAACTTGAAATTTGCACTATTGTTCTAACTCTAGTGTTTTTTCATTGGAAAGTGTTTTGCTAATAAAAGAGACTTCTGTTGTGTTTAACTATGACTCCATGGGGAAAGCACAACAGATGACATTACAACCAAATGACCAATTTTTAGATTAATGCTTCAAGTTGACAGTAAATTATGCAGGAAGTGATTCATACACTATGCTTTTATTCAGATCAGTTTTGTATTTTGCAATATCTTTGTTTACCTGTTTCAGAGGAAACGACTATAAAACAAATTTTTTTTTGGTTCAAGGATTATTAAGTCTAATGTTATTTATCATGCCTTATTATACATCTCAGCTATGTGTATATTACAGGGATTTGTCGACAGAAGTTTTTGTCATAAGGTATCTTCTGACAAAACTTCTGCCGCCAGATTGCTGCTAAATTGTCAAGCAGATAGCAAGAACAATTCACTCTGTTGACAGAGAGTGGCTGGACTGCCCAGACATTCTCTCATCAAAGTGGCCAACAAGAAGCACAGCCCACAGGGCTGCCCAGTGTCCTGGAAGCCCTGTCTGTCAGAGGGCCCCTGGAACATCCAGACCCTCTTTCTAGCAGGAGATCTGTTGACAGAGGTGTTATTCCTTGTGGGGAGGGGGGTACAGCTGTCAACAAAAGTGCTGCATTCCGTTGACAGAACGCCTTGGGAATCTGGCTGCTATTCAAATTTCGTCAGCAAAATGGCCATTTTGCCGATAAAACCCTCTAGTATAGACATAGCCCTTGAATGTAGGTCTGTAGTCACATCTGCATTTTACTGTATTTCCTCAGCTATATGGCACATGTAATATAGTGAACATTTATTTCTGATATGTTGATTGGACCTGCAACAAGAAAAAACTGAAACACAGGTATTGACAAGTGACAGTACTGTCTATACAGTTGAGAAGGCTGCATAATGTGTATCTAGTTCTCTGGAAAAAAAATCACCCAAATTGAAGGTACAAATACAATACCAATAAACTTAAGTTCAGCCATACTGGGACTGACCAGTGGCACATCTAGCCCAGTATCCTGTCTTCTGCCACTAGCTGATACCAGATACTTTAGAGGGAATGAAGAGAATGGAGCAATTCCTCAGTGAGCTACACCATACTGTTGAGTCCAGCATCTGGCGGTCAGGTACTCAAGCCCTCAGCTCCTTCAGTTCAGCCACTCGGGTTTCCAGATGTCATACTCAGTCTCAGAAGGTGTTGAGCTACTGGAAGCGAATGTACACAGGTTGCTTGTCCACCAAACAGATAAGCATACACATTATGTTTAGTGCAATAAACTGGACAGAACCTACTCTGCTGTTGGCATTTTGACTTTTGCATTTGTTTGCTGTTGTTTCATTGTTTTAGCAGGGCATGTGAAGAGGAAGGATCTTTACTGGCCTAAATTTAGACAATAACGTTGTATGTGGTTTTCATGCTCCCTCCCTAAACTGCTCTGCAGAACTTCCTTGTTTGCTGTTCCAAGTCATTTGTCACTTTGAAGCTGGCTTTTTAAACTCCTATTCTTCCTGAATAGCCCTTCTTCCTTGCTAAGGAATCCTGAAGGGATAAGGGCTCAAAGGATGGCTGGCTAGAGCTTCATTAGGAAGCTGGCTGTCCAGCATAGCAGGCACTAAGCTCAGCACACAGCCTCTCAAAGGCCACACAGTCAATTTCAATCAAGCAGCCACACAACATTCTAATCAGACTAACTGATGGGCTAAGGCTTTTATGTTGAACGATGGCATATTGTTTTTGAGAAGACACTATTGCAGTAGAGCACAAGGAACGTGTCCCATTTCAGCCAATCATTTTAATGATTGAATTTTAAAGGTAATTTTCCCAGAACCTTTTATGTACCCTGATTGCTTGAAAGAAACAATTTCTTCCTTCTGTACTCACTGGGGGAGACAATCTCATTTCCTCTTTTTCTTACCACAGTAGCAAAACCATTTCCAGTAGGCCTCCCCTCCTCCCTCCGTCACAACTGCCTAATCACAGTTTGAGGCAACATAACCGTAAAGCGTTAGTCACAGCTGCACACTCATGAAGACTATATTAGGGGATGGTGTAAATGCATGGTATGTACTGACAAGCTGCTTTCAGAATTAGTGTTCAGACAGTAACTACTGTTATTCTCCCACACTATTTTTGTACTATTGGTTTGAGCGCTACTACATAGTGTCTACCAGTAGGTGGCAGTGTTTACAATTCAAAAAGTTACATGAAAAGCTTTTCTTATTAAAAAGTGTGCCAGATTTTCAAAATGGGGCTGGCAGCTGGCTCTGCTCTGCAACAGGCATATGGCCTTGCTCCAGTGGCCCCAGCTGGCCTGCTCTGCTGGTTCCGCAGCATGCTAGTTAACTGCATCTACTGTTACCTGGGTGCTGGACGACGGAGCTGTTACCGTACCCAGAAGTTTCTCATAACCCATAAGTATGGGTATGAAACACTAACTTCCTCTTTACGACAGGTTCTTGTAATGGGGTGGCAGTCACTTGTTTTGAGTGCCAGTCTGTCTGAGTGCGTGCCTGCACATACTCAGTCTTTTTGGCTAGTCAGCCCTCCAGTTGAGGCATGCTTCAAGTGTGATCCAGCCCCTTCCAGGATACACGCTTAGCAGGGTCCTGTCTTGGTGCCCTCTCTATAGTTACTCAAGTGGTTTCCCCTCCTGGAGACTGCATCTAGGTCATCTGTTCACCACAGTCTGCTCCCCATTCAAGACCAACAGGTGTCTCTCCAAGGTTTCCTCTCCTGGAGAGGGTCTCCTCCTTTTGGTTGCTGAATTTCATGTACAGGGAACAGGTGGGGATGATAGCCTGTGAGAGACAGGAGCTCAGATTAGATGACCTGGTGCTCCCTACTGGTCTTAAATTCCATGATGCTACCTTAAAAATGGAGGTGAATGGAAGATGGTGAGGAAGCAGAAGCTGATTTTATACATTGTCCCAATCACTGCAGACTTGTCCTAAATCCCATATTCTGCTCATCCTGTCAGACATCAGAATGATACTGTGAGATTACCCAACAGTGAGATCCAGCTCAAATTTCAACTATGGAAGCCATTTCTGAACAAAATATGCAACAAATGTCACTGAGTAATTGAGAATAATGGAGTATAAACTCAGAGAAAATACAGATCTGCCCATAGACAGTTCACTAATGTGAAATATGGACAATTCATCTAACAAATCATTACAAATTTTTCAGACAACTCTAGTTATTAACTATCAGGTGTGGATGTTCTCCACCAGACAATACAGCACATGATACTAAATATATCACAACTAATCTCAGGATTCAGTAACCAACAAGACAAAAATCAGCTGTACATCAGTTTTCAAAGGGTATTTTACATGCCATCAAGTGACTCAGAAAATAAAGAGCATCAAATGATGGCTGGAAATTGATATGTATCATCTTGTAATAACCACAGATATAAATATTGGCTCATTGTTCAAGGCTAGAACTGACCTAGTTTGTATAAGTTGTGACCCCTTGGTCTTGACCACTTCTTTGAGGTATATACAACTGTAAAACTCTCTCAGCTAGAGATGCAACACTAAGATCTACCTACAACAGCAACGAAGGGTCCTGTGGCACCTTATAGACTAACAGAAAAGTTTTGGGCATGAGCTTTCGTGAGCACAGACTCACTTTTTCAGTGAGTCTGTGCTCACGAAAGCTCATGCTCAAAACTTTTCTGTTAGTCTATAAGGTGCCACAGGACCCTTTGTTGCTGTTACAGATCCAGACTAACACGGCTACCCCTCCGATACTAAAGATCTACCTGCCACTCAGCTGTTCATGCATGGAGAAAAAGGTCCATAGCTACTTCAGCCTAACAGTACATCCTTTCACATTTTCTGTGTGTCTTTCTATGTTCTTTCATCTGACAAAGTGTGTCTTTGCCATGAAAGTTTATGCTCCAATAAATCTGTTAGTGTGTGAGGTGCTACAGGACTTCTCATTGTTTTTGCGGGTACAGACTAACATGGCTATTTCTTTGATACTTATTTTCTTGGGTGATTGGAACAATGTAGGCATAAAATGAGGCCACTTGACATCAGTAGGAATTCTACACTCTGAACAGGTGCAGGATATGCAACACAGGATCAAAGAGCAGATTTGAGATGGAAAAGGTTAGAGAGAGACATCTTTGGAATATCTTGTGCTGTACATCTCTATGAAGTCAATATACAGTAGAAGCTACAAAAAGGAAGTGCTAGGGAATATTACAACAGTAGAGGGAGTCAAGGGCTATGTCTACACGTGCCCCAAACTTCGAAATGGCCATGCAAATGGCCATTTCGAAGTTTACTAATGAAGCGCTGAAATGCATATTCAGCGCTTCATTAGCATGCGGGCTGCCGCGGTGCTTCGAAATTGATGCGCCTTGCCGCTGCGCGGCGCGTCCAGATGGGGCTCCTTTTCGAAAGGACCCTGCCTACTTCGAAGTCTCTTTATTCCCATGAGCTCATGAGGGACTTCGGAGTAGGCGAGGTCCTTTCGAAAAGGAGCCCCGTCTGGATGCGCCGCGCGGCGGCAAGGCGCATCAATTTCGAAGCGCCGTGGCAGCCCGCATGCTAATGAAGCGCTGAATGTGCATTTCAGCGCTTCATTAGTAAACTTTGAAATGGCCATTTGCATGGCCATTTCGAAGTTTGGGGCATGTGTAGACACGGCCAAGGAGTTTCATTATTCCATCAGAGAAGATTAATGGAGTCTTGCAGACAAGTTACCTCAGGGAGCAGCCACACCTGCTCCCTACATGATTTAGTCATGGGGCTTAGTCCTGTATTCAGGGCTCAGTGGACCAAAGCCAAGCTCTTTGGGCAAGCACCACATTTAGCCTAGTCCTAAAGTCAAATGGCCCAAGGCCAGGTGCAGGACTGGGCAACCAACAACCAGTCCCTACAAAGTCCCAAATCTATGCCCAGGCCCTGGAATAAGGCAGGCGATTGAACAAGAGAATATGAAAGCCCAGGCTGTGGTGCTGGGCAGGGACAGTGAACAAACAGACAATATACAAACCAGGCCCAGGCCCTCACAAGCAGAAAGAGAGCAGGGCCACCTAGGCATGTGCCTGGACTAGTGGGGGGCAGAGGGGAGAGAGACACCACCCACAGGTTAGGGGTGGCAGGGAGGACACAGGCCCATCCACTCCACTGCATCCCAGCCCAGCGCCCTGTTGGCAGCAGTGACCTGCCACCAGGGTCAGCAGGGCTCCACACCAAAACCCACTGACTCCTCTGCCACTTCCGTATCTCCCCCTTTCATATCAATGCCAGTCAGCTTCTCTAGGTCCAGCAAGGTGCCACCATGACTAGATTCTCCTCCAGGTCTTTCAGCAGGGGTCCCAGTGGCCTGGGCCAATTCTCAGCCTCCTGGTTAACACTGGTTGGGCCCCTCTGGGGGCTGTAGTGCCTCAGCCACAAAGGGGAGCTTCTCCTCAAGGTCATCTGGCAGGGGTCCCAGTGGTCCAAGCCAGTCCTCAGCCTCCCAGAGCAAAGTATCCTCCTAGCCCAGAGCTTCAGTCTGGCCTCACTGGGGGCTGGGACCCTACTGAGCTTTGGGCCAGGGGGTTTATACTGGTAGCCCCACCCCTTGCCTTCCAGGCAGTTAAGGGAGAGGGACTAAATTCTGTTCCCCCAGGGTGCAGGGAGGGATTCTTTCCCTTCTGCCTCAGGGAGTGGCCACACCTGCTCCCTACAGGTCTATATTCTTTATTACTAGTGATGATATAGTGATGAAGACAGCCTCACTGAGGTGCACATTGGTCTGAAGAAAGCAAATATCTATCTATCTATCTATTGAAAGTAATGCCCAGTACAAACAAACAATCTGGCAGCTTACGTTAATACCATTCAAGAAATTTTGAAACAAATCCCTTCTACAGAGCTCAGAAAATAGACATAAACCACTGCTGGCAGCAGTGCAATAAATGCTGTACATTGGATAAAAACTATAGAATACTCCCTTGACAATATCATATTTATGGATGAAAGGTCTGGTGTAGAATTAGTGTTTTTATGGCCAACATTTTTAACTTCAGGAACCTAAAGTTAAATCTATATAGAGAGATTCAAGGTGGACTGAAGCAGTTTAAAATGAGAAAGAGAAATACTAGGAGTAAGAAAATCCTGTGCTATACACCAGTTCAAACAAGTGGGCTGCATCTAGATGTTTTTCCTGGCCTCTTTCTGTTCTTTTATGTGTACATAATATTTGAAAACTAATACCAAATAAATAAATAAATAATATGGGCATCATATGTGTCAGAGTCAAAAATAAGAGCATTTCTACGGCCGTGTCTACACTATCCCAACCCTTTGAAATGGCCATGCAAATGGCCATTTCCAAGTTCACTAATGAAGCGCTGAAATACATATTCAGCGCCTCTTTAGAATGCCGGCAGCCGCAGCACTTTGAAATTGCCATCGCTCGCTGCTGCATGGCTCATCCAGACGGGTGTTCTTTTTGAAAGGACCCCGGCAACTTCGAAATCCCCTTATTCCTATTGGCTACATCTACACTAGCCCAAAACTTAGAAATATCCATTTGCATGAATGGACGTGCAAATGGACATTTCGAAGTTTACTAATGAAGTGGTGAAATACATATTCAGTGCCTCATTAGAATGCCAGCAGCCACGGCACTTCGAAATTGACGTGGCTCGCTGCTGCACAGCTCGCCCAGAGGGGCTCCTTTTCAAAAGGACCCCTGCAACTTTGAAATCCCCTTATTCCTATCTGCTGTTAAGAATAAGGCGATAGTGAAGTTGCCGGGGTCCTTTCGAAAAGGAGCCACATCTGGACGAGCTGTGTCGTGGCAAGCCACAGCAATTTTAAAGTGCTGCAGCTGCTGGCATTCGAATGAGGTGCTGAATATGTATTTCAGCGCTTCATTAGTAAACTTCGAAATGTCCATTTGCATGGCCATTTCAAAGTTTTGGGATAGTGTAGACGAAGCCTATGAGATCAGTTACTCTGGATATGGATTTTGGATAGCAATGTCCTGATCATAATTATAAAAGTATAGCCACACAGCTTTCCAATAGGTTCCACTCAGGGGCTCAGAGCTGATATCTCTCCCCAAGCCCTGAAGCTGCTGGGGCTGGTAGAATGGAGCCAGTTCTTGCCAACCCCAGCAGGGAGCAGCCATGGCCAGTAGAGGGGAGCCCTTTTCTACTGGGCCCAGCATGAAGCCACCCAGGTAAGTGCGAGCTCCAATCCCAAACTCCACCTTGAGCTCCCACTGGCCTGAACACCTTTCTGCATCCAAAAGTTCTCATCCCCAGCCTCATCCCAAAGCCTACACCCCCAACCCAGCACCAGTACCCCATTTCTACATCCCAACCCACAGCCCCAAGCCCCTCTCCTAAACCAGACCCCCTTCCTTCACCCTCATATCCTCATGACCACCTCCACCTCAGAGCCTACACCCATCGCTACAGCCCTTGTACCCCAACTCTCTGCCTCCGTCCTGAGCCTCTTCCTGCACTCAGAATTCCTTGTCCCCACCCCACCACATGAATTTTATGTACACCAATATGAAAATGATGTGTTGTACATCAGTTCCACATTAGTGCACAAAAGGGAATTCGTTCTGCTCAGGGGTAGAAAAGCTTAGAGGAGACACTGGTCCTGATATATATTATATTGGCCTAGACAGAACAAATGGCAAGGTGTCTAAAATAATCCCCAGAAGTACAGGTGCCATTTTTGATGATGAACTAAATAGCTATAGCTGACAATAGTCCTAGTGATCTTCTCCATTATCACAAGTAATAAAGTATTCCAATAAGGGAGTTAAATAATATTCTGAGCTGGTACTGAAAACTTCTCCAGATTTCTGAACCATTTTAAATTATCTCGTGCTGATGAATTGTTGTCTATATTTTGTCAGTAAGTGTCTAAATGAGAGTACATTGAAGAGACATGAGACTTGCTGCTAGAGAAGTTCAATAGCCCTCACAAATAATATCTACGAAGACAAAACTATGCATCTTCAACATAAATGTGAAGAGTGTGCTCTTGTATGGACGTGAGACCTGGAGTACTAAAAAGTCTTCAAATCACAAGCTACAGACAGTAATAAACAGATGCCTGAGATATATCCTTTGCATCAAATGGCAAGACTTGGTCACAAATGAGGAGCTTTGGAACAGAGCAGGACAAGAACCACTTGAAGTTCAAATCAAGACACGAAAGTGAGGATGGCTAGGCCACACCCTCAGAAAACCATCATCCAGCATAAACTGTCAAGTTCTTTCATGGAACCTGCAAGGTAAATGCAAAACAGGAACACCTCAGACAACGCAGAGAAGATCTACTGAGACTGAAGGACAACAATGGGGCACTCCTGGGGTTATTTAGAAGTTTTGTCCCAAGACAGAGTGAAACGGAGGAGAATTGTAGATGCTATACAAGGATTTAAGTTAAGTCAAGTCAGAACTAATGATGGAGGCTGCTATTGCAGCCTGTTGTCTTGACAAGAGAGTACCTTTGGCCTATTTGGGCATTAAATACCAATAATACCTGTATTCACTGCTACAGCATTAAACAATTAAGTATGGTCCAGAATTCTGTGCCAAGGTATTCTTAGCAACCCTCATTGTACCAAACACCACTACATTTTTTAAATTCTTTAATTAAAGATATGGGAAAAGAAAGATAAACAGTCAAAACTTTGAAATATAAAGTAATAAGTCAGGCTTTCATTTTAACAATATCCATCATTCCCTTTTCTTTTAGCTGTTAGAGAGATTTTATAGGAAAGCCTTTCCCCCTGGTTTGGTGGGTTATTTTTAGATAGTACTAACAGAAGTGCCATCCCTCCAGGATCAGCTTGCCATCTCCCAGAGTCAGCATCAATCTCCTGGTGACCGCTGACATCAATCCTGGAAATGTTAATAGGATATTTCAAGAAAATGGTTCATCATATTGTGAAAAAAAAATCTCCTGGAATAACTTCAGTCATGGCAACCCTAGGTACTTAAGGAGAACATGATCAGGTGAAGCACATGGAATTAGCAGAGGAGGAAAAGATGGTCTGAAAGGAAGAGACCCCAAAGAAGAGTGGCCCTTTCTCTGGGAAGGGGCCTGATAAAAGGTTGGAAGTGCAGAGGAGCAGACACTCTGAGGTGAGTCTGAAGGATCCAGGAAGATCAGGCACAACTGAGGAGTGATGGCCTGCAAATGGAGTGGGGCACAGGAGACTGCAGACAGCTGTGAAAGGGTCACACGGCAGCTGAGATTTGTCTGAATGAGACAGGCTTTCACTGGGTTAAAAATTTATTTCTTTTGGACTGGTTAAAGAACTCTGTAGCCTCCATTCTAACTGAGGGCTTTTAATGCTGCCATAACATAAATGATTAATAATAATCATAACACATAAGGGTCAGACGGAGTCACAGAAAATCACTTCAAAGAGATAATCTGCCCTTTCCCAAATGTAAGACAAGACATATTGTAAAACTCTATCTAAGGCCTTGTGTATACTACAAAGCTAGCTCAATTTAACTATGTCATTCAGGGATCTGAAAAAGTTAAACTGACCTAAGTCCCTGTGTAGACAGCACAAGGTTGATGGAATTCTTCCATTAACCTCACTATCACCTCTTGGGGAGGTGAATTACTTACACCAATAGGGGTGCATCTACACTAGCTGGCTACTTCGAAGTAGCCAGCACAACGTCGAAATAGCATGCATCATGTCTACACGCGCTGTGTGCTGTTTCGACATTGAAATCAACATTAGGTGGCGAGATGTCAAAATCGCTATTCCTGTCCGAAGATGGGAATAGCGCCGTACTTCAATGTTGAATGTCAAAGTAGTGTGTGTGTAGATGATCCGTGTCCCACTACTTCAAAATAGTGGGGTCCTCTATGGCGGCAATCAACTGAGTGGCTGAGACATGCTGTCGAACCCCTGCGGGGCTATATGATCACCATGTGCAGCAGCCCTTAAAGACCCACGGACCCAGATTTCCTGTGGCAGGAAGCTGAGAGCATGCAGGCAGCAGCACACTCATGTGCTAGCCCTGCACGCCCTCTACGGACCCCAACCCGACCACGCAGTACCATGGCATCGAGCCAGCCCCCTGAGTGCCCCCAAGGCTCCCCCCCGAGGGGACCCAGGGACCCCCGTCAGCCAAATCGGGGGCCAAAAAGTGGCAGGGCCCCTCCTGATCAGAGGCAGAGCTCTGAGAACTGCTGGGGATCTGGGGTGAGGAGGAGGTGCTCCATGTGATGGGGCTCAAGTGGTGGAATGCGGAAGCATTTGCCTGACTGGCCGAGGGCCTGGCCACCCGGGGTCACCCTGCCCGCACTCCAGATCACGTCCAGAGCAAAGTGAAGGACTTGTGGCAGGGTTACGCCTGGGCCTGGGGCTTGGCCAGCTGGTCTGGGGCTGCCCCCGCTGCTTGTCCCTATTACAGGAAGCTCATGGCTAGCCTGGGCCCCCAGGACACCTCCTGCCCCTAGGCCACATTGGACACCGCATCCAAGGAGTCCCAGCAGGCCTCGGAGCCAGAGTCTGGCCCAGAGGCCAGCCTGGCACCCCAGGGTCCACCCAAGGATGACCCATCAGGACGGTGGAGGAGGGAACCAGCAGCAAGGAGGTGGGAGCTCCTCATAGACCTCCCCTCCTGGAGCACCAGCCAGGCATCTGCCCACTGGGGTTCCCCTGACAGTGGCAGTGGATGCTCAGGTACGTACCCCACAAGGCACACATCCCCGGGACAGAGGGTGGGGGCACCAGACATGACCAGGAGCCCCACACACCCCCAGCAGACCCTCACCCACAATTGCCCAGACACAACATGGTCCCAGAATGTCATCATGGCCATCAACACCCGTCAGTGCCGACACCCATTGACAGCACTGTGCCCTAACCCCAGGGGCGGGGGAACCATGCAAGGGGGCCACCCAACAGGGACACCGCACCCACCGATGGGGGACAGAGACCCAGCACCCAAGGGGGGAGGGGAGGAATGGGCCACGGGCCAGGGCACAGTACTAACAGCCTTCCCCTCCCTCTCTGCAGCTGCACCATCCAAGGCCCAAGACAGCCAGGCACCCTCTGTGGTCCCCGAGAGCCCACCAGAGGTCAAGCATCCCCAGCACCTGGGGACAACTCCAAGGCCAGTGGGACGTGCACACCACTGCCAGACCCAGGGGATGGCTCCATGGACCCCCCCAGCTCCTGGCACCTCTCCTGCGGCAGATGGAGGTGGCTGAGAAGAGGCTCCACTTTGATAGGGAGGAGTCCACCTGGCACCAGGCGTCTTCCAGGACATAGCCAGGTCACTCTGGGAGGTTGTCTCCTGGCTCAAACCCCCCGTCGCCTCCCCACCACCCTCCCCACCACTCCACCCATTGCCCCCCTGCTGCCCTACCAGCCTCACCTGCCACCCCACCTGCTGCACTGCCTGCCTCGCCACCTGCCTCACCACCTGCCATTCTGCCTGCCAGCTTCCCAGGACCAGAGCCCACTGGGGCTGAAGATCGGCCGGTGGAGGCATCCTGGCTGTACCTGCCAGTCCTCCCGGCTCCCAGCCGGCCGCGCCAGGGACCACGGACAAAGAGGGGACCACAATCCGTATCCGCCGGGGGGTCATGCCCCTCTACCCCTACCGCACATTGATGGGCCAATGGCTGAGCCATCCACTGGCCCCCCCATTTGTATATAGTTGCCCCCCTTGTATATAGGTGTTCCCTTTGTATATTGGTTCCAGTTTTGGTTGTGCACATAAGACAGTTTTAGGAGTATTCAATAATCTACAGTTTTATTTTCCAAAGAACCTGAGACATGTGCTTGTTGGGGGAATGGTGTGCGGGCAGTGGGGGGGGTGTGGGGGCAGTGGGAGCAGTGTGTGGGAGGCCCTCCAGGGAAGGCCAGGGAGGTGCTCAGGGGTCTCCCTGATCAAAATGGGCCCACAGGGCTTCACAGACCTGTACCCTCTCGCAGTTGGACTGGTGACTGGGTGCAGTGGCCAGCTGGGGGAAGCCCATGCTGGTGTCAGCTGCCCACCCCTGGACGAAGGTCTCCCCCTTGCGCTCAACAATGTTGTGGAGCATGCAGCATGCGCCCACAACTTGGGGGATGTTCTGGAGGCCAACGTCAGGGCCAGGAGGCAGCGCCAGCAGCCCTTCAGGTGGCCAAAGGTCCTCTCCACCACCTGGCAGGCGTGGTTCAGTTGGGCGTTGTAGTGCTCCTGGCTGGTGGTGAGGTGGCTGGTGTACAGGCGCATGAGCCAGGGCTGGAGGGGGTAGGCCGCATCCACCATGAGGCAGAGGGGCACAGTGGTGTCCCCAGAGGGATCTCCCTCTGGGGGATGTATGTCCCCGCCTCCAGCCAGCAGCACAGGCCTGAATTCCTAAAAACGTGGGCATCATGTGTACAGCCAGGCCAGCCCATGTAGACATCTGGAAGCAGCCCCGGCTCTCCACTATGGCCCATGAGGGTGTGCAGGGTGCCCCAGACCCCTCCCCACAAGCCCCCCTCACAGGCATCTCCCCAGGCACCCCCCACCCAGCCCCTCCCTCCCTGGCACCTCTCCCTCCTCAGCTCCACACCCGGCCCCCTCCCTGGTCCCCCGCTCTCCAGTGGGTGCATGCCCGGGCCTCCTTACCTCCATGACAATGGCCCTGACCGTGGCCTTTCCCACTCCAAACTGGTGTCCCACGGAGCGGTAGCTGTCTGGAGTGGCCAGCTTCCAGACAGCTATTGCAACCCTCTTCTCGACGGGGAGGGCACGCCGCATCCATGTGTCCTGGTGCCTCAGTATGGGGGTTAGCCACTGGCAGAGCTCCAGGAAGGTCTGCCGGTGCATGCAGAAGTTCCGCAGCCACTGGTCATTGTCCACTCCCCCGTGACCAGCTGCTCCCACCACTTGGAGCTGGTGGGGTAGCTCCAGAGGAGGCGGAGCACCCGTCGGGGGAAGGAACAGGGTAGCCCAGGGATCGGGGTGTCCCCATCTGCCCCCTGGGAGGACTTCTCTGGCAGGAGCTGCTGGGCAGCCTCCCATGCAGCACGTAGCAGGGTGCTTGCTCCCAGGGTGACTACCTGGAAGGCTTCCAGGTGCTGCTGCTGCTGCTGCTGCTGCTGGTCCCTAGCTCCTGTGCATCGGTCACACTCTCGCAGACCTTGTGCTGTGCAGGCTGGGTGTGTCTAGGAGTGGCTTGCTGTTGCCCCAGAAGGGCTAGTCCAGCCTGTGACCCCATCCGCAGGCTTTTCTGGCCCCTAATTTTGATGGGGAGTGCTTGTGTATGTGGACTCTCTGCTTTTCCTTGGCCTCATCTACACTAGCACAAAACTTCAAAATGGCCAACAACAGATAGGAATAAGGGGATTTCGAAATTGCTGGTGTCCTTTAGAAAAGGAGCCCTGTCTGGATGAGCTGCACGGCGGTGAGCCACGTCAATTTCAGAGTGCCGCGGCCACCCACATTCTAATGAGGCACTGCATGTGTATTTCAGTGCTTCATTAGTAAACTTCGAAATGATCATTTGCATGGCCATTTCGAAGTTTTGGGCTAGTGTAGACGTAGCCCTTCTGAGGCAGTTCCTTTCAACATTCCCCATTGCTACTTCGACATTGAACGTTGACGGCACCAGCCCCAGAGGATGTGTGGATGGTATGCGTCAAAGTAGCCTATTTCGATGATGTTACTTTGAAAAAGGCTACTTCACTGTAGTGTCTTAGTGTAGACATAGCCTAGGAGGGAATTGCCTGTTGGTACAGATAACATCTACAACAAAGCGCTACAGCAGTGCCACCATGCTTCTGTAACAGCAAGCCTAAACATGCCCTGTTAGGCAAGAGTTCAGCAAAGGGAGGGCAAAGGGAGCTTACTGTTGAACAGAAGAGAGCAGAAATGATTCCTGAAAGAAATTAGCTTTTAGTGCAGTGGTCACTGACTAATGGACATTTCCCTTAAGCAGATGTTTAGCTAGGACATCTGCTGGATTTAAGTCAATGGCAAAACTCCCATTGATTTAAATGGGATTGAGGTATAGTATGTTATTATCTTTTATAAAGAATAGAACACAGTTTTCTTTTTCTAAAGTGATTTTGGGTCATCTTGACCACTAACACTCCTATTTATTCTAGTCTTTAAAGTGCTACTTGACTGCTTTTTGTTTTGACTATTTATTCTAGCTGTGAGAAGAAAAAAAATGCCAAGTTTTCTCCTTTAGTGGCCACCATTCAAGTGCAGGTGCCCTAGAGTAAATCATCAATTTTTCTGAGTTACTGAGTATCAGGGCACCTCAAAGATACTAGCAGCTTTCCAGGAGGGCAGTTTCTGTAGACCAAAAAGAGTATAAGGTGGAGCTGTTGCTTGACTCAAACAGCAAAAAAAAAGCAACTGAATTCCCTCTGCTCTCACCAGTAATTCCATCTGCCAGTGTCCACAACAGTAGGGCTGTGTCTACACTTGCATTCTTCTTTCGAAAGCAGTTTGCAAATAAGCTAAATCAAAAATTCAAATGAGATACGAATTTGCATATCTGACACCTCATTTGTATACTCTTATTTCGAAACAGCTTCTTTTGAAAGAAGAAAACCAGTGTAGATGCTGCTCTTTCAAAAGTAAACCCACCATCTTTGAAAGAATCCTTCTTCCCATAAAAAAAGGGAAGAAGGGTTCTTCTGAAGATGGGGTTTACTTTCGAAAGAGCAGCATCTACACTGGTTTTCTTCTTTTGAAAGAAGCTATTTTGAAATAAGAATATGCAAATGAGGTGTCAGGTATGCAAATTTGTACCTTATTTGTGTTTTTGATTTACCTCATCTGCATACCTCTTTCAAAAGAGGAATGCAAGTGTAGACACATCCTGCTATGTCTACACTAGCACACTATGTTGAATTAGCCTATTTCGAAGTAAGAACATGGAAATAGGCTACTTCGACGCATATTGTCTACACGTCCTCCAGGGCTGATGCCGTTGATGTTCAACATCGAAGTAGTGACAGGGAACATCGAAAGGAGCCACCCCAGAAGGAAATGCAGAGCATCCACACACACAAGCGCTCCCCATCGAAATAAGGGGCCAGCAAAGCCTCTGGGCAGGGTCACAGGCTGGACTAGCCCTTCTGGGGCAAGAGCAAGCCGCTCCCTTAAAGGGCTCCTCCCAGACATGCTCGGCCTGTACAGCACAAGGTCCGCAGAGCCGACAACCGGTTGCAGACCCCATGCACACAGCATGGACCCCCAGCTGCAGCAGCAGCAGCAGCAGCCAGAACCCCTGGGCTAAGGTCTGCTGCACGCGGCAACCATAGAGCCCCGCAGGGGCTGGATAGTGTGTCTCTCAAACCCTCAGCTGATGGCCACCATGGAGGACCCCGCTATTTCGATGCAGCGGGATGCGGATCTACTACACACGCCCTACTTAGACATTGAATGTCAAAGTAGGGCGCTATTCCCATCTTCGGATAGGAATAGCGATTTCCATGTCTTGCTGCCTAACATCGATTTCAACGTTGAAATAGTGCACGGCGTGTGTAGATGCCACACATGCTATTTCGATGTTGTGCCAGCTACTTGGAAGTAGCCAGCTAATGTAGATGCACCCCTAGGTGTCATTTCAATGAGTATTTTTGTAGACGGTTTCTGAAAACACAAGGCTATGAAAACTGGATTAAAAACTCATAAAGGAAAGTTGAAATGAATTATCCAAACTAGGTTATCCACTAATTTCCAGACTCTGTAGCGTAGAAAGAAGAGTGGGAGTTAGACTTTGCTATCTGGGTGACATTACATTGCACTGATTTGAATGCTAGTTTTTGTTTCATGCTGAGCACTTGTAGATTGCATCCAGCAAGGCAACTGGGATAGGATTACTAGATTAAAATTGAATTATCATATCTTATCATTTCAAATAGATTATTAGTTTGGTCCCATAACCTGAATTTTCATAAAATGCCCTTTAAAGGCAAAAGCTTTTGAAAAAAATAACAGTTTTACTTCTCAAATATTTACTTGTTTAATGCAATCTGGTTCTAAAATGTCAGGGCTAAAAATAGAGAATGGTAGGGTATTATAATTATCCATTATTGGATACCAGAATAAAATAATTAAAAGTCAAAAACAAATTTTTTGGGAAAAATTCAAAGAAAAATAGCAGTAAAGATATTAATGGCATATTATGTTTGTTATATAATTCTAAAAACTTCCCCTCTTTAACCATGTTGCATTCTAGGTACAAATAAAAATGTCTGGGTACGCTGCATCTTGTCCTCTGACCAGAAGATGTCACTTTCTTTCCACTATGTGCAAAATTGAGTTCAAAGATGGATTATTATTTGGGATAAACAGTGGAGATATGAGCTCAGCCATGTCACCTTTACTCATCAGAACAGTCCTTACTCACAAGAGGTGGCATCAAGGATTATTCCTCTGTATGAGGACTATATGTATTTGTGAGTGCTGGACAATGGTGTCCTCTATCAGACTGGGACAGTGGACAATGAGAATATAAATGAGAAAATATTCTTCTCCCCAGAGTCACCCAAGCAGCTGCATTGTGACATCACCATTACAGGTACCATGAACTTCACTGGAGCATGGAGCTAGCACAGAATGACAGCTGAGGGGCTTTTAAATGTGGACTGTAAGCTTTCCCCTAGGATACTGAAGATGAGTAAACTTGTCCTCTTGTTAATTCATCTCCATTTCCTTTTCAGTCATCATTCACTACCAAGGGCTCCTGCTCATCTCCCTTGAGCAACATATGGCCCCTCCAATCTTTCTTATCTCCTTGACTCTGCTTACAAGCCAAGTTCTGGGTCACCCTCCCCTGTGCAAATTTCTCAGTTCCCTAACACTCCCCTCCCTTGACTGCTAGTATCTCTTCCCTGCATTGGCCTGCTTTGAGCTCCATGTAAGCTTTACTCACCACCTGTCAGCCTCCTTCTCATTGCTGATTCCTGACTTGATGAATGGTAAGGAACCATCCCAAAAGGTCAGCGGATCATACTCAGTATGAAGTGGGGAAGAGAAGGAACGTCTCATGACGGGGAGAAGAGTGAGGTTAGACCTCTCCAAATAGGCAGAAAACCACCATCATCTCTAGCACAGTTCATTCTAAGGATCCATCTGTACACTCAGGAAATGTATTAGACAAATGCCAGGCAACAGAACTTTCTCAATCTCTATTCAGTTAAATGCTCTGCTAGGAGTGCAGTGCAGTGAGGCAATCCTTGAATAGCTCGCGGGGCTCAGAGTCTTTGGCAGGAGAAAATCAGAAGGTATATTAATAATATTATTTAATTAGTATGCGCATATTTATTAAAACCCCATCATTGTAATTTCTAGGTACCTTAAAAGGACATAGTCAAGTCTCTGTCTGAAACTTGTATGTACTAAAGTACAAGTAGTACCTAAAGTAACTATAACCAGTTCCTGGACAGTCATTTTCCCCTTGCAAGCAGAGACCCAGCAGAAATCCAGAAGTCCCTCAGCAGACTGCAATCCCTCTCTAAGCATTTGGGCATGAGGAAGGACAGAATCCGCGGAAACCAGGCTGAGGAGCCTGGGGCTTGTTTATATGAGTTGCTTTGCCATTTTCTGAGCCTCAAAGGGTGTGTCTACACTTGCATTCCTCTTTCGAAAGAGTTATGCAAATGGAGTGAATCAAAAATGCAAACGAGGCATACATTTACATATTTGGCACCTTGTTTGCATATTCTAATTTTAAGAGCTTCTTTCAAAAGAAAAAAAGCTAGTGTGGATGCTGCTTTTTATACCTCATTTGCATTTTTGACTTACCTCATTTGCATACCTCTTTTGAAAGAGGAATGCAAGTGTAGACGCAGCCAAAGTGTCCTTACTCCAGAATGACTGAGTAGCCACTCTCTGTGCCACCACAACCCTGACACTACACTTCTGAAATAGTGATGACATCATGGCGCTCTCCTCTGAATGTCTCAGTATCTTGTCAGTACAGTCTAGCGTCCAGCTTACAGTGAAATTCACATTTAATTTTAGATTTTAGTGATACCCATTGCTGTTATCTTCTAGTCTCCACATATAAACTCAAGAAAAAATACAGAAATTAAAAAGTTTTATATGTAGTGAACTCTTATTGAAATATTAAAGGTTAGAAGGTCAGAAACAGGTCAGTAGTTAACAAAGGTGTCTGCCTCAAAAGATACTTTCATAAAGAGACCTCATAATAGTTTATTTAAAAGCTACCGTCACACTTCCCCTTATAAGTGAACAGTGATAATCTCCAACTATCAAGGCCTAAATATAGGATACAATGAGTAACAAAGGTTAATTATGAGGGACACAAATTATTAAACTTCACATTGGATCAAATTTATTTTTTTCCTATAAACAACTACCCTCCTACTTTCACAATTCTTTGTTTCTCATGTAAATAATCTTCAACAGCTAATATGAGGGCACAACGTGTGTAGAATGCAGGGACCTGACAAGGTGCTTGGCACTAGATACAACTGAAATAGAGCATGGGGGTGGAGGCAGAATTTTGTGAATAAGTGGGCATTTATCACTAAGTCCAGTGTGTCTGGGTGGAGAACTAGACTGGAGAGTCCCAGGGGACTATCTGTGGCACCATAGAAAGACTATGATAGTGATCCCAGGGTTCACATTTTTTGCTGCTTTGGCAAAATCTAATTATGGAACATAACCCCAGTTTCAGGTATCTGCCCTGTTTTTGATAGTGTGCCCTGAAGGAAGAACTCACTGTTGCAAGCCATTCCAGAGAGTGTGACACATTGCTTTCACGATTCTTGATTCCGATGTAAATACATTCCAGCAGTAAATTTGAGGACAACCTGTGTGTGGAATGCAGGGAATTTTGTGACTAAAATGAGTATTTGCCTGTTGGGCTTCACCAAGGACTCCTCCAGACAAAGATTCAGCTCACAGGTTGTGAATTGAAACATTATGCACATCTGGCCAGATATCAAGGAGAGATTTGACTTTTTTCTCACTCAAGGTGCCATCTTGCTACCAGGTAACTGACAGATTTATCAACAGAGCAACAAGAACATTCTTTTCAGCAAAAAAAGTTTGATTCTGTAATAGAAAAGGAGGATCAGCCCTCTAAAAACTGTTCCAGTGAGGAAAAATTTGCAGATGGGGGAAAGATGAAGAGTTCTGTTGTCACCTACTGCTTATTCACAGCATAAAATTTCAAAACACTTGGTATTAGAATTGGTTAGAATCAGCATGCCTGGCATTATTCTGACATTCTGATACATTTGCACTTACATGCCCTGTGGCTGACAGAGAATTAGGAGATGGTGCGATAATGGGAAAAGCCATTAAACTTCTGCAATAGGCTTAATTGTGCACTGGGCAAAATATGTCATTCCTATAAAAATAGACATATGGAAAATATACTGTATCCTTAAACAATGGATATATAAAAAAACCCTCCACTATTTTGTCAGTTGATAAAAATGACAAAATAGGCTGTCATGTTGCAATTTAGGAACCATAGTCCAATTCACCAAGTCTGTTTGTCTACTTTACAATGTAATAAAGTACCTGACAGATTCTCTGTAACAAAGCTATATTAAGAGAAAGAAGAGAAGATACTGGAAGCATTCACTATTTCTTTGAAAAGATGTTTTATGGAAATAGTTGTCACTGAAATATATTTTTCAATTTAGAAGTAAAATGTTTTGAATTTCCGGTTCATTGCTATCAACAGCTAAGTATTCTTTATCAACCCCAAAAATAATGCTGTAGTTTACAAGTATATTGATTTATGGCATCCATTAATTGTGATTCAGCCACAACAGACCTGAATCATAATCATAATAATACTAGAACTGGAAGGGACCATGAGAGGTCACTGAGTCCAGTCCCCTGCACTCACAGCAGGACCAAACACCATCTAAGATCAGGGGTGAGAAAACTTTTTATGTTGGGTCCCACTTTTCATCCCCGCAATTAGCTGGGCCCCCACAACCAGAGGGAGGACCACAGGATGGGACATGGGCAGGTGCATTTGGGAAAGAGGATCTGGGGGACACCAGGGGCTCCCCCAAGGGGGAGAGATGCTCAGAAGACCCCCAGGAGATTATGTGGGGGGCACAAGGAGTACCCCAAAGGGGGAGGGGCACATGGGATAACTTGAAGGGGGGAGGAACGCTCGGGGGCAGGGCAGGAAGGGCTCAGGACATTCACCTGCACCACCATCTCCACCTTGTAGGTATTGCCCTTGCTGTTTTACTGTCAGCGGTGGTACCACTGAAGAGAAGGGAGGTGATCCCAAGCCATGCTGTGTGTGGGTGGGATGGTACAGCTGCATCATCCTGCCCCTGTCCCCGCCCCCCATCATTGGGCAGCAGCACTTGCTCTGCAGAGGTATCTCGGGAAGCAGGGGAAGGGATCCTGGGTGCTAGCCACCTGTGGAGACCAGACTGGCCACCTTACCAAGCCAGAAGCTCACCAGATGTCCCCGTTGCCTGACACAGGGCTTGCAGGTGATGCCTCTATACATTCTGATTGGCCCAGAGGATGCTGCAGCAGGTGGGATGATATTCCCATTGGTCACAGCACTCCCTCTGCAACAGTGGCCGTGGAGACCCTGGGGGAAGGAGGGGAGGCAATGGAGGCTGTGGCAGAGGTGTCTGGGGTCACAGGGGAGGCAGCAGAAGCCACGAGGAGAGGAGGAAGCACATCATGCTGTGCCCCCCTTACACAATGTTACAGTCCTCTGGGAAGGTGCACCTCCCCACACTTTGTGCACCCGTCACAGATGTTTGTCTAATCAGCTCTTAAATATCTCCAATGATGTAGATTACATAACCTCTTAAAACAATTTATCCCAGTGCTTAACCACCCTGACAGGAAGTTTTTCCTAATGTTCAACCTAAACATCCCTTGCTGCAATTAAATCCATTGCTTCTTGTCCTATCATCATAGATTAAGGAAAATAAATTTTCCCCTCTTCTTTGTAACACCCCTTTAGGTACTTGAAAGCTGTTATAGCTCCTCTCAGTCTTCTCTTATCCAAACTAAACAAACACAATTCTTTCAGTCATCCCTCATAGGTCATGGACTTTAATTAATTTTGTTGTCTTCTCTGGACCTTTGCCAGTTTCCCCACATCTTTCCTGAATGTGATGCCCAGAAATGGACACAACACTTCAGTTGAGACCTAATCAGCGCAGAGTAGAGTACAAGAATTCTTGTGTCTTCCTAACAATACTGTTAATGAATCCCAGAATGATAGGTCACATTGCAGATTCATTTTTAGTTTGTGATGCACTATGACGCCTAGATCTCTTTCTGCAGTACTTCTTCTTAGACAGTCACTTTCCATTTTGTATGTGTGAAACTGATTGTTCCTCCCTAACTGGAGTACTTCATGTTTGTCCTCCTTGAACTTAGCCTAATGACCTCAGACCATTTCTCCAGTTTAACTTGCATCAGAATTTCCAGATCTAAAGAAGTGGATCTGTCCCACGAAAGCTCGTCACCTAATAAATTACTTTGTTAGTCTTTAAAGTGCTACACAACTGCTTTTTTGTTTTGTGAAGATACAGACTAACACAGCTACCTCTCTGGAAAGGTTCCAGAATGAAAGTCAGGAAGACAGTGGTAAAACACAGGAAAACACACATAAAATATGAGGAAACAGAATATGTAAAAGTTTGTAAATATCCTGCTGCAAACATGTAAACATGTATTGCATTAGAAATTGTCCGTGCACAGGGGTTATAAAAAGTATGGCTTCATGTTATTTATTAAGGGCTGTCTCGTATTCACATGCATTGCAGCTTTTGAATTATTGAGTTTTTTACTGAATTGGAAAAAAATGGTTGTTCTTGCTATTTTGGTAGCTGACTCCTGCTCCACGCTCTTCCTGAGGAGTTCACAGGCCCATGATTTTCCTGGGGGAACAGATCCTGGAGCCTTACCTCAGTCTACCTACAAAGTCTTCCTTCGTGCTGGTTTATTCATCGCTAGTGTGAAACATCACTTCCTTACAAATAGCAACTCTCGTATATGGCCAGTCCTCTCATCTGCATCGCAGCAACATGATGCACAGAGCCTTCACACCCAGATAAATTTCCCTCTTGGTTGAGTAATCTGGTTGTGCCCTTTTAAAAGTTACTTAATCAAATGAAACGAATCAAACCCAGCTCCATGGAAGTCTCTGTTCACTGTTAAACAACATTGGAACAGGCAACCCTGAGTTCAGTGTTGTGTTCCTATGTCATTTACTTCAAAGATTCTGTGGTACACTGTCCTATATTTTAATTGTCATAGATTTTTTTGGAAGGGGATTAAATTAAATACTAAAATCTGGTAAAAAATAAGGATGCACTAATTCACCCTAGCCAAAACATACAGCTTTTCTACATCAGAGCTTGGACTCTGAAGATAGTTAATACAATTAAGCATAACAGGAAATACATTTTCTCCCTTCAGACCTCACCAACCTGAGAAGTCTTACAGATGCTCTGCATGATTAACCATGTTACAGCCTGAAAATCAAGGCATATGGAAATAAATAATGAAAACTACCATCCGTGCCTACCAGTGCTTGCAGTTGGGTAAAAGGTGATGAGATCAGTGTGGAGATTTTCCTTTTCATGCCTTGAACTTATATATCAGTTGAGTATTAGGAGTGTGTGGTCCTTCTCTGGTCTGGTTAGACTCTGTTCTCTTGTTGTTTTTCCCTGTGTCTGTCTACATAATTATGGAATCATAGATCTAATTATAAGTGTATCAGCAAGTTTCAGAGTCTGTTTCAGCAAAAACAATGAGTCTGGTGGCACCTTGAAAATGTAATCTTTGTCAGACGCAGTGGAAATCTTACACCCAAATAAATTTGTTAGTCTTTAAGGTGCCACAAGACTCCTCATTGTTTTTGTAAGCTTATATGAAGCCCCAGACTTGCTTGTGCCAGTACTGATGGTACTTTTCAGGAAAAATCACTACTTTGGCAAATGAGACTGAACAACATATTTTTTTCATTTCTATAACAGACTCTGTACTATTCTGGATTCTTAATATTTCATGTCATTTAGAAAGGGAATGTAACTTTTATGTTCTAGAACTCTGTGTCCCACCCACAAGCATGCAGCACTCTGACTTTCCTTTTCTACAGTATAATCCATACATGCCTCAGAACTTAATTCAGTCAGCATTACCTTCTCCCTTCTGTGCCCAAAGCTGACACTCGGTCACTATCTGATACTGAACTCATGGGTTAGTCCCTCCATACCTTAATTTCCCCATCTGTAAAATGAGAAAAATAATAATTTCCTGCTGCAGTTCACAAGGGTGTTTTAGGACTTAATTACAAGTTGAACCTCTCTAATCTGGCACTCTCTCATCTGGCAACACCCGGAATCCAGTGTGATTTTAGTTAGACGGATGACCACTTATCATGGGTTTGACCACATTTCCCATAGTCCTGTGACATTTGTTTACAGCCACCAGCTGTGGCTTTCAGGGTTCTGTGCTGTTATTTAGCTTTAATTTACCCCTAAATGTCTTGTAAGAGCCCAAAAAGCAGTGGTAGCACTGGTAATGCTACTAGACAACACTGACTTCCTGTGGTCCAGCAAATTCTCTCAT
Organism: Carettochelys insculpta; assembly: GCF_033958435.1. NCBI lineage: Eukaryota > Metazoa > Chordata > Testudines > Carettochelyidae > Carettochelys > Carettochelys insculpta. The sequence goes on from NC_134141.1 coordinate 99,576,185, forward strand.
TTGGTGTCAGTGAGGTCCCAAGTGTGTAGGGCTAGAGAAGTTCAACCTGTAGTTAATGTGGTCAAGTGTATCACAATCTTCAGATGAACAGTGAATATGATTAATTAATCTTTATCAAACATTTGCACTTAGAGGCTTCAAAAAGATCACACTACAATGTGTTAGGCACTGTACATGCATGCTGGAAGAGACTGTCCCTGCTCTGAAGAGGTTATACACTAAATAGACAAGACAGACAAAAAGTGAGAAAAAAAATCTTATCCTCATTTTACAGAGTAAGGAAGATTGACTCAAAAATGGTAGGAAAATTAGTAAAGGCTTCCAAGGAGAGTCTGTTTTGTAATTAATATAGAAATAATTCTTTTAACAATTGTTATGACGCTAATCATCAACAACCCTGGGCTCAGTGCTCGTTGGCGTCTGAAGCCTCCCTCTCTATTTCCTTCCATCTTTTCCTGGCCAGTGTGGAGTGGGTTATTTTCTGCAGACTAGCTCCACATCAATCTACTATATCATCCACCCATTTTCTGTGGGGTCTGTCTCTCTTACTAGAACCGTCCATTATGCTGCATACCAGGGTCTTGATTTTTTGTTCATTGTTCATTCTGTAGATATGCCTGAATAGCTGTAGCTTGCATTGTACAACATTAATACCAGAGGGTAATATTCCATCCTCAAGTAAATACATTCAACTACCTCTGACTTCAGCTGAGGTAGGGAGTGTTTATTTAAGGACAGAGTTTGGCTCACACAAATGAACAGATTACGGACATTTCTCTGTCTCCACCTCCCCCCCTCAATATAACGGAATCCTGCTGTATTTTTATTGTGTGCCCATGTTTGTATTTTATTTGTTACCACTGATTAGTCCAGTCAGAGGTTAATGAAGTATAGGGCGCTTACACACAGTGACCTTGCAAAGCTATTTTGTCTTATGACACCACACACAAAACAATCGTTTGTAGTTTGGAGTGAGTCATTAATTTCAACTGACAGACCTGAAGGCAGCACAGGAATTAATGTGCCGCCTGCAAGCCACCTCTCTCAGCTGACTTAACCAATGAAATCACTCTAATTTCTACTGTCTTATCCCATTTGTCCTGCAGCTCTGAACTACTTAGACAAGTCCCCAGAGATATCTTTGGAAAATGACCTGAATCTTGTTGGAGCATTTTTGTTCAGGGCTCCCCAGCTGTCCAGCTCGATAAGTATGAGCCTAAGCTGATTAATATTTTATATACAGTATCAGCAATTACAGGAGGGAAATATCAAACTGGTCATAATTTATTGAAGGGAAGCTGGAGTTACTGGTGTGCTTGGATCTCTTTTATTAACTTTGTGTCATTGTTTCTTCATGAGGAACCAGAAACTGGACAATGATTAAAAGATGTTTCATTACAAGACTACCGCACATACCACTCTTATTTATTATAATTAACCCTGATGACTTGTCTCCTGTTTCTCAGTCTCTCCAGCAGCTATCATATTTGTTTAAAGATTTAAATAAAATGAGATTAGTATGCATGAGACACACTTCTGATACCACTCACAGCTGCTAACAGCAGCAGACACTGATTAGGTTGCATGATTGATAGCCTTCCCCAGCCAAACGGGAATGAATCCAGGAAAGGATGCATGGAGCTGGTTTCCCTCAGAAGGAAAGATAAGCTCTTACTCTTTGGCCCTAAACACTGAAAGGTGAAATGCTGAAAAAAGGATATTTTGCAGTTTTCAGAGTTCAAATAGAAACAACAGTTTAGAAATATTATTGCTCCCATCATGCTAAGCAGTAAGTTTCAGAACAGGAATGTTTGTATCAATGCTGTTCTTTTGTATTTAAAAAAAAAAAGGTGCCGGTACTCATACCCTGCCTGGGGTGTGGGGGACAGGCAGACAGCTGGGATGTGGAGCCCCGTCGGCAGCCACAGCCAGAGGATCCCTGGCTTTGGCTGTGGGGGGAACTGCAGCTGGGAGCTGGCTCAGGGGGCTGAGCCCCACGAGAAGCCTTAGCTACGGAATCCTGGCCTGGGGCACGGGGACACTGCAGCCCCCTGGCTGGGAGCTAGCTGGGGCGCAGAGCCCTGCCAGCAGCCCCAGTCACAGGATCCTGGCTGGGCACGCTGATTAAGGGTGCCAGTATGCCATACTGGTGTGTAACAGCACAAAAAAGCACAGCTCTGTGTTTTGACTATTAAATCATGCTCATGTTCATCAAAATGTCTGTGTTTGTGCTCTGCTCTCCTATGTCTTCAAAAGGAAGGTAACACTGAAAAGTTTTGCTGCTTAAACTACACTGGTATAGTTAAAGCAAGAAACCTCTTCTGCTTGGGTATAGTCATGCTAGTAGAATATCAGTGCTGGTATCAAAGAATAGTTTATTCCATTTCAAGAAGCAGACTAAAGTATACCAATGTAGTTTGCCTTTTCACCTGTATAACTGCATTCACACTGTGGCTTTCTCCACTTTAACTATTTTGGTTAAAAAATATGTCCTAAATGGAAACATCGGTGCCAGTGAAACAAGTGACAGCCACTCACAGTAAACCCTCGAGTAGATGGACTAATGGGGGAAAGGGGTGTCCGTTAATGCTGAAAGTCTGGTAAATCAGAATGATGGTTTACTGCACTGTACACAACAGTATTTGCCACGGCGCTCCCCCCCACCCCCACCAGCCTGGCTCCCCCAGCCCTGGCCCCCACCCCCAAATAAATGCTGGTGACTCACAAGAGCTGCTGGAGCTGCCAGAGCTGGAGGAGCTGCCAGAGTGGTTGGGGCTACCAGGGCCGGAGAAGCCACCAGGGCCAGCGGGGCTGGAGGAGCTGCCAGATCTGGTGCGGCCTCTGGAGCCACCGTGCATTCCTCTCACTGGCGATGGGGCATGTATGTGTGGGCAGGTGACACTCGCATATGAGCCTCTCCCACTCCTGGTAGGAAGAGCTCATGGTGGCTCCAGAACTGGCAGGCTTGGGAGCTCTTCTGGCCCTGGCGGCTTTGCTGCAGTGGCCCTGGCAGCTTCTCCAGCCCGGGCGGTTCCAGTGCTGGTGTCTCTTGCCCTGGCAGCTCTGGTGTGTCACCGGCATTTATTTATTTACTGTGGGTCGGAGGGAGGTTTGTTATTTCTGATGTCCATTAAATTGGGGTCTGTTAAATTGAGGGTCTACTGTATTCAATGCCCACTTGGACTGGTTTAAAATCACCACAGCTGCTATTTTGGTATGTTTATATAAGGTTCTCACTTCCATAGTAGAATTAAATGTTGACATTAAAGCACACAGCCTGAACTGGAAAATCCTGGCTTCTGTCTCAACAGGTGTGCACGTGGTCTCACAAGGAATGGGAGATAGCTGACAGGCTGTTTGTGGCTCACTCTGGGCCGATGAGTGAAAGGGTTAAATGGGAAAGGGAACAAAACCTGCTCGTCTCCCACTCGACCCCAATCAGCACCTTTGGGACACCTCACTCTTGGTTTCCTTGTCATGAGCTGGTTTCCGAAAATCGTCCAGAGATTCCGATTGTTGTTAATAAAATAAGTGGATAGTTCATAGACTAAAGAGAGAAAATTAAAGTAAATAATTTAAAACAAAATGTATTTATCGTTGATAATGCGCAATGCCTACCCAGGACTGATAAGCCATTGAGTTAACTGGTTAATCAAGTAAATTATAAAACGTTCTGTCTAAGGCCTTGTCTACATGCAAACTTGCACTAGTAAACTAAATGTGATTTAAATACATGCTTTTTATTAAAATGGCATGAGTTTGTGTGTTAACAAGGCTGTAATTTTGGTCTCACTTTCAGCTCTTCAATTGTCAGGTTTGGCTTTTAGGATTCCCTTAGCACTAATGACATATCAAAATGAGACAAGCCAAAGAGGCAGTGGGGAAATTAATTATATTAGATAGACACAGGGAAAAGACCCCATATTAGCTCTCTGAGTTGTAGAGCAGCTATCACAAGTCAGTAGAGACAGCCCAGCTTCATCTGCGAGTGGGTTAACAGATCTGAACAGTTCTGTAAAACTTATAAGTAAATATTCATCCTTGATGCTCCTGCTTAAAGGATGTGAGCCTGAAATATGGCAACTCTGAGGTTTCAGGGTCTCTTCTTTAGCTGTCATAATGCAGCCTGAAACATACCCAGTCTAAAGCCAAAAAGACTCACTTCTGGAAGAAAAGAAAGATGCAGAAAACTACTGGAAACCATGACCAGCTGTCCTCAAGATTCTGCACAGGTAATCTCAGCACAGAACTAACTTGTTCCTCAACTTGTTCAAAACCCATCTGAATTGTTGTATGACTCCAGTTAAGTGTAGTGATACACCCCATAGTAGGTTGCTGGAAGTACAGTTTGGCTTTACGACCTCTGGATCTTAAAGCGTGAGGCTTTACTGCCTACATGAAAATTGTTAACAGCCAAACACATTCATTAACATCTATAGGTAGACCATAAACCCTTAGAGGAGGACAAAGAACCACAGTGAGTGGTTGTGAATTTCATAGTTAATGGTGCTCAAACCACAATCTTATGAAGGGAATATTTCTGATAGAAAAATCCTAAACCAATTGGACTTGAATCTACAGCTTCAGGACTTAATTGCCCAATTAAATCAAATGGACAAATCGCTCTTTAAGGTCAGAAGTTGATCACATCTGCTTGCTACTTCAATATGGAGATTTATTCATGGTAGTTAACTTTTTAGAGATTGTTTATACAAAGAAGAGAAAAACAGCAAAGATAACATGAGAATGTCTATTATTTCTTGGTGTGCACAGTAGAAAGCCAGACAGGGAAGGCTGGGATATGTTCTAGGCCAAAGCTCTGCAGCAAAACAGAGAAAGAATTTCCTAGGGATAATATTGCTCCTTATCCTAATAAAGCTTCTTGTCCAGTGTGAGGAGAAAACTCTGTGATTGTTGATCACTGGGAGCCAGGGACACAATGTGTTACTGTTCAGTTCTAATGCAGATAAGAAAGTGGCAATGCAAGATAAAGGGACTGCTAGGAACTGTTCTTTCCTCTGCTTTTTCTGTTGCTCCAACCAAAGTCTCTTCCTCCATTGGTCTAGAGTCTTTTTTAGATTCCTGTTGGACATTGGAGGGAAAGCTCTATCCTATGTAGCATAGTGTGAAACACTTGAGACCTTTGTTTTTCTGTTTAAGCACTGGTTGAAAGTAGAGTAGATACATAGCTGGAAATAATAGTGTGAAGCTTCTTTATTTATTTAAAACTAATTTAATAATTGTTTATTATGCAATGATGGCAAGTACTTCAGCTGTTTGTTTTTAGATGCTGTATTGAATGAAAACGTAGAATGGGAAAAAGCCATCATTTAGGCTCTTCAAAGCCAACTCAAGCATATGGACCTCACATGTCATTCTAATCCAAGGAGTGGGAGTACTTTGCAAAAACTAAAAAGCAAGGGTTAATTTTCACAAGATCTCTTCTCTTGAGGTGTTGCACCCAGCACATGAAAGTGTTTGAGCACTTATTTTCCCTCTTTTGTAACTATTTTGAGGTCTGTCTTCAAAAGCTACTGCAGATCAAAGAAACTACTTGAAAGCGGCTGTGCTACAGAAATGTATTCATAGTTTTAGTCTGCTTTCCACAAGGAGGCTAGACTGTATTGGGAGCATGGTTGGGGGTTCTGCAGATTCAGATTGGTTAACTGATTGTAGTTACACAAGGGGAACCATATGCTTTAGCAAGACTCTCTGGGTACCTAGTTATTTCTGAGAAAGGGTTCCAATGCAGGAGAAGATATCTTGGGTGAAAAACATAGATGCTTATTTATCCACATAAAGAGACTTGAATTTTAAGTTGCTACATGAGCAAGTGACTTAGGCATTTGCTTCTGACAGGGGAAAATGTGATTAACCAAAAACATGCCCGTTGTTTCATAACATGCAAATAAATTCCCTTCCATATTTTCTGCAACAATGAACAATAACTGAATATTCTAGGAATGAGCCAAACATCTATTTATTGAGAGTGAAGCCATAGCATGTAATGCAATTTGTCTAGCAAGAAATAATCAAGTAGTACACTTACTTAGTAATTAATCATATTAATATCCAGAACATGATTTCCACAGGTGAGGTTAATGCTCAAAGGTAAGCAGCCTGAGGATTTTGCTGAAAGGAATAAAACTGAAATACACTAAGGAAAATATTTTTGAATAGAAACTGAGTGTAACTAAAGATATCCATTAATTACTGACGAAAGTCACCTCTAGGCAAACATACTACCAAGAATAATTGAGTCAGTGTAAAAGAGATCAGGATTTGCTCCCACAAGCTGCGTCTACACGTGCACGCTACTTCGAAGTAGCGGCAGTAACTTCGAAATAGCGCCCGTCACGTCTACACGTGTTGGGCGCTATTTCGAAGTTGAAATCGACGTTAGGCGGCGAGACGTCGAAGTCGCTAACCCCATGAGGGGATGGGAATAGCGCCCTACTTCGACGTTCAACATCGAAGTAGGGACGTGTAGACGATCCGCGTCCCGCAACATCGAAATAGCGGGGTCCTCCATGGCGGCCATCAGCTGGGGGGTTGAGAGATACTCTCTCTCCAGCCCTTGCGGGGCTCTGTGGTCACCGTGGGCAGCAGCCCTTAGCCCAGGGCTTCTGGCTGCTGCTGCTGCAGCTGGGGGTCCGTGCTGCATATACAGGGTCTGCAACTAGTTGTTGGCTCTGTGTATCTTGCACTGTTTAATGAAAGTGTGTCTGGGAGGGGCCCTTTAAGGGAGCGACTTGCTGTTGAGTCCGCCCCGTGACCCTGTCTGCAGCTGTGCCTGGCTCCCTTATTTCGATGTGTGCTACTTTGGCGTGTAGACGTTCCCTCGCTGTGCCTATTTCGATGTTGGGCTGAGCAACGTCGAAGTTGAACATCGACGTTGCCAGCCCTGGAGGACGTGTAGAAGTTATTCATCGAAATAGCCTATTTCGATGTCGCAACATCGAAATAAGCTATTTCGAAGTTGGGTGCACGTGTAGACGTAGCCACAGAGTGTGATTATAATAAATAAATAATATTAACATAGACACATAGGGTTCTATTGAATTTATAAAAATAGATGAACAGTGTTATTCCCATTTTACAGCTGGAGATATCGAGTAGCAGGAATGTTAAGTGACTTGCGCAAAGCCAAACAGCAAGTGAAAGACAGCGTTGGGAATAAACCCAAGATCTCCTGTCTCTCAATTCTGCATCTTATGCATCAGAACTCTTACCTTAGGCTAAGTACTTCCTCTCCCTGCCATTGCTTGATTGTTCTCTTTTGTATGGTAACCCATGTTTCACTTATATATTTTTTTAAATGTCTCAAGTCTCAGGTCTTCTGCCACTTTCTTCAGACATTGTTCCATAAATCAATAGATGGCAATATCAAGAAATCTTCTGTTTCATTGTTGTTACTATTCTGCCCACCTTAAATCCTTAGTCATTGCTTAATCCCATGAAGTTTTTTTAATCTTTCCATAAAAATAAAGTTCTTATGCCCTGAAACAATTTTTGCTCTTTGTGAACTGCCCTCAGTTTGTCAATAACTTTCTGGTAATTAAGTGTCCAACTCAGCAGAATACCCCAGTGGCAGGGGTATACATGTTCAGCTACTACAAAAATTCAGGGTGGGAGTTGTACTGTTTTCTATCTTCCTTTAAAAGTAGTTTTGCAGATAGTTAAGAGTAGTAGTAGGCATCCTTCAGTCTACATAGACTATGGATCGTGCCCTTTATAGTTTCAATTTAGGACTTCATTTACAGCGTCTACTGTGACCATGAAGACCCACACAAGAGTGACAGTCCTTGCTGCATCTCTTGCAGATGTGGTGGGTGTCTGGCAAGTCCTTAGTGTGCTTTCTGTGCACTCGCTTCTCCTCTGCTAGCTGTCTGATCCTCATCTCGCCCTTCTGAAGGCCCTTGTGTAACCCCTGCCTCCATCTGCTGCGCTCGTCTGCTAGTTCTTCCCAGTTGTCCAGCTTGATGTCTACCTCTCTGAGGTCTCTCTTGCAGACATCTTTCTAGCGCAACTGGGGGCGTCCGGGAGGTCTTTTGCCAGAGGCTAGCTCACCATACAGGATGTCTTTTGGAATCCTTCCATCATTCATCCTGTGGACATGACCAAGCCAGCGGAGCCGACGCTGCCTGAGGAGGGTGTGAATGGTTGGGATTCCAGCTTGCTCTAGGACGGCGGTGTTGGTCACTCTGTCCTTCCAAGATATTCCAAGGATGCGCCTGAGGCAGTGCAAGTGGAAGACGTTCAGCCTCTTTTCCTGGCGGGCATACAGGGTCCAAGTCTCGCTGCCATAAAGGAGGGTGCTGAAGATGCAGGCTCTGTAGACTTGCATTTTGGTGTGAGTGTACAACTTGTTGTTATTCCACACTCTCTTGCTGAGTCTGGACAGAGTTGTGGCTGCTTTTCCGATCCTCCTATTTAGCTCAGTGTCCAACGACAGGGTGTCAGTGATGGGGGACCCGAGGTAAACGAGCTCATGGACGACCTCTAACGTATAGTTGTCAATGCTGATTGATGGGGATTCAGCAACATCCTGACCGAGTACGTTTGTCTTCTTTAGGCTGATGGTAAGCCCAAAGTCCTTGCACGCTTTGGAAAACTGATCCAGCAGTTTTTGAAGCTGGTCTTCTGTGTCAAAGACTACAGCAGCATCGTCTGCGAACAGCACGTCTCTGATGGGGGCTTCCCACACCTTAGACTTAGCTTTCAGTCTTGCAAGATTAAACAGTTTCCCATCAGATCTTGTGTGCAGCAAGATGCCCTCTGTTGAAGATCCAAAGGCATGCTTCAGGAGGAGTGAGAAGAAGATCCCGAACAATGTTGGAGCAAGCACGCATCCTTGTTTGACGCCGCTCCTGATTCTGAAAGCATCCGATAATGCGCCGTCATATTGGATGATTCCTCCCGTGTCTTCATGGAATGACTGGATCATCTTGAGTAACCGTGGAAGACAGCCTATGTTGTGGAGCAGTTTGAACAGACCATTCCTGCTGACCAATTCGAAGGCCTTGGTCAGGTCGATTAAGGCTATGTAGAGTGGTTTCCTCTGCTCCCTGCACTTCTCCTGCAGCTGCCTTACAGAGAAGACCAGGGGAGCATAAAATGGAGAAAAATTAACAGGTGCTACATCGAATGACTTGATAAGCTGGCTGACAGGGACCCTCTCTGTGATGGACAATTATTGGTACCCTCAAAGTTATGAAGTCTCTAGCTAGCATTCTCATTTAGAAAAATCACCCTATTGGAAAGTGTTCTGGGAGATGCTTTCCTTTGGGTGTAAGCAGCCCACCTAAAGAAGATGCCATGAATAACCAGACACAGCACTGGGGTAAAACACGGACCATCTGGATTCTAGTCCCAATTTACCCACTTTCTTGCCAGATGGCCTATGGTAATTTTTTTTTCCTCCCTGCAACTCATTTTTCTCATCCATAAAATGGGAATAATGATAGGACCTGCTTTGTTATCTACTGATGAAAGAATTAAATATTAACAAATGCATCCAAGTTCTGTCTCTTATGACTAGTGATAATTATATCCTGATCCATCCTGAGCGATTAGGTGAACATGCATAAAAGAGTAACAGCTGTGGAGTGAATGAGGACATAACGTAAAGAAAACAGCCCTAGATGTGCTCAGTTAATCTGTCTGCAGCATATAACAAAAAGCATTCCCTTTTGCACTGGGGATGAGAATACACCTCAGTTTTTATTATCATCACAAGATAATTCTTTTCTAAATCAAGATTTTAAAAATGTTATGGTTGGTAATGCTAATATAAGATAGCTTAGGGGGAACTAAAGACAACATGCTGCTTGACAGGGATCTCTGTTCCAGCAGGTACAGGAATGCCATACATAAAATAATTGAACAGCTTTGCTTTCCTCGTGGGTAGGATTTAGGTTAGATGGCTTCATTTCCCCTTCACCCCAGCCCCATTTGTTGGATTTGTCTGAGAATTTGCTTTGGTTTAGCTGCTGAGAAATTGTTTCTCAATCAATGAGAGCAGTCTCTGTAGAATTTATCCTGGCTCATAATTGTAGTATACATTACTTTCTCTTCACCGTCGGACACCTATACAAAACACAACTACTACTGCCATTTTGGACTTCCCCAATACCAGAAAATGGGAAACCAATGTAGCATATAAGATTCTTTGGTGGCAAGCAAAGCCATGGTTTCCACTGACTGCTTGCTGAGGTTCCTGGGAATAGAATGAACACAGAGTTCAAAACAACAATCTGTGCCCAATGAGCTGAAATAATGGCTCTGCTACTTGAGGTTAAATCCTGAGATGCACTGCAACTCCTGTTGGTTTTAGTAGTGATAATGGGAATTCAGCAAGTACTCACAGGCCTGCTGATGAGGGGTGGGAGAGAGGGGGCAGTTGCCTCGGGGCCTGGAAATTATAAAAGGCCTGGTCTTCCTGGCTGCTGCAGCTACCACAGGAGTGGTGGCAGACAGAACCCTGGGCCCTTTCAATTGTCACTGGAACACTGCACTGCGTGCTCTGGATGGCTCTGAAGGCTCCTTCTGGGAGCACAGAGTTGCTCCCTCACACACCTGGCCCATCCCCTTTCAGGATTTGATCCTTACCCTGGATATGGAATTTAGCAGGTCCACATATACTGCATACTCCTTATGGCGATGTGTACAAATAATGGCCATACTACAGCAGACCAAATGTCCATCCAGTCCAGTGTCCTGTCTTCCAACAGCAGTCAAACAGAGGCTCTCTTAGAGACACCATCCCTGCCCACAGATAGACTACATGGTCCCCAGCACAGTAATAAATAGCAGCATAGAGGATGAGGCACTACTCAGGCAATTAAACACACTCCTGAATACAGTGGATATTTTTGTCCTTCACAGCCCTCGACACATCCAAAGTGTGCCTGGCCTGTCTGCAATGTTATTTTTAGCAATGTAGTGTCCTGCAGTCTCCGTGCTGCTGGAGAACTCCCCTGTTGCAAGGAAAAAGACTCCGACAGTGGAGAAGAGGAGACTTTTTTTCTGCTCCCTGCCCTTGCCAGAGCCTTTCACTCACCAATGCAGCTAAAAACTGCAATACAGATGTAGCCTGCATTTCACTACAACCCTTAGCTATGCATGCCCTACCGACGCCACCAATGGTGTGCAGTATAGATGAAGCTCTGGACACATGCACAGCTCTGATATACCTTTAAAGGGAAATACTTACCTTGATGATATTCCCCCTTTAACAATCAGAGGTGTACCAAAGAGGAAGCAATTGTGAACTGCATTCATTTTAAAAACGCGAATGGAAAATCTGTAAACTAAGCTATGGGAAATATCCTGTATATTGAAACAAACAGCTGTGGTGGCAAACTCCATAAGTGAGGCATTTATTCTCAACATAACAAAGCTAGATGAAAAAAGATCAATTTAAATCAAGTGGTAGACTGCAGAAAATCTGCACATTGATTCCTGTACTTTCCCAGCCAGTTTGTCCTTTTTCTCTTTTATTGTATGAACAATTGCTTCATTTACATGCAAACTGCCAACTGAAAAATATATACCTAGATTTCTTCACTGTTTTCAACCGGCATTAGCACTTACATACCCAGTCTCCAATCCAGTTTACTATAAGATCTATCTTTCAAATTTTATTTCAATAAAATATTAGAAATTCGCATGTATGTGGACTTGATTTACAGTAGAACAAATGCAGGAAACAGACTTTAGCCTTTGCAGGCACAAATGCTGGAATTTTCAATTGCATGGTAAGCCAGATTCCAGCTGATGTAAATTGGTTCTAACAAAGTCAATGGAGAGAAGTCAATTTATGTTGGCTGAAGATCCGGCTCAGTATTTGCAAATGCTATTTGAATAAATGGTTTATGCAGATGAAAATTCCATTGCATATTCAAGAAAGTGTGAGTACTAAAAATCTGACTGTGGTGTTGATATACATGTAATATTGTGCACATGCAAGTGGACTGTGTATGTTTGTAGGGGGTGGGGTAAAGTGCGGGCGCCCTGAAAATTAGGCTGACTAGTAAGTTCCATTCTTTTCCCATGCCAGTGTCACTTGCATATTTAGCTTGCAAGACCATGACGAGCATGAGCAAAGACATTAGGGCTAGGGACAGTCACTTTAACATTTGTTTGTTGTGTGCTACTACCAATGCCTCCCACAATCTAGCTAAAAGAAAATCCTATGCTATCATGATGGCCTCCGTGTTGGCCCACACACCAGTGACTGAACCAGGTATCACCAGAGCTGAGAGCATAATGGGAATTTAGGGATTTAACTGATAATTGAAGGGCCTCGGGCCAACATTTAGATCCTACCTATTCTACTCAGCTACCATCCAACCCTGCAGATTCCTAAATTCCCACTGGGAAGACTTCTAGGTGTCTACATATCTACCAGCATATGCACAGCTATGTCATTCACTCCTAAATCTCACTGGCGTCCTTAGGCTAGGTGTTCCCCCTGTCTATCAGACCTCTAGGACTTGTTCTGATAGAAATTTTCCGAAGCCATCAGCCAGATTGGGCCCTGACAAAACACCACCAGACAAAGAGTGACATTGGTGGACCCTATAATCTGTAGCCTAGTTAAAGCACTCACCCGGGATCTGGGAAAACCAGATCCATACCCCTTTCTATCTCAGTGATCAACAATTTGAACTAATTATCTCACCTCCCCTGAAAGTGAGGAAAGTAGCCACCAAGACACTAGCTATGCTTCAATCTCTCCTGTTTAAGCTACTCCACTTTGTATAAATCATTGAACATTCATGTGAACATACTCTTTCACACTCTGTGTCTATCCCAGTGACTATTGAATTATTTAACATGGCAGACCAGCTGTAACAGAAGAGACAAAAGTCATTTCAAACTATTCCAGAGCCAAGTCATCTGTGCATAGGCCTGAGAGAGAGGACACCTACGTTCAAATCTTTGCTCTCCATCAGGAAGCAGGAAGGACTTGAATGCGAGTCTCTCACATTGTGGATGAATGCTAATGTTTCTAAGGAAGTACATCACCTTCTCATTTGAGTGATACAGAGCTTAGAGACCTGAAGCCAGGAGAGGATTCACAGCTGTGAATCCCAAGCAGAAAAAGACAGCTGGTTCTGGCCTGGAATTAGGCACTTGTTCTGTCTCTTTGTGTGACAGCAGCATTTCTCAGACTCAGGTCTGTAGACACCTAGGGGTCCTTGAAGGAACTTGAGGGGCTCCAGGGGGCCCTGCTGCTCCCTCCCACTGCCTACTCAGGCCCAAGGCCTGTGGCTAAGCTAAGCTTACATGTCCTGCTTCCACGTGTCTCTTGTACTGGGCCACCAAGTACTTGTGGCTTCTAGAAACCTGGGCAGCTAGGGAGGCACAGCATGTGATCCCTGCTTGACTGCAGGCTCTGCAGCTCCCATAGGCTGAGAACCATGACCGTGGGAACTGTGGGGATGGAGCCCATGGAGGCCAGGAGAGTGCAAGATGCCTCACTGGCTGGACATGCATCTAGGAACCATAGGAACCTGGTGGCCTCTTTTGGGGAGCTGTGACAAGCACCACCAGGACCCCACACACAAATACGCTCCTGCAGTCTGCACCCCCAGCCAAAGCCCTGACCCCCTACAGCCCAATCACCTGCTCTAGCTCCAGTGCAGAGTCCCCTTCAACACTTTAACTCCCTCCCGGGGCTGACACTTTGCCCCCCACACACATAGTCCAATCCTTGGCCCCTGTCTGTACCCTTGCTCCTGCACTGCAGAGCCCATACCCATACTCTTATCTCCAACCCTCTGCTCTACCCTAGAGCCCTGACCTGCACCCAGAACTTCTCATCCATGGCCACACCCCAGATGTTGCACCCCCAGCTCCAGCCCTCACCCTCCCTACTGTATTCCAACCCCTTGTCCATGCTCAATGAAAATGAATGAGGGTGGGAGAGAGCAAGCAATAGGAGGATGCAGTGTAAATAGTGGTTGGGGCATCAGAATAGGGGTAAGGCAGGGGGCTCCCCAAAAATTCAAATAATAATGGGGGCCCTTGGGTTGCTAAAGTTTGAAAACCATTGTGCAACAGCATTTCCTACTGACATTTTAGGCAGCTCCCATACTTGCATCCTGGATTTTGTGCCTCCAGTTCTTCAGTGCCTCTCTCCCTGTGCATTGTATAGGAAACAGGTGCCCACATCAGGACTGAGGATTCCACTAGAACACCTAAATGTAAGGCATTGCAAGGGAAGTCTGTTCTTTCTGTGGATGCAGCCCCCTTCTCCACAGCTTGAGTTAAGCACCAGCCTTTGTCACTGACAGAGTACAGACGGGAGGGGACGCATAACACATTCTGCTCAGTAGAATACTGTGTACGAGGTTATTATCACCGTGCAACCCAAATGCCTAGGGAATCAAAAGTGAATGCCTTTCAGCTTATAGTATACTTTTAACCTTTCTCTAGAGTTTTCCTGCTCCCTCATGTCTATGTTTTTAATTATATTCTTTCTTTCCTGCTGCCTGTCTTCTTTTCTTTCTTTCACTTTTTTTCCTTTCTGTTTCTTGTTTGTTCCTGTTTTCAGTCTTTAAAGTGTTCAGGAAAACAAACACTCTTCAAGTCCAATTGGAACTTTCAAATCTATAAGGTTTAGCTGGATTAGATATTAATCAAATTGAGTTTGCCCATCCTGAATTAAACAGTAACAAACTGTCTTGTTACAATTTAGTTCATTTTTGGTCCATGGCTAGATTTTTCAAAGAATATTGTACTGATCTTGAGGGACAAGATATTTAATTATTTTCGACACTTGCAAGGATACCTTTATATTCTGTACACCCTAAAACGAAGTGAAAGGCTTTAGACACCTAAGATAGAAGTCCAGAGTCTGATTCATTTGACAGGAAAAAGAAATGAGTTCTTGAGGGATATGTTGCTTCAGGCAAATAAAAAATAAGTGATCCTCTTAACTAGATAAATCTATTTACAGGCAGCTGGGGGCAGTATATCTTCACTATCTACAATTCTAATTCATGCAACTGATTCCCGAAAAGCAGAGGCATAAGAGCTGCAGAAAGGAAATGATATAACGTTATTTGTAATCATTTTGCGTATAGTGTATAGGGCAGTGCAGGCTTTATTTCATTATTAAACCACACACAACAGCCCCACTGTGTGAAATAATTCTGTGTTCACATAACCTTCTCTTGAGTGTGTTGTATATTTTTCTTTGCAGTTGAATTGCTTCCAAGATTTAAATTCATTGTGTTAGTATATTCAGATTCACAGTAAATGTCTTCCTGGTACTTTAAATGTTATGTGACAGCTTCTTAACTTTAATTAACTTCTCCTATTATCACAGCATATTACATGTCTGACATGCCAGATATTAATAAATATGTTCTGTCCTAAATGCCATCTTCCAGATAGCTGTGGGATTTCTTAGTATGTATGTGGTTCTATAGAAGGCAGAGCACTGTCTATTGGTATTGAGAGCTCTCAGCTCCTCACAGTATGGGGCCTTTAAATTTTACAACTGTTGCCTAGTACTATATGTTTTATACCCTTCTCTGTGCAAGGTCAGGCTGCTTAGTACCAGTAATCCAATTATATAGAGCTCACAGTAAAAAGAAAAATTAATATTAATTTTACACACCTTTAAAATTGCTATTAATAGTTTTTTCTACGTGTATTGAAATTTTAGATCTGGTATCTTGAGATCTACCAGATCTAGAAAGAAATCCTTGGACCTTAAAGCCGTCACTTACCTAGCCCTTAAGAGTATCAGTTCCTGAACACCTGCTACATGTAATTTAGAGGTTTGCCCCAAGGTAGCCCATTATATAGATAGCTTTACTTTAACCCTAACAAACAAAAAGATATTGTGAAGATGATGGCAAGTATGTATTACAATTTACAAATATCATATCTATCCCTATGTCTATATATCTGTGGGCTTGGGTGGTTAAAATGTAATCAAGCATTCAGTCCTGAAGGAACCCCCAAAACAGTTGAGGACATAATCAACTGCCTGGTGCTCAGAGAGATAATAGCAGAAATATGATGTGTAAAGAGCTCCAAAACCTGCAGGGGGTGGGAAAGGGAAAACTGAGTCTGGGCTAGCGTATGTGCCTTGTTCAAAACCCCAGGGATCTTCATGTGGGAACATTGAACAAAGGAACTTTGGAATGGACATATAGCTATACAGCTACCTGTGTCTTAAAGGGAGGGAAGAGATACTGAGTAGGGTGTCAGATAGTCAAAAAACCACCTGTCCATCCAGCCATTTGACTGGGGGATATCTGGGTTATGCAGAATTTACTTTAATTGACAAGGAAGGGCTCAGGTTAGGAAAGACAATATGCATGTAGGCTTTTGTTGTTTAAACCTTTTCTCTTTGTTTACTAAGTTCCCATGATCAAATAAATCACACTTTTTAAAAAAAAAAACTGTCCTGACAGCCAGACATAACTTCCAAACAGAAGAGGGGTCTCAGCCCCATTGGTTCTGCTGGAATAATACAGTTGGTGGAATGGGGGATTCAGTAACCTGGTGACCCAGTCTGAAAGTTAAATGAATTACAGGGCTCCATACTGGGTGAGCCACACTGTTTAGGTCAAACACTTAAAAGAAGTGCTTGCAAAGACACTGGAAAAGAAAGTAGGGATAGAGCTGACATCAGAACCATAACAGATGCATGTAATTTTAGAAGGCTAAAAGTTGATTGGGGAGCTGATACAATACTTGTCAAACCAGCAAGATGTTGTATGAGGGTTTCTATCACTTTCAGTGGCTATATATTAGCCTAAACAAGAATACCCCATTTCCTGTACAATTTAACTTTGAAGTGCTACTCCTCACCATCCATTTCTCATCAAGAATTGGGTCATATTACCACACATGACCATAACAATGATGCATCTCTGACAGTGGCCAAGAGCAGACACTTCAGAGGAAGTTGCAAGAAACCTTGGAGTAGCCAGGCATAGAATAATATGCCCATGGGGAAAGATTTTACTCCTAGCCCCCATTTGTTAGAGAATAGCTTAGATTCTGAACAGGAGGGTTTATAGTTCTTCCAAAACACTTGTTTGTTTTGCTTTCATTTATTTTAATCTTTCCTATTTTGACTCCTCCAGCCATTGCAGTAGGACTGGGGAGCAGGGCAGATACACAAATTCCCATGACAGAAATGTAGGTGAGTCATAAATACTAAGTCCAAAAGGGACCATCCAGACTAGTTGATCATCCAGTCTGATCTCCTGCATAAGACAGGCCACAAGAATCCTTGAAATAATCCCTGATTGAACTATGAAGAGAACAAGGTATTTTGAGGTACAAACACAGATTGTGGCAGATTAGCTGCTAAAAGTTGGCTGCTCAAGCTAAATCTGTCTCTAGTTCTTATAGGCCATACTGAGCATGGTCCATTTTAAGATGGTTTTTTAGGGAGAATTGCTTTGGAACAGTTGAGCCCACAGCCTTGCGAGGCCTCTGGGAAAGGTTGGGATTGCCTTGGTTCTGCACTCCTGGAAGGGGCAGGGCCTGAGGCAAAAGGGGCGGGGCCAAGGCAGATGGCTCTCACCATTGCCTGGACTGCACCATCTTCAGTGGGCCATGTAGGGCTCCAGCTGTGATTTAAAGGGACCAAGGCTCCAGCTGTCAACACTGCCACAGAGGCAGTGGTAGTGGCTGGGTGCCCTGTGCTCGTTTGAATCACCAGGCCCCAGAACAGCTTCCCCCTTTGCCTCCCCTCCCCCACAATGGCAGCATGCTTTGGATAAGGGTACCTGCCATAAGCAGGTCTTTCTTTGTGCAGGGACAAATTCAGAAGTGCTCATATTGCTTTATAATGCTCTGGTTACAGACAGGTAAGTATGATCAAAGAATCATGAGGATGAGTAACTGGAAATATTATTGTGACCACTGCAAAAAATACCTTACTAGGCATTTTTGAATCTCCCAGTGCACTCATTAAATTCCACCAAGCCTCTGCAGTCTTACAACAAGCATGTAGGAGTAGAATTCCTCTTGAAGACTGATGTACTATTTATTTTTCTTTAGCGCAGAATTAAAAGTGTTTGGGCGACACAATCTTTTCTGACTTAGACACAGTGGAACCCCATTAAAATCAATGGTATTACAAAGCATGTAAATCCACACAAACTGTATGCCCCGCAACTCCACCCTCCGCAAATTTTATATGGACTGGAATTCAATTTGCCACCTAGATGTGCAAAGACTCAGGCTCCTGATGTTATCCTATCATTCCAGAGTAAACAGAAGATTGAACACCAAGAAGTGAGGCAATAGCTGATTTATCTGTAGGGGTGGTACAAAAAGAAGGGTTAATTTGCTGCTGTCCTCTTCAACAGAAGTCAAAAGAGAAAACATTTAATGAATTAACAGGAAAATGTGGTTGCACTTGATTGTTTTCAAAGAACAATATTTCTTAAGGGAATACTTGCCACAAGCAATTGCCAAGGAATCAGTTCTCCTATTCTAATCAACTCTCTTGCAGACTCCTTAAAGACAGATGTTAAACTAAATATTCTTTCCTCATTTCCTCATACAGGATGTAGAGCATTACAGGTTTTTACATCACTAGTAAACCATGCACAAAAGGCTGTATTTGCTAGTCTCTTCTGTCACATTATGGTAAAAATCATTCCTCCCCTCTTCTCCCTTAGCCCTGCCCCTAAATACCATGTTAAATCAGCACTAAGAGTTATACAATCATATTGTCAGCAAAGAGGAACTCACTGTAGCACTATTTGAAATAGTCATGCAGTCAGAATAATCATAGGCTGTGGATACGCTAGTCCCTCCTTTCGGAAGGGCTGTAGTAATATGGCACTTTGGGATATACTAATGAGGTGCTGCATATTCATGGCAGCACCTAATTAGCATATTCCCAAGTGCCATATTACCATAGCCCTTCCAAAAGGAGGGGCTAGTGTGGCCACAGCCTAAGAGTTAATTATGAGTCTGATGTTATTACAGGTAGTTCAAATAGCATGGCCTATTGTTAAGATTGGCTGAACATCTCTATCTATCAAGTAATTTTGATTGCTCCTAATTTTCACAATATTTTGGCTTTCTGGTTGAAATCTGGTACATACCTGCTTTCAGTTTAGAAATGAATTTTTGTTGAGTCTCATAATGGGGGAAAATGACTGCCTTTTTTTTAAATGAAAGAAATGAAAATATGCATTTTTTCAGCTGAAGGAATAAAAGACTATGATCTTTTTTAAAGCACTTCAGTATCTCAGTGGAACGGAGACAATAGACTTGGCAAAGACAACGTCCATAAATAGTGCATGTGCCTCTCATTGTGAAGTTTGAACTGGCAGCGTTGTAAGGGATTAAAAATGTACTTGATGTGTGTGCACAGGATTCTGATAAACAATTAAAAAGTAATGATCTGCTAAGATTCTGTTGTCACTGCACACAGATCACATGAAGCCTTGGGCTCCTTTTGTTGAGCTGCTTAACAAAGCACAGCAGAATTTCGCATCTGATAAGTGAAATATTGTAGATAGGTTCTGTGAAGGTGAATTCAGAATGAGACAGACCCCTTATAGATTCATAGACTATAAAGCCAGAAGAGACTATCATGATAATCTAGTCTAACTTTCCACACATCACAGAACATCACTCACCCATTCCTTTAATAGATCCCATAACATGTGACTGAGTTACTGAAATCCTCAGATCTTGATATAAAGACTTAAAGGTACAGAAAATCACATTTTACTCCAGTTCAAATCAACAACTGATCCGGGCCCTATGCTGCACATCCCCCGACCTTGGCTCACTTCCAATGTGACCCAGGGAGAAAATTCCTTCCTGACCCCAACTATGGTGATCAGTTAAATCCTGAGCATGTGGTGAGATTCACCAGCCAGACACATGGAAAAAATTCTCTGTAGTAAGTCAGAACCGTCCCTATATAGTGCCCAGTTTCTAGTTAGTGGGGATACTTGCTAATAGCACTTGTGGTTGAGCCATATGCCACTGTGGGTAAACTCAGTATCATAGAATCATAGAATCCTACAGCTGGAAGGGACCTCCAGGGGTCATCTGCTCCAGCCCTCTGCCTAAAGCAGGATCAACCCCAACTAAATCATCCCAGCCAGGACTTTGTCAAGCCAGGACTTAAAAACCTCTAGGGATGGAGATTCTACCACCTCTCTAAGTAGTGCATTCCAGTGCTTTACCACCCTCCTAGTGAAATAGTTTTTCTGAATATCCAAACTACACCTCCCTCACCCCTCATCTTCTCCTTCCTTCTGCACATTAGGTGAAGAAACATACGGAAGGAAAAAGGGCTCTTGACAGAATCAAGCCTTTGTTCATGTGACTTAGAATGACCCATATAAAATATGTGATGGACACTGACCACAGAGGTGCATTCCAGTGCCTATCTCAGGGATTAGCTATCACCCACTGCACCCTGACGTGGTGGTGATTTTCCTACTAGGAACCTACCACCACCTTCTCCGCCAGTAGAGCCTTCTCAGCTCAGAGCCATGGCATCCTTTTCATGACTCAGCCCCTGGGCTGTGCCACCACCTCTGTTTTCTGTCTTGTAGGCAAGATTATCTCCCCGTTCTATAGTCTAGCCACTTACCCAGTAGCAAGTGAGAGAAGGGATCTGGACCCATGCATTACTCTGGATCCTGACCCAAGTACCTGGTAGATTGTAGCCTGCTGCTGTGTTTCCTTACCTTTTCTACCAATACTGTTTCAATTCCCTCATCCACTTCCCCGCAACCCCAGCCCTTTCTTCACCTTCTTCTCAGGGCCACAAGCTTGCAAGTCCCAACAGCCAGCCAGGGGCTCCCTCTCATTCTCACAGCAACAACTCTGTCCAACATACTACCTTGGTGTAGCCCAGTAGGGACACAGTTCCCTCTACTTGGTTTCCCTGCAGCAGCTGATGGTCTCAAACTCTGTAGCTCCTTCTTATGGAGGCATACTGGATCCTGAATGGCTGCTCAGTGCAGCCTCTCTTCTAGTTGCTGCTCCCTGTGTATCACCCCTAAGCTCCTTTTAAACCCTTCCCTTTTGCTGTAGCCTGAACACTCATCATACAATGATAAACGTGCATATTCCATATAGTACAGTAAATATTGTACATACTGCCTAGAAAGTAGTGATATGTCATGGAATTTTATTTTTCATCTAAAAATGAAACTCCATACAACATATATGAAAAGAAGCTGAGAGATTCAAAATGAAACACTACAAATTTGAGAAATAACTGTGACTTAGGTATTTGTTGTATTGTCATGACCCCCTATGCTTTATGTAAATTGGCTTATGAATATAAATATGCATAAATTGAAGGTGCTTTATGAAAAATAGGTCATGTAACATATTTTAAAAGTTACAATCTGCTGAATCTGTATATCCTATTTTTGTGCACAAATCATTCCTATATGTGGAGTTAGGAATAGGAAGTATGAATCTGTTTTTAATTCTAAATGTGCTATTTAGAGACATTAGTGATACTTTAGGAAATTAATGGCTCAGTACTCCAACCAATGACCTATGAATGGCTTTATTTTTCATGTAAGCCTAAACTGTGGTTGGTCCTAGAATTTATGACCATACCACCTGGTATTGGAATCCATCTTGACTCACGTATTTTCCCATGGGGATGAGGCATGCTAAACAAAGGGTGTGAAAATCTGTTTAAGGAATAGAAATAAATAAGGTCTTTGTCTTCAGCTGGATTTTGAAATTGCCTCCCTACCATATAAGAATACACATGTGAAGACCTGAAAATAAAGAAATGTAGCAAAAAGGTGAAGGCAAGGCTGCTGGGCTGAGGTCAAAAAAGGTCAGCTCTGGTCTGAGATTAAAAAACAACTGTTAAGGGTAATAATTTGCTTGTATCAAGTTTCTCAGTGTATTACAATTAACTGGCATAATTTCTTTATTTTAGCTTAGTAACTTACTTTGATCTCTCTGTTTCCATTTGCAACCACTTAAATCCTAAATTTTAAACTCAATAAAACACTTCTATTTTTGTCAAGTCCAGTGTAATAATTGCTACAGGAGAGAGGTTGGGGAGGGGAAGGGGTGCAGAGCAATCAATCACTGTGCATATCTGTTTTTCATTGATAAAGGAGATGAACATTTTCATGAGCTTTCTCTCTGTAAATTTTTACATGGAGTAAAATAGATTTATTTGGGGCATTGGTCCCTTTTGGGGGGTTGGCTTATCGGGTGTGGTCAAAGGCCTTATAGCTGAGTCCTCCCACAGCGGCAGTGGTTCAGGATCTGTGTTGCTGTGCTCGGATGATTACTCCAACTCTGTGCCTTGCCTGGAGGAGAACAGAGCTTCTGGCCCAGCAGGACATGATGGTACAGAGCCCCAGAGGGCTAGAATACAGGTATCAGTGGCCAGATCAGCACACCAGACAACAACCCAAAGGGGATTTCTGTGATTCAACTTGTCACAACAATCTTAAATTCCATGATTAAATATATTTTTTGCCCTGAATGCTTTCTCATTCATTTGGCATCAGTGACAGTGTAGGAAACAAAGATGGGTAATGAATGAATCTGAGGTCCCAAGGATCTCTTCATTAGCTGTCTAGTGGATCAATAATGAAGCATGTATCTGGAATATCTCTATGTCATTTAGGCTACGTCTACACGTGAAGCCAACATCGAAATAGCTTATTTCGATGTAGCAACACACGTCCTCCAGGGCTGGCAACGTCGATGTTCAACTTCGACATTGCGCGGCACCACATCGAAATAGGCGCTGCGAGGGTACGTCTACACGCCAAAGTAGCACACATCGAAATAAGGGTGCCAGGCACAGCTGCAGACAAGGTCACAGGGCGGACTCAACAGCAAGCCGCTCCCTTAAAGGGCCCCTCCCAGACACAGTTGCACTAAACAACACAAGATACACAGAGCTGACAACTGGTTGCAGACCCTGTGCCTGCAGCATGGATCCCCAGCTGCCGCAGAAGCAGCCAGAAGCTCTGGGCTAAGGGCTGCTGCCCACGGTGACCATAGAGCCCTGCAGGGGCTGGAGAGAGAGCATCTCTCAACCCCCCAGCTGATGGCCGCCATAGAGGACCCAGCAATTTCGACGTTGCGGGACGCGGATCGTCTACACGGTCCCTACTTCGACGTTGAACGTCGAAGTAGGGCGCTATTCCGATCCCCTCATGAGGTTAGCGACTTCGACGTCTCGCCGCCTAACGTCGAAGTTAACTTCGAAATAGCGCCCGATGCGTGTAGCCGCGACGGGCGCTATTTCGAAGTTAGTGCCGCTACTTCGAAGTAGTGTGCACATGTAGACACAGCTTTATTGTGGAAGCTGTAATGAGGTAAGTAGGGATCCACTTTAAGAGGTAAAATGGTCTTATAGGTAAGACACTATATTGGGACTCAGGAGATCTGTTACTGTCTCTCCTAGAGATTTCCTGTATGAGGTGATGCCAGAAGGAAGACAGATTCATCCATGGCAATTGCCAGGATAGTCAGGGACCCAAGCCCCATGCTTCAGTTGTCTGTCAACCCATATTGCCAGAAGCTGGGACTGGATGACAGAGGAAGGATTACTCAGAAATGTCCTGGTCTGTTAATTCCCTCTGAAGCATCTGACATTCATCATTGACAGAGATAGGATACTGAGCCAGATGGACCAGTGGCCTGACCCAGTATGGTGGTGCTTATGTTCAGACAACTCCTTCTATGGCTACGTCTATACTATCCCAAAACTTCGAAATGGCCATGCAAATGGCCATTTCAAAGTTTACTAATGAAGTGCTGAAATACATATTCAGCACCTCATTAGAATGCCGGCAGCCATGGCACTTCAAAATTGCCACGGCTCACCGCTGCGTGGCTCATCCAGATGGGGGTCCTTTTCGAAAGGACCTGGCAACTTTGAAATTCCTGAAGTATTACCATTTGCATGGCCATTTCGAAGTTTTGGGATAATGTAGACACGGCCTATATGTTCCTGATTCTGATCTGTAAAATGGAGATAAATAACACTTTCCATCCTGTCAGAGATGCCGTTAGGATATATTTGTTAATTTTATGAGGCATTCAGTACTATTAGTGACTGATTGCAGAAAAGTCTGTTAAAAAGCACAAAATCATATTGCTTGCACTGTAAATAAGACATAATGATCAAAACTGAGCAATCAGAATAAAAAGAAGTATTGATCAACTGCCATATTCTTAGTTCTGTCCATCTTTCACACTGACTAAAGAGTTCTGCTGAAATAATGCTAATTAAAAACATGAATAAAACTGACAGTGTGATTCATACAAAATAGAACAGTTTGCACACTGTTATACAGGCAAGAGTTTCCATAACAAATAGCATAAAGAAGATCCCCTTTTCTCAGTTATATACAGAATATATGCTCTGTACCACGAGGAGGAGTTATCACTAGCACTGATTTGCCTGAATTTGAATTTCCCGCATACATGTACACACAAACTTTCAAGAAGTTCTTGTGATCCAGCTCAGGATCAGAAGTTCACACTGTGAAGCTCATTGTGAAACCTTTAATCATATAGTCTAAGATGTAAAGCTGGTATTTTAAACCAAGTGATCTGGAGGATCCCCAGAGCTGCACCATGAATTATTAGCATTAATTAGATACTATTATTAGAATTAATTACATACTCACTATGCTTGCCAACCCCCTTCTCTTCATGGGGGATGGGTGGAATCAGAGGATCACGCATTGTGCCTCAGCATTCCTGGGGGTGGGGGAGCCACATGGCCAGCCGCAGCTTTTCTGGGCCCTTCCCTGTCCCCTCTCTCTGCCTCCCCACCACTGGCCCCAGGACTCACCTGGGAGGGGAGGAGCTGGGGGCATCTGTTGCTGTCAGGCCATGATGGGGTGGGAAGGTGCCTCTCAGTTCCAAACTCTGGCTGCCACTACTGAGTCCCCCAGCCCAGGTAGCAGGACCTGGTCAGGCTCACCCATCTACTCTGCTGGGGAGGGAAAGCACTGCTGAGAGCTAAGTTCTGGTTGCCACTAGTGACAGGAGAGCCACTTCCTGCTGCCTGACCTAGGAGCATGGAGAGTCAGTAGTGGCAGCCAAAGTTCAGCTCAGAGCAGCCCTTCCCTCCCTTCCATAGTCTGGCAGTGGCTGCTACCAGCTCCTCCCCTCACCTGCGGCCGGAGGCAGCCCAGCTCCACTCTGCCTCCCGTACTGCCATGCTGGAGCCAGCCACAGCCTACCCCAAGCCTTCTGAGTGGCAGACAAGCACATTTACATAATGATGTCATTCTGTCGCTTGGGAGGAAAGCCATTTATATATATATAGAGAGAGAGAGAAAGTGAGATTATAGCCATACATATAGGCCTAAGAATTCTAAGGACCTCAATGCTTCTGTTCTTTATGGAGAAAATTGATTTTTGGTAAAGGATTCTCTTTAAACCTTTGTGCATTTTTCCTTCTGTTTCTGCCTATTAATGAAGTTCTTCTTTCAGAGGTATGCATATTTGTGTGGTGGTACTTTAATGCAATAAATACCTACTAGAATAACATGAAAAATGTATATTTTGTTTTATTTTCTATCAATAAGACACTTGATATTTGGTAATAATCTAGTCCCCTGAGTAATGTATGGATAATAAAAATAAATAAATGTAAATTTTAGCATGCATATTGTAGAGTTAAAGATCAGAAGAAATCACCAGGTCATCTAGTCTGACTTCCCATCTGCCACAGGACATCAAAAACCACTCAAAGAGTACACAGTAAACCCATCAAAATCAGATCACAATATTATTGCCCACGGGATATTAAACTATTATGTGCTAGTAGCAGAGAATGGGAGGCACTGAGATCTCTGCAATGCAAAGTATTGACTAAATGAGATATATCCAGGTAATCCCAGCAAGTGACTCATGCTTCGTGCTGCAGATGAAAGTGGAAAGCCCAGGTTCACTACCAGTATGACCTGGGGAAAAATTGCTTCTTCACCCCACAATGCCAATCAGACCCTGAGAAAGTGAACAGGAACCAACCAGCTTAGTATACGAGAGAGAGAATACTTGGTGCCAACACAGAGCATAGGCCCATCAAGTCCAGTGTCCCATTTCCATATGTGGCCATTTCTGATTCAGGACACAGACCAAAATAACCTCAGAACACACTGATAAGACCCCTTCATGATGCTTACAAGTGACCAGATGAAATCCTGAAGCACGAGCTTTAGGAACATAAAACAGAAACTTGAAGAGACCTCTGCCCCATGCCATCAAAAGCAATCCCATCGTACAGTCCCAGTCATAAAGTTGTTCATCTCCCTCTTACAGCTAATTAAGTTGCTAGAAGGCAGTTTTAGAACCTAGCCCACCTGGTAGATAAAAACCTTCTTTTAGTTTCCCGTTTGAATTTGCTCGTGGTCAGTCTGTACACATTTGTTCTACACCCTCTCTGATTTTTATCACCTGATACATTTATACAAAGTAATTGTGTTGCTTTTCCACCTTGTTTTTGCTAAACTGAGTAAGCCAAGTTCTTCCAGTCTCCTCTCACAACATAGGACTTTCCACTTCCCTGGTAACTCTGGTAACTTTTTACCACATCTGTTTCAGTTTAAATTAATCTTTCTTTAACTTGGGTGACTAGAATCTGCACAAGATTCCCGGTGAAGTTTTTCCCAAACCTTGTAAATGGCTTTAATACATCTCTGTCCCTCCTGAAAATGTCTAGCCAAATACATCCTAGAATAACATTTGCCTGTTTCCACAGATGTATCACACTGATGGCTCATCACCATCTTTGGATGGCAACAAAAATGATTATAAGGCTGGAGCACGAGGCTGTTTTCAGTTGTGACAGATGGCAGAACAGGGAGCACAGGTCTCAAGTTGCAATGGGAGAGTTCTAGGTTGGAGATTAAGAAAAACTATTTCACCACAAGGGTGGTGAAGCACTGGAATAGGTTATCTAGAGTCATGGTAGCATCTCTATCCCCAGAGGTTTTTAAGTCCTGTCTTGAAAAAGCCTGACCGGGATGATTTAGTTGGCATTGGTCCTGCTTTGAGCAGAAGGTTGGACTTGATGACCTCCTGAGATCTCTTCCAACCCTATCATTCTATTATTCTATCAAAACAAAAAGCAGTCAAGTAGCACTTTAAAGACTAGCAAAATAGTTTATTAGGTGAGCTTTCGTGAGACAGAATAAACTATTTTGCTAGTCTTTAAAGTGCCACTTGACTGCTTTTTGTTTTGATAGTGTATAGACTAGCACGGCTTACTCTCTGTTACTATTCTATTATTCTGTGATCAATCAGATCTTTCCTTTTCTGTAACTTCCAATGACAACATCCTTCTTGTAACACACATTCTTATTGTTAGACAGTACACTTTGCACTATTGAATTTTGTCACATTCTGTTACTTTAGTCTTCAAGGTCATCCAGATATTCTGATCCTCCTCTGTATTGACAATACCTCCCAATTCTGTATTATCAGAAAATTTAATCAGCACACTCCTACTTTTCTGAGTCAAAGTCATTAACAAAAATATTGAGTAAGCTTGGTCCTGAGACCCATCCTTGAGGAACCCCTTACAGTCCAATTTTCAGCACAACCCGTTGCATTCTTCACTTTATGTATATGCATTTTACAGTTCTTGTACTAGTCCCCATCTTCTCTAATCTAACTAATAATTTCCCATTTGGGAAATTACTTTGCTGAAATCCAAGTATACTACAGCTACTGCATTTACCTCACCTAAAAAATGCTTTATTTGTTCAAAGAAAGTAATTGGATTAGTCTGGAACAATCTGCTTTGACTAATTGTGTTTCATCCCTTTTCCCATCCATCACAAATATAATTATTCTTTCCTTCACAATTTGTTCTAAAATCTTATATCCCAATGAAATTAGGCAAACAGATTCGTTATTGTCTGGCTCACTTCTTTTTCCCCTTTCTTAAATGCAGGTACAGTGTTACATCTTTTGTTTTCACAACTCTGTAGAATATCAACTAATTAATGTTTACTGTTTACATACTATATACACAATCTTCACTGCAATAGCAAACATACTACAAATAACTAAGGACAAATGCTGTTTGTTTTCTCTTTCTACCAGTCCTGTGAATATTAGCTTAAATATTTCTCAACTTTTTATAGCTACATTCAAAAATTCACAGAGAACATATGCTATTGCAAATAAACCAAATCAAATTTTGGAGTAATCATCAGGTTGAAGCTAAATATATAAATAGGACTTTCTTTTTTGCACTTTGGATGTTTGACATCTGAAATGCTTCACACAGAAATGTTTTAAGGAAAGGTTGCTTGGAAATTTTCCCCTAAAATAAGTTATATTTTATCACTTTAGGAATATATATTCGGTGTGTGGTATTCGGGGTTTATATGTTTGTGTGTGTGTGTGTGTGTGTGTGTTTTAACCTGTTCAATAAATGCTCCTTCAAAATTGTTTTGTTTGGTTTCTGCCATCTTCTATAAATTAATATAATCAGAAATTATCCTTATATTAAGAGACTGCTATCTTCTGAAAGGAATGTGTGACCAACCTACAAAAGAGACAGCCGGTGGAATTCCTAGCCTGCTCTTGACACCAAAGGAACAGCTCCTCAGCTGATATAAATCTGTGTAGTTTTGTTGATTACCATGAAGCCATGTCAATTTACTTCTGTTGCCTTAGTATAGTTTGTGTAACCTTTTTGTCTTATTGGGCTATTAATACTGATAAGTTTAATAACAAAAACATAGCCTTCAGCCTAAGTTTTTCCAAGTGCTGGTTGTTGTTGTTCTAAGCTGTTTGCCTAACATTTCTTTGAAACAGCTATTCCCAAAACTTAGCTCCCAAAGAGCTACTGATAGTATATAGACTAGCACGGCTTTCTCTCTGTTACTTTAGATCTGAGATTGAATGAACAGGCAACACTTGCCATAATGAGGAGTCAGCTTCTCTTTGTGGGCTACCAGCACCTGTTGGTAAGGTGGGTCAACAGAAAAAAAAACAAAAACAAAAACAATAAACAAAATGTTGCCATCCCATTACACAACTATTGACCAGGTGAGACAAGAGTCTTGTAACATGAAGGACATACCTCCAATGGAATATATGAAGCTGTGTTAATGAAGTAAGATTTCATGCTCCTATATTGATCTACTATAGTGAACAGAATATCAAGACAAAGTGTTTGTGAAGTGACAGACCACTGTTAGAACCAAACTTACATTAAATTAACATAAATATATATAATTAACAATCATGAAGTTTCTAATGTGGCTACCTGTATTCTCTGCTTGTGCAAAGTGAATTTAAAACGTGGCAACTGAATCCCTGCAGCTTTTGAAATTGTGATGGTGTCCGAATCAAAAAGCCTCTTTGAACACCTGGGAGGCAAACAAAACGGACAAGAGTCACTGAAACCCACTCTCCTTATGTGAAAAAGACCTATGACAGGAAATCTTGATAAATCAGAAGGCAGAAACCTACCACCAAGAAATATCAAGTAACACATCAAAAAGAACAGAGCTTATCTCTAATTCCAGCCATCAGAGTACAAGGAAAGTAGGGGGAGGGGTAACTAACTACACAAATGAAGGAGTGATTCTGACTAAATTCCACATGCAACAGGGGGATGGGGCAGGAGAGGAAGCCAGTCATCCCTTCATACTGAAGGAGAAATGTGTAGGGAAAGAAATGGTATTTTCAAGCTCCTGCTTTGGGGGTGCTTTTGGCATATATGTCTGTTTCTATCAAATCAGTTCTACAATTATTGCTTTTGAGTGGATTCCTTGTTGAAATAAGGACATTCAAAAGGCATGCTGGTCTTTATTTTAGGAGGCAGCCAGCCAGGTACAATACCTGAACTTTTCATGAGCTTCATAACACCTCAGGGTTCAGAAGGAGCCCAAATTTCATATTCAGAATTTAGTCCATCTTCAGCTATGAACAAAAACTCCTTCCTTCCTTCCTGCTGTGGAATTATGAGATTGTAAGAACATAGCCATAGTTCCCAAATACAGCCTCAGATGTATCATTTTTTGTAGATGTCCAGGAGGGGTGTGTGTGTGTATTTTCTCTGTCTCCTTTTCTTTCCTTACACTTGGCTTTTGGGTGACATCATTCCCAAGGACTCAGTTACCACCTCTATACTGATGAGTTTTATGTCTATCTTATGCCCAGCCTTCAGACTTCTTATTATGGAGGCCCACAGCTGAGCCCATAAGCTTAATTTGTAACAACCAAATATGTCTTTATATTTCCTGTTCTTTCCCTAGTCTCCATCACTGTTGACAATTCCACTATCCTCAAGGTCAGTTAAACCCACAACCGTAAGGTCATGTTTGACTCCCCGCACATCATTTCGCATCACATCCAGGCATTTATTAAATCTTGGCTGTGTCTACACGAGCCCCAAACTTCGAAATGGCCACACAAATGGCCATTTCAAAGTTTACTAATGAAGCGCTGATGGGAATAAGGGGACTTCGAAGTAGGCGGGGTCCTTTCGAAAAGGAGCCCCATCGGGACGAGATGCGCGGCGGCGAGGCGCATCAATTTCGAAGTGCCGCGGCCGCCCGCATGCTAATGAAGCGCTGAGTATGCATTTCAGTGCTTCATTAGTAAACTTCAAAATGGCCATTTGCGTGGCCATTTCGAAGTTTGGGGCTCATGTAGACGTAGCCCTTGCCATTTTTTCTTGGGTCATGTTTCTGCTTCTTCCTCTCAGTTCTTCCTCATACAATAGCTATGGTTAGTGTCATGGCCTTTTCTCAAAACAGACTACTATGATTTCCTCTTCTCCAGCCTCCCCATTGTCTGCAGTTGTATTGCCTGGTTTGATATCCAGTTTCAATTGCTCAGGAGCCACCTTTTATATTTCTGTGAAGCACCATGTACACCTATGACACGTTTCACAAATACAGATCAAACCCCTCTAATCTGGCATCTGAGGGAGCTGACTGGTGCCAAATGAGAGAATATGCCAGACCACAGGAAGTCAATATTGCTTAGCAGCATTCCCAACACTTCTACTGCTTACTGGGCTCTTAGAAGACATTTAGGGATATATTACAGCTAAATAACAGCACAGAACACTGAGAGCCAGGACTGCTGGCTGCAAACAAGCTTTATGGGACTATGGGAAACGTGGCCATATCCATGATAAGTGGTCATCCAGCCAACGAAAATCATGACATATTACGGATGTTGTCAGACGAAAGAGTGATGAACTAGAGAAGGTCAACCCATAATTCAATATTTAAACAAAAGTGTGTGTTAATGGAATTATAAAGTTGCAAACTGAGGCATTCCAGAGGTCAAAAATGCCAGAATTAAGGCACCTTCATACATTCCATCACGTTCATTCATTCCCTGTGAATGTTCACAGTATAGCTTCAGTGAACTAATTTTTCTTTGAGTCACTACATCTGACGAGTATGAATAATGAATGAATTTTAAGTTGCCATTATTGTTGTGGAAATGCTTTCTCAAAAGGGAAGGTCTTGCTGGGCCGAATTCCCCCTAACCAAAGCCTGGTCTTCATACAAAGTTCTACAAGTTCAACCTGTGCAACAGTATTTTTCTTTAGGTTTGTCCACTCTTTAGCTCATATATGTGTATCTGCACAGGATTTTGCACAACTTTAACTAAACCATTTTAAAAACAACTATAAATTAAACTGGTACAGACCCCTGGATCTAGACAAGGCCCCAGAGTATCTTGTAAGAAGGTTTCTTTCTGATGATAGAGTCATCTGGAATCTGGAATAGTCCCAAGAAAGAGAGGATTACAAATAAGCCATTTCTTCTCTCTCCATACTTCCTGATCCATGCAAAGTTTTCAGGCCATTCTTTGTTAGCTAGCTTCTGCCTACAACCCTCACCCCAACCCCCATGCACATACTTGTCCAAGTCTTTTCTGTAGATTTATTCTGACACAGATACATTCATTGTGCTGCTCCTCCTTACCACAACATGGATAGACCAGGCCTCTAGCCCTACACCTCTTATTGAAAGATCCATCCATCTTACACATCAGTAACTGTTCTCAAGCATGTGACAGTTTGTTTGAAGGGCTCATTGTTATCTGGAGTACTTTCCCAATTGCAGACTGTGTCTGGGATTCCCTCTAATCATTTTCTATAGATAACATTTACCCGGCCTTCTGGGATGTGAAGTCGAGATGTCTGTGGCTAGCTCATTGTTTTTAAGGTCAGCTGTTAAAGTTAAGGTGGACTATTCATACAATGTGAAGTCACATATAGCAATTACTTTCACACAGAACAGAGAAGCTATCACTAATTAGAGCAGGTCTCACTCCACTCTACCCTCAGTAAAAGGCAGACACTTGTTAAGCTTGTGTATCCTTTGTGGAAGAAAAGAGCTGAGTAGTTGAGGACTTGGCACATTCTACTTTACCCTTCAGTTGTATGACTAGAAGTCCCATGTAGCTCCTGTCTTCTCAGCTTGTTAATTTGCTTCCAACCTTTCAGATCTGAGGCTTTAGAACCAAAAGTGGGTACTGACTGTAACACTTACCTGTGGAGAATAATGAGATTGGCTGTTACTGTTCAGGCTGCAAGTGAGCCAGTGAATTACAGGTGAAAAGTCACTCACATATCTCTTTCTTCCTTGTCATTGTCTAGGAAACCAAATGGAAATTCTAGAGTGGATCACACAAGTGGAAATTGTTAGAGGATTGTCCTCCAGTTCAGAGTTTGACATCAATTTGAATAATTTATTCTAAAAGCAGAGCTTGTACTTGATAAGTTGCAAGAGTTATCAGTAGATCTGGAGGCATCCTTTGTTTTGAATTTTTTCTATAGTTAACAAATGGCTAGATTATTGGAGGCAATCGTTTCACCTCTGCAAATCAAGCATAAGTGGTTAGAAAAATAAAATGAATGCAAACTATGTTCTCTTTTAAGTCACTGCAATCCTGTTTATATAATGGGATTGCAACAGTGTAAGTCATGTTAGCATTTACAGCTTATAGTCGTACTAACAGTTACTTTAATTCTGCATTAAAAGAAAAAAATAACTTTGCATTTCTGCACCAATTCTCTCTGTTACCTACTGCCTTAATTAGCCAAAAGCAACAAAAAGATCTTGCCTTATTAATAATTTAAATGTCCCCATCAAACTTCTTTACTTGGCCCGGTTTCTCTTACCTCTTTACATAAACTAACCTCATTTCAGCATCTGAACAGAAGAACAAATTCATTAAGAATTGTTCCTTTGAGGACAATTGTCTTCAGGGTTCTAACTGGTCAGATTGTGCTGGCTCTGTTGCTTGCCTTCTCCTGCTAAATAACATTAAAAGCATATAAAAGGGCATGCATTACTTTTCCACACAGATGATTATTGTATTTGTCAGAAGTTTATTATGCAGTGGAGTTAGGGGGTCTTCACAATCATGAATAAGAGGGGAGGAATTTGGTCTATGAGACAATATCTCTATAAAAGTGATGCACATGACAAAAAAGTTTGAGAACCTTTATGGTAAAGGCATTTCAACATATGCTGCTAGACAGCAGTATCAATAACCCAAGGATGTTCAGGAAAAGGGAAGAGAGGGATATCTTGTGGAGAAGTATTCTCATTTATGGTAAGGCATGCAAAAAAAAAAAAAAAGATTAAGGGTAACATCAAGTGACCAGAATCACTTTTATTTACATATGACTTCACCCACCTCAGAAGGTCGCAAGTTAGCTCTCATATATTCATGTTGAAGAGAATGGCTATGCCTACAGATAAAATGGGGCATAAGGTCAGAAAAAATATTTTATCAGGTTAGAGACCGATGCTGCTCTTCTTAATTAACAGTGTAGAATTTACATTGCTTCATTTCAGTGTGACCTAAATGAGACGAGACGTGCAAATCAAAAGCCATATGGCAAACATAGGCAAAGCAGGTAACTTGTGAGGTTGTTGATACAGAGAAAGGGGGCCTGACTCTCTTCACATTCACTGCAGTCTCACGCTGTTGTAGCTCCATTGACTTCAGCAGAGTGACTTCTTTTTTACTGCGTTAAGACAAAAGAGAATTAGGCTGACACTTGCTAGTAGTAATTATAATGACACAGAGGTAGGTTTACATGGTTGTTAATCTATCATAATGAATAGATTTGTTTTATGTCTTAATGACATTAAAATATTCTATCCAATAGATTTTATGGTGTGGGGCAAAAATGAGGGATTTGGTGTGTGGGAGGGGGCTGCTGGGGGGATGGACAGAAGGGAGGTGCAAAACCAGCCTGGATTACAAAATAAGCCTCACCTGAGGGGAAGAAGGTGATTTACATAAGACTTACCATACAGTGTTCATACGGTCCAGCATCCTGTCTGCCAACAGTGACCAGTGCCAGATGTTTCAAAAGGAATGAACACAACAGTACATGGAGCAAATAGATTTTAACCCCTACCAGTATGGTAACAACCCCTCAAACCTGCCCCACCTCACAAAAATGTAGCTTTATTGCCTTTTTTGCCTTTGTAAGGCAGGTTTGTGAGGTTGGTACCATACTAGTAGGGGTTAAAATCTATTTGAACTCTGTTCTGTTCTGTTCATTCCTTTTGAAGCATTTGGCACTGGTCACCGTTGGCAGACAGAATGCTGGACCATATGGACCACCAGTATGGACTGCTGTATGGTACAGCAATGCGAAGTACTGTAGACTATAATAGAAAGCAGTTACTATA
The DNA here is from genome assembly GCF_033958435.1 of Carettochelys insculpta. NCBI lineage: Eukaryota > Metazoa > Chordata > Testudines > Carettochelyidae > Carettochelys > Carettochelys insculpta. The sequence goes on from NC_134141.1 coordinate 99,610,867, forward strand.
ATAAAGACAAGTTGGTCCCTTGGCTATATTAAGCACCAAGGATAGCATAAGAAGCAATAGACTGCAACTGAAGCAAGGGTGGGTTATGCTGAACTGTGGAGGAAAAGAAAAATCCTGTCAGGCTAGTTAAGTATGGAACAAACTGCCTATGGAAGTTGTGGACTCTCCATCATTGGAGGTTTTCAATAAAAGTTAGACAAACCCCTGTCAGGAATCCTCTAGTTATTTAAGAACTGCCTTGAGTGGAGGACACTGGATTAAATGACCCATTGAGGTCCTTTCCAGTCCTACACTTATATAATTTTTAAGATTCAATAACTCAGGCTCATTTTGCTGAGCATGTATCTTATGTACACTGGGGCTACAGCCTTAATTGCCTGATATAGACATAGCTCTACTGACTTCTCATTGAGCTCAGGAAAGAAGAAGGAAGCTGATCAACAACTGATTCATTTGGATTGAAGCACTATTAAGAAACAGTTAAAACAGGCCCATGGGTTTGTCTTATTATTTAAATAGGTTTTGTGAAAATGAGCAATGTTGACATTAATTGCTTCTCCCAGATGCTTCCGAAAGAATAAAGACAATTTTATCTATTTAAATAGATAATATTACAGATAAGCTCTGAAGTATGACTTTGAAATTGGCAGGCTTTAAAGGCTTCAAGAAGCAACTTTTATTGAAGTACAACACAAGATTCAGATTAGCTATCATCTCCCAGAGCCTGTGATCTCTACTAGTGTATCTTACAGAGAAGCCCCCATATCCCACTAAGAGAAAAAATAGATTCCATATCCGATTTGCCTGTGGATTTACCATGGTGGCATGGAATACGGGCTAACAGGATACATAAAGCATGCATGGATGGCCAGTTATGTTATATTTTGTTCAATTGTTCCATCAGAATGCCTAACTTCAATAATTATGTGAAAACATTAGGCATGTGATCAAGCCCATTCCTTTCTTGTATTGTGAGGCAGAAGGAGAAAATTGTCATGAAATGTAATAATGTATGTTGATGTCTGCTACGCAAGTGCTGAGTGATCATCTTTAGAACACTCTGGTGATTCTGCTGAATGCAGATGCCTACTTCTTGTTTGAACTTGAAAGGCCATTGTAATTATAGCTGCAGCAAGCTGCTGCAAGAAGGCTAATCTCTGGATCATGAGCCCCATCAAAATAAGAAGTTTTTGTTCCTTCATCTGTGCCTGAACCTAAACTCTGCACCTGACACCATGGGCATACTCTGTATTAGCTGCAAAGATCCCAAATATCTGGCTGCTCCGAACTGACTGGAAAACATAAGATTAGAAAAATGTGTAATAGATTCTGAAATGGATTTGAAATAGTTCTGTAATAATTTAGAATACTCTATACGCACCTGTTTATGGGGTGCTTATTGAATGGCATACTCCTTTAACTCAACAAGACTGTCTGGAGAAACAGACAAGAAAGAAAAGGATGCTTAAGCTAAAACACCCTTGAGACAAATCCTTGAGAGCTGTTAGGAGGAAATGACAAACACAATGGCTCTCAAGACTCTGGCTTACCTGCCTTATGAACCAACAGGACTTGGTTTGACAAGAAGACCCAAAATCTGGGAAAACAGAAGAACCAAAGAACTATAGCAAGATATAAAAGGGGACCAAGTCTCTCAATAGAGCCACAACAGCTGTTTGGGGAAACCAAACAACCACAAGAACCCATTAGGCTTGTCTGGAGAAGTGAGACTTACCAACAAACAACAGTAGGCCTTTAGATAAGAGAGATATGCTTTACTGTCAGTTGTTTTAAAAATAGTATAACTGCTTGGTTCCTACTGCTAAATAAACAATGTTTGTGTTTTAAGAAGTCTGTGATAGCTGTACATAGCTGGTCACAGAGTATCAAAGGGAAATGCGAAGCTTTTCTATGGAAGTATCTTGTGACAATCCACAACGCAAGGTAAGATTATGACAAAACTCATTTTCTCCTAGGTCACAATGTGATTTATTGGAAGGTTCATGAATATTATTCACTAAATAACAAGCCGTCCTGTGGCATTTTAGAGACTAACAAATTTATTGGCATGAGTTTTCACGGGCAAAAATAGGATGTGTCTCACTGGGCAATTTCCCCATCTTTGATATTCTCAGGAATGGGACACATCCTACTTATCTGCTTCATTAACTGGTCCTATTAGTGACAGGTAAACTTCCCTCCCTTCCCTACTCCCACTATATAAACCCTGGATTCTGTTTTCCCTTTATTTTTCATCTGAGGAAAAGGGTTTTGGCCATGAAAGCTCATGACATTTGTTAGTTGAGGTGCCATAGGACAACTCGTTATTTGTGAATCCACAAACTAACATGATTAGCCCTCAGAGACTATTAGTCACTAAAATAGATAGCTCAGTGCTATGTGTGGTGGTTTAAAGGGAAAGCTGTAATGAGGATTATCGTCCTAATTCTTCACTGCCCTGCATCTTGTGCTGTCCATTACACAAGTACAAAGTAAAGAGGGTGTGAAACACTTGGTAGCACCTTGCACGGATGTGCATGAGTGCACAAAAGCGTAAGTACTCATAGCACTGGTTTTGCTATGTCCCACCTATTGACTTCCTCAATGCAGGGGGAATCTCTAGCTGGCAAAAAATAGGCATAGTCATCCCAATAGCATATTGTGTACAGCCCACAGCATAGGGAGTGCTGGAGAAGAAAGGAGATATGGAGTAAATGTACTGAATTCCACAATCCCTATCTGGCTGATGACACTTCGCAGCCCATTGCAGCTAGAGCATATGAAATAGAGGACAAACTTCATCCTTCCAAGGAAGAACACAGAGAAAACTCTTCAAGGGAAGTTTGTGAACATGAACACTAAGCCATATTTCATGTAACCCCAAATGAGCTACCTCAAGTATGGAGTCCCTGAATTTAATCCATAGTAGCTGTGTCTACACGTGCACGCTACTTTGAAGTAGCGGCACTAACTTCGAAATAGCGCCCGTCACGGCTACACGTGTTGGGCGCTATTTCGTTGTTAACATCAACGTTAGGTGGCGAGACGTCGAAGCCGCTAACCCCATGAGGGGATGGGAATAGCGCCCTACTTCGAAGTTGAACGTCGAAGTAGGGCACGTGTAGACGATCCGCATCCCGTAACATCGAAATAGCGGGGTCCGCCATGGTGGCCATCAGCTGAGGGGTTGAGAGACGCTCTCTCTCCAGCCCCTGCGGGGCTCTATGGTCACCATGTGCAGCAGCCCTTAGCCCAGGGCTTCTGGCTGCTGCTGCTGCAGCTGGGGATCCATGCTGCATGCACAGGGTCTGCAACCAGTTGTTGGCTCTGTGGATCTTGTGTTGTTTAGTGCAACTGTGTCTGGGAGGGGCCCTTTAAGGGAGCAGCTTGCTGTTGAGTCCGCCCTGTGACCCTGTCTGCAGCTGTGCCTGGCACCCTTATTTCGGTGTGTGCTACTTTGGCGTGTAGACGTTCCCTTGCAGCGCCTATTTCGATGTGGTGCTGCGCAGTGTCGATGTTGAATGTCGACGTTGTCAGCCCTGGAGGACGTGTAGATGTTATTCATCGAAATAGCCTATTTCGATGTCGCTACATCGAAATAAGCTACTTCGATGTAGGCTTCACGTGTAGACGTAGCTAGTGAGTGCAATGATCATACTTCATGGTCCAAAGTATAATTTAAAGGGACTCCAGCAGCCTTAGGGCTGCTCTAGATAAGATGTGGGACCATCTGGCCCCCAGGTCACTCCACAGTTAGGAAGACACAAATGGGGAAGGCAGATTCAAGAACAGATGAGTGTAATGCTGGTTTGCATTTAATATTGTCCATACCATTTGTGGGGAATACAACTAGCACTTGCAAGCAGAGGGATTACAGGACTGATCCTGGGAGAGGATCCCTTCAGCTCCCAGTGATATAACATAATTGATTTTACAACACATAGAAAATATAGGTGGAAAGTGAGGATGCTGAACATCCTTCAGATGGTGATCGGCATTTTGCTAGGTTAAATCCTAGATAATCCAACAGGTTTCCTCTAGCTGTGGCTTGTGTTAACCAGATTCTGGAGTGGTTACAGCTAGTTTGGACAGGTGTTTGCTGCTACACAGCAGGCCCAGATGAGATAGGTTGCACAACTTGACAATAGGCATCCCCCACAGACTTGCCTTTCCCTCTTGGAGTGTTTATGATAAAGGGCCCTGTTACCTCCCAAATTGATGGGCAGTGTCATGGGACTGCCCAGTGCCCCCAGGAATCCTCTCCTCAGGAGCAGATGAGAGTTCTAGAAAAACATGGGTGGCAGCAAAGCCTCCCCACTACTTAGCTGAGTTGTACCTGCATGAATGGGGTGAGCTGATTCCACTCTTCTCTTGCCACACACAGAATTCTCTTCTGGGTGATGGTGGGGAGCAACCTAGACCAAGGGGTGTTTGAGTTAACATCCCATTCAGATGCATGAGGATGTCCACCCCTTCCTGGGTTTTTGGTTCAAGCTCTCATGCAAAAAATCATTGCATTTGTCACATCAGGGTTATATTTTCAAGCTTTCCTTCACAACTAAGAGGGCTTTACTTCTGTCTTTGTTCAAATTAAAGCTAAGATTCTGGTGTAATAGTATGGCTCCAGGAGCCCAGGCCCACAATGAAGGGTGGGGACATGAAGGGTTCAGCTGCCCCCTGGCTCCTTTGAAATGCTGCAGAGTGCTGTGCTGCCACTCTGCCTGTAGCTCTGAGGAAGCAGGGGGAAGGGAGAGAGCCAGCCGCCCCTTCTACCATTGGCTCCGCACCTTCCATGGTGGGGAGCAGGCCCCCTTCCCCTTGCCCCTGGGCCTGTGGAATCTATAGTGCTTATGCCTTAATCTGGCTCTGAAGAATGATGTGCTTATGCGGGGCTGCAAACAAGTAACTCTATCTAATTAATATCAGGGGTCACAGGAATCTGGTGTAGAGTCACATGGACCCCTGTGAATCTAACCAAACCAGCTGGGAGACTCACAGAGCTGTAACCCTCGCGTTTATGCCCCCAACGTGGAGCCTTTAGTTTTCAGCTGATTAACATCTGTCAGCTAATTCTGTTTCCTTTTGTTTTCTTCTTTAATTCCTCTGCTGAAGATGTACACTTGCACTTCCATGGTAACTAGATTGATTTTATATTGTTTGAGAGAAGAATTAGAAGCATTTTTGATGGAAAGAAGTGTTCCCGTATTAAACCCTAGTCACATGAAATGCAAGATGTTCTGCAGTGGCCTGTCAAAGATGAAATGTAATATTAATGTGCACATGGCCTGTCTCAGAAGCTAGCAAAGAAATGTGAAAGTGAGAAAAATTAAAAATAAAAATGTGCTTACTGAGAAGAGCAGAGACACATAAAAAGGTTTAAGCAGACAGGAGTTCTGAGGCTGTCAGCTTTTCTGTTTTGGTAAAACAAACTCGAGACAGACTCTGTTCTTTATTTTGACAGAAGAGAAAGATGTTAAAGTGATGAAGTAACTATAATCATGATCTAAGTGGAGAGGAGCAATATTTGAAGAGTTTGGGTGAGCAATAGTTTAGAAACTTCCAGTTTTCTAACAGTTATGTAATATGAGTTATATAACTCCCATAAATTGCACTTTCATTATCTGCTTATGGAAATTTGATTAATTCAAATATAAACAGCTGTCCAAAGTTCTCTAATGCTGGAGTTTAAAATTAAGCATCTAACTCTGCGTTTAGTGGGCTGACTTGAGCACACTAGCTCAATGAGAGCAAGTGAGTATTTCTATACAAGCTCCAGGACCAAGTTCCAAGTGTAGACATAACCTGTGATTCTTTCAGCCTGAATGTCATATACATTGATTTGGTAAAAGTGATTGTCAGAATAGAATGAAATCATGAGTGTTCTAGCTGTCTCACCCAATGAGTAAGTTTGTCCTAAGGTGACAGAATATCTGACCCTGGTATGTGGATGCAGAACATGAGACTGTGAACTAACGACACATGTAATTGGTTCCAAAACTAATTCCAGAGATGAAATTTACTATTTCATCTCTACTGAAGTGTGGCTCTGGAGTATTCAGCATGAGATTCATTGACCCATTTTTATAACATCCCCAGGCAACAGATGGCCTTTCATGAGAAGGGGCAGAAGCCATAGAAAGGACAGTAATAAAGTCTTCTGACTTATGCAGAGGAATCTGAAGCATCAGAATCTAACTACTGCAATGTCGATAACCTGCAGTTAAATAACAGAGAATAACAAAAAGTCCTAAATGATCTTCCCTATTAAATGAATGAAAATATAGCTGATCTTCCTTGTACATCACATTGTTGGGGAGACTCTCCAAAGCCACTGCAAGTTGTCAGCTGAGCTGGGCCTCTGCCAAGTGGTGAGAGGGCGCAATTGAACGACCCCGCACCACCCTTTAGGTCCCAGAACCCACCTCCGTGGGCTATGTTGGGGAGTGGAACTGCAATTGGCACTTCCATTTAAAGTATCACCCAGAAGCTAATGGAGTGGTGGAGAGAAAAATCAGAGTTTTAAAGGAACAATTACGAATCATGGACCCAAATGAAGATTACAAGGGCTGGCTCCAATATCTGGACAAAACAATCTTGAATATTAATCGAGCCACTTCGAGATGGCCAGACATCCAGCCCCAATCAAGGATCAGTGGAAACCAATATATAATCATGGCGATAAAATATGGGTTTTGCTGCCTGGGGAAGGACATTCCAAGCTGTTTAAGGCTGAAATTGACACCCCGGGGGCATTCCCAAATACATACCTCCTGAAGGATCCCAAGATTGTGGTCCACCATAACTGGATAAATAGAAGGGGTGATTGATTGTATATTAACTAATTCTTTGTAATCATTGTTGTATTATGGTTGCTTTTTGTATTTTGTAAATATTGTATGAAATGTATGATCATGTGTTGCAAGCCCCAAAAATCAGAAACAAAAATTGAAGTTCAAATCATAGAGGAATGTAATAATGTAATCACTGTTGGGTATTGAAATGTAAATAATTTGTTTGTATATAGTAATGTAAATAATCATGATTTTATAAAAAGATTTGTAAATACATTTCAACTTAACGGGAGAGTTATGGGTCTTAATTGATACCATAATTAGATTGGGCTTAAATAAAACCTTTGTTTTCCGATTCTTCATGTTGTCTTTGAAGGCCAAAAGCATGCTCCTTCCCACGTGGCCTCAGGGGCATGTCATGTGTAAAACATGAGTACAGACATTATCGCCCCCATGAGTCAGGGACAGCATGATTTTGGCGAGAAGGGGCTCTGTGAGAAAAATCCCCTCAGACACATGAAGCTTCAAATTGTCACAGCTTGCCAGTTAGCAGCATTCCAATGGTCACTTTTTGACCGGTACCTCCCCCAGCAATTTGAAAAAGGTTCCATGAGCTGATCCATAATCATGAGGAAAGGTGTCTAAATTTACATAGAATGCTCTGATTGGGTGAGCCTGGAGAAGTACCAGAACCTTCCACCAGGGGCTGGACCTAGTTGAGAACTGTACCAAAATGGTAATAGACTCATGAATAATGCATGAGCATGCTCTATAAAAGCAGGGCACACAGCCCATTCTGCGGCCCTTTACGGGAAGGCGTGGTTCTGTAGAACGTCTGCCAGTCCCCAGGCTAGCCCTTTGGGGTGAAGAGAGAAGAACCGAAGACTGCCACCTGCTCTGAGGTGCAAGATTTTCCACCATCTGTGCTCCAGTGGTGGCGGCGGCAGCGCTAACAGCAAGCGGTGTCCCTGTGGGGAAGCGGGTCGGCTGTCGAACTGGCCTGCATCAGTGCAGGTACTGCGCAGCTGGCTTAGCGGAACCCAGGGCCCACCACCACACCAACCAGTGGCAGTTTCAGCGGACTCGACACACCCACCAGAGCAGACACGTCCACCGGACCAGACGTATCCTCGCCGGCAGGCCTGCGCCTCTGCGCAGAGCCGCAGCTAAACCACCACAGTCCATTCAGTGGCCAAGGGACCCCTAGTAGGGGAGTAGGGCTGATCCCCCTACTGTGCACCTGCCTGGCAGGGCAGGTGTAGCACCCGGAGGCCTAACCTCGGGCCGGGCCTTCCTGGCCTCTGACTGGATTTTAATCTAAAAAAGACACTTATCGTAATTATTTATAATCTTAATAGTTATTGTTATAACTTGTTATCTTAGACAAAGTTGTTAGTATTAGTTAATTAGTTATATTTTTAAGTAGGTTTAGTTATTATAGAAGGACTGTTTATTGCTTCATCTTAGTAGTAGTTTTATTTTCAGTTTTGGGGGGGGGAATTGTTAACACTGTGTTAAGTAACCTAGAGTAACATATTACAAAGGTGAGGGCGTGGCCTCTCTTTTCCCTGTCTTTCTCTTGCCAGGCTAGATAAAGGGGCAAATCCCCCTTCGGCCTTTTTATATACCTTTTTGAATTGGAGTAGCAACCTGGTCCCGGTAGGGTGGGGAGAGTAGCGCCCTCTCATCCTCCTATTAATATAATTTACATAAATACAAATTTATATTTATATTTTATAATTCCTTTAAACTTACCTTTTTACCTACCTGAGGTCACAATTCACCCGAGTATTGTCATAAATATCAGCTTCTGTGCAAGTATACATTGTTGTTAATACGAGAACTTAACACAATATTCCTTTCCCTCTCCTAGGGATTAATAAAGTCATTGTCTCTGTCTTTCAAAAGTTCTGTTGTCCATCTCATTGCTCCTCCTAGCCCTTGCCTGCCCAAGGGGGTTCAGTGAAGGCCCGTGCCAACCGAGTGCGCACCCCAACATAGCCCATGGAGGTGGGTCCTGGGACCTAAAAGGTGGTGCAGGGTTGTTCAGTTGCTCCCTCTCACTGCCTGGTGGAGGCCCAGCTCAGCTGACAACTTGCAGTGGCATTGGAGAGTCTCCCCAACACACATGAGCCACTAATACTTCTCAAATAAACGGCAAACTATGACATGAGATACCCAGCCAAGCCCAGCCTGAGGTGGAGAGGATAAATTAATCACCAGTGCAAGCATTGGAGTTGTGCTTGCTTATGACAGTGTAATTTTAACTTGGAACACATCCATCATCTTTTCAACCACCTATCTCATTTCTTTGATTAAATTAATTAAATATTTGCTATAAATTTTGAATAAAGTTGATGACATTACATAATATTGCCTCACTCCTCTGTTTATTTCTGTTTAGATTTTCATCTTCCATTACAATCAAGTGTTTGGTTCAGGTAAGTGAAGAAACAGAAGATATTAAGATGAATGCAAAATGGATGAATAACATTTCCTATAGAGATGACATGGTGTTGTATGATTCACAAGTCTGTGGAGTTTACGTGAATATGGCAAAGAACATAGTATAGAACTGAATGTGGACTAGACAAGAACTATGGAGGTGTGAAAGAAACATTGGAACCCATATGCTCTCAGAGAATGGCACAGCTCTATAGCAAGTGAAAATGTATTACTACTTTGGAAGCATCATTATAGAAGATGGAAGATCAGAGCCTGAAATTAGTACCAGAGTAGCAAGAGAGATAGAAACACCCTGAACGAATAAACCTGTGATCGGGAGGGACATAAATATGAAGAATAAATTCTGTTTCTCAAAAACCTTACATCTGGAGTGTGTTGCATTATGTTTGTAAAGCATGGACATCAAACAACGTATGATATCCAAACTATTATTTTTTGAATTATTGTTATGCTGAATTCTGAAAATATGGATAGAGTTTGTGACTAACAAAGTTTTGGAGATGACTGGACCTCTGCAAGCCCTATTTAGAGATCTCTATTAAAAGGGAGATTCACTTCACAGGATACACTATCAGAGGTTCAGTGGGCAAGACGTGTTCAGGCACTGCAAAGAAAAGCTGGTGGAAGGAGAACACAAAGCAGACAAATTTTGTGAACAGACAATATGGTATCTTGGGTGGATCAAAGGGACAAGTCATCAGCAAAGATACTAGCAAAGGATAGTACAGAATGGACGACCATGGTCACAAACCTCCATTAAATATAGATGCCACATAGCAACAAGAATACAAAATCAAGCCAGAGACCCTGCATGCTTCAGTGCTTCACTAAGGTCACAGGCCTGGTAAAGAGAATTTTTGCACTGGTTTACACCCCAGAGAAATCCCACTAAAGACAGTTTGGTTGCATAAGGTTTTAACTGATAGAGAATATAGCCTTTGGGATAAAAGAAGGGTAATAGAATTTGGTTCTCTCTCTACTTACTTACTACAAGGTCTTGATTTATGCATCTGTTCTTAATATGCTATAATTATGAATCTCTTTTGTGCTTGACTGAAAAGTGTCCTACAGTGGGAAGAGAAAAGTGAGGAAGAAAAACCTGCATTTATGAGATCGTAGAAATTAGACATGGAAAAGACTAATTAAGTCATCCAGTCATTCTCCTAGTGACAGTTCAGAGTAATTCCCTATATTTTCATGTCCTGAAAATGCAGCATTTACATAAGATGATAAAATACATTTTAATGAGCCAAGTTCTTTTCCTGCAATCCAAGCAGAATTTTTATGGAGGTATCTCTGTGTCACAATAGAATACTTCTACAAGAAATACATATATTGTGTCTGAGAAGAGTAAATTACTGCATTAAAACATAAAAGCAGTCCAGTAGCACTTCAAAGACTAACAAAATAATTTATTAGGTGATGAGCTTTCGTGGGACAGACCCACCACTTCTATACCAGAACAGACTCAATATTTAAGGCATGAAAGCTCATCACCTAATAAAGCATTTTGTTAGTCTTTAAAGTGCTGATGGACTGCTTTTTTGTTTTGATGGTATGTAGACTAGCATGGCTATCTCTCTCTTACTACATTAAAGAGTGTATTAAAACAGATGAACAAACAGAATTGCCATAACATATAAAAATAACACATGGGACTTTAGAAGAAGCAATAAGTCTTCCAAAAGGTCAAAGTGGTTATTAAGATGTTAAATATCACCTTAGACATTATCCAAGATGTTTGAATGGCTGAGATTAGGTAATCTTAGATAAACTTTTTTTCAGTGTCCTTCTGTTAAGCAAAGATTAGGGGTTGTTTCATTAGTTAGTCTGACCAAGTGCCATGTGGTCAAGGATTGTAACCTGAGAATACCTTGATATCAATGAATAATGAGGTCAGTGTGTATTTATAGTTCAGAAGAAGGCTCCCAGTGGCCCCGTTAACATAACGTGGCTCCTTTTTTAAGAAGTTAGATCAATATTTTGATCTTCAATGCAGTCCCAATTAGACTGCTGAAAATATTATATAAAAATACAGTAGATAAAGTAGAATTTAGAGATGCTTTTTCATCTTTTGGTGGATACTAAAAATTGCCTTTTATGTTTTTAAATTAGATTTTATTTTTAGACCCAGAGTTTTGCATCACAATTCAGATGAACGGCCAGACCCTGAATATTTTACAATTTTATTCTGGGATCTTTTCGTAAGCCATTCTTATGTGGTGAATTTTTGATGATGTTATTTTATTAATGCCACAAAGGACAATAAAGATGTGCCGGACATCATTCACAAATATTGCAATATATATTCTTTGCCTGAAAGAGAGGTCCTGGAGGCCAGATGTATGATGCTAGAAAAGTGATTGAAGCCCTGTTTCTCTAAGGCAGCATTCTCTGAAAAGCTTCCAGTGCAGGACCAGACACACAGGCAGAACTGCAAGGTCTCAATGCACAGATGAAATGGTGGTGGTTGGAGGCACTGTGATGGTGTGGCCACCCTATACAAGGGCTTACCATGGCGGGGAAGTGGCTATTAAGAAACTTGCCTGCACGTAGAAGTAGAGCCAGGTAGCAGTGAGGACTAATTAGATATGAGACTCAGCTGGACAGGAACTGGAAGGTTCTATAGAAAGCCTAATAGCTGAGCCCACAAGGGGTCTGCAGAGAGGGAAACTGGAGTCTCTCTCAGAGTGAAAGGGGGTAAGGTAGGAAGTAGCCAGCAATACAGCAGTTAGGGAGGAGATCTTAACTGCTTGTTGGCGTGTTCCTGGCTGGAACCCAGCGTAGAAGGTAAGCCTGCAATCTCCTTTTAGATACTGGGAAAGTGGCTCTGTTAAGGGATAGTGAATGGAAAGATTACCTGGGACAGTGAGTACAAATTAATAAAGTTGAGGTAGGACCTGAAGTGTAACATTCCAGTGAAAAAGATCATCACCCATTTTGTCCCCACACTAGTTGCATACCCCTCCACAGAGCGCAGGAGAAGACAACCAATGAGGGACAGAGTTAGGAAAAGCACACACCTCTTCCCCTGTGTTTACTACCTACTGGATAGCTATGGACATTGCAGCACACCATGCTGGGTGGTGCACTCTACTCCTAACCCTATGAACTCTTCCAGGGATAGAGGCTCTTCCTGTCCTAGGGGAAACATCCCCAAAGACTTATATGGACTGAAGCTTTTTTTAAAACATCCAACCACCTCAATCCAGGGCAATGCGGGTAATGCTCAAGGTATAAACCAGGAATTTTGTAATTGATTTCTTGTAACTCCCTCCCACCCACATTCATCACCCAACATGTGCCTATGTACTTGACTAACCTGTACGTACCACAGCTTGCATATATTTGGGGTGATACAGTATCTACCTATCTTCACTATGTAAATTCGATTCTGTATACGGTATAACATGATCTTGCAAAATATGTACAGCTTTTGCATGCCCTGATCTCTCGCACCATGTAACTGATCCAATGCATTATGTACACCGATACTTGTAATGTACTTCTTCCGCCACCCAAAACTTGTCCTCAGATTACCTATCCCCATGCTAATGTTTAAAATCCTATTGTCACTTGACTTTGAAACACTTGCTACAGTAAAAACCTTTCTATCCAGGTTGTAAATACATTACAATGCTGGGTATAAAAGTGCCTTGGGAATGCCTATTCTCACTTTCAGGCAACACTATAAATAAGAAGCAGGCAGCATTATCTCCTGTAAATGTAAACAAACTCGTTTGGGTGATTTCCTGAACAAGAAATGGAAATGAGTTGACTTTTAGGACTTTTACATAGTTTTGTTACATTATAAAAAAATCTAAATTTTTAACTTACACTTTCATGATAAAGAGATTGCACTAAAGTATTTGTATGAGGTGAATTGAAAAATACTATTTCTTTTGTTTATCATTTTCACAGTGCAAATATTTGTAATAACAATAACAGAAAGAAAGCATGGTTCACTTTGTATTTAGTTTTGTAATAGAAATTATCGTTGAAAATGCAGAAAAACATCTAAAATATTTAATAATGTTCAATTGATAATCTATTGCTTAACAGTGTGATTAATCATGATTAAATTTTTAAATCTCAATTTTTTGCATTAGTCCCATGAGTTAACTGTGATTAATTGACAGACCTAATAAATACATTATCTGGTATGTTATGTTTTGGTTGTTTTAGTGATAGTCCCCAAAGCAATCATCATTAGTTATTTTCCTAGTAGGATGGTGTTTGGTGGCACACAAGCTAAATCTATATATTTAACATGCCAAACATGCTTGGATTAATTCAATAGGATCTGCTTTATCTCTTCATGTATATATTATAACTTCTTGTTTAGAATTTGGTGTTTGTGAAATATCTTACTTGAAAATTGTGATCTGACTGGCTGAACAGAGTTCCAAACTCACACAATTCTCTCTAAATCTAGACTGTTGTCTCTAAACAAGCTTATTTAGTGGCTCCTAATAATTTTATCTGGTGAGTGGTATGGCAGCAGGTAGAAGAAATACTTAGAGCCTTCAAATCTGCAGATACCCATGGGTATCCACATCTGTGGATCTGGTTTTGGATATACATGGCTCATTTTTGCAGACACAGATTCAAATTTTGGATCTAGAATCACGTAAATGTGTGGCTATTTGCTTTGTATCTGCACATATCAGCTTCCATGGGTGTGAACGCTGATATATGCAGGTCATTTTTGCAGATATGGATTCAGATCCCAATTTTGAATTCATGTGGGGTTCTAGAGATACTCCAGCATCTCTGAGCATGTAAACTATCTGGCAGTCTTGACTTGTCTCTATTTTATTGTCCCTCGGGTATGCCTTATTGTCTGACTTAACCTGCTTCATGAGACTTCCTGAGCAGTCACCAACAGGCCACCCCACTCCTGACCCTCACTTTGTTAGTCAACAGAGAGAAAGCCATGCTAGTCTATATACTATCAAAACAAAAAAAAAAAGCAGCCAAGTAGCACTTTAAAGACTAACAAAATAATGTATTAGGTGGTGAGCTTTCGTGGGACAGACCCACTTCTTCAGACCGTAGCCATAGCAGAACAGACTCAGTATTTAAGGCAGTCTTTAATAATGCGTTGCAGTGGTTTCAGTTTGTCTTTAATAATGCATTGCACTGGTCTGCCTTAAATCTTGAGTTTGCCTTAAATATTGAGTCTGTTCTGGTATGGCTATGGTCTGAAGAAGTGGGTCTGTCCCACAAAAGCTCACCACCTAATAATTTTGTTAGTCTTTAAAGCGCTACTTGACTGCTTTTTTTGTTCTGTTAGTCAAGTGATAACTGTTCCCTGCAATTGTTTTATTGTGTTGATCTTCCAGGGTTCTTCTCACTATACTATCCCTAGATGTCATAATCCTAATTTTCAGGGGTCCTCATGGAATTGTCCCACTGGTCAAGGAGACACATTGGCTGGGTCTACACAAGCCCCTTCCTTTCAGAAGGGGCATGTTAATGAGCGGGTTTGAAAGATGCTAATGAGGTGCTTCTATGAATATGCAGCAGCTCATTAGCATAATGGCAGCCACAGCTATTCGAAAGTGTGGCTTTTCAAATTGCATGCTGCCCGGGGAGACAGGGACCTTCCAAAAGGACCCCCCAGTTTTTGAAAGTCCCTTCTTCCTATCTGGTGTTAGGAAGAAGAGGCTTTCGAAAACTGGGGGGGTCCTTTCGGAAGAACCCCGTCTCCACGGGTGGTGCGCAATTCAAAAAGCCGCACTTTCGAATTGCTGTGGTTGCCATTATGCTAAAGAGGTACTGTATATTCTTAGCAATGCCTCATTAGCATCTTTTGAACCTGCTCATTAACACGCCCCTTCTGAAAGAAAGGGGCTCATGTAGACACAGGGATTATGTCTAGGATGACGATCTCCATTAGCAGCTCCATTCCTCAGGAGCTAGAATCACACCCAGCTAGTGGTTAAAGCTTGGGGCAGCAGGGGACAAAGCTTTCTCAGTAAAAGGGTCCAAGCTTTGGAATTTACTACTGGAAGAAATTAAAAGACCATGAATCTCATGGCTTTCAGAACTAAACAAAAAACTCTCCTTTTTGACAATGCATTCCCATAAATGCAGCAGGAAAGATGGAGAAAGGAGTTGATAAGAGGCAAAATGAAGTGAAGGCAAGAAGGAAGAAAACATAAACCAGTAGAAAAATGAAGACAGTAGGAAAGGAGATATAAACTCACCCCCCAAATTGCCTGTCTCAAGGGAAGGAGGGAGGCAAATTAAGTCATAGGATATTTTTGGATTTGTGAACAGAGCCATAAATTATGTAAATTGTCATCATTCCATTCATAGGAACAGAATTATGACAATTATCTACTCATTAGTTTATAACTTTGGGAGGTGGTCAAATAATACAGAGGCTGTTACAGGAACCAACAGATAAACAGACAGATACATTCCAACTGGTAGGTCTCATGCAGCTGTACTGAGCAAAGTGGAGGCAGGGCCCCTACCAGGGATGTGAAATTTTGAAAGGGGCGGTACCACATGATTGGCTGATGGGTCTCAAGCTTATCCATCGCATTAAAAATATTGAAGTATGTTACTGTTTTTATGTCTGTGTATGCTCATTTATATACTGATTAATAAAAATTGTACAGTCTACTTATTTTCTTACATATACTGAAATGTTTTTTTTTTCGTATGAACATAACCAAAACTTGTTGTTTGGTATTACATTAGCCTGGTGGGGTAGGGGCAGGGGCCTGCTAATTGCAGGAACAAAACTGGGACCTGATGTAAAAAGTTTGCTCACCCCTGCTTTAGACTACCTACGACAGCTGGGACATTTGCTACCTTTGGCAACTAGACAGTACTAAAGAATCTCTTTCTTAAATTACTAGACAGGGATACAGAACTTATCTTTTATTCATGATATGCCAAAGTCATATGAATAAAGCTGAATTTCACTGTTTCAGACACTGACCTGCTTATTGTATATGCAAAACAGTTATGAACAATTTTGCTTCATTTTGATTGTGAAGTAACCATTTTCTGGAGACTTTAACAGCATAAACCATGATCAGTGTTACTAGTCTTTCTCCTGATATACAAAAAGCGAAATAATACTTGTCACATGGGCATTGTATCTTTTTTCACAAGGCTCCCCCGACCTCAAAAAAAAGAGAAAAAATTCTATTTAGATATAAAACTGGATACCTTAGGGACGTGTCAAGTATCGGAGGGGTAGCTGTGTTAGTCTGGATCTGTAACAGCAACGAAGGGTCCTGTGGCACCTCATAGACTAACAGAAAAGTTTTGAGCATGAGCTTTCGTGAGCACAGACTCGCAGCATCTGATGAAGTGAGTCTGTGCTCACAAAAGCTCATGCTCAAAACTTTTCTGTTAGTCTATAAGGTGCCACAGGACCCTTCGTTGGTCTTAGGGACATGTATTACTCACAAATAGAATCCTCTCTATCCAAACTGTAAAAAATGAACAAATGAATCAGCGAATAACATTGTCTATTTCCCTTCACTACCATCTGTTATTGGCAAAAAACTTTCTGTTTGTTCCCACCTACAAAGCTCAAAGAAGCTGATTATAAGCAGTGCTTCAACATTTCTAAAAATTCAGTGCCTCCGTGCTTCTGTGGCTGGCAAAAGCAATTACCAAAACAAAGGCCAATACATTTTGTGACCTTTGCTTTTTAATTTTATATAGTAGCCAGGACAGACTAAAATGCATTATATCATTATAGACTTTAAAGCAGGGAGCAATTCTTCACTGCTGCATTGAAGAAAAAAATGCTCAGATCTTTTCCACATTTATTTTCCATGCCCACCGTAATACCTCACACTGGGATCCCAATACATCTCGCAAGTTAAGATACATAAGGATCCCTCTTTAGTATTATAGAAAGAGATGCAGCTGATGTCATAGGTGGCAATCTTCCCATGAGCCGATCAATACTGAACACACTAATATCTGTACACTGTTGTAAAACAAAGGTTTAGACTGGAGCTGGGCAACACTGGTGAAGCTTTTTTTTTCATGGTGTTTTTTATTTTTTTGGTTTTTTGATTTTTGTTTTTGTTTTTTTGTCAATTGGTTCCACACAGTTATCACATCCTCCAAATTCTACAGAAATGAAAATTATTCACAGTGAAGCAAATGTGAGAAAGCTCATGTCAGTGTTTGGCTCAGAGCCATGTAACAAAAAGTATTTCTCAGAACAGTATTTTGCTGAATAGTTTTGAGGTTTAAGAAAGTTGATGCAGTTTTATATTTGTTGGTGAGCTCAGGGGAATTTCTAAACACCAACAATAATGATTTCATCTGGTTTTAGTCCTGAGTGCTTCTGATCTAGTCATTAAAGATCATATGGCATTCTTGTTAAGACTCTGTATTATTTCCAGTGCCCCTCTTGTCGAGCCTGCTGAAGTTGTTAACAGCTGTTATTTTTATTCAGAATTGACTTTGTTGGCTAATTTCATGAAGGCATAATGACAGAAGTGACTCTCCCAAGGAAGGGTTTGAATGAGAAGAGAATGTTAGCTTTGCAGATCATCTCAGGAAGATTGTACCACGTTGTGGCAACCCCAGTTTTCCTATGCCCCAGGTTTGAGTAACTGCTGCCACCACCAGGTAACATGCTTAGAAATTTTACCTTGTGCCCCATCTTGCTCTGCTCCTTTATTCTTAAGGCCTTGCCCCCAGAAGGAGGGTGTTCACTCACATAAATTGTGAGGTGCTCTTCAAAGGTCTCCGAAAGAAAACCCAGACTCCACAGCTCCACTTGGGCTTGTTTAATGACATTTCTAATTGCATGTTAAGTCATGAATAAACTAATTCAGAGTCCCTTCCTGGCACCTTCAGCTAGGTGCAAGAAAATCCCAACTCTTGCTGGCAAACGTCAAATCTCCTTTACACTGTCTCTCATGCAACTGCTGGAATTTAATAAACTTTCCATGATGGCTCCTAGAAAAAACTGAGCCTTTGCTTTCCACAGTTCCACACAAAAAACACCATTAACTTAACGTGTTATGTAACATGGATAGCATTGTGGAAGATAACACAGAGATAGCTGTGAAAGAAGGAGGCAAATAGGTAACTTGTCCTGAAAGCAACAAAGGAAATAAGAGGTAACATGCTAAAAGACAAATAATTTAGACTTGTTTTATTTAAAAACCTTGGTTGTGTCCTAAAACTGAGATGTTGTTAAGTGACCTATTATGTTGGCAGCTGAAAGCTGTGAAGGGCCACACACACAGTAGTTTGCCTAGGGAAGTAGAAACCTGCCAGCACCACTTTGCCTACTTCATTTTGATGGCTTCAGGGTACTCAACCTGTCTCTATCAGCCACAAACATGAATATCAAAAAAAGGGAATTTAAGGAGAGCTGGCACTAACCAGGTTGCAAACTTTAAGATAAAGAGAGGCTATTGAGAAACCATCTCAACTACAATTTACTCATTACCAAATTGACCTACCTCTAAAATAATTGCAGGACTTTTTTACTTGTTTTCAGGTGATCAGATGCACTTTAAAAAACTGCCATGAGCCCAAGTGACAGACCAGTTAAAAGCAGGAAACACACCTTTATGGAAGATAATTACCATTTTATTGTATTTAGGTGGCACTGGTTTGAATTAGACCAGCTATGGGCAACCTAGGCTAGCGAATGAGCCCTAGGCTAGTGAATGGGCTGCATGAATGGCCCTCCTTCATCTCAGAGGGTGGCAAAATTGCCATAACGAAGATGGTTTCCCAAGATAGGGTCTTTGTGACAACTGCTTGAGTATCTAGAATTAGCTTGGGCTAATCAAAGGTTTGAAATCTGCCCCCCTCAAAGGGACAACTGACCTCATCCCAAGAAGAGTGGTCACTGAACTGGTCTTCATACAGCAATCAGTTAAATTAAGACCCATTTTCTGTTTGTTCTGCAATGTGAAGTGGTAGCCAGGCTCCCAACCAATCTAATAGCCACTTTAAAAACTAAATGAAGTAATTTAAATCAAAGGGTGGGGTGGGAGTGGGGAGACCTTCAGGTAATTATTATCTATGATTTTTGACTAATTTACCAAATGGTACATCTTTGATGGCATGCAATTACACAGTATGGTTTCCTTAAAAACCAGCTTTATGTGTGGTGCATCACATCTGATGCAAAGCCCAAAAGTTCACTTTTGGGGGTACAGTTGTAACAATTTGGTTTGGAGTCTGGGGTATGCTAAGCAGCCTTGGAACAGCTGAGAAATCCTGAACAGAATTCCTGCTGTCCAGAGAATCTCCCCATTGTCATAAGCAGTTACAGGCAATTCTGCTGCTTCCTGCATTCCCCTGGAATACAGAGAAGAGGTACAGTGGGGTGTTTTTGAGATGGGGTGGGAGTGGGAAAGGCAGGGGAGTGACTGCGGCAGATTCGTACTCTGCAAATCTAATCGTGCTCTTGTATAAACAGGGCTTCCACTATGCAACTCTAATTTGCCCTGAACCTGTCTTTCTCCAAGTGGCTCTCTTCAGCTCCACCTCTCAGCTTGTCCTTTATTCTCAAGAGTGGCAAAAAGCAACTGAGAAGTGATAACCTCTCTCAGAAACTACTGTCTAATTTAATAGATCATATGCTTTTGCAAGGTATTTAGACCATTCTGTAGGACTTAATGGAAAATTAAATTTATCCTTTATTTTGAAACCTAGAGGTACATTTAGGATATACTAATACGATATAATTCATTAGCTAACTCTTTACTAAATAACTCCTTGCAGGCTATTCCAGTCGGTTGCATCATGTAAGCCTATCTAGTATTCTGAATATGTATGTTAATATTGAAGTATATGAACACTGATGCTTGAAGTTGGCACATAAGAATTCTTTTACATCCATTTTACATTTATGTGAATGATTTAAAGCATGAAAGGTTTTTATTTTACTATTATGCAGCCAGAACTACCTTGATCTAATTTATACCGGTGAGTTATGATAAACCACACTCACACAAAATCTGGAAATGAAATGGGAGACTTGAGTCCAGTCCGGTAAGAGTGTGATGTATTTCAGTGCTATCAGTCCCATTACTTTATCTCCATTTGCCCTTTGCTTTTACTTTCATCAGCCTCTTTGCTACAGGAAATATTCTCCATAGGTTCCTCCAGAGTGTATCAGCCCCACATCTGTGCGGAAAACCAATGCATGTTAGAGGCTCTATTGACTTACAAGGCTGCTCTCTAAGCACAGTGAAACTCCATGTTAGGATGAACTTGTTAAGAGCTGCAGCCAAAAGAAACCTTGATCCAGCAAGACAATGTCTACAGTGCAAATAAAAACTCTTTCATACCCCATGCCAGCTGATGTGGACTCCCAATGCTCAGTATGTGGAGCTATTTACTTGAACTGCGGACATCTGGGCTTTAGGACCTTTCAGGATAAGAGGATCCCAGAGCTAAGTCTGCTGCCAGAGCTGGAACGTCCCACAAATTAAGTACCATGAGCCTGAGTCCGCTGGAATGGTGTATAATCACCATGTAGACATATCCTAAGAGACAGAAGGAAACAGTGAGGCAGGTGGCAGAGAAGGGCGAAGAGCAGCAACACACACATATATACATCCCTTGCCAGCTGCAAAGCCCAAGGATTCTGGGATACAAGAAATCCTTCATTTTTGAGGGTCAAAGGGAGTAGGGGAAGTAAAAATTTTCAGAGCTTAATCGGGTAGGGGCAGGGAGGGCTGTTCCTGCATAGGGAAGAACAGTGTCTGTAGTGATCTCTGATGTTTCTCCTATATAGGCCTTAATTAAACTGCTAGGAGAGAAAAAAGTGAAAAACATTGAACTCATAATTAAAATAACCTGCACAATATAATAACATAAAAGAATCCAGACAAAAGTATTAAAAACACTTAGCAACCAATGCTACAGGTGGGTGTTTTAGATAGAGATTATGGGAAGCTGCCAGGACGAGTGACAGAATAAGTTAATAGTAATTGGCAGTGCTTCTGAAAAAACAGAGAGGAAAAATGCAAATGTTTTCTTAAGAGAAGAAGAATTTGAAAGCTGTATTTAACCAGACAAATAAAACACAGCTATATAAAATCTGAATACCCATACATGGGGAATCCAATTTTCATTCCAAGAAAAGCAGTGAAAACTTCAGTTAGTAAAATGGTTCCGTTTTTAAAAACTAATAGGATTTTGGGGTATGGGCTTTAAAGAAGAGCCATTAGGCAAGTAAAGAAAAAGAAGTAAGATAATGATCTGAAAGACAAACTCATTCTCAAATTCCCACAGTAAAGCATGTACCTCTCAGTAGTCAGGCATTTACTCAAAAGTAACTTGAAAATCTGAATTTGTTTTAACTAGTTTTGGACAAATGGACCATTTGCCTTGAAAAAATGGGGAATTCAATAAGACATGAGATCTGTGTTAAAAGTTAAAGTCAGTGGGAGGAGCATTCTACTACCTGTAAAGATTAAATGTGGCAGAATCCAGAATATACTGCTAATTAAGGAAATTACTGCTAACATGCAAGACAACATGGTGACATCTGAGGCTACGTCTACACGTGAAGCCTACATCGAAGTAGCCTATTTCGATGTGGCGACTATTTCGATGAATAACGTCTACACGTCCTCCAGGGCTGGCAACGTCGATGTTCAACATCGACGTTGCGCAGCACCACATCGAAATAGGCGCAGCGAGGGAACGTCTACACGCCACAGTAGCACACATCGAAATAAGGGTGCCAGGCACAGCTGCAGACAGGGTCACAGGGCGGACTCAACAGCCAGCCGCTCCCTTAAAGGGCCCCTCCCAGACACACTTGCACTAAACAGCACAAGATCCACAGAGCCGACAACGAGTTGCAGACCCTGTGCATGCAGCATGAATCCCCCGCTGCAGCAGCAGCAGCCAGAAGCCCTGGGCTAAAGGCTGCTGCCCACGGTGACCATAGAGCCCCGCAGGGGCTGGAGAGACAGCATCTCTCAACCCCCCAGCTGATGGCCGCCATGGAGGACCCAGCAATTTCGACGTTGCGGGACGCGGATCGTCTACACGGTCCCTACCGAAGTAGGGCGCTATTCCGATCCCCTCATGAGGTTAGCGACTTCGACGTCTCGCCGCCTAACGTCGAAGTTAACTTCGAAATAGCGCCCGACGCGTGTAGCCGCGACGGGTGCTATTTCGAAGTTAGTGCTGCTACTTCGAAGTAGCGTGCACGTGTAGACACAGTCTGAATGTGACAACTGGCAGCTTGCTGTTAGAACTGTTGCTGTTTTCTTGCAAAGGCCACTTCTTGCAAACAGTAGGCAAGGAGTACTGACCAAGTAAGTTACATCTCCCTGCAACTAATTGTAGATGCTTTTAGCTCTCTAAAATGTATAGCATCGTGACCACTTTCTTTTGACATCTGTGACTTTAAGCATGAGTGAAAATAATTTGTCTTTACAACAAAGCAGGAAGTTGAATAATTGCAATGATTCAGCAAGTACATTGTAGATGATGTATTCAATATTGTATGCATGAAGCAACATAGGAGTGAGCTATCAGCTACAACAGCTTTGAAAACACTTTAATTTCAAGAGAATTTTGCTGTTTATTTATATCCCTGCCGTTTGAAATCATGACTCCATGAAACAGTGCTCCATCCAGCATAGAGAGGGCAATTCATTTTCGACACCCACTCAAGCCACTGTCTCTTTTGAGCCTAGCAAGGATGATACATTTTATATTAATACCTATTCACCGGAGACTGAATTGCAATCACCAACTCATTTAATGCACCATGATTTGTCATTATATATGTGGGCCAGATTTCAACTGGTGACTTACATGAGAAAGTGTCTATAGCACATTATTTCATATTCTATACCAGTAGGTCCACCAATAAGTATCGTTTCCTCAATTTTGTGGATAGCTACAGACACATTAAAGAAAAACTATGATGAAAATGGTAGATCGACTATGAAAACTACCTTCTAAATCTACCAGTGAATCTGTCACACTCTTCTTCAGCAGCAACTGTGAGTGATGCACATACATCAAACTCAACAGGACTCTGGAAGGAACTAATCTCAGATCAGTCCACCTAAATAGAGCCTATGATTGCTAACGTAATGAATGGATACGAGGAAGGAAAAAGTCACCAGCATACTACAAATGTTGAATAACAAAAGGTGCTGCCATTGCCTGATTGTCAGCAAACTATCAGATGACACAAAGCAGTTTAACCAGTAAAATAAATAAATAAATAAACAAACAGTGAGTGCTTAAAGATGCAAACTATTTTAGACCGATTGCATTATTTATGTTTCATGATTGCACTGATGTAAACTCCTGTAAGACTGCAAGGCTCCTATCCCCCTGGAAACTTCATAAAATGAAGATCTCATGATGGTATTCCAAACAGGGAATGTTTGCCTAGGGAACCTACAGCCTAGGTGCATATTTCATGACAGTTTCTCATTTCTTCCCTCCGGTTTACAATAAGTAGTGAGGCAAAATAAATGAACAAAATTAATCAAATTTTATACTTCATCACATACCTTTTGTTTTTTAAAACCAGCCTGCAGTGATTTCACTAATATAGTCTCCATGGTTTTTTTTCATTAAAGACATTAACCCACGTATCCAAATTCTCTATGATGCAATGTAAGATCTTAGAAGTTGGAGCTTTTTTTTCTACACACAGTGTAAGGCTCTTTTACTACTACTACTACTAATAACAATAATACAATGGCTCTTCCATACATTATTTTGGACATTATGAATGCATCGCATTTGCAGATTAGCAAATATATGACTTTTACAGATTAACAAATAAACAGATTTTTACAAATGTATCCATTGGTGTCAATTGTCTAATGATATGCCTGTGCAAACATAACATAGACTACAGATTGTTTGTCAAATGAATACAGTAAACTCTTGAGATGTCCCAGGTTAATGTGACTGCCACCCCTGACAGGAGAAAGAAACTGCTGCTGCCAGGCGTGGCAGCCCCGAGTCAGGCTGCCATCACTGACAGGGGTGGGGAAACTTCTCTTGTCAGGGGCAGCAGCCTGACTCTTGCCAGCCCTCACAGGACTGGTTTCCTGTCAGGGACGGTTTCCCAGTCCCTGGAGCGTCAGGGTCTGGAAACCAAGCATTAGTCTGGCTCCCGGCTCCCCTCTGCTTGCGGAGCTGGGAAACTGGGCAGGACAGCAGCCCTGGTTAGTTTTCTGGCTCCAAGGTGTGGAGGGGAGGTGGGAGTCAGGCTGTTCCCTGGTTCCTAGCTCCCAGCTACTTGTGGGATCCGGGAAACTGAGCAGCTGGTCAATTTCCCAGGTCCTGCAAGCAGCAAGTGGTGGGGAGACAGGAACCAGGCTGTCCCCTGGTTCCTGGCTCCCTGGCACTCTGGGAGCCAGGAAACTGACCAGTCCTGGTGGGCTCGACAGTTTCCTGGCTCCAGCAAGCTCAGGAAAGCTGGGAACCAGGCAGCAGCCTGGTTTCTGTCTCCGCTCAACTTGCACAAAAATTTGAGTTATGTGGGGGTTGCAGAAAAATGCAACCCCCATGTAACGTGAGGGTTTCCTGTACTGAAAATTTGCTATTTGTTATTCATTATTTGAGCCAAATTCACCTCCATCACCTGGTATTGATACATCCCCTCAATGGCTGACCTAAACGTTATGTTGAGAACGAAGCTAGAAGCCAAACAAATCAGAATCTCAGTATGTTGGATGCCATACAAACATATTGAAAATAATGGACAAGCTTACAACCTAAATACAAGGTCTAATATGTAAGGGTAAACAAGCATTCTTAGTCAGGCAATAAACACAACTCATTGCTTGCATTCAACTTATACATGAAGTGAAACTAATGTAGAATTTATGAAGGAAGAATAAATGTCCCATTCAATGTATGAGATACATTTTGTATCACACCAAAAGGAAAAAATCACAATGAAGTAATAATCATATTGCAGAGTTAAGATAATATCAGAATCCATTATACCACCCAAACACTCATGTTTGGCGGAATGATAAATGCTTCCTGGCAAAGTCAACAAAGAATTGTAATTTGGTATTTATAGCTAGTGAAATGTAAATAATCCAGTGCATTAATCTGAAAAAGCAGTTTGCCTGTTTGATTTACTCTCATCCCCTCTAGGCTCTAATATTGCATGTTTATACGTCATTTAGTTATGCAGACATTCTGCTGCATTCAGCCATCTAAGGATTAACCCAAAGCTGGGCATTTATTATTTATTTGTAGCAATGATTTGTAGAGTGACTGGCATCATAGCAATTAGGTACTACTAATAGAGATGTAAAAATACTGTCCCATTTTGTCCCTTATGGTTCCATGGACGATGGGAACAAAAATCAGATCAAGGTGGATGTGCAAGGAAGCACTATCTTCATAGTATTGTCCTCCCTTCCCTTTTAGAGTCCCCTGTGTGATAGACCAAAGGATTTTGTTTGCACAGTATTGGTAAAAGAAAGAGGGCATGGCTTTGGGAACAGGTGCTATCCAAAACACCATACCACTGCCCTCCATCCTTTATGGGAATATGTTCTCTGTTAATTCATATTCATGCCCTAGTCACTAATTTACTGTAAAACTACATGCTATTTGTTTATATCACCTCCTCAGAATATATGAACATTACCAGCGGTGGATGCTTACATTCTGTTACTTCCTGTTTATTTCATTCACACTGTGGAAATCAAAGAGCAAATCATACTAGAGTCACTATTAAAATGGCTGTCTGATTTGCAGTCACTTTAAAAATCTGTATTAAATAAAAGCAAAAAAACAGTCAAGTAGCACTTTAAAGACTACCAAAATAATTTATTAGGTGAGCTTTCATGGGACAGACCCACTTCTTCAAACTATAGCCATACCAGAACAGAGTCAATATTTAAGGCATAGAGAACCAAAAATAGTAATCAAGGTTGACAAATAAGAAAAAAAATTATCAAGGTGAGCAAACCAGAGTAGAGGAGCAGAAGGGGCTGAGGGGGGAGTCAAGAATTAGATTAAGCCAAGTATGCAAACAAGCCCCTATAATGACCCAGAAAATTCCCATCCCGTGTTCTGGTATGGCTGTGGTCTGAAGAAGTGGGTCTGTCCCACGAAAGCTCACCTAATAAACTATTTGGCTAGTCTTTAAAGTGCTACTTGACTGCTTTTTGTTTTGATAGGGTATAGACTAGCACGGCTTTCTCTCTGTTACAGTAGTAAATAACTTATACATGTTATTGGCTAGTAGTATTCTCATTCTCCTAGTTTTATTTATCCATCCATTTTTACTGTGTAATTAAAGGTGGTGGTTTTCCTCTGTTGATGATTATCCTAAGCCTTAAACATCCATTGCTGTTAGAAGCTGGCCCTTTTTGAAACAGGGATGCATGAAGTATTTGCACAAACCCCATGTAAATGTTGTACGGCTATTCATTCATTACAAGGTCAACATTCAGACCAGATTTAATAGTAGTAGCATCCTTCAGTCTACGTAGACTATGGATCGCGCCCTTCATAGTTCCATTTGGGATCATCATTTGCAGCGTCAACTGTGACTGTGAAGGCCCACACGAGAGTGACGGTCCTTGCTGCATCTGTTGCATGTGTACTAGGTGTCTGGCAGGTCCTTACTGTGCTTTCTGTGGGCTCACTTCTCCTCTGCTAGCTGTCTGATCCTCATCTCACCCTTCTGAAGGCCCTTGTGTAGTTCCTGCCTCCATCTGCTGCGATCATCTGCCAGCTCCTCCCAACTATCCGGCTCGATGTCTACCCCCCAAAGTCTGTCGCGCAAGCATCTTTGTAGCGCAACTGGGGGCGTCCGGGAGGTCTTTTGCCAGAGGCTAGCTCACCATACAGGATGTCTTTTGGGATCCTTCCATCATTCATCCTGCGGACATGGCCAAGCCACTGGAGCTGCTGCTGCCTGAGGAGCGTGTGCATGGCTGGGATTCCAGCTTGCTCAAGGACGGCAGTGTTGGACACTCTGTCCTTCCATGATATTCCAAGGATGCGCCTGAGGCAGTGCAAGTGGAAGACGTTCAACCTCTTTTCCTGGCAGGCGTACAGGGTCTAAGACTCGCTGCCGTAAAGGAGGGTGCTGAGGATGCAGGCTCTGTAGACTTGCATTTTGGTGTGGGTGTACAACTTGATGTTATTCCACACTCTTTCACTGAGTCTGGACAGAGTTGTGGCTGCTTTTCCAATCCTCCTATTTAGCTCAGTCTCCAATGACAGGGTGTCAGTGATGGTGGACCCAAGGTAAACGAACTCGTGGACGACCTCTAACGAATAGTTGTCAATGCTGATTGATGGAGGGTCAGCAACATCCTGAGCAAGTACATTTGTCTTGTTTAGGCTGATGGAAAGCCCGAAGTCCTTGCATGCTTTGGAGAACCAATCCAGCAGTTTCTGAAACTGGTCTTCTGTGTGTGACACTACAGCAGCATCATCTGCGAACAGCGTATCTCTGATGAGGACTTCCCGCACCTTGGATTTAGCTTTCAGCCTTGCAAGATTAAACAGTTTCCCATCAGATCTTGTGTGCAAAAAGATGCCCTCTGTTGAAGATCCAAAGGCGTGCTTCAGGAGGAGTGCGAAGAAGATCCCAAACAATGTTGGAGCAAGGACACATCCTTGTTTGATGCCGCTCCTGATGCTGAAAACATCTTATAATGTGCCATCATATTTGATGGTTGCTCTCATGTCTCCATGGAAAGACTGGATCATCTTGAGTAACCGTGGCAGACAGGCTATCTTGTGGAGCATTTTGAACAGTCCATCCCTGATGACCAAGTCTAAGGCCTTGGTCAGGTCGATGAAGGCAATATAGAGTGGCTTCCTCTGCTCCCTGCATTTCTCCTGCAGCTGCCTCAGAAAGAAGACCATGTCAACGGTAGATCTCTCTGCGTGGAATCTGCACTGCGTTTCAGGATACACCCTCTCAGCAGTCTTCTGGAGTCTGCCGAGGATGATGTGAGCGAACAGTTTACTGGTGATGCTTAGGAGGGAGATTTCACGGTAATTGTTGCAGTCGCTTCTGTCCCCTTTGTTCTTATACAAGGTTATGATGTTAGCGTTGCGCATATCCTGTGGAACCTCTCTCCAGCACAGGCACAGTAGCTCATGTAGGGGTTCCAGGAGAGTGTCTCTGGCACACTTGATTACCTCTGGTGGTATACCATCCTGGCCCAGGGCCTTTCCTACTGCAATGCTGTCGATGGCTTTCCTCAGTTCATCCATAGTTGGTTCCTGGTCTAGTTCGTCCATTACTGGTAGGAGCTCGATGGCATCGAGGGCTGTATCAGCCACAATGTTCTCGTGTGAGTACAGCTCGGAGTAGCGCTCAACCCAGCACTCCATCTGCTTGGCTTTGTCAGCAATGGCTTTGTCAGCAATGACTTCACCAGATTTGGATTTCAGAGGGGACATCTTGTTCTGGGTGGGTCCTAATGTCTTCTTGATGCCCTCGTACATTCCCCTGAGATTACCAAAGTCAGCACTGGTCTGGATGCTGCTGCATAGCTCGAGCCAGTAGTTGTTGACACAGTGCCTGGCTGTCTGCTGTCCTGTTTTTCTGGCCGCTCTGAGTGCTTGCAGGGTACTCTGGCTTGGCGAGCGTTTGTACTCCAGGAGTGCAGCGCACTTCCTTTTGATGGCTGGAATCATCTCATCGGAGTTAGCTTCGAACCAATCATTTGTGTTTCTGGCTCTTCTTCCAAACACTGACAAGGCCATGTTGTAAATTGTATCCCTCAGATGCTGCCATCTGTATGTCACATTGGCACCCCCAGGGCTGCTGTGCAGATTCTCCTTGAGGGTCTCTCTGAACTTTTCAGCTCTCTCTGAGTTTGCCATCTTTCTGGCATCAATGCGGGGCCTTCCAATTGGTTTAGAGTGGTTCATCTTCTTGGGAATCACCTTGAGTTTGGAGCAAACTAGCGAGTGATCTGTATCGCAGTTGGCACTATGATAGCTGTGTGTCAGAAGGACGTTGTTTAGGTTATCATGTCTAGCGATGACCACGTCTAGTTGATGCCAGTGTTTTGAGCGTGGGTGTCTCCATGACACTGTGCTGTGGCTGGATTTGGAAAAATGTGTTTGTGATGCACAGATTGTGGTACGTGCAAAGTTTGAGAAGACGCTGTCCATTTTCATTCATATTTCCCACACCGAAGTGTCCTAAGCAGGAAGGCCATGAGTCATGATCAGCTCCAACTCTCGCATTGAAGTCACCCAAAATGTACAGCTGTTCGCGAGCAGGTATTAGCGCTATGGCAGCACTAAGCACGTCATAGAACTTGTCTTTTACTTCCGGTGCGGCGTACAGGGTTGGAGCGTAAGCGCTGATCAGGTGGACAGGACCGGCGCAAGTTTGAAGTATGACCTGAAGGAGTCTTTCTGATCCACCCGTGACTAATTCCACCATGTGTAGAAAGATTTAATAATAAATCTACATTAATAATTTTGAGATTTTTTAAATGGACAGTTCTATCACCGTGCAAAGCATTATGAAACAAATGCATATTATTAATAAACACTAAAATCTAAATATTTGCACTTCACCAAACCCATTATTTTTTTTACCCAATATGTCCTATATATTTTCATTTTGTTCCAGGAGGTAATGCTTTTATATTTACAGATATACTTAGCCTCCTAAATACCCCTCATAAATTGTGTGCATGTATGTGAGAGAGAGAGAAAATCAACAAATCACTCTGTAAAAAATGTCACTTTTAAGTTGTCATGTATTCAGTCGTGTAATTTTTCCAATCTAAAGTCTGCTATGATTTCCATAATACTAAGAGTATAACTATCATGTCATAATAGCAAATATTTCCATATGAAAGGAGGAAGGCTTCATAAGGGTAGTGTGAGCTATATACAGATATGATCTCACAGAATAGTTGTCAGAGGAACTAGAGTTTTCTTATGTCTCTTTTCTGTGCAGTAAGGGACCAGCAATAATATTCCATAATAAGTAATGTAATGTATTTGAGAATAATCTGGAACTTTTAATTTAGAAGCACATCAGCAAAGTTCTCTGTGCCTTAATTAGATACAGCATTTTCAGAGTAGATATTATGAAAAGCTTTCTAACTATTAAGCTAGCTAAACACTGCAGTAAGTCATCCAGGGAAGCTGTAAAATCCCTATCATTGCTGAGACAAATATACATCAGGATGGTCTAGATTTACTCAATCCGAGCTCAACACAGGAAGGTGGACTAAAGGATTTCTCAAGTTTTTTCTGGCCCTTTTGTGGTTTTCCATCTCAGTCTGCATATGTTTATACCTTATTATCTTGCACCATCTATTTGTAGACTTCCAATAAATCCTTCACTTCTTCAAGGCAAAATGAACTTCATATCTATTATAGGAGGCAGTTGCTGACTGATGCCTCACGGAGATACTGGGTACGTCTACACTACAGCAATATATCGACAGATGTTACTGTCAGAAGAGATATTCTGACAACATTTCTGTCAACAGATTACTCCACACATAAAAGCAGATTGAAAAGGCCATCCACTCTGGTGACAGAGAGTGGGCAGACTCCCTGGCCTTCTCTTGACAGAACAGCTAACTGGAAGCTCAGGAGACATGGCTGCCAGGTGATCCGGAAGCCCTATCTATCTACAGAGGCCCCCTTGGAGCACCTACACAGGTTTTTTGTCATCAGAAACTGTCAACTAAAGCGTTATTCCTCATTGCAGAGAGGCAGAATCCTGTCGACAAAAAGTGCTGAATTTTGTTGACAGGCTGTCGACAAAATGCATTTTGTGTGTAGATGCTCTGCGAGTTTTGTCGACAAAACCCTCTAGTGTAGATGTAGCCACTAGTTTGGTCTCTGAAGGGAATCAGAGGAAAGAGCAGGCAAACATGCACATAGAATGTCAGGGGCAAAGAAAAAGCTGCAATCTTCCTTTGGATGCTTCCAAAGAGTTGCTCATAAAGAACACTATAGACAAAGAGATGCCAAGTAATTTAATAAGTAAAAGACTCAGTTATGCATTGTAGGCCTGGTTTTCTATATCTCTACAGTCCGTTTCCACAGCTCCAGCTTGAAGCTACCTTTGCTCTCCCATGACAGCATTAGCAAGGACACAGCAGGAAGCTATACTAAGGCTCTGCCTCATGATTTCTGCAACCTAGGAGTGCAGATAAAACTCTGGAAATGTTTTTTTGAAGGCATTATTGTACTTGATACCTATTGCTCTCAGTTTCAAACTAAGCCTAATATTTTTCATGTGCTGTTTAGCTACACTGCTACTTGGCTGAAAGTAAAGCTTGATCTGCAGTTCTTTCCATACAGACTCTAATCCCTTTGATCTTTCACTTGTAAAGCTCATGACAGATCAGCCAAACTGTGACAGATGATTCAAGGTACTATGTATGCCTGAGCCTGAGCCCCTGTGAGGTACAATTTATTGGAAAAGTTGAATGCCATAGCAGCAATCTCTCTGCCTTTTTAAAGTCTCAAACACAAAGATAGAGAACATTTCTTTCATCCAAATACTAAAAACTATAGAAAAGGGGTTGCCTCAGTCATAGTATAAACACACACAGGAAGGACAAAGTAGGAAGTTCAGCCATAACGAAAATAAAAGGAACCTAGAGACCTTTCATTGCTCTCAAAAACCTAACAGTGCAAGCCTTTGCTTTTCCCCTTCTATTGCTTTCCCTCCTAATTTATACATCTTCCGTCCCATTAAGCATTCAGGTGCTTGATGCCAATGAAGTTAAATGATGTAACTGAGAGGAGCAGCTGATTAGGGGAGTTCAACAGATTACTTTAACAGAGAAGTTAATATAAATTGGGAATTTAGAAACATGTCAATTACTCTTTTAGATTTTTATTGAAAAGAAAGTTTTCTATTAGCCAAGGCAATACTGTCAATAGAGGAAAAATCATGCAGGAATTTGAATCCCACATTACAGCTATGATTCACACAATTTAGTATGATGCCAAAAAACTACATGCACAGAAAAAAGCAAAAGCAGCCTGGTTTTCTTTATATTAGGTATGACTTCCATTAGGAAGAATGAGAAATATGCATATGCGAGATCAAAGGGAGATCAAATAGGTAAGTAAAATGACATGTTTAATGCTACTTTTAAAACTTTAACAAGTACAATATTTAAAATTAAGAAATTATATGATATGATGCAAGATAATGTATTCACTATCAATGACTTGTGGATCAATATGCTTTAGTACATATGTCCTCTATCTTATCCTCTGAGAGTTGATTGTATGATCAGGGCACTTTTTTCAGACAACAAACACTAATTTAGGAACTTAGCAATCAGGTGTGTACTTTACAAAATAAGAGTGGTTTTCTGGTCAGATGAGTAAGCTACAGTCTTAGGATCTAAAGTTCACCCCCCACTCCCACCCCAAGTCTAGGAGAAGTTTAGATCTGAAGCTAGACTTTGTTGCTGAGGCACCACTTCAGCCAGCTGTGAATTTTTTGCTCTGCTGAATTAGGATAGACAAACTACAGCTCTGTTAAAACCATTCAAGCCTCCTGGGTTTATATTCCCAGGGGCTAGGGGAAAAAAGTCTTCTCTCCACACAATGCAGCTCCCCTAGAGATGGAGATGAGGGGTGATGCCCAGTTGAACTCTTTGGTCAAAACAGAAGGGTTGTCTCCTCCCTTGTGTCCAATCACTTCCCACCAGCTTTGACCCATGTTCATAGTCTAGTCTGTGAGTTGGATAATGACACAAGCACGTGCATTGGAATTATGTACTTTCAGTATTCCTCTTATTTTTCTCTGGATTAGACTGGAAACTCCTGGGGAGGGGGCCTGTCATATTTTCTACTAGACTTACCCAATGTTGCCTGGGTCCTTCAGGACAGGGGGCTGGCAATGTGGTATGTGAAGGAGCCAGGCAGGACCTTGGGGATGTGGAGGCTTGGGGCAGGAGGTTGTGGGGATAGGAGCAGGAGCCAGTTGAGGAGGGGCTCAGGGCAAGATGCTGAGGTGTGGGGGTGAGAGTGAGGGTTGGGGAAAATGGAGGAACAACTCAGGTGAGGGTGGTGGCGATGGCTGCCAGCTTCTACCTGGCGGCAATGAAGACTGTGCACCCCAGACATTGGCTTGTCCCTGGGGCAGAGGGGAACTGTTCACCCCACCCACCAGCTTGTTCCCAGGGTCTCGGGTGTGGCAGGGCAGGGGAGAGCCATGCTGCCCAGCTCTGCTGGTGCTCCCCAGGTCAGGCCCAGAGAAGGAAGAGGGTGCTGCACAGGCTGTCTGGGAGTGGGTGCACTGAGCTGTCTAGTAGTGCTTGGGTACGGGGAAGGGCTGTGGCTCCCTCAGCGACAGCAGAGCTTTCTCTCCCCCACCCATCCAGAGGATCCTTTTCTGCCACACCCCATGCCTTGTCTCCTCCCCCCTCAGCCCCACATCTGGAAGGGGAATTTTCTCCATCCCACCTCATCTGGCAGGCGTCTTTTCTCTCCCCTGGCCACCTTCTCTCCTACATCTGGTGGGGCTTTTCTCCCCGGGGCCTTTTCCCTCCCAGACACCTTCTGACCTGTTTGATGGGCTTTTTCTTTCCCCATCTGACAGGGCTTCTCTCCCCACCCCATCCAGCAGGGGCCTTTTCTCCTTGATTCCCATCCCTGGGTCCAGCGCTGTGGCCAAGAGTTGCAGGGATGGGCTTTTGGTAGAGGGCCACTGACCCAATCCAGTGGCAAGCAAGATGGTAAACCTGAGCTCCAGCTGGTCATTCTGCAGTATAGCTGTCCCCCAGGCTTTCTGCCCTCGGTGGCCATTCTGCAATATAGCATTCCTCCCTTCTAACCCCTCCCTTTCTACGTGCTGGAAAATATTCCAGTTCCAGGCATGTCCGATTTGCCTGACATAACCAAACCCTGCCCTTGATTTAGTTAAGGTAAGAGAAAGCTGCATACCAAATGTGGTGTTCCTAGCTCTTACGGTTTAGGAGTTCTTCAAAAGGGGCATGTTAATAAGCAGGTTCTAAATATGCTAATGAGGCACTGCAATGAATATGCGGCACCTCATTAACATAATGATGGCTGCAGTGATTCAAAAGTGCGGCTTTTCGAATTGTGTGCACCTGTGGAGACGGGACCTTCTGAAAGGATGCTCCCAGTTTTCAAAAGGCCTTCTTCCTATCTGGTGATCAAAAGAAGGGCTTTCGAAAACTGGGGTGGTCCTTTCGGAAGGTCCTGTCTCCATGGGCGGTGTATGATTTGAAAAGCCGCACTTTTGAATCACTGTGGCTGCCATTATGCTAATGAGGCGCTGCATATTCATTACAGTGCCTCATTAGCATCTTTCGAACCCACTCATTAACATACCCCTTTCAAAAGGAAGGGGCACATGTAGACCCAGCCATAGGGTGCATCTACACTTACATTCCTCTTTTGAAAGAGGTATGCAAATGAGGTAAATAAAATGCAAATGAGTTATAAATTTGCATATTTGGTACCTCATTTGCATTTTCTAATTTCGAAAGAGTTTCTTTCAAAAGAAGAAAGGCAGTGGAGATGCTGCTCTTTCTAAAGTAAACCCCTCTTCAAAAGAAACCTTCTTCCCCTTATTTAATTGTCATTTGCATGCATCTTTCAAGAGAGGAATGCAAGTGTAGATGCACCCATGTATAGAGTTGTGAAGCTGTATACATCTGAAATGCTTTGTAGGGCCCAGAGCTGCAATTTACAATGTGCAAAGGGTGGCTGACAGACATCACCGAATCCTGGGCAAAGCGGGGGTTCTGTACTGTGGGCCTCCCAGAAGGTGCAGGGCTAGATGACAGTATCCTCCACCCAGCCCTGAGTGCCATCCAGACCCTGCCACACAGGGCTCCAGTGGCAATTTAAAGGACAGTAATGGCAGTGGTGGGCCAGGCCCTTTTAAATCACTGAGCCCCAAGGCAGTTGCCTTCTTTGTTCTCCTCCTCCTACCTCCTGCTGTTGGCCCTGAATGCATAGCAAGGCAGCTGTTTTCAGAGGAGCTAATTTCAGAATACAGACTTAAAACACAAATAGTATTAACATGTGTGATTTGCTAAATGCACTATATTGTTTCAAGACAAACCCTAATTGGAACTCAGGCTATCAAGTCACCTGCAATGGGAAATCTGAACAATTTTTCCTTTCATGCATGTGACATTTTGCCTGTGAATGCATGAATAAGGAAATAAAGGCTGTGCCTTACCAAGACGATTTGTTTTCTCTTCGTGATAGATAGAGTTGCACTGGGTGATTATTTTATTTCCAGTGTGATATACGATTGACAAAGGCTTTTTTCTTTCGAGAAAAAACAATGTAAAAGAATGACATTGATTTGAAATTGTGCCTGGTGCAGATGGTAATCACGCTGACATAATTGCTTTAGGAGTTACCAAATAAATTGCAGTCTTTGACTGTGAAATTTGATCAAATGCTGAATTTCATTGACAGTTGTGGCTCTGAGAATATTTATTCAGATTCTAATGTGCCTTGTGAAGATGTTGCTAATTGTTCTGGAGAGGCTATGTCAGCCAAATAAATTCTTACAAATGTGATGCAATATGATTTTTCCCTCTCTCTAGAGTATCAGCAACATCTATGAGGCTTAGCAACATTTTCACCTGACTGTGATGTGGCAAATAGCACAGGCTGCCATTAGACTAAACACACCTGTGTATGCAGATTGGAAACTACAGTGAGTCACAGGCATTCAGTTTTTTGCAACAGGGAGGACAAAAAGGCTTGGTGTGTGTGGTCAGTTACTGCTTTCTTGTCAAGGGTGTTTATTTTGGAGTGTTAAGGCTGTTCCCCACTTTACTCCAAGTGCAGAGGGCGGGGGCTCGCAAGAGACCTTAAAAGTACCTTGCCTCTATAGGCTTCTGCTTACAAGTTTCCCAAGGTCACAGATTCCCTGACCTTGAGAGGCAGCTGCCACCATCCATGTGAGCACCTCTCTTTAGAAACTGGAAGACGAACATGGGATGTGTCCCTGTGGGGTATCCCCAAGCTCTTCAACCTCCCTTAGCAGAGGGCTTGAAAACAACAAGAGGGAAAAAGAAAAGCCTGCCATCTCTGAGAGCTGACTTTTCAGTCTCAGGCATGCATACATTCAGAACCTTCTCTAGGATGCAGGAATCAAATCCCCCTCTCTTCTCCCATTGCCTCACCTGGCTGCTTGTAACATAGAACTCCATGTCTGGGTTTAATCCTTTACAGGCATTCATTCATAACATGGAAGTTACGTCTACACGTGAAGCCTACTTCGAAGTAGCTTATTTTGATGTAGCGACATCGAAATAGGCGATTTTGTTGAATAACGTCTACACGTCCTCCAGGGCTGGCAACGTCGACATTCAACTTCAACGTTGCGCAGCACCACATCGAAATAGGCGCAGCGAGGGAACGTCTACATGCCAAAGTAGCACACATCGAAATAGGGGTGCCAGGCACAGCTGCAGACAGGGTCACAGGGCGGACTAGTACTTCCGGGGCAACAGCTAGCCGCTCCCTTAAAGGGCCCCTCCCAGACACACTCAGCCTGCACAGCACGCGGTCTGAAGAGCCATAGGCACACAGACCTAGGGCAACGCAGTCATGGACCCCCAGCAGCAGCAGCAGCAGCAGGAGCAGCAGCCAGAGGTCCACCCAGCCCTCCTGGCAGGAGCAGGGCTCACCCTGATCCATGCCATGCGGGAGACAGCTGAGCACCTCCTTGCCACACCGGAGGAGGAGCGGCCCCCAGGGAAGCAGGGCTCAACCCCCAACCCTGCAGCTCCCCGACCCCACCCCCCGCCTCACACGCCGGCGGCTGTGGAGCTACCCCACCAGCACCGACTGGTGGGAGCGGCTGGTGCTTGAGGAGTGGGACGATGACCGCTGGCTCAGGAACTTCAGGATGAGCCAGCAGACATTTATGGAGCTGTGCCAGTGGCTCACCCCCGCACTCAGGCACCAGCACACTGCCATGCGGCGTGCCCTCCCAGTAGAGAAACGGGTCGGCATTGCTGTCTGGAAGCTGGCCACTCCAGATAGCTACCGATCCATGGGACAGCAGTTTGGCGTCGGCAAGGCCACCGTCGGGGCTGTCCTCATGGAGGTAAGAGGACCCACGGGGGGTGGGGAGGGCAAGTGGGCCCTGGCAGAGCAGGGCAGGGGAGGGGAGGGGAGGGCAGGGCAGGGCAGGGCAGGGCTGGGCCACGCACACCCTGCTCACCCCTCATTGGTGCTCTCCCATGTGCTTTCCCTGCAGGTCGTGCATGCCATCAACGCCATGCTCCTCCACAGGCTCGTGAGGCTGGGGGACCCAGATGCCACCATCGCGGGCTTTGCCACGCTGGGCTTCCCCAATTGCTTCGGGGCTCTGGATGGGACTCACATCCCCATCTGCGCCCCACAACACAGTGGAGGACGGTACATCAACCGCAAGGGCTACCACTCAGTGGTCCTCCAGGCCTTGGTGGACAGCCGGGGCTGTTTCCAGGACGTTTATGTGGGCTGGCCTGGCAGCACCCACGACGCCCGGGTTTTCCAGAACTCGGGCCTGTGCCACCGGCTGGACGTGGGGACCTACATTCCCCAGCGGGAGATCCCTGTGGGGGACACCACCATGCCCCTCTGCGTCATTGCAGATACGGCATACCCCCTCCGGCCCTGGCTCATGCACCCGTACACGGGCCATCTCTCTGCCAGCCAGGAGCGCTTCAACCAGCGCCTGAACCACGCGCGCCAGGTGGTGGAGTGCTCATTTGGGCGCCTCAAAGGGCGCTGGAGATGTCTCCTGACCCGCCTGGATGCGGGCCCCAACAACATCCCCCTGATTGTGGGTGCCTGCTGCGCCCTGCACAATTTGGTGGAGAGCAAGGGGGAGGCCTTTTTTCAGGGCTGGGCTGTGGAAGCCGTCAGGGGCGACGTGCAGCCACCCGCTGCCCCCAGTCTCCAGGTGGACCCCGAAGGGACCCGGGTCTGGGAGGCCCTGCGGGCCCACTTCGAGGAGGCCGCGGGGTGAACTCCGCCAGGCCCCCCACTGCACACCCCCCCTTCCTCCACACCACAGAGCTCCCAACAGCACACCCCCCACACACTTCTCCTGGACAAATAAAAGCACGCACTCGTTGGTAAAATGAAACTGGTTTTTGAACTAATAACGACAAAACTATGTACAAGACCTACTAACTAAACCATAACATAAGAGTGAATAATAAAAAAGTTTCCATATATTTACATGTAACAAAAAAGAGAAAAACAGGGATTGCAAGGACGGGGAGAACTATTTACATGGGGGGGACTGGGCAAACGGGGGGCACAAATACATAAGTCCAACTATATACGGTGGGGGGCATGTCCTGGGCCCCACGCCCCTATAGTCCATCACTGGGGGTGGGCGGCCGGGAGCCCCACCTCGGCCACATCCCTGTCCGGGGCTGGCTGGAGGCTGGGCGGACCAGAAGATATATCCGGCGAGTCTCAGCTGGCCCCAGGTGTCCCTCGGCGGTCCGGCCCTCGGTGGCGGGTGGAGGGGCGACGATGGACGGCGTAGTGACGAGCGGAGCAGCGGGTGGCGCGGCGTGTGGAGCGGGCAGGGCGAGCACTGCGGCGGACAGCACAGCACAGGGGGCCAGGTAGTCCACGACACGGTTGAATGTCTCCATGTAGGCCCCCCATGCCTCTTGGCGCCAGGCCAGCGTCCGCTCCTGCAGGTGGAGGCAGCGTTGCTCCACCCGCAGACACTGCTCCATGACCTCCAGCTGCCGGCGATGGATGGCCAGCAGCTGGGGGTCCGTCGCCACCGTGTGGTGTTGCGGGGTCCGCCGTCTTGCCCGCCGTGGGGCCGGTCGGTCCTCCGCCGAGGGGCTGGCCTGGATCGATGGCCCCGGAGGGGATTCCGGGACCACTGAAGCCTCGCCGGCGCTCTCCGGTCCTTCCGATGGTGCAGCTACGGAACACAGGAGGGGGGAAGAAGAGTGGAGACAGGCGTTAGTGTGGGGCCCGAGCCGTGGCCCTTGTCCCCCCACCCCTGTGCTGCAGGTTCCCCATCCCTGTCCCCGGGAGATGCTGCTGTGATGGGGTTCAGGGGTCCCCCTGCACTGCACCCCGTCCCCTGGTGGGAGTGGCTCTCACTTCACTCAGCAGGGTCTGACAGGAGAGGTTTCTTAGGCCACAGATGCCCAGTTTCTCCCAGGAGTGACAGCACAGCAGTCAGAGACAGTCCTTCCAACCCGTCCTGGGGAGAAGACCCCAAGGGGTGCCCCTCTGGGGTGTAGCTTTCCCCCTCCTCAGGCTGGCTGCCTTCCAGCTCTCCCTTCCCCTAGCCTCTACCTGCGGCCCCCGCCTCCCCCCGATTCAAATCCAGCTCGGCTCCTCCCTCCTCTTTGTTCAGGGCAGAGGTATCACCTGCCAGCTGTAGCCCCAGGATCATCCTTTGCCCCTGGGAGCTATTCAGCTTGTTGCTCATATCTAGCCTGAGTCTCCCTTTTGCACTCCCCTCACTCCATCACATGCTGCTGCTGCTGCTGCTGCTGCTGCTGCTGCGGGGTATCCCACCCCCTCCTCCCGGGGGACCCTTGAGGTTCCGCTCCCCCCTGCCCCGGGGATGGAGCATGGCACTGTCGTGCCGGGGTGGGGGGCAGGGGCTGATGCACTCCTGTGAAGGACATGGCCCTGCTGTCCTTGGGGCCATGGCCATGTGGGCATGTGGGGGGCCCTGGGCACATATCTATTACCCCCGCCCCTCAACCCCGGGGGTGTACACCACAGGGGGGTACATACCTGTTGGTCCACTCCCACTGTCTGGAGATCCCCGGGGGGCAGACGCCCGGCTGCTGCTCCGGGAGGGCAGGAGGAGGATCTGCAGCCCGGACTCTGCAGAGGAGGAGCCCCCCCCACTTCTCCTCCTCCTGCCACGATGGCCTGGGGTTGGGCTCCAGGGGGGGCCCCCAAGGTGCGGGGCTTACCTCCGGGGTGGACTCCGGCTGCAGGGCCTGCTGGGGCTCATCGGCCAAGGTATCAAGGGTGGCCGGAGGGGAGGAGGTGTGCCGGGGGCCCAGGATGTCCCTGAGCTCCCTGTAAAAGGGCCAAGTGACGGGGGCGGCCCCAGATCGGCCGGCCGCATCCCGGGCCCGGACGTAACCCTGCCGCAGCTCCTTAACTTTAGTACTGACGTGGTCAGGAGTACAGGCAGGGTGACCCCGGGCGGCCAGGCCCTCAGCCAGCCGAGCAAACGCATCCGCGTTCCGCCTCTTGCTCCCCATTACCTGGAGCACCTCCTCCTTGCTCCAGAGTCCCAGCAGGTCCCGCAGCTCGGCCTCCGTCCAGGAGGGGCCCCGCTGCCACTTCCCAGCCTGGCTGCCCACCTGGCTGGCCTGGCTGCTCTGGCTCCCCTTAGGGGGGGTCCCCTGGGGGCGCTGGGGGGGCTGCTGGGCAGCCATGGCAGGTGCTGGCCCTGTTCTGGGTGGCTGAGGGACGTGCAGGCTGGCCGCGTGTCTGGGCTGCCGCCTGCATGTTCCCTCAGCTTCCTGCACAGGAAGGGAGGGGGAGGGGACCTTTAAGGGGCCGCTCCACACGGCCACCATTGAGCTGAGGGGCTGGAGAGAGCGTCTCTCAACCCCTCAGCTGATGGCCGCCATGGAGGACCCCGCAATTTCGATGTTGTGGGACGCGCAACGACTACACGGTCCCTACTTCAACGTTGAACGTCGAAGTAAGGTGCTATTCCCATCCTCTCATGGGGTTAGCGGCTTCGACGTCTCGCCGCCTAACGTCGAAGTTAACTTCGAAATAGCGCCCAGCGCGTGTAGCCATGACGGGCGCTATTTCAAAGTTAGTGCCGCTACGTCGAAGTAGCGTGCACGTGTAGACACGGCTGGAGTCTGCTGAGACTCAATAGCATTATTCACTCTATTTTTTAGCTGAAAGCCATCTAGGCTGTGTCTATACTAGCATTCCTCTTTCAAAAGAGGCATGCAAATGAGGGCAATCAAAAATAAAAATGACGCACAGATTTACATGTCTGGTGTCTCATTTGATATTCTTCTTTCAAAAGAAGAAAAGCAGTGTAGACGTGGCTCTTTTGAAAGTATACCCCATCTTAGAAAGAACCCGTCTTCCTTAAAAAAAGATAAAAGTAGAAAGAAGGGTTCTTTTGAAGATGGGGATTACTTTCGAAAAAGTCACATCTACACTGCTTTTCTTATTTTGAAAAAAGAATATGCATATGAGGTTCCAGATATATAAATCTCCATCTCATTTGCATTTTCATTTTCCCTCATTTGCATGCCTCTTTCAAAAGAGGAATGCTAGTGTAGACATTGCCCTAGTGTTTAGAAGTTCATTGAGGTTCAGCCTTCCACAAAGCTGCAAATTGCAACCGAAGAAACATCTCTCCCTCTCTTTCTTGGCTGCAGGAGCTGTAACTCCCTATGAAACTGAGCACACTTCATTAATATGAAATTGTTTTATATATTGATACTTTAGATATTTAGCCACTGGATGTATATTGTTTTTTTTTTTTCCTGCTTCTGCTCAACTTTATAACCTCTCTTTTGAATGCATCTTTTTTCTGGTGACTTTTTTTTTTTGGTGACTTTCGTTTAGATCAAGTGGCAGGGTGCTGTTTCATGGCGAGAAAGAGATGCAGCTAAGTTTTGAGTGGTCACGATGTGCAGCACTTTGACAGTAACGGAGAGGAAGCCATGCGAGTCTATACATTATCAAAACAAAAAACAGTCAAGTAGCACTTTAAAGACTAGCAAAATAGTTTATTGGGTGAGCTTTCGTGGGACAGACCCACTTCTTCAGACCACAGCCAGACCAGAACGGACTCAATATTTAAGGCACAGAGAACCAAAAACAGTAAGCAAGGAGGACAAATCAGAAAAAGATAATCAAGGTGAGCAAATCAGAGTGGAGGGGTGGGGGGGGAGGTCAAGAATTAGATTGAGCCAAGTATGCAGACAAGCCCCTATAGTGACTCAGAAAGTTCCCCTCCTGGTTTAAACCATGTGTTAATGTGCCGAATTTGAACATAAAAGCCAGCTCAGCTGCTTTCCTTTGAAGAACGGTGTGAAACTTCTTTTTCAGTAACAGGCATACCTTTAGGTCATTAACAGAATGCCCCATTCCATTAAAATGTTGTCTAACTGGTTTGTGGATCTGGAATGTTTTGATGTCTGTTTTGTGCCCATTAACCCTTTGTCTAAGGGAGTTAGAAGTCTGTCCAATATACAACGCATCTGGGCATTGTTGGCACATGATGTTAGTAAAACA
Organism: Carettochelys insculpta; assembly: GCF_033958435.1. Lineage (NCBI taxonomy): Eukaryota > Metazoa > Chordata > Testudines > Carettochelyidae > Carettochelys > Carettochelys insculpta. The sequence goes on from NC_134141.1 coordinate 99,653,349, forward strand.
AAAAGCAGTCAAGTAGCACTTTAAAGACTAGCAAAATAGTTTATTAGCTGAGCTTTCGTGGGACAGACCCACTTCTTCAGACCACAGCCAGACCAGAACAGACTCAATATTTAAGGCACAGAGAACCAAAAACAGTAAGTAAGGAGGACAAATCAGAAAAAGATAATCAAAGTGTGTAAATCAGAGAGTGGAGGGGTGAGGGGGAAGGTCAAGAATTAGATTGAGCCAAGTATGCAGACGAGCAGAAGTATGCAGAAGTGAGTCAGTACCACGAAAGCTCACCTAATAAACTGTTTTGCTAGTCTTTGAAGTGCTACTTGACTACTTTTTGTTTTGATAGTGTATAGACTAGCATGCCTTCCTCTCTGTTACTATTCGTGATGTTAGTAGTGTGAGTTCCAGGGATTTGTTCCTGTGTAATCAGCACATAGGAATGAATATTACAAACTGCTCTGGCACCACTGGCTTCATTGTAATTCAGTGTACGGGGGAACTGTAGCATAGAGTAATGAAAGCCATATTTGCTCTAAAGTAGAATGATTAATAAATTCAGTCTCCCACTTTAAAAAAGGCATGAAGCAATTACGGACTTCAGGAGTTAACAGAGTTGAAATGTTGCTGAAACTTAGTATGCAATTACAGCAGGTGGAAATGCTTGAATGAAATACATTTACTCAGTGTGCCACAGCAGTCAAAAAAGCAATCAGAATGTTGGGAATCCATTGAGCAAGGGAAAAATAATGCAGAAAATACCATACTGACACTATATAAATCCATTGGAAAGCTCACATCTTGAATACTGCTTGCAGATGTGGTCCCCCCATCTCAAAAAAGATATATTGGAATTGGAAAATGTTCACAAAATGGCAAAAAGACATGGGCTACATCTACACTAGCACTACTCTTGTGAAAGAGGCATGCAAATAAGGGAAATCAAAAATGCAAATGAGGCACAGATTTATATATTTTGCACTTCATTTAATATTGTTCTTTTGAAAGAGCTTCTTCCAAAAGAAGAGAAGCAGTGCAGATGTGGGTCTTTTGAAAGTAAAACCCATCTTCGAAAGAACAAACTTCTTCCTATTTTTTTTTAAAAGGAAGAAGGGTTCGTTTGAAGATGGGGTTACTTTCGAAAGAGCTGCATCTAAACTGCTTTTCTTGTTTTGGAGGAAGCTCTTTCGAAAGAAGAATATGAAATGAGGTGCCAGATCTGTAAACCTTTGCCTCATCCGCATTTTTGATTTCCTTCATTTGCAAGCCTCTTTCAAAAGAGGAAGGTTAATGTAGATGTAGCCATGATTAGGGGTATACAACACAGAAGAGACTATTAAGACCATGACTTTTCAGTTTGAAAAAGAGATGACTAAGGGGGGATATGATAGAGGACTATAAAATCATGACTGGTGTGGAGGAATTAGATAAGGAAGTGTTATTTATTCCTTCTCATAATACAAGAATGTGGGCTGCTAAATGAAATCAATAGGGAACAGGTTTAAAACTAGAATTTTTTCAGACAACACACAGTCAACTTGTGGAACTCCTTGCCAGAGGTCCAATACTATTGTCAGGGATTTTTACCATTCCCTAGGTATAATTGTCCCTGTGGGACAGGGAATACAAGCCTTTGGCCATATAAAATCAGTGCAGGCACATGAAAAATCCAAAGTGTCATAGGCTGCCATTTAGCAGCAGCTTCAACGGTCACTTTTTGTCAGTTGGTTTCCCCGGTAACCTGAACTTATGAATAATCAATGAACAGGTGTTCAAAATCATGGCCTCTGTTTGGGCGAGACTCCAGGTTTCTGGAAGCTTCTGAGCCCAGGAGGACCTGACTGAAAACAGGTTGATGGAATTTTAGTATGCTGATTAAATCATGAATAATACATGAGGGGACAGAATAAAAGCAGGTGCTGCAGAGGGCTCTGTGGCCCTTGGGAGCGCAGTACAAACTGTGCACCCTACACAGGGAGGTGTTGGCCACTTGTGGCATCCACCAGCCCTCAGGTGGTGAAGGCTTTGCGAAGATTTGTTGGAGCAGAGCTGATCTCACCTGGGCAGAGCTAAATCACACAGCATTGCCCTGTCACCGCGGTGCCATCGCACGCTAGCAGCGTTTCCCCTCACCACCGCCAGGAGCAGCAAGCGGCCTCATGGGGAAGTGACCGGGTGGCGAACTGGCCCACCTCATGGTGGGTACTGCGTACCCAGTCACGGAACCTGAGGCTGCCATCTTGTCTTCACCAGCTGCCTTCGACACCACCTACGACTTCACCGGATTAGACCTCGACTTACCTGATTGTGACAACTGCTACCGGACTTGACGTGTAATTTTATTCACCAGCCCACGTCTTTATGTGGCACTCATAGACATTTTCTCTTAAACTAGCCTGGGATACCAGGACCCTCAGTGAGGGAGCAGGGGTAGCTCCCCTGCTGTGTGCCCTCCCTGGCGGGGGAGGGGGCAGTACCTGGGGGCCTGACCCCTGAGGCCGGGCCTGAAAGCCCAGGCTGGGATATTACTTCAGATATTTTAAAAGCAGATTTAATTAATAATTTTGTTAATATTTATTAGGTATACATTTGTTTAATAATTAGTATTATTAGTATTTATTAGACTCTTAGTTATTGTAATTGTTGTGTAAAAATAGGTGAAGGTTCAACCTCCCTTATCCCCTTTTGCCTATCCCATCTCTATATAAAAATATATTGAAGGTGTAGGCATAGCCACCCTGCCTCCCCAATTACTCTTCACCCTAAGGGACCTGAGGAAGAGCATATTGCCTCCCAGGTATCCTCTAGCAAGGCTTATTGGAGTAGCAGGTGCCCCCAGAAGAAAAAAGAGGGACAGCCCTGACAGCCTCCTAGCCCTACCCCTTTGGGGCAGGCGAGGACCCTACCCCCAGTAGGGGGTGAGAGTAGCAACCTCACCCCTCCTTTCTAAAGGGAACAGCGGGGATTCAAAACCCTAATCCTAAGTATACTTACCTGTATCTATTCTCCTAACCAATTTTCTGCCTTCCGGTTAAACAAAGTCTGAAGACATCTGTCAGGAATCAACAAGGACACAATGTTTATTGTAAGTTTATGAGAGTCATTCAGAGTTGATACAATTTAAATTTAATGGTGTTCCTCAAATAAAAATTTTAGTTACTTTGTTACAACTTTAACCCTTGTCCTGGTCTCGTCTCCGCCAGCCACTTCTTTCCAGGAGGCCTTAGCAGGGACCAGAGCGTACCGGGGTGGCACTCTCCCATCTTGGGGTTGCAGCAGGGTTCTGGTCGGGTCCTGGGACCTGTGAACAGGAGGTTCACACCCTCCTCGTTCAGGGACTCATTTAAATTCCCATATTTATAACCTGTCCATCAAGAGAGTCCCGACAACTATAAAGAAAAAGAACTAGGTAAGCTCATGGAGACGGGGTCCATCAAGCCTAATAGCCAGGATGGACAGAGATGGTATCCCTATCCTCTGTTTGCCATAAGCTTTGAATGGGCAACAGGGAATGTATCACCTGGGCTGCATCTGCACTACATTCCCCTTCGCAAATGTGGCCGATCGAGAATGCAAATAAAGTGCTGATTTACGTATCACATTTCACTTGCATAATGGCAGTCACTCGCTGTTCCTGAAGTGCTGTTTTTGGAAGAAAACAAGCAGTGTAGACAGAGCTCATTCGAAAGCAAACCCCATTTTTGAAAGAACCTTTCTTCCTGAAAATCAGCACCTCATTTGCATTTCTGATCATCCACATTTGCATTCCCTTTCCAAAAGGGGAATGTAGTGCAGACACAGCCCTGATGATTACTTGGTCTGCACATTCCACCTGGGGGACCTGGCACTGGCCATTGTCAGGTGACAGGATACTGGGTCAGATGGCCGTTTGTGACAGAGTGTGGTCATTTTTATGTTTTTATAGTCTAGTGATTCAAAAGTATTATTGGTACAACATTAGATACAGTCATCTTAGCAATATCTTGCTGCTACTATTACTATCATTCTTGCCCCCGCTGTTGTTCAATAGGTGGTCTTTTATGACCAATGAAACCCTGCATTGATGATTACTCAGGAATGCAATGTATCCCTGCAAGGATATGAGTATTTATCTTTTTCAATCCATTTTAAACAGCTATGGAAAATTTGGACAGCTTTTTTTGTAATTCTGTGCTTGTATATACTAATAAGAAGAGAAAGATTAAAGGTAGGTAGCTATTAATAATTAAAAGATAGTTCTCTTACCTAGGAACCCACTCACATTTTATACGTGATCAAACTTGGTTTTGAGCTTGTCTTAAAAACTAGGCACTCTTTTGACATGAGAGTGGAAGGGGGAAAAAAGTGGAAGAATCAAAAAGAAACTTTCTGGTCCAAAAATTGTCTAAAGCTTTAATGGACAAAATGCATTAGAGGAATGTTAGTCTGTTGAATTATTTATGCTGACTTTTAGTTGTTTTTGAGACAATGGCTGAGTGTCTCTATTTCACTCTTTGTGCCTCTTCTAAGATACTTCTTCAAAGGATAAGGCCAGGTCTTGAATCTCTCTCATGCTCGAGCACAGAAAGCTTGGAGCAGCTTCCACACTGCAGCTTTTTCTAGAATGAGGCAAATAGAAAATTTAAGACATAATAAATTCCATGTTTATATTTTATAGTTCTATTTTAATTACATTTATATACAGGGAAGTAAAACAGTTCTGCTGGGATACTACTTATCAGGTCAGCCAGTGTTTCTCAGCCCCTACTCTAGTGTGGTGCTTATGACTCTTTTCAATTTAAAAAACACAGAAGAGATCAATACAAATTAGTTACATCCTTAAAAAAAAAAGAGAGACTGAAAAAGTAAAACAGCGCCCTACATAAGAGATATGGCCTCAAACAGCCACCAGGTTTGGCTTTCCTTTTTCCTAGCAGGAGATTTCTGCATTAACCTAAGTAAATTGTAAACTATTTATAGATTGAACCTTAATGTTCCTTGTTCCTTTTTATTTTGTCTCCTGAGCTTTCCAGAACTGAAATATCCATTGGTGAGAAACATGGTATAATCAAATTTCATCTTTTTTACTGTTACTTATGCTATAACAAATGTGACCGGGTCCATGTATCTCCTGGGCCTCAGTCCATGGTCCCATCATGTGGGACCTGGTTGCCCTTGCTGGGTCTTGGGCTTTTGTCCCTGGACTTGAAGGGCCATGGGTCAAAGCCCCCATCCCCCAGTATGGTTAGGCTGAGCCCTGAGGTTTCCTGCAGGAGCTGCTCACCTGCTCTGCTGTTACTATTGGTTGTTTGCACCTCTCTCTAACTCCCTCCTTGCTTGTTTGAATCCCCAACCTCCTCCTACACTTCCCTTCCCCCGCTCTAGTGGAGGAAGATTTTTAAAAAGGCAGCCTCAAGTGGAATCAGCTGGCCCTAGTTGATTTAGTGCAGCCTCTTCCATGTTGGTCTCACTCTCCCTGATTGCCAGAGCTGTTTTGAGCTACTTTTCCTCTTGGAAGTTGCTCCCCTGGCCTCACCCAAATTATTTACTTTCTTCTGAAAGAATACAATAGTGTTCTGACAGGAATATTTCATTTATAATGGGCTTTTTTTGCATGTACATGTGCATTTACCTGTATCCTTGATAGGTGCAGAAGTGTGTATTAAAAGAAAAACATAAACCTATAAAAAATGGCTCTCAAACTTCAACACAGGATTGTTGCATTTACCACAATAAAATAAAACAAGTCAATGAGAGCATCATCCAACTGTCTCATTTCCTATATTTGTTGGTTGCAAATTAGGTTTAAAGTGTTAAAATATATACTTAATAATGAATACCTATGCAATGGGATCACTAGTTATGTAAAGAATTTGCATCTTATTATTTTACTAATTCTTCATTTATTTGCATTTTAAAAACCACAGTATTGTACCAGCTGTCTGACCTCCTCCATAAGAGTCACATGCTTTGTTTTCCAGCTACTCAGAATAACTTTAAATTCCATCCATTTTATTTTCTTAATGATAATATCAACACTTCAGATATCTGCATTTCTTTCCGTCTCAATGGGATACTGTGACAAACCCTCAAATATAGCATTGAATTCTAACATTGCCATTGTCTTTAAAACTGTATCATCCAGATCTTAAATTTGTTCTCCTTGATTATATTTAGTTCTTTTTCTTCCATTGTAGCCGTATGACGTGCATACCATTGTACTGTATGTATTATTTCAGACTAAACTAACAAAGTTTGTTATGTTCTTAGTTTGATAAGACATGTTGTTGTGTCTCATGTGGCCTGGGTCTTAAAAGGTTTGGGTAATGATAAGTGTTCTAGGTTTTCAGACCCATAGATATTGTATTGTTTGGGGATTCTCAGCCTTTCCCTTACTGTGACCACCAAAATATTTAGCTACTTTAAACTGAGATGTGAACCTGAATCTCTGGTGGTAGCTTCTATGCTGCCTGAAAGGGGGTATTATAAGAATACATGACATGGTTTATAGCATTTTGGCCACGTGAAGCACACCCAAATGCAGAGGTATAGAAATTCAGAGTCCATGTGAAACCAGATGCATGGAAATGAAACTGGAAAACAACTTCCTAGGAAACTGCTGGGGATGCTCATGAACATTGAGAGCCAGTGACTGACAACTTCTATGCATTATGTACTTCAGATATATTTTAATATTTAGTTTTTGATAGTGCTTAAAGAAACCAACACATTAAATCTAATGGGTAAATTGCTAATTACAAATGACAGTAATTCTCAATAGTTCCCAATAAAATCACTTGCAATCACCTTGTAGGTTGGATTTTGAAGATGGCCCGTTGTGAGCAAAAATTTGATGTTTTGTCTTTCTCTACTACTAATACAGGAAACTCCATATACCTAAAATTGCCCTAAAATAAGTTCTGGAATATTGGGCTTGATTTATCAGTACGCAATTTTCTTATAAAAGATACGGGTCAAATCCTCTGCTGAAGTAGACTCATGTAGCTCTATTGAAGCCAATGGAAATGTACTAGCCCCTTCTTTTTGTCCCATCTGAGTTTCACATTTAAAGCTGTTGACTCTTCAATTACCTTGATCGTTTTTTCCCCCCTATGCTAAACTTATTTATGCAAGAAGTTATGATATTGATGTAATGAAGTTTTCATTTTGCATCTAAAAGTTATTCTTATGAGAGCAGCTGTATAACTGCTCTCCCTGGTATAGCAAGCAGCAAAGTATTACCAAGATGCTTTTTATCACACTATCACATTATGTGGACACAAGTTAAAATAAGCAAATGCAATTCTTTCGCTGGATTCTATCTGAAAATAAGGGGTGTTGTTCCCATGTATCTTAAGGATCATTTGAGCCTAACATAAAGAACGGGCCAGATCCTCATCTGGGGCAAATATGGAAAATTCCACTGACTTCAGTGAATCTAAGCTGATTTGCACCAGTTTAAATGTTAGAATTACACACACATCAGTAAAATAGGCTTGAGTAGGCTCTAATGATTATGCTTAGAGCTGTGGTTTTGTTAGAGCAAATGCTACAAAATATTTTATAAATGAGTCATGGAAAATTATGGTTAACTCACAGATTTTGTGACTCATTGATTTTTGCATTGTCTTGTCCCACCCACTCTTTTAGCTAAATTCTTTTCATCTCTCTACATGAAAGTGGGAATGGCAAGTGCTTTCCCCCTGCACTGCGAAGGTAATAAGAACAGAGCAGAAGGTCTGTTCACCAACTTCCACCCCATCAGAAGGGCCAATGAAAGGGAGCAGGCAGAACTGAACACACTACTCCAGCTGAGTGGAGTAGAGCAGAAGAATTACTTCTCACATCTTGTTTGCAACACTCCTGCTAATGCATCCGAGAATAATGTTGCGTTTTTTTGCAACAGTGGTACAAGCTTGACCCATATTCGTCTTGCTGTCCACAATAACCCCTAGGTCTCTTTTTGCAGTACTCCTTCCTAGATATCCATTCCCCATTATGTGTGAAACCAATCGTTCCTTCGTAAATGAAGTAATTTGCATTTGTTCTTATTGAATTTCATCCTAGTTACCATAAACCATTTCTTAAGAACATAAGAACATAAGAATGGCCATACTGGGTCAGACCAAAGGTCCATCTAGCCCAGTATCCTGTCTGCCGACAGTAGCCAATGCCAGGTGCCCCAGAAGAGGTGAACCGAAGACAATGATCAAGCGATTTGTCTCCTGCCATCCATCTCCCGCCTTCGACAAAAGGCTAGTCACCATACCTTACCCCTTACTAATAGCCATCTATGGACCTAACCTCCAAATATTTATTGAGCTCTTTTTTAAACTCTGTTAGAATCCTGGCCTTCACAGCATCTTCTGGTAAGGAGTTCCACAGGTTGACTGTGTGCTGTGTGAAGAAAAACGTTCTTTTATTAGTTTTGAACCTGCTACCCATTAATTTCATTTGGTGTCCTCTAGTTCTTATATTATGGGAACAAGTAAATAACTTTTCTGTATTCACTTTCTCCACACCATTCATGATTTTATATACCTCTATCATATCACCCCTCAGTCTCCTCTTTTCTAGACTTAAAAGTCCCAGTCTCTCTAGCCTCTCCTTATATGGGACCCGTTCCAAACCCTTAATCATTTTAGTTGCTCTTTTCTGAACCTTTTCTAATGCCAATATATCTTTTTTAAGGTGAGGAGACCACATCTGCACGCAGTACTCAAGATGTGGGCGTACCATAGTTTTATATAGGGGAAGTAAGATATTCTTTGTCTTATTCTCTATCCCTTTTTTAATTATTTCTAACATCCTATTTGTTTTACTGACTGCCACTGCACACTGCCTGGATGTTTTCAGAGAACTATCCCGATAATTCCAAGATCTCTTTCCTGATCTGTTGTAGCTAAATTTGCCCCCATCATATTGTATGTATAATTGGAGTTATTTTTCCCAATATGCATTACCTTACACTTACCCACATTAAATTTAATTTGCCATTTTGCTGCCCAATCACTCAGTTTGCTGACATCTTTTTGAAGTTCTTCACAGTCTGCTTTGGTTTTGACCATCCTGAACAGTTTGGTGTTATCTGCAAACTTTGCCACCTCACTGCTTACCCCTTTCTCTAGATCACTGACGAATAAGTGGAACAAGATTGGTCTCAGGACTGACCCTTGGGGAATGCCACTAGTTACCCCCTTCCATTGTGAAAATTTACCATTTATTCCTACCCTTTGTCTCCTGTCTTTTAACCAGTTCCCAATCCATGAAAGGATCTTTCCTCCTAACCCATGACCACCTAATTTACATAAGAGCCTTTAGTGAGGGACTGTGTAAAAGGCTTTCTGGAAATCTAAGTATACTATGTCTACTGGATCCCCCCTGTCCGCATGCTTGTTAACCCCTTCGAAGGACTCTAATAGATTAGTAAGACATGACTTCCCTTACAGAAACCATGCTGACTTTTGCTCAACAAATCATGTTCCTCTACGTGTCTGACAATTTTATTCTTTACTATTGTTTCTACTAATTTGCCCAGTACTGACACTAGACTTACCGGTCTATAATTGCTAGGGTCTCCTTTGGAGCCCTTTTTCTTTACTTTGTCCAGGTCATTTTGAATTTCCATCCTATCCTACAAAGCACATGTAGCCTCTCCCAGGTTGGTCTCATCCATAAACTTTATAAGTGTACTTTCTATGCCATTATCCAAATCATAGATGAATACATTGATCATAATCAGTCCCACAACTGATCCCTGCAGAACCCTACTTCTAATGACCTTAGAGCATGACAGCAAACCATTGATGAGTACTCTGGAAATGGTTATCTAACCACTTGTGTACCCACCTCATAGTAGTCCCATCTAGGTTGCATTTTCCTAGTTTGTTAATGAAAAAGTCATATGAGACGGTGTCGAAAGCTTTGCTAAAGCCTAGATATAGCACATCTGCTGCTTCCCACCTATACTCAAGGTTTTCAGGCTGGTTTGACAAGATTTGTTCCTGACAAACCCATACTGACTCTTACTTATTACTATATTATCTTCCAGATAGTTGCAGATTGATTCCTTAATCATTTCCTAATATGAAAAATCATCCCTCATATGCAGGTAACTGATCTCCTCCCAATAAGGCAGTAAGGCCCAGTAAGGCTGTCTGTTTCCAGTCAATTCTGTTAATATACAGCCTGACAGTGCATATTAAATGATATTAAAAATATCTGAACCAATGTTAGAAATCCAGGTTTCATCAACCAGAGAGAGAACTGGAAAATTGCAGTGTAACCTCTCATGTCTGACCGTATTTTGATGATGAATCTAATTTTGCTCATATTCATTAATAGTAGCTTTTTATGACATAGGATCAATCCTGCTGGGCCTGTCAGCTCCCTAAGCTTGTCATGGAAGCATTTCAAACCAAGCTAAATCTATATTTCGATAACATGGCTTTGACTTTAATGAAACCCCTTTTTATCCTGATGAGTATATTAATTTTAGTTTTAATTGCAAAATCTACTTCCACAAATTAATAATCCAGATCTTCAGTGGGCCTAAATGTCATCTCATAGAGCAGTAGCAAAATGATGAGCAGATTTCACTGTATCCGTTTTCTTGTGGGTTCTGCTGACACAAGATGGCTTCGTGTACATCAATTGAAATGTATTAATTTAAAACACTATTCACTAGCATAAACTCACCATCTCACTAAGTGAGTTGTGTGTTCACAAGGAAAAGGACAAAACATCATAATTTCATCTCAATATACCTGAATCCAGCACACATGGACACGTGCCTCCCTCCACCCACACAAAAAATGAAAAAAAAATAAAGAAAAAACAGACAAGAAGGAATTCAGCATTTCATTTTTTTTGTTCTGACACAACTTCTAAAAACAACAGACTACAAGTTTCTTAAAACCCCAAATTTCTTTATGTCATTGTTTTCCTGATATTCAGCAGTATAATTCCTAATTCTAGTCATCATACTTTGCTCTAAATTAATAAAAATGGACCCTATTGCATTATTGATTTGTTTGAAAGCAGACCACCGTATTGAATTTAACAGGGCATTGTTTTTAAATACAAAAGTAGCACAGTATGACAACAAACAAATGAAAATTCTTCAAATACTAGTTTGCTTTTCCTCTGCCTCCTAAGTCTGACCTAAGCTGATGCTTTCAAAGAAACAGAATGATTTTGATTTTGTATTGAAGGTTCAGACTAATATGAATTTGGCATAAATTATGACACAGCAGGAGGAAAAAGGAAGCAAAATTTGTGAGTTTAAAATAAATTATCCATAAAGATTAACTGAACCCAGTCTATGATAACACAAATGTTTTTCAAAGTTGTCTTAAGGAGAATTCCATTCAGGTTGCCTAGTATTTTGGAAGAAGACAGAATGTTTAGTTTAAGTCAGGAGCTGAATGATTAATATCTGGAACAAATTACTGTGGGAAGTGATGGATTCTTCACCTGTTGCCTTCAGTTACACTTTAGCCAACCTCAGTAGAGAGGTAAATGGTTCGCGATATACTGCAAATCAAATTAGATTATCTATTTGGCCTTCCTGGCCTTAAACCCTATGAATCACTGACATGAAAACATTTAGCTAGAAGAAATTGTAAAACATAGTATTTTCATGATGAATAGAAATGCTTTTCTTTATTGTTTTCTATTAAATAAGGAATAAAACAAGTCCTTAATACTATGTTTAGCCCCTCCTTGTTTGGGGTTAAAGGGAGGAAAGAAGTAGGCATAAATCCTCAAATAAACGTCACCTTTTGAAGTCCAGCACTCTGGGAGGTGCTTTGAGCAGCTGGGCTGACAGCTACCCTGGTCCCAAGGGCAAGGTGAAGGTGGGGGCCTGGCTCGCACCCCTGGAAGGGCCAGCCAAGAGTGGAAGGGGCAAGGTTTAGGGCAGCAGCCCTAGGCCCCCTATGCTCCCCCAGAGCCACACACAGAGCAATGGCACAGTGCTCCATGGCATTTCAAAGGGGCCCAGAGGTCCAGGCAGTGATACTTCAGCACCAGGGGTAGCTGTAGCTCCAGATCCCTTTGAAATCTGACCCCTTTGCCCCTCCCATCTGCTGGCTTGGTTTTGAAAGTTGTCTTATGAATGTGACAACCCGTGCACCACTCTCCTAAATGTCTCAGTCTTCAGGACGGGAGACAAAGACAGTTAAATCATCTGTTGCCATCAACATAAATAGACATATCAGAAACAGAACAGTTCAACTGAGCAGAATAGAGCTCCATCAAACACTGCTGTGGGACACTTTATGGCATTCTACCCTACCAGGTAATAATCCCTTGGTAGAGGATTAACCCAGTTAAATATTTTATTCTCCTTGTTTTGCACTTTTCCTAGTGCAGGGACATGATTTGTCTCACAAAGTACCCCCTGAAATGGAAATGCAAAACAAAAGAGACGAGGTTTATTCACCTTCCTATAGCATCTTACAATCACAGATCTCAAAGTAATTCATAAACATGCTAGTTACACCCTTCGCCTCCATTATTCTCATTACATATGTGGGTGGAAATGAGGTACAAGCCACTTAAGAGATTTGCACAGGAAGTCTTTGGCAGACCCAGGGATCCAGCCTACAGACAGAAACCACATACTTACAAAACAAATTTCCTCTAGACACATGCAGACACCTGAGACCACACACGCGTATATGTGCATGCATGAGCACACAAACACACACAGAAGGTTCCATTGAAATGACTGTGTAAGGAAGAAAAATCTGTTTGTTTTTAAACAGCCCTTAATGTATTCATAAATGTCCTCTAGGACTTTGTTCAGCCATTGTAAATGATCTATGTAAATCAACACAATAAATAATTAAATTGCCTTTATAAAGCTTCCCACATTTCATCTCTGTGAGAGATTTCCTAATGCACGAGCCTAGTCATGTTTGTATTTAATTTACTAAGTTTGTCAAAAGAAGTAGCAAAGCTAAATTATCTCCTCTGCATAGTGGACTTGAAAGAAACGAATGGTAACAGTAATCAAGAATGAAATATGTAAGACTGCAGGAAAATTACACAACTGCAGAGAAGAAATGTGTGCATATATATCAAAATATCATGCGCTTCCACTTTCCAACTTTTATATATATATATAATATGAGAAATAATGAAATGATCCAGCAGAAACGACAAGAAAGCTGGGAAGTGGAAAACCATGATATTTTGATATAAAACACATTTTACCAACAAAGAAGCATTACAAAGAAGACATGTAGATGGGCTATGTAATTGTGTATGAGTGAGATGTGCAATGTAAACAAAGATACAACTAGGGCTGGTAAGTAATTTTTTTACCATCAGAAAATACTTCATCAAAACCAAACCATGTAAAACCACAGTATGGCAAAAGAAGTGAGACTGCCTGTACCTTGGTGGTTAGGTCACTAACATATCTCCTATGATGATCCTCTTGCAAATCTCTCCTCTCTTTAAGGCCAGCACCAGTGATAAATTGTTCTCTGAATAGGCAGAGCAGTGACTTGAACTGGGGAATCCCCCAATGCAGCCAGTAGCCTGATCATGATTGTATGGAGTGTGATTTTTTATTACCCTTACCCTCCAATACAGACCACCGAGATAGTATTCAGATAAGATTTGTAATGAGGAGTCTCATTATTTACCAAATATGCACACACTTAAAATGTTTGTAGTGGCCAGTGAATATAAACAAATGTAAGGGCATTTAACAATATTTGGGCATACCAAGAGCAATATACTTGCGTGTGTATGTTGGTAGGCCTGACAGAGGCTCCATTTTGCTAAAAGAACAGGTGTAATAGTGGCAAACAGCAGAAAAGATAATGGATGCTGAGTTTGGACTCAATCTATTCATTTCATCAGTATCTGACAGTGCTCAACCCTTTTCAGGATCGGGACCCTAATGATTATTTAGTGAGCTCATATATTTTTCCTTTCCTGTAGTATTTTATGGATTTAAGTCTTCATGAGCTTCCGTACTATAACACAGTAAATATTAGAAGGTTAGTACTAACTAAGGTAGGTGTTAGCTAGTGATGGAAAATCAACACATTGATAGCTGTCACATTTATAGTTCCTGATCCTGTCAGCATGTAAGTGCTTGCTTTACTTTAAGCTTGCAAATAGTCATATATACAGATAATTTGAAGAACAGGAGTAGCCAGATTAAGAACATGACTGAGTCCATGCAGGATCAGAACATTATGCAGAGTGTATTTTTCACCAGATGAGAACAAACAAGATAGGGGACTACTGTTATTGGAATTTGGGAAACAATACATTTGAGGTAAGTGAAATACACCTATGATTTGAGTATAGAGGGATGTTCAGAAGCCATTGTGAGTCACTGTTCAGCATTTTGCAAGGTCACTTTGGTTCTGGCTGTGCCAGGTAGGACTCTGTGGTTGACTGCTGTGGAAGCTGTAGTCCAAGCAATGAGATGATACTTGGCACCAACTAGAAAGCTTCTAGAGGAACAGAAGTTTTGCTTTCTTATGAAACACTTACTTAGTCCTGCTAGACAAGAAGAAACTTTTAACAACAAAACACCCTTATTTTCACAGTCCTATCACTTGGAAAAAATATAAAAAGTCTTGCTTTAAAAACAAATACCAAATCAGAATTAGCAATCTAAGGCTATGGTTCAATGTGACAAAATTACTAAAGCAGGTAAGGAAGACTTGCACAGTACAGTAGATTTAGAGGTGTAGTAAAATGTTTTGTTAGTTTGCATGAATGAGTGAATACTTAAATGGAGATCATCAAGGGTTTGCAAAATAGTAAGCAAATCTACATGATTTAAGAAAATGACAGGAGCAATGAATCACGCAATGTAGTTTACAAAACAAAAAAGCAAAAAAAGCAGTCCTGTAAGATTTTAAAGACTAACAACATAATTTATTGATGAGATGATGAGCTTCAGTGGGACAGAACCACTTCTTCAGATCTGTAAAATTCTGTACTTTGTTCTTATTTTTATCCTCCTGGTTTGGTTTTAAATACTAGTGATGATGACATATATTTTATTAATAAATCCAGTGTGTTATACTTAGCACCTTTAAGTCCCAGTTCAGCAATGCATTTAAGAATGCACATAAATAACTTGGCTGAATTGATGCTTGAACAGGCTAAATATAATTGCAGCTGGGTGGGAAATGTTTTCCCTTTCTTTAAGAAGTTTTGAGGTTTAAAAACAACAACAAAACCACTCCCAACTTGAGCATGGGGACAAAATGTTAAAATCTTTAATCTGGAACTTTTTTGTGAACTGAAAATCCAAGGAAAAGTTTGAATGAAGCCAATTGAAATGTTTTATTTCCATTTTTTTCTTAAATTATAGGATATTAAAAATATGCCTGGAAACAAAAAGTTATTTGAACCCAAACCTAAATTTGGACATTTCAATAATTTTGAAACTTTTAAAAATGTGAAATTAATCAAAGCTATCTCTCTTGAACAGTCTGATGTTGATGAACTGGCATTTTCTGATGAAAAATGTTTACTTAAAAAAATTCCTCACCTTGAACTATAACGCATATATAAGTATGTGGCATCATCATGAAATCTATAAATCTAGTTATCTGTTTAAAGTATAGCATGTGTGTACCCTTACTGAAGTCTTAGTAATTTGAGAGCCTCTCAACAATATTTGTTTACAAATTTTGGCTGAGAAAAATGTGATATTCTGCACCTTTTAGAACTATTTGATTACTGAAATTAATAATCAAATTTCTATGCATTTTTCTTCATCGGGTAGCACATTGCATGTATCTGGAATAAAACAAAATAAAAAATCCATTCTTTCTTTAACTTGGACTAAAATGATTTATCATACCAAGCAGAAGCCATAAAACCTAAAAAAAAACCCAAGCCCTAAATAAATATTTCCCTACACTACATAAGTCTCAGGGTACAATGTAGTGGAATTTGTGATCTGAGAAATTAATAATCAAAAAGAATATTATAGCAGGCTTTTTTTGTTTAATGTGTCACTGGAAGTACTTTATTATTCAGAAAAAATATAGGAAAACAATTAAAATTTAAAATAATCAAAAAATGAAAGAGATGTGTTCCAGAACTGAGAACACACATAATAGTACAGTTCCTTCAAACTGATGCTTGTATAGAAGGGGAAAGTAATGTTTAATATTTTCAAATTTTCATTATGTGTAACACTTGGAATTCCCAAAATCTTAGCATACCAAACCCAAGAATTTATATAATTTCTTTAAATAGTAAAGAAAAATCCATTTTAACAGTATATCTAACAAAAAGTGTTTTTGGAACAGTTTTAGTTGTGGTACGTATTTATTTTTTGCAGTCATGGCCCAGTTTGTGAACTAGCATGACTGAAAAAAGTGTGCCAGCTGTTTACTTGTGAATGTTGTTCCTGCATCCAGCCAAAGGGTGTATAGATGCTATTCCTGGCACTCTTCCAAAATAACCTAGCACAAAACAAGATGTACCATTCACATAGTAACCTACTGCTTTGCTTCTTAAATGATTAATTTTTCTCGTGATTTGTCACTGTGCATATCACTGTAGCATGTAGGGCACTTAATAGACTTTATGAAGTCCTCAGCATTCTCCCCTTCTGTGGATGACATGTTTATATTTTCTTAATTAATTTTGCAGTCCACTTATGCTGGGAATACTTTTAAATCAAAGAGGAGGAACTTTTAATGTGTCCTAAATAACTCAGATTTCCTTGCCTTCCCTGACCATTGGATCAACTCTTATTAATGTAATCTTCTCTGGGACTCATTCCAGAGCCCGGCTCCTTTGACCAAGCATGATTTGTCACACACTTTGCAAGAAGCATTGCTCAAGAGCATTACCACTGTCTTGCTGGGTTAGGGAGGAGAAACCACTGCTGGGTCCTGATCTGGTGATTGTTTTTATGATCAAGGAACATGATCTTGAACTGGTGACATATATATCTGGGAGCCAAAGAAGAGATCACAGAATGGAGCAGAAATGTATTCATTATGATGAGCCTCCATATTTTGCAACTGTTGGGACCATCACATTTTTCTTAACTTTAGCCCCAGTTTGTGATTTTTACTGTAATAATGTGCAGATGATATATGCACAGATCATATTGGCCCAGCAATCCTTTGAAAAGTAGGGGTAAACCTTCCTCCCTATCAAGATGGAGATGAGAAAACGCTTCTCACACTAAGTCCATATCTCCAACAAAAATAATTAGGGGTTGCATGGCTCCCCTTTCATCTCAAGAGACGGTGTTTAGCAGTGGAAATGAGGATCTATGGGCAGTGTTTAAGCCTGCAGCTTCTCCTTGGCTTATCCATCCAATATTGGATTTGCACGGTCAATTGCGATAACCGCATGTCAGTCTATTTCTGAATTCTTGAGTCTGAGAATTTTTCCTTCTAAGATGAAGTTCTTTTGCATGACTTTCACACATACTATCGAAGGATGATGTGCTCTGTCATAGCAATTGTCACCAGGTATTTCAGTCTGATGATATAGATTCCCAGGAATTTAGATCAATGTTGAATTTTTTCAGTGTTTTTCCACATATCCTTGAATCTTAGCTTTGGTCTTCCTCTTGTTCTCACCCCACATGACAGTTCACCAAAGAGGATTTCTTTGGGAAGATGTTCGTCACCCATTCTTCTCACATGACCAAGCCATCATAGACTTCTATGGTTGAGAATCACTATGAGGCTGGGTATGCCAGATCTTGAAAGGACATCTGCATTTGAAACTTTTTCTTGCCAGGTGATATTCGTAATTCCGCGGAGGCAACAAAGATGGAAGCTGTTCAGTTTTTTCTCCTCATTCGTGTAGGTGGTCCATGTCTCAGATCCATTTCACAAGATACTCAATACATGCCTGGTTGATTAGTATCTTTCTTTTCTCTGTCAGCTTAGGATTGTTCCATGCTTGTTTCATAAGTCTGCCAAAAATAGTAGCTGCCTTCCTGATTCTGATTTTCAGTTCTTTGTCAGTGGGTAGGTTTGCAGTGACAGTGGATCCAAGGTAACAGAATTGTTGAACCACATCTAATGGGCTGTTAGCCAGAATGACATTGGGTCAATGAGATATACCTTGAGTGAATACAACAGTTCTCGTCATGCTTATCTCAAGGGAAAACAACTTGCAGGCTCTGGACAGAGAATCCATCAGTGACTGTAGCGTGTCTTCATTAAGAGTGACAAGAGCTGCATCATCTGCAAAGAGTAGTTCCCTAGTGAGGACTTTCTTGACCCTAGTTTTAGCCTTGAGTCTTGCCAGGTTGTACAGAGAGAGAGAGAATCATGTCCATTGTTGACCTGCCAGCTCTGAAGAAACAGCATGTTTCTGGATGGACTCAATCTGCAAGTTTTTGCAGCCATTTGCGAATGGCATGGGGAAATGTTTTTCCTTTAATTCTCGGTAAAGAGATGCCTCTGTAGTTGTTGCAGTCACCCTTGTTGCCTTTGTTTTCATAGAGAATGATGATGTTTACATCCTTCATGTCATGTGGGATATCTCCCACTCTCCAAAATTTTAGGAGTAAGTGGTAGAGGAAAGGGATGAACACAGCCTTGTTTGCCTCCAGGACTTCAGCTGGATTATGTCATTTCCTGGTGCTTTTCCATTGGAGAGAGCATCAAGAGCTTGAGAAGGTTTCTCCTCTGTAGGCTCTGCATCTAGCTCTGACATTTCTAGAAGAGCTGGGATGATATTGTCAAATTCAGGGTGTATTGTACGCTCATGGGAATAAAGACTTGAGTAGTGTTCCACTCATCTGAACATCTGCTGCTTTTTGTCTGTGATCACCTGTATGTTTAAACGCTTCAGTGGGGCAGCTTTGGTAATGTCTGGTCCGAGTCCTTTCTGCAATCCCTCACACACAGTTTTCAGGTCACCCAAAACAGATGCTTTTTGAATATTAGAACCTAGATTGGCCCGATACTTGTTTGCACACCACTGGATTCTCTCTGAAGAACAGATCTTGCCTATCAAAGTAGATCACTTGTAGTCTGTGGTAGGTTCTTTATGTTATTCAGATGTGCCTAGTGTTTCTCTTCAAGGAGAAGCCTAAGAATATCAGCATTTTCAATGATCCAGTCTTTGTTAGAGAATTTACGTGTTCCAAAGGCAGATTTGGTACATTCATATATTGCATCTCTCAGCATGGGCCATGTTTCATTAACAGTTTGTCGTTCAGGTTTGTGTTCCATTTTGTGAGTAAAATCATCTGCAAAGACAGAGCATTTCAGTGCATCTCCAGTATTGATATTGATCTTGAGCTTTCTGCACTTCTTTGCCATTTAGAATTTCTTTGGGATGATTTTCACTCTGCTGATTATCAAAGAGTAATCAGTGTCACAATCTGCACTGTGGTATGTGTATGTAAATTTGACAGTGTTGAGATGTTTCCTGCATACCAATACAAGGTCAAGTTTTTGCCAGTGACTGGATCTGGGATTGCGCCATGAAACTTTGTGACACTCTTTCATGTTAAAGCAAGTATTAGTGATGTAGAATTGATTCTGAGAGCTGAATTTCAGAAGCCTTTGACCATTTGCTTTCGTTTTCCCAATACCATGATGACCAAGGCAGACAGGCCAAGACTGATGGTCACATCCAACTCTTGCATTGAAGTCACCAAGGATGTACAGTTCACCAGTTGGAAAGGAGTTGATAATAATAAAAGCAGTCCTTATCTTCAGCACGCAATGCCAATGTGGATGCATAAGTTAGGTTGACATATCCTGACTTGGTGCAGAGCTTCAAGGATATAATGAGTACTGATTCAGCTGTGGGAGCATTGATACATTTCAGCAGATTGTTCCAAACAGCACATCCAACTCCATAGAGACAGCATTCCTCTGAACTCACACCCTTTCAGAAGAAAGTATAGTTGGTTTCTTTCACTAACCCAGCATCTGCCATCCTGGTTTCCTGGAGAGCAGCTATGTCGACATTCAGTTTGTGTTGGTCTATGTGTTGTGTTGTGTTGGTCTATGTGTTGGTCTGCTGTTTTGCATACTGAGACAATGTTTGTAAGGTCATAGGCAGATTCAAGTCCCAGACACATGGTCAGAACATTTCAACTACCAAGCTAGAGGTGTGTTGATTTATTATTTTGTTTTATGGCAGAATGTCATTAACATATATTTTTCAATTTTTGGTCTATTCTATGCACCCAATGACGAAGGCAGATGTGGCAGATCAGCTCCTTATTGACCAGAAGCTGCCTGGCTTGAGGTGGGTGATAGTTAACCAGTGGAGTGCAATGAATCTTCCCACCAATGAAAATGACCCATGGCATTCTTCTCTTTGCCAGTTTGGGAGGGCTTATAACCCACAACTTCCACTTTCTGTGTTGCTTCCATGCAATCAGCAAGGATGGAGTGTCCTCTCCATTTGGCTATTAGCTGTAGAATCTTTATTTGAGTGTTATGGTAATGTCACACACTAGCTTGTACTTGTGAATGTGTCCCTCTTACAAGTTACATTGCCTGGGCTAGTGTTTGGAGCATGTGCATTGCTCAAGTGGCACTATCCCCTCTTGGTCATCCCAGCTGAATCCAAGGAAAGACAGAAGTCAATACAGTTGGAACTGAGGTGACTGCAAGGAGATGCTGCAAAGCAGGTTGGACAAATACTCCCTCATAACTGCCTTAGGGTCTCCACTATGGATTTTCTGTCTGGGTTTACTGCCATAGCCTATGAATCTCCTGAGACTATGCCCCAGGCAGTGGAGAATGTTCTGACAGGGTTGTTTTCCCTGGGGTGATGTAAGAAGACATGCTCCCTTGGATGCTAGTGACCATATCATGGGTCATCATATGCCATTTGTATTATCTAAAATAATCCAGGAACTGAAGTATCCTAGACCCTCAGCTCATGCAGAATGAGGGGGCAGTAGCTTTATTTGATGGTGGGCTACTCTCATCATGCCACAACATTGTTGTTGGGTACTTGCGATTTTTAGTTGGGACATTGGATGCCAATCAGTGTTCCATCACACCCTGGTAATGTTGCCATTGCTGGTCTATGGCTGCATATTTGCACAAAAAAAGCACACTTATTTTGCAGCAAACTTCTCAGGAGAGGCCCCCTCCTATCCACTACCTGGAGACATGTTGGGTAGTATGCAGCTCTGCTCCCCGTTTTTTACCAGGGACCCATGTAGGGGTTGTATGAAGAGAGATTACAAAAGACTGGGACTTTTCAGCTTAGAAAAGAGGATACTAAGGGGGGATATGATGGAGATCTATAAAATCATGACTGATGTGGCAAAAGTAAACAAGGAAAAGTTATTTGCCTGTTCCCATAACACAAGAACTAGGGGTCAACAAATGAAATTAATGGCTGTCAGGTTTAAAATTAACAAAAGGAAGTGTTTCTTCAAGCAGCTCATGGTAGGCCTGTTGAACTCCTTGCAAGAGAATGTTATGAAGACCAGGACTTTAAAAGGGTTCGGAAAAGAACTAGGTAAATGTGTAGAGATTAGGTCCTTCAATGACTATTAGCCTGGATGGGTAAGAATGGTGTCCCTGACCTCTGTTTGTCATAGGCTGGAAATGGATGACAGAAGAAAGATCAGTATGTTTTTAAATGGCAGCAGATATTTGCAATATTCATAAATAGACAAAAAATCTTCTAACTAGTTTCAATAGTGTTTTATTACATTCTGAACATTATGGGCTATTTTCACCTATGGAAATACCGATATCAATGAAGGTACTTGTGGTGCAAAGGAGACTAGAATATAGTCTTATAAACAAAATCTTAGGAAGTTATCCAGTAAGTTTCAGAGCCTTCCTGCCCTCCCCACATGAAAATTAAACATAATATCTACAACTAAAGAAAAAGTGAAATTAAACATCTTAGGTGGCAACTAGAAGATCATTTAATTTTGTATGATATTAAACTAATTTGATTCAGAAAGTTCTTGTCATCTTGTTTTTCTGGTTTATAAATGCTTTCTCTGCTGGTTATTTATAAACGTTGACCTAAATGCAGACCGAAAAACAGTGCATCACAATAGGAATTAAATGGCATGGACTAAATGAATCTCTTGTGTAACTCAACTAAATTCAGATTACTGATGCTGTGCTTTTTAAGTGGACTTTTTCTTCTGATATGTAAAATCAAGATTGATTTATTTTCTGCATAGCTTTGTATGGCCATGATAGAATATCAGAAGCCATGTATTGTAAAAATTCACAATATATTGAAAGAAAGGTCCTTATTTTGACACTATACTAGTGTTTATTATTGTCATAGTCTTCTGTAGTCATTACAAGAAGCCATTTTCATTTGCTTATAAACTTCTGTCAGCTTTCAAGCTGACGTTTTCTAGGTGTCTGCCTCAAGAGGATTTTTTTTGGCAGTGATAGGCAGGGAGCTATTTCAGAACAATGTTTTAGCCATTTCTGAGGACAAGGTTTTAGGGGCAAAATACATTTTTAAAATGCTAAATTCTGTGCAATTAACTGATGGTCTTGAACACCTACATGCTTTGGAGCTGGGATTTGAAATTTGACAGTCATGTTGCTCTAGTGTCAAGGATGTGCTTTCTTTTGCTGTCCCTGTGAAAGTCTATAAGGTATGTTTTTTTGTTTTTTTTTCCAGGATGTAATCCTTGAAAAATCTCAGTTCCAAAGTCTCAATTAGACTTTGGCAGCCATATGTTCCGAAGATTTTGCTTCTGAGCCTGACTACAGTACAGCGCTGCTTGGTTTCACCAGAGTTTTTCCTGGGAGCCAGGGACTACTGTGGTGAGAGTCAGAGGTAATAAGATCAGAAAGATTGCATTTCCTGCATTCTCAATGCTTCCCTTCCAGCACTCAGGCTGACTGGAGGAGAAGGAAGCTACATGACTAGACTGCGTAGGGATGAGGATCTAGGCCTGGGAAGATGGAAGAGGCTGGGGCAAGGAGTCAAGGGAGAAGGGGACTGGATGAAGAGCTGGTGAGGAAGAGACTGGAGTGAGGCATCAAAGAGATTTAGGGGACTGGAACTCCTCCAAAATGCCCATCTCCTCCTCTCCAGCCACGTGTCTGCCAGCACCCCGGTAAAGGTGGTCTTTGTCAAACTTTGGGAAGTGTAGTACCCAACTTGAGTAAACACACCTGTGCTAACTCTGCTCAAGCCAATGCCTGTGAATAGCAATCGTTTAGCATCAGCATCCACTGTAAAACAAACTGACCAACAAAAAACTTCTATTGTATTTGGCAAGACATCTTCAGAATTACTCCCACTGATTTCAGACTATATTGAAATTTGTGGCACAGCCCAAGGTTTTGACCGTTACCCTGACAGCTTGAAGAGGATTGTGTGCGAAGGGGTGTTTATCATTGGCCCTTGCCTGGCCAGGATTGTGATTGCTCTGTCTCAAAGCTAGTTTTCTTAATCGTAAGCAGGCCACATTCAGACTGCAAGGCAGGTGGGTAAGAGTCCTTATAAAGTGTAAGCCAAGCTCTTCATTTCCTTTCATTGGTCCACCAGTCTAGTTTTACAAGACTTTCAAAGCTGGTGGGTGTATTTGTGTGCAAACAAAACAGGATTTGGGGGATAGCCCATATAAGAGCAAAGGCTAATTTTGAACTGAAGACATACACTAAAGCAGGGTGGGGAATCTCCATCACACCAGCCCCATGAGGTTCACTGGGGTTAGCTGATGGCAGGCCACCAGACAGCTTGTTCACATGACAGTCCACAGGCATGGTTGCTTGCAGCTCCCAGTTGCAAGTTCCTGGGCAATGGGAGCTGTGGGAAGTGGCATGGGAGAGGCCACCACTTTCTGAAGGTCCTAGGGATGGTAAACTGCTGCCACTGGGAGCTACAGGGCATCCTGCTTGCAGGCACTCTGGTAAACAAACTATCTAGTGGCCCTCAAGTGGCTAACACTGATGAACCACGTGCGGCTGGCATGCCAGACGTTCCCCACCCCGCCCTATAATTTAGGCCTAAATTGTTTGCTTAGTTACTCTCCTTCACCATGTGTGTATGGGCTAAAAGATCTGATTCAAAAGAGTTGTAAAAGGCAGCAAGAAATTTATTAGGAGCTCCGTCCAACTCATTGTCTTTCCTGAGAGAATACTCAACAACCCTCATACAATTACAATTCCACTCACATTTACTGTTTTCAGGCTGCTGTGTTCACTAGCAAGAACCATTTGCTATATAGGACATGTAGAAAAACACCCTGATATGCAGTTCACTGGTTTTGTACCACATTGTGCCTATCAGGGAGAGGTCTGTGTTGAGGGTAATGCAGAGCCACCTCAAAGGGTCCCCTGAAAGCCATCAGTCTCTTTGTGTTGCTCTAAGTGTGTACAACATGTAATTTCCTCCATGGAGGGCCTGTGCTTCTGGCCAGAGCAGAGAGGAGACAAGGCCATGGGTCTGCTTCTTCCAAGCCTTCTCCTTTTGGAATAAAGACCACTGCTTCCATCATGATCGGCTCCGTGAGGAGACCGCCAGCAACAGACAGATGGATGCTTGGCATTCCACAACTGCAGATCTTACAGTCTGGTCCTTAGTCCATGCAGGATATAACCTTATATTGTACCAAACTTCTCAGCTTCCTGAACATTTCTAACAGACTATTTTGGATAAAGCTAATGGGCCATATGAAAGGTAATATAGAACAGGTTTGTGCAAGTTTGACTAAAATGAGGGAAAGTTTTGAGAAGTGAAAACAGTGAACCAATATCATGGCACAGATATTTAGGGCTCCCTTTATTGAAAATTTGTAAGTGACATTTATATTTCCTTGTATCATATTTGCCATCAGATTCATATCCAGGGGCCTTTACACTGTTTTAAACGAGCATTAACTTTACTGAATTGACTGACTCTCATGAGTGTCAATAAGATCAAAATTTGTACTAAGATATTCAGAGCTTAATCTCTTACCTTTCCAAATTAGAGGCAACAAGGTTCTAGGAGGTGTGGCTTTACTTCAGTATATGTGGATAAGCTTTAAACAGATAGGACCTCATTCACAAGCAACTGATGCTGCATTTTTCAAAAGCATACCTGCCTTGGTATGCTTCCCTGTATTTTATTCTTGACAAGACCTTTAACAGAAAATGCTTTGCGCAAAACATAACAGATTAAGTTTAAATCCATATTGTTGCTCTGACTCATATCTATGCAGCTCAGAGTGCGAACAACAAAACTATTGCTCAGATCTTAAAGGTTTCCTAGACCTTTTTTTTTTTCCTAAAAAAGCAGACAAAACTTTAATTGGGCTGTGGAAAGGCAATGGAAATATGGTTGCCTTTGAAGATTAAGATTTTAAAAAAGCATTGCTTTCCCTTAGTGTGAAACTTACGTAGTTTTTGTGAACCCTGCTTTTTCAAGACTATATGCAGTTCTCACCCTCTAGTTTTAAGGCAGGGGTGGGAAGCCTCTTGCTCATTGGTGACTTGTGATTTTTCAGTTAGCTGATAGCGGATTGTCAGACAATGTGTTTACCTGAGAGTCCACAGGCACAGCTGCTGGCTGTGACTGTGGTTGGCTGTTTCTGGCCAACAGAAGCTAGAGGAGGTAGTGCAGGCCAGATCACCACACAGAAAATGCATTTTCTTCATAGTAAATCCATTCACTTTCATGGAGCTATGCAGGACTTACAGGGATGTAACTGAGGTTAGAACCAAACTATTGCTTATTGCACTGGGGCACAAGAGCAAAAGGTGACAGGGCAGAGAGTTCCACCCAGCTGTATAAGGATAGTAAACTTGTTTTCCTCTCATCTGCTTTAAGCAGAAAGCTGTTAGAAGTGATAGTGTTCTAAGGGCATTTGTAGAAGCTTGGGGCAGCTCACAGACTGAATGGTATAGGAAATGAAGATTTAGCACTACTTAAAAGTACCAGCTTTTTATAGAGAAAAATAAAGAGAAGGAAACAAGTTTAATTTTCTCTCTTTAGAAAAGGAGCCATGTTAGTTGCCTGCAATATGGAAATCAGACTCCACTTTTCAACATCTCTGCTTACAGGCAATCACTCTAACAGGATGACCATTTTACTTCCAGAGAAAGGGATATTTTGTCATGTATCATGCTGAGAGGCAGAAGTAGTCTGTTTATATGAATCTGGAAGGTAATGTTTATTTATCCAGAGATGAAGTGGGGTTTTTTGTTTTGTTTTGTTTTGTTTTGTTTTGTCCCAACCCTTCAGATCAAAAGTTTCTCTTTATCCACAGAATGGATGTCTTGGATAGTGGTAGTACAAAGGTGAGCACCATACCCTCAATACCCTATTAACATATCTCAGCCCTGGCCAGAAATCCTGGGAGGCATTCCTGGTGGGTGAGAACGCACTTCACTTATTCATTTCATCCTTGATTTCTCTGCCAATACTGGCAATAACAGTATCAGTTCATACCAACTGTGTATGTGTTACCATCTGGACTGAGGTCGCCACACTTATTTCACATAATTCTCCAGAAAAAGCCCCTCAAATGTTAGGAACTTTGGTCATTACTAATTGGAAGTTAATTTTATCAGTGTATCTTGAGATCAGAGACTCTGCATCCTCTTGAAAATCTGGCCTCAAAGACTTTATCTTCTTTCTAGGTACCAAGACAAGCATCCAGATTTTCAAAAGAACTTTGCATTTTGCTTGCTAAGCCAACCAACTCTTTTAATTATTTGGCTGTAAGATGCATAATGGGAGCTGCTAGAAACTGAGCCTAAATGGGAGCATTCCAAGTTCAAGATTTTGTGTGAAGATGAATTTCAATCTGAAATAACTTAATTAACTGATTTTAAATGCAGTAGATCCCTGACTTATGCGGGGGTTTCATTCTTGCAACCCCCGCAAAAGTCAAATTTCCCATGCAAAGTAGGAGAGCCAGCAAACTGACCAGAGCACCAGCCTTGGTCAGTTTCCTGACTCCTGGGAGTGGAGTGGAGCAGGGCACCAGGCAGCTGCCTGGCTTCTGGCTCCCCTCTGCTTGCAGAAGCTGGGAAACTGACCAGCACTGGCTCCCACAGTGAGGTGGGGAGCTGGGAATCAGGCAGCAGCCTTGTTCCAGGCTCCCATCTGCTGGCAGGAGCCAGGAAACTGACAAGCACATTGCTGGTCGGTTTCCTGACTCCAGTCGGTGGGGAGCCAGGAACCAGGCTGCTACCTGGTCCCCAGCTCTCCACCACTCTGGGATGTTTTCTCCCTAGCTTCTCCCAGATGGGGGAAGCCAGGGAGGCTGCAGCAGCATAGCTCCTCCCAGATGGGGAAAGCAAGGGAGAAGCGTAGCAGCATGGCTGTCTTTCTCCCCAGCTTCCCCCAGCTGGGAGAAGTTGTGCCAGGCAGACAGCTGCAGCAGCGCAGCTTCCCCCGGCTGGGGGAAGCCAGAACGAAACCATGCCACCACGGCTGCCCTCCTGGCTTCCCCCAGCTGGGGGAGCCAGGCAGGCAGACAGCCGCAAAGCAGCTTCGAGTTGCACTTAACTCACA
Organism: Carettochelys insculpta; assembly: GCF_033958435.1. Classification (NCBI taxonomy): domain Eukaryota; kingdom Metazoa; phylum Chordata; order Testudines; family Carettochelyidae; genus Carettochelys; species Carettochelys insculpta. The sequence goes on from NC_134141.1 coordinate 99,680,766, forward strand.
TTAACACAAGTTAAGCACAACTTGAAGTCGCGCATTTTGGGGGTTTACTGTACACCAGAATCTGCATCCTTAATTTTAATGGAATTAGACTTTTGATAAAATCTGAATGAAAGATAATAAACCATAACCATAATATTATAGTTTATGAATGAATGTATTCTAGCAAGAATACATTGTAAGGCCTGATTTGGACAGTACAGCATCATTAAAGATAGGCTAATAAGTAAAAGATCAGTTGTTGAGCACTAGGGATGGACGTATACTCAGGTAAGACAATATTAGGAATACACACGCTGGTGAAACTGACAAACTGAATTTCTTGGGGCAGAGACTGGCAACTATTCATGCTTTGTTGAGCATCTGATATGATAGTCCCTCAATCACATGAGACCTCGATCATAGTCCAAGGCCCTATCATAAGAACATAAGAATGGCCATACTGGGTCAGACCAAAGGTCCATCTAGCCCAGTATTCTGTCTGCTGACAGTAGCCAATGCCAGGTATCCTAGAGGAGGTGAACCGAAGACAATGATCAAGCGATTTGTCTCCTGCCATCCATCTGCCGCCTTCAACAAAAGGCTAGTCACCATACCTTACCCCTTGCCAATAGCCATCTGTGGACCTAACCTCCAAATACAAATAAAAATAACTGGAGAAATAGAATGAAGTAGTGTCTTTTAATAGCTCTCAAAGACTATGTTAAATCGTGATTGTCTGTGTGTAGGAACAGTAGGATGTCTTCACTCCTTCCAGGACGCAGTCAGAGACAATTGGGGTTGGAGTGAACGGCAGAGGGACAGAAGCCAGATAGCGTTGCATCCAACTTACAGTAACAGGGGAGACCTGTAAACATGTTGTATTGTGCAAGCAAAGCACTAACAAACTTCAACAGAACTTTATTGACAAAAGTGAAACCTCTTTACAAAGCTGCTGCATTGTTCTGTAGCTCACTCTAATCTCCTCCCTCCCTCTTCCTGTTTTCTGTGCTTCCAGACTCCCAGCAGCCAGTGCTCTCAGTTCTAGTAAATGCAAGCAGTATTACATCTAAAACACCTCATTCTCTCCTCTCTTAAGAAGCAGTCTTAATTATAAAATGAACATTGTTGTTCTAACTACAGCAACAAACATGGAACAAGCCGTTATGCTGTTGGCAGAAATATTACACTAAAAACACTTTAGATGCTACATAACGTAGTCTTTAGTCCAGACAGGTGGTCGTCTGGCTCTGGCAGACTGTCTTTCAAATCCAGTTTCTAGTACAATGTCTTTTTGTGGTGGTACTATGGTGAAGTCATTCACCATGGGCTGGGGATTGGCATCATCTCCTCTTGGTGCATAGGCAGGTGCAAGACAAGAAGCATTCCATACATGCCCATCAGAAAATTGATAGGTTCAAGGTCCCCTTTTCTCAAAGATATAAATGTACGGTCCCCTTTGCATAGAATCCCAGGTTTTCTTCCTCTAACAAAGAAACCACACTCAAAGTTCGGTTCCTTAGCACCCCACCATTTGTCTGTCTTGTTTCTGTTCAACTGTTTTTCTCACTTCACCCTCCTTTGATGCATCTAGTCTTGATTTTAACAATTCAGCAATGTTCAGATTAGTATTCATATGTTTCCCGTGCAGTAACCCTGCAGGTGATCTTTGTTGTGACATGTCGTGGAGCACTGTATGCATGCAAGAAGTCAGTAATGAAGGTTATTCATGATTGCCCTTCCAGTTTAACTGTTTGCAAACTTTCTTTCAAGCTTCTGTTAAACCTTTCAATTTCCCCATTGGTTTGAGGGTAATACAAAGATGATCTTCTGTGTAATATGTTCCTCTCTGCTAGAGAAGGTTCAAATTCCACTGAAGTAAATTGACTACCATTATCCAAAGCCTGCTAAAAACTTTAGAGAGGAATTTAATCACTGTAGCAGAAGAGATTTGTCATGTAAATGCTACTTCAGGCCATTTACTGAAATAGTATATTAGGGTGATAGCAAAATGACAGTCAATTGGAGCAGTACCAAATGGTCCTACAATGTCAATCACAACCTTTTCCCATGCAGAATCTGGAAGAAGAATAGGTTGTAGTGGTGGTGTACATGCTACTACTGTCTTATCATGCATTTGGCAAATGACACGGGTTTTTATGATTGCTTCAGTTTGGGAGTCCATCCCTGGCAACTGATACAGATCACATAATCGTTGTTTGGTTCTGAAAATTCCTTGATGAGTATCATGTGCCAGATGTATGATTTTTGACTGTAGGTCTTCTGGCATGAGTAGTTGGTGTGTACCTTGGAGCACACAGCCATCAAGCAAAGAAAGTTCATCATGGGCTCTAAAACAAAGCAGCAAAACTGGATCAAGCTTTTTAAGACTGCTGGGCCATCTCTGTCAGAAATTCCCACAGCTTTTGTTGAATTAGACATGCTAAACAAGTATCTTGGAGTTGCTCTCTTGTACCTACAGTAAAGCCGTGTCTACACATGCACACTACTTCGAAGTAGCGGCACTAACTTCGAAATAGCGCCTGTCACGGCTACACGTGTTGGGCGCTATTTTGATGTTAACATCGCCGTTAGGCGGCGAGACATCGAAGCCGCTAACCCTATGAGGGGATGGGAATAGCGCCCTACTTCGAAGTTGAACGTCGAAGTAGGGCACATGTAGACGATCCGTGTCCCGCAACATCAAAATAGAGGGGTCCGCCATGGTGGCCATCAGCTGAGGGGTTGAGAGACACTCTCTCTCCAGCCCCTGTGGGGCTCTATGGTCACCGTGTGCCGCAGCCCTTAGCCCAGGGCTTCTGGCTGCTGCTGCTGCAGCTGGGGATCCATGCTGCATGCACAGGGTCTGCAACCAGTTGTCAGCTCTGTGGATCTTGTGTTGTTTAGTGCAAGTGTGTCTGGGAGGGGCCCTTTAAGGGAGCGGCTTGCTGTTGAGTCCGCCCTGTGACCCTGTCTGTAGCTGTGCCTGGCACCCTTATTTCGATGTGTGCTACTTTGGCGTGTAGACGTTCCCTCGCAGCGCCTATTTCAATGTGGTGCTGCGCAACGTTGATGTTGAACGTCGACGTTGCCAGCCCTGGAGGACGTGTAGACTTTATTAATCGAAATAGCCTATTTCGATGTCGCTACATCGAAATAAGCTATTCGATTTAGGCTTCACATGTAGACGTAGCTTAAGAGTGCTTGTAATAAGCGTAACTACTTCATCCTCATCCTCCAGCAAACCATCTGGTGAAGTCAAAGGCAGGTGAGAAAGGCAATCAGCTGTCATGTTTTGGTTTCCTGGCTTATATTTCATTTCAAAATTGAAAGAGAGTAGTCTTGCAGACCATCTAGCAATACAATTTCCTGCTCTTCCTAGTCCTTTTGTGGTTAGTAATGTTGTCTAAGGGTTGTGGTCTGTGCTCAGCTTGAATGTGTGACCCCATAGGTAAGTTCTCCATTTTTCAGTAGCTCAGACACAAGCAAGAGCTTCTTTTTCAACTGTAGAATATTTTCTCTCAGCATCACTAAGTGTCCTTGAAGCAAATACAACAGTTCTCTCCACGTTGTCCTCATGAAGCTGTGTGAGGACAGCCCCAAGTCCGTAATTAGAAGCAACTGGGGGCAATGCAGGAGTGCATAGTGAAAGTACTGGACTATTTACAACCAAGTCTTTCACAGTTTCCAAACTAGCTCATGCATCTGTTGTCCACACCAAGCTTGAACTTTTCTGTAGTAAATCTCATAATGGTTCAATGGCAGAAGCATAATTTTGCATTCCAGGAGGTGAGACCCAAGAAGGAATGACAGGTTTGCAAATCTGTTGGAGGAGGAGCCTTTGAAATTGCTAGGATATGATCTGGATCAGGTTATAGTCCAGCCAGTTCTATTGAGCTTGAGGCCTCCTGCACTGATGCAGTTTAGTACAAACTGAAGATTATTTTCATGCTCGTCAGGAGTATTTCCAAACTCAGTAATATCATCCAGATAGGACTGAATTCCATGCTGATTCTTCAGAATCAACACGTTGTTTTCGGAAGGTACTTGGGGCATATGGGACACATTTAAATTGAAATAGTCCATCATGTGTAATAAATGATATGAGGTCTTTGATGTCTTCATGCAACATAACGTGGTAGTAGGTGCTCTGCAAATCAAGAGTAGAAAACATCTTTGCTCCAAGAAGTTCTGCAAATACTTCTTCTGTGTGAAGCAGTGGGTGTGAGGCAGTGGGTGGCTGTCAGTCACAACAGCTTTATTTGTCTCGCGTAAGTAATGCACAAAGGCAAATGCCTCCATTCTTCTTCCGTGTCACAACTACAGGTGAAACCCATTCAGATGAGTCAATCTCTTCAATAATGTCTTTTTGTACATGTTTTTTAAGTTTCTCTGAAACAGCTTCCCTGACTGAAAATGGTAAGCACCACAATTTCTGTTGTACAGGCATCACATAATATAGCATTTTAACTTTGTGCACAAACCCATAAGCACAGCCAAGTTTCTCCTCAGCCTGTTCTTGGGTCCCAGTTGAAACTGGAGTTTGTCCTGCAAGAGTGCTTTTCTGAGGAAGATGAATTCATCCATTAACTACCCCGAGGTTTAAAGCAGCAAATAAATCTCTTCCAAGGATAGGATTGCCTTTGTGGACATTGTAGAACTCCGCAGTTACACAGCAATCACCAAAAGTCACCATTGCTGCCAGGCAGCCAAGTACTGGAATTTTTTATTTTTCAAATAGCGCACAAAGGGCTTGTCTACACTACTACCTTTCTTCAAAGGAAGGATGGTAATTAGGGTGTTGGGAGTTTACTAATGAAGTGCTGCTGTGCATAGGCAGCACTTCATTAAGCAAATTCCCCCCCGTGGCAACTTTGAAGTTTTAAACTTCTAAGTACCAGCACGCGTCTAGCCGTGGCTCACCCGCTGGTACTTCAAAGTGCTGGGGCAACTTTGAAGCCCCCCTACTCCTCAGAATTTTGAGGAGCCTTTGAAACTGCTAGGATATGATCTGGATCAGGTTATAGTCCAGCCAGTTTTATTGAGCTTGAGGCCTGCTGCACTGATGCAGTTTAGTACAGACTGCAGATTATTTTCATGCTCACCAGGAGCATTTCCAAACACAGTAATATCATCCAGATAGCACTGAACTCCATCTTGATTCTTCAGAATCAATGAATCATTTTTGAAAGGCAAGACCATATGGGACACGTTTAAATTGAAATAGTCCATCATGTGTAATAAGTGCTATGAGGTCTCTGATGTCTTCATGCAACATAACCTGGTAGTGTGTGCTATGCAAATCAAGAGCGGAAATTTTGAGGAGTAAGGGGACTTCAAAATTGCACCGGCACTTTGAAATATTGGCGGGTGCGCCGTGGCTAGACACGTACTGGCACTTAGAAGTTTAAAACTTCGAAGTTGCCACGGAAGGGAATTTGCTCAATGAAGTGCTGCCTATGCACGGCAGCACTTCATTAGTAAAGTCCAACACCCTAATTACCATCCTTCCTTCAAAGGAAGATGGTAGTGTAGACAAGCCCCTTGTGTAACTTGCGAGGTATTGTGGGGAATTTGCTGATTCTGTGGTTTTTCATTAGCTTTCTCCTTGTAAATGTTTGTCTGCAGTGACAGTGGACCTTTCAACAAAGGAGTCACAGCCTGGACTGGACCTCCTGTATCCATGCTCATTATTTTGGCTTCTGCTAAGATGACTCAATCTGGGTAGCATTGGTTATAGCTTTTTCCAATGTAAGCTGTGGTTCTAGAAGCAAGCGTTCTCTTACAGGAAGCATGGTTGTTTTTTCAATGAGCTGGTCTCTAATCATCTCATCTGCCATATTCCCAAAGTCACAATCAGACTCTTCAGAAAAGCAACATACTACATTTTACTTTCCCCTGGTTTCTGCTCACGCTGGTGAAATCTGTAGTGATTAGCTACTACATTGACTTATGGCACGAAAAAGTTCTTCGATGCAATGAGTGCAGTCTCATATTTATCATCTGCAAGGGGAAAAGTATAAAATACACACTGCCCTTCTGCCAAAGGCAGTGAATTAGCAGAGCATGTTTTCTTACTTCAGAAATCCCTGTATTGCAAGCAGATGAGCCTCAAACATCTGAATCCAGGCAGAAAAAGCAATTGGAGTCTCACCTAGGTTTTGCAGAAAGAGTGCAGGTGGGTTCAGAGGCAGAAGAGTCATCCCTGTCACTAAATGTTGTATCATGCAAGCAAGGTACTAACAAACTTCAACAGAACTTTATTAACAAAAATGCGCAGAGACAGGGAGTACATTACTTTACATAGAGAACACTTTCCATGGCACTTTCTCTGCTGTTCCTGAAACCAGCAACACAAGTTGAACTGGCTGTATAAGTAAAGAGGAAGAAAAAAAAATCAGCTGGCTATGTACTGAACAGGAACATCATTTATTTGCAGGCTAGATAGAGTTATTTCCATTACATTATTTAGGATGTGAATGCACTTTACTGAAATAGCTCTTAAAAATACTTCTCTGCTATTGCGTGAGTGTGAGGAAAAGACTGCGCTAACTTTCAGTGCTCAGTTTGCTGCTGCTGTGTTTTAGAAACAGCCTCAAAAATAAGCAGCAGTCAGAAATATATGTTACCAGGAGCAATGGAACAGTTAGGCTGTGTCACAGTAGCCCGCTCCTTTTGGAAGGGGCATGTTAATGAGGGATTTCAGAAAATACTAGTGAGGTGCTGACATGAATGTGCAGCACCTCATTAGCATAATGGCAGCTGCGCGTGATTCAAAAGTGCCACTTTTGGAATGCACGCTACCTGGGTAGGTGCGGGGCTTTTGAAAGGACTGCCCTGACTTCGAAAGGCCTTTCTTCCTAAAACCAAATCGGACGAGGGGGCTTTCCAAATCAGGGCGTCCTTTTGAAAGGCCCCCCAGCTACACGAGCGGCCTGCATTTAGAAAGCGGCATTTTCAAATCGCGCACGGCTGCCATTATACTAATGAGGCGCTGCATACTCATGTCAGTGCCTCATTAGCATCTTCCAAAATCCCTCATTAGTGTGCCTCTTCCAAAAGGAGGGAGGCTAGTGTGGCCACAGCCTTAGTTACTTTAAATCAGTGAAACCAGAAACAAGTTTAGCAAAGTTATCACTTCTCCTCCCTATAGTATTGCTGATATGCTCCTTTAGTAACACACCCGGTACTACTTCTCCAAGCACAACTCAGATGCTAATAAGCATAGTAAGTGTTTTGCCCAAGCACATTTTTGCTTAACACTGAAACCCTCTGAGCAGCTTTAAAACCATTTCACAACTGAGCAGCTCCCCTTAAGGTTGATAGGGAGTGTTGTGCACAAGTCCCCCTGCACAATTTGAGAGAGGCAAAGCTGGTTTTGATATTGGTATTTTATTTTATGATCATGGTAATATGGACATATACACATCTCGTAAACCTGGAAGGAACCTTGAGAGGTCATAGAGTCCAGCCCCTGCACTCACAGCAGGACTTATCGCCATCCCTGACAGATTTTTTTTTTTAAACCTAACCTGCCTCAGACTCTTGGAACCTCCTGTTCTCCCACTTATTTCCATATCAATTCATCATCATCCTCATCAATAACCTTGGGCTCAGCGCCCGTTGGTGTCTGATGTCTCTCTCACTATTTCTTTCCGTCTTTTCTTATCCCGTGAAGAGTGGCTTGGTGTCTGGAGACTAGCTCCGCACCAATCTACTACATCATCTACCCGTTCTCTGTGGGGTCTGCCTCTCCTATTCGAACCGTCCATTATGCCGAATACCAGGGTCTTGATTTTTCATTCATTGTTCATTCTGCAAATATGTCCAAATAGTTGTAGCTTCCGTTTTATAACCTTCTGCAGCAGGTCCTCTTTCGGCTGTATCTTCCTATATAATTCCTCATTGGTGACCTTCTGCATCCATCCTATTCTCAGAATCTTTCTATAACAACTCCTTTCAAATGCCAACATTCTTCTTTTTGAGTCTTTCGTTATCACTCATGTCTCGCATCCATACAACATGCTGCTGAATACACACGTTTTCAAGACACCCAGCTTCGTTCTTAAGCTAATTGCTTTGCTTTTCCAGATCTTACCCATCGCCTTCAAACTCGCTCTTGCTTTTGCTATTCTAGTCACTATTTCCTTCTTACAGTCTAGATCATACATTATGTTGCTGCCCAGATATGTGAACTTCTCTATATTTTCTAGTTCAATACCATCCACACTGATCATGGATAAAAATGCCTGTAATATGCGTCAGTCACCTCTTGAGTTCCTCCTAGCCACTGAGGTTAGTGCTGCTGTACTTTTCCTGCCCAGCACCCACTGCTGGTTGCCAGCTGACCTTGCCAGTTCTTCCAGGGCTTAGCCCTCTGGCCAACTCACAACGTCCAGATGAGCCCCTTCCAGAGTATCAGAGTCCAATAACTGATAACTATTTGCGCTCACTAGCTTTTTTCCTCTCCAACTTCAGGTTTTTTAAATTCAGCTCTTTATTCAGTATCCAAGGTAAGGCCTGTCCCTTACTTCAGGTTCATAGCAGTTTGCCTGTGACTAGTAGGAGAACTCAAGCCTACCCAGAACTCTAGGTTTTAGCTCAGAGAACCTGGAAACAGCAATTACACACTGCTTCATTTCAGTTGCTACTTCTTCCCTAGCCCTCTCCCTCTCTGGCCCCTTTTAGTTTCACCCTTAGTTCAGGAGTAACATTTTCAGGTCCTTTTTTCCCTGCAAACCCAGATATCCAAAAAGCAGGAAGAAAAAACTCTGGTTATTCCTCAATCACTTTGACCTAGGAGCACTTTTCCTTATGCCTCTAGCCCTCACAGCTGCACCAGACATTTTTATTAGTGCCTTCTGGAGTCCGATTGTGTGGTTCCATAAGGCCCCTCTAGGCAAGCCTGGAGGACTCACTTTTGCTGTTCCTTATCTGTAACTTCATTACTTCAGTAGAGGGGAGGACTGTAGTAGGAATACAGGACCTGTTGTAGGAAGCTGGAAAGGCCAGGTATAATCTGTCACAATTCTACTCTCAGTTCCTTTGTGCTATTAACAGTAAACATATGTAAGAATACAATAACAGGTGTTCATGTATAAGATGAGTGATTGTTGATTTAAAGGAACCCGACAGAAATACCATTGCTACTGTTTTTGGGTTTGGGGAAAAGAAGGTGTTTGAGGCTGTTAGCTTTTTATCCTCATTTAAAAAAAAACTTTTTTGATCTGTCGTTTTCTTTTTAAAACCCTCAAAAGCAGAGATCTTAGAGAAATTTGCCATATTAAAAAAGCAATATTAGATAAAGAAGAGTTCAACCCTAGAAAGCCTTAATGGTATAACCCACCTTCAGATCACCCAAAGGCCATAACAGAGGAAACAAGAGAAGCGAAAAAGGAATGTGGGGAAGAGAAAGAGAGAGAGAGAGAATAAGCAAAATTGTTCTGCAAAATTGAATTGGTCTCAGCATCAGAAAAGAGTCTGTGTTGTGTGCACTGTTCCTGACCAGTAGCAATGGGTCAAATGAAAAGTCAAGTGCAGATTCATGCTTTGCAGTATTGTCCGACATCAGGCAGATGGCTTTGTTCTAAGGCCATTGAATCACATCGGTAATCTTCTTTACTTGAAATAGTGAAGAATCTCATTAGCCTGTCTCTTCTGGCTTCTGCAGCTCCATAGCTCCTTCTGTCTGACTCCGGAGAGGTGTTGATGAGTTCTGGAGGGAGGAGAAAAATGGTTGTGATAATGCTTGACCTTGACAGCATGATAGCAAAATAAAACCAAATGGGGTCTCCAGGCATAGCTTGTAGAAACCTGGGTGAAGGAATACATTTTGAAACAGTCTAGGACAAAGTGAATTCTCACTGACACCCATACAATACACTGAAGAATTAGGTTGCATGGATATAAGAATATGGCCATTTTTATTTAATCTATTTTTGTAGAGTCCCACATAAGTTGATACAGTAAATAGAAATTTAAGTGATGTATTTACATATCCAGATCAGATTCAGCTTTGGAATGTTGTCTCACTAGCCTCCATGCAAAAATAGGTTCATTTGCCCTCCTAAATATCCTGATACAAATCCAAGATGGCAATGTTGTGAATGAGCAGAAATAGATTCAAAGTCTGTTTAATTTGCTCATTACTTTGGGAAAGCAGATGAATGTCATTACCAAACATCTGCATAGTTGATATGCAGACAGAAATTAAAATGAGCATTTTCTTATGAGTTAAATTAATCATTCCAGCCTATAACTAAGAAAATGGAAAAGAAGACTAGTGGTTGTCTTCTTTCTGGGTTTCCTTTATCATGGCACACTAAGCCTTACAAGTAAAAATAAGCCTTTTTCCCAAGTGTCAATTATCTCTACCCATACACTGAATCATTAAAATTAGAAAATATAGAAGTAATTTTTCTTAGAAAAGGGCTCTCAATCTAGGCTGTGTTTGGTGGATGCAGTATGATATTAGGCTCTCTCGCAGGTCCAGAGAGGCTCGGGCCATTTCCAGCTTTTCAGGCCCATCGCCATAATAAAAATAAAAAAAAGTTGATCCATGAAAACAAAATAAGGCACCAAACTGAGTGAAGCATAGTTTGATATTTTTTATTTAACAAACTTTTCTAGCCTTTTTCTGTGTAAATGTGTTAATTATTCAGGGATGTACAAACAATCTGAGGCCCCCTTTTGAGCTTGGAAAGGACAAATGGCCCTCCTGGCCCTGTATGACACACCCAAATACATAACTGCACCAGACATTTTGTACCCACACTTCATTGTAGACATTATCATATTCTGTCCTTTAGAAAACTAAGTACAAACTTTTAAGGCACAGACAGGTACTCAGACACCTGAATGATAATGTCTTCACAGTTCACTGATGGCACAATTAGTTCCAAGTATAAAACTTCATCCACAAAAATAGTGAACATTTTAAAACCAGGTCCTTTTAATATTGGTATCACCTTGAGACTGGCTAGCGCTAAGACCAATAAAAAATAAACGTGTTCTTAAATGTTGTCCTTAAAAAAGATATTTTCCTTACCTGTGGATTTAGTCCACTTGCAAATGTTTTAAGTACAATCAGTTAGCTAGACTGTACCTATTGCTCTGCTGAAGTGAAGTTCCATGGAGGGACATTCATGGATAACTGGTAAGAGCCAGAACAGCCCGAATCCCCAAACTGCAGTGGGCCTCCATCTGCCCCACACCTTTAACAGGTTAACCCAGGGGTCAGCAGCCCGCAGCTCCAGAGCTGCATGTGGCTCTTTGGGGAGTCACTTGCAGTTCCAAGAGCTGCTGCCGCTGACTACTCTTGTGGTTCTGGAGGCTGCCGCCGCTTAACCAAAAACACTAACTTCAGTTGCCTGCCATTAGGCCAACTGAACTTAGGTTCTTCTTTAAGCGGCAGCAGCTGGAGCTGCTCAACAGTCATCTGTGTCAGGGCAGGGAGACCTGGAAGTGAAAGCTGGCAGGTCAAGGAGCCACCCCATGTGGGCGGTAGTCTAAGCCAGCCGGAGAGCTGTGGGGGAGAGGCAGCCGAGCCTGCCCCTGCCAGAGCCATGCAGCCATGCTACGAAGCAGCGAGGCAGCCACAGAGGAGCTGCGTGTGCTGAGGTGAGTTAATCCTGGGGATGGGTGGGGAGGAGGTTGGGGCTCAAACAGGTTAAGCCTGGAGGTGGAAGATGGGTTTCCAAGATGAGGGGGTTTAAAGCCTGGGGATAAGGGGCAGATTTGGGGGCTGAGACAGGTAAAACCTGGAGATGGGGTAACAGCCTTCTAACTCATAGAAATCATTGTGTGTGTACTGTTCTTAAAATAGGGGTGACAAAAAGTGCGGTTTGATGTTATTTATTGACTGTCTCATATTTACATGCATTGCAGCTCTTGTAGGACTGATTTTGTAGCTGAATTTGAAAAAATGGCTCATCTTGATATTTCGGTTGCAGACCCCTGGGTTAACCAATTAAACAGGATTTTACATCCCTAGTTCCATCCCTAGTTCCATGTACATACTAACATTCCAGTAATGTCAAAGAATCTTAATAGAATATTTGGTTCAGTGTAAGTCCAGCATTAAATAGTCTTAATGATCACAATAGCCCAAAATAATACTGAATTTTTATTTATCGTCTTTCAGAACCAATTTGGTGTAAGGGACAGCATACAAGCTGCTGCAAACCATGCTTCATCAATGACTAAAACCCTCATCTAGAGTGACTACCTATTTAGAAAATGATAAATTATTCATTTCCTAGGCTACTTCAATAGAGAACTTCTTCTAAGCAGAATCTGACAGTTATGCTGACTTTTGCCTAACATGTGGCAATTTTGTAATGGGAACTGTATCTCCTAAGAACTGAATCAAGTACTGGATTTATTTTGTGCTTGGTTGCAATTTAATTCTCCTTTGGCCTAAGAAGAAGGGAGTAGAACCTTGTGCAATAGAGACAGGAGAATTTCTCTGAGTGCTTCCCTCTGGTTTTTCCCATAGTAGAGAAACTGTATTGGGCCTGAGAGCTCTCCTAAAATGTATAGTGTATGAGCAATGGGAAGCCATGAAACACCAGTGGGGTATTAAATGGGGGAGAAAGGAACTGCTAGAATGAACATACATGTGTGCAAGTATAGAGGCTGGAACACACTGAAAGTTGCCAGTGTCAAGTGTTTAAACTACGCTAAAAGACCCTCATGATAGTTATCATAAACATCCTCCTGTAAACACTCAGATTTCCCAGACACAGCTTTGAATATGACAGTAAACATACTTCTGAGATGTTCCAGTGTATACATACCTTTTTGCAGCAAAGCTCAAGAAAGGCATGAAATAAGTGTACAGTTACATTGCTTGTTTAGTGTCTCAACAAGAAATATGATAATTACATTGCTAAGTAGCTTTACTGCAAACACAGAAATTAAAAGCAGAGTTAAAAATACAAGCATATTTCTTAAAATGATACTTCAGTACAGTAACAGCTGTTGTTGCACAATTCTATGGATATCAGCATACTGAAGCAATTCTTTTGCTGCAAAACTGCAACAACAAACCTTCTGCAAGGTTGAGATGGTCCCTAAAAGGCAGGACATTTTGTATCTGGCCTGAGTTGACATTTACCAAAAATTATTCCCAGCCGATGGCTATTAGATGGCATACATAAACTGATTTCTTTTTTTCTCAGTGAAGTACCCAAGGGACAAAGAGCTGTATCTCTAAAACAGTCATTGGCATTGGCATGAATGTGTTCCCTCACTAGAAGTGTATTAATAATGCGGTTGTAATTCAGCCTAGTAAAGAGGGGTAAGCACGAGGGTGAGACACTACTTAAATTCCAGTTAAGTCATGAGAGTTGGAGTGAATTTCCTCCAAAGAGCATTAACTATCCCAACCCATAAAAATGGTCTTTCTAGATCAAGTGGGAGAGACATGCACATGAGAAAGCATGGCATATCAATGTCTGTTTCCTTGCTGTGGCTATTCTATGATACACAGACAATACATTTCTCTAGGGCTGTGTCTACACGTGCCCCAAACTTCGAAATGGCCATGCAAATGGCCATTTCGAAGTTTACTAATGAAGCGCTGAAATGCATATTCAGCGCTTCATTAGCATGCGGGCGGCAGCGGCGCTTCGAAATTGACGAGCCTTGCTGCCGCGCGGCGCGTCCAGACGGGGCTCCTTTTCGAAAGGGCCCCGCCTACTTCGAAGTCCCCTTATTCCATGGGAATGGAATTACCTTATTATTACCTTATTCCATGGGAATAAGGGGACTTCGAAGTAGGCGGGGCCCTTTCGAAAAGGAGCCCCGTCTGGACGCGCCGCGCGGCGGCAAGGCTCATCAATTTCGAAGCGCCGCTGCCGCCCGCATGCTAATGAAGCGCTGAATATGCATTTCAGCGCTTCATTAGTAAACTTCGAAATGGCCATTTGCATGGCCATTTCGAAGTTTGGGGCACGTGTAGACACAGCCTAGGACTGTTAGCCTAATGCTTTCCATTTGTGCTATTCTGTTCAGTCATAAATAGATTCATGCACACAAAATAGATTAAGGGAAAAAAATTTGCCCTTCAGAATCTTTCCTGACTGTTCATTAAATATCTAACAAGACTATTCCTCCACCCAAATGTATTATGAATGCAATAGAATGAAATTTTGAATGGCCACGTCTACACGTGCACGCTACTTCGAAATAGCACCCGTCACGGCTACACATGTTGGGCGCTATTTCGAAGTTGAAATTGACGTTAGGCAGCAAGACGTCGAAGTCGCTAACCCCATGAGGGGATGGGAATAGCGCCCTACTTCGAAGTTGAACGTCGAAGTAGGGCACTTGTAGACGATCCGTGTCCCGCAACATCGAAATAGCGGGGTCCGCCATGGCGGCCATCAGCTGAGGGGTTGAGAGACGCTCTCTCTCCAGCCCCTGCGGGGCTCTATGGTCACCGTGTGCAGCAGCCCTTAGCCCAGGGCTTCTGGCTGCTGCTGCTGCAGCTGGGGATCCATGCTGCATGCACAGGGTCTGCAACCAGTTGTCGGCTCTGTGGATCTTGTGTTGTTTAGTGCAAGTGTGTCTGGGAGGGGCCCTTTAAGGGAGCAGCTTGCTTTTGAGTCCGCCCTGTGACCCTGTCTGCAGCTGTTCCTGGCACCCTTATTTCGATGTGTGCTACTTTGGCGTGTAGACGTTCCCTCACAGCGCCTATTTCAATGTGGTGCTGCCCAACGTCGAAGTTGAATGTCGACGTTGCCAGCCCTGGAGGATGTGTAGACATTATTCATCGAAATAGACTATTTCGATGTAGCATGCACGTGTAGACGTAGCCATTAAGAAAAATATTTTATTGCCAATCAGAAAAGAATCCCATGGAACTAAATACACAAAATAGTAATGTTATCTGCTGTACCAACTTAACTCCTATTAACAGTGATGAGAAATACATACATCAAGAGAACGGGCACAAACTAGAAAAGCTAGACTGTGAGTGGAGGTTTCATTTTTTTAAAGTTTTTAGAAACACCATTAAAGATGCTCCTACTCTCAGTTTCTAATTCTCCACATAAACTATGTGAATCTGCAAAACACTCTTGATTTGTGGACCTGAAACTATAAAATAGAACCTTTGCTTTCATTTGACAAAAAAAGAAAATTTAGTGTCTAGCTCTTCCCTTTGAGAAGGGAGGCTTGAGAAACTGTGAAAACAGCAAGCAGTCATGTGGTACCTTAGATACTAGGTCATGAGATCACGTGGGTAAAACCCACCATCACCAGTGTACATCCATCACTACTATATTTTTCTAAAACACTGCATGATGTTTACATACCCCTTCACAGTTAGCCTGGTCTGGGCTTTTGGATCTAGCAAAATCATAGGTAATAATCTCTAGAATTTTGGAAAGATCCTCTGCTCAGATCACACCTAGAAATGGAAATACCACCAAATATACTGCTGATAGCACACCAGGAGGTCCACTGTCCATATCAGCCACCTGTCTATGACTGAAAAAGCTCTTCTGCTGAGATGACAGCATGATCTCTGGCCATAAAGACGCCCTTGGAGTCAGGTGTCAATATTATATGTCAGATGCTGAGGTGGTACCTGAGCTGCCTGTACGTTTACTGTCAGTTCCATCAGCATAGATGACTGTCTTCTCCTTCAGGTGGCCAGTCTGCTAATGTTTTCAAAAGTCAGGAGAAAACAGTGTTTTCTGCAAAGTTAAGAGAGATTCCTGGTTTTCAGGAAAAACACGATTACCCTGTGTATTATAAGAATGGCGATTGTGTGGTTCATTCTCATTAATGGCATAGGAGCATGGGCACAAGAGACAGGTGTGGTGGCGGTGGAAGGGCATGTTGGCTGTAGGGTTTCAGCAGGGAAGGAGTTGCCATTATGGGGATGGACTCTTAAGTTTTCCTGCAAGCATTTTCTTCCAGTGCCTAGGGTTTTAACAAAAACTAATCTCATGATACTCTTGGTAAATTCATGAGACCTGTCAATACTGCTTGATTTCTGTGCTGGTAAGTGCTGGGAGCACACAACTGACAATACAAGCAGAGCCTCTGGGAATGTGAATGTTAAGGGAAAGTGTATTAATGTTTGTCACTGCTGTGGTGTATTGAAAACTGTGTTAAAATAGTGACTAATTACTCTAAATTTTCAGAGGGTTTCTGAGACTTGCTTACAGAGTATAAAGGATTTGCATTTCCTGGTCATTTCAGACCTCAGCAAAAATATAATCCCTTCAGGATTAACATCTTTTGTGTTTATTGTTATGATACATTTTCAAGGACAATACAGCTACAGGAAAGGTTATCTTCAGCTATAATTTAATACCTCTCTTTGCAAGTATATGCTACTTGATAATATTTACATCCATTTTAGCATATCTCAGCACTTCTGTTAGAAGTTAAATGCACCAATTGTTTAAACATATTACTGTAAAAGATGTATGGAAAAATGCAATATAGAATTTCAAAATAAAAAGACAACAAAAGAATTCATGAAATTCCTGGGCACTTGTCAGTCTTGTGGCTCATGGTTTTACATTGTTTTGTTGTTGCAACATTCAGCTCTGCAGATATACTGGAATACGGAGATGGATTAAATAATTGGGAAAAATATTTGTTTTATGTCATTGTGAGTATAAATAGAGACTCTGATGAGAAAAAAGTCATTACAGAATTCTTTAGCTCCTTGTGATACCCCTTGGAGCTAACAAGTTTAGAACTAATAATCATGGAGGAAAACGAGCAGTCAAGTTAACTTTAAATCATGGAGGGAGCCTTTGTTAGCAGAATGTTATATTGTCAGGTAAAATTATTGGTAGAGGTATTACCATCCCCCCCACACCTCCAATGCCTTCTTGGCTATGTCTACACTACAGCGATCTGTTGACAGAAGTTACTGTTGGAAGAGATCTTCTGGAAAAACTTCTGTTGACAGATCATGTCCACACACAAAAGCAGATGAAAAGCGCAATCCACTCTGTGGACAGAAAGTGGCCAGATTGCCTGGGTGCTTTCTTGACAGAATGGCCAACTGAAAGCCCAGCAAATAGGGTTGCCTGCTGAACTGGAAGCCCTGTCTGTCAACAGAGGGCCCCCCGAACATCTACATGGATTTTTTTGTCCACAGAAGCTGTTAAGGTGTTCTTCCTGATCATGGAGAGGCAGAACATTGTTGGTAGAAGTGTCAAGATTTGTCAACTGACTGTCAACAAAACACATTATGTGTAGACGCTCCATGAGTTTTGTCAACAAAACCTGGTTTTGACAACAAAATTCTCTAGTGTAGCTCAACAAGAAGTCCTGTGGCACCTTACAGACTGACAGATATTTTGGAGCATAAGCTTTTGTGGGCAAAGAACCACTTCATCACATGCATGAGTGTGGGGGTGGGGTGGGTTCCAGAAAGCTATTTAAAGAGTGGGGTCCCAGTAAAAGGGAGGATCAGAGCTGACAAGGTCTATTCAGTGAAAGCTTATGCTCCAAAATGTCTCTTAGTCTGTAAGGTGCCATAGGATTTGTTGTTCTCGAAGGTACAGACAAACATAGCT
The DNA here is from genome assembly GCF_033958435.1 of Carettochelys insculpta. Classification (NCBI taxonomy): domain Eukaryota; kingdom Metazoa; phylum Chordata; order Testudines; family Carettochelyidae; genus Carettochelys; species Carettochelys insculpta. The sequence goes on from NC_134141.1 coordinate 99,698,294, forward strand.
ACCTCTCTGGTTCTAGTGTAGATGTGGCCCCTATGAAGAAGAGTCAAGATTCTCCGGATGCCATTTTATCTGGTACAGTGAAAAAATGCCAGTGGATAATTTGTTTTCTTTCTTGAGTGAATTTGGTTCTTGTGCTAATGACTAATAAAATATACTTGAGCCTGGCAAAGTGTGGGTGGATGCTGTACAACTAATTAACCATATCTCAGTTCTGAGTGGCACTGCACTTCCTATTCTAGACCTTTATATCTCTTGACTAGAGTCAGCTGAACACCTTGACCCGTGTATTGATTATGTTACCATTCTATAGAGCAATGGTTCCCAAACTTTTCAGCATCATGCCCCCACTTTTGATTTCTGAGAAACCCTAACGTCCACCCCCAACTCTTCTTTACCATCATTCAACGCCCCTTTAAACAAAAAATTCAATTTGTATTTTAAAATAAACACAAAACTTTATATAAAAATGTTATCTGAAATCAAAAATAAGTACAAATAGTTTTTCTTGGACCCTTGTGGGTACCTGGTGCAGCCCCTGCTGGCCAGCTGCCTGAGCCCTGTGCCAGCCATCAGAGCTGCCTGAGCCAGTTGCCTGCCTGCCTGCCTGAGCTCCATACTACCAGAGCCGCCCGTCCAAGCTGACCAAGCCACGCGCTGCCAGGGCCAGTCACCTGCCCACCAGCCTGAGCCACCCAAGCCCTGTAATGCCAGGGCCAGCTTCCCAAGCCCCATGAGCCCCACAAGCCAGCCACCTGAGCACCACGAACCCCCCTGCCCAAGCCCCTCCCCTCCCCTGCCCCAAAGCCAGGCACCCCCAGTCTCCTACTCACTCCATCCCCATCATGCAAGGCAAGCACCCCCCCATCCCCATGTAACCCCATCCTTCTGCCCCTCCCCTCCCCAACCCACACTCACTCCCCTTTGCAAGAGGCAGCTAGCTCCATATGGGTCTTTGCCGGCTGCCTGCTTTTTATTGTGGCTGCTGTGGGTTGCCCATGTAAAATGGCAGAGGCTGACAGCTGGAAGCAAAAGCCAGCTTTTTCTTTGGATGGGAGGAATGAGGGGGGTGGGCTGTATCACCTCACACCCTCCCTGGAGTTTTGTCACACACCCCCATGCAGGCATGCCCCCAGTTTGGGAAACTATGCTATAGAGCGCAAAAAAAATCAAACAAACATACAAATGCTTAATGCTGGCAGGATCTCTTGTCCCTGCCAGTGTGCATAGTCATCATTGCTGTTAATTATTTAATCTGCTAGATGCGACTGTTGTCATGCATGGCATTTGACAGATACATAAGGAATACAAGGGATTTTCCCTGGGGGGCTAGATAAGTAACTTACTAAATACTGAAGCAATCAGGGGTATAGGATGGGAAGTAAATAATGGAAATGGATGACAGGTGCTGACTGTGTAGTGCGCAGATCTGTTGATTGAATAGTCATGTGATACGCATAATCAGTAGCTGTGGATGTCAATAGGTTTCAGACCCCCATTCAAGTCAAGAAAATAGAGATGGATTAGTGTGAGTCCTGAGCTCCTATCCCTATTCTCTGGACTGGACTTTGGGACTGAAAACTATCAACATCAACAACTACTGATTATCTGTCTCAGTCTTTTTATTTCTTCAAGCCCTATCCTGCTTTCCAGTTAATGTCATATAAACACATCTTGAACAATCATCCGTGCATGTAATATGAATGCAAAGGAAACATTAAAATAAACAAGTCATATTATTGCACAGCTTCAAAAATGTATGTGCAATGATTTATCAAACACAAACAGCTTGGATAGCTCAAGAGAAACAAACCAAAACATGAGAAACTCTTTACAAAGCCTTTAGCCTACTGCCTTTCTAACAGGGGCTGTAGTCCTGGGCAGATATGAAACTACAAAGAGATTGATTCTCATCCCATGAAAATATCATAAAGCCTTTTGTAGGGGTAGAAGTGTCTTATGGTGACAAGTAACTGACCTCAGACCACACCCAGACACCTGGGCAGAGTCTTTGTTCAGTCAAACTTCCAGATGCTCAAATGCTTATCTTGATTTTTTAGTTCTCCTCTGAAGATGACTCTAAAAATGACTCTGTGAGGTTCCATCTTGATCATTGGGTCTCAAGGAAGTAAGCTCTGGTACTATGTGCTGTATTCTTTTTTGGCTCCTGCTCCAACATCATTATTTTTCCACACACAGAGAAGAATGTTCAGGCAGCATGGCTTTCATTTAAACTTAAGGAAATAACAAACCTAAAATGATCTCCACTATAGTGTAGAAAAGTCACTTCCACGGACTTCCTACACCATACCAGGAACCTGTACATTAAGTACTAGAGTCTGTGGTTAGCTGACAGAGGAGCAAGATAGCTAGGGAAACCTACAATCTTGTAAGTCTCCCACAGCCTTCATAAATTAATTTTTATTGCTGAGCCATGTTAGTTAAGGTTGAAGTTAGGTTTCCATTATAAGCTTAGTTCAACTCCACACTTAGCTTCCCTGAAAAGGAAGCATCCCCACTGCTTTCACATTGGGCCCAAAGTTACATAATAAAGGATTTCATAGGTTAAGCTAATTTTATTATACTGGTGTGACCTTACTGTAAATACATTAATAAGTAGTTCAAGGCCACAATTTGAAATCCCAAACCCTTTTATTTCTGTGGAAGTACTGAATCTTGGTAACAAACAGTCAAGGGCAACCCTGTGGTCTCATAGACAGGAGATATGTTTGAGACAAGGAGCAAGTAACATGCAGACCAGGTGAAAATGTGCAATATGTAAGCAAAAACACACAGGGATATGGTATCCCCGTGCATAGAGCTAGACGGGCAGGTCAACCTGAATGATATGCACCAGACCAGCATACAAACAATAAACTAATGAAATGCAATTTATGGCAATGCAACAAATGATCTATGTGCCCATCATAATGAAGGTATGATGTGAAAATGCCACTAGTAGCTGTAAACAATGCCATGTTAATCACCAGACTATACATGGGGAGGAAAGGTGCAAATGACCCCGACCATGTCCAGTTTCTCTCCCTTTCTTCTTGCTGTGCCATGTAGGGGGGAATCCTGCAGGGCATGATGGGGGAACCCAAGGCGCCCAGGAGTGTTCCTGGGCCAACTCCCTGCCAAGACCATTTGCCTTGGAGCAGTGAAGGGGCTAAATTTCCCACCATGTCGTTGGCCACTAGCAACCAGAAAGGGAAGGGGATAGGGGAATACTGCTGTAATAGCATAAGACTAAAAACAAGATCTCAGAAGGTAATTTCTATAAAAGCTTTATTACTGTATAAATTTTTAGTATAATAAAATCATTTTAAAATCACTTTCCACTCATTTTTTCATTAGCTCTTCTTATGCACACTCATTGCATGACTCTTTTGAACTCCTTCATATTTAAAAAATTGCAGTGCACAAAAAAGCGCCCCCCCGCAGTAATCCCTCTGTACAGGCCTGAATCTAGATGCATGTGTTACAGGACTAAAAAGAGCAATGGACCCCAAACTCCAAAGAAACTCAGAATCTGAACCCAACACCAAGTGCAGATCAACAGGTCTTCCTCTTCCTGAAAAGGAGGGAGAGATTTGAAGGTCATCAAACAGTTTTTAGAAGGAAGCCCAATGTTCAGACTGCTGAGGCTATGTAAAGAGTGTCACAAACTGTCATGGAGACTCAGTATGGTAACATTTTGCTCCCTGCTAGGTAGTTTGAAGTGTGTGTTAATGACACTTATAATACACATAGTTGCACATCATCCACCCAGTGGAATAGCTGATTAATTATTTCTGTACTGAAATAATCAGCTGTGTGGAATGAGCTGTTTTACTCAGCATCACGGTGTTTCGCATTAGCTATCATTGCAGTAACTTAGCTGATTCTGGGAAATAATTTATATGCAATGCATACTTCTAATCAATTACATTTCTTGACAGTTTCATCCGGCATTCAAGTCTGGGTGCTATAACAAATTTGTTATTCTGGGCACTGCTGGGAAGCCATAAGCTGCATTGTAAGAAAATTGTTTTGGTTTTTTAGTACTTCTTTATGGGCATTTCTATCATTTATAATGTCAGCACCAGTCCCACTAAGTGTGTCTGTATGCAAGGCTTCTGGATGGTATTCTTTGGCAGACAAAACTACAAACTTTTGAACGGTGCTTGTGGTATAGACTGCTTAATTATGAAATATTCTTATGAAATATGCTTAAAAAGCTCGACTGGGACTTCTTACCAGGATACTTACTCATCCCCAGCTGCTTTTGTTGCCAACATGAATGATTGGTTCTCTGATTTCACAGCAGTTTCATTAATACCTAGTGCTGCTTTTGTGCCCAGGTGAGTGAGTTCACCAGATGGCACCAGGAATGTTTCTTTTATTTTAGTATTTTCCTTTATGGGCAGAAGGATTGTAGCATATAGGCATTTTTTTCTTTATGAATTCCTAGAAGATTTTCCCCCTCACCATCCAGTCTAACCAATCACAGTAAATATAAAAATGTTGCTTCATCAGCATAATTCCTAACATCAGTTTCAAAATCATATGCAAGCCTGAATTTTTAATTCTGAGCTCATGTTTCAGTGTGTTATAATTGGGTCAGTTCCTGTCCTTAACCACTGGGAGGTAGCAGATGTATTATGTATTCATTAGTTTAAAATCTCTGTAACTGTGCAGAAGACATTACCTAGAATGCAATTCTGCTTCCTCATGCTCATAATTGCACTTCTGTCCTCATTAGATCTACTATGTTTGGCTGGAAACAGTATATTACAAAGTATACAAAAAATTAAAATAGCTACCTAACTACAAGCAATAATTTTTGTAAAAAAATCATATTTTACTAACTGGACACACATGCCTATTCTTCTTCTTTCATGGTCTGAGCAAGTCACATGGCAAACAACGGGAGTGGGAGAAGAGGGCTCTTAACACTGCATATAAGGATACTCCTCCAACACAAAACACAGGGCAGGACAATGGTGCTCTCTATCTCTGTCAATTTCTCTCTGCCAAAAATGAGTTTTGCACTGAGATCCTCTCATGGGAGGAGGAATTGCAGGGCCTTACAGAGTTTCCAGCTAAATAGTGAAATTCATACAAATATTTTAAAATCGGAAATAGACCTGGTTAAAAGTAGTTTCTCTGCATTTGCCTTTTCTTTTGAAAGATTGAAAACATTGTTGGATCATAAGCCACTAGTACTTTATGGGTGGCTAACTCCTGAGCACAGCAAAATTAGGCTAGAATGCCCACAAAACTTATTTCTATCTGATCTGGAAATGTCTTTAGAACAGCTCCGCTATTCACAAGTAAATTGTTTATTAAATACATGCTAACTACGAACAAGAGAACCCACCAAACCTTCTTGCACAAATGAATTATACATACAGAGCAGGGAAAATAAGTATTTTTGCAGCAAAACCCTCCACGCCTTGCTGGCTTAGCTATCATCCAAATGAGATGTATTCAATTATAGTTATAACTCATCTTGCACCACAACATAAACTACACAGCTTCTAGATCTAGACATGTGGAAGAAAATGAGTATGTCCTTTTAAGATCAGATGGCTACATACAGGTGTATTGAGGCAGAACTTCGGCTACTCCCTGCAAGATGTCAGCTAAGCCAACCTCAGGGTTTTTTACTTCTTTCCAGGCGTACTTCAGCAGCAAATTTCTATATTTCTTACTCACTCACACCCCAGGAGCAAAGGGGAAACAAGGGAGGAAGTGTGCTTCAGAGAGACATCTGTAAGGCACAATACTTCCCATGGCATTCGTCAGGTACCACTCCACCCCTTGCATTCAGGCATAGGCTTTAAAAGCACAATCTAGGATTCTGGGAGTCATCCAGGTTCATACTACAAATCATTGGCAGAGAAAGGATTAGAACAGCAATATGCCTGAGTTCATACTTCCAGGTAGTTTTGCTCCTGTAGGAATCTTGTTGTTTCTGCCCTTACTTATGGGGCGGAAAGGGAAATTGCTAAATCAGAACAAGAGGTAATTAGATATATAACTCTCTTTCAAGCACACTGGACTGCAGTCACCAAAATTAGTCCCAGTAAATAAGGATCTCTTTCTCACTTGGCTCTGTCCACACTACAGTAGAAAATACAGCTTCTGTTAGCATGCATCTAGCCTGAGGTTTTGTTTTAACTTTCTGAGATCTGAGCTAGAAAACTCTACTCAAACCACCTAGGCGGGTTATTGGTGCAGATTGGCTAATACAGTTCTTTTAAAAACAATCTCTGTTCTTACTGCTTAAAGAAACTTAGTGGGTGGCAATGAAATATGATTAAGGTTTTCAAGGTCTCACCTGAAATGTTGCCTGCAATTCCTATTTCTCCCTCCATAAAGAAAATTCTAGGATTAATCTCTCCCACTCCTCAAAAGGAATTATTAATAAGTCTAAAAATCATTCATATGTGCCCTATTAACAGTTCTATCCCTCTCACCACTAATATATACACAACATACCCTATTTGGTTTCATAATCAACAATAACCTGGGTGGGGATCTAGCAGAATGTAAGGTCATAGCACAAGTTTAAGAGGGTATCTTCTTTTCACTTCTCACCTATTACTGAATTCTCCATTCCAATCTGAATGTGGGCTGTGACAAGGTAAATTTTTACTATCTTTATTTTACAGATGGGTAAAATAAGACAGAGCAAGGTAAAGTTATTTACCCAGGTTTACACTAAAAATCAGTCAGATTTCCAGTCTGTATTCCAACCACAGCCCATCTTTGTACTTCGATTTGACTCAGACACAGATAATTACATTTAGTTACTACTCAACAGATAAGCATAGGAATTTTGTTCTACTTACAAGGCACATTGAATGACTCATAATAAATGCTAAAACATTTAATAAATTCCTTTTACAACATTTCTTGTAATTATAGCATACATATTTCAGTTTAGCACCATAGGTTAATCTCATATGGTATATTACAGATATTTATTCAGAGACTATTCAAACATATTAAGAATCTTTAAATGGAGACTGGCTGAGAGCTGCATAGGATTTTTGGAAGGATCTGAATTAACTCCCACCCCCTCCCCCCGAGGAAATACCGTAAAAACTGCCTCACTTTTAATCCTAAATAACCCACCAGATTTTAAAATTTAAGAATTTGGTATTTTGTTTAATTCTATTTAAGTCCTTTTAACAGTTCCCGATTTATGTGCACATTCAGAATTTATTTTATCCTTGCATTTTCATGAATTGAAAAATCTTGCTGATTATGATAACTGCAATGGTAATATTCCATTTGCTAGACACTTCTATTTTATTTTCTCTGTGTTCTTAGTTTCCTTTTGACAGTAATAGCCACACTTTGAAATCTTAACACTCACACAACGCTTGTAAAATATAAAATATACAAATAGTGCTTATGTTTGCATATATTCATACAAATGCGGGATCTGCTTGCACAAGTTGTGCAAATGCAAATTTTCCAAAACCAATTAAGGCATCAGACCTTAATTTTCTATGAATGAAAATCTCTTCGCTATCAGTGTTTCATTATTTCCTTCTTTTGTTTGAGCTTTAAAAAAATGAAATGTTATAGAAAGTTTTGGGGGGATTGGAAAATACCAACAGAAACAAATGTATCTAATTGTATATTTTTATTATTAGGATACTGCAATGGAAAGGAAATTCTGACTAATTCAGAAGATTTATCACATGAGCAGCTAGTAGTCAGCTGATACAGCTCTTCGATGCTAAATGAAGCAACACAGATGGCTTAGGAAGCTTGACAAGGAACTAGAGAAAGTAATTAGTAACCACAGACCTGTGAGTATTTTGAAGATGTGATAGTGAATCAGTAGTAAGAAGAGCTGTGTGGATAACTGGCAATAAGCATCTTGTTTAGGGAAATATAGTTACTCTTCTTGTTCATAAATTATTTATTCCTTTGGTGAAGGCTGAAACAGATTGGATCACCAGTGTATGACAAATGTGACTTCAAAAAACAAGTAGTATTTCATTTTGGGGAAAATTGTTTTACCTTTGTTTATTATTCCATGTTCAAATGGTTTTGTCTAACATCTCCAGAAAATATGAACTTCAAGTCAAAAACTTTCTCCAAATAAAATCTTTCCCCCCAAAATGTTAATTTCAATTATTGGCATTTTTCTGACAAAAAATATCAAAAAATGCCAACCAGACTTACCTACAAGTTCTGGATGGAAACCTGATAGAAACTTTTTTCTTAGTAGTCAGTTACTCCGATTATGGGCAATTTCAGCTGGTGGGCTGGGCAGTTTCTGAGCTCTTGCAAGCCCAGGGTTCCCAGGTGACAGCCTAGTTCCTGTCTCCCATCCACTCAACTTACATGAAAATTTGAGTTACACAAGGGTTGCAGGAATGCAATCCCCACATAACTCGGGGTTTAGGGTGCAACAAACGGGAAGAGATACCTGTCTCTCTCCTCTTAAAATGGGATCCATAACATCCACCATACCTACACTGGCCAATGGGAGATGGTGAGAACTGATGTATGTTCCAAACCCCTCCACTCTCACCAAAATAGACTTCAAGTAGAACAACTTCCTTAGCAGCGATTGAGGTAGCCCCATATCCAAATATTCCACGTCTAGTACCTACAGCACCAACCACAAATGTTCAAATCCCTTCTCATTAGGAACACAGGGGCCTTGAAGTGGGGATTGTTTACATATGAGGTGAATATACTAACCCAGGGACCTGCAGTTATAAATGGAGGCCTGCCTGCTGCTCTGCTCTGGCTGTTTTGTATGGTATTAAGCAACTTCTGAGCACAGCTGCTGGGATCCCCAAGTTCATAGATTATTCTGGGAAACAGGTGTCAAAGCATTTACAGCATGGCAGCAGTAACTGCCCCGGGCAGTAACATAAGATCCTAAGGAACTTTAAATGTGAGAATAGAGGTGCCAAGAGAGTTTAGACACTTACAAGGTTCAGCTGCTGCCAAATCTAAGTGATGCCTAAAAATAGGACTGAGAGTCCTAAGTACCTTTGTTGGTCTGGGTCAAAGTGGTCTTCCCCTTCCCCCCACGTCTTTTTAACAATAAAACAAATTTTTCATTGAAATGTTCAGTGGAAATTTTCACACATTCATAAAAACCCTAAACATCATTTTTTCTTGTGGCCAGGAGAAGGGATGTTTTTGGATGCATTAAAAATCAAAAGTGTTCCAGGAAAGCTTACACTTTACATAAAAAAAGTTAATTTTTCTGAAAGCCTGATTTTCTGTTGAAAATAATTGATGGAAGTTTTTGTACCAGCTTCAGCACCTTCATAATGGCCAGAATGTATACATCCTTCATCATGGTCTGCTGAGAGTTCCTTTAGCAGTCACCCATTGCCAAGCAAGGCTACGATCTAGGTTGAGTTGCTTCACTCTAGTCCAGGGATGGGAAATAAGCTGCCTGAAGTTCAGATGCTGTTCACCAGGGATAGCACCTGTTGGGCTGCCAGATGGTTTATTTATCTGTGTTTCCTCAGGTATGGCTGCTCACAACTCTTGTTGGCTGTGGTTTGCTATTCCTGGCCAATGGGAGTTCTGGGAAGTGAACCAGACTGGGATGCTACTCCCCACAGCTCCCATTGGCTTGGTACCTGCGAATGCATTCCTGCTTTCCTGGCCAATGGGAGCTGTGGACATGCAAGTAAATAAAGCATCTGGTGGCTCACCAAGAGCTAAGCTTGCTGAACTGTAACCTGTGGGCCATCTATTGCCCACCCTAATTCCAGTTTCTCTCCTGTGTACCATATCCTTTATCTGTAGTTATCTTTCATTCGTCTCCTCCAAATTGCTTTAAATAGAGGATGCTACAAATCAATTTTAATGTGAAAATATGAAATCTTAAAAACGTCCAATTTTTTGGGGGGAGCCAACTAACAGCATTTCATACCTTTTTATGTTTGTGATTATTTTAAAGTGGAATTCATTGTTTTATTCAGCACTGCTAATAAGATTATTCCACTTTACATATTACATATGGAGATATACCAACCTCATAGAGCTGTAAGGAACCTTCAGAGGTCATCAAGTTCAGTCCTGTGCCCTCAGCAGGACCTAGTACCATCCCTGACAGATGTTTTTAAAACTCATTTGCCCTGCATCCGTAAATGGCCCCTGCAAGGACTGACTCCACAACCCTGGGCTTAGCAAGCCAAACCACTGAGCTAGCCTTCCATCTCTTGCCCCACTTAAGCTATGTCTACACTAGCACACTACATCAAAGTAGCCTATTTCAAAGTAAGAACATCGAAACAGGCTACTTCAACGCATATCGTCTACACATCCTCCAGGGCTGGTGCCGTTGACATTCAACATCGAAGTAGCAATGGGGAATGTCAAAAGGAGCTGCCCAGAAGGAAATGCAGAGCATCCACACACACAAGCGCTCCCTGTCGAAATAAGGGGCCAGCAAAGCCTGCAGACAGGGTCACAGGCTGGACTAGCCCTTCTGGGGCAAGAGCAAGCCACCCCCTTAAAGGGCCCCTCCCAGACACACTCGGCCTGTACAGCATGAGGTCCAGAGAGCCAACAACCAGTTGCAGACCTTGTGCACACAGCACAGACGCCCCAGCTGCAGCAGCAGCCAGAAGCTCTGGGCTAAGGGCTGCTGCATGCCACGAGCAAAGAGCCCTGCAGGGGCTGGACAGAGTGTCTCTTAACCCCTCAGCTGATGGCCGCCATGGAGGACCCTGCTATTTCTATGTAGTGGGACGTGGATCGTCTACACACACCCTACTTCGACGTTGTGTCGATGTAGGGAGCTATTACCATCTCCGGATAGGAATAGCGATTTCGACGTCTCGCCACCTAATGTCGATTTCAACGTCAAAATAGCGCACGGCGTGTGTAGATGCGACATGTGCTATTTCAACGTTGTGCCAGCTACTTTGAAATAGCCAGCTAGTTTAGACGCACCCTTAATGTTTGTAAAATACACTAACCCGAAGTGTATACTAGCAAAGATTAGTTTGGAATTTATATTGTAGTATATGAATCTGGATCATAAGTATCAAAGGATTAGGAGAAGTATTTGTAATAGCATTAGAACTGTCTAGAAAATGGAGTTCTAGTCCCTTGAAAAATTTCATACTTTTAATTTTTTTTCTGTTTCGCATAAGGATTTTTTTCCTACAAAAGACTTTGATTTTGTACAAAGGGCATTTGTCACTGGAAAATTATTCTGACCAAAAATTCCTGTCCAGCTTTAGTTAAAATATTATGTTAATATTTTTCCCTTTCATATTACTAGTAATCTTCTTATGATTGAAGATATTCATTATGGGTGTTCTACATTTAGGCTAGACAACAGACACCAAACGTCTGTTGCAGAAAGGAATTAGCATATACCACATATCTGATAGCACAATTTGATATTTGTGAAGTGTTGATGCAAATTAGACAATGTTTCTATATAAAAATTTGGTAACTAGAACTAGAAGCTGACAGCAGTATCATGCCCTCAGGTTAAAATCAGCCAAGAAGAGTTTTTTCCTGATGATGGAGTGATACAGTTAATGGGAGTCTTTCCATTGACTTTAATTGGAGCTGCATTAGATTTCTGGTTTGATAAATCAGTGACTGAATACTGTGTTTCTTGACATGCTGCTGGAACCGTTGCATGGAAAGATCGGTGTTTTCTCTTCTATAAAGCTTTTAAGATTAAAAAGATTAAATGAACTCCGTTGCTGTATTTCTGACTTGCATGTGGATTTTTAAATCACTTTAATCCAAATGCAACAAGGCACTTTCATCCACAGAGAATCCAAAATGCTTTATGTCCTACCATATAAATTGTGCATACAGGAATCCCTTCACCAGAGCAAAAGGAAAGGAAAGAGTGCTAGAAGGACAAATAACTCATTGCACAACAGTGATAAGAGGAAACTGATGATATTACCCAAAAGTAGGAAAAAACCTGTTTGCTATTCTTTTAATGGATTTTTATAAGCAGGGAAGAAAAAAGCAGAGGCTACAGTACAGACTTTCTCTGTGTAGAGAGAGCCTGTGAACTTCAGCTATTATAGAGGAAATAGATGACTACATTTTATGGGTTTTTTTTTAAGTTAATACCCTGAATTGCTCTATGCCTCTTTTTTAGCGTGTGGACTGGCAACTGGATTCGTGAATGCCTTTTATATTCACTTCCAGCCTGTGATTAAATAAATCGCCAAAAACTAAAACTTTTTTTGGAGGAGGAAGGGAGTCTATGTAGTGCACCAGAGGAAGACTAACACCTCTTAGCATTTGGCCTTACTGAAGTAATCGTCTGACAGAAATACTTGCAAAAAATGTAGAGATAAATAATCACTGTGTCACAATGAAATTTCTGTCAGAGTGACATTTAGAGTTCTTGTGCTGCAGTAAACACAGACCACTGCCTTTACAAAGTGTGTTTTCTCAGGTTCTGTGTGACACTAGAAACAATGAATTTGTAGAGCCTTGTACAGGTGCAAAAATGTGGACCTGCATCTCATTTATATCCACCAGGCTCAACTCCTCATCCAGTCTGCAATCCAGATTTTACTTCCACCCTCACAGCAAATCTGGAGGGAGGAAAAGAGAAGGAGAACAGACCAGCGAGGAGGGGGCAGGGTCATGCAGAAAGAGGCAGGCAGCAGGAAAGTAGGGATGGGGGATACGGGGCAATAGGGTATCTGCAGGTCAGTGCTTAACAGGTAGGGTGAGCAGGAAGAGGGGCTGGGCAGGACCAGTATTCAGTGCCTCCTGCAGGCAGATTTAGGATGCAGCTTCTTGCATATTTTCCCTGCCCTGGTGCCCCCTGCCTTAGTGGGGGTGGAACATGGGAAGAAGAGTCCTGTGCAGGCATCTGCTCCACTATCCACTGATATGCAGATCTCTACGATTTGGTGTCTGTTTCAAATAATGTCACTGGTAGCTAAATCAGCCAATTCTGGCTGAGAGAATCTGTCTTACTTATTATCTCAAAGTCTGACATACGAACATTGAAACAGTTGCCACCAGCTCAGGACGTAAGCTACAAGGAGCTAAGGAATACTCAGTACTGTTCTGCTCAGTTCGACTGCTCTCTGCCAGATGTGCACATCAACTTCCGTTTGTTCTCTGGAAGAGAATTAAGGAAAATGTGGTGTGACAGAGACCCAGCCCATGTAGCATTATTTACTTCTGTTATCACTGGGCCAAGTAGCAGCAGCAATAGTAGTCAGTCCTTGGCAGAACTCACTGGAGAGCAAACAATATTCATATTCTTTTCTGTGGTAGTCAGTCTTACCCTGCTGAAGACAATATTCCTAGAATTTACAAAGGGTTTCACGCTAGCCTTTCAACTCTGGGTCTTCTGGGTTATGTCTACACAACAGCCAACTCAAAATGAGCTTTGCAATTTGCTTTTTGGGATGGGATGGGCAATAACTTTTGATGGGGGTCCGCTCCAAGAACTGGGTAAGTAGTGAAGGCCAAACTTTTGTATGATATTAGTGGAGGAAGTGCAGGGTATGGGATGGAGGTTGGGTGCAGAGGGGAGCTCTGGGCAGAGAATTGGGGTGCAGGAGGGTGCATGGGGTCTGGGAAAGAGTTTGAGTAAAGGAGGCAGTTGGGACCTGTGCAAGGAGATCAGGATACAGGGGAGTGCACAGTCTGGGAGGGTGCCTGTGTGCAGGGGAGGATTCTGACCTGGAGGAGGGATGTATGAAGGATTGCAGGGTCTGGGAGGGAGTTGTGACAAGGGGCAGGGGTCCAGAAGGGGGTGCAGAGGGTTTGTGTTCTGTGCTGTGGCAGGAGGGATTCTGACCTGGAGCACAGAGTTGGGATATGGGAAGAGGTGGGATGGCAAGTGCAGGCTGTGGCTGGTAGGCACTTACTGAAGGTGGCTGCCAGCCAGCAGTCCAGCAGGAACCTCAGGCAGGGTTCCTGCATGCCATGGCCTCTCACCGCTCAAAGCTGCTGGTGCCACATGTATCTCTGTGCAGTGCACACCCCTTGAGAAGGGGTCTTTGCATGTTGCCTTTGCCTGCACCGCAAGCACAGCCCAGGCAACGGCCATTGTGTTGGGGCCAGGGGCAGTACACGAAGACTCCCCCATCCCCTAAAGAGAGACGCACATGGCCCCAGCAGTTGGCCACTTTGAGCAGTCTCTGGCCATGGGGTCAGGGAACCTTCCTGAGGGTCCCATTGGGGCACAGAACAATGGCAGCCCAGATGATTGTGGCGGGCCAGGTTGGAAGTTTTGCAAGGAATGCATGCAGCTTTCCGGCTATATTTTGTCCACCCCACTACACAGGAAGAGTTTTTCGTGCTGTGCAAAACTAGCATGGTCGCCACTCAACTATGGCTGTAGTCTGCATCCATTATTATATATGTTAAGCCCTGGCAGCATGTCCTGTACTGTGCAAGGCACAAAGGAAAAGCTGCCTGACGCTACTGTGAGTGGCACATGCAGATGCTATCCACTATGGTCAAATACAAGTTTAAAGAAAAACTGATGGTGTTTCAAGCATTTACCAAGAATCATAGAAAAAGCTTTTAAGATTATTAGTAAAGATTGGAAATCAGAGGCAGGAATAGTCCTCGAGGTAAGTGTTCCTGTGATATTTCTTTCTGCACAGATTAAATTCAATGCCAATTGACATGTGGATGTATCATATCAGATTTTGACCCGTAACACAATTGTACAGATTGTCAAAGTATTCAGTTAGTAGCTTCTAGACACTATGCCCTTTATAAGCACTCTGTATCTGAAATAATGACATCTCAAAGAATATAGAAGTGTGTAGATTAAAATAAAGCAGTCCAGTAGCACTTTAAAGACTAACAAAATAATTTATTAGGTTATATAAATTATTTTGTTAGTCTTTAAAGTGCTACTGGACTGCTTTTTTGTGTTGATAATATATAGACTAGCACGGCTATGTCTCTGTTACTAGATTAAAATACTATGACATAACAGTGATCCTTTGTTTCTCCTCTGTAATTCCATTGATTCAGTGGTGTTATTATACATTAAGCTCCTTCTCTGTTACTATTCACCTGGCATGATGTTTACCTCCCACTAACTTAGAAAGGGCTAGTGTAGCTCAACAGGAGCTAAACAAGGCAATGGGCCATTCTTTAGGGACAGTTAGGCTGAGAGGCAAGCACTGTTTGAAAATGCACCTTGGTTGGTCAGGAACAGGGTGGGCTGGTATAAAGTGAAGAGGTGTGCAGCAGCAGGGGGTCTGCTATTGTCCTCTGGCCTTAGGGTAGGAAAGAAATATGCAGTGGGAGAAGTGCTGGGATCCTGGGCCCAAGGAAAGAGTGTACACTGTGGGAGTGGGAGATGGAAGCCTCATAGGGACAGAGTAGGAAGCAGCCAGGGAAACCACAGCAAGGTCCGGAGCAGTGCAGACATTGGCTGCTGATTGTAGGGTCCCTAGGCTGGAACATGGTGTGGTAGGGGAACCTAGCCATTGGGGAAGCAGCATATCCTCAAACCGGAGTGCTGCCTGCTAGACAGGCATTCCACTGGGATGTATGATACCCCAAGCCACTAGACACAGTCTAAGCTATGAAGAGGAAGCACTTCATGTCCTGGAGTGTGAGAGGGGATGCAACACAAATAAGACAGAAGGGGGCATCAGAACAGGCAGAGCTAGTCCCCAAATGCAGCCATAAGAAGCTTCCACAACAGTGAGCAGAAAAAACAAAGGAAGGGCTTTTTCTGCTCGTTCTTTTTTCTTGGGTCTTTAAAAAGACTTTGGGCAGCAAAATGGACCACTGTGGAATTCCCTTGAGAAAGGCCAGTAGCCTCTGCTTTGCTTCAGACACTCTATCCTTTGGTGGAGAGCATCTAAAATCACTGTGCCACCCAACATTTAGCACACTTGTGGTGATAAGTCATTTTTGGACTAAGAAGGACCCCAGGTTGATACATGATATCTTATTCTGTTCTTTTTTCCCTTATTCTTTCCTTTCCACTCCCCACTAGTTTTTCTACCTGTTCCCCTCCCCCTCTGCTTAAACTGACCAGGTGCATCACAGACCACCACTGGGATGAGATGCCCATCCACCCCAACTGTACCAGCCAGATGATGTCCCTGAGCTGGGGTCCAGAGTAATGTCTGCAGTGACTCAGAGCGTCCATCCGTAACAAGTAAAGCCTGAGAATATCAACAATAAATATAATCCTTTTTGCTATTCTAGCTCTTCTTTCTCCTTGATTCTGTCTTGTCAAAGGCAGGAATAGTGATCAAAAACTCATAGCTAGGCCAAACTTCAACAGAAACAACTCTTTCTTCTCCTTCTACTTATGATGGCTTCTCAGAGCAAGACTCAAATTGATAACTTTCTCTCTGAAATAGACTGTTATTTCAAAACCTCTTTCAAACCACTTTACATTTTGTTTTTTGTTTTTTTTCCCTTTTCTGCACCCAAACCAAGACATTTTCAAATGTTGGCATCAGTGTTTTAGAGTGGCTGCTAGAAGAAAGAGCACATTTCTGTAGTCATGTGCACATTAACATCTTTGTCTCAGGAGCTCTGTTTAGTCCACTGGGATTAACACAGTATCAGGAACTCTGTAAATGTATCATTATATATGTATCAATGTACTTGTATCATTGTGGATAGAATAATATGGCTAAGGCCACAGTTCAGCAAAGTCCTTAAGCAGATGCCTAACTTTAAGAATGTGACTTAGTTCTACTGAAGTTAATGGGACCATTTAGATTTTCAAATGTTTTGCTGAAACAAAGCCTAAATAAGTATGGACTAGAAAACCTGAGAATCTTCTCCTAAAAGTGCAGATGAGAAGTATGTAAAAGATGTCACCACAGATGTAGTTGGGTCTCGACATTCATGAGGGTTCCATGTTGTGAATCCTCGCAAATGTTGAATTTCACGAATACGGGGGGCTCGGAGCCCCAGGGAAGCTGCGGCTGCCAGGACTACCTGCCTGGAGCCCTGGGGAAGCTGGTGCTGTCAGTGCTCCTCTCTGGAGCCCTGGGGAAGACACAGCTGCTGGCGCTCCATGCCCCAGAACCCCAGGAAAGCAGCCTCTCGCAAAAGCTTGAATTTGCAAATCTTAGGTTCGTGAATGTTGAGACCCTACTGTAATACTAACAACTGGTGAAGTCTATTCAAAATTATTTTATCTGATGAAGTGGGTCTTTGCCCATGAAAGCTGATGCTCCAAAATATCTGTTAGTTAGGGACTTCTTGTTATTCCTGAAGACACAGACTAACTCAGCCACCTCTCCAATACTATTCAAAGTTATGTGTATCTTATAAAGACAAAAAATAATCATAATTTCTTTGGTGCCACCAATCTCTGATAACAGGCTGATACCAATACCTTCTAAATATCAATATCTTCAGAGAGTGGCTGTGGACGGTAAGCCTCCAAAGCTTGGAATGAAAATGTTGTGCAAACACGGTGGATAATCTCTTGAATATACTGTCATTTTCTGCTAAAGCTTTTGATTAATTCATGGCTGCTGATGAAGTGACCCATGTGGCTGTGCTCTTTCTTAGTATTTTCACTTGAAATGCCAGTTTATAGCTCAGTGAGCCATTCTGGCCATCAATCAGGGACAATCTTACAGAGAAAGATAAAGCACACCACATTTTAATCACCGCTGCTATCTAGGCCAGTGGTCAAGCAGCTGATTAGTTTCCCATCATGGTACAGTAAGCAATCTTACATTCTGGTATATTTTGCCTTGTCTAAATCACATAAGATCAGATGATGCGCAGCCCTATATTATCTACATTTATATTTATAGTTAAAAGAAAGATTTGGGGGAAAAAGACTATATTGCAGTGAAAGGCAGCAATTATTTTATGTGCCTATGTCATAATAGTCTCAATAGTCTATAGCAGTTGAATTAGAAGGTTGAATTATGCTGGTATAAAGTAAGGAGCTGTTTTACCAGCATAGGGAATTTAATTTGAGGAATGGACAGGCTGTTTCTCCACTACACCTTGTTTCAGAGTTCCATCCAGGAGATCAGCTGTAATCTCAGCTAGAGGTTCTGGAATTCCCAAAAGAGAAGAGATTGTAGGCATGTTGTGTATCCTCTGTGCAGACAAGTTTTCACAGAGAGAGAAACTCCAACCAGGACCTATGCTTGTTTTCTACTCTGGTGGATCTGTCCCCTGGCGTACAGTACAATTACTTCAAATGTTATATGCTAGAAAGATAAAAGGCCTGACTGTCAGCTAGTGTTGCTCAGCATAGCAGCAGTGAAGTGCAGCTTCACCGGCTGGAGATCTAATTCTGCGTCAGAGGTGGAAAAAGTACCCAAAAAGCTACTTGAGTAAAAGTGTGGCTGCTTTCACTTCTGGGTACTTGAGTACAATAAAGATGTGATGTGCGTGTATGCATGTAGTTTTACGTAAGTAGTTTTCCAGAAGGACACTGATGGCTTAAGTACATTTTCCTCAAAAGCAGCTGTACTTTTACTCTTTTACCTCTGCTCTGTGTCATATTGTGCTCTTCCATGTACCTACACAATTTTTGACTTCAGTAGAAGTTGAGCACACATGGTGGTCACTCACCACTAATAAGTCAGGTGTTTTCCAATGGGGACTACAGACTAGCATCTGAGAGCTGCAAAGTTTTATTCTCATAGAATCATAGAATGCTAGGACTGGAAGGGACCTTGAGGGGTCATGGAGTGCAGCCCCCCTGCCCTCATGGCAGGACTAAGTACTGTCTAGACCACCCCGATAGACATTTATGTAACCTATTCTTAAATATCTCTAGAGATGGAGATTCCACAGCCTCCCTAGGCAATGTATTCCAGTGTTTGACCACCCTGACACTTAGGAATTTTTTCCTAATGTCCAACCTAAAGCTCCCTTGCTGCAGTTTGAGTCCATTGCTTCTTGTCCTATCCTCAGAGGCCAAGAAGAACAAGTTTTGTCCCTCTTCCTTATGCCACCCTTTTAGATACCTGAAAACTGCTATCATGTCCCACCTCAATCTTCTCTTTTCCAAACTAAACAAGCCTTTCTTCATAGGTCATGTTCTCCACACCTTTAATCAGTCTTGTTACTCTTTTCTGGACATTTTCTAATTTCTCCACATCTTTCTTGAAATGCGGTGCCCAGAACTGGACACAATACTCCAACTGAGGCCTAACCAGCACAGAGTAGAGTGGAAGAATGACTTCCCGTATCTTGTTCACAACACACTTGTTAATGCATCCCAGAATCATGTTTGCTTTTTTTGCAACAGCATCACACTGTTGACTCATATTTAACTTGTGGTCCACTGTAACCCCTAGATCCCTTTGTGCCATACTCCTTCCTAGACACTCGCTTCCCATTCTGTGTGTGTGAAACTGTTTGTTCCTTCCTAACTGGAGCACTTTGCATTTTTCTTTATTAGACTTCATCCTGTTTACCTCAGATCATTTCTCCAATTTTGACCCCATCCTTCAAAGCAGTTGCAACCCTTCCTAGCTTGGTATCATCTGCAAACTTAATGTGTACTTTCTATGCCAATATCTAAATCGTTGATGAAGATATTGAACAGAACCAGTCCCAATACAGACCCCTGTGGAACCCCACTCGTTATACCTTTCCAGCAGGATAGCGAACCATTAAGAGCTACTCTCTGAGTATGGTTATCTAGCCAGCTTTGCACCCACCTTATAGCAGCCCCATCTAAGTTGTATTTGCCTAGTTTATTGATAAGAATATCATACGAGACCATATCAAATGCCTTACTAAAGTCTAGGCATACCACATCTACTGCTTCTCCCTTATCCACAAAGTTCATTATCCTATGGAGGAAAGCCATCAGATTAGTTTGACATGATTTGTTCTTTGCAAATCCATGCTGGCTGCTCCCTATCACCTTACCACCTTCCAAGTGCTTGCAGATGATTTCCTTAATTACTTGCTCCATTATCGTTCCTGGCACAGAAGTTAAACTGCCTGGTCTGTGGTTTCCTGTGTTGTTCTTATTCCCCTTTTTATAGATGGGCACTATATTTCCCCTTTTCCAGTCTTGTGGAATCTTTCCCGTCTCTCATGATTTTCCAAAGATGATAGCTAATGCCTCAGATACCTCCTCTATCAGCTCCTTGAGTATTCTAGGATGCATTTCATCAAGCCCTGGTGACTTGCAGACATCTAACTTTTCTAAGTGATTTTAACTTGTTCTTTTTTTTTTATTTTATCTTCTAAACCTACCCCTTTCCCACTAGCATTCATGATGAAGTGGGATTATTCTGTAATATTTTTGAGTCCTGTTTTAGCCTCCCTTTCTGCTGTATGATGAATTATTATCCAGTGGATGGAAAAAGACTGTCTGCTCTCAAAGGTTACATCTATACTACCCAGTTATTTTGAAACAACTGCAGTTATTTCAAAATAACTTAGCTGTTGTCTACATTACATGGGTGCATTATGTCAAAAATGGTAGCCCTCAATGTGAGAGGAATAGGGGAACAGAGACTGTGCCTTCTGTAGCCTGGCGTGAAACCCAGGATTCCACATTCTTGCTATTCCCTGTTGCCAGCAAACAGCTGTGAAATCTGCTACCAACTCCTCTCCCTTCTAATCCTGGTCTGGGGGCATACCAGTGTTATCAGGTGTTCCATTAGTTGAAGAGGTCTATGTGCTGGACCTTGTGAGATGAAGAATTTATACAGTAAAGGGAACATCCATTTAATTTTTTTCACTTTTTTTTTTCCTAGTTGTTCCTTAGAGTGCTGTAAAGGTACAGTTACATCAGTCAATGTTTTCTCATTTCCTTCTACGTGCTCAATACTTGTGGTTAGCAACCTGCATTTGTTGGTTTCACAAAGCATAGGGTTTCTGCTTCCAGTATGACAGCATCTCAGAATCCAGACCGGTAGAGCAAAAAAAAAAAAAATTATTCAAACCAAATTGAAAGGGTAGCAAAGTGAATACCTGTGTCTTTTATTTTAGCAGTGGTATGTGAAATCAGAGATGGATGGGTAGGCTTGTCACATGACCTAGTGGCCTAACTCATTTTATAATCAAGTTAGCAGGTCATGTAAATGTGTGGATTAACATTATGCTTTCTCCAGTGATCTTTGTTCAAATTGCACGTTTCCTTTAACCACTGTATGAAGCTGTATGTATTAAATTGTTTACAATAACTGGTCCTTATGAATTGATTTGTTCTAAATCGCTTAATGAACAGCTTATGTGATCACATTTGGGTCTATAACGTGTTCTTAACAAGTGTTCAGGAGTAGATATTTGGAATGTGATGTTAGAATAGCATTTCATTATCTAAATCACATAGTATTGTTCCTTGATTAGATAAGTTAATCATTACAAGATGACTCAAACAAGTTTCATTCCATAGCAAAATAAGCCTTTTTCTTGACTAAACAAAACCCAGCTAATTATTGTTATTGAATCTTATTGTTCTCAAATTATTCATTTGAACAAACCATAATAAAGTATGAAAAGCAGAACACAAAATTTTGTTTAACATGAGTAAAATGATCGTGAACAGATTTTTTTACATTATTCAACCAACTCCAGACCTCCACACTCCCTCTCTCGTTGCCTAATCTCACAGGGACCCACGCAGAAAAATTATAGAGTCATAGGCCTGAAAGGGACCTCAAGAGGTTATCTAATCCCATCCTTTGCACTCATGGCAGGACTAAGTATTATTTAGACAATCCCTCAAAGGTGTTTGCCTCACCTGCTCTTAAAAATCTCCAGTGATAGAGATTCCACAACCTACCTAAGCAATTTATTCAAGTGCTTAACCAGCCTTTCAGCTAGCAGCTGTTTCCTAATATACAGCCTAAACTGTTCTTGCTGAATTTTAAGTGCCTTGCTTCTTCTGCCCATGTTTCTTGTCCTCTTCCCATGGCTATTTTAATTTTGAGAAAAACATTTAATTTGAACCTCAGTGATGGTGTTTTTAAAACATTCCCATGCAGCTTGAGGGATTTCACTTGTGCTGTTCCTTTTAATTTCCATCCTTCCTAAATTTGTGTAGTTCTCCTTTCTGATGTTAAATTCTACTGTGGGCCACTTCTTTGGTATCCCTCCTTCCACACACCAGGTTGCTAACTTTAATAACATTATGGTTGCTATTACTGAATAATTCAGCTATATTCATCCATTGGACCAGACCCCACACTCCAAGTAAGACTAAATCAAGGATTCCCTCTACTTAAGGCATAAAAAATATAATTAAGACGATTGTGTTGTGTTTGGATATTTCATTACTCACCAGAGATCCACAGAGAATATCTCATAATCACTGTGGAAAGTAACAGAAAAGGATATTTGAGGATTTTACTAGTTTTGCTTTACATAGAAGGCACTCAAGGTAGGATTCCTGATGGTACTTAAGTACGTAAGTCTCGGTCTGATCTCACTTGTGTTGAGCCTACAGACACACAAATCCAGTCAGCATCTATATTTGTTGGAGTAAACAGTTCCTATGTTTTTCCCTCTTGGTTGCTAGATGTCCATCTCAGACCTCCGTGCTCAGTGACCTTCTACCAGATCAGGTCCCATTCAAAATCCACACACCCATGGTGTGACTCAAACTTACAGGATGAGCACCCGGACCACAACCTCCTGCTTTGTCTCTGAAGACTTTGCCTGGAGGGGGCCAGACACATAATTCTGTCCTTCAAAAATTGGCTTAGGCACCAAAGGTGTCTGACTCCAAATGGATCACTCACCACACTGCAACCTTGCTTTGGTATCTATCTCAGAGAAGGGTGGGAGTTAGGATAGACCTCTCTTGCCAGCATCTCCCATTGGACAGCTTAGGCTATAGCTCCCTCTCTAGCTTGCTATTTTTAGCAGATCATGTTGTAAGGTACCTGTCTCTCCTCATTCGTTGTAGCCTAGTCATGAACTCAGTGTTATGTATCACAGTGTTATTCCTATTGCTACAAGGCTGCTTGTTTTCATGAAGCTACAGACTAACATGGCTACCCCTCTGAGTGTCATTCCTGTGATTTTTCAAGCACATAAAAGCTAGATATTGTGCTTATCAGTATTGCATTGCCTAAGTCCTTTGGTGGATGCCACCACAAAGTGGATAGTGTATTTGTGAGGGACAGCACAGAATTCTAAGGCAGAGATGTTGATGAGCAGCTAACATGAGCTGAAAAATGTAAGGTGCATATCCATCCAAAATGGATGATTCAGACACACTGGAAATGGAACCTGAGAGTAGAATTTAAAACTAGAAGAAGAGGACTGGTTCGAACAATAGGAAGACAATCCTCACAATAGTGAAATACAGAGTATGTATGTGATGAAACAGTAGGAGTAGGAGAGTCAGTGAGAGTCAGTAGGAGTCAGTGAGAATTTGAATTCTGCTACCTGACGAGATCCTGTGGCTTAGTCAGGCTCTGATAATGAATTAAGAGCTCTATTTTGGGACTGTACAGAAAAATCCCTGCCCCTGAAATTTAAAATCTAAGGGGCAAATTGTAGGAGGTGGGTGGAAAACAAGTAAAAAGGATAACAGGGTTGTTTAGCACTAGTTATATCAATCACAGCTTGTCACCTGCTTAATCCTAAACATGGTAGTTTCTAACAGTAGCCCAGTGGAAGCCAGTTCTGAGGATTTACTTTGTTCTTTGCTTCATCTCTATTGGTAACTGGTTACAGATGGACCTGAAAACCCTTTGCTTACCTTTCCCTTTCTAGCAACATGGCATGAGTATCCATAATAAAATATTACAGTTACACTTTCATACTTCAACTCCATGAGTTTTGTATAGTAAGTCTGAAACTTTTGCACCATATAAGACAGATGTGCTTTTTCTTTTCTTAAAGTCTGCTCACCATCTGCCCTAAAGAGACAATTTGGTTAGATAGGAAAGTCTCATGCTTTTATTAAAAGCAATAAATAAATAAAAAATAAATAAATAAAAGCTCTCTATTGAACTATCTAGTGACTGACTATCTGGAAGTTATTTGAGAAAGTTTGCTAAATTAGAAAATGCTTTTGAGCAAGAAGCTTAATTTCCTATCCAATCGTAAGTCACTATGCAAACTAAAGGTGCTTTATAATTTTTAAGTCTATGGTAATAGCCATAGCAAAGCAACAAATATTAGAATATTTTCAAAAAAGGAGGAGTCCAGTAGCACCTTAAACATAAACAGACTTATTTTGCCATAAGCTTTCAATGGGCAAAAACCCACTTTGCCAGATTCATGACCCACAAAAGCTTATGCTTAAATAAATCTGTTAGTCTTTAAGGTGCCACAGGACTCCAAATTGTTTATGCAGATACAGACTAATACAGCTACCCCTCACAATACTTTCAGCTACTCATGATTTACTTATTTCTTATTTTTTATTAGCTACAACTGAGTGTCTCCACGCATCATACACAAGTTTGTGTATACTTAATTGATTTTTATGCATCCTAAAAAAGGTCACAGGTATTGTTTTTCAGCTTTGTTTTGCATTAGAAAAAAATCTGGTCTTCCCATAATGGGGTTTGTCCACACCAGACTTTTTTTTTGCCAAAATGTCCCCCTCTTTGCCAACCATGAGTCAGCTTTACTAGTCGTATTAAGAATGGGAGAGCTGGAATCATCAAGGCTTGAGAACATTGTAGACTTGTCAACATTGTAGGCTTGTCAACAACTGTGCCTACTCTGAGCAGATTTAAATGATAAGATAGTTAAAGTGTCAATAGTGTCTTTGGGTGCAGAGTACAGTAGTCCTTCAACCATTGTTTTCACCAATTAAGTGTTTAACTTTAGCACAGAGGCGAGATACCGCCAGCCTGCAGGCCACGTGTGACTCATCATGGTTATCTGCTTGCTACCCGTCTGACACTTGTTTACTTGAGTGTCTGCAGGCACAAAGCCCTGCAGCTCACGGGGGCTGTGAGATTTGCTGTTCCTGGCCTATAGGAGCAGTGGGAAGTGGTGGCCTGGCCCACACCAATTCCCACAGATCCTACTAGCCAGGAACAGTGAACCACACACATTAGTAGCTGCAGGGCTTCTTGCCTGTGGACACTCAAATAAACAAAGTATCTGGTGGCCCACCAATGGTTAACCTTGACAAATCACATGTGGCCTGTGCACCAGAGGTTCCCCACTCTTGCTTTAGCCACTCACATTTGAAAACGTGGATCATCTATACAACTAGGTACTTGAGCTTGCAATGGAATTGATATATCTGGATCATACACTGTGTCAGAACTCACTGAAGATTCCTGAGCAGGTAAAATATCGTGTTTGTGAAACCATTTGCAGAATCAGACCACGAGCTGAGACTCTGTCAGTGCCCCCATTAAAACTCTGTCAACCAGCTAGTCAGCTGTCATAAAGTGGTATTGATGTCAGTAGAGCTACATTAGTTAATCTCATCTGAAGATCATCTAGCTAGCTAATTTAGTGTCGTATACCTTGGCGCTTAAGTTTATTCTTTTACTCATAATAGCTCAAGATAAGCACATTTCTAATTTCCTAATTTTGATTGTTGTAAATCACAGGCTGGTTTGTGTTTCTCATAGAAATATAATAATGCTAGTATGGAATACTGTGTTAAGATACTATTGTAGTAATATCAGCATCACTGATAAGTTAATTTAAAAGCATAAATATCACAGTTCTAGTTCTGGGTATCTGTTCATCAGTCACTAATCTATATTCCCTGAGGGAAAGTGAGTGAGCATGGCAATCTGCTTCCAAAAACTTCTAGCATTTGAAGTGGTGGTAGTTCCCTTCAAGCATTTATGCCAATGATGGGGCTTTACATTTTTTTAGCAGCTCATGTTTTTTTCTTTGTTTCTGCCAGTTGTGACAGCTTGTTCACCTCCCTTGCACCTAACACTGGCTTTAGCAAAAGGAAAGGGAGGAAACTTGTCAATAGCAGCAAAAATTGGAGCAGTTCTTCCTGACTTTTGTGTTCAGTGTTATCATTCAGCCTGCACTGTCGAAGCATTAGTCAATAAAGAACAGAACTCTCACATATAATTAGAAGCATACATTGTTAGAAATGCCCATATCTCCCACAAATGCATGATTAACAGGTAATATTACTTAGTTTGTCAGATATCCCAAAGAAAACAAGTCAAGTGGTAGAATGGTCTCAGGATTGGTCAAAACTGCATGGCAAAATCATTTGCAAGGTCATCTGTAAATAACTGCCCAAAAATTATTACAGGAGACTTTAGCTGCGTCTACACGTGCACGCTACTTTGAAGTAGCAGCACCAACTTCGAAATAGCGCCCGTCACGTCTACACGCGTTGGGCGCTATTTCGAAGTTAACTTCGACGTTAGGCGGCAAGACGTCGAAGCCGCTAACCTCATGAGAAGATAGGAAGAGCGCCCTACTTCGACGTTCAACGTCAAAGTAGGGACAGTGTAGACGATCCGCGTCCCGCAACGTCGAAATTGCCGGGTCCTCCATGGCGGCCATCAGCTGGGGGGTTGAGAGACGCTCTCTCCAGCCCCTCAGCTCACTGGTGGCCGCGTGGAGCGGCCCCTTAAAGGTCCCCTCCCCCGCCCTGACTGCAGGAGGCTGAGGCAACGTGCAGGCTCAGCCCCTGAGACCGGCGATGGCTGCCCAGCAGCGCCCCCAGCGCCCCCAGGGGACCCCCCCAAGGGGAGCCAGGGCAGCCAGCCGAGCCAGAAGACCTGCCAGTCTGGGAAGCGGCAGCGGGGCCCCTCCTGGACGGAGGCCAAGCTGCGGGACCTGCTGGGGCTCTGGAGCGAGGAGGAGGTGCTCCAGGTAATGGGGAGCAAGAGGCGGAACGCGGATGCATTCGCTTGGCTGGCCGATGGCCTGGCTGCCCGGGGTCACCCTGCCCGCGCTCCGGACCATGTCCGGAGTAAGGTGAAGGAGCTGCGGCAGGGTTATGCCCGGGCCCGGGATGCGGCCAGCCGATCTGGGGCCGCCCCCGTCACTTGCCCCTTTTACAGGGAGCTCAGGGACATCCTGGGCTCCCGGCACACCTCCTCCCCTCCAGCCACCCTTGACACCTCGGCTGACGAGCCCCAGCAGGCCCTGCAGCCGGAGTCCGACCCGGAGGCAAGCCCAGCACCCCGGGGGCCCCCCCCGGAGGCCATCCCTGGGACATCGCGGCAGGAGGAGGAGGAGGAGGAGGAGGGGGGCTCCTCCTCCGCAGAATCCAGCCTGCAGATCCTCCTCCTGCCATCCCGGAGCAGCAGCAGGGCCTCCGACCCCCGGGGATCTCCGGACCGTGGGAGTGGACCCACAGGTAGGTACCCCTCTCTGGTGGACACCCCGGGGCTGGAGGGGCGGGGGTAACAGAGATGTGTCCAGGGCCCCCCACACGCTCACATGGCCATGGCCCCAAGGACACCAGGGCCATGGCCCTCACAGCACTGCAGCCATCAGCCCCTGCCCCCCCCCACCCTGCATGACAGTGCCATGCCCCATCCCCGGGCCAGGGGGGAGCGGAACCTCGAGGGGCCCCCGGGCGGAGGGGGTGGGACACCCCGCAGCAGCAGCATGTGATGGAGTCGGGGGAGTGACAAAGGGAGACTCAGCCTGCATATGAGCCACCCGAGCCGAGGAGCTCCCAGGGCCAAAGGAGGATCCTGGCGCTACAGCTGGCAGGTGACACCTCTGCCCTGAGCAAACAGGAGGGAGAAGCCGAGCTGGCTTGGAACTGGGGGGCGAGGGCGGGGGCCACAGGTAGAGGCTAGGGGAAGGGAGAGCTGGTAGGCAGCCAGCCTGAGGAGGGGGAAAGCTGCATCCCAGAGGGGCCCTCCTTGGGGTCCTCTCCCCACGACGGGTTGCAAGGACTGTCTCTTCCGACAGCTGGTGCTGTCACTCCTGCCAGAAACTGGGCATCTGTGGCCTAAGAAAGCTCTCCTGCTCTCAGACCCTGCGGGGTGAAGTGAGAGTCACTCCCACCAGGGGACGGGGTGCAGGGCAGGGGGACCCCTGAACCCCATCCATCACAGCAGCATCTCCCGGGGACGGGGATGGGGAACCTGCAGCACAGGGCGGGGGGGACAAAGGCCACGGCTCGGGGCCCACACTAACGCCTGTCTCCATTCTTCTTTCCCCCCTCCTCTCCTGTGTCCTGCACCTGCACCATCCGAAGGACCGGAAGAGAGCACCGGCGAGGCCTCGGTTGTCCCGGAGAGCCCTCCGGGACCCTCGCTCCAGGGCAGCCCCTCAGCTGAGGAACGACCGGCCCCGCGGAGGGCCAGACGGCGGACCCCGCGCCTGCTACCGGCGGCGGCCACAGACCCCCAGCTGCTGGCCATCCTCCGCCGGCAGCTGGAGGTGTCGGAGCAGCACCTCCGGCTGCAGGAGCAGGCGCTGGCCTGGCGCAGGGAGGCATGGGGGGCCTATATGGAGACCATCAACCGGCTGGTCGACTACCTGGCCCCCCATGCCGTGCCGGCCGAGCCACCGCCCGCCATGCCCGCTCCTGCAGCCCCACCACCAGCTGCTCCAGCCGTCGCCGGGCCGTCCGCCGTCGCCCCACCACCTCCCCGCGAGGGCCCCCGCGCCGAGGGACCCCTGGAGCCACCCGAGACTCGCCGGCGCCGCTACCTTCCAGTGGAGCCCGCTCCCACCCAGCCGCGGACCAGACTGCAGGCCCGGCGGAGCTCCCGGCCGGGCACGCCCACTGCTGGGCTGTAGGGGCGAGGGGCACGGGACGTGGCCCCCCCCTTGTTGGACAGACTTTGGGGACTGCTTTATGTTGGTGCCCCTGTTTGCCCCGTCCCCCCCCATAAATAGTTCTCCCCGTTCTCCTCCCTGCTTTTCTTTTTTGTTGATGGCGCACAGTTCTTTGCTTTGTTGTTGTATATTGTTTTATTTGTGCACATCTTGCTTTTGTTGAACGTTTGTCCCCCCTTTTTGGTTTCTGTTTCACATATTTATTTATTTACAAAAAAAAAAAAAAATTCGTTAAGACAAAAAAAACATTTACGTTCACCCACAAGTTCGTGCTGTCATTTCTCCTGGACAAGTGGGGGGGGGGCGGTGGGGTGCTCCATGGTGGTGTGGGCGTTGGGGCAGGAGTGTGGGGGAGGAAGGGGCGGGCAGTAGGGGGCCTGGGCAGAGTTCACCCCGCGGCCTGTTGCTCGAAGTGGGCCCGCAGGGCCTCCCGGACCTGGGTCCCCTCTGGGTCCACCTGCCGACTGGGGGCAGCAGGTGGCTGCACGTGTGCCCTGCCGGCCTCGGCGGCCCAGCCCTGAAGAAAGCTCTCCCCCTTGCTCTCCACGAGGTTGTGCAGGGTGCAGCAGGCACCCACAATCTGGGGGATGTTGTTGGGGCTGGCATCCAGGCGGGTCAGGAGACATCGCCAGCGTCCCTTGAGGCGGCCAAATGAGCGCTCCACCACCTGGCGCGCACGGTTCAGGCGCTCGTTGAAGCGCTCCTGGCTGGCGGAGAGGTGGCCCGTGTATGGGCGCATGAGCCACGGCCGGAGGGGGTAGGCCGCATCCGCGATGATGCAGAAGGGCATGGTGGTGTCCCCCAGAGGGATCTCCCGCTGGGGGATGTAGGTCCCCGCCTCCAGCTGGCGGCACAGGCCCGAGTTCTGGAAAACCCGGGCGTCATGGGTGCTGCCAGGCCAGCCCACATAAATGTCCTGGAACCGTCCCCGGCTGTCCACCAAGGCCTGCAGGACGACTGAATGGTAGCCCTTCCGATTGAGGTATCGGCCTCCACTGTGGTGCGGGGCGCGGATGGGGATGTGAGTCCCATCCAGAGCCCCGAAGCAGTTGGGGAAGCCCAGGGTGGCAAAGGCGGCGACAGTGGCATGTGGGTCCCCCAGCCTCACGAGCCTGTGCAGGAGCATGGCGTTGATGGCACGCACGACCTGCAGAGAAAGCACATGGGACAGCCCCAATGAGGGGTGAGCAGGGTGTGCGTGGCCCTGCCCTGCCCTGGCCTGCCCTGGCCCCCCTGCCCTGCCCTGCCCTACCCTGGCCTGCCCTGCCCTGGCCCCCCTGCCCTGCCCTGCCCTGCCCTGGCCTGCCCTGCTCTGCCCTGCCCTGCCCTGGCCCCCCTGCCCTGCTCTGCCCTGCCCTGCTCTGGCCCCCCTGCCCTGCCCTGCCCTGGCCCCCCTGCCCTGCCCTGCCCTACCCTGGCCTGCTCTGGCCCCCCTGCCCTGCCCTGGCCTCCCCCTGTGGGTTCTCTTACCTCCATGAAGACAGCCCCGACGGTGGCCTTTCCGACACCAAACTGCTGCCCCACGGATCGGTAGCTGTCCGGAGTGGCCAGCTTCCAGACAGCGATGCCGACCCGTTTCTCCACAGGGAGGGCACGCCGCATGGCAGTGTCCCGGTGCCTGAGTGCGGGGGTGAGCCACTGGCACAGCTCCAGGAATGTCTGGCGGGTCATCCTGAAGTTCCTGAGCCAGTGGTCGTCGTCCCACTCCCCAAGCACAAGCCGCTCCCACCAGTCGGTGCTGGTGGGGTAGCTCCACAGCCGCCGGCGTGTGAGGCGGGGGGGGGCGGGGTGCTGCAGGGGTAGGGGCTGAGCCCTGCTGCCCTGGGGGCATCTCCTCCCCTGGGGCAAGAAGGTGCTCAGCTGCCCCCAACATGGCATGAGCCAGGGCAAGCCCTGCTCCTGCCGGGAGGGCTGGGTGGACCTCTAGCTGCTGCTGCTGCTGCTGCTGCTGCTGGGGGTCCATGACTGCGGCGCTCGGGGTCTGTGTGCCTATATGGCTCCTCAGACTGCGTGCTGTGCAGGCTGAGTGTATGTGGGAGGGGCCCTTTAAGGGAACGGCTAGCTGTTGCCCCGGAAGCGCTAGTCCGCCCGTTGACCCTGTCTGCAGCTGTGCCTGGCATCCCTATTTCGATGTGTGCTACTTTGACGTGTAGACGTTCCCTCGCTGTGCCTATTTCGACGTTGGGCTGAGCAACGTCAAAGTTGAACATCGACGTTGCCGGCCCTGGAGGACGTGTAGACGTTATTCATCGAAATAGGCTATTTCGATGTTGGCTGCACGTGTAGACATAGCCTATAGTGTCAGTATATATATAATCACAATTAAAAGTTTCAGCATGTATTATTTCATGAGTTTTTTCACTGCAGTAACTAACCCTTGAATTATTTTGAATATTTGTATGGTCAACATGCAAAATACACAAAGTAGTCTAATAATCACATTGCTGATTGCTGCAGGTTTCTTTACAAAACAATTTTGTCTCCAGAACTCCCTTGAATTTTTTGTACAAATTTCATAAGAAAAATAATTTCTGCAAGACTACAAGTGTCTGAAAATCCAAAGGTAACCAAGAAAAACGTACAATGATTTCAAATATACGTACAAGGGCTTCAAATATAGTTCAGTGCTGTCTTTTTACTCTGTTTCATTATCTCTTGGTGTAATAGTCCAGGAGTAAGTTCAGTGCTGCTTCGGCAAAGAAGGTTAGGTGAAGATGGGCTAGTTTATTTCATATACATGATGAAGAATAGCCACTAGTTTTTTTTGAAAGATGGTAAAATCCAAAGTATAAGCCTTCAGAGTTTATGAAAACTCCATTGATTTTAAAGTAAATTTTACATACAGTCATGTCCAGAGGCTTGATGGCTGGTAAACATGAATTTCATTGCCAACATTCCATCAGGAATAATGGCAATACTATAAGCCACCTTAGCTGTCAAGTCAACTGTTGTCCTAAGGTACGGACGTTCATTAATATATCAGGAGCTTATCTGATACATCCAACACAGGGCACAAGTACAGATTCAGTTTTCACTCAGTGATGGTTTTCAGAGCTAGTAAACTGATCTGGCAGTCCTGCAAGATTACAGCAAGTCCCTTTCTTCTGGAACAAACCAAAATAAGTACAGAGAAGAACAAGCTCTTCACCAAATTCCACACCCCTTTTCTGTAGGGTATCATGTCCAAGTCCTTCACCTACTCAGGATACCAGTCCTGGCATTTTAAATTGAGCCTAGCAGAATGCCCTGAACCCAAGGGTGCCAGGGTCCACCCATTTCCTACATTTCCTGTTGCTGGTCAAGTATAGTAGATATACCTTCTCCAGGGTCCTTCTAGACACCGTCTCTTAACTTTGATCAGTCACCAGCTCTCTCTCTCTCAGAAGGACAGTTTCCATGAGTCCTTCCAAAGAATATGGTTTCCAAAGAACCTCACTGTACTGCTTTTTTATCTCCCAGTACTGAAAAAAGGCTGCTTATATTTCTCAGAAGGCCTAGCTTTCAGTCACATGATCAGAAGCGTGAGGTAAGCAACCAGACACAGGTCAAATTTGGGAGTTGAAGCCCAGTCCACATGGCAGTTATCATTATTAGAAATATGAATAAATGACAGTTTAATGTATTGATTTAGCTAGTCTTGCCTCATTTACTATTTGAGAACTGCCCCCAGCTAGACCACCATTTCCTCTAATTTATTATTCAAAATTAAAATTACTTCCTCAATAACTTCAGTGAATACTTTGTGGTGTACGTCTCATTTACAAGCAGTTCATTAAGTATTCAAAATCAGCCTGTTGTCATGAACACAGGTCCCATGGTCCCCTGTGGGTAAGCATAATTTAAAATTAGCTTCCTGCTGTGTTTACAGATCACTACAAGTGTAAAATTATTCCCTTGCTATAGACACTGTGCAACATTACTTAAAATACACTGTTTTGTCAAACACACATTCTTGCCAGTAAATTTGTATGAAATATTTATGGAAACCATTACAAAAGGGGTGTGGACACAGTCAAATGGAGTATGGTTCAAACTTCAAGGGAGGGAATAGAGACTGAAAATGTTCTTTGGTGGCTGCTTACCTTGTTTCCTCTTTAATCCAACTTTGGTATTTGACTTGGTGAACATCTACCGTGTGAATTCCATAGGTTCTCTACATGCTAGCTGAAGAACTTTGTTTTAGAATTACCTGACAAACTTTGAGTGTCCTCATATTTTGTATCATGAAACAGTAGAAAAAGACTATGAAATATTTTAATTATTTAAAATCTTAGGCAACATCTTCAGGCATGGCACGGAGCCTCAGGAAATCTATGTTTTGTTCCTAACTCTGCCACTGCCCTCCTGTCTGATTTTTGGGCAAGTCACTTCTCCTCAGTTTTTTGCATTAGATTCTCTGCCTAGGTTTTCAATTCTTTACTTCAAGTGAGAAATGTCAGGTCCATTCACTAAATTGTGGTAAAATTAGAAATGAAATCCCAAATCTGACTCTACAGAAACCAAGCCTCAGACTGATCTCTGGAAAGATAGCACCTTGCCATAATATATTCCTTAACCACATTCTTCAGACCTACATGGACATGCTCTTCCCATTGCTCCTGTCTCATCCTTTGTGTTCAATATATTAGAAATGTAAAACTAAAGATCCTCCACCTACATTAGCGTGCCTGATGGGGACTTGGGAAGTCATGGTTCAATTCTCTCCTCCAGCACAAGTTTTCTGAATGACCTTGAGCAAATCACTTTAGACAAAGAGTCTATGTCTACACTAGCCCCAGAACTTCAAAAGGGACATGATAATGAACCTAATTGTAGATGCTAATGAGGCACTTCCATGAATATGCAGCACCTCATTAGCATAATGGCAGCAGCGGCACTTTGAAAGTGCTGCTTTCAACCATGTGTGGCTCATTTACATGAGTCCTTTTCGAAAGGACTCCACACACTTCGAAATCCCCTTATTCCTATTTGGTTATTTTTAAATGAGAAATTAGTATTGATGATTTAATAATCCCTTTTAAATAAAACATGAGATTTATTTTTTTAAAAATCACTGATTTTCATACACTCTGATGGTGTGTAGTATGTGAATAAAAGGTGCCTTGGGCCATGTATGTTTATTTTATATTTGATTCATGTATGTTTGTTAGATTTGTATGACTCATTGCATATGCTCAGATAATATCTGTAGAGCTCAAGGGAATACAATGAGAAAGTAAACTTTTTAGATTATATAGGCATCTTTTGTGGTCTGTGTTGTTTATCGTAAATAGGACAGATATACAGCATGTACTTGTGATATACATAGCATATGTGATAAATACATTGAAGAACTTACTTTTTGCACAAGTTCTTTGAAATCATAAGGAATCATGACTGGCAGTCCCTCAAAGCTGAGGATAACAGCCTTTCAAGGATTGTTCATTTCAAGTTATTTATGATTGCTGAGGCCTAGAGCCTAGACTCTAAAGCCACAGACTCTGTCACATTACAGACACGTATTTTCAACAGGGTGGGTGAATCTGGAATGTTGGTTTGATCCATGGCACACTCTGCCACTCCTGTTTTCTGTTATATGGAGTCACATCTAGTTTTCAAGTGCTTAGTTCCCTCAGTCTAATAATTCCTCCATTGTTGGTCCTGCACTACACCTGCTTAAGAAACTCCCTGCCTCTACAATTCACATGGGCACTCCTTGGAGCCCTGGCCAGGAATATTCTATCTGCTACCCAAAATCTATAAACCTGGAAACCCTGCATGCCCTATCATTTCAGGTATTGTCACCCTTACTACTGGACTATCCTGATACGTGGACTCCCTCCTCAAACCCTATGCTACCAGCACTCCTAGCTATCTCCAAGATACCACTGACTTCCTGAGGAAATTACACAGCATTCAAAACCTTCCTGAAAATACCATCCTTGCCACCATGGACGTAGAAGCTCTTTATATCAATATTCCACAAGAAGATGGGCTATAAGCTATCAGGAACACTATCCCAGATGTAGCCAAAGCAAATGTGGTGGCTGACCTATGTAACTTTGTTCTCACCCACAATTATTTCTAATTTGGGGACAACTTATACCTTCAGATCAGCGGCACTGCTATGGGCACCTGCCTGGCCCTACAGAGGAGATAACAGAGAGAGATTTTCTGGAACCAGGCATGGAATTTTTCAGTAAGATCTGCACTTAGGGAGGAATCTTGGAACAACTGATATGTAATCAGAAATGGAGTGTTTAGTTAGAGCAATAACATTCTTTTTTTATTAATTCTAGGTTTGGTTTGTGAGACTTTGCTGGCTGATGTAGGCCCTCCTCCCATACATTGAGTTTTAAACTGAATCTCAGGGAAGTAATTCTCTGTGTTTGAATCTAGCTTTTAAGTTGCCCTTAAACAAGTATACTTACCAGATATGTCTTGTTTTGTTAATAAAATCACCTTTTAAGACTAGGCTCTGATTCCTGTGTCCTAGAAGGCCGGAGGGTGTGTGTGCATGTGCCTGTAATTAAAAGGTCAGCTATTAAGAAATTACAGTTTGTTTTCAAACTCTCTCCTGAGGGAGTGCTAAGAGCTTGGGGTTACCCCACATGGAGACATCCCAAGGGTGTCATTCTGGATTCTCAAAAGGGATTTTGGAACTTGGGTAGTGCCAACATATGTCCCAAGGTCAGGGATTCTGCATCCTTAGGGAGTTTTTTTTTTTTTTTTTTTTTTTTGTAAATCAGAAGCCTTTAGTGACAGGGACTTCTTGCAGGCTCCCACCTTTTTCTAAGTGTTAGTGTGAGGATCAGCCTTGACACCCCTATTAATGCACATCCACTCTCAAAGGAAAACTGTTGTGAAGCCAGAAGTGCTGCTATATACACACACAACCTTCCTGACACAACCCCTGCAAAAAGACACTCAAAAGCTATGTCCACTACCTATACATATCCTCTTCCACAGGCACCATTATCACATCTGCTGTTCACCCTGTCTCCATTTTGTCTTTTGTATATAGCCCTATACAAAATTATATTTCCCCCTAATATTAGCGGCTGTGATTGACATCTGTTTTTTTTGGGGGGGAGTGGGGGGTAAGTGTTGTTTGGCAAAGGATTGTTTGTGGAAGGACATTTAAAGGTTGTGATGAAATGGAAACTTCCTTAAAGAGACAAAGTCAAGGCTGCAACATGTGGTCTGACATATCGTAGATGTGATAATGGTAAAGTGTGTTTGTACCCAGAGAAGGACTTGGCTTTTTGTTTCCTTGTTTTTGTGGATTTATGTTAGGCACAATGTGTGACTAACAAACCTAGCTGCTTCACAATCCTCGTGCATTAATTTCTGAGATTTTTAATCATTAATTGGAGGTCGTCATTGGCTGGAAGGAAGCCCTGTGGGAGCAGAAATATATCAAAGGACATTTTTATCTAACTGCAGCTACGCATGCATCTTTCTCTGTTGTAGATTGAAAGCTGACAGAAACATCTAGCTCCTGACTGAGGAGCTTTTACATGCACTGGGCTCCCATCAATTAATCATCCATTCCTCCATCAATCATGCTTATGTGCTTAGCTCCTGTCAGTCAGTCTTGGATGTCTACCTACTCCCAATCCAATCATCTATCAACTCTGTTGCCTTGCCCACAATCAAGTTTGTGTGGAGAGTATAACCCTCAGTCATAATATGATGGGCTAAGAGCAACATTAAATCCAACATTAGAAACCTCTCAAAATCTAACAGCTACTCCTTGCACAAGTTTCACAACAATCTAATCTACTTCTCTAGCAAGCTTTGAGTAGCCAGACTTTAAAGGAAGGTGGAGAATAGTAGAGAATAAAACTCTTGAGGAAAATTTTCACCCTGACCCTGGATTCAGAGGATACAGTAAGTGTATTAATAACACAAAATCCGATGTAGAGAATTTAAATAGTCTGGAAATGAAGTCAAAGTGAACTGTACACTGATTGGACTCCTTTTAAAAAAAGAGAAGTACTTTTGAGTGATTTTTAAAGTGATCCATTTTAAGTGATAACACATTCTCATAATAGAGTCATATATAATTATGCCATTAAATACCACACATCTTTTCACGCTGTAGCAGAGGTTAGTAATTGCCTCTCTGATATCACTTGTGGCCATTGCATCAGCTGCTCCTTCACCTGTGGCAGTCTCTCTCCTGCGCTTGCCAAAACAGAGTATACTACTTCTCTTTCAGTTTAAAGAGATGCCTAAAATTTTCACCTTTCAAGGTGGCGTTTAAAAATCATGCCTTTCACCCAGGGATTACACAGAGTAATCTCACCACCACTGTGCTTCTTCCACAGCTCTTTGGAAGAAAGGTGGACCTACAAACACTTTCGGCTACCTACAAGTACACAGCTCCATTGCTTTTCCCTCCTCTTCCCCGATTCTGGCTTTCTAACTCCAAACACCCACCTTCCTTGAGGTACTTACCTCAGCACTTAGGCTATCCTTTTAGGAATCTTCAATAATCATCCCCGGGTATTTTAGTTACAAATACCCAACAATGTGTCCTGGCCCCAGACCACCAAGGACCTGGTTTACATAACCGGGCTGCTTCCCTCACCACAGGTCTGAGGCAGAACATACTAAAAGGAATGTGCGGGACCTTTGCCAATGTTTAAGGAGCCTACATACCTACCCTATTACCCACAGACAGAGCCCAGTGTGGATACAAAATTTGTATCCACATATGTATCTGCAAAAATGATCAGTGGAAATCTGCATCTGCAGATGTGGACACCCTCAGAAAAAAAGCAGGTATCTGCAAATCTGCAGGGTTATAGATACAAAATTTGTATCCTCATCCATGAAAATGAGTTGCAGCTATCCACATTTACATCCATGGGTGTGGATACCCAGCTGTGGATATAAAACAGATGTCTATTGATTTGCAGGGGTCTACTGATAGAAAGAAACCACACAGAGACATGAACATGTACAGGTTCTACCCATTTGCATACCCCTACAGTTTCTTATAGTCAACAGTCATTCAGAAACAAATAATCATGCAGGAACATAATAAAACATATTTTAATATCATTCAGAGACAAAGCCTTGCTCATGCATATACATTTAGTTTTGTATATAAGAGTGCGCACACACACACACACACACACACACACACTCACATAACATACCGTAAGTCACAGTGCAACGTACAGTACAATCTCTCTATGTATTTGAGTCCATCTGTCTGCGCATCTGTGAGCCTGTTTTTCAAGAACTCCTAAAATGTAAGAGATAGGTCAACCAACTTGGCAAGCAGCTTTCTCTCATCCTAACTTTAGGCAAGGTCAGGGTTTGGTTATGCCAGGAAAATGGGAAGTACCTGAAATGGGACTATTTTCCAAAATGTGGAAAGGGAGGGGGCAGAGAGAGGAGGGCCATGAAAGGGAGGAGCATGGGAAGAAGGGAAGCGGTACTTAGAGTCGCTACTGGAGACAGTCACACCACCAAGACAATGTCCAGCAGGGCTGCAGCTTTGCCATCTCACCTGCCACCAGACTGGAGAAACAGTCCCTCTTCTCTAAGCCCTCTCTCCCTATAAAAGTGAGATAAGGCCCTGGTGTCTAGAGGGGGAGGTGCTGGATTGGAGGGGACAGAAAATGCCCTATGAGCTGAGGCCAGGAAGAAAAAGCCCCCCTGGACGAGACCCCATGTGCTGTATCCCTCCTCATACCTCAACCCTTACTCTCAAACACCCCCAGCCTCCTGCCACATCCCCACCCCACACATATTCCAAGGCCCTGCACCCTTTGCCAGCCCTCTGCCTTGAAGGGTCCCCACCAGATCAGGCAAGTCTTCTAGTAACACATATACACCCATTATGATCAGTGACAGTTACATAGACACACTGTGAAAGATAGTAACAGAGAGTACACTATCAAAACAAAAAGCAGCCAAGTAGCACTACTTGACTGCTTTTTGTTTTGATACTATGAAAGATACATGCTTGTGTGACTTTATCACCATTCAGGTTATTTTGTGTGTGTGTAAAAAAATAACAGCCACTATGAATCTCGTGCACATAGCAGAATACACCTGTGCAAAGACATAGCGCCAGACTCTCATGTCATTTTCAGCTATGTAAATCCAGAGTAACCTTATTGATCTGAAGTATCGGAGGGGTAGCCGTGTTAGTCTGGATCTGTAACAGCAACTAAGGGTCCTGTGGCACCTTATAGACTAACATCTGATGAAGTGAGTCTGTGCTCACCAAAGCTCATGCTCAAAACTTTTCTGTTAGTCTATAAGGTGCCACAGGACCCTTCGTTGCTCTTATTGATCTGAGTGGTGCTTCTTCGGAATGAGATTTGTAATTTAGATTATAACAGATCGCTTGCTGCTTCTCACATGCATAAAGTAACACAGGCAAGGTCAATAATATTTTATTGACAAGTGTTGTCAAAGTTTCCAGGAAACATAATCCCTGGAGGCCTGTTAGGTAGGTGTGACTGCCCAGGACAGAGCTTCCTATAAGATTAGGAGTTTTCACCACCATTAATATACATTTCTGTTCTGGTGGCAGGTTGCTATGCCTTGCTGTGCCCTGCCAGCTCTCTCTTTCCTCTCTCACAAGGGTTGTCATAGTCACCCTGCACCCTTTTTTCATTTGTTATAATTTTAATACTAGACATCCCACATATGTCACACACGGGATTAAATATCTCTTCTGAGTCCCTCTCTTGTCAAATTGATTACACAGATGTGCATATACACAACACACACAGTCTCTCTTTCTCTCCCCCCACAGGCACAGCATGACAGCCCCAGACAATCACAGACACAAGACACACTTTGGCCTTGCATATGGGCCACACACCATAACCACAGAAAGAGGCCCGTGTGCAATACAGGCAGGAGCAGGAGCTGGTGCTTTCCTTGCATGCACACACACTTTGCTTGCTTACACCAAGCACAACACAACCTGATTTTGAGTCTGTGACTCCCACTTGTGTGGACACACATAACTCCGCACACTGGCTTCCAGAGGGGTATTCGTGCAGTGAGAGGTGGAGCCAGGGAGCCAGAGAGACACACATATCCACTCCTGCAGTTAAGGTAGACCCAGGGAGCAAAACACACACACACTCCTGCATCCAGAGGGGCACTCCTTCAGTGAAAGGTAGATCCACGGAGTGAGGACAACACACACACACAGAGCTGCTTCCAGAAGGGCACTCCTGCAGTGAAGGTATTCCCAAAGAGTGAAACACACACCCCTGCTTCCCGAGGGGCACGCGTGTAGTGAAAGGCAGACCTATGGATTGAGGGTCACACACACACACACTCCTGCTTCCAGAGGGGCATTTCTGCAATTAAGGTAGATCCAGGGAGCGAAAGACACACACGCACACCCCTGCTTCCCGAGGGGCACGCGTGCAGTGAAAGGTAGAGCCAGGGAGGGACGGACGCACACTCCCGCTTCCCGAGGGGCACACGTGCGGTGGAGGCAGACCCCGGGAGCAGGGACGGAGACACACTCGTACGTCCCTCCCTCCCTCCGCCCAGCCCTCGCCCTTCCGCTCCCGGACTGCGCGGCGCTCAATGTCAGGCCAAGGGAAGCGGGCGGGCGGGCAGAGCGCGGTGCGGCGCTGCCGCCAGCAGAGGGCAGGCGACGGGAGCGGTGCGAGCGCCGCGGCTTCCCTCCCCCTGTCCCCGGCGAGTCAGTGCCGGCTGGGCACCCAATGCCAGGAGCAGCAGCGGGGCTGAGCTGAGCTACTGAAGGGCACCGGCGGCGGCGGGCAGGGAGGCTGCCGGCCCGCTGCCCGCACCCTCGCGCCGCAGCAGCCCGGGCCAGGCTGGAGAGGTTCGCCCCGCAACATGGAGGCGGGCAAGGCGAGCTCCTCGCTCGGCAGC
This sequence comes from Carettochelys insculpta, assembly GCF_033958435.1. Classification (NCBI taxonomy): domain Eukaryota; kingdom Metazoa; phylum Chordata; order Testudines; family Carettochelyidae; genus Carettochelys; species Carettochelys insculpta. Next base: position 99,738,800 of record NC_134141.1, read on the forward strand.
CGGGACGATGGCAGCGGCGGCGCCAACGCCTCGCAGGCGAAGCCGGCGGAGAAGGCGCTGGGCAGCCCGGGCGGCGGGAAGGAGCACGGCAACTCCGTCTGCTTCAAAGTGGACGGCGGCGGGGGCGAGGAGCCCGGGGCGGCCTTGGAGGAGGCCGAGGGGGCCGGGCGGCAGTACGGCTTCATGCAGCGCCAGTTCACCTCCATGCTGCAGCCCGGGGTCAACAAATTCTCTCTCCGCATGTTCGGCAGCCAGAAGGCGGTGGAGAAGGAGCAGGAAAGGGTTAAAACTGCGGGGTTCTGGATCATCCACCCCTACAGCGACTTCAGGTGAGGCCGGGCCCCGCGCTGGACAAACTTTGCCGCTGGCGCGCAGCCGCCCGAGCGCGCCAGCCCCGGGATGCCCCCTGCCGGCGGCGCGGGAAGCAGGGCGTAGGGGACGGGAGCCGGGTGTGGAGCGTGGCTCTGGGCGGAGAGCCCCGCGGGGCTGTGCGCGGGCAGGAGCACTGCCCGGCGCTGTGTGCCCAGTCCCCTGGGGTGCGTGGGGGTGTTTCCAATCCCGTCCCTGCGCCGCCGCTCCTGGCTCCCAGTCCGCGAGCCAAACTTTTCGCGGGGTCTTTGCGCGCGGGGAGGGAAGGAAACTGACCGGCTGGAGAGGAGAGGAGCCGCTCCGAAGGACAGCGGGTGCCGGCGTGGGCCAGCTGGCGGGGGGCCTTTCTTTTTTTTGCCGGCCGGTGCATCGTGGGAAGGAAGGTTGCAAACGCCAGAGCTTCCACTTGAGACAGCCACGTTGCTGTCGCGTGAGAACTCGCCCTGCCAGCTTTCAGCGGGGGAGCCGTGGGAGTCTGTGTCTGCAAAACCGACGGCAAGTCTTATGGCACCTTATAGACGAGCAGAAAGCTTATGCTCCAAAAGATCTGCTCGTCTATAAGGTGCCATAAGACTTACTGTTGTTTCTGCCAGCTTTGCCACTGAAGCCTGACCGCACGGCCGGAGCGGATGGGAAATAGTTAAAGAGCAGATATTCAGGTGAACAAAATAAAATGTATGGACTTGAGCAAGGACTCGGTGGACTGAGGGGGCATGGAGGTTTGTTCCGCGCTTCCTTTAACAGAGAGGGGTTGGGTCCTATTTAACTCCAGCCTGAAAGTCATTTAGAGAGCGCTCCCACCTTGAGCCTATCACGTTATGTACTGGAGAGAAGGAGAGTAGGTAGAATTTCTACTCGGTCCCTAAGTGGGAGCTAGCCGTGGTGCTGAACGAGATGGTTTCTGGAAATTCCGGGCCAATACTAAGCTTAACCTTGGAATCTCTGCCCTTGTGTTTCCTGGCATACAAAGTATATCTCTGTCCATGTATACCGTGGAAAATACACCTGTGCCTTTCTTAGCTCTTTAAATGCTGCAGAAAGGGAATAAATGATGCTGAAGAAAAAGGCAATGTTAAGAATCCGTGACCTTTTCAGTTTAACCCATTAATGGTTGGTGGGAAAGCATTTCCAAATTCATGATATTCGTAGTATCCTCAGAGTACAGGAAAATGACCTTGCCTCGTCAGGAAAAGCTTGTTTTGTTTCACATAGAGTCACATGGGAGTTCAAGTCTAAGGATTAAGAAATCACTTATTTCTGGTTTCTTTACAATATTATACAAATTTCCTTATGATTTAAGTATATTAAAGTCTTTAATTGCACATTTTCCTAAAATAAAATAAATTTGGATTACAAATTACTTTTTATACTTAAAATGGTAAATGTAATATTGAAATGGAATGTTAATTTCAAATTATTTTGGCCACAAAACAAAAATACAAACAAAAATACACCATTAGAATTAAGTATATTTCTAGATGGTACAACAATAAACAGAGAGAGAACTGTATGTATGCTTAAATTAATTCTAGTGAAGAATTAGTTCAGTTTTACAACTTAATAAAATTGGTTGGAATGCCTTTTATAAAATGTATTATTCACAATTGTAGTACTTTTAAAAATTATAAATGTACTTAAATAGTTTATAATGCAAATAAGTAATTTATCAGTCTCTTCATATACACAGACTTGTTAGCGACTGTCATATAAAGAGATACACCTAGTTAAATCAGGTAGTTATGTTGATCTGCTAAAGGAATAGGTTAAATAGCACATTTTCCCAAAAGAGATTAGATATTCCTATTAAAGCCTTGGTTCCAAAGGGACTGTTTGCAGAGTGATGTGTTACTCAATAGGGTATACTAGAATCTTGCTTTCAAGCCCAAGTAAAGGACCCGTGCTGGCTATGTGAGGAACAGAGCAGTCACTGAATGGTGACTTTCAGAGTCACACCTCAGTCCCTGCTTTGGCCTCCCTCCCTAGTGGAAGTAAGCTGCATTAATTTTTTTTCTTGGAATAATTTTCCCCCTTTCCATGTTAGCTCAGCTGCATTGGCAGGTGCATGGGGAGAGGGGAACAGGGAGTTAAGGCTCTATCTATTTCCCACTTGCCCACCCACAGCTTTCCTGCCTAGAATAGGGATATACATCAGCTAGCACAGGGTTTGATGATACCAACAGCATGCATAGGCAATTAAGGAGGTTCATTATGCTCCCTTGTTTCCCTGTATGCATGGACAGCCACGCTCACAGTTCAAACTAAAATGAGTAATTCTGGCAGAGTCTTGAATTTTAAGCAAATGGAAAAACATGAGTAACTTTACTCAGATGAGTATTATCTTTGAAGTCAAGTGGAATACTCATGCGATTGAAGTTATTCAGCAGCATAAGTAGCTGTAGAATTGCACTCAAGTGTTATACATAATGGAATAATAATTTCTGTTAGTTTATGAATTAAATAGACTTCATCTTTACAGATGAAAACATTTGACGCTGATAGACTCAAATGAAGTAGGTGATAAGTATACTTACGATATACTAACATGCAATAAGAGCCGGATCCTCTTAATGTTTATTCCAAGGAAAGTAGATGGTGCTTGACCCTTGGTAGTATCAGGTCTGATATGTGCTTAAACTAGTGGTATTTTGCAAAATAAATAAGCAACAGGAGCAGGAGAGAGAAACATACTTTGTCAAAATCATATTTAATCATTCATGCAGATTAGACCCATAGTTTCTTTTTAAGAGTCCTAGTGGTAGTTCTTAGGCCAGATCTGTACAGTTTTTTTACTAGTAGGACTATTTCAATGAGAGCTGTGATTTTTTTTTTAATTGGAATAGGTATTCTTGTACAAGTAGCTTAGTGTGAATGCAAAAGGGGCCTTATATAAGTAGAGGTTATTTCTCTTATTTACAGATTTAGATATACCAATTTATAAACCTTTACAGTGTTATAACAGCCTCTCTCTTAGGATGGTTGAACAATTTTAGCTCAGCAAAATGGTTCAGTTCCTGTGTGTAGATGAGGCCTGAAAATGCCTTGGAGTCAGAACTGCACTATGAATTTCTGTTATATGAGCATTTTAACATAGTATACAATCTTTCACCTCTCATTGTGCTCCTACTTTAAGTTCCTCTTCATATTTCCATTTATTTATCAAGGTAATATACAAATTAAATATTTAACAGCATCAGGTTGGAAAGACACTGAGTAATCAAACTTATTTTTATTATTCTTTTTTGTTTTAAATAAAATATTGACACAATTTCCCCTTAAAAATACACTGCAGCCTTTTGTGTAAGATTACCTACTGCATAATATTTTGTTGTGCAGATATCATGTTTTTAAATTCTTTCATCCCCCTCCCTAACATACATTCATGGTGTGAACGTTAGTGTGGAAAGCTCATTGCATAATATGAAAAAAACTTAGTAACTTGATTCAGTTACTAAAATTGCTGCTTTGTTTTTGCATCTTGTTTTCTGGAAGCATAAGCGTATCTATGCTGCTGAGAAGTCTCTGTTCTCCATCAGCTTTGTATGCTTTTGGGGAAAGAAGTTCCATAACTGCTATATAATTTCCCCATAAAGGGACCATTTGTTTCCGGTAGTCACTTGCGAGAGAACAATTCAGTCTTCTGGGATTTCATGTCTAATTAGCAAACCATTAGGTAAGCTGTGTACTAAAAAGCATGTCAGAAACTCTGTAGAATGCCTCCATTTAGCACTTCATGATCTAATAGTGATTACTGAATCTGTAACCCTGGATAAGATTTCAATATGACGGCTGTGATTAACTGTTGTAACTCATACAAATGTTTTGGCTATAACATGTTTATTAAAATGCTGAGTGTCTTCTGTGGGATGCAGCATGTGCTCAGATCCATTGAAATCAAAGAACCAGCTCGCAAGTATAAGGACTACCCAAGTAAAAGAGAGTTGCAGTGTTGGGCCCTTAATCTATCAAACATGCTGTTAAATGCAACGCAGCTGAAGAGACATTTGAATTACTTTGCATGACTCACTTGTTTTTGTATATATTAAATAATTTGATAGTATGCTGATTATTGTATTTAATGTTTAATCTTGAAGTAGTGTGACATTCATTATTCACTTCCTCTATTAGGGATATTTTTTATGGCTGATGTTCACTCAGGTGCTTGCCCCGCATTATTCAATTCTACAACACTAAGACCCATCAGTAGTCCTATTATCTTCATGGGAACTGCTCATTTGTGTTAGGCTCTCAGGATCAGTCCCCATGAAATCTTTCTTTTCCGTATGGCAGAATCACAAATCAGCTCACATCTTCATAGAATCTACGGAATTGTGAATATATTATGTAGTATCGGCTGGTATGCATACAAAAGTGAATTAGTAAATAAGAGAAAAAATCTTAAAATGTAGAAGTCTGGGTATTTTCCGCCTTACAAAAAATGGCATTCAACTCTTGATGGTTTTAATTGTCAGAATCCCTATGCTGACATCTGCGTTAGGAGTGCAAATCCTCTTCCTTCTTTTATGATACATGGAAAAAAAGGAAAAAAATAAAGCCAATTCTGAAACTTCAGCAAAATATTTAGGCTTTAGTAAATGGAATAGAATGTACCAGGCTCAAAGATTAAATGCAACTAACAGTAGTGGTGTTTGTTTATATTGCATCTGCTCAGATTCAGAAAAGTGCCTTAGTCCAAGTTTAGGTTCCACTGTGCTCTACAGAACTCCTGCCAAGCCTGGTAGGGACTCATATTTATTTGGTGCCTAAGTTTTCACAGTAAAATTTTCCTAAGTGCCTATGTTTCTGCCTCTGGCATGTGCATTACTACTGCCCCAACTGGAGTCTGTGGAAGCTGGGGGGTCCTACACTCCTCCCTCCCTCATCTCCTTTTCCCTTCTAATGCCTCCCCTCCTTCACTAAAAGTTCATTGAGCAGCAGCGTTAAGGTAGACTTTCTATCTGTCCTAACTCTGTGTCATTCCTGCAAGTAGCTGCCAGGCTCCTGCAGCCCCTGTTCAGGTGAAAGGGGTCTCTGTATGCTACCCCTGCCCACAGTGCCAATTACTGCAGCCAATAGGAGCTATGGGTGGCAGTGCACAAAGACCCCCTTCCCTTCCCCCCTCCAAACGAGGAGCTGATGCTAGAGGGATGTCTCAGTCATTTTTGGGAGCCACCTGAGTTAGGTGCCACTTGGTTGGTACCCTCATGCTGCACCCCCTCTTGCACCCTGATCCCCTCCCTAAACCCAGAGTCTGCATCCTGCATGCACACCGTGGCCTGCTGCACCCCAACTCCCTGTCTCAGCCTGGTGAAAGTGAGTGAGGGTGGGAAACAGTGAGTGATAGAGAGAAGAGGGGATGGAGTGAGCTGGGATGTGATCTCAGAGAAGGGTGTGGTAGGGCATGGCAAAATATAGGACAGTTAGTTTATAAAAATGTGATTAATCTTTTTTTTTTTGGCCTTTTGCTTACTATATTCCCACTTTTTCACTTTTTGTTCAATCCATCCTAATGCTTGTGCTAAAAGCAGACATGGCAAAATTGGAGCCTTGACTCAGATTGCTCAAGCATTTCTTTAGTATCAAGGATTACTTCCTGGCAATAAGATCTACTAGGTTTTGAAATAGTTTTCCAAATGAAGTAGAAGAATCTCCTCCATTTTGGATATTTCAAAGGAGATTGGACAAAGCAATAAGAAGTGTATTTTAGGGCCTAAGCCTTATCTTCATGGAGGAGGGATGTACTAGATGACACAATAGTGTTTTCCATCTATTTTCTAGCATTTTAATTTGCATAATGCCTCACTTATGGCACTCACTCTAGGACATGTTTGTTTAATGCTCAGTTATCCAGCTTGATGAATGTAGTTATTGATACTTAATTTAGTCATCTAAATAGCAGTTGCAAACACTTTCATGAAAATTTAGGTTCATCTATATTGTCCCACGAGGATGAGGAACACGTTTCTTGGTCCTCTGCCCATCAGCCAGAAGAGCTGATCAGACATGCAAGTGAAAGCATGTTTCCCTGGTGTAAGGCTACTGCAGCTGGCATACACCTTTGTACGCTAATTCTTCGGGAAGTACTATGTCTTTACTTGTTTAAAGATATGCTTTTGTTTTACTGATTTATTATCCTTATGGCTGAAAATAGCACAAACACGCTTCCAGTATTTCACTAGAGCATGGACCACCAGTGATGCATCGGGGTTCTACATGTGGTTCTATTTTGTTTACCATTGCCCATGCACTGATGGTTTCTATTCATGTAGTTTTTTTCCAACAGTGACATGCATGTAAAGCAAGGGCATATGAACTATGACAGCCATACACTCACTCTGCATCCATTCAAAGCGCTACTACAGTTCAGTTGGCACATGCTGCAAATTCTAGGTACACAAATGCAATTAGCAAAACTACCCTGTCTAGGGAGACAACCTTGGTTAGGACAATCTTGTGGCCCACGAGATGGAGGGCCGCTCACGTGGCCCACTTATTAGCCTAGATTGCCCATCTTGGCACTTGTCAGAATTAAAATATATGATGATGTTTAGCATTTTTTCCTTTTATTACAGGCGGGCCAGTATTTCCAATTTACAAACAAATCCTAAGAAAGGTAATCTAAGTGCAGCAATCTGTCCAGTCACAGCAGAAAAAGGAAGTAGAAAAAAAAATCCAAACTCTTTTTTTTTTTCAACCTCCTTTCAGTTTAACTTAGATTTTCCCCATAAAATGTGGACACCCATGGAGCATTTGCATCAGTTTTTGTTCTTAAGGAAATTTTCATCTTTTCATATTCATCCAGTCTCCACACATTGTAAACAAATGTTCATAGTGTACTGTTCTCCCTGGTGCTTCTAAACCATGGTGTATCTTGGGCAGTTTCGAATCTGTAAAATTTTGTACATGGTGATTAATTCTATCATAGTAATTTTTCACCTTTGCTTCCTGGGCTATTTGCTGACTTCTTTGGACTATGATTTTATAGAGTTCTTGATTTTATTTTCTTTAGAAATGTGTATGTTATGAGATCAATGTGGTATTTAGAGTTGGGCCAGAAGATACAGATTACAATAGCAGTGGAAAAACTATTGTTCTGATGAAGTTTCCAGTTGCTCTATTTTGCAGTCTTTTTGTTCATCAATTATTTTAGGCAGCACTGGCATCCACTTCCACAGAGCTTTGTCATTTTATGAAGATATTTTTGGAGTGACCCAGTTGGAGGAATTTGAAATTAGTGTATTGTGTGGTGAATTCATGACATAATGATTAGAGTACAGAATTGAGAGCCAAGGTCTTTTGGGTTTATTCCCAGCTTCACCCATAACTTGCTGTGTGTGCTCTTTGGCAACAGCTCATGCTTTTCTGAAAGCGTCTCTCATTTTGGATGTCTCTCTCCTGAGTGTCCAATGTGCGTGTCTCAGATGGACGGCAATACATGCAAACAATTGTTTTTATGAGAAAAATATAAATTTACAAGCAGTGAAAATTCACTTAGTTTGCAGAAGTGTGAACTTGTCACATAGTGGCCTAGCTTCTTGTGCTTGAGAGCCCTACAACATGAAATGTTCAAGAGAAGAAACTCTTAACCTACTTTTCAACCTTTAATTTTTAGCCTTACAGTGCTTGTTAGCTGCTTGAAAGTCCTTTAGCTGTCTGTTTCCTCTTTTCCCAAATGTTTTATTTAATATTAAAAGTTAAAGTATTCAGTTCTAATTATTGGAAGGCTCATTCTAGACATACAGCAAGGTATATTAATGAACAAAAGTTATATCAGCTGTAGTCAACATCTGTGATGCTTCAGGGACATTGTCAGTTAGCTTTTGCAAAAATTGTATATGAAAGAATTTTGATTCAGAAGTTCAGCTAATCTGTATGACATTTTGATATGGACTTTTTTTTTCAAGACCTCTAATGTTACTTTCTTCATGGTGCAACTTAGAACATAGCCAGAATAGATGTATTTTTGGGAAACATTCATTCCAATTTCACAAGAATGATTCACAACAATCTTAAGCATAAAATAACTTTAAGGCCAAATTCTGGTGACAGTTACACTGGTTAAATTCTCTCAGTGGAGATAGTAGCTGTTTAACTGAAAGCAGAATCTAGCCCTTATTGGCCCTTCCTCTCTATCTTCCAGAGAAATCTTATCCAATGAAGTATGTTATTGAATAAGTTGTTTTTTGGTATCCTAACAGATTTCAACACAGTGCATCATATCAACATGTTTTGTAAATATAGAAACATATCACTAATAAGCATATTCAAACGAGTGTTTGTCATGTATCTTATTTCAGCATTTACCTATTCAAGACAAAAATCAGACAGTTCCTTTGCATATGAGAATAGTAGTGGTCAAAGCAGTAAAAGAGTTTAATTATGCCTTCCCAAATCTGAGCGGGACAATGTGTGGCTGGCAGTGTTGCTACTTGGGGCTGGCCCAGGGTGATGAGGACTGTGCTAACTTGATGCTCCTGTGTGGTCATTATGGAGTATAACTGTCACAGCTACCAGATTTCTCCTTTTGCATTTGATGGGAAACAGTCACATTCCAGATATGCCCTGTTGTCCTGGCACAACCAGACCCTGACCTTGCTTTAAGTTATGATAGAGGAACCCACATACCAAAGTTGGTGTTCCTAATTCATACTGTTTAGAAGGAGTTCTTGAACAGACTCGCAGATGGATGCACAAACTCTCTTAAATATACACTAGATTGAAGTAGTCTATGAAGAAATTGAGAAACTGAGCTCTGTTACATTAGTTTTTGCACAGGCACATGACACACGGTTCCATCTCCCAAAGAGCTTAGTCACTGAGCTTCAGGCTCATGGATAATGTGGGATTCGTACAGTTCTATTTGTATGGAGCTCAGTTAATCTTCAGATCTTTTCTGAAGCAACATGAAACTTCATAGCATTGTAATGAACTGCAGGAGTTTAAGGAGACAAGTACAATATTTAAGGACAAGGGTAATATTTATATGTTTACATCATGATACAGGCAAAAAGATACTTTTTATGGCACACTCCCATTTGTAAAATCATTTTTGTAGATGAATAAGAGATATCAGTGATACTTTAGCTGACAAGTTTGGCTGATTCATTTTAGGCATCACAGTATCAATAATGAGGTTGAAAAATCTAGATTAATCTTCAGTAAATCACTTTTTTTAAGGTATTTGACCATGATTATACAGCCTTAAATTGTACATTTGCTATTTTTAGAGTACAGGATTCTTGACCTTCATCAGTGCACTTGTTGGATGTTGAAAAAGGCAGTGTTGTTTGAATTTGGGGTGTGGAAGAAGAAATGGTAAGGACTTCTATCTCATACAGTGTAGGAATGGATGACTTTTGCCTAGCTTTGAAAGTTGAAGATAAAACAAAATATTGAGGTGTTATCAAGCCCTGAACATTGTCCATCCTGCATTTCCTGCAGAAAATAGATTTTCATAATGTACTAAAGTCACACCATAATTTATACAATCAGGGGGCAGAGTTAAGGTTGTTTACACAACTCTAACGTGGTCATTTTCTGTATGTTTTTGTGTACGTTGTATAATTTTAAGTATTCTTTACTGCTTTGCTGTCAGAGAAGGACATAAAATATTTATGTACAAAACCTTCTATCTATTGAAAGCTCAATAAATATTATAAACGTGTGTTATTTGATTGAGGCTGAAATATTAACCAATGTCTGAAAAAGGTTACCTTGACTTAAAGCTTCAGGTACAAATACAGGCATGGAAACTAGAAGTGCAGTAGGTGCTGCAGCTTCCCCCAGGTTTTACTGTGAAAAGTTTGCTGGTGCTCTCACGATGCAGCTTGTGTTATTTTGTGCTTCTTTAGAATTCCAGAGCTGTGCTGCAACCATGTAGTGGTGAATGGGAATTGCGTTTTTTTTCACTTTTCTTTTGAATTCCCATGGCTTACAGATTCATTAGCTGTCTATCAGCATCCCAACTATAAAAAAAAAAAGTTCCAGTGTCGTTGAATACAAAATCTGGTCACTATAACCCTAGAATAAGGTTACAGTTAAAAAATTGTTGCTTCCTTCAGTGATGTTTTTATCTGAATGTGTTGCAGATGATCATAGAAAAACGATTATGTAAAAGTTTGTTACATTACATTTTCTGTATTTATTGGCACAGCCAGAGTAAAAGAGAACTCAGAGCAGAAGAGCAGCCACATAAAGAGATAAGACCCGGTAATTATGCAATTCGATGCAATGGTATCATGCTGCTACTTACATTTACTCACAGTCTGCACCAATGTCACATTTCAGCCACATATGTTTCTGTTACTAGGCAGGGGGACCACACCACACACAGCACTAAGTATATTTGCCATCCAGGCCTTTTGCGGATTTTTAATATGATACGTAAATAATACAAAAACATTGAATATCTTACCTTTGTTTTGTGCAATTTGTACTTTGCATGCAAACTATATAGAAAGCGTTCTCATTTTTAGGTTATAACACCATTTTAGTGTGATCTTGACTGTACACCCAGACGGTAACAGCAGACAGGTAGATTCCAACCTGGGATTGCTGGAGCTTAGTGCATGAGACTCTACAGCTTGAGCTAATGCCCAGCTGCCTCTCAGCCAAGGCTGTAGAGGACACTTATTCTGTCTCTCTGTAAGTGGTGTAAGTGCTGCTCCATGGAACAGTTAATGACACCCCACACGTATGTGTGTTATACATACAACAGGCCCAATTTTACCATGTGACAGCAAGACACATATTGACAAGTGAAGTGGCTTGTTATTGCTGGCTAAATACTATTTGGTAACTTTGGTATGGAGTAGTTCTTCTAGATTGTTGATTCAAATTCAGCCCAGGTTGTTAGCAACCAGAAGTAGTTACCATTTCATGGCTTTTTGGTGGTCTATATTAACATCTCTGTCCATGAGAAACAGACACTGGAGTGAAAAATTTAGTGCACATAAAAAAGTTGTTGGAAGAGGCAGCAAAAATCAAAAGAATGTGAATCTCACCAGAATGGTGTTATTAGCACAGGGCTGAGGCATGTTGGAGTGGAGCCAGCCACAGGCCTGTGGGTCTCCCTGCCCACCAGCCAGAGACCCTGCAGCTGGCTCATATAAGTGGGGCAAGTTCACTCGTTTAGTGAACAAAGGTTGGTATGTATGTCCCTCATTTTAGCGAGTACTCATAAGTAAAGTACTTGTTAAATGAGGGATGAGTGTAAAAAGTTGGAATGAGGGAGTACAGATTGGACCTCCCTGGTCTGGCACCCTTGGAACCTCGTCATTCCTAAATGAGGGGATTTGCCAGACTAGGGGAGGTTCCCTGCTGCTGATTGCCCCCAGCTTGCTTCTGCCTTGATTCCAGCCCTTACAGGCCCCCAAACTGCTAGCCCTGGCCTGGCTGCAGCCTTCTGTTGCCAGCTCCAGTCCTGGCCATGGCCCCATTTCCACCGTCTGCAGTCTCCAAGCTACAGCTCTTATTGCTACAGGTGCCAGCTCTTATTGCTGTTTCAGCCTTGCTGCTATGGGCTGTGGCCCCAGCCCTGCAGCCAGATGCTGGCCGTTGCCAGGCTGCCAGATGCCAGCCCCACTACCACCATCTGCATTCTGGAGCATTGGGGTCCAACAACATACGTGGTCCAGCAGGGCTATGGATATTGCTGGACCAGAGAATGCTGGTTTTGGAGGTATAACCATATTAACACTGACATGCCATTCATCATGTTTTTATCAATTACACACATTACAGTAAACCCTTGATTTTACAGACCCCGACTTAGGGAACAACAGAAAACCCCATTGTTCTTGAAGTCCACCAGGGTCAGTAAAATCTAAAAATCCGCCCTGCCCCCCCAAAAGTGAGGGGACTTACCACTGCCGTTGCCTCCTCCATTTCGAGCCATGCATTCTTCTCACTAGGGGTGGGGCATGTATGAGAGCAGCCTGGTGGGAGGAGTGCCTAGCAGCCCCTCCAGCCATGTGTGGTGGGGTGCCTCCATCTGTGGTGTCACAGCTGCAGCCACACATCAGTCTCTAGTGGTTCCTGCTCCAGTGGCCGTGGTCTGGTGAGTCTCTGGAATGGTTTTATGTTTTGCGGGGGCTAGTGGGGAGGAACTGGGGCTGGGCAATCCTGGCAGGAATGGATGGGTAGTAAACCCTTGTATTTAATGGACATTCTGGTTTAATGGACACCCCTCTGCTCCATTAGTCTGTTACTTCAGGGGTTTACTGTACATAGAACTTCATATTTCTAAGCCATGGGAACATACTGACTGCCTTAGCTTTGATTTTGCCTGGAATTGTTTTTCACTGTCTACCTTGTGGGCAAGAATTGTGGAAGGCTTTCTGCAACTTAAACTTCCTTTTCTTTCCTGAGTGTGAGTTCTTGCTATTTGTGCAATTCCTACCAGACTTTTAAAATTAGACACCAAAAAATTCTTAATTAATGCATGTGTTCTAACACAAGGAACTAGAGTATTTGCACATGAAATATTTTTAGATCTGTCTCTAAATATAGTTTTTAATGTTTTTAAATTTGTCATTCTAATTTGAGAGGAAGAATGATATTTACAAGTGATATACTGCAGAAGTTTTACTGACAATTAGTAAATCAGCATACTGGCAATGTGTGATTTTTAATTGAGGGTTAGTACTCTGCAAGTAAAACAAATTACTTTGAAGTAATGCAGCGTTTCCTAACTTTTTATATAAAGTACCTCTTAAAAAATATAGGTGCCCCAGATTTCTCTCACATACCCCTATGCATACGTGTACCACTGGTTGACAAACATGGTCCTAAGGTAATCTGAGGTCTTGAATCAGGTGCCATTCAACATGTCCAGACTACTGTGCCCTTTTCAGGAGTCAACTTGCTTTGCATACTGACAAGTTACACTTCGCTTAAAAACTACTTACTTACAAAGAAAATCACAGAAGAATACTAATAAAAACTTGCTGACTTTCTGCCATATTATTATTAAATACATTAATTGAAATAGAAATATTGTGCTTACGTTTCAATAGAAGGCACATGAAACAGTAAAAACAAGTCATTGTTTGAATGCATTTTTAGATTGTACTGACTTTACTAGTGGTTTTTTACATAGCCTGTGGTAAACTAGGTCACTATCTAGAGGAGCTGAGGTACCCCCTGGAAGACCTCGTTGTACCCCCCAGGGTACAAGTGCTCCTGATTGAGAAACTCTGAAGTAATGTACTCTTACTACATATTTAGAGGAAGTGTAACCTAGCAGTTAGAGGAGAGGAATCAGCATTATGAGATTCATTCTTTGTATTCTAGGCTCTGTCACTGGCTCAGGCTGTGTCTAGAGTGCAAAGAACTGTCGGCAAAAGATACACCACAATTTGTGTATCTTTTGCTGACAGTTCTTTTGCGAGAGGCTTTTCCAATGTTTGGCCCATCCCCCAGGGGTCCAAATGTCAGAAAACCCTCCTCTGTCAAGACACCCCTTCTTCCTTATGGAATGAAGTGTACAGGAGTGCTGAAAGAATGCTCCCAACTGGCAGATCTCTTCGGAGAGATCTGTGGTCTGGACATGTGCTCTGTTGACAATGCTTCTGTCAGCAGAAGTCTACAGTCTAGACATAGCCTCAATGTATGATTTTGGGCAGCTTATTTACTGCTTCTTGATCTCAGTTCATGTGTCAGTGAATAATTTATTCATTTTTTCTGGTATTTTAATTAACTTTTTCATTGACTTTCCAGTTTATACAACTGGTTGAACATGAAGTTTTGTTTATACATTTCTTGCAGTTTGTACAAATAAAATGTGAAGCAATTTTTTTTTTGTTTTCCTCAACTCTGATAATGAACTCACATTTTTGTTGTTTAGGTTGTCAAAGTAATGTGATAGCTTCTGAGCACAAAAGGGAGAGGCGGGTAAGAGAGGGTATGTGAGTTTATGCTCATATAATGCTTGCTCACGTGTAAGTGTTCTATATGTCCTCATAGCCTTTTATTTAACCACATAGTGTATTCATCTCCTCCGTGAAAGATCTTTCTGTGACTCTGTGCTGTGATGACCTTCCATGGTAAGTATTTAGGAATCAAGGATGCTAGTCCTTAAATTAGGAAGGATATTCATATTGTGTACTTCTGAGATATTGCACCTGTTAAACTCTAACACAAGTCTTGTATCCAGATTTATTTTGCTACTCTATGGAATTCAGAGAAGTCTGATTGTTGACAAAGCTCTGATTGTTGTGTAGCCTCAGGTCACATCAGCCTGTGTCCTGTTACGAGATGAAGCCCTCTGCTTATTGGCGTGGTAAGCCCATTGACAATATGTTAGATAAACCTGGAACTGCCTGAAAGAAGAAATCACAGATTCAAAATAAACTTAATCAAAGACATTGTGTCTTGTTGAATCTCTCATTATTCCCCATGCACCAAGACAGTGGAATATTGAAAGGAAAAACAAGCCTGAGTGATTGCTCCCTCAAAGATGCATGGCCCTTTCAGTTGGGATAAGTGAGGTCTCTACAACTAAAATAAATCACAGTTGAAATAATTTTAAATAAAATTCAGTTTCCCCCAAGCTAGTTGAATAAGGTAGAGAACAAAATGTTACATAGAGTTCATATACTGCTTTACAATTCAGTGCACTGTACAAACAGTAAGTAATGCTAATTAATTCTTAATCATTATTGGGTAGGAATGCATTTTAAACTGGCTTTTCATCTTAACTAGGATATCCTGTGGCAATAAATAAACCAACAAAGCTTCAGTAGATTCCAGAGGTGTCAAGATCACTCTATCTTCGGTGAATGTACAGAATTTAGTAGAATTACATTAAGAAAGTAGGTTTAGCAATCTGTAGTGGAAGAGATGTAAGTAAAAGCAAAATTCATATGTTAAATAAAACAGAAAACACTTTAATAACTATGACTTAGCTAATTTTGGATTTTTGCTCTTAAATCAATTTTTCATAATTGAAAACCCATCCAATTTATTTTAAAACTTGCTTATGAAAATTTGATTATGAAATATGAGGACTCCCACTGACTTACAGGTGAGGCTATTTAATTTCTGGGCAGAGACATGCATGTAAAATTAAAAATTAGCATCATACTTCACAGAACACATGAACAGTGTAGTTTAACATTCCAATCTCTTCCACCACTCCAGACTCCTTTGCACCATTATCCTGGCTCAGCTAGTCCTACTCCTCCTACTCCCATCGAATCCAATGTTTTTCTTTTTCTCTCCCCTTTTTTCCACCCACCACTATCTCTGCTTTTCCATCCTTTGAAAGCTTGTTCAATCTCAGTATAGCCCACCCTTGTCCTTCCAACTTCACCATTTATTTTATTCCTTATATGTGTTTATTCCATGCTTATCACCGTAAAGTCTGATCAACTACCAGTAGTGCCTCAGGGAATGAAATTGAGTCCTGCTCTACACTAGGGGCTTGTCTAAACTAGCCCCTTCCTTTGAAGGGGGCATGTGAACAAACCAGATTGGTGAACAGCAATGAGGTGCTGCGAGAGTAAGGGAACTTTGAAGTTGTGCAGGTACTTCAAAGTGCCTGTGGCTACATGGCTTGCCAGCGCTTCAAGGGCTGGCTAGCCTGGTGCCTGCACCATGTTAACAGGAACCATGCAACCCCCTTCATTCCCCTGGCTCCATAGGATTAGGGGGCTAGCCTTGGCCTAAGTGGAATTGTGGGCTGGTCCCCACCCCTCGCTTCCCAAATTGTGTGGCTCAGGGAGCTGCAGTGTCATGTTTGCTGCACAAATTGATGTTCTTTATCCAGCTGGCCAGTGAGGTTCCTGTTAGCAAGGCACAGTCAGAACAGAGAAAGGCTCACAGATTATTGTAGCCTGAGCACCTTTGCCAATCGACTTGGGTGCTGTACACATTGGTGTTCTTTCCTCAGGGGACCACTGAGGTTCATGTTAGCATGGCACAGTCAGAACAGGAAAGGCACCACTGCTATTCACAGGAAGAATATTCCTTGAGGGGAGAACACAGGTGCAAAGCCATACTGAATGTAGAAAATGTACAGCTGTTCTTTACCCAGGTGGACCAGTGGGGTTCCTGTTACCATGACACAGTCAGAACAGGGAAGGGGGACCAGTGTGATAAGATGACATCACACTCCCACAACCACTCATGGGGAATTTTTTCCCATAATGCAGAAGTGAAAAAACCCAGAATGCAATGGGGCTGAAGGAACTGTGGGATAGGTATCCACAATGCATGCTGCATCAGTTAAACTTTGGTAATTTGGGGTTACACTAAGTGGACTTTATGGTCAGGTGTGAACACTCAACTTCAACTTTATAAAATTCGACTTTGATAAATTCAGCCTCTTAGTGTAGACATACCCTAACATCCGTCAGTCAGTCCCAACTCTTCCCCTGCACCCTGATGCTTTGATACATCCGTTTTATTTCTCCACGCAATGGTTACTGGTCCCAGTTTCCTTGTTCACCTAGTCTGTTTCTCCCCTTCCCCCAGCTGCTGCAATGATCTCAGTCCCACCCCATTCATTTAGCTCTCTGGCTTCCAGTCAATTCTCTTTCCCAGCCACTCTGAATCTTGCTCCAGCTCTCAGTCACTAGGTTGACTTTTTCCTCTCTCCCTTTTATGCCCCCAGTCCAGTCCCAGTCTAGCCCTTTTCCTCTTCTCCCCACACACCCCATTTTGCTAGTTTTCCATCATCAGGCAGATCAAATTATTTCCTTCTCTATACTGCCCAAGTACGAGCTTGGAGGGGCAGGGGTCACAGAGAGCAAAGGGGAACCAGTCTGTTTCAATTCTAGTGCCCTGTCTCACATAGGTCCAGAGTAACTGGGAGCATCAGTTACAGGAAAGCCCATCTTATCCCCTTTAAACCTGGCCTTGGCCACACTCTTTTACTCTATGGGATGGTGCAATATCAGCCTGGTCACATGCAAGAGCTCTGTGGGAATGGAATGTGTTCAGACATTCTGTGGGGACATGTGTAGCCTATTTACCCCAGGAATGACAAGAGGGTGGAATGTGCTCCAGGAGGATGGAGTTTTCAGAGACTTTAGCTGCTAAAATCTAACGTCTACAGTGAGCATGTGGTATGTGAATTCCTGTCCCTCCAAAGGCTTATGGTTTGGGCAGATTTTCGTGGGAAATGCCAAGGGTACATCTGTGACTCAGAGCATCCATGTACAAAATTTCAAGTGCCTGCTCTAAAATGGTGGGGGTGGGGGTGGAGGAAAGACTGCAAGTGCACTTTGGAGGAAAGATAGCTAGAATTTTTTAACAGGGAGCAATACATATTTCCCAGCCCTCATTCTTGCAAATGGTTGAACTGAGAGAGCTCAATCTGATGCATAAACCCATATGAGATTTCAGCCCAAATATTTTTAAGCGGGCAAAGTTATAAACAACTGAAAACTGGATCTGTAAGAAGTGTCAGGCTGTCTTAAGAGGAAGAGCTAACGACCCCACCTGGAATAAATATACAATACTTTAACAGGCACAATAACATCTATGGCAAAAAATGAACCTGAAATTTTAGGCACAGAGATGTAAATGATCAGTTAGATCCAAAGAACCTTTACTGGACTGAGTTTTTAAACCCTGAATAAGAGGGGCCTGGAGAAAAGGCTGATAGACAGTTAGTTACATTGTGGCTATTTCTGATGTGCAGTGTAAAAGTTCAGAAATTAGAAAGAACCTCTGGGATTCAGCACAGATATTTTAAAAGTTCACTTGACCTTAATTACTACTTACTGCAAGATTTCTATATCTTTATATCCATACTCCCACCACAATGTCGTAAAACCCTTGCATGCTTTCTTTCCTTACTGGACTTTTAGACCATACCTTATCTATACTCTAGTTCCAGGTTAAATAACTGGGTTAGGCACAGGGTAGACTGAATCCAGGGATGTCCGCTAGCTCAAGAATGTAAAGCAACCGCAGAGCTGTTGTGGTTGTTCCTCAGCAGAAGGAGGGAAATTACTCCAGCAGTTTTTGACATAGCACACCCTTCCATTCACCTGTTCCCAAACACCATCTGGAAACTCCTTTGCAGGATGTCCTTGCAGAGCTGGACTCACCCAAAGCAGGCTGCTCTGGGCAATGGAAATGTACTGGTGCTATGACCAGGATGCTCTCTGGACTTCCAGAGGCTGGGGAAGAATTTGTCCTTTTAACCCAATAATGGATTTAAGAAACTGTGTTATGCCTTATGGAAATATGACATTTTGTAGTTTCTACTATGATGTTTTCAAAGTAATGAATTGAATTGAACATCACACTAAAAAATAATGAGATACAGCACAGGTTCTTCTCAAATTCTCCTCTTAAAGAAGCTTAGAGTTGTACTAGGTTAAGAGGAATCTTTAGAGGTTTCATGGAACTCCAAATTTAAAAAAAAAAGTGTGTGGGGGGTTAGTTTACAACAGCTAATAGTGTTTTAAAACTAAATGCTTTCTCTGTTTTAGTGGCAGCTCACAGCACTGCTTCATGAAGTGTTTATGCATGCAATCTCTTACCTGAACAGTAGAATGGCCTGTAAGTGTAGGTAGGAAATGGACTTTATTCCTTTCCAGTTGTTCCCTTTGCCTTTCTGCAGTAGAGACTGTATAAAAAAGTTCTGAGAAAGATTTGATGGTTGTGCAGCAGAACGTGAGCTCTCCATATGATGCCATGGCCAAAAGAGGTAATAAACAGGGGCTTTCCAGATAGGAGAAGAGAGGCTATTTTACCTCTGAATTTAGCACTGTGCTGGGGTACTGTATGCAGTTCTAGTTTCCGCAGTTCAGGAAGGATTTTGGTTAGTCAGTGAGGGTTCAGAGAAGAGGCACGAGAATGATTAAAAAGTTAGAAAATATGCCTTCTGGTGATAGGCTCAAGGAGCTCCATGTATTTATCTTAATAAAGAGAAGACTGAGGGCTTACCTAATTACATTCTATCAATACCTAATCAGGGAAAACACATTTGGTAACTGAAGAATTTCAGTTAGCAGAGAAATGTATAACATGATTCAGTGAGTGGAAATAGAAGGTAGACAAATTCACAGTCTCAGGTGTAAATTTTAATCACTGGAATAATTCACCAAGGGTCATGGTGGGTTCCTCATCACTGACAATTTTTAAATTTAGATTTTTTTTTCTTAAAATAAATATTCTGTGAATTACTTTGGGGATGTTTTGTGGCCTGTGCCATACAGGAGGCCAGAATAGATGATCATATGGACCCTTCTGGCCCTAGAATCTATGACTCAGAAAGCAAGGGTGTGTGTGTCCATTCAGCCCATCTCTCCTGAGAGAGAAATCATACAGTAGGGAACAAAGAGATGGATTCTAGAGAATTTTCTAAAGGAAAATGAATACTTTCAAAATGAGTCATCCGATTTCTTAATAACCCGATTACATGATATTTTGTGGAATAAAGTATTCATAAGGTTGATACAACCCTGTAATCTAGAGCTTTTGATCTTATTTTGTTATGTAAACCCTGATCTTAGTATAACATTTACTGACATTCAGGGCTAGAAAGAGCATAGTGGCCTGCATAATCACAATGTATAATTAATCCATTTATACATTGGATTGTCTGGGATGAAATTTCTCCATTCAGCATTCTGGGTTTTGTTTAGTTGGTGCTTGGCTGTGTTTGGTCTTAGTCATATAACTATTTTCTGTGGCCCTTAAACCTCAAGGTCAATTAGAAGTCAAGCAATGACTTGTTTGGGAGTGAACTATAGATGAATATGCTTATGCTAAATAATTCTAATTCTGTTCTGTCAGTTTCTAGTATATCTTGGTGAGGTTCATAAATTCTCTCAAAAGCAGTTAAATCACTAATAGGGATAATTTTATAGAAGTGATTTCAAGGATAGTAATTATGGGCTATAGCACTATTGTTTGTGAAAGCAGAACAGCTTTCTCTTCTGTGCAGCAGTTCGAGCATGTCCAAACACCTACTCTTGTATATAAGTTCAAGATCTTTTGTACTAGTCTTGCTATGAACTGATAGGCATTTACTCAAATTATTGTGTACCCTTCCAGCAGTGTTATCAAGTTGTTAATCAAATTGGAGCCGCAAAATTTGTCTGGGAAAAATAGGAAAATTTTGTAAATTTTGCTTATTGTAAGATTTACAATGTACTAGAAATAAATAAGGGCTTACAAAATAGAGAATTATTTGCAAGGGTCTGATCTGTGTGAATTTTTGAATTTCATTTTAAAGATACTTTGGTAATAAAGAGTTTTTTTTTTTAAATTTCATTATAGCAAAATTTTTAGCATGTAGAATCTGCCTGGTTGTCCTGTAGTGCAGTTTCTAGTTGGTTTTAGTCCTTTGTATAACTGGTTACATCATTTATCGTCTCCCTCATATACGTACTTAAAGTCATTTGCAGCAAGTTTAAAACAAACACAAGGAAAACCTTCACACAAAACACCGTCAACCTGTGTAACTTGTCATGGGAAGTGGTACTATTCCTTTTCAATTTCTATCACCTTTGACATGAAACCCACCTTCCTTTGAGATGTGTACTGTGGGGAGTATCAGAGGGGTAGCCATGTTAGTCTGGATCTGTAACAGCAACGAAGGGTCCTGTGGCACCTTGTAGACTAATAGAAAAGTTTTGAGCATGAGCTTTCATGAGCAAAGACTCACTTCATCAGATGCTGCTCATGGAAATCTGCAGGGCCAGGTATAAATAAGCCAGAGCAAGGGTGGGGATAACAAGGTTAGCTCAGTCAGCAAGGGTGAGGCTTACTACCAGCAGTTGATCTGGAGGTGTGAACACCAAGGGAGAGGAAGCTGCTTTTGTATTTAGCCAGCCATTCACAGTCTTTGTTTAATCCTGAGTTGAGGGTGTCAAATTTGCAGATGAATTGTAGCTCAGCAATTTCTCTTTGGAGTCTGGTCTTGAAATTTTTTTGCTGTAGGATAGCTACTTTTAACACCACTAGCCATCACTTACAGTCCTCAGCTAAAACCTCTACAGTGCATCATCAGGGATTTACAACCCATCCTGGACAATGATCCCACTTTCACAGGCCTTGGGAGGCAGACCAGTCCTTGCCCGCAGACAACCTGCCAACCTGAAGCAAATCCTAACCAGCAACTATACACCGCACCACAGTCACTCTAACTCAGGGACCCATCCATGCAACAAACCTTGTTGCCAGCTCCACCCACATATCTACACCAGCAACACCATTACAGGATGTAACCAGATCAACCACACCATCGTGGGTTCATTCAGCTGCACATCTACCAATATAATTTATGCCGTCAAGTGCCAGCAATGCCCCTCTGCTATATACATCGGACAAACTGGACAGTCTCTACGTAAAAGAATAAACACACACAAATCAGATATCAGAAATGGCAATATACAAAAACCCATAGGAGAGCACTTCAATCTCCTGGGCCACACAGTAGCAGACTTAAAAGTAGCTATCCTACATCAAAAAAAATTTCAAGACCAGACTCCCAAGAGAAATTTCTGAGCTACAATTTATCTGCAAATTCAACACCCTCAGCTCAGGATTAAACAAAGACTGTGAATGGCTGGCTAAATACGAAAGCAGCTTCCCCTCCTTTGGTGTTCACACCTCCAGATCAACTGCTGGTAGTAAGCCTCATCCTTCCTGACTGAGCTAACCTTGTTATCCCCACCCTTGCTCTGGCTTATTTATACCTGGCCCTGCAGATTTCCATGAGCAGCATCTGATGAAGTGAGTCTGTGCTCACAAAAGCTCATGCTCAAAACTTTTCTGTTAGTCTATAAGGTGCCACAGGACTCTTCGTTGCTGTTACTGTGGGGAGGTCATTCACCCGTCTAAAGTCACAGCCTGAAGGCCTTCTATCGCAATCACGGTGGATGCATGTTCTGCATGGCAGGTTACCGGCCTGATTCCCTAGTTCTGCCATAAACATAAAGGATTTGAAAATGACACACTCCAATCTGGCAGCCTCAAAATGTTATAGGTAAAGAACATTTGCAATAGAATGGCCAGTAGAGCCGATTTGGTCCTTTATAGTGCAGTATGGAGAAATATGCTACCCAGCAGGCATCCAGAAGAAGATACTAGTGCAGCGGCAGTCTATAAAAAAGTGGTGGCCCACCAGTGATAGTCTCTGGTGAGCTGCAACTGCTATCTTTACCTGAACCTCTATAGATATCAGGTGATCACAGCTCTCATTGGCTGCAGATTGCCATTCGTGGTCAATGGGAGTGGCAGGGAAGTGACATGAACTGGAATACTACTTCCTACTGCTCCCATTGGCCAGGAACAGTGATCCAGGGCTAATTAGAGCTGCAGTTGCCTGATACCTGCAGAGCTGCTGATAAATGTAGAGATGGAGACCCACCAGCAATTAACCCTGCCAGACCAGATCCTGCCCACTCCTGAAGTAGTGGGATTCTGATGGGGGAGATCTAAAACTAGGCAATACAGCTGGGCGAATAATGGATTTTTTTCAGTTCACTGGCAATTCTGAGAAATCGTAATGCTTCATTTAAGGGTGACCAAAAATATTTAGACATTTTCAGCAGATCGAAAGGTCAAGAAAATTTCAAGTTGAATTGAAACAAAACAACTGAAAAAATATCATTTAGATTTTGGGCATTTTGACAAAAGAAAAAATAGGACTAGATTATCAATATGGAGAAGGCTAATGCTCATAACTTTGAGTCTGCTGATTGGGGGAATTCATTCAAGTTGTGAGAGTCCTAAGATTAGTTCCCATCGCTGCTTGAAAATGATTTGAATATTGGTTTTCTATCTCCCAGATAAATGATCTAACTAGTGATGGGGTGCTTAGTTATTGGTCTCTCAATCTCTCTTGTTAAACCTGTTCCAATGAGTTTTCTCATTTATACTGAAAATTCACAGGCGCTAGGCCAGGAGAGAAGATTGAGAGCATCTAGCTAGCATGGGTCAGCAACCCCTGGCACACGTGCCATTCTTGGCACACAAACCACTTTTCAGTGGAATGCGGTGGGGGCTCAGCCCCACTACCATCCCGTGGTAGAGCACAGATTGAGAAAGGCAAACCCTACGCACAAGCCAGCTGGCGGAGGAGCATGCACTTGGGCTCTGCACGGGCATTGTCCCCCTCATTCTCACTCCGTTCTTTCCCCATGGAGTCATTTGACCATCCAGTCCCCACCTGTGCCAAAACGTGTGAAGGTGACCTGCTGCCCAGTATGTTGCTTCATGTGGTAGTACTGGGCAAAGAGGGACCCTGTCTGGGGCTGGCCCATCAGCCACACCTGGGTTCTGGACCTTCACTGTCCCACTCCCCAAGGAGCTGCCTGGCCATCTGGCTCTGCATAAGTCCCCACCAGTGCCCTACCCGGCCCAGGGAGGTGACTTGCAGCCAGATAAGTCTCTGCAAGGGCAGGGGGCACTGGGCACAGGCACAGGGAAACCCTGCCAAGGGGCACATGCAGTATCACCAGCTTTTGGACCATACATAGAGGTCATAAGGTCAAATTTTGGCACTCTACCCAGAAAGGTTGCTGACCCCTGCTATATAGCCTGGTGAGCAGTGCACTCACTTAGAACAGTGCACAAAGTAGGGGGAGGGCTGAAATTTTGTAAAGGGGGTGCAGCACAATCATCTGCTGGGTCTTGGACTAATCCATCTGATTAGAAATGTTGAAATATGTTTTTATATATGTGTATTCACATTTTTACTAGTAAATAAAGTTTTTACATTCTACATATTTTCTTACACTTGCAGAAAGATGTTTTTCTTCGTATGAACGTAACCGAAATTTCCATCGGTTTGGATTACAGTAGACTGGTTGGGGGAACCCCTGCTAATTGCAGGGACAAAAAGTGGGGAGTGACATGAAAAGTTTGCTCACCTGTGACTTAGAATATGGGAGACCTGAGATCAAGTCTCAGCTCCAATGATTATGTAATTCGACAGAGTGGGACAGCTCCAACAGGAGTGATTGAGAATAGCCCACATTGGAATATCCCGGTGTTCTCTAACCGCTAGCATAAAAGTTGTAATGGAGGCTTTCTCCTGCTGTTCCCAGCCCCCACCCCAGCTGTTTTGTGATTCTTGTCCTTTTTTTTCCCCCCTGAAATTCCCAAAACTGAAAGGAAAAAAATTAAAGTTGGATTAAAGCAAAATGTTCCAAATCTTTGACATTTCAGCTTTGGCTGAAAATATTAGCTGAACTCCATCTAAATTTGTTAATGGCTTCTGGATGACTAATGTTGCGTTTCCGAGTGAATAAATTGTTTTCCAGAAATATTTTCCCAGCTCTACCGTGCATTGCAGTGCCTCACAAAAGACAGGTTTGTTGAGGAAATAAAAATGGGTGAAGATGTGGGTGTTGTTTGTGTCTTATTTTTGTTTCTGGGTTTACAGTTATGACATGGGTGTCGTTGGTGTGCTATCTGCTACATTTTGGGTTTCCATTTGGGTGGAAGCTAAGGGAGAACTTAATTAGCTTGCTAAAGCATTCATGATTGACAGCAGGCATCAGTACTTTTTATGTAAACACACTGATAAGTTTTGACAGGAAGTCTGGGGAAATCTATTGAATCACACATTCACCTTTCAGATATGCCATGGAGGGAATAAACTAGTGTCTTGTCACAATCCCACATTTATCTCAGATGCCAATCAGTAGTAGATAGAATGTGTAATGTTCATATAATTATTAGTCTTTACAGTGATTTGCATGTTTCAAATAGCTTAAAAAAGGACTCTCATAGCCTTAATAAAATAAATACATAGAAATTATTACATATGGGTCTCATAGTCTTCGGCAAAACTGCCACTGATTTGCATATTAGCTATAGTGTACCAGATGCTTTACATATAGATGCAAAGACAAGTGCCTTATCTCGGTGGGCTGACACCTAAATACCCAGTGTTAAATTAATAGTTTTTATTTTATAGTTGCATAATTTGGTTTGTTTTTTATTTCTTGTAGGTTTTATTGGGACTTAATAATGCTTATCATGATGGTTGGAAATCTTGTCATCATACCAGTTGGAATCACATTCTTTACAGAGCAAACAACAACACCATGGATTATTTTCAATGTGGCATCAGACACTGTTTTTCTATTGGACTTGATCATGAATTTTAGAACTGGGACTGTCAATGAAGACAGCTCTGAAATAATATTGGATCCTAAGGTCATCAAAATGAATTACTTAAAAAGCTGGTTTGTGGTTGATTTCATCTCTTCAATACCAGTGGATTATATTTTTCTCATTGTAGAAAAAGGGATGGATTCAGAGGTTTACAAGACTGCTAGAGCACTTCGCATTGTGAGATTTACAAAAATCCTCAGCCTGTTACGTTTATTACGACTTTCAAGGTTAATCCGATACATACACCAGTGGGAAGAGGTAAGACTTTTTTATATCCATTCACTAGGATTCTATTCCTTTAAAATGAAGAATTAAAACTCTTTAAGAGCTATAGATAAAACAAGTATGGGGCAGCATGAAAGCGATGACTCAGAAAAAGGCACCTTCACTGTATCTTCAGATTATTTACACATTAAGGGCTAGTTGATGTGCAAGTTTTCATGAAGAAAACATATTGGTATTACCAGGTTCCTTCTATATAAAAAAGTGTGTAGCATATGTTGCAGAAAGTCTGAGTATGAATAGCGGCTCAGAATGAGAAGATGTTGTAAAGTTTAGGAGCCATTTGAAATCCTGTTTGATTAAAAAAAAAATTCTTGACGCTGTCCCTATTTGTTTGTTTGTGATAATTTCAGGTATGTCTACATGGCATCTGGGAATGAGCCCCTCAGCTTAGTTTAACAGATTTGTATTAGTCTGGCTCTTCCTAGCATGCCAAAAAATAGCTATGTGAACACTGTGTCTTGATCAGGAACTGGGGCTCTCAAGTCCACCCTACCAGTCCTCTGGTTCAAGAGCCTGAATCTCTATATTTATCTAGATTTTTATCATGCTAGCATGAGCTCAGACAGCTTGTCTGTCAACTTCAGCTGGGAGATTGCTTCCAGAAGCAATAGAGATGCCCACTGTGGTTTGATCCCCATAAAAATCAATAGGACTTGTGCAGCTAAACCATTTTGTTAATGATGAAAGTTTTAATTTGTACTGCGTATTAAACTTTCCAGCTTATGCTAGTGAAAATGGAAGGCATTTGCAGTCTCTTGGAACACAGAGGTCTGATGGCTTGTGTGTAGGTTGTATGTTTTGATTACTGACCTGGTTGTAAAAAGATGATTACCAGTCTTGAGTTAGTTCCCTCTCACCTACTCAGTTTTAACAGTAATATTTTAGGGAACAATCTTATTTTGTCTGCTAACTTGGCAGAGGTTATATTTCCAGCATTCTAGAAATGAATGGTATTCCCTAGTGTTTGGCATGCCAGGAAATATTATTATAGCCAGGAAAATGTATTTGGAAAGGTTTCTGTACAAATGATTAGAAATCAGCCATTTAGATTCTTGCTTATCTCCATTTTTGAAATTGCAGACGATAAGTGTGTTCCTTTTTTTTTTTAATTTGCGGGAACTGCTGAAAGTAACAGTTAAACCATAACTACTGGCTGTTAATTTCAGCTGACCAAGAAACGTGAAGAAGGTTTTTTTCTAAATAATAATTGTATGAAATGAGCATTGTGGGATATGCTGATCCCCTTTCCATCTCCCATATGTTTATCAGCTGTATCCTTTTTGGTGCCCTAAATTCTCCTGGGCCTTTTAAAAAATAAACACTGAGTTTGTCCATAATATCCAGCATGCAAGTCAGTTTGTCTTAAGGGCCTGATCCTGTGAAGTGCAAAGTATAAATCTCTTGTTCAAGTTGCTGCTGGTGATGGGAAAACACACCTATAATGCAGGGTGATGGGAGCTGCTTATGTTCAGTTCCAGTTGGAATCAGTCCTTACATTTTCTTCCTGAAGTTGGCTTATTTTTGACTTCTAGAAGGACTACTGTTTTACAAAGGAGTTACTGTTTAAATGTTAACAATGCAGCTCATTCTCATACTCAGTTTAGCTATGGCAAGTGATTAAGAACTCTCACAGTATTTTTCTAGAGGGATATTATTTTCAATTACTTTATTTTGCTTCAGACCAAAATGAGTTTTACACACACACACACACACACTCTGGAAGTGACATCTCAAATCTAATATAGGCCCATAACTTTTCTACTCAGAAAGGTTTCTCTTTCAAAAGGCAAATGTTTTGCATCATCTCTCTTGGATAATAAACTGGCAGAAACAACATTCCTTCCCACCAAAAACAAACCGAATTTACAATCGGCAGTCATTGAGAATCCGCAGGGCAAACAAGCTCTCCCCTGGGCTGGCAAATTATAATTCCAGCCTTGATTCCTTAGAAATGTTTTTGGGTTGACAGTTGTGTGCTTGTTTAGTGTATAGGCAATGGTAATCCATTTCTCTGGGAATTTCTACCAGGCCTGTCATCTTGCTATCTGTGCACCTCTAGGAAGACAGACAAAAATACAAAGCAAGTTATTCATATTGCTTTTTAATAAACAAACACTTTGCTTTTACAAAAGGCCCTAATGACCTTGCAAAGGGACCTTTTATGTACATGTTGACAATGTGGACTAAATCAGAGACTGGCACCACAAGAAATGATGAATACATGAATGAAATTCATCCAGTGGAAAATATTTATCTTCCCACTGTATGCATTTTTGTCATTTTAGCTAAGTTCCTCATGGATTTTCATACTTTGATTTCGTGTCCTCTAATAGCATATTGCTATTTTAAATTTAGTGAAGTCTTTGACAGTGTTCTACATTACTATCTCAGCTACAGATTATAGGCTGCACATTAGGAGTTGATGGTGGCCTAAAAGGAAACAAATTATGGTTTAAATGTAGGGTGATTTGTGCTTGAAAGAACCTTAGCTGTATGGTCTCAAATTGATATTTATTTACACGTGTGAGAGAGAACAATTGTTAATGCCTGTTTCTCTGTTTACAATTTAAAGGGTTTGATCTTTTGTACATATGCGCTGAAGTGGGATTTTAAAGGTGATTTAGAAAAAAATCAGAAATACTGCATACTTATTTTGATCAAGAATAGGTCAAAACACTAGATGTGCCATAAGCGAGTCCTTGTTTCAAAACAACTGCCCACGGAATACACACAGGAAAAGTGTAATAAATAAACAAACTTGGATAAGAACACTTATCCTGCTGAGAAACTTTCATAACCTGAGCTATAAAGGATACATTGGAATTGTTTGGGATCTCCTGAATAGGCTACTATTATAACATAAATTTTATTTTATAGTTTTCACACAGGTTCACATATGCTCCTTTCTCTTTCTTCATTTTTATATAATTTAGTATCCAGCTGCTAGCAACCACATTCAGCAATTTTGAGGCAGCAATATGTGGAATCCTAAAGCTTTCCTTTTAAACGTAAACCATTATGAAGGGAAACAGCTGCAGCCTGTAATGTAGTCTATACAAATTCTAGCAAACTGCAATGGGGTGTCTCCTGAGAGTCCTTCACAATTTAAGCACTAGCCACAAAATTTCAGGTCTCCTTCATCACCACGTTGTATTTTGTTGTTCCAGCCAGCTGCCACCTGTAGAGCTATTTGCATACATTTACATGTTAAGACTTCGTCTGTACTAAGAAAAGAATTCAATTTCATATATGCAATTCTAGCTACGGCAATTGCGTAGCTAGAATCAACATGTCAGAAATGGACTTATTTGACTGTCTTCACTAAATAAGGTTGATGGGAGCATTTCTCTTGTTGACATTCCTTACTCCTCGCAATAGCAATAGCAAGGAGTATAGGGGTTGACTGCTGACCCCAAAGAGATTGATTTTTGCACGTCTTTATCGATGCGTTAAATCAAACTAGATCAACCCTAACTGAGTCAGTCTTCTCAGAAATGATGACAAGACTTACGCAAGCTCTCCACTTTTTCTGAGGAAGAGAACTGGGGTAGTACAACTAGCTCTGCCTTCTGTCTACTCTCCCACTTCCTTCTCATTTTATGTACTCTCAGCTGCTGGGATTTCTTCTCCCACTAATTGACCCCTGAGCTGTAGCTCTGCTGTGTCGATTGACCTTCCCGTTAGGTCCCAATTCACCTATATTGGGGGGGAATTGAGTTACAGGATGAAGAGCACAGCACAACCTGTCACATTAGCATAGTTAATGTCCATTCATGCTAGTAGTTACACCCAATGGTTCTTAAACTGAGACTTGTGGCCCAAACATCACACAGCTGCTACCCATGTGACACTCTCAAGGCCATATAGGTAGTATAGAACCAATGTTAGACCCTTGTTGATCAATGAATGAAATAAGAGAAAGCATTTAAACAAAGATGGAGTGGATAATTTGACAGGAATTCAGTTTTTTGTTAACAAATTGGCCTTTTATTTTTAACTCCAGCTAATGTACCCTACACTTGTAATGCAAATAGATGGTTCTTTGTTAAATAAAACCATAGAATTTTTAAATATGTAAATTTTTAAAGAAAAGAGAGAATTAGTATGCAGTGTAATCTTTTTGGCAATAGACTCCTTTTGTCCTCTGATAGCTTAGCATGGATTTACAAAAATAGTGAACACAGAATATTGGACCAAATTTCTACCTAGTATAACTTAGCAGAATTCAAAGAGTCAGATGGAAGGGACAATACTCGGTCCTGGGGCTTTATTGTGGTTCGAAATGTAACAGTTGCAGAATTCCCCAGGACTAAAAACTACACAGCACAGGTATTGAATCATAGACAGTGAATAATCAAATTATGTTCACAGACTGATGGGGGGGAAGCTTCTTAACTGAATTTAAATTAACAAATTTAAAACTACTTTCCATAGTGAAACTTCCAGTGGAAAATGGGGTATGTTTATCAAATTATTTACTTTTAATAGTTCAGAGATCCGTATGGCCTTACTAGCTATTCAAGAAAATTTTCTGTCAGCTTGAAGG
This sequence comes from Carettochelys insculpta, assembly GCF_033958435.1. Lineage (NCBI taxonomy): Eukaryota > Metazoa > Chordata > Testudines > Carettochelyidae > Carettochelys > Carettochelys insculpta. Next base: position 99,769,089 of record NC_134141.1, read on the forward strand.
AATGGATTATTAATTAAGTAGGGCATAATTTATGTTACATTCATGGCTTTACTTTTTTTTCTGTAAAATTCCTACTATAATGACTGCACTTTTAGTTCTTCTTATTAATCTGATATATTATTCTTGAGATTTTTGTTCAGTTATTTTGGTTGGATAAGTTTATTTCAAACTCCCACTTTCTTCAGCAAGGTACTTCTGAAAATAATTTGTAATGGACATAGAAATTGTTGTTTTTATATTGCTACTTGTAATGACAGAGCAGGCATCATTAATATTGCTCCTTTGGCCTGGATGCTTAGCCAATACCTAGGTCCTTTCAGGTTTGTTTCAGGTAGAAGTGGAAATTTAATGATGCAAGTTAGGTATATTTTTGGGTTCAAGGCAGTTAATTTACTTGCAGTCTCTCTTCCTCTTTCATATATATTCATCGTGTTTCCCTGAACATGGTAGAAACAAACAGCATAAGGCAGTTTTTGCTTACAGTATCCAAGACTGTCTCTTCTGTCAGTTCTGGGCCTTGAAGAGCTTTGTCTCTCTGCTCCCTCTGCTGATGCCTGCTTCGCTTGCTGTCTACTCACCTTTCTCTTCCTTTCTTTCCCTAATATGTCTGCCATGCCAAACAATTCTTTAGCCCCTGCATTTGCAATGAAGGAACCCACACATTGAATTTCTGATCACTTCTTGACATGGGGAATAGTAACTGAGAGGTAGTTGTGTTAGTCTGTACTCCAACAAAACAAAACAGCAGAAATGTAGCACTTAAAGACTAACAAAATGATTTATTCGGTGATGAGCTTTCATGGGACAGACCCACTTCTTCAGATCAATCTCATTTCCAATGCACAGCGACATTTATAAGTACAGAGGACCAAAAAAAAAAAATTGCAGTAAAAACTGACAAATCAAATACATAGGAGGAGGAGGAGGGGTGGGGGGATGTTAATTGTCCTGCCTGAGATAATTACGAGCATCAAAGGAAGGGAAATCTTGGCATATGGCCCACTGATTTGGGACGCTGCTTCTGTTGTTTTCAGTGATCTCAGTGCGTAAAGGGACTTAATCAACTTCCATTTGCTCAAAAAGAAAGTCTGTGATTTTTTTATAGGTCAAAAACCCACCTGATGGGCACTAATACCTTCCTGACTAATAATAAATAAAAGTATACTCCTAGAAATGCATCCTAAGTCTGTCATAGTGAAACATCTGAGTTGTTTGGGATGTAAACATATTTTAAAATAGCTAATCACCTGCTTGTTTCACCTGAGTGGGAATGAGCAAAGAAAACTGTTTTGTACCAAAAATAACTGTAAATATAAGTAAAACGAGAAATAAAGTGTGAGTTACATCTAGTTTAAGCTTTACCTGAACCACCTGAAACTAATGAGTCAAGAAGATTATAGATTTCAGTTCTGCCCTTGTGCTGATAAAGTAAACCCTCAAAATATGCACAACCAAGTTGTGTATGTCTCGAGTTAACATGCCTGGTCAGTTTCCTGGCTCCCAGTGCCCTGCTCAGTTTCCTGCCCCTGCAAGTGCTTTTTGTGTGTAGATGCTCCATGGGATCTTTTAAAAGAGCCCCTTTCTTTAAAAAAATATTTTGAAAGAACTTGCTAGTGTAGACACAGCCTAAGACATTTCTGTGAAGTTTTGTGTTGCCAAATATAAATACAGGAAATCCTTGAGTTATCTGGGGGTTGCATTTCTGCAACCCCCGTGTAACTCGAATTTTCGTGCAAGTCGAGGGGTTGGTCAGTTTCGCGGCTCGCAGTGTAATAGGGAGTGGGAACCAGGGGGTAGCCTGGTTACTGGCCCTCCTCTGCTTGCAGAGAGGGAAAACTGACCAGGGCAGCAGCCTTGGTCAGTTTCCTGGCTCCCCAACTCCCCTTCATTCCTTGGAGCCCTGCCCTGCTCAGTTTCCTGGCTCTGCAAGTGGTGGGGAACCAGCAACCAGGCTCCTGCCTGGTTCCCAGCCCCCTTGCCACTCCAGAGACTAGGAAAGCACCCCTGGTGGCTGCTGCCCCTTACAGGAAACTGTTGCTGTCAGGGGTGCAGCTGGGAGTTAGGCCAGGGCAGAAACCCTGGTTAGTTTCCTGGCTCCAAGGAATGAAGGGGAGCCGGGAACTAGGAAACTGACCAAGGCAACTGCCCTGGTCAGTTTCCCCTCTCTGCAGGCCCACCGGAGCCAGAAGCCAGGCTGCCCCCTGGTTCCTGGCTCCCTGCCACACTGGGAGCCAGGCAACTGACCAGCCCCTTGACTTAGGTGAAAATCTGAGTTATGTGGGGGTTGCAGAAGTGTTCCCAGTACTTATATTTATCAAGACAAAACTTCACAGAAATGTTTTCCCGCCATGCTAGATGATTCTGTTTACTACGGAAATGCAAATTAAGGGGCAAGCACACATTACTTCCTTTGTTCAGGACAGATGTGACTTCTGCATGGAGAGGGTTGGGGGGTTTGGAATCCATATAATGCCATACAGTGGAATCTTATAACTTCACGTAGCGTTGTTACACATACTTTGCCAGGATAATGCAGACTGTCAAATGATACCTTACAAGTCATACTTTGTACAAAGATTACTATAATAGTTCATAAATTGTGAATAGAGGGTGTATTCTGTCACAGGTGATTATCAAGGTCAGATTACTATAGTTTGCTCTAGTAGAGGCTTCCCCAAAAGACTATTTAGAAACTCCTAGTAGTGCACAGTGCAGAAGCCAGCATGCTTAGCTTTGCATAGTTGTGTTTCCTGTGGGGAAAGAAGTTTGCTCACATGCTGCAGTAACTGCCAGTTCACTTCTTGTTGCAAACTACAATGCTGGTGCTCATCTGTGATTGGATTGTGGATCTAGAGAGACTCTGAGCTTCTTACAGGACTTGAAAATGGTTAAGGTATTTGATCCTATAGAGCCAGAACCTGTTGACTGTCAGGTTACATACAAATTCCATCTTATTTTGCAGGTGGGGCTGGGCTAGTTTTAAATAAAATAGCGTAGCATGGGATGGGATCCAAAAGATGACCAAATAACTGCACAGTTTCTCGATGAATAATTATCAGTCCTTAAATATAGTAGTATGCAAATCTTAGCTGCTTTCCCAGTATGCTAAATTTTTCTATTTTGTTGTTTAGAAGTCTAATTTGTATATCACTAGCAGATTTACCCAAAGTTGATTTTGTCGTTAACTCAGGCTTTTTCTTGAAAAATAGGAAAATGTACATGCTTTAATTAAATGAATGTATTTTTAACAGTATTATTTTGATGAAGTTAATTTTTATTTTGGATTTCTTAAAAGGGATTGTTAAAATGTGTCTGTTTCATTTTTTCGTACATTTTTAAATGGAAATTCTATCAAGTGTATTTTTTCTTCATCCCTGGTAACTCTTATCATCTGCTATGTTCCAACAAAAAAAGAGAAATAGTAACTTTGGTTTCCAGTAACATTTTCTTCTACTTTTCAAACCTTAAGCATTGATTTAGATGTTCTCCATTTTCTCTCTTTTATATAAGGTTTATTGAGAAGCAGTCATATTCCTGGTTCGTCCTATTTTTCTGGCACATCTTGGTTCAACATTCACTCCATTGTGTCAATTCTGAGCACTTGGTTTGGTGATTCTATCTCTGCGCTGGTCAGCTTCCTGGCTCCCCTGGAGTAATGTGAAATTTGACTTACGTGGGGTTGTGCAGGAGTGCAACCTCCACTTAAGTTGGGCATCCACCGTGCTGTGGGATAAAGTCCTTTCCACTTACACTAGAACAACTCCATTGACTTCAGTGACGTTACATTGGTTTAGCCAATATGCAAATTTAATTTTGGAGCAGAAATATGCACCCATGGTTTATGGAGGTACTGTGATGTCATTTGGTGAGCACAGTAGATTTTGAAATTCAGGAAAATGCACATAGCTAGAAAATAGAATTAGAGGCCTTATTATTTATGATCCACTGGACCCCACCCCCACTTGATGAACTAACAGGTACAAAAAAGGAACAACACAGTTATGCTTTTATAGCAGGTAGTTAATAAAATGGTGGCAAGACCATAAAAGGTTTGTTTTTGTTTTTGTTTTGTTTTTTGTTTTTACCTTTTATGGAAATGATCTAAGCATAATTACTGTTGTGAAGGGGAGCAAAACTTCCTTTTACTTCATGATAATAAAATACTGATTTTGAGATATTTTCAGAGCAAGGTTGCTTACATAATCTTTATATGTTGCATTGTGATTATTTGAACTGGGCCTCCTATAGTTTAAACTTTGTGTGTCTGTATATATTTTTATAACTATGCAACGTTGACTTCCCTAGCAGCTCAGACACAAAGAAGAAGGCCCTAATAGTGCAAGAAACTGTGGGAGTTTTCCTTTAGCCTCTGTTTTGGCCATTTAAGGATGAGGGTTGCAGTAGTGCTTTTTCCCCACTGAGCGTGTGTGACTGTGTGATTTGTGCAGCAATATTGTCTGTTGTCTGCAGTCATAGCTTCATTACACTGCCTCTTTGTATCATACCTATAGTACCATTACTCAGTCATTCCAGTCAGTCACTTTTGGAAATAATCAGAACTAAGTCTTCTTGGGTGTGAAAATGAGATGAGACCCAAAGTTTAAAAAAAAATCACTTGATTTAATGTGATTGTTCATTTGTACTATTTTACAGATGATTACTTAATTGTAGTGAGTGATTCTACCCTTGCTATGATTCCTCCTGAAATCTGCATGGGTAACTTTGATTGCAGATTTAAAAGAGATTCTTTCATTCATTCTCTAATCATGGCTTGTCACATCTGCAGTGCTCTTTGCAAGCCATTTAGAGGAGGTGTAGGGATGGATGTTAAAATAAGTATGTAGAATGACTGTTATTAAAAGGGAAACACATGTTAAACAAATACCAAAATATTTAAGGTTCTAAGTAAAAAGGAAAGTACCTTGTGTCCATGCAGAAACTTTACCATATTTTAGAGTCTTAAAACAATGGACGATTCTATCATATCGGCTGTGTCTACACTTGCACTCCTCTTTCAAAACAAAATAGGAAGAAGGGCTCTTTCGAAGATGGGGTTTATTTTTGAAAGAGACCCATCTACACTGCTTTTATGATTTTGAAAGAATCTCTTCTGAAAAGAGATTATGCAAATGAAGCAGGAGATATGTAAATCAGTGCTTCTTTTGCATTTTCAATTTCCTTCATTTGCATTTCTCTTTTGAAAGAGGAATGCAAGTGTAGACACAGCCATGTAGCACTGCTGACCTTAAGTGTTCAGAAAATAATGCTGAGTCTTTTTATTTGACTTTGGATTTTGAGCATTTTAGTACAGACATTTTCAAGTACTACTTCTCAGCCATAAGGTCTTTTTAGTAATCAAGTGGAATTTGCACATAATTATGACTCCAGGAGCCTAACATGGTGTACATAACAGAAAGAATATGCAGCTATACTTGACAAAATAAAATTTAGGCAGAGGAATGAATAACTTGTTCTAATTTCTTAGCTAACATGACTATGACTGGAAAAACCATAAGGCTGTTGTGTGTGTTCCTTTATAGCAAAATTAATGCTGAGTTAGCTCTTGTCTCCCATCCTCTGCAGACGATGGTCAGGTGATGCCAGTTCTATTTCTGGCTTTGCCATAGGCTTGTTGAATGAACTTGGGAAAAATCATTTAACTTTTGTGTTTTGTTTTCTCCATAATCAAATGAAATAATTAACACTTCTATAACCTAGGCTTTGAACATTGAACCTGTAAACACATAGCACAGGAGTAATTTCATGCATGTGAGTAGTGCTAGTTCAGTGGGATTTACTGGTTTTTAATGATACCAATGTGCTTTAGTGTCTACAGAATGGGTGGCGCTAACAAAATGTGTAATAGTACTGTTTAAATAACAGAATTATCCACAGCAAGCCCTACATTTTTTCAACTGTAAAGTAATACAAAAAACTTTAAACAGAGCTGGTTGAAATCTGATGGAACTTTCTTTTAAAAAGGCCAACTGGTTGAAATTGAAACTTTCTGCTAGCATGCAATTGACCTGGACACGTCTTTCAGTGGAAACCAGTCAGGTTTCCTGACAATTCATCTACCCGACTGCTTACTCCCCCTGGCTCCTGAGCAGCCTGATCTTCCTGGCTACCTGACCTCATGTACTGTTCAGAAACCATGGCTTCCCAAGCTGTTGAGTCCTCAGGAATGCGCCTGTCAGGTTCTTGTGGAACCAAGGCTTTCATGCCTCTACAGCTCGTCATAGGCTTCTTTGTTCCATGGCTCTGTGGCAGGCTCCCTGACTGGTTACAGCAGACTCTGGCATCACAGAGAATATATCTGATTTCAGAAACACTGACAAATTCCCACCATGGGAACATATTGGTGGAAATATGGCAGGATTTGCACTCTATGAAAAACGTCGAGTTTTTGCTTTTTCATTCAGCTTAGTGATGATAAAGTTTACAACAACTGCATGACTAGAGCTGCTTGTTTTAAATATTTCTGGCATTATTGCTTTTTTACTAGGGCACAGGGTACTGTTGAATACGAAAGAGTGGAAGCAGAGTGCTGTTCTACAAAACGGAAATGAACTACTCTTTTGAGAGTGCTGTGTGATTGCATCACCCACTTAGAGGGCATGTCTTTGTGACATGCAGCAATCGGTCCAGAGGGGGTCAAATTATCGTGTCTACTAGAGATACATTAAATTTACCACCACACTGAGCACTCTCCCATTGACTCTGGCACTGCACCAAAATGAGAAGAGTAAGTGGAGTTGATGGGTGAGCATCAGCTGTCGACTTAATTGTGGTGAAGATACTGTAGTAAGCAGACTGAAGTACGTTGGCTTCAGCTGCATTATTCATGTATCTGAAGTTGTGTAAATTAGGTCAACAGCCCATGGTAGTGTACACAGGGCCTGAGAGTATCTGAGGGTAGACTTGGTCATGCCAATCGGAGGCAGAAAGCCCATAGAGGAAGAGCAACCACCCTTGAGTTTCTCCAGAATGCAGTTTCCACTCCCTGAATTCTTCAGTGTGTCCCCCTTCTTGCTCTTTGCTGGTCCTGACAAATTTTCTGTCTATTGATTTGGGTGGGAGTCTTTTCACAATCTGCCCTGAACCAAGGATACCGTGTAGTGGTGCTATGTTCAGTGCAGAGCGGGATGAAAAAAATGTGAGACTCAAAATAAGCTTGCAGTAAATTATATGGGCACACATGGTTCAGAAACATGCACATAAATGTGGCAGTTTTTAAAGAATAGTCAGAGGCTAATTTCTATAGTATCGAGAGGTCCCTCCAGAACCTTGAGTGCATTTTGTTCTTGGTTCTTCAGCCACTCTGAACACTATGTTTGGATTTGTGAGGGGATGGACTTTCTCGAGGTCAGAATTAAAAAAAAATTGCTTAACCTAAAAGGATATATTGTTTTTGAGCTTTTAAAAATATTTCAATACAATTTTTGTGATTTTCAAAATAAGTGCTTTAAATTATTCAATATTTATGTACATATTAGCATTTTAAAATACCTAGGTAAAGTAAATGCCAACTATTTCCACGTGCCCTTTGTGGCCATCATTACACTTACTGATTTTTCTTTTGTTGAAAAAAAATATGGTGCAAGCTTGAAAGCAGGTAGAGTGAGTAAAGGTATATTTTAAAATTAATCTATATTCTTGAGCCTCCAAGAGAATAGGAGAATAGTTCCTATTGGGTTTTAACATAAAGTAGTCAATTCCTCCTCAGATAGAGGCATGAGTTGCTGGACAGGCTTTCTATTCCATTATAGTGTAAGAGTACATAAAAGCAGTGGATAAACAGTGATACAATGTAATTGCATGTATTGATGGATGCTGGTGAGAAAGGGAACAGTGAATGTGGCCTGCATATTCCCACTCCCAGTGGATTGATTTATTTTCCTTCATGCCCTCAAAGTATTATTATTTAGAGTTGTGCAAAATAATCTATTACATATTCAGTGCCATGGATCTGCATGACACTTTAATATACAGTCACAGTGAGGTAGCTGTATTAGCGTGTATCTTTAACATACAGTTAACAATGAATTCTCAGCGTGTTTCACAATGATGTTGGAAGCTATACATTGAGTCTTTTAGAACCCAGCACTCTGGCCACTTAGAGCACCCAGGGTACTTGATGTAGTAACACTAAAAGGGATCACTTGTACCTGTAGGGAGCTTGATGAGCTAATAAGGTTACTACCTTATGCTCTGGATGGTTCTGAGAGAAGGCATAAAAGCTATGCTAGGGAGCAGGAAGGGAGATGTCATGTAACTGAAGCTATGCTGTGATGTACCTGGAGTACAAGCAGTAATAAAGATATTTGGTGGCGGTACCCTGCTGGACAGCGTGCATTATTTAATTCATGAAGGTGGGTTACCAGCCAAGGTTTGCAGGAGCCGAAAGGGAAACCCATACCCACTGCCTCAGAACAGTTCCTGGTTGGTACAATCACTGGTGGGGGGAGAGAAACGAGATAGAATAACATGCAGATGAAATTCATCAGTTGTGGAAATAATCTTCCAAGGCAACACATGGAAGTCCTGGTGCTTGAGTCAAAGCCCTTGAGTACATACTATAGGGAATAAATTGGCACTGGCAGGAGTGGAACTAGATGACCTAATAGACTTTTTCTCTCTCTGACTTCTGTGACTTGAATGCTCCCAAACCACCACACTGCATGCTCCATGTTTGGCAAAGCCCTTGCAGAGATTGAAAGGAGATGAGAGCATTGTTAACTGAGGCCAGCACTTTGGTACCTGGTTTTCAGTTAGTTGCCTAAAACCACTGTTAATTGCCCAGGGAGAACTTTTTTAAAAAGTGTCATTAGAACAGATTATTAAGTAGCCAGGGATCTAAAGAAGTGCACCTGGTGGCATTTTTCAGAAGTTCTGAGGTGCCTTACTTCCATGGCTTTCAGTGGGACTTAGGCAAATAGGTGCTCTTGAAATTACCTCTAGGTGTCTATGGGCTCAACATGGCTCACTGACAGGAATTTAAATACTATAACAGATACAGTATTCAACCGTTGAAACAATTTACCACGAAGCGAGGTGGCTTCTCTGTCACAGGCTATGTATAAATCAAGATTGTAGTTGGTTTTCCCCAAAAAGTACATTCTAGGAATTACTTTATAGAAATCCTGAGCCTGTGTTCTATAGTAGATGGGGTAACTTGCGGCCTGTGGGCCATATGTTGCCCATTGGGGCTCTACCTGCATCCCACGGGCCCCTGCTCTGCACTCCCATGTGTCTCTTAAGCACTGGAGCACCAGAGTCCTGCACTTCCTACTCCTTCCCCTCCCTCCTAGTATTTAGGAGCACTGTGAATCCACTGATTCTCACTCTATCCCCAATTTTCTCCCCCCCTTCCATCCCAGAGCTGGAACAGCCACAAACAGCTGATTTTATTACCTTTCAGAACACCAGTAAATTGTTTTAAAATCAGACAACACTGAATTACTATGTCATAGGAATTCAAATAGTATATTAGATTTTCATTCACTTGTGACTCAAAGTCTGACCAAAGCTACAAGTTTTAAAACTGGATAATTGGTCCCATCTAATATTAAGCTGGTTTACCATTAAAAGGAGTTGGCAAGAGCCAATGAGTCTGTACTAATTCTTTTTATTTAGCTATTTAATGAAATTGTCTGGTGATTAATTTTATTTTCACAGTATGGCTCTGTATCCAGCAACGTGAAACATCAATGAGATGCAGATTAAGTCATCTAAAGTTTTCTATGGCTTGTATCTCAGTAACATCTGTGGAAATTTTATGACTTCTTACAGAAATGCTTATTGACTAATTACAATAGGTCACTCGGCTCTTTCAAGAAAACAACCACACTTAGGCACTATTTTCCCTTCTTTCTTCCATGAAGGAAATTCATAAGTATTACAAAATATTATGCTACAATAGCACTCCAATACTAGTCCAGATGTATATTCCATATTTCAGCAGAGATGGAGAAAGGAACAGTACTTTGCATTTTAAGACAATGAATTTTATATTCATTTTTTCAAATGAATGTTAAAACGGCATTATCAAGGTAAGTGAATTTAGACATACATATAATACTTGTTAAAATGTAATGGTGTTTTTGATATTAAAGAGGTATGTTTTACTTTATTTAAATTGCATTACAGCAACTAGAATAACACACAATTATGTATACATTTTGGTTCTGTAAGCAATTTTTCTTTATAACATTCAGTGATCTGGAAAGCCATGTGTATAACTTATTTATCCATAAAAATTATCAGGTTGGAGATGTGTGTTTCATTCCTGATTTTTTCCATTGCCTTATGCACAACAACTTACACAAATGTATGTATAACTTCATACCTAATTTATGCATGCAATTACCATGACTTTGCAAAATGGGTGAGTGTGCATTCAGATTATCTAGCATTCTATCTGGTTACTGATTCTTTAAAATATCCAATTAGTGAGTACAGTCATAATGTCTGTTTGATATAACTGCATACCTCCAATATATCCAAACAATTTGGGAGCCTCACATTTTGAAAATCAGGAGCAAAATATGACTATGTTAGGAAAAAAAATGCACATTTCACTATTTGGAAAATTAACCAACTCAATGGTGCCACATTCAGACAGCATACAGGAAGTTGCTGCTCAGTTCACACACTCCAGGTTTTAATTTTGCATATAGGTTTGTTTTATTGAGACAAATTTTCAACTACCTTTCTACCTGGACTCTATTTTGCCACACACAATTGCATATAAACAGACATGCGCCTGCATTTTTAACTTGTGCATATACTTTAAAATTGAAATACAGTCAGATACACAAGTGCTAGGCTTTGTATTCACAAAAACAATTTGTCCTAATGAATGTATGATTAATCCATTAATCAGTGACCTAGCCAGTGTGGTGTTTTTATTAGTGTTCTATATTTAACGAATACTGCACACTCAGCTTGGAACATGGATTAAGCTATATTTTCTCTCAAATATTTTAAGAATACAAGGCCATGTTCCTTATATGGCTGTGGCCACACTTAGCCAAACCTTCGAAATGGCCATGCTAATGGCCAAATTGAAGAATACTAATGAGGTGCTGAGAGGAATAAGGGAATTTGGAAATGTGTGGGGTCATTTCAAAAAGGGACCCCCATGTAGCCACGCCGAGCCATGTGTGTTCGAAAGCAGTGCTTTCAAAATGCCATGGCCAGAAGCATGCAAATGCTAATCAGGCGCTGAATATTCAATTCAGCGCCTCATTAGTATTCTTCGATTTGGCCATTAACACGGCCATTTCAAAGTTTTGGCCAAGTGTGGCCACAGCCATATAAATAGTGCAAGGGCATGTGAAGTGAGAGGTTTGACAAGTGCACACAGTGTTGACTCTGAGAACCAAGTGCTCCCTCTGCAGCCAACTGAAGTGGTGCTACAGTTAAATCAGTACATCCTGCAAATTCTTGGTACCCAAGCACAGTTAGCAAAACTACCCTATCGAAGGACACCATCTTGGTTTCAACAATCTGGTGGCCCACTGAGGTGGAGAGCCACTCATGAAGCCCACTCACTAGCTTAGGTTGCCCATCACTGGGCTGGTGTCAGTTTCTCTTTGGAGTTTGAAGAGTGTAGATCAGAAGTGGGCAACCTGAAGCCTGTGGGCCCCATGCAGCCTATCAGTGCAAGCCACTGGTGGGCTATAAGATGGTTTGTTCATGTTGAATGTCCACAGGCACTACCCTCTGCAGCCCCCAGGGGTTGTGGTTCACTGCTCCTGACCAATGGGAGGTGTGGGAAGCAGTGGCCAGCATGTCCCTGTCACTTGCTACTTCCTGCAACTCCCATTGGCTGGTAACAGCAAACCACAACCGCTGGGAGCACTTGAGGGCTGTACCTCTGGGCATTCATTGTAAACAAACTGTCCTGTGGCCTGCCCATTGCTTACCCTGATGGGCTACATGGGGCCCACAGCCACAGCTTGCCCACCACTGGTGTAGATCATGTTCCTGGCTGGCTGGTTTGCTGGCTGGCTGTAGGGAGCTGCGCACCATGGACAACTTAATGCTGGCAGAGAGTGGAGGGTGAAAAAGAGATCCTAGTTGGCAGCTGGTCCTGAACATAAGAGTCCTGACGTAAAGGTGAATCACTGGTGAAAGCTGGGGCTGTGGAGAAGGGAGACAGGGAACTGAAAGCCATTTCCTTAAAGGCACATGCTCTCTAGTCTTAGGGTTCTTAAACTGGGATCCAGAGAAGTGGGCAGGTCTGAGTCTCCCTCCCCCTCCTAGGCTACTGGTGAGGTGACCTACAATTGGACAATGATAAACCTCCAGAAGGGGATCTGAACTGCTTAGTATTCCAGCTGGAAAACTGGGAATAGAAGGGTCCACAGAAAGCAAACAATTTCCTGCAGCGTACCTCTTATTGTCCACCCCTGTCCATCATGGATTTAATTTATTGTCCAGTACCACAGGCAATATGAGCACATTTCTGGTTCTTTTTGAAAGAGTTCGGCATTGACAGTTCATCATTTTCTTAATACTGTCTCATGATATTTGGTGTTTTGTTTCCTTAAGGTCCCAGGTCTTGGATTAAAATGATTATATCAGAATAATTTTTTCTAAAAAAGCTTCTAGCTCTAGTGGTGTGGCACCCACCTCTTGTGAGCATCCCTTTTGGCTGAGTGTGTGTTCATAAAGAAACTTCTCTTCCCACAGGTTTTTCCATGGGAGGGGCTGATTAGTCTCATGCCACTTGTGACTGAAAAACATGAACATTTACGGTATAGCTACACTAGAGACCTGACAGTGGCACATCAGCACTGATGTGGCAGCTATGCTGTAAGACCTCCTATGTAACTACTCTTTGCTGCTGGGCGACAGTTCTCCCATCAGCATAACCAAACCACCCCCCATGAGCAGAAGTAGCGATGTCAGCACGTGTGCTGGCTACACTGGTACTTCTGTGGGTGTAAGTTTTTGGTCGGGGTGTGTGTGTGTGTGTGTGTGTCCCTGACTGATGAAAGTGCTAGCTTAAACGTAGCCTACGTTAGCATACAAAGCTCTTGTTGCTTGATTTTTTTATTACTCCACAGCCAGTTATACCAGTCTGATGAAGCAAATGCCATTCTTGAAGAGAATTGACATTGGGGAAATTGTGACAGCCGTAAGTGGTGAATGCTCTACTGGTAAATTTTCATCTGGAACACAGTGCTACTCACGTATGTCATTTGTCGAAGTTAATATGCTAGTAAATCCAGATATCTGTCAAGAGAGTGGATCAGATTCTCTCTTATAGCTAGAAAGCAAAGAAGAAAATCAAAACGAGTATGCCTTGTTAGTGTTGCCTTTATTATATTGTTAGTCAAAAATAGAGTTGTCACCTAAAACCTTCTTGTTTTGTGTCAGTCCAACTTCTGTGCTCAAGAGCCCAGAGCAATTATTTCAGTAACAAGCTCTACATAAGTTTTGACATATCACAACTCTTGCCTTTAAGCAGGAGGCTTTGTTTTCCAGGATACTTCTGATAAAAATCTTCAAAAAATGCTGAGTGGCTTACAAGATACCAGAGAATTAATGTCTGGGGACATTTTATACATGTAAATAACTTACAGGAGGTCACACAAATGCAGGCACAAATCGTGTGTATGAACTGCTTTGTCAACACAAATCATCATAAAGGTGAGAAAAGCTACAAAATGTTAAATACATTTGTGTGCCTGATGTACATCCCTACAATGTTCAATTCCAAACCAATTATCTGACAAAGGGAGCAGTTAAGAATGTACCGCACCATCTTCTCTGCTAATCAATAGGAAAAGTGTCCGCATAAAATATTAATAAGTATTTAAAAGGTGAATGATGAAAATATGGCATCGTGAACAATTATTTTTCTTGAGAATTGATATACTGTATAGTTTTTGCACCTCTTCTTATTAATTTGTGATTTAAAGGTTCTTGATATGGTTCACGATGCCACTGAATTAGGCCAGTTAAGAAAGAAGGCAGCAGCCAGGTATATGGTCTTGCTGAATCAGGGAACAGCAAAGTAGACCACCCTCCTGCAGATAGCAATGAGATGTGTTTTCATGAATAGATGTTGCAGGTTTACCTTGCTCAGCCCCAAAGACTCCAGACTGTGGTTTGCAGACTAACAACATGAGAATAAAATACGAGGAACAAACACAGGTCTATTTGAGAGGGAATTCACAGGGTGGGGAAAAATAGGAAAAATGTGAGTTGAATCTCAGACAAAATGTTTGTTAAAAGTTTCTTTTGTGACTTTCAAATTAGTATGCAAACCCCCAAAACAGGTGAAAACAAAGGTTTGTCAGAGACTTCCAGATTTTGAGTGGTTACTCCCTCCCCCACTCAGTTGCCTCTTCCCACTGTGTGAAAATCCAGTGTCCATGTGGGTTAACCAACCGCAGTTATGCCACAATCACACTAGTCTCTTATTGACATGAGCAATAATTTACAGATTAAACAAAATGAAAATCAAAGATCAACAAGCACATTGAAACACATCATTTAATTAAACTCCATCTGGGAGACTAAGATGGAAGTCCAGAATGCTTTCTTCCAAGAGTGTTCAAAGGGAGACCTGGTTTTGCAAGGCTTTTTTTTTTTTTACGTATTTTCCTGCAGTCTTTTTTCTTCATTTGACTCATTTCCCTGTGCATTTGAAAAGATGAGAATGCAGTTTCATGTGGCGAGAAATAAAATGTCAATGTAACTGTCCATGAACACACAAAGTCCTCTCTTTGCCTGCCTCATAGTCCCTCTCTAATTTTTGTGTAATTTGAACTAAAAGGTAGTATTGAAGGAAGAACTCTCGTTGGAGCAATATGAGGTTGATCTTCTCCTATGTCTTGAGAAATAGACCAGCTATATTGTGGCAATAAAATGGAAGTGATCATTAGAAAGACAGGGTCAGTATTCCTGTGGGCTACATGTTTTACTCTCTCTTAAATATGCTAAGATATTGTCTCAAAAGGAATGAATTTTCCTGACCACAATTTACTCAGCAGATCCATGCTTAAATGGCTTGAACTACTAAAGATATTTTTACAACATGTGAGCTGCTGTCTTCTTGAACAGTCTGTCTCCAACATATTAAACTGCTGGCTTTTCTTCAGCATCAGTCGGATAGTGATTGTCTTCTATTGCCATCTATTTATTTTGCCCATGTCAAAACAAATCCAACTTGTCATAAATGTTTCCACCTCCTCTGTCCTTTTATAGTATCACATCTTTGTTGCTAATTACAAATTCTCATTTCTCAGCCAGTTATTTTTCCCCTGTATGTACCCCCAATTTATATCCAAGGGCCACAAACAACATGGCCATATTTATGGCTCTTTTTGAAAGCGTTATCTATTTGAAAGAATAATTTATGGCCCTTTTTGAAAGAGCAATGCCAGCTCTCATCATGTTATAGGTCTCATGATATTTGGTGTTTTTCTTAAGGTTTGAGCTTTTGGATTAATGTAACTATACCACAATCATTCTTTGAAAAGTTAAGTTACTATCTGTAACAGCATGGCACCTAAGTTCTGATGAGCACCCCTTTTGGGTCACCATACCTAAACTGAATTGTTCTGCTATAATTCTGATCGGAATGAAACATGAACTATACCACCCAATTACAGGTTTCATATCCTCAAATGCCTGTTTCATCACAATGTGAGGTAATATAGAAACAGAAATGTAACAGAGTGGAAGGGATCCTGTTTCGTTTACTTGATAAGTGGAAAGGTAAAACTCTTGCTTAAATGATGTGTAACATAATTAAAAATCACAGCGTGGTTTTGTATTTTATGATACCTTTTCCTTTCTTCATGTTGTAGTCAGTGGTCTGCAGGCCACCATGAGCTCCAGTCAGGTGGTTCATGGATAGCTCCCTCTAAGGTGTGTTCCTGGGCATCTGCACATCAGAGAATGATGGGATGCCCACTCCACTCAGGTGTGGCTGGACTAATTAAGTGCCTGGTCCCTGGAGAAGGTGGTGGCCTTGGGGTGGGGCAAATAAGGAGCAGGTGGTAGAGGGCATGTAGGTGAAAAGAGGAGGGTGGGGGTAGGGATGTGGCAGTCAGAGAGACAGTTATTTTCCCCCATCTTCAGGGCTGTGACAGATGAGCAGAGATTCTTCCCCTCCTTCTGAGCCTTGGCTCTGTGGCTGCTGTAGTGGGGGAGAAACCCCACCCTTCCTTCCCAGTCTCAGCTCTGTGGCTGCTGTGGTAGGGCAGAGAGGGAGAGACCCCCTCCCTACCAGCCCCAGTTTGATAGTTGCTGTGAAGCAGGAGAGACCACTCTCAATAAACTGTTGCCAAAACTTATTGGAAATCATTTGCCCAGACAAATGGTTCATTTGGCTATAATTGATCCAATGAAATAGTGGCTGACTAGCATAACAAGAATTAGGGAAAAGCTAATGCCTTCTTATGATCAGTGTCACATATTAATTGTTTTAGAGAGTTTGTCTGTTTGATCAAGAGTTCCTCAGAAATGGTAAGAGGTAGGATTGCCAAATTTGGTATAAAGCTGCCACGTGTAACTTAAAGCAATGTAAGGGTTTGATTGCCCCAGGAAAATGGGATGTGTCTGGAATGGAATTTCTTTTCATAAAACCAAACAGAAAAGAGACAGGATCACCAAATCACGTAGTCTTCAAAACTGACATTACGGAGTGAATATTGAAAGAAATTGAGGCAAAATCATTCAGGAAAATAGGATGAACGTGAAATAGCCTTGCTTCTCAATAAACTAACTAACTAACTAAATAAATAAAAGAGAGAAAATGGAGAAATGCGGAGTACTGCTCTGTTTTGGCCCAGATAAATCAATGCTTAAGGTTTGAAAACTAGAAAAAAATGTTATTGGAAACCAAATTGACTGTAGCCTGTTTGAAAAATACAATAATTTAAATAGAGCATGTACATTTTCCTTATGTTTTCAAAAAAAAAAAAAAGAGAGATAAGAGTAAATGCTGGGTAAATCTGCTACTTGTTGAATAAGTTAGAGTTCACATGTGACAGCTTTTTTTTAAAATAGCTTATTTACATTAAGGCAAATTTACTCTTCTCTGATATGGCAAAGTTGTTTTAAGTGTCCTCTTTTTAAAGTTGATTTTCAGTAGACCTGGGCAAAAAAACATTTACATCTAACTTTTTAAGTGAAAAATGCAGATTCAGTGACACTAAAATGTTTTGCAAATTCTTGGTTTTTCTGAATTATTTTCATTGATACATATGTAAAGAAAGCTTTTTAAAATCTGTTGTGTATAGACGGTTGACACAAAAGTTTTAGTTTGAAAAATTAATTTCAAAATTTCCTTTGATTTTTTTTTAAATAACTAAACATCTTAAATGGTCAAAATCAAAATGAACCATTTTTGTCTAATCCAGAAATATTTTTATTGGTTGTTTGATTTGATGAAAACTCTGAAAGTTTATTTGCTGTTGGGCCAGAAATAATCCTTTTACAGTGTTTCAGAACTGTCAGCAAACTGAAAAAAACTTGTTTTCCCCATTTCTCTTCACTGCCAGAAAAGTGAAAAATGGCCTTAGAAATTCTCAGCTAACAAAAGTAGCACAAAATGTGTGAAGTAGCTATTCACATATGATATGAAGATATAAATTAATTTATATATTTAGAAATGTTAATATCTGTTGAAAATCTACCATTAAAATTAAATTAATAACTTGTAGAATAATTATAATCTTTGTGCACTGCAATGAAATTATGATCCAATTAATTGAAAAGTTATCTGAAATACATACTTTTGTCAGAGCTTGCTAGTAATAATTTGTTAACTATCAACTTATTTCAAAATACTGTTCCTCCTGATTTTAAGTGTATTGTTTGTGATATTACACAACTCTGAAAGAAGTAAAGAGACAGTGAACTAAACAAAAGCCTGGTGCAACTCATCAGTATTTTAATAAGAATATGGTCCCTTAAGTACATCTAAGTTAGCATTGCAACCAAAAGTCACAGAATTCCTCTATATCAGAAGTATTAATCTTACGTTTGGGATTGGCCTGTAGTTCAGACTGAGCATTGAGTTCAGTGGTGCTACTTGTGAATGCAGAGATGCTTTATTCACATAACTGTTTGCTGGTTTGGAGATTTACACCTCAGACTCCTTGGGGCAGAGACCATTATGGGTGAGATTCTGTGCAAGGAGTGGAGCACAGGAATAAGGACCAGCAGTAGGGAGAATGGATCTCAGATGCCTCTGAGAAATCTTTGCTCCTATCTATTCCTGGGTTCTTCTGTGGGTTGAAGCTAGACTACAAAAATAGACTTTTTGTAAACATAAACAAGACTTTGCTGCAGGCATGTGTCACTCACAGCAGTCCCCCTAGTCCTTCCTGCGGTGTACAGCACTGCTTGGAATTTCCTCACCACTATATACTGTAGCTGTAGAGCTTTCTCACTCAGTTCTTATGCCAGAAAAATCCCCCCTGCCTGTTCTGGAACTTTTTGGCCCCTTTTTGCCTCTGTGGTCCCTTAACGTGGAATAAAGGTTGTAGAGAAAGGGTGAAGATGTCTCCCCATCTGTACAACGTATGCAGCCCTTTATTGGTGCTTCAAAAATGAGAAGTTATAAAATGCTGATATTCTACAGGTATTGAAATTATTTATATCACTAGATTTGTATTCCCCTCCTCACTTTTCTTATTAGAATTGTTATCTGTGCTGAAAACCCAAACAAGTGATAATGTAACAGAATTGTCCTTTAACTGTTCTGGCTATTTCCCTGCAACTATTGGCAGATTTCAGCTCTAAGTGCCTACTTGTGCACAGAGGAAATAGATTTAAATATCATTTGGGGGTCTAGGGAAGGAGAAAATTTCATAGACTTTTGAACAGGGCATTTGCTAACAGGAGGCAGATTTGAGAGGAGCTCTTCTGGTGAACGAGGGGCAGTTTACAGCAACTTGGGGTAAGTGGCTGCCTGTAGTGTGTGGGTGTTTGGGGGTTCAGAGCTTGAGTTTGTCTGCTTGTTTAGAGTTTTGAGTATCTGAGATGTGTTTGTTTGTTTGCTTGCAAGGCTGTGTGCTCAGGCTGGCAGTTGGAAGCTGTGAGCCTTAGTTAGGATTTGAAATAAAAAACTCTCTGCTCATTGGTCGAGCCGTAGACAAAGCCAGAGGGAGCCAATCAGAGCCAGAGGGAGGGACTATTGGGAGGCCAGAGCTTTATAAACCCTGCTAGTAAGTAAACAGGGCATTTGCTAACGATTGGGAGTTTTTAGAGGAGGGGCTTAGAGGCTGCTAGTTACTTCTGACCACCTTTAGATGTAAAACTTTAAAAAACTGTTTCCCAGACATTTAAATAAAAGCAATGTACATAATCAAATTTATTCTTGGGAGAAAATGCAGGCAGAAGCCCAGAAGCAGAGTGGGGGTTATCCTGTTTATTGCATTGAGTGTAACATATATGATTACCTGCCCTGTGGGTGGGTGGGTGACATATACGTGCACCTGGTGCAAGGAGCTTGTGACTTTCAGAGACCAAGTTTGGGCTTTGGAGGCCAGGCTGGCTGAACTGGAGGAACTAAGGGAGGTGGAGATATTTGCTGATGAGGCTTTCTGGGACAGTGTAGTCCTGTTCCACCTCCAGTCTGACAGCCTCAGCACTTTTAAGGAGGATTAAAGGCTCAGGGGAAGAGAGCAGTCAATGGAAGCAGAGGGAAATCATCCCATAGTTGGGACCCTTCTTCCAAAGAATGTTGTGGTATACTTTCACTCTGAGGATACCTCTCTGGGGGAGGGAACACCAGTTGTTAGGAAGAATCAGGTGTAGCAGTGGGTGACTCGATCATTAGAAACATAGATAGTTGGGTTTGTGATGACCAGGAGAACTGTATGGTGACTTGTCTGCCTGGTGCAAAGGTTGCAGATCTCTCAAGGCATCTAGATAGACTTATGTGTAGTCCTGGAGAGGAGTCAGTGGTTGTGGTACATGTAGGTACCAATGACATAGGGAGGTGTGGGAGAGATGTCCTGGAGGCCAAATGTAGGCTGCTAGGAAAGAGACTGAAATCCATGCCCTCTACGATGGCATTCTCAGAAATGCTTCCTGTTCCACACACAGGGCAAAGTAGACAGGCAGAACTTCAGAGTCTCAATGTGTGGATGAGGCGATGGTGTAGAGAGGAGGGGTTTCGTTTTATTAGGAACTGGGGACACTTTTGGTATGGGGGATACTATATAGGAAGGATGGGCTCCATCTAAACTAATGTGGATCCACACTGCTGGCACTAAACATTAAAAAGGTTGTAGAGCAGTTTTTAAACTAAGAGATGGGGAAAAGCAGATTGGTGTGGAGGAGCACGTAGATCAAACGGAGACTTTTCTCTTAGGGGACAGTCCATTGATAGAGATTCTCTAGGTTTTAGTCGGAAAGAGAGGAGGGGAGATGATATAATATGCACCAGATCAGACAGAAAACATTCACATATAAAAGAATGTAATACATCAGGGAAAAGCAGACAAATAAACGGTGGCAATTTTTTAAAGTGCTTCTACACAAATGCGAGAATTCTAACTAAGAAGATGGGTGAACTAGAGTAACTCAGATTAAAGGAGGAGATTGACATAATATGCATCACGGAAACCTGGTGGAATGAGAACAATCAGTGGCATGCAATCATATTGGGATATAAAATATATTGGAAGGACAGAATTAGTTGTGCAGGTAGTGGAGTGGCACTGGACGTGACAGCCAATGTAGAATCAAATTAGGTAAAAATCTTAAATAAATCAAAATGTTCCATAGAAGCACTATGGATAGTAATACCATTCTCTAATAAGAATATAGCAGTAAGGATATATTATTGACCACCTGACCAGGACAGTGATAGAGACTGTGCAATGTTACGAGAGATTAGAGAAGCTATCAAAATAAAAAACTCAATAATAATAATAATAATAACAATAATAATAATAGGGGATTTCAATTATCCCTTTATTGACTGAGGTGACAAGATGCAGAGGTAAAGTTTCTTGATGCCTTAAATGACTGCTTCTTGGAGCAACTATACAGGAATCCACCACAGGAGAGGCAATTCTTGATTCAGTGCTGAGTGGAGCACAGGATCTGGTCCAGGAGGTAACTACTACAGGACCGCTTGGGAATCGTGATCATGATATAGTAACATTTAACATTCCTCTGGTGGGAAGAACACCTTCAGCAGTCCAACACTTTCCCCTTTTTGAAATTAAATGCCAATTACACAAAAATGAGGAGTTTAGTTAAATAGAAATTAAAAGGTACAGTGACTAGAGTAAAATCTCTGCAAGCTTCATGGAAAATTTTCAGGGACACCATAATAAAGGCCCAACTTAAATGTATACCCCAAATTAAAAAAGTAGTAAGAGACCTAAAAGGGAGCCACCACGGCTTAACAACCATGTAAAAGAAGCAATGAGAGATAAAGAGGCATCTTTTAAAAAGTGGAAGTCCAATCCTAGTGAGGTAAATAAGAAGGAACATAAACACTGCCAAATTAAGGGCAAAAATGTAATAAGAAAAGCCAAAAAAGATTTTGAGGAACAGCTAGTCAAAGACTCAAAAAGTAATAGCAAAATGTTTAAGTATATTAGAAGCAGGAAGCCTGCTAAAAAAACGTTGGTGCCCCTGGGTGATCGAGATGCAAAAAGAGCAATCAAGGATGATAAAGCCATTGCAGAGAGACTAAACGATTTCTTTGCTTCAGTCTTTGGGGCTGAGGATTCAAGGAAGATTCCCAAAATTGCACCATCCTTTTTGGGTGATGAATCTGAGGAACTGTCCTGAAGTGAAGTGTCATTAGAGGATGTTTTGGAACAGAAAAAACTTAACAGTAACAAATAACCAGGACTGAGTGGCATTCACCCAAGAGTTCTGAAAGAACTCAGACGTGAAATTGCAGAATTATTAGCGGTGCTTTGTAACCTATCCTTTAAATCAATTTCTCTACCCAAGGACTGGAAGACAGCCAACATAACACCAATATTTAAAAAAGGGTCTAGCATCAGTACTGGGCAAATTAGTCAAAACAATAGTGAAGAATAAAATTGTCAGACACGTAGAAGAACACTATTTGTTGGGCAAAAGTCAACATGGTTTCTATAAAGGGAAATCATGTCTTACTAATCTATTAGAATTCTTTGAAGGGGTTAACAAACATGCAGACCAGGGTGATCCAGTAGATACAGTATACTTATATTTCCAGAAAGCCTTTTACAAAGTCCCTCTACAAAGGCGCTTGGGTATATAGTATACTTAGATTTCCAGAAAGCCTTTGACAAAGTCCCTCTACAAAGGCTCTTGGGTAAATTAGGTTGTCGTGGGATAAGCGGGAAGCTCCTTTCATGGATTGAGAACTGGTTAAAAGACAGGAAACAAAGGCTAGGAATAAATGATAAATTGTCTGAATGGAGAAGGGTAACAAGTGGTGTTCCCCATAGGACCAATCCTATTCAACTTATTCATAAATGATCTAGAGAAAGGGGTACATAGCGAGGTGGTAAAGTTTGTGGACGATACTAAACTGTTCAAAATAGTCAAGATGAAAGCAGACTGTGAAGAACTTCAAAAAGATCTCACCAAACTGAGTGATTGGGCAACAAAACGGCAAATGAAATTCAATGTGGATAAGTGTAAAGTAATGCACATTGGAAAAAATAACCCCAAGTATACATTCAATATGATGGGGGCTAATTTAGCTACAACTAATCAGGAAAGAGATCTTGGGGTTATCATAGATAGCTCTCTGAAAACATCCATGCAGTGTGCGGCGGCAGTCAAAAAAGCAAAAAAGATGTTAGGAATTATTAAAAAAGGGATAGAAAATAAGACAAAGAATATTTTACTGCTGCTTTATAAAACTCTGGTATACCCACATCTTGAGTACTGTGCACAGATGTGGTCTCCTCACCCTAAAAAAAGATAATTTAGCGTTAGAAAAGGTTCAGAAAAGGGCAGTTAAAATGATTAAGGGTTTGGAATAGGTTACATATGAAGAGAGGTTAAAGAGACTCGAACTTTTCAGATTAGAAAAGAGGAGACTGAATGGGGATAGGATAGGTATATAAAATCATGGGCGGTGTGGAGAGGGTGAATAAAGAAAAATTAGTTACTTGTTCTCATAATATATGAACTAGAGGATACCAAATGAAATGAATGGGTAACAGGTTTAAAACTAATAAAATAAAGTTCTTTTTCACACAGCACACAGTCAACATGTGGAACTCCTTGCCAGAGGTGGCTGTGAAGGCTAGGACCATAAAAAGCTCAAAGAAGAGCTAGATAAATTCATGGACGTTAGGTCCATAAAAGGCTATTAGCCAAGGGGTAGGAATGGTGTCCCTGGCCTCTGTCAGAGGCTGGAGATGAATGGCAGGAGACAAATTGTCTGATCGTTGTCTTCGGTCCACCCCCTATGGGGCACCTGGCACTGGCCACTGTTGGCAGGCGGGATGCTGGGCTAGATCGATCTTTTGTCTGACCCAGTAATGTCCATTCTTATGACTATTTCCTTCTAATGTGCCAAGGTCTACTGCTGTATCAGTGCAACTCAGCTGAAGCACAGAAGTGGCAGCAGTGTAAATTATATAAGGGACAAAATTCTCTATAAAACCTTATATCTCCTAGCTGGTTGGTTTGCCACTTTGCATGGGGCTGCTGGGGATAGGGAATGGGTTGGGGGTGGTGGGAGGGGAAGAGGGAGATGTCTATTGAAAAGTGTTATCAAATATGGCAAGAAAATCAAACGCATTAGCATATGATTTTTATTTAGGTTGTTCATGTGTTTAAATCAAGTAGTCACTGGGTGAGATCTGACCTAATTGTTAACACCGGAAAAGTTTGCTGCAGCATTACTGTATCTCAGAGAACCTCTAAGGTGGTTAACATAGGATAATTAAACAGCTGGTCTTCCAGAGGTTCCCCTGGATTAGCCCAATATGCATACCTGTATGACAAAGGTCATGCTCATGTTCTATCCTTTGCAATCATACGTTTGTCGAGGTATGGAGGTGGGGAGAGGAGTAGATTTTCAGGATGAAGTGGGAGAACCCATAATGTCACTGTCATGCTGTGTTGAGTAGCTCCCAACTGAGGCGAAAGTAATTTACATTCCTTCCAGGTAGTGTTGCATCATATCTCATCGGGGGCACTCGGGGCAAGTGTTGGGGGGGGGGCATGTTGTGTTAGGACAGGTCCAGTATGAAATTAAATGTGGGATGGAGAGCAGCGGGGGGGCCTCATGGCAGTGGGTTGTGGTGAGTGTGGGTGTTGGGAGCTCATGGCGGGGGTGGGATCTGGGGGTGCAGGAGTCAGGGCAGGGACTTAGAGGTATCGAGGCTCAGGGTAAGGGGTTGGGTACATGGGGGTGCTGGAGTAGGGGCTGGGGGTGTGAAGAGGGGCTCAGTAGCGGGTTGGGGTATATGAGAGGAGTTCAGGAGTCAGGATTGGGGTGTGAGGAGGGTTTTAGGGCAGGGGACTGAGGTATGTGTGTGGGGCAAAGGCGCTATTTAGGGAGGGAAGAAGGGGCTGAAGCCCCCTGCCCCAGTTTTGTAACAGAACATTGCTTGCTCTTCCCCTTCATTGCTGTCAGAGACAAACTCACAGCATGGCTCGCTCACTTTCTGGCCCTGCCCCTACCCATCCAAGAGGGAGAGGGGTTCAAGAACTCCCTCCCAGATCCTGCACCTAGCATACTCATAACCTGCACCCCCATACCCACTCTGCTCCTGCTCTCCTACCTCAGCACAGGTTCCCACCCCCAGCTTGCTCCCCTGCAGCCCCCCGCCCACACTGAACCCCTCATTTTGGCTCCACTTGAGAACCTAGGCCCTGCCACAAAATCTACTAGCTCCTAGCAGCCAGAAGAGGTGATTTGATCCTGGGGGTTAACCCTGAGCCTCAGTACCTCACCCCTGCCTCCATGGGGCTGAGGCTTAACAAGAGTATCTGTTTTCCTGTTTCTCAATTGGGGGCCATATTTGAGAGAGTTTTTTTTCTCTCTTTCTCACTTGGAGGCTGCATCAGTAAGGGGATTTTGTTTTTACTTCTCACTTGTGTGTGGTCCCAGTGGATTTTTCGGTAAGTTGGGGTCCCCGACCCAGAAAAGGTTTTTCATCCCTGGTCTATATCTTACACTAAAAACGATGCTGGCAGCCAAATTCTTCAATAAATTAAAGATATATTAGCTAAGAAAAATAAATGTTATGTTAAAGCATGTAGAATATATTTGCAGGTATGTACATTTGCAGGTAAATCTAAGTCTGAGTCCAAAGAGGTAGCAGAGATGTAGTAATTTGTTTGTTTTCTATACATTTCTCAGTGCTACTCGAAATAACATTGGAGATCTGTCTTCTGTCTGGAAAGATCCCTGAAAAATTGCGAAAAAGCTAAGAAATCCAGGATCATTCTCTGGAACCATTTTTATAGCTGTATTCCCCTGAATGGGTTTGTGGATTTCCCATTTTGAACACAGTGACCCATACTTTGAAATTAGCATGCTGCTTCACCTAGAGTTCCAAGGCTGTGATCCCATTTGATGGACAATCTGATTAGGGATATACACATCGCATTTAGTTTTACCAATCCAAACAGTCTTTCATTGAACTTCAGGCAGTCTACACATAAAATAAATAATGTACTAACTAATATACATTTTGACCTAAGGTTAATTAAGAATAGAGTGTACATAATGTAATGTGATCGTAAACAGGTTATAGATAATGAATTTCTTTGATGTTACTCACAAGTGAATTGACCTTTCTCTTTGATTCAAGCAGGTCTTTCAGCATCACACTGAGCTGGTTTATTATCCCTCGCACATTTGTGTGGTGGAACAATTATAAATTCTTTTAACGTATAAACAGGTTTCAGATGAATATCATTTTACATGTCTTCCCTCAATCTTCTTCTCCAGACTTACAAATCCATTTTTTCAGTCTTTCCTTGTAAGTCATCCTGTCTAGATCTTTAATCGCTGTTATACTCCAGTCTGTTGGTCTATATTATCATTCCTGAAATGCAGCACCCAGAACTGGACACAATACACCGGCTGAATTTGCATCAGTGTGGAGTAGAGCTGAAGAATTACTTCTTGTGACTTTGTTACAATACCTCTGTTACTACATCCCAGGATGCTTGCTTTTTTGCAACAGTGTCACACTATTAACTCATATTTAGCTTCGACCGCCATATCCCATTCCACAGTACTTCTTCCTAGGTAGTTATTTCCCATTTTATATGTGTGCAATTGATTGTTCCTTCCTAAGTGGTGTACTTTGCATTTGTCCTTACTGATTATCATCCTGTTTCCATCAGACCATTTCTTCAGTTTTCCTAGGTAATTTTGAATTATAAGCCTATCCTTCAAAGCACTTGCAACCCCTTCCAGCTTGGTAACTTCCACAGACTTTGTAAATTTACTCTCTATGCCATTACCTAAAACCTTGATGAAAATATTTAACAGAACTGGACCCAGCACTGATCCCCGTAGGACCCCACCCAATATATCTTTCTGCCTTGACTGTGATCGAAAGATAACTACTTTCTGGGAATGGTTTTCCAAACAGTTACGTGCCCCCCGCCCCATAGTAACTCTATTTATAGTGTGTTTCTCTGCATTGTTTGAAACTGGAATGCAAGACAGTATCAAAAGCCTTACTAAAGTCAAGATGTAACACCTCCTCCTCCTCTAAAGGATTTGTTATGCCCTTATGCCCTGATGAAGGATACAGAGAATACAGATCTGTTGTCCCAAATAACTAATCACCATAACAAACAGCAATGAGGCAAATTGGCTCAGAAACATGTGAGAACTGTGCTCTAAGGCCTGGGGTAGAGTCAGAAGTCTGCAGTCTGCACCTCTTCATAATCATGCTTCAGAGGTTTTTTACTATATATGGTACTCTAAATGTGTTTTGGCCTAAATATTATACATCAGTGACGTTATCCACAGGCTTCCATATGTTAGTGTGTAGGACTATATGACCTTCTTGGGTAATGACAGATCACCAGCATTAATAATAGCTGCTATCCTATATTAATACAAATGAGTATTTTCCTCATTGTGTGCAGTTGTGGCCTTTAAATCCAGTTAATATGAATAATATTCTGCGTGTAGTTTATATTGTAAGGCCACCCTCTTTTGTGTGTGTGAACATATTTTCAGATTTTATTTAGGCCAGATTTTGCAAAGTAATCTTTGAATTTTGAGTGCCTAACTTGGCACATCTTGAGCCTGACTCTGGAGAAGTACCAAACACCAGCTGTATCCAGCATTTCTTGACAAAGGCTAGAATTTAAAGGAGCCCAGGCTCTGTGGATTGGATTTGGTATTATTTTGGTTTTAATCCAGTTGACTAGTACACGTGCTAAGAAAAATCCTCATCTGGGAAAGAGGCCTTTCTGCTATGTAGTAACCTAAAGAATGAAGAGAATAAATACATAGATGAGAGTCTACACCAAGTGAGCAGGTGTGCTTGACTTTTTTTTAAAAGTGGGTAGCTTCTTTAAAAACAGATATCTAAGTAATATGTTTATACTCTATTATTTCGCACAGATCATGGCACTATTACAGGACAAGATTTGTTCAACAGTGAACAATTTTTGAGCAGGATATCCAGCATAGAAAGTGTTACAAACATGTTGTTCTTGACATTAGACAGGTGGGTTTTTGTGTTCAACCTCTCTTTTAGGGTAGGTGGTGGAGAGGGGAAATGGAATTCTAATGAATGAGAGAACTCAATCCTACTGTCCAGTGGAATTGATTTTATTTCCTTAAACAGGAGTAGAGTTCATGTTATTGTCACAGAAATCACAGTGATACTAATGCTTACGCTTGTGTAGGGATAGTACTGGGTCTTGCATTTGTTTTGGCTTTGGTAGCTCTGGGGACGGTAGGATAAGCAGAGTATCATGAGTGGACATGCACAATATCTTGGGTTCTATCTTCAAAATCCCAGTAATAAAGCTGAACTTGCTGACTTGTGGAACTTTTTAAATTAAAAGTTCCATCTTGAGTACCTTGAAGATGGATCTTACTCCTCTTGGTTGCTCTAGCTCTTGAGACTTGCCACTTGCCCCATCACTCATTTGTCTTGCTTCAGTAACAACTTAATATGTGGGAGTAGTTGCTCTTATGAGATCAGAACTGGGATAATGACGTTATTAGCACAGACAGATTTTAAGACAGTCCTCCCACGGTTTTTGATGTACAATGGTCAGTGCCAGCGTACACAATAATCTGACTGTAAAGTGACCATCCTTCTTGATATTGTATATCCTGAAATGGGAATTTTAAATTGGGGCTTCAGATATTAGCAAATTAGTATTCAGATTGGTTTAAACCACAGTATTTCATCTGCTTTGTACAACTAGTGCACCAATTCTACATATATAATTCAGAGTAGGGAAGTGAAATAGAAGATGAAAATATAATTTCAAGACTTGAGTAGATCACATCTTCTTTATTTAGCCTAAAGCTTAAAAGAATGTGGAGGCTCACTGCAACCTGTCTTATTGGAAGTCATGTCTTGTCATAAATATATAAAATTTTTACAAGATATAGTAGCACAATGCTCACAGCTACTTACACAGTTATGTTTTCCTTGTTCATTTTTGTTTCATCTGACATGTTTATTCCAATGGTTGACTTTATTACAGGTCATATAAAATAAGGTACAAATTATATTTTAAAATGGAAAATTGGGAATAAGGGAATTTCAAAGTCTGGGGTTTATTTTGAAGCCCCTGCATCTGCACAGCCAGTCTGCATTTCGAAAGCAGCACTTTCAAAGTGCGACTGGCTGCCATTATAGTAATAAGGTGCTGAATATTCATATCGGCACCTCATTAACCATTTCCGATCTGTGTCATTTACATGCCCCTTCCAGAAGGAAGGGGCATGTGTAGACACAGCCCTTAAATCAATTTAGAGTCTTAATGATCTTTAATACTGATACACAATGAAGGATTTCTCCTTCCTCCAGCCTCATAATGACTGAAGCTATGTCTACGCTATGAGATAAATTTTAGCTTATTAAAATCAATTTTATAATGACAGTTTTTCTGAATTTGATTTTGGGTATCCTCACTTCCCACAGACTCCGAACAAATTTGACACATTGCTGAAATAACCAAACATTGACTGTTGCACAGTGCATTGTGGGAATCTATCCCACAGTTCCTTCAGCCCTGCATTCTGAGCCAGGAGCCAGGAGCCAGGTGCAGCAGCACTGTCAGTTTCCCAGGTCTTATAGTTTGGGATACCCAGGACACTGACAGCGCAGCAGCCCTGATCAGTTTCCTGGCTCCAACTGGTACAGTAAACCCTCCATTTAATGGACTAACAGAGCTGTCTGTTCTTCCCCATAGTCCATTAAATGAGAGGCTTTACTCCCCCTCCCTGCAGACTCCCCCAACCCCATTTTCCCCCAACTGCGCCCCCAAAAAAACCTCTTGAAAACAACTCCCCAAAAACACTCCCCCGCCAAAAAAAATACCCTCTTCAAAAAAAAAGACCCTGCCACTCACTGGCTCCAGTGGAAGAGCTGCTGGAGCTCGCTGGCTGGGGGCACCTGTGGGCTGAATGCCTGCCCATGGCTGTCTGGCCCTGTGCAGCAGGAACCACCTGGTGGCAGGGTGTCTGGCCCCTGTGTGGCCCAATCTGCCCGGCTGCAGTGTGCCCGGCCCCATGCCACAGGAGTGCAACAGGCTGGTCAGTTTTCCAGCTGCCTCTAGGAGTGGGGAGCTGGGGGCCAGGTGCAGCACAGATAGCTTTGTGGGAGAGATAGGGGACACTTCTGGAGGCTAATAAATTTGTTTTTAAGACCTGGTGCTTCCACACTGGCCTTTAATCAAACTTCTGAATTCAAGCTTGATGCTATACCCCTCAGGTAGCTGTGATTTTGTAATCTTGAGGTTAGTGCACCCTAAATTAGGCTAACTGTATTTACAGTTAAGACAGTTACCTGGTAATATCGAGCTTAACTGCCTTAAATTCAATTTTATTTCATAGTGTAGAGGCAGCTTGCTATTGAGTTCTGTTTTGCTGAGGGAGGAACAGGCTGAGTTTCTTAGCAGAGTGACCGATCCCTCCCTGCACACCACAGCTTCGTTATTTTCTTATGTTTTATTAGCAGTGGTTTTTTTTTTTACTTGTAACCAAATTCACTTTTACTTAAAAATAGTAAATGTGAAATTCCTAGCTCTCTCAATATTTGACTTTTCCATAAACCCTGTTCTCCAGAGAGGTTGATTTTTTCCATCTTCTTTTTAAAAAAATGTTTGGCTTTGAAGTGAAAATTAAGGTAATTTTTTGTCTATTTTTTTCCATTCAGTCATCTTCCTGAAACTGAGCTGTGAATTTACCCAGTTGTCTACTTACTATAAATCTGGTGGTGTTGTTGGCATTTCTCATGCATGTTTGTTTTTCAAATATGATTGGAAAAACAAAATTGCTTAATATAATAGGCATGAATGGAAGTTTTCATGAATTGCCTTCTCTGAATTTTTCACAACATTCATTTGATTCTGTTCCATGCACGGGTAGGGAAGGAAGCAGGGAATATGCATGGTCTTCAGCTTGTTGTGAGAATCGGTAGGATGGGGTAAACCAATATATGCATGTCTGTAATTAGACTTTTTAATAAAATGGGTCAGGTACTGAATTATAAAGTCCTTTTAAGTTGTTTGATGTTCACTTAACATTGAAAGCTATTCAGTTCTGTATTAAGCTGCAAAACTAATCCTGAAATAAGGTAACTAGAATTATGACTGATAATTTTTAATTAATAAAATGGGAGCCATTCATGAAGATAGCAACATGAAAGCTATGGGAAAAATAGTCTTCATTTTTCCAGTGAAAGTAATTTGATATCATTAGACGTTAATGCATGTGACCACAATTTTGTCACATCTATTACTTGAGTCATGAATCACAATCTGTTTCCCAATAAATGGAATAAAATCCATGAATTTGGATCCTGTGGGGGAGAGAGTGAACAGAGTATGAATGAACTGAATAAATTCATTGACACTTTGACAGAACTACCTGAAAGACTTGTATTATCTTACGTAGGAGCAAATTGGTAGAAGTACTACAAACCAGATTGCAACACTGACACATGGTGAACTCCAAGTGTCTAAAAATATCAGTCCTTTTTGGAGTCTGATATAGTCTTCATGTATGGAGATAAACTCAAACATTGTGTCTTTGCATTGCTTTCTGTATTTTGATTCTTTGGGATTCCCATCTTCAAGATGTTTTTCCTGCAATCCTGAGACATAGAAACTACTTAAAAAAACAAATTAACAAAAAAAAACTATTAAGTAAATGAAAGTTGAGATTCTTACAGTTGCAAAACTCAGAACACCAAGAAGAAAGATGCCAAATATTGTGAGAATTCCAGGAGCTGACAACTCTTTTGCATAGATTACACATCTTCCTCACCATATAAAGCATCATACAGCACAGCAGGACAAAGAGAATATAACCAAATGGCCACACAGCATTAGCTTCTTGCCCTGCCTCCAGAGAAATGCATTTATGCATACACATTTATGGAAAAAAGTGGGATAAATCTGTAATTATTATCTACAGTGCAGTAGTGCCTAACAGATAGAATTGAAATTGGAGTCATGTTGTGTTTAGAAGCAGCACAAAAACAGAGAAAGACATGCTACCCTGAATGAAATAACTTACTACCTAATGTAAGATAAATGAGTGAATGAAACAGGGGAGAGGTGGAGAAAGAAAATGATCACAGTGGGGTTTGTGAGAAAAAGTAAAGCAGTTTAATTCTGGCAAAGATAAGTTTGAGCTGCTGGCAAGCCACATGGGAGGAGATGTCACAAAGAGCAGATAAGGAGCAGGGTAGGATGGATGGAGACAGACTGTATACTGGACAGGCAGGTTCATAGGCCATTGGTGTAAAGATGGTAACTGGAGTTGGTGCTTTTATTCACCTCATACCGGAGAAAAGGAAACCAAATGAGAAGAGCATGGGGCCAAGGATAAAGCCCACAAGGACGCTCTGTTTTTACTGTTCCCACAATGTAAATGGTATTTATATAATGGGAAAGTATTTTGTAATCAATAACAATGTGATTCATTTTCCAGCAAGTATACCAACTCAATTTACACAGTATAACTTTAGCTGGCTGCCTATACTTTGAGAGGGGGTGTGTGTGTTTGTGTGTGTGTGTGTGTGTGTGTGTGTGTGTGTGAACCCTACTGCAAACATATAAATACTTTTGGAACTAAAAAGCAGGTAGTGTGGGGGTGCTATCCATTTAAGCCTCTTCTACAAATTAATGTTATCAAACAAGTAGTCCTAGGAACCAGGACTGCATCTGAAATAACTGATAAAGTCAGAGATGAAGCCCCAGAAATAATTTTAGCTGGGCCCCAGAGGAATGTTTGTCATCACACTAAGGAAGGAACAAAATAGAAGATTTGTAAATGCTGCTAAGCTCATTGCAGTATCACAGAGAATTCCAGTATTGTGTTCTGCCTCTGGTTGTTGGATTAAACTGTCAGATATGAGACAGTATTTCTAAATGTGGTAAGAGGCAGTTAAAACTCTGTCTGCTTGAGAATTATTTACCAAAGACATACTGCTGAAGTGTGGCCTTCTCACTCAAGCACTTGTTTCTGTACTTTTTCTAATTTCTAATGAACGGTTGTGAATTGTCAGTAGAGAAACCAAGGAAACTCGAAAACAAAAGACTCACACCCCTGAAATGGCTTCTTAGATCCCTCTCCTAAAGATGCCCAACAATTAATATGGACAGAAGGATTATTATGTTTATTATTGATTAACAGAAAAGGTCCTAAACACTTTATTTTTTCAAAAGACTGCAAGCTGGCACTTCGAAGTTTTCCACTTGGAAGTTGCCGCGGGGGAGATTTAGTCCAATGAAGTGCTGCATATTTACTGCAACACTTCATTAGTAATCTCCCGACACCCTAATTAGCATGACTGCTTTGAAGTTGGGGGCTAGTCTAGACATGTCCATAAAAAGGCAAATAATCTCAACCATTTGCCAATAGATTTGCAAAGAAGAAGTTATTCCTCCAATGAAACAATGTTCATCCTGATATATTTGTTGGTGTACTCAGGGGGAGATTATATATGAGACCTATAAACATTCAGTGCACGCAAAAATTATACATCAATTGTACTTCCATTTCTAACAAAAAAGACTCACACATTCATACTCCTGTAAAAATCTTGAAGTGGCAACTGTGATCAGCAAAACGGATTATTTCAGTTTTATATAAAAGTTTATTAAAAGAAAAGGTGTTTCATTTTGGTGGATGGCTTTGTACCTGGCTTTGTACATGTTATGTTTTCTGCATCAGCAGTTTCCAGTTATGAATTGCTTCAAGAAAGTTATTTGGGCTTCTTTAAGTGTGCGACTTAATAAAGTACAGGACTAGGACTCAGGAGATGTTGTTCCTGGCTGGGCCACTGATCAGCTATGTGATATTGGGAAGCCACTTTGGCATCTGTAAAATGGGGATAGTCACACTGACCTCCTTTGTAAAGCACTATTAGATGCACTGCTGAGTAGAGCCACATAAGATTTTATAATTAATGCTGGTCATATTATGCATACTTTTTTTTTTATGGGCTACGTCTACACGTGCAGCCAACATCGAAATAGTCTATTTCGATGAATAACGTCTACACGTCCTCCAGGGCCGGCAACGTCGATGTTCAACTTCGACGTTGCTCAGCCCAACATCGAAATAGGCGCAGCGAGGGAACGTCTACACGTCAAAGTAGCACACATCGAAATAGGGATGCCAGGCACAGCTGCAGACAGGAGCTGCGTCTACACGTGCACGCTACTTCGAAGTAGCAGCAGTAACTTCGAAATAGCGCCCGTCACGTCTACACGTGTTGGGCGCTATTTCGAAGTTGAAATCGACGTTAGGCGGCGAGACGTCGAAGTCGCTAACCCCATGAGGGGATGGGAATAGCACCCTACTTCGACGTTCAACATCGAAGTAGGGACGTGTAGACCATCCGCGTTCCGCAACATCGAAATAGCGGGGTCCTCCATGGCGGCCATCAGCTGGGGGGTTGAGAGATACTCTCTCTCCAGCCCTTGCGGGGCTCTGTGGTCACCGTGGGCAGCAGCCCTTAGCCCAGGGCTTCTGGCTGCTGCTGCTGCAGCTGGGGGTCCGTGCTGCATATACAGGGTCTGCAACTAGTTGTTGGCTCTGTGTATCTTGCACTGTTTAATGAAAGTGTGTCTGGGAGGGGCCCTTTAAGGGAGCGACTTGCTGTTGAGTCCGCCCCGTGACCCTGTCTGCAGCTGTGCCTGGCTCCCTTATTTCGATGTGTGCTACTTTGGCGTGTAGACGTTCCCTCGCTGTGCCTATTTCGATGTTGGGCTGAGCAACGTCGAAGTTGAACATCGACGTTGCCAGCCCTGGAGGACGTGTAGACGTTATTCATCGAAATAGCCTATTTCGATGTCGCAACATCGAAATAAGCTATTTCGAAGTTGGGTGCACGTGTAGACGTAGCCAGGGTCACAGGGCGGACTCAACAGCAAGCCGCTCCCTTAAAGGGCCCCTCCCAGACACAGTTGCACTAAACAACACAAGATACACAGAGCTGACAACTGGTTGCAGACCCTGTGCCTGCAGCATAGATCCCCAGCTGCCGCAGAAGCAGCCAGAAGCCCTGGGCTAAGGGCTGCTGCCCACGGTGACCATATAGCCCCGCAGGGGCTGGAGAGAGAGCATCTCTTAACCCCCCAGCTGATGGCCGCCATGGAGGACACAGCAATTTCGACGTTGCGGGACGCGGATCGTCTACACGGTCCCTACTTCGACGTTGAACGTCGAAGTAGGGCGCTATTCCTATCTCCTCATGAGGTTAGCGACTTCGACGTCTCGCCGCCTAACGTCGAAGTTGGTTCCGCTACTTCGAAGTAGCGTGCACGTGTAGACGCAGCTACAGTGTGGCAAACAGCTGTTTTGTCAAAATGGTGTGAAAAGAAGCAGAGGTTGTAGAAACACAAATGGGAAGGTCCTGGTTGTATGTTTCCTTTTTGTTAAAAAATACTTTTCTGTAAAACTGAAAAGATTTTGAAGCATCCTTTCTAAAACGTTGAACCTAGAGATTATGAATATGACTGATAAAAGGAATATTCAGCAATGGTTGTCAGGACTTATTTAAGTGTAAGCGTACAAGTTTTACAATAGTTTTTTTTTCTTATGGAATTACATTTTTTAAAAACTTTCTTGTAAAAAACGTATTTATCTTATGTTTTTACTTATACCAATGCAAAAAAGAGTGGAAAATAGGCGTGAAATGTTGCCAGACCAAAAGACGTATTTCAATTTTTGGGGGGTGGGGGGTGGGCGGGAACAGTACTATGTCAGATTGTTTATAACGGAATGACTAGTTGGATCAACCAGTCATGCACCAGGACTCCATTGTACTAAGTATTATTGATTCACGGTGTTGTGCCTCTTAGGCTGCATCTATACATGCTGATTCTTCTGGAAGCAGCATGGTAATGAGCAGCCTGGAAGATGCGAATGAGGCATGGATGTAAATTTCCTGTGCCTCATTAGCAAAATTTTGAGGAAGAAGGGGCTTCTGGAAGGAGGGTTTCCTTCTGAAAGATCCCCATGGGCTGTGTGTCTGCAGGTGTATTTTGGAGTCTGGAAGAGCTTCTTATGGACTCTGAATCACATGGCTATATGCTAATGAGGTGTGGGAAATTTACATCTGTGCCTCATTAGCATCTTCCAGGCTGCTTATTACCATGCCGTTTCTGGATAAATTGATAATGATAAATAGTTTACTAAAAAAAATTTAGTATTTTGAATTCGAACTAGTTTGTTTGAACAAATGGTTACATGATGTTTTTGTTCCCTGACTGAGAGAATACAAGGCTGAACCTGATTTCTGGTAAATACTCACACAAATTAATTAAAATATTGCTTTCTGATGTTCTGAAGTATGTGCTTAAAATTTCCTAAATTTTGAAACTATTCTTAACCCATATAAACTAGCTTTCTGGAATATGATGAAAGGTGTTTGGAATTTGGTTGGGAACTGAATGCAAATGAATTTGACTGAAAATTCACATTCACATTAACTGCAATTTTTGGCAGTATTTGGTTAGCTATAATATTCCACTGTGTATCATACTTACTCATTCAGTTGTAACAAGGCTTTTTAAATGTCTGTGACATGGTATTTTCAAATATTTCCAGTTCACTAACCACTTCCGAGCCACTTCAGTTTCAGAAAGTAAAAAAGAATTTAAATGTAAATGAATTCCAACAGTCTTCCTATGGCATTTCATTCCAAAAGCTGTCTCTGCATAAATAAATAACTCCAGGAAATGTTATCACAGTTTCTACTCATAAGGGTTTCCTTTGCTGCAGTATCCTACCTGAACAAATGCAGCATTTGATGGTTGAGCAGAGTATTTCAGGAATGACATTTAAAAAAAAAACACTTCAGCTGTTGTTCAGTGAATAGTGAAATACTGCTCCTTCCTCTGAATATCCATATTTTCTGAATATATTATACTACTGAATAATTTTCATCTTTTATTCTGCTTTAACTTCATTTTCCCAACAGTCTCTCATATGTTCCTAATCTGGTTATACAAGTAGTGATATGAATTCTCTATTTTCTCATCAGCCTAACTCATCCCATACCACTTCAGTTTTTCTCCATGGCTGTGTCTACACTAGCAAGATCTTTCAAAGGTTTTTTTGAAAGAAGGGTGCTCTTTCAAAAGATCCTGTGGAGCGTCTGCACACAAAAAGTGTTCTTTCGAAAGTAAATTGAAAGAATGTGGCACTCCTTTCAAAATCGCTCTTCCTTTCCCATTTCGGCAAGAGCGCCTCCTTTTGAAAGGTTCTTTCAAGAAAAATGTGTATAGATGCTCCACAGGCCATTCTTTTTTTGAAAAAGCTGTCCTCATGGGGCCTGATTGCTCGATCCCTGTCCCGTTCTTTCAAAAGGGGCTCTCTTTAGAAAGAGCAGATTGCTCTTTTGATCTGCATTGTTATGTGTGGATGCATTCTTTGAAAAGTTATTTTGGAAGAGATCTTCCGGATGGTCTTCTTTCAAAAGATCTCTGTAGCGTAGATGTAGCCCACCTGGTTTGTCCTCTCTGTATTTTTAACTCTGAACTTTCTGGGGTCTGAACTTCTTGTTCTGTATGGTGCCTAGCACACCTGAAAACTAGTGCTGGATTGGAGCTGCTAAGCACTACCACAATGCAAATAATCAGTAGCATATTGGTGTCCCACTGCCTGAAAAACTGTGGAAGCTTCCCAGGCTGCAAATGTCACTTATGTTTATATTACTGTTGTGCCTAGAGTGCCAACATGTTAACAAGACCACATAGCTGTAGGCACAGTACAGACACATGGAGACGTGGGCTGTCAAGCTACTGAAAAATGTATTGTGCTTAATTGCTCTGTTAAACAATAGAATACTTTTATTTTAAATATTTCGAAATATGTTGATTTCAATTACAACACAGAATGTAAGGAGTACAGTGATCATTTTATATTTATTTTTGACTAGCAGATGTACCCAACATTGTTTGGGTCTTTAACTGAAGTAATTTTATAAAAACAAATATACGTAGTACATGTTTTATTTCAATGATTGTAGTTTTCAAAAATGAAGGAAAATGAAGGCTGGAATGAGGGTTCGGGGATGAGTGGCTTAGGGCAGAGGGATGGGAGATGTGGGGACTCAAGGCAGGGGAAGGAAGCTGGAGTGGCTCAGGGCATGGAGTTCAGGTGCAAAAGATGAGGCAGGTGGGAGGTGCAGAACTCAGGGCAGGGAGCTCAGGACATGGGGCAGGAAAATGCATGGGGTGCTTAGAGGAGCCACTGTGGAGTGGCAAAGGGGGCAATGCTCCGGTGGCAGCTCCTTCCAGGACACTGGGACGGCACTCTGCAGCCAGTGTCTCCTCCTGAGGGGCTGTGACTGTGCTCCCCAGCCAGTGGCTTCTCCTGGGAGTGGGGAATCCAGGGCTGTGTGCTTGTCAGATGGGGCTGATGCTCTGTGGGCTGAACTCCAGCTTTCCCCCTGGCCTGAGGGGGTCAGCCTCGTGGCGTCAGCCCCTGCCTTGCAGCTGAACTCCCTGGTCAGCAGCTGCTCCAGGGGGGCCTTGCTTGTGACAGTGGCCCCTCCAATCTGACATTCCATCCATGCATAGAGTAATGTTTATGTGCACCAAGACATGTGCTGATGTGCAGCACCAGTAGAGACAAAAGACCTCGTTGTGGGTGATCCGCTAATCATCTGGGCAGCATTTGAATCTCCCCTCTGTGGTTGCACAAGAGCGCAGATTGCAGGGAACGTTGATCGTCTGTTAATGTAAACTCATTTGTTTATCTTAACAATCGGCAGAACAAGAAGTCAGACTGAATAGAGATGGAGGTGCTAACATTTTATATTTTGTTATATATTTTTTGAGTGCAGTTATAGAACCAATCAGAAAATCTACACTTTTGTAGGTTATGCTGTCATGGTAAAGAGATTGCACTTCAGGACTTGTATGAAGTGAGCTGAAAAAATAATACTTCTTTTACCATTTTTACAGTCTACATATTTGTAGTTAAAATAGTAATATAAAGTGAGCACTGTACACTTTGCATTCTGTGTTGAAATTGAAAAATATTGAAAATGTGGAAAAATTCACATATATTTAATACATTTTAGTGGGTAATATATTGTTCAACAGTGCGGTTAATTACCATTCATTCTTTTTAGTTGAGTTGACTACAATTAATCAACAGCCCTAATTGAGACTGTCCCTTTCATCCCAACAATTGACTCATGACCATTTATATCAATTGAGGATCTGTGCCAGGCACATTAAGAACCACACAATACGCAGCTGAACACCTGGGATATGAACTAAGATCATCTGAGTTCCAATCTAAAGGCTTAACCAAAAGACAATCCATTTTTTCTAAACAAAGTAGTCATAGCAAGGTTTGAAGAGGTTTTTATTTTCCTGTTTGTTTGGATAGCTA
Source organism: Carettochelys insculpta (assembly GCF_033958435.1). NCBI lineage: Eukaryota > Metazoa > Chordata > Testudines > Carettochelyidae > Carettochelys > Carettochelys insculpta. The sequence continues at coordinate 99,808,129 of NC_134141.1, forward strand.
CTTAGCTTCCATCCCGCAGTGTATAGGTACTATTTACCTAATTTAAAAAGCATAATTTCTATTTGAAAAGACCATACAGTTAACTCTCAAGTTACACAGCGGTTGCATTTCTGCAACCCTGCATAACTCAAATTTTTGTGCAAGTCGAGGGGATACAGAAACCAGGCTGCAGCCTGGTTCCTGGCTCCCAGGCTTGCAGAAGCTGGGAAACTGACCAGCCCGGCAGGACTGGTGGCGGGGAGCCAGGAACCAGGGGGCAGCCTGGTTCCCTTCTCCCTGCCACTTGCTGCTTGAAGGACCCAGGAAACTGACCAGCTGATCAGTTTCCCGGGTTGCACAAGTGGCAGGGAGCTGGGAATCAGGCAGCAGCCTGGCTCCCAGCTCCCCTCCACTTGCAAAGAGGGGAAACTGAGCAGGGCAGCAGCCTTGTTCAGTTTCTTGGCTCCAGCCAGGGGAGGAGAGCTGGGAACTCAGGGCAGCCTGGCTCCTGCCTCCCCTAAGCTTCTTGGAGACAGGAAACTAACCAGGGCTGCTGCTCTGCTCAGGTTCCCAGCTCTGTAAGTGGAGGGGAGCCAGGAGCCAGGCTGTCATTTGGTTCCCATCTCCCTGCTACTTTGGAGACCGGGAAACTGCTCCTGTCAGGGGCAGCAAAAGTAAGGCTGCTGCCCTGACAAGAGCGGGTTCCTTGCTACTTTCAGGGATGACAACCTGACTCGTGGCTGCTGCCCCTGACAGAAGTGGTTGTCACGTTAACCCAAGACATGCGCAATTTGATTTACTGTACTTTCCTTTTCATTGTACGTACATATTTTATTTGACATACTGAGCCATCTGCAGTCCTGCCAACATGGGGGAATGGGTAAAGGGGGCAACTGCACTGGGGCCCAGAGAGTCAAAGGGCTCTGGAGCTCCCAGCCACCTCTGCTGCTACTGCAGCAGTGGCAGTAGCCAGAGTCCCAGGCCCCTTTGAATTGCTGCCAGATCACTGCTTTGCACTGGGACTCTGGGAGCTGTGGTGGAGGGTGGATCATGCTGTGGTCTGGGTGGTGCGAAGGGCTGTCTGCCTTCAGCCCTGCCCCTTCCATCTGAGGCTCTGCTCCTTCTGGGGGTCCAGAGCATCCCCCCAACACCTTGCCCCAGGGCTCACAATGGCCATCTGTAGGTCTCATTATTAATGCTAAGATTTGCATTGAGTTATGAAGGTGGTAAAAATAGCCCATCCTTACTTCTGCCAGGGGCTACGTCTACACTAGCACACTATGTCAAAGTAGCCTATTTCGAAATAAGAACATTGAAATAGGCTACTTCGACGTATATCATCTACACATCCTCTGGGGCTGGTGCTGTTGATGTTCAACATCAAAGTAGCAATGGGGAACGTCGAAAGGAGCCGCCCCGGAAGGAAATGCAGAGCATCCACACGCACAGGCACTTCCCATCGAAATAAGGGGCCAGCAAAGCCTGCGGACGGGGTCACATGCTGGACTAGCCCTTCCAGGGCAACAGCAAGCCTCTCTCTTAAAGGGCCCCTCCCAGACACACTTGGCCTGCACAGCACAAGGTCCGCAGAGCTGACAACTGGTTTCACACCCCATGCACACAGAATGGACCCACAGCAGCAGCCAGAAGCCCTGGGCTAAGGGCTGCTGCACGCGACGACCATGGAGCCCCATGGGGGCTGGACAGAGCTTCTCTCAACCCCTCAGCTGATGGCTGCCATGGAGGACCCCGCTATTTTGATGTAGCAGGATGCAGATTGTCTACACATGCCCTACTTCGATGTTGAACATTGTAGTAGGGCACTATTCCCATCTTCGGATAGGAATAGCAGTTTTGACGTCTCACCACCTAACGTCAATTTCAACGACGAAATAGTGCGCAGTGCGTGTAGACATGACGCGTGCTATTTCGAATTTGTGACAGCTACTTCAAAGTAGCCAGCTAGTGTAGATGCTCCCCAGGAGTTTAACAACTGATTTTAAAAATCAAATCAGAAAACCCCCTCACATTCCTCTCAGGGGTTTAGTGTTCTGTTTCAAACCTCTCACTTTTCCTCATTCTGAACTTAGATGTGTGTTAAGGGTTCAATTCTGAAAGGCTCTGAACAGTCAGTTTTCCTTCCTGCATAATACTTCATTTTACAGCCAAGTAGTTCCATTCAGTGCCAAGACCCTAAAAGTAAGAGCTCAGTGCACATCATCAAGCGTCGAACTGTAGAGCTCACAGAGGACTCTTTTTTTTTCCTTTATGCAGTTCTGCTTTTTCCTCACATAATAATGTTAAATATAAACACAAAACTAAGCTTATTACAGCTAAAAAGTAGAGTTTAGCAAACAGTAAGCAGATTGATTTGCATAATAAGCAATTCTGAAATGTTTCTTGGTTTTGATCTTCTCTGTGTATAGAACATTTAAACTGAATCAATAGCAGTTAGCGTTAAGACATTTATCTGCTTTCAAAATTGCCTGGCGGTTTATGGAAAAACACATAATATTGTATTTAAACCTGCCTTTAGGTTTTGGAAAACAGCCCATTAATGGTCCAGTTATGAAAATGAGTTTAAACACACAGCCACTGTTTTCACAGGAGAAGCAAACAGATTTGTTTAATCTGCCCTATTTTAAAGCAATGTTTTAAAGCCATGTGACATAGGGTATTATTGTTAAGAGAATGAGATAAACACACAGTAATTAACCTTCCTGGGAAGAGGGAGCTTCTGAAACTTAAACATGTTAGACTGAAAAGTGTTCTGTATTGATTTATAAGCATTTGCTGGGTAAAAGCTAATGATCTGACAACCATTTCTTATAAATGTACTGGACTAAATTCAGTCCTGCTGTGAGTGAGTCTCCATTTAAAAAATGGCTCTCGGTCTTCTTACACCAGGACTGAATTCGCCATATTTTTTTCCTATCTGGACTTGACTGTCTGCATTATAAAGTTTTCAGCTGGCATACCTGCTTGAAAAGGGACCCTGGTGGCTCTGAAATTAATTTGGCACAAAGCAGGCATACTCCTTACCTGGCTTTACCCAGCTCCCAAAAGTGGAGACATGTCCTTCTGGATCCTACGTATAGAGATGACCCAAGGGGCTCTGTGTGCTGTCCCTGTTCTGAGTTCTGTCTCCTCAGCTCCCATTGGCTGGAAAGCGTGGCCAATGGGAGAAGCTGAGATAGCACTTCTGGGCAAGGGAAGTACACCTCTATGCTTGGGAGCCAGAGGGACATGTTGCCTCTTCCCAGAAGCCCCCTGAAGTGAGCACCACTCAGAATCCATGCTTCTCACCCTCATCCACGCACCCCAACACTCCACCCCAGCTCTAACCCACCTATTGCACCCTGAACCCTTCGTTTCTGGCATCATCTCAGAGCCTATGTCCCCTCCCATCAACAGGTTTAGGCTTGAATTTGATGAAGATTTCTAACCATCAGAAGGGTGAAGTTCTGGAACAGCCTTTCGAATGTTGCAGGGAGGACAAAACACCTAAACTAGCTTCAAAACTGAGCTTGATAATGCGCAGATATTATGACAAAACTGCCTATGATGGAACGTATGTAATCTGTGACTGCTAGGAGCAAGTATCTCCAGTGGCTTGTGAGATGGAGTGGGTTCTGAGTTACTACAGAGAATTCTTTCACAGGTGCCTGGCAAGAAGGTGTTGGCTGAAGTGTTCAGGGCCCAACAGACTGCCATATTTGGGGTGCAATGGAATTCTCCCCACCTCTGCGGTCCAGATTGTCAGAAACCCCTGGGATTTTTTCCCCTTCCCCTGCAGCAGAGGGCACAGGTCATTTTCAGGTTTAAATTTGTGTGAATGCTGGTTTCTCTGTAACATGCACTCCTTAAACTATGTTTTGAGGGCTTGAGTAACTCAGCTAGACATTATGGGTCTAGTACTAGAGTGGGCAGACCAGGTTCTGTGGCCTGCAATGCACGGCAGGTCAGACTAGATGATCATGATGACCTCTTCTGGCCTTAAAATCTAGGAGTCTACATGTCTTAGCAACAACTGATAAACCAAATCAGCCAAGGCAAAGGAAAGTTGTGAACCACATAACAAGAAAAACAAAAATTGTGGTAAAATGGAAAAAAGAAGTGCTAATACCTGCCAATACTCCAGCCCTGCTCTGCCCCAGGCCCAGCCCCTTACCTGCTGTCTTCTTCTTCTTTTCCCTTCCCTCCCTGCACATCCCCTTCCAGCCAAATCCCTGAACCCAAATTTAGCAATTTTTTTTAAACTCTTACACAATTCTTTTTAAAGGTAATGGAACGTATTTTCCATTGCATGCCAGAGTAAAAACACTAAATTTGGGAATTAAAAAATGTTAGTTGCTCGTTTTTTTGTTACATCCTGAAGTCTGTCAGAGATTTATTTGCAAAAACTTTGTAGTAAGGGCAAGTCAGCTGTCTTGCTGAATATAACATTAAATATTATGAAATATACAATGCAGCTCCACTGTTTTACATTTTCTTAATCAGTATTTCCAAGATGATTTTATACTTTAAATGCACTCTTAAAACTTCACAAAGTAATCATTCCCGATTACTACATATTTAAGTCACCGAAACAAAGACAGTATTTTAATTAATCAGTCAGAGTAATTAATGTGTTCATAACAAAGCTAATTACTTTTGGAAAAAGAGAACACTAATTTATTTTGTGTGACCACCATAACAATAGGCATGTTTATGATATTTCACCATATATTTGTATTAAAAAATCTTACTTGGTCGAGGGTTCTCTTAAAAACTAGTTCAACAAATGGTCAGAAGTAAAGAAAGGGAAATTGATTTTCCAGTTATCTGATGCTTCTTTAAGGGCTCTCTTCGCTAGGGAAGACAGGGAAGGACAGAACAGGAGGACTTTAGAAGCAAGTTTTTTTGTATTATAATAATTAAAATTTGTATTTTAGATAAAGGTGGACTTTTGAAGAACTTATTGAAAACCTGCATGTCTGAAGATCTAAGCATATTAAGGCTAAATCTGAATACTCAGGTTGTGCATCAAAAAACTTGCACAAGGATTTTTTTTTAGAAAACTGATTTTATAATATTCTGCAAGAAAGTAATAAAATATTTAAAGCAAGTTTTAAACTAAGGTCCTGTAGATACACAAGATGAATGCATAATTGTTTTTGTCAGTAAATTCAGAAACAGGCAGTCTGTCTTTGGGGTTAACACATGCCTGTTAAATGACTTCATCATCACTTAATGGCTCTTCGACAGGTGGAATACTTTTCACTTTTACGTTGCTAGATCTGCTCTGGAAGAAGATTTACCAGGTTGCAACAGCCTGCTGTGAGAGCATGCAGGAAAGCTCAGAATGGGGTTAGGAAGTGGTTAGAGCAAGGGTGGGCAATAATTTTTGATGGGAGGGACAGCCACTCCAGCAATTTGGAAAGTGGTCAAGGGCTGCATTCTTCTATGATATTAATGGACAAGGTGCGAGGTCTGGAATGGAGGTTGGGTGCAGAAAGGACCTCGATGTAAGGGATTGGGGTGCTGGAGGGGAGTGTGAGATCTGGGGGGAGTTTGGATGAAGGGGGAAGTTGTGACCTGGGGTAGAGGATTGGGATGTGTTGTGACCTGGGGCAGGAGGGAATTAAGACCTGAGGCAAAGACCTGGAGTGAAGGGTTTGGGAGGGGGTTTGGATTGAGGAGGAGGGACAGAGGGTTAGGATTATGTGGGGGTAGGGAAGCAGGAGTTGGAGGCAATTAGGCTGGAGGAAGGGACAGGCTGGGATTCCAGAAGCGGGTTCTCGCTAGGGGACTTAACTGGGTGACCCTCAGCCAGCAGCCCAGCTGAATTTGCAGGCAGAGACCATATGCATCTATGAGCCTGAGGTTGTGGGGCAGGGTGCTTCAAACAGGGAGCTCACATTGTCCAGAAGCCAGACAATGGGATTGTGCTGGGATGAGGGCAGTGATCGAAGCCTCTTTCCCCCCTCCCCTTTCCGGCTCTCAGCAGTTGAAGGAAACAGGGCCCCACAGCTGCTTTTCTGAGGGAGTCTGTCTGAGGCTGTCAACCACATCCATGGGCTGGATCCAGCAGCTTGATGGGCCAGACCTGGCCTGTGGGCTGTATTTTGCCTGGCCCTCGGTTAGTGGTTTGGCACTGAAACCTCGGGGAAGCAACGCCTTCCCTTCCTTCTTTACTAGCTGTCCATGCCTAAATTCTAAATCATGTGCTAGAATAGAAGGAAAGGAATACGACATAATCTCTCCAATTGTTTTCCATAAATGAGTTCCAATATGCAAAATCTTGTTCAAATACATGAATTAAAATGTTCAACTTGAACTCTTGAAGATCTGAATGTGGCAAGCGAATCACACCTTTAAATAAAAATACATTTGGCATTCTGTCCTCTTAGCTGTTGTAGCACTAACACAAGTTATAATAAATATAATAAACAAGATACACTGTCCAAACCATGACCCCATGTATTTCCCAGCAATGTGTTAAAGATGTCGTCAGTAGACTTAAAGCACATTCCAGAGAGTGATTACTGCTGATTTGTCTTGGCAATGAGTGTAAACTGATATTAGTCTCAGGCGTGACAGTGAAACATTTAAGCCTTTTGACCTAACATATAGTATGCATTGTTCTTCCTCTGCTACCATGGAGAAAATAAATGCAAGAAGTAAACTTCACTTCAGGCACACTTGGAGATAAATTTGTAATCTTCTAGTCAGGCAGAAGTCCCAGGACATAAGTGGGACTTTGTTGCAAAATATTCCCTTATGTCAAGATCTCATGGAATGTGAACCAAAATACATTTGTAATGTATGCCCTCTGCTCTGTGTGAGGGTATCACTGTCAGTGTGGTAGTGCACCAGCCCTTCCTAGGTGTCCGGCACCATGCTTCTCTACGGGGACACAAAAAAAGCAGTTGTAGCACTATAGCAAGGCTCTGTATAGAGAGGTTGGAGGAAAGCTCTAGGAGTTCTAACACTGGGCTCTACATGCTTTTAGCCCTCAGTGGGTTTCCATAAATGCTCACAAATTTTAAATAATGAGCTATTTTCCTTGGAGCATCAGAAATAAAGGGTGCAACTGTCCTACATGCAGCGATTTTTAAAAGTCACTGTAAAATAAATGAACTATAGTTCCTAATCTGACTCTTATGGGGCATTCTCTCAATGGCCAGCTTCCACGCTACTGCTTCTAGACTGCTGTGTCTGCTCAGCTGCACGCTCTGGCTGTCTCCTGAGTCTGTTCCCCTCTGATCTCAACAGTTTTCTGAATGCCAGGGATTATGAAACCTTTTTCTAGACTGGTTATTAAATAGGCTAGTCATGCTCTCCATAGATTTTAGATTCTTTGTCTCCTTAAACTGGAGTGAATTGAAAATATCTACATATGAGTTGGCAAATGCATTAGATGTTGTTTAGTTCCTCATGCGTTCCAAAAGAAAACTTTCGATATTGTTTTAGTCTATGATATTCCTATATGATAATAAAGAAATAAGTGATTTGGGGTAAGAAGACTGCGGTTGCATTATGTCTTCAGCATTCAGCACCACAGCAGTAGCATAGCAGAGAAAGAAACGAAGAAATTTGAAGAGATATGGGAAGATGAGCTCTGATATCAAGAACCAGGGTCTTTCTAAAGAGAACTGAGGAGAGCAAGAAGAGGGTCAGGATGAAGGCACTGCAAGCTGTGCCTGCTCAGTCATCTGACAGCCTAATGAGCACAGCTGGACTGAATCAACTAGACTGACGGATCACCCCCCTCCCACACACACAAGCCCCAATTAAATGGGAAAGCTAGCTGGCTTCCTCTGAAACCCAGCAGCAGCAGTTTATTGTCTGCACAAAGCATTGACACAAGTGCAATAACTCCAGTGCTTGCTTGTTCCCAGCCCTTCCTCACCTTGCTTCAGGTAACCTGATGCTGGCCGTAGGCTCTGACTTCTGCTTTGTCTCTGATCCTGGACCCTGGGTCCTGGCTACCAAAGCCTGTGCTAACAGCTAGCATTTTTGGCCCTTTAGTAGCAGAGTGGGCTATTTTATTAACAATTGGTTGTTAACAGAATGGCACTGCTCATATTCCTCTTTTTGTCTTCCCCTTTGAAGTTCACGTTGTCTAAATCCTACTTTGTCTAAAATAATTTGTTCTAATATCTGATCCCTATTACTCATTTTAGTGGTCATATACACATACCAATGTCTTCTGCAACTCTTAAATCCTTATGCTCTCTGACTTTCATCCCTGACTCTGGTGTGACAATTTGTATTAAGTCTCAGGATTTCTAAGCTATATGGTGCTTCATGGCCAAGTTTAAATCTTTTCCCACACAAAGATCATCTTCTCAATTGTCTTGCAGAGTATCAGACAAACACTTAGATTCTAGCAGCAACTGGCCTGGATGAGTTTCTGGATGACACTTTACAGCCCTGTGGCTAGATAGGATTTTATTGCTGTAAATGTAAGTGTAAAAGGCTTTTCGGCTGCAATATATTTTGCTAGTTTTTTTAATATGACGCCAAAGCTGCACTGCCTTTTCTTGACAATACGAATGAGGTGCTCATTTACAAATTGCGTGCCTCATTTGCATACTCTCACATGATCGCTGTCCCAGCAGAAACAAATTGAGGGATAAGGAGCAGTTGACAAGGGGGGTTTTGGTCGACAGAACCCCGTCTACACGGCTTGTTTTGTGATGACAGAAGCCTCTGCTGAGACAACGATCATTCAAGTGTATGCAAATAAGATGTAGATTTGTAAATGAGCACCTAATTTGCACTGTCAAGTGCCCTCATTTGCATTCCCTGCCAGAAATAGCACACAATGTAGACATAACCTATATAAAGAAACTTTGCTCTGATGGCCAGAATTCTTAAAAAGCCAAGAGATAGAAAAATCATTGTGATTGTGGGTTTTTTTTTTTTAAACCTTTGATTTCTGCTCTAGTATCCTTTTCCTTCTTAGTGGTACTATTTTAGAAAAAAGTTAACTGGGGAAAAATGGGCAGTTTTTATTTTGTTATAGTTTGTAATCAGTTATATACGTACATTTTTCCTTGTTAACTACTATTGCTATCTTTCATTAGGAAAACACTGAGCTTGTGAATGTTTAGAGGTACATATTTGCTGCTTTTCTCAATAACAGAAATGTTTTCTGGTCAGTAGTTCAAAAGCATTTGAGATCTCATGACAAGAGCTGAGCAGCATTTTTCAGCTGAATAGTAAGTTTACAAAAAAATCATTTTGGAGGCACCAAATTATTCCCAAATTTGGGGAAAAAGACTGAAAAATATTTGGAAGTGTCAAAGTGTTTCCTTTTTGAAATGTCCAGATATTTCATCTTATTTTGAATCAATGTTTTAGAAACAAAATGTTGATTTGACTAGACATTAGAAACAAATAATTTGCACAAAACCTTCTTTGTTTTTTTATTTTTTGAACTTGGATGTTTGTTTGACTTTATTTTTTCAGTCTAAGAACCAATCTGGGAAAAAAAAAATATTTGCTCAGATTTACGCATGATGCTACATTGGCCAATAACAATTAAGAATCTACAGAAGTATGCAATAACTTGTACATTCTAACAGTTACATTGTCTGTAAAACTAAAAGCTTTAGGCTTTCAGAATCGGACCCCATTAATAAATCCATTGTATGATATCTGCATCTGTGAGTTTTAGGCCATACCGGCAAGCAATTGTCTATCATGCTGCTCACTGTCAATTAGAATTTTCTGAGCTTAACCTCTGATTAGTTCCATAGAAACACACTAATACAATAAAGGGCTTGGCTGAAAAGTACAAGATTATTAGTATTGATTAGTGTTGATGTTACAAAGCCTCAGTACTTGAGGACAAGTAAATACATGTGTATTGGATCATTAGTTTTTCTGTGTTGCTGGAACGGGCTGTGTCATCTCATCTGAGCTAAGCTAAGAGAAGAAATATGTGACTTGATATCTCTTAGTTCTTGGCACCATTGCCAATAGCTTCAGTTTATCTTTAAGAGATGGGCAGCAATATGTTCCTGTTACTGGGAAAAAAAGAATCTGCCTCTCAACTACATATGTGAGTGAGAGTTTACATCAGGGTGAATTGGTACCTCATCCAACTTTCTAGCATGTGGTATGAGTAACTAACAGCCAGGGAAACATTGATCGAAACACCGCCTTCCCAACAAGAGCTGGAGGTAGAGGTCAGCTTCAAATGGAGATGTCAGCTAGCAAGTAGACTCATCAAAGCAAAGACACTCATTATGCAGGAAAAAAACTGTGTAGGAGGTGAGAAGCTGATTGCATGATTCCATTTCCTGACCCATTTAAGCACCCACTTCGGGGCTTTCCCAGCTCTGGTGTTCTTATCCTGCCCTTAGACATCTAGTTTCATGTCATGATTTTGAAGAGTAGAGAAAAAGAGGTCAGCATTTGCTGAGAACCAGTGGAGAGCACTAGGTACTTATTTATAAATCTGGCTGGAAATTTTCTGATTTTTTTTTTCCATTTAAAAAAAGGCCAGTTTATCTCAGTAGATACATCATGTAGGAATGGCTCAGTTTTTGACTAAACATTTCCAGTGGAAACCTGCTTGTTTTTACACAATGCAGAAGCCTGCTGGAGTCACTTGAGAGTCTGGGAGCCAGGGCATAAGTCAGCCTCTCAAGGATTCAAGTTCCCTGCCACATAGCTGGAAACTTGACAGCTCAGGTCCTGGCTCTAGCTGGTACTCTCAAGCTAACAGCTTCCTGCTCTAAGCTCCCTGCTTTCCGCTGGAGGACTGCCCCACCTCTGGAGGCTGCCAGGGTCAGGGGTAGTCTGGGGTATTCTCTAGGAGTCAGGCGTCTATCTGCTCTGTTTTGTTTTAAAAAAATCAAAGGTAGTTGTTCTGATTTCTTTTCCCAAAATCATTCTTGGGGGCTGGATGGTGTTTTGTTGTTGCTGACTCAGAACAGAAATATTTTGCCACACGTCAATTGTTCAGGAAATGGAAATTCTGGGTTTTGACCGGCTTTATTCATTAGAATGGTCACCACATGGAATGGCTATTCAGCCTCATCAGTTGTCATTGCCAGCTGTATTACCCTCAGGATCCTTCTGTTGTTGTGGCTCTTTCATTTGTGTTTAGGGGCCATTCTGACACCTTAGTGGTCCAAAACAATGTCTGGTTTCCAGTGTTTTCCTTGGACTGTATTTTGTATAGCAAAGACAGTTGCAATGCATGTGAAATAATGCCTGAAGCAATCTACTCTATTGTCACATTGCCATATTGATAGGGTGACCAAATATGGGACAGAGAAATATGGCTCAGAGGGGTGGCTTTGCCCAGCTCCACCAAGCCCTGGTGAGCCGGGAAGGAGGTGGCAGCCACCAGTGATCCCCAGGAGCCCGAGGGAAGCATCAGCCACTAGTCCTTCTCTGGAGCTCCAGGGAAGCCACAACTGCCAGTGCTCCCTGAGCCCTGGGGAATCCGTAGCCACTGGCCCTCCCCCAGTGCCCTCCCCCAGAATCCCACTTCTCCAAGGCTTGGGGAGTGACTCCCACCAGCAGCTGCACCTGCATAGCTGCTGGCAGGAAAGTCAGTGTGGGGATGGCCCAACCACAGTCCAATTCATCCTTTTTTAAAGATAAGTTGGGATGCCTTTTTGGCATCCCAAATACTGGACCATCCCACGTAATATGGGACGGATGTCATCCTACATATTGAAGAATCTGTGATGATTCTATTTCTTTGAGATTGGCATAAATCAATGTTTTAAATAAGAACATACTCATGGTGAGCAAATTTACATATTAGTGACCCAACCATGACATAAATCTTCTGTGTGCAGATATGTAAATGTTTGTACAGTACTGTACATTGGAGTCTTACTAGCAAACTGCTTAACTCCGGTGCTTGCTTTCTCTGAACCATTGAAATACAAAGTACCTAGATCAATACTCCACAAGCAGCAGACTTTAAGGCATGTACAATTATTGGAAAACAATTTCTGGACTGTAGCCTACAATTAAAAATTAAGGAAAACAAAAAAGAAGATTACATAAATTGTGTATAATTTAGAAGCTTCTGTGCTGAGGTTTAGAATTTCAGGTAAAGTTTCAGAATAAGTGGTGCCTTTGCCCTGACAGCAAAATGTTCTGTAATAGTGTGCACAGTTGATTACTGAGCGTTGTACCAGTGATTTCAGTAGACACAGAATCAAGCACTGTATATGTTTAACCAGTGATTTTTTTTTTTGGTCCAAAGAGGAGCTGGTACTCAGCAGGCTCCCTCCTTTCCTCCCACCAGTATTCCCATGGCTGGGGCTCCTGGCAGGGCTCCCTGGCCTGGGGGCCATGGCTGAGATCCGACTGGGCACCCTGCCCCACCAGCAGCTCCAGCCATGGAAACCTGTGCAAGGTGTGGGGGAACTTTACAGTACCATGGCTGGGAGCTGGCTGGGGCGTGGGTCCCTGCCAGCAGCCCCATCTGTGGGATTGCCAACCCGGGGAATGTTGATTTATTGTGGCAGAGATCCCGGTACTCAGTAACAGCATGTACTGCCACAAAAAAGCACCACTGTGTTTTAACTGAAGGCTAGCAAAAGTGGACTTCTTTTGGCTTGTTTTACCATAGGTGCCTTGCAAGAAATGTGGTTTCTAGAGGGTTTTTTTTCCCCCACTTTAAATATCATTCTCTAGTTAGGCATAGGCTAAACAGGTTTGAAAAATTAAAATAACTGCAGACAGGGATGATATTTTTTCCTCTTGAGTTGTTGAAGACCCTGGGAAAATTAATCAGTTCTTCTAAAGGAATCAATGTTCTTCTAAAAGGATATAAACTTCAGCAGGAATATGAGCTACAGTTCTGTACTACAGTAATGATCAGGTAGTCAAATATCCAGAAATATCAATTGCACTTAGAGCTATGAAAATGCACTGTGAATGAGGATATTTGAAATTATATCTTCAAGAATATTTTAGATTCCATGCAGGATGCCTAATTGGGAAATACAGTAATAAAAATCCATACTTCTAACAGAAGTTTTGCTTTCATTTTATTTTCTACTAAATGGAAAGTTACTAGTTTCACAAATACATCACAGTTTTCATAGCAGCTGCGTCTACACTTGCATTCCTCTTTCAAAAGAGGCATACACATGAGGGAAATTGAAAATGCAGATGAGGTGCAGATTTGCATAACTGTTACCTTATTTGCATATTCTTCTTTTGAAAGAAGAAAAGCAGTGTAGATGCATCTCTTTCAAAAGTAAACCCCCATCTTTGAAAGAACCCTTCTTCCCCTTTTTTATGGGAAGACGGGTGCTTTCGAAGATGGTGTTTACTTTCGAAAGAGCTGCATCTACACTGCTTTTCTTCTTTTGAAAGATCTTTTGAAAGAATATGCAAATTAGGTGGCAGATATGCAAATCTGCACCTCATTTGCTTTTTCGATGTCCCTCATTTGCCTGCCTCTTATGGAAGAGGAATGCAAGTGTAGACGCAGCCATTGTGAACAGAAAGTTGACTTTAGCTTCTATTTCTATGCAAAATGTGCTTAAGTTTTCCTCAGTAATTCAGAATGGAACTTTCCTAAACTTGTGACAAGTTTCACCAGTCGTGAGAAATTTTTTTCCATGGATCTCTTTTACTTTCTATGTATAGACTCTCCATCTCTTTTCATTTCTGAAGTGAAATCTGGATCATCTCACCCTAGACCATGTATAGAATTTTCAAATGCACACAATGACTTAGGAGACTTGAATATCAATGTGGGAGAATGCTTGTGTCACATCTAAAAATGAGTTAGGCTCCTAAATCACTTGGGTGTTTTGAAACATTTATGCTATATCCCCAAATTATTCTTTCCTGCTGCTATTATTTAAGTATTTAACCTTGTAACTATTTCAACTATTATTTCTACAGTATTTTCCCTTCTTGTTCTGTACTGATATACCATACTTTCCTGTTGTACTAAGAAAAATAATCTAATAATTAAAGCTTAAAACTGGGCATTAGGACTCTTCCATGTGTAACCTTGGACAAGAAACTTGTGATTTGTCCATCAGAGGAATTTAAAGTGGAGCAAACCAAGTTTACCGAGTTTTAAAATAGTTGTGTACTCACAACATAATCTGTCACTGGATGCTATGCTGCATTTGCTGTAAACTCAGGAGGCCTCCTGCCAAATGGACTAGATTTTCTGCAGATTGAATTTGTGCAGCAATTGTTCATGTGGACACAGTTACTGTGCACTACCTTTTTCCATGCTTCCAATGCTTATCCTCCCAGTGCTTTGCTGGTCAACTATTACTAACCAGTCTGGTCATTCAAGTGTTCTCTTCTGCTCCAAAGTCAAGTTCCCAGGATATCCTCCTTCATTGGAAAGCTGGAATGGAGGCAGAATTTGTTTTTTACTTCAGGATTTGATGGTATTGGCATTCTTGGTTTTTCGACCACAATATCACCCTGGAAGCCCCATTGCATGGTTTGTATAGCTTGGAATCATGCTGGAGCCCTGGATCTCTTTGCCATCTGGGGAGAAGCATCAGTACAGAAAGCTCCTGTGGTCACCTGCTTGAATAAAGAGCATGTTGTAGACATTGCCAAACATATCTGATGTGGGGGTATGGGGAGGGGGGACATAACCCCAACACCAACCAGCACTGGATAAAAAGCAAGCATCTCAGGACTAAGTACATTGAAATTAGGGACAAAAGGAGACAATCTGGCAGGGGATGTGTGACCTTATGCACTTATTGCACAGCCCATCCAATACATGCAGTGGCTGCTTGCCACAAACTTTCTTACTCCTCCATCCACCAAGGAGGAGCAGCAAGACCCATTCCTGAGGATGAGGAGGAGGGTGTTGGAAAGGAGCTGTCCTCTGAGAGCCAACATCTTTTCTCGACCCATGACACCGTCAGTGACCAGCTGGGAACCCAGTTACATTCATTTCCTGCTGTAATATACCCTAATTCCTGCCCTATATCAATAGAGCTCTGCAAATCCATGAATATCTGCATCTGTGGCTATGGATGTGAATATCCACAATTCATTTTTGCAGATGTGAATACAAATTTTGTATCTAGAACCCTGCAAAATTGCAGTTATCTTTTTATATCCACCATTATCTGCATCTGTGGATAAGTATGCAGAGAATCGTGGCTTGTTTTTGCAGGTATAGATGCAGATGCCAATAGAAATTTTGCATCCAAACAGGGCTCTATATATCAGCTACATGTGTGTCCTGGTTGGGATAGAATTCCCTGGAGGGAGCTTTAACATGTCAGCATCTATTGGTACCATACATGTATTTTTGTGCTATATTGCTTATCTGTTCCACACACAGACATCTTAGATGCATGTGAACTAAGAACCCATCCAAGTTTCCAGCCCCAGTCTCCCTCCACTAGCACCCACTGCCAATTTGACCCGACCTTACTTGTTTCCAAAATGGTGGTTGTTCCTTCCGTGCCGTTGACGTCTGTCTCATGCAAAAACAATGACTTTTGACAGTTTTCAGGTCTGTGGCACAGAGGGCACTTGCTCATGTGCCCACTTTCATTCCTCGTTCCTCATCTGTCCTGCCAGGTGAATAACCTTCCCTTGCAGTCTCATTCGCCAGCCTATTCTGGGTCTTAGCATTCATAGTTTAAATGAGGTACACATAAGACATTGCATGCCCACTAAAGGTACAAAGATACAAACAGCATTCTTCCCTGCAGAGGTTTAAATGTGCTTTAACATGCATTCTAGTTGCCAGTCATTGCAGGATCCAGTTTTTCACTCTAGTTTCTTCTTGTCTGTAGGGATTGACAAAGCAGGACGATGACTACTTGCAGGCTCCAGCCCCAAAGTTGCACAGCAGTTTTGGAACCGAACAGATGAAAGGGACTTACTGTCTGGGAAGGGGGGTGATCAATAATCTTTAGCTGCTTTTAAAAGATGATCTCCTGAAATGAGATGGGAGTGAATTTAGGGAGGTAATTACACCTCCCCTACCCTCGGAGGTCTTGGAAAGGGAGAAGGCAGGTGTTTATAGGAAGCTCAACCCTACAGAATCTCCATGTAGAAGACTAATAGATATCTGGCAACACAGACGTGTATATAGGTTACATTTTTATTGTTTTCAGTATCTCTTTTTCTCTAAAATGCTTTTATTCTAAACAAATGATTTGCTTTAAGAAAGACAGGGTGGGTGAAATAATAGTGTTTATTGGACCAACTTCTGTTGGTGAGAGAGACAAGCTTTTGAGCTTACACAGAGCTCTTAAGACCTGAAGTTCTTCAGAAAATGAGCTCTGTGTGGGTTTGAAAGCTTATCTCTCTTGCCAATAGATGATGTTACCTTGTCTCTCTAATGTCCTAGGACTGACATGGCTACAACAATATTGCTTAAAGAAGGCAGGTTGATTTGTTAGCAATAGGGTTGCTCCTGAAGGGAACAGAACTGTAGGTGCTGAACATAAGTCAGGTCTGCTAAAGTAATCATAGTTACAGTGGGGGACTGTAGTCCAGAGCTCAGTCTGAGGGGAGGAAAATGGTCACAAGGGATATGATGGCCTGAGGTCCTACAGAGGTGCACCCCAAAGAGACCAGGAAGGGTCAAAGGTACAGTTACTGACAATGCTGTATCTATTTAATCTCCTCTTATATAATGCTTTACACAGCATCCTCTTTAAAAACTGATCCTTGATGGGCAAGACAAATAGATCACCCTTTCAGATCAGAATGCAGATTCTGAAATATTTTGAAGCAGAGCCTAATTAAAATATATATTTATTTTAAAGCAAAGACTAATTTGTTATTGCTTCCTTTGCAAGCTTCCCCTTTTGCAATCATTCTCCCATTTTTGTTTATTGGCACACGTATTCATGGGAGCGTCTTTCAGTGATAGTTGTCAATTATATTTATCTCTGTCATGCTTCTGTTTAGTGCATTGATAGCAAAGTCAAATTATTCTGCTTTTTCAGGCTTTTCCACCCATTGCACTGCTTTTCTTTCTCTTTGTGAGCCACATCTCCTCCAATAATTTGACAGCTCCTTTCCCAGAGTTCTGCTTGATCATTCCCTCTGACTCCTGTCTCATCCTCCATGCAGGACAGGATTCAGCTTCATTTCCTTTCTTTGGCCAGCTGGCACGGCTGGTGCTATTCAATGGATGCCTGCCACTTCTCAAGGCCCCTTTGTGTCTGCCTGCTTCCTTACATGGCTGCTACTTTCCACCAGCCAACCTGTCATTCTCAGATAGCACCCACAAAGCTGCTATTTTCTTAACCAGCTATGGGCACAGTAGAGTGCAACCCCAATCTGTAAAACATGAAATTACAAAATGGTGTTGGGACTCAAATGCTTTTGCGGCCCTCTTCTGAGATCACGCATAGCATCACTTCTAAGGGCTGGTCTACGTTACCGTGGAAGATCTATCTTCAGCTATGTGAATAAGAGAGCTGCAGTTGACATACTTAGATGTGCTTAAAGGGGTGTCCCAACTGCAGTGTGTTGAGAGAAGATGTTCTCCCTTTGCGCTTCTCGTTGAAGTGGAGTACTAGAGTTGATGGGAGAGTGAGCCGCGGTTGCTTTATCATGTTTATGTGTGGCCTGATAAATCAGTCTCCACTGGATTGCTTGTTGCCCATCAATCTGGCCCACAGTGAAGACATACTGTAAGAAACTCTTGATTTATGGAAGTTTCATATGTCCACAGAAACTTTTGCAAACTTGGACATAGGGTCTGAGGTGTGACAAGTGTACATTTGTGCATCCGCACAAGTTTCAGTAAGCATTTATTAAGACTTTGTTGCAAAATTGTAATCAACAATGATGTATTAATTTATTTTGGTGAGATAAGGGCTACACCATGAACATAATACTGTTTCTCAGTTAATTTGACACAGTATAAATATGCTTGTGCATGATACAATATATTATAGATATGTTTCACTTATTTGCCTTAACTGACTGTGTCTTTTTAGGAATGTGTAATATGACATATCAGTTTTATTTTGGCTTAAAATTCTTCCACACTGATTATAATATCTTCACAACATAGGAGAATATTTAGTGTATGCTCAATATATAACAAAGGTTGTTTTTGTGTGGTGATGAAGTAACAGTTTTGTTTCCATTTATTTAAGACCATTTCAAAACAAGAATTATTCTAGCATGAGAGATCACTTGTTTACCTGCAAAGAAAATTAATTTTCAGTAGAATTGAATAAGATTGTTATAGATTTTAATGCAGGTAAAAAACTCCATTTAGACCTGCTTGGGTAAGAGAGCAAATTCAGTGTTCAGCCATTAGTTTCCTGCTAAAGATAGTACCTAAAAGATGAGAGCACTGATTATATTTACCAGTGATGGTTAAATCATCTTATCTGAGACCATAAAACCAGGCGTGGGTGGAGGCAGTGGTTCAGTAAACCCCAAAAAGAAAAAGCACATACCAGAAACCGACCCAAGATTTATTTTTCTCCATAGTCTCCAGAAGGCTCTGTCTGATTATACAATGGATCTATCTGTATAATGTTGCACGTATTAATAATTCAAACATTTTACTGCACACGACATGTAGCTATACAAGGCACATGGGGCAGGTTGTGGGAAAGAAAGCTGTTTCAGTGTTTGGCATTTGTTCACATTTGTATTAAAAAGCAAGTATGTCACCTGGTCATGTGCTTTGGGGTTTTAAAGCAAATGCATCTTTCAACTGACTTTTATTTGTTACTACCAGGACCTGCCCCTTTTGGTCGTTACCAAGTTGGGAGCTCACTGACAGCTCCAGCCAGATCAAGCTCGGAAGCCCTGGGGATTAGGCTGGGGCAGCCTTGGAGGCGGGAGCCAGTCAGGAAGCTGAGCCCCACCAGCAGTTCCAGCCCCAGGCACCCGGTTGGGCCAGGGGAACCCTGGCAGTCCCGGGGCTGGGAGCCAGCCAGGGCACAGAGCTCCACTGGCAGCTCCAGCAATGGGCATATGGTCGGGACTAGGGGGAACCCCTGCAGCTCCAGCCCTGGGGACCCAGCTGGGGCCAGGAGAATCCCAGTAGCCTTGGGGCTGGAAGCTTGCAGGGAGACAGAGCTCTGCCGGCAGCTCCAGCCCCAGGGATGCAGTCACAACTGGGTGAACCCTGCCAGCCTCAGGACTGGGAGCCAGCCAGGGCGCAAAGGGAGCCAGCTGCGGCGCAGAGCGCTGCCAGCAGCTCCAGCCCCAGTGACCTGGCTAGCGTAGGATGGACGGATGGATGCCTCTCCTTTTATAATAATATATTGATACATAGTTACAGGGTTAATGAGGTTGCTTTATATTTCAAGGGTATCCGTATGGCAAAGGTGGTGCATTGAGGGAGCAAAATGATTGATGGCATTTTAACAAATGATCCTACTTTAACGCACACAGAATGGCAAAATCGTGGGAAATAGAGCTCATTTTACAGCGTAAATGGAAATGTGCAATATTTTACCAAAACAAAACAGCAGTTATGGAGCACTTTAAAGGCTAACAAAAGTGCTACATGACTGCTGTTTTGTTGTGTTAGAATACAGACTAACACGGCTACCTCTCTGTTAATACTTTACCAAGGAAGGCACTGGATTTCAAAGAAAATTAGTGGAGGTACTACCAACAGACATTCAAAAAGATGTCTGAGTTTGTCTAGTTCAGTGAACAACTTGATGGTGGCTTATAATTTTTAACAGAATGCTAATATGAAAGTGCCTGTTAGAAAGGCCTCTTTCTGAGTGGTATTGAGTGCCCACATCTCCCGTTAGAATGACGCTTAAAATAGTAAGAGGAAAACAGGAATTTGTAATTGGGGGATGTTTTGATGATGCATTATTCAGTAGATCTAGTCAGAAAATTTTAAAGGAAGCAGTTTTTAATGGAAAATGTGGGTTTGTCCAAACAGAAACTTCTCATAGCAATGTACTAGTTTCAATGAAACTTTAATCAGGAAGGATTTCTCAGGTCTTGGGGTGTGGGGGAGTTAAAAAGAAAGTGACCATAATCCCATAGTACTTGTGCCCAAGGCACTCACTTGGAATAAGGCAGACTCATGTTCCAAATCGCTGATCTGAATCAGGAAGAACCAGGGATTTGAACATGGCTTCCCCACATCCCAGGTGAAAGCACCAGCTCTACTAATCACTGGTTGAACCTTTCTAATCTAACATGCTCTCACCTGGTAACATCTGTAATCCAGCATGATTTTAGTTAGCCACATGACCTCTTATCATGGATGTGGCCAAGTTTCCTGTGGTCCCATAGAGTTTGTTTATAGTCACCAGTCCTGGCTTGTAGTGTTCTGCACTGTTATTTAGGTGTAATTTACCCCTAAATGTCTTTTCAGCACCCAGTAACCAGTGGAAGTGTTGGTAATGCTGTAAAACAGTACTGACCTCCCCGGTCTGGTAAATTCTCTCCTTCGGCACTGGTGAAGTCGCAAGGGTGCCAGAGTGGTCAGGTTCAGCCTGTTGCATGATAACACATAAGAGAGTGCTGTGTGATGCCCTTCTGTACAAGGCAGGCAAGTTTTCATACTGTGCATCAGTGCTTTTCTTTTTTTTTTAATTTTTTTATTTTTTGTGCCTCTACTTGCAGGTACCGAGTGCTGGCACCTCAGCAGCCCCAGCTGCTCCCAGGGAAGGTGGGGCGGAGGGAGCTGGCTGAGTGCCAGCTCCTCTTCTTTTACAAAAAAAAAAAAAAAAAAGAAAGCACTGCTGTGCGTTATATTTCACTGGTTGCAGTACTTCAGTCTGTAGTGGCCACTGTGTGGCCCAACCATTCTTTAATGTTCAGCTACCTTTTGATACACTATTTCCTTCCCGTGCCCTTTCAGTATGTGCTTTCCCAGACAGACTTCTGTTTGGTCTCTATCCAAAAAGAAGAGAACATTGACAGAATAATTACTCAGGCTTATATTTTGAAAAGATATTTTAATAGTTTCCTCTACAAATGGGAAAAGAATTTGTAATCTCCATAAAAGAAAAGAATATCTCCATAAATCCACTTTAGCTTTTCTGTTTAGATTTTTTCTATAAGATAGTTTAATAGCAGTTTTAACTGGGCTTGCTCTCTGTCCCTTGATTATTTAAGGTGTGATCATCCTTTTTTAAAAATTTTCTCAAATGTTCCTTGCTCCAGATTAGATGATATGGCATATATGACCTTATTCTGAATGCACACTGTTGTGCCAAAAGTATTTCTGAGGAACATAGGAGTGTGGGACTGGAGCAGGACAATGTATAGCTGGACTGTCTCTTCCAAATGTCTGTGTAACCTGATGGGAATTTCATTAGAAACCTATTTCAGAAATTAACTATACAGTTAGAAGGTTAACTACAACATTTAACTAACCTCTCTTTCTGCAGATCAAGTCTGTTACTACATATCCAACCTTCAGTAGACTGGCATAACAATTAATCACTGTCCTCTTTTAATAACAGCTCTGATCATATTAGCAGACCATTAACAGGTCTCTCCTTGGTTTTCTTTTGTCAAGATTAAATGCAACTGCCCACGGGCAGTCTTGAACCTGTGGAGCTTACAGCATGCACCTCTACAGTTTGAGCTGAAGGATAGCTGGCTCTCAGTTTAGGCTGTAGAGGACATTTATTCTTTCTCTCTGAAGTGGTCTGGGTACCACTACGTGGAACAGTTAACCACACATAGGTGTGTGGGCTATGTAAACATGTATTTTTTTAAAACTACTCTTCATCGGTTTCCTCTGGACTCTCAGTTTTGTCCCTGTGTCTCCTTATGTATGGCAGCCAGATCTGCATGCAGCACTCTGTGACACCTCACTAATTCAGAATAGATTAGAATAGTTGCTCTCTGTGACTTAGTTACAATGTGCCTGTTAATACAGTCCAGAATATTAACCTTGTTCACAGCTGCATCATATTGTTAACACATATTCAATCTGTATTCCACTACAACCTACCTTATTTTTCAAAGTAATACCACCTACCCAGTTAGCCTCAATTGTGTAGTTTTGCGTTTGAAGTTTTTTCTGTGCTAAGTATAGTGCTCTCCTCTTGTTACTGAATTTCATCTTGTTGATTGTAAGACCAGTTCTCTTGGAAATGAACATTAATTGACTCTAATGGCTATGTACAATAAGCAAGAGCTTTTCCTTGTGTTAGCAATGCCTGTGTAGTGAAGAGGGAAGACAAAAATCTTTTTTCTTAGCCTTTTCTATCCTCTTTCTTCTAACTTCAGTCTCTGTGACACAGGGAGGCATAGGTGGAGGGCCAGTTGAGAATACAGACTGTGTGCAGAAGCTGTATAGTGAACTGGGAACCCAAGACCACTCCTCTCAGCAACTCTCTTTTTTCCCCCAAATCTTTACTATCTACTCTTTTTTTTTAGGCTTTTCATTGTCCCTGTATTATTTTCAGGGATCAGATGTAACCAAGGTGCAGGGGGCAGTTGGTGGAGGGCCAGTTGAGAAGACACCTGCGGCTTTTTATAAAATCTTTCGTAATTCACTTACAGCTACAGTTTTTAAAAAGCAGTTCAGTTATAGAGGAAAGATTTCTGTGCATTTGGTGATATTTGTTGATTGCACTAGTTTTCCTTCCTTCCACCTGGAAAAATGGACATTACCAAGAGACAGGAATGAGGGCAATGCAACGTGGGAAGATGACATCAAATACCAGCAAAAATACCCAGAATTCTATGGGAATGAGGGAACTGTGGAATAGTTTCCCACAGTGCACTGCTGCATCTGTTTATCACTCTTAACTTGCCCTCATGTCACTGATACAACACTGTTCCCAATACATTAAAAGATGCATCAGTGTGTAAAATGAATGGCAGGGAAAAATCCATATAGGCTGTTACTAAGGGTTTTACCAGAATGTCAAGAAACTCTTCTAATCCTCTCTGAAGTTCTTCATTCCAGATGATTGGTTGGCTAGGAGTCACCTGATCTGCTCCACTCTTTTTTACTTTCTTCAAAACTGCTACTTCCAACAGATGCTTTTACCCGTGACCTTTTATGTTGGGAGGTGGAAAAGAAAGTAAGTCATACAAGGGCCTAGTCGCTTAGAAAAAATCACTGATATAGTATGACAATTTACACTAATTTAGGAACCCCTTTTTTTCAATTTACTCACATTGTCAGGTATTTTTCCCCTCTCCCCCCATCCTTGTCTCTATAGCAAACATGTCAGCTTGGTCCATTTTATATTTTTCATTTTTTACAATTATACCCAGGAATCAGACCTACTTTTAAATTTAACAAGTTTGTGAAATTTCTGCGATAGCTCAAGGTATCATACCAATATAGATTCCAACTTGTATCTCAGAAACCTCAAGGCATTTTGCATACACCACTGGAAGGTGGCAGGAGCATTCAAAAGCCCAAATGGAATATGCATACAACCCTCAGCGTATAATGAAAGATCTCATGAACCCTTGATAGTAGGCCTTGTTCTGTCTAGAACCAAGAAACATGGTGTCCCATCCAAGCCATCTAATGCTTTCTATATACAAGGAACGGCTTGACAATCTGATAGCATCTTTTGATTCACATCTTCATAGACAATGTGAGCCATAAAATACAATCCTTGTCCTATAAAGACAACTGGTAAAACGTAGAGAGAGAGGGACCCTAGTGACTTCCAAAGTCTTGTTAACATATTTCACATCATGTTAGAGGGAGTGGAGGACTGCTAGATAACCAGTCTATAGGAGTGGGAACCATGGAGCTTTATATGCATTTTTAAACTCTTGTCCTGGCCTTCCTTTGTAAAATCCCTGACTCCTTTCATAGCATACACTTGACCTCCTGCTTCTCCTTACTAATATGATCAAGATTAATTAGTAGCTTCCAGCCTGACACTTTAAAACAAGGGTGTGAACTGCCACCAAGAACAGTGTCACAGCTAACTCTCTTCACTTTTTACTCTCTCCTATTTCATGGCTAGGTCTTTTGAATTACTGCTTGGGTTATTTGTAGCCATTCCAGTTGGGTTGAAATATGGATTGGATTGTTAACTTTGTGATGCCCTCTGCGCAAAGGCAGTCTTATCAGGACACCCATAGACACTGACTCATTGGGTGCTTCAAAGTTCTCTCATGCGGCTCCATGAACTCTCTGACTCTGTTATATTGGAAAAGCTCTCTTTCACCTAGTGGTGTGGCAGTATGAATATCTGTGCATCCGTGTCCACAGACCTCCTAATTTAACTCCATTCAAATTAACCCAAAACCATTCTTCTTCTTGCCCCTAGGCACATAGACATTATTAGCTCAGCATGCTCCTTTAGTGTCAATGAGCAATTACATTTGTATCTGCAGTTACCATTCCTCTGTTCAAGTGCATCTGTACCAGATTTTAACATGTCTCATGGGTTTCTCAATTTCTTGTTTATTTTTGGCGATTGTCTCTCTGTGAGACTTTGAGGATGTTTGATCACATGAGGTCCCTTTGAAAAGAAAGGTTGTGGTTTCCCCTTCAATCCGCTCCCCTGGGTATCCTGTTAAAACTGCATCCAGATTGGTACGTCTCTTCACTTCCACACTGAAAAGAGTATTTATTTTGTATGTGCCTAGTTATTTAGCCAAGCAGTGGCTTCTTCAGAGGCGTGATGCAATTCTTCTAGACCATTGATGAACATAGCAGACATTCATCGACAATGCGCATCATGTGTTGCATCACAACTGCACACAGGGCTGTCATGAAGGCCCCAGCAATATTGGCTGGCTGCACAGAGACCTTGCCCACTTCAGAACCTGTTCAGTTCTGATGATGGGGTGTTTCAAGGTCAGGCAGGAAGATTGTGAAGTTGGTGACCAGGGACTGTTTGGGACTTCTAACAGTTATCTATTGCTCTCATCACAATGTTTCTGCCCTAATATCCTGGCGTGGCAGATGAGACCATAATGGCTGAAAGTGAAAGCAGTGCTTGCAAGTATCTCCTTTGTCTTCTGCCCGCCTTGCCTCCAAGGAACCACACCTAGTTCTGCTGTGTAGTTAATTTGTCTTAGCTGAAGTTGGGATGTCAGGGCAGCTGTCACATATCCTTGGTTAGTAAAAGGAAGTGTTCCCTGTAAAGGCAGCAAATTATAGTTTCAAGTTGCAGGTTATGACCTTGATGTTGGAAAGAATTACACATATTCTTAACTTTAAAATTGCACATATGTGTGAGCCTTTGCAGGAACTCAGCTTAAGATTTTGGCATGAATAAACTTTTATGCAGATATCATAAATTCCCACGGTTAATACATATTATTGTTCCAACAATTAGTCTTCACCTCTAGGAAAAAGATAACTCTTAATTATTGGAAGGTAAATTGGATCATATTACACCTCATGGTATTTTAGTTTGCAGTTCTGAAGTTTCCTCGATTTCTTTATAGGCTTACTTTATCTGTCGATAAATTTCTAAATTCTCAATATACTCCTGTGTCCTGTAGCTCCTAAATATTTTATTTACTCTCAGTACCAAGCCCTGGATATGTTATACCTGTGTGTGTAAATAAAGGGAGTGGCTGCTGAGCAATTTTGTTTTTTAAGAGTTGTAGCTGAAATATATGATGCACTTTGTAAAATTGTAAAAAATTATGTCTTTTTATGTGTCAAAACTTCTACAGCAATATTTTGTCCTGATTCTCACTCCACTTTCTTTGCATTATAAGTTTAAAATATTCTTTTGAGCTTTGTCTTTATTAATTAATATACTGACGATGGGAGAAGCAGCTTGCCAGTGAAGACGGGATGATATTCTAAATTTTTCTGCAAATGGAAGCATATGTTTGACCATGGAGCTTAATGGCACTTAATGCACAGTCAAAGAGAATACAGTAGAATTCAACATTAAGAGTGGAATTCAAAAATCATCAGTTGTACACCAAAGGATCATGAGACTGGCCCCCAAATCATGGAATTTTTTAAAAAATATTATATTGTGTTGTGTTTTTCTTTTGCTGTGGACCCCTCCCGTTCACTCCAATGTGTATGTGGCACCTAGTGATGTCAGCTGTCCAAATCTGAAGAGTAAGATGACTATTGGCTCCCATTTCAGGAACATTTATGGGCTCTAGGCTGGCACAGAGCTTCCAGTTTTCTACCAGACCTAAAAATTCTAATGAATCAATGCTCTGCCCCAGAAGCCTGATATTTCCCAATTCACAACAAATTATGTATTCCTCTGGCTCCACGTCTGCCCATCCCAGCAATAATTTACATGTGACCCTAGTCAACTATATTATTAATAGCTGTTTTTTTATCCAGGAGGTAGGGAAGTAGAAAAGGCAGCCAATCAAAGTGGTGTTTTCCCAGGCAGGGCCAAACATGACGTGTATGCTGACGCTCCTCATGTTGTCATTACAAGCCAAAACATTATTACTTGCAATGAAATTGAAAGAGTTGTCAATATTATATATTGAAGGAGGAAGACTGTAAAGTTCAGATCCTGTTCTTGAATCACACCCTCTAAATACAAATTTTGGGATATCTGGAGGTAGGGGTTTCATTTGGCACTTTATAGGTAAAAGACCCAGCTCTCCAAGTGAGATCATATATGGGTTCATGTGCAAAGTCTTGTTTGTTTCAAGCCTATTTGTGGTGTAGAAAAAACGGTCATCAGTTTGGTAAAGTCTTCATCTCACTATAATGTTATTGGCTGGAAATCATTCAGAGTGTACTTTAGAGAGAGAAATCTGGACCTTTCTCTATAATCATGAGCTGTAGTACATGAAATTCAGGAAGTAATGAGTTAACATAAGGGGAAAAGCGTTTTTTATTGGTTTTAATGGTTGAGTAAGTATTGCATTACACATTGTGTTCATGATAAAAGCTATTTTTGCAGTGATGTTGCTCAGAAAACAACTTAAAATATTAAAATCCTTTAAAAATGCTGTGGTACTACTGAGAAAGTAAGGCTTAGAGCATTCATAATGGAGTGTGTTTTTTAACAAAGATTTTTTTTTTTGGAAACAGTAATGATTTTAAAAATTTGGTAACAAGGACCCAGACATGCTCTTCCCCTTGTCATGTGCTCACTCCAAAAAATGAAGCATGGAAAGATTGGCCTTTCAATAGCTATATAACTTAGCTTTTAGGCCTGAAATTTCAGCACCAGCTTGTTTCCCACCATTGGACCTCACCGTAATCCAGCTGCAATATTGGAGGCTTATTGATTATAGGACAGCTGTATTGACAGATCCTTTTACGTCTGAAAATATACAGGATCCTCTGACCAGTCAGTAAGGTAACATAGGTAAAATAAATGTACCTATAGTTAATGTGGATCAAAATGTTTAGTCATCTGAGACAGGGATCCCAGCTTGTGGAGTAATCCAAAGACAAAGTTGGAGGTATGAATCTGAAATGCAGATAGTTTCTCCAGTCTTCTTCAAAGACTCACATTTCAAGAATTTGGCCATGAGATTAAGGCTGTGTCTACACTACCACCTTTCTTTGAAGGAAGGATGATAATTAGGGTGTTGGGAGTTTACTAATGAAGTGCTGCCGTGCATAGGCAGCACTTCGTTAAGCAAATCCCCCCCTTCCCCCGCGGCAACTCCAAAGTTTTAAACTTCGAAGTACTGGCATGCATTTAGCCTCAGCGCACCCGCCGGTACTTGGAAGTGCTGAGGCAACTGCAAAGTCCCCTTACTCTTCAAAATTTTGAAGTTGTCCCAGCACTTCAAAGTACCAGAGGGTGCGCCATGGCTATACACGTGCCGGTACTTCAAAGTTTAAAACTTTGGAGTTGCTGCGGGGGTGGGAGGTGGGGATTTGCTTAATTAAGTGCTGCCTACGCACGGCAGCACTTCATTACTAAACTCCCAACACCCTAATTACCATGCTTCCTTCAAAAGAAGGTGGTAGCGTAGACAAACCCTGCATGTCTTATCTCCATGGACTTTGTTAATAAATCATTTCTGAAGAGAGAAATTTACCTGCTAAGGAGAGCCACTCAGTATTTGTGTTTGTTATTTTAATATCGTGGTATTGCCTATGATTGCCAGTCAAGTATCAGTGTCCTACTGAGTGCTGTAAGGACAAGGAAAAAAGTGAACAGTCCCTGCCTCATAGTTAATAATCTATGAGTATATATTTACACTGTGGCTGGAGATGTAATTTCTAACTGAGGTTGAAGTATCCTGCTACCTCTATTTGAGCTAACACACTAAAAATAGCAGTTTGGCCTTAGCAGCAGTTCAGCCTAGTCACCACTGTACAATCCCATCTGAGATCCTAGATGTGTGTTCAGATGGCTGACCTGACCCCCCGTCCATGCCACCGCAGCTAGGTCTACTGACTGGTGTTGGGCCTGGGGAATAAATGAGGGAGTTGCTTCAAGGCCCAGCACTTTAAAGGAGTCTGGAGCTCTGCCTGCCTTGGTGCTACTTTGGTAGCAGCAGTGACTGGAGCTCCAGGCCCCTTTGAAATGCTGCAGCAGGGCTGCTCTGACTGCATGTGGCTGTGAAGGAGGCATGCTGGGGAGGCCAGTGCCACAGTCCATCTAAGGGCTGACTG
Source organism: Carettochelys insculpta (assembly GCF_033958435.1). Lineage (NCBI taxonomy): Eukaryota > Metazoa > Chordata > Testudines > Carettochelyidae > Carettochelys > Carettochelys insculpta. Next base: position 99,836,558 of record NC_134141.1, read on the forward strand.
CCCTAGGCTCCAGCCATTCTGCCCTTGTCACCACCCCTTCTAGAGTGCAGAGCCAGGCCTCCCTCCTAGCTTGCTGGGGGCTTGCTGTGACTACAGGCACTGCTGACCACCGCTAACCAGCTATTTTTAGCATATTGTCTGTTTCAAAACTAGCACATGTACATCTACTTGAGCTGGAAATTATAGCTTCAGGTATACTGTAGGGAAACCATTGGTGTTAGAAATGAAGCAAGGAGTGGAGGGCATACAGATATTTCTATATATTGAAATAAAAGGCCAAAATGTTGCTGAGAAACTACTTGGAAAATAGAGATTGGGGCAGCATAATGTTACCTATATTTCCTAATCTAATGATAATGATAAACACAATCCCTGCTGATGCATGTAAAATACTCTGACCAATGTCTGGGAATAGGATCAAGCACAAAGGGAGCACTTTATAAACAGTCAGGAAAGAAAAAGATATATTCTGAAAAGAAGCCTAGATTACCATTTTCTTCTGCAACATATGCTCAGCAAGGCAGAATCAAAGGAAGGCAATTTGCAATGCTGAAGACATGGTAAGATGAGAAAGGTTCCAGAAGGCTTATTTTATGTCCTGCTAAGGTTTGTGTGACTCTGTACATCATGGTATAGCTTTTCTATGCTGGGATTCTAGGTCAGCAAAAGTCTCCAGGACAAAATGAACATCAATTTGAGCAACACACTGAATAAAGCCATAGTTTTAATGGAGGATGGAACTTTTGAATTTTAATTTGTTATGTCTCACTAGAACATAATTGCATTATTTAAGAGGACTAATGTTGCTCTTATTTGATGCTATAGAACCATTCAAACAGTTGATGCTGTAGATTAAGTTATCATGAGGATAATGTCATTTTCCTTTAGTTTGTCCACAAAGATGAAAGACAAAATGAAGAGTTCAATTTAGAATGCAAAGTAAAGTAACATTTTAAGGAAGAGGAGCTCCTTTATTATGTGACTGAGCATGGGAAAATATTATTTCGTAACGGTTTGGCTGTATGCATTCTTAATATCTTACCACACACAGGCTACGTCTACACGTGAAGCCAACATCGAAATAGTTTATTTCGATGTAGCAACATTGAAATAGGCTATTTCGATGAATAACGTCTACACGTCCTCCAGGGCTGGCAACGTCGATGTTCAACTTCGACGTTGCGCGGCACCACATCGAAATAGGCGCTGCGAGGGTACGTCTACACGCCAAAGTAGCACACATCGAAATAAGGGTGCCAGGCACAGCTGCAGACAGGGTCACAGGGCGGACTCAACAGCAAGCCGCTCCCTTAAAGGGCCCCTCCCAGACACAGTTGCACTAAACAACACAAGATCCACAGAGCCGACAACTGGTTGCAGACCCTGTGCCTGCAGCATGGATCCCCAGCTGCCACAGCAGCAGCCAGAAGCCCTGGGCTAAGGGCTGCTGCCCACGGTGACCATAGAGCCCCGCAGGGGCTGGAGAGAGAGCATCTCTCAACCCCCCAGCTGATGGCCACCATGGAGGACCCGGCAATTTCGACGTTGCGGGACGCGGATCGTCTACACGGTCCCTACTTCGACGTTGAACGTCGAAGTAGGGCGCTATTCTGATCCCCTCATGAGGTTAGCGACTTCGACGTCTCGCCGCCTAACGTCGAAGTTAACTTCGAAATAGCGCCCGACGCGTGTAGCCGCGACGGGAGCTATTTTGAAGTTACTGCCACTACTTCGAAGTAGTGTGCACGTGTAGACGCAGCTACAGAGATGCAAACACAAAGAGAAAAACAACAACAACAAAAAGTCCAATTACCCTCCCCCCCTCACGCATATTAAAGTACTCAATGACTGTGTCAACATTTTGGGAGATTACTAATGAAGTGCAGCAATGAATATGCAGCACTTAATTAGGCATATTCTCCCCCACTGTAACTTTGAAGTGTCAAACTTCAAAGTGCTAGCATGCATGTAGCTGCGGGCACGTCGGAGTGCTTCTACTCCCCAAAATTTTGAGCAGTAAAGGCATTTGGAAGTAGCATGGGCACTTCAAAGTGCCCGGGGCTACCCGGCATGCCAGCACTTCAAAGTTTGACACTTTGAAGTTGCCACGGGGGAGAATTTGCCTAATGAAGTCCTGCATGTTCATTACAGCGCTTCATTAGTAATCTCCCATCACCCTGATTACCATGCCCCCTTTGAAGAAGTGGGCAAGTGTAGACATAGCCAATATAAGAAGAGACATGCTGGGTTAGCACAAAGGTCCATCGAGCTCAGTATTCTGTCTTCCAGCAGTGGCCAGTGCCAGATATTGCAAAAGGAATGAACAGAACAGTTAATAATCAAATCATGTAGCCCTTGTAGTCCATTCCCAGCATCTGACAAACAGAGGCTAGGGATGCCATCCCTGCCCATCCTAGCGAAAACCCATTGATGGATATATCCTCCATGAATTTATCTAGTTCTTTTTTGAACCCTAATGGTCTTGGACTTCTCAACATCCTCTGACAAAGGTGTTCCACAGGTTGACTGTGCATTTTATGAAGAAGTACTTTCGTCTGTTTTAAACCTTCTGCCTGCTAATTTCATTTGGTGACTTCTGGTTCTTATGTTATGGGAACAAGTAAATAATGCTTCTTTATTTAGTTTTTCCACACTAGTCGTGATTTATAGGCCTTTATCACAGCCCCCTTACTCATATTCTTATCCAAGCTGAAAAATCCCAGTCTTTTTAATTTCTCCTCAGATAGCAGATGTTCCATACTCCTAATGATTTGTTTGCCATATTCTAAACCCATTCAAATTCCAATATACCTTTTTCTCAGATGAGGCAACCACGTCCGCACATAGTACTCAAGATGAGACTATCTGAAGTGGATAATTAATTACAATATGTGCTCGTTTACCATAAGTAATTTTCCAGTTTAGTTTTTCTCACCTTTTTTACCCATATCCACTCAGATGGAATTAGCTCCCTTTTACCACTCCCATCTCTGTATCCTTTCTGTTTCCTTTTCTTTCCCTTCATGAATCTGATTGAGCTGCAACTCACAAAATCTTATGCTATAATAAAATTGTTAGTCTTTAAGGTTCTGCCATACTCATTGTTTTTTTCAAATCAAAGTGACCAACAGAAGAGTGTGTGTGTGTGTGTGCGCGCGCGCCTGCATGCATGCTGGGAGAGGGTGGAAAGAGTGAAGTTTTAATACTTGTTTTCTGTTTCTGCTCCACCACAAAATAGTGATGGAATAAACTTTGACCCAAATCCCTTCCTTATATAAAAAGTCTGTGTGTAAGGAAAATCGGGTGTTGTGGTAATAGAATTCCTAGACCCGGGTTATTACTTGTCTGCAATCTCAGTGTTACATCAGGATGCTGAGGGAAAAGTGGCCAACAGACGTGCTCTACATATGCTGTGGATCCAAAACCATCTAGAGCATTTAGGCACTGTGGAAACCCCCACAGAACACAGATCTATTCAGCACTGCAGGAGAAGATTTAATTTCTCTAGATTCTGTTTTCTGCCTTATGCATTAAATCTGCACTGCTTCTACAGGATTCCAGGAATTTGTCATGTTTATTTGGCCCAGCAAACTTGTTTTTGCTGTGATGAGTAAATTAAAGCATTGTTTGATAGCTCCAGCAAAGAGGAATCCCAACAATATCTTTTTTCCTCCCAATTAACCATTTGAGACAGGAACATGGTGAGCAAGAAGGAAAGCATATATTTTAAAATAGAATTGGACAGTAGTGGAGATTTGATAGGGGGAGTAGATGCAGGAAAATGGTAGAGCCTGCAATGCAGAAGGCTTACACAGCTGATGATAGTGAGAACACGAGAGGGGACAGTGAAGAGAATGGGGCATGATAAACGTAGATCAGACAGAGATCAATGTTCAAGTTTAGAGATGTGTTGCTTAATAAAATGAGATCCAGGTTTATGACTGTAACCCATAGGCACTAACACAGTACAAATAACAATAATCCACCCAGGGACCACGAAGAGCAGTCAGTTTGGAAGGTTGAAGCTTCCTGTGGGGTAGGAGATTTCCTTTTGATGCAACCTTCAAAACTGGAGTTGTGTGCTCTTCATGGAAAATAAAGAGTCTTTATTGTAAGAAGAATGGATTGTCTTGTCCCCTTGGTCTAAATTCCTTCTGTTGAGATAGGTACAGTTTAGCTGTTGCCTTCATCATTCCCTCCCAAAGTAGAAGCTGCATTTCATGCATGTTTGTGCTGTGTGTGTGTATGTGTGTGTGTGTATTAAATATATATATATATGAAATACGTTATGATTTTTGTATGAAAGTCCTATGTAAGTGTGAAAAATATGATAATTATAGGGAGCAAAGTACTAAATCCTGTGGAAATTTTACCTTTTCTTAAGAAATGTGACTGGTTTCATATATCAGAAAAATCCATGCTGCACTTCATGATGGATACCTTCAGATGAGGAATGCTGTTGTCATGCCACAGGAAAAATAGTTGATGGTCCAGTTAAAAACAAATATTTAAAACAAGATTAGCATAATCTGGAAATTGAAGATGAGAGAATAGGGCTTTTCAGTAAATGTTGGATGGCAAGTATTTGATATGAATACACTAAGGTACTGTATGCTTATTCAAAAATTAATCTGCTGGCAATGTAAGTGCTAACTTCTGTCATCTGGAATGAAGATGAATGGGTTGCATGCTCTTTTGTAGCCAGCGTGTGCACCTGTAAAATATGAAGTTGGATTTCTGCCACTGAAGGGCTGGGGAATTGTGCTTAGAAAAATGTCCAAAAATCTAAACAATGGGAACTCAGTGTGTTTTCATTCCAGTTCACAGCAGTATATAAATAATTGAATGGTTTTCAAACTTTGTTCTTTTGCCAGTGGGGTCTCCAGACTATGCCTAGGATTTCCAAAGGGGTTCACACCTTCCCTTCAATTTTTTTAGGAATCTGAAAATGGGAAAAAAGGTTGAAAAAACACTGCTTAGTTCTTCCAGAGCTCTGTGGGGTGCTTCCATATTAGAACAGCTGGATTTAGAGAGAGTGCCTATGTGTCGTGGCATAGCCACACAGCTGCGGCAGAGCACCAGTGGGAAATGTAAAAAAGATTTCAATTAACATGCTCAGTTAAAGAGCATGGAGAGAAATCCCTTTCCTACCAGGACTGCAGAAGAGAGGGGGCTTCTACCTGAGTGTTTTAGGTCATGATTACAGATTTCCCTTCTCTAGGCTCTCTCTTTCTCCAACCCAAAAGCACTGTATCATGGCACAAATAAACTGTCATGGTAAGACTTGGTTCCCCTGCTTCTGAGAACTTCTCATGGCCCTTTTGCAAGTATCAGGATTTGACCCTGTCCTAGGGCTATACTTGTGCTGACCATCAGGATCACTTGAATAGTTATTTCATCCAGAGTCATTCTGTGTTCTCATTGTTTAAAAGTCATTATTATTTTCCTCAAAACTCCGTGATCAATCTGTTGCCTCATTATTTCATACGATGGCATAAATAAATAAAAGATAAAGTGATCATGAGATTTCTTGTTCTTCTGTGTATTTAAGAAGCACAATCACAGAGGCTACGTCTACAGAGCAGACTATTTTGGGATATTAGAGGTATCCTGAAATAGCTATTCCAGATCTTTGACATGTGCTCGTCATTTAAAAACATTTTTGGAATAATGGGCATGCTGTTTCAGCATTCCTGTATTCCTTGTTGCAAGAGGAGTAAGAGATGCTTTGAAATAGCACATTATTTTGACACTGGGCATTGTTTAGACAGCACCAAATGCTAAAACAGCACATTTCAAACTACACTCGAAATAAGCTATGCAATGGGCACAGTGCAAATTGTGTAGCTTATTTCAAGTTTAGGCTGCCATGTAGACATAGTCAAACACAACAATCTGTGCAAAGAGACCTGAAAACACAACATAACACCACATTCTCCTTCCAGGAGTATGAGAAAATGATGTCAACTAGTGATAGAAGTAGAAAAGAGAAATGTCCATTAGCTGCATTTTGCAAAATGAAATGCATGCTAGCCAATGGGCTGGATTCATTCTGCTATCATGAGCTACAGACACTGTAAAGACCCACACATCTCCTAACACAATGTAAAGATAAATGTTTTGTTCTTCTTCAGAAGTTTTCTGCAGGTACACTGGAGGTCTGTTTCTATTCCTATTCCGTATGTCTCAACAAGCTGTCTCAGCAGCCTCAAAATAAAACCAGGCTGCAACTTCCATAATACACTTGCCATTTAAATATTTTACATACTTGCTTTTTGTGTCTGTGCACTTCATGTTCTAGCTCTCCATCAAGCCTCGTACCTTCAGTGCAATGGCACAAGGGAGCAATCTCTAGCACAGCTTAACTTTGATGTCAAACATGATGGAAATGGCAGCGCTTAAAACATGGGGAGCAGGTCGCACAGTGACTCCTTACAAGTTACAGTCTAGGAGGCTTGATAGTGTTTTTTAGCCAAATCTAAGTAACAGACGACCTCTATTACTACTGCTCCTTCTGTGTTAACTGTCACCAGGGTAACATTCATCACAATAACACCTCAGGAAAATATCAGCAGTATATCCATTCTAGCTGCTAACCTGAAAGAAACCAGCCACTCTACTGAACGGCTTGCTCTACTTAACAAACCATTACAAAACTCACATCTGTTGCAAAGATAATATGTAGTAAGCTACTTGCAGTAAGGGCAGAGAATGTTGCAAGATATATGTGCCTATGTAATTCAAACCAGAAAACAATCTCCTGTCAGATTGTGAAGAACAGAGGGCAAGCCATGATATTCCTGACCACAGGTCAGGGAGAGAGAGGCAGGGTGAAGACATCATCAGTGAGCAGAGGAGAGATCAGTGGCAAAAAGACGTAATTTGGAAACTACCTCTCTTTAGGATGTGCAGTGCTGCTAATATTGTGAAAGGCACGCAATTACCATGGTGCAAGGTCACTCCAAAAAGTCCCAATGATGCAAAAGACTGAAGTATCTTGCAGGATGATGGGACTGTATTTTATGTATTTTGTTGTTTTAACTTTAATCCTAAAAAAGAAGCTTATGTGACAAAGATTAGGTTCCTTCATTTGTACAGTGTGTAGCAGTCCGTTTGTGTCACTCAGAGGAAACACAGACTACTGAGGTGACTAGGAACACTGAACAGAGGGAATGTGTGTCTGAGGCCTGAGCCTAGGAAGCTTATCTCATTTTCTTCCAGTTAGCTTCAGAGCCTAGTTACTGCACAGTTAAGGGTGGGAGTTGAAACCTGGAGGGCCTGATCTGTGATTCTGTTTTGAGACAAAACTCCCACTGAAATCAAGCAGGGTTTTAACAGTAAGAAGTACAGAATCAGGCCACAAAAAGTCAGGTATTCTCAGTTAAAGGACCTGTAAAGTCATAACTTCATGATTCCGTGTTACATGTGTTTGATGAGGGTCCTTATATTATCACAAAATACCTAGACGAGACTGATACCAGTTACTGTGTGCCTGAGTTTAAGCATGTATTTTTATGTTCCTTTATTGTATCATTTTTTTCTCCTGTCTTTCTGTCATCTAGGGACAGGGGAGTTGTGTTTTCTGCATACAATGCCCATGCTTTAAATCTTGACAGTTTAAATTAGTAAATGCTATTTTGAGATATGGTATAGGGGAAACGTCAATCACTCTTTGCTGGATCTACTGTTGTTTCAAGGCAGCAAGGATTATGGTGTTTTTGCTGAGAAGCTGGAGGGAGAGTACAGTACTTCAAGAGTTTAGGATTGAGTGGTGATATGGCTAACACCTTCTTTTTAGGAACTTTTTGCTTTCTCTTTCCCCCCAACGTGACTCCTGTCTTTGACCCTGTCCATCCTTGTGGTGAAATGGAAGGACTGGTAGTTTGTGTTTGCTATATGAACTATATAGGGTATGAGAGTGGGGTGGGAGAAATGTATGTTTGCGAATATATTGAGAGTGAAGGTTTATTGTTTGTATTGTGAATCTGAGGATAAAGTGAGATATCTTTTATCATTTGTTCTAGTTTACAACTTAGTGTTTGAGGAATAGTTCCTACAAGGGAGATCTGCAAGCTGAATGAGGTATTTTTTGAGGTAGGCGCTTTATTGACTTCAATGGAGCTATGATAATTCAAAGCAGCCCTTTGTCAGTCTAACATTGGGAAGATTGGGACCTGTGATGTCTCAGGACAGTAAAACCTGTTTATATATGACTTCCTGGGGGCTAGTTTAGCCTTTCTCACAAGGAATATTTTCTTGCTTGTGGTCTGGACCAAATGATTTTTTAGGTTACATGGCTAAGTTCATACATTTTCCAGCCAGAAGGGAAAAACCTTGCGGTCTCCTTGTTATCACGTTGTGCAGTGATAAGATGCAATAACACCTGCCTGTCAAGTTATTCTGTATTTTCCTATATATATTATTTGTGCGTTCAAAAATGTTGCAGCCTATGTATCTCTCTTTTCAGTCGAAGTCTGAAAATTACCTTTGTGGTATCGTTGGCAAGTCAAGAGAATCCTGAAAATAATGCATTAGGGTAAAGTTATCAAGGCAAACTTGAAAAGTTTTTAAGCACAGCCAGTGGACGTTATTTAACTTTAAAGTATTACAATTATGCCCTTTAATAAGAGGTTGACATTTTTTAAAAAATTAGGTTGCTATGTTATTTTTTCAGTGCCTGTAAAGGTAGGAATATAATTAATGCACATGTATTATGTAATTCCTGAAAGCTGTACTGATGTTAAAAAATGCATTTGGTTCCATTTTGTTTTTGCAATTTGCTTTTTTTTTTTTCCAGTTGGGCTTCATAATCTTTTTGTATAGAGAAGCAAATTCCTTCCAGCCCAAAAAGTATTCATTTGGCAACAGCATGTGGCAATCACATAATCTAGAATATCAGAGGAATGTTTTGTCTCACTGTCACTACAGTCTTATTCTGCAGCTGTAAATATCGTAACTAACTATATATTGTAGAACTAACAATGTATAGCTTGTTTGTAGCAAGCAGTGAGTGAACTGAAAATGAGAAATGGATTATTTTATTTAGGAGTGAAAATGAGTGGACATTTTCATATTAGTCTATTTGTATTTATAAATACACAGTTTCTGTACATTAGCTTTGAAGATAATTTGATTTTGGCAACAAAATTCTCACAAGGCTTTCTTGGACTTGTCACAATTCAAATTCTGCAACTCCCTGTTTTTCCTCATCTGCAGGTTTAATCACAGTTCAAATTCTGTGTTTATAGAGCTCCCTGTAGAAATTCTGGACAAAATTTTCAAAGATTGATTCTTAAAGTTCTGTTACTAATTCCATGAATATGTCATGCTTTTGAAACACATGGAGCAACCCCAGCTCCCAACTGAGTCCATGGGAATTGATGGATGTTCAGCACTTCTAGGAAATTAGGCCATTTAAACACTATGAATAAGGTGCCTAGTTTTGGAAATTGTGGTCCCAGGATCTTACACTGAGTTTATCCCTCCAGTATATGAGTTCCTCTTTGTAACAGCCAAGACCTTGTTGTTAGGATGGGAAATAAGGCGGGTGCAATTATGGGAAGCCTTTCTACTGAATTAGTTATAGCTGTGAGCCAAATTCTTTTCTTAACTGTTCTGTGAGGAGCCATCATACTATAGCCCAGTGGGGCATTAGAGATTAGATTGTATTGTAGAGGGCAGCTTTATAAATGTTTCTTGGAGAAGTTTGCAGGAAGACATTCATGTGCAATATACAGTGCAGGTGTTCCAGATCCTGTTCTTGAACGACTTCACCAGAGTAAATGGATTTACGTCCATCACCAGGGATCCTAGATATCAATTTGTCCTGGAAAAACACAGTCGGTTTGGGCTTTTAGAAAATCTTTAGTTTTTACATTTTGTGAAAAAATAATAATGGATAACAGTAGAAACTTATTTATCTGAGACTCCATTATCTGGCTGTCTATATTAACCAAACTGAGGCTGTCGGCTGGTGACATCACAGCTTACATAGGTATATTGGTGAAAGGTAAGAAATGTAAATCACAGTTCTCTACGTTTTATTTGGTTATTGTGATTAATGGCACTGATAGGCTTCAAACTTGCTTAAAATTGTAAATGTCTATTATATATTTTGTTTAACTAATGTTTGTGTGTGTTGTGGCTACAGAAACTAAAATTTAAAATTTCATTTTAATCAAAGAAAAACAGATTTTTATGTTTGCTTGTTTGTTTTTAAATCAGAGAATTTTCTGTTTTTTTAAAACCATGGAAAACTAGAAACCCTGGTTATCAGAATAACTGAATAAGGAACCGTAGTTTCTCCTCTGTTCTTGAGATATGCCATAACTATTTAATTTTAAGGGCTTTTCTTCATATGTTCATTTAAAGCAAGATGTGTAGTTTTCTTCTCCTTTTTTTGTTTTGTTTCCTATCACTATAAAAAGGACTGCAATCAGTGCAACAAAGTTTAAATTTTCTGCTCATGTATTGAGAAAACAGAAAACAAAGTGAGTTGTTGCCACTGTGCATTATCTGAAAAATATATACCAATAACAAAGTAATAAATATTTAGCTCAGACAGAAACACTCACTGGTTCTAGGGAACATTGGTATTTTTAAATCCTCTATGCACTTTTACCTTAGTTTTCTGCTGGGAATGAGGAACAAAGTTTTGGGGAGTGCACCTCTGCTCGCTAAAACTCTGCTTCCCGCCAAAAAAAGCCTGCCTGTTCTTCAAATGAAAATAATTGAAAGCATTTTCATCATTTAAAAAAACAAACAAACAGTTTTTGTTTGTTCAAGACGGTGTTTAGGTTCAAGATGCTTATTGTCCACTATCACAAAAAAGGATCTTCTATATCATGTGGCTGACTTTATAGTTTATTTTTTAATTTTTATTTTAGTAAAAGCCAGTCTTGCACCTGCACAAAATGTGTCAGGATCTAAATTTCCATAGCTTCTTTAAGCAATGACTAAGCATCTAGAAGCGTCTTAAGCGATAAATACTAAAGGGAGAAAGTTGAAAGATGTCCAGCTAGATATTAGGAAAGATGTCAAGATGTCCTGGCTTAGATTGTGTGTGTGTGTGTTGGGGGGGCGGGGAATGGGGCATGTATAAGGGCTATTTTGAATACTGTGGTAATGTTTAGTTAATAGGGAGCTTGAAACATCTTTAAAGTTTTTTTCCAGTTGAACTTTACTTCTTCTCCTCTTTGCTTCCCAGTATGCTCATCGAATAGTTTTGTCACATCACACCAGGAGTGGTGTGGCTTCTCACCCTACTTTGTATCTCTTGTGATGTATTGGGGGCCCCACTTTTTTGTGTGCTTGTGAGAGGATGGGCAGCAAGGGGTGGGGCGTCTACTGTTGAAGGATTCATATAGCTTTACGAACAACCAGAAGTCCTGTGGCACCTTATAGACTAACAGATATTTTGGAGCATAAGCTTTCATGGGCAAAGACCCTCTTCATCAGATGCGTGAGTTGGGGGGGTGGTTTCAGAGGGGTATTTAAAGAGTGGGGGCCCAGTAAAAGGGAGAGCTGGAGCTGACAAGTTCTGTTCAGCAAGGTGGAAATGGCCCTTTATGAATAGTGCTTATCAAAAGAGGAAAAAACAAGTCAGATCAGACAGGGGGATATGACCCATTGTCAGGGTCTAATGGGGAGATATTAACACCCAGGGCAGAGAAGATGTTTTTGTAAGCTGCGAACTACTCCCATTCTCTGTTTAATCCTTGGTTAATGGAGTCAAATTTTCAAATAAATATCAGCTCAGAGATTTCTCTCTCCATCTGATTTTTGAAATTTCTTGAAGGGTGGCGGTCCTGAAGCAAAGAAATTGATAACTAAGAACTATTGATAATGGGCCATTTCCACCTTGCTGAATAGACCTTGTCAGCTCTGGCCCTCCCTTTTACTGCTCCAAAATATCTGTTAGTCTGTAAGGTGCCACAGGACTTCTTGTTGTTCTCAAAGCTACAGACTAACACAGCTACCTCTCTGATACATATAGCTTTACCACAGCTGGCTCTGTGTTACCCAGTGGTGCTGTAGAGTATGGTAGTCTTATGTGGATTCATTTTTTTGCTCCAGATGAGGCAAAGGCCAGATTTACCCCACTGGCTCTCCTAAAACCAAAAGGAAGTGGAAACAAGTTAGTCAGCTTTCCTTAAAGATATTAGAATATGAGGTGCAGGGTAAGCTTGGGGTGAACAGGTCTAGCAAATGACATCAGGGCATGAATAAAACTTGGTGATTCTTCAAAACAAAAAGCAGTCAAGTAGCACTTTAAAGACTAGCAAAATGGTTTATTAGGTGAGCTTTCGTGGGACAGACCCACTTCTTCAGACCATAGCCAGACCAGAACAGACTCAATATTTAGGACACAGAGAACCAAAAACAGTAAACAAGGAGGACAAATCAGAAAAAGATAATCAAGGTGAGCAAATCAGAAAGTGGAAGGGTGGGGGGGAAGGTCAAGAATTAGATTGAGCCAAGTATGCAGACAAGCCCCTATAGTGACTCAGAAAGTTCCCATCACGATTTAAACCATGTGTTAATGTGCCGAATTTGAATATAAAAGCCAGCTCAGCTGTTTCCCTTTCCAAAACGGTGCGATCTTGTGAGAGCTTCACTTTCCTTCTTGGGCTAGCAGAGGAAGGGGCTGTGTGAAACTAAAGTGAGGTGACATTTCTTTTTTTCTATGCTCATAACTGTTCCTTTGTGGCCAATAAGCTGTGTGGCCTTTTCCTTTGTTCATTTGGCCAAGGGTAAATGAATAAGGACTATACATTGCTTGGGTGAAGCATGTCTGTGTATGGCCGTGTCTTCTGCCACATCTGCACTGAATAGCAACAGGAATACTCTCTTCTCCTCCCACTCTGACAGACGGATAAAACTTACTTTACGTCTAGAAGAGAGGAGAGCAGGCAGCTGAATTGGAAAATGCTCTATATTCGCTGAAATAATTATTATAATGTCAAAGATTATTAATTATTAGCATGTAAATGGCACAGGCTGAAAATGCGTCTGTTCTTAATAAACAGTATGCCAAATGGGTGAGAGTGCAGTAGTGTTCCTGTGCTTAGCAATTAATGCCTGAGGAGATGGGTTCTACTACTTATAGCCCTTACTTCAAATGCCATTTCCACCAGTTACATATGTATGAAATTAACTCACTCACAGAGAGGGATGATGCCCTTTTGAAAAGGTGGTGCGTGTTCAAAAAACTGCAACGTTATTAACATAATATTCAAATTTTAAGTCAGATGTCAGGCTCTGTAGAACATAAAATATAAATGAGCGATCATGTACATATTGCTTTTTGGACTTTTACACTAGGGTCAACAAAAATGTATATCTTTCAATGGAGAAATTTGTATTTGAATTTCATTTTCTTAAATATCTCAAAAATCACTGCTAATGAGAGTGCTATTTCTCTTATCCTGGAAGTTGACTTTACATTACAGCTTCTGAAGTAGAAAGCGAAATAGAATCATAGCAATCATGAACAGAAAAATTGAAGCACAATGACTAGTCTTCCTGATTTTTTTCCACTTTCAGTTGGTTTGTTTTGCCTTATCAGCTGCACCTTAATTTGTTTAGAAGTGTCAATGTTCATAACACTTGCATCTTTGCTTTAAGACATTGACTGTAATGAAATCTTACCTGCAAGGGGTAAGGAAGAAGTTTTCCTCCAGGACACTATTGGCCAGATGTATTCTGGTCTGGGGTGTGTATTTTTTATCCCCGGTGCATCAGTAATTGGCCATAACTGGTGATGGGAACCCAGACAGGGTGGACCAGTATTCTGAGATGGTTGAAAGAATCCTGTTTTATATCCCTTGTCTGTGTCTTGTTTTATATTCACAGTCAGAGTGATCACCAGATACATGGTCAGGAAGAATTCCTTCCCACACCCCCATTTCCCAAGTCAGATTGGCAGGAATTTTGAGTGGTTCTCCTTTTTGGCAGCATAGGGTGTGGTTCCTTTTCTAGGCTCATCAGAATCACACAGAATCATATGGCTGGAAGGGACCTCAGGAGGTCATCTAGTCCATCCCCCTGGTTCAAGCAGGATCAACCCCCACTAAGTCATCCCAGCCAGAACCTTCTCCAGCCGGGACTTAAAAACCTTGATGGATGGGGAATCCACCACCTCTCTAGGCAGCGCATTCCAATGCTTCACCACCTTCCTGGTGAAGTAGTTTTTTCCTAATATCTAACCTACACCTCTCCATCTTCAACTTCAGACCATTAGTCCTTGTTCTGTCATCTGACACCACTGAGGACAGTTTCTCACCTCCTCTTTAGAGCTCTCCTTCAGTAAGTTGAAGGCTGCTGTTAAATCACCCCTAAGTCTTCTCTTCTGTAAACTAAACAAACCCAAATCTCTCAGCCTGTCCTCATAGGTCTTGTGCTCCAGACCCTTAATCATTTGTGTTGCCCTCCACTGAACATGCTCCAGCAAATCCACATCCTTTTTATACTGGGGAGCCCAAAACTGGACACAGTATTCCAGATGTGGCCTCACCAGTGCCGAATGGAGGGGAACAACTACTTCTCTAGATCTGCTCGAAATGCTCTTCCTAATGCACCCTAGTATGCCATTAGCCTTCTTGGCTACAAGGGCACACTGTCTACTCATATCCAGCCTTTCATCCACCATAACCCCTAGGTCCCTTTCCATCCTACTGCTGCTGAGCCAGTCGGTCCCCAGCCTGTAACAATGCTTGAGATTCTTCCGCCCTAGGTGCAGGACTCCACACTTCTCCTTATTGAATGACATCAGATTTCTTTTGGCCCAATCCTCCAATTTGTCCAGGTCACTCTGGATTCTCTCTCTACCCTCCAATGTATCTACCGCTCCCCCTAGTTTTGTGTCATCCGCAAACTTGCTGAGGGTGCAATCTAGTCCCTCATCCAGGTCATTAATAAAGATGTTGGATAACACCGGCCCCAGAACCGAGCCTTGCGGCACTCCACTTGAAACCGACTGCCGTCCAGATATTGAGCCATGGACCACTACCTGTTGGGCCCGACCATCAAGCCAGCTTTCTATCTATCTTATAATCCAAGGATCCAATCCATATTTCCTTAACTTACGGACAAGAATGTTGTGGGAGACCGTATCAAAAGCCTTGCTGAAGTCAAGGTATATCACATCCACTGATTTCCCCATGTCCACAGAGCCTGTTACCACATCATAGAAGCTAACCAGATTGGTCAGGCAGGACTTGCCCCTGGTGAATCCATGTTGGCTACTTTTGATCACTTTTCCCTCTTCCAAGTGCTCCAAAATGGATTCCTTGAGGATTCCCTCCATTATTTTCCCAGGGATTGAGATAAGGCTGACTGGTCTATAGTTCCCTGGATTGTTCTTCTTTCCTTTTTTAAAGATGGGCACTACATTTGCCTTCTTCCAGTCATCTGGTATCTCCCCCGATCTCCAAGGCTGTCTCTACAGTATCCCAAAAACTTTGAAATGGCCATTTCGAAGTTTTGGGCTAGTGTAGACATAGCCCAAGAGTCATAATGGCCAAAGGTTCAGCAATGACCTCTGCCAATTTCCTCAGTACCTTTGGGTGCATTAAATCCAGACCCATGGACTTGTGCACATCTAGTTTTTCTAGATAGCTCAGAACTTGTTCCTTCCCCACAGATGGCTGCCCTCCATCTTCCCATACTACATTGTCTAGGACCGTCATATGGAAGTTGACTTTGTTTGTGAAGACTGAGGCAAAAAAAGCATTGAGTACTTCAGCTTTTCCTACATCTGTCACTTTCACATCAGGGCATATCTCATTTAATCAATTCCCTGTCATTGCATCAGTGCCCCAGGCATTGATGGAGCCTTGGACTCTCCTGTTCTCTGCCTATGACAACTAAGTAATTTGAGTTCAGTACTTGGGTATCTAGTTTAAATTTAGTAGCCCATGATAAGTAAGGAATCAGACTAGATGATCGAATGATTCCTTTTGGCCTTAAACTTTAATTGTGGAATAATTGTGGAATACTTCATAGATGTTAGTGATAAGAATTAGATCTAATAGAGTATCTGCTGCATCTCCCTCTCAGTGCAGGATTATTGCCTGAAAAACATTTTCAGGTGCTTTCCAGGTTAGTAAATGTGTCTGTATGCACGTGTCCAGGCAAAGCATAAATTTATAAATGTATAAATTTTCTCTCTCCACTAATTACCTAATATCTGTGACTTCCCCTAGTCCTTGTCTGTCTCCACTCCTTTTGCCCAGTTAACTCACAAGGGCTACGTCTACACGTGAAGCCAACATCGAAATAGCTTATTTCAATGTAGCAACATCGAAATAGGCTATTTCGATGAATAGCGTCTACACATCCTCCAGGGCTGGCAACGTCGATGTTCAACTTCGACGTTGCGCGGCACCACATCGAAATAGGTGCTGCGAGGGTACGTCTACACGCCAAAGTAGCACACATCGAAATAAGTGTGCCAGGCACAGCTGCAGACAGGGTCACAGGGCGGACTCAACAGCAAGCCGCTCCCTTAAAGGGCCCCTCCCAGACACAGTTGCACTAAACAACACAAGATCCACAGAGCCGACAACTGGTTGCAGACCCTGTGCCTGCAGCATGGATCCCCAGCTGCCACAGCAGCAGCCAGAAGCCCTGGGCTAAGGGCTGCTGCCCACGGTGACCATAGAGCCCCGCAGGGGCTGGAGAGAGAGCATCTCTCAACCCCCCAGCTGATGGCTGCCATGGAGGACCCGGCAATTTCGACGTTGCGGGACGCGGATCGTCTACACGGTCCCTACTTCGACGTTGAACGTTGAAGTAGGGCGCTATTCCGATCCCCTCATGAGGTTAGCGACTTCGACGTCTCGCCGCCTAACGTCGAAGTTAACTTCGAAATAGCGCCCGACGCGTGTAGCCGCAACGGGCGCTATTTCGAAGTTAGTGCCGCTACTTCGAAGTAGCGTGCACGTGTAGACACAGCTAAGTAGAGCAGTAGAACTGGAGCCTCTAAACAGACGTTTTGGTTTCAGTGGATGTGGTGGATTGGCTGAAATGGAACAGGGGTGGGAGAGGATTTTAGGCCAATCCAAAACCTTCCTTCTACACTTCTGATGTTTCTTGTCCTATGTGATGAGACAGGAATTAAGACTTACTAAATGCCTGGGAAGCACCTGGCACACTGTATACTCTACCCATTCCCAAATTATAATACTCTGTAGTGATGGAGGCATTCCACCAGAATGAAAGGCAGTTTTTTGGAGCATAACATATTAACCACTTGGAGAAAAACCTAGAGCAATAATTTATAGCCAGGTTGTGTTTTATTTAAAATGTTTAATGTAAAATACTAAAATGCAATGTGTAATTATGTTGGAAAGCAGTGTCTTGAGCTTAGAGTCAGAGAAATGTGTCTAGCAGTTTGGTTTTGAGGAATCAACTTTCCTGATAGACCTGCAAAGAGAGCATTACAGTCATTCGGTCAAGTTATGACAGAGAAATGCATGGATTAGCTTTTTTTGAGACAATTTTGGTTCTCTAAGTAATGTTTCTTGTGGTGGCAAACAGATTTCACAGCACTGCTAATGAGTTATTGAAAAAATGAGCTAGTTGGAGTGATTTTTTTCCCACTTTTACCTTTTATTCTTTCAGATCAGCACCTCAAACTTGCTAAATTTCAGGAGCAATTGTAACAAACATCATAACAAATTCTGTTCTTTGATAGTCGGATGTTTAATCTGCGTAGGCCTGCTCATGAATGTTTATTGAAACTTTAACCCCCATACCTGTAAGTGATACAGGATCCTGAGTCCCAATTTCAAACATGACTTAGACTCTAATTGAAAGTTAATGGGCCTTAGAATCCTTATTGTATTCAGAAATGGGACTTGGGGTCCTAAGTCACTTAGGCTCAGATTTGTAAGGCATTTTGGCACTGCTGTTCGCAGTGTTGCAGCACCTGAATATCAGTGTTGGGAACCTAAACCTAATTTTCAAAATGGATTTAGGCATTTAGTCTATAGCCCTATTTAGGTTCCAGACAGCTTATTGGGTAAGCAACTGAGGCTCATTTGGGCCATATGGGCACAGCTCTTTGTTTTGGGTGACCTCTAGGGAAGCAGTAGAGGGCATTCTACAGTGCATCAGAGAATACTCTCACCTACTACCATGTGCATGCTGATCTTGCTGTGCACACTGGGGCAGATATGGAACCATGGATCACCCTTCCCCATGTTTCTGAAGGGGTTTTAGAACCATTAGGGGAGCACAGAGGACACACTCTTAGGTTCTTAAGTAAGGGGCTGCTGTCCCTGCAGGGCTGTCTCAAGGGGAGACTGAGGCTAGGGCAACCTCCCTTCCAGTGCCCCAGGTGTGGGGCACTAGTCAGCCCCCTTCTGTGCTGCAGGCCCTGCCATTTCCCTGCTCTGACCCCCACCTTAATCCCTGGCTCCCTTCCTGGCTAGCCTGGCCAGAGATTACCTGGGGCGGTGGGCTGCTGGTGGAGGCAGGAAGCAGCAGCCAACGGGGGCGGGGGTGTCACCTCCCCCAGCCTCCTTCCCTGCTTCCCCTACTGCACTCACCTTGCAGCGCTCTGCCACACCCTCCCAGCCCACTAAGTTCCACTTCCCCCCAGGCAGCTGGGATCAAAGGCCTTCCAGGCTCCCATGGTGAAGCGGGTCTCAGTGGGCCATGAGGGTGTGGCACAGAAGCACGGAACAGACTGCGTTTGCACTGTGTGGTAAGTGTAGGAAAGGGAGGACAGGGAAGGGTGAGACTCTGTAGCTACTGCTGATGCCTGTCTCCTGCTGTCTGTGCCTTGATCCAGATAATCTTCCCTCCTCCCATGCATAGGATAGCTGGGGCAGCTGCTGCAGGGCCCCCAGTAGCATGGGGCCTGGGCAGCCACGCCACCTCGTCCTATGGATGGGATGGTTCTGGGTTCCCCTGTTTCATTCAAGGTGGGGGAGGGTTCTACGTACTTTTCCTCCCCACTGTGCACTGGTGTAAGTACTGGGGCAGTCTGGGCCTCCCGAGGGATAAAAAAGATTTTGCTGAAATATCCTCCCTGGGCTATAGGGATTAGTACTAGGGATGATGTTATTTTATACCTTTATTAATGCTGTGGAAGAAGGAGTGAATTGTATATTATATTCACATGGAATATGATATTCAGTTGGGAGGTGTTGGATATGTAATGTTGACAGACCTGGGTTGCCAGCGCTAGGGACTGACCCTGCGATTATAGGGGCTAAAGCCCTATGCTCTACCACATGAGCTATAGGCCAGCTGGCTTTCAGCTGTAGAGCAGAGACTTCATGCACCCTAGTATGAGGTCTCAGTACCTCTGAGTACTGTCTGCTTCCTGGGGCTGAGGAAGTGCATCCCGAGCTTCTGAGACCTTCCAGCAGTATATCCTGGACAAGGCTCTAGTTGTAACACTGACAGAGCCAGGTTGCTAGCACTAGGATTGAACCTGTGATCATAGGAGCTAAAGCTGTGTGCCTTACTACATGAGCTAAAGACCAGCTAGCTTTCAGACAAGGCTGTAGAGCATAGACTTCTCTTATCCTAGTATGAGGTCTCAGTGCTTCTGGGTACTACACATGTATGCCAACATAGGCTGAGAAATAATACATTGGGTCTTTTAAAATGAAACTTTGTTTTGGAAAAAAGGAAAACTAGGAAATCAAGAGGAAAATAATTGGAAACCCAGATATTTAATGAGGGAGAAACTTCAAAAGCAATAGTGTCAAAAGAAATTAACAGGTTTGATTCAGTAGTTAGTGTCACTCAAGCAAGTTAGATAGCCAGAATTTTAAGAACATAAGAATGGCCATACTGGGTCAGACCAAAGGTCCCTCCAGCCCAGTAGCCTGTCTGCCGACAGTGGCCAGTGCCAGGTGCCCCAGAGAGGGTGGGCTGAAGACAATGATCAAGTGATTTGTCTCCTGCCATCCATCTCCAGCCTCTGACAATCAGAGGCCAGGAACACCATTCCTACCCGTGGCTAATAGCCCTTTATGGACCTAACCTCCATGAATTTATCTAGCTCTTTCTTAAATTCTGTTATAGTCCTAGCCTTCACAGTCTCCTCTGGCAAGGAGTTCCACAGGTTAACTATGTGCTGAGTGAAGAAGTACTTTCTCTTATTAGTTTTAAACCTGCTACCCATTCATTTCATTTGGTGTCCTCTAGTTCTTGTATTATGGGCACAAGTAAATAACTTCTCCTTATTCACCCTCTCCACACCGGTCATAATTTTATATACCTCTATCATGTATGACCAACCACTTACTTGTGTAACTTTATTTTCTTTTATTATTCTAATAACTGGGAGAACTGCCCCCCAACATAAAAGAATACAGGAGAAGCACAAACATTCTTATAAACGGAGGGAAAAGAAAAGTTGATGCATTTGAAATAAAATACAACAATAAAACTACAAATGTCTTGTTGGAGTGCATCAATTAGGTTTCACATCATGGAACAGGGAAATGATAGCTCTTTGTATGGCTTTCTAGTGAGACTAACATCCATAGAAGAGGAACAGGAAGTAATTAACGGATTGGTTCAATTGATTTCTGAGATAAGATTTAATGAGCTCTCCACTAGGATACAACAGGACCAGTTAATACTGATTCAGACATGTTAACCTGCATCTTAACAGATGTTGTGATGGCTTTTCAGGCATATTAAGCTTACTCACTTGACCTAACGTTAACAAAAAATACTTTTTTCACATCTGGGGTCAAGCATTACACACATGCTTAAAATAAGGCACAAGCTTAAGTGTTTCCTTAGGCTAGGACTGGAATAGTCAGCATTTTGCAGGATTGCACCCATATTCAGTGTGTGAAAAATCCAATGCTGTTAAGATATTTAACTAGGTTGCTTTTTGTTTCTTCTGTGATGTTCTGAATAGTTGGAGTTTAGTGCAGCATACTGATTTCATCTGAGCATTTAATAGATTATGAAGACTCATACAGATGGTTCCATAGGATGCTTCTGTTCACATTTGCACTTAAAGCAGGACTAAATCCTTCTGGCTCACAGTTCAATGGCTGTTTGTTATGGATATTTCAAGGTGAAATATTTGCTAACATTTGTAAAGAAAATTTCTGAATAGTGTCCAAAAATATTCCTTTTTATTCTCACATTTGTTGGGTTCTGTTAACTGAAGAATCTACCCAAGTCTGTATACACTGAGTTTTACACACACACACTCTGATAACAACTGACACGTGTGTACAAGTTTGTGGATGCATTTTGTTGGAAAGGAGGAAGCTGAGCATGAAAAGGATAACTGATGTGTGCAGTGAAGGTAGTGTTGACTTCCCTTCTTAGACAGTGTATTGATGAGCTATGAAGTCTTGACACCTTAATTAAAATAAACTTAGCCAAGGATTTGGTGCATGCAAGTGAAAGCATAGGAAAGTAGTTAAAAATGCTCTAAAAAGGAAAAGGGACATCTACCTGAGTAAAGCAACAGTTTTTCCTAATAATTAATACAGAAACAACAGAGAAATGGAATTCCTAAGCTTATATTCCATAAAAGTGATGATCAGTTGGGTTAAATATAGTGCTGGGGACCAGAAAGATTGACATAAGGCAGACTAGAATCTGTGATAAGTTTATTCAGGACCATGACATCGTCTGTCTCGTTACAGTGGTACTGTGGATTTGTGCTTGGAATATTTTGTACAGTGAAAATGTTAAGTAGCTGGTGACAACATTGCCCATTCTATCATCTCTGACAAGACTGAAAGGTTACAGATGGGCCAATAATTGCCTAACAAATCAATATCCAAGAGCCTTTTTATAATCTAGATATAACAGAAGTCAGGAACAAGCAACAGCACAAGGACTGCAGAAAATGAATCATTTATTATTGAACAGATGACTATATTGAAGTTACACTACGATAAGAGACTTGAAATGTTTTGCGGGGGTGGATCTATAAGAGATTTTTAAATGGTTTTATATGCTCAAAAATGTCGTGGTATCATGAGGTGCCAGCCTTTCGTATATTGATGCAGCATGATAACACTTGGTTAATTTTCATTATTGTGGTAAATATTAGGTTCCTGGTATAAAATAATAATAATAAAAAGAGAAATGTTGGGCTATTTCTAATTTTTCTTAAGTATTTTCAATTCAGATTCCAGCTCAAAACCGCAATAAAGCTTGGCTCTGTGAAATCACAGTACAGGGTGAACCTCTGGCACTATCTGGTCCGGCAACATCCATGGTCCAGCGTGATTTTAGTTAGCCAGATGTCCGCTTATCATGGGCATGGCCAAGTTTCTCTCTGTTCCACAAAGTTTGTTTACAGCCACCAGTTCTGGCTCTCAGCGTTCTGTGCTGTTATGTAGCTCTAATTTATGCCTAAATGTCTTCTAAGAGCCCAATGAGCAGTGGGAAGTATTGGTAATGCTGTTAGACAATATTGACCTCCAGCGTTGCAGCGCCATTAAGGTCCTGAGGGTGCCAGAGTAGAGAGGTTCAACCTGTAGTACAGTATTAGCACCTCTGTCTACTGATAGCTGGTACTGATAGATATTGATCTGTTCAGAAGAGCAGCCTTCTTACTGTTAGCCAGGCTGAGCTGTAAGTCTAACCTGCCACACACCTGAAGTAGGGGATTTGCCTGTATGTTATCTCTCCCAGAAAACTTCCCGTATCCCTTCTGACTAAGACAAACCAACTCAGAGATACCAGAAGAATTCAAACCTACAGTCCAAGTGTCACTGAATTATTTAGTAAACCTTCCCATTTAGGAGATAGTTGCAGTGGTAGGATGAAAATGGAGAAATTTTTGTGTGCCCGAGGAAGGACTGGGAGTCTAGTCTCTTCTGGAATACATTTTCATGAGAATTTAGAGATGATTTAGTCTGTCATTCCAAATTTACAAATTAATATGTACCCCAAGGTGGCACTATATACTTTTTGTTTAAAATTAAATTAAATAATTTATCTAAAAGAGGGGAATTCAGAACAGCTTAACACACCTGATGAACTCTTAAATGTCAAGTGTAAAATAGATTTTGCATTTTCCACATTAAAATATTCCAGCATGTCCTTTTATCACGTATTAAACAAGACTCTTAGTATGACAGACAGTTTTAGGGCTTGTAGCAGGAAACTCATCGTTCCATATCCAGGCATATTTTTTGGAAAAATATGAAATGCCACTATGTTTAATATCTGTTTCTTATTCTTAGCTCAAGTGGAGCTGCAGGTATGTCACCCCACTGCTCTGTACAGCTTCTGAGGGCTGAGGGGGAAGAGTAACATGCTCTAGGCAGAATTAAGTGTTGAATTCCCTTGGCTCACCACTTCCTGAGGTGTGAAGCCGGACCCCCCTCAAACACAACTTGTCCCCAGGGTCTCAGTGGCTGTTAGCCCAGCTGGCTGTACCATTTATCTGCAACTCCAGCCCACACATGGTTCATCAGGGTTACCCACTTATAGGCCACCAGAGGCTTTGTTTACCTGTGTGTCTTCAGGCCCGGCCTCTCGCAGCTCCCATTGGCCACAGTTTAGTGTTCCTGAATGAGAGATGTGGAAAATGATATGGGCAGGACCATCACTTCCCACAGCTCCCATTGGGCAGTAACAATGAACTGCAGACACTGGGAATTGTGAGACTCCATGCCTGTGGACATGCAGGTAAATAAATCTCCTGGTGGGTGACGAGCAGCTAACCTTGAAGAACCACATGCAGTCCGTGGGTCAGAGGTTCCCCATCCCTGATCTATATGCATAATTTTACAGTGTTTTAATATCTATTTTTCAGTTTGAAAGGGACTGACAAGAAGTGATATGAATAACTGTCTTAGCAGCTTTATAGTTCACTCATTCAATTCTTAGTTCAAACAGATTTTGTGTTTTAGAATGAGTAAAGGGGACAAACCTCGCCATCCTAGTGGAAAAATCTATGGGGTGATCTGACGAGGGGGATCTCAGAGATTTCTGAAATGACCCTCCCCCCATACTTACCAAGCTCTGGTAGTTGTAATATCATGATACTTCATGCAAGTTTTCAAATTTGAAAATTAGTTTATTAAATATATAAATAATTTGAATATAACCATAAATATCCTTCCCTTTCAGGTCAGTAGACTTTTACCCAAAGAGGGAGGACTGGCTGGAAGTGGGTGTTTGGTAATGGGAGATGATTAGTTCTTGGGATGGGAAGCATTGGCCTGGTACTGTATTCCCTCGCCTATCACCTGCTCTTGCCACCCTTTCCCCAGCTCATGGTTTGGCTGCTCAGCTCTGTTCCTTCTTTCCTCAGCTCCAGCAGCAAGGCAGGGGACCCTTTGCTATTTGCACAGCCAGCGTCACAGCAGCCTGTGCAACTAAAGTAACAAGGGCAGTGCATTCCTGCAGCCCAGATGAATGTATGACCCTCAGTCTTGGATCAGCATTCACATTGCACTCCCCATCAGTTATTGGCCAAGTCTGGAGATGATAACGATCCAACCAATAAACCAAGTTCTGTGATGAATCTTTGATCATGTGTCCGCTGAGGCATGTTGAGAATATGCTAAGAAGTCTGGGCTACAGGAATAAGAGAGGGTTGGCTTGCAGATCACGCAAGATACACAACTTTTAGTAGGTCTGCCTGACTCCCTTCTCTTGGCCTTTTTCACCGGCTCGGGAGTTCCACAGCTTTATGAATATTTGGGAAAAGTATTATTACTATACTCCGAGTTCTTATATGTAATCTGGGTTGCGGCTGCATTTTATATGACTGTTAAGTTCATGTTCTGAAATGTTTAAAACATGATCAAATTAATCAGATATGCTAATAAACTTAATTTAACTTTGACATTATAGCTGTTAGTGATACGAATGAATACCATTATCTCCATGGCAATATTTTTTGGCAGTTGCTGCTACCCTGTGACACCTGTATCATTGCTGAATTAGCATTAGGGGAGTTGTTTGTTCACCCTGTCCTTTCATCTGGAGATAAATTGGTTCTGTGGCATCTTTTTATAGAGAAACTGCAAAGTCATCATAGGCAAATCTAGACTCTAAGAAGCAGGGCCACCAGATTTGATAGGTAGCTTCCTTTTATCCTAACTTAAAGCATGGTCAAGGTTTGGTCGTGCTGGGAAAATGGGAAGTACCTGGAATGGGAATGCATACCAGAACATGGAAAGGGAGGGCGCAGAGAGGAAGGAGAGAATCTCTAGCTGGGGTTTGCTATCTTTCTGGCTACTGGACCAGGTAAGTGCCCCCTCCCCCGTCCCCAAACCAGCTCCCCCGGCACTTGGCCTTAGTGCTGTGGGGGAGAGGGAGAGAAAAGGTTCTTGCCTGAGTGCTGCCTCCCGCTTTTCCCAGTCCCCTGCTCTGATTACTGGACTTCAACTCCCCAGCCCTGAGTCCTCCACCCCAACCCCGACCTGAGCTCCTCCTCACCCTCAGCCCTCACTTTTGCACTTTCCCACATCTCCAGGCTCCTGCCCCTTGCTCCGAGTCCATCCACAACTCCTATCTCTCCTGCCCTGAGCCCCCACTCCATGCCCCCCAAGGCCCTGCCCTGACTCCTGCACCTCTGCATACTGCCAGTCCGCTGCCTTGAAGAACCTTGGCAATGATGGGTAAATCTTCTGGTAAATAAACAAATAACAAAAATGGGTTTACTTGTGATTTAGAATGAAAATAGAAAAGCACATCAGTCACAAGACACTATCACAATTGGCCTCACTGTACTACAATGTGAAAACTTTGCCCACTTAAAACAGAGTGGGAAAATTAGAGGAACAGGGGAATTCTGAAAGCCAGAGGAGAGGATAGCAAGTGAACGTCTGTTACAGCAGAACAGGAAATGCTGCATTTCATGGTATAAAATAGTACACAGATAAAAACTAAAGATATTAGGTTTTGTTAAAAAAATAAAATATGCAGTGTGTTCATTTTATGGCTTAAGTCGCCAAGTACTGTTTTCATGATTGTTGAATGGCAAAGCCTAATCTGTGTGCTTAGCCATTGTTACTTGTTTGCACAGAGCTGGTGTGAAGGAGGGAATAATGCCCTCTCTTCAAAGTTGCCAAATAGGACTTTGATGGTGCCATGTACCAAGCAGGTTACCAGTCCCTCTTTTCCCAAGCAAGATGATACTATTTATAGAGAGACTGAGCTGTCATTGTGAAAAGTGGAATAATCCACAATTGGGCCTTTAGGAGGAAGTAAGGATTGTACATACCTGAAGCCTACACCATAAGTCCTATAGTGACATACAGATAGATAAACATTAAAACAAGTCCTGAGTTGTTAGATATTTCCAGCCTGCAGTAATTGTGTGGGTTTACTCTGTGCTCACGTACAATGTTTTTCTTTAATAATGGTGGGGTTAGCGGGATAGCCATATAGTGTCTTTTGTACTTCTACAAGAAAGGCAAAAATTATTTAAAAGGGAAACCAACTAGGAAACTTGAAACCAACCCATGTCCTTAATGTAGATGAATGAGAATGTTATTGTCTATCCTTTAAAAACACAAAAATTAAATTTGCATTAATGGGCGGGGGAGTCAGCCCTGTGTATTTTCTCTTTTGGGATCAAATTATTTATGTTGTATGCAGACACTGAATATACTATGTAGCATCTGTTGCGAAATACTCTTTATGGATGCTGTTAAGGTGCTCTCAGATTACTGTGGTCCCATGCAAAGATCCGAGTTTGTATCCTCTCCCACATTCTGTGCATTTATCATAATACCACAAGTTCTGTTCCTTACCTAAAGTAAAATACTTTCAAATTCTGAGTGTTCTGTCACTTGCCCTTTGCCACCTTCAGCTCCATCCAATATTACCATTCCTCAAGCACTACATTTTATTGAGAATATTGTCTGAAATGTGATTGGGATTTTATATGAAAACATTGTTATCTGAACATTTTCAATCA
This sequence comes from Carettochelys insculpta, assembly GCF_033958435.1. Classification (NCBI taxonomy): domain Eukaryota; kingdom Metazoa; phylum Chordata; order Testudines; family Carettochelyidae; genus Carettochelys; species Carettochelys insculpta. The sequence continues at coordinate 99,863,448 of NC_134141.1, forward strand.
TTCTCCCTAAATTTTACATGAGTGTCTGGCAGGGATCTTTTTCTCAACACTTCTTTTATTAGTAGCTCTCTTTTTTTTTACCCCTTTTACAGAAAACTTTAGTACATCAACATCTGTTAGGAGCCACTCTAGGCTGCTATAAAACTGGATTTCTGTATGTGGAATAAACAGACAACATAACAGCCTTTTATCTCATATTGATATAATCACATGGGGCTTAATTTAGGATCAGAGCATATATAAAATAGCATTAGTCATTCTCTGAGTGGTCATGAGATGAAAGACATAGTCACAGTAAAAACAACCATTAAAATAGTTTCTAAATGGTGAGAAAAATGATCAAAGGTATCTATATACACTAATCTTACTCCCAAAGAAGCAAAATCTAATAATTATTCCCAAATCTACGTTTTATGAAAGAATATGTTTAGAATATGGACAATTTATCCCTAATGTGGATGAATGAATACACAAAATAAACTGAGAGCAAAAACATAGTAGACTGCCGGTTTTTTCACTCTTTGATAACATATGGTTTCACATAGTAACAAAGTATCACATAGTAACCAAAAAAAAAAAAAATCCAGAAGATCTGAATCTTACCTTTATTTTGAGGGGAAAGGTATGAATTAAAAAAAGGATGAGTATTCTCTATGTCCAACGTTTTCATTCAGGCATTTACTATTAGACCTGTATAAGTAAGCTGTTCCCTAACATGAGATTACAGAGAAGGAAATAAAAAGAACTAAATTAAATAAAGATTTGGGGTGGGGGTGGGGAAATCAGAAACCCCAGAGAGATCTCAGATCAGGACTTACTTCACCTCTCCATAGGTTCCTCTCTCTTTTTACTATTAATAAATAATGTTTATTATGGTAGCGCCCAAGAATCAGGCAAGAGAGCTGGGGGCCATTGTAGCAGACACTAGACATATATACAGTGTAGCAGACAGGTCCTTCCCCCGCAAAAGGGTTTTTCATATAAATAGAAAACACTTGGTGGTGGAACAGGCTCTAATGCACAAACTGCGTGAATAATACAATAGCAACAAAGAATCATTTTAGTTCTATGATTTCTTCAGCCAAGAGGATTTAGGAGGAGACAGAATAGTTAGATGAGAGGAGAGAGTGGATGTTGAAAATGGGGCTTCTGGAAGGAGGATTTCCTTCCAGGAGATCCCCAGGGGCTGCACTTCTACAAGGCTATTTTGTAGTCCAGAAGAGCTTCTTCTGGACTCCGAATCATGTGACCGCATGCTAATGAGGTACTGGAAATTTACATCTGTGCCTCATTAGCATTTTCTGGGCTGTTCATTAGCATGCTGCTTTTGGAACAAGTTGCATGTGTAGAAAGGGCCCTAGAGGGTGGAGACGCCTGATTTGCTGCAGCAACGAGATGGGAAACATTAGGGAAATTGACCTCACTGAAGAGAGTTTTGCCATTTCAGGGCCATGTCTACACTAGCCCCAAACTTCGAAATGGCCATGTAAATGGCCATTTTGAAGTTTACTAATGAAGCGCTGAAATACATATTCAGCATCTCATTAGCATGTGGGCGGCTGCGGCACTTCAAAATTGATGTGGCTCGCCGCCGCGCGGCTTGTCTCGACGGAGCTCCTTTTTGAAAGGACCCCGCCTACTTCGAAGTCCCCTTATTCCCATCTGCTTATAGGAGTAAGGAGACTTTGAAGTAGGCAGGGTCCTTTCGAAAAGGAGCCCCGTCAGGACGAGCCATGCGGTGGCGAGCCGCGTCAATTTCGAAGCTCTGTGGCCGCCCGCATGCTAATGAGGTGCTGAATATGTATTTCAGCGCTTCATTAGTAAACTTGAAATGGCCATTTGCATGGCCATTTCGAAGTTTTTGGATAGTGTAGACACGGCCCAGGTGTGCCAAGATTTCAGCAATCACTTTTCTCCTATCTTAGATTTTCCCAAGGTACCAACTCTCTTTTTTTAAACAAGAAGAGTACAAGTAGCCCTCCAAAATAACAGTGTGCTCCTGTATAATTATATCTTTTCTGGAGGAGTAGGGTGTTTGAATGCAACCTGTTGAAAGGCTATGGATCTTTTTCTACACAGAACTCTGCCAATGGTCAGCAAAATGCAGATGAAAGCCACTTGTGGTAGCTTTAGATTAGAGCTTAGGATGCACATTTAAAGGTCTAATATTGTATCCAGCAGATTAAACTGCCACAAATGTGCATTAGCTAGTACATTACATTCCTTTTAGCTGCATACAAATTATGGAGCCTTTTCAACTTTAGAGGCGTCTATTGTACAATGAGTGAAGATCAAACAGATTGCTAATGGAATGATATTTCCATTTGTACATTTTTGTTGTTATTCTACCAGGTAGGGAAATACTTAAGGAGACCAGATAATTGTTTTACAGTTCTTTTTCCTGGGAGAAAGAAAATCAATAAGTGCTAAAGAGACAAATCAACTGAAAGGAAAATTAAGATATTTGAAGGAAGAATCTCAGAGAAATCCCAATTGAATGTTTAGATTGTATGTAGCAAATTAGTAGAAAATCACTTGAAAAAATAACCAAGCTTTTAATTGGTCTTTTATTTTTACCTAACCTTAAGGATTTACGCTAATTATATTGTCACCTTGATGCCGTTAGTTACTTGTGTGTGTGTTGGATGCGGGGAGGAGGTTGAGTCAGGATGTAATGGATTACTTCTTCCTTTTTTAGGTAAATAACATTTCTGTTTTATTTCTTTCTTAAGACCTCCTATAGGACTTCAGGGAAATAAAGAAATTTAGTGCTAATGTTCCTTTTAGAAATTAGAATGATTTAAAGGGGTTAAGCATTCAATGTATTTACTCTGAATCACGTGACGGTATGCTAACAGACTTTGAAGTAGAGCATCTATGCACACCCTACTTTGCAGTTTCACTTCAAAGTAGGGCACTATTCCATTCATGGGAAAGGAGTAAGGACTTTGAAGTTGGGCTCCCTTACTTCAAAGTTATCTTAGAAATAAGGGAAAATGTGGGTAGTAGCCCCTAACTTGGAAGTTAACTTTGAAGTGAGTTCCTAGTGTAGACACACCTTTAGAGTTTTAAAAGAATAAATTCAATTACAGCTTTGCTACAAGCCAGGTGTATACAGTAGACTGTGACAGTTCTTTACCTGGAGCTGCATGCACCCCTAGCATACCGTTGCAAGCTCGACCTATTCCTTACCTATTCCCACTCACTTAATACCAATATGCACAATATTCTCTCCCCATCACGCAGCTATTTTTGGTGTGAATAGCTGGGGCAGAAACCCCTTCACTCCCAGGCACAGGCCTGCAATCAGTGCTTAATTTATGCCAGGGCTTGCAAGGGGTAAGCCCTGGGATCTGGGAGATGCTACATCAGTTCTGAATCTAAAAAATTTCATGAGCCGCAGTACCTAAATGCTTGTACCGTGGCATCTCTTTCATTATAAATTAAGCACTGTCCAATCTGGCCCAATGTCTAGTTGGTTGATTTATGAATAACCGTAGCAGTTTGTAGCTACTCAGACCTTTGGAATGTTAGGACAAGTCCCTGGGAGATGGAGTAGTGAGCAAGGGAAAGGTCTAAGTATGTGATAAACTATCCAGGCAACTTACCTCAAGTCATTTTAACATTGCATTTTGGATTATGTTTCCCAGCAAAGAATAAAGTGATTGCTACTCCACATACTCCCTTCAGAAGGAGGCTAGCCTTTGCCAACTGTTTGAAGTATATGTGCATCAAGCAAAGACGGCGGGAGGGAGAAAGGACTGAGAGTCAGTTCAGGAAGCTTCACTTGTTTCCCCTCGCTGTTCTGGCAATGGCACCACTCTTAGGCTACCGGGTCCTCTGCCACTGCATTTTTTAGGTGGTGACCTATGCTTCCCTTTCTCATAGCTAGGATACTTTAGGTTCACAGTTCCTAGCTTTCACTGTTATTCCCAGGACAGAAAGGGCTGCAAAGCACACCTGTTTGTTTTCTCTTCAGAGGCAGCTAATTGTGAGGCTGCCTAGTTATAGATACCACATAGCTCCTTTTGTGCAAGCCTATTTTATTCTTCAGTAAAAACTGCACAGAGAAGCTATACTAAAAACAATAAAAGAACTTTGCATGCTTGCTAATGAGCTTAGCAGAGATCACCCCCTCACTTTGGTTAGGGTGTGAGTCGGTGAGTAGTCCTTCCAATGCTTCCCAAGGGATTGGGACCCACCTTGGACCAGAGGCTGTGTCATTTTGCTAATTCAGATAGCCTGGTTTTAAACTGGCTCAGTGCCAACTCTGTGTCCATAAGATTCTTTCTTTGTCTGATTCCTGGAGAATCCAGTTCAAACTGGCGTATGTGGATCTCTCCAGAAGGTGGTGTTTCTTTGCAGGTGTTGCAACCTGAGTGAATTTGCCTAATTGCCCACTGCTGTTTTCTGATTAACCCTACCCACAGAAAAACATACAGTCCCCAATAGTACATAGATTACTGCCTTTTTAATACACTAAACCCCAAAGATACTAACCTCAGTCCAAGAAGACATGTCCAGTATATTTTAGGATATTGTCAGTCAAGGTTTTACAGGACTGAAGGACCCCTGATCCCCAGGCTGTAAGGTCCAGAATACCTGTGGAGAGTGGTGAAAAGGCATTTGAGACTCAGAGGTGGAGTAACTTCTAAGGTACAGCTGTACTGGTTGCTACACCCAGATTCTAAGATTTGAGCCCAAACCTTCCTGCCACCCACAAAATGGTCTGACTTGGGTCCATAAGCACTCAGAATCCTGCCCCTCAGATCCTGCTAACAGTGGTGGGTAGAGCCTGAGACACGCTGTGACTCAGATCCAAGCCCCATCATTTTGCAGTTTAGATGTAGGTCAAGCCACAGAAGGTCTGTGTAGTGCAGTAGAGATACGCCACTGACCATTTAAATTCAGATTCAACAATACAGAGTGAATGCTGGAGCATTGGCTTGGAAACACCAAGTCCACAAGCCCAGATTCAGTGCCCCACAGTGCAACGCGGTGCAGGCATATATCCCAGGTGTACAACAGCAGGGTCAGTCCAGGCATCCATTACCTTAATTTCACTATTCCATTAGAAAATAATGCACTCTGTAGTGAAAACAAGCTGCCATTAATCCCAGGCAGATGGTCTAATAAGAGGCACTTCAGGTACCCTTCATATCAAATTCAGTGTATCCTGTGCAACTACAAAGGACAGACACTGATATCACCATAAAAATGCCAGATAGCTACTAGCATGTGAGCACTGGAGAACTGCACAACAGTTAGAACTAGCTGACTCCCATGCTATGCTGTTTCACATTCAAAGTAGTCAGTCTTGGCCATCTTACTGCAACTCACTACTGTTTCTGTGTGATACCTCTATCAACTATAGTAGCCTGAACTCCACACTGCATGCTGCCTTTTCAGTTCCACCATTATTTCCAGTCTTGTCTACCCAGCTTGTCTGATTCTCATACAATCACCTCCATGTTTTCTTCCACACTGGCCCCATCTTTGCATCATACAGCCAAGGTGATCTCTTCCACAAGGCTCCTCTTAAAGACTGCTTTCTGCCATGCTGAGTTGACATGTGTATAAATCGCCAATTTTTTTGTTCTACTGAAAACACACACACACACACTGATAAATATAACTTTCTATCTCACGTTTGTCTGTTGGTAATCGTGTAAACACATCACACCGCTCCATTTCTATTGTGGTAGCATTGTTAGCTCCACACAGCAAGCAAGTGTAAGACTTCAACATCTGTCAAGTCTTATGACATAGTTATTACATATCTCCTTTTGTAAGTGTTGGGGAAATTGTGATAATACTACTGCAGGGTTGCCAGCTTTCACAATATTATCATGTTTCAAGATATTTGTGTGTTCCTAAAAGTCATGCTACTGGAGTTATATAATTATGAAAGACTATCTAATTTCTATTTTTTTTTCTTAAAGCCCTCATGGTTGCTGAGAACAGCTTGAAAACATGAACCTTAAAGGTTAAAACACTCAGAAGGCAAAATAAAAGTAGCCCCCAAATGTGTTGATTTATAGTTTAATTTTGTGATTTGTTTTCAAACCAATCTTTTTGCTATTTTTTTAAATGCCTGGGGTTGGAAATACTCCATTATGTGCTAACTGCTAATAAATAAAGACTTTTCCATGACAGCTGCTTTATGACTGAAGATGGGCAAAACTGAGGAAAAAAGGGTACCAGAACTCAAGTGTGATGATCCCTCATGGGGGTGAGGGTGTTCAGTTTTAATGCCCTGGTCCCTGCACTGACGCAGGATCACAGGTGAACATTTTTCTGGTGTACTAATGGAAAAAAGGTGCCGGAACTCTGTTCTGATGTGTTCCACCAACAAAAACAAAACAAAACTGTCAATATGAATATTTTGACATTTATCAGAATGAAACAATCTATATTGTTTAAACAAAGCATTTACTTTGGAAGGCTGAGATAATCTTCAATCACTGTGCATGTTTTAACTTCTGCACTGGCTACTCCATTTACAAATGGATCAAGTTCAAGTCAAACTTCTTGTCCTCACTTGTAACGCTCTTCCTGTCCCAGCCTTCCTTTTTCTCTTTTGTATCTTGGCTCAGCGATCCCTGCCATGTTTGCTGCACCAGCACTGCCTGCCTCATTCACCTCTTGCGTGCTTCTCCAAATCATCTTTGCTTTTTGTTTAGTTTCTTCATACATGCTCAGATATTGTCCATAAACTGGTTCAGAAAGCCAATCATGTTACCACCTTCAAAGCCTTCCTTATGTCCCACTGCCTTTGATTTAAGTAATTCAGGGTCAAGCCTTTCTGATGTATTATGAGGAGCTGGAATATTAGTTCCCAGTTTAGAAATATAGGAATTCTGAAGTTGAGGTTAGGTACAGTACAAAAAGACCCAGCAATGATAAAATAAGACCTGACATGAATAATCTTCTAAAAGTTCAAAGAGCAACTTTTTAAGGTACAACATACGTGGGTTCTCTCTCTTTCCCCTCTACATCTGCCTGAGAAGTTTATTGAAGTACTTCTTGTCTGATTAGAAGCATGATGCCCAAGAAATCTAATAAGAAAGACTACACTTGAGAGTGTTGCAGCCTGGTTATAAGGACTCAAAGTAAGTTTTTATAAACACTCAGGCTATGGGTACACTAGAGCACTCTGTCAGCATAAGTCATTGTTGGAAGAGATTTGCTATAAAACTATTGACAGAGTGTGGCCACACACAAAAGCCAGTGGGGAGACTGCTCTGCTCTGTGGACAGGGCAGCCGTGCTGCCCAGCTGCTCTCTTGACAAAACAGGTACCCAGAAGCACAGCAGACAGCGCTGCCCATTGTTGTAGATGCCTGCCTGTCGAGAGAGCCCCCGGGGGTTTCTACACGGCTGTTTTGTTGAAAGAAATCTGTCAGGTATTACACCTCTAAGCTTTGAGGCTGAACACTGCTGGAAAAAGTGCTGAGTTTTGTCGACACACTGTTGACAAAATCCATTTTGTGTATAAATGTGTGGCGTATTTCATTGACAAAACTCTCTAGTGTAACTGTAGCCCCAGACTTTTAGGTATTTATGCAATCCTCAGTCTTTGTATTTCATCCATGTTTTTAAAATATAGTGCATGTTCCAGTTCAGCTCATGTGGTGGGGGATTGTGCATGCAATTTGAATATTAATATTATATGTAATACTAACTCTGTACAAAGTAATGTATTTCCAGCAACTCATTTATTATAACTTTGTTTCTTCTTCTTTTTTTTTTTTTTAAAAAAGCTAGACTTCAGTGGAAATACTTGGCTTTTATCCTGCATGATCAAAATAGTGTGCATTACAAAGTAACAATATCTTATACCTGTGAATGTTCCAAATGAACACAGGGACTCCCTTTGGCAGCACAGCCCATTTCAAAACGGTCTGTTTTTTATTTAGGTTTTAGCAAGAGACATGGTATATGCCTAAAAGGGGAACCAAAACATTTGGGAAGGCAGCACTTGAAACATTAGTCATTCTCTGTTTCTATTGTAAGACCAATACAAACAATGGCTACACATATTTAAGAATCCCTGATGAGCTCTTTGGATTATAATACTGCTCAACCTGATTCATGATTCCTGTGTTTTGAGTGGGTAGAGTGCACTCAAATCAAAGCAATGAGAGTTTTAGCAAAACACTCAGCATGGGTAGATTAAAATATGTGAGCACTTGCAGAGGTTCAGTTCAAACACAGACATAAAAAAGGCCTCAGTTCCTGTAAGGACATAATTGCTCAAACATATCTGTTGTCCTAATTAAGTATAGTGGACTAAATGTGTTTCAATTACATCAAATGCAAATGGTTTCTGGTATATCTTGATTCAGTTATCATCACTCAGGACTCCTTTTATCATCCTGAGGAGTCATGTGCCTAATGCGACTTTGGGTAATGGGCATTGCTGCAACCTGCTAATCTATCCTCCATGTTACAAGAGTGCTGGGGAATTTTAAACCCTATATCTGCCAGAGATCCATTCAGTACTTTACAGTGGTGCATGCAAAAGTTAAAACAAGCCTTGCTTCTTCCTTCCTGTAAGGTGCCACACATAAACTTGTCCCAGGGGAATACACACACAGTGCCCAGGGCCTGGCAAAGTCTGCTGCCAGTCCTTTAAAAGGGGCACTTTTTCAAAGTGTAAACCTGTTGTTAGCATAACTGTCTGTGAACATAATTTTAAGGCAGCAGTTCTTAACCTGGGGTGCAAACACCCCCTGGGAGTGCATGATGCCCTTTCTGGGAGTGCCAGATTTTTTTATAGGGTAACTCAATGAAAACACAAATTAAGCCCAGGCACGTAAGTACAACTACTTTGTTTCATCAAACCGATGTATGCATTCAGTTAGCTGCTGTTAGCGTGTCAGTTACAGTTTACTTCCACAGCAAAACTCCTCAACATATCTGGGCAGTACTTGCATATTTTTGTATGCCTACTGTACTATTTGTTGTGGGTAATAACATAAAACAATTTTACTTATATTTAATATGCATTTAAAACTGTATAGCCCCCCCAGCTCCATTTTTTATTTTTGTTAAGGGATGCGAGAACGAATTTTAAGAAGCAAAGGGGTGCTGGCTGCAGTAGAGGTTAAGAACCACTGTTTTAAGGTGTAAAATGTAGTTTTGGGGGGTTTTGTTTGATTGGTTTTGATTGATAAAAGCAATGGTAAATAAATCCATGAAGGATAGGTCCATCAATGGCTATTAGGATGAGATGGGATGGTTTCCCTAGCCTCTGTTTTTTGTGGCCTGTGTGCAGAGGTTTACTCTGGGAGGTCACGGTGGTCCCTTCCATTTTTGTAGTCTATGAATATTTGTGTTCCCCTGCTGTCCCCTTCCTTTATGGATATTGGAAGAAGAGTGTGCTTGCATTGCCTTCAACATGCCCATAATAATTTCAGCACTGCAGGAAGGCAATGCTAAATCACACTTCAGATCTTTAGTCAGACTCCTGTTAGGGATAAAGAAGGAACTGTTGTTTTTCCAGTTATGCCCATTATCTTGATGTATTCTGGGAAAATACCTTCCTCTGAAGCATCGGGAGATTGGCTGCCTCTAGACATCATATAGAGTGGATCAATACATTTTCTAAATTCCTGGTTAGTGAGTCTTTTTGCTTCAGTGCTCAAATTTGAGGTTAAAAAGAAATTTGCCTACAGGACAAATTGGTAGGGACCTTAGGAGTTCCTCTGTAGCATAGAGCACAACAGGTCTGCAGGAATCATCTGAAATGTCTCTTGAGTAATTCCTTGCCATTGCAGTGACCCCAAGATTGCTGACACATTGATCTCGCCTGCTTTCTGCCTGTAGCACATAGTTCAGATTTCTGAGGGCTGAGATGACTTGACCTTAATATAGGGGTATCTACATCATATTTATTGAGTTGTGTTGTACAGGACACCAGACTACATGGTCTGATGTCTTTTTATGGCGCTAAACTCTATGGCTGCGTCTACACGTGCACGCTACTTCGAAGTAGCGGCAGTAACTTCGAAATAGCGCCCGTCACGTCTACACGTGTTGGGCGCTATTTCGAAGTTGAAATCGACGTTAGGCGGCGAGACGTCGAAGTCGCTAACCCCATGAGGGGATGGGAATAGCGCCCTACTTCGACGTTCAACATCGAAGTAGGGACGTGTAGACGATCCGCGTCCCGCAACATCGAAATAGCGGGGTCCTCCATGGCGGCCATCAGCTGGGGGGTTGAGAGATACTCTCTCTCCAGCCCTTGCGGGGCTCTGTGGTCACCGTGGGCAGCAGCCCTTAGCCCAGGGCTTCTGGCTGCTGCTGCTGCAGCTGGGGGTCCGTGCTGCATATACAGGGTCTGCAACTAGTTGTTGGCTCTGTGTATCTTGCACTGTTTAATGAAAGTGTGTCTGGGAGGGGCCCTTTAAGGGAGCGACTTGCTGTTGAATCCGCCCCGTGACCCTGTCTGCAGCTGTGCCTGGCTCCCTTATTTCGATGTGTGCTACTTTGGCGTGTAGACGTTCCCTCGCTGTGCCTATTTCGATGTTGGGCTGAGCAACGTCGAAGTTGAACATCGACGTTGCCAGCCCTGGAGGACGTGTAGACGTTATTCATCGAAATAGCCTATTTCGATGTCGCAACATCGAAATAAGCTATTTCGAAGTTGGGTGCACGTGTAGACGTAGCCTATGGCTACATCTACACTATAGCAATTCTTTGCAAGTGTATCTATTTATTGCTAGCTAGTAAGTCTTCTATGAAAAGTAATAGTAACAAATACATAACTTTTCACAGCAGACTTACTCAGCCTCAGCAAGTCCAAGAAAAATTACTCTCTGGACAGTGAATTGAGAGGAAGTAAGCAGGGACCGGGGATGGTGGGAACGGTGTGGCGGGGGTAGCAGTGGAGGAGCCCAAAGCCATGTAGCCAGAGCCTCCCTTCCACACTACCCCTAGGGAAAGACCAAAGCCTGAACCCTACCGTGCTGGGAAAGTACGGAACTCATCACCTGTCTCCTCCTTCCACAGTGGACTCCAGGTGTCTTCTAGGGTTGCCAACTATTCCAGGAGATCTTTTTTTCTTGCATGAAATAATGTCATCTTTCTTACAATAGCCCATTAAAATCTCCAGGATAGCTTTCAGTATTCACTGGGAGATGGATGCCGATTCCAGCATAGTGCTGGAGGGTTGGCAACCCCAGTGTCTCCAGAGGGGCCAGGCCGAACTGGAAGCCTCGCTACCAACACCAAGGTTCCCCATCCAGGAGTACTGTCAAGTAAGAGAGGCTGCTACTTCCCCTAGCTCCCATCACAGCCTAGGAGTCTATGGCTACAAGAAACCCCCACCGGTGGCTGTATGCAGCCACAGTGGCCACACTGAAGAAATGCTAATTTAGAGAGTGTTCCTGTTTTAGTGTTCTGTGTTTGTTTGTGTTTTGTGGCTGTGAAACAGTATTTCTTTCATGGGGGGTTCATTGTTAGACTTTGTGGAAGAAGTTAATTTATTCACACAGCATTGGCTAATCTGCTGCATAAAATTTAAATGACAGATGAAAAAAGCTTGTTTTCTGACCTATACTAGACTGGTGTATTCCTTCTCCAGAAAATTAGTTGCACTAGAGTTTGCCTGTTTAACCAAGATTTAGAGCATCTACTGCAATTCCTTTTGCTACTCACAAACTGGCTTCCATTTGTACATGCCTTGGAGAGGAATAAATGTAGGCTGTGTAATAAAATTGAATGCCTGAGTGACTGTATCTAGAAAATAATTTTAAAAGGTCACATAAAATAGGCGACTCTCGGCAATTTTTTCCAGTTATGTTTGATTAAAAATTGTTTGTTCTGTTTATCAAAACTCTGCAGTTTTCCCTCCAGGGTCAGCTGAAGTAAACGCACATTATTGTAGTTGTCAGCATTTTAAAGTTATGACCATAACTAGATTAAATGCTGTTGCATACCTTTCCTCACTGCATAATTATTAACTGTAAAATATGTATAATAATTAACCACAAATACCAGAATGCAGTTGATTACACTGTGCTGCCATTTAGGTATATCCAAGAATTCCAATCAATAGGCATTTACAAGCTACTTTTCCAGACATGTGTTCAGTTTGGAATGCTGTAATCTGTTACAAAATATATAGACCCATCGGGCCAGACCTATGTCCCTGTGAGGTCAAATGAAAAGACTATGCTGACATTTGGGTCAGGGCTTCCATGCCCCACTGATCTTTACAGAGAATTCCTGTGAGCATCAGTATCTGAAGTATGTATTGCAGAGTATATGAAATGACAATGAAGAGAATTCCAAAGCGCTGTTATTCATTCGGATGGGCTCCCCTCAGACTCGTATAAACAGTGTGCGAAAGAGAGGTTTTAATCTCTATCCCTTCCCCTCTTTACATTATTTTATTTCTTGTGGCCCTTTGCCACAGTGTAGCTGTTATCTTTCTAGAAACCAAGTGAAAACTAAACCCGGATAGGAGACTCTGGAGCCTATTCAACAAGAAGTCCTGTGGCACCTTTTAGACTAACAGATATTTTGGAGCATAAGCTTTCCTGGGCAAAATGCTCCAAAATATCTGTTAGTCTATAAGGTGCCACAGGGCTTCTTATTGTTCTCGAAGGTACAGACTAACACAGCTACCTCTCTGATACTGGAGCCTGTAGTTTTCAGTCTGTCTCCATTTGTTGCTCTAAAGGATAAAATCAGTAATTTCAGACAGATACAGAAAAAATACTGTAATTTTTAGTACTAATATGCCAGTCAGTCTGTTTTAATGCTCTGTTGTTGAACTTTAGATTTGTTTTCAGAAAACTCTCAGGAATCCCTTTCCCCAAGCAACTTTTCTGATATGACCACAGTGGCTATTTAATATTTCAGGCTCTGTGTGTACTTTCCTTTAGTTCAAGTATCATATCGTTCTGCCTGAAGCAAGAGGCAAATAATGATCTGAGGATTAAAAGCAAGGTTGCCAGTTGTGCCAGTCTTTCAATATTGAGCACCCTTGGCAACAAGACAATTCTGCGAAGTGGTAGAGGTGAAAAGGTATCTGCAGCGGCACAAGTAAACAAAATCCCTTACGAGTATGGGAGGGGAGGCCACACCAACTAAGGGGGGTCATGTGACCCTCCATGTGACTCTGTCCCGACCCAGAACCACTTGCACTTCGTTCTCCATCCTACAGTACCTGGGAGGCTGTGGGGAAAGGAACAGAACTCCCAGCCCTCCCCCGAGCTCCTCCACAGAGCTGCAGCACCTATGTATGGAGCCAGGGTGGGCAGGGATACTTCTGCTCATTTCCCCATTGGGAAGGCAGCAGGGAGCGGAGCAGAACACTGGTTGCTCCTCCGGGTGACAGACTGGGGTTGCCCAGTAGGGGGTCGTTCCATGACCCCTTAGCAGCTAAACATAATTTTGTTGATAAAGCGTTCTGCATTGTAGTGGCCCACTTCCATCACTAGGTACCTGCACATGGCATCACAGCAGTTGGTAAAACATTTTCCAATCACTATTCATGTTTTGGCCTTCCTCTGGGCATTAATAACATTTACCCAAAACACCTGAAAATCGACACAGAGCGATATTAAAGCAGCAGGGATTAACTGACTGCATGCCCTGAAATGGGTTCAATAGATTTTATATTCCTTTAGTGAGCATATATATATGCTATTAACTTAATATGACGGCTTTCCTATGTCATTAAGGAAGTGAGTCGCTAGTTAGGACTGCAAAAATTGTTTGTCTTCAGTCAAAAATCAGAGTTAGCAGAATTTCTGTATATTGATGTATGTGCTGCATTGTAAATATAGGAAGGCAGCAGTCTGTTTTCTTCTTCACGCACAGGAGTGAAAAGAGTAATTAATAAAGTGTGAGTGAAAACTGAGATAATCATGGAAGCTCTTTGAGTCTTAGGGCAAATTTCTATTCTTAACAAGCAGGTGTTGCTAAAACATTGCTAATTTAACTCACCCAAGGGTTATATTTCAGCCACATTAAAGGGACATTGTCTGTTAAGGTTTGGGAGAAAACTTCAGGCTCCAGTGATGTGGAAGGGGGCTATAAAATTAACATAACATCGTTATAATTTTAAGAAGTCAACGAAAACAAATTTTTATAAGTTAAACAGTTTTCTGGAGTTTTTGCAAACCGTAAATATTTACGCTATTAGTGCAAAAAGGCCAGATAGCAAAATAGATGAATAGTAGGAAGTAATAGTGTCTTTATCTAATCAAAATTAAATTTAAATAGCTAATAAAAACAGATAAACAATGTAAGCTACATTAGGATTAGGTTTTATTACTCCCCCAGTAAGGTAATTTTGGTGATGCTCGTACAAATGGTTTAAATATATTGGCCAATTTTTTTTTTCAAACCTTGGCCAATATATCTGACGTTGGTCAATATGGTCAAACTCCTAAGACCATATCTGAGTACCAAATAAAGTGGTCTGATTTTCAAAAGCATTCAGTACCTGCAGCTCTGCCTGACTTAAACAGGATTTGTAGGTGGAGTGCACTTATGAAAAACAGGTTTAGATGTCCAAGTGTGGATTTAGTAGCCTAACTTTAGGCATAAAGGTTTGCACTTTTTAGCTATTAATCTTATCTTGACAGTCTCTCTTTTAACATCATTGGTTCTGGCTTAAACTCATGATCCCACAGGTTGGGAGTCCAGTTACCTGTTTCTCCACTGGGAGGGGACAGCAAGGAAAGGGGCAGCCTGATTTCTGGCTCTGTTATGACTGCTTTGCTGCAGTTTGGCCAAGTCACTCATGGTTGAAAACAGAAGGAGTATAGATTTCTCTTAACCTTTCTGTGCCTCTATTACTCTACGTCTACACCACGGTGTGATTTCAAAAGGCGAACTTTCAACAGCTACCTTTCAAAAGATCGCCGTTTGAAATCTCACATCTACACACAAAAAGCAGATTGAGGTTGTGATCCTCTCTTTCAAAGGACCAGCCTGCTCTTTCGAAAGGGAGCATCCAGACGGACTGTGGTGCTTTTCCAAAAGAAAGGGCCAATAAATGCTGTAGATGGGGTCAGGTGGCGGACAAGCCCTTCCGGTGGCTTCAGCCTGCCATTCCTTTAAAGGACCCCTCCTTGACATCCTCATCCTGCCCATGCTAAGGGCTGGCTTACCATCCAGAGCACCTCAGACCCTGACCTCACAGAGGAGCCACTTAGGGCATATTATGGACCCTCAGCAGCTCCCCAATGTCCAATCCCTCAAGGCTGTGGTCAGCCTGCTGGCCATACTGCTAGCTGCTGTCCTCCAGTGGCTCTGGCGGGCCATAGTGATGGCCACCCTAGCACAAGCTGTCCTCACTGGGTGACGCCCATGCCCTCTCCTGCAAGTCATCCACCACCTATGGGGCACTGAGTGGAAGGACCAGCTGGTGCTGGGGGACTGGAACGATGACTGCTGGCTGCAGAACTTCTGCATGACCAAGAAAATGTTTCTGGAGCCCCATCCCTCCAGCACCAGGCCACCCAGATGCAGTCAGCACTCCCACTGCAGAAGAGGGTAGCCATTGCCATATGGAAGCTCGCCATCCCAGACAGCCGCCAGTCGGCTGGCCACTAGTTTGGAGGTAAGGAGTGCTTGGGTCACACACCGACCATGGAGAAGGGAGAGGAGGCTGCTGGGTGCGGGGAGGGGGACGAGGGGACAGGGGATGGGGGACTGGAGATGGGATGGGGAGGAGAGCCATGGAGGGGACTGGAGATGGGGGACTGGGGAGAAGACAAGGGGGGTGGGGCAGGGACCGGGGCTCGGTGGGAGGGAGAAACTGAGGGTGGTGGGGCATGGAGCATCCCTCCATGCACTAATAGGTGTGTTCTCCTTCTACCCCATGCAGGTTGTCTGGCTGATCAACGACACCCCACTTTGCCAGGTCATGTGCATCAGGGACATCAACATTGCCCTTAAGGGGTTTGAGGAGCTGGGCTTTCTGAACTGCTTTGGGGCTCTGGATGGGACCCACATCACCATCCAGGTCCCAGAGTACAGCGCTGGTGCCTTCATCAGTCGCAAGGGGTACCACTCGTGGATGCCAAAGGGCAGCTTATGGACATGTGTGTGGGCTGGTCCAGGCAAGCCCATGGTGCCCAGATACTTTGCAATTCCTTGCTCGGCCACTGGATGCAGGAGGGATCTTACATCCCACCATGGGAGTTCCCGGTTACAGACACCGCCGTGCCCCCACCACATCATAATCAATGCTGCGTACCCCCCAGCACCCATGGCTGATGCAGCCCTACACAGTACATACCGAGCCCACCCAGGACATTTTTAATGAATGTCTGAACTGGGCTGACAACACCACAGAGTGGGCGTTTGGGTGTCTGAAGGGGCACTTCCACTGCCTCACACAGCTAGAGGTCAGCCTCCTCAACGTGCTAGCCCTGGTGGGGGGATACTGTGCCCTCCACTATATTTTTGAGGCAAAGTATGAGCCCTTTTCAGGACCAGCCGACTATGGACCTTTTCAGGACCAGCTATGGCTATGAGCAGATGGCTGCTGCCCTGTGCCACCAGGCACAGTGGGACAGGGTGTGGATCAGGGAGGCCTTTCAGGAGGTCTTTGCCTGGGGGCCCCAGTGATCCCCCCATGCACCTGCAACCATGACCCTCCCCTCCCACACACTCACCATTCACCACTCCCCCACCACAGTCCCCATCCTGTCCCCCCATACCACCCCCCACAACATACAGGAGGGGCACGGGAGTGGAGACAAGTAAAGTATTTACCTGAATGATGGAGAGAGATTCCAAACAGTGTAAACTAAATACTAAAGTATTTACATGGGGTATTGGGGGTAAACTATATACAATACGGGCCTGGGGCTGGCTTAGAGACTTTACTCCTCCACCCGGGTGGAGGGCTGGGATCTGTGCTGGGCACAGGAACTTCTGCCGCCGGGGGTCCAGGGTCTCCATCAGGGCTGGGACAGGGACAGGACCACGGGGAGGTAGGGTGCGGGAGGGGTCCAGCAGGCTCAGGCTTGCACTTGCCTGGGGGCATGGGGAGCGAGGGAGGGGCAGGGAGAAAGGGCTGGCTCACCCTGACCCGCACTAGCCATGAGCCACTCAGCTAGTGTTAATTGTGACCCTGAAGGAAAGTCAGGTGGGATCAGGACAGCAAGATCAGGGACTGCATGGGGAGTTGTTTGTGGTGGGGGGTGGCTGTTGGAGTGGCTGGTAAGGGCGGGGGAGGCTGGGTCAGGCTGGCAGTCACAGCCTGGGTGAGGGTGTCCAGGCTCCCTGCCACCTACTCTCAGGCCTCCCGCTCCATTGCCCGCTCCTCCCGCAGGACGGCAGTCATGTCCCGCAGGGCAGCGGTGTGGGCAGTGGCAGCAGCCTCCTCCTCCCCACCATGTTGGCACTGGAGCATGCCTCAGTGGTGTCCCTGTGTGGGCACTGGTTGAGGTATTTACCCAGTGACCTTGCCCTCTGCTGCAGGGCTCCCCAGCCTGTGTACAGGGCTCAGCCTGCCCCTGGATGGTGGAGCTGTGGAGACAGAAGGGGATAGAGGGATGGGCCATTAATACTGTGACCTGGCCCCGGGGGCTGTGCCCCCCACCCTCTCTGGCTCCCCACCCCACATCCAATGGTCTGAGGGCCTTGAGGGATCCTGGTCACTAGGGTTTCCCACAAGGGTGGGGCATGTGCAGGCTTCATTCAGACCCCCCTGGGTGTGTGGCCAGTGGTGCTGTCCATGGGGCTGGTGCTGAGTGCCATTTGTGGCCCCTGCCATGGCCCAGAGAGTATCCGGACTGGAGCTGGTGGCCGTGTGAGTGGCCCACTTCCAGTTGTGGCAGAGGCGGGTGCCCTCTCCCCATGTTCCAGGGCATCCAAAACATATGGGACCTTCCTGGGGGTTCCTCCAAGAACTCGGGCGAGGCCCAGGTGGAGAGGCTTTGCTGGAGACCTCAGAAGACAGAGCGATGATAAGGGGTCCCATCTCTGGGAGTTCAGGTTCTGTGCCTGTTAGGCAAGGGGGATGCTGCTGGCCACAGGTCCCCGCACGTCCTCAAGCTCACTGTCGGGGTCCAGGTCTGGCCTGGCAGTGTCCACCATGGGGGTGGGCAATGCCACCTCTTGGGGCCCCAGGATGTAGTTGAGCTCCTGAGAGTGAGACCAGATGGTGGTGGCGGCGGCTGCCCCAAGTGGCTGGCCACATCATGGCGCTGACAGTAGGCCTGCCTCACCTTGGAGTGCACTTGGTCAGCTGTGCAGGTAGGGTGGTCCCAGGTGGTCAGGCCAGCTGACAGCAGGCTGAAGGCTGCGCCGTTCTGGCGCTGGCCGGTCATGTGGAGCAGGAGCTCCTCATCCCCCCAGAGTGCCCTCAAGTCCTTTATCTCCACCTTGTTTCAGGAGGGGCACCTCTTCTTCAGCCCCTGGCCGGCACCCTGGGACCCCTCAGATGGGTTGGAGGGGGCTCCCTGGGGGTCATGGGGCTCATGGGTGCTGGCCATGATGCCACTGGGTGGACTCGGGGCACTGTAGGGTCTGCTGGGGAGCATGCTGGTGGGGGCGCATGTTGTCCCTGTTGCCAGCATGCTCTCAGCTTCCTGCCACGGGGTTTCTGAGTCCCGGCATCTTTAAACATGGCTGGACGCAGAGATCAGAGAATCCTGAGGGTGCTGGCAGGGGTGTATCCATGCTCCAGCTGGCTGACTCCATGAAGGAACCCCTCTTTCAAAAGAACAACCTGCAGAGTATCTACACATGTTCTCTTTCAAACGAGCCTTGTGAAAGAAGGCACTCTTCCTGAAATGGGAAAGGAGAAGCGAATTCGAAAGGAGCTGTGTGTTCTTGTGTGTAGACGCTCCCTGGGATCTTTCGAAAGAGCCTCTCCTTTATTAAAACTATTTTGAATGCACATGCTAGTGTAGACGCAGACTTAGTGCAGGTAAAGTTTGTTGTTCCCATTTTAAACACCTTACAGAGGCTTTGGTGAGGTTTAATTCATTAACGTTTCTAAAGTACTTTGTGATGCCTTATAGGTATACTAGTACCAGTATGTCTTCCAGTTACTATTATTATTATGGTTGTTAATTTACTTCAATGCAAGACAATTGTATTATGTCAATGGAAAATGGTTTGTAACAGGGAGGGAGCTTATGAATTGAATTTCAAAGATAGGTTTTCTGCTCTGTTAGTGGAAAAAAAAAGTATCAAAGGTGTCTTTATTAATGCTATGACTCAATGTAATCACATTCTACATCAAAGGGTTCAATACACACATACGGGTTTTTTAGTTTGTGTCTGTAGTTCATTTACAAGTTCAAATCATGGTTCTGGTGATGTTTGCTTTATAAAATGCTCAGTAGTTTGGGATCCAGGTATTTTGAGAACTCGCCTTCTTCATGTTGATAATTGATATCCTTTGGGTAGTCCAGCCTTACAGCACCAATGTATGGATGGGAAGGGCCTGGCAGAAAGTTGTTTGCAGTGATGGCTTCTTAAATCTGGAATTTACTACTGTTCTCCTTTTTGCATCAATTCTGAATTTATTAAGCATTAGGGTATGCTGTGAAACCTGCCTATTTAAATGGATGTTTTCAGAACGTTTAGCTACTAGAGCTTGTCAAAATATAATATTGAGGAGGAAAGTCTGGTAATCTTCTAAATATTTGTTAAACTTTCAAGGAAACCAGTGTATTTTTCAACAATAAATTGAAAACCAATTTTCTCTTCCACCTCTTTTTTTATTCTCCCCCCCCTGCTTTTTTTCTAACCTGTTTCCATATTTCTACTTGGAGAAGGAGGTGTAAAGGAAATATAGGGGGTGGGAGGAATAACTAAATCTGAACATTTTTTTGTTGTTTCCCTCTATCAATAACAAAAACCAAAACTAAAAAAAACAGAAAACTTCAAAAACATGAACAGCTACTCTAGCTGAAACTCTGGCTCCACTAGAGTCAGTGGCCACCCTCCTGGGTTGGGATTTCACCTCCAGAAGTATTTGCTTACAGTAAAAGTATCTTGTCAGACAGTTGCAATTGCAGTTTGGGGCATTATGGAACAGTACACACTCCACAATTTTTTGCTGTCAATTATTTTAAATAAAGTTATTTCCTGTCTGGTCTCTAGGTGCATTCCAGGCAATGAAAAACGCACATTTTTAATCAAAGCATGATAATTACCCCTCTGTTTAAGAATCCTAAACAGCAAAATCTTGCAGCATGGGCATTTTTCTGTTTGTTCCCATTTTCAGTAATTTCTCATGAAATCCCAGTACTGCAGCCTGAGTTCTGACAGGAGTGAAATGGTATTTGGGTAGCACATACCATTTTGAATAATATCATAAGCATCTGTCATCCATTTCAAATCAAAATTGGGACTTGGGACAAATATTGTCACAAATGCCCATCTGGGTTAAAAATACGTTTCACATAGTGTTAGAATCTGTATAAGTTATTGAATGATGTATTTAGATAGTTTTGAATTTCAGATTGAAGAAGGAGTTTAGACTGGATGATCATGATAGATCCTTCTAGACCTAAATTCTACTAGTCTATGAAAGGCAATATAGACATGCAATATTGGTATTCTATACAGGATATGTGGGTTAATAATAAATTAATCCCAAAGTATTCTAAGAAAAATCAGTCACATGTTTCTCTTTAGTTTGCTTAGATGAGAAAAATGTCATGCTGTATTACTTGAATTCGATCACCTCAGTAATCTGTAATTTTTGTCTCCAGATTTTCCACATGACCTATGATCTGGCTAGTGCTGTGGTGCGAATCTTTAATCTAATTGGAATGATGCTCCTTCTTTGCCACTGGGATGGTTGTCTTCAGTTCTTAGTACCATTACTTCAGGATTTCCCACCAGATTGCTGGGTGTCCCTAAATGGTATGGTTGTAAGTATTGTTCATTTTTCATTGTGTTTTTCAAACATTCTTTTGATATTATCTGTAAACTGCTGGTTCAAATCTTTAATGTAAAAATGGGCTTAGCAATTATGTTGCACTGCAAGTTAACCTTTAAAGTTGCCTTTTTTTCTTTTGTTGTTTGACTTACTACTAACTTGTTTGCAGACTGAGCTACTGAATCACAGCTATATCTAGTTATTTTCCAGGTTTCCGGTTTAAGACCATTACCTATCAGTCCTCACTTTTTCAGCAAACTATCTAGAACAGGGATCAGCAACCCTGGCATGGATGCCAAGAGTGGCACATTAGCCAATTTTCATTGGCATCTGAGGCAGGAGCTTAGTCCCACCCCTTCCCATCCATGCACCTGGGAGCTTGCTGTTTGTGGATTAACAAACGACCAGCTAATGCTACCAAACACCTTCTAAATGGTAAAGTTCTTCATCTTTATCTTTAATAAACCTGTTCTAAGTAGGACTATTAGTGACTTTTAAAAGTATCACCACCACTCGGACCCTACATAGAGATCAAAAGATCAACTTTCATCACTCTACCTCGAAAAGGTTACTGACCCCTGGTCTAGGAGAATGTTGGATGAAATTTAGCGTTAATTTCTATAAAAAAGTTAACAGGGGGGCTGACCAGAAAACTCTTCCATTTGCACAAATATTTCAAAATTTTTTTTTGTTCCAATGTGGCAAGACAGCAGATGGTAAGAAACAACCTGTTAGTTTCAGAGCTGAGACATGAATCCAGTATCCTACTCACCTGGGATGTGAGACACTCAAGTGCAAGTTGCTGTTTTAAACTGAGCATAGGAGGCAAAATATCTCCAGCATCCCAGCCACATGCCCTAACCACCAGATAATTGGGTGTTCTGGGATCTTGCACTCTCTTCTCACTCACCAAAAGTGGCATCTTGGACCTGAGCAATCTTAACTCTGAACATTATCTCCAAAAATGGCATTTTTTCAACCAGAAAATAGTTTTGTAATTTTTTTCCACCAGTCTATTAAACAGGCATGTTATCCATGTGATGTTATCCCAGTTTTGCCTTAAGTTGCCTACGTGTAATATCCTTTGAGACAAATGCTGAAGTTGTTGCCCATTTTTCCTTCCCTCAGGCCAAATGTCCCTGGGAATTTTTACAAACAAGCAATGAGGAAAAATTAAGGATTTGATTCAGTGGAAGTTGTGTATGTGTGCATGTGCATGTGCGTGTGCGAGAGAGAGAGTATATTCCAGGTCAGAACTTGGCTGCCTTTGTGTTATGCCTCATCTGTTGTGAGAGAAATGGAACCATAGAACTTTGACAACTGTCCTGAAGGCTGACAGCTTTTGAAAGCTAAGTAATATTGGTATTGGAGACTTCAGATGATGAAGAATAGTAGATACACTATTAAAAAGATGGTAACATGAAAATTTTTCCAGTATAATATATTCTACCATTAGGACATATTATATGGGACAACACAATATTTTGTATGTGGAAGGAAATCAAACAGAAAACCCATTAGAAATACCTAAGCTAACTCACAGAAACTCAGTAAATTAGCAAGTAAATGTATCCAATAAAAAAAAACAATTTTTGGCAATATCTGTGTAATGCCAGTGGACCCAAATTGTCAGCAGAAGGGATTGGACCTGTGACCTTGGAGGCTAAAGCCCTGTGCTCTACCACAGGAACTAAAGACCAGCCAAGGCTGTAGAGCAAAGACTTCACTCTCCCTACTACATGGTCTCAGTGCCTCTGGGTCAGTTTGTCAGTATGTATCAATTTGTTATGGTATAGAAAACATTAGGGAAGCGTGTAAGCAAGGAATCTCTCTTCTGGGATATGATCTAAAAGCAGTAGCTCTGCTACTGATACTTAATGCAATATATATATATGCTGCAGAGCCGAGGCAGAGACCCAAACCATCCACAGGTAAAGGCTGGGCCAGAGGCTCCAGGAAACCGCCACCAGGCACTGCAGAGAGATGTGCCGGGTGGGATGCAGCTGCAGGCAGCCGTTGCCTGGAGCCGTAGCCTTTCTCCCGCTACAGGGCATCCGCGTCCCTCTGAGGCACGCAAAATTAAAATCAGTCCTCATAAATTCAAGGAAATGCCTCATAAGATGAGATAGGGGTTTTAAATCAAACTCCTCATAAACTTGAATTCTCATAACCCGAATGGGTGTATCTCAGGGTATGACTGTATATATATAATATAATCTCCTTTAGTTGTCAGTAATAGCAGCACTTATATGTCATACCATTTGTTCAAATACATCATTATGTGCAACCACAATAAGAATGAGCTAAGTTAGCTGGCCTTATTTTCAACTGATCAATGCCCTGCGGGTCTGAAATGGGGTGGTGTGCCGAGAATTTTTTCAAGCTTGTGTTTCTCCTGAGCTAAACACAATGGCTACATGTACTCTAGAGAGTTTTGTCAACAAAACCTGCAGATCATCCACACTAAAAATGTATTCTGTTGACATACTGGCAACAGAACTCAGCACTTTTGTTGACAGCCTTCTGCCTCTCCCCCACAAGGCAGAATAACTTTTTTGACAGAATCTGTTGACAAAAAAGTTGTGCGGGTGCTCCAGGAGGCCCTTGGTCAACAGACAGGGTTTCCAGGTCACCAGACAGCCCTGTCTGCTATGCTTCCAATTAGCCATTCGGTTGAGAGTGTGGCTGAGCAGTCCAGCCACCCTCTGCAGAGAGAACGGATTTATCTTTTGTTCTGCTTCCGAGTGTGGCCGTGATCTGTTGTCAGAAATTTTGTCAGAAGATATCTTCCAACAGTAACTTCTGTCAACAGATCAATGTAGTGTAGACATAGCCATAGGTATAAACAAATTTACTGAATACCACCATTTACTGAGTGCATCATTCTGTGAAAGGGAGAAGAAGGTGGTACAGAGACAGGTACACATTTGAGTGAGTATGACTAATTGTCTCTCTCAGCAACGGAAGTTGGTCCAATACTTCGCTTACGTTGTCTTTCTAAAATCCATCACTGACAGGGCTATGGCAATACTGCAAACAGATGGACAGTGTCCCCACCTCCCACACACTCCAAAACAGAAAGCCTGTCATTTCTAGAATTCAAGAGCTGAAGCATCCAAAGAGACAAATCATTATTTTTCAAATCAGAAATTATGTTTACAGTCTTTTTCTTAAAAGGA
This sequence comes from Carettochelys insculpta, assembly GCF_033958435.1. Lineage (NCBI taxonomy): Eukaryota > Metazoa > Chordata > Testudines > Carettochelyidae > Carettochelys > Carettochelys insculpta. Next base: position 99,887,504 of record NC_134141.1, read on the forward strand.
AATACAGTTTTGGGTATCAAAAAATAAATTTCAGGAAAAAAGGGAGGGATTCATTTTGCTGAATAAAAGAATGTCAAGCAAATGATGTCCCTAGCCTCTGTTTGTCAGAAGTTGGGTATGGGTGACTGGGGGAGGGATCACTTGGTGATTACCTGTTCTGCTCACTTACTCTGGGACACCTAGCCACGATTGGAGGACATGATACTGGGCTGGATGGACCTTTGGTGTGGCCCAGTAGAGACACTCTTGTGTTCTTAATGTTCTAAATATTTAGAAAATTCCTATAAATAGAAAAATGAAAACAATATTTCTAGGCTAGTGCCACAACCCATTTTGGTATAAATTCATTGATGCCATAAGTTGTCACAATGTAAGTTAGTGTAGCTGCAGCCACAACCTATGTGTCATCAATAAAGTCTGAATGTGGGCTTCTATTTGTGGCACATTTTATTTTATATATTATCTCTGAAATCAATAGAATGACTCCAATCCTCTTCAAAGGGCATGGGATCAGGCCAATTATGAGAGAGTAATATGCAGATACTTCATAATGTCCTGAAATTACATGTATACATGTCCAAAAAGGATCCTTTATATCACTCTGTCCTTAAAGCTGTTTTGAATTATGTGTATGCCCATGATAAGAGTACCAGCATGTTGTGAAGAGACCTTACTGTAATTGAGAATCAGCTCCAATGTGACTGGGACCAAAGGATGGGGGAATGCTGAGTTATTTGCTTGTTTCAAAACTTACATAAAGCATTTCTCTGATCACACACTTTTGTTTCTAATTGGGAGACAGGAGATGAAGCCTAGTGATAATGAAAAAATGAATAACAACACATCTGTAGATAAACAGCCATGGAGAGTCCTGTAACATGGCTGCTGGCAAAGTGCATGGTTTTACAAACTCCCAGTTTTAGCAAGGACTCAACTCTCTTCAGTTAGATTTGGAAAAACGAGATATTTTTAGATGAGAAGCAATCTGGAAGTGTCGTCTTCTCAACTTTTTGGAACAGAGAAATTGCCATTTGGAACTTATGCTAAGGTTTAAGCCAGTCGCTAATTATTAGAGACTTTGATGAGGCCTTCACAAGCAAAAATATTATTCTGCATCTCTCTTCTGTGGGGTTTCTTGCAGCTCTGTCTGAATCATCTGGTGCTGGCCACTCTCAGATGCAGAAACGTGGACTAGCTGTACCACAGGTTTGCTCTAGTATGGCAATTTCTTTGTTCCTATGTACCATCTGTTCTGTCTCTGAAGATGGCAGCTATATCAAAGAAAAGTACAAAATCCTCATAGTCATCAGGCTGCACCAAGTGGCATTTCTCTCTAATTTAGCCGATGATCAACCTAACTCTTAAAAATTATTTAAAACTTTTGTAATTTTATCTTAGTTTATGATGAAGGTGCTATTCTTACTCAAATACCCACTGCATTAAATTTTAGTTATTTGTTTCAGAAATGTTCCCTTAACCTCCTTGATAGTGCCTGTGGGATTATCACAGTTCTTTCTCCATCTGTCAGGGGAAGGCCTTATCCCCTCACTACAGGGCTTCTTGAGAAGCACAGTTCTGGGGGAATGAACATAGGACCCTACAGCATTTAGCAGGGGAGAGCAGTCCCTAACCTTGGAGTCCAGCCCCTCAGGCAGAGTGGGACACCCAAATAGAGAACTCTTGCCTGCAGTCAGAGTAGAGCTTTAATGAGTCTAGGTATCCAGTCCCTCTGACTGGGTGCAGTACAAAACAATTAAAAGGGCTTTGCCCTGTAGTCAGGACATAACAGCAGGGTCTATAAGCCGATGCACTGACCCCATTCCTCATCAACAACACTGGAGCTGTGTCTACACGTGCACGCTACTTCGAAGTAGCGGCACTAACTTCGACATAGCGCCCGTCGCGTCTACACGCATCGGGCGCTATTTCGAACTTAACTTCGACGTTAGGCGGTGAGACGTCGAAGTCGCTAACCTCATGAGGGGATCGGAATAGCGCCCTACTTCGACGTTCAACGTCGAAGTAGGGACCGTGTAGACGATCCGCGTCCCGCAACGTCGAAATTGCCGGGTCCTCCATGGTGGCCATCAGCTGGGGGGTTGAGAGATGCTCTCTCTCCAGCCCCTGCGGGGCTCTCTGGTCACCGTGGGCAGCAGCCCTTAGCCCAGGGTTTCTGGCTGCTGCTGCAGCAGCGGGGGATCCATGCTGCATGCACAGGGTCTGCAACCAGTTGTCGTCTCTGTGTATCTTGTGTGGTTTAGTGCAACTGTGTCTGGGAGGGGCCCTTTAAGGGAGCGGCTTGCTGTTGAGTCTGCCCTGTGACCCTGTCTGCAGCTGTGCCTGGCACCCTTATTTCGATGTGTGCTACTTTGGCGTGTAGACGTACCCTCGCAGCGCCTATTTCGATGTGGTGCCGCGCAACGTCGAAGTTGAACATCGACGTTGCCAGCCCTGGAGGATGTGTAGACATTATTCATCGAAATAGCCTATTTCGATGTTGGCTTCATGTGTAGACGTAGCCTGGGTGAGTGGAGCAGGGCAAGCCCCCACCTCCTGACCCCATTTCCCCAGCAGAAACGCGGAGGGTGGACTTGAAGGTGTGGGAAGGGTCCCCCATTTGCTCTGGCCCAGGGCCCCACAAATCCCTTCATTCTTGGTGGTCACTTGATAATGACTAGGATGTCTTCATGTCACTCTATTTGTGAGCCCATTGATGGCAGTTTTTGATGTGCTTTTCTTCTTCTCCGCCTCTTCTCGCCTGCACTCTCAAATTGTGCCACTCCCTTGCAGACAGAAGACTCCCATTTGCTGTGGATTCCATGCCACTGGACCTGAATTTTCTGTCCGTCAAGAACCATGTGGTGGCAACAGTGCAACAGTCCCCCCACATTAAAAGAAGTCATGCACAGGCATCTTCTTCTGTGTACTGCACAAATTCCTAATCCACCTCTGGTTGCAGAGAGACCATTAGTGAGCACTTAACCTTCTGCTGGTATTTGTATAACCTAAACTATCCATAACAATTCTTATTGCCTTTGGGGAAGAAAGAACAAAATCAACTGTGATGGGTTTCCTGGGGTGACAGCGCCTTCTTAACTTTCCAGCCAGGACTGTCTCTCATCATGCTTTGCTAGTGACAAGCAACAAAGCCCTCAAGGCACTTCTTTCACCCGGCATAGTAGCATGTGGAGCCCGATACCCGCACATGAACTGCACAGAGAAAGGCACCAGCCACTTCCTCCTCGCCGCTGATTCCCAGCCTTGAGCCCCAGAACTGTGCCTTCTTTCCTTGGTCAGAAGCCTGATCAGTGTGAATTTATTACCCAGTACTCACACTCTCAATGTGAAGATGACCTATAAAACCCTTCTTAAACTAAAATGAAATTTCCCAAACAATTCTGCCAAAACACACAGTTTTAGGTAAAGCATAATCACATTTACTAACGATAGAAGGCTAGATTTTAAGTCATAATGGATGCATCTACACTAGCCGGCTACTTCGAAGTAGCTGGCACAGCGCGAAATAGTACATGTCACGTCTACATGCACTGTGCGGTATTTGAACGTTGAAATCGACGTTAGGCAGTGAGACATTGAAATCGCTATTCCTATCCAAAGATGGGACTAGCACCCTACTTCGAGGTTCAACGTCAAAGTAGAGTGTGTATAGATGATCTGCATCTTGCTACATCAAAATAGCGGGGTCCTCCATGGTGGCTATCAGCTGAGGGGTTGAGAGATGCTCTGTCCAGCCCCTGCAGGGCTCTATGGCTGCTGCATGCAGCAGCCCTTAGCCCAGGGCTTCTGGCTTCTGCTGCTGCTGCAACTGGGGGTCCATGCTGCGTGCACAGGGTCTGCAACTGGTTGTCGGCTCTGTGGATCTCATGCTGTGCAGGCTGAGTGTGTCTGGGAGGGACCCTTTAAGAGAGCGGCTTGGGGCTTTGCTGGCCCCTTATTTTGACAGGGAGCGCTTGTGTGTGTGCATGCTCCGCCTTTCCTTCTGGGACAGCTCCTTTCGACGTTCTCCGTCGCTACTTTGATGTTGAACATTGATGGCACCAGCCCTGGAGGACATGTAGATGATACATGTCAAAGTAGCCTATTTCGATGTTCTTACATCAAAATAGGCTACTTCGACATACTGTGCTAGTGTAGACGTAGCCTATAAGTGGTAGGCACAAAAAGTCAGAGATAGTTACCAATGAAAATAAAAGGTAAGCATGCAATCTAAATCTTAAAACTTTATTACAGTGGCAGTATTTAGATCAAGCAGTTTTCCAACTCTACTGAATACAGTAAACCCTTGATTTAATGCACTAATGGTGTCTGTTAAACCTGACAGTCCGTTAAATAAGAGCGTTTACTGCTCCCCCAGCCCCAGTCCCTTCCCTTTCCTGCCCACCCAACAAAGCCCCTGGATGAGCTGCCTGAGCTCGCTACACGGCCGGAGGGTTCCCACCATGCAGCCGAAGCTGCCCAGCACAGAGCCACCACATGCTCCTCCCACCAGTGGTGCGGTGTGTATGCAAGTGGTTTGTCTGCGTATTCACCTCACCTCTGGTGAGACAAGCACATGGCGGCTCTGGCAGCACGTGGTGGAGGGTTCGGCAGCTAGAAGCAGTGGCTCCAGTAAGTTGCCTTTCTTGGAGAGGGTGGGGAGTGGGATTTAGGATTTTATGGGTGCCAATTAAGCGGACTTCCGGGCCAAGTGTGGGGACGGGCTTATGTCAGATGTTCCCAAAGTCTGCTCAATTGGGATACATAAAATTGAGGGTTTACTGTAGTGTAGTCCTTAGTAGCAGACTTCCACTTTTGAACCTGGGAGCTGTCACTTGTGAAGTCTGTCTTCCCAGTGTACTTGTTTTTTCCAGTGTATGTGCGGGATGAGAAAGGCCAAGGCATAATGCCACTGTCCCTTGTCTTATATTCTCAGTCCATGCACCTGGAAAATATTAGCCCAGACAGACATTTCCTTGTGGCCTTCTGTAACCTGGCATGACTCACTGCCACGGCACTTCCTGCTGGTTACTCAAGGAATTAGCTCAGTTGTCACCAAGGCACCCTGTCCTGTCCAGCTGTCACTTGTCTTCATTGTGCGCTCTTGCCAAGCTCTGGTCTAAACCCATGTTGCTCCCAGGATCACAGTGCCCTCTTCTGGACACTGTCCTCTGCCCATGCCCACTAACAGTCTCTTGCCCTCTTCCAAAACAAAAAGCAGTCAAGTAGCACTTTAAAGACTAGCAAAACAGCTTGCCCTCTTCCAGGGTATCAGCAGTCCTGCCTCCTTACACCCATCACTGTGGTCAGCTTCAGCTTCAGTCTAGCCCCTCACCTCAGGGGTAAGCCACAGTCTATAATGGCCACTCCTTGGTGGCAAGGTATAGTACAAAGGGGAATGGGGGACTTAGGCCTGCCCACTACTGAGTCCAAGCCCAGACACTCCCTGGTGACAGCCTTGTCCTGCCCTCCTTCTCTCTCCCCCTCTAGTGCCTACTGCTCCCTGGACCACTTCCCATGTGCCCCCTTGCACCCTACTGGCCTTTGTATCCTGGCCAGCAGTCTGGCAGTGTCAGGCTGGAGTCTCTGCCCAGCTCCCCTTAGTCTGCCCAGCACTGCTCTCTCTCAGGTGCTGCTCCCCTGCTGGGTCCCAGGCCTGCACCCTCCCTGGTGAGGACCCAATTGCCTTGTTCTGCTGAGCAGTTCCTTATATGTACGGCTGCTCCAGCAACCTGCCCCCTGATTGGCTTCTCTAGGAGCCCTTGCCTAATTGCCTGGAACACTGTGTAGGCTCCCACTAGCATGCTTTAACCCCTTCTCTGCAGGAGTGGGGCAGCTGTCCCACTACAGTTTTGCTTCATCACAGAGTTGGGTCAATTCCTCATTGGCTTCATCTACACTGGCACAAAACTTCAGAATGGGTGTGCAAATGGCCACTTCAGAGATTACTCATGAGGTGCTGAAATTCCTATTCAGCACCTCATTAGCATGCCAACGGCTGCAGCTCTTCAAAGTTGCCACTTTTAGCTCCTGTGCGGTTTGTCCAGACCCCACCATCTTCGAAATCCCCTTATTCCTATCTGCTGAAAAGGACCAGTAGCATGGCCATTTCGAAGTTTTGTGCCAGTGTAGACATGGCCATTGTGTGATGCTTGCACAGGCCTCTTATAGCATTGCAAGTTCCTGGATTATAACTGTCCTGCTGATTAATGGCTATTTAACACCCTCAGAATGGTTCATCTCCTTTATTGTCACTGACAAATTTACAACCTCTTTCAGTAACAGTACAGCAAAATCTCATCGCTTCATACACATTAACAGAACAGCTATCTGGACAGGATGATAGGTTTCAATGGAACATGGTATTTCATATATATCTTACATGGCATTATTATGTGACAGGGTGGATGTGAGGGGTTCAGGGTGCTGTTTTGAGGTACAGAGTGCCACATCAACCTAATTTCCATAATAACTTTACCTTCTAAACATGGAAATCCAAATCACTTGTGTTTTTGCTTTCCAAGTGTGTCACATTAATAATCATATATAGACCCTTCTTTTTTATTTGCAATTTGCTTTTCTATAAGCTTGGTTACTACTTTTTCACTTGTTTGTCTTTTCTCATTCCAACAACAATTACTGTCTACATTGCCACTTCTTATCACTGTTTATCCTAGCAAATTTCATTTTTTAATCTGAGACCTCTGCAACATCCACTAGTTTTTCCTACAGTGTTCCTGAAAGCTTTCATTTTCAGTTATCTGATTCCCTTTTGATTCAGATGGATGCTATGCTCACCTCTTCAAAGAATTAAATACAGTTAAAAGCGTTTTCTCAATACCACTTTTAATCTATGAACTTTATTTGTCCATTTCTATGTCTCAAATCAGGAGCATTTCAGGCAAGGCTATTGTGGAGGTTTTGAATTTTGGACTCTTCCCTGATAATATACTTTTATCTTCAGTATATCTCCCTTTGCATTTTTAAGTCCTTGCTACCAATACATATGGTAGGTATTTTTCCTCCTTGTAACTCCTCTAGCACATTGTGCCATTTCACATTGATTTTATTTTCTCCCTTCTCTATGATAAAAACAAAGGCATTAAGAACATGTTTGTGTGTATATATTTAATTTATAGTTGTTATCTAGGTTCCTCAGTATAACCAACACTATTGTAGTTGATCTGTTTGATTTAAATAATAAGATCCCAACGCAAGGCTCCAAACACCTTGTCATACAGCTAATATTACACCCGAACCAAAGCAGCAGTAAAATTACTATTCAAAAGAAGTCTGTTAGCCTGTCACCTGGAAAAAGTGTTTTTGCCTAACATTCTTCTGGAGAATATACTCTGAGCCCCTTCCAAAAACCTTATCAAACACAGGCTTTTGTAGCCTGCTCAGTCCGAAATGTTTGATCAAACATTATTATTGCAGAAGTACAATATTTGTTATTTTTGTCATACTAATTTTATAGAGTACAACTGCAGGAATCTTTTTTTTTTTCTTGATTTGTCAGAGACAAATGTTTGCTGCTATCAAGCAACATCTTTAATGATAAACAACACATTTGCTGACATTGCCTTGTGCAGTTTCCTGACAATATAATAATAAATCTTCAAATGCGTAATTACTATAGTAAAAATAGGTCATCAGGATGCTGACTGGCATGTCCTTGTGTTCTGCTTGGTGACATCTTTTCTATTTGATTGCCAAAAAGGTAACAGTGTTAGAAAAGTGACCATTAAAACTACCTGCTCCTCTGCACATACACATGCTGGGTCTACACTTGCCCCCAACTTTGAAGGGGGCATGTTAATTGGCGTGATGGGAGATTATTAATGAAGTGCTGTGGTGAATACACAGCATTTAATTAGGCTAATTCTCCCCCGCGGCAACTTCGAAGTGTCAAACTTCAAAGTGCTGGCATGCGGGTAGCCACAGGCACTATGAAGCGCCTGCGCTACGTCAAAGTGCCTCTACTCCCCAAAACTTTGAGGAGTAAAGGCACTTCAAAGTGCCCACGGCTACACACATGCTGGCACTTGAAAGTTTGACACTTCTAAGTTGCCACAGGGGAGAATTAGCCTAATCAAGTGCTATATATTCACTGCAGCACTTCATTAGTCATATCCCATCACCCTGATTAACATGCCCCCTTCGAATAGGAATAGCAATTTCCATGTCTCACCACCTAACATCGATTTCAATGTTGAAGTAGCACACAGTGCGTGTAGATGCGACATGCGCTATTTTGACATTATCAAAACAAAAAGCAGTCAAGTAGCACTACCTAATAAACTATTTGGCTAGTCTTTAAAGTGCTACTTGACTGCTTTTTGTTTTGATAGTGTATAGACTAGCACGGCTCCCTCTCTCTTACTATTTTGACATTGTGCCAGCTACTTCGAAGTAGCCAGCTAGTGTAGACGTGGCCATAATAGCTAAAATCTCAACTTCAACCCACCTCTATTTCTTAGGTTGTAGATCAGAAAAGAGATTCCTACTAGTCACACTTTTCTCATAGGGCCATAAGCAACCACTGGGTCTGTCTTCTATCTTCCTGGATACATTCAACTGCATTCAGTCAGTTTTCCTTCTGGTTGAAGAGAAACTGACACAACTCCCTAGAAATTTCAGACTGTTGTTGCTTTGTCAGCTGGTGTTATAGTTTCTGAAAGAGACATTTGGACAGTCTGAATGATATCGTCTTTCTTAAAAAAAAAAAAATCTCCACATATACTATATAGGTTCCTGTGCCATGTTCATCTTGTAATATCTTAATGCCTTCCAGTACTGACTGTTGTGTTTGTTCACACATACTGTCTCCAGAGGGAGAAGCATGTGCAATGTAGTGTTTTGTCATGATAGCATTGTAAGGGGAATTTATTTAATTTTAATTTAAATGTTCTTGTCTCAGTCCGCCAATATTTTAGTTTGCCATTTGCTGTCTTTGGGCAGCTGCGATATTTCCACATGCAGTACACAGATTTCTGTAATCTACAAGGAGTCAGACCTATAAATTATGTTTTGTGGAAGTCAAATACTGATCACATGCACCATCTAAAGTCTGTTTTCGAGAAGCCATAAAACAAAGTTCTTGTGCCCATCAAATAATATCAATTTTGACATGACATAAGAAGTCTTCCGCATTAGGCAGTTCTCTCCTTGCATTCGTATGCAGGTTCTAGTCCAGCACCTTTTGGGCTGGAAAGCTGCCAAGCAATAGAATTTGGCTGGACCACAGAAGGTCAATGTTGTCTAGCAGCATTACTGGCACTGGGCTATTAGGGATAAATTACAGCTAAATAACAAAGAACACCAAGAGCCAGGACTTTAGCATTCATTAAAGAGAGGGAAGATGAAAGACTGTCATAAATATCAGTATAAGGGCAAAGAAATCATTCCTGAGCAATGGGACTGAGTGTGATCAAAGAAAAGCAAATATTTGTTACTTTCATCAATATTGTCATGATCAAAGGGGATGTGGTGCATAAGAAAACACCAATATAGACATCGCCATTCTGAGGACTAGTATAAACTTCTCATGGATTTAGTCAGTGCCTGGTTACTGTAAGAATTTAAAATATTTTTTATGAAGCAATAAGCACAAATTTTTAAACTTCATAAAATATTTTATCCAGTCTAGCTGAACCTAGGGTGAACATGCCTCAGTTTCACCCCTCAAAGTACTGAAGATTTTTTGAGAAAAAGGATCTGATGCATAAATGCCAGATGTTAGAAAAACTTCAGGCATTTGACCCTTTTTTAGAACACTTATATCAAACCTCAAGTGACATTTCTCTCCACAAATTGCTAAGAATACTCAAAGTGCACAAGCTAATGTAAACATTTAAAGTGATGCTTTCATCTGAAGAGAATTTTCACCCATTAAAATGGAAATCCACCATAAGAATCTTGTGTCAAATTAGGGGGGTTGTAGAGTTTGTGGGGGCAAGCCTGGGTCAACTTGACTAAGAGGTTTCTCAGAGATAGCCCTCCTCCCTCTCAATCAAGATTTCATTTCAATAGCTACCTTGCTGTAATATCCACATGAATAGGGAAACTCTTCTGAAAATTAATAAACTACACACAGTTGCTCAGTGAGAACTTTGAGGGACGGATAGGTCAGTGCTATGAACATTAGCATCCTAAGCCAGTTTGAGAGCTCAATCCCTGAGGAGGTCATTTAGGGAGCTGGACTAAATAGATTTAAAAAAAAATCTGTAAGAGTTGGTGATGGGTCCTGCTGTGAGGGTAGGGGACTGGACAAAATGGCCTCTGAGGTTCCCTTCCCGTTCTGTGAGATAGGATAGGTATCTCTCTCTATAAATATGGGGCCTTTTGATCAAGAGAATCCAAATATACAACCTCCTACATATTATGAGCTTCTTTTAATTTTTGAAATAGAGTGAGATTATCTTGAATCCTGTATATGATGATATGGTGATGTCATATTTTGGTATGAAGTTGGAGCACTTTGGACAGTGGGTTCCTCAGACATAGCTCCAGCCAATAAGGAGTGGATTTTAATATTTCAGATAAAAATATAACAAAATTGTTGTGGGGTACTTGTCTTGAAGACAGAGCCAGAGTAGACTTTGTATGAGTGCAGAGGAGACCGTCTATTGAGAGTGAGCCAACTTACACCTCACAGGGCTATTGTTATGTTAGTCTGTACTCATCTCTGGGCATGTTCTGTTTCATCTATCCCATAAAGATGAGAAGGCCATTTCATGATCTGCCTGTGTTACAGATGGTTGTGCAGTGTCACCTTCCCACCCTCTTGTGCCCCACAGTGGAGTCTGGGGTTCCCGTCAAGTCTCACAGCTGGTAGATTTACTCCACGCAACTCATCGGTCACTGGCTGGGTGAGGTTGTGATGGACCTCTCCTGCTTTATGGAGAATGGATTATGCATATGAATATGCATGACTCAGATTTCTTTGGACATAATGTGGCTTGTAACCTATCAGTTCTGATGTTATAATCTGCTGGATCTATAAATCCTGTTTTGTGCATGTATCATTTTTGTAGTTGAAGTTATAAGCAATGTTCTCTGTAAACTGAGCACTCAGGTGGCCGCTCAGGGGAGATTCAGGTGCTGCCCAGCTGATTAGTGGGTGACATTATAACCTATGTTCCCTGAAGGCTGTGCACTTACATAGCCACTAAAAAAAGATTCAAATGCTGTTCTGGCAAAGAATGAATAGGTGGATTATAGAAGTGATAATGACATCTGAAAATGCACAAAACAGTTTATATAATTTGACCAAAATTTAAAGTGTTTCATTTATTATTGCACACTAAAAACCCTGTTAGAAGAACGTGATTAAGGTTGCAAAATAAGGCACTCAAAAGTTAGGAATGCAGTTTTTAAATGCATGATCACACACTGTTTTTTCTACAGGATCCAGTGTCATTCGGCACATAGAATGCATACCGCTCACTTCCGAATTTTGTTTTCATTCAGGGTGTGAGTCTGCCAGTTACTTACTGCACACTACTCATACCCTTCTCTAAAGAGGAAATTATTTCCTCATGTTTTCCCCTAGCCCCCTGGTGCTCATTCCTAAAATATCTGAATGCTTCACAATCATTAAATTATTTTCACAACAAACTTCTGAGATGAGTAGGCATTATCATACCTATTTTATCAGTGAGAAACTGAAAGAAAATTAAAGTCAAAAGTATCCACTGGTTTTGGATACCTGATTTGAGACACCTAAAACCTGATTTTTCATAGTAGTTAATTTTGTACAGCAATTTGTATGTTCAAAGAACAGCTGCCACTAACTTTAGGTGTGAGGGCTCAGCAGTTTTGCAAATCAGGCCTTAGGGTGTCAAGCTGGCCCACAGGAAATGAGGAACACACACAATTAGTGACTAGCTGTGAATGCTTGGTTTAACATCATATTCTGGGCACTGAATGGAATTGCAGTTCTGGTCACCCCCAGCACAGGACAGACAGGCTGCTGGCTCTGAGCTCTGGTATCCGATCGCAGTCTTGCCTTCAGGGCACATGCTCCTCAGCTGGAGCGTTCCACATGAAGATGCAGCCTTTGGGGAAGCTAGCTCTGAAACTCTTAACAATCTAACCTGAGCATGTGCAAGCTCTGATTTTTTTTGTCCAGAAGCTTATAATTTGACCAAATTGTATGGGGACAACGAGGTACAATCCTGACACAAAGGCCAGTCCTTTGTCAAATTTTCAAGTCCCTGGGCCAGAGCATGGGGGAGTTACAGATTTTTAAAAGAAAATTTATCCATGGTGAAAACAATGTATTTTTTCTAGCATTGCTCTTGGCTGAATTTTTCCACAACAATTTGGCATGAAGCAGGCATCTGTTATGGAAATATTATAGCTGAAATGGTGAATGTCTGAAACAGTCAAACTGAAAACAGGACTTAATAATGGGAAGTGTCAAGAAATTTTAATAGATTGTGTTATCAGTATACCTATAATAGCATTAGATTGGATGGCTTTTGTGAGGTGCAATATACTGGAAACATTTCTAGTTCTGAGGTAAATATTATCTTTGTTACATTTTATTAATTTTCAAATTAAATGGAAACAAATTTATAGCAAGATCTTATAGCAGCAGGCAAATGATAATACTTCCTATTGGAGATTGTCCATGAGCATGATATTAATGAAACTGGAATTACATCTTCTTTGGTCAAACAGTGCTAATATGCAATTAGGAAGATAATGTATGAATACAGTAATAGCATTGGAATAAGATTTTAAAGTTAGAGGTACTCACATTTTGGGAGCCTGTACATGTAACACTATCCCTGCAATAAATTGATTTGTTCAATCTTCCTTGCTCCTCACGTCAGCAATTAATGACTCACTCTTCGAGGGGCAATCCATTACCTGATACGTCAACATCCAGATGTACACAGCTTTTTGGTTCGTGATATGACCTAAGGCATGAAGAATCAAGCCGTAGGCCTGGGGATATAGTAGTACAGATATGTTAACACATGCAACATGAGCACCCTATAACAACGGGTGAATTTAGAAACAGTATAAGAAGCATGTTACAGTTAATGCTAAAGGAAGGCACAGCAATTCTCAAGTTTTATGTGAATCTTGGAAATACTGGTAAAATGAGGTGACTGAGGATGCTATTGATTTATCTCAATGTGTCATGATCAATGAAGAGGAAAGCAAAACAAGTGCTCATTTTTACAACAGTTGTTCAAGCTTTAGGAAGGCCATAAAAGTCCTGGCTTATGTTTTCTTCCACTCTGTAGTAGGTTATAAGGCCATCTTCATTTCAAAAATTCCTGAAAGAGGAATTAATCATGTCCTCTAGTTTTTCTGTGTTTGCCTGTCATGAGAGGTCATGTTTTCACTGATGTGCCCTGTGTCCTTTCCAGCCTTGTTTGTTTTTGACTGGAAATCTGTGATGTTTAGTCAATACATTCACAGTGGTTCTCATTTGATGCAAATGTTTCCATTACTTCTTTTTATGCTGTCTTATTACTTACCAATAGGAAATGGATTTCAGACACCAAGCAAATGTCTGTGATTGGATTTAATATGGATATGCATAACTCAAAGATGCGTTATGAAAAACCTTTAACGTAAAGTATCATTTTAAAGTTACAGTCTGCTGAATCTGTATACCATATTTCTGTGTATTCTTGCAGGTAAAGTTAAAAATATGAACTGTGACTCTGTTTTAATTCTCAATGGCTATGTCTACATGTGAAGCCTACATCGAAGTAGCCTATTTCGATGAATAACGTCTACACGTCCTCCAGGGCTGGCAACGTCGATGTTCAACATCGACGTTGCGCAGCACCACATCGAAATAGGCGCAGCGAGGGAACGTCTACACGCCAAAGTAGCACACATCGAAATAAGGGTGCCAGGCACAGCTGCAGACAGGGTCACACGGCGGACTCAACAGCCAGCTGCTCCCTTAAAGGGCCCCTCCCAGACACACTTGCACTAAACACCACAAGATCCACAGAGCCGACAACGAGTTGCAGACCCTGTGCATGCAGCATGAATCCCCCGCTGCAGCAGCAGCAGCCAGAAGCCCTGGGCTAAGGGCTGCTGCACACGGTGACCATAGAGCCCCGCACGGGCTGGAGAGACAGCGTCTCTCAACCCCCCAGCTGATGGCTGCCATGGAGGACCCCACAATTTCGACGTTGCGGGATGCGGATCGTCTACACGGTCCCTACTTCGATGTTGAACGTCGAAGTAGGGCGCTATTCCGATCCCCTCATGAGGTTAGCGACTTCAACGTCTCGCTGCCTAACGTCGAAGTTAACTTCGAAATAGCGCCCGACGCGTGTAGCCACGACGGGCGCTATTTCGAAGTTAGTGCCGCTACTTCGAAGTAGCATGCACGTGTAGACACAGCTAATGTGATAATGAGAGTCATTAGTGATACTTTAGGATCTTACTGGCTCAACACTCAAACTAATGACCTGTGAATGGTTTTATTTTTACTGTAAGGCCAAACTGTGGTTGGTCCTAGAAAAACATGTGATCATACTATCTCATACTGGAATACATCTTGCATCTGGTACTTTTCCATTTGGATGGGGGTTGGCTGGAGGAATGGAAGGAGGGTGCTGGATGCATAAGTTAATCTCAACTGGTTTGGGGTGCAGGGAGAGGGTCACAGTGCCTAGCTTCAGGCTCCATTTCCCCAGGATGGATTGTACTCACTGTTCTTGGTTCCTGTGCTACCAGTCTGTTCTATGCTGCATCCCTATCATCTAATAAAATTTCTGTTCTACCTGCTGGTTAAGAGTCGCCTCTGGCTGTACCTGAGGGTGCAGGCACAGAGACTCTCCAGACCTTAGTGACATTGGTGGATTTAGTTGTGGTTTTGTTTCCTTTTGGGGGTTGGGTTCCTTGGTCCTATCAACAGCCTTTTAGCTGAGTCCTCCTGGAGCTGAGTTGGTTCAGCATCCATGCTAGTCTGCAAAGGGGCGGTAACCCCAACTCTGACTTTGCTGTGGGAGACCAGAGCTTCTGGCCCAGCAGGACAGGGTGGTGGGAAAGGCAGGTAGGCAGGCATAGTGGCTTGGTCAGCACAACAGGGGACAGCCCAAAGGGGATTTCTGTTATCTAACCCATCACATATATGTGCTCCTAATTTAGTTCCATAGCTGTATTTCCAAGTCATTGGAAGATAAGATAGTTATTTCTTGACTTCGAATGCATCAGTTTGCAAACTTGCTAAATTTGACTTTTTTGGAGTTCAATTTCTTAGGTTGTCCTTGAGCCGTTTTTTTCCCCTGTATATGCCTAGCTGCTACTGGCAAACATTAATGCATGTGCTTTAGAAGAAATGCAGAATAGGAGATGCTGACTTGCACACTTTGGCCCTGATACAGCTCTTATTGAAGGCAAAGGAAGTCTCTGTTAGGTTTGGTGGGTGCTGAATCATACCCGCTACGAACTATGGAGCTTTTACCATAAAATATGCAGTGAATACAGCTGGTTCTCCTGTGAATCCCCACCTCTCTCATTGCAAATTATCACTATTATGTTTCCTTTTTTGCTAAAAGTGCAGTTTCTGCAAAAAGCAAAATTTTCCACAGGAAAACTTCAGTGTTACTGAAATGTTTCAGTTTTCCAACAGGAAAAATCAGTTCAATTCAGTCTGCTTTGGATCATATTATTATTCTGAAATGAGACACTACAGTTTGTCAGACTATTATATTTGTGTCAATTTAATATAAATTTGCATCCATCTGTGAGCTGCTACAGTGCTTCAGAGGCATTGTAGTTTGGATGCTTATGCCTTGGTTGTTTTGTATGAACCAGGCTTGTAGGCTGAACCACATGTCCCACAATGCACCATTCACCCCACCACTTTAAAATGAGTTTCCTAGCCAGGCTACTAGTGTAGAATGTGGGCATAAGTGCAAATTACAATGTTCATATAAGGCCCCACAGGTACATAAAGTTCACTATGAAACCAGTATTTCTCAGTTCAATTTGTTTTGTTCCATTTAAAAAAAAAGATATTTTAACTTTTTGCCTTTATTCAACACAAAACCAAATGCCAAAGTTTTGGCACTACCTGCGGAACAGAAATTCTAATTTTACAACATCTCTAGTCACAAGAATTATACATAAAGAAGAAACTGTGGTTCTTTTAATCTCCTGTTCCCAGAATGTCTGAACTGTCTCTTGCTTGAGTACTTTCCCTTTCAACTCATGCACAAGATCACCTTTGGGAAAAGGTGCATAGCCCCGTGTGAGCAAATTAATTTTAATTCATGACTCTTCATTTTCATAAGAGGAGAGAATGTAAATTTTGTATCATATTTACATACAGTATTCTAATACTTCTAATACTTCATATATGTTATTTTAAAGTTGCTGGATTAAAGCAAAAAAATGTATTTGGATTGATCAGTATACTGTACTTTTGCATTTATTATGCTAGTAAATTGATGTTAGTACTTATATCACATGAGAACTGTTCTAAGCTTCAGGTGTATTGCTGAGCAAGAAGAAACATAAGATTCTGGATTTGAACACCATTTTCCTCAGTAGTTTATTTAATATCACTGTTCAGATAAATATATATATTTATAGACAAAGAAAATATTTCCTGAGCACAAAGGTTCCAGTCTTCATTCCAAGAACATACAATATACAGTATACTTCAATAATATATTCCAGAGACCAGCAATATATATTTCACAATTTTCTTCACTTTTGCTAGAAAAACTTTTTTTTTATCACCATGAAAAACATAAGCCCTGATCTGTACAGAAATTTTATTCACAGCCTTTAGGCTCAACTCTCAGAATTCAGGATGTAAAATATAACCAAATATAGGTTGAACCTCACTCATCCAGCACCCTTGGGACCTGATAGGTGCTAGATGAGAGATTTTGCCGGACCATGGGAAGTCAATATTGTCTAGCACATTACCAACACTTTCACTGCTTACTGGGCTCTTAGAAGACATTTAGGAGTAAATTACAACTAAATAACAGCTTAGAACACCAAGAGTCAGGATTGGTAATTGTAGGTAGACTTTATGGGACCGCAAGAAACTTGGCCACACCCATGATAACTGGTGGTCCAGGTGACTAAAATCATGCCAGATTACAGTGTTTGCTGGATAAGAAAGTTCCAGAGTAGAGAGATTCAACCTGTATTCATTTTTGTGGTTTGTCAGAGCTGTCTTTATATTTTATTGGCTCAGTGTGGTTTTTCTAATGTTAAGGAAAACTTGACACTACTTCATTAGTGGTATATTCAGAGGAACATCACCATAGGATTTTCTAAAGTGGAAAAAACAGCTGTTCTTATGACATCCCATTTACTGTGTATGCGTTGTTTACTTTCATTATACAACAGAAAGATTTAAGTTATTTCCTTTATAAAGGAAGTTCCTTTCCTTGCTTTTTAACGATCATCGGGATTGAATGTGTCTGCATGTGTATACAATAATATACAATAAATGAGTTAATTTAACAAGAACAATCATAAAACCAGTCAGCAGAAATGAAATTAATTTGAGTTGCAGTTAGTATCACATTCATATTATTTAATTACATAATAAAAGTAGTCCTTTACTCCCCTTCAAATAAGAGAAAAATATTAATTATAATGCAAAATATCCACATGGGCTAAGGGAAATATTTTTGGGTTTATATGTTTGGGTTTATAATATGTTTGTGTGTGTGTGAATCTAAGAATATATTCACAGTAAATTGGTGTTATTGTTATTTTATTAATATTAATTAATTCTGTTAAACCCAGGGTTGTGAGTTCAATCTTTGAGGGGGCCATTTAGGGATCTGGGGCAAATATATTACAAAAATCTCAGAGATGATATTAGGTCCTGCTGTGAGGACAAGGGACTGGACTCGATGACCTCTAAAGCTGCCTTCCAGTGCTATGAAATAGTTCCATCTCCATATTAAAAACTTGCATTTGGTACTAAAAGTTATTAGTGTGAAATCTTGTCTCCACTGAAGTGTGCATGTGTGCACATACACACAAACACATACCTACTCAGTCTCACAGCTAACACAAGCAGGGAATTAGCACAAGTACTTAACATATACTACAAGGGGCCATTCAGTATGAAGTGGCCTGTTAACACCTCTGCAGTCATAGGGAAGAAAAAAGCTGGGGAGGAGGGAAGCTAATTTAGACAGTATCCTATTTTGGCAAATAAGCCATAAATTTAGTGTCTCTATTTAGTCCATGATGGTTAGTGACCAGCAAAGTTATGAATTTAAACTCCTAAGCTTATCTTCTCAAAACATTCTTCAAGGTTCTTTTGAGGATGAGGACTAAGCAGTCAAATATAGAGTTATTGCTTTGTGAACGTGTTCACCCATAGGTTATTTTTATTTTTTAGCATATTTCTGTGTGAATTCATTTGTGAGCATAACAATTGTGTCATGTTACCCACATAGTGGTAATTGGGGCATTTAGTGATGTACACCACAGGTTGTGATAGGCATATGTGGGACCCATAGGTCATGAAAGGTGTGTTCTTGGGTGTGTTGATCACTACAGTGTTTCAGATGTGTCTGCAGGTTTTTCATCTGTTGTTCTGGAAAGATCTGGTGCCATCTGGTCCTGGTCTGCGGGAAACTTGCTTCAAATAATGAAGTTGGAGAGGCGTGGGGGTTGTCTGAAGGCCAGAAGAGGGCATTTAGGGAATATTTCTTCCTGGATGTGGTTCCCTATCAATACATGTTGTAATCATTTTATACCCTTCCATTCCACAGTGATGAGTGTCAACTAGACGTGTTGTGTTAGAGGGAATTTTCTTTCTGTTTTGAAGCAGATTCTCTCAGGGTACTTAGGAGCTCTGTTTCATGATGTGAGCTACTTCTCTGGTGAGGTTTCTTTCCACCAGCCCCCCCACTCCCAGAGGTTAAGGAGTATATCCTGGACTTTTTCTTCAAAGCATATTATGTGGTATCTAAATTCCTGACTGTAGATAATAGATTTCTTAGTGTCTTTGGGGTGGTTTGTGGATATTTGAGGGAGGATGATCCATGGGTTTCTTGTACAGAGTTGTCATTAGGGCTCCATTGTTGAAGCTGATCTTGTTCTTCATAAAGTTTGGGAGTATTATAGAGGCTGGGTAGCAGGTATAACAGGCAGGGTCAGGCAATACCTTCCCAGACTGCCAGCCTCCACCCCTCCTTCAGTATGTCTTCCCCTGCCAAGGCTGGGTCCATCTGGCCAACTCTCCAGGGCTGGGGAAGTGCTCTGCTTGCTGCCTGTGTTTCCTCCCCACCACCATCATGCCACATCCCCATGCCCCAGGGCTGGGGAATGCTGGAGCTGAGTAGTGCCTTCCCTCACACCCAGGTGCCCAGGAAGGTGGGGGCTACATGCTGCCCACCCTCCCCACATG
The DNA here is from genome assembly GCF_033958435.1 of Carettochelys insculpta. Lineage (NCBI taxonomy): Eukaryota > Metazoa > Chordata > Testudines > Carettochelyidae > Carettochelys > Carettochelys insculpta. The sequence continues at coordinate 99,906,885 of NC_134141.1, forward strand.
CTTGCCTCCCCCAGCCCCAGGTACACCCACTGCCCATGTTCTCAATAGAGTTAAATGGATGGGTGGTATTGATGAAATTGTGGTGGAAATCTATAAGGCAGTCTAGGTTGTCTGTTCAGAAGATGAAAATATCACTGATTTCATAGGTCATTTGTCTCGATTTTTTTCTTGAAGGTGGCCCATGGAGAGATTGGTACTGTGGGGAGGTATCCTAATAATTATGGCTGTTCCCATGACTTGGGCAAAGTGTAATTGATTAGTAAAATTGTTGTTAATGAGAATTAAACTGATGGGTTACAGTTTGTTTCTAATACTTTGTAATTTCAACATATTCTCTCTTTTGAAATACATTGAAGTAACCTAACATTTGCCCTGAATATTAAAAAAGCTCAATCCCAGTACTGTGTCACATTCATAAAAATATAGAGAAATGAACAAGATGTACATAGAACTTTGTGGGGACACTCTTAATTTCATTGCAAGAAGACTTGTCCTGCCTATCCACACTCCTTCTGTACTGTTTATTGCTTCAAATTCATCATACCATGTCTAAAATAACGCCCTGAGACTGCAGATAAACGCATATAGGGAAATTCATTGCACTCAGGTTACACTGGCAAAAATGGCTATCTACACAGGTGCTGCTGCAGGATTTCAGCCACAGATTATAAATAGTTCAGGGACAAGAAGAGATCTCTCTGTGGTCATGCTTCTAGGTGGTATCCAGGATTAATGAATTACTTGCCAGTTTAAAATATATAACACTAAATAAAATATTCTATCACTCATTCACTTCATTCACTATCACTCCCTTTCTTTCCAAAATCCAAGAAGCTGCCCCTCCCCAGTGTTTGCTTTCAGAGAGCTTTTTTTTCTTTAACTTGTTTCTCCAATCTCGTCACATTATCCATTCAAATTACAGAAGTTGAATATTCAGTTTCAAAACCGGTTTCCTTTAATCTATCTAGCAGCTGATGGGTTTAGCGGTTCTGCAGAGTAAATTTGTAGCTCCTGTAATCAAAGGACTGTGGTTTAATTTTTAGATTTACGTAGGTACTTTTATGTTATAGGTTTGAAGGCATCCCATTTGCTTTCCAAACATAAGAGCAGTTAAATGGCAGCACCATCGTTCCGTGAATAGAACAGCTGTCTGATGAATAATTATTATTGAGTTGTAGGAAGCTCAGAGATGCACAAACAGTTAAAGAGCAGTTAGACCTACAGCAAGTTTATTACTTATTGAACACTTAATTGTATTCACTAAACTATGCAAATCTAAGAATGAAGAAAAAACCAACTCATTTAAAGATTGGCACACATCTTTTCAAATTTCCTTTTTGCTGCTGGTAATACATCTTTTACCCATTTTCTGATTGAATAACTTAGCACAAGTACTTAATTTAGCCGCCTAGTTAAATTTTAAACAACTACATACAAAACTCCATTGAGGTGAAGTTCAGGTTATGGGCACTCAAACTGCTGAAATGCTACCTTCAAGAACAATAGAATTTTTTAAAGGAATGAACAAAAATAAACCCTTCAAAAAATGGAGGCCGCATTTCCTAGGTTTCAAACTCTTAAGACAAGACACCAAAATGCTAAGCTGTTTCAACAGTTCCCCTAAAACACAGTGTTTTCCCTAAACTCACTTTCTTGGCCCGGAAGTTCCATTTTATTAACCGCAAAATCTAGAATGCCTTATTTTTAACTAAATACTGATAAGGATGCTTTAAAGCCTTTCTCATTAAATACGTGTGCTGTGTGAAGCTGCTGACTAGGCCAATAGCAGAATGAAGTCGACTTTTGTTCATTCTTCATTGAGGGCCAGACAGTGTGAGGTGCAGTGATGTATGTTTTCTCAGGGCCACCAGTTCTTGGTTGTTTGAGAATGAACAATAGAGATGTTTTGAAGTATATCTCTGCAAAGAAAGGGGCCTGAAACCAGAGCTTTTCAATAGATTCCCAGCAATCCTCTGATATTCTACATTCAAAAGCTAGCATCTTTTGAAAGTTAGAATGTTGACATCTACCTTTTGGTGTTGTGCAAAGGGAGTGCAATTAACCTTTTTTTTTTTTTTGCATGATGTTTTTATTTCTTTGTTTTAGAGGCTGGATTCCTACAAAATAACAAAGTTATAGGTAAAATTTTTAAAAGCTCTTGATTGAAACTTACACAAATAAATGTCTAAATCACTTTTGAAAATGAGAGTGAGATGCTTTTACAACATTTGTCCTCAATTACTTTTTCAAATCCTCTTGGGCACCTTTCTTTATGGGGTATCATAATTCAAGATCCCATCTTCCAACTGAGCTCAAATGTAGTAGGAAGAAATATTATCCTTGAACCCTGATCCATTTTGAGGACAATACATTTTCTTTCGGTGGTGCCAAAATAGTATTTAGCATGCAAATTCATTTGCTTTCTCTTATCAATTCATAATACAATAGTGTAAAGCATCATGCAGGGCCCAGTATGTGGTCACATTTACCAAACTGTCAGCAAGCTCATGAGGGCTCAAATGTTTACCAAGCTAATTTTCACAAGGTGCTGAAAAGCCATAGTCATGGAGTCAGTTCCATCTGGTTACGATATAAAGTTGACAAAATACTTAGATCAAATGGATACTGATCTAACAGTACTGTCTAGAATGTCAGCTAGCTGGCAAAGGTATTCTTAAAGCTTTTACCGGGACTAAATTTTGTGATCATAACAACTGTGCACCCCACAGTCAAAATTTATATGGTGTACGATGACTCCTTCCTGAAACTGATGAGAGAAATTTCTGAATTCTCTTCATTCATCCATGCAATACTGATGTTGCTATTAAGAGAAAGATGAGGTCCAATTCTTAAGTTCTGGTCTAGTAACATGGAAATCATCAATTCTACATAGACTTTTCTTGGCAGCTTTTTGCAACTCTCTTAACTTCTCTGGTTTAGGCCTGCACAAGAAAGGCCATGTCTACACTAGAGCATGAAGTCAATTTTAAGGCAGTTAACTCAATTTTACAATGTGACTGTCTTTGCTCAAATACCATTAGGTTGATTTTAAGGGGCACTAATGCTGACTTTCTTGCCCTACCCCTCTGGTGCGGTGTCATGCCAAGTTTGAATTTACAAGGTTGAATTAATGCTAATGTGGAAATATTGTTACCCTTAAACAGATTTTATCAGCCTTCAAAAGTATCCCACAATATGTCCATTCTTGCCGCTTCCAACTCTGCTGCAACAGGAAGCCCAGTAATTTGAATTCATTTTCTTTTTGGACAGTATGCGGATCACATCTAGCCATGATTTCTCAGGGTCACAAAAGAGCCCCATCATGGAGCCAGCAGGAGATCCAGATCTCATTTCTGCATGGGGGGATGAATCTGTGCTGAGTAAACACCAGGGATGCTCAGCAGTGCCAGGTGAAAATCAGTCCCTCCCCACCATCACATGGCTGCCTGGCTGTGCAGACCGTGTCTGCAGACAGTGGCATGCCCTGTCCTGCGTGGGGTTTAGTGCATGAGAGAGCCTCTTCTCTGCACAGGATTTAGCAGGAGAGGCTGAGAAACTTCTTTTCTGTGTTTTACATTTTACATCCTCCACACCCACGGCATCATGCACCTGGCAGGCTAGCCCGTTCCCCACCACCACTGCAAGGCTAGCTTCTGCCCTACCACACCACATGCAGACCATGATGTCTCTCTGTAAAGATGATTTTCCACTGGGCGGGGGAGTGCCTCTTTCCATAATGTGGATGACTCAAACAATTTCTCTCATCAGGAAATAGAATTCTGAAAAATGGCTGTTTGTTTTCAATGGTGGCAGGAATGAGGGCAATGCAGTCTGGGAAGATGACATCACCCACCCACAACCACTTGCAGAGCATTTTTTCCCATAACTCACCAGCAAAAATCAACCCAGAATGCAACGGGGCTGAAGGAACTGTGGAATGGGTGCCCACAATTTACTGCTGCAACCGATGAAGTTTGGTGATTTAGTGGGGATTCACTAAGTCGACTTTGTGAGCAGGTGCAGACACTCAACTTTGACTTTATAAAATCTAGTGTTACAAAGTCGACTTTAATAAATTCAACTTTCTTTCATACTGTAGATGTAGCCAAAGTTGTTCCATTTAAACTGATTTAATAGGACTTGTTCCAGCCCTATTATGGACACCTATATCAATTTAAGGATGGATTACATTGCTTTGTTCAAGTGACCCAAGTGTCCTAATATCATCCACTTTTGAATTGAAGTAAGGGCTTTGCTTCAGTTTATTTCTGGTTTCACTTCTTACTGGAAGTTCAGTTAATGCAACAGCTTTGTATAGACAAGCCCCTTTGTTTCATTATATATAAAATGAGAAGAATACATACTTATACCCACTTCACTGTTAAAGACTATAATGTGCAATCATATATTTCTCTTCCTGAATTTCTTAAGGGCCTGATCGTGCAATCCCTAGAGCAGTGTTTGTTATGTTTTTTAAAACGACGGAACACCAAACAATAATATTTTATATGGAACACCTCTGAAAATTTTCTCAAAAATAAAGTTGTCAGACTCCCAAACAAACAAACAGCAGCATATACAGCAAAACCAAAATGAGGTAATTTAATCAGGCATCATAGAAATGAAAAAGTAACTTGTAGCTGGTTTTAATAACAGAAAATATTTACATCAGTGTATGATATCAAAAGTGACAGATGCTCACAGCATACCTGTGAGTGGTTCACACAACACCAGTATTCCTCAGAAAATAGTTTAAGAAACATTGCTGTAGAGACCTGCTCACTGGGACAACTTGTGTGGGTAAAGTAATTTGATTCTGTGTGCACCAAGGCCTCAAACTGAAAACATTCCTGAGGAAAGACAAACAAGCTCTGATTAATATATGGAGATATATTTGTTGGCAGACTTATTCATGATATCTTTTGTACTGTCTAGTTAATGATTTATTGCACATGACTTCTCCCAGTCACCAGTGATTCTGAGACTAATGATGACACCTCCCAAAGCCAAATAATGTTTTCAAAGCTATCTTTAAGACATTTTATCATTTGAGGTCAGGAACTCTCTATACTATGATGCCTGCTCTGAGCTGTGTAAAGAAACCACAGATGCCATTACCTAGTAAATACCCTTGCTGCTTCACTCTTCTCTAATCCATTTTGTAGAATGCTTGTACATATCTTTGCAAACTGGAGATTTCATTTACAATTCGTAGTAAGTCATCATACTGTGGAGCTGCTCATCATGTTTTTATCACTTCACTCTTTGAACTGTTTCCAAAAGTTGTTCTATATAAAGCTCTTGTATATCTGCTTTTTCCTTGACTATCAAACATAGTAAATTCAAAGATTTTCTTGATGGCTTCATTAGAGTAGTACTTCATAAATGGCTTGATTCATTACTCCAGGCTTGTCAACTAACCACACCCATATCATCATGGCTGTCTCTACACCACAGCAATTTTCCGAAACAAGTTCTTGCAAAAAATCTCTTCTGAAAAAAATTATTTTGAAAAAGTGCATCCACACACAAAAAAGTAGATCAAAAGATTGATCTGCTCTTTTGATAGAACGCGTCCACACAGCCCCTGCTCTTTTGAAAGAATGGATCAGAGATCAAAAAATCGAGTGACACGAAGACTGCTCTTTCGAACAAAGGGCCCATGGAGCATCTACATATGCTTGTTTTTGAAAGATGCTTTCAAAAGGAGTGCTCTTCCTGATCTGGGAGTGGAAGAGGGCTTCTGGGAGAAGAGCCGCGTTCTTTTTATTTCAGATCGAATGAGAGCATTTTGTGCATGGACACTCCATGTGTTCTTTCAAAAAAGGGCCTGATTTTCTGAATGAACTTGCTATTGTAGACACGACCCATGTCTACCAACATTTAACTATCTGAAATATAAAGTTGTTTTTGTCTCTCCAGTCTACATAAAAATTTAAAAACTGTCATTATCCCCCAATTATTAAAATCCTCATTCAAAAGGTTTCTTGATGGATATAAATTCTCTTCTATTAAGTCACATACCTTGGCTTTGAGCTTGACTTTTTCTCCTGTTCGTTAAATAAAATTACTTAGGGCTTCTTCTTTTGTTTTCTCAGCCGAATTTCACATCATCAAATCTTTGAAAATGAACTCTTGTATTTATTTGTATTTAATATTTCTTCCTGTCCTTTTGTGGGCCTTAGGGGAAAGTTGTTGACTCTTCCTCTGTGTTTTATAGTTGGGTTAACAGGGTTACAATTTCAGTCAGTCTTAAGGAAGTATTTTTTCAAACAATGCATAGCTACTCTGTGGAATTCATCTTAAGGAAATATTGCAAACACCAAAATTATAAATAGGTTTTCAAGTAATTAAATAGATTCATGGAGGCTAGGTCCTAGTGTTCCCTGTGAGCTGTGTGCTTGTACGGCCACTCAGGAGACATTCAAATGATGCCCTGCTAATTAGCAGAGCACCCACATGTAGGTGTTTTGTTTCTACTGGGGGGTGCACATTCGCATGACTTAGCACACATAAGATTTTGGGGTGCCACAGACTTCCTCATACTATCAGGGTCAAAAAGGTGTAAAGGAGATACACAAAAGATACATGAGAGAACTAAAAATTATTAGTCACAGAAAATTAATTTATAGCTGGATAGTTATTCTCTCATTTGCGGTTTTGGAATAGTATGAAAAATGGAGGGAAGGAATAAAAGTGCACATAACCAATGACCTTTCTGAATTTATTTACGACTATTGTATCCAGATGGATCAAAATATGACAGCACTGTGTTCATAGTCCTGGAATCTGTAAATCTTAAAGGCTATGAAATCATGTGACCACTCTGATGACTGAATTAATGGGCATATCAGTGGCACTAAGCTAGGTAAGAGATATGCAGCTGTAATTTTATATGCCAGGTGTAGTGGTAATCAGAACAAGGACTTTGGAGAGTAGAAATGATAAAAGTGAAATAATGTACCTAACTATAAATATAATGGAAGCAGGCATCTGTGTAACAACAGAATGGATTCCAGTGCATATTGAAACATCTGGAAATTAGGTGGCTGACAAAGCATCAAAACAAGATCTAAAACACGAGGAGGTTGCTACTAATGTTCCCTTTCATAGAGACAAATTTAAAGATTTGGTAAAAAAGGAGCTTGTGAAGAAATGGGAAGAACTGTGGGCAAAGAAGACAAAAGGTTGAAGGTTTTATGTCGTAGGCTCAAAATTGAAGTTAATGCTGTCACAATAGAAAAAGGGAAGTCATGTTATAGCCTGAATAGGTGTGCTAAATAATAACTGAAACATGTTTAAAAGACACAAAGAGGGGCATGAAATGTGTGTAAAAACCAAAGGAAACTGTTGATCATTTTCAGTGGCATTGTGGGTTATCTTCTACAGAAAGAAAGTTGATCTTTCACTAGAGGGACTACTGAGAATGTCAGGAAGATGGAATAGTGGAAAAAGACCCTTCATGCATTTTCTTAAGGATAGTAGATGGAGTGGAAGTTTTGTTTTGTTTTTTTTTAAAGAAAAACAACCAGCCAAGCAAACCCAAACTTGGGTATGCATGAATGAAGAAAGTTGCAGCCAGCCATTACCTTTTAGATGGGTCTGCTGCACCAAAAAACAAAGACAAAGCTTTGTGATTTTGCTGTGGTTTTATTTAATTTCTGGCATGTCAAACACAGCAGAAAAACATGAATAAGCTGTAGTGTCAACAAAGTCATAAAGCAGCTCTGAGTGAAGTAAATACATTAAAGGTTTCTGTATGTGTATTTATTTTCTTATATAGTGACTATGTATACCCATAAGCCATGTCTACACTTGCCCACCCGCCCTTCTGGAAGGGGAATGGTAATGAGCAGAATAAAATATGCTAATGAGGTGTAAATTAAAATATCTCATGCCTCGTTAGTATATTCCCATGAGATCTTGCTCCTGGAAGATCCCTTTCTGGAAGCAAAGCTGCCGTGTAGACTGGGCTCCTTCGGAAAGACATGGGGATCCCCCTTCTGGAAGAGCTTGATAAAGAATGCATGACACTTCTTTCCTATTTCAGACCTCTTTCTCCTTCTTCCCCTTTTGGCTGTTAATGACCAATTCTGTGATAAACTTGTAGATACAGTCATCTCTCAAATCTTAATTTTTGTAAGAGTGTTTAATATATTATGTATTATGCATGCTTGTTTAGTTTCTTATCTGTATTGTAATTTTAAGAACTCCTTTTCAAAGTCAGCTTCCAGGTGGTACTGTATGGCGTTTTAGATAAATATATGACATAGTTAAAATACAGTCATATATGGGTATTAGGGCCTAATCCAATGCCTATTGAAGTTGCTGAAAAGACTACAGTTGACTTCCTTGGACATTGACTCATGTCCACCAGATTTGGTAGGGTGTTTCTCTAGAGCCACTGCAGAGATACACCATAGCTGCCTCCTTTTTCCTTCTTTGACCCAAGTGAAATTTTACATTTTTCGTTGATCTTTGTGTTTATGCTGCTTTATATGCTATGTTATACTGCAGTGCATTTATAGCAAAAATGGGCCCAACTGAAACCCCAGAGGTTTAAACTGTTGGTTTCCTGCCATAATAAGCTCCCAATTTCCCATGATTAAATCCCCCCTATCAGTTTTTCCACAAAGTCCACAAATGTTACAGTGTCCGTTCTGGAAAATATTGGGGTGACTAGATAGTGAGCTCTTTGATGTAAGGACTGTATCTATGTCAGTTTATACATCACTTTGTGCAGTTTAGTCCCAGTCCTGATCAGGGACCCTCGCTACTACTGCAGTATTGCAGGGGGGAAATCAGAGATCTTAGGTACAACAATTTAACTTCCCCTGAGTACCTTAAAAAAAAAAGTGTGTGGTCCACAGCAAACCTGCAAACATGCCCCTGCAAACTCACCTTCAGCTTTCTCTGACACCTGTGGCTAACATAACCTGGAGATGTCGGGGGGAGTGGGCAGAGCGGAACCAGACTGTGGGAAAATCCCACGGCCATCTGTGAAATAACTTGTTTGCTGCAAGATTTTAAAATCAATTTATATCTGACTTAAAGGCTAAGGTAGCCAACTGACGAAAGGAAATGGCTGCAATGTGGGAGTAGAACTGATTTGTCTGATGACAGCAGAATCTCCTAGTAATCACCTCATCAGATTTCATTAAAACAGAAACTCTTAGTCCATTGAGCAAAATAGTTTTGTTTGCATTTGACCCCTAAATGTGTCCTATAAACTTTCTGTGAAATTATGCTTATGAGCTGGGAAGTTAATAAGTTATACAACAGTTATTTATAACAGGCTTATGTGGAAATGTGAAGGGGGGAATAACATCCTTCGACCTGAGGAAACAAGTGTATTCTTGATGTATAAAGTCCTTGAACTTCAAAAGTTCCCGGTGCTGAATGTGCCCTGTGGGATAACAGCTCTGTATTAATGCTTATACTTCCACAACTAATTGCAAATGATCAGTGATCACTACTTTTACACATCTGTGTATTTTTTAGTGTCATCATGCTAAATTGTGTAATCAATCCTTGAATAAACAGCTTTGGTATTTCTCACAATTACTGTCTTTAACAGTTTTTCAAATTAATGTCATTCCATTTAAAACAGTTTAAACCAATTACTGCTAATCTGGATCCAATAATCAATTCACTGCCAAATAAGAAATTAAATTCCCCTTTTTACCTATGAATTCTAAAGGCTGGATAGGGATTTTTCAGCAGGAGCAGAATATGGATCATTTGAGGAAGCATTTAAAATGACAACAATTAAAGAAAGACTGAATGTGTAAACAAAACAGGGTTCACTACAAATTATGGCTTTTGAGTAATTCAGCAGTATTTGTTCAGAATGTATCAAATGAAAATTGCCTTATGGAGTTCATGGAGAAGTGCTGCATGCAGAGAATTCTATACTCTGGTAACAGAGGAATGATACATTCTGCACTTTTGTCTATAGCAAAGACAAGCATTTTGGCATCCAGTTGTGGAAAATTCCAACCTATGACACTGACAAATCTAAGGCTGATGCTGACAAACCCTAGGCTTAGAGCACATGCACAAAAACACTGAGATGATCTTTATTCTTATTTCTGTACATTAAACTTGGCGGTAGAGTCATGTATATAACTTGAAAATCATTTTATTTTAAGTGTATGCTATATCAGTGGACAAAGAAAGCAAGCCTCCCAAATCCCATTAAGAGGCAATCTTCCCTTCCAAAAATAGTATTAAGTCAGCACCTCTCTCTTTCTCTCCTTCTCTCACACCCCAGAGTTTTCCAGATCACTTCTTTGGAATTAATTGATTAAGAAAAAATATGGGAGTGAGTGGATGAATTCTCGGAGTTCATATATTTACATCAATATTTAACAGCAATGAAGGGTCCTGTGGCACCTTATAGACTAACAGAAAAGTTTTGAACATGAGCTTTCGTGAGCACAGACTCACTTCGTCCCTTCATCTCAAGTGAGTCTGTGCTCACGAAAGGTCATGCTCAAAACTTTTCTGTTAGTCTATAAGGTGCCACAGGACCCTTCGTTGCTGTTACAGATCCAGACTAACACGGCTACCCCTCCGATACTTGACATCAATATTTACGTCACTGATAAAAACTCCGTCCTGCTGTTCTGGCTCCAGTGAATGGTGTGTGTGTGTGTGTGTGTGTGTGTGTGTGTGTGTGTGTGTGTGTGTGTGTGTGTGTGTGTGTGTGTGTGTGTAAGGGAGAGAGCGAGAGTGAGAGAGAGAGACCCCTCCTCCACTCAGATTTCTTAGAGAGAAAAAAATGTTTTGTTTATGTCCTGAGGTGTACTGGTCTTTGCTGAGTGACCACTGAATCTTAACTGACCACTGACACTTAACAGATTTAAAACAGTAATAGTTTCATTCCTCTGCCAAAGAAAATTGGAAGAATCCAAGGAGAATCCCTGCTGTTTCTCTTTCCAGAACGGTGCTGAGCTGGCTTTTATATTCAAATTCGGCATATTAACACATGGTTTAAATTGTGATGGGAACTTTCTAAGTCACTATAGTGGCTGGTCTGCATACTTGGCTCAGTTTAATTCTTGACCTTTCCCCCCACCCCTCCACTCTCTGATTTGCTCACCTTGATTATCTTTTTCTGATTCGTCCTCCTTGCTTACTGTTTTTGGTTCTCTGTGCCTTAAATATTGAGTCTGTTCTGGCCTGGCTATGGTCTGAAGAAGTGAGTCTGTCCCACGAAAGCTCACCTAATAAACTATTTTGCTAGTCTTTAAAGTGCTACTTGACTGCTTTTTATGAATATTAAATGTGCTCTTAGGAAATGAAATAGCTAATATCTGAAAATAATGTAGCAGTTTGTTAAAATTATTATACGCCTATCTTGGTGTATTGCATATATATTAAAAGCCAGTGACTGGTAAATGACATTTATTTATTTAAAATGGTTAAAACAAAATTCATGACTCCTGTGCTAACTGTGAGTGAGGGCATCTGTAATGTATTTCATTGAAATATCTTTGCAGCCAGCAGAGCATGGTATAAAAGGGCAGTGTGGGAACCACATAACTCTTATGTGTAGATATATTTTTGGGATACCTTTCATTTCCAGACAGGTATAATTATGCTTGTTCATACTGAGCGTGAAAGGTCTACATAGTTGAGATTTTTACTGAAGAAATGGTTGCTTCACACATGGGAAGCAAAACCTCTTTTCAGTAGACAGAATTTTGTCTAAAATTTTAGAAAATTAAAGTGGTAAAATATAACAACTAAAAACATAAACATACACAAAAACAATCCAAGCAACTTCAGACATTAAACCGTAATGTCACCATTGTATATTTGGGAAGTCTGAATGATCAGCTCTTTCTGAACTGGATTTTAAAATAAAATTGACCTCTGTGATTAGCTTGAATTAGGTTAATATGCAAGTATGCAAAAAATATTTATTTTTAAAGGAGTTCACTTACTTTTTGTCACTGTGCTAAGCAATAATTGACAGACTTTCCAATGCTTTACCTAAGGATGGACTTAAAAAGACTATCTCTTTCCTATACATACAGGATAATGTTACCAGGATGTTCCTTCAAAACCAGTGATCTATAATGTTCCTGATACATAGGTCAAAATGCTTTGTCCTCCATCTTATTGCTAGCTCAGTCACTTTTTTTTTTCCTTGCAGAATGATTCCTGGGGAAAGCAGTATTCGTACGCACTCTTCAAAGCCATGAGCCATATGCTTTGTATTGGTTATGGAGCCCGGGCCCCCGTCAGCATGTCCGATTTGTGGATTACCATGTTGAGTATGATTGTGGGGGCTACGTGTTATGCCATGTTTGTTGGTCATGCCACTGCCCTAATTCAGTCTTTGGATTCCTCACGCCGACAATATCAAGAGAAGGTAATTACTTAAAATACATCTCCTATTTCAAGAATGATCGCCAAGTTGTGTTCAATGTGAAATAAGACACAAAGTCACATAACTAATAGTGTTAAATACTATAGTGAACACTACTAAACATGCAGAAATATGCGAGTGAGTCAAATTCATCCCTAGTGAAACTCCATGAGAGTCAATACTTAGGCAGCTCTGTGCCTGTGCCGTGGGTGAGAATTTGGATATGAGTGAACAGTATTTTGTGAATTTTAATGCATTGTTTAGTATAATAAATATTGCATCAGTTTTAGTAGACATCAGTGGGAGCTTTTTTCTGACCACTATCTGAACATGGGCAATACAGTCACTGCAGTAGTCAGCAGTGGCTTTTGTCAGTGTCTAAAATATTCAGATGATATTTTTTCCAGAATACCCTACCAATGTATTCCATGTTTTAGAGACTTTTAGGCTGACAAGATTAATGAGCTTTATCTGAGGCTAACTCTGAAAACTCATCAGAAGGTCGTATCCTATTGTCCTTAATCACACTAAATTAATCATATGTATTAGTTTCTGGTAGCACTTAGCAGGTGTCAGTGTTTTCCTAATATTCAAGAATGGATGCCTCAACGGGTTCGCTGTTTAAAAAGGGAATGGTAGACAGAGCTTAGGAGAAAGGGATAAACACATTTTGTAGTTTGGTTGTTTTGCTTTATTTAATACAATTATCTCCACTGTTGGTAGAAAATGGTAGAAATAGGTATTTACAGGGGATTTGCTTAAATGTGGATGGGGTAACGGGCCTTCTGGAAAAGCTCAAGCTTGCACCAGACATACTTGTAATAGACATATTTGGTGCTGTGAATGATGATCCAGAGGCAAATGTAGTGGACATAGCAAATGGACAGAGGAGGGTGGGTATGCTTACAGGGCAGAAGGAATCGAGTACAATGTGAACATTGCAAGGGAGACTAAGGTGGTGCACAGTTCATCGTGTTTTGGAGGTAATGATTAGAATCTCAAATTTGATGTGATAACACCTGAGGAGCTGGAGTGATATGATCAAACTGATGAGCAAGGAAGAGCTGTGTTTGTATGTGTGTGCTAGGGTGGACGGAGAGAAGGACATTGCATTAGTCCGGGCTGAATAAAATCAGGCCTTGAACAAGAAATTTGGCCAAGATTATGGAACGTAAATAATTACTTCTGCTGGTGTTTGGGATCTAGACTCTAAGGCCTGAATATGCTGGGTAAGAGAAAGGCAGGAATCAGGAAGCTCTATGATGAGGAGAGTGGTGGTTTGTTCACTATTGAAAAAGAGAGGGAAACTGTGGGTAGAATTTGTGAGGAGATGAGTTTTGTATTTGGCCATGGTATGTTTAAACTCAAAACAAGTCAAGTATCAGAGATATCCTAGAGGCAGGTAGAAATGCAGGATTGGATGAACAGAGATGGTTTGTTTATTACTGGCCTATAGATGATACTTAAAACTGTGTAAAAACAGAAGATTATCCAGAACCCAGGTGCCAAGTATAAAGATACCTGAGGACAGAGACTCAGCAAACATCTCAATGGGTATCTTGAAAGCTGAGTACGGGTAAGAGGTCAAGAAGGACAAGATGATTGAGAGGGTCAAAAACCTTGTTGAAGATGAGGCCTATGAGGTGGAGTAGCGGTCCTTAAATTTGTTAAGAATCTTAGTCACTGTGGTATCTTCAGAAAGGAGAATTCATCTGACTAGATTCAATCTGTCTGTTTATATATCTGGGAATTTAGAGCAAGTCATCACCTCAACATTGACCAAAAATTCTCCCACAAAAACTAAACCCTTCCATCAGAGCACACCCAGCGATGCAAATTGTGTCACAGGGATAGAAGTTCAAGGAGGCAGAACCATGACCCTGGAGCTAGTGCCCGACTTCTGACCAGTACAGCTGCGAAAACAAGCTGGGCCGTGTGTGTGCATGATCCATCTTTGTGCCACACAGCATGAATTGTGGCAGAATTATGCCTTCTGATGTGCACTCTTCTGCACAGTGCCCAAATGATCAGAGATGCTTACCAGGGAACCAGTCTGAATGTTAATGAATGGCAATAACTGCCTCCTAAGAAATTCAGCCTTGTCTATACATGGAAGTTGTATCATCTTACATTAATATAACTAAAGTGATATCCCCCTCTTGGTGCAGATGCAGTTATGCAGGTCTGCCTTATTTAATAGAGAAATGTAATATTATTCCATCATTCCTGAAGAGTAAATGCTATCACAAGAAAATCATTCTTAGTTCTCCATAATCAATAAGTCCATTGGTATTTGATAAGTTGGCATAGAAGTGGTACAACTGCATTCCAAAGATAAGGTAAATCTGTAAAATTGCTCCCCAGCTCAAGAAATCTGAGCATGACTTACTGTTAGAATTATGCTGCATGAGGAAGATTTTGTTACTGTCAATAACGTTAACTTAGGGGGAAAAAAAAGCCGGGACATGTCAGTGAATAGCTTTTGTGTTATGCTACTTTTAGACTTCCAAAGAAACCCAGCAGCAACCAAAATGAATGAATGAACCAAAATAAACAAAACAGCAAACAAAATCCTGGAGTTTTCACAAAAACTAAGTGTGTTAGATCTTTCCAATGCTAATACCATACAAACTGTCTGCACATATTGTATACACCACTGTTTCATTAAGTATGTGGTTTAATCATAGTCCATTCAATAATTATAAAAATTAAATTGCCAAAACTATAAATCCAAATCAGAATCAGATTTTCAGGCTATATTCTTTCTCACAGTCATATCATCTCCAGTTATGTACACAGCATTAAGAATTTAAATTGCATTATTTTCTGGGCACTGCATAAAGAAGAACCCAGGTGCATTCCTTTCTAATATTATAGCCTTTGCAGTTCTGGAATATAAGAAGGAGCATGCATACAGCCAGTGAGACTCATAATGTATGTGCACATTAACTAAAGAACAGAGTCAGGCCCTTACACTTAGTCATGTTGAGTAGAACTTTTCACCACAAATACTCCTATAGACTTCACTGGAACCATTCAAGGAGTAAGGTATGAAAAAGAGGATCCAAATCTGGAACTAACTGGTTTACATGTAAACACCAGATAACACATATCAGAGGGGTAGCCTCTGACCTGCATCTGACGAAGTGGGTCTTTGCCTACAAACACTTATGCTCATATGTTTCTGTTAGTCTATAAGGTGCCACAGGACCCCTCGTTGCTCTTACCAGATAACACGTGTCCAAATATCTGACACACAATTTGGTAATTTGTTTGATTTCATTAGTTGTATCTCCGGGCTTATTTGCAGCCAAGTTGTTATCCATGTAAAGTATTTGTCTGAGTTAGGCTCTGCAGTTGTTATGAATACTCCTTCTAATAAACTGTTGTATGAAGCTCACATAAGCCGTGTCTACACGTGCACGCTACTTTGAAGTAGTGGCACTAACTTCGAAATAGCGCCCGTCACGGCTACACACGTCGGGCGCTATTTCGAAGTTAACTTCGACGTTAGGCGGCGAGACGTCGAAGTCGCTATCCTCATCAGGAGATGGGGATAGCGCCCTACTTCGACATTGAACGTCGAAGTAGGGACCGTGTAGTCATTGCACGTCCCGCAACTTCGAAATAGCGGGGTCCGCCATGGCGGCCATCAGCTGAGGGGTTGAAAGATGCTCTCTCTCCAGCCCCTGCGGGGCTGTATGGTCACCGTGTGCAGCAGCCCTTAGCCCAGGGCTTCTGGCTGCTGCTGCGGCAGCTGGGGATCCATGCTGCAGGCACAGGGTCTGCAACCAGTTGTCGGCTCTGTGGATCATGTGTTGTTTAGTGCAGCTGTGTCTGGGAGGGGCCCTTTAAGGGAGCGGCTTGCTGTTGAGTCCGCCCTGTGACCCTGTCTGCAGCTGTGCCTGGCACCCTTATTTCGATGTGTGCTACTTTGGCGTGTAGACGTTCCCTTGCAGCGCCTATTTCGATGTGGTGCTGTGCAACGTCGAAGTTGAACATCGACGTTGCCAGCCCTGGAGGACGTGTAGACGTTATTCATCGAAATAGGCTATTTCGATGTCGCTACATCGAAATAAGCTACTTTGATGTAGGCTTCATGTGTAGACGTAGCCATAGTGCTCTAGTAATAATAATAATTTCCGGAGATTTAAGGTGGACATATACATTTTATTTTCCATTGCATCGGTTGTATGTATCTTATATATTACATATGTAATAAATGCTTCTGATAATTTTATCAGTCAAGTACCTGTCTGTCATCATATTTTTCATTCAGAATCTAATCACCTCAGACTAATGCAATCCACTTTGCTCCATTCTCAACAGTAACTCATCTCCATCTAGTGTATCCAAAATGACGTTAATCCTTCTTACCAATGGCTTTCAAAGGAGAGATATTATGCAGAATCTGTTTGCTAGTTCCTACTTGCATTTATCTATGATTCCTCCCAGAGAGTGATGTAGGTGGCAGGTGATGAATTTGTCCCTTCCTTTTATAAGGGAGAGGGATCTGACAGGTTAACAGATTTCCATGTTAGGAAGAGGAGATGGCTAGAGGACTCCAGACTGGGACATTGTTTTTTATTGTCAGGCAGCGATATTGATGATTAGATACTCTTTCAGAATAGATTCTGATACCCTTGCTCAGTCTGAATCTCTCTACTCTGCAAATAGTTCCACTGAAGTGAACAGAACTGCTCATAGAGAAATGTGCTACATTACATGAACAAAGGTATCAGCAACTGATGCTTCATACTGATTCTTTTTACTCACTATTTTGGTTTGCTCTCTGTGTGTTAGGTGTCTCGAGGTCACTGCAGCTTATTTCTGCTGAATTATAACTTCTATCTGGAGCGGTGTATCCAATGCATGAGAATGACAAACATTTGTTTTCCTTACCAGAAAGTTGATTTCTCTTAAGTAAAAGTCCATATTGTACTTGGGCTGGTGTTTGGTATATTTAGTTTAGCAAGGGTCCATGTCTGTGTTTACTGTCTCAATTTCAAGTTGCAATGTTTTTTCTAGTTTTTTGGGTCCCAAACTTTGGAAGTGTTTGTTTTAGGACTGAGATGGTGATTGCAGCAAACATGTCACTTGGAACAGGTTTCTATTATAAATTGTAAAGGGACCTCCATTCAATTTTTTTCCAGAAATATCTGTTCACTATTATTGCATCCTGAGCAGTGTAACCAGCATGGAGAAAAAGCTGCAAAAATCTTGTCAACACCAGTCCTATCCAGATCTGAAACTAAGCACAACCTCCCTTTTCATTGTTCATTTCTAATTTAATCTCATGTTCTTTAAAAATGCTCTTAATTTAACCCCATTAGGTGCAATATCTCCTCTTTAGATACAGTGATGCCAACAAGTTCATGATGCAGCATGTAAGACTGACAAAGCACCATGAAGACACCAATATATAAAATCAAGGAACCAGATAAAAGCACTATGCATATCCCTTTTCTCAAACTATCTTGACCTCAAAGTGCAACAACTACAACAAAGTATTATTCAGTATAAAGCCATGTCTGCATGATTTATATTACATAATGCTAATAAGGTGTTTGCAGATTTGATTAACTCCACCATGAAGCCTCTACGGGTTCCATGCCATGGAATATGGAAATAGGAAGGAAGATCAGTGAAGATGGGATTGAACTAGAGAATGTAGAGAAGTTCACGTATCTGGGGAGCAACATAACGTATGATCTAGACTGAAAGAAGGGAATAGCAACTAAAATAGTGAAAGCAAGAGTGAGTTTGAAGGCGATGGATAAGAAGGCAAAGTGTTTAGCTTAGGAATGAAGCTGAGCATCTTGAAAACGTGTATTCAGCAGAATGTTGTACGGATGTGATACATAGGTGATAATGAAGATTTGAAGAGAAGAATATATGCATTCGAGAGGGATTGTTAGAGAAAGATCCTGAGAATAGGATGAATGCAGAAAGTCACCAGCAAGGAATTATATAGGAAGATACAGCCAAAGAGAACTTAGTGCAGGTTATACAACACAAGGTACAGCTATTTGGGCATATTTGCAGAATGAATGTTGAACAAAAAATCAAGACCCTTTTATTCGACATAATGGGTGGTTTGAATAGGAGAGGCAGACACCAAAGGGAATGGGTAGATGGTATAGTAGATTGGTGTGGAGCTAGTCTATAGAAATTAAGCCACTAAGCTTTAGCTAATATGCTGATGAAATGCAGAGCAAAAACTAGTCTTTGAAACATCCATGTATCCAATTTCCAAGCTAAAGGAACAATCCTTACCAGAGTCAGACACAATACTTCCTAACTGAATATGACCATGCTTTACTTAATCATTCATTACAGTACATTCCAGTATGTGTGATCAGTTAACAGACAAGGCTGATGAACAAGACTCAAAGACTCAAACAGCATTTCTAAGCTACCTGATCTCAAGACCACTAAGTCACTGGAAAGTCTTCTTTTCACTTCAGTGGTCTTTGGCTCTAATCCATAGCATTCAAGGAACAAATCAATTAACCTGACAGATGTTTTTCCTCTACAGTAGAAATATGAACTTTATATTGGATTGCCGGAATTTAGTTATACTGTTGCTCGATAAAAGATATGAGAATTTTCAGTTTGATTTTTTAATGAACACCTATTTGCAGGATGTAAACATTATTGTTTTTTTTTCTATTGCTGTCCATATCACGTTGGCTTTTTCTGTTGTTGGTGAAATTCCATTAACTTTATGTGAAATTCTCAAAATCTGAAAACTGTTGAAGTTTACAATAAGGAAATTCCTGTTTGTTTATTAAGAGTTAGCTAGAATGATGAATTGACTACTTTTGTAATATGGAACAGCTTCCACAAAAGAAGAGATTAATGAGACTGGAATTTTCAGCTTGAGAAAGAGTCAATTAAGGGAGGATATAATAGAATTCTATAAAATCATGAGTGGTTGGAGAAAGTAAATAAGGAAGTGTATTTATTCCTCATACGATCAGAACAAGAGGTCAGCAAATGAAATTAATAGTCAGCAGGTTTAAAAAAACAAAAGTATTTGTTCACACAATGCACAGGCAACCAGTGGAACTCTTTATCAGAGGATATTATGAGGGCCAAGTATATAACAGGGTTACCAAATGAACTATGTATGTTTATGGAAGGTCCCTCAGTGACTGCTAGCCAGCATAGACCAGAATATAAAGACATGCTACAAAATGTCTTTAGCCTGTGTTTGCTAGAGACTGGAAATGGGTAAGAGGGGATTGCTCACTAAGGCTATGTCTACACGAGAAGCATCTGTCGACAGAAGCAACTGTTGGAAGGAATGTCCCAGCAAAACGTCTGTCAACAGATTGCATCGGCATATGCAAGCAGATCAAAAGAGTGGTCAACTCTGTCGACACAGAGCATCCAGACTGCCCAGCCTTCTCTCGACAGAATGGCTGACCGGAAGCTCTGCAAACAGGCCTGCCCGGTGAACTGGAAGCCCTGTCTGTCAACAAAAGGGCCCTGGAGCGTTGACATGGCTGTTTTGTCAACAAAACACAGTCTAGAGAGACATTATACCTGAACAAGGAGAGGTATAAAGCTGCCAGTGGATGTGCCAGGTTTTGTTGACAAATTGTCGACAAAGTGCATTTTGCGTGTAGGTGCTTCTTGTTTTTTCCCCACAAAACCCCAGTTTTGCTGGAAAATCCTGTCTTGTAGAGAGAGCCTGAATGATTTCCTGTTCTGTTCATTCCCTGTGAAATACCTGGCATTGGCCACAGTCAGAAAACAAAACACTGGGCTATAAGGAGCATTGATTTGACCAAGTATAGCCATTCTCAAGTTCTTTTGTACAGAAAAAATCAGTGTAATCATCAGAGACAGTAGAAGCATTGCAGTCTTTGATTAAATAAAAATGTTTAAGCCATAAATGAGAGGGGTTCTAAAGGTGCCAGCATTAGTGCCTCACAGTGCTTTAAGATGATGTAAAATAATAAGGTTTCAAGTCTCTTTAAGAACTGAAAAAGGTTGCAAATATTCACAACTGCCACAAAGAAAGAAAATGGAGATTTTTCTCCATCCATTTATGTGTTCAAGAAATTACTTAAATAAAGGGTTGAATGAAAATTCAATTTCATGCCTTTGTGCTGTTATGTCTAAACTTGAGCTGTGTAGTGCTATCTGATTTTGACTGCATGAATATTAATTGGAAGCCAA
Organism: Carettochelys insculpta; assembly: GCF_033958435.1. Lineage (NCBI taxonomy): Eukaryota > Metazoa > Chordata > Testudines > Carettochelyidae > Carettochelys > Carettochelys insculpta. The sequence continues at coordinate 99,927,454 of NC_134141.1, forward strand.
ATATTGTTTGCAAAGACTGTGCTTATCATTTTAAAATTATTAATGTTTAATAAATTTACACTTTAAGTTAAATAATACCCGAAGGCACAGAATTTAAGCTACATTACATACGCTATTTAATATATTAATTATCATTTAGAAATAAATTGACTTATAACATGAGGAAGTCAAGAAAATATCTGTGAAAAATTATGGATTCTCTTTTCCAGTGGTTGTAGATTCCTTTTTCTTTAATACTGCTATTCAGATATACAAAGTACATTAATTATGACGTCCATGCCAAAAAAAAATTAAAACTTATTGTTGAACTGTAGCAATTGAGGAATGGTGACATTTCTTCCCCTAACTTTGCTTTGTAAGTGAAGATTGTTTTTCAATTTTATGTTCCTGTTTGGATTGCTATATGATGTACTGGTTGGTTAGAAGATGATACTAGAAATCTTGATTTTTGCATTTTTTGCAGCTGAATACCAATTCACGACATCACCTTTTCAAAGTATTGACTGAAGGTCTGCATCTAACCTTCTTGCATTCAATTAATCTTTGTCAAATGCATTAAGATACATAATTCAAAGTTGTGCTATGAGTTCAAAGTACTATTTGAAAAAGTGTGTGGTAGTTATAGCACCTGTGTGTTGCTGTAGAAGGAAAAAAATAATGGCTAGAGTTCAGAGGAAGGACTTTTCAAATTTCTATTTCAAAAGGTATACAGTACTGCTGTTCAGTAAGTCTGCATTTCTGGCTGATTAGTAAATTCTTTTATTAATGGTTATTCTGTAAAGCTCCTTGAGTCATTATGAAGTTAAATCTCTGACATATTATTTAATGTTTAAGGACAGCTGTGGGGCCACAGCCATGGATGTCATCAACTAGGTAACTATTCAACCATAAGCTGTTGCTTGGAAAAAGAGTTCTTGCAGATTTGATTCTAAATGTGATATCCATCACACGAAGCGTGCAGTGGCACATTCACTATGAGTAAAAGCTTTGAATATTGTGGGAGGTATGCGAATGGACTATATATGCTGGAACTGGGGGTGCTGTCAAACCCGTCTTGAAGTGGTTTCCATTATGTACAGGGCTAACGGTTTGATTCAATGGCTGTCAGGGTTTTCACACACACTGTAAAAGTTATCATACCACCCCTGAAATAGAATGGTCCTTAAATTCTTTCAGGCTTATTCATTTTTTTCATTCTGTGACTTCTGCATGCATGATTTTCATACATTGATTTTATTGCCGTGTGTGTGTGTGTGTGTGTGTGTGTGTGTGTGTGTTTGTCTGTCCCAAGGTATATACAATAACTATTTTGACCCTAAATTTTTTCTGAGAAACACAAGGATTTGAAATGGGGAAAGGCACTGTATATGTTTGCTTTTGTGGTGTTTTAGGGAAATAATTGTTCTCAAAATACTTCACCACCACAGAAGTTTTACATCTTCATTTTACACATCAGATATAAAAAATTGCAGGCATATGTTTCTTTTCCAGTGTCCATCAATTGTACTCACTGTCTAGAAAAGAAGTCTTTGAGAGTTATAAAGGAAATATAAATAAATGAACATTCTTCCTAGAATAGTTACTTATTTTTTCTCTTGTCATAATACTCCATTTTTATTTTCCTGGATTCCCTTTTATTGCAATCTGTCTTAGGGGTTTCTGATTATTTATATCTTTTACCTTTAAACAAATATTAATTTACTCAGATAATGTGTATTGTGTGGCCAAGTACTGTCAGTCCTGCTGCATCCTGTTTGAGTCAAACTGTAATAGACCTCACAGCCATATAATGATACATGGGACAGTCCTTGATCTATTGCTTTGCTAGGGGTAATTTACCTGTAAAATGATCTTCTGGCTTGTAATACAGATAAGGTTTCTAGTGGTTTTCCATAAGAAAATGTGGAGGAAACTCATCACAATTGCAGCTATGTTCATAACATATTAAATTAGCTTTGATCAAGTTATACTGGGCTCAGATTTTACAAATAACCTCCTTTCATTGTTTCTCTCTGTATGTTATCTCATGCAGTTATGATTATAGGGTAGCTTACTTTTTCCAAATGAGGAAGGTACATCTAAATTTTTGTTTCTAAAAGTATGGCTTAGAATATGGTACAAATTGACTTTTAAATGTAGACAAGTGTATGATTCAGGCCAGATGGAGATACGAGCTAGTAATTATCCCAGTTCTGCCAGTGATCCTGATTGTTTCATGTGTGTGGAAGGAAATATGTCTCAATGTTTTTTCTAATACCATATTGTGGATGATAAATTATTTCTCACTGTGCAGATTCTAGGATTGTCTTACTTTTCTCATGACCTCCAGTGGTTTCCTGAGCTTTTGACTAATTGAGGGCACATGCACCTTTGCCTTCAGAACATAATAATCTGTATAACCAAGACATGCAGTATAGATCTATGAAGGGCATAGAGTGTACAGGAAACTAATAGGAGTTTGACCTTCCCTTAGCAATGCACAGCATTATGTGACACTTTGTTCACTGGCTTCTAGTTCATTATAATTTATTATTTTAAATGAAGAATTCTTTTAATATCCATGGAAATATGTTCTAATTCACATATTCATGTAAATCATAGAATCCTAGGGCTGGAAGGGACCTCAGGAGATCATCTAGTCCAGCCCCCTGCTTCAAGCAGCATCAACCCCAACCAAGTCTTCCCAGCCAGGACCTTGTCAAGCTGGAACTTAGAAACCTCAAGGGATGGAGAATCAACCACCTCTCTAGGCAACGCATTCCAATGCTTCACCGCCCTCCTGGTGAAGTAGTTTTTCCTAATATCCAACCTATACCTCTCCTTCAACTTCAGACCGTTACTCCTTGTTCTGCTATCTGACACCACTGAGAACAGTTCTCACCCTCCTCTTCAGAGCTTCCCTTCAGGAAGTTGAAAGCCGCTATTAAATCACCCCTAAGTCTTCTCTTCTGTAAACAAAACAAGCCAGAATCCCTCAGCCTATCCTCATAGATCTTGTGCTCCAGCCCCTTAATCATTTTTGTTGCCCTCCACTGAACCTGCTCCAGCACATCCATATCCTTTTTATACTGGGGGGGGGTCAAAACTGGACACAGTATTCCAGGTGTGGCCTCACCAGTGCCGAATAGAGGGGAACAACCAATTCTCTAGATCTGCTTGAAATGCTCCTCCTAATGCACCCTAACATGCTATTAGCCTTCTTGGCTACAAGGGCACACTGTTTACTCATATCCAGCCTTTCATCCACCATAACCCCTAGGTCCCTTTCCACTGTACTGCTGCTTAACCAGGCAGTAAACATAGATTTTCCATGCTAACTTTAAAATGCAATACATTTAGCTGTATTTTACATGTTCAATATACATATTTTTGTATTAAATTTCCTTTCATTTCAGGTACAGAAGAAAAGATTTAAAACTGTTTTCATGCACACTGTATCTATTCTAAAATGGTAATGAAAGCATATTGTTATATAAGAAAAGCATTTAATCTGGCCATTATGATTCTAGAAAAATATAATAACCTGTTCTTTAGGGAAAATATAAATTATCATTTTACATTACAGGTAGAGCTGGGTTTAAACAATAGGATTTTTTTTTCCAGTTCAGATGTTGGCAAAAGCAAAACAAAATGATTTCTGTAGAATTGTATCATTTAAAAATCAGACTTCTAATTTTTAAAACATGGCTGAAAATATTTTTAAGGGAAAACTCAATTATTTTGCTTAAAATATTTTAACAAAAATCTGTTTTGTTGAAAACTCAATGTTTCCTGAACAGACTGGGCCAAAGAGAAGGATCCAGAAAATACCCCCACCTCCATTAGCTCTAATGAAATTATAAACACTGTCTGAGGTGGGAGATTTTTGTTGTTCCCTCTACCATTTTTGTGTCCTTTTCCTGGAGGACATGCTTGTATGATAGGATGAGAAACTTCTTTTCAGCCATTTACATGTTGTCCTGCCCCCACCCCCATCTCCTCTCTACTGTTCCCATGAGGCACCATGCATTCTGGAACATTCCCTTGCCTGCATCATGTGGCAACTAAGCTGTGGGTGGAGGTCGTGCTTGTATGATAGGATAAGAAATTTCTTTTCAGTAGCTTACATTTTGTCTGACCCCCACATCCCCTCCCTTCCCTCCCTCTGGAGGCACCAAGCAGTCTGGAACTTTCCTACACCCAGCCACATCACATGGCTTGACCCCAAACCAATAAAAGGACATGCTGTGCAAGGTGCCAGGCAGCTTGCACGTGGTGAGGATCCTGTAGCCAGCCAGAGGAAGTTTCCTTTGGTGGATTGGCTATTGGGGGGCTGTCTGCTATTTGGGGGTCTTTTATCCACCCAGAGTAAGTCTCCCTCCGCGGTCACAATTTTTGGGGGCTGTCTGTAGTCAGGGGTCTTTTGGCTGTTGGGGAGAAGTCTTCCTCGGTGGATACTATTGTCAGGCAACAGAAGATAATAATTGTTTCTAGAGTGGCTGTCCTCTCAGAGGAAATTCTTGTATGGGGCTTTATCCAAAGACCAAAGAGATGACTGTAGTTGGGGTCTTTTAGCCGCCTGGAGGAAGTCTCCCTGGGCAGTCACAATTTTCAGGGCTGGCTGCATTCCGGGTTTTTTTCACTGCCCATGGGAAATCTCCCTGAGTAGTCAAGATTTTCCGGGCTGGCTATAGTCACGGTCTTTTTCCAAAGGCCATTGAAGGCAATGTAGCAGCTGTACAATTACCACAGTTCTCAAAGTAAGGCTTGAGGCAATGAAAGTTCTTATTCTGAGGGTCTTCTTTGCCAGGTCCAAACCTAGATCCAAGCCCCTGGGCATGCTGGTAATAGGTGCAGATGGTGGGTACTGCCCCAGAGTGTTGGACAGCATCCTGGGTCTGGATGTAGCCTTGCTGAAGCTCCTTCATCTTTGCCTGGACTTCCTCCGTGCTGCAGAGGGGGGGTGGCCTCATTCCGCCAGGGTGGTGGCCATCTGATGTAGGCTTGGGCACTATGGAGCTTCACCTTGGGGTCTTGGAGTAGATCCTCCTCACTCCACAGGGCCAGGAGTGTCTGCAACTTTCACCCAGTACAGGAGGGACCTGCCTCTTGGTGCCCTAGGCTGGCTCTTAGGCCTTTGAGGCAAAATTATTGATTTGAGGATCTTCTTTTCCAGGCGGTCTAAATCCAGAGCTAAGCCTGCAAAGATCCAGTGCTTTTGCATCCTGTTTTGAAAACCTGTCAGTTGGGAAAACCAAAATCTTTTTTCTGACCTTTCCTAAGCACTTTACTACTCCTCCTATCCCCTCAGTTATAAAAACCACATCTGCTATTCAGGCAAGGCAGACCCCTCCTGGAAAAGGGACAGTTGGTTAATACAGCAAGGGAATGAGTGAAGTGAAATGTAGGAAAAGTGGGAAGATGTCATCAGATACCCACAGCCGCTTGTGGGGCATTTTTTCCCATGCTGCACCAGTGAAAATAGCCAGAATGCTACGGGGCTCAGGGGATAGGTTCCCACAATGTACTGCTGCAAGAGTCAATTTAAGCTACTTGTGTCTCGCAGTAGTAAGTCAATTTTGTGGGGAGCATGCAGGATGTGAGGATGTTCAAAATTGAACTGATAAAACCCAGCATTAATAAATCAGTTTTAATAAATTTGATTTTAGCTCATAGTGTAGCTGCAGCCTGAAGCCGTGTCTACACGTGCACGCTACTTCAAAGTAGCGGCACTAACTTCGAAATAGCGCCCATCACGGCTACACGTGTTGGGCTCTATTTCAATTTTAACATCGACGTTAGGCGGCGAGACGTCGAAGCCGCTAACCCCATGAGGGGATGGGAATGGCGCCCTACCTTGAAGTTGAACGTCGAAGTAGGGCATGTGTAGACGATCCGCGTCCCGCAACATCGAAATAGCGGGGTCCACCATGGTGGCCATCAGCTGAGGGGTTGAGAGACGCTCTCTCTCCAGCCCCTGCGGGGCTCTATGGTCACCGTGTGCAGCAGCCCTTAGCCCAGGGCTTCTGGCTGCTGCTGCTGCAGCTGGGGATCCATGCTGCATGCACAGGGTCTGCAACCAGTTGTCGGCTCTGTGGATCTTGTGTTGTTTAGTGCAGCTGTGTCTGGGAGGGGCCCTTTAAGGGAGCGGCTTGCTGTTGAGTCCACCCTGTGACCCTGTCTGCAGCTGTGCCTGGCACCCTTATTTCGATGTGTGCTACTTTGGCGTGTAGACATTCCCTCGCAGCGCCTATTTCGATGTGGTGCTGCGCAACGTCGATGTTGAACGTGTAGACGTTATTCATCGAAATAAGCTACTTCAATGTAGGCTTCACGTGTAGACATAGCTTGAGACATCTAGTCAGACTTATGTGGTAGTGGGGAGGAGCTGGAAGTTGTGGCACATGTAGGTACCAATGATTCAAGGAAGCCTAATGAACTGAAGACATGATATCTGTGTGTTCACAAACATGTATTTGTGTAGCTCACAAATGCTCTAGTGGCACCAGGACCATTTCCAGGGAGAATAGTGTGTCCACTCTATAGCCTTAGCTAATAATTAGCTGGCTTTTAGCTCACGAAGTAGATGCTCATGCTCTCTTTTAAGCATCAGAGGCCCCAGGTTTGATTCTGTCCACAGATGACTGGAGTCTGCCAGCATTACATGTGCACAATTGTTATCATTTCAGGGGACTATTGTAACAATGTGATTGAATGAACAGTTAAAGAGTAATCTGAAACATCAGTTGGCTGCAAATGCCTTTTTTAATCTAGAAATGCCTTTTTAATGTTGCTTTTCTTACATTTTGTTTTATTATGACATAAAATATGAGAGAAGAAAACTAGGAATCAGAAGAGAAAGATGAGTATGTTCTGAGCTCTTTAGAATATTTCCTCTTTTTTAAAAAATTAAGGGTAATAGACATGGAAAGTAACATCTACTCAGGACTATCTTCTTATTCTCAGCATGCCATGCATGCTCCAGTGCAAACTTAAAGGGTCTGGATTCCAGCCACTACCACCACTGCAGTAATGGTAGCAGTGGGCAGGAACCCCAGGCCCTTTTGAATCATGGAGCCCGTAAGCAACTGCCCCTCCCCTGTATAAAGATAATTAAGTATTGAGTATTCAAGTAAGTAAGTATTTAAGTAATTAAGTATTAAGTTACCTCCCCTGTATAAAGATAATTAAGTATTGGAATACGTTACTAAAAAGGTTGTGAAATTTCCATCACTGCAGCTTTTTAAGAACAGATAAGACAAACACCTGTACGGATGGTCTAGGTCAGGGAGCAGGAACCTTTCCAAGGCCAAGTGCCAAAATTTGATGTTTTGACCTCTCCATATGGACCGAGTGGCAGTGATACCTTTAAAAGTCACTAATAGTCTGACTTACAACAGCTTCATTAATAAATAGATTAAGATGCAGAGCTTTACTTTTTAGGAGATGGTTGGTAGCATCAACTGGTCTTTTGTTAATCCACAAGTGGCATGGCTTTGAGTAAGCTCCTAGCTGCATGGAGGGGAGGAGGGACAGGGCTGAGCTCCCACCTCATGTGCCAATGAAAATCCGATTTTCTGCCATTCTTGGCACCCATGTTGAGGTTTGCTGACCCCTGGTCTAGGTTTATTCGGTCCTGCCTCAGCACAGGGCGTGGACTCAATAATCTCTCACGGTCACTTCCAGCCCTCTATTTCTAGAATTCTACTATTGTGCATAGCACTGCACAGACATGAAGCAGTAGACTGTTTTTGCTTTGAAGAGCTTGCAATCCTATAGATAAGCAGACACAGCCTAGAAGAAGAGACATAACACAAGGAATAAACTAAATGATGGCAGCAATCATGTTAGTCGCACGGCTCTTTTTGTTTTGTGTGTATGTTTTTGCTGGTTTATGGGCTTAGTTGAGAAGGGATCGCAGTTTTATTTATGCCTTTACTGTTAAAGCTTTAATAAAATAAGCTTGTTGAAATCATTCTAGCTACTTTGCTGAGTTCTTTCATTCAATTTTAAAGCTTCCCCCCCATATCTGTCCCCCACCCACAACACCACTCTAGCTATATATCTACATTTTACCCCTTTTCCATACTTCGGTTGAAAACAGAAAAAAGTCAAATATGTGCTAGAACATCCATTTATTAGCATTCTTTGAGTGACCCCAAATGCTCTGGAGAAAATACTGCTGCTGGGTGTTTCTTCTAAAGTGGTCAGCAGTGAAATAATTGAGAATGTTAAAATATAATGGTTGTAATTAGTTGCAGGGTTAAAACCTTATAGGGATAAAACGGGCATTTCCCAACACTTAAAGCTCTCTTTTCAGTCTCTTTGAAGGCTTAGGGGGAAAAAATAGCTCTGCCTTGTCAATACATTTAAATAATACTTTGCCATCAGAAGTGTTACAATTTTTCTTAATTTAAGGTAGAATTTGCCCCAAAGCATTGGTAATAAAAATGCAGATCTTTGAGAGATTTGCAGGTAAATTGAGGTGTGCATTTCCAATGTCCTTTCCTATTACTGCTATTGCCTCCAGTCCCTTAAGGGTATGTCTATACTGTAGTCAGAGATGTGACTTGCAACTCACTTAGCTAGCCAAACGCCACCTCCAGGATCCAAAATACATTGTTAACTGACCATCATTTGGGCTGCCTGGACTTCACTGCTAGTTTAGAAGTAGTTCTAGTTTGTATTTTCATTTGTGGTCCCTACAGATTTTAGAATGAGGGCTTAGTCCCTCATTTTCCCATTGAAAATCTTACACATAGTCTGTAGATCTCTTGAGGTCTGCTGATCACTAGCTGAAAACCACTGCTCTAGATCAAACTGGGCTCAGAAATGTCGATAATCACACTGTATTTTAGAAATATCATAATAGTGTGGGGTTCCAGTATTAGAGGACAGTTAATTTAAAAAATGTGGAGCATAAGAAAACTCATCCCTAGCCTGCAGGTAGATCTGAGCCAAAAGGTATGTGCAACACTCTGTTTTTTTTGGGGGGCGGGGAGGGGGGAGCTGCAGAAAAATACAAAAATTCAGCAAAATTGAAAAATTTAGCAAATTCATATTTGTTTTGCCCACTTGTTTTGGTCAGGGAAATAAAGGATGTTGCAAAACATTTACAACACAACATTTTGATTTTTGTTTCAAAATGAAAAGTTCAAAACTTTATTGAATGTTTTTAAGTAGTTATTTATTAAAAATCAAAAACATTAATAAAAGTTAGCTCACTGACGTGATTAAAATGGCTTTATTCATTTAGATAGCAAGTTAAAAATATAGGGGCACTCTGCAGCTTCCCCTCCTTGCTTTGCTACTTTACTCTTTAGCTCACAAGGCATTTTCATAGAAAAATATGATTTACCTTATAACTGCGTTAAGATAAAATATATGATGGGCATATGGGGATCCCTGACTATGAAACAAGGAGACTCCTGATATTCCTTATATATTATGTGGCTTAAATAGTATAACATGTGACTGCTTTGATTTCCTGAAGAGGTGTATGAAATGTCTTTCCATAAGTTTTTATCACTGAAAATGGAATGAGTTTCTTCAGTCTAAAAACTATTGTCTATTAGCAATATCTGCTTTTCACTAATTATCCCCCCCACCCCACAAGTTATCTTGCTTATAGAAATGCCTTGGTTTTTTTGTTTTACCTACAGGTAATAACAAACATTTCTTCTCAATTGCCACAAAAATTTACAACCTCTTATTATTGTTCTTTTGAGTTACAGTGAATGAGAAATTAATTATGTTATAGTGAATTTTCTGAATTCCTGTCCTTGGCAGATTCCCATACAAATCAGCCTTTTACTTAAAAATTAAAGACTTCATATTGTTCCAAGAGAAGGCAAGGACAAAACTCTCATTGATTTAAATGGGACCAGGATGCAGGTCCCAAGAATCTAAAGGTCAAATTATCCTTCTTCCATGATACTGCAGATAAAGGCACTTCAAATCTCAGCTTCACAATGCACTGGAAACATAGATCTTACACAAGCAAAGGAACTCTATACTGGAATGAACGTGCATTGGTTCTGCTATCGGTCTGGGTGCTACACACCCATGATTAGAGAGAGGTAGGATTTAAGCCTAAAGTAAAGTTAATAAATGTCTAGTTAATTTGTTCAGTTTCTTTTCTTTTTGCTTTTCATGTGTGTGTGGGGAGGAATGAGGCTCATTTTAATTTTCATGCACCCATGAAAAAAATACCTAGACTGAACACAGCAAAATGTGCCCACCACACAAACTGGGGATCATTTAGAATCATAGGGCTGGAAGGGACCTCAGGAGGTCATCTAGTCCAGCCCCCTGCTTCAACCAGGATCAACCCCCCACTAAGTCATCCCAGCCTGGACCTTGTCAAGCCAGGACTTAAAAACCTCGAGGGATGGAGAATCCACCATGTCCCTAGGCAACGCATTCCAATGCTTCACCACGCTCCTGGTGAAGTAGTTTTTCCTAATATCTAATCTACACCTCTTCCTCTTCAACTTCAGACCATTGCTCCTTGTTCTACCATTTGGGTAAAAGCAATCAGTTCCCTGCCCACTTTCTCTTTTTTTTGGCTCCCAGCTGGCCTGCTGACAGGCCCCTCTGAAGTGCTGTGGCAGTGCCGCTGTGCCACTGTGTGTGGCTGTGAAGGAGTGGGGGAGGAGGGGAGCACTGAGGTCCATGTGGCCCTGAGGGCTGAATTCTCTAGGCCCCATCCCTCCTGGCATGCAGAGCCAGGCCTCCCTTTACACCTTGCTCTGGGGCCTGCGACGGCTGTTGGCCCTGCTGGTTACCAACAAGGGGGCCAGCTAGTGCCAGCTATAGTGCTTGTGATGGGAACAGTTGATTTCTGGTAACCGAGCTGATACCACCAGATCACTTGACAATAGGCTTCTGAACAAATGGTTGCAAGTGTCCATCACCACTTCCTTACTCAGTTTGTTTTCTGGAAATGTCTATTACCCTCTGTCTGCTCGAAGCAGTGATTGTCTGTAGCGTTTGCTGCAGTCTACCACATTGCTTCTGTAATGTCTGTGGAAAGTAAATTCGGCACCTGGTAAGATGCGTTTAGGAAAAATTTGCATGCTAAATTGGCATCTTGCCCTGCTCCAGTTATCTTAAGAAGCAATGTGAAAGTAGTAACTGTCTGTGAATGCTAGAAAGGGAATAATTAGTTCAGATTCAATTAAATTACTTTCTAACCACAGTTAAATACTTGTGTTAAAAAAGAAAAATGAATGGCTTATTAGGACGGTAAGTTTAATGAAAAAATATGGCTGTGTTCTGAGTATCTGAGCTAACATTAAGGGGTAAATCTTGTTCTCCCTTTTAGGTGTATTGAGGTTCCTGCCTGCAAAGAATTGACAGTGTTCTGTTGCATGAAGGAAAACAGAATCTGAGCAGTCAGAATGTGTGCATTCTGTGTTTTGTGGATTTTAGCTCTGATGGGGATTTCCATGTAACACCATAGCTGCGTCTACACGTGCACGCTACTTCGAAGTAGCGGCAGTAACTTCGAAATAGCGCCCGTCACGTCTACACGTGTTGGGAGCTATTTCGAAGTTGAAATCGACGTTAGGCGGCGAGACGTCGAAGTCGCTAACCCCATGAGGGGATGGGAATAGCGCCCTACTTCGACGTTCAACATCGAAGTAGGGACGTGTAGACGATCCGCGTCCCGCAACATCGAAATAGCGGGGTCCTCCATGGCGGCCATCAGCTGGGGGGTTGAGAGATACTCTCTCTCCAGCCCTTGCGGGGCTCTGTGGTCACCGTGGGCAGCAGCCCTTAGCCCAGGGCTTCTGGCTGCTGCTGCTGCAGCTGGGGGTCCGTGCTGCATATACAGGGTCTGCAACTAGTTGTTGGCTCTGTGTATCTTGCACTGTTTAATGAAAGTGTGTCTGGGAGGGGCCCTTTAAGGGAGCGACTTGCTGTTGAGTCTGCCCCGTGACCCTGTCTGCAGCTGTGCCTGGCTCCCTTATTTCGATGTGTGCTACTTTGGCGTGTAGACGTTCCCTCGCTGTGCCTATTTCGATGTTGGGCTGAGCAACGTCGAAGTTGAACATCGACGTTGCCAGCCCTGGAGGACGTGTAGACGTTATTCATCGAAATAGCCTATTTCGATGTCGCAACATCGAAATAAGCTATTTCGAAGTTGGGTGCACGTGTAGACGTAGCCCATAAGTCGGATTTTGGTAGTGGGGTAGAATCAGTGGGTCCATTATTACGTAAATCAAGCAGTCGTGTCAATGCTGCACAGGACGGGAGCAGATGTTACATAGGTTATTCCAACCCTAAATATAAAATAGAAACTGTACAGGGTAGCCTTTTAAAAAGTAAAGTGAAAATCAGTGGTACTTAGCTTCCTAAGTCACTTTTGCAATTTTCAGAATTTTACCTAGAGTCTCTTGTAGCGTGGGAAGGTGGATATCTCCCATCCCTCCCCCAGATAAACTTCCACCAAATACTCAGACAGTCCACTGAATACACAATCTGAGGATAAATTATTTTGTTTTACGTAACGACATAAACTTTGCATAAGAAGAAGTCCAATGCTGCACCAGTCAGGCAATACTTCTTTAGTTGATGAAAAGTGTCTTTAATCAGTACACATTTTTGCTGATGTTTCACTGAATTTTTACAGTTCATTGTGGAGCTCTGTATCAGGAGGCCTAGCACAAACACAGCTATTCCAGTGAGGTAGGCATAATACATGTTTCCTTTCACTTCTAACTGGGATTCAAGACACGCATGCAGTTACTACATTAACTGTGTGATGGACAGTGATTGCAGTGAGGTGACAAAACTGTGGAGATCTGTACACCAGGAATCTGACAGATATATTTAGTGGACCTGGATGGAGGGCGAAATGGAGCACTTAATAAGACCCAACAGTTCCACAATCCTGGCAATCAGATTAGAGACAAGAATGGGGAGGTAACACCACCCCCTTTGTAAATTGTGCTGTTGTATATGCAAATACACACAGGGGCTGTTTCTTCTCTCACTTACAACCCTGTAAGTGAATGATTCTTTGAAAGACACTGGGCATATCCTGGTGTAAATCCAGTCTAAATGAGAAACAAATCTAGTCCTCTGAGTGAAAGTGACATGAGCAAATTTAATCCAAAGTATGCTAAATAGTCAGTAGTATTGTCTGTATATTTTTCCCCTCTATTCCCTGCCCTCTAGGATGCAGATACTGTTTTTTTCTTCTTCTTTTTTTTTTTTTCAATCTCAGGTAAGTTTAAAATTATTTGATGTGGACACAGTAAAAGAAACACTTAAAATGTTCTAAAAATCTCTGGGCCTGCTGTGCATGTCAGTCTCTTTCTAAAGTGCTGCTTCCTCCTCTTTCTGAGAATCAAGTCCAGTTGAGTTGTGCAGACACTCTCTTTATATAAATTAGATTATCAAGTGAAGAAACAGAAAAGTATATATTGCATCATAGTAAAGGAAAGCCGTGTCTACACGTGCACGCTACTTCGAAGTAGCGGCACTAACTTCGAAATAGCGCCCGTCACAGCTACACGTGTTGGGCGCTATTTCGATGTTAACATCGACGTTAGGCAGCGAGACGTCGAAGCCGCTAACCCCATGAGGGGATGGGAATAGCGCCCTACTTCGAAGTTGAACATTGAAGTAGGGCACGTGTAGATGATCCGCGTCCCGCAACATCGAAATAGCGGGGTCTGCCATGGTGGCCATCAGCTGAGGGGTTGAGAGACGCGCTCTCTCCAGCCCCTGCGGGGCTCTATGGTCACCGTGTGCAGCAGCCCTTAGCCCAGGGCTTCTGGCTGCTGCTGCAGCAGCTGTGGATCCATGCTGCAGGCACAGGGTCTGCAACCAGTTGTCGGCTCTGTGGATCTTGTGTTGTTTAGTGCAACTGTGTCTGGGAGGGGCCCTTTAAGGGAGCGGCTTGCTGTTGAGTCCGCCCTGTGACCCTGTCTGCAGCTGTGCCTGGCACCCTTATTTCGATGTGTGCTACTTTGGCGTGTAGACGTTCCCTTGCAGCGCCTATTTCGATGTGGTGCTGCGCAACGTCGATGTTGAACGTCGACGTTGCCAGCCCTGGAGGACGTGTAGACGTTATTCATCGAAATAGCCTATTTCGATGTCGCTACATCGAAATAAGCTACTTTGATGTAGGCTTCACGTGTAGACGTAGCTGAAATCAGCAAGAGACCTTGAAAGGTCATCTGCTCCTTCATCCTGACGCTGAGGCAGGACCAAGGATATTTAGACCATCCCTCAGAGGTATTGTCTAACCTTTTGTGTTTGCCATGTTATTTTTCCACCAAAAAATTGGGTAGTTAAAGTCCCGCATTACTATCAGGTCACATGAATATGCCCAGCTAATTACACAATCAGTTATTGATTCAGGATTATTGAATACTAATATTCTGTTTAACATTAGGTAATCCGTCCATTGGCCAAAATCTATATTAACAAAACTATTTTGAAAAAGTGAAAACAGCAGACATTAATATAAATCATAGTTTATTTGCTGATAACTCCCCCCCCCACACACACAAGAGGGAAATTTGCCAAGGAAATTACTCATTATGATTGTTTTATCAGCTGTAGTCTGAATGTGCTGTTTGGGTATGAATAATGGGATATATGGACTTTAATTAAATTAGTTTTTACAAAGTGTTTCAACAGTGTGGTTATTGTAAGATACTTTCATTCAAGGTAGTCAGTAAAAATGCTAATCATTCTTTCCCATTTTGTAGCCTTCAGATTTAATTTTACAAATCTTCTCTTATTCATTAAATAATATATTTTAATGAGTGCAGTTGGTTATGTCGGCTTTCAGAAAAACAAAACTGTTTTCCTTATTGTTCCTGTTGCTGAATACATTTTCCCTTTTTATTCAACTTGTGCTCTAAAAATTATAGTGGCTGCTATTGCGGGTAATGGGTCAGTGAATGAAAGACCGTGATGAAAATATTAAAATTTAAAAATTAATGCCATGTGTTCTTCTGGTAATTCTAAGAGTCGTATTTGAAGTTTTAAAATGTCTCAATCATATGCTTTCTAAAAGCAGGCTAGTCAAGCTTTAATTAAATATAAAAAAACTTAAAGAAGTTACAAATGTTTCAGTGAGCTGTAACTGAGAATTTGATTTTGAAACCAGTTTCATTTTGGATTAATGGTTGATGTTTTCTGAAAATGAACTTTCCTTCTTTCACTGCTATTTACTTACCAAGGCCATTTGCAAATACTGTACTAATTACAACGTTCTTCACCAAAATATTCAATCATGTATGAAATTGAAACATTCCAAGTGTTAGAAAGAGGTGTTGGAAAGATAGCAATTAAGTTATTTAGTAGAGCTGGGAGCTTTAATAGAAAATAGTTGTATTACTCGAGATACTGATAACAAGACATAGAGCCTTTCCCTTGAGTTGCCAGTTCAACATTGCTTTATCATCTGCTCGCACTTTGAAGGCAGGGGGGTGATAGAAGAGTTCCTCAAGTACCTATATCATGGTTGGTATTAACTGACAGCATATTCAGTGTAGATAGCAAATTTCCATCAAAATGTTTTTGTCAGATAATGCAGTTTGTGTAAAACTGAAATTTTCCATGAGAAAATGAGGATTTTCACTTTTTTTTTTAGATTTACTTACAGAAAAATAAAACTTTCCTTTGTTTTTGTTTCTTGAACTGAATCAAACTAAGTTCTTGAGCTGCCAAAATGCTTCATGCATCTGTAGTTCAAACATCCTCATTCACTCTCTGCTGGACTGCTTGGTAAAATTATATCTCCCTTGATGCATCACAATCTGCTGTCTGGTTGAACTGCTCTAGAGCATCACTGAAGATGTAATCAAGGTAAAGAACCTCTACAGTAGAAGAGAATGGAGTAACGGAGCACAAAAACAATGCATATAAGGTACTTCAGTTATTTCAAAAAATGAGCCTTTATTTTGAAATACCTATCCTGTAGGTAGTCCGTTGTGTCCAACGATGATGTCTTGAGCTTGCACAGGCTCATCGGTTGTGGATTCGCATGTGGCTGAGGAGTCCAACCTTTGAACGGCATGGGCGTTCACAGTGGGGGCAAGTGAATTGTACTGGCTCTGGTGGTGTGGCTGCCACTGTTGCTTTTTAACTCTCATGAGCATCAGTGAGGTGTACACATTGCTGCTCTTCAACGTTGTCATATGCGTGTTGTATGAGAGCATGCCAGGCTCTTTGGTCTTTGCGTGCTGCTCCAGCTGAACTGGTTTTAAACCAGCATGAGCAATGTTGGCCTTCACGCAGTCTTTATACCTCTTGCGAGGTCTACCTTGATTCCTTTTGCCCTGGGAGAGTTCACCGTAGAGGCGTTGCTTAGGGATTCTTGACTCCTCCATTCGTATGACATGCCCTGTCCAGCGAAGCTGGGCTTTCAGAATCATGTCTTCGATGCTCGTTGTTCCTGTTCTGTCCAGGACTTCCAGGTTCATAACTCTGTCCTGCCATCGAATGTGCAGTATTGACCTCGGGCTCTCAGACGTCCTAGTTCCCAGCTGGCCTGGAAGATTCTGGCACTGATTTCTTTGTCAAGGGAGCCATCATTGGCTATCACACTGCCAAGGTACTTGAACTCCTCAACAGTTTTTAACTCTGTTCTTTCAATAAAGATTGAAGCAGTGAGAGCAGCTGATCCTGGAGCAGGTTGAAACAGTACCTCGGTCTTTCCTAGGCTGATGGTCAAACCAAAGAGGCAAATGGCATCAGCAAACTTGTTGACAATGAATAGATTCTTTGTGTGCTATAAATGCAGAGTCATCAGCAAAAAGGGGCTTCAAGGATGAGCCTCTCAAACATCTTGTTTTTAGCATTCAGATGACGAAGGTCAAAAAGTGACCCATCAAGTCTGTATCTCATGTAGACTCCATGGTCCAGGTCCCTAACTGCGCGGCTGAGGACACACGTGAAAAAGATGTTGAATAACACTGGGACCAGCATGAGCCCTTGCTTCGCACCATTGGATATTTCAAATCTGGATCTGAGGACTCGCCATTTGAAAGAACAAAGCCAGTCATGTCATCATGGAACAGGCATATGAGGTTAACAAGGCAGCCAAGTTTTGACAGGATAATCCACTTCTCTGTTGACGGTGTCAGACACCTTGGTCAGGTCTATAAAGACAGCGTACAGATCTAAGTTCTGCTCTATGCACTTTTTCTGGACCTGACGAACAGCAAAGATCTCATCAATGGTGCTGTGGCCTGGGTGAAAACCACACTGTGCCTCTGGTAGGTTCTCCTGTGAGATGCTGGTGATCAGACGGTTGAGGATGACTCAAGACAAGATCTTCCCAGCAGTACAGAGAAGGGGGATGCCCCGGTAATTTCCACAGTCAGCTTTCTTGCCCTTGTTCTTGAAGAGCGAGATGATTGTGGCATCCTTAAAGTCTTTGGGCATGTCTTCTTCTTCCCAGATGCTGATCAAGATGTTGTGAAAGGCTTCAAGTGACACCCCAATAACTATCCTAGTGTCTATACAATGCAACCACTATAATTTCGAAATAGTGATTGGTTTATTTTGAAATTGGTAGACCTCATTGCATTAGGAATAGTGTCTATTTGAAAATAGCTATTTTGAAATAGGGGCTGTTCAGAATAAAGTCAGTGGCTGTATTTAGAAATACAGTGTCTACACACATAGAGCCTGTCGCAAAATACCTAAGTGCTATTTTGAAGTGCATTTTGGCTGTGGCTACACTATCCCCTGCCTTTCAAAAGGAGGATGCTTATGAGCCACTTTGGCAGATGCTAATGAGGCACTGCTGTGAATATGCAGTGCCTTATCAACATAATGGTGGCCATGTGCATTTCAAAAGTGCTGTTTTCAAAACACATGCTGCTGGTATAGACAGGGGCCTTTCAAAAGGACCCCTGGACTTTGAAAGCCTCTTCTTACCATTGGGTTTTTGGAAGAAGGGGCTTTTGAAATCAGGGGGATCCCTTCAAAAGGCCCCTGCCTACACCGGCGGTGTGCATTTCGAAAGCAGCACTTTCAAAACACACCCAGCCGCCATTATGCTTGTGAGGTGCTGCATATTCACGGCAGCACCTCATTAGCATCTGCCAAAGTGGCTCATTAGCATACCCCTTTCGAAAGGGGGTCTAGTGTACCACGTCCTTTGTGTATAGCAGCAGTATTTTGAAATAAACTATTCCAGAACAGCTTATTTCAAAATAAGGCTGCTGTGTCAACATATTCTGGGGCTACATCTACACTGCAGTGATCTTCCAAAAGAAGTTCTTCCAGAAGATCTCTTCCAAAAAAAACTTCTTTCAAAAGAGTACGTCCACACCCAAAAAAGCGGATTGAAAGATTAATCCACTCTTTCGACAGAGAGAATCCACACAGCCCCAACTCTTTTGAAAGAACAGGCCAGGGATCAAAAAATCCGAGGTCATGAGGGTCAGTTTTTCACTAAAAGGGCCCATGGACTGTCTACACTTGCTTTTATTTGAAAGAAGCTTTTGAAAGGGAGCACTCTTCCTGATCTGGGAGCGGAAGAGGGCTTCCAGAAGAAGAGCTGTGTTCTTTCAATTTTGGATCAAAAGAGCACATTTTGTATGAGGACGTTTGGCACGTTCGTTCAAAAAAAGCCTGATTTTCTGAAAAAACTTGCTTGTGTAATCACAGTCTAAGTGAGCCAAAATGAAATGATTAGCCATTTCTAAATCATCTTTTTCTGAGCTTCCCACTCTATGAAAAATTTATACTTAAACATTTTCTCCCAATTTGGGATGAAAAGCAATGTGATATTTAAATTTCCTGTGGGAGGTAAATTCTGATTTTTGACCAACCCTCATAAACAGTGAAGTCAAGCACTTAATGAGCACAGAGACTGAAATCCATTTTTTCCAGCAAAAACTGAGACAACATTTTACCGCAGGGAAGAGAGTTGTATTGATTTCATGTTGTATTGGTTCTGTGGCAAAAGAGAGGACTTCAGTTTCCTGGATTCCAAACCAGAGACCTTTTACAAGATCTAATATTAACACCAGAAAGTTGTTAAAACTAAGCATTACAGTATTGGTATAGCGTGTTTATAAAAACACATTACTGAGGTATGTCATATGTCATTCAGAATGGTAAAAATTTGAAAAATCTGAAAATACTTTGTTTTTTTTTAATATTTTTGTCATTCCCTGTTCAAGACAAGACTGTTATAGAAATATCAGACAAGACTGCAAGTTAAAATACAGTTCAGCAGTCATCTCAGGCCAGATAGGCACTGGGCAGATTAGGAAAAAGGAGGAAAGGCTTTGTCATGTTTTATTAAAAATAAATCTGCACTTATCTAAGTAGTTCTGTGGATCCTTGCAGTCCTCATTTCACCGAGTTGCAACCAGACTAGCTACGACTGGCTTAATGAAATCCTGAGATGAACCCAATTACTGTGCCTCTGTGGTTAAGACTGTTATCTACAATTCAGTATAAGCTGTTTTTTTGAAACATGAAAATATAAGTGACTTGCAACTGATACTTGACATATGAAGACCTTAATGGCCATGTTCTCTCTAATTTTTATGTCCGTGGCCAGTCGTGCCTGACCAATCTGATTAGCTTCTACAACAAGGTAAGAGGCTCTATGGACATGGGGAAGATGTGATATACCTTGACTTCAGCAAAGCTTTTGATACAGTCTCCCGTAACATTCTTGCCCATAAGTTAAGGAAGTATGGATTAGATCCATTGACTATAAGATGGATAGAAAGCTGCCTTGATGTTTGGGCCTGATGGGTAGTGGTCAATGGCTTGATATCTGGGTGGCATCAGTTTCAAGTGGAGTGCCACAAGGCTCGGTTCTGAGGACGGTGTTGTTCAACATCTTTATTAAGGACCTGAATGAGGGACTGGATTGTGCCCTCAGCAAATTTTCAGATGACACTAAGCTAGGAGAGAGGTAGATAGGATCCAGAGTGACCTGGATAAATTGGAGGATTGGGCCAAAAGAAATCTGATGTGGTTCAAAAAGGAGAAGTATAGAGTCCTGCACTTGAGATGGAAGGATCCCAAGCATTGTTATAGGCTGGGGACCAACTGACTAAGCAACAGTACAGCGGAAAAGGACGTAGGGGTTATGGTGGGGGAAAGGCTGGATATGAGTAAACCATGTGCCCTTGTAGCCAAGAAGGCTAACGGCATATTAGGGTACATTAGGAGGAGCATTTCTACCAGATCTAGAGAAGTGGTTGTTCCCCTCTATTCGGCACTGGTGAGGCCACATCTGGAATACTGTGTCCAGTTGTGGGCCCCCCCAGTAGAGAAAGGATGTGGACGTTCTGGAGCAGGTTCAGCGAAAGACAGCAAAAATGATTAAGGGGCTGGAGCACAAGACCTATGAGGATAGGCAGAGGGATTTGGGCTTGTTTAGTTTACAGAAGAGAAGACTTAGGGGTGATTTAATAGCAGCCTTCAACTTACTGAAGGGAAACTCTAAAGAGGAGGGTGAGAAACTGTTCTCAGTGGTGTCAGATAGCAGAACAAGGAGTAATAGTCTGAAGTTGAAGGAGAGGTATAGGTTGGATATTAGGAAAAACTACTTCACCAGGAGGGTGATGAAGCGTTGGAGTGCGTTGCCTGGAGAGGTGGTGGATTCTCCTCCAGGTTCAGTGAAGGGCAACAAAAATGATTAAGGGGCTGGAGCACATGACCCCCATGAGGAGAGGTGAGGGATTTGGGCCTGTTTAGTTTACAGAAGAGAAGACTGAGGGGTAATTTAATAGCAGCCTTCAACTTTCTGAAGGGAAGCTCTAAAGAGGATGTAAAGAAACTGTTCTCATGGGTGTCAGATAGCAGAACAAGGAGCAATGGTCTGAAATTACAGAAGGAGAGGAGTAGGTAGGGTATTAGGGAAAACTACTTCACCAGGAGGGTGGTGAAGCATTGGAATGTGTTGCCTAGAGAGGTGGTGGATTCTTCAGCCCTAGAGGTTTTCAAGTCCTGGCTTGACAAGGTCCTGGCTGGGAAGACTTAGTGGGGGTTGATCCAGCTTGAAGCAGGGGGCTTGACTAGATGACTTCCTGAGATCCCCTCCAGCGTAGGATTCTATAATAATGAATTTTGTAATGTGCACCAGTATAGTGGTTATGCGTAACACATAATGTCTGTATTGGTGCACATCGCAAAACTCGTTCCACCCATGGTTGGTTAGTGGCAGGGAGAGGCTGAGGGTTACAAATGAAGGGGGTCAGGGTTGAGGAGGAGGATTGGAGTGGGGGAAGCTCTGGCTGGTGATGCGAGTTCTGGTGTGTGGTCAGGGATGCAAGGTTTGGGGTGCAGAAAGGAGATAAGGGCTGGGGTGTGGGAGTGGGAGAGTGGGTGCTCCAGATGGGGATGTGGGCTTTATGGTAGATCTGGAGAGGAAGGGTTTTGAAGGGGTGCAGGCTGCCCTGGGGAAAGAAGACTGCCCCCAGCCCTCTCCCACAGCAGAAGCTTGGGAGCAGTTGTGAGAGGTGCCTCTCTACAGTCACAGCATCTCCAGATGGGCCTGGCCAGGAAGGGGTGCCACTCCACTGCTCCAGCCTGTAGGAACTAGGCTGGATGAAGTCAGGAGAGTGGTGTCTCTCTCTGAGTTGGAGCACATCCAGGGAAGCTCCATGCTGGGGCCCACAGGCAGAAGTGCCTTTCCAGGTCCACAGCAGTCCTGTGCTGGGGCCAGAGGGCAAAGGCCCCCACCACCACTCTGAGTCCTTGCACAGGGTCTGCACAGCTGATAAGGAATTAAGCATAAGAGTGCTCCCCATTTTCCTGATTGTCTCTGTTTTAAGTCCATAGAGTTCCTATAAATTGGATTACATCCTTTTCATTTCTAAAAAGCCATAATTAGGAGGACAACTTATTCAAGTTTGAAAAGAGGATGAAATGCTATTACTTGCATTCTGAAGTTGCATAGTAGTTCTTGTCCATTTGATTATTTACTGCTTCTTATTTATGTCATACACGTATAGTCATCTAGATAGAGTGTATATTTTAAATACACAGTTATCCGGGATGCTCATTCTGGAGTATGGGCATGATCAAGACTCATTATATAATGAATGAGAGGCTTATCTTCTATTCTTGTAATCATATATATAATTCATAACTGCCAACGTTCTTGATGTGATGCAGGAGAATGCACATATAAATACTCCCGAAGGAGTAGGATCTTCATATATTTTTTCTTTCTATTTTAATGTTAAACACAAGAAATGAAAGCACAGTCCTCCTATTTTAATGTTACATTGTGCAATCCCAGAAGAGCACATTAATTCAGATTTCTACTATGTACTTAAAGGAGAACTGTACTTTCTTAAACTCCTTCAAGGGCCAGGTTTTCAGTCACTGGCTTCCAGGCAAAGATGGTGCCCTCCCCCCGAAAGCTATAAATCAGTCTCACTTCTTACAAGACACAGAAGGGCCCAAGATTGTGAGCTCAGCCAGTATCAAAAGTCTCATTGGTCAGTTATAGGGAGAACATAAATAACATCATTGTACTGAACTTTTATCCTCGTTGTCAGTTTATATTTTCCAGGGTTTTTCCGTACCTTGATTGCAGTGGCACCGAGAGGCACCGCAGGCCCTGGGGCAAGGCAGGAGGAGGGCCCGGCTCTGCGCTTTGGAAGGGGAGAGGCCAATAGTGGAAGGGGTGGGGCCTATGGCATTCAGGCCTCAGCACCGCCCTGACTACAGTACTGGGGCACCGTCCCTCCCTCACAGCTGTGCACAGCAGTAACAATACATCAAAGGGGTCTAGAGCTCCTGCTGTCACTGGTGTTACTTTGATGGTGGCAGTGGCCAGAGCTCTGGACCCCTCTGAAATGCTGGGCCTGGGCGTATATGTTCCCTTTGCCTCTTTCCCTATCGGTGGTCCTGCTCGGCTGGAAAGAGAGAGAAACTTATTTTAAGGAGGCTATCCTTAGGCTTGTAGTTTATTGGGGTTCTGAAATATGAAGCTTCATGGTGTTCTGTAAGCTTAAAGCCCAGCTGCGGTGACTGTCACTGTTGCTGCATTCTAGCCCCAATTTGTTGAATGGTAGTGGAACATGATGGGTTTGCTACCTTTTTGGATGAAAATAAATTGTAAATGGAAGCTATAAACTTGTTTCTTGTTTTCCGTATCCCACACACACAGGGGTGTGGGTCACTGTCCTATGAAGTCACACCTAGACCACTTTAGCTACGTCTACACGTGAAGCCTACATCAAAGTAGCTTATTTCGATGTAGCGAAATCGAAATAGGCTATTTCGATGAATAACATCTACACATCCTCCAGGGCTGGCAACGTCAACGTTCAGCATCGACGTTGCGCAGCACCACATTGAAATAGGCGCTGCGAGGGAACGTCTACACGCCAAAGTAGCACACATCGAAATAAGGGTGCCAGGAACAGCTGCAGACAGGGTCACAGGGTGGACTCAACAGCAAGCCGCTCCCTTAAGGGGCCCCTCCCAGACACAGTTGCACTAAACAACACAAGATCCACAGAGCCAACAACTGGTTGCAGACCCTGTGCATGCAGCATGGATCCCCAGCTGCCGCAGCAGCAGCCAGAAGCCCTGGGCTAAGGGCTGCTGCACACGGTGACCATAGAGCCCCGCAGGGGCTGGAGAGAGAGCGTCTCTCAACCCCTCAGCTGATGGCCACCATGGCAGACCCCGCTATTTCGATGTTGCGGGACGCGGAACGTCTACACGTGCCCTACTTCAACATTCAACTTCGAAGTAGGGCGCTATTCCCATCCCCTCATGGGGTTAGCGGCTTCGACATCTAGCCGCCTAACGTCGATGTTAACATTGAAATAGTGCCCAACACGTGTAGCCGTGACGGGCGCTATTTCGAAGTTAGTGCCGCTACTTCGAAGTAGCGTGCACGTGTAGACACGGCTTTATAGAGAAAGAATGTCTCCTCTACATCAGTAGTTGAGAGCCAGCTGGCTTTTAGCTCAAATCGTAGTGGCTCATGTTCGAGTCTGCTTGTGAGCAGTGCATAGTATCTTGCTTTGCCATTTTTAATGTGGTGTGTGGGGAAGGATGCATTGCTTTAGGGATTCTGGATTGAGCCTACCCTCACAACCAAAGTTGAAGTAAAAAAGTTATACTCACAACTATGATCAGGAGAGTCTCATATTTGAGTTTCATCCAGCTACAGTTGCTTTGGAGATGAAGTGGGTGCCTAGTCCACTTTCTAAAATATTGATGTTCAAAATGTTCTGAACATAGAAGCTCCCCGTGATTCTCTGCTTACCTTCCTTCTTGTTGCATTGTATATACCTGTTGTGCACAGTAGTAACAGATATACAGATATACACTATCGCCTGCATAGTGTAGTGGTGTTGCAGCTTCTTCCCATTCTTGTCATATGAAGGTTGCAAGCTATGTTGAGCATTGTTAGATTTGGCCCATCAGTTAGTCATTCCCTTTTGGAGTTTAACAGATTGTTTTAGTGTTTGTTTTTACGTCAATTTATAGACGGTTTTTTTTTTATTCTTTTCTAAATATCTGTATAAGCTATTCTCTTTGTATAATTCTTTGACTTCAAAATGGGAGACCATGCTATAAAATATAACTATATTTTGTTCCTTTTGGGGAAGTTTTGTAGATTTTTCTGTTTCTGCCCCTTTTGAATCTTCCACTGTCAACCTATGGTTTATTTTACAGAAAACTTATGTGGCATCTGAAAAATATGTGTGTCAGCAGTGTTCATAATCTGTTAATGTGTTTCAAGGAGCAGGGTCACATTTGTAAACTGGAAAGAGAATAATTTTAATGATAATTTTATCATTTCCTCTGGGAAAATTTTAGAGGAGGCTTTAGTGAGTGTTGAAAATCTAGCCTTCATTTTCACCAAGCACAGAGCACGTGTGATTCAGGTTGGATTTTCAAAAAGCTCATCTCTCATTTATATGCCTAATGTGGAGCTGGGATCCCTTGAAAATCTGTCCACTTATTAATACTTAACTGAGAGCTGTTAAGTGCTGACATTTTGGAAAATCTGGCCCTTATAGTTCAATCCTGAAAAGTGCTCAGTGTTCTATGGTCCAGCAAAGCAAATAAGCATGTGTTTAACAAAATATGTGAGTAGTTCCTTTGACTGCATTGCATGTTCTTCAAGCTAAGCATATGCTTGTCTGTACTTTGTTGGATTGGGGACAGAGTGCTAAGCACTTTGCAGGATGGAGTGCGAGAAACAGATTTTCCAAAATGTCAGCAAACCAGCTGTTCTCATTTAGATATCTAGTAAGCGGTCAGAGTTTCAAAAAAGGCCCACAGGCTTTTAGACATAGGAATGAGAGGTAGGCTGCTTTGAAAATCAACAAAATAAAAAGCAAATACACATACAGACTTGATTTACAACAGTCCATTATGAGGTTTCTTACAGGATCCCTTGAAGTATTTGATGCTTATCACTGTTAAGAACGGATACAGAACAAGATGGTTCTTGGTTTGATCTTGTATGGCAATTCCTATGTTCCTATGTTGCTCTCTTTCATAGACCCCTGCCTTCCCTTCCTCTCACATTTATTCAGGTTGACAAATGCACATCATATCCATCATCTTCCCTTACTCAGTCCTGCAAGGAGATGATAATTGAGGACAGAACAATCAGTTTGTGTGCAATAACATAGTGATTTTCAAAGAGGGAGGGACACGTACTCCAGAGGTGCACAGCATCTTCCAAGGGGCACCTCAGTTCATCTAGCCATCTGCCTAGTTTTACAATGCTACATAGAAAGTATTAACAGAGTCAGTACAAACAAAAATTTAGTACAATGACCAATTTTTACTATTCATTATACTATACTCTGAGATGTAAGTGCAAAATTATTTATTTTTATAATTATGTTAATCATTAAAAGGAGAAAGTATCAGTTTTTCAATAATAGTGTGCTGATACATTTGTACTTTTATGTCTGATTTTATAAGTAAGTATACTTTAAGTGAGTCAAAACTTGGGGTTCACAAGCAAAATTAGACTCTTGAAGGAGGTACAGTATTCTGGAAAGGTTCAGTCACTGCAATAAGTTACACTTGAATCTTACAAGGAATTTTGCACCAAAGCAAATTAAATTTTGTTCTAGCTTCAAAAGATTTGTGATACATTACTTCTGCCCTTTCAACTTTCTATCAGCACAGGCTGGGCAGGCTCTTCACTTCTCAGAATCAAAAGCAGAAGGTATTATTGCACACTGGAGTCTTTTGACCAAAAGACTATGAGATATAGTGATGATTAAAGTAGCTAATGACAGTCTAGTAGGCAGAGCATACCCCATTTTTCTTTGCCTTACCCTATGGAATGTTTGTAAGTTCTGTTAGAAGCCAGTTGGTCAATAGGGAGGAGTTGTTGAGAGTTGAGTGAAGCTATAATAGTAAACTCAGATGAATCAACACTTTTTTAAAGTGATACTCAACAAAGCTGCAGATTCACCTGTTACTGTTCATCAACTCATACTTAGAGATGGGCAAAACTCGTGACACTAGTGCGTTTGATCTTTATCTCAAACTAGTTTTGTGTATACAAAATCAATGAGAAATTATTAACTTCTTACTCCTGTAATATAACCAAATGGTGTCTTTCCCTTAGGATATTTCAATTGACGGTGCAGTTGCTTCATATAGTTTTAATGAAAACTAGAGCAAATATTTTTAAATCGTAATTCAGCTGAACAAAAATACCAGAAACCTGGGTTTGTAATGAAAGAGAAGGCTGTGCTATTAATTAGCTGACACAACTTTATGACATATTTTACGGTTGATGACTCTATATGAATCTTTTTGCTGTTTTCCCCCTCTGTTCCCTTTTAACTCCGTTTCACACCTTTTTTCTACTGAACTGAATATGATGTTCCCTAGAAACATCTGAACTTAACTCAAACTGCTAATATCTATGAGTGACAAGCTAAGCACTCAAATATTATCAATATTTAGCCCCTACCCCACCCACAAAATCACAAGATTGGCTCAAATCATGAAAATCTTCAAAACAATAAATCTTAAGTTCTTTTTACTTACTTTCTGTCTATGAAGTTTTAGGATTCAAGCATTAAAACTGTTCTCCACATCATGAGAGCTAGAAACTTACTATTTTTCTAAATGAAGGCTAAGGGATTTAAGAAACACGCCTAATAATATAAGTCATGATAAAATTGCAAATGCTGGCAACATATTTAAGAGCATTTGATATTAAATAGTTTCTACTGATAATACTACATGCCTAACACCACAAAAGAGGTAGTGTTTTCTAGTGGATAGTGCAGGAAACTGGCAGTCTGAAGTCAAAAATTTTATTTGACTCTCCCACTGACACATTGAAAGACCTTGGGCAGATCAGTTAACTGCTTTGTGCCTCAGATTACCATTTTGTCAATGTGTGTGAATATTATAATACCTACTTCACCTGGGGCATTGTATAACTTAATTAATGTAAAAATACTTTGAGGCCCACTGGTAGACAAGCACTCTATACCTTGAAAATATCATTTGCTTTATTATTTCTGTCTCCATAAAATTATCATGTGGTAAGCACAATCAAGTAGAAAGTAGAGCAGATTTGTGTGGAGAAAATTCCCACTGATATACAAATTACTGCACTAATGAAGGTGAATAGTGTGATTAATGACAAACAAATAGTTGTTAGTATCAATGTTCTCTTCTTCAAGGTTGCTTGCATTTGTGAAAGATTTCTCTGCAATATCTATTCTGAGTGTTTCTGACTAGCATACATTTTTAGCTACTGCAAAATGTTGAGAGTTCATTTTTGTTAACATTACTGAAATATAACATTTGAAAATTTCAGTCTGTAGATAAATTGCAACCAATCTGTAAGATAGCTCAGTCTGATTATTTTTAATTGGTAACTGATTTACAGTGGCTATGAACAGAACTCAGCTCTATGGCTCCACTTTCTATGGGGCAAACCAGATGTGAGCACGCAGCCTGAGTCTCACAGATGGGTGTTTGAATATTTATTTCAAATAAAATGGGAAGGAGTCCTTCCTCTGCAAAATGGAAGTGCAGAAAGAGAGGCTAACCTAGACTAGTGCTGTAGCTAACCTAGACACGCTGCAGAGCTGTTAACCCCTCACAAAGCTAGTCACCAGATGATGCCGGGAGAGAACATTGCGTGTCTAGACCCATCAAATCATGCAAAGCAAAAACTGATTCCGGGATCTGTGTGCATGCCCTAAGGAAGTTGCGCATGCAGGCTCAAGATTAGTACCATATTTAATGGAAAGGCTATGTAAGATGTATTCACTTCTAATTGCATTATAGTGCTACTATAGTTGGAGACGCCATAGACATCACAATGAAGGCTGTGTTGGATTTTTTCATTTAAAGCACAGTTAAGATCACCAATTTAGCCTGAAAATACACAGGAATAAAAAAATTAATGTGACCTCTTAGAAAAAAGTAAGCAATGTTTCTAGATAGTTTTCATCCTCTTTAACCTTCAAGCTTCCCCATCTCCTGTCACCTCAGACTATCACTCAGTGCCTCTGTCCCTCTTTCTGACTGCAATCACCTGTCAGGAAATACTTTTGACAGGACCTTTTGAAAGCTGAGAACCAAATGAGTTGAAATGGCTTTCCATATCCGAAATTCAATTTGGTGTCCAACTAGCCTGTTTTGTTTTCACTTCTAAGGCAGACTAATGGTCTTCCTCGGAATCACCTTATTGTTAATCCCCTTTGAAAATTATCCTTATTATAGCTGAGTCACCAAGTGGCCACACTGTGTTTGCTGTTTAGCATGTTTATTTGTTAAAATGTTACAATTCAGATTTGTTTAATTTGATCATTTTAAAGGGAAATTTATCTGACTCTTTTGACAATGGTCAACTCTTCCCACGACTCAATTGTTTTTTTTTCTGACTTGCCTTTTTTGAGTATGCAAGGATACTTTGTTAGCCCTCAGACCTTAACAATAACTTTTTATATCAATCATCAGCGTTTGGAATCAACAACTTTATAGGTGCTGTCCCCTCTCTTCCATGGGTATATTGTGTTTCTTTGTGTGTTAGAAGCTTTTCAACATTTGTATTTGCTTTACTTTAAGCAACTGCATGAATTAGGTTTCGTTTTACAGGTGCTTTAGATTGTAAAAGAGTAATGGGCTGAATCTTTTATTGACTTTCTTCTTCATTTTCTATTTTTTTCCTAGTACAAACAAGTGGAACAATACATGTCATTTCACAAGTTACCTGCTGACATGCGCCAAAAAATCCATGATTACTATGAACACCGTTACCAAGGCAAGATCTTTGATGAGGAAAATATTCTCAATGAGCTCAATGATCCCCTTCGGGAGGTAAGACAAAAACAAACAAAAAATAGTTCTACTTGATGTGGAAAGGCTTTTCCTCCTTGCCATGGGAAATTTCTAGGCTAAGGGGAAAAACCGGTTTCTATGACCGTTCTGTACCATTTTAATCTCTTTAGGTTATTCTAGTACACATGACACTAGGGTATCTGAACACCTATCCATGAACAGCAATGTATGAATAGGAACAGAAGTCTGATGCTAAGCTGCTGCATAAATTGCAAAGGCAAAAAACTGGTCAACTGCCAGCGTTCATTGATGTATCCCATGTATTGTTGTAGCCTGTATTTGACCATGCAAGACTGTTAGGACAAGAAAAACATATTTACTCTCCTGTTCAGACTATTCAGGGCTGCTCAGATTGTGTCACCAAAGAAAGCAAAGCGGACACGGGATATTTACTTGATACCCTCCTCTGCAAGAATATTGGTAGGATGGGGTAAAACAGGTGGACAATGGAAAAGCCTTGGTACTACCTTTCCTACGTAAAATGGGCAGGAGAGGAGCAGTTTATTATCAATTAATAATAATTAATAATAACTTACATAGCATTTTTCATCAATAGAGCTCAAAGTGCTGTACAAAAGAGGTCAGTTTCATTATCCCCATTTTAGAAATAGGGAAACTAAAGCATGGAGTTGTGACATCATTTGCCCACAGCCACACTCAAAGTCAGTGGAAGAGCTTGGAATAGAAGTCAGTTCTCAATTCATGGTGAACAGGCCTCCTCTTGGAAGTACAGCTGTGCTGCACAAAAGTGCAATCAAACCCATTGTGGCTGCAAAAAAGAATGAAAAAAAGACCTTTCTTTGTTGGAGGATATGGTCTGTCTTGGCGCTTTTTAAAATCTTTCATGGGGAAGGGGTTGGGAGTTTCTGTGGAAGGAAGTATTGAGTGGGGAGAAAGAAAGGTCTAACTCATATTAACCATGATGTATATTTAACAATTATTTAGATAAGTCCCTGTGTCATGTATTCCTCTCCTTGATGGTAAGTCATTGTCAAGCTATTCAAGTGTGTGTGTGTCATCATAACACTCTCTAGTGGCTGCTGGCTCCAAAGATTGCCTTTTAAGAGTATAGAATGGGGGAAAACAGCAGGAGAGAGAGAAAAAAGGGAAGAGGAAGGAATGACAGAGGGCAGAAAATGAATAAGGAATGGGAAGAAAGTAGAGAGAGGAAGAAAGGAGAGAGAACCATTTATTTTTATTATTCTACCATCTTGTGAAAATGTCACTCGTCCCTGTGGGTGCCTTTTAGTATTCCTACCCTGGGATCTATAATACTGAATGTCATAGATCATAACTCACTACAGCAATGGTTCCCAACCTGGGGTCTGTGGAGCCTTAGGGATCCACCAGGGTATTTCACGGGGTCCACGAAAAAAAAAGATAAAATGATCATAGAAAATAAGTTTTAAATAAATTGCAAAGTTGCAATCTGTTATTATTATGAATTGAATATCTCCCAATAATGTTATTAACTGCTGTCCGAAAATCTATGTTGTGGTTTCTTTTTTCATTTAATTAAGTGTACATTAATGAAGTAACTAGATTTGACTTTGATGGGCGTTCACAGTATTGAAAATTTTGGGAACCACTTCACCAAGACTCCTCAGGACAGCTCTACAATTTTGAAAGATGTGTGAGGGATTTTCTTTGGCAAAATTTGCACTAAACAAGACACTTTGGCTATGGTTACACCACAGTGCTCTGTCAGCAGAAGTCACTGTCAGAAGAGATTTCACAACAGAACTACTGTCAACAGAGTGCAGCCATACACAAAAGCCAATCGGAAGAGTGCTCCACTCCTTCAACAGAGCAGCCAGACCACCTGGCCACTCTCTCAGCAAAACAGGCACCTGGCAGCACAGTAGACTGGGCTACCCATTGTTCTGGATGCCCCGTCTGTTGAGAGAAGGCTTCCCCCCAAGAGTGTCCACACAGCTTTTCTTTTTTCGTTGACAGAAGCTGTTGACAAAAGGCGCTCCCCCTCATCTGGGAGTGGCAGCAGGTTGTCCACAGAAGTGCCAACTTTTGTCCATATACTGTCAACAAAATGCATTTTGTGTGAGGATGTTCCATGAGGTTTGTCAACAAACCCACTAGTGTAGCCACAGCTTTCATCTTTTAAAGTTAAAAAAAATATTAAAATTGAATCTTTTCATGGGCAGTGTTTGCTCCTGATATTTTGGGCAAAATAGAAATTACTGAAGTGACCTAGTCCATCACCTTGTCAGTCTATCATTTTTTTTTCCTCTTGAATAGGTATTATAATGATTCACAGAGAGTTAATTAAATAAATGGTTTGTTTTTCCTCTCTAGTGAAGGTAAGTAATTCAGATCTGGCACATCTTTAGAGTAGAAGCTCTGTGTTACCAGCTTCCAGTGTTTACCCAATATTCCCAATACAGTAAACCCTCAAGATACATGCAATCAAGTTGTGTGTGTCTCAGGTTAACATGTCTACCATCCCTGACAGGAGCAAGAAACTGCTCCTGTCAGGAGTGGCAGCCATGAGTGAGGCTGCTGTCCCTGACAGGAGCAGGAAAAAACTGCCCCCACATATCCCCCAGCTGCCTGCTCACCCAACACCCCCTCAAATTTACGTGAAATTCAATTTACATGGAGGTTGCCCAGGATGCAACCTCTGCATAATCGAGGGATTGCTATATAGATGTCATGAGTATCCCAGGCTCTCATTACCACAGCATGCCTGCAGCTGACACAGCAACTTATATGTAATGTGTGGTGCACTCTGATATAATTGCTAAATCTCTCTCAATTATTAGCAGGGAAGCTACATGAGAAGTATGTTGTCAGTTTTATAATGGGTCTCGGTTATAATTTACTCACAAGCATATTCAAATTATGTTATGTTGGATTTTTTTTGCACTTGTTCTTCATTTTATTTGAAGCTCTATTCATGATAAAACAAAAACCACAAATACCCTCTCTTCTGTGCATGAATGAGAGGGGATTTTTTCCCCTTTCTACTCTCCATTCATATTAAGGTACAATAAACTCTTTCATATCCAGCATTCCATAAGCTAGAAATCTCAGATAAGCAGCATTTTAACCAGAAGTAAATTTTAGTTACATTTTCCATTAAGTACAGTATAGTGAAAGTAAATGCAAATAAATACAGCAAATACAGTATAAGTTTACAGTGTACAATACTTCTGTTGTTGATAAATAAAGTAATCTGCATACATTTGTTTCTTAATATCTAATCTTGTTTTTCTTTGGTGTTAAGCATTGCTAGGTATACCTCTATTATCCTGAATATTTGAATATCCAGCAACCTCCTAGACCCGAGGCTGCCAGATATGAAAGACTTTACTATACAAGGTTCTTAACACCTTGGCTATGTCTACACTAGACCCAAACTTCGAAATGGTCATGTAAATGGCCATTTCGAAGTTTACTAATGAAGCACTGAAATACATATTCAGTGCCTCATTAGCATGCGGGCAGCCACGGCACTTCAAAATTGACGCGGCTCGCTGCCGCGTGACTCGTCCCAATGGGGCTCCTTTTCGAAAGGACCCCGCCTACTTCGAAGTCCCCTTATTCCTATGAGCAGATGGGAATAAGGGGACTTCGAAGTAGGTGGGGTCCTTTCGAAAACGAGCCCCGTTGGGACGAGCTGCGCGGCAGCGAGCCGCATCAATTTCGAAGTGCTGTGGCTGCGCACATGCTAACAAGGTGCTTAATATGTATTTTAGCGCTTCATTAGTAAACTTTGAAATGGCCATTTACATGGCCGTTTTGAAGTTTGGGGCTAGTGTAGACACGGCCCTTGACATCTAAATTCCAGATAAAATTATGAAGAAACAAGGAAGTCCAGAAAAAAATATCTAGGCCAGTGATAGTAAACCTATGGTTCATGAGTTGCATGCAGCCTCTTTTGTAGTTGAAATAAGCTTTCGTTTATGCTATTTTTTCAACTTGAAAGGGTCGTATGTAAATTAAATTAAAATCATTGTTTTTGAGAGTTGTAGACATTTGTTCTCTCTGAGGGCTGTATCCCTACCAAACTGTAACTTTTATCTGCAAAACTTTTTAGCTGCAGAATTGTTAACAATGTATTTTAAACATGTCAAGTTTATATTTTTTTAACTCACTACATACTAAAAATGGCACAATCAAGTTT
Source organism: Carettochelys insculpta (assembly GCF_033958435.1). Classification (NCBI taxonomy): domain Eukaryota; kingdom Metazoa; phylum Chordata; order Testudines; family Carettochelyidae; genus Carettochelys; species Carettochelys insculpta. The sequence continues at coordinate 99,960,899 of NC_134141.1, forward strand.
GTTCAAGCTTGAAAAATAACTTTTGGAGAGAGTAAGTAAGTAACATGTTAAGAGTGGAAACTGTTATGAAATGTTAACTATGGAAGTCATTTCCTCTACAATATATGTTGTGATTTCTTTTGTTCTACGTATTGTTTATTAGGAAGATTTCATTTCAGGTGAATACTTCCATCAAGAGCTACATCAATCTTTCAGGATGCACAGTGTCCTAATGAAAATGTAGCTGGTATTCTTGGGAAAATGTCAATGTACAATTAAAGGCTAGAGACCTAAATGGACACAGACATGGTGGTAATAACACTGGCAGAAGCACCCTTCTCAAAAATGATGACAGTATTTTAGTGGTAGCTTTCTCATTCAGCCTTAAAAAATGGCAGAGGAAATGGCTCCTAAGCACTTTGTAAGTAGCGGTAAGATTGAGAGTCTAATGGGAAATGGTTCTCTAGTGTACATTAGGTGTTCCACAATTGTAGAGGGGATACATTTGCCTTGTGTTACATGAGCATGTAATTAAAAACAATGTTGTGCTCACACAGCAATAAAGATTGCATGCAAAGCACAGATAGGATGTATCACAATGTTCTCAAATTGTTATCTGCACAAGAATGAGTCATACAAACCTCTAAAATTACCTTAAATAGATTTTATTAATCTAAACATTTTAATTTTCGGTCTGGCTGCTTAGTGAGTACTTTTTCTCCTTGTGAAATTGAAAAGTTTCTCCTTTTGAAATCTGAAGAAGACAAAAGCTCATTGCCTAGTAATTAAAATGGTTAGTCTTTAAGATGCTACAGGCCTGGGTTTTTTTAGTGAGGCTACAGGACTGGGCTTTTTTTTAATGAAGCTACAGATAACCTGACTCCCCTTGTGACTATTTCCCCTTTTGAATTGTATGATACTTCAGTTTTAGGTTTCCAGAAATCTTATATTTATACATTAGCATACTGGTCACTGTTGCAGGACGGATTATTATCTCTGCAAATAAGTACATATTATAAAGTCATTAATAAAAAAGTCTGGGGAGAGAATATGTCTTGAGAATAGTGGTAGAATCATTGATTAAGAACAAAGTCATCTAACACAAGTTTTTTTTCTTGTTGTTTTGTATTTGGGAGGTTATTGAATTGGGGGAACACTAAATTTTAACTGGAGTTAATTTTGCAGTAAAGACAAGTCTTTGGAATACCAAGTGTGTTGGAGATTGGAACTTAAGGAAAAAGCCTCCTCCCAACTTCTTGCCTATCTTATATACCCTTCTTTCTCTTCCTACCAAGCTCTTCTGCTTTATTGTCATGAATGCCATACTGGTGCTACGAGAACAACAAGAAGTCTCGTGGCACCTTATAAACTAACAGATATTTAGGAGCATAAGCTTTCATGGGCAAAGACCCGCGAAAGCTTATGCTTCAAACTATCTGTTAGTCTATAAGGTGCCACAAGACTTCTTGTTGTTCTCGTAACTACAGACTAACACGGCTACCTCTCTGATACTGGTGCTAGTTACACTGGTTCGTCACTTAAATCAATTTACATCTATTTCTGACTAATTTACATTCAACTTTTGATTTTCCCAACCATTTTTATCACTACTGATTTTGTCCCAGAAACTTCCATGCAAGTTCCTTCAGTTTACTCTGGGCGTTGTTAATGAATGGTTACTTCCTACCTGACTTTGCAGTAAATTTGATAGCTGGGATAGCTTTAGGAGATAAATCTTTCACTTTTTTCTCTTCTAAGTCTGGCAGTGACTGGCATGACCATGTACTCTGGTTAAGTGTTGTAATATATTGCAGATATCTGACAAGCAGCAAACATATAAAGCCTAAAATTGAAAAAGTATCTCACTTCAACAATAAAAATACTGATATATTCACAATAAAGAATTATCAATTTAACAAGCTCATTGTTATTATCTAAAATATTTCAACCTGGATCTTCATATGATCATTTAAAATAATATATTAAGGTAATGCAAATCCCAGATCAGCAAGGTAATTGTTCTCAATAAAAAGGTTACTTGTCTGATAAAATGTTGGGAAATGTAGGTGCAAAATGTTAGTTTAAACACACAAAACTAAATGAAATGACAGGGAGTTATGAGGAGTCAATTATAGTAGAGTAATCTATATCTTGTAATTTGGAGAATGGAATTAGAATAAATCACAACGTTCAAAAGAGTTTTCTTAGGAAACAATGTCTGCTTCTTTCAGAGAATGACAGGTATTGCAACAGGCCTCCTTATTGCCTAACTCAGTTCAGCATCACACTTCCAAGTTCCTGTCAAATTCCAACAAAGTGAGAAATTATTCTCCATGGCTCCTGCCCAGAGTATGATTGGTGTCATCAATTTCTCTTATGTAGCTTCTACTAAAAAGCCAGGAGAAAATAGTATATGATAGACTATGCTTACCACAGCATGACCATTCCTATAATATGTGAAACTACTATTGCCATGGGAAGTGTGGTCACTGAATTCCTAGGCATCAGGCATAAACTGCATACTCTACATGTGCTTGCTGAGCTAATTTTGTCTGTGAGAAGTGATGTATAGTGTCTTTTTTAAGAGCATGTTTGCTTTTTCCTTGTGTGGCAGTCTCTTTCTATGTGAGGTCTTTTCTTTGAATATAATATTGAATCAGCCTTATCCCTATCTTATAATTTCTCATGCTTTAAAGAACTCATCATTTGATGCACGTAAGCCCGGGGTATCCAACACATGGCTCACGGGCCAGAATGTAGTCCACAGAGGCTTTTTATCCAGCCTGCTGACCCAGCAGCGCTGCCATTTTTAAAAGACAGCCAGCTGGCTCCGAGCCACATGTGGGTCTTTAAAGAGCCAACAGCAGCTCCCACCATTGCTCCCTTCACCAGCTCCCGTACAACGCAGCCGGGACAGCTCCCAGCACCCTGTCGTGACGTACGTGGGGGAGCCAGAAGGGGTCACTGTGGAGAACATGGGCTCCATCCCTCAGATTGGAGAGTGTCTCCCCACGTGGCCCACATAACGAGTAGTCCTGGCACGTGCTCATTCACTCACTCCTCCGACAGCCGGCATGGCAGCAGAGCAGCCCCACAGAGGGTGTCAAGCTGCTGAGCACACTGCTGAATGTCTTCACACAGCCTGTGTACTATGGCCAGCCTGCCATCTCTGAGGAACTGCTGTGGGGCCAGCTCTACCCTACCCCCAGGTCTTGCTGCAGGAGTTCTGCACCTGCTCATCAAGAGGAGTGGTGTCCTCAAGTTAGCGGCACCTGGATGGACAGACAGATAATGGATGGACTGGCTGGGTTGGAGGGGCAGTGGGAGGGTGTTGGGTCAGACAGGAGGACAGGACTGGGTTGGGGTGCTGGAGGGGGGACAGATGGACAGACAGACTGGTGGGGTTGGATGGTGAGTGGGGAGTTGTCAGCATAGATGGATAGGCTGATCTGGAGAAGCAGTGGGGGTATTGAGACAGACATATGGAGAAGCTGGGCTAGAGGGCTGCATGGAGGGATTTGGTCTAAGGCTGGGAGTGGTTTGGGACTGTGGGGAGGGGATTTAAGGCTGGGGATGATTTGGGGCCGTGGAGGGGTCTAAGGCTGTGGGGGTTAAGGGTGGGGCAGTTTGGGGCTGTGGGAGATTTAAACCTGGGGTGGGGTAGGGTGGCAGTTTGGGGCTATTTTATGTTCAGCCCCTGGAACATGTAAAAAATTGCTGTGTGGCCCCTGATGAAAAAAGGTTGGCCATCCTATCAAATTGTAGGACGTATTTTTTAATGCTATGGTAGGTGCTTCAGGGATGAGACATGAAAAAGAGTTCCAATATAAAGCGCAAACAGCATATGTCAGGAGTCTTTATTTTTCTCCCGTGTGTGTTGTTTTTGAAATCCAAAACTTGGCTGTTGTCTGAGATTTTGCTTGTGGTAAAGAAAAAATAATTATCTGCTGAGTATTAAAAGAGGGAAACTGTATTGTTAATAATGAAGCTATTGAAATTTTTGTGTTTCAAAATGTGCATCCTCTTTTAATTCATGGAACTTAGATGCCTAATTCATTATGGAAATATACAGGTTTAACCTGGACTACAAAGGCAATGTGTAAATCTACTTATCTGACATCTGCGTGAAACTAGTTAATGCTCTTGGGATTACTTGAAATAAGAAATGCTGCAGGAAGTGGTAGACAAAAAACATTCAACCCAATAAGAAGATAGGGAATGTTTCTGTGTCTGGCAAAATCTTTCAAATTAAAATTTACAGGCTCAATCCAAAGCTCTTTGAAGTCAATGAGTTTCCTTCAGTTAACTTCAGTGAGCTTTGGCTCAGTTCCTGTAAGTTCGTCCTCAGTAAGTGCAAGTTCTAGTTATTGTTTACCACAATGAAGAGGTGAACTTGATGGCATGCATTGTCTGGTGCTGAAGAAAATGACTGTCCCTACTTTTCCTTGGAAGTCATGCTAATTAGATATTTACAATAGGCAAAAACTGTATTTTCATTATATAAACTTTCAGCCTTCCTGTTTGAAAATATGGCCCTAAATAAATGCAGAGCATGAATAGGGTAAGTAAACCAGCCAAGAAGTTTCCTGACTGCTCTTTTATAGATGAATTCAGCAGTTGGTTCATTGATGGTTTAAGAGCATAAATTCTTTTAAAGCTGTGGAAGTTAGCCAAGTTAATCCTCTCCACAGCAGCATAAGAACAGATTTCTTACATATTTATTTCCTTCCAGTATCACTCTTGTACAACAAACAGCACAGAATTATAAAGCAATAGGCCAAAATACAACAGTAACTTCACCATCAGTTGGTATTCTGGACTATTATTGACAGGCATTCTATAATAGTAAGCAAAATCTTGACAGTTACAAGAATATTTTTGTCAAAATTCTATTACTTTCTGTTGAACTGGGTCTAATACAGTAATATCTTATTATTCCTGTAGTTACTGCTTCCTGAAAAAATGCGAGTCTTGTCGTCAGTACCAAAACATAACCTCTGTATAAACATCTCTTTTGCTGGCAAGTCTTAAATAAGAGGTTAAAAAGTATTAGGGACAGGGAGTAGTGATTTTTCTTTGTCCATAATATGTTCATCTCTCAGAGAAACTTTACACCTTTTCAATGTTTTTTTCCCCCCCCGGAATGTCTTCCAGTATTTCTAGTGCTAACTTACATATGACCATATAGCCAAATGAATAGGGGCAGTGACCTAATAAGATGGTTCATTGAGGAGGAAGATTCACCATGAGGAGTATCTAGAACTGTAGGAGACTCATGTTTGGAAGTTCTAATGGTTAGCAGGAATCACTGTACTATATGAATTGAAGACTACACGAGTGCAATACACTATCAGAGAGACCATCTGAGAAAGGAAACAGGTGCAGAATATGGGTGCCTGATCATTAAGTTGGTTTTCACATAGAACATGGACATTGTGAGTTGGGACCTAGTTCATCTGATTCCATCTCTTTCACATCCATGGTCAGTGAAGATGCTCAGTCACACACCCCCTGTTCTAAATATGAAGGTGCTGTTGATGGCAGTTTTCATCAAAATATCCTTGTTCTCCATTATGATTTGCCAGAGCCTAGCTGTTAACTTTTCATCCACACTATCAGGCCCATGTTCTCAGGGGTAGGGGTAGACGGTAAGTTGCGGGATCTTCATGGTTAGATGGTGTCAAATTACTATGAACTAACTGAGAAAATTAAACACAGTTTATGTTTTTATTGACTGATCTTTGTAAAATGGTATTTTAGAGCCCTGATTTAACCTATTTCTGCTTAGAGTAGAACAAGGTGCTGAAGTAATAGTTGTACAGTAGGTAATGTGGAAATTTTCTAACAAGTATAAAATCTTACATCAATGTTTAGTAGAAATAAAGTATGTTGTGTTCATTGGCATCTTTCACAAAAAAGGCCCTGAATAGAGAAATTTTTAATAGTATGCCGAAAACCATTAAAAACATGACAGACAAACCATGAAAGAATATAAAAGACTAAGACATTTGCCTAGCCATTGAGCAGAACTTGGCTGATCTACAGTGTGCATTGTCATTCTCTCACCCCAGACACAGTCTTGTTTTATTAATACTTCTAGCAATGTGACAAACTGAGCATGTGAGAAAGAGGTTAATACCCTTTCTGAGCCACTATTTAAAGTTCCTATTTTTAGGCCACAGTGCAAGATGTTGGCTGAATATAGAAACAGATCATGTGTCACAGAATGTAGAACAGTGGGATTCTTCACTTCCAGAGAACATAATTAGGACTCAGAGAAGAATCTTCTTGCCTCTGCCCTTTTTGTATATAGATTATATTATTTAGTTATACAAGCATGCACCTTTCCGTTAATTGTATTAGCCTTTTTTGGTATCAAGTGTAATTAATTGCAAATGTAGTTCTGATGTGATACATTATGTTTAACATTCAATTTGTATTTGTAAACTTAAAATATACTCAAAGCCTTTACATGAAATTATTAGCAGGTAGTGCAAAGAATTCAAATGGTCAAATATATACCCTCTCCAATAACTACTAAGGTATGCCATATTCAGTAAAACAGGAGCTGCACTTATCTCTGAAAATAGATCACTGATCTGCATTATCTATGCCACAAACCTGTAGTTATAATATATTGGCTATGTCTAGACTAGAGGCTATTGTCAACAAAACCGGCATTTTGGCTTCAAAACCCAGGGAGCATCCAGATTCCGAAGGCGTTCTGTCGACAAGAAATCAACAGAATGCGGCACTTTTGTCAACAGCCTTATTCTGCTCACCAAAGGGCATAACGTCTCCATCAACAGATCTCTGTTGACAGACAGCTAGTCTGAACATTCCAGGAGGGCCCTCTTTTGACAGACAGGGCTTCCAGGACACTGGGCAGCCCTGTCTGCTATGTTTTCAGTTGGCCGTTTTGCTGATATCTTTCAACAAAAACAAAAACTTCTGTTGACAAATCGCTGTAATATAGACATAGACATTGTATTATACCGAATTGCAATAACAGGACTTTCAAGTGATTTCCTGTGCTATTTTATCAATATAATTTAAATGTATCCATAGAAATAAAGATTAAGAAGTAGCCTTGTTTAACATCATTTGAAACTTTTTGAATAAATCATGGGACTATATTTCTTATGGAAATAATCCTCAGTCTATATTTAATTCATAAAGTAGGTAATGAGCACATAACTTAAAAGCTATTAACACTTAAATAAATGTAATGCTTCAGGCCATCAATGAACAGAGATTGTTTTTGCCTTACTTAAATACTCTTTTTAAAATGTTTGCCATGTTGCACTGTCCCCTTTCCTGAGGTCACAGGGTGTCAGGGTACAGCATTCCATTTCAGATATTTAGTAGTCCTATAGGTCGTAGGGTCTGTAGGTTCTAGCCTTTGGTTGGATACCAATATACACTAAGACTACGTCTACATGAGCAGCCTCTGTCGGCAGATCACATTTACACATAAAAGCAGCTTGAAAGAGCAAGCTGATCTGTCTACAGAGCGCAGCTGCACTGCCCTGCCCTGCCCTGCCCTCTGTCAACAGAATGGCTGACCAGAAGCTCTGTAAACAGGGCTGCCCGGGAAACCAGAAGCCTTCTCTTCAACGAAAGTGTCTATGTGGGTTCTCTGTCAACAAAACACTGTCAACAGAGGTGATATGCCTGATCAAGGAGAGGTGTAACACTGCCAGCTGAACAGACAAACTCTCAACAGAGAACTTTAACTGTGTAGATGCTCAGCGAGTTTTGTTGACAAAAGCCCAGTTTTGTCAACATAGGCTGCCCATGTAGATGTAGCCTAAGACATATCTAGTACAAAAAGAGCCTTTCCTTCTAGCTTGCCAGGAAAGAAAGGGTACAAATACTACAGACATAGTGGTTAGTTATTGAAAAAATATATATACAACATAGTTCTGTAGTAAGCCACTAAGAGGTAGTCTAGTATAATGATACAATTCCATATTTATTTTCCAGTGCTTCTTAGACCCACCATCAATATGGCAGCTTAATTCCCACACACTCTGGAAGGAAATATTGTGTGTGAAATATACAGTATGCATATTAGCTTATTTACACCAGCTGAAGATCTAGCCCTTGTGTCCTCTATCTGTCAGATCTAGGCTTAAGCTTGGCTGTGTGTCACCTGGTTGTCATATTAGGGACTCTTCTTTATTGTCCTCCCGCCACTCTTATTGTTGGCCAAAATCCATTACCTGTGGATTTCAGCTTCTGAAAGTCAGACTCTAATACACACTTCAGATGACACTGAATGAAACACCCCAAACAACCCTATTCACTGTTGCTACATCTACACAAGAGGGTTTTTCCAACTAAAATGGGTTTGTTTTTTTTGAAAAACCCCACAGAGCATCTACATGCAAAATGCATGATATCAACAGATTGTCGACAAAACCCAGCACATCCACTGGCAGCATTGTGCCTCTCCAGTTCAGGAATAATGTCTTTATTGACCATTCATGTCAACAGAAATGCCATGTAGAGGCTCTGGGGGGTTTTGTCAATAGACAGGGCTTTTGGTTTCCCAGAAAGCACTGTTAGCTGAACTTCCAGTTGGCCCTTCTTTTGAGAGAATGGCCAGGCAGTCTGGCTGTTCTCTGTTGACAGAACGGATTCGTCTTTTGATCCACTTTTGTGTAGGGATGTGATCTGTTGACAGAGGTTTTGCTGGAAGATCTCTTCCAACAGTAACTTCTGTCAACAGACCGCAGTTGTGTAGACATAGCCTTACTCCCTCACTTTTGTCTTAAAGCCCCCCCACTGGAGAACTTGTTCTTTAGTTGAAGAAGTCTGTGAATTTGAACTGTAGCTCAAGGCTCAAGCAATCATTCCAAGTTTTACCCCTTTAAGGCTGGCTAGCTTCTGTCCATTTAAAAAGCCCCAAGATTTATTTTTGCTTTAGTCCACTAGCTGCCTCTATTTGTCCAGGTTAATCTACACCTGATGCTCTGTCTTCTCTGCTTCTAATTCAGCATCCTTGGTTCTCTGCTGAGATTATTCTTTCAGATAGCTGTTGTTTCTTGTGCTCCCAACAATTGCTGTGGCTTTTCATAGTTCCTGTCACCCTTGAATTTCTGTCTTGTCCTTAGCAGCTCCCTAGCCTGGTATGTGTCTTTCTATTAGACTACTCTAGGGCAGCTCATAGTCATGTTTATTAGCTATTTCAAGTGTCTCTTCTGGTTTCAACTCCTCAAACTTCCTTTTCAGCTGACTACCACTTTCCTGCATGACATTGCACACACACCTTGCAGCAAATTTATGCTCCAAAATCTGTTCTTATAATGATTCTAACTCTGCAAGCTTATGAAGATACACTTGGTTCGTACTTTCAGGATTAACAGATGTCATATATTCATGTGGAAACTTCAGGCAACATTAATTTTAACATCAATAGCTAGTTACAGTTTGAAATAAAGGCTTCACTACATTCCCTCCCAGTAGCTGACCACACTGCTTTTGGAAAGAGAGAACTCTAGTGACATTATTGTCATCACTACTACCTAAGTGACTACACCACGTCATACAGTGAAGCAACAATAAAGATGATAGTGAAATCTAGTTACACATGCTCTTCTCCCTGTTTCTCTTTTCCTGTAGATCTCCATGGGATATATAGAACCTTGTTTTTATCTGAAAACTCCTATTGTAGTAAATAAGATTATCACTTGTGCTTGTGTCTCCTGCTTAAAAAGCTAAATTAATCTCTTAAGTGTTTTTAAATATCTGCTGCTTTCCTACTTAAAAATGCTGTTTTTACCTAATTTTGGACTATGTTGTCAGCATGTGCAAGTGTGTCAATGCAATAAGATCATGCATTAAGAAAAAATTAATTCCTAACTTCATTTCCATTCATAATATTACATTTGAACATGATTGAATGGCTGGAAATGGCATTAGCTGCAAATAGAAATGTAACTATAAAAACTCTAAACATAATCTGAATGTTGATGTTTTAAGGTTCAGTACCCCATGGTTTATCCAATGTAATCAGTAAGATTCAATTTAAGCCCTTGCATCATTTTATACAGAGAGACTATGGGCTTTTAAATCATAATATGCAAGGATGGTTAACATATCAATTAGTGACATCGCAGCATTTCTGAATCAAAAGTCCTCCAACATTTTTAAATTTCAGTGCACAAATCACCAATAATTCTTTTAAAAAGCTAGTTTTTATACTTACTGTGTCTCCACAGGCAACCTCTGCCAATAGAGGTCATTGTCAAGAGAGAAACCTCAGCAGTACATCTGTTGACAGTGTCTGCACACAAAGGCAGATAGAAAGAGAAAGCTGCTCTGTCAACAGGGAGCAGCCAGACTTCCCTGCCCTCTCTTGACAGAATGGTTGACTGGAAACTGCAAACAGGGCTACATGGGGAACCAGAAACACTCTGTCAACAGAAGTGTTTACATGAGCACTCTGTTGACAGTGGCACTCTACCTGGTCAGGGAGAGGTATAACACTGCCAGCTGAAGAGCTGAGTTTTGTTGACAAACTCTCGACAGAACGTTTTAACCATGTAGGCACTCGGTGAGTTTTGTCGACAAAAGCCGAGTTTTATTGACAGAAGCTGCCCATGTAGATGAGGCCTATATGTGCAGTATCCTGAAAAAGTATGTCCCATTCAAAGACTTCTCATTTGCTGGCTCATTTTATTTCACTAAATGGGACTGCACCCCATAGATGATGTTAGGAGGAAGGCAGAGCAGAGAAAAGGGAAGGGGTGCAAAAAGGCTGAAGTGGAAACAGGAGAGTGCAGATTCACTTTCAGCAGACACATTGTCAAATTGTGTTCTCACATACACTAATGTCTATCAACAGTAACTGACTGAAATTTGACCGGGGAGACCAAGTGCCCTGGACATACTTTCCTTCTTGTTCCTAGCCTTGGTGGGGCTTTCCTATCAGTCCTTTTTTGTTTTAGTCTTTTCTTTCAGTCCCCCTCACAATGCCACCCTAAACATAGATCCTTCCTCACAACCCTGGCCCCTACTTGATTTTTTTTTTTAAATTGGAGATACACATCTCCTAGGACTGGTCATCTAGTCCAGTCTCCTGCCCTCTTAGGGGAACCAAGCACCATCCCTGACATCTATTTTCCCCAATCCCTAAATGGCCTCCATAAGGATTGACCTCACAGCCCTGGGTTTAGCAGGCCAATATGCAAACCACTGAGCTATCCCTCCCCCCAGTTCTTCTGCCTAATGCTGAGTTTCTGAGTCCTCGTTTCCTCCCATATGAAGCAGCCCAGATAGCTCAGCTTTACGGTGAGCTATCACTTGCAACGCTACCTCACTATGGCTTATTACCTTCTGACTGTGAGTCACTGCTTCTAGGATCCTGCCTTACCCTGGCTGTCATAATAGAGGAAACTACCCAGGTAAGAAAAGGAAGGAGAAAATAAGTGGAGATGTGTTACTTCTAATGGGTGTCACAGTCCCACTACTCAAAACAGTATTGTTCAAGTTCCACTCAAAAGAAAGGAAAAAGAGGAAATGGAGAGCTGACGAGAAGGAGAACAGGAGATGCATTTATTAGAATTGCACAAAACTGTGTGAAAATAACATTTTTATTCTGACTTGTCTTCCGAAACCAATAAATTCATCTACAATTTAAAAGTCAAACTTCATTTAATCATGTACAGTGTGTCAGTTAATCATGTACAGTATGTTGGTTAATCATGTGTAGAAGGAACCAAACGATACACTTCTGATCAAGAATTAGGTTCAAAATTATCAAAAGTTTTGGCATGTTCAGATCTAGTAGTGAAATCTTGGCTGTGTTGAAACCAATGGCTGTTTTTTATTAACGTCAGCTGGTTCAGGATTGTATCCTAGGGCTGGCATTTAAATAAGTGTCTAGTGTGTCAGTCAGATCCTGTATGTAGTGTAGTTGTAAATATGTCAGTCCCAGGACTTTAGAAACAAAAGGGCTGCCTCTACACTGCACTGTTTCCTTCAAGAGGAACCCCATCTACAGAGCAGCTTTTTCTTCTAGAAAAGGCTGTTCCAGAAGCAAGATCTCATGGGAATACGCAAATGAGGCATGAGATATCTAAATCTGCACCTCATTTGAATGTTCCCCATCACTCATTAGCATGCCCCTTCCAGAAGGGCAGTGCACTGTAGACACAGCCCAGATATCTTTCTCTCCAAAAGAAGCTGGTCCAATAAAAGGTATTAGATCATCAGTCTTGGTCAGGTTTGTTCGTTCAGATCCTGAGTCAGATCCCCCAAAGCCCAAGATGGTAGTGTATACGATTTTGTTCCAAGCACATCATTAACCAATTGAAGCTAGGAGCTAATGTTATAATGTCACAGATCTGTGCATGCACAAATGGGGCTTTGGTATGCTACTACAATACTTGAAGCTAACTATGGAAATGTAGAGCTAAAAGAGACTATAAGAGGTTATCAAGTCCATCATCCTGTGCTGGGGTGAGTCTAAGTAAACCTATATCTCTCCTGACAGGTGTTTGACCAAACTTCTCTTTAAAACCTCCAGTGATGGGGTTTCAACAACCTCCCTTGGTAAACTGTCCTTATAGTTACAAAATTTCTCCTAGCATGTGACCTAACTTCCTGGCACTGCAAATTACCAGCAGTGGGCCTGGAGAACAATTGAGCACAGTCCTTTTTATAACATCTCTTCACATATTTGGAAAATTGTTCTCAGGTCCGCCCCTCCACCCCATTTCTTGATTCAGGATGAAACATGCCTAGTATTATTAATTTTTTCTCATAATTTAGGTTTTCTAACTCATCCTTTTTGTAGTTCTCACCGGATTTTCCCCAGTTTGACCATGTCTTAAGGCATGGTGCTCACCAGCAGCCCAGATACAATACTCAGCTTCATCAGTGCCAGGTGGGCAGGATGATTATCTCACGTCTTACATATGAAAGTTTTGTTAATGCATCAGAGTATGATATTAGCCCTTTGCAGCTTCACTACATTGGCTTATGTTCCATTTTTAATCCACTGTAATCCCCATATCCTTCTCAGCTGTGCTAATGTCCATCCAAGTACTCCCTACTTTGTATTTATACTTGACTTTTTTGTTCCGAAGTGTGTAGTACTTTCCACTTTAAGGAATTTTAACTTTTTCTTTACAACCATTATCAAATTTATCAAGGTCATTTTGAATTTTAACCTGTCCTCCAAAGTGCTCGTATCCCCATCCATACATTTTATATGCACATTCTTCACCTCATTACCTAAGTTCTAACTATTTCTTTTTGAGAACAGTTTTTCAACTACTTAAACATGCACCTTATAGTGACTTCATCTCGACCCCATTCATCTGGTTTACTTTTGAGAATGATTGCTTAATAATTTGTTTAATATCTTTCCAAATTTGACCTGCTTGTAATTTCCTGGATCGTCCTTTTCCCCTCTTTTTAAAAAATAGATACTGTGTTTGCCCTTCGCCAGTCCTCTGGGACTTTACATGTCCTTCATGAGTTCTCAAAGATAATCATTAATGGTTCTGAGATTGCTTCAGCTAGTTCCTTAAGTGCCCCAGGGTGAATTTTGTCAGGCCTCTTCAAGCCTATCTTTATATTCTTTAACATTTTTTTCCATATTCTGGCTTGTATGCCTTCGCTTTAGTTGTTAATATTAATTGTGTGAACTATTCACACTTAACCTTTTTCATTAAAGCAAGTAAAATCATTAAATTCTTGAGCCTTCTTCACGTTGTCCATTATTAACTCTTTCCCCTCTAAATAGTGGACCTACACTTTCTGTGATCTTTCTCTTGCCTCTAATGTATTTCTAGAAACCCTGTTTATTGTCTTCATCCCTTAGTAGATGAAACTCATTTTGTACCTTATTCTTTATGATTTTATCTCTAATAGTTTGCTTCTTCATAAAACAAATGTAAAGCTTAAAAATACCAAAAAGAATATGTTTGAAGTAGAAACAGTAACCTAATTGACCAAACAGTACACCATTATATGAAGAGTGTTATGGGAAAAGTAGTGAGTGGAAAAGACCACCCAATTTTTAAATCGGAGTTAAAATATTTATTTTTTGAAGTCCTGAAATATTTCACATGTTGTCAAAACTGTAGAAGTAGGCATCCTTCAGTCTATGTAGACTATGGATCATGCCCTTCATAGTTCCATTTGGGATCATCATTTGCAGAGTCGACTGTGACTGTGAAGGCCCACACAAGAGTGACAGTCCTTGCTGCATCTGTTGCATGTGTTATGGGTGTCTGACAGGTCCTTACTGTGCTTTCTGTGGGCTCGCTTCTCCTCTGCTAGCTGTCTGATCCTCATCTCACCCTTCTGAAGGCCCTTGTGTAGTTCCTGCCTCCATCTGCTGCGATTGTCTGCCAGCTCCTCCCAGCTGTCCGGCTCGATGTCTACCTCCCTGAGGTCCCTCTTGCAAACATCTTTGTAGCACAATTAGGGGCATCCCAGAGATCTTTTGCCAGAGGCTAGCTTGCCATACAGGATGTCTTTTGGAATCCTTCCATCATTCATCCTGTGGACGTGGCCAAGCCAGCAGAGCTGCCACTGCCTGAGGAGGGTGTGCATGGTTGGGATTCCAGCTTGCTCAAGGACGGTGGTGTTGGACAGTCTGTCCTTCCATGATATTCCAAGGATATGCCTGAGGCAGCGCAAGTGGAAGACGTTTAGCCTCTTTTCCTGGAGGGTGTACAGGGTCCAAGACTCGCTGCTGTAAAGGAGGGTGCTGAGGATGCAGGCTCTGTAGACTTTCATTTTGGGGTGGGTGTACAACTTGATCTTATTCCACACTCTCTTGCTGAGCCTGGACAGAGTTGTGGCTGCTTTTCCAATCCTCCTATTTAGCTCAGTCTCCAATGATGGGGTGTCAGTGATGGTGGACCCAAGGTAAACGAACTCGTGGATGACCTCTAACGTATAGTTGTCAATGCTGATTGATGGAGGTTCAGCAACGTCCTGACCAAGTACGTTTGTCTTCTTTAGGCTGATGGAAAGCCCGAAGTCCTTGCACGCTTTGGAGAACTGATCCAGCAGTTTCTGAAGCTGGTCTTCTGTGTGTGACACTACAGCAGCATCATCTGCGAACAGCAGATCTCTGATGAGGACTTCCTGCACCTTAGATTTAGCTTTCAGCCTTGCAAGATTAAACAGTTTCCCATCAGATCTTGTGTGCAAAAAGATGCCCTCTGTTGAAGATCCAAAGGGGTGCTTCAGGAGGAGTGCGAAGAAGATCCTGAACAATGTCGGAGCAAGGATGCATCCTTGTTTCATGCCGCTCCTGATGCTGAAAACATCTGATAATGTGCCGTCATATTGGATGGTTCCTCTCATGTCTTTGTGGAAAGACTGGATCATCTTGAGTAACTGTGGTGGACAGCCTATCTTGTGGAGCAGTTTGAACAGTCCATCCCTGCTGACCAAGTCGAAGGCCTTGGTCAGGTCGATGAAGGCAATATAGAGTGGCTTCCTCTGCTCCCTGCATTTCTCCTGCAGCTGCCTCAGAGAGTAGACCATGTCAGTGGTAGCTCTCTCTGCGCGGAATCCGCGCTGTGATTCGGGATACACCCTCTCAGCAATCTTCTGGAGTCTGCTGAGGATGACGCGAGCAAACAGTTTACCAGTGATGCTTAGGAGGGAGATTCCACGGTAGTTGTTGCAGTCGCTTCTGTCTCCTTTTATACAAGGTTACAATGTTAGCATAGCACATATCCTGTGGAATCTCTCCCTCTCTCCAGCACAGGCACATTAACTCATGTAGGGGTTCCAGAAGGGTGTCCATGGCACACTTGATTACCTTTGGTGGTATACCATCCTGGCCTGGGGCCTTTCCTACTGCAATGCTGTCGATGGCTTTCTTTAGTTTGTCCACAGGGGGTTCCTGATCCAGTTTGACCATTACTGGTAGGAGCTTGATGGCATTGAGGGCTGTATCAACCACAATGTTCTCGTGTGAGTACAGCTCGGAGCAGTGCTTGACCCAGTGCTCCATCTGTTTGGCTTTGTCAGCAATGACTTCACCAGATTTGGATTTCAGAGGTGCCATCTTGTTCTGGTTGTGTCCTAATGCCTTCTTGATGCCCTCGTACATTCCCCTGAGATTACCAGAGTCAGCACTGGTCTGGATGCTGCTGCATAGCTTGAGCCAGTAGTTGTTGGCACAGCTCCTGAAGTGTCATTATAAACTATGTTGTATTTGCAAACTCACTTTGGAGGTAAGTGGAGACTTGCATATCCTATGGGATGATTAAAAGATTCAAAGATTATAGAGCCAAGTATAACTTCAGAACTGTGCAAATTGGTTAAAATATATTAAAGAACAGAATTACCAGGCACGCAGATGAATACAATTTGTTGGGGAAGAATCAATATTCCTTTTGTGAATACCTTACTGATGTACTAAAATTCTCCAAGAACATCATCAACCACTACATCAAATGGTACTGATTCCAAATGACGACATATATTGAATTGTCATCTGAATTTGTGTTAATTGTGACTACAAATGAGTAGCTTTGGAAGTTTTGTTTTGCCAGCACTCACTCTCAGGGAATCAACATTAGCAAAGAACAGACTTGAAACAGTGCCAGGTTTGGATAACTATCCAGAAGGTTTGGATACTTTTCTGACCTATTGGAACTTCAGTAGCATGTAACGTTGGCTTGGTTACCTCACAGTTGTAGGCTTCCTTACCATATTTCCAGCACTTCTCTTTCCAGGTGATATTTTGATACTTTTGGTTCTCATCCAAGCTGGGAATCAAATTAAAAAGATGTGTTATGACATTAGAGCTTTGAGAACCTGCAGACTATGGAGGGACCAAAGCTTTGTGACTGGGCATGGAAGGCATTTTTTCCTTCCTTTTTTCTTCTCTTTCTAAAGAGCTCTAGGAAACACACTAGAGAAATACAATGCAGGAAGCTCAATAGTGCTCTATCACAAAGGTCAAGCAAGGAAATTAAGCAACAGTGAGGAAATTTGAATATTCTTTATCAGACTGCCTTTACTGAAAACTTAGTTAAACCATAGCCTTCAAGGAACTATTTTGTCTGCAGCTGAAGTTAATATAACGATACTTCCAATATGGAAAAATGTGTATGAAAAGTTGAATAAACACAGTAATCAACTAGAAAAGGATAAGTATCCTGAAGACCATCATTTAATATGGATTCCCAAAAACTGATTGAGTTAACTCTATATCCAATGGGTTGCAGATACACATTTACATTATCTAAATGATTCTGCATTATCTTATGCATTTACAGAGGCTGACTTACTACTAATGTAAGTTATAAATAACAGCCGTGAAGTCTGTAGAATTACCCTAGGGTAAAATTGGTGCTCATGAAACTTGATTGAGACCTGAGTTTTGTTAAAAAAGCTAATTACTCCAATATGCAAACAGTAGAAGAAAGTTATTATTAATCCCTTTACTATTAAACCTAGCACCATGCTGGTTTTTCATCACAGACGACACAGGAAAATAGTCAATACTCTTAAAAAAAAAGATGAAAATGTCATTGATTTAACAGATCAATGCATAACGCTAGAGTTTTCAGATATAACTGAAATATATTTAAGTGCAGTGTTAATGAATAATTACTGTGTATCAGAACCCTTTAAAAATATACTGAAGTTTCCAAAGTCCCTGGACACAATTGCTACGTCTACACTGGGATGGTACATCGAAATAGCTTATTTCGATGTAGCGAAATCAAAATAAGCTATTTCGATGAGTAGCATCTACACATCCTCCAGGGCTGGTGCCGTCGACATTCAACTTCGACGTAGGACAGCACTACATCGAAATAGGCGCTGCAGGGAGCATCTGCACACAAAAGTGGCCCAAATCGAAATAAGGGTGCCAGGAAAAGCTGCGGACAGGGTCACAGGGCGGACTAGCACTTCCGGGGCAACAGCTAGCCGCTCCCTTAAAGGGCCCCTCCCAGACACACTCAGCCTGCACAGCAGCCTGCAGAGCCACAAGCACACACACCCCATGTAAGCAACATGGACCCCCAGCAGCAGCAGCAGCAGCAGCCAGAGGCCCACATACCCACCCCTGGAGCAGGCATCAGGACACCCCCATGCGACGTGCCCTCACCATTGAGAAACGGGTCGGCATCGCTGTCTGGAAGCTGGCCACTCCAGACAGCTACCGATCCATAGGGCAGCAGTTCGGCGTGGGCAAGGCCACCGCCGGGGCTGTCGTCACGGAGGTAAGAGGACCCAGGGGGAGAGGGGAGCCCGGGTGGGAGCAGGTGCCCGGGGAGGAGAGGGAGCTCAGGGAAGAGGGAGAGCCCTGGGGGAAGGGGGAGCCCAGGGAGAGGGCCAGACACACCCTGCACACCCCTCACGGGTGCTCTCTCATATCCTTCCCGTGCAGGTGGTCCGCGCAATCAATGCCCTGCTCCTCCACAGGCTCGTGTGGCTTGGGGACCCGGATGCCGCCATCGCGGGGTTTGCCAGCCTGGGCTTCCCTAATTGCTTTGGGGCTCTAGATGGGACCCATATCCCCATCCGTGCCCCGGAGCACAGCAGAGGATGCTTCCTGAATAGGAAGGGATACCATTCTGTGGTCCTCCAGGCCTTGGTGGACAGCCGGGGCTGCTTCTTTGACATTTATGTTGGCTGGCCTGGCAGCACCCATGATGCCCGGGTGTTCAGAAATTTGGGCCTGTGCCGCTGGCTGGAGACAGGGACCTACATCCCCAAGCAGGAGATCCCGCTGGGGGACATCACCATGCCCCTCTGCCTCGTCGCAGACGCAGCGTACCCACTCCGGCCCTGGCTCATGCGCCCCTACACAGGCCATATCAGTGCCATCCAGGAGTGGTTCAACACCTGCTTGAACTATTAGCGCCAGGTGGCCAAGCAGACTTTCAGCCACCTCAAAGGCTGTTGGAGGTGTCTCCTCACCTGCCTGGATGCAGGGGTCACCAACATCCCCCAGGTTGTGGGCGCATGCAGCGCACTCCACAACCTGGTGGAGAGCAAGGGAGAGGCCTTCTTCCAGGGCTGGGCTGTGGAGGCTGGCAGGGCCGACGCCCAGCCACCTGCTGCCCCCAGTCGCCAGGTCAACCCTGAGGGGATCCAGGTCCGGGAGGCCCTGCGGGCCCATTTTGAGCAGGCTGCGGGGTGAACGCTGGCAGGGCCAGCTGCTGGTGAGCCACCCACCGCACCCGCACATCCCCCACAACACTACCTGCCCCCATGCCCACACCACTGAGCACCAGAGAGCACACACCACCCACACACTTCTTTTGTAAATAAACTAAACAAAACAATGAGCTCTACATTAAGAAGGGGGGAACTATGTACATGAGGGGGCAGCTCATAAAGGGGGCTGGAACAAATAAATTATTTACAATTATGGGGGGAATATGTGCAAAGGAGGGGGGTCTGGGGGGGCAACGTCCTTGGCCCTTCACCCCTATTGTCCAGTGCATAGCGTGGGGGGGGGCACGACCCATGTCTGGGCCGGAGGCCCCATTGAGGCTGGGTGGGGCCAGGAGAACCGGCAGATATGGGCGGGCTGGTTCCTGAGGCCCATGGTCCTCCTCGGCGGCAGGCTCCAGGACAGCTGCTGGTGGAGGGTGGCTTGGAGGGGTGGCAGGGGGGAGCCAACTGCTCCGCAGTCTGCTCAAAGGTCCGCATGAAGGCCCCCCAAGCCTCCTGGCGCCAGGCCAGCGCTCACACCTCAGTCTGTGAAGATCCACTTCGTAGTCTCTCTCTCCCAGTTCACCTTTGTTTCTCCTCCTATCCTCTCTCCCCTCAGTCCTTCTTTCTGACTTTCCCCTACTTTCTGTCCCATATCTCATCTCTTGTGTCTCTCTCATTGAGCTCCATCTTTATTCTTTCTCTCTGTTATTTCATCAATTTCTCTCCCCTTCCCTTCCTATCCACTGGCACTTTCTCATCTTCTCACTCTCTTTGTCTTCCTGTTCTTACACCTCTCCTATAGCTTTTCTATCCCACTTTCTCTATGTCCATGGTGGCTTCCTCTCTCTCTCTCTCTCTGTACCTACCAGTGCTGCTACCAAAACAGAAATTAGGCTGGGTTCAGATAAAGGGATAGAAGGCTGCTTGACATCACTGGGGGCAGGCAAATCAGGAACAGATAGCTATTGTCTTTTCCTGGTCTTCAGACAAATTAAGGCAATCTGGTGTCCCACGCATATTTATGACACAGGTCCCTCTCATTGGTCCACCCTCAACTATGATTGGAGATGTCACACAGTTCCGTTTTCAGAGAGACAGTGACAGAAGCAAGGGACACCCTAATCCCCACTAAGAAATGGATATAGGGGGAAGAAACCGACATCTATTCACCCCCAGAGAGACAGGAGAGGCAGCAGGGCCTTCCCTGCAATACTTATCCCAATAAATGGGGTGTGTTTACTTGGGTGGCTGGCTTACTGCACTCTTCTCCTTCCACACAAAGGCCTCTGGTGAACAAGTGTTAAAAAGGATTGCCCCCCCACACCCACGCCTGAGCAATGATTCTGTGTTCCTAGCACCCCATGGAGAATTGGACAGTTCATACCTTTCAGAGTTACCATTTCAGACTGTCTGCAAATTCACATGGATGTCAAGGCATCATTTTTACACTCACTTCACATTTTCTAAGTATCTTTGCAAACAGGGGCTAGATGCTTCTTTTAAATAAAAGCTCAGATTCTGATGTCATGTGAGTCCAAGAGCTTAGAGTCAAGGACTGTGAGAAAGATAAGCAATAATGCTGTATTATGAGAAACAGCAAGGCAGTTGTCACGATTCCCAGTGATCTTCAATCTGACCTGGTTTCCTCTGCTGCTATCCTCACTTCTTTCCACTGATTTCCTGAGAGCCAATCAGCATAAGCACAGGGAAAGGGTCAGCCTTTGGAGTCAAGATGCGCAGTCTATTTATTTTCTACACTACCACTGCCTCTGACTGACTGACCCCAGAGGTCACATGCAGCAAGAACCACTATTCTGCTCCCTATACATGGGCTTATGCTTTCTAAACATACCTGACTCATGGTTGGGAACAAAGAAAGAAAGAACTGAGTAAAGCAGAATGTCTTTATTTGCTCTCCATTGCTTAAAGAAGAGTTTGCAGATAAAACTGTGAAATCCAGGCCTTATTCAAGTCTATCAGAGGTCTGTCGTTGATTATAGTGGTGTCAATATTGCACCATCTGCCTTTTTGAACCTATCCAACTCATTTATCTCTCTTTTACAGCTGTGCCTCTTGCACAAGTTGATGCATGCCATATTTTTCAATCACTCTCTAATTCGACACTTCCTCAGCCAAAGCTGCAGGATCCATGCATTCTTTGTTATCATGTAATTTTTGTTTATCCTCCAGTCTCCTCACCAAAAGAAGGAGAAGAAGCTGAAGCAACAGCGTATATCGTACAAAGCTAAGTATAGAGCTATCAAATTGTTGAGACCCAAGTCAAAGGGAATGATGTAGTTCTTCTTTTGAAGAGGCAATGTCCCCTTGTCCTTAGAGACCCTGCTGTTTTCACCTTACCATTACGTAATGACATTCTCTTGAGGGAGTATCCTAAGGTGTCAGTAACACCATACAAGGGGTGGGAGGTATACATTTGCCCTGGGCTTTTTAGTGGAAAGCAAGAGATTGATGGGGATAACAACTTCCTGCCATTGGGATGCTTCTTTGCCTTGTGCTCTTTTTCCAGTTTTTTTTTTTTTCATTTTGGAGCCTCCATTCTTTATTTTTAATTTTCTCTCTTAACTCTTATGCCACACATATGTTTCCTTGGTCAGCAAGTGACATGAATCTGGTAAATGCTAAGGCAGTCTTTGTGAATCTTGCCATCTAGTGGTAACCCTTAAAATCTTGATAGATTATATTAAATCATTATTGCTGCATTACCTAAATTTCTTATATTTGCTGTAGTGTATGACTGGGACACACTGTTGTTACTGAAGTAATATTTAGCTTTCTAGGGAAATCGCCATAATATAAAAAGCACCAGTGTTTGCATGTCCATGTGGTTTTTGTAACGTGATTATACGTGTATATATGGATGAGCACACATAACATTTTGTCGTGCTTTTAATACATTGGCTGCTAACTATGCTCTGTGGATTGTCTCGTCTCTGAATCTATCTTCATGCACAATTCCAATCATTCCTACGAAATGTTCTTCAGTGTTGTAGCTTGTAAACTGTGTGCACAGAATTGAATATACTCTCTAAGGGAGTTTTCTAAGGCTGTGTCTACACGTGCCCCAAACTTCGAAATGGCCATGCAAATGGCCATTTCGAAGTTTACTAATGAAGCGCTGACATGCATATTCAGCGCTTCATTAGCATGCGGGCGGCAGCGGCGCTTCGAAATTGACGAGCCTTGCCGCCGCGCGGCGCGTCCAGACGGGGCTCCTTTTCGAAAGGACACCACCTTCTTCGAAGTCCCCTTATTCCCATGAGCTCACGGGAATAAGGGGACTTCGAAGTAGGTGGCGTGCTTTCGAAAAGGAGCCCCGTCTGGACGCGCCGCGCGGTGGCAAGGCTCGTCAATTTCGAAGCGCCGCTGCCGCCCGCATGCTAATGAAGCGCTGAATATGCATGTCCGCGCTTCATTAGTAAACTTCGAAATGGCCATTTGCATGGCCATTTCGAAGTTTGGGGCACGTGTAGACACAGCCAAGAAGTCCTGTGGCACCTTATAGACTAACAGATATTTTGGAGCATAAGCTTTCGTGGGCAAAGACCCGCCTCATCAGATTCATCTGACAAAGCGGGTCTTTGCCCACAAAAACTTATGCTCCAAAATATCTGTTAGTCTATAAGGTGCCACAGGACTTCTTGTTGTTTTTGAAGATTTGTCTAATAACTCAGTTCCAGGAATGACACATGCTTGGATTTAAAACCAGTTGCGTATTTATAATCTTGTAGTGTTCTCCTTTCCAATGGTCTTAATCATGAAAACTGGCATGCTAGCTTGGGTCATTGAAACATTCATGGAGTTCCATTACTTTAATAGGATACTTTGTGAATATAAAGTTCCACTTTATGGATTCCTTTGCAGGGTTATGGCCTATGGGTATGTGTAGTTACCATAAATTCAGATCTGACCATTCCTGATCCAAAGTAATCTATTGACTTTAATGGGCTTTGGATAAACTCCACAATGTGCATTCGTGTTAGCCGTAAACATGTTGTAATTGTATAGAAGATGCTCTTGTTACAAATTTTAAAACATAAAGGTACAGCAGTTCTGATGTTATAAAGCCAGCAGAAAATCTGTTACATCTTCTTTGCAAGCTGTGCCCTGGTTGCAGAATTTTAAGCGGTTTTAATTCACATGTACTTTGTCTGTTCATCATTTTCCTTAAAAGCCAAGAAGAATAAGTTACAGGGAGACCCATAAAGAAAACACCTTTCATTTTGATGATATAGAACCAGTGGTGTACGGGGGAAACAGGGACTGATATAGAATCAGTTGTGTGTGGGGAAAGTGGGGAACTGAAGGCCTTTTAGGCGGAATTTTTCAGGCTGTTTGGATTTTTTGTTAGTTTGATTTGAGGATTTTTTTGTTCTGCAGGCGTGCTCCTTTTTTGTTTTGCCTACAACATCAGTAGAAATAGGAATGAAAACCATTTTTTTCTTATTGTATTACTCTTTTGCTCTACCTGCCCAGTCTGGTATGTCTCTTTACTGACTGTTACTTTCATTATGTTTCCTTTCCATTTAGGAGATAGTCAATTTCAACTGTCGTAAGCTGGTTGCCACAATGCCTCTTTTCGCTAATGCAGACCCCAATTTTGTGACAGCCATGCTGAGCAAGCTTCGGTTTGAGGTGTTCCAACCTGGCGATTATATTATCCGAGAAGGGGCTGTGGGTAAAAAGATGTATTTCATTCAACATGGGGTTGCTGGTGTCATCACTAAATCCAGCAAGGAGATGAAGTTGACAGATGGCTCTTACTTTGGAGGTGAGTAATAAGGAAATGCATGATAACATGTGAGGTGACTGTATTAAAGTAAAACATGTTCAGACTTCAGACATACAGAGATTTTGTAATATGACTGGTGAGCATTTGTTGCCTTGAAAATTCCAATGGCAGAGAATAATGCTTTTAGTATTTTTGAATAATCCATTTAGAGATATCTTGCCATTTCAGTGACAGGTTATCCTCTACAGCAAAAGTTCTCAAACTCAGGGTCATGTAAGCGTGGCATGAGCTGTCAGCCTCCACTCCAAACCATGCTTTGCATCCAGCATTTCTAATAGTGTTTACTATAAAAAAAATTGGGGGGGCAAGCACTCAGAAGCTTGCTGGATGAAAGAGATCACCAATATAAAAGTTTGAGAGTCACTGCTATACAGCAAGTAGCTTTTTCAAGTCCTTCCTACAGTAATAGTCTCAATTAAATTGCCTGATTTCAAAGGACATTAAATCAAGAGTACTCTTGGGCAATATGCTGTAGCTAACTAAGGAGTGCAATAATTTGCAACATAATCTTTAACAGGCAGAAATATTTATAAAATAAGCATAGCTCATATCCTTGGGTGTTTGGACATTAATGTGAAAGTATGCTTACATGCTAGGCTCCAATGCACAAAACAGAGTCAATAAAGAACTGTTAATATGTGGGATTTTTCTGCTAAGCATTCTGGAGCTCTAAAACTGATATTAGTGCTCTTTCATTAATTTTTAACTTGCGGCAATGATTAGAGTTGTGCTATTATAGACTGGTATCTCTAATGGACTAAATTAGATACTCCTCTGTTAGGTTTAAGTTAATAAGAACTAAACATAAATTTTGGTCCAAATTTATTCAACTGGTAACTCTAATGACAGGTGGATTTCTGTTTCATTAAAGGTGTATAAAATAGTTACATGTGAATAAAGAAACACATAGCAACTGTGATTGTTAGATATTCTGGTGCAATGGACTAGGAATCTGCTACTAAGCATAGCAATAGTAATTGATTTTCAGATATGCTGAGGACCTGCAGCTACCATTATATCCAACTGGAGTTGCTGGTCTGGCTCATAACTGATCAGCTTTTGTATTAATTTTAACTGAATCCCATGAAGTGTTAAAAATTATGTCAAAAGCCCTTCAGAAATTTGTAGTTGCATTTAAAGGCTAACAGGTGACATTTACATGTTATACAGAAATGAAAACCTCAGAGCTGTAAACTTAGATGAATACTTGTTTGAACTGGGGCAAATTCTTCAACAAATTTCATCGTATGGAAGTATACTGAAAACGCTCTTGCTGTCCTGGCCCGCAGGCCTTGTCACTCCACACTAGCCCTTTCCAGGTGATTTGTACCAGTGCTTGCAGCAGCGGTTAAATAAAGGAATCAGGTGCTTATCCTACAGCATTTGAGGCAAGGCACCAACTCGTATTTGCTAAAGTGAAGATTCAGGAGACATAAACAGTTGAAGGATGAAGAAGATGAGGATTTGTGGTCTTTTATTTCCTGGTTCTGAGAGTGAATGGGTGCAAGGAGCTGTATTCTGAAGATGTCAGTAATACGTCTCAACCAGCAAACAACCAACTATATCAAAAGAGCAAAAATGTGTGCCTGTATGCTGTGTTTACTAATTGCAGCATCATCCCTAAGGATAATACACTATTATATTGTGATAAAAAATATATTTCATCCTTCTCTAGTGGCTGATCCCCAAACATAACAGCTTACTGTTATTGCCAATTACTTTGTTAGCTCAAGTGGTAGAGGCCTTTGTTGTGGATCTAAAGGTTCCTACTCTACTGATACTTTATCTGGGTTTTTATATAGAACCACATGATGGCATTTCTGATCATTCTTTCTTTAGTTTCCTTTTTATAAAATTGAAGAAATTACATACAAAAAGGGTTTGTTAAAAAGCAATAAAGTTGAAAAATCAAGACTTAAAAATTAAGAAATGTCACAAACCAGCTTGCCCACGCAACTTTAATTTGACTCGACTCTGGGTGTGTTCAGTAGACTAGTCTTTAATTCCACAATCAATTGCTATTGTTTCCACAGGTGCCAGCCTCATTCAGTGGACAGCATGAATGATTCTCAGGGAATCAGTCAGGGTTGAATGAGACTGTTGGTTGTAGGACCCAGATTTGGTTGTTTTAGATGTTGCAAGGTGTATGTGAATGAGTCAAGGAATTGCCAAAGGAGAAAGACTGGTCTCATGATTAAGGCAGATGAATGCTGCTCTTGGGTTGGATTCTCTCCGTGCACGTGCCAGTGATTGTGTGTTCCTCTTATATTGAATGTGCAACTTGAGACCCTGGAGTCTGATTTGTGGAACTGATAAGCAAAGCTAGAACTGAGGTCTCCAAAAGCTGTTCTTCAAACATAAATTGATATGCTAAGTACTTTGAAAAATCAGGCTCTAGATATCTGAATTTGGGCATCCAAATTTAGTGGATGATTTGGATCTTAAACTCTATGTGCCTCAGTTCCCTATCTGTAAAATTAGAATAATAATACCCATTTATTTCAGAGGAGTACTGGAAAGATTGTGTCTCCTTCCCGTTATCGGCATCAGCATTTCTCCCTGCCTTTCTGCTGCAATTTCTCTCTCATCTCTCCCTTCTTCTGTCTCACAAAAATAGCTCTTCTTTCAGTGAACACTATTTATCCTGTGCATTGAATGAGGCAGGGCTTCTACAGAAAAAAAAAGTGTGAGATCGTGTATGTAAAAATATGTCAAAGTGCATATACACAAAGGGCCTGAATTAATGCTGCAAATACATTTTCTAAGGTTTACAATTTCTGTCATTTCCTAACTTTTAAGTATGTGATTGTACTTCATTAACATTCTTTCAATATAGCTATTGGTATGTAAATAATAAGTATAACTTTGGATATGTAGACATCATGGTACAATGTGAAAACTGTCAATCAACTGAGTTATGCTTTAGTCAAAAACAAGTTATTTGGCTCAGAAAAAGTTAACTAGATGGAATTTAATGGCTTGTGATACACAGGTGGTTAGAGTATATTGTCCAATGTTCCCTTCTGGTCTTAAAATTCATAAATCTGTGAAAATTTTCTGTATCGTGAGGACTAACCAGCCAATGACATCTACAGGCACAATACAGACCAGAACTTAAAGAGGGAAATGGAATGATAAACTGTATTATGCTGTACAGGCATGAGGTTGGACTATGGATAACAAATTCCTAACTCAGAAAGCCTTGCTTTGCCAATACAGGTGAATTCTTTATTAGCTCTTATCCTAATAGATATAGGGCATCTGATCACCGAACTAAAGATTAATAGTAGCTCAGATACAAATAATGATGACTTGATCACATTTTAATGTGCAAGTGGAATAAAGTCCAGACCAGTTGAGGCAACGACAACTATGATGATGATGATGATAAATTCTGATGATAAAGGAGCTGTTTCTCAAGCTTAAAACAATTCTAAAAGCCTGATCGGTGAGTTAGGAATCATTTAAGGGTACCTTGCTAAGCGCAGAAAAAGCCATAGTTGAGGAAGAAGGAACTGGGACATCACAAGTCTGTCTTCGTGGTCAGAGGGGGAGCCAGGAGCCAGACTGGTTCAGATAGCAGGAGATTGGCATCTGAGTCAGACCAAAGAGCAAATTAAGAGTCAGATGTTCAAAGGCAGGTTGGGTAAGGTTACCAGGAGACCAGAGTCAGGTAGTTGGAGTAAGTAGCTGATTGAAAGCAGTCCGAACTGGCAAAAACCCAGTTGCATGGAAAACTGCCTGTTCTTATATTCAGTTTAAGTACAAGCAGAGAGCCAGTCAAGATCCCCAGAGTTTTGTGAGTCATAATCCAGGATAGGAATCCTGTGTCAAATTTTAGTGTCAAGTTCTGAGAATTGTTAGCGGGTTATTTAGTGGCAGCTTAGCACTTATTGGCTCCCAGTAGCCCAGGGATCAGGCCTTTATTCTACTTGCACATTATCAATCCTTTTTTTAAAAATGACCTGATTTAGAAAGGAAGTGAAGACAACTTTGAAAAAGGATGGATATAATTAAAGAAAGGGGAAATTTATAGTAATAAAGTAATTAATATAAACCAGGAATTGTAGAAAACTTGTAAAGGGCTACAAGAAAAAAATCTCTGGCCAGCAGTGTTAAGGACACTAAGGAATTTTTAAAATACATTAGGGGAAAAAGAATGCTGATAATGGTATTGGTCCATTACTAGAAGAAAACTGTATAATTATCAGTAATAATGCAAAATAGATAGAAGTGCTCAGTAAATATTTCCATTTTGTATTTGGGGTGAAACACCGATAATATAGTTTAATCATATGGTGACAACATTCATTCCATTCAACTAAGATTTCTGGAGGATGTTAAAAAGAAGCTACTAAGATAAGATATTTTTAAATCAGCAAGGTCAGATAACTTGTATCCAAACATTTTGAAAGATCTGTCTAAGGCATTTGCTGGACCATTAATGCTGATTTTCAATAAGTCTTGGAGCACTGGGAATGTTCCAGAAGAGTAGAGAGAAAATTAATCATAGAATCTTAGGACGGGAGAGGACCTTGAGAGGCCTTCTAGTCCGTGGTCCTGCAATCAAGGGTGAACTAAGTGTTATCTATGCTCTTAGGTGATTGTTGAACCTGCTTTTAAAACCTCCAGTGACAGAGAATTCACAATCTTCTTGGGCAAGTGTTCTAGTGCTTAACTACCCTGATAGTTAGGAAGCTTTTCCTAATGTCCAACGTAAGTCTCCCTGCTTGAAGTTTAAGCATCTCATCCTATCTTCAGAAATTAAGGAGAACAATTTTGTCCTTTCTTCTTGTAACAATATTTATATACTTGAAAACTCCTATCATGACCCCTCGCCAACCTTTACTTTTGCAGACCAAGCAAACACATTTTTTTCAGTCTTTCCTCATAGGTCAAATATTCTAGACTTTTAATTATTTTTGTTGTTCTGAATTTTCTCTGGTTTGTCTACATCTTTCCTGAAATGTGGACAAAGTAGTCCAGTTGAATTTCTATCTGTGGACAAGAATTACTTCTTGGCTGTGTCTAGACTAGCCCTCAACTTCGAAAGGGGCATGGTAGTTAGGGTGTTGAGAGATTACTAATCAAGTGCTACGGTGCATATGCAGCACTTCGTTAGGGTAAATCTCCCCCGCAGCAACTTCGAAGTGTGAAACCCGCGGCTACATGCAAGCCAGTTCTTTGAAGTTTGACACTTCGAAGTTGCCGCAGGGGAGACATAGCCTAATGCACCATGTGCATTGCAGCACTTCATTAGTAATCTTCCAACACCCTGATTATCATGCCCTCTTCAAAGATAGACACAGGCCTTGTCTTGCTTACAACACTCCTGCTGGTAAACGCCAGAATGCTGTTGTCTTTTTTTTGCAACACTTACATTATTGACTCACATTTAGCTTGTGATCCACTATGAATCCCTAATCTCTTTGGATCTTCAGCAGAGGGCATCTTGCTGCACGCAGGATCTGATGGGAAACTGTTTAATCTTGCAAGGCTGAAAGCTAAGTCTAAGGTGCAGGAAGTCCTCATCAGAGACATGCTGTTCGCAGACGATGCTGCTGTAGTGTCTCACACAGAAGACCAGCTTCAAGAACTGCTGGATCAGTTCTCCAAAGCGTGCAAGGACTTTGGGCTTTCCATCAGCCTAGAGAAGACAAGCGTACTTGGTCAGGATGTTGCTGAATCCCCATCAATCAGCATTGACAACTATACGTTAGAGGTCGTCCACAAGTTCGTTTACCTCAGGTCCACCATCACTGACACCCTGTCGCTGGACACTGAGCTAAATAGGAGGATCGGAAAAGCAGCCACAACTCTGTCCAGACTCAGCAAGAGAGTGTGGAATAACAACAAGCTGTACACTCACACCAAAATGCAAGTCTACAGAGCCTGCATCCTCAGCACCCTCCTTTATGGCAGCGAGACTTGGACCCTGTATGCCCGCCAGGAAAAGAGGCTGAATGTCTTCCACTTGCGTTGCCTCAGGCGCATCCTTGGAATATCATGGAAGGACAGAGTGACCAATACCACCGTCCTCGAGCAAGCTGGAATCCCAACCATGCACACCCTCCTCAGGCAGCGTCGGCTCCGCTGGCTTGGCCACGTCCACAGGATGAATGATGGAAGGATTCCAAAAGACATTCTGTATGGTGAGATAGCCTCTGGCAAAAGACCTCCCGGATGCCCCCAGTTGCGCTAGAAAGATGTCTGCAAGAGAGACCTCAGAGAGGTAGACATCGAGCTGGACAACTAGGAAGAACTAGCAGACGACCGCAGCAGATGGAGGCAGGGCCTTCATAAGGGCCTTCAGAAGGGCGAGATGAGGATCAGACAGCTAGCAGACAAGAAGCAAGCACACAGAAAGCACACTAAGGACTTGCCAGACACCGACCACATCTGCAAGAGATGCAGCAAGGACTGTCACTCTTGTGTGGGTCTTCATAGTCACAGTAGACGCTGTAAATGAAGCCCTCAATTGAAACTATAAAGGGCGCGATCCATAGTCTATGCAGACTGAAGGATGCCTACTACTATTTCTCCAATACTCCTTCCTAGGCAATCGTTTGCTATATTGTGTGCAGTTGATTGTGCCTTCTTAAACAGAGTATTTAGTATTTGTCTTGATTTGATTTTCATCGTCCTTACTTCAGATTATTTCTCCAGTTTGTCTAGGTCATTTTGAATTTTAATCCTCTACTTCAAAGGACTTTTTTCCACCATTACTCCACCCCAGCAAAAAAAAAAAAAAAACTTATTGCTCGTTGATGATGTTACCTCGATTGGTAATGAAACGTTTTCAATCGAGTTGCCAAGCTTGGTGAACATTCAAACATCAAATGGTATCATCCGCAGATTTTATAAGTATACTGTCTGTGGCATTTTCTAAATCATCAGGGAAGATATTGAACAGAACTGGACCCAGGACCAATGCTTGCAGAACCCTACTTGATATGTCTTTTCAGTTTGACTGTGAACATTGATAACTGCTTTCTTGGAATGACTTTTCAACTAGTTATGCACTCACCTTGCAATAGCTCCATCGAGTTTATATTTCCCTAGTTACTTTACGAGAAGATCATGCAAGACAGTATCAAAAGCCAAGATATACTACTCTCCCACTTCCCGCCATGCACAAGACTTATGTCCTGTCAAAGAAAGCTGTTAGGTAGTTCTTGACAAATCCATGCTGTTCTTTATCACCTTATTATCTTCTAGGTGTTTGCAGATCCGTTAATCCATTGCCTTTCTGGGTGCTGAAATTAAGCTGGACAACTGTCTGGTTTTATAATTCCCCAGGTTGTCCTTATTTGCTTTTTTTTATAGATTAGCACTATATTTGCCATTTTCAACCTTTGGGAATCTCTTGCATGACTTTTCGAAGATGATAAATAAGTAAGACTGGATTTTTCAGCTTGGAAAAAAAGGGCCAGTGAACGATATGATAAAAGTCTATAAATTAGTAACTGATGTGAAGAAAGTAAATAAAGAAGTATTATTCAATGCTTCTCATAACAAAAGAAGTAAGGGTGACCAAATGAAATGATTAGGTAGCAATTTTAAAATTAACAAAGGGAAGTATTTCATCTCACAATGCATTGTCAGTCTGTGCAACACTTTGCAAGCAGATGTTGTGAAGGCCCAGGGGTTTAAACAAGGTTTAAAAAAGAAGTAGATGAGTTCATGGATGATAGGTTTCTAAATGGCTATTAGCCAGGATGGGCAGGGATGCTAGTCCCTAGAATGAGTGACAGCAAATGGATAACTTGGGCTACATCTACACGACACACATCTATCTACAGAAGTTACTGTTGGAAGAGATGTTCCAACAAAACATCTGTCGACAGCTCATGTCTACACATAAAAGTGAATCAGTCTTTTGATTCCCTCTTCTGACAAAAGGGCCCCCTGGAGTGTCTACCTGGCTTTTTTGTTGACAGTTTCTGTTGACAAAATGCATTTTGTGTGTAAATGATCTGCGAGTTTTGTCAACAAAACCCTCTAGTGTAGATGTAGCCTTGATGATTATCTCTTCTGCTCATTCCCTTTTTAGCCTCATGTTTTATTACATTTCAGTTGTCATTTGCTATGTTAGATGTTCAATCACTACTAAATATTATGATGAAAATTGACACAAAGTGTCATTTAGTACTACTGCTGCTTCCACATGTTTTGTTATTTTTGTTCTCCCATCATTGAGTAGCAGGCTTACCCTGTACTTGGTCCTCCTCTTGTTTCTAATGTATTTGAAGAATGTTTTTGTGTTACCTTTAATGTCTCCAGTTAGTATAATCTCATTTGTGCCGCCTGCTGAGCAGCTCTCAAAATTTAATTGTAAGTGGGAATTGTCATTGAGTGGGCATTGCCCATGGAGTTCTGTAGGGAATGATTCTTGGGTCCTATGTTATTTAACATTTTTATCAATGACTTTGATGAAAACATTAAAATCATTACCGATAAGTTAGCTAATGGCCCCAAAATTGGGGAAATGGTAAAGAATGAGGAGGACAGGTCACTGTTTTCTATCAATTGAGATTGTTTGGTAAACTCAGTACAAGCACATATGTGTTTTAATACACCTAAATGTAAATTTATAAAGCTAGGAATGAACAAATTTGGCCATGCTTTCAAGATAGAAACTCTACCCTGGGAAGCAGTGACTCTGAAAAAGATTTGGTGATTCTAGTGGATAATATATAATTATTGGAAAGAATTGGGGTATATAGCCCTGCTCCAGGATACCACGTAAGCATAAAGTTGGGCATGTGATTGTGTGCCATGCTAGATCAGAGTTCATACTTAAGCATGTGCTTAACTTTAACTCTTTCCAATCAATTCTATAATTTAAAGAATCTTTTTCTGGATTTTAAGCAATCATAGTATATTGTACCTATAAACGCAGAAAGAAATTGCAGTAAAAAGGCTGACTTTGCACCTTTTCATTTACACCTGTTCAGAGTGATGTGATTTCACAGCCACTTCGCACAAGGTCTGTAGTTCTTTATAGTTAATATTATTTATTAGTAGCATTTTGATTTTTATGTTCTGTCTTGTACAAAAAGCAGAAAAACAAAGTTATTATCCTGAAGAGTTTACAGCCTAGACAAAATTTTCAAGCTAGGAGGCCTAAGATTCAAACTATCTAAATAGATTCAAGCTATCTAATAGATTCAAGATTCAAGAAGTCTAAATAAGTGGCCTAATGTTGAGAAGAATTCACCATGGCGTCACAAAAAAGGCTATGAAAAGTGGGAGCAAAGTCAAATACGGGTTCTCCACAGCTCTGAAAATACAGGTTACTTACTTAGGTCAGGTCTACACTAGGGGAAAAAAAGCAATTTAAGATACATGACTCCAGCTACAAAAATCGCATAGCTGGAGTCAGCGTATCTTAAATTGATTTATGCCACCATGCCCACAATGGGAGATCAACAGGAGAAACTCTACCCCAGGTCATTCAATTTAGCATGTCCCCACAAGCACGCTAAATTGAAACCCCAGTAGATCGACAGCCAGCACTTTGATCTTCTGGTAAGAATAGATGTACCCTTAGACACCTAACTATAAATTTAAGTGCCAGCTCCTGTCACATAAATGTAATATTTTAATTAAAAAATAAAACAAAACAAGAAAAACAGAAATCAGGCAATGATCACACTGAGAGACTCACGAGAACCAGAAAGTGCAAAGGACTAAAAAAGATCATCAACTTTGGATGTTGCTGATAGCCAGTGTTGGTAGCCTTCCTGACCGAACACCTGGTTTTGAAAGATGACAGTGTTGTTTTCCTTTCCCTTTTTATTTTTTTCTGTTCTGTGAAAGTATTCTCTTAGAGATTTGTTTGCATTTTGAGCTTTGTTCATGTAACTAGTCAGCTGTCAAGTGGCCCTTTCATACTAATTTGCTCATAACACTAGATTGAGAAAGATGACTTTCATTTATCACAACAAAATGTCAAGCTCATTTTGCAACACCATTTTCAGTTTTGCTGTCAGTTTTTCACAAATCAAAAATCTGAACACAGTATATAGTTACTTTTGTAGAACATGGAAACCACTACTCATTTAGTCTGCCTCAGCAGTATTCAGATTATGATCTGGATATTTATGGCAGATACTATGCATGTCAGATGTATCAGATGTAAAGCAAAGTACAGAATCTTTCATGGTTTTACAATTTATGCCCCAGTGAGAAATTGAAGACATATAAGGTAGCTCCTGCTCAAGATCTGCAGGGAATTAAATAAAGTTAAGGAAGAAGTATTGAAGTTCAACATTCAATAAACCAAACCTTATCCTATAAACCATTTTCTCTTTCCTTTCCTTTTCTGAGGTAGCTGAGTGAAAATCTAATTCCCACTGACTTCTGAACTAAAAGAATAATAGTGGTAAAGTTTACAATGGGCCTGGAAGTGTGAAATTGCATTTCCAGTTCTGTGAAGAGCAGCGCATTAGGAACGTTGATGACTGAATCCTTTATCCAGTGTTTTGCGAGTAAAAGGAAAAAATACCTGACTTGTAGATAGTCTACCATAAAATTTAGGAGCAGAAAATCCCATCAGTAACCATTAAAGCACCATTGAAAATAGTTAATAATTTCTTGATGCATTTAGACTATGAAAAAATAACAGTATGCTAATATCCTGTCCATTTTACCTAACAAAAAATGAAAAGATTGGATTGCCTGCCCAGAACATTTAGATGGCTGTGATTCTTTTTGCTTCTTCAGCTGATAAAAGTGCCAAATGCCATAAATAGTGGCTTTCCTATTTAGACAACAGCATAAGATTCCTAGTGTATAATGAAACACCAGCTCCCTACTGAGAAACTGGACCAGTAGTCAGCTTTCCTTGGCTGGAAGGACACTGTTCATTATATCCTGCAATCTGGATTCTGTTGCAGACAGCAAAAGACTGAGCAGGACTTCATATTAAAGTTCTTCGCTCACAGGTATGTAGCAGATTTGGCAATAAAGGTAGGATCTTTCAACCAGTATTACTTTAATATGCTGAGCCATCTTTAAAATAAATAGCAACCAGTTTGCTTATTCATCTCTGCACCAAATTAAATCAGTAAAGCAAAAATCTTCCTTTAGAGCTCTTTACAGTTTCTGATCTTTTGTCCCTTTCAAACAAAATACATACACACATTTCTGCCATGTGCAGTACCAGCAATAACAGTGGGCTCAGCGCCCATTGGTGTCTGATGCCTCTCTCGCTATTTCCTTCCATCTTTCTCTGTCCGGTGCAGAGTGGCTTAGTTTCTGCAGACTAGCTTCACACCAATCTACTATATCATCCACATATTCTCTGTGGGGTCTGCCTCTCCTATTCGAACGGTCCATTATGCCAAATACCAGGATCTTGATTTTTTGTTTGTTGTTCATTCTGCAAATATGCCCAAATAGTTGTAGCTTCTGTTTTATAACCCTCTGCAGCAGGTTCTCTTTTGGCTGTATCTTTCTATAATTCCTCATTGGTGACCTTCTGCATCCATCCTATTCTCAGAATCTTTCCGTAACAACTCCTTTCGAAAGCCAATATTCTTCTCTTTGAATCTTTTGTTATCACCCATGTCTAACATCCATACAACATGCTACTGAATACACGTTTTCAAGATGCTCAGCTTTGTTCTTAAGCTAATCGCTTTGTTTTGCCACATCTTATCCATCTCCTTCAAACTTGCTCTTGCTTTCGCTATTCTAGTCGCTATTTTCTTCTTACATTCTAGATCATACTTTATGTTGCTCCCCAGATATGTGAACTTCTCTACATTTTCTAGTTCAATGCCATCAACACTGATCTTCCTTCCTATTTCCTTATCTCCAAATACCATTGTTTTTGTTTTATTGATGTTCATAATCAGTCCATACCGCTTCCCTTCTTAGTTTAACACCTGCACCATTTTCGCTAGCTTCTCCTCATCTTCCTCAATGACAACTATATCATCTGCAAACCTCAAGTTGTTAATTCTTTTCCTGTACACAGATATCCCTTCTTCCTTAATCTTGTCGACCGCTCTCCCCAGATGTGCAATGAAGATACTTCATTGATGTTGGATCTCCTTGTCTCGTACCTCTACTTGTTTTAAACCAACTTCCCAACTCCCTGCATGTACTAACTGCTGCCTCCTCATTGCCATTGATATTCTTCAACAACCGTATCAGTCTGATATCCACTCCGTATGACACCAACACCACCCAAGTCACTTTCTAATCTATACTGTCAAATGCCTTTTGAAAATCGATGAAGCAAGTGTACACATTCTTATTCTTTCATCGAGCTTTTTCTGCTATTAGTCTTACTGCCAATATATGCTGTATGGTACTTCTATCTTTTCTGAACCCCACTTGATCATCTGCTATTTGTTCTTCTATCTGTGATCTTAGTCTCTCAGTCAGTATCGTCATCAGCACCTTGCCTAGATGACTCATTAGAGCAATCGTTCTGTAGTTCTTGCACTCCAATGTACTTCCTTTCTTGGGTATCGTCACTAGCACACATCTTGTCCATTCCTTAGGTGCCTTCTCTTCTTTCCATGCTATAGTACATAATCTGTGTATTTCCTGAATCATGCTTTCTCTGCCATATTTGATCATCTGTCCCGTGATCTTATCATTTCCAGGGCTCTTGTTGTTCTTTAGTCGTTTCACGGCTTTTTCTACTTTCTCCTTCAAAATATCAGTCTTGGTCTCAATGTTTGGTGGCGATATCTCTTCCAGTTCTTCAGTCAGTCCCTCTGAGACACTCGCATCCAACTGTGCTTTGTATAGATCGGTGCAATATCTCTTCCATCACTGCACAATCTTCTCCCTGTGCATGAGCACTTCTTCGTTCTCATCTATGATTGCCATCTGCTTCGGTTGCCATTTTCTATTAATATTCCTAATTGTCTTACATTCACCGTAATACCTCTTAATATCTTCACATTGCTCCTCTAACCATTTCTCCTTATCTCTTCTGGCTGCTCTCCTTACCTCATTGCATTTCACCCTATGTTGCTGTTCCACCATCTCAGAAACATCTCTTCTGATCTTCAATGCTCTCTTCTCTTGAACCAACTTCAGTGTCTCCTGGCTAATCCACTTCTTATTGATCTTTTCTTCTGGAACAGTCTGCTCAATTGCCTATTGTATAGTGATGGCTATCCCTGCAACTCTCTTATCTAGGTCTTTATCTGTGGCGATATTCTTAATCTTCTCTTTGAGCGTTGCTCTGTATGCATTCCTTGTTTTTTCCTCACATAGCCTCGCCACGTCTCTTCTTTTCTTAAACTGTGTCTTATATTTTCTTTTGAGTTTTATCTTGATGTTTGCAATCACTAGACTGTGGTCTGCATTTATATCTACTCCTTGGAGGGTTCTGCTATACTGATGTTATCCATCTTCTTCTTATCAAAATCATATCTGTCATATTCTTGGACTTCCCATCATTCAATCGCCATGTCCACTTCCTACAGTCCTTTTGTTGGAATCTTGTGTTGCAGATCACTATCTCATGCTCTGTTGCAAACTGTAGTAGTTTCTCACCTGGTTTGTTTCTTTCTCCATATCCAAACCTTCTCATGACTCTCTCCCAACCTTCGTTATCTGTTCCAACCTTTGCATTCCAATCTCCTCCGATGATTAACTCATCTTTCTTCGGTACCTCCTCCACCATCTTTGTCAAGTGTTTATAGAATTGCCCTATGTCTTCCTCCATACTGTCTGATGTGGGTGCATGCACCTGAGTGACTGAGATGTTGAACTGTTTTGATTCAAATCTTGCTACCTTCATTCTTGCATTCACCAGTTTCTATCCTAATAATGCTCTTCTAGCTGTCTTGCTAAGAAGGAATCCAGCGCCTGCTTCATGCTTTTTTTTTCGTTTCCTGACCAAATGTCTTTGCAACCACATATCTCTCCTGGTGCCATCCAACACATCTCTGCCAGTCCAAGTATATTTCATAGTTATCTCTCCATCTCCTTCTGAAGCAACTCTAATTTTCCAGTTGCCCACAGTGTTTGGATGTTCCATGTTCCAATGGAAGCATGTGTGTTAGTTGTCATTTTCTTTTGGTATCCAACTTATTGACCCAACCCTGATCGCTCAATTGGTATCATGGACCTTGTTTATCTGGGTGACATCCGAGCTGGCATCTTTTATCATTTAGTTGTACTGGCATCAGATTTCATTCATATTGTTGTTTGACAGTCAGTGCATCGGCACACATCTGACAACCCTACTTTTTCATCCAGGCTTGGGACTGGCATGGAGTTCATAGAGTCTTCATGGTGGAGTTATGTGCAGTATACCATACTGTTATATCTTTCCTTTTTAAAAAAAACAATCATTTTAACCCATCCCTAAACTAGGGCAGTGTCTGACATAAACAGGATTAGTTTACAGTCATAGAAACATATCCCCTCAACCCTTAGTCATTTCTTTTCCAAGCTGAAAAGTCCTAGTATGTTTAAGCTCACCTCACATGCAAGCTGTTCCTTACCCCAATCATTTCTCATGCCCTTCTGCTTTTCCAAATCCTACACACACACACACACACACACACACAGAGGAAGTCAGATCTGCATGACTTTATATAGAAGCAATCTGATATTTTCTGTTTTACTATCTGTTCCTTTCCTAATGATTGCCAGTGTTCTCTTAGCTTTTTAGATTGCCACAGCACATTGAGCAGATGTCTTTTTCAGGGAACTGCCCAGAATGAATCCAAGATCTCTCTTTTAAGTGGTGACAGCTAATTTACACCACATAATTTTGTATGTATAATTAGAATTATATTTTTTCATGTGCATTACTTTGCATTTATTAAGTTGAATTTCACCTGTCTTTGTGTTGTCCAGTCTTGTGAAATCCCTTTGTAATTCTTAGCAATCAACTTTGGTTTTAACTACAGTATTCTGAGCAATTTTGTATCCTCCATTTCCGATTTTGGAAATGGAACACCTGTCAATGTTTTCCTGATCATCTAAGGATCCTTCAGTTACTTGACCAACAAGCCTTTTGTAATCTTAATTACCCTGCCTCTCCCTGTTTATAAACAAATATATGCTGTAGCTCAACCAGAAGTTATGGGCATGGCATAGGAATAACATGGTAAAAGTCTATAATTTGTATATTCAACAGCACAGATTAGATGGTCATATGACTTCCTTCTGGATTAGAATTTAGAAGCTTTGGTTGAGTACCTGGACATTTCACTGGTTTGATGGGTGACGTTGAGCAAGTCAGTGCCTCCTGTGCTTCAGTTTCCCAATCTGGAAAATCATATAGTCGTAGAACTGTTGTCATGTTCCATCTTAATCTTATCTTTTTCTGACTAAACAAACCCAATTCTTTCAATGCTCCCTCATAGGTCATGCTTTCTAGACCATATTCATTTTTGTTGATCTTCTCTGGACCTTCTCAAATTTATACACATCTTTCCTGAATTTGGTGCACAGAACAGGAAACAGTACTCTAGTTAAAGCATAATGAGCACACAGTAGCTAGAAGAATTGCTCCTTGTGTCTTGCTGACAACATTCCTGTTAATATATCCCAGAATGTTGGGGGTTTTTTGTTTGTTTTTGTTTTGGTTTGGTTTTTTTTGTAACAGTATCATGTGGTTGACTCATACGTATTTAGCTTGTGCTCTGCTATGACCTGTACATGCCTTTCTGTAATACTCCTTCCTAAACAGTCATTTCCCATTTTGTATGTGTCAAACTCATTGGTCCTTCCTAAGTGGAGTGCTTTGAATTTGTCCTTGTTGAATTCCATCCTGTTTTCTCCACTTTGTCCAGATCAGTTAGAATTATAATCCTGTTCTTCAAAGCACTCTCAACCCCTCCCAGCTTGGTATCATCTGCTAACCT
Source organism: Carettochelys insculpta (assembly GCF_033958435.1). NCBI lineage: Eukaryota > Metazoa > Chordata > Testudines > Carettochelyidae > Carettochelys > Carettochelys insculpta. Next base: position 100,000,706 of record NC_134141.1, read on the forward strand.
AATAAATGCACTCTCTATAGTTTTATCTACATAATTGATAAAGCTTCTGAACAGAACCAGTTCTATAGCTGATCCCTGTAGAACCCCACTTGTTAAGCCTTTTCACATAACTGTGAACTATTGATAATTCCTCTCTTGGAACAGTTATCCAACCATTTATGCAGCCACCTCATAGTAGCCCCATCTAGGCTGTATTTCCCTCATTTCTTAATAGAAGGTCTTGCAAGACTGTATCAAATGCTTTACTAAAGTCTAAGTATACCACATCTACTGCTTCCCCTTATGTACAAGGCTAGTCATTCTATCAAAAAATCTATCAGATTGATTTGACATGATTTCTTTTCTTTACAATTCAGGATGTCTGTTACTTATCACATTATTATCTTCTTGATGTTTGCCATGCAGCTTAATGATTTGTTCCATTACCTTTCCTGCAACAGAGGTTTTGTATGATTGATCTGTAGTTGTGTGTTCTTATTTCCCTTTTTAATATATAGACACTATATTTGCCCTTTTCCAGTCTTCTAGAATGTCTCCAGAAGACATGGAGATAATGGTATTGAGCTCCTATGTAAAATATTTTGTGATCTGAAGATGAAAAGTGCTTTAAGATCTATTCATTATTTTATTATTACATCCCAAGAAAAGAATTTTCTTCTGAATTCTTTCACTGGAAATATTATTAATATTTGCAAGCATATAATGTGAAGATTTGCAAGATGCATAAAGCCAACTACCACCAAGATTCTTCAGATCCAGGCTTCTAGAAAAAATATATTTTACTATGAATGTGATGAAGAGAAAATTAAGATTGATTTGCATAAAAATGATAATAGAACTTTACAGATTTGCAGTCATTATGGATGAGCCCTTGTGGATTTCCGAATTTTGCAACTTACACCAACATACTTTATTTATTTGTAGTTTAGTTTTTAGCATATGTTATTATACTAAAGCGGGCAATGAAATTATTTTTCCATAGTGCGGTGTTTTAGAAATTTCAAAAACAAAATTTGTGCTCTGAAATGTAAAAGTCTTAAAAATGTTTGCAAACCTAAAAATCAAAAAAAAAAAATTAGAACAGCTCAGCTAAAACATTTCATTTTCATAATTTTAAATGAATTTTTTCACTTTCAACCTTTTATTTTAAATTTCTTTATTGTAAAGTAACTTACCTTTTGAAGCCAATGACATTTTGACTCAAAAAGCTCAAAATTGTTTCTAAAAATTTTTAAACATGGAAAATTATCAGCAGTAATCCATTGCCAAAAATACTTTTGTTTTAGACCAATCAGAACTTTCTGGCAAAAAAAAAAAAAAAAGTTGAAAAATTCCTAATTAGTGCTATGTAATATGTGGTAGTTAAAGATTTGTAACATCACAAATTAGGGTAAGAGAAAGCATCACAAACACATCTTCATTGAGCAGGTTGGGCAAGCAAATGATTGGGTTTCCATATTAGCAATTTGCATGTTAACAATATTTTTCTACACTGTTACTTTAATGCATTAAAGTACTGTATGGCCATGTCTACAGTAGCCCAAAATTTCGAAATGGCCATGCAAATGGCCATTTCGAGATTACTAATGAAGTGCTGAAATACATATTCCTAGGAATAAGGGGATTTCAAAGTCGGTGGGGTCCTTTCGAAAAGGACACCCATCTGGACGAGTCGTGGCAATTTTGAAGTGCCGCGGCTGCCCGCATGCTAATGAGGCACTGAATACGTATTTCAGTGCTTCATTAGTAATCTTCAAAATGGTCATTTGCATGGCCATTTCAAAGTTTTGGGCTAGTGTAGATGTAGCCTATGACAGTAGTATCTATAGTCATGGGAAGCCTTGCCTGAGCTGGGCCTATATGTCTCTTTCATTCCACAGCATAACCCTGTTCTGTCTTTGCACTGGTATGGTACCTGAAGGTAACTTGCCCCTAATCCAACAAATTTGTGGCTGAGGATTCAGGGATTCTGTGGAGCCAATTGGAAGACGAAGGCTCTTATTTTCCCATTTGAATCTACTATCACAGATGCTTTACATTTGCTACATAGCTTTTAGAGAGAAAGTAGTAAATTATCCATTAATATTCCAAATGGTTCCCCACATTAAAAAGTTGTAAATTTTAATATTATATTTATTGTAAGCATTAAATTGTGTTGGCAAACTTGTTGGAATATTGACACAGTCCTTTCATACACCTGAATCTTCCTGCTCCAATCACTGGACCTACTTGGGTGAGTTTGATCAGCAGGTTATATTTGAAACTGAATAGATTATTTCAGGCATCTGAAGGAGAATCATTTAAAATATTAATGAATTGTTATGTGTATATGTTTAGAAAAAATAAGCAGAAACCATTGCCTTTAGATCAAATCGATTTCCTGAAACAAAATAAAACTGCAGAAATGTAGCACTTTAAAGACTAACAAAATGATTTATTCAGTGGTGAGCTTTCATGGGATAGACCCACTTCATCAGATCAATCTCATTTCCAATACAGACTGACAATTTTAAGTACAGAGGACCAAAAAAGGAAAGAAAAAAAATTGCAATAAATGTCAGTCTGTATTGGAAATGAAATTGATCTGATGAAGTGGGTCTGTCCCATGAAAGCTCATCACCACATAAATCATTTTGGTGGTCTTTAAAGTGCTACATTCCTGCTCCTTTGTTTTGTTGGAGGACAGACAAACACAGCTACCTCTCTGTTACGATATTATTTTCTGCAGTTTACTGAAAGAATCAGAATTAGCCCGGAACACTGATAAGCTGCAGCAATGAAATTGGTGATGTGTACTGAATTGTTTGTTACCATGAAATCTCTTTCTACCAGTGGAGTTTCACATGGTTCACTGACCTTTTCCTTTTGTGTGTGTGTGGTCTTTTTTTCCCCTTAGAGATTTGCCTGTTGACTAAGGGCCGCCGAACAGCCAGTGTAAGAGCCGATACATACTGCCGACTCTATTCGCTCTCCGTTGACAATTTCAATGAAGTTCTAGAGGAGTACCCCATGATGAGACGAGCCTTTGAAACAGTGGCCATTGACAGACTGGATAGAATAGGTATTATTTTCTTTGATTTTTGCTTCATTCATAAAACATTAGCTTTTTTCTGAGTGGCAAAGTTATGTTCTCTTTCAACTAGCAGATGAGGGCTTAAGACAACTTATTTGACTTTTGTTATACAAGAGGTATACAAAATCATCACAGCAGTTTCTTCTCGCTTTAAGATCTGTGACTCTTGCAATGTGCTAGACACTTTGAAATCGCACCAGTACCTTCCAGGATCAGACTCTAACTGAAAAGGTAGACAAATTTTTTATTCAGGATGGTGTTGCTTAAACACATCACAAAAGGAGTTTCGTTTTAGCAGTTTCTTCGAGTGGAGATTGTAGGGAGTTTGAAGTATATTAGTGATAGGGGCACAAGAATCAGCACAGAAGGTGTACACAGCTTAAAATATTTACTGTGGAAAACAAGCACCCCATTCAATATTTATAACAGATCTTTGCTAACATGTAATCAGTAAACCAATTTAAAAATATTTGTACAAACATTTTACAGGCATCCAAAAGGAGACAAGCTTCTGAGAAAGAGCTGCACCGAGTTCTCAGATCGAGATTCTGGGATCATATCTTTGTGTCTTGCACAGAACTAAGCCTGTGGTCGGTGCTTAACAAATAATAAATATTATTAATGGACATATTTAATAGAATCTCCATTAATAGGAGATAATGACAAAAGTACTATACATTCTCATATAAAAATAAGAACAATTTATTTGGACTTGTTATTTCTCTATGGCTGATTCGTCTGACACTTCCTGCACGTTTACAAATGGGCAGAACACTGATAGTCATTAGGCAAAACTTAACCTTGAAAAAAACCCAGGTATTCGGTTTACACTGACCGTTGTCAATGTAAACAATATTAACAGCCAAGTAGCCCATAAGCAGTAGTTTATTTGAGGTCACAGGTACTGAGAGAGATTACTTCTGTCTGTCTGGTAGTCACTAGTTACAAATATCTACAATTATTTCCAGGATACGGGAAACATGGAAAATCCATTTCTAATTTATGTAACCGTTCAATGTTCAGGAAATTAGGACAGCATGATAACAAAGAGAAGAATTTTGTATACTTAGGCTACATCTACATGATTGCAGAAGATCAACCCGCTCAAATTCGATCTTCTGGGGTTTGATTTCGTGCACGTGTGAAATGATGCTCTCAGGGGTCAAAGTTGTCCCCTGTGCTCTTTGCAAGAGACAAGGAATAAGGAAGGTCGAAGGGAGAAACACTCCCATCTACCTTCTCCTGTGTAGACGGACATGGAATTTGACTGCAGGTATATCAATTTTAGCTATGCAATTGGCGTCATTAAAATTGCACATGGGTGGTCCACTTCTATGTCTAGTGTAGACACAGCCTTAGTCTAGTTCGTTTTTTCCACACCCTATTGTTTGGTAAATTGTCATGGTTACATTATCAGAATGATTTTAAAAGTAATGGTGCATTATCAATAAAGAGGTAACCTGCTTTTACAGGAAGTTCACGTATCTCTCAGTGTATGGTGTTGTAAGGCAGGCAGTTCAGCTGCAGAACATGTGGTGTGTGTAGAAAAGTCAGTTGATCTGGGTTATATATGCACACTGAGAGCTATTGCAGAAGTAACCCTACGGTGGTTGAACACTGCTCCATGGCTAGGAAAGAAAAACAGTGTCATCCTTTGCCTGCTAGGAGGGTCGCTCCAACCCTACCATGTAGGCTGTGGGCTGACTCCCAGGGCTTGAGCTGTGCTGAATGACTGATGATGGACTTGGTATTCTATCACAGTTTTAAGACACGTTGTGTGCACTCACACGCTGAGTGTGAGACTCTGTTACTGGGCTTCAGACCTGCTAACCCGTCTGTTCTTGTATCCCCTTCATTCTAAAGGAAAGAAGAATTCACTTCTCCTGCAGAAGTTCCAAAAAGATCTGAATACTGGAGTTTTCAACAATCAGGAGAATGAGATCTTGAAGCAGATAGTAAAACATGACAGAGAGATGGTGCAGACTGTCAGCCCGGTTAGTCTACAGCAAATGCCAGCACTGAATTCTGGCTCATCAACCTCTGTATCATCATCACGAATCAGGACGCAGTCTCCTCCTGTGTATACTGCAACCAGCCTCTCTCATGGAAACTTGCATTCTCCAACACCAAGCACGCAGACACCCCAGCAAGCTGTCATTCTTTCTCCCTGTTCTTATACTACTGCCGTCTGTAGTCCACCAGTACAGAGCCCTCTGGCAGGTCGAACTTTTCAGTATGCATCCCCAACTGCTTCACAGTTATCACTGATGCAGCAGCAGCAGCAGCAGCAACAGCAACAGCAGACACCTAGTTCATCACAGAAAAATGAAGTTCACAAGAGTACACAAGCTCTCCACAACACTAACCTGACAAGAGAAGTGAGGCCTCTCTCTGCCTCCCAGCCTTCATTGCCCCACGAGATTTCCACTTTGATTTGTAGACCTCATCCAACAGTTGGAGAGTCTCTAGCTTCAATTCCACAGCCTGTCTCTAGTATCCAAGGTGCAGGTATGCAGGTTGGGAACAGAGGCACTGTCCCGCAGAGAGTTGCTCTCTTCCGTCAGATGTCTTCAGGAGCAATTCCTCCAAACCGTGGAGCCCCACCACCCACAGCTGTTCTAAAAAGGGATTCTTCCACAGTCTTAAACACAGACCAAGAAGGAGACAAACCACGATTTGCTTCAAACTTGTGATCCTTGTTAACTGTGAAAAGCAGAGACATTGTAACAAACCAAGAATCATCCCAGAAACAATTTTAGCCTGTTTCCTGATAGACCCTGGAAGCCTATTATGAAATAAAATATTTTAGACAGCTCTGCCCTTCATAGTGAATAAAAAAAAATTTAGATCAAAAAAGGAGTTTAAAAGACTTGCTTAGAATTTTTTTCTTGAAATCATTAAAGGAGTCTAAATTTTTTGTATTATTTATTTTAGTGCATATTGACTTTAAAATTAATCTAGCCTATTTCTCTACTTCTGAAGAGATGTCCTGTTTTAATGCTGGGGGTGTGGGGGGAAGAATAGACAAAAACAACTCAAAATAATACACTTTATAGGTTAAATGACAATATTATTTATTCCAGGAAACAAACTTTCAAAACAAAACAAAACAAAACAAAACAAAAAAAAACCTCAAGCTAGCTAGGAAATAGCACCTATTAAATAATAACTTTTAACTTTTATGAATTGTATTTGTGTATAGCAATTATAAGTCATTTATCATGGAAATTAGTTATAATCTCCCATTTTATAGACCCAGATTTTATTTTAGTGCTTTACATTCAGAAGTAGAATGAGGAAATATACTCCAGCCATCTGCAGTAGAAGAACTAATTACCATTGCTCTGGATACTTCTCATATCAAAACATGTAAATCATTCTGTTGTTTCAGAAAACTGGGTGGAATTCTAGCTTCATAATGTAAAGGACTTTTATGAAAACTACAAATAGTGTCATTGTAAATAGCTTGTCAGACTCAAACAGACATAGCTGCTGTGTACTCTATCATGGCAAGTTCTTTGTTTAGGAATTTAGTTTCAGCTCTTCACTTCATAACTTACAGTTTTAATATTTATTAAATCTAAGAGCAAGACAACTGTTCAATTGTAATGCAATGGCTTGAAACTCACAACCTTACTTTTATGTGCGCTGTTTTTATGCAAAATTCTATGCTTGATCCTGCAAACTGCTTATAATTCAACAATATCATCACTTTTCTCCTTCCTTTCCCTAAACAGCATCTGAAACTGTTCCATGCATGCTTCAAAAAAAAAAAAAAAAAAAAAAAGGAAAAATGTATACAGGTTCAGTCAGCCGTTATAGGAAAAGGCTTACAGTATCTTCTTGGCTTTAGGAAATGATAATGCATTAATTGTTTCTACCTTAAAATGTCCTATAAAGCTGACTTTGAATCTCTGTTTTAAAGTTAGAGTGAGGTTTTTTTCATTTAAAGTATTATTTGTAACCCACAGCTTGATTTAGACTTTCAGGTGCTCTCTGTGTCTTCACTGTAGGTTTGTAGTTGACTGTGGTGTTAATTTTAAAAAAATAAATAAATATACAATAGCATCTAGTCTGTCTGGGATTGCACGATTTGCTCTGTGTATATTGTAATTAAACTGATAGTATATCTTATGGCATGTAGTGTCAAACATAGCCCATAGATATGAGGTTTATTTTTTTAAAGTCTTTAAAAATAGAAGGAAAATGGTGACCGAAAGCAGGCTTAAAGCATACTGTTTTGTGAACATTTTTTTCATTTGCTCAGATCCTCACCTTATCTTGTGATTACACAACCTCTCCACAAAAGAAGTTTTTTAATAAGAATTTGTGTCTGATGTGTTACAATAAAATAGAAGTTGAAACTGAATGTCATAATTCAACTATTATTGATAGAACAGCACTATAAACTATAATACAAAGCATATATATCAAAGCAAGGCAACCATCTAAAAGAATGAATTCAGAGCAGGAGTTTTTTGCTATTAATGGTGACCTTAGTGATCAGCAAGGCTGTGGCCACGTTTGGCCAAATCGGAGGATACTAATGAGGCACTGAAATGAATATTCAGTGCCTCATTAGCATGCTGCCAGCCACAGCATTTCAAAAGTGCTGCTTTTCGATCACACATGACTCAGCTAAGGGGGGTCCTTTTTGAAAGGACCACACAGACTTCAAAATCCCCTTATCCCTATCAGCTGATGTTTGCAGGTCCTTTCGAAAAGGACTCCGATGTAGACGAGCCACGCGGAAATGAAACGTGGCACTTTCAAAGTGCCTTGGCCAGCAGCATGCTAATGAAGTGCTGAATATTCATTTCAGCGCCTCATTAGTATTCTCTGATTTGGCCATTAGCATGGCCATTTCGAAGTTTTTCCTATGTGTGGATGCAGCCCAGTAGAACTAAATAACATCACAAACTACATACTGGAGTACGGGCACATATACGTGAGAGCCAAGAAAATGATCTACGACTAACAGAACAATGCTGCCTGTTATGTCTTTTAACTTAAACTGGATACATCAAATTAAAAAAAAAGCAAAAAAACAAACAATAACTTTTTACAGTTTTTGCCAACTCATACTCACCAGTACAAATCAATGTAATTATTCCATTAACGTGCTGCTGACATTATTAATTGGAGTGGATAGTGTACAAGGAAGCAATTTTTAAAATGTATGAAGCATTATGGATACGCTGCAAGACCATTTATTTATCAGTAAAATGTCCCTTATTTTACTTCAATATTTACAATGGATTATATCCAATTTATTAAAATCATATTCTGATCCTTGACACTATTTAAGGTTTACATTTGATAGGTAAAATGGGGTTAGTAGTGAAATATTTTTTATATATATATATATATTATTTTAAGCACTATGAAGAAACATTAACTTACATGGTCTTTCAGTGAAACCATAAAAAATCTTTTTAATGACTTTGTAAAAGAGTGGACAAAATCTAGAGTTTATATGTTAATTCCATAACAATGGTACAGGGTATACAATTATATACATTATATATATATATATGTATGTATGAATGTATATATGCTTAGGTTAAGAGACAAATGATTCACATTCCTGTAATATAAATGTTCATTGCTAGTTCCAGAATTAACCTATTTTCTCTGTACATAAATAAGCCCATATGTATGGAATCTCACGTCTGTACAGGATGAAATGTATTAATGAAAAGTTTGGATGTTACTGCTGCTGGGAAAACAATAGTTTAACTGATTCTTACATTGACTGTATGATCAGGGATGAGTTAGATTTTTTCTTTTGTCTTTGCTCAAAGCCATAATTATATATATATATGAAGATTATTAATAAATTGAACAAAATATATACAAATGAATATTTGATTTGATCTGATATGTTTATAGCCAAGCATGTCTTGTTTTACCATGAAGTAGGGAGTGTCTGAGTATTTTCCTTTTCATAGTACAAACTTCTGAATTAATATGCAGATGATATTAGAAAACCATGAGTAATTACGGAGAAAAGATAGGTGAGGTAATATCTTACATTGGACCAAATTCTGCTGATGAAAGAGAAAAGCTTTATAACTTACGTAGAGTTTTTCTTCAGTCCAGCGCTGTTCAAGCTCTAAAGCTTGTCTCTTTCACCAACAGAAGTTGGTCTCATAAAAGATATTAACCTCACCCCGCTGTCTCTCTCCTATCCTGGGACCAACACAGGTAAAACAATACTCCAAACAATGAATAATTTACAAGCACACAATAACTTTAGAAAGAAAGGAGGCTTAGAAAATTATGAGAAAAAATGCTAATATGCACAAGCAATACCTCCTGTGCAGGATAAGAGAAGATTGTATTCCAAAATATTATCCTTTTTGCTAAAGCTCATAAAGTAATAAACTACTGTCAATAAAGTGTCCCACTTTTTCAAATATGAGTATTTGAAACTGCAGTTTATTTTTAATACAGTTTTGACTAAGCCTGCATCCAATCCAAAGAGTGTTCTTCTGTCTTAACAAATTATATTCTGACACATTTTTCAATTCTATAACATTGCTTTACTATATTTTGCTAATTCCATGTGCTATATATCCAAACTTTTATGCCGTTTGATGCCTGTTTCAACTAAGCATATCTTTAATTAAAACTTTCTGAAGTGGTTGGAAACCAAAGGCTTTATTCTGTACAGGTCAATTCAGTGGGAGTTTTCCCACTTATTTGAAGAGGAGCTGGATACTAAATAACACTGAATAATGCTATCAGAGTAAACTGCAATTTTTGTAATATTTTAAGAAGAAAGAATTATTTTATTTATAAATTTTGCCTTAATGTGCATCATGATTCTGTATTTCCCTGCACACATACATTTTTATTAATTATTTTGTATCTCAGATTCCTAAAGTCATATCCTGAATTAAGTCATTGCAAAACTCCCCTTGATTTCACCTGATTTTTTTTTTAAGTGATGGGTCAAATTATCTGGCTATATACCTTGCTCACAAACACTGAACGTGCATAGAGATGTAAAAAGGGGCATAACATGGGTCCATTGCCTCAAGTCTTATTTTTTCATATAATGTGCATTCTACAAGTTTCTAAAGCACCCAAGAAAGCACTGGATTTCCATTAATCTGTTTATGTATGGAAAAAGCCTCCCCAGTTTCAGGACTTCGGACTTGATTTTGCCACTGCTGAGATATACTTTATACTCAACCTGATTAAAGGTGGATTTGGAAGCAAAACTGGACAAAATTAAATTTTATTTTAATCAGTAGAGCTCTTCCTTCACTGATGTACATCTCATAGGACTAGGCTAATGCTTATGATATTGGTTTGTATTCACATTACTTTATTCACCAATTTAATATACTTGCCCAGGTGAGTACATGCTCAGCAATGTAAAGGTTGCCCAATATATCCTGTGTTTAGCCTAAAATGTCCTTGCTTTTTCTGAAGTATTTTCCCTACATTTTCTTTTTAAACTTTACATCCAGTTTCAGTGTAATTTACTGACAATGTTCAGCCAACAGATAAGATTCAGATATTTTAATTTTTAAACAAACCACTATCTCAACTTCACTGGGAATATGTGGTCACTTCAACAACTTTCTTCTCTTTCAAGCTCTGTAAGTGCTTCCTCCTTACTGTCAGTTACACTCCTTAATTTTTAGATAGTTGCACAAATAACAAACTTTCACTATAGAAACAGAATACCGTTTCTATCATAAATTCTGCATCTACACCATAATAAGTAACGTCTGATGAATACCAGCAGATATTACAATTGAAACTTATTGAGCTCTTTGTTGTGCGCAATTTTCATTGGATTTTGGATTTGATCTAGATATTATCCAGGAGGAGATCATATCAACATCAGCATAGGCGCATCAACACCAATCCACAGAAAGAGCTACAGCTCCATCATCAAAGCTTACATTCCCTGCATTGGCTATGGGCACCCCAAAGCCCCACTTCCACTCTCACAGCACAGCTTTTGATTGTGGTTGTCAGTGGATCCATCTTAAAAGGGTTGTTTGTTTCCTGGAGTGGGGCAGAGATCCAGGCCCTCCTGGACCTCTAGGCTAAGGAGGAGACCCTGCAAGACCCCCAAGGACCACCGAGGAATGCAGACATTTACAGTCACATAGCTGATGCCCCTGCTGCACCCCGGAGCAACTGTGGGTAAAAGTGAAAGAGCTGCGGCAGAGGTACATAAGTGTGTGGGATGTGGTAGGATGCTTGTGGGGGTGGAGCAGAATGACCATCCTGTCCTTACTACCAGGAGCTCTACCACATCCTGGGGGGGGACCCCTCACCCCCCTGCGATGAGCCTGGACTAGGGGCTCGAGGACCCCATGATGGAGGAGGAGGAGGACCAGCCACCAGAGGGCCAACCCCTGCAGGAGCCGGACGCCGAGTCAAACAGCCTTATCATCATCCTGGACCCGGTCTCTAGCTGCCTCCTAACTCAGAGCGGGTCCCTCCAGTGAGCGCCCCACCTGTCACACGCCCCAAGGTGTAGGAGGCAGGCGCAGATGGGATGTGGTGTGAGCGTCACTCAGCCAGCATGGGCGGCATAGCACCGCATGCAGCAGTAGTGTGTGCCACCTGCAATATGCAGATAGCCCCAGGGCACAGGCAGCATCCTGCTGCCAGGTTCACAGGAGGTAGGACAAGTGTCAGGCCTTGGAGGAGCATAGGGAGCCCTCCCAGCATCTGCCACAGCTGGAAGCAGGCTAGCCATGGGGCGCTGGCCTGACCCCCCACACATTGAGTGCGATACATAGCACATGGGCATGCCTGCAGATGTGAGGCAGCACCCTCTTCCACAGGAAGTGCTGCGAGCTGCAGGTGTGTGAGTGGGCCCCGGGGAGGACTAGGCTGCTCCTAGCTCACCCACCAGCCATGAGGGGACCTCTCTGTGGCTAGACACCTCCCTTCACTGCTAGCTCATTGAGTGGGGGAGGGTGTCGCAGTGGTCATCACAGTCCTGGAGGCCTGCTGTGCAGGCCACACATGGCTTTCCTCCTGGGAAATCCCTGTCCCTTGGCTGGGGGAGAGGCGGTGTTGTTTGATACTGCCCAGAAAAATGGATCATGAATTTTGTAGGGCCCTAGTCATAAGGGCTAGATCCAACCCCAGTGAAATCATTGGAAAGGATCCCATTGACAACACTGGGCAAACAAAAGGTCCATTCAGACATTGTGCATTCAGAACTAAAACCACAAGTGAAAACTTCTGAGGTTCACTGTCCTTTGGAAAGCCATGTTTTGGCAGTGTCAGTGCTTGGCTGGAGTAGGCGAGAATGACAATATTCCATTCCTGAGGACTGGCTGTGTTCAGAGCCCTGTACTTCAATGTGGGGCCCCATGGTCAACCTGAAACCAGCTTGTCCCCCTTCCAAGAGGATCACAGACCACCTAGCTGAGAACCACTGAACAATTGCCTCCCGCCGTTCTTTACATCTCTTTTGTTGGGTAGCAGCTGTTTTCCTTCACAATCTTCTATCGTCTAGCGTAACTCTGCGAGCTAATTCAAAGCATAGCTCTCCCTACCCACCCACCTGATCCTTAGTCAGAGTGAGCAGTAGCACCACAATCAATGAGCCCTGAGGCAAAGTATGAGTGTGAATTGCACACCTAGCCCAAACAGAAGGTTCTTTTGGCAATAGGGAGCCTTCACACTTCTCCTTCTGGCAGTTGAAGGACTGGAGAGAGTGTCTCTGACCACTCCCCTGGCACTACTGAGTAATGGGTAGGACCCCATCTTCGTATCTGTACACTGTGGGGATGCGGTGAGGAAGCCACAAGGACACAATAAACTTGAAACTCTCCAGAACTATTTTTTACCACCCCTTTCCAGGTCAGAATCACATGTTTCAATTGCAAGCAGTGGGCAGCTTAATTAGTGTTAGGTGCCTGTTTCTTTAACTTCTCCCAGCTGTACACAGAGGCTCACTGAATATATACAAGTTTCTCAAGCTCAGTGGAGCTGAAAGGGACAGCAGAGAGCTGCTCTAAACCGGGCTTGCTGTTAGGGTTTGGAGGGAGCAAAGATCTGGTATTACTGAGCTATCTCATCAGGAAAAAACACATCAGTTGTAATCACTGGAGAAGGACTGAGAGCTACCATGGAATCATTGTTGTTGCCCACTTGGAAAGGCCCATGCAGAACTCAGGCACTGGAGCAGTTTTTCTGATTCCTTTCACTTGCTTGGTGATGGTGAATGCACATGAATTTACTTGCTGGATGTAAAGGTGCCTGCTAGGAACTGAGCTGCTGTATGAATATCAAAGGCTTCTTAACAGAGTGCTGGAACCTGCAGGATAATTCATGCCTCTAGGGAGGTTGTGACCTCTCAGGATCAGACCCAAAGGTTGCTCCTGTATTTATATAGTAATGGCCTGACTTACAGAGGCACTGAGAAGCTGACTCCGAACGAGCAAGTCATTTGCATGAATTTGAATAATAACCAGATCAGAGATGACCACTGCCTCATTTGTGATTGGAGCTATTAATCTTTTTGGTGAGCACATGTTGTTCAGGCTGAACTGTAACACTCAAGTCACTGTCAAAGTTATATATGCACCAGGTATGTTTATTTTTGTGACTGGCATTCAGAACTACTGCCAAAACTTGGACTGAAAGAAAAGGAGCCTCCAGAAATATGGGACTGAATTCTACAGGGCAGGTGCTAACTGGGCATAAATTAAATTCACATATGTAAATTATGAACGGTCTGTGAAATAAAGCCAAACTGGGATTCTATGGTACTAAGGGCACATATCTGACAGGCAGGCTCCCATGGTGGATGAGATAGAACAGTATAGTTGACCCACCGGTTTTACGCAGCACTTGTCACAGGCCAACAGCTGAATGCGGTGTGTTTATTCCTTCCTGTTTCAACCTTGCTTTCTCTGTGGGCTGGGCTGTACGCAGAGCTGTAGCACTTTAGCTAAAAAGGATTTTATACCAATGTATTTGAACAGGCATGGCTTCACGTGAAAATTCACACCAGTTTAAAAATCTTATAATTGTGTAACTTGTATTACTACATTTATGGATTCAAGCTAAACTATAACTCTGAGGTCAGCAAACCCCAGCATGAGTGGCACATGATCCGGTTTTCATCGGTACACAAGGCAGGAGCTCGGCCCTACCCCTCCCCCCGCATGCAGCCAGGAGCTTGCTCAAAGCCATGCTGCCTGTAGATTAACAAAAGACCAGCTGATGCTATCAACCACCACCTAAACAATGAAGCTCTGCATCTTAATTTATTAATTAATGAAGCTGTTGTCAGTAGGACAGTTAGAAACTTTAAAAAAAGATCACCAGCATTCAGACCACACATAGAGATCAAAAGGTCAAATTTTGCCATTCTGCCTCAGGAAAAATTGCTGGCCCCTGATATAACCAGTTTGCAATTTGTGAGGGTCTCCACACAGAGATTTGCACCAATTTAATCAAAAGAGGTTCTTAAACCAAGTTAAGTTAAAGCTATGCAACTTCTGTGTGTGGATTATTGCCCAGAAATGAAAGAAAAAAAAAAAAAACCTGCTCAGCTGTTCAAGCTACCAGACAAAGCAATTCCTTTTAGAATCCTATAGTCCAGTCATCACCAGCCAGAAGAAAATATGTTGGGCTGACATTTACAGAAACATATATTGTTAATGTAAATCAGCAAATAGGTAAAACATATTGTTAATGTAGAAATGATATTTTAAATTACAGGCAACCCAAATATTTTTATATATGTAAAATACAAACACAGGTTTTTTAGAACTGAGTAGGGATTTGGATGTATTTACAAAAGTAACTGCTGTGATTTGTAAAACATAAGGCGCATGTAGCAGTAAGATTAATGTGTTGTAAAATACATACGTATCAATGTATTAAGCTCTTTAAAATCAATTAAATAAAAACATCACTGATAATTGCCATATTAATTGATGATTCTGGAAACGTTATCTTTTACATGCAGATATTACCTTATTTGCAATACAGCTCAGGAGCACTCTAAAACATTCTGAGCTCTTTCAAAAATCTGGCTGCAAGCATCAAAGGCAGCTGAACTCTGAAAAATCTGGTCCTTATTCAGGTACCTAAAGGGAAGCTGAGTTCCTCCAAAATACTGGTTCCAGCTCTGAACAGAGGACTCTTGAAATTCTGCTTCATAGAGTAAAGAGTTATTAGTAGATCTAAGTGTGGTTTAGACAGCTCAAGTTAATTCCATAAAGTGTGTAAATGTAAAAGCAGGATCTTGCAGACAGTGGCTGCAGACAGGGAATGCAGCAAGGCATGTAATGATTTGCATGGCATGTAACTTGGTGACTGGCAGGTGAGCTGCAAAGTAGAGGTTTATTTTCCACTGCAATAGCAGTGGATATTACATTTACCATGGGCGTTAAGAATACAAACGCTCTTGATTACAAAGGGAGAAACAAGCTGTGTTGATTTAAGGGATGGCATATTAGTTAAGATCAGTTCACAGGAGACAGCAGGTAATAATGTGAATTGTTGGGGATGAGGTAGTGGTGAACACAACAGACTTAACCAGGATGCTTACGGTGAGATTGCCATCTGGCAAGTTTTTAATTTGCCTTGCTGCTTGTTTTGTGCTCCTGTGGTAGTCAAAAAAATTTAGCATGCTTGGTTTTGTTTTTTGTGTTCATGCATGGCTTGGCATTTTGTGCCTGTGGTTACATGGTGGTGTACGGCTCCACAAATCTAGAACCCAGAGCAGCAGCGTTACCACGTAACTGCAAGCTCCACCCTGCCCCCAGTGGTAGCTTTAACAACTTTGTGCTCCACTTCCTGTGACTTGCTACGGACACAGCCCATGGGAAGTTCTGTCAAGGGTTTGACACACAGCCTCATGGCTCTTGATTGGCTCTCTGGCCCGTATAAATCCATAGTGCATTCCAGAAAGTGTCTAGCCAACAGTGTGGTCCTTTTTTAGGTAAGATGACTCCTTCTGCACCTTTATCTTGAATTCCTAGCTGTGAACCTAGTGTGGTTTGGACTTCACCTACTGATTTGTACCCTGAAATCTGAGTTGCACTCTGACCTTTAGTATTGACCCAGGCCTGGGTCACACAATGAAGTCATCAGCCACTCCCAGCCTGAGGTTTACTCCTGCTCTAAACTTTGGCCCTGATACACAGCAGGGAGCATGGATGACACCTGAGTCATGCTCATGCCAGGTCCTCAACCACAAACTGTACAGACTCATCTCAGTGTTGGGGAAACAGAAAGGGCCCATGGCTCACCACCAGGGAGGGGTAAAGAACAGTGTGTGAGAAACCACGGCTTCTGGGAGGGACACTAGAGTAGCTGCTGCAAGGGCTCTGGATAGTAGGAAGGACTCTAGCAGGGTTGGCACTAGGACCTGTTTTGTTGGGATGGGGAACAGAGGTCAGGTTTTCTGTGTCTCAGACAGACAGTATAACCTGTGTGAGTCATAAGATGGGTATGATCTGGAGGAAAAGAGAGCTGGTGAGTAATGTTATACAGTAGGTGAGAGCATAAATACAGCGTGAAAGTGGAATGTTTTTTATTAATAATGAGATAAAATGGTAATTTGGTTATGGCAGGTGTGGGCAAATACTGGCCCATGGCTGAATCTGGTCCACAAGGGTTACTGGAAGACTGGTGCAGGGCAGATAAACAGCCTTGATGTTAACAATAAGCACCCCTGAGTAAAACTGATAACACAAGTCGAAACAATCCTAGAGTAGAGGCACTGACAATGAAAAGTAGTTTTGGAAGTAACTGTAGACAAAAGAGTTTTATAATGTAATAATGTCTTGTAATGTATATTACTGCTAAATAGTAGAATACATGAATGTAGTTTGGTAATTAAATGTTAAACAAGTGTAATGCTGCTGGCCACCCTTCTCTGTTTAGCAGAAAGGAACAGTTTTTCAGGCCTCTGGTAGAGATGCATCAGGCAGATTGTGTCTGTATCTGATGTCAAAGCAGAAGGAGATCAGAAGTGTCCCTGCTATCCCGTATGATTGCACTGTTGCTCTTAGGAATAACTAGAATATAGGATGTGATGTGAAGGAGACGGAATAAATAATTTAAGGTTTATACTAACAAAAGTTTTATAAGAATTAGATTGACGCATTTACAAAGGCATTTATGTCATTCTGCCTATGTGAAGCAATTGTGTAGTCCTGGGCGAGCAGGAGGGGGAGTGAAAGAATGAATGGGCAAGGAATGAGTGTTTGAAGAAAAGAGAGAAACATCTGAAGGTTGTCTCAGTGTCCAGATGGCCAATGTGTAAGTTAAAGACTTGGGAGCACCAAGACATGATCTAACGAGCCCCGGATAAAAGGGAGACTGGTGCAGGGCAGATAAACAGTCTTGATGTTAAAGGCAAGCACCCCTGAGTAAAACTGATAACACAAGCTGAAATAATCCTTGAGAAGAGGCACTGACAAAGAAAAACAACTTCCAGTTAAACAGACGGTACATAAACTGATTATGACTGGTTAAAGAGTGAACAGAGCACAATGCATACAACTGGATGTAAGAAAAGTCCTATAAATGATGGAGTTCCCTGCACAAATCTCTGGCCCTTGGCTTGTCAAGCTTGGAGCATCAGTCCAAGCCCTGCTCCTCATTTCCTCACATTGAATCACCTGGCCAGTGACGAGATGTGAGCAACAGACTGGTAACTGTAACATTGACAAGGCAGTTTGGGGTGTGTGTGTGGGTATAGTGCACTATATGCATATGCTAGAATGATGCTGCATTGTCAATAAATGTGGTGTTTTACCTTATCCACCTGAAGAAGATTCCGTATGATTTTTTAAGGTATAACAGGCCCCCACATCTATATTTATCTGCACCTCCACAGGTATTGAGGAATCACGGGTCTCATTGGCCGTAGATTGACATTTGTGGCCCACAGGAGTGACGGGAAGCAGCTTGAACTGTGATCCGTGACCAACGAGCACTGCTATTGCCTGATACCTGCAGAGGGACAGATAAATATAGCAGTGGCAGACTGCCAGGGACTAACCCTGGCAGGCTGCCACTCTTTTATTGCCACCCCTGGGCTACAGCAATGTGAGCCAAATTTTGGGAGGGAGCTAGAGGATAGATAGTTCTCAACCTTAACAGTTCTTAAACTTAACAAATCCCCAGTGAGAACTCCATCTGGCACAGCACATCAGAGAAAGGAGGGATGGCGTCTCACTTCTGTGAATCTCTGTAGAGGAAGCAATTAACTGCCAAGAACATGAGTTTGAAGAACAGGAGAGGGTAAGGATTAAGGGCTACATTTTCCAAATTATTTAAAGAAATACAGATTGGCATCTAACTGAATTTACAAAAATGTGTTTGTAGGCTAGGTAGTACCTACCTCTTATTAGGCTTCAGTGGAGGTTAGGTACCTAATCTGCAAATTGCTTTTGTATCTGCTTCATGCCATGTAAATCTGATTTGGTTTAAATAAGGATTTAGGAGAAATTTGAGATTCTGACCTTATTGTGGAACAGTCAAAGTTTGATCCCATTTTATATCCGATCAAAGTAGTTTTGGAACCAACTAATATTTTACTACTTTTGAAATACTTTAATGACTGGCTAAATCACAAAGCCCATTAACTCTCTCTTCTTTTCATAAGGGGTTCAAGTCAGGCTTTGCCTAGAAGACATCTGTCACCAGCGAGAGGCGAACATTTCATTTTCATGAACTAAAGTCCCCCAGTAGATACTGATGATTTAAGGAAGTTGAATTTTAATGTTAACTGACAGGAATAGTTTTAGAGAAGTCACATTTTAAATACGTGGGGAGCTGAACTAGAACCACACCTGGATGTAGTACTCACCCCATCCCCAGATGGAAAACAAATGTGCAAAAGGCTGGATCTCTTTCCGATTCAAGATATGATATTTGGGGCTCAGGACCGTGCCTGTTTTCAAACCAAATTGACACACAGAGTAAGCATGTTCATTTCCAATGCTCACAGACTACATTGACTTCAATGATCTTTGGATCTGGTTGGAGTCTGAAAATGCCCCTTTGTTTATTCAAACCTTTAGTGTGTGGCAAGCTGGGGCATAATCTACCTATCAATAACCTGTCCTGCTGCACGCTAATTGTCCACATGGATCCTGCTCAGAGAACACTAAGAATCTTACTGTTAGGGTGACCTCCTTGCCCAATGGCAAATTTGGGACACCAGCCTTCAGGGATGGGGGGTGGGGTTGCTGTCCCATGGCAAGGATCCTCAGCAGTAGGGGCATCTGCCCCATGGTGAGGCACAAGGGATGGGGGCTCCACAGCCTTATTATGAGGGGGGAGTGGAGGATGAGGGCTCTGCAACTGCCTGGCAGGGAGGTGCCAAGAGTAAGTGTTTCACAGCTACCCAGCAGTGGGAGGAAGGGAATGCAGCAGCTGGCCTGGCACCCCACAGAGGAGCTTCTCTGCAGCGGAAGCTGCCTCCTCTAGGTGTGGGGTGCCAGGAAAGCAGGCAGTCCTCCTGTAGCGCAGCTCACCAGCAGTGGGGGCTGCTGCCTTGGGGTGCTGGGATATGGGGCAGCTGCCCCACGGAGGAGCTCCTCTGCATCAGGAGCTGTGCTCCTGAGACACTGGGTGTCAGGGAACAAGAGCCTCATGAAATATGGGACAATTTTCCCATTCTCTTTAAAAAGTGGGGAAGCCTTTGAAACAGCTTAAATAAGAGACTCTCCTAGTAAAAATGGGATGGATGGTCACCGTACTTAGTGCACAGAAGCTGACTTCACACAGTGCATGCCAGGCAAGTAGACTTACAACCCAGCTTGCTGTGCACTAACAATTTGTACAGATAGGCCCTGTGTTCCCTGGAGCCTGATCCAAAGCCCATTTCAGTCTAAAGGGAATTTCCACTGACTGCAGTAGCTTCTGCATCCAGTCCTTTTAGAAAAAGCCAATGCTTGGTCTGTTCAGCAAACAGCTTTCTAAAACCAGACTACTGTTGAAAATTTGTGTCATGAATTCAGCTGTGAAATTAGATGTAACATGTTAAATGGAAAATAGAACAACTATTAACAAGATATTAGAAAAGGGAAAACACCTAATTCCAAGATCCCAGACTTTCATTTTCTTGTATTGTGTTTTATGGTAAACAGTTATGAACAACATAGGATCCATAGCCTAATCCTGTAGATTTTAGACAGTCAACATGCTTTACTAAATATATAGGCTGCTGAGATCTAGCTGCAAGAGCAAGTCTTAATAGTAAGTCTGTATGCCTATTTCGTGTAGTGAGACATAACAGCTTCTGCATATGTGCATTTATACAGACTGAATGAAATCTTACCCCATTAGTCAATGGGACCAGGATTTCAGCATATGAAAAGATTGTAGAAAGCTAGATAGACCAATGCCCAAAATTCAAAATAATGACTAAAACTGATAACGTAAATGGGAGAAATTAAGTTAATTATGAAAGTTTTATTTGTTTTGTATTTCACAGCCTTAGTAACAAAAGCAGATTAGTTGGCTGCACTCATGTACTTGCAAAGGACTAAAATATTTGGTATGCAACTCCTGTTTTCACTTTTTTTAAATCTGTGCAAGTTTTTCTATGAGAATCCAGTTTACTTTAGGAAATAGCCCAGGTTTTTTGCTTAATATTTTGTATCAAGCTAGCACAATCCTTTAGTTCAGTAAGGATCAGATTCTGTAGAAGTATATTCCTTTCTATCAAGTACGATTCTATGACAATTAAAATGCGGTCAGTGAGTCATAGAGCCTTGTGAGTGTCCTTCATCCACTTACACTGTTCTGAAAAAAAAACAAGCATTCTCCCAGAACTCCATGCCAAAGGTGTGAAACTTGTGGTTTACGGTATAATTTTCTCAAGCACTTTCAGCAATTGTAAAGCAGTCAACATACACACTTTGCAGAGACTAACAGCTTTACACTCTTTTAGACTTAATCATGTATATTTCAGGAGAGTACAGATCATCTGAAACAATCATTGCCACTTTCTATTTCACCCTCCCTTGGGGAGTCCTTAGGAACCATCACTGTCCAAGAATGAAGGTAGGATGCCAACTGTCTCATGCATGCTGTTACATGGTGGGGGAGCACTGGCATGGACTGAAGAATATGGCCACTTACCCAGCTCATTTGACCTTGATCTTTCCTGTCTTGCTCCTCTATTTGTTTCTTTATTTAGACTTCACCTGGTTACTTGGTCTCTTCTGTTCTACTCCTGGTAAGTTTCCACTGTTCTTCCCTTTCAGAATAGGAAAGCTAAAATTGGGTTTCTAAGGCGACAGCTTTTCTCTCTCTCTTTTTTAAAATAACCTTTGTGAGGGTTACATATTATCATTAACCTGAATTATTTCCCATTACCCCTGCTGGTGGGTCCCCATTAAAGGACCTGTCAGCAAATCTAGATGTATCTACATGCATATAATACAGGCGATCATGACACAGCAGTTTTTGATTATACAAACTTCACACTGTCAATCTGAATTCAAAAGCCGCGTGGCTATA
The DNA here is from genome assembly GCF_033958435.1 of Carettochelys insculpta. Taxonomy (NCBI): domain Eukaryota; kingdom Metazoa; phylum Chordata; order Testudines; family Carettochelyidae; genus Carettochelys; species Carettochelys insculpta. The sequence continues at coordinate 100,022,268 of NC_134141.1, forward strand.
GCCCCGTTATTTACAGCATGTCTCTGCATGTTTGGGCAAGAGTGGCCCTGTCCCACTGAACCTGCAACTCAGGTCAGGATGGGAATCCTATACCAATGGGGGCAATCTTAGAATTGCAGCAGAGTGAGCCTTGCCAGGCCTGAAGAGAGAACTAACAGACTGAGCAGCCCTGCCCCCCGCATAGAGGGAAAAGTATAGAATCTCCGAGTTTAAGGGGAAAAGGACCAAGACTTAGACTGGAGCCCAGTAAAATGTGAGGTGGGCAGAGAAACTCCCAGAGCCTCTCTGAAGTAAGATGTGCAGGACCATATTCTAGCAGGAGCTGGTTACAGGTTTTTCCCTTCATTTCTTTTGTTTTACCCCTTCTGATGACTGCAGATGTTCTGGCACATCTGAGACCATGAGAGGGGATGAGACAGTGTGGAGGCTTTGACAACAGATTGAGTGCTGATCCATTAGAAAGATGTCCCACAGCACCTGCCGGCATGTATGTATGTGCAGTGCGGGTACTTGGACTTGTATGCACTCTCCATGTAGTGTAAATAGGGGCTCTCTCCCACAGACAGATTCATGACATTGTGGCCATCACATCTGAGGAGTTTCCAATTTTCTAAGCCTTGTAACGAAAAATCCACATATACAAAAATAGAAGACTAGCTATACCTGCAGAGTAATCAAACGCATTATCTCCCTCTCTATTATACATATATGCATGACTGTATTATGGCTATATGTACAACACATGCTATGTATACAGGACCTGATCTGAAAATTAATGACAGCCATCAGGTTAGTCTTAATTCTAAACACATTTCCAGGCCTCATTAAAGACAATAAGGCTACGTCTACACGTGCCCCCTTCTTTGAAGGGGGCATGGTAATCAGGCTGATGAGAGATTACTAACAAAATGCTGTGATGCATATGCAGCACTTCATTAGGCTAAATCTCCCCCATGGCTACAGGGCATGCCGGCACTTTGAAATTTGACACTTCGAAGTTGCTGCAGGGGAGAATTAGTCTAATGAAGTGCTGCATATGCATCGCAGCACTTTGTTAGTAATCTCCCATCAGCTTGATTACCAAGGCAAGTGTAGATGTAGCCTAAGTGTCCCAAAAGAGCAATGAAGCTCCTTTATCTAGTAAAAAGAGCTGCACACAATGGAGGGACTCTGAAAAGGAGTTAGGGATCAGAGTTAGCATCTGCACAATAGCATCTGCTCCCAGCTAATTCCTTCCTTGGATGTAAAAGCAGGGGAGTAGAGTAATTTTACTCCCTGTTTGCTATTTTCACACTGACACTGGAATACCGTGTACACTTCTGGTCTCTATATTTTAAAAGAAAAAAATGGCATAGGTTCAGAAAAGAGCATCAAACCAAAGCAAGCAAGCAACCACCAATCAACCAACCTACTCCACCCTGATGCTAAAGAAAATGCCTTACATAAAGCTGCATGAAGCATTCAGTCTGTTTATCTGATCAAAAAGGAGATTGAAAGGTGAGTTGTCTAAGTGCCTTCCTGAGGAGAAATTACTGGGGATTATAGGTCTCTTGAAGCTAGTAGTGAAAGAACCAATGGCTGGAAGCTGTCACTAGATAAATTCAGATTAGAAAAGTATAGCCAAGAATAAAAGATAGCAGTAATATTTCATCTCCATCACAAATAGACATATTAATTCATGTTGTACTACAAGTCCCAGGCTTGTAAAATATTTATTTTAGTCAAATTAGGCCTTAAGCTGTATTAGCCATATTAGAAAGGTGTGTATATAATAAACTTGCTGAGCATGTCTGTCTGTTACACGTTAGGGTTTCTCAAACTTCATTGCATATGGTGACCCTCTTCTGACAGCAGACTTATCACATGACCCCAGGAGGGGGAATGAAGCCAGAATCTTCCCAAGAACTGAGGACAGGGGCCAAAGCTGAAGCCTGAACTCTGCTAAACTGGGTAGCAAAGAGCAAATCCCAAGGTCTTCAGCCACAGGTGGGGGACATATAACCAGAGCCCTGCTGTCTAGGACTGAAGCTGTATACTGAGCCTACTGCCCAGGGCAGTGTGATTCAGACTTGGGTTGGGTCCTAGGCAGTGGGGCTTGGGGTTTGGGCTTCAGCACTGTGTCCCAGCAAGTGTAATACCAGCCCTGGTGACCCCATCAAAATGGGGTTGTGACCCACTTTGGGGTCTCAGCCCGCAGTTTGGGAACCACTGTGATGTGGTGTTTTGAAATTAATTGCTGACGTCTACAAGAGATCAATGGGCATCATAAAATAATCACTGCTGGCTGTGGTGACATGTCAGAGATTTCCTGAAGGTCACCACTTGTTACCAGGATGATAAGGTGTCATAAAGGTTATGAGTATAAGGGGATATAATAGTAACCTATGACAACTGGGGCACTGCATAACTAGCGGAGCTATGAACATTCAAATAAAACAAAGGGGTTAAAACTTTCATACACCTGTTTGAGCCCCAGTGGACATGGTGTAACAGATTGCAAAAGCTGCATTCGGAATCTGACCTGCATGTCTTGGTGGTCAGGAGATGCTAGGATGGCAGACATTGTTGATAATGATTGTGAGGATAGCTAACACTGCAGGTTTTTCTGCAAGGCATGGTAATAATAATACAAATATTGTGCATCTGTATTAGTTTCTTTCCTCTACAGTGTAAGTAGTATAATACAGGTCTTTTTGGTTACCTAATCAGCCTTCTTTCTATAAAAACCCTACTTTCATGTCCCTATTGAACACCTTCTGTTGATGATATATATATATATATTTATATGATATCTTCATGCATCTGATGAAGCGGATCTTTGCCCACGAAAGCTTATGCTCCAAAATATCTGTTAGTCTATAAGGCGCCACACGACTTCTTGTTGATTTTTATGATTGTCCAGCTTGGGTCTGAATTCCTTTGACCAAAGGCTGTGAAACACTTCTTTTTTTTCCGAATCTTGCATAATATGGTATTTGGTATCTATTAGTCAGTCACAGAAAAATCACTTTTTTGAGAGGTGACACATCAATGGAAAATTGGAAGAAAAACCCCATACCTTTGTTCTGTAAATTTGTCTTAAAGACAAGTGAGTTCTGAACCAAAATGCATTTTCTTTCATACTTCATGGTTAAGATGAATTAAGCGTGATTAATTTCTGTTATCTTTTCATGAAATCTAAAGAGTCTTTGTCAATCTCCCTGTGGTACACAACCTAGCTACAACATATCATCTCAGACTTCAAAATGTTCCTTTACATTTAGTTGTATGTTTACCCCTTTTTGTATGTCTCATTTTGCATGTCTCAAATACATTAAAATGTGTAAATGTTCTGTAACTTCCTTCATCTCAAGTGAAAGTTGTCCAAAAGCAGGTAATTCTTCCAATCTGTAGGTCCCAATTAAGAATATTCAGAGTAAATGATTACTATATCAAGAGGTTATCCTCCGTGGCTTTGTGACATGATAGACTTGGACAGGGCTTGAATTCCAGTTCTTCCTATGACATGGCCGACAGGTAGTACCACTTGGATCTAGTAGCACTCATAGGCTGTGTCTACACGTGCACGCTACTTCGAAGTAGCGGCACTAACTTCAAAATAGCACCCGTTGCTGCTACACGCGTCGGGCGCTATTTCGAAGTTAACTTCGACGTTAGGCGGCGAGACGTCGAAGTCGCTAATCTCATGAGGGGATCGGAATAGCGCCCTACTTCAACGTTCAACGTCGAAGTAGGGACCGTGTAGACAATCCGCGTCCCGCAACGTCGAAATTGTGGGGTCCTCCATGGCAGCCATCAGCTGGGGGGTTGAGAGACGGTGTCTCTCCAGCCCGTGCGGGGCTCTATGGTCACCGTGGGCAGCAGCCTTTAGCCCAGGGCTTCTGGCTGCTGCTGCTGCAGCGGGGGATTCATGCTGCATGCACAGGGTCTGCAACTCGTTGTTGGCTCTGTGGATCTTGTGCTGTTTAGTGCAAGTGTGTCTGGGAGGGGCCCTTTAAGGGAGCGGCTGGCTGTTGAGTCCGCCCTGTGACCCTGTCTGCAGCTGTGCCTGGCACCCTTATTTCGGTGTGTGCTACTTTGGCGTGTAGACGTTCCCTCGCAGCGCCTATTTCGATGTGGTGCTGCGCAACTTCGATGTTGAACATCGACGTTGCCAGCCCTGGAGGACGTGTAGACGTTATTCATCAAAATAGCCTATTTCGATGTCGCCACATCGAAATAGGCTACTTCGATGTAGGCTTCATGTGTAGATGTAGCCATAGACATTACGGGCTTCTCTACACTAGCCCCCTACTTTGAAGAGGGGCATGTGATGAATAGCAATGAGGTGCTGTACTGCATATGCAGCACATCATTAGCCTAATTCCTGCTGCGCAAACTTCAAAGTGCCCTTACTCCCAAAATATTTTTAGGCTAATAAGGCGCTGCATATGCAGCGCAGCACCTCATTGTTATTCACCAAGTAGGCTCGTTTACATGCCCCCTTTGAAGGATGGAGCTAGTGTAGGCAAGCCCTACATGCTGAGAAAGGTCAATAATGATTTTGACAATTCCTTGCTTGTTTCCTGCAGTTTTTTTTAAATAATTTCTGTAGTCCACTTTTAAGTATCTTCAGTGAGGAAACTTTCTTTAATTTGTGGTGGAAAATGTTGTACAACACAATAGTTTATGATCCTTATGGATTTCTTTGTTTTGTTTTTTGTCTTAACGATCATTTGCTCTCTTTCATCTCGTTACTTGTAATTCCCCAAAGGCTATCCTAAATAATCCTACTTCTCCTAGAATATGATCCTAGTAGAACTTAGCCCAAGCAGAGTTCAGCTATCAGTTACACTGATGTAGTAAGGACTTAAAAACCTATTTTGGGGGAGAAGCATATCCCCAGTTTCTCATCCTCTTTAATTAGACCTGTGAGAGTTTCCCATCCTGGTCCAGTCTCCTTGAACCATTGGATTCATAGGTGATTGATGTGGCCCACCCACCTCCTCTGTCCCAGGCTCTGCCTCTTCCTGGTCTACCACCGCTATAGTGCATCCCCCAATCCTCTGCGTCCGTTGCATCCCTCTCCACCTCCTCCTTGCTCAGCTCCAGTTCACCTCTGGCCCCCACCCACTCCACCTCGTCCTCCAAACTCTTTTTCTAGAACCACACACTCAGGGGACTAGTAGGGCACCTGGTGCTGGCAACAGAGGGTAGGCGCCCCTGCACTCACTAGTAGTGACAGGAGGAGGAGCAACCCATCCCTAGTCCACTCCGCTCTCTCAGCTTCCAACCACAAACTCCACTTCCTGCTATTGCCCAAGGGACTAGTGGGTGGGCCTGACTCCTTGTGGCACCAGGACCCCAGCTAATTCCCTAGATCACCCTGAACAATCCAATGGCCCTGCACACCAGCTGCTAGCCCCCTTGCCCATCCATCCATGGGTATTTGGCGGCATATATAACCCTTCATACCCACTCCACACCATGCATTGCTCCTGACTGGATGCAATTCTGGTCAAATCAACATAATACCACAGCCAATAACACATTTTACAATAAGGTTGTGTCAATATAGCTAAGACCAAAATGTAGCCCATTATGTTGCAAAGGAGAATGGTATCTGATGCTCAACTAAATGTATCTAAACATATTTGAGAAATTGCCTAGCAATCTGACAAAAAGGCCCTTTACTGAGATTTCTTATAATACCTGGCAGTAGGAAGGTTGGATGTACAGCTGTACTATATTTCCAGTGTGTGCTGCAGACTCTGTGCTGAAGAGGTCATGGGATTCAACTCTCAATCCTGAACCAGTTTGTTTAGTAAAGTAAGACATCTAATGATTTTCAGTAGTGTGAAAACAAACCATTTATTACCCTGGAGGAAGAGGAAGTCAAGTGGCATATATGTAGTGATGGTGGCATCTGTATTGCTCTGGTCAAATTCCACAGATTTACATAAATTGTAAAAAGGACAAAGAAACATTTTGCAAAACATTAATATATATTAACACTGTAGTAAGAGTGACTAATCCCAAAAGGCTCAGGACAAAAAACTTGTCAGTTGCCACCATCTTTGTCTTGTTAATATTGCCTTATGGACTAATGTACTACTCAGTCTACCTCTAAGGCTACAGCCACACTGCCATGGAAGATTGACCAGCTCATGACTGATCTTCTGGGGTTTGATTTTGTGCATGTATGACATGATGCTGTCCATGGTCATAGTTGACCCCTGGGTTCGATAAGAAAGATAAAAGGGAGAAACGCTCCCATCAACCTGCCCCCATGTGGACTGGCATGGAAGTTGACTGCAGATAAGTCGATTTTAGCGAAGCAATTGGCATAGCTAAAATTGCATATTGACGGTCAACTTTTATATCTAGTGTAGACATAGCCTAAGTGCTTAAGCTGCCCAGTGAAAGGTGGACTACTGACCATACCTGAAACCATATTAATGTAGCTTCATTTCTTAGGAAAATAAAAATCTTTGAGATCTTTTCCTCTTTCACTTGCATGAGTATTGGAACCTTCACTGATGCAAATGGGACTTATCCATATGTACTTAGGGCACAACAGATCCCTAAATGCTTAACATAAGCTTCTCTTTACCCCATTTCCAGTAAATGGGGCTGCATGAGAAGTGAAGCAGAATTTCTCCTAGGGGTACGTATTCATCAGGAGAAAAGGCTTTGTTCTTAATTTGTTATTACATGGAGTAACGAACATGAAAAAATACTAGTGAAGACAAGTCAATTTGCTGTTTTCAGGCAAGTTAGAAGGTTAAGGTAGGCTGCTGGGAAGCCTAGAGTTACTTCAACCTGCTAACTGATGTAAAAATTACATATTAACTTGTCTTCAATAGGATTTAATGCAGGTTAGCTTGCATGAGTTAAGCTAAGAACACATTTTTTTCCAAGTGAATGCAGGGCCTGAATGGTAGAGTTAGTCTCGTCCAACACAGGTCTATGTTAAGACTAACATTCTTTCAGCATTAAACAAAAAGATATGAGCTCAGCCTGTTCTTTTGTTACGCACACCCACACACAGGGCTTTCTGCCAGAATGCCACAGAACAGTGTTCCATCACCTTTTTTCCCAGTGCTGCCATTTTGGCAGGCAGCTGGGCTATGCTCCCCATTTGGGGCAGCAGTGTGGGTGGTGAAATGTAGCTCAGTAGAGCTGCACACATTGCACACTAGGCAGGGGTTGCCTAGTTCTGGGGTTGTCTGGCTCTGTGGGAGGGGGAGGGCATTGACTTAGAATGAGGGGGCGGGGAGTTGCCTGGTTCTGAGGTGCCTGGTTCTAGAGATGCTAGGTTCTGGGGGAGGGCAATGATTTAGAGCTTGGAGAGAGGCTGGAAGTTCCTGGCTCTGGGGAACCGGAAGGGCATTCAGCTGGCAGGGGCGGGAATCTGGGGGTACCTGGCTCTGGGGAACTGGGAGGACATTCAGTTGAGGCAGGGTGGGAGACACCTGGCTCTGGAAAACTGGGTATGAACAGCCCCCTGCAGCTCTGTGCCACCAGACCCAGCAAGACAGCATGCATGTAAGGGAACCCCCCCTGCACACTGCCCCCTCCACCCGCACCCTGCACACACACTACCCCCCCAACACCTTGCATGCACACACACACATGAACACCCACCAGCACCCATGCACAGGGGGACACAGGGTAAACCATAAAAATAAACCGTTTATGAGGAAAAACCGTGCTCCTCATTCAGGGGGAACTATACACACATGTGGGGGGGGAGGGTGAATGGGGAGAACTATATACATGTGTGGGGAGAACTATTTACATGGAAGTGGGGAGGGCAGGGGGGAGCCTCACCCCTCCAGGGGGGCTCGACGGCTGGGAGCCCCATCACCCATGCCCGCCCCTTCCTCCCCGGGTCCGGGGGCCCCGCTGGGGCCAGACCAGGGCCAATGGCACAGGGAGGTAGGGGTGCGGCTCAGGGACGGTCCCTGCGCCTGCGCCAGGCTCAGCACAGGGGGAGGGGCAGGTGGGGGCTTGGCCTCCACCTGGCTAGCCCTGGCCAGCAGGCTGTGGGCCAGGTGGATGAGGCTGGTGGGGAGGGAGTAGGGCCTCCAGGCCAGCCTCCTTGGGGAGGGGCGTTGTGGAGGAGGCAGGGGTCTGTGGGATTGGGGTGGGGGGGGGCCGCTGGGGGGGATGTGGGGGTGAGGGGTTGTGGAGGATGGGGGTGTGTGGGTGCAGGAGTGACCCGCAATGGAGTGGCATAAGGGGCCAGGTGGCCTACCACAGCCTGGGTGAGGTCGTCCAAGTTGGACCCCACCTGGTACCATGCCTGCCGCTCCATGGCAAGCCAGTCCCGCGTGACACCCATTGGCTCTCTGAGGGTGCCATGTCCCCTGCCTCATCCTCCTCCCTGGCCTGGTGGCGCCAGTGGAGGGACCAGCGGTGGCCCTGTGTTGTCCCGGACCGAGGCCTGGGCCGCTCCCACTCACCCTCTGTGGTGGGGCTCCCCGGGCCTGTCGTGGGGCTGGTCTGGCTGCTGGCTGCTGGAGCTGTAGAGACAAAAGCGGAGAAGAATGGGCCATTAGTCCTGGTGAGGGACCCCCTGAACCCTCCCACCCACCCCATCCTGGAGGTCCTTCAGGGACCACATCCGGGGTTCCCAGTCTGGGTTGTGGGAGTGCTGGCTCTCCTCTGGCCCCCTCTGGCCCTCCACAGCCTGGCGGTCCATGGTACTGTCTGGCCCGCATGGTGCTGGGTGCTGCACGTCAGCCCTGTGAGGCCGGGGCGGCGGGGCCGTCTGGCCTGCCCGTGCCCTGGGGCTGATGTCCCTGCGCATGGGCTGTGGCCACCCTTGGCGGAACTGCACACCCCCTCCCACAACCCTGAGGCCACCAATGTGCATGGTACACACCTGTGGGTCCCTCCAGGAACTCAGGCGAGGTGCAGTTGGAGGGGGCTGGGCTGGATGGGCCTGAGGGGACATCAATGACAAGGGCCCCCTCACTCAAACCCGCGTCATCACTGGTGTCCTGGATGCTAGGGGGCACCTGTGGGTGGCCGGTGGTCTGGGTCTATCCTCCCCCTTGGTTCCCATCCCTGTCTCCTCTGGCTCGGTCAGGGAGTTGGTGGTGTCCAGGTATACAGCCAGGGGTCCCATCTCCTTGGGCCTAAGGAGGCGGTCCAGTTCTCAATAATAGGGGCAGCTGGTGGGCACTGTCCCAACCGCCCGGCCATGTCCTGTGCCTGGCAGTACGCCTGCCAGAGCTCCTTGACCTTGGACCTCACCTGGTCCGGCGTCCATATGGGCTGACCCTGGCCAGTGAGACCCTCGGCTAGGTGCTCAAAAGCAGGAGTGTTTCAGCATTGGACCCCCATCTGCTGCAGGACCTCCTCATCTTCCCACAGGGCAGGGAAGTCCTGCAGCTTGGCCTCTGTCCAGGAGGGTGCCCGACATTTGGGGGGGGCTGGCTCCCCCCTGGGAGGACTCCCCCAGTCCCTGGACAGCCCCTGGCATGGGTGGGAGTCCCAGCTGCTGGCCATGGTGCCAGAGGTGCTGCGGCTCCCCCTCATGACATCACGGCTGACAGCTATGCAGGTGACGGCATGGGCTACATGCTGACTGCACGCTCTCAGCTTCCTGCCTGAGGGCTTCTGGGAACCTGCGTGCTGAAAAGCAGCCGGAAGCAGGAGCCATAGAGCTCTGCTTGTGCTGAGTGGCGCCGCCACCTGCCAGCTGATCACGGCCATGGAGGACCCGCTCTTTCGAAAGAGTGGGCTGTGGAGCATCTACACTTGCTCTCTTCTGAACTGGTCTTTCAAAAGAGGCCGCTTTTCCCATCCCAGGAGCGAAGGACCAACTTTGAAAGAATGGGGGGGCGGTTCTTTCGATGTTAATTTTGAAAGAGTGCCATGTCAGTGTAGACGCTCCGTGGCTTCTTTCGAAAGATCTCAGTCTTCTGATCCTAATTTCAAATGTATTTGCTAGACTTGCAGTCCTCTTTCAAAAAAAGGTATGCAAATGAGGTAAATCAAAAATGCAAATGCTATATAAATTTGCATATTTGACATCTCATTTGCATGTTCTATTTGGAAAAAGCTTCTTTTGAAAGAAGAAAGCCAGTGTAGATGCTGCTCTTTCAAAAGTAAACTCCATCTTCAAAAGAATCCTTCTTCCTATTGAATAAAGCTCTTTCCAAATAAGAATATGCAAATGAGGTGCCAAATATGCAAATTTATACCTCATATGCCTTTCTGGTTTACCTCATTTGCGTGCCTCTTTCAAAAGAGGAATGCAAGTGTAGACGCACCCAGAATGTTTCATGGAACAAGTCCTGAGTGATGTAGAAAAATGTCAAGAAGATATCATTACTCTTCACTAGATAAAATATTATAGATACAGATACTTAGACCCTGAATAATTTCTTACCTAGTTGTTCCTTTGTCTCCTAGTTTGCAAATTTTTTATTTCTTTGGGCAGTTTTTTTTCAGACTCCGTTTTGTTAGCCTCAGAGTCAAAAGCAAGCTAGCATTTACCTCAAGACTTATGAAGGCAAATGGTGAGTAAACTGCATCAACCATCTCTTCACAGCATCTTTGCTAGAGTTCAAAGGAGGCTGAAACAGTTTGCTGCAGTTCTCATTCTGAATGACCTTCTCTTTCCTCTGTTTCATCACTTCCTTTTTGTGACTTTACAAAGCTTCCAGGCTTTAATCTTATCAGAGAATTAAGGTGAACCTGAGCCAAATTTTGTTTTGAAACAGAAGAGGCACCGGCAATAAGCTTCTCCCAGGACTGCAGAAGCAGTAAAAGTTATTTTGATTAGGTCTTCTCCTTACATTTGTATTAGATAAACAAAACCACTTTCTGTCTGAATTCATCCAAAGGGTTGGAAAATTGCCATGCTGCTGCAGAAAGCTAGATCTAAACTATAGCCACCCTCTATTTACCATGTTCAGTATTGATGAAAACACTTTAAAGGATATTTTTAGATGTAAAGAAGGGAGGTTTTGTGCATGGTAATTCAATAGGCTGGCCTTTCTGGACATCAAGGATCACATTCTCAGCTGGCGTAGCATCACTGAAGTCTATGGAGCTATATCTTATTTACAGATATGTCTGGCCATAAATTCAAATCCTACCATAGGTCAGAAATAAAAGAGGATTCTTCTCATAGGTGCTGATCCATGAAAGCCTCTGAGCAAATAAATAACTTCAATGTTACTGTTCAAGTGGTTACATGAATTACAGGTATAGTTCACATTTTTCCATTCTGGCCTGGCTGACTATTGCTGTTAAAGAAAAAGCCAGGGATGAAAGAGCAAGGATAATGCAGTCCAGGACTAGGTTAATAGTGCTTTTCAGATAGTTACATGGCTTCCACCATCCTCATATAAGCATTCCATTCCTGAGGGAATGGGCTGTAATAAAACACCCTAAAAACAGAAATTCCATGGCAATTTGCCACCCACAAGACTCAGTAAGAATTCTCTGTCAAAAGGTGTCCTGTGCATCAGCTCCACCCTCAAATTGAAATAATTACATGTTAAAACAAATGTACTCTAGCTAAAGCAAATTCAGAGCTACGGATTCAGACAAAGCAAAGTGAATTTTGACCGTTTCAAAACTCTAAGCTGAGCTGTCTTTGAATTATCGAAAAGGTCGCATTTTCTCAAGAACTGAATGACAGGAAAGTGGTACACGTAGTTAATAACTTTTGCCTAACTTTTGCATGCACCTGCCTTTGATGTAACAACAGTCAGCAGTACAAACTGCAACACTGCAAATATATTATAACGCAGAAAAGAAGACACATCTGGGACAGTGCACACCAGCCTACTGTATCAAACGCTGTGAGATTCCCAAACAGCAGACCTTGCAAAACTAGAAATAGCTTGTGATATCTAAACTTAAAAAAAACCCCTCTCTTAAAATAGTTACACGGGCAGGAAAATGTTTTCTGTTTTTGCTCACTAAGCACTTATTCAGTAGTTTATCATGCTTGTTAAGCAGGTTCATTAAGCTTTCACCTGCATTTCTGGGGTTGAATTGATCTTTTGTCACTAAACTGAGGGTTATGTTCAGCAGGATACAATTAATCAAAGTGTGGTTGCTTTTGCAATTCATAAATCATTCCCCTTAAGTCACACTGAGTGCTTTGGTTTTGTGTGCGTGACCCTGTGGTGGTCAGATACTATAGGTCATTGAGAAAGAAACCACATTTTTAATGCATAGCTGAACCTGCCTGTATTAACATTAATTGTGCTAAATTAAATGCATAGATGTAAGAAAAGATTTATCCTGCTCTAACATGTTAACAATGATGTGTGATATACGTTGATAAAAAGCTGCAGCATAACAAATGCTTTCAATTTTAGAAGGTGTGAATGTCTCCCAGGGAGCAAAACAGGTGTGTTTCCACTCTGCAGTGGAATGTGGATTTGAAGTGCCATGTATTCTATATTAAACCAGTGAGCAAGATACCCAGCAAGGTCAGGGAAGGGGTGGGACCTTATCATTTGCCATTAAATAGACCTTCCCTTGCAGAGAGTGCACAGTTATGTCCCCTCAGATGAGTGCAGCCTCACACTAGTTTCAGAAGTAGAGCAGTTGATTCAACACTCATTCCATAGCTGCTGAGGAAGGAACCCTCTTATTATCTCCCTTCTTCCCAACCTATCCACGGAAATAGCCCATGGCTGGGTGGAGGACCTACTCTTTGGGGCCTGATACAAATCTACTGAAATCTTCCACAAGCTTTGAATAAGGCCATAAATGAACAGGTGCACACCATATGTATGCAAAAGTTCCACTGTGCTCAGAACCCAAATGCCAGGGGTGCCTAGTTTTAATTAAAAAAAAAAAAACAAGGCTCACACAAAGTAATTTTTTTGCATTATGCATTCATGGATAAACAATGTAGTCATCGATGAACCAGTTACACTGAGGAGATGCTTGTAGGAACTGAAGGTGTTTCAGGAGTGTCATACCAATCCTAGCCAGACAGAGCTAATAACTAGCTGTGGAAAAGACTTTCATCAGGATAGACTAGAGGGACTGTCTACTCAACTTAATTGTTTGACATCTTTTGTGATACACCAGCCCCTCCCCCCAGGGCAGCAAATAATCACTTGAAACAGAACTTCAGTTACCAGTCTTTGTTTCCCAAATTCCCAGGCAGGGGCCAAAGCACTCGAGGCGACAGCTTGTGGGAGCAATGAAAGTTCTAGTTACTTGTGGCCACCTATAACTTGGGGTGATAGTATGCAGTTTTTCACAGACATACAAGCTTTGTCTAGAACAGGAAAATCAGTTGCGAGAATGGGTGATAACAGGAAAAGGATCAATTGGGCTATGTCTAGACTGGAGGGATTTGTTGGCAGAAGTTTTTGTAAGAAGATATCTTCCCGCACAACTTCTGTCAACAGATCACAGCTAGCCCACAAGGTGGATTGAAAAAGCGATCTGCTCTGTCGACAGAGTGTGGCCAGATTGCCCTGCCGTTCTATCAGCAAAACAGCCAATGGGAAGCACAGCATACAGGGTTGCCCAGTGTCCTGGAAGCCCTTTCTATCAACAGAAGGCCTCCTGGAATGTGTAGACTGGCTTTTTCTGTAGACAGTGGTGTTCTTCCTTTTGGCGAGTTGGGTACAGGTGTTGACAAAAGTGCTAGGTTCTGTCGACTGACTTTTGACTGAACGCCCTTGGAAATCTGGACGCTCCATGGGTTTTCTCAAAAAAACCCCAGCCATTTCGTTGACAAAATCCTCTAGATATACCCTTGATGATTACATCTTCTGCTCAATGCCTCTGGAGTATATGGCATAGGTTGCTGTCAGAAGATGGGATACTTAGATAACTGACTTTTGGTCTGACCTAGTAGGGCCATTCTCATGCTCTTAAAATGTGCTAGCTAACACATTTTAATGAGTACTCTCTTTAAAAAACACACACATCTAGTGTAGGTTATGTTTAAAATGTGTTGGCTGGTCATGGTTAACCCTCAAACCTCCTACAAGATTGATAGAATAAGGTATCCTTATATATGCTGAATAGTTTCACCTCTGGCATCTTGTTTCTCCTTCTACTCTCTCCCTCTCTTTCTGTGCTAGACTTTGATGGTACAGCCCTAGGCCGTCTTCATGCACTGGTGAAACTCTTATCAGCAAGTTTTTAAGGTCATCTGTGTATCTGAGACAGAACAGCCCATATCCTTTGCCAAGGATTGATAAAAATGTCTGTAATTTATTAAGACACAGAGAAATGTTTTTAAAAAGATATTCTATGTAGAAATAACTAATTTAAAGATATGCCATGTGCATTCACGCAATCATATTTTGTTAGTAGTACAGGCAGAAAAGCATGAATTTTTTACATTTCTTTGAACGTACATAAGAGCAATACTGAGCTTATGTGCTATAGAAGTCATCTAAACCTTTACAATAATTAAATGGAGTTCCAGTGAGCTGGACCCACATACTCTAGCTGAAGCTTCACTTGTTTTATAGCTTTTGTATATCTCAGACAATGATGCTGTCTGTGAGTTTTTAAATATTTTTCCAAATTAAACTTCTATTAAAATTTCACCCCTGAAGCTGAAATACTCTTCCTAATGGCACAAGCATTGGCTTTTACAAATACAGAGCTTCACTATTTCGTGTTGCAGCATGTTCGTGATGCTGCATTGTGAGCTCCTATGTTAAGAGTGAAAAATAACACCCTTGGCAATGAAGAGCAAGAGAGAAAAATAAAGAGAGACAAAAAGATACACTGTCTGGTGGGGAATAAGAAGAGACTTGAACCTGACCAGTTCAACAGAAGTAAGATTATCTTTCTGTGGCTCAAGGGGCTTGTCTACACTACCACCTTCCTTTGAAGGAAGTAAGAAGGGTGTTGGGAGTTTACTGATGAAGTGGTGCGGAACACAGGCAGCACTTCATTAAGCAAATTGCCCCCCTGCCCTGCGGCAACTTCGAAGTTTTAAACTTCGGAGTACTGGCGCACATCTAGCGGCAGCTCACCCACCTGTTGTACTAAGTGCTGGGGCAACTTTGAAGTCCCTTTACTCCTCAAAAAAATTTTGCTTCAACAAATTTGTCAGTCCCTAAGGTGCCACAGGACTTCTCGTTGGTTTTGCAGATACAGACTAACATGGATACCCTTCTGATAGTTCCTTACAGTACAGTTCTAGTCAAAATATGACTCTGAAATGACATCATGAAATTCGATATTTATTGTCTCAATGACTTTTGCTATCAAACTTAGTTGGTTTCCTTCCCTTTTTCCCCAGCAGTTAAATTGGAACATTAGATATTGAGCACATCAGTGAAACGAGTATTTATCCATTATTCCTCTTATGGAAGGGGTAGCTTGTGATGGACTTAGGGCAATTCTGAACATACATAGGAGCACAGTGGGGCTGCTGTTTTAAAGGTAGTAGAGACTAAGGGCCATACAATCATAAGGTTGGAAGGGCTGCAAGGGTCATCCAGTCTAACCCCTTGCCAAGATGCAGGATTAGTTATAGCTAAACCATACAAGAGTTTTTATCTCCCATGAAGAGTAGTGTGCAGAGAAAGAGATCACCTCTTTCCTAAAGTTTCCATACAGGAGTAGCAGGAAGAACTTGATAATAACAATAATCTGGGCTACATCTACACTAGAGAGTTTTGTTGAAACACAAAATGTGTTTTGTTGACTGTCTGTCAACTAAACTTGGCATGTCCGCTGACAGCTTTCTCTCTCTCTGGGATGACGAAGAATGCCTTTGTCAACCGTTTCTGTCAACAAAAATGCCATGTATACACTCCCGGGGACCCTCTGTTGACAGAGAGTTGTATGCGGAGGAAACTCCAAGCTTGATCTCAACTCTGACTATGACAGGGAACTCTGACAGGGAAAAAGGCAGGTAGCACCGAGGCCACTCGGGGAATGACACCTTACTCTTTACCCAGAAAACAGTTGACAGGAAGTCCAAATCAGAGTATATCTATGTAACATACTCATAGTAGCTATGTCTACAAGTGAATGCTACATCGAAATAGCTTATTTCAATGTAACGACATTGAAATAAGCTATTTCGATGAATAACATCTACACATCCTCCAAGGCTGGTGCCGTCGACGTTCAATGTCGACGTTGGACAGCACTACATCGGAGTAGGTGCTGCAGGGGACCGTCTACACACCAAAGCAGCCCACATCGAAATAAGGGTGCCAGGCACAGCTGCAGACAGGGTCACAGGGCGGACTCAACAGCAAGCCACTCCCTGAAAGAGCCCCTCCCAGACACACTTGCACTAAACAGCACAAGATCCACAGAGCCGACAACTGGTTGCAGACCCTGTGCATGCAGCATGGATCCCCAGCTGCAGCAGCAGCAGCAGCCAGAATCCCTGGGCTAAGGGCTGCTGCACACGGTGACCATAGAGCCCCGCAGGGGCTGGAGAGAGCATCTCTCAACCCCTCAGTTGATGGCCACCATGGCGGACCCCGCTATTTTGATGTTGCGGGATGCGGATCATCTACATGTGCCCTACTTCGACGTTCAACGTCGAAGTAGGGTGCTATTCCCATCTCCTCATGAGGATAGCGACTTCGATGTCTCGCCGCCTTATGTCGATTTCAACTTCGAAATAGCTCTCACCACGTGTAGACGTGGCAGGTGCTATTTCGAAGTTGGCGTGGCTACTTCGAAGTAGCCGGCACATGTAGACGCGGCTAGTGTGATATACCAAAGGAACCTTGCTAGCCGGGCCCAGGACTCTGGAGGTGGGCGCAGGTCACTCCAGCTCCTGCCACCCTGGTGGGAGTGGGGAATAACCTTTGTTGCCACCCCACACCAGACCCCCAAGTAATCACCCAAGCCACCCTGGACCTGGTCCATACAACGGTTGAGGGGGCCGCCACAGGGCTGCCCAAAAGGTCAGGTCCTGGGGCAGCCACCCTGAACCATCCTATGGATGGGATTATTCTGTATGCCACTGTTAAAGTCTGTACCAGATTGTATCTACAGATAGATTTAAGATCTAAAGTATATTTCAGTAGCCTAATCTTGAGAGGATGAAACCATAGAAGGTAATAAGGTTTTCATCCATAAGAATTGGTTGAAATATCTTGGTCTAAGGTAAGTTGCAGGTTAGGGAGACATCCTGTCTGTTACTGCTAATCATTAGACTGTAAGTATCATCTGCATGTTGTGCACCATCAGACAATGTCCTCATCAACTATAGATAATGTTATGCTGACATAGTTCTTATTCAGAATAAAAAGCAGTGAAATAGATGAGCACATGAGAAATGTTTCTACTACTGAGCAGAAGAAAAATGAGTTCTATATTAGAACTCATTGAGCTATAGGATTATGTCCCTCCCCTCATCAGGTTAGCCTGTATGACTTCAACACTTAATGGAAAATGGCTATTTACATCTTAACCAAAGCTATCTGTTAAACACTGAACACAGTTCATACAATAAGCATAGTTATACTTGCCCTCGGTGGGGAGAGAATGGGTTAAGAGCAATTTAGAAAACCTAGATGCACACAAATCCATGAGTCCAGATTTAATGCATCCTAGGGTACTGAGCGAATTGGCAGATATCATTGCAGAGCCTTTGGCTATTATGTTTGAAAACTCGTGGAGATCAGGAGAGGTCCCAGATGATTGGAAAAAGGCAAATGTAGTGTTCATCTTTAAAAAAAGGAAAGAAGGACAATCCAGGGAACTATAGACCAGTCAGCCTCACCTCAGTCCCTGGAAAAATCATGGAGTGAATCCCCAAGGAATCCATTTTGGTGCACCTGCAAGAGGAGACAGTGATCAAGAGCAGTCAACATGGATTCGCCAAGGGCAAGTCATGCCTGGCCAACCTGATTAGCTTCTATGATGAGGTAAGTGGCTCTATGGACAAAGTGAAGTCAATGGATATGATATACTTTGACTTTAGCAAAGCTTTTGATACAGTCTCCCACAATATTTTTGCCCATAAGTTAAGGAAGTACTGATTGGATCCATGGACTGTAAGATGGATAGAAAACTAGACTGACAGATGGGCCCAACAGGTAGTGATCAATGGCTCAGTGTCTGGTTGGTGGTCGGTTCCAAGTGGAGTGCCCCAGGGAGCAGTTCTAGGGCCAGTACCATTCAACATCTTTATTAATGACCTGGATCAGGGGATGTATTGCACCGTCCTCAAATTTGCAGATGACATTAAGGTGGGGGGGGTCAGGTAGATACACTGGAGGGTAGGTATAGGTTCCAGAGTGACCTAGAGAAATTGGAGGATTGGGCCAAAACAAATTTGATGGGGTTCAACAAGGACAAGTGCAGAGTCCTGCACTTGGGATGGACGAATCCCAAGCGCTGTTACAGGCTGGGGACTGACAGGCTAAATAGCAGTGCAGCAGAAAAGGACTTGGGGATTACAGTGGGCTGGATGTTGGTGTGCCCTTGTAGCCAAGAAGGCTAATGGCATATTGGGGTGCATTAGGAGAAGCATTTCCAGCAGATCTAGAGGAGTTATTATGCCCCTCTATGTGGCTCTGGTGAGGCATCTGGAGTATTGCATCAAGTTCTGGGGTCCCCAGTATAGAAAGGATGTGGATGCATTGGGGAGGGTTCAGTGGAGGGCAATTAAAATGATTAGGGGGCTTGAGCACATGACCTGTGAGGAGAAGCTGAGAAATTTTGGCTTGTTTAGTTTGCAGAAGAGAAGAGTGAGGGGCAATTTGATAGCAGTCTTCAACTTTCTGAAAGAGGATGGAGTGAGACTGTTCTCAATGGTGACAGGTGGCAGGACAAGGAGCAATGGTCTGAAGTTACAGAGGGAAAGGTGTAGGATGGATATTGGGAAAAACTATTTTACCAGGAGTGTGGTGAAGGACTGGAATGCATTATCAAGAGAGGTGGTGGAATCTCCATCCCTACAGATTTTTAAGTCCCTGCTTGATATAGTCATGGCTGGGATGATTTAGATGGTGTTGATCTTGCTATAGGCATGGGGATGGACTAGATGATCTCCTGAGCTCCCTTCCAGCCCTAGAATTCTATGGTTCTATGATTCCATCTTTCAGCGGTTTGGTGTTTATTTGTAAATGTCTGTAATGGAAGATAATGCATGCAGTGGCACTCTTCCTTACCCTCATTCCTGGATTTGTTGTTTCTTGGCTTTAGAGTTGCTTACAGTTTGGAAATGATTGTCCTGAGTAGTTTCCTGTCACTGTACCTAGTTTCAAAGTTTTCAATTTCATTTCAGATTTTTTTTGCCTTAAACCTATTTCTGGACTTTTGTGTACAAGATGTGAATAGAACACAGAACTTGTTTAATTCACCTTTTAAAGAACTCATACCCCTGGTATTTGATTTCCCTCTTCCTACAGTTACCTAGTTAACAGGAATGATGCCATCTTTATGCATCAGCTAAGACCTGTTGCATGAATCATTCTGCATTTTTCTTTGAATTTTGGTGCTTTCTATTGGACACGTAAAAGCCTTTAGGTCGCAAGCTCTTCAAGGCAGAGATAATGTTTTATACACCACAAATTAGCTACTTTATGTACTTTCTATAGATCTCTACACCTCATTATTTCTAGTAGTGGGATATATTTGTTCTTTCAGCAGTCTGCCAGCACAGTACAGGAGAGGCAGAGTTCACTTTAACAAACAGTATGTTCAGTCCTACCCTCAGAAATGTGGTGCAACTACCATGAACATCAGTAATTGCATAGCCAGGATTAAATTATACCTTTTTCTACATGATTGGGCTAGTGTATAGAGGGCTGGCATAATCGTCAGTGCTCTGATGCTCAAGGGTGAAGAACTAGCTAATGCAAACATAGTGCTGCCTCTTGCCAAATGGTGCATTTCTGGGTTTGGCATTGGATGAAACTTTTACTCCACTCTCTGTGTCAAAGGATAACCTTGACAAGTAAAGGGCTCATTATACCTGTTTTAAAACTGTAACAAGAGCTCTCCCTCATTATGCTTTTTGCAATGCCTGGAAAGCTTAATTCTAGTGCACAGTAGCCCCTGGTGTTGCAGCAGCATTCTATTTATCTTTCTCAAGTGCAGCCAGCCTGAGGACAGTCCTAACTTATCTCAGAGTTGGGGTCTAAAACTCAGGTCCAGATCCTTTTTCTTATTCCAAAATCAAGGCAGTGCCTTGTAGTAGGAAGGTTTTATTTATACAGGTTGACTACCTCTAGTCCAGCACACTCTCATTAGGCAACATCCATAATCCATCATGATTTTAGTTAGTCGGATGACCGCTTATCATGAGTGTGGCCCAGTTTCCTCTGGTTCCATAAAGTTTGTTTACAATCACCAGTCCTGGTTCTCAGAGTTCAGCGCTGTTATTTAGCTGTAATGTACCCCTAAATGTCTTGTAAGAGCACAATAAGCAGTGGACATGTTGGTAGTGCTGCTAGACAATGATGATTTCCCATAGTCCGGCAAACTCTCTCATTCAGTGCCCGTCAGGTCCTGAGGGTTCTGGACTAGAGAGGTTCAAATCATACTAACATTCTTATCTTAACTATCTTTGTCAAGGTTTAGTCAAAGAGAGAGCCAATTTCTTCGTACAACAACACTCATTTGTCTAGGAGAATGTGGTCATTGTTCTCTACTGACTTCAAACTGGAGATTAGAGTCCCCACTAGAATGGACCAGATAAACAAACATTCTGACCTTTTCAAAATGCAAAGATCAAAGCCATATTTGCCTGTGAAATTCCACTTTTCAAATAGACAAAAATGAAACAAAATATATGCAGAAATACAAAGAGAAGGGAGCATGAAAGGGTATCCCAAATTAGTGTCTTCTCTCTCTACCATAACTTGTTTAATTTTGCATGTCAAGAGATTTACAGGAAGGAATAGAAAGAGCCTGCCAAACAAACAGCCACTCCTGAGTACAATATGAGAGGAGTTTGAAGACAATTAGACAGTGCACCACAAACTAGATGCCTGTGACTTCGGTTCTGAGTCAGCACAAGTATGACAGGAAAGTTAATTGCTAAAAATTTTCAGAGATTCTGGATCGCATCTCAAAGAATATATCTTTTCTATTTTGGTCACTGAAATCTTTTTATAATTCATAGGTCAAGCGCTCAGCGTTCAGTCCAATGTTCTTGTTATTGATCTTAGAAAAATCATGCCAATTAGCTAGAAACTGTGTGGAAGAATATTTTAATACATTTTAACTTTAGCATCCATGCCCACGAGCAGGAAGGCAAATCTCAAAACCACCAGAAGCAAGGGTAGATCAAGGTCAGCATTCACAATTACTCTTTTAAAAGGACTGCAGAATTTGTATCCAGCAATCCTTAACTAAAGGACAATCATTTATTACGGAGGGAAAACAACTTAGGATATCACCAAAAGATAGCTGTGTAGGGAACATAAAGAATGGTGACTATCACATAAGGGCAGACCGAGATATAAAAAAAGTTTCCTTGGATGTTTTGTCACCTACTCTTCATTATATAGATATATCTGGGACTCTAGTCAACACAGCATTACTAAACTAGTGTAACTCTTCAAGCCTCAGAGTGGCAAATTAATGTAAAAATGAAGCAACTGTTGAATCAGATACCTGAATCTCTCTCTCTCTCTCTTCTGGATTTCTCTACTACACTGAACTTCTTAGTTTCAGTTATGAGGGAGTCAGTGGCATGCTATCTCTATTAATCTCACCTCATCTGAGATGTTGGATTTAGTTTGGAGAAACTGACACAAATGTGCAAGCTTATGCCGCGTTATTTGAAACTTGGTTAGGTAACTTGAGAACACACATGATATTCTAGTTTCCCTTTATCAGGCTGTGATCTTGTAAACAACTCTATCTGCTAATCTTATATGGTGCCCATCACTGTATTATCAGAACATCTCAAACTGGTTAATATATGTATCACTTCAGTGAGCCAGAGAAAGATTGTATTGCTATTTTACAGATGGACCAATCAGGCACAGAGATGCTAAATGACTTTCCCAAGGTTACACAGGATGTCGGTGCATGACCAGGAACTTGCAACCAGGTTGCCCAAATCCTAGATTAGTGGCCTAACTGGACCATCCTTCCTCTTATGAATCACTCTATTGAAATCAGTAGGGTTGTTTGCAAATAGAAAGTTAAGTGTGTCCTGTTTGCAGTACTAGAAGCCAAATTTTAGTTTTAATTTAATTTTATTTTATTTTTTGTGACTCCTGAACTGCCTGGTTTGTCCAAACCACAGGTCAGTCCTTAATTTTTCAAAATTATTTCCCCTCTCTTATAATCTCTGTTCTTTAGCAAAATTCTCTGGCAAAATTAATTCCACTAACACTGGACTTAAGTGATCCTAGCCCTCTAGGTGGGGTGAGTTTCACTCTGTTGTTACATAGAAAATATTTCAGTTAAAAGTAAAATGTTTCTATTGCTATTTTAACAGCCTCATTGTAGAGGAAACTGAAAATCTGGAGACTAATAAAGTGCCTGTATTCCACCTATCCTGCTTTCAATATATCTAAACACATTTTCTGTTTGGTTTACCTCTGTGCATTGGACAGGTAGTTTTATTTACCATTTTCACTGACATTTTTGTTGTTTTCCTAAATAGTTCACCATTTTATTTATTTTAAGTTTTACTTGCTTATGTATTTTATTAAAAACACAGTAATTTAGTTAGTAGTTCAGATTGCTCTTTCCCAAATTCATTACCCTCTATTCTGTTGCATTGATTTAATCTGTCATTATATTGCCTAATCATCTAGCTTTGTGAGATCACTCTGGAATTCTCTAGTTTTCTCTAGTTTTGACCAACATAAATAACTAAGTCATTTCACCTGTTGGATTCCTTCATGTAATTTAGTAACATATTTTGGGAAAATATTAAATCTAGACTTAAACATTAGAATAAATTGCCGAGGGATATGGTATCCTCTCCATCATGGAAAGTCTTTAATTAATAGATCTTGTTTAAAAATGTTTTAAGAACAAATTAGAAGTTGTTGCTATTTTGCATAAGCTCGGGAAAATACCACAGCCAGAGTTCATAACCAATCCTCAAATAACTGTCCCAGCTTAAATGGATTGAGCAGTGTCCTTTGCCTGTCAGGCTCACCAGTCCAATACTGTAAAGAGCCAATCCACACACTCAAACTTTCTGTGTACCCTCCTTTCAAATGCCACACTTACAACTTGGTCCAGTCCATGCAGTTCCTGAAACATCACCCTGCTGCATTCCTTCAATGAACCTAAGGCAATGCCACATTTACGCTGGTCTGGAGTTCCGCTTGCTCCATGCCAGCTGCCCCACTGGCTGGCTGCCTGTCACTCCTGCCGGCCATCCGCTGCTTCTCCTACCGGCTGGCCACCAGTCACTCCTGCCATCTGTCTGCTGCTCCCCTACTGGCCAGCCACTGGTTGCACCTGCTGTTCATCTGCTGCTCCTCTTATCGGCCATCCACCAGTCACCCACTGCTGTCCTGTGGGTTTTGCCTTAGGCAAAACCCTGTGATTCCAGCTCATAGAGGAATTCAGCTCTGGGCCTAGTCACAGCACCTCAGTAGCCACCAAGGTGGAGTCTCACAGAATAATTATAGACCCATTTTTAGGTCTACCTTTAAACAGTGGAGGGAGAACTAATCAAACCAGTCTCACAGTTGTATACCCTAAAGGCTTCCAGCAAGCTGGTTCAACCACTGTGCCTCCCCACTTTTCACCCTCACAATACTTTGAGATGGGGAGCCCTCTGCAATACATATCTTACACAGTTGTGATGACTGCCCTGTAACCCCACAAACTGAGACTCCACAATTATTACACTGGGTGATAGTATTAATTGTGACTTTACACCAACTGTAGTAATAGTAGTAGGCATCCTTCAGTCTGCATAGACTATGGATCGCGCCCTTTAAAGTTTCAATTGAGGACTTCATTTACAGCGTCTGTTGTGACTATAAAGACCCACACAAGAGTGACAGTCCTTGCTGCATCTCTTGCAGATGTAGTGGGTGTCTGGCAAGTCCTTATTGTGCTTTCTGTGCGCTCGCTTCTCCTCTGCTAGCTGTCTGATCTTCAACTCACCCTTCCGAAGGCCCTTGTGTAATCCCTGCCTCCATCAGGTGCAGTTGTCTGCTAGATCTTCCCAGTTGTCCAGGGCAATGTCTATCTCTCTGAGGTCTTTCTTGCAGACATCTTTGTAACGCAACTGGGGGCGTCCGGGAGGTCTTTTGCCAGAGGCTAGCTCACCATACAGGATGTCTTTTGGAATCCTTCCATCATTCATCCTGTGGACGTGGCCAAGCCAGCGGAGTCGACGCTGCCTGAGGAGGGTGTGCATGGTTGGGATTCCAGCTTGCAACATGTTGTTTACAATAGACAAAACCACATTGCTTTGCCTGCTCCCATTGTCAAGCTTTATTTACAAGTCATTACATATGCACACCTTTGCATTTTTATGCAAATAATCTCTGAAGAACACATTCCCCAACTCCTTCAGCAGTATTGGGCTCCTGCTGGCACATTCCTTATACTCTGAGTGTGCGTCTACACTTGCCGGCTACTTCGAAGTAGCCAGCACAACATCGAAATAGCACATGTCGCATCTACACTTGCCATGTGCTATTTTGACGTTGAAATCGACATTAGGCGGTGAGACATTGAAATCACTATTCTCATCCGAAGATGGGAATAGCGCCCTACTTCGACTTTCAACGTCAAAGTAGGGTGTGTGTAGACAGTCCGTGTCCCGCTACTTCAAAATAGTGGGGTCCTCCATGGCAGCCATCAGCTGAGGGGTTGAGAGACGCTCTGTCCAGCCCCTGTGGGGCTCTGTGGTCACCGTGTGCAGCAGCCCTTAGCCCAGGCTGTTGCAGCTGAGGGTCCATGCTGCGTGCGCAGGGTCTGCAACTGGTTGTTGGCTCTGTGGATCTCGTGCTGTGCAGGCCAAGTGAGTCTGGGAGGGGCTCTTTAAGGGAGCGGCTTGGGGCTTTGCTGGCCCCTTATTTCAATGGGGAGCACTTGTGTGTGTGGATGCTCCTCATTTCCTTCCGGAGTGGCTCCTTTCGACGTTCTTCGTCGCTACTTTGATGTTGAACGTTGATGGCACCGGCCCTGGAGGACATGTAGATGATACGTGTCGAAGTAGCCTATTTCGATGTTCTTACTTCGAAATAGGCTACTTCGATGTAGTGTGCTAGTGTAGACATAGTCTGAATGTTCCCCTGTGCCTCCTGAATTTAAACTCTTATTCCATGTGCCATCTTCTCATTCAAACAGCCAGACGCCATAAATCTTATGGTCTAGAAAATAGTTATTACTGTAATGAGTCAATAATGATCACTCTGAGGTTGCATGTATTAGCTATCAGGAAAAACATTTAACCAATTTTTTTCAGTGAGACTGCTGCTGTGACACCAAGTTCACAATGGTTCAGAAGCATAAACTTTGCCAATATACACGCTGAAGCTACATCATTACATAGTGGTGATAAAGCATTTAGGGGATGGTTTTAAATGATGATGATCATCTTCTCTTACTTCATTCAACACATTCATTAGAATTATTATCCTTCCATTAAGCAGCACAGTTTCTGAAACAAAATGATAAAGATTCGTTTAAGCATTAAAATTTTGGAAAGGTGCCATATGACAGAATTGGAAGCAAAATCCCACACCTACTGATAATTTATTGATAAGAAGTATTTAAAGGGGATTATTAAAACATCTATTTTTTTCCTACTAGATGTATGAGGAGCTTTTAAATTGGGGCATATTAATGCAGACACACCATATTTTATTTAAGGAATTTAAGGGGGATACTTAAAAGGGGATTGCATTTGATTGTGTTTCATTTTTATCCTGGCATTAATAGTTAGTAAATGAAAATTAGCAAATGTAATCTAGCATATAGATACAAACTGCTTGCCTGGAACTGGCAGGGTCACTGCTGTCCAGAGTGCCACTCACTTCTACTTCCCCTACAAATTCTCCCCTCTTTGTGAGCAGCAGGTCAAGAGGAGCATAGCCTTTATTTGGTTCCTTCAGCACTTGCACCCAGAAGTGGTCCTCAACATTCTTCAAAAACTTCCTGAATTGTCTATGCAATGAAGAAGTGGTCTCCCAGCAGACATCAGGGTGATTGAATTGCCCCATGAAAACCAGCACTTGTGATCTGGAAACTTCTATAAGATGTCCTAAGAAAGCTTCATCTACCTCAGCCTCCTGGTCTGGTGGTCTATAGCAGACACCTACCATGACATCATCCTTGCTGTTCTTGCCTCTAATCTTAACTCTCAACATGTTTTTCTTCAGTTTTATATTGAAGGTCTGAGCAATTATACTTCTCTCTTATAGACACTGGAAGTCCTCCACCTTTTTTTCTCCTGCCTCTTCTTTCTGAATAGTTTATGCCCATTCATGGCAATGCTCCTGTCATGTGAGGTTCCCCAACAAGTCTCTGTTATTTCACACACATCATCACTCCTGGACTTTACCACGACTTCCAGTTCTTCCTGTGTGTTTCCCAGGTTTCTTCCATTCATATACAGGCATTTAAGACAATTAGACAATTCCCCTGTTTTCTCAGTATGAATCAGGAGGTCTCCCCTTTTGCACCCTCCTTCTTGTGTCTTGGGAGGTGGAGCCTTTCTCCTCCTAGCAATCCTTGTTCCTGGAACAGCATACCATGGGCAGAGAATCCAAAGTCCTTTCTCTGACATCATCTGAGCAGCCACGTATTTACCTCCCCATGTTAGTTTTTCACACTTTATCTGTTACAAGACTGTCTTAAGTGGTAGGCTACATGCCACAGTACTATTTTTGCAATTTCACATTTGAGTTCCTGCATTACTTCTGGGTGAATATCATCTGGTCATGGTGATTAATTACTGTTGAATTGTCAATTTGTTCCTCAACCTCTCGTGATTCTCATGAGAGAAAGAAAGCAACAGCAGCAGCCACACCAACAGAGACAGGACAATTCCCTTGCTCCCACTGTGAATGCCCATGCCGTTCAAAGCTTGGACTCCTCAGCCACATGTGAGTCCACAACCGATGAGCCTGTG
This sequence comes from Carettochelys insculpta, assembly GCF_033958435.1. Taxonomy (NCBI): domain Eukaryota; kingdom Metazoa; phylum Chordata; order Testudines; family Carettochelyidae; genus Carettochelys; species Carettochelys insculpta. The sequence continues at coordinate 100,049,263 of NC_134141.1, forward strand.
CAAGCTCAAGATGTCATCATTGGACATGATGGACTACCTACATACATACATCCTCAACCTCTTCCCCAGTGTGGATGATACTGACTGCTCCTAAGTACTATTGCTGACAAATCAGCTCAACATCCTGTATTCAACTGCAGTCAGACACACTGAATCCACTATGCCTGGGTGTCTTCTGCTGTCACTCTGCTGTCTTCACCTGTGTGACTTCATCTGTGCAAGGGTATGAGTGCAGGGAGGTATGAGCATGTGTGGGTGTTTGCTTGAAAGCTAGTTCCCCCTTTTCCTTTAATCTAATAGTAGCATTTAATAAAATACACATGAATGTAACCCTGCAGTAGTCTTCCTAGTTTAAAAATAAGATAATGAGAAAGTGCTACGGTCAGAGCTGGCCAAGATAGAGATCCAAAAGCTGAAAACAGCAGCGGTGACCAGAGAGCTGGAAATAGCAGGGAGAGCCAAAGAGCGAGAGGCAGAGGCAAAAGCCAAGGAAAGGGAGGTGCTACAAAGCAGGAGGAAGACAAGTGAATGAAGGTAGCAGCAGCACCTCCCGCCCCCCACAAAATAAGGGGAAATGGAAAAGGCAGTATGAGCTAAAAAAGCTGAAAATGCAGGGCCAGAACCCTCAATGCAAGGGTACCCTTTCTTGGGGATCACATGGTTGGCACAACCTATGCCCATTGTACAGGGAGACAAATTGCATTGAAGTATATTTGATCACATTTGAAAGGATGTGAGGATACACAAAAATCCCTAATGTCTTACACCTGACATTGTCTGGTAAAGCTATCTAGGTGGTCAATGATACAGTGTTTAAAGGGTCTGTATTAAAAAGGTTTCATAGATCAGTCCTGGAAGGCACCTTTTGACAAGGTAGAAAGGGTTAATGGTTTTACACCACAGCACTTCATACAGTGCATTTAAAGAGGTAAAATGTGTATCACAGCCATGAAACCTTTGTGAATATGATATAAATACAGCAAGGCTTTTAAGACATTCTGACCGATTGATTCAATGACTGAATGCTAGAGTGACACACTAGTAGAAAGCACTTACTTTTTTAAAGGGTTAACCCTGACTGAAAAGACAGATTACCGCTATGTTGGAAAGTTACCAGCAGGCCAGGGTTGGCTTGGCTTTGTGGTCCATAAAATTAACCCTGAAGGACTGCCACTCGCACCCAGCAGAGACCATCTGAACATGGACAAATGCTGGAGTACATATGTAAGGAGGAAGCAAACATCTTGAAAATGGGGATAGTCCCTGGGCTTTTCCAGTTGTTATGGGTCCCAAAGAGGATGGGACCATAAAGTGTTGTGTTGAATATACTATGCCCAAAATTGGTGACAGGTTAGACACCTTAGGCAAGGCAAAGTACCCAAATACTCTGGAATTGTCAGGAGGGTTAAGCACTGGAATAAATTGCCTAAGGAGGTTGTGGAGTCTCCATCATTGGTGATATTTAAGAGCAGGTTAGATAAAGATCTGTCAGGGATGATCCAGATGGTGCCTGGTCCTGAGGGGAGTGCAGGGCACTGGACTCGATGTCCTTCCAAGGTGCCTTCTAGTTCTGATATTCTGTGATTCATTGACACCTTAATCTGATAGACCTTAGCAGGTTTGCCACTTGAATAGCTCCTGAGTGAAGCTGAGAATGGGAACCATATGCAGCTGGGTCCTGTTGCTAGTTCTGTGCTCATTCATAAATTGAAACAACCTGGGGCATGATCTAAATCAAAAATTATGTCTATGGTCCCATTGGGGCTCCACATTCCCTGGAGATATCTACAGCTGTCACACTCTTGCCATGCAGGGGTATGCAATAGAAGGGAAGCCTACAAGCCAGCAGTGTTTGGCTTTAAGCCTGCTGTGAGGTGGGGCGGGGAGGATCCTTAGCAGGAGATTTTCAGATGAGCAGAGTAGACTATCTGGCCAAATACATAGAGACAGGGAGAGGAATGTGCAGTCACTTGCCTCATTTTAAATGTCACCAGTATCCATTATGCATTCTCCCATTGTTTTGTGATTTATTTTGCTCCACTGATTTAATTTATTTCATCATTATGCCAGGTGTACAGGTCTGCCTTTCTGTTGTTGAGAGGCAGAAGTCGTGGGATATTAACTGTGTATTTTCCTCCTGTTAAACGTCAGCAGAGGGCATGAGAGTTAGATGGGATACAAGTCTGCCAAAAGGGTTAAAAAAAAATCCTCATTATTGTGGGAAGAGATAATCACATTAGGGAAGTTTCATAACCACGAAAATTAATTATCTGGAGGCCTTTGTGGGGGTTATTCTTCTAAACAGAGAAGCTAGATGAATAAAGCAAAGAATTTGAAAGATTTTTGCCATCACATTGAGCACATATGTGCAAACTCTAAACAATAATTTATATAACATTGATGAAAAATGTCCCATTGCCCTAATTATGCCTCCAAGCAGCTATTGGTTAATTAAAGATGGTAAAATAAAGATATACGTGTAAGCATTCAAAATTTATTTGTGATGTTTACAATATATATGCTATGTAAAAATCACAAATAAAATATGAATTCATATAGGTACAACTTTATTCTACCATCTTTATATATATTTATATACGATGATTAAATTCCAGTTACATCTATATCAATATCGCTATAGATATATAATTGGAATCTAATTATAGTGAAGGGGAATTAACTTTCCTGACTTCATCATCATCAACAACCGTGGGCTCAGTGCCTGCTGGTGTCTGATGCCTCTCTCACTATTTCCTTCTATCCTTCTATGTCCAATGCGGAGCGTTTTAGTTTCTGTATTCCAGCTCTGCAACAATCTACTACATCGTCTACCCATTTTCTGTGGGGTCTGCCTCTCCTATTCAAAATGTCCATTATGCCAAATACCAGGGTCTTGATTTTTTTAGTTTATTATTCATTCAGCAGACATGCCTGAACAGCTGTAACTTCTATTGTATAACCTTCTGCAGTAGGTTCTCTTTCAGTTGTATTTTCCATATGATTCCTCCTTGGTGACCTTCTGCATCCATCCTGTTCTCAGATTCTTTCTATAACAGCACCTATCAAATGCCAATATCCTTCTCTTTGAATCTTTTGTTACCACCCATGACTCACATCTCTACAACATGCTGCTGAATATACACATTTTCAAGATGCTCAGCTTTGTTCCTAAGCTAATTGCTTTGCTTTTCCCGATCTTACCCATCGCCTTCAAACTCCCTCGTGCTTTCACTATTCTAGTCACTATTTCCTTCTTACAGTCTAGACCATATATTATGCTGCTCCCCAGATGTGTGAACTTCTCTGTATTCTCTAGTTCGATCCCATCTACACTGATCTTCCTTCCTGTTTTCTCATCTCCAAATACCATTGTTTTTGTTTTATCAATGTTCAGAATCAATCCATACTGCCTTTCTCATTTACTACCTGCACAGTTCTTGCTAGCTTCTCTTCATCTTCTTCTATAATAACTATGTCATCTGTGAAACTCAAGTTGTTAATTCTCATCCCCTTTGCCTCTTTGGCTGGAAGTAAGGGCACTTCAAAGTTGTGCAGGTACTTCAAAGTGCTCACGGCTACACGGCCTGCGGGCACTTCGAAGTTTGCAACTTCAAAGTTGTTGCAGTGAGAATTAGCCTAATAAGGTGCTGCATATTCATCACAGCACCTCATTATTATTCCCCGCTCGGGTTGATTACCATGCCCCCTTCGAAGAAGGGGACAAGTGTAGACACAGACAAAGTGTTGTGTATTATAGTCAGTATCCCTACCTAGTTCTCTTTTTATTATCTCTTGCCCTTTGGAGAAGCCCACATGTATTTCTAGAAGTGGAGTTAGGCCACTGAGTTATTATCTTTTTCCATCCAAACAGAATAAAGGTGTTTGGTCTAGTGAGCACTTTTTAACAGGACAGGGGTATCTTCTAATTAGTTATTATGGAGTTGGCATTTTCCCACCCAGGATTTCAGCTCAATGGGCACTATATCACTTGGTAAACAAGCCAATTCTAAGGTCAGAACTTGAACAAAGATAAGAAAGCTTGTTCTGTTTGCCATTTAGCTCAATTTAAGTTCAGCCTTCTGCCAGTAGCCAATAATTTCCAGAATTCTGGGTATACTCCAAGAGTTACTAGGGCTCCTTGCCCAGGAGCAAACATTAGTTCACATGACCATTCCCACCTGTGGACAGAAAATAATCTTTACAGCTAGCACAGCAAGTGAGCCTTGCTGTTGCTAACAATTTAGACAGCCAGATAAACCATGGGAACCAAACTCTTGCCAGAGATCAAAAGAGGTATAAGTCTTGATTCTCTCATTCCTGTAAGAAACCAGATCTTTGTCTTGGTGTCTGGTGAGTAGTCAACACACATTCAGATGTAGAAAAACAAAAAAACAGTCAAGTAGCACTTTAAAGACTAACAAAATAATTTATTAGGTGAGCTTTCGTGGGACAGACCCACTTCTTCAAAACATAGCCATACGAGAACAGACTCAATATTTAAGGCACAGAGAACCAAAAACAGTAATCAAGGTGGACAAATCAGAAAAAAATTATCAAGGTGAGCAAATCAGAGAATGGGGGTGAAGGGGAGCCAAGAATTAGATTAAGCCAAGCATGCAAATGAGCCCCTCTAGTGACTCAGAAAATTCCCATCCTGGTTCAAACCACGTGTTAATGTGTCGAATTTGAATATAAAAGAGAGTTCAGCAGCCTCTCTTTCCAAAGTAGTGTGAAAATTCCTCTTCAGTAGCATGCAAACTCTTAAGTCATTAACAGAATGGCCCGCTCCATTAAAATGCTGGCTAACAGGTTTGTGGATCAGGAATGTTTTTATGTCTGTTTTGTGCCCATTAACTCTTTGTCTAAGAGAGTTTGAAATCTGTCCAATACACCAAGCATTTGGGCATTGTTGGCACATGATGGCATATGTGATGTTAGCTGAGGAACACGAGAATGTGCCCAGTATCAGAGGGGTAGCCGGGTTAGTCTGGATCTGTAACAGCAATGAAGGGTCCTGTGGCACCTTATAGACTAACAGAAAAGTTTTGAGCATGAATCTGTGCTCACAAAAGCTCATGCTCAAAACTTTTCTGTTAGTGTATAAAGTGCCACAGGACCCTTCGTTGCTGAGAATGTGCCCGTGATTCTGTGAATAATCTGGTTAGATCCAGTGATGGTATCTCCAGAAAAGATGTAAGTTATCTTCGCTTGCTGGCTATGTGTCCAGACACATCATACTAGTCAGACTTCCCTTTTCACTCACACAAATAACAAAGACAGATCCTTTTAACTGTTAATGGGTCAGCTCCTGGTGTACTTATTCTGGCAAAACTCCCACAAAATTCAACAGTTTGGGTGTATAGGGTTTTAAGATAATACTTATCATGGGTGGTCCAAGACTGTCAGCTGGCTAGCAGAAGACTAAGCAGATTATCTCCAAGCCTTCTGGAGTGAGGTGATAAACTAGAGAGGAAACGTAGTTTACATATTGTGTATTCTCTATCATAGCATGATGTGAAGTGGGCTCTAAACCTTTCTACATCCTTTCCACATTCAGCGATTCTCACATACCATATATCTTAATGGCTGCGTCTACACGTGCACGCTACTTCGAAGTAGCGGCAGTAACTTCGAAATAGCGCCCGTCACGTCTACACGTGTTGGGCGCTATTTCGAAGTTGAAATCGACGTTAGGCGGCGAGACGTCGAAGTCGCTAACCCCATGAGGGGATGGGAATAGCGCCCTACTTCGACGTTCAACATCGAAGTAGGGACGTGTAGACGATCCGCGTCCCGCAACATCGAAATAGCGGGGTCCTCCATGGCGGCCATCAGCTGGGGGGTTGAGAGATACTCTCTCTCCAGCCCTTGCGGGGCTCTGTGGTCACCGTGGGCAGCAGCCCTTAGCCCAGGGCTTCTGGCTGCTGCTGCTGCAGCTGGGGGTCCGTGCTGCATATACAGGGTCTGCAACTAGTTGTTGGCTCTGTGTATCTTGCACTGTTTAATGAAAGTGTGTCTGGGAGGGGCCCTTTAAGGGAGCGACTTGCTGTTGAGTCCGCCCCGTGACCCTGTCTGCAGCTGTGCCTGGCTCCCTTATTTCGATGTGTGCTACTTTGGCGTGTAGACGTTCCCTCGCTGTGCCTATTTCGATGTTGGGCTGAGCAACGTCGAAGTTGAACATCGACGTTGCCAGCCCTGGAGGACGTGTAGACGTTATTCATCGAAATAGCCTATTTCGATGTCGCAACATCGAAATAAGCTATTTCGAAGTTGGGTGCACGTGTAGACGTAGCCAATGTGACAAAGGAAGTTTTTATTGGAAATATAACTGTTGTGGGATTTTTCAAAATATTCTCTTTTATTCAGTCTAAGCTGTTTGGTGAGCATGTGAGGAAATGTCTTGTAGTTTACTGATCCCCCTGGGCTCCTTGGGGGCACTTCTGTTACTAGTTCGTTTTTATTTTAAGTGAAATCTGTATAGAAGTATAGGGCTAGTTCCACAAAGGGGCTTAAGCTTTGCATTACTCATTTTTTTTGCACTTTGCCATCCAGTATAATCCTGAATCCTGAATTAGACACCCAGGTTCCCTATAACAGTATATGGAGAGATCCCGTTCTTCAAGTTGTTGCTTATCTTCTGGCCAGAAGGAGATACCTATCTCCACTCAGGAGTCATAGCTTTGAACCCTCTCCTGGAGGTAGGTGATCTAAGGGAACTCTTGGAAAAAAAATCAGGGTTGGTGGCAGAGCCTGCGAGACACACTGCATTAGCTCTAACAGATAACTTACCTTGAATGGAGACCTGTTTTGAAATCCCTGCTCTGCCTGATTTCAATAGGAAACATGAGTCTCCCATGCAGCAGGTGAATTCAATAACCTCTCATCTATAGAATTAATCTCTTTTTTAACCTTTGGCCTAATGAGGATTTTATTATTTATACAAACTGAAGCAGCAATTTATACAAACTAGAGACTCTGACTCCAGAATTCATGATAGCTTGGGGGTTAGGCACTTATCTACAGTAAAGAGACTTGGTTTCAAGTAATGGTTTCAAATCAGGCTTAATAAAGGTTTAAAAACGGGTCTTATACCTCCTTAGTTGGTCCAGATACACTATTTAAGCTGCCAAGAGATACAGCAAGTTGTCTCTGCAACAGGGTAAATTCCTTGCCGTCTGCTACATTGGATCTTACTGTCTCTCCTGATCTCCTGAGCTCTGCCTTCCTGACTAACACCTATTTCCCTGCCTTGCTCCTGATCCCTCCCCCCATTTCTAAGTCCATCTCCAGCTCTGACCTTTGCTTTGACCCTGGATTCTAACTCTTTTTCCAAACACTAGATTTGATCACCCAAGTCCCAGTCATCATAGTTGTGATGAGTCAAGCACCCTAACAAATAATACTTGAAAAGCAGCCTTTGATATAACAACTACATTAAAAAAAATCAACTGTGCTTAACAGCTATGTGTATTTTAAAGCATGTGTGAGTAGCATTTGGAACTCAATTGTTGCATAAGTATAATAGTACCATGTGGGTAGTTGTATGAAATGCATAAAGCTATTACAGAATCCAAAAAAGAGATTGATCAGTTCTTACCAAGAATTGTTTCCCTGAAACATTTAAGAAAAATCAAACAAAACTTATTTTAACTTTGCTCTGGGACTTTTTTATGGAGTGCAAGACCCTTCATTTTATCTACAGAATACTTCTGTATAAAGGCTGTGTATAAAAATGATTTTAATATGTGCTTTCTTACCCTGACTATCAAACAATACTGTCACAGTTTTACATTCACCATGTTCACACTTGTAACTGAGGAACTTGCAAAGAGCAAGTCTTTTCATTCTCAGAATATTAGACTTACACCATGTGCATCTCCAAGAATATTTAACAGGCATTTGCAGGGCTTCTGTTAGAGGACATTAGCTATTTCACAGCATAATCCATGGTGAAGAAACAAGATTATCGGCTCTTTAACAAATGCAACATCCTTTCCCTGGAGAGCCCTACTTAAAGGCAGTTATACGGGGTCTTTTTGGAGAAAGATTCTGCTTTATCCAATTTGCTAGTTAGCGCAGGGAAACTTAAGGTGGTCAAGTCACTTTTGCAAATTATGCTCCAACTCCTGCCCTCCCTCACCTTCCACTTTTAACTCACATTTCCATAAGGAAGATTTTGCTCTGTTTGCCCACAAAGTGGGAAGTGGACAACCTCTTAGCCCTCAGATATCCTGCCCTACATCAGTAAAGTCGTTGTCAGATCAAACAATGCATGAGTCTGACCACAGTAAAATTTACTCTGCCACCCAGAAAAAAATAATTTCAAAATCTGTAGCAACAAAAAATAAAACTTCCCATGAACTAAAGGAACAGCTCTTTAGTAATAAAACAAAACAATTGCAATGTGTATTCTACTCTTGGATGCTGTGGTATTTTATGCTCAATTACAGTATAGTCTTTCTATGCCCGTGGTTACATTAGCCCCCACCTTTGGAAACAGCAATGAAGGGTCCTGTGGCACCTTATGGACTAACAGAAAGGTTTTGAGCATGAGCTTTCGTGAGCTCACGAAAGCTCATGCTCAAAACTTTTCTGTTAGTCTGTAAGGTGCCAGAGGGCCCTTCGTTGCTGTTACAGATCCAGACTAACATGGCTACCCCTCGAAACTTGACGCCTTTGGAAAGGCTACGGTCTACGCAGGCAGTGTACGTTTCAAAAGCGGCACTTTCGAAATGCTTGTGGCTGTCATTTTGCTAATTAGGTGCTGCATATTCATGGAAGTGCCTTATTAACATCTGCTGAAGTGGCTCATTAGCATGCCCGTTCCAAAAGGCGGGGGCTAGTGTAGCCACGGCCTATGATATGACCACTTACTGTTCCTTTACTGTTTATGGGAATTCCAGGCAAGTACCATACCAAGAAAGCTATTTAGAACAGAAATACACATCCATATTTTGAAGTATTACCTATACAAATCTTCATTATGCCAACTCGATATTAATAACATTTCTGTTGGTTGGCAGAGATCCAGGGTGAAAATTCCAAATAGAATTTGTGTATATAGCTACCAGAAAATCAGTACACTCCTTAGTCACAATCTTCCCTAAACTCACTAAGAGTTACTATATATCTCAGAGTTTTATTTCAGAACTATCCTCCTCTTTGATGTAAGTCTGCCAAAGATAGCATGTCAGGAGAACCCTGTTAGCTCCAAATTGAAAGCACATTTCCCCACATTAGTAGTATAGTAGTTAAATCCATTTGCAAAACAACACAGACACATTGTTTAGCTAAATATTGTAGGCTAAATATTTAATTAACTTAATTTTGTAACATCTAACTATTGAATACAGCAGTGGTGTTAATGGTATGAGCTAAACGCCAGTTGCTAATTTGGTTAAAAAAATCAGTTCAAATGGCAAAGCTGTCTACCTTTTGCGGTCCTGGCATTCAATCCTGTGCTCAAGGAGTTTAGCTTACACTGAGTTGATGTTTTCTGAGTCAAAGTGTAAGCAAGTTCATTTTCCATTCTGTGGCAGCAGAGCTGCACTCACTTAGGCCAAACTGACTTTAGCTTGAAGTACTGAAATAGGGAAAATAGGGAAAAGGAAAAATGAAATCAGATTGTTCAGCTGAAATTTCCAGAGTCAGATAGGGATATTGCTGCCTAGCTTTTATTAAATTTAATAGCAACTGGACATCTACATTCTATGGTGGCTTTGAAAATCTCAGCATAACTAAATACTAGCAGAGCTAAGGCCAGAGGGTTGGACGTCTTTAAATACATGGCACTATCATATGAACTTCAGTGCCATTATGCTGGCGTAATTCACAGCAGTTTATTTCACTGACCTAGTAAATTAGGGTTTCTCTCCCTTTCTTTATCTGTATTCCCCAAACAGGTTCAATTTTTTCCTGGGTATTGTTGGGAGAAGTGAAGAAGGGTATTTCCAAGATTATTTTTAGATAATATGTCCCTAAATTGTGATGGATAGGTTACATAGTGTAACTTGCATGGAAACAAAAAATCTACAGGTGGGGATGGCTAATGAGTGCTTTTGAAGGAGGATGCTTGGTGGAGTTCTTGCTAGTGAGAGGCATACTAGGCAGAAGCCACTGCTGGGTGGACAGGCTGAGGGGAAGTACAGTGATTGGACCTGGATGAAGGTAGGTAAGGTGCTGGGGGCCACTGAGTGGTAATATGGATATTGGTGTTTGAGGGCAGTTGTGTGGAGAAGTGGAAAGGGGGCCATTTTATGGAGGAATTTTGGGGCAAGGTTATTAGCCGTTGGTTGAAAGAATATTTTAATTGATTGCTCATGCACATATTAAAAACGTCACAACACACTCGCAAACTTTCTCATTGACATATAGGGTGCTCACACTGACTGCTTTGTTCGAGGTACTCAGGTAGCTCCCTACTATTTGTAAGGATTCCTGTTCTGCAGTGTAGCTGGTGAGGGAGAAAGAACAAGAAGCTTCAGTGGAGCTTGTACAGTAGCCATCAAAAGAGGGAAGTTGCTCCTTTTTCCATCTCTTTTCCCTGTTTGGTCCTTGCAACCACCTCAAGCAAACAAGTGGATTTATTTTTTTACTTTTTATGTAGTGGAAATACACCAAGCCCATGGGGCAATGCTCTGTGATCTCACCTATGGGTCACATCCCCAGATTGACAGACAATTTGCCAAGTGATTACAATTATTTTTTAATTCTCTACATAACAAAAATCCTGATCTTAATTTGCCTGCCAAACTTTGCACATGGGGAATGAGTATTTGGAAGATGACAATGTGACATAATGGCAACATCTACACTAGCCCAAATCTTTGAAATGGCCATGCAAATGCCCATTTCAAAGATTACTAATGAGGCACTGAAATACATATTCAGTGCCTCATTAGCATGCTGCCGGCCGAGGCACTTTGAAATTGCCACGGCTCGCTGCCGTACAGCTTGTCCAGATGGGGCTTTTCGAAAGGACCACAGGAACTTCGAAATACCTTTATTCCTATCAGCAGATAGGAATAAGGGGATTTCAAAGTTAGTGGGGTCTTTTCAAAAAGGAGCCCTGCCTGGACAAGCTGTGCGGCAGGGAGCCATGACAATTTCGAAGTGCCTCAGCTGGCAGCATGCTAATGACGCACTGAATATGTATTTCAGTGCCTCATTAGTAATCTTCATGGCCATTTCGAAGATTTGGGCTAGTGTAGATATGGCCAATAAGACTTTTCATATACATCATCAGTTTTTCTATATTATTGCCAGATGTATTAAGTACTCCTTTGGTGTGAAAGTCATTGCTTTCTCTGTGCACTGCATATTTGCAGACTAAATTTGGTCTCTGAGTCTCAGAGCATCATCTGTAGGATGAACCAAGAAAAAACATTGTAGAAATTAATATATTTAATTTTTTTCATGCTACAAGCCAGTTAGATCACCCTGAATCACCAATAAATAGTACAGATTCATGTGACTGTCAGTGATTGTCAATGCTTTCCCCCCAGTAGCATACATGCAAACACAATGCCAGGATGCCTTATTAATGAAACTTTAAGGAGTTTTGAAGGAGCAGATTATATATAAAATTTACAGTCATATATAATGCACATTTTAATTGCCTTGGCATGACTTACTGCTGGATAGTGTACTTCTTAAACCATGAGCTTCCATTTCCGAAACAAAATTGATTGGCCTTTGTCCTACCCCATCTACTTTGTATCCATTACAGCAGTTAAAACTTCAGCCCACACCAGTGGCTTAATGGCAAAGGTCATGGTTCTGCAAAAACTTACCCATGTTCATTAAATCAGTGCGGACTTTGTTTTCCTACAGTTACCAGCTCACACCAGCAATAAGCCAAGCTTTCAAGTGGTACCGAATATAATTGACTAGTAGGTAATCCTACTTTTAGAAATACCTCACATGTAGCTGAGTTTATATTGATTTGCTTTCCTTCCCCCTGAGACCTCATTCCCTATTACTGTGCACATTGTGCACATTGTTACCCTATGCAAAAAATGGGTACAGAATTTATCAGTCCCTTACAATGGTAATCCTTCCCTATTCCTCTGTCTAGTACCCAAATGTATCAAGAGCATTTCTTGCAAAAGCACTACATACTGCATAAACTCCAGGTGCTAGACAATGGAAATTCCCAAAGTGCAGAGTCACTGAAAATGTTTCAGCTTTATAACCCCAAAGGCCATGTCTACACTACAGCGATCTTTCAAATTATGGTATTCCAGAAGATCTCTTCTGGAAGACCTTCTTTCAAAAAACTGTGTCCACACACAAAAAAGTGGATCGAAAGATCAATCTCCTCTTTTGATACTGAGCATCCACACAGCCCCCCCTCCCCCGTTTTTTGGAAAAAAAATGGGCCAGGGAGTGAAAAATCTGGCACTGTAAGAACTGGTCTTTCAAAACAAGGGCCACAGAGTGTCTATACATGCTTTTTTTGAAAGAGGCTTTTGAAAGGAGGCGCTTTTCCTGATCCGGGAGCAGAAGAGGGCTTCTAGAAGAAGAGCTGAATTCTTTCAATTTCATATTGAAAGAGCACATTTTGCGTGTGTACGCTCTGCATGTACTTTCATAAAAGGGCCTGATTTTCTGAAAGAACTTGCTAGTGTAGACATGGAAAAAGACCTAATTGACTATTCTGATTACACTGGTATTCCCAGAAGTTCACCAGCTCTCAAAGCAGGAAATTGTAAAATGAATTTACTGCACAGCTAATGCTATTTTATTGGTACTCAGAGTCATCTGGGGATAAAATCACAAGGGCATTGCAATAATTATATTTCAGTGCTTCATTTGTAGGCACCTAAGAGCCTAGGAATCCCCAGCTTTAAATTAGGAACCCAGGCTATCGTTACACTATGGTTTCTCTTTTGGGATACATTTGTATCCCAAAATAGAAATCCTGCAGCTAAACACTGTGCTTGAAATGGCAGGGCTATTTTGAGAGGGTATTTCATTCCCACTACCCCTTGTCAAGAGAGGGGTAGTGGAAAGTTCAAAATAGGAGCTTATTTCAAACCTCAGTGCAGTTTGGATGGCATTGAATTTGAAATACGTTATCTCGAAATAATTTTGTAAATTATTTTGGGTTATGGCTACAGTGTAGTTGTAGCCCCAGGTTTTTTATACAATGAATGGAATAAACTGGCAGTCTTTAAGAATAGGCTCCACAGAAGCCACCAGGCTGAGCAGGGAACTGACTCAGCTGGTCAGCTGGAAGTGGTGTGGATTACTAAATCCTGTCTCTCTTAGGGATTTAGGTGTCTAAGGTCATGTTGGTGTTTTCCCCCACTTTTTTGCAAGAAATATAAGGATGGGGTAGGAAGGAGGTAGCTCCAGCAGCATCTCCTATGACCATTAGCCCAATGGCCAGGGCATCACTTGTTGATTGTGGAGAAAAGATTTGAACTTGTGGTTCCTACCAAACAGGAGCGTTCTCTAACCATTGGGGTAAAGATAGTGGAAGAGACTATTTCCCTTCATCTCATTTTGTGTGAGTTAAGACAACACCTGCTATATTGAATCTTACATGCAAGGAGGGTGGATTCTGAATGTCTGGCAAGAGCTTGGGGAGCTACGTGAGGCAGCCATGCATAAGCTCAGACGGTTAGACACCTCAGGGATCTTAATGGTAGAGATGCTAGGCACCTTCAGAGGCAGTAGGTGAGTAGGGGTCCTAAGGATCTCTGTGGCACATGAATGTTTGGCTTAGGTACGTTTTTTGTATCGACTCCTAGGGGATTTTCAAAAAAAGCGATGCTCTCTGTCTCCAACATATGAAAAATATTTAAAGGGAAAATTAATAGACATTTCTGAACTTCACGTGCATTGGTTTGGGTTTTGAACTGCATTTTCTGTCCCTACTTGTCAGACCCAATCTTTCTGCCTTTGAAGTTCGTGGGAAGCTTGGAGTTGTATTTAGTGGCAGTAAGACTCGGTGCATTTAATCAAATTACATTGTATCTCCTAAAGGCAGCAATGTGCTTGCATAAGACACGTCTTCAAAATTTTCCACCTCACTAGGCTACACATGTGACATTCCCTGGGCAAAATACTCCTTCCCCACTCCAGCACAAAACTCCATGTACACCAATTACATCACTCTTTCTCCTCCTGCTTACAACTTCCTAGTGCTTCATGGGCATTCCTCAGTGTGGTTACCCTGCATGGCAGTTGTTCCTCACAACACTAGTGGTAATGATAGACACAACTAAAGCATCTGCTTCTCTCTGTTGCAGAAGCTAGGGGAGAGGTCAGCTGGGATTGGGCAAATAGCCACTGGGAGGGAAGGAAGACTTCAACTAAGTGAAGTAGCGTCTTGGCCCTACTTTTTATTTGTGTTCCTTGGGTGTGGTCGGAACAGCTTCCCATGTGATTTGCACTGTGTTGCAATGTTGATGAAGAAAACACACTCTGAATTCACTCTGCAGTCTACGCAGTGGTTGGAGGGTGTGTATGACCACAACAGCTGTTTGAGTGAGCTGCGTCCAGATCTGTCCCCAAAATGCTGACAACTGTAACAGAAAGAATCAGGCTTGCTGTGGCACATTTTAAAGAACCTTTTCTGACCTTCATCTCTATGATTCTATACATTTTGGGGCAAATCTATGAAACATATTTTGTGTGTCTGCCTCTCCCACTCAATCCTAATAAAAGAAAAAAACCCAAACCTTCTGTCACCCAGCAATCACATTATTATGCACAGGACCATCCTGAGGACTGTGGGAGGGAGGAGTTTCTGCAAGAAGGTTTCTCTCATCTTATATTAGTTTGCATATTTTCAGGTATATTTGCAAGGAAGAGGGGAAGTGGTCTAATGGGGCATGCTTGGAGAAACCTGATCTAAGGATTTTTGTGGCTAGCAGTGTATATAATACTAATGTTGAACAAGCCTGTATGTTTGAGTTGGATGATCACAAATAACATAAATAATTTCCTGTTAAGACTTTTTATTTCCTTATGTTCACTTGATAAGATATGTGTACTCTGGTCTTATTATGGAAACTGCAATTTTTTCTTCTTTATTTTAAGAAAAAAATGACTTAAAGAAACCTAACCTCCAATTGTTTTTCTTGTAGCTTTATTCTGATCCCCAGATTAGAAATTGCATTGGTTGCCATTTCAGATTCAAGACTTTTGTTAATTTTACATCTATCTATCTATCTATCTATCTATCTATCAATCTATCCTTGGCATGCTCCTGACAAAATTATGTGCATTTGCATAATGAAATATAAAAGAATATCTAGCTAGCTATCATTACAAGCCTGTTGTTACATTATGTTTTGTCATTTTTTATGCTACTTCAAGAGGTAAAAAATTATGCAGCTGTTTATAGGGATTTATCAATCAGAATGTTTTCCAGATAACTTTTGCAATGCAAACAATAGGAATTATGAAGTCTCTTTTCTCCCAGTGATTCTTTTTACCCGCTTCAAGGAATTATTTTTATTTATTCAGTCATTGATTTTACTGGAAATAAAATGAACTGTGATTAAAATTCATAAAAATAAGCAGCTGAGACCTTCAGTGATCTGATCATAATGTAGGCTAGGTCTGGAGGGCTGGAGAGCTCAGTGTTTTGCGTGTTGACCTCCTAAAGCCAGGGTTGTCAGTTCATTCCTTGAGGGGGTCATTGATGGGTCTAGGGCAAAAAAAAAAAAAAAAAAAGGCGGGGGGGCTGGTGCTTGGTCCTGCCAAGAGGGCCAGGGACTGGACTTGATGACCTCCTGAGGTCCCTTCCAGTTCTATGACATGTGTAACTCTAGTGTGTGTACACACAGCCCGATTTCAGACAGAGATATTTCAAAATGGCTATTTTGAAGCAGGGCTGCGACACACAAAAATGTATTTCAAAACAGCACTTAGCTACGATCTGCACACATAGGCTACGTCTACATGTGAAGCCTACATCGAAGTAGCCTATTTCGATGTGGCGACATCAAAATAGGCTATTTCGATGAATAACGTCTACACGTCCTCCAGGGCTGGCAACATCGACGTTCAACATCGACGTTGCGCAGCCCAACATCGAAATAGGCACAGCGAGGGAACGTCTACACGCCAAAGTAGCACACATCGAAATAAGGGAGCCAGGCACAGCTGCAGACAGGGTCACGGGGCGGACTCAACAGCAAGTCGCTCCCTTAAAGGGCCCCTCTCAGACACACTTTCATTAAACAGTGCAAGATACACAGAGCCAACAACTAGTTGCAGACCCTGTATATGCAGCACGGACCCCCAGCTGCAGCAGCAGCAGCCAGAAGCCCTGGGCTAAGGGCTGCTGCCCACGGTGACCACAGAGCCCCGCAAGGGCTGGAGAGAGAGTATCTCTCAACCCCCCAGCTGATGGCCGCCATGGAGGACCCCGCTATTTCGATGTTGCGGGACGCGGATCGTCTACACTGTCCCTACTTCGACGTTGAACGTCGAAGTAGGGCGCTATTCCCATCCGCTCATGGGGTTAGCGACTTCGACGTCTCGCCGCCTAACGTCGATTTCAACTTCGAAATAGCGCCCAACACGTGTAGACGTGACGGGCGCTATTTCGAAGTTACTGCCGCTACTTCGAAGTAGCGTGCACGTGTAGACGCAGCCCAAAGTAGCACACATCAAAATAAGGGTGCCAGGCACAGCTGCAGACAGGGTCACAGGGCGGACTCAACAGCAAGCCGCTCCCTTAAAGGGCCCCTCCCAGACACACTTGCACTAAACAACACAAGATCCACAGAGCCAACAACTGGTTGCAGACCCTGTGCATGCAGCATGGATCCCCAGCTGCCGCAGCAGCAGCCAGAAGCCCTGGGCTAAGGGCTGCCGCACACAGTGACCATAGAGCCCCGCAGGGGCTGGAGAGAGAGCGTCTCTCAACCCCTCAGCTCATGGCCGCCATGCCGGACCCCGCTATTTCGAAGTTGTGGGACGCGCAACGACTACACGGTCCATACTTCGACGTTGAACGTCGAAGTAGGGCGCTATTCCCATCCTCTCATGGGGTTAGCGGCTTCGACGTCTCGCCACCTAATGTCGATGTTAACATCGAAATAGCACCGAACACGTGTAGCCGTGACGGGCGCTATTTCGAAGTTAGTGCCGCTACTTCGAAGTAGCCGGCACGTGTAGACGCGGCTATAGTGCTTATTTCAAAATAGTGTCTACTTTGAAATAACTATTTTTAAATAGGTGCCGTTAAGACAGGGGCTGTGGCTACACTGCCCCTCCCTTTTGGAAGGGGCATGAAAATACGGCCAATCAGCAATGCAAATGAGGCATGGATGTAAACATCAGTAAAGCACTATAAAGAGAGTCATTATTCATTATGGCTGAGATGAATTAATGCAGAATGTGGCAATTAATTCTTAAACCTCTCAGAAAACCATCTGGCAATAGCATTGCTCAGAAAATTTTTGTTTCCATTGAGATTTTCAATAGAATATTTTGTTGAAAATTTGAAAACAGAAAACTTTTATTTTTCAGCCAAAAATTTTCCATTTTCAGCCAAAAACATGTTTTCGAATTTCAAAAAAAAAAAAGAAATTAGAATAAAGGAGATGTATTACTCAAAGCTTTTTGTTTAGTTTAAAACCAAACTTGCTGTCAAAAAGTATTGTCAGAAAAATTTTGAGCAGCCCTATGGTTGGGGCTCTATATAGGGCTTGTTCAAGCTTAAACAGATAAAACTATGAAGGAGGAAGGTTAAATCAATTATAATTAAAGCTGATGTGGGAAAAGCTCCCATGAAGTCCTGAGAATGAAAGCCATGGAGAGTTGCAGCTCTATTTTTGACTCTTAGATGTGGGCCCAATTGAAAATCTCTTAGAACTATCTGGTGGAAATCACTGTGGAAATCTCTACAAACCTGTGAACTCTGAGGCCGTTGCTACACTAGCCACCTGCCTTTCTAAAGGGATATGCTAATGAGACACTTTGGCAGATGCTAATGAGGTGTTTCCATGAATATGCAGCACCTCATTAGCATAATAGTGGCCGTGCACATTTTGAAAGTGCCACTTTCGAAACGCACGCTGCCGCTGTAGACGGGGCCTTTCAAAATGGCCCCTCAGATTTTGAAAGCCCCTTCTTCCCAAAACCAAATGGGAAGAAGGAGCTTTCAAAGTCTGGGGGTCCTTTCAAAAGGCCCCTCTTTACACAAGCTGTGTGCGTTTTGAAAGCGACACTTTTGAAACATGCACACCCACCATTATGCTAATGAGGCACTGTATATTCATGGCAGTGCCTCATTAGCATCTGCCGAAATGGCTCATTACCATGCCTCTTTTGAAAGGTGGGGGCTAATGTAGCCACAGCCTGAGATTGTTTCCTCCTAGACCCCCCCCCACTTCACATCGAAATAAGAGTTTCAATCCTGCTGCCATGAAAGTTGATGACAAATCATTTAAAGCTTCAGTGGGTGCAGGGCATGGCCTAAGAGGTGCTGAGCATCTGCAACTTCCATCACAGACAACTGGAGTTGCAGTTGTTCAAAATGTTTCAGGCTCATACCCTGTGGACTATCCATTCTGCTCAGAAACTCAATAATACTGGGTCCTAGCATCGTAACGGTTTTCTTTTCTCTAAATATTGATGGAATGCCTGTGATTCAGGTTCATAATATACCCTAAAATCTAGTGGCGTGTCAGTGTACTACTTGATACATCATTTTTCAGGGGACTGGATTGACATATATAGTAGACGTTTTCCTATGTGAATATTATACAAGACTACTGAAACTTACTTACAAAGCTGTGCAAATATAAACTTTTATAAATGCTACATATTTATTACTGGATCATGTTTCAGTTGATTAAGTCATTTATTTCTGACCCCCACATAAAAACCAGGATGTCCTATAGTATCTTATGGATTCACAGATTTTTTTTTGGAGCATAAGCTTTTGTGGGCAAAGACCTGCTTCAAAAGCATATGCTCCAAAAAATCTGTTAGTCTATAAGTTGCCACAGGGCTTCTCATTGTTTTTGCAGATACAGACTAACATGGCTACCCATCTGATACCTGACTTTATTCCTATAGGAGATTTCAACGTTTGCAGGGTCCTTTTGAAAAGGACCCCCGTGTAGATGAGCTGCACGCGAGCGAAAAGCGGCACTTTTAAAGTGCCGTGGCTGGCAGCATGCTAATAAGGCACTGAATATTCATTTCAGTGCCTTATTAGTATTCTATGATTTCACCATCATCATGGCCATTTCAAAGTTTTCATCTAGTGTAGACATAGCCATAGACACTATTGTACATATCCTTAACCCTTAATTGTTATTGCTTTGCTGCAAATGCCTCAAGTTGTTATATATTGGCGAAGTCTACACTTAGAGAAAACTTCAAAATAGCCATGCTATTGGCCATTTCGAAGAACACTAATGAGGCGCTGAAATGCATATTCAGCACCTGATTAGTATACTGCTGGCTCTGGCACTTCGAAATTGCTGCTTTTCTCTCCTGCATGGCTCATCCAGACAGGGGTCCTTTTCGAAAGGACCCTGCCAACTTTGAAATCCCCTTATTCCTATCTGCAGTTCAGAACCTCATTGGTATTCTTCGAAATGGCCATTAACATGGGTATTTCAAAGTTTCCTCTAAGTGTAGATGTAGCCATTGTAATAAAAACATAGGATAAATCATGGGTTAGCTGTGGGAAAAGATCCAAAACATCAATTTTTGGGACTATTTATAGGTTTTTTATTTCATGTCCCTCGTTTCTGCTATTATTTAATTTAGTCTGGAGCCTTTATTCTAACTGAATATTGCACATTTGTAAATGGATTTTAGTGAGCTCATAGGGCAAACATTTAGAAGACAATTTTCCTGCTAATTAGCGGTTCTGTCCATGCTAAAATGAACTACTGTATTTGGCAAATGTAGTCTTCATATCAACTGCTAATGCATAACAAAACCAAATCTAATTTTGAATCCATAACACATGATAAAATCAGCCCCAATAAAATGACATAATCAAAACATAATACACATTTTAAGTATTTTATTTATTTACTTATTACACATGCTTCACTGGAAGGTTTTTACAACTCAAAAATGTTTGCAACTTGAATTTATGTTTCTCTATTTATGTTTTGTATACCTCTGCAGCTAGGAGATTGAGTATATCTTAAGTGCCACTTAAAAAACTAGTAAAAATCAACATCATAGAAGATTTCAACTAAAAGTCAACCAAACATCTACTGGAAAACTCTGAGAAGCACTTCCAGATTTTTTTTAAAGAAAGGGTGTATTGGCCTTTCTTTTTGATGCATAATTATGCTGTAATGATGATGTCTGCATAATTAAGGCTGAAACTGTTATAAGCCTGATCTTACGTATTGTTTTCTTTAATATCTGCAGGCCTGCCAACAGGAGGGAGGAAAGGGGGGCAGTTGTCCCTGGGCAGTAGTAGCCCAGGCAGCCAGAGATCTGGGCCCCTTTGAAAGGCTTCAGTAGCACTGTGCTATCACTCTGTGAAGGCAAGCATTGGGGGGAGGGCAGATCTGACTGCCCCAAGCCTCTCCCCTCCCCGTTTGACTCCACCTCTTTTGGGGGCTGGGAGCCAAGCCACCCTCCCACCTTGCCCCCTGCTCCATGGCGGCTGTCAGTGCCACTGAATATCTTTGTGGCACCGTGACATGAAAGCACTATAAAATACAGCACAAATAGTACTTTCTCTGCATTAATGTATGAATATCAATTACAATTTCGAAGTGCTAAATGGTATTAATTTTAAACACTCCCAATGGCCCCTACTAAAAACGATAGCATTTATTATGTTGTTTCTGCTTCATGTATTATCCTTTTCCATGATGATTCCTATCAAAGAGTATTAGTTTCATTACAAAAAATCAGAAGGGATCTGAGTCCTCTCCTCTTAGTCCCTTGCCACCCTTTTTGTTTCCCTCATCAGGTGAGTCTACAGTAGCCAGCTACTTTGAAGTAGCCGGCACAACGTTGAAATAGCACGTGTCGCATCTACACACGCCGTGTGCTATTTTGACATTGAAATCGACATTAGGCAGTGAGACATCGAAATTGCTATTCCCATCCAAAGATGTTCAACGTCGAAGTAGGGCACGTGTAGACGATCCGCATCCCACTACTTTGAAATAGCGGGGTCGTCCATGGTGGCCATCAGCTGAGGGATTGAGAGACACTCTGTCCAGCCCCTGAGGGGCTCTATGGTCACCGCGTGCAGCAGCCCTTAGCCCAGGGATTCTGGCTGCTGCTGCTGCAGCTGGGGGTCCATGCTGCATGCACAGGGTCTGGAACTGGTTGTCGGCTCTGTGGATCTCGTGCTGTGCAGGGCAAGTGTGTCTGGGAGGGGCCCTTTAAGAGAGCGGCTTGGGGCTTTGCTGGCCCCTTATTTCGATGGGGAGTGCTTGTGTGTGTGGACACTCCACATTTCCTTCTGGGGCGGCTCCTTTTGATGTTCCCTGTTGCTACTTCGATGCGGAACGTCAACAGCACCAGCCCTGGAGGACGTGTAGACGATACGCATCGAAGTAGCCTATTTTGATGTCCTTACTTCAAAATAGGCTACTTCGACGTAATGTGCTAGTGTAGACATAGCCATCATGTTTTTGAACAAATCCTTTGTACCTGAAGTCTGAATTCCAGCCACTTTGTAAGCTCATTGTCAAACTCCTATAACACATGCTTAATATTGCTATGCAACTTCTTAGTACTGTGTGTCATGCTATTTCTGGTCTCATTCTCACTTGTGAATCCAGATTTTGTTGTATTAAATGAGACTGATGAAAGGTATTCTTTAAAAGACAAGCACATCTGTTCAATAAGGGTCATAGCTCATTCTTCTGTTAGGATATTGTGATATCATTTCTTTTTTCAAGTAAATTCCTTACAAAAGGTGTTTTCTTATTTTCTCAGTCAAATGCTAAGTGACATTTCAGACAGGCTAGGCACTCAGGCCCTATAGGAATTAAATCTCTCAAGGATAATTTCTGTGCTCCTGCTCATATTTGATGCATGCAGCATAGGTAATTTCAGGGGAATTACTCATATACACTCATCCTTCATTAAATGAGTACCTTGTTTACAAGTACTCGCTTCAACGAGGGACACACATGCCTATCTTAGTTCACTCCATGAGTGAACTCCCCCCAGCTAATATGAGCCTAACCCCCTCCCCATGGCTCCAACCCCCATCATAGTCTGCCCCGCCGCCAGCCCCGCAGCCCCAACCTGCTGCAGCCTGACTCCTCCCAACATCGGCCCCGCACACCCCAAACTGCCACAGCCTGACCCCCCCCACCAGCCCCACAGCCCCAACCCACTGCAGCCTGACCCCCTGTTGGTCCTGCAGTCCCAAACTGTGGCACCCAGACCCCCCCTGCTGGCTCCACAGCCTGACCCCGCACCAGCCACGCAGCCCCATGCCGCAGCAGCCTGAACCCCCCATGACCCCATAGCCTTACCCCACGAGTCCCAAACCCCAGCAGCCTTAATCCCCTGCTGGCCCTGCAGACCTAAAGCACCACAGCCTTAACAACCCCCCATTCGCCCCACCAGCCCTGCACACCTAAACCGCTGCAGCCTGAACCCTTCTGCCCCCACCACCAGATTTTAACCCTCCCTCCCGCTTATGGCCCCAAACTGCCCCCAGCATTTAACTCTCCCCAACTCAAGGGTCGTTCACCTTTCAAAACCAGTGCCACCTGCTGCCATTCCTTCCCCGAGTGAGGAGCACTAGGAACCAATCAGAGACTTTTACTTGTATTTAAATGGTAATTTAGCATTCCTCTTACAAGTTTCTGTCTGCGAGCAGAAAGGTGGGAACCAATTGTGCACGTATAGTGAGGGATGAGCGTATAGCTAATCAATTTATATTTTTTAAAAACTTGTTCAATGACTAGAAATAATTTATTATGTACATAGTTACTGTATACGACTGTGTTCCTACAAATAGCTTCCATCCTGCTTCCCCCTGATTGCTTTGTTTCCCCCATTTGTTGCATCTCATTTTATTTTAGATTTTGAGCTTTTCAGGGCAGGGATCGTTATACCAAGTGCTCTGCCATCTAATAGGACCCTGATGGCTGCCTGGGAGCCTGAGTGCTCCTGTATTATATTAGTGATGGGGTGCATTTACGCTTGCATTCCTCCTTCAAATGAAGTATGCAAATGAGGGGAATCAAAAATACAAATGAAGTGCATATTTGGCAACTCATTTGCATATTCTTATTTCAAAAGACCGTCTTTCGAAAGAAGAAAACCAGTGTAGACGCTGTGCTTTTGAAAGGAAACCGCATCTTCGGAAGAATCCTTCTTCCCATTATTTAATGGGAAGAAGGATTCTTTCGAAGATCGGGTTTACTTTTGAAAGAATAGTGGCTACACTGCTTTTTTTCTTCAAAAGAAGCTATTTCGAAATAAGAATAGTCAAATAAGATGTCAATATGCAAAGTTGTACCTCATTTGCATTTTCGATTTACCTAATTTACATACTATTTCGAAAGAGGAATGCAAGGGCACGATCCGTAGACTGAAGGATGCTACTACTACTACTACTAGGTACCTGCTGTGGGTGGAGCTAGGAATGAAACTGAGGGTGCAAGCAAGAGATGGAGTGACCAGAACATAGAATTCATAAAGATAGAGCTGCCCCAGCTCCTGGAATAATCCAGAATATAGAAAAAGCAAAGATGCCTTAAAGCGTCTGCTGTGCCATGCCAGATGTAAGAGAAATCTGGTCCCCATAATTTGAAGGACAGTACCACAGTAGCATATGGACAGGTCCCATGTTCACAATTAATTACGAAGCTATGACTCCAGTCTAAAGAACCCCTCTAGCAGTTGCCCATTTAAATTATTTACAAACCATACCCTTCTTTTTTAACTGTTTTTGATTTAGCCATGGCTATTGCTAGTGATTCTATGATAACTGTTTGCTTTACCTTGCCCTTTACAGGTATTTTCCATTTTGGGAAGGGAGGTTTCTTCACAGAATGGGTTGCAGCGGAAGAGACATGTTGGAGGTTGTGGTTTCCAAGTGATTGTGGAAAACTAGATTGGCTACCAACATAGTGCCAAAGCATTGTTGGTTGGGCTAAAATCTTTTTGTCAACTCAGCCCTCCAGCCAAGTCACACACACATACATGAAATAACAAGGCAACCCCCTGCAGGGATACAAGTCCAACATAGGTCTTTCTCAGTGCTCTCAGTAATGTATCTGTTTGTCCCTGCTCTGGCCCAGGGTTCCTTCCCTGGAGGCAATGTTTTTGCTCTCCCAGGGCCTTTCTGGCCCCAGCCTTTCATCTGGGTCACTATAGCTCAGTTCCACACTCTGGATACCTAACTAATATACCACCCTTTACTCCAGGTCCCTGCCCAGGGACCCTATAGACAGCAGCCATCTTCAGTTTCTCTTTAAAAATCTGTAATGCTGCTACAGTTCTCTGAGCCACTTTCCCATGGCCCCAGCGTAAGAGCACACAGGCTATGAATGCTTTACACAAGCAACAGCAGAAAATAGTTACAAGGTATAGCTGCTAATACGGTATATATTATATTATATTATATTATATTATAGTTTATGGGGGCTTGCAGCCATTCTATATGATGAGTGTTTAGCCATGGAAAAGAATATTAGTATAATATGTTGTACATACCTGCACTCATAAAGCCTCATTGATGTACTTGCTTGGTACAATCTGAGACCTCTTTTCTCATCAGCAGCTTGCAGAGTGTGCTGTGACTTTCTTTTCCCCTTTAAAGCAAAATTCAGTTCCTTCTGGCCACACAACTAGATTAATGAAGTTTGCAAATGAAGTTCCCTACAATGTGTGCAGCTTTGAAGATCTTCACAGTGTAATCAAAGTAGTTTTTTACCCTGGTTCCTGATTTTGGTTGATCTTCTATAATTAGAAAGCCTGTGATTGCTTGGTCGAACAGAAACGTCTGTTGCATGACAAGCAACTTTGCACTTTAATAGGCCATAGCTTATCACAGCATGTGAGAGCTACAGAAGTAAAACAGCTTGAAGTGAAACAGCTTGCACCAGCCAAACCAGGTGGTATTGATCAGATGGAATAAGAGCAGAGGAATCTAGCCTTCAGTGAGATCTTATGAAAAGCCTTTGTAACTGTGTAGCAGCCAGATATCAATACAGACTGAACAAATGGTAAGCTGAAGTTATGCTTGTCTGAGCCAGATTCTCTCTCTTTCCTGTGCTTGCAGTAGAAAAAAGTGTGCTGAATGGAAATTATATTGGAAGTCATTGTATAGATTGTGGACAGCTTGTTAGAAACCCAAGATGGTATTTACATATTGTACATTAAATGTTCAGAAGGGCACATTTTCAGATGTAGTTTAAAGGTACTGTGTGATGTTTCAGCCAACAAATGAGATCATAGTACAAACTAGCTTTTCCTAAAAAATCTTCAGACTTCATACATAAATTAAAAAAGAAAAGAAAAGAATAGTGCTCCAGTAATAATAAGAGAGTAAACATATCCAAATTCAAATCCAGTCAAATAATTTGGATCAGGTTCCCTGCCCTTAGTATCATCAAAGTGTTAGAAAAACATGAATGTCACTTTTCCCTTTCATTCCCTGTCAGAAATAAACCACTTGTGGTATCTAACTGGGGGCACACAGTTGGGTTGCTGCAGTATTGCCAACACTTCTTCCTTCCCCCAACCCCACCACAAGGGCTACACATCTAGTCTATTTCGGCTAGTCTATTTCGATGAATAACGTCTACACATCCTCCAGGGCTGGCAACATCGACTTTCAACTTCGACGTTGGGCAGCACCACATCGAAATAGGCGCTGCGAGGGAACGTCTACACGCCAAAGTAGCACACATCGAAATAAGGGTGCCAGGAACAGCTGCAGACAGGGTCACAGGGCGGACTCAACAGCAAGCTGCTCCCTTAAAGGGCCCCTCCCAGACACAGTTGCACTAAACAACACAAGATCCACAGAGCCGACAACTGGTTGCAGACCCTGTGCATGCAGCATGGATCCCCAGCTGCCGCAGCAGCAGCCAGAAGCCCTGGGCTAAGGGCTGCTGCACACGGTGACCATAGAGCCCCGCAGGGGCTGGAGAGAGAGCGTCTCTCAACCCCTCAGCTGATGGCCGCCATGGCGGACCCCGCTCTTTCGATGTTGCGGGACACGGATCGTCTACACGTGCCCTACTTCGACGTTCAACTTCGAAGTAGGGCGCTATTCCCATCCCCTCATGGGGTTAGCGGCTTCGACATCTCGCTGCCTAACGTCGATTTCAACTTTGAAATAGCACTCGCCACGTGTAGCCGTGACGGGCACTATTTCGAAGTTAGTGCCGCTACTTCGAAGTAGCATGCATGTGTACACACGGCTAAGAGCTACTGCGGAGATTGTTCATCATGAAACACTACCCCTCACCTAGCTTCTTGGCAAATGGGAAGCATGCACCATGACAGTGAGCAACCTTCATAATCATTACAGTTATAAAATGTGCAGAAATTTTAACCTTTTGCTTTAATGCACAGTGATTTTCTTTGGTTGATGATTTTTTCATATTGTTTATTGTATTTAATATATGACAGTAAAGGTTTTCAAAAATATAGTGATAGTCCATAGATTTCTTTCCCTTCCTTCATTTTATGTGGGGAATTGATTTTTTTTAAAGTCTTGTACAAACAAAGATGCCTACCGGGCTACGTAAAAAAGAAAGTTGCCTGAAATCACACATTATTCTCACTTTGATTTCACTGAGGAGGCTGTAAAAAAACAGGAACAGAACTACAGCAAAGTAGAGATAAAAAGATAAAAGGAAACCAGAAGTTGGAGAATATTGTCACATAGCAGTTTGGAGTTCTTTCTGGATTTTCATCATAATAGTTTCTCCTCAAACAGTACATCCCTTTTCTTTTAACTAGTCAAATCCTGAACTCCTTACTCACTTCATACCTTTATACAAACAAAACTCCCACTGACTTAGAGCTTAGCAGTCAGCTAAAAAACAAGACTGTAGGAAAAATAGTCCAAGTTAGTGAAAGATTCAGAATTCTATGTATTAGACATAGTGCCAGAACTCATTAATTTAGTTACTAATATATTTTATAAATGAACAGCCAGCATGTAAACTGGTATACAACAGCTGGAGGTTTGGTTCTCAATCCTTGGTGAGATTTTGGAAACAGATTGCCAATACAGGTAATTATATAAATGGAGAGAGAGCAAGAGAGATTGAGAGAGAGAGAGAGAGAGAGAGAGACAGAGACTAAACATATGCTATTTATTATAATGTCTTCTATGATAAAATCTGGTCACCATGTATCAAGGTAATGACAACACAATAATATTAGGCCTTAAGCTACAAAAACCATATCTTACCTTCATAAGGCATATGTATTAGACTCTCTCTCTCTCAGTTGGTGTTGCCAGCTCCTAGAATTCTAGCTGAAGCCTCTAAGGGGTTCTATCTTATGGACTATAAGAACTGTGGCTAGCAGAACCCATGATTCCTTTTACTAGCATGCTGGAAGACAGGGGCAGGAGGAGAATGGACTAATAATTTCCGCTGAAGCCAGTGTAGAAGTATCTGCATGGAGTGATATGATCAAGCAGTTTGTTGAGCTAGTGTTGAGTGGCGGCTGCTCAGCTCTTCAATGGGAGAAGACAGCTTAACTTAAAACTAGTTTTAATTTTAGTTTTGAGCTTTGAGTTTGCAGGCCTGGGAGGTCATTGAGAAGGAAACAGAACAGCTCAGGTAGTCTCTGATTGATCTGCCTTCACCACAAAAGGAGTCTTTGAACTGATATGGGATTTAGTGCATTAGTGAGGCAGATCTAGCCCTGTAGAGATCAGTATCCAAAGAGGCAGAGATCTGACCTCATGCTGGCTACTGACAACCAGTTGAGATCTGCACAGAACTACAGAGCAGTGAGCCAGGAGAGGACTTACTGTAGATAGGAACAAAGGCATCACAAAAGGACTCTTTTTTAAAAAAAATGTAAGCCAGCCAAGTGGCCAGCAATCATAATGCTTCAGCACCTGTCACCAGTATTATCCTTCATGTATGGTCTGCTTGGTAGAAGACCCAAGAGAGGGTGAAGAGTTATGAGCATTGGGAGCTGAGAAACTTGGTTGATTTAGTAATGGTTAGAAATTATTAGGTAAACCTAACCCTATTCTCCCTAGATCCTACTTTCCTGCTTCCAGTAAAGTTCCCTGTTTTTGGGTGAATCATTCACTGGGGCAAGGGGTTGACGTAACTTTACTGTTTTTCATGTAGTGGGTTTTATACCCCTTGCCTATTTGTAACATTACTTGCTTTCCCAAGGAACAGCATCCCTTATGTCTCTGGCATATTGAGGAGTCATCTTGGATGAAAGCACCAGGCACCACAGAGAAAGAACTCAGGGCACCCCCACACAAGGAGAGAGAAGAAGACACTCCAAGTAGCAAGCACCAGGGCGGAGGCTTGAGCCATACCTTGGGGCAGAGGCTGTATGTATTACTTGCATAAACTTGCTTCCCATGTCTTCTGCTGCCTTTCCTATTTATGCCTCTTCCTAGGAGTTTTAAGTGTGCGCTTGCCACATGTTTTTGTAAGATATCTCACTGGGAGAGGTCACCTGTGTGCATGCACTTTTGACCAGTGGCTGTTGAAGCTCTAGACATTCTTTTTGCCTTCTTTAACTCTCCATAGAGACTGAAGTACTTTGATCTCTTCAGAGTTGGTGTGTATGAAACACACAGCAGTAGCCTTTTTAAAAATAAAACTTACTGAAGACAGAGAAATAAACCTGCTAAACTAAAAAAAATAGCAGGCACAGATTGCCTCTTGTGGTACTTTATAGAGCCTGGTGAAGATGGCATTCTTAGGTCAGTTACAGAGAAGAAAGTTATATCTTACAGATCTGAGGAGCACATCTCATCTCTGATGCTCTTATTCAAGCTCTTAAGCAATATCTATTCACATGTAGAATATAAGTGGTACATGCCCCATGAATGCCTCCTGCAGAGGGAGTCAATGGAACACAATACTAGATTGGTAAAAATACCAGTGTAGATGTGAGAGGCATGGCTTGGGTTTACAGACAGCTGTGTAGGTTATATGACTAGGGGATTCAGGCATGTAAGTCTTTCTATCTCAGGCCTCAGTATATATATTAGGAGACTCTGGATCCTTTGTCACACACTAGATCTACACTTTGAAACAAAACATTCAGGCTACGTCTACATGTGCACGCTACATCGAAATAGCTAATTTCGAAGTAGCGACATCGAAATAGCCTATTTCGATGAATAACGTCTACACGTCCTCCAGGGCCGGCAACGTCGATGTTCAACTTCGACGTTGCTCAGCCCAACATCGAAATAGGCGCAGCGAGGGAACGTCTACACGCCAAAGTAGCACACATCGAAATAAGGGAGCCAGGCACAGCTGCAGACAGGGTCACGGGGCGGACTCAACAGCAAGTCGCTCCCTTAAAGGGCCCCTCCCAGACACACTTTCATTAAACAGTGCAAGATACA
The DNA here is from genome assembly GCF_033958435.1 of Carettochelys insculpta. NCBI lineage: Eukaryota > Metazoa > Chordata > Testudines > Carettochelyidae > Carettochelys > Carettochelys insculpta. The sequence continues at coordinate 100,078,775 of NC_134141.1, forward strand.
CAGAGCCAACAACTAGTTGCAGACCCTGTATATGCAGCACGGACCCCCAGCTGCAGCAGCAGCAGCCAGAAGCCCTGGGCTAAGGGCTGCTGCCCACGGTGACCACAGAGCCCCGCAAGGGCTGGAGAGAGAGTATCTCTCAACCCCCCAGCTGATGGCCGCCATGGAGGACCCCGCTATTTCGATGTTGCGGGACGCGGATCGTCTACACATCCCTACTTCGACGTTGAACGTCGAAGTAGGGCGCTATTCCCATCCCCTCATGGGGTTAGCGACTTCGACGTCTCGCTGCCTAACGTCGATTTCAACTTCGAAATAGCGCCCAACACGTGTAGCCGCGACGGGCGCTATTTCGAAGTTACTGCCGCTACTTCGAAGTAGCGTGCACGTGTAGACGCAGCTTCAATGTGCTATATAAGTAGATGATATCAAACAAATGTTTGCTTTCTGATAAATGTTACATTTTAACATCACCACAAAAGAAAGTTTTAGATAGCAATAATAGTTCCAATACATTTTAAAGAATAGTTCCGAGGAGAGAAGATACACTAGGAAGATTAGGTCTGTGAGCTCGTTGCAGGAAGAGAGTGACAATAGCAGAGTGGAAGTCTCGTACTTAGGTAATCTTTTAAATGTCTTAAAGAGCACAGTTGAGGCATTTACTATCAGCTGCAGTCAATTTGCCAGAAAAATGTAAAAAGAAAATTATTTCATTTGATTTTAATAAATGCAAAGCTAGAAAATACTTTTGAATAAAAGGCAGTATGCCTTTTATTTTATTTTTTCTATTGCCATATTTATTTTTTCAATAAGAAAGTTTGCTGGAATACCACATCATACATCCTGGGGCCAGCATGGATACACCACCACTTCAAATAACGAAGAAATGTATTGGCCTAGGGAGGAATATAGTGTAAGCTTCCATTGCTTGGTTCATTTAAATCGGTATAAGACAAATTACATGAAACTGTCCTCATAGGAACAATTCTTATAAGCTTCCACAGAATAGACAAGTGGATCATTTTAATTTGATTGTATAAAAAAGTGAGTCTTGATTGTTGCATCAATTGTATTAGCTAGTGCCCTGATTTTTTCATGTGGTTTTATTCAAGAGAAACATATGCAAGCCTAAAGAAAGTATAATCCTACTTTGCAAAATGCTGAACCCCCCCGACCTGATCTAGAACAGCGCATGAACAAAGGCTTAACTTCAAAAATTTGAGTACTCATTTTGAATTAATTAAAAAAAACCTTTTGGTTGAAAATTTAAGCTTTTTCAAACAAAAAATGAAAACCCACATTTTCACATATATCAGTGTTCGGTATTCAGCAAGAAATTTTGGGGTTTTGTTTTTTGAAAACTGATTATTTTACCAAAATACATCCCCGAAATCCTGTAAATGTTTTTAAACACAGAAGTTTTACCAAATTTGTTTTCAAAAAGCAAAACATTTTTGTGTCAATTGTTGAGGCAAAATCAAGGAACTTTTAAAACATTTTAAACATATCCTGCAATAAATAATTGATCTCTTTTCTCGGCTCCATTAGACCCCATTTAATCAAAACAAGATAAGGAAACCTAGGGGGCATGGGAATTGGGGTGTGACGGGGCAAACCAGGCCCTGAGACCAAAAAAGAAGAGCCATAGAAAATTCCTCCAAGGAGGCTAGAGTGGCTGCAGAGAAATTAGCCAATCAGGAACCAGGAATACCTTTAAGGGGAAGCTGCAGCTTTAGAGGCACCACTCTCTATCAGAGTGGAGAATAGACTGAGAGCTTACACAGAGGGTACCAAGAGGGGCCCTTGTTAAACTGTACTGTGGGAGAGTTGTTTGATTCGCACAGAGTATGACTCAGCTGGAGGGTTGAGTAGCTGAAGAACAAGTGCGAGTGTGGCAAATGAACTCAGTCAGATGGAGGTGCCCATCTCAGACAGGAGGTGAACGCCATCCTGCTGTAGAATGTGATTAATGTAGAGATTAGTACAGGGGGCCTCCATTATAAGTTGCCTCATTATAAGTCATTTTGCATATGTCATCAATTAATCAAGGAAACTAAATTCATTATGCATCACACAGATCCACAGTTAAGTCATTTCTCAAGGGACCACAGTCTCTTGCATCATCCTCCTTACTGTCTGTAAATTTTGAAGTGAACACACTGTGAGTGCACATACTTCGTCTTAATATATGTGTGTAATCCTTTAACCATGACTGGGAAATCAAATGTTGGTGCAAAGTTGAGTGCTGTTTGCAAGAGGCAACATCTCAGTGTGAGTCTCACTGTGAAAATAGATGTGGTGAAGTGCATCAGAAATGGCGAATAGCCGGCCGACATCACTCACCATCTTGGCCTACCTCCTGCAACGGTTCACACCATTGCCAAGAATGCAACGATATAATGGAAAAGGCTAAGCATAAGACACAGCATTCTTCTGTGAACATCACTCAGCAAAGAAGCAAGGTGATGGAAACAATGGAGCCAACTCTGGCTGTGTGGTTGGATGACTTACATGTGCATAACACGCCAATAAGTACCAGTGCCATTCAGCAGAAGGCGGTGAGATTATTCGAATTCTTGAAGGATAAAGAAAAGCAGGAGATGGGAGGCACTTCTAAAGAAGAAACATTCAATGGTTGCCATGGCTGGTTTCAGTTTCCAGTTACACTATAGGTGCAAGAACATTGGAGTTTAAGGTGAAGCAGCAAGTGCTGACATAGAACCAGCCGAAGTGTAGGAGGCAAAGTTGAGAGAGATCATTCAGGAAGGAAGATAGGATCCACCACAAGTCTTCAATACGGATGAGACAGGACTTTATTGGATGCGAATGCCAATATGAACCTACATTTCTGCTAATGAAAAAAGTGCACCAGACTTCAAAAGATTGCTTGACACTCTTACTCTGTGACAGTGAAAAGGGAGACAAGAAAATTAAACCACTGCTTATTTACCATAGAAAGAATCCACATGCCATTAAAAATTATGTCAAGTCTAATCTCCCTGTCATATGGAAATCTCAGTGAAAGGCTTGGGTAACAAAGCAAATATTCTGTGACTGGTTCATGGATTATTTTGTTCTGGAAGTGAAAAAATATTGCAAAAAGCAAAATCTAACATTCAAATTCTTTTGTAGACAATGATGCTGCACATAAGTTAGAGTATGAATCGTTCTGCCCCAACATTAAAATTGAGTTTTTAGCATCACACACTATGTCGCTGATCCAACCAATGAATCAAAGTGTGATCACTAATTTTAAAGCCTATTATCTACGGAGGACATTCAGGAGATTCACCAACGATACAGAAGGCAAAGAAAAACCAACCAAGCAGAAATTTTAGAAAACTTATAACATAATGCATGGAGTGATGCACATTGGCACAGCATGGGATGAAATAATTGTTCAATGCATGAACAGTGTGTGGGAAAAAAATCTATCCTGAAGCAGTGAATAACTTTGTTGGTTTCAATGAGACCACAATTTAAAAGAAGTTGGTGACGCTAGCAAAACGGTGTTTGACAATGTTGATGAAGATGATTTGAGTGAATTTCTTGCTTCTCATTCAGAGCCTCTAAGTAGTGAAGACCTGGAAGAGCTAAATAAGCAAACATTTGACGAGGAAAGTCAGGATGAAGATGAAGAAGAAACAATGAAAAAGGAAGGTAGAGGACTTATAAGCCGTGTCTACATGTGCACGCTACTTCGAAGTATCAGCACTAACTTCGAAATAGCGCCCGTCATGGCTACACGCGTCGGGCACTATTTCGAAGTTAACTTCGACATTAGGCGGCGAGACGTCGAAGTCGCTAACACCATGAGGGGATAGGAATAGCACCCTACTTCGACATTCAACGTCGAAGTAGGGACCGTGTAGTCGTTGCACGTCCCGCAACGTCGAAATTGCTGGGTCCTCCATGGCAGCCATCAGCTGAGGGGTTGAGAGATGCTCTCTCCAGCCCCTCAGCTCAATGGTGGCCGCATGGAGCGGCCCCTTAAAGGTCCCCACCCCCTCCCTTCCTGTGCAGAAAGCTGAGGGAATGTGCAGGCGGCAGCCCAGACAAGCGGCCAGCCTGCACGTCCCTCAGCCAGCACAGCCACCCACCCAGCTGCGATGGCTGCCCGGCAGCTCCCCCAGTGCCCCCAGGGGACCCCCCACCAAGGGGAGCCAGGGCAGCCAGCCCAGCCAGAAGGGCAGCCAGGCTGGCAAGCGGCAGCGGGGCCCCTCCTGGACGGAGGCTGAGCTGCGGGACCTGCTGGGGCTCTGGAGCGAGGAAGAGGTGCTCCAGGTAATGGGGAGCAAGAGGCGGAACGCGGAAGCATTCGCTCAGCTGGCCGACGGCCTGGCTGCCTGGGGTCACCCTGCCCGCACTCCTGATCACGTCAGGAGTAAGGTGAAGGAGCTGCGGCAGGGTTACTCCCGGGCCCGGGATGCGGCCAGCCGATCTGGGGCTGCCCCCGTCACTTGCCCCTTTTACAGGGAGCTCAGGGACATCCTGGGCCCCCGGCACACCTCCTCCCCTCCGGCCACCCTTGATACTTCGGCTAATGAGCCCCAGCAGGCCCTGCAGCCGGAGTCCACCCCGGAGGTAAGCCCCGCACCCCGGGGGCCCCCCCCAGAACCCACCCCTGGGACATCGCAGCAGGAGGAGGAGGAGGAGGTGGGGGGCTCCTCCTCCGCAGAATCCGGGCTGCAGATCCTCCTCCTGCCATCCCGGAGCAGCAGCCGGGCCTCCGCCCCCCCGGGATCTCCAGACCATGGGAGTGGACCGACAGGTATGTACCCCCCTCTGGTGTACACCCCTGGGCTTGAGGGGCGGGGGGTAATAGATATGTGTCCAGGGCCCCCCACATGCTCACATGGCGATGGCCCCAAAGACAGCAGGGCCATGTCCCCCACAGAAGTGCATCAGCCCCTGCCCCCCGCCACCCCGCACGGTAGTGCCATGCCCCATCCCCGGGGCAGGGGGGAGCGGAACCTCCAGGGGCCCCCGGGAGGAGGGGGTGGGACACCCCGCAGCAGCAGCAGCAGCAACAGCAGCAGCAGCAGCATGTGATGGAGTGGGGGGAGTGCAAAAGGGAGACTCAGGCTAGATATGAGCACCAAGAGCCGAATAGCTCCCGGGGCAAAGGAGGATCCTGGGGCTACAGCTGGCAGGTGACACCTCTGCCCTGAACAAAGAGAAGGGAGGAGCCGAGCTGGCTTGGAATTGGGGGGGAGGGCGGGGGCCACAGGCAGAGGGTAGGGGAAGGGAGAGCTGGAAGGCAGCCAGCCTGAGGAGGGGGAAAGCTGCATCCCAGAGGGGCCCCCCTTGGGGTCTTCTCCCCAGGACGGGTTGGAAGGACTGTCTCTTCTGACAGCTGGTGCTGTCACTCCTGGGAGAAACTGGGCATCTGTGGCCTAAGAAACCTCTCCTACTGTCACACCCTGCAGAGTGAAGTGAGAGTCGCTCCCACCAGGGGACGGGGTGCAGGGCAGGGAGACCCCTGAACCCCATCCATCACAGCAGCATCTCCCGGGGACAGGGATGGGGAACCTGCAGCACAGGGCTGGGGGGACAAAGGCCACGGCTCGGGGCCCACACTAACGCCTGTCTCCATTCTTCTTCCCCCACTCCTCTCCTGTGTCCCGCACCTGCACCATCAGAAGGACCGGAAAAGAGCACCAGCGAGGCACCAGTGGTCCCGGAGGGACCATCGCTCCAGGGCAGCCCCTCGGCCGAGGACCGACCGGCCCCACGGCGGGCTAGACGGCGGACCCTGAGCCACCACCAGCTGCCGGTGACGGACCCCCAGCTGCTGGCCATCCACCGTTGGCAGCTGGAGGTCATGAAGCAGCACCTGCAGCTGCAGGAGCGGGCGCTGGCCTGGCGCCAAGAGGCGTGGGGGGCCTACATGGACACTTTCAACCGCCTGGTGGACGACCTGGCCCCCCATGCCGCGCCGGCCGCCACAGCGCCCGCCCTGCCTGCTCCACCAGCCTCACCACCAGCTGCTCCGCCCGTCGCCGTCCCGTCCGCCGTCGCCCCGCCACCCACCGCCGAGGGCCAGAGCGCCGAGGGACCCCTGGAGCCACCTGAGACTCGCTGGGCATATCTTCCGGTCCGGCCCGCCCCCAGCCAGCCCCGGGCAGGGCTGCGACCATGGCGGGGCTCCCGGACGGCCATGCCCAGTGCCGGACTGTAGGGGCGAGGGGCCCGGGACGTGGCCCCCCCCTTGTATATAGTTGGGACTTATTATTTGGTGCCCCCCATTTGCCCTGTCCCCACCATGTAAATAGTTCTCCCCTTTATCCTCCCTGGTTTTCTTTTTATTAATGAGGACACTTGTTTCTTAGTATTGTTTTATTTGTACATATTACTTTGTTTCCACATGTTGTATATAGTTTGTTCTTGTTTTATATATTTACAGTTAAAAAAGAAAGTTGTCAAAGAAAAACCAGTTTAAGTTCAGCCACAAGTGCGTGCTGTCATTTGTCCAGGAAAAGTGGGAGGGGGGTGCGGTGGGGTGCTCCATAGTGTGGGCGTTGGGGCAGGAGTGTGGTGGAGGAAGGGGCGGGCAGTGGGGGGCCTGGGCAGAGTTCACCCCGTGGCCTCATCATTGAAGTGGGCCTGCAGGGCCTCCCGGACCCGGGTCCCTTCGGGGTCCACCTGACAACTGGGGGCAGCAGGAGGCTGGACGTCTGCCCTGCCGGCCTCCGCAGCCCAGCCCTGGAAAAAGGTCTCCCCCTTGCTCTCCACCAAACTGTGCAGGGCGCAGCAGGCACCCACAATCTGGGGGATGTTGTTGGGGCCCGCATCCAGGCGGGTCAGGAGACATCTCCAGCGTCCCTTCAGGCGGCCAAATGAGCGCTCCACCACCTGGCGCGCGTGGTTCAGGCGCTCGTTGAAGCGCTCCTGGCTAGCGGAGAGATGGCCCGTGTACGGGTGCATGAGCCACGGGCGGAGGGGGTATGCCGCATCTGCGATGACGCAGAAGGGCATGGTGGTGTCCCCCAGAGGGATCTCCCGCTGGGGGATGTAGGTCCCCGCCTCCAGCCGGCGGCACAGGCCCGAGTTCCAGAAAACCCGGGCGTATGGGTGCTGCCAGGCCAGCCCACATAAATGTCCTGGAAACGTCCCCGGCTGTCCACCAAGGCCTGGAGGACGACAGAATGGTAGCCCTTGCGATTCAGGTATCGTCCTCCACTGTGATGCGGGGCGCGGATGGGGATGTGAGTCCCATCCAGAGCCCCGAAGCAGTTGGGGAAGCCCAGGGTGGCAAAGGCTGCGATGGTGGCATGTGGGTCCCCCAGCCTCACGAGCCTGTGCAGGAGCATGGCGTTGATGGCACGCACAACCTGCAGAGAAAGCACATGGGACAGCACCAATGAGGGGTGAGCAGGGTGTGCGTGGCCCTGCCCTGCCCTGCCCTCCTCTGCCCTACCCCGCCCTGGCCTCCCCTCCCCTCCCCTCCCCTCCCCTGCCCTGGCCTCCCCTCCCCTCTCCTGCCCTCCTCTGCCCGGGCCCCCCTCCCCTGCCCTGCCCTCCCCCTGTGGGTTCTCTTACCTCCATGAGGACAGCCCCGACGGTGGCCTTGCCGACACCAAACTGCTGTCCCACGGATCGGTAGCTGTCGGGAGTGGCCAGCTTCCAGACAGCGATGCCAACCCGTTTCTGCACTGTGAGGGCACACCCCATGGCTGTGTCCTGGTGCCTGAGTGCGGGGGTGAGCCACTGGCACAGCTCCATAAATGTCTGCCGGCTCATCCTGAAGTTCCTGAGCCAGCGGTCGTCGTCCCACTCCCCAAGCACCAGCCGCTCCCACCAGTCGGTGCTGGTGGGGTAGCTCCACAGCCGCCGGCGTGTGAGGGGGGCGGGGGGGCGGGGTGCTGCAGGGTTAGGGGTTGAGCCCTGCTGCCCTGGGGGCAGCTCCTCCTCTGGGGTAGCAAGGGGGTGCTCAGCTGCCTCCCGCATGGCATGGAGCAGGGCAAGCCCTGCTCCTGCCAGGAGGGCTGGGTGGACCTCTGGCTGCTGCTGCTGCTGCTGCTGCTGGGGGTCCATGACTGCGGTGCCCGGGGTCTGTGTGCCTATGGCTTCTCAGACCGCGTGCTGTGCAGGCTGAGTGTGTCTGGGAGGGGCCCTTTAAGGGAGCGGTTAGCTGTTGCCCCGGAAGCGCTAGTCCGCCCTGTGACCCTGTCTGCAGCTGTGCCTGGCATCTCTATTTCGATGTGTGCTACTTTGGCACGTAGACGTTCCCTCGCTGCGCCTATTTCGATGTTGGGCTGCACAACGGCGAAGTTGAACATCGACGTTGCCAGCCCTGGAGGACGTGTAGACATTATTCATTGAAATAGCCTATTTCGATGTCGCTACATCGAAATAAGCTCTTTCGATGTGGCGTGCACGTGTAGACGTAGCCATAGTGAAGTGTCTTTGCCGTATTTTTATCCTTGCTGATGAAATCTTTGACACAGTCAAGACTCGTGATCATCTGACTGATCATGTCTCCTAAATGACAGCTTGGCACACTATCAAGAAAATTTGGATGCAAAAATTTGTGGTGACAAGCAGACAACACTAGAGTCTTTCTTTAGGAAAGCAAAGAAACCCAAACCAGTCATGTAAGAAGCTGGACTTTCAGGCCTTCAAGACACAGAAGAAGTGGGACCGACAGTTGTTGCACAGTCTTTAGGCATCAAGGAGGATGAAGAAATTGACATCTAGGTTAATGAAGAGATGGTGGTGGATAACTCCCCTGTCCCATCTCCCTTCTCCTCCACCTAACTCTCACCAAGCAGTGGTTACTGTTTCAGTATCCCTACTTTCACCATCAAGCACATCAACTCCATTTACAAGGTAAGAATAACATACTTGTCTTATCTATTTCTATTTATTGTTTTTATGGGTTATAGGTATATTATATGTATATGCGTGTGTGAACTTTATGTGTTGGGAACATATGTCAAGGTAACTATTTTATTCCTTATGGGTGTTAATTCCCCTTTCTAAGTTGTTTCACTATAAATTGCATTTTTTAGGAACATAACATGGACTTATAACAGGGACCCCCTTTATAGCTAAATGGTAGTTATTCAATATGTCTACATCTACACTAGTCCCCTGCTTTCAGAAGGGGCATGGTAATGCGGGATCTTGGCAGGTGCTAATGAGGTACAACCATGAATATGCAGTGCCTCGTTGGCATAATGGTGGCTGCCTGCATTTCGAAAGTGCCGGTTTCAAGACACGTGCCACCTCTGTAGACAGGGGCCTTTCGAAAGGACCCCCTGATTTTGAAAGCCCCTTCTTCCATTTGGTTTTGAGAAGAAGGGGCTTTTGAAGTCCAGGGCGTCCTTTTGAAAGGCTCCTGTCAACATGGGCGATGTACATTTAGAAAGCATCACTTTCAAAAAGCATGCAGCTGCCATTATGTTCATGGCAGTGCCTCATTAGCATCTGATGAAATCCCTCGTTACCGTGCCCCTTTCAAAAGCAGGGGGCTAGTGTAAACGCGGCCTATGTCTTCAACCCCCACTTAAGCTGATTTGAAGTGGGGCATCCACATCTCTGTTCTGGAGGCATGAGCTTTATACTAGCTCCAGGTAAGTGACAATGGAAAAGAACATGCAGGGATGAGGGCAGCTATTCCAGTTTATAGACTGGAATACTGACTGCTCTGCCTTTTGCCTATAGTCTGAGGAGCTGAATTCCCAACCCATTAAAAATGCTTCATTTGCTACACAAAGTTTAATCAATCAGGTTTTTTGTGTGAGCTGGGAAGAATTTCACCCTAGAAACACAGACTGAGAACTGTAAAAACGTGTGCCTGCAGCTAGGCTCCTAAATTGCCTAAATTAGTGGCCAGAAGTGTTGAGCAACCAGTAAGCTTCCTCTGAAATCAATAGGAGGAATTGAAAGGTGAGCTCTTTTTGAAAATCTAGTCTCTGTTGCAGGCCATAAAGATCAGGCTGTTTTATGGCATGAGAAGTAAAGTTCTGAAGAAAATGAGACACCCAAGTTCAATACTCACTTAGACACATAGAATCATAGAATAAGAGGACTGGAAGGGACCTCAAGAGGTAATTGAGTCTAGCCCCCTGCCCTAATTGCAGGACCAAGTGCTGTCTAAACCATCCCTGATAGACATCTATCTAAACTGTTCTTAAATATCTCCAGCGATGGAAATTCCACAACCTCCCTTGGCAATTTATTCCACTGTTTGACCACCTGACAGTTAGGAACTTTTTCCTAATGTACAACCTAAACCTCTCTTGCTGCAGTTTGAGTCCATTGCCTCTTGTTCTATCCTCAGAGGCCAAAAAGAACAAGTTTTTTCCTTCCTCCTTATGACACCCTTTTAGATACCTGAAAACTGCTATCATGTCTCCCCTCAATCTTCTCTTTTCCAAACTAAACAAGCCCAATTCTTTCAGCCTTTCTTCATTGGTCACATCTCTAGACCTTTAATCATTCTTGTCACTCTTTTCTGGACCCTCTCTAATTTCCCCACATCTTTCTTGAACTGTGGTGCCCAGAACTGGACACAATACTCCAGCTGAGGCCTAACCAGTGCAGAGTAGAGCAGAAGAATGACTTCTCGTGTCTTGTTCACAACATACCTGTTAATGCATCCCAGAATCATGTTTGCTTTTTTTGCAACAGCATCACACTGTTGACTCACATTTACCTTGTGGTCCACTATAACTCCCAGATCTCCTTCTGCTGTAGTCATTTCTAGACAGTCTCTCCACATTCTGTATGTGTGAAACAGATTGTTCCTTCCCAAGTGAAGAACTTTGCATTTGTCCTTATTAACCTTCATCCTGTTTATCGCCAGGCCATTTCTCCAATTTATCTAGATCATTTTGTGACCCTATCCTCCAAAGCAGTTGTAACCCCTCCAGCTTGGTATTATGTGCAAACTTAATAAGCGTACTTTCTATGCCAATATCTAAATTGTTGATGAAGATATTAAACAGAACCAGTCCTAAAACAGACCCCTGCAGAACCCCACTTGTTATACTTTTACAGCAGGATTAAGAACCATTAAGAACTATTCTCTGAGTATGGTTATCCAGCCAGTTATGCACCCACCTTATAGTAGCCTCATCTAAGTTGTATTTGCCTAGTTTTTTTATAAGAATATCATGTGAGACCGTATCAAATGCTTTACTAAAGTCTACGTATACCACATCTACTGCTTCTCCCCTATCCACAAGGCTCGTTATCCTATTAAAGAAAACTATCAGATTGGTTTGACGTGATTTGTTCTTTACAAATCCATGCTGACTGTTCCCTATCACCTTACCACCTTCCAAGTGCTTGCAGATGATTTCTTTAATTACCTGCTCCATTATCTTTCCTGGCACTGAAGTTAAGCTAACTGGCCTGTAGTTTCCTGGGTTATTCTTATTCCCCTTTTTATAGATGGGCACTATATTTCCCCTTTTCCAGTCTTCTGGAATCTCTTCTGTCTCCCATGATTTTCCAAAGATGATAGCTGAAGTCTCAGATACCTCCTCTATCACCTCCTTGAGTATTGTAGGATGCATTTCATCAGGCCCTGATGACTTGCAGACATCTAATTTTTCTAAGTGATTTTTAACTTATTCTTTTTTTATTTTATCTTCTAAACCTACCCCTTTCCCACTAGCATTCACTCTGTTGGGCATTCCTTCATCAGACTTCTTAGTGAAGACCGAAACAAAGAAGTCATTAAGCATCTCTGCCATTTCCAAGTTTCCTGTTACTGTTTCTCCTTCCGCACTGAGCAATGGCCCTACCCTGTCCCTGGTCTTCCTCTTGTTTCTAATGTATTTATAAAAAGCCTTCTTGTTTCCCTTTATGCCTGTAGCTAGTTTGAGCTCATTTTGTGTTTTACCCTTTCTGATCTTGCTCCTGCATTCTTGTGTTATTTGCCTATATTCCTCCTTTGTAATTTATCCTTGTTTCCATTTTTATATGATTCCTTTTTAATTTTGAGATCATGCAAGATCTTCTGGGTAAGCCAAGGTGGTCTTTTGCCATATTTTCTATCTTTCCTATGCAGCAGGATAGCTTGCTTTTCGGCCCTTAATAATGTCCCTTTGAAAAACTGCCAACTCTCCTCAGCTGTTTTTCCCCTCAGTTTTGTTTCCCATGGGACCTTACCTACCAGCTCTCTGAGTTTACCAAAATCTGCCCTCCTGAAATCCATTATCTCTATTTTGCTGTTTTCCCTTCTACCCTTCCTTAGAATTGTGAACTCTATGATTTCTTGATCACTTTCACCCAAGCTGTCTTCCACTTTCAAATTCTCTTCCAATTCTTCCCTGTTTGTTAAAATCAAATCTAGAGCAGCTTCCCCCCAGTAGTTTTTTCAACCTTTTGAAATAAAAAATTATCTCCAATGCAATCCAAGAACTTACTGATAGTCTGTGCCCCACTGTATTAGTTTCCCAACATATATCTGGATAGTTGAAGTCCCCCATCACCAAACCCTGGGCCCTGCATGACTTTGTTTGTTGTTCAAAAAAAGCCTCATCCACCTCTTCCACCTGGGTCGGCAGCCTGCAGTAGACTCCTAGCAGGACACCACCCTTGTTTTCACCCTCCTTAGTCTAACCCAGAGACTCTCAACACATCCATCTCCACCTCAGACCAAGTGTGTACATTTTTAATACATAAGGCAACACATCCCCCATTTCTTCCCTGTCTATCCTTCCTAAGCAGGCTGTTCCCTTCAATACCAACATACCAATCATATGTATTTTCCCACCAAGTTTCCGTGATGCCAACGATGTACTTCTTGTATTTACTTATTAGCACTTCCAGTTCTTCCTGCTTATTACCCATACTTCTTGCATTTGTATATAGCCATCTAAGATATTGATTTGATCTTGCCTCCCCGTTTTGCCCTGATCCTCTTTTTATTCTGACATTGTTGCCCGTGCTGCCTCCCATTTCTGACCCATCTCCCAGGTTTCCATGTTCGCCACTTATCTGTGGGCTTTGCACCCCTGTCCCCGTTGAACCTAGTTTAAAGCCCTCCTCACTTGGTTAGCCAGTCTGTGTCCAAAATCTTGAAAATCTTCAAGCAGAATCACTGGGCCAGTGATCCTCAGTTGGTATAAATTGGCAGAGCAACATAGAAGTCAGCAGTGTAAACTAGCGGAGACACTAAGCCTTTATGTAAAAGCAACATTTTGATGTTTACATTTAAACTAGCATTTGACAGCACAGGTGAACAATAAGGTGAAACTCTAACCCAACAGAATGGCCACATTACACCTTTAAGTAGTAGCATGTTATCCAGCTTGCCAGGGAAGAACAGGAAGGCTCAGAAGCTGCTACCAAAGGGGAAAAACGAGCCAGCGTGGCAATGCTAACTCATCGCAAAGTACAGGAAGGGCTGGGGAGATAGAAAGAGCAAGCCTGGCAAAGAAGCCCCTTTTTGTCCAGAGCACGCCTAGCAGCACCCACCCCCTGCTCCCTGAGGTTGAATAATACTAGGGTTGTTAGGGACCTCACCAGCACACCGGACTGAGGGAGTGTTTGCCATCTCCACAGAAGGTTCAGGTTGGGCTTTGTTATAGTGAGTAGGGAGGGGAGTTAGTTATGGTATCAATACTCCTTTTGAAAGTCCAGTGCCAGCATCCATAATTGAGGAATAAATGGCTTGGTAAAAGAATTAAAAGGAGGTGTTGGTTAAAGGTGCATAATGGAGGTGGGTGGAGTTAATGGCTCCTGTGACTGGTCTGGCAGGAAGCCAACCACTCTTTCCTATAGCCCACCTCAGCCCCCAAATGAGGGAGGAGATAGTAGGTCTCAGCAATGGGTTGTTTGGGGAACTTGGATAGAAAAAAGAGGTCCTGGTGGAAGCCTCTTGGGTGGTTAATGAAATGAACATGGTGTTAACTCCACTGTACACTTTTCTTTGCTGGGTAGTACTAAACATCCAATAATAATGTTGCAGTCTGATCAAAATGGTATCAAGTGTCCCCTGTCCTTTCAATCTAGCCCAGGGGTCAGCAACCTGCAGCTCTGGAGCCATATGCAGGTCTTTAAGGAGCCACTTGTGGCTCTGAGCACTGCCACCATTGACTCCATTTGTGGCTCCGGAGGCTGCTGCCACTTAAACAAAACCCACCACTAAAATGGGCTTTAGTGTTTTTTGTTTAAGCAGATGCAGCCTCTGCAAGTCACTGAGCGGTCAAATGTGGCAGAGGGGGAAGCCATCAGGACAGGGAGCCCAAAAAGAGGAAGTTGACAGGGCTCCATGTTGAGGAAGTCAGCCTGCAGAACAGCTGAGGGAAGGGGCAGCCGAGCCTGCCCCTGCCAGAGCTGTGTAACTGGGAGGACAAGGAGGCAGCAGTGGGGAGCAGCAGGAAGGAGGTGGCGGTCGTGGAGGAGCAGCAGCAGCACACAGAGCTCATCGGCTGAGGCAAATAAATCCTGGGGATGGCGATGGCGGGTTTGGGGCTGAAGAGGTTAATCCGGGGAGGGGGGGCAGTTTGGGGTTGAAGGGGTTAAACCTGCAGTTGGGATGGCAGTTAGGGGCTGAGAGGCATTATACGTGGGGATGGGGGCAAGTTTGTGGGATGCAGGGTAAAACTTAGGGATGTGGGGTAGATTTGGGGGCAGAATCAGGTACAGCCTGGAGGGGGGCGTAACTTAAATGTCTAACTGGTACAAATCATTGTGTGTGTGCTGTTCTTAAAATAGGGGTGACAAAAAGTATGGTTTGACATTATTTATCAAGGACTGTCTCATATTCACATGCACTGCGGCTCTTGAAGTATTGATTTTGTAACTGAATTTGAACAAATGGTTCTACTCACTATTTTGGGTGTGGAGCCCTGGTCTAGCCGGCCAATATTTTGCCTCAATAAGCGATGCTAACCTTACACTGAATCGCAATTAGTTGTTAGCAGAATGATTAGTTGTGCTGGTAGCAAGTTGAATGTAATCAGACTTACACGTGCTAGTTAAGAGTCACTGCAGGATTTATGTTATTTAACAGAAAAGCTGAACTGAATCAGGCTTTTAATGCTTATTTTTGGACCTGCTTTCTACACCATCTGGGATGGGAACATTCTGCTCTTAAGCTCTGATCTGCACTGACCCCTATTAGTTACTGTCTTTGCAGCTCAGAGTACTGACATTGCTTTGTACTACTGTACCATCTGATGCACAGGAGGCCTGCAGAACCATCAATGACCTTTGTCTACTTAGTACCTACACCTATAATATTGTTAGCAAGAAACTGAGCTAACCAGTGTCTGAACACATGAAGATCCTAAAGGACACCCCCCATATTGATTTGATTTGCAACCTGGAAAATAAGAGAACAAAAATTTCATGGTTTCTAAAAGATTGTGATTCTTTCTGGCTTTTCAGATTTGTTTCAACTGAAATTATGCTGCTTTTAAAATTTAGATTTTAAGAGACAAAAATAAAGGTTACATTTTAATTACTCAGCTTCTGGCTCATAGTCAACCATGGGAGATTCAGTAATCAGCATAAATGTATCTAAACGCTGCACTGTTGTGTTAGCGCCACCATCATTACTATGTTACACCACCTTGTGCCAGCATTCCTCCCTACAGAGCTCAGTTGCCACCAACCTCCTTTTGACATTTCCTCTAAGGAGGCAGATTTCCAGATTCACTACAGCTTAAGTTCTTAGGAACTTCTGATCCAAATCAGAGTAATGATTCATGAAAACCCATGATGGTGGGATTATATAACAGTAGTAGGATGTGCCACAGGTATACACACAAAGCTGAATATGAAATAAGGGTCATTATAACTGTGAGCCTGAACTATAGATATGTTGTATGCATAGTAGCTCTTTTGGGAAAGTAGCCAGCCAGTTAGATATTCTCTTTCCTTCTGCACCAACACCCACCTTTGCAATTTTGCCAGTGAGGTTTGACATGCAATTACTCTGGTGATGTCTTTCTGAACCCTATTCTATGACTCAGTCAGCAACAGTAGAGGAATGAAAGAGAAGTGCTCAAAGAAAAAAAGATAAATGAAATGTCACCCTCATAAGAACACAGGATTTGTCACAGTGAGTTGGAAAGTTGGCACCCTACTAAAGTCTAGCTTCTGGCAGTAGTCATTTCCTGGTGCATCCATCATAACATGCCTTATGCTTCCAAGAGTGCTGAAGCAACCCACATTCAAAATTGCAGAACTACTAACAGTGGTCTGCAACTTATCGCTTAAGTCTGCCTCCATATCAGATGACTGGAGAATAGCTAAAGAGACACCATCTTTTTAAAAAAGGCTCCGGGGTGATCTTAGCAATTACAGACCAGTAAGCCTAGATTCAGTTATAAGCAGATTGTGTGAAACTATAGCAAAACTCAAAAATATCAAGCACACAGATGAACATACTATGTAGAAGGGGAGACAATGCAATGTTTATAAAGGTAAAGCATGCCTCACCAGTCTATTAGAATTCTTTGAGGGGAAAAAATAAACATGCAGCAAGATGACCCAGTGGCTATAGTGTACTTGGACTTTCATAAAGCCTTTAACAGGGTCACTCACCAAAGGCTCTTAAGCAAAATATGGCATTGTGGGAAAAAAGAGAAGGTCCTTTCATGGATCGTGAACTGGGTAAAGGAAAGGAAACAAAGAGTACAAGTAACAGTCTTCACAGAGGACAGATGTAAATAGGTGCCCTCCTCTCCCCCACAAGAATTTGTACTGGAACCAGTGCTATTCAACATAGTCATAACTATTCTAGAATATTGCACATGCTTTTAGTAGCTCTATCTCAAAAGGGGGAAAAAAAAGATACATTAGAATTGGCAAAAGCAGTGAGAATGGCAATAGAAATTATTAGCGTTATGGAATGGCATGCCTATGAGGAAAGATGAAAGAGACTCAAACTGTTTAGCTTGGAAAAGAGGTGTCTGAGGGAAGATATGATAGAAGTCAATAAAATCATGACTGGTGTGGCGAAAGTGAATAAGGAAGTTATCTTTACCACCTAGCACATGAACCAAGGATCACCCAGTGAAATTTACTGGCAGCTGATTTAAAACAAACAGAAGGAAGCGCTTCGCACAGTGCACAGTCAACCTGTGGAATTGGTTTCTCAAGGTTTTGTGAGTTAGTTATTTTATGGAGGATAGGTCCATCAACAGCAACTAGCCATGAGGACTGGGAATGGAATTCCATGCTCTGGTTGTCTCTAAGTCTCTGATTTCCAGAATCTGGGACTGGACAATAGGGGTGGATCACTTGATAAACTACCCTGTCCTACTGAACTTCCTCTGATGTAAAGGCTAGAAGACAATATACAGGGTAAGATGGACCATTGTTCTGACCCAGTATGGCCAACCTTATGAGATTCTGATCTAGATCAGGCCCCATTTTTAAGCACTGTACTTACACAGCATAAGCCATGGTCCCTGCTCCAAAGACTGCTTCCTGCTCCAAGCAGCTTACAGTAGAAGGGCCTGATCCAAAGTCCATAGAAGTCAGTGACAGATTTTATTTCACCTTGCTTTGGATCAGGCCCACATAATAAAGCGAACAAAGGGTGAGAAGAATGCATTGTTATGACCTTCTAATGGATAGAGAACTGGGACATGGAGAAATTAAGTGACTTGCCCAAGGTCAGGTGACAAGACTCAATTGCATAGCCATAAACTTAATTCACCTGCTCTGAGTCCCAGGAATAGTGTCTTAACCCTAAGACAGAAGTGTGCAAACTAGGGGTGTGCCCCCTGAGGGTGTGCAAATTTTCAAAAGGGGACTGCAGCAATTGGCTTCCTGCCATCACAGGGGCCCTGTACAGCCTCCTGCAGTTTCTCTCCAGTCAACTGTTCTGTGCAGCACTCGCTGTCAGCCTCCCTTTCCTTTGCCGACAGACAGCCAGATTCATTTCTAGTTCCCCTTCCCCCCACCGGGGTCCTCCTTTGCCTTACACAGTTTTTCTCCCATCACCTGCCCTTTGCAGCTGCCTGCCTCCCTGCCCTGCAGTCTCTGGAACAGTCTCTAGTTTCCTGAGTGAGTCAGGCTTTTTTCTTTTTAAGTGCAATTATGTTGGTCTTTTGTTTCATTTTTTTTTTTTGTTCCCCTTAAAGAGCTTCCTGGGAGGGCTGGAAAAGGGGGGGTGGGCAGGCTCTTTATACAGCAGGTCATTGGTTTTTGTGGGGTTTTTTTTTTTTTTGTTCCAAGCTGGAGCATGGGTCAGGCTATTGAAACACATCAAGATGAAGAACTATCGGGCACTGCTGGAGGTAGGAGGGCTCTTTAACCAGAGTAAATTTCCATTGGTCTGGATTTTATTAGAGAGGTTGGCAGGGGCAAGGGGCAGCTAATTGCAGGGATGAAAAGCAAGGTCCAATGTAAAAAGTTTGCTCACTGCTGCCTTAAGATACTCCTTCTTATCTAAAGTTGTGGTTATGTATGCATTTCTGAAAGCAGAATTTAGCCCCACATGGTGCTCTGGGAAAAGTGTGAGGCACTGCAGCATTCTTTAATTTATACTCCTGTGAATGCACTCATTGTGCATGCAGAAATAGACACTGTGGTCATTAGATACAAAAGGATTAGCACTCCCTGATGACTTGCTTTGTACAGTCACTGTTCAACTTCTAGCAGAAGTAGAGTTTTAATGTCATTGCATTCGAAACCCAAGCTCCCTTCCATCTCAAACTTATTTTTGACTTAATTCATGACATTACTTGTTTGCTCTTCTAAAATCATGTCCTTTCTTCACTTTTTGAACATGTGATATTTATCTACTTAGAGAATCCCCATATAGTTCTCCATAATGGACTTTGTAAAATCTAGCACTTTGTGTTTATGCAACCCCAGCTCCATCTTTAATCCTCTTCATCAAACAACATGTTTTCCTTTATATAGAAATGCATTTGTGTTACAAGGTGCCTTCTTCTACCTGCTCTGCAAATACATCCACACACTATGCAAATGCTAATGGCTTGGCTTTATAATAAAGGGCAAACCAATAAGCTAGCAAAGATCATCTTTCCCCAGGGTTGGCTGTTCCATGGGCTCTTCCCTCAGAATTATTCAGCCTACATCCAAGACCATCCCCTTCCAGAAACCCATTTCCACCACCAGCTGAATTAATGAGTTAATTGCTGTAATAAGCCATCCAAACTTACCTTGTCCTTTCCAAGTAAGTTCAGAACTTGCCAGCATTTTAGTCAAAAGCTTCCAGATGTATAAAACCACGCCTACATTACACATGCTCAGTCTGGCAACAATAACTAGAAGGACTGTGACACATTGTTACATTTTTATGACTGAGCAATTACTTGTAAGAAGATTACATGTGTTGTAGTGCATGGACTGTCTTAGTCTGCTGTACACTACTGACTTTTGGCATTAAGTAACAGTAAAAGTAAAATGTAGCAGGATGATGCATCATAAAATACATTGTTCATTTATTTGAAAAGTGGGCAGAACTTTTCTTGTAATATTTTATGATGGCGTCAGTGGTATGGGTACTGACATAATAATGAAATCTCAGTAAAATGACACATCACCACTGTATCCTATTTAGGTTTTGACAGGAAGGCTGGGTCTACATGGTGCAGCTTTCCCAGCAGGTCCATGTTAATGAGCAGCCTCGAAATTGCAAATGGCTACTCATTAGCATGGTCCCATGGCTCATTAGCATAGCCACATGAGAGCTTAGTCTTGGCAGAAGGGGGTGCCAGCAGTAAAGAGGTTATGTGGACGTGCCCCTGCTGGCAAAAAGTCCCTCTGTTGCCAGACCCTTATGCCTGAATTCAGAGGGGCTTTTTGCCAGCATGGGCACTTCCACACAGCCTCTTTGCTGCCGCCCCCCTGCCCCTGCCGAGACTGAGCTCTCGTGCAACTATGCTAATGAGCCATGGAACCCCGCTAATGAGCAGCCATTTGCAATTTCGAGGCTGCTTATTAGCATGGACCTTCCAGAAAAGCTGCACCATGTAGACCCAGCTGATATGAGTTATGACTAGCTACTGTTTGTATGAGCACGTTATGGTATGTTCAGGTTGGCAATGTGAAAATCTTCAAAGTTTCACTGTGCCTTTGTGTTGTGGAGTCTTAAAGTATATATGTAGCTCTGAATAGTTAGGTTTACTAGGCTATGAATTAGTCACAAAGGAAATGGTAGAGATCCCATCACTCAAGACATTTAGGACGCTAGATAAAGCAACATTAAGATAACATAAGGAAAGTAACTGAATAGGTTGTGGATATGAGGAAGAGGGGCCAGCTCTATTTTTCAGTTAAGTTAATAGCAAAGCTCCCATTGTTTTCCTCATCCTCCATCTTATGTACTAGGTAAAAAACTATCTGGTCTTGATGGAGGGATGGTCTGTATAGCACAAAACAATGCTGCCATTTCTAATATACTCTGCAGTGCACTGGGACTGTAATTCTGCCGAGCTCTTTGTAGTCTTCCTAAGTAGAGGGATAGTAGTTCTTTTCTGCCCTCCACACAGCCCATGTAAAAGCCAGGTAGAATCTGGATGCCTGTGGGAAAAGAAGACACAATGCACGTAAAATGTATTGAAGAGCAAATATTACAGTGCAGTGGTTTTATCTGTTTTACTGTACAACAGTAGGTCTGATTCTCAGTTACACTAAGGCCCCATTATATAGTGTAAGGGGCCTTTAAATGGGTATAAATCTAATTATATCCCTTAAAGGACCCTTCATGCTGTCATGGTGGTATAAAGGGATCTCCATTTAGTTCAGAATGCATATTGTATATGCATTTTACCAGGAGGGATGCTTTTAATTAAATATCTTTCACTGCTCACTGGTGTATTACAGCTTTTCAAAGCTGCAGTGATTTAGAGATGGGATTTCAGTCCATAATGAAATAATTGTGACACAAAGTAAATAACCTTCTGAGAATAACTTTTTCTTCGTCAAGCCATAATAACAGAAGAAAACAGAGTGAAAGTTCTAATCGTCTGATGTTGATTCAGATGGTGTAATTTTACAAGTGGTTCTGTTGAGAAAGACTATCTAAATATCAAGGTAATGTGGCATTCATCTCCTTAAGATTTCTGGCTGAATTTACAGGTAGAATATATCTCAGCATTCAAAAATGAAATAAAAGGCAATGATAGGTCCTCAGCCTCTTTGCCGTGAGAATAGACTGCAACTAATTAGATAATAGTGGAGTGCATTGCCTGTACTACAGTACCTGAAATATCAGAGCTGGAGGAAAGCTGTAACAAGTACCAGGTCTTGAATCTACAATCATTACTCATGTTGGTAGTTCTTGCTCATGGGTAGAGTACCATGTATGAGTAAGGATTTGAAACAGGGTTTTGAATTCAGTCCAGAAGCCAGGTAAGTGTGCAGAACCTGGAAATAATAGAAGCAATGTGAAGATATAGAGAGGTACTACGGTGACTGTAAGACCAGGGAGGCGTGTAAGATGCTCAGGAATATTAATAAGAAATGGCAGCTGAAGCAGATGGCAATCAAAGATGAGAATGAAGAAGTACTCATGAACAGGGAGAAGATTGTGCAGTGATAGACAAGATATTGCACCGATCTATACAAAGCACAGTTGGACCCGAGTGTCTCAGAGAGACTGACTGAGGAACTGAAAGCGATATCTCCACTGAGCATTGAGACTGAGACCAATATTTCAGAGGAGGAAGTAGAAAAAGCAGTGAAACAACTAAAGAACAACAAGAGCCCTGGAAATAAGATCATGGGAGAGATGATCAAATACTGTGGAGAAAGCATGATTCAGGAAATATACCGACTATGTAATATAGCATGGAAAGAAGGGAAAGCACCTAAGGAATGGACAAGATTCATGCTAGTGACAATACACAAGAAAGGAAGTACACTGGAGTGCAAGAACTACAGAATGATTGCCCTAACAAGTCGTCTTGGCAAGGTGTTGATGATGATACCAACTGAGAGACTAAGATCACAGATAGAAGAACATATAGCAGAAAAGCAAGTGGGGTTCAGAAAAGAAAGAAGTACCATACAGCAGATATTGGCACCAAGACTGGTAGCGGAGAAAGCTTGACGAAAGAACAAGAATGTATACGCTTGGTTCATCAGTTTTCAAAAGGCATTTGACAGTATAGATCAGAAAGTGACTTGGGTGGTGGTCGTGTCATATGGAGTGGATAGCAGACTGATACGGTTGTTGAAGGATACAAATGACAATGAAGAGGCAGAAGTGAGAACATGCAGGGAGTTGGGAAGTTGGTTTAAAACAAGTAGAGGTACGAGACAAGGAGATCCAATATCACCAAGTATCTTCATCACGCATCTGGAGAGAGTGATGGACAAGATCAAGGAAGAGGAGAAGGGATATCTGTGCACAGGAAACTAATTAACAACTAGAGGTTCATGAATGATATAGTTATCATTGAGGAAGATGAGCAGAAGCTAGTGAAAATGGTGCAGGTGCTAAACGAAGAAGCGAAGCAGTACAGACTGATCATGAAAATCAATAAAACAAAAACAATGGTATTTTGAGATAAGAAAATAGGGAGGAAGATCAGTGTTGATGGTATTGAACTAGAAAATGTATAGAATTTCACGTATCTGGGGAGCAACATAACGGCTACGTCTACACGTGCCCCAAACTTCGAAATGGCCATGCAAATGGCCATTTCGAAGTTTACTAATGAAGCGCTGAAATGCATATTCAGCACTTCATTAGCATGCGGGCGGCAGCGGTGCTTCGAAATTGACGAGCCTTGCCGCAGCGCGGCGCGTCCAGACGGGGCTCCTTTTCGAAAGGACGCCACCTTCTTTGAAGTCCCTTTATTCCCATGAGCTCACGGGAATAAGGGAACTTCGAAGTAGGTGGCGTGCTTTCGAAAAGGAGCCCCGTCTGGATGCGCCGCACGGCGGCAAGGCGCATCAATTTCGAAGCGCTGCTGCCGCCCGCATGCTGATGAAGCGCTGAATATGCATTTCAGCGCTTCATTAGTAAACTTCGAAATGGCCATTTGCATGGCCATTTCGAAGTTTGGGGCACGTGTAGACACAGCCAACGTGATCTAGACTAAGAAGGAAATAACGACTAGAATAGCGAAAGCAAGAGTGAGTTTGAAGGCGATGGATAAGACCTGGAAAAGCAAAGTAATTAGCTTAGGAATAACGCTGAGCATCTTGAAAACATGTGTATTCAGCAGCATGTTGTATGGATGTGAGACATGGGTGATAACGAAAGATTTGAAAAGAAGAATATTGACGTTCGAAAGGAGTTGTTATAGAAAGATGCTGAGAATAGGTTGGATGCAGAAGGTCACCAATGAGGAATTACATAGAAAGATACAGCTGAAAGAAAACCTGCTGCAGAAGGTTATAAAATGGAAGCTACAACTGTCTGGGCATATTTGCAGAATGAACGATGAAAGAATAATCAAAACCCTGGTGTACGGCATAATGGACGGTTCAAATAGGAGAGGCAAACCCCACAGATTATGGATAGTTGAAAAAGTAGATTGATGTGGAGCTAGACTACAGAACCTAAGCCACTCCGCACTGGACAGGGAAAGATGGAAGGAAATAGTGAGAGAGGCATCAGACACCAATGGGCGCTGAGCCCATAGCTGTTATTGATGATGATGATGATGATGATGATGATTCAAAGCCGAAAAAAATAGGGATGTACCCTCTCCTGTTTCTTCACCATATATGGAGAAAGCATGAAAAGGAGGCTCCTTTGTTTGTTTGCTTATTAAATTCACAGTAGGTAATTAACACTTCTGCAGGTAGTTGGTTACAAATTATTGTAATGACTTGTAATGCCAACAGACCCTGATTATGGGCAGGAGGGATTGAACCTCTGACTTCAAAGGCTACAGCCATGCACCACTGCTGCATTAGCTAAAAGCCAGCTGCATCTCAGCTAAGGCTGGAGAATAGACTTCATGCCTCCTTCTCACTGGTCTCATTGCTGCTGGGTTACAGAGTCATAAAATCAGTGTCTCTGGGATTGTGACTTTTAATGTCTTTCAGAATTATGAATTTAAGTTCTGAGGCTCACCTTTTTAAGATTTCGTCCAGGTTTCCTTTGGGAAAAAGGACTGGCAGATGAAATACAGAATGATTATTTTGTGTGATTTCTTACAACGTGCTATATTATTATGCTCAGCAATCTGTCACACCTTGTATTTTGCTATCAATCACTGGGTAATATCTTCCAGTTCTAAAGAACTTCCTCCAAAGGTCATCTTCTTGTTTCTTCTATCAGTAGAAGTTGGTCCAATAAGATACTATCTCATCCATTTTGTCTCTGTCATAATGAATGTTTGAGAGGTAAATAAACATATTAAAATAACAAATGGTGATGATGAAAAACCTAGGCAGGCATTAATCATTATGGGAATATAACACTTTCTACACACTCCGATTTAAAGTTGTTAACTCTAATTTTTAATTATTTTCACATTCTGCAAAACCTAATACAAAATTATTTCATGAAGACTCTCGCTGTCATTTTTTCTCACACTTGGATTTAACTGTAATAACTTTAGTTACAGTTTTGTAAAATATAAGCAAATTGTATAAAATGTTCTTATCATCTGTGTAGTATCTCAGATCAAGTGCTGCTGCACTGCATTCTGGAAATTATGCAAATTAAAATTTCTTATAAAGCTATTAAAGGTACTATAAAGGCTGAAATTATGGACACTATTCCTTCATTCTTGGAAAATTATTTAACTATTAAAGATCAAAGGCTTCTGGATATGCCAGTATAATAGCAGAATGATACATGGATGCCAGTTGTTGCCTGTAGGTGAATTTTCTGGTTAAAACTTTGCTCTAGATCTAAAAAGCCAGTTGTTTAAGGTAGAAAATACCCTCAACAGATCACTCTTGTCACACATGAAAATACTGTTCAGCTAACAAAAGGTTAAATGTAGGATTATGTGATGGGATATGCCTGTCCTTTCATGGCCCCCTGCCGGAGACCCTCCAGTCTTACTACATCACATCCCAGGAATAAGCAATAGAGGTGGGTCCTTCAGGTCTCCCTAGAAAGTCCTTTTGGAAGCAGACAATCGGAGCCCAGTAGACTCAGATAAAAGGAGTTGCAAGTTTTAATAGGTCGGTTCCTGGATGAGACTGGAGAGGGTGAAGACATGCTTGTCTTGGGCTAATGAAACTAGACTGGCTGCATTTACTGGATCTGGGAAAGAGAGGACCTGAGAATTCTAACCTGAAGTTAGGGCCAGTAAAGAGATCAACGGGGAAGATATCCAGGGAATAACAGCAGCACTTAATTAAAGATGCAGTACGTGTCTGTTTATATGATCTCTGGGCTGCGATTCAGGGTAGAGGATAAGCCTGAATTTCTCCACCAGGGAAGTGGTCTAAACCCTCAAAAGGGGATTAAGCTCCTTGAGAAGCCTGAGCATTGTGCAGGATTTAAAGGGCCCAGAGAAGGGCTAGTGACTCTGGTGAGGGGAGAAATCTTTGCTATCCTGGAAAGGGGCAACTTTTGCCTGTATAACTTGCCCAGAGGGCTGAGTCACTGAAGGCCTGTGACTGGGTGCCAGAAGCAGGAAACAGATTGCAGTATTGCATCCAGCCACTTAGAGATGAGTGCCCCCTATCAGAACTTAATATTACGTAAAGGTTTAAGAATTTATTCTTGTAATTTATATTTTGCAATCCCAGTCTGAATCCAGGTAGGCCAGTCTAGTAGCTGTAAAGTGCTATTGACAGCTGATTAACATTTGACTTTGTTCCTTGAAGGAAGAGTGGCAGAGTAGTCTAGTGAATGGGGCACTGGACTAAGATTTCCATTCCTTGTTCAAACGCTGACCTTCTCTATGACCTTTTGCAAGTCATTTCACATCTCTGTTTCTGCCCACTTCTTTGTCTGTCTTTGTTCAGACTCTCCAGGGCAGAGGCTGTTGCTATTTCATCAGTGAGGCCCAATCCTGATTAGGTTCTCACAGGGTTATTGTTCAACAAATATTAAAGGAACGTTAGGAATGAGACAAGAACCTAGCTATCAGAAATCAACAAACTTTTGGGGGCAGGGTGAAACTGAAGCTGGGAGCGTGGGGGACAACTATTGAGCACTATGGAATAAGATGTTAAAGAAGGTTAGACAGGGTAGGAAGGTGATGGAGCAAAAAGTGAGGAAAGGAAAAAGTGTGGACACAGCTTATAAGCAGGAGGACAGAGAGCAAATGATCTGCAGAAGAAGAGGGAATGGGGCAATGAAGAAAGGAGATAAAGCAGGACTTCACAAATGTCAAGGTGTGGAAAGGGAAAAAGGCAAAGGACAAGAGAGAAGAGGGCTCATGAAAGGAGGAAATAAATGGAAGATGTGATGAAAGGATAGAAACAGAGCTGCAGAAACTAAAGAAAGGAAAGGACAGGAAACACCAAGGAGAGACTAATTATAGCACCACATTTCAGTTTACTCTTGAGCCCCTATCATTTTGCAGTGCTTCTTAACCATTGTCTGGAGTTTCCACTGCTCTGATATGTTGGAGGCAACAGGTAAACATAGGAACTGCATTTCTAATAGGGAAATATGATCACCCCACACAAAAGGCATTGAAGTTTTATATGCTGTTCATTTAAGTATTTTACATTTTTATTTTTAATTCATGGGTCAAATGATTTTTCCAGTACTAAAGTAGAGCTCAGTGGTATATCATCTCCATGGGGTCTTAAAACTGGTGGAATGGATGCTACCCTCCAGTCCTCTCATATAGTAGATAATTTTGATAAGAGATTTTGTAGTTAGGCTAGCAACTCAACCTATTTCATTCATAAGGTTCACCAAAAACTCTCACACCTATGCTAGCTGATACTGGTGACTTGTTGCTCTCTGATTTATCAACGTACTCCAGCACTTCCTCTCAACACTTCAAACATGGATTTACCATATTTGTTAAATGAAAAAAATATTATTATTTTATCCTCAATAGTCTTTTGAGTGAAAACTGATTGGGTATAAAATCTGAGATTTTTAGGGCCAAAAGGGTCCCAAACTAATGTAATCAGCTAGTCTGGCTCCCTGTGTAACACAGGCCATACCACCTCACTGGGGTAATTTCAGTATCAAGACTCTAATTTCTGCATGAGCTATTGCAAGTCTTTTGTGACATATCTGGTCTTAAATTAAAGTCTTCCAGTGATGGAGAATCCATTATATTCCTAGGTGAATTGTTCCACTGGTGAGTTAACCTCACTGAGTGTAGTCCCAGCCACCACCCCTTTACCAGCAGCACAAGCAGCTATACAGCGAGAGATCTGCTGCCCTTCCAGGAGGTAATGGATTGGGTTGCCTGCATCCCCTCCTGATTGGAGAGCTACTGCTTCCTTCTCCCCGAACCTCCATGCAAGGTGGGAACACATAGGCTAAAGAGTCTGAGTATGCGTACTGACTGCAGTGAGGCTATTGCCCAAGAACCCTACCTGAGTCAAGAGGGGGAAGGACATACGTATTAACTGAAAAATTGCTGGACCTTTCCTGCAAAGGTCAGGTAGTAGTGAATTAATTTGTGAGCCCCACATATGCTTATCTACCAGTAGGTACAGAAGTGAGGAGGAGGGTGGACTCTTCTCCCCTTGTGGATTCTTATGGAGGTTCCTCACAATTTGAAGTTTAGTCCCCTTGTCCCTTCCTCATGGCTGCAAACACCTACTTGTCTAGGAAAGATGCTTCTGAGTCTGCTTTATTAAGTCAGTTTTCAGAGTACTTTTGCATCCTCCCGTGCAATTTTGCTCGGAGCAGGAGAACATACATCTGTGGAACAGCTGAATCACTTTTCATTGAAAAACAACCCCCATGTATATCTAAAATTGGTGTTCAGTGCTCTTGAATTATAAAACATCCTGGGGCTCTCAACAAGGTGTCATTTACATGTTCCTTGAAACTCAACACTGCTTTGTTTCTCAGCTTGATCACTTCTGAATAAAGGTGCTTTGAAATCTGAGCACAGATTGCTTCATATGGACTGAACTTCTTTTAACCTGATAACTTTGGACAAAGAGTACCTCAGACAATGAATCAAGTTCCATTGTAACACCTTAAGGTGAAAGGGGGTTGTTAGGATACTGAAATTTAACAGTACACGGCATTATTTTCAAAAGTATATTAGACTCTTCTTTTAGAATCACCTTTATGGGTGCCTTACTGAGATTCAGACACCAATATAACATTTTTCTGATTTCTTTGTGGTCAAGTTGCCCCATTGTCAGAACAATTCCGAAGAGTCCTTTTCATTTAAATATAGGCAGTCTTGAGAGGGATTTGTAAACTTATCAGGTAGCATGATTTGTGCTACTATGCAATTTCATTATCAAACCTTGTATGCAGAATATTACCATTCAGCTACAAAAAATCAGCCCAGACTGAAACTTGATGAGGTAATAGGCTATTTTCTCTCCCTATCAGATAACAGTTTACTACATTCTTTCTGCATGGCTAAGGTATCTGTCCTAAAGTTTTCCATCAACATATTATCTAGGATGAAATTCTGACCTCATTGATGTCATTGGCAACATTCCCACTGACTTCAGTACAGACAGGATTTCACCCCAATAAAAAATCAAAACTGTACCAGTACAATCTATCAGATACATTTTGTTTTCCTGATAGAATCTCCTTCCCTGGAGGTGTTTTAAGTCCCAGCTTGACAAAGCCCTGGCTGGGATGGTTAGTTGGAATTGGTTCTGCTTTCACCAGGGGGTTGGACTTGATGATCTCATGAAGTGTCTTCCAACCCTATGATTCTATGATTATTTATAAGGACTATACTTGACTGGTCATAATTTTTACCTACTGTCCTACATAGTCAGGTTGGAGAAGAATCTCTCTCTCTCTGTCTTTCTCTCTGGAACAGCTACAGGAATCCTTCTAGCTAGGTTTTCTTCAAATGTGTTCATCACCAAGGTATTTGAGTGCTCACTTGCTAAATAACTTCTTTGTCATGGAAGAGCCATCAGAGGTAGCAGCCCCCAATCACCACTGATCTGGGGTGGATTCAATCTATCAACACAGATATAGAAGACTGAACAATGGAACTGATCCATCCAGCTGTTGGGTTAGTTTGAACAATTTCTCCTTCCTTTTAAAGGAGTTGTCATGATGGTTTTAGCAACTTATAAACAATATATAACTTTTTTAACTTGGAGTTCATTCTCTTCTTTATATCACAGCATCTTCATTGACAGTGGTCTGCTTAGAAGAGAAAAGCAATAAAAACTTTTAAAAATAGACCTTCTTCATGTTTTCTGCCAAGGAATGGGGCTTTGTGACTGCAGTAAGCTCCAGTTTTGCAAAATATTTATGTTAAAGTGGATAGTCTAGGTACTGAAAGGCTGCATTCAGACAATATGGTGAGAATTCATCTGTTTTTCATTATTCAGGATGGCTTTCAATCACCACTGCTTGGAAGTGTTCTCTCTCCATGTTTTCAAACTACTATAGAGTAGAACCGTGTATGCCAATGGTGGGCTCCCGATCTCAGTCCAAAGGTTGATGGATTTTATCAGGAACCCTATTTCCCATAAAATTCTTTACCTACGTGAAAGATTCAACTTTCTGTTGAAAAAAAGTTTTGACATAAAAATTTTGATCAAGACTATCTTCAGCCTATTTAAGAGCCATATAAGATAGGAGACTATACTGTATGGCTATGGTTACACTACAACACTCTGTCAACTGAAGTCACTGTTGGATAAAATTTCCCAACAAAAATTCTGTTGACAGAATGTGGCCACACACAAAAGTCAATCAGAAGAGCATGCTGCTCTGTCAACAGAGCAGGCGGACTGCCCAGCCATTCTCTCAAAAAAACAGGCTCCTGGAAGCACTGCAGACAGGGCGGCCCATTGTTCTGGATCCCCTGTCTGTTATAGAAGGCCCCCACAGAGCATCCACACAGCTTTTTTGCCAACAATATCTGTCAACAGCAGTGTTATGCCTCATGGCTGAGAGGCAGAATGCTGCCAGTGAAAGTGCTGAGTTTTGTAGCGAAACTGTCAACAAAAATGCATGTTGTGTATGGATGTTCCACCAGTTTTGTCGACATGATCAGACTCATTCATCTCCCTAAAAATGTTGAAATAAGTTATGTATGTGTACTCACATTCACATATGTGTTCATAAAGTTTTTACATTCTACATACTTACTTTCTTACATGTGCCAAAAGTGTTTTTTTTCCTCATATGTACATAACTGAAATGTCCATTGGTTTGGATTATATTAGACATGTTGCACAGGAGGGCTGCTAATTGCAGAGATGAAAAGTGGTGCCCAATATAAAAAGTTTGCTCACCCCCATGTTACCTTGCCTTCTACTGTCAAGATACACGCTGATCCCTCTGGTTAGCAATTACAAGTCCACTCCCACAGTTCCCAAGCACACCAAATGCAATTTTGTTACATTACTGTAAAACCTTCAGTATGATATAGTGTAGCTACACATAACCAGAGCACTGAAATAAAACTATATTTACTGAATCAGACCTACTGTAACTACACTGAAGTGGACATAAAACAATACTATTGTAGTATAGCATATTTGGTATACATAACTCACTGTAACTTTCAGTTCCATGCTAGCAAAAGAAGTAATTTATTTAGAAGTTGATTTATTATTCAGTTCCTATCAAACAGATGCCATTTTCTCTATAGTACTTCTAATATGGCCTCAGAATCTATCCTGTGTACTGTTGCTAGGAAGAGTGAAAGAACATAAACACGATTTATAGTGATCTGTATTAAAATTACTATGTTAACATTATTTGTCATATGCATTCAGAAGATTTTATTAATAGAAGTCTAAGAATACTGTGGCCATCTTCACAAGAACTATATTTTCCTATTGGATAAACAAGAAATTTAAGCCAATTTCTTGTAAACTTATTTGGTATTCTGACAGAGCATTACTGGCATGCTAAAAATCTGTTATAGTGCATTGTCAGGCTACCTTTTACAAAATTACTAAAACAAAAGCTGTTCAAGGGAAATCACTTCCCTATAGAAAGAGGTATAAGTAAGGTTTTTCTTATGTTCAAATCAAATTACAGTACAGTGCCAGACTTAGCGGAGGGAGGGGTTGAACTCTGTTTTACTAAAGGGAGATATATGTTGCACCATTGTATGGTACAGTCGTACCACAGTGCAACTGCTGAACAGTGGGGTTATGTCTACACTAGCATTCCTCTTTTGAAAGAGGCATGCAAATGAAGGAAATCAGCCATGCAAATGAGGCACAGATTTACATATCTGGCACCTAATTTGCATATTCTTCTTTTGAAATAGCTTCTTTTGAAAGAAGAAAAGCAGTGTAGACATGGCTCTTTCAAAAGTAAACTCCATCTTCGAAAGAACCCTTCTTCCTCAAAAAGAAATAGGAAGGGTTCTTTCGAAGATGGGGGTTAGTTTCTAAAGAAGAATACATAAATGAGGTGCCAGATATGTAAAGCTGTGCCTCATTTGCATTTTTGATTTCCTTCATTTGCATGCTTCTTTCAAAAGAGGAATGCTAGTGTACATGTAGCCTGGGAGTTAACAATGCAATATGGCCTACATAAGTAAAAACTGCAGGAGATAATGCTTTTGGTGCTATGCAGATAATGAATACATAATAATGACATTACCACAGTTGGAAAAGATTCATAATGCCATGTCCAGAAAAAATGAATTGGAATATTTCTATCATGGCAAAATGATTCACCTACTGAGTTCTCCCAAATACCAAGAGAATTAAACCATTTACCCAGAATGTTTTTGCTTTTTAGCATTATACCTTAAAATCATGTATAGAATATACAGAATTCTCTGAGTCATCTACTGTTGATAATAAAAACATGTTCCCTTAGTAGAATTGAGTGTAAAGTTTCTAAGGCCTCAAAACTGAAATACATGTGTAAGTCTTTGTAGAATAGGGACTAAGATAGGAAATACGCGATAGCAAGTGCAAAAACATGGGATGGGGTGAGGGGTAGAAAGGAGCTGTATAAGACACAGCCCTGGGACTGTCCCTCGGAAATCTGGGCCTTTGGTCACTCTAGTAGCATAAGTTTTTAATATAAAGCATACTAAAATTGACCAAAAATGTACATTGTTTCAGAATTGGTGGGTTGACTGGGGAGCTGAGGTCCTAAATTATAGTGCACTAACAAGGGAAGTGTTCACTGGAATTCAAAAGGTTTCTCATTTTTTTAAGCTTTTTTTTTCTCCCGTTTGGTAGAAATATCTGAGAAATAAAAGCTTGCTGGATTTCGCTTTGCTACTTAGCACTCCAAGTTTTCTGATTAATATCTAATTTTAAAAGTTATTACATTTTGAATTTGCAGTGCTATGGTGGAACACTGGCTTCAGCAAGCTTAGGGCAGGACTGACGGAGACTTAAAGTTTCATTAAAGCAAAATTAAGTTTCTGACCCCTTTCCCTGATGAGACATAGCTCAGAATGGAAATTGCTATGGATGCCCATAAAATGAGGCAGTGTGGGGTGGAAGAGACTATTTTCCTTGTAACAAAAATACTTATGACAATCCATAAGTCTCTCCAGGCTCATTGGTACCTTGTAAAACTAGGTAGCTTTGGCGCAATTTTTTAATAGCAAATTTTCCCCTTGGAAAAGGGCTTTCGTCAGCATATTCCAATGCAAGAGTTTGATGAAATGCAATTTTTTTTTCCAACTGAGACTGTTTCAGCACTGTTGAAACATGTCTTTTTTTCCCTCCCAGTCTCAAGTACTGTTTTCTAACTTCTCCCAGTTAGGAAAAAAGGAAAAGGAAGAAAAAATGTGATTTTTATCACCCCATTTATCCCTTTTTTAAATCCATTCCCCTACTCCAGCCCTCATTTTTCTTCATTTTTGAAAAATACTACAATTGAAAACAGCATGTACATTTTTCATTTATTTTCAAAAAATTGCTTCAGTTAAAGAGCCAAGCAACATCTTGGGCACATCTACTAATCCCCTGTATTTCTCAGAAAATCCTTCCCCTGGGAAGGGGAAAGACATTAGCAAATGCATAAACTTTTACCTGGCAGCTTTTTGAAGATGGTCCCATTTGGATCAAGAAGCAGCTCCGGAATGGAATAAACTGCAGGAGAGGGGAGCGCAGCATGAAGAAATTACTGTATGTTCTGTCAAAATGACTGTAACTCCACAACAGACTGTACAGAAGAGCAACTTCCTCTTCACTCTCGTTAGCATGGAAATACAAGTAAAAAAAAAACACATGCAATATCTGCCTGTCAGGTTCTGGTCAACCACAAGGTTTATAGCCTGAAAAGACAACCTTTACCAAGGCGAGACAAGACTCATCATGTCTATTTTCAATGAATCCCATGATTAACTTCATGTAGCTTCAAAAATAGTAAGGTCCAGTTTATACCATTGGAACCAAACCTTCATTGGGGCTTGGTGTTGAGCTGCACCAACCCTGAGGCATGAGATGTGCCTGGGAATTAGGTGGGCAGGTGGGAAACAGAGTTCCACAGAGACCTGTGTCCATACAGAGTATTTTTCCAGGATCAGGGCCTAAATCTGACTCTAGAAACAAACAGTATCCATAGACGTTTACTTTTGTAGGTAGTAAATTAACCCACCATTTTTTTCTGAAACAGAAGAAGAAAGAATCTACTGGGAAGCCACAAATAATGAGTGAAATGCCTGATTATGTGTCCTCAGATTTAATTGGTTGGTGCAATTTGTCAGCAACTGGTATTAAACATGATACAGGTCTAGCCTCTGCTCAAGATACATGTTTAATATTAACTGGATTTACTGTACATGGAGAGTCCCTCTGGAGATACCTGTGTAGGAACCATGACCTAACATTTCCATGAATTTCCTAGATCCCCTACATGGCCTGTTTGCTTCCATTTTAGATAAGATTCTTAACTGGGTCACCAAGGCTTTACAAGAAGACTGTAGAATTTCTATGGGCTAATTTTAATACATCCTTTCTACTCAGCTTATGATGGTGTTTTGGAGGTGACCAACAGCTTTTCTGTTGTATAAATTCGGACTGAAATAATTTCTCTGGCCTTTTTCATACCAGGGAATTTTTTGAAGAGGGCCCTGGCTGACAGGAATACATGATGTGCCATTAAGCTCCTCTGTCCTCCAGGAAAGAGACCTTTGAGTTGCAGCTAGGAAATGACTTGCTCTGCATGTCTTGTGTGACTGATTAGGAGGGGAACTAGAAATCAGACTTCGTGTGTTCTGGCTCTGCAATTCAGAGGGATAGGGCCAAGAAAAAGGACCATGGACTTCTGGAATCAATGTGTGGGAGTAAGTGTAGTTCATAATGGAGAACATGAGGTTATTATTCCTATAGTTGAATTATAAGTCCATATATTTGTGTGTGTGTGTTCTCCAGTGATATTTTTTGGCCCTACACTGTATTTTTCAGGGATAAATCACCCAATATTTTGAACAGTGTTTGATAACTTTTTTTCCCAGCATGGATCATATCTACTGCCTCCGCAGCATGTGTCATACTGAATTCCATACTGCTGAAAATCAGTACCACATATGGCAAGTATGAAAAGATAGAGAGTTTTGGAAATGATGGGATGAAACTTTCTCCCACTGCAGTCAATTCCCTTTGATTACAACTAGTAGGGGAGAAAACAGAAACAGAAACTTTCAGCCATAAAAATGACATTTTGATCAAATATTTTGGGAAGTTAGTCCAAAAACTTAACACCTAAAAAAACTTTAGTTTTTTATTTATTTTAGGTTTTGTGATTTATTTGTTTATTTTCATTCATCTTGTTTCTTCCCAACATTACTACAATGTAAAAGAGTAAAAAAGACACCATCTAGAGGTACTACGGGTCATAAAAAGGAGCTTTCCATGACAGAGGATTTCTTTTCTCCCCCTTACAGTTTTTTGTGTCTATTACATTTCCTATAAATTACATTTTGTGTCTCAAATTTAACAGAATTTGCTAATGAACCACTCTGTACTGATCCAAGTTTGACTGAGATTAAGAATTCCATCATTTTTCTTAAACTTTATCAAAACCTATTTGGCAAAGCAGCTGATTTTATCATAATCAATCATAGAATCATAGAATACTAGGACTTGAAGGGACCTCGAGAGGCCATTGAGTCCAACCCCTGCCCCAATGCCAGGACCAAGTACTGTCTAAACCATCCCTGACAGACAAATATCTATCCTGTTCTTAAATATCTCCAGCGATAGAGATTCCACAACCTCCCTTGGCAATTTATTCCACTGTTTGACCACGCTGACAGGTAGGAACTTTTTCCTAATGTCCAACCTAAACCTCCCTTGCTGCAGTTTAAGTCCATTGGTTCTTGTTCTATCCACAGAGGCCAAAAAGAACAAGTTTTCTCCCTCCTCCTTATGACACCCTTTTAGATACTTGAAAGCCGCTATCATGTCCCCCCTCAATCTTCTCTTTTCCAAACTAAACAAGCCCAGTTCTTTCAGCCTTTCTTCATAGGTCACATTCTCTAGACCTTTAATCATTCTTGTCACAATTTTATGGACCCTCTCTAATTTCTCCACATCTTTCTTGAACTGTGGTGCCCAGAACTGGACACAATACTCCAGCTGAGGCCTAACCAGCGCAGAGTAGAGCGGAAGAATGACTTCTCGTGTCTTGTTCACAACATATCTGTTAATGCATCCCAGAATCATGTTTGCTTTTTTTGCAACAGCATCACACTGTTGACTCATATTTAGCTTATGGTCCAATATAACCCCTAGATCCCTTTCTACTCTAGTCATTCCTAGACAGCCTCTCCCCATTCTGTATGTGTGAAACTGATTGTTCCTTCCCAAGTGGAGCACTTTGCATTTGTCCTTATTAAACTTCATCCTGTTTACCTCAGACTGTTTCTCCACTTTATCCAAAGCATTTTGACTTATGACCCTATCCTCCAAAGCAGTTGCAACCCCTCCCAGCTTGGTATCACCTGCAAACTTAATAAGTGTACTTTCTATGCCAATATCTAAATTGTTGATGAAGATATTGAACAGAACCGGTCCTAACACAGATCCCTGCTGAACCCCACTTGTTATACTTTTCCAACAGGATTGAGAACCATTAAGATCTACTCTCTGGGTGCGTCTACACTTGCATTCCTGTTTTGAAAGAGGCATGCAAATGAGGTAAATTGAAAATGCAAATGAGGTGTAAATGTGCATATTTGGTGCCTCATTTGCATACTCTTATTTCGAAAGATGAAAGCCAGTATAGACACCACTCTTTCAAAAGTAAACCCATCTTTAAAAGACTCCTTCTTCCCTTTTTAATAGGAAATTAGAATATGCAAATTCATGCCAATATGCAAATTTATACCTCATTTGCATTTTAGATATACCTCATTTTCATACCTCTTTCGAAAGAGGGATGCAAGTGTAGATGCACCCTCTGTGTACAGTTTTCTAGCCAGTTATGCACCCACCTTATTGTAGCCTCATATAAATTATATTTGCCTAGTTTTTTTATAAGAATATAATGCAAGACCGTATCAAATGCTTTACTAAAGTCTAGGTATACCGCATCTGCCGCTTCTCCCCTATCCACAAGGCTCATTATCCTATCAAAGAAAGCTATCAGATTGGTTTGACATGATTTGTTCTTTACAAATCCATGCTGGCTGTTCCCTATAACCTTACCACCTTCCAAGTACTTGCAGGTGAGTTCTTTAATTCCCTGCTCCATTATCTTTCCTGGCACTGAAGTTAAGCTGACTGGCCTGTAGTTTCCTGGGTTATTCTTATTCTCCTTTTTATAGACGGGTACTATACTTCCCCTTTTCCTGTCTTCTAGAACTCTCCTGTCTCCCATGATTTTCCAAAGATGATAGCTAAAGGCTCAGATACCTCCTCTATCAGTTCCTTGAGTATTCTAGGATGCATTTCATCAGGCCCTGATGACTTGCAGACATCTAATTTTTCTAAGTGATTTTTAACTTATTCTTTTTTTTTTAATTTTATCTTCTAACCCTACCCCTTTCCCACTTGCATTCACTACATTGGGTATTCCTTCATCAGACTTCTCAGTGAAGACCAAAACAAAGAAGTCATTGAGCATCTCTGCCATTTCGAAGTTTCCTGTTACTGTATCATTAGTGCCCACGTGGATGAGAAGCATGGGATAGTAGTCAGTGGGCTGCTTATTTCCCACATCTTTCATAGAGGGAATCAGTGGTTCCTGCTTCCACCACAATGCTCAGGCCATTAGAGCATGCATCTCCCTTTCTAGCCCGGTATCGCTTAGAAAAGGTGTTAGGATCAAAGTATAATAAACCCTGGTAAATATATTACTGAGATCTGCATTCATCACCCAAATATTCATGACTATTGCCCTTCACCATATATTATTATGGTACATCACACAAAGAACTTGAATGTTTCAATGACATAATGGATGATGCATTGGGGAACAAGAGGACATATGCCCCCCAGACACCAGGGAGGAGAAGGAGGGGCAAAAGGTTACATCACATCACTCTCTCGCGAAACCTCTGGTCATGCTCCTGGGAGAGTAAACATACACTGCTTGAGACAGAGCTCCCAAGAGCACCATTCACCCTGGGCCTGGGATTCTCTGGTGGGAAGAGGGGCAACTGGGCCCAGGGGTTAGATGGGAGGTCAGATCACTCCTTGGAGGAGAAAAAACTATGACAGGTGATTGCTGTAGGAGACAAGGGATAGCACTATTAGCACAGGGTGGGGATGGGGGCATGGTTTCAGGATTTCCAAGCTTTTCAGTGCTGTACCTAATAAGGACTTACAAGTTTAAAGCTCTGAAAACACTGCATATAAAGTGAGGTATTAGAAGGTAGGTATGTTGTGTCTGTGTGCAAAGGTGACCGGTTGGCATGTATGGCTATTGTGTATAGGGTGTTTTGAAGGTATGCTACAGTTTATTACAGAGAGGTACGGAAAGTAAGCAGGAATGGAATAACACTGTTACGCGTGAATAGCTAGGGGGTTAATAATGTACCTGTTGTAAATCCACTGGCTCTGGTGAAATTACACCAGGGAGTAAAATGACCCTAGTAGATTTTTTTTTCCTGTACTACTGCAAAAATATCTAATCGCTTACATTGTTTCAGAAATCTTCAGCATTGAACTGTTAGGTATTGTTTGATCCTACACTCTGGCTGTGGCCACACTAGCACCTCCTTTCAGAGGGGTTATGGTAATGTGGCACTTCAGGATATACTAATAAGGCACTACCATGAATATGCAGCACCTCATTAGCATAAAGGTGGTTGCATGCTCTTCAAAACTGACAGTTTCGAAATGCATGCCACCCGTGTCACCGGGGCAGGCCTTTCAAAATGGGCCCCTGATTTTGAAAGCCCCTTATTCCCAAAATCAGATGGGAATAAGGGGCTTTCGAAACCAGGGGGTTATTTTGAAAGGCCCCCCCGCCCAGCTACACGGGTGGCTGCATTTCGAAACCAGCAGTTTCAAAGCACGCACAGCTGACATTATGCTAATGAGGTGCTGCATATTCATGATAGCACCTTATTAGCATATCCTGAAGTGCCACGTTACCATAGCCCCTCCGAAAGGACGGGCTAGTGCAGCCACAGTTTCTGTGTAATACAAACTAAAATGTGAAGAGAAACTTAAGGCCAAGCCATTAAGTATGAAACAGCAGGTAGCTTACAGCTCTCCTTCCCCATCCACAGTTTACTAGTACAACAGCTTCCTGCCTTGACACTTTCCCTGCTGTTTCAGCTCAGCACCCCGTGCAGCTTTTGGGATCCTGACTGTATAAGTCATCTGCCTCACGCCTGCTCCCACTCTGCAGTGCTAAGACTTTCTTCTATTTGTGTAAGGATGCAGGACTCTTTCTGAGAAAGGCCCTGGGACCTGTAAACACCTTTAACTTTTGCCCAGTGGGTTGAACCAGTGCATTCTTCCCATAGTCCCTCAGCTGCTGACATGCAGGGTTAAAAACTATTCAGCTTCTGGGAGTCTGGTGGACCCAGGAGTCCTGTGGCTTGGGTGGGCATCTGGGGGAGCAGCAGGGCCAGGGGCTAACGATGGGGGCATGTTGGGGGAGGGGAAGCAGTGAGGCCAGGGTGCTGGGATGTATGAGTGTGGGGTTGGGGGAGTAGTTGGAACCAGCTAAGTGAGATGGTGGGTGAGTGTGGGTGGAGGTGGGGGCTATGGAGGCAGTGAGCTTGTGGGGGAGGCAGCAGGGGACAAGGGACCAACATTCAAGGTCTCCCAGGGCACCATTTTCTCTAAAGCGTGCGTTGAGTGTTAGAATGTGTCTCGAAGCTGGGGGAACATAGCGGGCTAGGGCTGCATTGGTCTGCATCCCCCTGCTCCAGCCAATGAGTGGGAGGACCTGATCTTTGCTGTCAGTAACAGGAACCCATTAGTCACCCGGGCTGGGGAGCTTAGGGGAGGAGTTGGGGCAGGGTGGGGTGGAGCAGTGATGGGGAAGAGGCAGGGAAGGGGGCCAAGCAGGGGCAGGATAGGGGTGGGAGGAAGAGACAGGGTAGGATGAGGCTGTCCCCGCCCTCCCCTGGGCTAGTGGCTGAGGTGTCCCTCTCCATCCCTGTGTACCAGTCATCGCTGAATGACGTACAGACTATTCTGAAGGTGAATATTGAAAACGTAGCGATCTCTTGAGGTAAGGAAAAACAATGTGGATATTTTTAACTGAAAACACAATCCTAGCTGGTCATGAACTTCTTTAAACCTTTGACATCTGAGGATCAGATTGTTCCTGAAGATCCCATCTTCTCTGTATAGTGCAGACTGTTCCATGGCTTTAGTATATTTACCTCCAATCTCTTTGATGGTGTTCATGATCTATACCAATATAGTTTGCATCTCTAGAAAGTATATGAAATAACTAGAATGTACAACACTTTAAATTTTCATTCCTGTCCAAAATTAGGACAAAAATTTAAATTTCAAATTTTGCTGTGGTTTAGTCAAAAAGTTTTGTTTTGACATTTTCGAAGGGTTTTGTTTATGTTTTGACTTTACTCTTATTAGCTTGAATAGGAAAAAAACTGGGTACAAACTGAAAATGGAATATTTCCGTTACAAAATGGAAAAAGTGGATGTTTCAAGATTTTTCAAAACTTTTGCAAACTGTCGATCTGTCCAAAAACCTCCAAAAATTCTGCCCCATGAAGTTTCACTTCATCAAATTGCCGTTTTATGGTGAAATTCCAGCCCAGCCCTACATATAGTCTTCCACAGCCTGACTGAAACTCATTGTCAGTAGCCTTTTCATGTCACTTTCTGTTTCAGGAAAGCATCTGTCTGCATAGCCTAGCAGCTTGTTAGTTTTAGAATCAAACTAGCAACATTCTGGGGTAGATCCTCAGCTCCCTTAAGTTACCATGATTCCACTGGCTTCAAGGAAAGCATGCTGATTTATACCAATTGAGCAGCAGTCTATTATGGTTTACATCAATTATAACAACTAATTCTGAAATGAAGGCATTTGCAAATCCTGTATTTCTCTCTCTCCTGTAACGTTTGAATGTTTTGGCCATTATTTCCTTTTCTTGGCTGAGGCCACCTTATTATAAATCATAAGATCACATCATGAGGAGTTTGTGCTGCACTATATATACTATTGCCATATATCCCACAGGTAAAACGCTAAGTGAAGCAGAAATAGGTCTAAAAATAATCTTTCATTTGACAGGAAGCTCAGCTGTAAAGCTAACCTAATTAGTCTTTCCCTCTCAGTTTTCATTCAAAAATAATAATCTAAAAAAGAAAGTACAGTAGACAGCAATAAGAGCATGAAAGTGCCGGTTTCTACTTCAGTTGGGATATTTTACAATCTGAGATATATGATATCTTCCTAGTTTGCACAATGCAGCGTGAGCCAGATTCTATTCTTACAGTCATTGCTTGGTGACTTACTCATGAGTATTCCTGCTGAAATCACAGCAACTACTTACAGAATAGGTGAGTGTAGCCATTAACTGCACCTCTGCATCCCATTGATCAAGAACTGGAGCCAAATCTACGCTGATCTGTTATAAAATTAAAACATGTAAGAGGCACTGGCTCGTAAACTGGTTACTAAAGGAACTTGCCAAGGTTTGGCCTCGGTATTTTGGTCTAGTTCACGCCTTAGGAGGGTTTGCTGATGAAATGTGTTCACTTATTAGTACATTTCAAACAATGAGTCACTAGAGGATTCTGAGGTATCAGCAACTTCAGCAAAAACTCCAGCCACGTGCTGCTGGGAAAGATGTATTAGTGACACTGATGATACTGAGAAGCTGACATTGTAAGGATTATTTTACAGTAAAAAATGATTCTAAGGGGACTAAGTCAGATGGA
Organism: Carettochelys insculpta; assembly: GCF_033958435.1. Lineage (NCBI taxonomy): Eukaryota > Metazoa > Chordata > Testudines > Carettochelyidae > Carettochelys > Carettochelys insculpta. The sequence goes on from NC_134141.1 coordinate 100,120,040, forward strand.
AGGTGAATACATCCAGACCATTAAACTCATCAATTTTAAATTGTGCTGCCTGCTTGTAAGGAATGGGTGAAAACAGGCATTGACAATAGCTAGTATTTCTGGATTTAATTGCTTTTTAGTGCATTTGTGACCTTTACTGCAACAAAGTTATTGAAGGTAGTAAAAGAGAGTGTAAGACCACTACAGCTGCATGTGAGCAACATCCAAAATTATAATTCCAACTGTATTGTTTTTAATGGGTCACTCTGCAGCTGTTCCATAGGGACTAACCAAGGACAAAGTGTGAAATAGTCTACATGAGTACTTACGATCTACACAGTCTATACACGGAATGTATACAGCAACAGAGCATTCATCTCCTCTTTTCACTCTTCTACTGAACCCTGCAACCAGCCTCCAATTTCTGTGTTCATCAAAATCACGCCAGTTCCACTCCTTGCCACTGAAGAGGAGGTTGTGTTGCCCCTGAGTTCCATGTTCAGCATATTAAACTATAGCAGAAGAATCACTTCAAGAGCTATTTTCCTATCTTTCATCTCTAGTCTGCTATGTTCATGGCACACCAACAGAAAAGCTAGATACATGTTAAATACTCTTGCTGAATGATTGCTATGTAACACTATTTTATAGCTCAGAATAAGATAAAAGAATCCAAAACAGAGAGAGAAAGCAGGCTGTTCCCTAAAATCAGAGAGGCATAGCTCAACCTTCTTGTCCTAGGCTGACATTCTACAAAAATTATTCTAATCGTATGCTTTCCAAAAGACCTCCTTAGCCTGCAAACACGATGAGTAAAACCCCTCAAAATGTAAAGTGATAGTTAATAATTTTAACAAGTTTTCAATACACCAGCCTTTTCTCTGTACCCTCCCTTCAGCACAAACACATGTAGGCATACACATTGATATATGCTAGTTCATATATATGCAGCCTTTCCTGCCCACTTACAAATCTGACAGTTTTGCTTTCAGGTAGATCAGTATCACAAATATTTGCACAGCTCTAATGGCCTTCATTGCACAGAGAGGCAGGGGAAACTTCTAAGACTGGTTACTGTAAAATCCAGCCTAACACTAATAAATCCATTGGGTTTTCACCAGATTTGCACCACCACATCTGTTGCTGACAGAATTTGGCCTTCAATGTAACAAATAGACATGATAGCTGATGGCATAACTAGATATGCCCTAGCACAATAATTAAAACACCTGAAGTTGTCCATAGGAGATGCACAAAACCAATTCAGCCCTAAAAGAGAAAGAAAAGTTGGCTTCTTTGGCTTCAGGTGGAATTTGTAACCATTGTGAAAAGCAGCTTTAAATAGAAAAGAAAACAATCAGCTGGATATGAATTTTCTGAGCCTTTTGCAGTTGAAATTAGTAGCTGCTCAATTACTATGTCTTTCACTCTTTATTTTGCAGTTTAATCCATTACTCGTCAGGCAGTGGCAATGGACATTCAGGTTTAATCCACCACAATTGAGCTGTAAACAAAAAGTAACTTGCAACTGAACAAGACAACACAAAATGGTGGAAGGAGTGGGAGTTTTATGGAGTAGTGAATAGAAACATGGTCCTTTCAAATAATCCCCTATCAGCCTGAGTCATGCTCAAAAGCCATTTTGAGGGAAATATGTCCAGTGTGGTTGCATAAGTTGCTCTTCTTTACCATTGGCAATTCCCTCTGGAGCTGGAAGCTGTAATAATAATGTAAGTTCTTCTTTCCAAATAGGAAGATGGAAAAGGTGAGAACAAGCTGAACCCCATGGGAAGCTAATGAATGGCAGGATCCTCCAGATGAGATGATGAGAGAAGCAAAATTAAAGAAACTGGTGTCTCTTAAAACAATTCTCACATCGTCCTCATCATATACACCCACATGTAGAACTTCCCTGATTTCACAGGGCCTGACTGAACTAAAGAAATTCAACACCAGGTTAATTCTTAACTCAGTGGAAAGTGCCTTGTGACCACATCGATGTTGGTGCAAATGGATTTTTTTTGCTGTAGAAATGGACTGACTTGCCTAAGTGATCCCATTGAAAGCATCCACCTTGTGATGTTGGTTCAATTGATGTGGTGCCATTGTGGATGTTTTGTACTATCATGGGAACACATTGGGACAAATTGCTCTTCCATTGTCTTGCAGAGTTGGTCTGTGCAGTGTTGAGAATCCAGGGCACCAGGGATAGGTATCCAGAAGGCAATATATCCCCAGTGATGCTGCACAGTGCTAGCGTGGCCAGGGAAAAAGTAAGTGTTACCTTTAACTAGTGCCACATCCATGGTGTGGATACAATTCAAATGAATTAGCATGGTATTTCTAACTCAACTGAAGTTAAATCAGTTTCTCTTTATTGCAGATAGGCCACCAATTTACAATTCAACAGACTCACTGAAGATTTGCTAAGGCATGAAAGCTTTTTGAGCAATTTCTGCTTCAGGGCTGAGTGAACCTGAGCTAATCTATTCCTTGGGATTGAAACTGTAGAAGGCTTGAGCCCATATCATAAAAAGAAGCTCCAGAGTGTAAATTCATGTGTATGGAAATCACAGAAATGACCTCTATGGAACCTCAGTGAAAAAAAATTGCTGTGTTTGGCACAGCTGAACTGCAGACTTGCCTGAGGTTTATTACTATCTATAAACAAACTTGTCTTGGTCAAGTAGTGAAGGGCATGACTCACTGGTTATGAGACTAAAAAAATTCCTAATAAAATCTACACAGCAAAGCAGTGTAATGTGTGTTCTATGGCTCGTCTGAAGACTTCTTACTGATGCAAAAGGCACATTGCACTCAGATGCCGGCTGTTCCTGTGTTAAATCCAGGCCTGGGCAAGGAAATAATGGGGTCCAAAGAGCCCACTGTGTGAACTACCTACATTACTCACACTTGCCGTAATGGAAAGAGCAGCCCCCAGCGAGTTGCTATTCTCTGTCCTACCTAGGAGGGAAAGAAACAGACCAACCAAAGGTGTACCAGGGGAAAGCTTTGGAGCAAGAAGGAATTAGGGGGAAAACCACAAAGGGGAAAGCAAGCTGTACCAGGAAAAGCTTTGGAGCAAGGAGGAATTAGAGCTGAACTTGTGAGGCTGACCACCACAATTTGGTAGCTGTCCTCTTCTGTGGCAATACAACTAAATGCTACTGGATTGCAAAATGCTGATGCACCTGCACAGTCAAGATGGGCTTAAACCCAAGCTTAACTTTTCTTAGCTTTTTTGTTTTGTTTTTGTATTGTGGGGAGGGGGAATAGCTGTATTCAGGATTATTATTCAGGTCCATGTCTAATCAGAAGATACTAATGCAATATAATATAGCCATGCATTTTTTCCCTCCAAGACTTAACAACTTCTTAGGGGAGAACATTTCTTATTTTCTAGACTGGCATGTCTTTGCTTTTGGAGAGTGTGAGCACTTGACTAATTAACTTTCCTGTAACTGAACTGTGATTTCTGAATCTTATATATGTGCCATTGCAAATTTTATTCTCATACCGTTCCTTGTCATCAGATACGTGAATAAGGCACATTTGGAACTGCACATTAGGTAGTACTTTTTCTTATTTTTTTCACTTAAGTGTTATATATAGAGAGGCAATAGATGTTTTAAAAATAATATTCATGAAATCTATAAGTAAATGATTTTAGTTGTTCTGCAGTTGTTCTGAGAATATACTACTGGAGCTGCACATGCAGGAAAATAAGTCAAAGGTAGCTACTGAAAGATTGTACCAGTCATGGGTATATTAGCACATAAAAAGAGCAGGTGTCTTTCTGAAACCACTCATATACTGTGGCTTAGATATAAGCTCTAGAAATAAAAAATCCAATAAGGAACAATCCTGGGAATTTAGTTACCTCTCAATACTAGAAAAAAAATGGGTCTTTTATTTCAGCATGAAGAGATTTGGCTAAGAAGCATAGGGAAAAATCACATTTTGGTTGTTTGCCCAACACCTGGTTTATGAAAATGGATTGTTAGCATTCAGTAGCTATCTCATGGACTGAGATACTATTTTATGGTGCACAGTTAAGGTTACATAGATTTGCAGTTAAAGTAGGGATTAAATGTCCTTGTTTTTCGTAAATAATTATAATGTATGCTTTGTGAAGGGGCAGTTCTTGTTTTCAGGGTATAGAATTACTTTTTTAAGAATTTTAAAGTGAATGTATTAACTAGTTTATTATTTGAACACAATTTAATGGGTTGCTTTGGGATTTTTTTAAATACATCTAATCCCCTTTTAAAGCTCTTCCATGGAAATAATCCCTAATTTCTGAGGTTTGAAAAGTGACTCATTTCTAGACTATAGCAAAATCTAAGGCAAGCCATTTTGTCACTTTATTAATGTGGTACTTTTTGGTTTTAACATGGGCGCGTCTACACGTGCCGGCTATTTTGAAGTAGCTGCGCCAACTTTGAAATAGCGCCCTCCACGTCTACACGTGGCGGGCGCTATTTCGAGGTTGAAATTAAGGTAAGGCGGCGAGACGTTGAAGTCACTATCCCCATCAGGAGATGGTAATAGCGCCCTACTTCGACGTTGAACATCGAAGTAGGGCACGTGTAGCCGATCCGTGTCCCACAACGTTGAAAGAGCGGGATCCGCCATGGCGGCCATCAGCTGAGGGGTTGAGAAACGCTTTCTCCAGCCCCTGAGCTCTATGGTCACCATGTGCAGCAGCCCCTTAAAGCTCCCTGCCCCCTGCCTTCCTGTGCAGGAAGCTGAGAGAGCGTGCAAGCGGCAGCATTACCACGCGGCCAGCCTGCGTGCATCTGTACAGCCCCAGGCCACCCCCCCCGCTGCGATGGCCACCCGCCAGTCCCCCAAGCACCCCCAGGGCACCCCCCCAAGGGGAGCCAGGGCTCCCAGCTTGGCAGCCAGCCTGGGAAAAGGCAGAGGGGCCCCTCCTGGACGGAGGCTGAGATCCGGGACCTGCTGAGGCTCTAGAGCGAGGAGGAGGTGCTCCAGGTAATGGGGAGCAAGAGGTGGAATGCGGATGCATTTGCTCGGCTGGCCGAGGGCCTGGCCGCCCGGGGTCACCCTGCCCGCACTCCTGACCACGTCAGGTTAAGGAGCTGCAGCAGGGTTATGCCTGGGCCTAGGCCCGGGATGCAGCCAGCCGATCTGGGGCCGCCCCTGCCATTTGCCCCTTTTACAGGGAGCTCAGGTCCATCCTGGGCCCCCGGTACACCTCCTCCCTGCCGGCCACTCTTGACACCTCGGCCGACGAGCCCCAGCAGGCCCTGGAGGCGGAGTCCGCCCTGGAGGCAAGCCCCGCACCCCAGGGCCCCCCCCAGAAGCCCACCCCGGGACACCGGAGGAGGAGGAGGGGGGATCCTCCTCCAGCGACGGGGGGGCTCCAAATACTCCTGCTGTCCTGGAGCTCCAGCAGGGCGTCCGCCCAGAGGGTGTCCCCCGAACGTGGGAGCGGACCGTCAGGTATGTACCCGCCCCGGTGCACACCCCTGGGGTTGAGGGGCAGGGACAAGAGACATGACCAGGGCCCTCCACATGCCCAGATGACCATGGCCCCAAGGACAGCAGTGGCATGTCCCTTTGTCTCCTGGAACTCAGCTGGAAATGATTTTTCAAGAGGGGAGCTAAAACAATATTAGGAAAGGACAGACTAGGGACTCTCTCTCCCTTCCCACCCACCTCCTTTTCTGCACCTGAGAAGAAAAAAGGAAGCAGACATTAAACTCCAAAGAGCAGTCCTGACCTGAAAGCATGGTCAGTAACCCGCTGAAAAAATTTCATGACAAATAAGATAGTTTTAAAAGTTGATATTATAAGTGTTTCATTTTTATTTTTCTTATAACCGTTTCTGACTTTTATTGCTTGTTACTTATACTCACTTAAAATTTCTCTCCTTTTGCAGTTAATAACCTTGTTTTACTGTTTATCTAATCAATTGTGTCTAAGCAGAATTGTCCGGGTGACTGATTAAGGTAATAAGATCATATATTATTCTACTAAAAGATTAGATTAGGACATAGATTTCTGAGGGAAGACCCTGGATGAGGTGTGTGTTGGGGTCATCCTGCAGGGCTGGCCAGGTGGAAGCCGAGCCCCTGCCCCCACGCTGAGCCCGGCACAGGCGCGGGCCCGTGCCTGAGCCGCGCCCATACCACCCTGTGCCATCGGCCCCAGCCTGGCCCCAGCGGGGCCCCCGGACCTAAGGAGGAAGGGGCAGGCATGGTCGATGGGGCTCCTGGCCATCGAGTCCCCTGGAGGGGTGAGGCCCCCCCCTACCCTGGCCCCCTTCCCCCCTCTCCCCTCCCATGTAAATAGTTCTCCCCACTTACCCTCCCCCCACATGTATATAGTAAATGAGGGGCACAGTTTTGTTAAGTAAATAGTTTATTTTTATGGTTTAACCTGTGTCCCCCTCTGCATGTGTGCTGGTGTGGGTGTGTGCGCGTGCATGCACACACACATGCAGGGTGTGCGCAGGGGGAGAGTGTGTGTGCAGAGTGTGTGCAGGGGGAGTGTGCAGGGTGGGGGTCAGTTACCGTGGTCCCTGCTCAAAGGCCTGGCGTAGGGCCTCTCTTACGCACACCCCGTCCTGCTGGGCCTGGTGGCATGGGGTGGCAGGGGGCTGTTCATACCTGTGCCCCACCTTGGCAGCCCACCTCTGCATATAGGGCTCGTGTTTCTCCTCCACCAGATTATGGAGTGTGCAGCAGGCCCCGAAAACCACCCGGACACTGGGGACGCCCACCTCCAGCCTGGTTTAGAGGCATTTAAAACACCCCTTGAGGCCGCTGAATGCCCGCTTGATGGTGTTCCGGGTGCGGTTCAGCCACTCATTAAAAAGGTCCTGGCTCGGCATATGGTCACATCAGCCAGGCCTGCAGGGGGTAGACCACGTCCACCATGATGCAGGTCAGCATCATCATGTCCCTGATGGGAAGCTCCCACCGTCGGATGAAGGTCCCCTTGGCCATACAACGTCCCAGCCCTGAGTTCCTGAAGACCCTCGCGTCATGGGCACGGCCAGACTGGCCCACATAGATGTCCTGGAACTGGCTGTTGGTGTCGACCAAGGCCTGAAGGACCACCGAGTATTAGCCCTTGCCATCCAGGGCCCCAAAGCAGTTGGGGAAGCCCAGCTCCTGGAATCACCAGATGGCATCGTCCAGGTCCCTGATGTGAACCAGCTGCCTCAGGAGCACCTTGCTGATCACCTGAATAACCTGCAGGGCATGGGGGGGCACATTCGTGAGTGTGGGGTGGCGTGCGGCTTGCCCGCCCATGCCCATCCCCATCCCTGCTCTGGCCCCAGGGTGCTGTCCCATGCCCATCCCCATTCCCGCCCCTGGCCCTGGGGTGCCCGCTGTTCTCCTGATGGTGCCTGTTGCCAGGCTGGCTCCCACCCCCTGCATGCAGTCTAGGTGTGAGCTGAGCACGGCTTACCTGAATGAGGACAGCCCTGACGGTGGCTTTGCCCACCCCAAACTGGTGGCCTATGGATTGGTAACTGTCCGGGGTGGCCAGCTTCCATAGGGCGATGGCCACCCTTTTCTGCAGGGGGAGCGCTGGCCTCAGGTGTGTGTCCTGGTGCTGGAGAACTGGGGCAAGCCAGTGGCACAGCTCCAGGAAAGTCCCCTTGGTCATTCTGAAGTTCTATAGCCACTGGTTGTCACCTCAGTCCTCCAGCACCAGCTGGTCCCACCAGTTGCTGCTTGTGGGGAAGCTCCACAGGCAGTGGATGAGCCAGGGGACCAGCTGGGGACCTTTGCACCCTGAGGATGGCATCCAGGAGGGTGGATATCGTGGTGGCCACCTGAAGCCACTGCAGCTCAGCGGCCAGGACATTGGCCAGGGCACTGGCCATGGCTGCAATGGGGCACGGGCTGCTGCTCGGGGTCCATGGGGACCCGGGATGCCACCTTTGCTCTCTCTCTCTCTTTCTCTTTCTCTCTTGCTTCCTGGGAGCAAGGTTGCTGGCCCTCGGCCTGTGCAGGCTGAGGTATGGGTGGGGGGCCTTTAAGGGGATGGTGGGTAGCTGACCCGGAAGGGCTCATCCACCATGCAACCCTGCCCGTGGCGCTTTCTGTCCCTGATCTTTCGAAAGAGTGCCCTGGCATGTGTGGACTCTGTCTTTCAAAACTGTGCTGGGGGCCTTTCGAAAGAACAGACCAAACCTTCAGTCCCTGCTGGTCTGTGTGGATGCTCTGTTTTGAAAGAGTATCTTTTGATCTCTTTTGAAAGAGATTCTTTTGAAACAGAACTGTAGTGTAGACACAGCCAAAATGAAGGGAAAAGAGTGAGTGCATGATTTTGCCTATCAGAGCAATGAAGAAATGAGCCAGTTGTCCCATTAATGAAGTTATTTGTCAGTATTGAGAGGGCAGAATATAACAATAGTAAACAAACCACACTATCTGAACAAGTGGTGTTTTCTGGCGGGGCAGGAGTGGGTGGAATTTGATACTTTTGCATCCAGTCCTTGTGGATTGATGTGATCTTCAGCAGATCTAAACGATCATATAAATTCCTCCATAAATGTAATATTCAAGAGAAAAACTGGTGCATTCTTAACAAATAGATTATTATTTCTGCTGATAAATACAAATCTGGAATATCAAAGGCCTGTTAACAATATTTTCTTTATATATATATATATATATATATATATATATATATATATATATATATATATATATATATATATATATCTTTTCCTGGATTTCGTGAGTCCTTAGAAAGTAAGGATGGCCAGATTCCTAACTCCAGAGAAGTATGATAAACAATCCCATGGGAAACAAATCCAGTTTGGAGAAGCAAAACATTGGTAGTGCTGTGTTACCTTATAAAGTAGACCAACAGCTAAGGATAGTTATTAATAAGGGCTGCAGCATAATTATGGCTGACCAAGGGTTCGGCACAGTTCAGCATAAGGAAGGAACTGTGTCCAGTACTACCAGTTCAGCTTCAGCTATTGTTAGCAACCATTATTATCAACAGTTGAATTTTGTGGTGTGGACAAGTTACTGGTTTGAGATAGAGGAGTGTTGTTAGTGGACATCAGCGGCTTGATAATTTCTCTTCTGCTTTTCTAATCACTTTAAAAAGATTTCAGAGTCTTATTCATTTGTCTGGCCATTACAATAAGTGCTGAGTTTTACTACATTCTTATTTGCATCTGTCTATCTGGTGAAGAGTTCAGTCTGTTTGTGGAATCCAGGACAGTTTCCCCTTTGGTTGCATCCTTTCTTCAGTTATAAACTCCTCAGACACACTGGCTTGACCCTAAGAATAGTTTTGTGAATAGCTGTGCTTTAATAAAAATCACAGCAAGCAGACAAGTCTGGCCAAATTTTGCTAGGCTGGCTTATCTGTTTTGTATATGACCTTCATATATGCAACGTGGATGTTAGTGACAAATGAATTAAGTAACAGTTTTCATTTAGTAGCTACTAAGGTTACGAGAGGACATTGAAAATTGCAGGTTGTAACCTCAACTGCAGTAGCTCAGGGTTTTATATTTTAAAAAGCCTTAACTTTTTATTCTGATAACCATTCATCTGTGAAAGACCTAAAAAGCAACAGTAGTAGATAAGAACTGAAATGGAACTATTTGGTAACATTTATAGATCTTTTAGACTGGATTATAATAGAACATTATAAAGCAGCTCCCTAATTGGTTTGCCTTCTATCTCTTCCTGAAAATGTAATCATATTAGGGAGGGTTTTAATTCATTTTTAAAGAAAACCATAGTGTGGCAGAATGACATACCCATGGCATAGCTGGCAGCTTCATTTCAAGATTTTGATCATATTCTTATCTGAATAAAGCTGTCCCATTTTTGTTGTGAATTAGCAATGCCCAGCTTGGATATTCATGCATAAGAACTTAGCTGAAAAATTCTTTGGAGTGTTTTCAAAAGCAATTCATATTCCATGCATATAGAAAAAATTTAAGCAATGAGCAAAGTAATGTGGTTTCATGGTTGAAGAACATTGTTTTATTTGCCTGGTCTCTGCTAAATGTGAAAAAAATTAGTTGTGACATGACTGATATGGATTGTGAAACATTTAACCACAGTTAAAGGGACTTGTCTCTTTGCAATATTTGCCTTACATGAATTCCATGTGTTCGCTAGAATAGACTTCTTGGAATCTACACTTTTTATAAGAGTTCTAATGTATAACCTTGGGCCATTACCCCTTTGTGCCTAATACTAACTCATAAGACTTTGAGATGGTAATTGCAGTTCATCCAGGGAAGAACTGGCTTCATTCTGAATTTATTAGAAAAATGACAAGTTTTCCAAAGGAAGATATTGGAACACATCAGATCTCACAGTTACACACAGCACTACATTGAGTTCCTTTGGTCAGGGTATAGAAATAGCTGCTTAAAGGATGCAGAATCTGATCTAAAGCCCATTGACTCCAATCATCAGTTCCAGCCCAAAAACACAGGCATAGAAAAGAGACAGAAAGGCACTCAAAGAACCGGAGAAGTCTGTGACAGACCACTGCTATGGTATAAAATTTCAATGTGGGATAACAAATCAAAAATGTAGTTTGAAAAATACAGAATTGGTTTGTAAAAAACTCTGAAGAATACAGGAGACTGCTTACTGTTTGTTACTATTTTATTGGCAATAGACTCAGCATATCTACTACATTATTGTAATAAGCAGAATAGACAGTGCAAATGCTAAGCGGTTTAGAAGCAAAGTGCTTTTATTCCTGGGGTATATAATGACTTCTGGATATGGCTTATCATGTGGAATGAGTATTTATCTATTCTAAGTAAGCATTAGATAGCCATTTCCTAACACATCCAAGTCCATTAGAGTGAGTCGGGAGCACAATCTGTTACTATTATAACAAACATGATGGCAGCATAAAGCAGAGTACATGACAAAGCTTTACTTGTAAAAATTCATAAGCTGCCAGGTAAAGCAGACCGAAAAAGATTTAGAAGATGGCTCATTTGCCCTGACAAAGCCTGGTAAATTAGGATATGTCTGGGCTGGAGGGTTTTGTCGCCACAATGGCCCTTTTGTCAACAAAACTAGGGGAATGTCCAGATTACCAAATAGATTCTGTCAACGGTAAGCGGACAGAACTCGGTGCCGTACCCCACTCCCCATGAGAAAGAACACCTCAGTTGACAGAAATTTGTCAGCAACATGCAGGTCTGGACATTCCAGAGGGCCTTATCTCGACAGAGAAGGCCTCCAGGGAGCTGTGCAGGTGCCCCAGGAGACATCCTGTTCACAAAAAGCAGTGATCTATGGTCCCTGTCTCCAGTCCCTCTTAAAGCCTCAGGGAGCCCAGGAAACCCTGTGGCAGGAAGCTGAGAGCATGAGAACACCACAGCAACACACAGCCACTCCTGAGCAGCAAGTGTTCCCTATGGCTGAGCAGCAGGCAGCCTATGACCCCTTTGGGCCCTTGAGTGACCAGCCTGAGGGGTTGCAGAAGTCTCCCCCACCAGGGGCAGTAAGAGATCCTCCTGGACCGGGGCCGAGATCCAGGCCCTTTTGGACCTGTGGGAGGAGGGGAGACCCTCCAAGACCCCAAAGCGAAGTGCTGCAACACCTCAATCTACACCCGGCTGGCCACTGCCCTGGTGAAATGGGGCCATCACCACCCTGAACCATGGAGCAGGTCAGGGTGAAGGTGAAAGAGCATTACCAGGGCTACATCAGGGCCTAGGACACTGCCCGTTGCTCTGGGACAGGACTTGCCACCTGCCCATATTACCATGAACGCCACACCCTCTTTGGGCAGGACATAGCCCCACCATGCCACAGCATGGACACGGCGCTCAAGGCCCACCCACTGCAGCAGGAGCACCATCTGGAGGAGGCCTCCAAGTTCCAGTCCCCGAGGCCAGCAGCAGCTTCTTTATTGTCCTGGAGCGAGTCCTTGCCAGCCAGGCCTCCTTCTGGACATCTTCAGAGCTGGGTGAGGGGCCCTCCAGTGAGTACCCTGCACGTCACAAACCCCAGGATGTGAGAGGTGGGCACAGACAGGGTGTGCTGCAAGCATCATGCATCTGGATTGAGTGGGACCTCACACTGCGATCTCAGCATGTGGAACCACGTGCAAAGTAGTGTGTGGCACCCAGACCCAGCAGACCACACTGAGGATGGGCACCAGCCTGCTGCCAGCCTCACAGGAGGCTGGACAAGCCCCAGAATGCTGGGGGGGGGGGGTGGAAGACCCTGCCAGCACCTGCCACATGTGGAAGTGAGCTGGCCACAGGGCTGCTGGCCTGACCCCATTCACACTGAGGAGTGTGGCACCTGGCAAATGGGAATGCCCACAAGTGTGAAGCTGCACCCACTCCTTCAGACAGCGCTATGAGCCACAGGTGTGTAGTTGGGGAGGGCTCTAGGGAGGGCCAGGAGGCTCCTGCCTCACCCTCCACCCAGGAGAAGACTCCTCTGTGGCTGGACACCCCACTCAGACACTAGCCCATTGAGCAGGGAGGCTAGGGGGACCTCTGTAGTCAGCAGGGGCCCAGAGGCACTGCAGACCCCCCATGCGGTACAGCCACTTGTGCAGGTCACGTATAGCTTTGCTCCTGAGACATTCCCATCCCTTGGCCTGGGGGGTGTTGGTCACTGCTCAAGGGCTTTAGGGGCTGCATTGCATGAATGACTCACCATCTCTCCTCCTTGGTTTCCTTACAGCTGCACCTACCCCATCCGAGGGCAGGACAAGTCCCACGTCACCACCAGTGCAAGCCCATAGCTGGAGACGCCATTAGTGCATCTAGGAAGACCTCCACCGGGACCACAATGCTGCCCTCTAATGGATGACCCTGATTATGAACCTGTGGCTGCAGGCAGACATGGAGTGGTGGTTGCAGGTCTTGGAGTAGCTTATGCCCTGCTTTGACACCACCACCAGCATCTGGTGGGACATGATGGCCCTGATGCCCCCAATCCTGTCCCAGCCCCCTCCACCCCCCGCCCCTCCACTCCCACTGGCCATCCTGTAGGGTGCCCTGGGCCTTCTCCAGTGGCTGAAAACAATGATGCCCCCACTGCTCCCCAGGCCCCCCCGCTCCCTCCACCCACCCTGCCCCTGCCCCAGCCCCACCCCTTCCATACCTCCCTCTGGTCCCAGCCCCAACCCAGCCCTGATGGGGGCCTCAAACCACGGCAGGAGGGAATCCCAAGGCTGACGCCACTTGGAGTCCCACTCTCCCTTGGGTTTGTGACTCCCTACCCCCTCCATGTTTTGAGGCCCCTCCACTACTTGTCCCAGCCCCCCCAGTCCAAGTTCTGATGCCCCATACCCCCATCCTAAGCTTTCCACTCTGTTTATAGTCCGCTGCATTCTGGTTTGCTGAAAACAGTTTTGAACTGCACTGTTTATTTTTTGCACAATTTTTTTTTGTTGTTGAGTAAAAGGCACTTCACTCTTCCCACTGGGGGGGCTTTCCCTCAGGGCTTTGTGGATCTGCACGCTGTCCTGATGGGCCTGGCAGATGGGAACTGCACATGGCTGCTCGTATGTACAGCCCTTAAGGCTTGTGGCCACCACCTACCCAGGAAGGAAGGCCTCTCCCTTTCCCTCCACAATGTTGTGCAGGGCACAACATGCCATCACAACTTGGGGGATGTTGTGCTCCCCCACATTGAGGCAGGTGAGCAGGCAATTAAGCCACGCTGTGAGGCAGCCAAAGGTGCACTCAGCCTGCATCCTGGCCCATTTCAGGTGGACACTGACAAGTTCCCAGCTGCGGTCCAGCTGGCCAATGTAAGGCTTCATGAGCCACAGCATGGAGAGGGAGGCTGCATCCCCTTATGATGCAGAGTGGTATCTGCACATGCTTAACTGCCAGCTCACTGCAAGGGATCAATGTGTCTGTCTGCATCCTCCATCAAAGGCCAGAGCTGCAGAACACACAGGAGTCATGTGCCCAGCCTGACCACCCAACGTAAATGCTTGCAAACAGCCCACTGTGATTGACCAGGGCCTGCAGCACCATTGAAAAGTATCCCTTGTGGCTGATACACTTGGTCGTGCTATGCTCCGGGGCATGAATTGGACTGTCTGTCCCATTGATGGACCCAATACAGTTTGGGAACCCCAGGGTGGTGAATCCAGCCATGACTGCATCCATATCACCCATATGTGTGAACTTCAAAAGCAGGATGGTGTTGATGACCATCGTGACCTGCAGTGGGAGGGGACTGAACACACACATCACGGACTGAGGGAGGGAGGCTCTGGGCCCTGGGGAGGTTCATTTCCCTTCCACACCCTCCCCTGAGCTCCCCAGGAACCCCACTGAAAGCTACCCCTACCTTTTGCTATCTGGATGCGATTTGTCAGAGGTTTTGTCGCAAAATATCTTCCGACAAAAACTTCAGCCAACAAATCACTCTAACCTAGACATAGCCTTACAGAATATAGAAGAGATTCTGTTATTTGTGCATGGAAATTATTATAAAACATGGTCTACTGTTAAACAAGCCAAAAGTTAAAATATCTTTCAAATACAAAAGTGTGTGTACATTTTTCAGTTAAAAAAAACTCTTTCCCCCTTTCCTTTCATGTAAACTGTTTGGATTCAGGGTTAATTTGTGAAATTAAATATAAAACTTGCAAGGTATTGGGTATGCTGAGTCTTAGAGAAAGTTTTTTTTTTTTAACTCCCATCACTAAGTACAACAGCTCATGAAAGGTCCGTATTGCTACCCTTGCAAAATATGATCTTGCTTGGTCTAAATTTACAAACCACAAGTTCAGAGAAGACAGTGTACTACAGTTACCAAAAACATGTCAAAACTTTGAACAAAGAGGCAACTGCTGACCTAAGCTACTAGAAAGAATGACATCATCTAATCTATTTCAAATTCATTAGCCACCCAAAAAGTTGGGCAAAGGTTTATCACCTTACGCTTTCCTCAAAGATTTCAAAACACAGTGCAGATGTGAAATGTTGGAGCATCCCTGGCAGGTTGAAAAATGTGATTACACACTTCACATAGATCTACATAAACTCAGTGAGGGAGAGACTAAGTGATGTGTCCAAGAGCATGCAATGATTTACTGCACAATTAGATACAGAATCCAGAATGTCCTGTTTTGGCCAGCTTGCTTTAGCAAAGTTGTAAGATTTCAAATTTACTGAATGGTCGATAAATCAGCCAACAGAATGTCTACGACTACAAATCCCTAAGAAACCAACTAGTAGGAAAATAGTTTGTAGCTTATCAAAATGTACAAACTGGCTGTAAGGGATGATGAGAGATACAAAAGATAACTACAAAGGAAGAGAGCTTGGGAACCCAGAGGGACTGCAAACAACAAAGGGTAAGAAAGATTACATAGTGGATTACATAGTCTGATTCTTTTGAAAGATTACAAATAATTTATGGGGTTTTTTTTTCAGAAGCATTTTGGAGAATCCCTCTGAAATTCAGCAGTGGCTGCATCAGCTATGTTTTCTATGCAGCAGTGGGGGATTTCTTAAAGCCTGTGTAGGACAGATGTTAGCTTCATAATGCAACCAGTCTATCAGCCACTCAAGCACTCTCCTCTCTGCTGTCCAATTCCTGCACGTTGACAATAGATGCACCCCAATCCCTGAGTGTCTTCAAAGTGTTCTCCTGTGGTATCCTGCCCCTCATCACTACATACAACAGAAATAACAAATCCTCCATTCCCAGAAGAACAGTATACCCTTGATTTACTTTAATCCAACACACTCCCATGACACACCACACTTCAGTTCAATGATAGTAAAACAAAAGGGAATTAATTTAAGAAAGAACAGAGATTCAAATAAGAACAAGTGTGACCAAGGTGGTTACATGCCTCTATGCAAAAATCATAAAACATGAACTGGACTTAGTTGACTTAAACACTTTTACTCTGAGTGGAGCATAAATCATCTACAAGTCTCCTCCATTTCACCCTATCTCAGGACAAAACTGCTAGCTGACTCTAGGAGTACCCCAGTTGTCCTTCAATCTCAATCTCTGTCCACGTTATCCGAGGTCGTCTTCTTTTGTGTATTCATTGCAGGTTCCATTTGACAGCTAGATGGACTAAGCTGGTTTTCTGAGATGGTTTTCTGAGAGTGTGGCCTAGCCATCCCCACTTTCTTCTCTTGATTTGAACATCAAGTGATTCTTGCCCTGCTCTGTTCCAAAGGTCCACATTTGTGATCAAGTCTTACCATTTCATGCAAAGGATATACCTCAGGAATCTGTTTATGAAAATCTGTAGTTTATGATTTGACTGGATTAAGAGCACCACAACAGATAGGCATCAATGGGGCATTCAGCGGACATTTTTTAAATAGCTAGAGGACATTGATTTTACTGGTGATGTCGCCCCACCTTTTACACTGATATGAAAGCATGGAAGAAAAGATCACAGCACCAGACAAAACTTCCTCAATGACTGGACTAAGCATTAACAGGGGAAAGACCAAGACAATGAGAATCAACCAGTCCAACAACAACACTATCACACTGGGAGGGGATGACCTGGAAGATGTGAAGCAGTTCATCTACTTGGGGAGTATTATGGGCAGAGACGGAGGAACAGACAAGGATATCAGTGCCAGGATAGGGACAGCAATAGCTGCATTCAAGACTCTTTGTCCACGTGGAGTTCACAAATAATATCTGTGAAGACGAAACTGCGGATCTTCAACACAAATGTGAAGAATGTGCTACTGTACGGATGTGAGTCCTGGAGTACTAAAAAGTCTTCAGATCACAAGCTACAGACTTTCATAAAACATGAACTAGAGCTTGCATTAATTGTTACTCATCCTCAGTAATGGAGCAGTCAATCTTTTGCAGTGTTTGCTAGCCTCAAGGAGCTAGAAGCAGTCTTTTGTAAAACTGCTTATCAAGGTACCCCCTTCAGGGAATGGAGCCAGAGAGCCTCTCCCTATCCTGTGATATAATGAATCAGTTTTCCTAAAAGGTGGTTGTCTAATCTGCTCTTTCAGATCTGCAGGGATGGAGATTCTACAGCTTCCCTATGCTACTTATTCCACTAGTTAACTACCCTGGGAGTAAGGAAGTTTTTCCTAATGTCCAATATAAACCTCCCTCACTCCAAAGTAAGCCCATTAACTTTTCTCCCTCCTCTTTGTAACAGCCTTGTAGGTACTTAAAAGTTCTTATGTTCCTTCTCAGTCTTCTCTTTTCCAGACTAAACAAATCCAGTTCTTGCAATCTTCCCTCATAGCTCATAGTTTCTAGATATTATTCATGTGTTGGTCTTCTTTGGGCTTTTTCTAATTTGTCCACATCTTTCCTGAAATGTGGCACCCAGAACTGGATACAATACTGCAGTTGAGACCCATTCAGTGCAGAGTAGCACAGATGAATTGCTTCTTGTGTCCTGCTTACAACACTCCTGCTAATACATATAAAATCACAGAATCATAGGGCTGGAAGGGACCTCAGGAGGTCATCTATCTATCTATCTATCTATCTATCTATCTATATATATATAGGCTATGTCTACACTAGAGAGTTTTGTAGCCAAAACTCGTGGAGCATCTACACACAAAATGTGTTTTATTGACAGAAACTTTTGACAAAAAAGCTATGTAGATGCTCCAGCAGGCCCTTGTAGTGACAGAGTAGGTCAAGAGATCAATTGCTTTTATGCGTAGCCATGATCTGTCAACAGAAGTTTTGTCAAAGCATCTTTTCTGACAGTAATTTCTGTAGATAGATGCTTCTAGTGTAGACATAGCCATAGTTACACTGGCAGATTTAGCCAGCATTGCTCAGGTCCTTAACATAACTATTTTTTTTAAACAGAAGGAAGATGTAGGTGCAGTGGTTAAATGATCAAATTTTGCAAAATTATAGTGTTATTTTAATTAACTTAATTTTTATTTTGGATGTCTTAAAAAAGGGATTGTTAAAATTTGTCTATTTAATTTGTCTATTCTATCAAGATTGTTTTCTCTTCATCCTTATAAACGCTTACCATTTGCTATGTTTTAACGAGAACAAAAACGGGGGTGGGGGACAGGTTTTGGTCACTTGATTAGCCAATTTAGTTTCCAATAAAATTTTCTTCTAGTTTTCAAATTTTAAGCATTGATTGAGCTGTGCCAAAGCAGAGAACAACTCTAAATTTCTCCATTTTAATCTCTTTTCTGTAAGGTTTATTGAGAAACAATCCTATTCCAGCTTCATCCTCTTTTTCTGGCTAATCTTGATTCAATCGCTTTCAACATTTGCTCCGTTATGTTAAATTTGAGGACTATATGTGATTTGAGATTCTGTCTCTTCTCTGTTTGGTTTTCAAGAAGAAGGGTGCATTCAGAAGTGGGGCTTCCTTTTGAAGGAACCCTGTCTACATGGCTGTTTTGCACTTCAAAAGCAGCTCTTCTGGAAGTGGCTACTATTATGCAAATGAGGTACTGAATATGCAAATTGTGTCTCATTTACATTTTTGACCCACCGTGTTTGCATACCCCTTTTGAAAGGGAGGAGCAGTGTAGCTGTGGCTTGTCCTCTCTAACAGATAAAGAGTGTGTGTTACAAAACAAATATACATTAAAAAAACCAAAACACTCCAGTGCACTTTTCCCCCTCGGGGAGATGATGAGAGACCAAATGCATAACAGATGCTAGTCATACTGCTTAATGCTCAACTGGAAAACACCCAGATGCTACAGTAATGAGCATGCTCTAGAGAACCTGTCTGGTATACAGTAGAAAAAGTTCCTAGTCTAAAGAGTTTCAAGTCTTTTTGGTCTGCATTTATACAGTGCCTAGCGCAATGAGGTTCTGGTCCATGACTGTGGTGCTTAGGTGCCACTGAAATATATAGATACACACACACAAACACACACTGCAGTGGCACCCATGTATAACTTATACACATATATATATACATAAAAGAAATTGGCCTTTTCTTAGTTTACAATATATTTGGCTGGAAAAGCAGGCAAGATGGATCTAGACTGGAGCCAGCATTGCAGATCATGGTTCATCTCTACTAATAACTGAACAATGGGCAGTAGCAGCAGCACAGGTAATGCCAGTAGTAATACTTAGAGCTTCTTGTCTTCAAAGCACTTTTCCAACATTAATAAATTCAGTTCTATCCTACATAGGTTTTTATACTACTCTTGTCTCTGTAGAGTCAAAGCACCTTTCCATAGTGCCTTAGCTACCCAACCACATATCTCTCATGTGTTGTTTGTTCTTGCATGGTTCTCCAGTGATTGACGCATGTGGAGTGGATCATCTTGTTTTGGTAGAGTTTTGGTTTGATTATTTTGTTACATGTACATGTTTATATTAGATAAGACAAGGCGAAAGAAATGTGCTTTGCATTTGATGTGAAATGTGATGAGGTTTATGATAGTTCCTTATGGAGTTCACTTCATAGTCTTGGGCCACCCTGGGAGAATGTCCTATCTCCCACAATGGTGAGCTTCACTCTCATTGTTGAGGGTTCCATTGTGTCAGAGAAATGAAGTAGTCAGCCATGGCGTTTGTCTCAGACCATTAAAAAGTCTTTTAGGTATCCTGGGCAGAGGCCACAGATTGCTTTGAAGGAAAGGACCACGTCCTTGAGTTTGATTTGAAAGTCCACAGTAGAGAACAGTGTAGAGAACAGAAGACTGGTATCATGTGCTTATAGTAGTTTGTGTTGCCAAGGAGAAGCATTGCAACATTTTGTACTAGGTAACTATTTGCACTGTGGTGCCGTGTATGGGCCCTCCTATAGCTCACATTTTTTCCCCTCCAAATTATGAATGGAGGGAGGGAGAAAGCCATTTCATCATTTCCCAAAACAGAGAGTCAGAGGCTCCTTCTTTTTGTAACTTTCTCTACCCTTTGTTATTTGACCCTGTTAACTGCCTCATCAAGTGATCAAAAACAACAAGTCCTGTGACACCTTATAGACTAACAGATATTTTGGAGCATGAGTGTTCGTGGACAAAGACCCACTTTGTCAGATCTGACAAAGCAGGTCTTTGCCCATGAAAGCTCATGCTCCAAAATTTCTGCTAGTGTATAAGGTGCCACAGGACTTCTTGTTTTCGATGATACATACTAACATAGCTACCTCTCTGATACAAGTGATCAAAGTCATTCACAGGTGATCTATTGTATAGTTACCTCAGTTTTCTCTTTGTTCAAGGCTGTTGAATTTGAATGGGTGACTGTCAGAATTTAACAACCATCTATTGGCAGATTCATGCCAGGCCCAAGAATTTCTCCAGTCGGCTCCTGTGAGTTTTAGCTCAAGGCAGAGCAAAGGACAGCAGAGAAAGGAAACAGGCTCCATATCAGAAATGTAGTTTGCAGTCTGATGTAGATGCACAGAGAGCTCTCAATGGCAACCAGAGTTCATAAACTGTCAAAAATTTCCCAAAGCATCACAGATACCTTATAGAATAGGTCTATAGAAGAGATGGCCACATATTTTTAGGCCATCTGTTAATTGTAGATGTATAACCTTGCAAAAATTTAAAAGTCAATAGAAGTCTAAAATTTCTTCCTCGTAATTGGAGGTGAACTGCATCACAATGATGGAGGCTATCTTTGGCTGGTGAGTAAACTAAACAAGTTCACTAGGACAGTCACACTCCACATTCATAGTCGCTTATAGGACGTTTCATTGCTTCTGTGTATTCCAAGTAAAGAGTGCCATAGTGTTTTCTGGGCTGATGTCTAAAGCTCAAGAAGCACTTGTGTATTTCTTTCCACTCCTACACTCAAAATGCATTTCTGAAATTCAAAGAGGGAGGGAGAGAGAGAGATGATGTGGACAGCAGATCGCAAGCAATACATTTAAAATGGTGGGGTTGTTTGTTTGCTTTTGGTTTGTTTCTAAAACAATGCATTAACAAATCTGGACCTATAAAAATAGCCCATAAGCAGCAAGTTATATACAATTCACTGGTCTTTTCTTCTTCCACTAGGTGGGTTGCAGGCACATTTGTTTTATAAGAGGATGGGGCAATGAAATGTTCTTTATAGGAGAATGCCACTCATGGGCGGTGTGTAATATGGGGAAGTGAAGGCATTACCTTCCCAAAAAGACAGAAGTGACACCACCTACCACACTCCAGATGGCTGAAAAGGCAGGGGCTCTAGCTGTTGTATGGCTTTGCAGCCTGCCAACTGGGAAGCTGCCCCACTGCTCCAGAGTTGCAGCTGGGGCTGGGGCCAGAGCCACTGTTGCCTGGATGCTCTTGGAGATGGGGTTTGGACCAGCATGAGGCCTCCCGGCTGTTCCCGGGGCTAAGGGCAAGAGCTGCCTGGCTGCTTCTGGGGCTTAGGCCATGGCCAGGGCTGCCTGGCTGCTCCCAGCGGGCTAGAGCTGAGGCCGTGGCCAGACAGCTCCTGGATGCTTCCAGGACTGGTGCTGCCTGGCTGCTCCAGATGTCATTGCTGTGAGACAGGGACTGGTTTTGCAAGGTTTTCCCCATCATCAGCTTTCTACCCCTACTGCCATCAATGGCCACAGGACTCCCCACCCACTGCTGGTGGGAAGGTGGCTGCTGGCCAGCAACAGGACCCACCAATATTGTGAAGTGGGGAACAGAAAATACACGATAATTTGCCCATTTTTAACAAAAGGCAGGACATCTGCAGGTGGGTTTAAGGACAGGACTGTCCCTTTAAAAATGGTATATCTGGTCACCCTCCCTTTTATGGTAGAATATCCCACATTTTGTGTCCTCCTATAGAATTATGTGCTCTAGCAGTGCACACAGAAAGGGAAGTGTATTTTTTTTAGTCATGAAAAAAGTGGAAACAGCCAGATTATTCATCATTACCCTTTCCTTTTGAGTGAAAAATTTAAATAAAATATACAGTAAATTAAATCCCAAATTAATGAAACTACTGCATGCAAATAGAAAGTATCATAAATTAATGGATGTTCATTGACTGCACTCAGTTATTCTTATATAAAAATACTTAATTAACTTTTTTTCCTCTCCTCTCATTTTATTTCAAATAGATTTTCACGACTTCCTAGTCTTTCTCATGTGGCTAATTTAGCGCTTGAATATGAGTACTTGTAGCATGAGGAGTGATTGCCTTAGGGGAATGTGACTGGTTAACCAAAAATGCAGTATCCCACTGGTTCAGATGTCATAGATAAGGTCACTTTAGTTAATAAATTGAGGATTAAGATTCTTTTGAAAGAGAATGAATGTCAGCTGGGAGTTGAGGGAACTCAGTACCTCACAGAAAGAGGTCTATAAGTTGTGGTTACAAGTCCTAATACCAGACTTGCTTATAATAAACCCTGCTGCATTACTCCAGTATTTGGCCAGCATAACCAATGGACTGGCTTTAGCATAACATTAAGGTAAGACATGGTGAATTCAACCCATTTACTGCTAACCTCTCAGGATGTTTGTGCAACCACATCAATAGAAGCAGTTGCTATAATTTGTTTTTAATTGAAAAAAGATATAAATAGCATTGAGAACAGGAAGACGTGATTTCTGTGTCAACTCATTGTAGTTAAAATAAAGTGCTATTCAAAAAGTGATTTTCAGGTATTTTATATATCATAATTGAGGTTAAGATTTCGTCAAGGTACCTGTCACAAAAGGTCACAGACAGATCGGGGCAATAAACAAAAATTCATGGAAGCTATGACCCGTCTAGGACTTTTGCCAAAAATAATGGGACAAGGGGCAGAGGACCACCTGGGGGGCTGAAGCTGGAGCCCTGCATGGAATGGGGGACTGACAGCTCAAGCCCTGAAGTGCTGGGGAGCTCCAGTTCCTGCATCAGGACTCCCACTGCCCGCGGTGGCTGACAGTTGTGGGGCCTGTTAACCTGGGGCAACTGGCTGAAGCAGAAGCCAAAGAACTCACGGAGGGCTCTTAAAGTCACAGAATCCCTGACTTCCATGAGCAAACTGTATCTTTAATCATAATATCTGCCCTCTCTATTTATTACTACTTGTATTCATTCTGGTGGTGCCTGTGGCTTTGGAGAGAGTAAGGCAAATTCTCTTTCTCAGACAACTCACAAAGCTGTAAGAAACCCTAAGTTTACACTCCAATAAGTACTAGCCAGACGTCAGTTCCAGGCATATAGGGTTCAGTAGGCATTACTTACCTGCTACCCTCCACCCCCATCTCCTTGTTCTCTGGCCAAAGTAGCTGAGTCAGCATGGCATGTTATTTATTACCTGCTCCACCAGTAACCATGAGGAAGCAATGGAGGCCTGGTAACACAGAGGTATGTCGCTGAGTCACAGTAGCTCCTAGAGAAACAACAAGAAGTCCTGTGGCACTTTATAGACTAACAGATATTTTGGAGCATGAGCTTTCATGGGCAAAGACCCGCTTTCTCAGATGTATGACTATGGGGGTTTCAGAAGAGGGTTTAAAGAGGGACTCTCAGTCAAAAGGAAGGCCAGAGTTGACAAGATGCACTCAGTCACAGAGAATGTGGCCCATTATCAGCAGTTAATGTGGAGTTGTGAACATCAAGAGAGGAGAAATCAAGTCAGTTCAGTCAGGGAGGATGTGGCCCATTATCAGTAGCTAATGTGAAGGTGTGAACATCAAGAGCAGAGAAACTGCTTTTGTAATGGGCCAACCATTCCCAGTCTCTGTTCAATCCTTGGCTGATGGTGTCAAATTTGCAAATGAATTGCAGTTCTGAAGTTTCTCTTTGGAGTTTATTTTTGAAGTTCTTTTATTGTTGGACTGCATCTTTAAAGTGCTACATAACTGCTTTTTTATTTTGACAGAATATAGACTAACACAGCTATCTCTCTGTTACTTTTAAATGTGTTACTGAGTATCCAGGGAGACTGATGTGTTCTCCGACAGGTTTTTGTATGTTACAATTCCTCACTTATATACCATTGCTTGCTCAGGGTTCTTATATCAAAATTCAGCCTAAATAAACAAGAGAAGCAGCAGCACTGGAGGCAGCAAACAGCAGAAATCAGGGGTGTTTGAGTGGAGATTTATTGAAGGAGGAGAGAGTGGAGCACCTGTTCCTTATGGGAAGTGAGTGAGTTCTTGAGGACTGAGAAGGAGGGTGGGGGTGGAGAATGCTGGTTTGTTTTCAGTTTGTGAAATCTGGCAGGAGGCAGCGTGTTGTGAAAGAAGCAGAGCCTTGATCACAACTGAATATTTATTTGTAGAGGGGATCCCTAGCCAATAAGCCTACAAGGGCAGTCAGCTGGCCCACCAACAGAGCTGAAGACTGGAGAATTTGTGAAAAGTGTTTGGGGGATGATGTGAGTGGCATTTTTTGTTTGATTTTGTGTTTTTTCCTTCTCTATGGGGACTTAGGAAGGAAGCCTATAAATGTTAGAGAGGCAGCAGTGGCAGTGACCACAGAAATGGATGAGACAATGAAGATGACTGGATGTGGAAGCTGCAGGATATACTTTATTTTAGACAGGGTATCGGAAAAATGTTTCTTTTGTTCACAGTGCCACCTGATAGAACTGGTGGAAGAAAAGATCAGAGGCTTGGGGATGCAGCTAGACACTTTGGTTGAGTTTTGAGGGGAATTTGAATGGATGATGGACAGAAGGAAACAGAAGGCTGAAATACAGCCCCATTCGCTTGACCTCAGTTGCTTGCAAGGACTTAGAATAAATTTTGAAATGTGGGCTAGTTCAGGCCATAAAGGTAAACAGTAATTGGTATAAAGCTACAACAAGGTATTATATAAAGTAGACCATGCCAGCCCAACCGATTGCTTTCTTTGAGAAAATACCTGAATTTCTAGACAAAGGAAAAGCAATGGCTCTAGCATTTGATGTAGTTTCATATGGGAAATTATTAGTTAAATTAGAGAAGATGGGGATTAATATGAGAATCTAAAGGTGGGTAAGGGTAGAAGTGCCATAATTTTTATGAGTTTCTTCTCAACAACTCACCCCCTCACCCTACCCCCGGCTTTATGGAAAGTGGGTTATGAATATAAATATGCATAACTCAGAGATGCTTTGAACAAAACATGGCTTGTAAATTGTTGTTCCGCTGGCTCTGTAAATCCTATTTTTGTGCATGTTACAAACGTTTGTCTCCATGAAGATCTCTGCAGGAGATGTGGTTACTCTATTGTGAGAGTATGGCACATGAGAGGCTTAGCAGTCCTCAGCAGCCAAAGAGCCTTGTCAGTGCCCTTGGAGCTTGGCTGTGACCATGCAGTCCAGCAGACAGCTGATTGCCTAAAATGGACTTGGACAGGTGACCTGCTGATGTGACAGTTTCCATCTTGGGGAATACTTTTACACAAAGAGAAAAGTGGAACGCCCTCCACAGGGGAAAGACTGGCTCATCCTGGGGCTCTGTGAGGGGTGTGAATGCCCAATGGGCTGCCCTGTCACTTCCCTACTCTGCTCCCCACCCTGGCCCCTAGCCTCCTTTCTGGCCAGCCTGTCTGGGGATTACCAGGGCAGAGGTTGGTCAGTGGATGGTACTGGCAGCCACAGATGATTGCCTCCTCTGGCCTCCCTCACCTTCCCACCCACACCCTCCCACCATGCAGTGCCTAGGCCTCCCAGCCCTCTGAGCCCCATTTCTCCACTGGCAGCTGGGAGGCAATCCCCTCTGGCTGCTTCCACCATCTGCAGCCTGGCCCATGCCCCAGGTAATTCTCACCATCCCAGGCCGAGTGAGGAGGGTATCTTCAGGACAGGGTGGTGTATGGGGCTGAGCAGGGTTGGGGTGTTCAGGCCAAGTGAGGGACTGAAGGGGTGGGGAGTTTCAGGCTGAGTGAGGGTAGGGTGTTTGTGTTCTGGGAGCGACTGTGTTTGAGCAGGGGAGATATTCCAGCCTTTGATGGATGGGGGAGGGGGGTTCTGTATGAGCAGGGGTGAAGGTGGGGTGTTCAGGCTCAGGGGAGTTCACTCTGCTGGGGGTGGAAGGGCCCTTGGGCTGAGTGGAGGCTGGGGTGTTTGTACCAAATGGGGTGGTTGTGAGGGGTGCTGCTTGGGAAGGGGAGGGACCAAAGCAGAGATGGCTGGAGGAGCGGGGGAAGAGCCAAGTGGAGGGGGAGGTGGAAGGGTAGGACCAGCTGGAGAGTGGAGTCTAGAGGAGAAGGGTAGGGCCCACTATGGGGGGATGGTCCATATGTACAAAAAAACTAAATCTCCCTCCAGAAATTCCTGTGTATGGGCCTGAAAGAGGACCTTGGGGTTCCTCCATCTTTTGCCTTCAACCTGCCTTGGAAACATGCCCTAAGGAAAACAGAACATTACTGAAAACCCAGAAGACCTGGAGATTTTATCTGATGTAAAGGCTGCTGTTACGGGTAAGACCTCACAAGTAACTAGCTTTTAGGGGAACAGAATGAGCTTTGAATTTTCTCTTTTGTTTGATTTAGTAACTCACTTCAAACTGTTTGTTCCTATCTATAAGAGCCATGCTGTAGCCAGCCGCTGAGCCACCTGAGCTGTGCCACAACCACTGAGCTGCCCAAGCTGCGCTGCAGCCCCAAGCCGCCTGAGCTGCACTGCAACCACTGAGTGCCCAAGCCACCAGGGCCAGAAGAGCCACCTCAGACACTCACCCACTTGTCCCACCATGTGGTGGGGCACGCACATGGAGTGACTGCAAGGGGGGCACCCAACTGTGTGACTCTGGACCACATTCGCCTTTAACTGCTTCTCAGTTCACCCCATGTGGCAAATGGGGAGTGTGTTGGACACCGTGGTCCTGGACTATGGGAGGACAGTATTGGCTAAGTGCATTACCATCACTCCCTCTGCTTATTGGGGTCTTAGAAGACATTTGGGGATAAACTAGAATTAAATAACAGCACAGAACACTGAGAGCCAGGACTGGTGGTTGTAAACAAACTTTATGGGAACACAGGAAACTTGGCCACTCCCAAAATAAGTGGTTGTACAGATAATTAAAATCAAGCCAGATTACGGACGTTTCCAGACGAGAGTGTGACAGACTAGAGAGGTTCAACCCGTACTATATATATATACAGTATATATATGTACTATATATACTATAACACATTAATACATAGTAACGTGAGCTGGTAAATACTGACACAGATACACTCCCTCACAGAGGTGTCCTCTTTTTTATATGGTAACCCTATTCTAGGAGTCATCTACTGACATAATGTTTTCTCTGGTTCCAGAGCAGTTGCTAACTTTGACCCATCTTTGATATATATGTTCTCCTTCAGTATTCTTACAGCTGATAATCCTAATTAAGAGAGATCATGCCTTCTAGTATTATTACCAATGACTACTATTTCTCAAAAATCTACTGTAGTTATTGACTGTGAATCAGGTACCCATTGCACTAACTATTGCTTGATTTTATTGTCAAAATAAAAGGAGCTTGAAAGTATTGTTCAACAAGCAGCGGAATCCACAATGTCGTCGTGAGGCACTTTCAGCCACTGAACAATGAACGTGGAATTTAATTTGCAACAATTTAGTGAGACTGGACAAAATATATTGTGTGATGTTTTCCCATTTTATTGTATGACACCTTTGTGTGGATTTTACAGTCGGGAAAGTTGTCATGCGTCAGAAATATAAATATCTAAAAAATGGGCCACAGCAAAGCTAAAAATACAAAACGGGGACATACGAGGAAAACTGTGTTCAGCAGCAGGCTTTGCAGGAATGCATCATCTACTAGCTGCTCCCTCGTGACAGGCCTCAAACAGAACTACTGAGCCTAGTATCTGTAATCAATTAGGGAAGGTTCATTCATAGCAAATGATTTGTGTTCGCTTGTGGCAGACTGTGAGCTCTGGAAAATAACGTGACCATTAGTGACAATCAGGTGGATATCTTTAAATAATCTCAGTGATCCGTCTTCTGAGAAACACACTGGAAACATCTAGGCCGTGTCTATGCTAGCCCCCTCCTTGCAGAAGGGGCATGGTAATGAGTGAGTTGGGAAGATGCTAATGAGGCACTGCCATGAATATGCAGTGTCTCGTTAGCATAATGGCAGCCATGCGCAATTCGAAAGCACCACTTTCGAATCACGTGCCACCCATGTAGAGGGGGCCTTTGAAAAGGACCCCCCCCCGACTTCAAAAGCCCCTTCTTCCTATTTGGTTTTAGGAAATAAAATAAAACCAAATAGGAATAAGGGGGTTTTGAAGTTTGGGGGGGGGTCCTTTTGAAAGGCCCCCGTCTACATGGGTGGTGAGCAATTCAAAAGCATTATGCTAATAAGGCACTGCATATTCATGACAGTGCCTCATTAGCATCTTCCCAACTCGTTCATTACCATGCCCCTTCTGAAAGGAAGGGGCTATTGTAGACATAGCCCTGAGCCAGAAAGAACACTCCAAAAAGGATAGGTGTCTTACACAGCAATGTAACAGCGCCAACTAGTTTTCAACATGAGAGAGCTCCACACGTTCACCCAGGATATTTTAGCCATTTGAGGCCCCTCCATCATGCCCTGCAGGCTCCCTCTCCATGGTACAGCAAGGAGGAAAGGAGACAAACTGGACATACAGGCCTGAGTTCTGACCCATTATTTCAACCGGAAACAAAATATACAAATCAAAACCAGTTAATTAAATTGTATCACGAATATGAAATTTACAGTCTTCACCTTGATGCAGCTGAAAAAAAAATCTGCAGCTTATGAGAAAAATCAAGGTTGAAAATTAATTTATCTTCAACATTACACATTTAAATGTTTTCAGGAAAAGGTTACCCGGCTGATTTTAAATTAACTGCATAGTCTCAAACACACTAGCAGACGAAAAGAAACTAGTCTACTGATATATTCCTTTTCTCAATGGCTTTGTAGGCACACAGAATCTAATGTAATATTTATTTGACCTAGAGAATTAGTAAGGAGGCATTGTTTCATTTTTGAAAAAGTCATCTGTTGGGTTTCTGTTTTATAAAACGAAGTTGCACAATGTAGCTTCAGTCTTCACATTTGATAACTAATGGCATGTCTACAGTACTCAGAACTCTTGTATTCCTTCTGCACATAACATGATAAATGATTTTCTTTGCTTATATTACTGCAAGCTTCAAGTGAGCATGTAGGACTTTTCTTTCCATGATTTGGAAAGTTATATCCATTAGACATAAGTAAAATCTTATTCCCACACAACTAGTGCAGAATGCTGTGTGTAGTACCACTGTATTTTAGAATAGCTTAGTTCCAGGTATTGAAAAAAAATTGCAAATATATGAAATTGATGGTTCTTTTGGGAAATGAGTGTACATGATGGCATGTGGTTTGTTTGTTACTAATGTACAAAAAATAATATTATTATTTCTCCATTTCTATGCATTTTCTGCATTTAAATAGGTTTTTTATGTTTTTATTCAATTTTCAAATTGTTGACACGCTCTGTACAAACAAGTTTTCTGTTTCTAAATGCCCTTGAAGCAAATGTTCTTTTCTCCAGATCTTGAACAAATATGTCCCTATAACGAACTGGGAGAAAAAAATAGATGTTAATACAAGAACTAGGGGACACCAAATGAAATTGATGGGTAGTAGGTTCAAAACTAATAAAAGGAAATTTTTCTTCACACAGCACACAGTCAACCTGTGGAACTCCTTGCCGGAGGAGGCTGTGAAGGCCAGGACTCTATTACGGTTTAAAAAAGAGCTTCATAAATTTTTGCAGGTTAGGTCCATAAATGGCTATTAGCCAGGGGTGAAGTATGGTGCCCTAGCCCTCAGTACAGGGGCAGGAGATGGATGGCAGGAGATAAATCACTTGATCATTGTCTTCTGTTCTCCTTCTCTGGGGCACCTGGCATTGGCCACTGTCGGCAGATGGGATACTGGGCTGGATGGACCTTTGGTCTGACCCAGTATGGCCATTCTTATGTTCTTAAGACACATAATGAGTGAGTACTTTGAAGTATAATGGAAGATGCAAGTAAGGAAAAAGTGATGGGGCTGAGTCATTCTGCAGACTGACAATCAAGTGTGTTGTGTCACTCTAATCTTTTTTTCAACTCACTCGGATTCAGGCTGAGATTTTAAAAGTCATTTTTAAGGAATCTGGACATTCATGTCCAATTTAAAATTAAGTTGGTATCCAAATCACCTAGACAGCTTAGAAAATCTCTCCTTCTAAATTTAAACACATAGGGTTAGACTTGTCTTTAAAGCTGTGAGCTGGCACTACAGCTCAGAATGGCATTGGGCCTGATTAGGGCTTAATCAGGTACAGCTCTTCCCCAAGCATCCTGATGCACAGGAGAGGGACACAAACTAAATCATACCCCACTCCTGTCCGGTGCATCCAGCGGAGAGATTAGACCTTGCATGTCCTCTGGCAGCAGTATCACAGCCACAGGAAGAGAAAGAGGGCAAGCCAGCCCTGGCATGACTCCTCTGCACACTGAAAGCATGGAGCTCTCTGTTTGGCCTCAGGAAATTTAATGGCATAACACAATTTATAGGGCTTTGTGGGAACAGACTGATGCTGAAATCTACCTGCTCTGGCACCATTATATTCTATTCTCAGTCTTCCTTTTTGCTGTCCTCCTCCTTCACATCTATGTCTGAGCAAAGCAGTTTCTGTCTTCTTATGCCTTTGCACTCCTGCCTTCTCTGCCTCTTTTCTTTCATCACCATTCTTCATGACACTTCCTACCTGGCTGCCATCCCCTCAGGTGGTGTGTTCCCCTTCCCCGTTAAGGAGCTGTTTGGCCATGCTGGCTTTTGGACCACACAGTCTGCTCGCTAGACTCTCACCACTAGGCATCACGTCCCCCATGGATCTGGAATCTCTATTGTCTCTGGCCAGCAGGTCTTACTGTAGTGCTCCTCAACTAGTATGCCATGGCACACTGGTGTGCCACAAAGCAGGGGTTAGTGTGCCTCAGACCCACATGCTGGGAATGCCATCTGCTGCTCTGTGCATGTACACCTCCATTTGGTGGGAGACAAGCATGGCAGGGAAGTCTCTGGTGAGTTGCCAGCATTGAATTAGAGTGGGGAGGCTTGGGGGGTGCCTGGCTCTGGGGGAGAGGTAAAGGATTGCTTATAGTGGGGAGCTAGGGGGTGCCTATTTCTGGAGGAGATGTGGAGGACTGAGTAAGAATGGGTGGGCTGGTGGTGCCTGGCTTAGGGCAATGAGGAGAGGACTGGGTTATTTATATATATATATATTGGGTGTGCCATGAAATTGTAACAAGTGCTGAAGTGTGTCACGAGGTGATAAAGGTTTCTGAGCACTGTCTTATTGCCTTGAACACCCAACTATGGACTGGGAGTGCCTGTGGACTTGGACCATTAACTCTACTGCCTGGCAGAGAAAGGCTATTTCAGATTTGAATCAAATGATCTTTTTGCCCAGGGGATCAAGGTGACTCCACAGATTCTAGCCATCGGACCATATAGTTCTGCAGACCAGAGCATTTTCACTGGCACTTACCATTAGATCTCACAGTTTTGAGACAGAGGACAACTGGATGGACACAATGAACTTGCTGTGAACTAAAAGGGGTCTCCCCTCCCTGCCAGAACCGTAAAATGATATTTAGGAAATTGATTTAATTATTGTTTCAACAAAGAAATATTTCATTCCAATATTGCCTTTTTTCCAAAGCTGCTGTTATATAACATAAAATTTTAAAACACTGTGGAAAAAATCATTTCAAAATGGAAAAGAACAAACTGTACTCTTCCAAAACTGCCAGAATACACCTGTTTAATTACATGTTTCCAAACGAAATGCTGTGTCAACTTTCTCCTGCCCCCAGTAATGTGTGATTCCAACAAAACAGTATTTTATGATGGAAAAATGTTTAATAAAAAAGTTTGAATAGCCAGGACGGGCAGCGGTGGTGTCCGCAGCCTCTTTTTACCGGAAGGTGGGGCTGAGCAACTGGGAATGAATCCCTTGACAATTATCTGTTCCACTCATTCCCTCTGAAGCACCTGGCACTAGGTGCTGTAGAAGGCCGGACAGTGATGGTAGACAGCACCACTGGTCTGACCCAATATGGCTGTTATGTTGTTGTGCTCTCCTTGCTTCATTTTTGAGGAGTAACTCACTAGCAGACCCTGCATCTCCCAAGCACAGAGACTGTGTTTCTGGTGCTCCTTTGAATGGAAGGAAGTATACATACTTTCTTCTGAAACTATGGAAGGTCATGCAAAAGTTAGCTCTTTGTTATCAAATTTATTTTTATCCTGGTTTTCAATTTTGATTGCGCCAGAAATATATCTCTAGAAGTTGGTAGGGGTTGAGAATGAAAGTAAAACTTTCTGGTACCTGAGCAACTGTGAGCAGTTTGGATTTGTGGAACCCAAGAGGGCATGAGACATTTCATCTCCCCTCTGCCTCCCAATGTGGGAATAGGCAGAGTGGCATGAGGGGGCATTACCTGTTTGGTAGACAAATATTTTAATAATGAAACTTCTAGATTTATATCATGTTAAGTAAAAATGCTTACAGAGGCCATTGATAGATAAAGACAATGCATCATGAGTAAACCTGAAACTCCAATAAGAATAGAAAACTAGCGGTTGGTAGCCTCATAATTAAACATGCATCAAAAACATTTTGAAGGAGGAGTCATAATACTGAAGACTATAGTATTATGTTTTTCAGTGCTTTAACTCAGTCTTTCGCACAGCATGATGCTTTGGAAAAATTTTGCTCTGACACATATCTATCTATCTATCCTTTGACTTCAGTGGATTTGCAAGGGATTCAGCATGAAATGTGGCCCTGAGAATTTACAAATGCGAGCACAGTATTAAAATCATTTCTTAATAAGAGGGCAAATGTTTTGAAACTAAGCACAGTTTTGAAAGGAGTGGTTAAAATACACTTTCTTTTGGGGACTAACACTACAACAATTTTTTGGTTGGTGAGTAATGAATTAAGTGATTCAAGGGACTGTGGTCCGACTCCTGAAATGCTACTTGTCCTGCAGGAAAGAAGTGTAATTTTTGCAGGAAGTCAATGTTGGTCAATGAAGTCACCATGCATGGGTGGGCAGAGCTTGATGATGGAAAGAACTGAAAAATGCTGGAAGCATATATACTTTTTCTCCTTTAGCAATGCAGGCTCACTTTAATGGAAAGAAAGATAGCAAGAGTACTATGACCAGAACACAATTTCAGAAAGCTAGATCACAGGAGCTGGAGGCTGGCGATTAGGGAACAGGATAGAAATAGTTGAGTTCTTACAGATTTACTCCCCACTTTTTATTTTGGATATCACTGCAGCACTCCTGGTTATTACATTAAAGCAGTAGAGCATGTCCCCTTATTTGTAAGGATTAGAGTGATATAGAAAATGGATGAATGTGTTGTGCTTACCTCCTAGATGACCTTATCTTATATGATAGCCTGCACATTTCCAGAGGCTCTGTTCATGATCATTAGCAAAGTCAGAGATTGTCAAAATATCTATTTCCAAAATACCCAACAATCTGAGGTGGTGTGAACTGACTAGTAGGATAGTAATCATAGTTAAGAGATCCAGATCCACAGTGGAAAGAAAACTGGAAACAATACAAAAAGTTGTGTTTTAAAATATCAGTATAAGAAACCTTGAAGGTTCATATTGTATATTTATTTTTAGAAGTCCTACTCCATTATCATAATGCTCGGAGCTGGACAGAGGAAATAAAATAACTATAACTGATACTATTTATACTATGGTAGCCTCAACCAATAGCAGGGCCCAGTAGGCTTAGTACAAACAGGTAGCAAGTGATAGTCCTCAATTTGAAGAATTTACAGTATAAATTGACAAGACAGACAAATAGTAAAAGAGAAAATAAGTCACTGAATCCCAGTGGCAGATCTATAAGACTACACTACACTGCCTCTCAATAGCCATGGATGCTTATCTAACTAATACATACAGACCTAAGGAGAGCGCCAATGGTAGCTCTCAAGAAGTCAGGAAATGACTTAGTTTTCTGACCGAACAAAACAGCAGCCATATAGCACTTTAAAATCTAATAAAATGATTTATTAGGTGATGAGCTTTTGTGTGACAGACCCACTTCTTCAGAGCTAGATAATTTCCAGTCCAGACCCAATTATATAGTACAGAGATCCAAAAAATTGCAGTAAAAACTGACAAATCAAATATATGAACTTAAGGAGGGGGTGAGGGATGGGGGGTGTTAAGTGTTGTGCCTGAGAAGAAAAATCCATTTGATGATGAGATTTGATCTGTGAATCATATTTTTTTTCCTTTCGCTTCAAAGGCATTTACTCTTGCAGCACTTGAATAAAGCATTGCAGGCTGCTATGAAAGTTTCATTCAAAAATTGTTCCCAACAGGAATTATGCCTGATTCTTTGCTCAGAAAGATTATGGGACCTGAATGTTCTAATGGAGGATGTAGTCTAAAGCAGATTCCCAGTGACAGATGGTTGCAAGAATATAGGGCCATCACACTCACTACATTCCCAATCTGATGTAAAATTTAAATAACTCAACTCATAAAATGACACTGAATATGCACTTATATCAAGGCAGCAGAGTCGAAATCACTGAGCCCAGTTTTAAAGCTTAATTTTCTTATCTCCTGGCTGTGACTAAACCTAAATAAAAACCACCTTTGGCAAAGGGTAGAATCTCTTGTACAGTACAATCTTTACCAAAATATTGAAAAAAACTTTATGGTCTCATCCAGAAAGTATCCCCTTTAAACACTGAGGATCCTGAAAAAGACTGTTGACTTCAGACCCACATACCTGCCATTCTCGGCTCATGTCTACTGCAGTCAGATAATTAGTTGGCAATATATTGCTACGGCTGAATCTGTGTGATAACTATCATTTACAATTCCACCTGGTAAGGTGCCAAAATTCTAATGAATCTTCTGCTCATTTTTTCCCAGTATAGCATTCTTTTGATTTTAAAAGGTCTCAGAAGTGTTGCTCTTTACATACATTCTGTTGTACAACAGAGCTCAGTAGCATTTGCCATAGATGGACTTTGGGTGTCTAAAAAAAAATAATAATAAGAGAAAAAGAATTTAGATGGTAAGACATGAAAAGAATCAGCGCACAATCATTTTATGTTTCAGTGTGATGTTAAGCATGAGGGTAAAGAGGAACAATTACAATGTCTTCAGGAAGTATGAACTATCAGTTAGCAAACTGAGACAATTCCAATTCTTTATTACAGTATAGTGCTGTAGAGGGACATAACAGCTTCTCTGTGTGCCATAGAGCCAGTGTGGCAGATTCTAGTCTCCCAAATAAGGGCAGTAGCCTGGGAAAGGAAGGAGGTAGTCAGACTGGAGCTGGCAATTTTTTCACAGCATCAACAGAGCTTAGGGGTCCACTACTGCCAGGCTCAGGTGGGGATTGCCAGGTCCTTGCCAGGGCCAAGAATATGACGTGACAGGAAGTATAAAGCAACCCCTCTGCCCTCCTCACATTCTTGCAGTGAATGTGGATCAGGCAGGACAAAGAATTTACATAAAAGACTCTGGGACTGATTATCAAAGCCGTTCAATAAAAATATGGACAAATTAAACAATAAGAAGCAAAAAACCCCAATATTTAGAAAAAAACCCCACCTCCTGCTCATACAATAGGAGTTAGTAAATAAGACAATAATGGGGAAAGAGCTAACAATTTATTACATATTAAATTTAAAATGTGGTCAATGAACTGCTGTCAAGGGGTTCCCATCAACTGATACCACCTGTGAAGGAACTTCAGGTGACTTCCACTGATACTTGGCTGTATGTCTTCCCATTTCCTGTTAGTCTATACCATAAATCTCTTCCTTACTGTGATGATTAATTCTGGGTCTAATTTTGCACCCCAGTGGAGCCATAGGACCTTTAGGATTTCTATATTAGTACTGTATGACCTCGGAGCCCCAGTCTCTACGGCACTAGGCAATGTACAAATGTCTAACAAGACTGTCCTTGCCCTTACAATATAAGTACTGTATAAGAGTCAGCAGATGGATACAGACACAAGCAGTACAAATAAGCAACAACTGGTCAGCATGATGGGCACCATCTCTGAACACCAGCAGTCAGTCTTTCAGGCACTTTGAAAATGACAGGAATGCTACATACCTTTTTGATCCGGGAAGTGGCTACTACAGACATATAGCTGGGTGCAGCAACTTGGATGTAACTAGGAAGGAGCACCTCAGTTTGGAAAAGGGAAGAGGTTGGATGAGTCCAGGAAGCCGGTCTACGTACGCATGGTAGAATATTGGCTGCAGTAGTTTTCATAATATAGAGTTATGATAAAGAGCCAATTTAGTTTTACAAGTGTGGAGTTCTTTCATGTTGTTTGCCAGTATGTGATTCAAAAAACATATAACTAACTTTTCTTCCTTAATGTGATCAAAATATCATTTGGAGAAAAATCAACAAAATTGATGTTAAATTTAACTTGACACCTTCTAGTGCCCTCTACAGAGTCCGTCAGTACAGGCTGCGTGGATTCCAGATGAATGGGGCATCACATGAGCCTGAAGTTGGTGGTTGGTGTGTTTTTGGTTTTGGTGGGATTTTTTTTTGAGGTTTTTTGGGGGGGGGGGTTTCGGGGGGGGGGTTTCTTCTAAGTGAGAGGAAGACAAGAAAAATGTTTCTAGGAGTGGTTGTATGTGGCCCAATGACAGAACAGGAGAACGATGATTGTGCCAAGCATATCATATTTCATATACATGAAGGCCCCACAAAACAAATGGTCAACCCTTTTAGCATAACACACACACTCTGTACGTACCAGTACAAGATATGTGAGAAACAAACAAGTGTGCCAGAGGGTGCTTATAATTGAATTAGCAGCTGTCTCCTGAATGTTCCAAACACAACTAAGAATAAGGTATTTTCAGATTCAATTGTAAATGTCCTCTGGGTATATTTACAGTAGCTCGGTATATTTTTTCCTGAAAGAAGAAAAAGTGATGTTTTTAGTATAGAAAACTTATTGTTTTGGACAGTAATATATTTTATTGTTTTCTCCATTTTCCCACCATTTCCACTATGCTTTTAGACAAATAATGCATTTTGGTTCTGCTTCGAGACACTGTGGCCTTTTAAGGGTTTTCATTTCCTTTGCATAAAGCTCCACATATACTGAATTTTAAGCTGTGGGAATATTTAATTATTTATCTACCCCATTGTGTTCATGTAAGAAGAAAGAGTACCTGCCTATAAACTATTTGGAATGGGTTTGTGACAAATGTTTGATTAAAACAATCCTCTTTCACAACATCTTTAGAGATATCAGTAAAGCTTCAAAAGAGCAAACAAAGAATTAACATAAGGGTTTCTTTTTTTTTCCCAAACACTTTCAAACTCTTCTTCCCTCTTTGGTATTAATACTGCAGAATTGGCAGATATCCAAGACATGATCAACCACCTTGTTCAAAGCGTTTTGAGGTTCTTTTTCCTGGCAAACCTATAAATATGACCATAGCAGCAGATGGACTGTCACTTTATTTTATTAATTCTCAGTATAAACCAAGAAGGACACTTACAAAGTCTACTTTCCTTTAGGATGATCTCCACACTGTCCTGTGAACTCTCTAACACTATTCCTGCCCTTAGGAAAAATAAAAATAGGACTGAGCAGTAATTTAGTGCATCTGTCAGATTTTCTAAGAAATAATTTGCACTCACAGTCTACATTGTTACTTCCAAATCCCAGACTAGTATGGAACATAGTCAGTAATCACCACTGTCCCAAAGGATATTTCCAGGTTCAAAGCAGTAATGATACCTCTGATATCATGGCCGCTAATATTGCTATCTCTATTTTTAAGAAGTTGGAAGATACTCAAATGTGACAGGGCCTAGGTAAGTACACAGGGACAATGACTTTTGAAACTATGGTTACATCTACACTAGCACACTACGTCGAAGTAGCCTATTTCGAAGTTAGGACATCGAAATAAGCTACTTCGATGTGTATCATCTACACGTCCTCCAGAGCTGGTGCCATTGATGTTCAACGTCGAAGTAGTGACAGGGAACATTGAAAGGAGCTGCCCCAGAAGGAAATGCGGAGCGTCCACACACACAAGCGCTCCCCGTCGAAATAAGGGGCCAGCAAAGCCCCAAGCCGCTCCCTTAAAGGGCCCCTCCCAGACACACTTGCCCTGCACAGCACAAGATCCACAGAGCCGACAACCGGTTGCAGACCCTGTGCATGCAGCATGGACCCCAGCTGCAGCTGCAGCAGCAGCAGCAGCCAGAAGCCCTGGGCTAAGGGCTGCTGCACGCAGTGACCGTAGAGCCCTGGAGGGGCTGGACAGAGCTTCTCTCCATCCCTCAGCTGATGGCCGCCATGGAGGACTCCGCTATTTCGAAGTAGCAAGACGCAGATCGTCTACACATGCCCTACTTTGACGTTGAACGTCAAAGTAGGGTGCTATTACCATCTTTGGATCGGAATAGCGATTTCGACGTCTCACCGCCTAACATCGATTTCAATGTTGAAATAGCACATGGTGCGTGTAGACATGATGCGTGCTATTTCGACGTTGTGCTGGCTACTTCAAAGTAGCCAGCTAGTGTAGACGCACCCTATGGGTAAGAGCATCTTTACCTATATTTCCCACCTGTCCCAGTGATTTAATTAAGGCCCTTATTCTCAGGCTCCCCAGCTGTTGCCTCTCATGAGACCCATGTCTCACCCCAGTCAGGAGGGTGAACAATTCCCTGCCTTAACTTTCTTATTCTCAGCAAAAGATAGTGAGCTAAGTAGATCTTCTTTACTTTTCTCCTCAGTGACTATACACAGAGCATGTATCCAGTTCATTCTGTGTAAGAATATTTTTTCAGCTAAAAGTATTAGAGATAAGATGTATGAAAAAGCAACAGAAGAAACCACAATAATGCTTACTTGAGTTCACCTCCCCAATGCCATCTCTCAAGGGCTCTGATTGGTGTTTGTCATCTACCCCTTCCCTAAGGACAGGACCTTACCTTGGACAGAAGTTCTTATCTGTTTGCTGGATCAGAGTGAACATAAGAATGGACATATTGGGTCAGACCAAAGATCCATCTAGCCCAGTATCCTGTCTGCTGACAGAGGCCAATGCCAGATGCCCCAGGGATGTGACCAGAACAGGTAATCTCCAAAATGGTCCCTCTCCTGTCATCCATTTCCAACCTCTTACAAATAGGAGCTAGGGATACCATTCAGCAGTCAAGTGCCCTTATTCAGGAGGAAACTTCAAAGACTAAATCCAAATATGGGAGTTTGCAATCCTCTTCTCTAGTACTTCTGAGGAATTGCACTTCACATATATTGTCCCAAAAAATCAATTCTGTCTTCTGTGTTGTTCAGCATAATCTTTTGAGGTTCACAATACTTTCCAGACACTTCAATTATCTTAAGTATAGGAGGGGTAGCCGTGTTAGTCTGGATCTGTAACAGCAACGAAGGGTCCTGTGGCACCTTATAGACTAACAGAAAAGTTTTGAGCATGAGCTTTTGTGAGCACAGACTCACTTCATCAGATGCTGGCCTTGGAAATCTGCCGGGCCAGGTATAAATAAGCCAGAGCAAGGGTGGGGATAACAAGGTTAGCTCAGTCAGCAAGGGTGAGGCTTACTACCAGCAGTTGATCTGGAGGTATGAACACCAAAGGAGGGGAAGCTGCTTTCATATTTAGCCAGCCATTCACAGTCTTTGTTTAAGCCAGAGCTGAGGGCGTCGAATTTGCAGATGAATTGTAGCTCAGAAATTTCTCTTTGGAGTCTGGTCCTGAAATTTCTTTGCTGTAGGATAGCTACTTTTAAGTCTGCTACTGTGTGGCCTGGGAGATTGAAGTGCTCTCCTATGGGTTTTTGTATATTG
This sequence comes from Carettochelys insculpta, assembly GCF_033958435.1. Taxonomy (NCBI): domain Eukaryota; kingdom Metazoa; phylum Chordata; order Testudines; family Carettochelyidae; genus Carettochelys; species Carettochelys insculpta. The sequence continues at coordinate 100,159,772 of NC_134141.1, forward strand.
CCATTTCTGATATCTGATTTGTGTGCGTTTATTCTTTTACGTAGAGACTGTCCAGTTTGTCCGATGTATATAGCAGAGGGGCATTGCTGGCACATGATGGCATAAATTATATTGGTAGATGTGCAGCTGAATGAACCCACGATGGTGTGGCTGATCTGGTTAGGTCCTGTAATGGTGTTGCTGGTGTAGATATGTGGGCAGAGCTGGCAACAAGGTTTGTTGCATGGATGGGTCCCTGAGTTAGAGTGACTGTGGTGCGGTGTATAGTACCTTGCTCTGGCTTATTTATACCTGGCCCTGCAGATTTCCAAGACCAGCATCTGATGAAGTGAGTCTGTGCTCACGAAAGCTCATGCTCAAAACTTTTCTGTTAGTCTATAAGGTTACACAGGACCCTTTGTTGCTGTTTAGTGATCTTGTCGTCTCTTGAAGAAGTTCCATACAATCCCCCAATAGCACACAAATATTTGCACTTAATCCTAAAATACTGAGTTGAATTTTCCAAATTTAATTCAGTAAGGATTGTCTGGTGTATTGCAGGAAATTTCCATCCACCACTAAGGGAAATGGTTTGTTAGGATTGCTGCCGAGACTGCAAAGGACTGGTTCTGATCCTGTGCCCACTGAAATTGGTGACAAAATTCTCATTGATTTTTCAGTGATTCTGGATCAGTAATTTCTGAACCAACTTCTCAACCAGTTCATATGTGCAAGGATAGATAAAAATATTTTTATCCTCACAAAATTCTAATGTATGAGCTATTCTGTACATGGATTTAAGGTTGACCAATACAGCAGTCAGTCATACAATCCTGAAGTTGATCATGCTGCCAATTCTTTATTTTACACTTAAAATCAACACGACTTTTCCTCATATTAGAAGTGCAGAGAAGCAATCAGAAGAGATGGCAGAAACAAAAAGATATTAGCCAAAACCATAGACAAGTTCCAAAAGACCCTTTCCAAACTGGGACATGCATTAAAAAGTGATCCAACTGGTCCAATTAATTTTGAGGGGGTTATCTTGCCTCTACAACAAGAGAAATTAATACCAGAAAGAATAGTGCCATGAGTACAAAGTATCTGAGAGCCCAAGTATTGTGCCAATTTCTCAAAGGCCTGCATATACCCCTTCAAGAAAGCAGGAGGGATTTTCAGCCATGGGAGTTAGGAATATATTACATAAGAAATAATAAACCAAATGAAAAATAAACCCCTCAGATTTACTTCAAAATACTCACCCATTCAGAATTCTAGATGGAAAAATAGACACAACATGTTGAAGTGCATCCAATAGAAAGACATCTAGGAAACGGAAGCAACCCTTATGTTCTGCAGTAAGATTAGATCAGTGATAGGAAAACCAGGCTGATGAGTGGGCCACATGAGTCGCCCTCCATCTCAGTTGGCCACAAGACTGTTGCAACCAAGACAGTCCCCAAAGGCAGGGTAGTTTTGCTAACTATGCTTGCATGCCTCAGATTTGTGGGATGTGCCAACTGAACCGTAGCAGCGCTTTGATTGGATGCAGAGGGTGCATGTGGCTCTCAGTCAATGTGTGCAATCAGCACATACCTCACTTCACATGCCATTGCTTTAGGGAAAGTCACTTTAGTAATACTGGTGGGCAAATAACTACATGGAAGGAAACCAGTGGAATCTGGTAGCTCTGCATGTGGACAATGATAAACAAAATGTCTCACAGGTGAAGCAGAGAACCCTGATCACCCACAAGTTGCCCACCATTAGATTAGAGGATGAGCAGATGTCACTACAAGGAAGCCTAGATAGCAAGTCAATTTGTGCTTGGTATTCATACCATATAAAGACTTTTCCAAATTAAGCCTATGCGTATTCCACATATCACTCCAATATATGAATGTCTCACCATTACTGATATTTAGTTATTTTTGGCTGTTAATCTGGTATTGTACCCATACTTTATGAACAGTGACTTTTCAGAACAGAAGAGATCAAAATCTCAGTTTCTTCTCCGTAGGCATACACACACTCCATGGAGACTACAGGAGTGGGTACCTCTGTTGGATCTGTTGATATTTGACCTGGGGAGAAAATTGTATTGAGACTCTCTAATTAAATTTTCAAAGTGACTATTTCTCCTCTATTGATTTAAAAGGTGAACTAGAGGAAAGCTGATTGAATTTCTTCAATCTTGTACCCTTGTGACTACACTTCCACTTATTAAATAGGTTTTATAGTAGTAATAATCCATTTCGAGAAGTTTAGTCTGCTAACCTGTCACCAAAGATTTTATCTCTTTCAAGTGAAGAAGACATGGAGAACTTCAGAATACAATCTAAGTGCAGCTCCCAAAAAAGTGAAATGCTGTGGTTTTCTTAAAGCTACTTACTTTTTTTCCCCCCCAAAAAAAATTGATAGCTAGCTCAGTGATGGTCTAATGTTTTTCCAACATTGCTCTTTTGCTGAAACTTACCTAACAACAAAATTTTATTTCTAATAAAGTTTTGTGAAAAGTATAAAGGGTATGTAATATTTGGTAGTTAGATAGTCGTATATGAAAACATGCTATTAGGTAGGAACTCAATCCATATATGGCCAACTTATTCAAGATTGCAATATAAAGATGATTATCTGTAGTTATATTAAAAATATAAATTCATACTTGTTTATAACTTTCTTTTGGGAAACAGAATTTGAGCAATTTTAATCTCGTAACAAACAAACCCTAATTTGTAAATGTTTGGACAAATAAAAATACTTAGCTGGTTAGATGTAATTGATGAAGGCATAGTCAATATTCTTGAATACTTGGACAATCGTTAGTGATTTGTGAAATTGTTCACACATTCTGAAAGTTTCACCAGCCTCAGCATGAAAGATAATCTGGCTGAAAATTAATACTGGTAGTACTTATTTGCTACTTGCTATTTTCTTGTTTTAAAATGTATTTTAGTCTTCTTGCCAGACCACAGAAATAACAACATAGGCCAGATCCTAAAGTATGTAAAAAGGATGTAGATTGTGCGAAGGTGGGGACCTGCACTATTTGCCAACCACCTACTGAGGGCTCTACCGAATTCATGGACGTGAAAAATGTGTCATGGACTGTGAAATCTGGTTATAACGGTGGAGGAGAGCTTCTATTGTGCACCAGGCTCCAACTGCTACCCCTGGCTGGATGGGGAAGAAACAGAAATACTTCCCCAGAAGGGACAGGTGCCAGGAGCTGGGTCAGACTGTACTCCTGGAGCCTGTCTTCTCCCCATCCCCTCACTACCATCACCACTGTAGGAAGTGCTACCTGTGCTTCAGAACCAGGCTTGCAGCCAATGTTCTCTAGCTGCTCAACTGTAAAGACAGTGCCCCTGCCAGCAGCAGTGCAGATGTAAGGCTGGCAATCCTGCAACCCCCTGACATTCCCTATTGGGTCAGGGAGCCTATGTTTATAACACCCTGAAATTTCATATGTAAACAGTGTAAACTGTGAAACTGGATATTTAACAGAAATCCCAGGATGGTGAAATTGACTAAACTGTACTGTGAGTTTGGTGGGGCCTTACATGCAATACAAAAACCAAGTTACAAGTAGCTGAAGTGTACAATTAGTTTTGTATTAAACTCTTTCACCCAAACTTCTCTGAACATGTACTTTTGAGTAATGAGTATATTCAAAGAAAATCAGGACCAGATTATGGATGATTTGTTAATCCAAAACCATGGTAAATTCATAATATTCATTCTTAGTAATTCAGCCAACTCAAGTCACAGCGAACAAATGAAAAGTGAAAACCATTACGAAATTTAATTTTCCAGTTACCAGAACAGCAAAAATCCAAACAATGCTGACAAAAAACAAGTGAGCTGGATTCTGTGCTTTCTTGAGCATCATCAACAGATTTGTTTACTAAACACCAGTCCATTAAAGTTATGCAATAATTGAAACTTTTCAATGAAAAATCTGGATAAACCTTTTAAAAAATTAGTTTGCTAAAAAGGTTTCCATGTTTGTCTCTTTTGTACACCCTTGTGCTTTTAATGGATTTGCACATGTGTCATTGAGAACGTAATCTGAGAGCACTGGAATTGTAGAGGTGAAATGAAGGGCAGATTTTGACCTAAAGAATCTTTCTTATGGATGTTCTGATTCATGAGGGAAAGATCGCAGCCTCAATTTGAGACACCTGATTGAAGATAAAGGCTGCCAGTAGGGAAATAATTTTTTTTTTTGTAAGGTAGTGGACCTGATAAGGACTCACTGAGACATAAAAAACACGGAGCACCCACATGTAATTCTTGGAGACAATTTTCAGAATAGATGCACACTGTAAATAATTGTATTTGTGCTCTTAACTTCCCCCATCTTTCGTTCACCCACAATAAATATTTTAATTTACATGCCCTGATTTTAATTGGTGCAGCAAGTGGAATTAATCGAAACCATTATCATCTGCTGAAACAGCATGACCCTTCTGTGGAAAAATATATTAAGAAGCTTTAAAGCATTAAACAAGAGAAGCGAACTCTGGAACCTCTAAATCCAAACAACTCTCTGTAAGCCAAAAACATTCATAGCAGCATGCACAGTATTTCAGATCCAGCAGGTATATACCCATGTAAGTTCAAAAAATAAGGAAATATGAAGATATAGGTAGGTCCTTCTTCCTATTGGTAAGAGTCTCACTTGTTGGGAAAAACAGGCTAATTCTTTAGGGTCTCAGCATTTTTAAAAGGAAGTATTCAGTTGGCTGTTATTGAGAAGACTGGCAACAAATGAAAGCATAAAAAGTCTGTTATGGAGAGAAGTGACAGGCATATTTTTGTTAAAATATCACATACGGTATTGTGGTGAATCCTTTCTGTCCAGGAAAATGCCTGAAATATCATTATTGTGATGGGAATTCTAAGAGTGGTTTTGAATGACTGAGGAACAAACAACTTTAAGTCCTCGTTGGGGAAATTTCCTGCTAGCTTACCTTATATAACTAATAAGAGGATTATATACTTCAAAGCTGGGTTTTATCATCCTACTGTGCCGACCAGGGCCACCACTTCATTGGTTTGGCTGATAAACTAGATTTGGATGTCAGAAACTGACCTTTGGAATACTAGTCCAATATCCTAAATGACTTATACTTTAAATCTATGACAACAGCAGTATGTGAAGCACAATGATGAGGAGTTCAGTATCATTAACTGAACTCCAAATTTCAACAAGCTCTGGGGTTGGGGTTGGGGCGGGGGGAAGGCAATTTCTACATTTGTCACTAAAATTCAAACCCATCCCATGACAAAGTGAGAAAAAATAATGAGGGGATTTCTCTTCATCAGATAAATGACAACATGCCAATAGCAACAATTTTAACTTATGAAGGTTTATATTCAGTCTCTGTGTGGGTACAATGTGTTTCTAGTATTAATTATTGTGATTCTCCAATAGAAAATAGAGTAACCCTAAAAGGTTTATCTATCAGAGAATATGGAAAAATATATATATACAATTAAGTAGTATTCCATCTATGTAGATGAGGCTATCAGATCACAGAGCAACTGTGATCACAAGGCAGTGACAGGGCAGTGAGGCATGCACACTTGTTCAGAGAAAAGTGAAGGCTAGCTCTCTGAGATTTGAATGAGCTTTCCTTGAGAGAATCATGGTGAGGGATGAAAGTACAGTTATCTGAAGCTCTGACACCAGTAACCAGAGTTATATGTATAATTTAATTGCAGGTTCAAAGATGTGGATGCTAAATTTACAGATGTGATTTGCGCCTGAAAAATGGATGGAAAATTGATCTTTTTGTGAAAATGTAATTTGGAGAGAATGAAACACTTTACTTTTCTTCCAGGAGTATCTGAGTGTATATTTTAGAGAAGTAAAGAAAAACTGTAGAAGGAATACTTCTGGAGACAGCATGTACAGAATTATTTAAAATTATTTGAAAGCAAACACACTGCTCTTTGGGCAGATAATGGCATGGGTATCTAATTACCCACTAGCATCCACTAGGCAACATCAAAACTAAGTTAACACCACATATTTGTCAAGAAACTATCACAGAAAACAAGACAACCTCATAGAGTATTACCTGTGAGAGAACAAATTATCCCCTGCATTTGACGTTGTCTTTGAGGTTTTTGGTTTCTATATTCAATATTTACATGCAAAACTGTAGTCAAGAGCCAGCAGGTTTCCATATGCTCCAGGAATATCATCTACAAGAATGCCTCAGAGACCATTGTGCCAATGAGTAAAGTGAAAATGATTTATCAGAATAATAGCTCCCGCATGTTTAGGCTATTTCTTTCAGATGTTCACTGCTCTTTATTTATGGATCTTCACATCCTTGTTAACACCTCATTAAGCCACACATCTGTGACTGTATTTCTAGGAAGGGTGGTTTAGACTGCACCCAAAGTTGTACCCTAAGTCTACACCAGTGGTCCCACAACTTTTTACCTTATGTGCCCCCTCTATTGCTGTCTGTGCCTCACCCCCAGGCACTATTGGGTTATAGTCATGGCTAGGAGAGGAGCCACAACTGGTGCCAGGCTGAGAGCCAGAGACCAATGCCAGAGCTGCAGTTGCAGCTGGGTAGCATTTCCTCCTCAACCTGCCACGCCCCTCGTAACATTTCTCCACACATTCCTGGGGGCGGGGCTTGTCCCATGCTTCGGGGACCACTGGTCTACCCTATGAAAAATCATTATTTGATGGGGAGGGGGATATCTCCTGCCTCTCTTTCTTTTGTGTGGTTTCAAAGCTAATGATCACAGAAGCCAGTCTTAATTAGAGTCAGGGGATTTCAGATTCACTCAGCATCTCAGTATTTGTTTTTTTGTCTCCCCTCTATTCATACTCTACAAACTACACATGCTCCCTAGACAAATAGTCATGGACCGTATTATAAGAGGGGCTAATGTTCAGCTAATTATTATGCTCAGTATTATTGGCTGCAGCCCCAGGAGATGGCACAAGGTAGTCTACATTTATGTCAGGCATGGTGTGTTTGTCTTAGAGCAGTGTTTCTTAAATTATGTTCTGCGGAACAGTGGTGTTCCGTGAACAACTTGCAGGTGTGCCACTAGCATCTGACACTTTTTTTGATATCATGCACTGACGGTGCATATTTTCTGTTATTAAAACCAGGTACAATGTCACTTCTTCATTGCTGATACCTGATTAAATGATTTCATTTTGGTTTTGCTGTAGATGTTGTTGTTTATATATCAACAATTTTTAAGAATATTTTCATAGGTGTTCCGCATAAAAATATTATTGTGTGGTATTCTGTGCTCTCAAAAAAAGTTAAAGAAACATTGTCTTAGAGGGTATCAAATGAAATCTATAGCTCATCTTTTGAGTAACTAAAGCTCCCAGATATGAAACATTAGTTTCACTGGTGGTTTTTGCATATGCCTATCAACAATGTCATCTAAACACAACAATAGCAATAATACAATCTTAAAGCATCTGATAACGTAAAATAGCAATTACTCCTCTTACTGCATCTACAGTTCTTAGGATCAAAAAATTCACTATGGGAGTTGCATAGACTTTCACCTCGTATGAGTTCTGTCTTGACATTACTCAACTCTTTAGCATGGCCATCCATGAGGCAACAGGGCAACGTAACCAACTTCTTCATTCAGTGCTAAGAAAGCAATAACATCACAGGCAGAAGAGCAGTATAGGTCTCAAGTATGCTTGAAGTGCTGTAAGGCGCTAATCCTGCTGCTGCATCCATCACAGCATGTGGCCTACTATACAGAGCCTTGTGCCAGCCAGCTGAGCACCTGGAAGAGTGCCGTACTATCCAAAGCCTGCCTATCTATGCACAGGGATCTGCTCACATGCCAGGAGGCAGGCCTCTATAACAAAGTAGGACATGTGCCTCAGGGGAACTAATGGCTCCCTCAGTGGAGAGAGATTCTGTTTTGTCACCTTAGTTGCTGGTGAAATCAGGGTGCAGCTGCCAGGTGCCTATCCATAGATGGACCCTATGGCTACATCTACACGTGCACCCAACTTCGAAATAGCTTATTTCGATGTTGCGACATCGAAATAGGCTATTTCGATGAATAACGTCTACACGTCCTCCAGGGCTGGCAACGTCGATGTTCAACTTCGACGTTGCTCAGCCCAACATCGAAATAGGCACAGCGAGGGAACGTCTACACGCCAAAGTAGCACACATCGAAATAAGGGAGCCAGGCACAGCTGCAGACAGGGTCACGGGGCGGACTCAACAGCAAGTCGCTCCCTTAAAGGGCCCCTCCCAGACACACTTTCATTAAACAGTGCAAGATACACAGAGCCAACAACTAGTTGCAGACCCTGTATATGGAGCACGGACCCCCAGCTGCAGCAGCAGCAGCCAGAAGCCCTGGGCTAAGGGCTGCTGCCCACGGTGACCACAGAGCCCCGCAAGGGCTGGAGAGAGAGTATCTCTCAACCCCCCAGCTGATGGCCGCCATGGAGGACCCCGCTATTTCGATGTTGCGGGACGCGGATCGTCTACACGTCCCTACTTCGATGTTGAACGTCGAAGTAGGGCGCTATTCCCATCCCCTCATGGGGTTAGCGACTTCGACGTCTCGCCGCCTAACGTCGATTTCAACTTCGAAATAGCGCCCAACACGTGTAGACGTGACGGGCGCTATTTCGAAGTTACTGCCGCTACTTCGAAGTAGCGTGCACGTGTAGACGCAGCTTATGTGTGCAGCCTGTAGCCATAGAGGAATTTGGTGGGGGGGACATCATCTGCATGCATATATTGCCTCCTGGATTGCAAGAGGTATGGCTCCTCGCTCCTGCCCTATGTGTTGCTACAATCCTGTCCCTTGCACACACTCAGGAAACTGTGTCCATATGCACCACATCTGCTACATGATAACTGTGGTATATAGCTCTCCACATCAGGAGGCTCAGCATGCACTCTTCTATTCAAGGGCTCTGCACACTGCAAGGAGTGAGGCCAATGGCAGAAGGGGCGGCGCCTAGAATATTCACCCCTCTGGCACCACCAGGACTGTGGTGCTTCCCCCTCCCACCCTTTTCAGCCAAAGCTGTGCTACTGCAGCAACTCAAAGGGGCTCAGAGCACCAGCCACCACCTTTGCTATGTTGGCAGCCTCAGCAGCTGGAGCTCCACACCCCTAAATCAGGCATAATTCTACTCATTTTTACTGAGCAACCCCCTGAGTGCCACATTTCTTCTCACAGCCAATCAAATCTTTTACTTTTCAGGCAAGGACACTTGGCCCAACCAGGAGGATTAGTTCATAGTTTGTGTTTAGAGAGATGTTGAACAAATTGATTAGGGAATTAAAGTTCACACTTTAGTTGTTTTACCTGTCCTTTGAGCTCTGGTATATTGGCCTTAGTAGTGTATTTAGCAATATTTAGAGTGTGGGTGCAGGTTGGGATGGATGGATTTGGAGTTTCAGACGAAAATTGCATAAACACCTCAGCTTCTGCCTTCATATTTGAACTGAACCACAAATTCTTATGACTTTGAAATGACTTGCGAGCAGAAATTCCCTTGAACTCACTGGGAGCTCTTTATGTGAAGTGCTTCAAAGAGCGGAACTTTTGTTCCTGTAAAAATTGGAGACCCAGCTATGGAGATAAACATGAGAGATCAATCACTATATCATGAACTAGATTGTGGCTGGCCCTGAAGAGCACAAACAAATAGATAACAAATCTTCAATGAGCCAGTTTTTGTTTGCAAATCTCACAGACCCCCACATAGACTCAGACACCCTTTTTTCTCTTTTAAATTGAGCACATTTGAGCTGGAGCTCACTGAGACATGACTTAGCACCGTGGAATTCCACTGTGTTTTTACAAACTTTTTCTGAGTAAAATGGAGCTTTAAAAGCAGACAAATACGACAATTAGTGCTGGGCAAGCAATTTATAACTACTCTAATCATTCCTGGGGTGCCAACAAATGGCTGTGAAACCCACTGAAAAAATATCTCATCCTCTGTTAGTAGCTGGCCCATGGAAAGTATGACAGCCTACTGCTGCTATCAGTTACTCCATGAATTTAAGGGGTAGATGTCCGTGCTGTGGAACTGAATGGTCTCTATCTTACAGATGAATAATATCGCAATCTATAGGTTTTTGCCCCACATGGGTGTTGTGAAAATAAATTCATTAACATTTATGAAGCACACGGATGTTGCAGTGATAAGTACCACAGAACTGCTCATGAGAAAACTAACAATTATGTCTTCAGTGCAGGCTTTGAATAATGCACAGTAAACAAGACTCAGAGAATAATAAAGATTAAACTAAATATTGAATAGCTGCTCATTAAGCACCATCCTTCCTACTCACTGAATAGGGCAGGTATCCTTCAGAAAAATAACAGCACAATCAGATAATACTTTATTATAGTAGAAATGTACTTGGCATTCCAAGAAGGTTGTATGAGCAATCTTAATGCTGAAATTCCTATTGTTACGGTACATGACTTTGGAGTTGTAATGGTCTTTTAATGTAGCGTTTACACGCACACACACACACAAAATACAGTACAGTTTGTGAGCCCAGTTGAATTAAGGGTCCCATTGTACAAGTAACTATATAAACATCACAAGAAACAGTTTGTCACCTAAAGATCATAGAACTAAATAGACAAGACAAAGGGTAGGAAAAAATAATAAAATATTTCTTATTTTCCAGATGGAGGACTGAAACAGAAAAATTAAGTGACTTGCCCATGAACCGTACGAGACACTTACAAAAATGCCAGGTATTGACCCCATATCTTCTGAGTGCCAACCTGTTGTGTTAACCACAGCTCAGCTAAATAACATCTTGAAATTACCAAGTATTTATGGAAAGAAAATATTTGTTCAAAATTTGTGATTTGCATGAATATTTATATCAGTAAGGTCATTTGCCAAAGATTTGCAAAAAGCAAAGTCAAAGGCATTTGGTGGTAAAGGAAATTAAAGAATGGTAACAGGGAGGGAATACCTCTGTCTTTTCACTGCAGAAACTTTTCAGCATCAAAGAGGTACTGAGAAACACCAAGTATCAGATACTCAGGATCACTGGAAGGCCCATTTTCTTATATAGATGTGAGACAGGGCCTTCAGAAATAATGGTGAGATGAATTCTTTGAGCCAGTAGAGGGAAGGATGTTTAGAGAAGACCTACTGGAACCATGGTAGTTCTAGATACAGCCAAGAACAGCAAACATAGTTAAATCCCAACAATTTCAGTGAGCAGTGCATCTATGTAGGATGACAGAAAAAAGATCAGCTAAGCATCTCTTGGAAGGACAGTTATGGTGTTGGAATTTGTGGGCAACCAAAGAGAAGTCAGAAGGATAATATATTAAACAAGATCTTAACTGGTAATGTGAATTACAATCAATGGAAAAAATATGTGCATGACAGAAAAGAGGTCAAGTTGTAAGACTGGCTGAGGACCTGCGTGGTCTAGAGAGGCAGGGATTAACAGCAATAAACCCAAAAGGACTTTGACCGCAGCTGAAGCAAACTTATTTTAAAAAAAATATCACAGGAATATTTGTAGACTTTTTTGTAGGTTTCATTCTTCCTTATAAAGAGCTCATACAATTCAGTACTACTGCAAAGTGCACAAGGATTGTCATTGGCCTGCATCATTTTGAATTTACACTGAGGTAGTCAATTATTATTTTAGGAAAAATATCTAAAATTTTTTTATTTTATTGTTTATTGTGTTTTATTGAATAAGAATTGCACACACTCCCCCATCACACACACACATACACACACCCACACACCTTTTTTGCTTTTTGAAAAAAAATGCAAAATGAAATTTTTAAATAAAAATATGTTTCTTTTCTTTTCACAAGAATGGGATTGCAACTGGGTCTCCTAAAATTGCTAGTTGTAAGACTTAACTTTACTCCAAGAATAAACCCAAACTGAACATTCCCTCCCTGTTTAACAAGTCTCAGGTCGTACTGACTTTAATAACACGCTCCTAAGTGCTGTGATAACTGAAGCTGCTGCTACACTATCATGGTCCTGTCAGAGGGGCCATGGTAATGAGGCAATTCGAAGCAAGCTAATGAGGTGCTGATGTGCATATTAAGCACCTCATTAGCATAATGGCAGCCGCACGAACAAACCAATTTTCGAATTGACAGTGAAGATGGGGGCAGCTTCGAAATAGCACACCGCCTCAACATTCCCTTACTCTGTTCTAGTTCTGTGGGAGGCAAGCTTAAGTACATGTCATAGATTTATATATTTAGAGTCCAGAAGGAAACATTTGATCATTTAATCTGACCTCCTGCATTACCACCATTATCATAAAATTTCACAAATTGTTTATAGCATTAGAGCCAAAGAGAATTTAACAGAAAGATATAAACAAAATTAAATAAAACTGATGGGCCAGCTGGATGGGACAGGAAGAAGGGGCCGGGGGATAACAACAGGAGAAGAAAACCAGTTTCTGCAGAAACTCCCCCCACACCACTTCCCTCTGTTCTGATTTGTCAGTTTTTATTTCATTTTTTTCCATCTTTCTGTTACATTCTCTTCGTCTCTGTTATCATTTACCAGGATTTTCCATGGCTGAAGAAGGGGGTATGTCCCAAGAAAGCACGTCACCTACCAAACTACATTGTTAGCCTTTGAGGTGCTACAGGGACTGCTTTTTTGTTTTGTGAAGGTACAGAATAACACAGCTACCTCTCTGAGCGTTAGATCTGTAGCATATGTTTGAACTACAGATATAAAAATTCTTTGCTGAACAAGCTGATAGTGGGAGAGCATATAAACTTTTCTTGACTTTTCCAGGTAAACCTGTTGCATTTTTGATTGCCAGGTCTTTATTGTCTCTCTACACATTGTTGTTTATACCGCTGCCAATTTTCTGTGCAATATGTCAATGTAATTCTAGCAGGACGGATTAGTAAAAATGACACCATAGGTTAACAGGATGCTTTCAGAAAAATACACAAATCTGCTCCGGCCGGATTTAAAAACTGTAGATGAACTTTTACCCTTAAAAAAAAAATAATGAAGAGATTTTTTAAGTCACTGACTGGATAATGAGGGCATTTTTCTAATTATGGAATTTAATTGAAATGGTAAGGTAGATTGAATGTATCATAACACAATTAGTAGAGAGGCCATAAAGAACACATCAACGGCTCTCATCAGTGTTGAGTCAAATAATTGATATTTTGGAGATTATGTTAAATCTAGCTTTTTTGAAATTGGCGTTTTCGAATCATGCAAAGTAAAATGCCATTTTGCAGCTGTGGATCTTGGCCTCGGACAAAAATCCCTAACACTGATGGATCAAGACACAGTTTTCCAGATTTTAAAAAATCCTGTTTTCCTGAATACACGTTTCTCTTTCAGTTGTGAAAATAATATTTTTCTCTATGTCTCTAAATTTACAGTTGAACAAATGAATCCAATTTGCATATCCTCACAAAAAATCCAGTCTGCTTTTTCCACAGAGATTAATTCAGTATCTCTATCACATGAGCTCTGGCATTGCTATAGATATTCAGTACAAAAAAAAAAAAGAAAAGAAAAGATTTGAAAGCAGAAGCTATTCTGAGGTGAAATGACACCTAAAGTACAATATTGCTTTATAGGAGTCAGGTACCCTGACAGGTGGTGGGGCAAAAGGGGCAATTACTGCATAGCCCAGTACTACAAAAGGGCCCACGGCTCTCAGACACCACTAATACTACAGCAGCTGCAGCAGATGGAGCCCGGAGCCCTTTAAGTCACACTGGAGTGCTGCTCTTCAGGCAGTGCTAAGGACTGGGGGGAGGGGTGCCATGGTCCAGGTGGCACTGAGGGCTGGCTGCCCCCCAGCCCAGCCCCTTCCACATCAGACTCTACCGCTTCTGGGCACAAAGAGCAGGCCCCCTACCTTGCCCAGCTGAGGAGTTGCACTTCAGATAAAATCTAGGGTTTCTGTTGCAGTTCATTCCAACATGGGTGACCAAAGTACAGCTGCCTTTGTAGGCTGCACCTTTTATTGGGCATGATAGTTGCAATTTGGTCCCACAACATACAGATTAGGGACAACTAGCAGTCAAACAACTACCAAAGATGTTGCTATTTAATGTACACAGGAGCAGGCTTGTTAGGAGAGGAAAGCACAGCCCTTTTAGTAACTGCCTGAGGACTCACATCAGCACCATGACCCTCTGTCAAAAGGGTTTTATACTCAGTATACCTTGCAAACAGCAAAGAGGCTGTGCAAACAAATGGTGGCTTTAGGGAACCTTATTACCCTGCAATCCCTGACCCAAATTACAGCTGCCTTTGGGCTGGGGCAAGGTGCATCTTATTGTGATGGCCCTTGCTCCAGCAATGGGGGATTTCCATCATAACTCCAGCAATATATCCTTTCCCCAGCCACATGACATGATTTTGCTGGGAGGTACATGGCACAGAGCTGGTTATTATGCTTCTGTAAATGACTGGTTCTTGGACCGCTTCCTAGAACCCACAAGGAGAGATACAATTCTTAATGTAGTCCTAAGTGGAGCACAGAATGTAATCCAAGAGGTCACTAGAGCTGAACTGCTCAGTAATGGCAACCATAGTGTAATTTAAATTTAACTCCTTATAATGTGGAAATTATCAAAAAACCCACCACCACGATGCCTTTTAAAAAGGAGAGCTATGCAAGAATGAGGAGGGAGTTACACTGAAAATAAAGAGAACAGTTACAGGAATAAAATGGCAGCATGGAAGCTACTTTTAAAACAGCATAATAAAGGCTCAGAGTAAAGGTACATCCCAAATCAAAGACAGTAGGAAGATCAAAAGAACGACCCAACATCAGATGGTGAAACATCAGAGTCATGGCAGCCATTTAAGGCAAAAAGGCATTGTTTAAAATTTGGAAGTAAATCCTACTGAGGAAAATAGGAAGGAGCACAAGCTCTGGCTCGTAAATTGCAGAAGTATAAGGCAGGCTAAGGCGAGATCTATACTATACCTAGAAGTCAATCTTACATGTGCAATTCCAGCTACGACAATTGCACAGCTGAAATTGACATATCAAAGATCAATTTATCTGGCCATCCACACAGAGGGTGGCTGATGAGAGAAACCCTTCCATCGACCTCCAGTACTCCTGGACAGAATGGCTACGTCTACACGTGCAGCCAACATCGAAATAGTCTATTTCGATGAATAACGTCTACACGTCCTCCAGGGCCGGCAACGTCGATGTTCAACTTCGACGTTGCTCAGCCCAACATCGAAATAGGCGCAGCGAGGGAACGTCTACACGTCAAAGTAGCACACATCGAAATAGGGATGCCAGGCACAGCTGCAGACAGGGTCACAGGGCAGACTCAACAGCCAGCTGCTCCCTTAAAGGGCCCCTCCCAGACACAGTTGCACTAAACAACACAAGATACACAGAGCTGACAACTGGTTGCAGACCCTGTGCCTGCAGCATAGATCCCCAGCTGCCGCAGAAGCAGCCAGAAGCCCTGGGCTAAGGGCTGCTGCCCACGGTGACCATAGAGCCCCGCAGGGGCTGGAGAGAGAGCATCTCTCAACCCCCCAGCTGATGGCCACCATGGAGGACCCAGCAATTTCGACGTTGCGGGACGCGGATCGTCTACACGGTCCCTACTTCGACGTTGAACGTCGAAGTAGGGCGCTATTCCTATCTCCTCATGAGGTTAGCGACTTCGACGTCTCGCTGCCTAACGTCGAAGTTACCTTCGAAATAGCGCCTGACGCGTGTAGACGCGACGGGCGCTATTTCGAAGTTGGTGCCGCTACTTCGAAGTAGCGTGCACGTGTAGACGCAGCTAATGAGGAGTATCAGGGCCAACTGTTAAGCCCTGATGGTTCGATTTAGCGCGTCCTCACTAGGCACACTAAATTAAACTCTGGAAGATTGACCCTAAATGAGTTGATCTTCCAGTAAGTATAGACAAACCCTAAGAGAGAATTTGAGAAGCATATTATCAGAGACACAACCCCCACCACTGCAGCAGTATTTTTAAGTACATCAGAAGCAGGGGGCCTTGCAAATAAGGCAGTACCTTGCCAATAAGGCCACTAAATGACAAAGGTGTTAAAAGAGAATTCAGGGAAGATAAAGAATCTAAATTAATTATTTGTATTAGTCTTCACCACTGAGGATGTGGGGGAGATATTCACAGAAGAGCTATTATTTTGGGTGACAAATCCAAAGCACTGCCCCAAATTGATATGCCAATGGAAAAAGTTATAGAACAAATTGATAAGCTAACCAGTAACAAGTCACCAAAACCAGACAGTATTCATCAAAGTGTTCTGAAGGAACTCAAACATGAAATTGCAGAACTACTAAGTGTGTCATGTAACCTATCCCCCAAACCAGCCTCTATACCCTTGAGTAGAAGGGAGCTAATGTCATGCCAATATTTTTAAAAAGCCTCTAGAAGAGATCCTGGCAATTACAGCCCAGTGACCCTAACTTCACAACCAGGAACAAAGGTAGAACCTCTAATTAAGAAAAACAAACAGAATTATCAGTCAAGTAGATAAATAATTTGTGAACATAGCTTTTGTAAAGGAAAATCTTGCATTGCCATTCAGATTTTTTTTATGGAAGTCAACAAGCATGTAGATAAAAGTGATTCAGTCAATAAGTGGACTTTCAGAAAGCCTTTTACAAAGTCTGTCATAATGGCTCTTGTGGAAATTAAGTAGCCATAGAATGAGATAGAAGGTCTTCTTATGGATTAATAATTGGTTAAAAGATAGAAAACAAAAGGTAGAAATAAACATATCCATTTTCACAATGGTGAGAAGTGAACAGCAGAGCTGAGCCCCAAAGAGCAGTATTAGCATCTGTCTGTTCAACAAATTCATAAATTATCTGGAAAAGAGGTAAACAGTGAAGTGGCAAAGTTTGATGAGGATAAAAATATTCAATAGTTATGTCTAAAGTAGACAGCAAATGCACAGACCCTCCCTTCACCAGGAGGCCACTTATGGGACCTGGGCGGAGCCAAGACAGGAAGGTAACCTGCCTTAATCCCGAATCTCTGTTCTTCTGCCAACTGGACTTTTAACAGCCCAGTCAGCAGCGTTAAGTGGAGCCACCTGGGTCTGCTTTCAGCTGAGCATTCAGGTCAAAAACCAGATACCTGGCAATTCTATTTTGTCACAGAGTCATCAGCATCAGCATCATGGAGAATAGATCCATTATTGGTGTTAGCCAAGATAATTAGGCACACAACCCCATGCTGTGAGGGCTTCTAAACCTCTGACTCACAGAAGCCAAGAGAAGACCGGATGGATCACTCCATAACCGCCACTGGTGATAATCAAAAGAACCAACTTCAGCTATGCATCCTCACTCTTTTACCAGAAGCTGCAGGGGGAGGATGGCCTGCGAACTGACCATACAAGGCTGTATGGCTGTATTGGGTTCCCCATGTCAGGGGCTATGTAGCAGTTTGCCCACTCCCTTTGCTTTGTCGTGCTAAGAAAAGGAACTGGGTCAAAGCAGCCGAATGTTACAGCCACATGGATTATCTTGTTGTGATGATCAGTTTATCCACAGTGCAAGAATATTTCAGAGTGTTCTGGCTTTGCACATACAAGAGAGAACTGCCACAAAACTCAGTGCTTAGACAAAATTTAGGGTAGTAAGAGTGTTGTTACTTTTTTCAATGTCACATAAGGATGGCCAGATGGCATCTGCCAGAGTCACTGTAAGGACAACTAACCAGAGCAGGAAAGACATGTATTAACATCAATAGTCAGCTATTTTCTGTAATGTTCTAGGACTAAAATCTCCTAGGGTTGCAAGTTATGCTTTTACAAGAACATAAAAAAAACAAACAGGCCATCTGTGCTCAATATACCCTTTCAAATAGTTACTGAATTTTGAAGTGGAGACTATAGCTGCTACTCCTTTCAGGAATAATATAGTAGAAGCTACAGTTTCTTATCCTAATATAGTATTTCTGGATTTTAACATTAGGAGAGGTCAGCTTCTTGACAGCTTCTTAACTGTTTGAATCACTGTTCCCCACTTGCACCATGGCCTAACAAATCTCTCTCCCTGCTTCTTTGTGGCTTCTAAACCTCTCCCTGTGTTTAGAAGCCCCCAGGTTTGACAGCCCCTCTGTCCAGACAAAGTGGCAGTGAATTTTACATCCATAAAACATTGGGATAATGTCAATGCCCCTATTTCTGTGCCCTTATGGTGGAAATGCTGGGTTTGAGGCAAACACAGGTCATCACAATTCATGGTGAAGTGGGTTTCCCTCATGGTCCATTCAAAGCAGGCCCCCATTGCTCATTTTTCACAAAATACAATGAGGCAAATCCATAGCTAGCATAAATCAGCAGAGCACAGCAACTTAAAATGCAGCTATATTGATACCATAAATTATACACCATTATCTAAGAGAACAAAATAAACACTCACACACAAAATCAAATATCAAATGTTGTAGTAATGAGTATGCTTCATGAAGACAATGGAATTATGTGGATTTATACCAGCTGTGGATATGGCCAGCTATGCACCCTCTGTTGAGGGTAGCAATCGGCTATTTGAGCATGAAGGATTTGTGTGTGTGTGTATATATATATATATATATATATCTATACCTATATCTATATAGCTATAGCTATAGATATAGCTATATATAGATATATACACACACATAAACACACATACCCCTAGAGAAGAAACAAAATAAAAGCATTCCATATGCTATCCTCCAATCATCTGATA
Organism: Carettochelys insculpta; assembly: GCF_033958435.1. Taxonomy (NCBI): domain Eukaryota; kingdom Metazoa; phylum Chordata; order Testudines; family Carettochelyidae; genus Carettochelys; species Carettochelys insculpta. The sequence goes on from NC_134141.1 coordinate 100,178,506, forward strand.
TAGAGTCTGAGTTAAGCAATAGGTTCCATACCACAGATAGTAGTTCTGTCATTTCATATTTGAGTGCCCTCAGAACTCTTGGATGAATCCCATCTGGTCCTGGTGACCTATTATCATTTAATTTATCCATATACACCAAAATCTCTTCTGTTGACATAACATTTTGGGACAGTTTCTCAGATATATCACTGACAAAGAATGGCTCAGGTGTTGGACCCTTACTCATCACAGCCTTTGCAGCGAAGACTAACACAAATAATTAATTTTGTTTCTCTGCAACTACCTTGTCATCTTTGAATCCTTTCACATCTCGATCATCCAATGGCCTCACTGATCATTTGGCAGGCTTTCTGCTTCTAATGCTCTTACAACAAAAACTTTGCTGTGAGTTTGTGTGTCTTTTACTAGTTCTGCTTCATATTATTTTTGTCTGCCTAATCACAGTTTTAGATTTCACTTGCCAGAGTTTATGCTCCTTCATATTTTCCTTGCTAAGATTTGACTTCCAAGTCTTCTCAATTTCGAATAATTTACTCATTTTACTGTTGTGTTGTGTATTCCCTCTGTTAGATTATCACCAATAAAGATGTTAAACCCTATGCTCTATAGCAGTGGTTCCCAAACTTTTTGGCATCACACCTGCCTTTCAATGTTTGAGAAACCCTCACACCCCGTCACCTCTTCTTTACCATTATCCAACCCCGCTTAATAAAAAATTCAATTCATACTTTGAAATAAACATAAAAGCTTGATTTTAAAATGTTATTTAAAATTAAAAATAAGCACAAATAATTTTTCTTGGCCCCTTCTGGTTGCCTGGTGCAGCCCCAGCTGCCAGCTGCCTGAGCCCTGTGCCAGCCTCCAGAGCCGCCCATGCCAGCTGCTCACCCGCCTGAGACCTGTGCTGTCAGAGCCACTCGCCCGAGCCTCACACCACTGGGGCCAGCCACCTACTCACCCACCAGCTGCTGGGGCCAGCCATCTACCTGCCCAAGCCCCATGTTGCCAGGACCAGCTGGCCACCCACCAGCCACCACCCTGAACCCCATAATGCCAGGGCCAGCTGCCTACCTGCCATCCCAAATTGCTTGAGCCCCACGCTGCCGGGGCCTCACTTTCATAATGCAGTTACTGTTTGAAAGACCTATCTATCTCATAGAGCTGGAAGGGACCTTGTTGGATTATTGAGTCCAGCCCTCTTCCCTCACAGCAGGGTCCTTGATGCTTCTTTTTTTATAATTAAAATCTATTTGCCCCAGATACCTATGCAGCACCCTCAAGGGTTGAGCTCACCAGTGTGGGTTTAGCAAGCTAATGCTCAAACCACTGGGCTATCCCTCCCCACTACTTTCCCTGCTCATTACCCATGGGGGAAGTTCCTTGATACTATAAGGATGGAGACGAAGTATTTTTCATGAAAGAGGTTCCTCATTGCTTCTGGTTAAAGTGCAGATTAATTTTTGCTCGTACTTGCCTCCACCTCCATTGCCAAAGAACGGTCAGCTGACCAGTGATTGCCAATCAGCTTTCCTGACATCTGGCTACAGCTTGTCCATTTTAGTTGTTCATACCTTCATATATATAAAATGTTGGTAACTACATTTCACCAAGATATCATTGACCAGTGAATTATTAGTTTTTGAATAATTGTTCCCAAGGCATATTTTATATGGAGACTATTATAGAAGTGTATTGAATAATAAGAGTGAATAGAGAGCACTTTGTGTCAGAGGGCATCATAAGACTGTACCGTTACTTACTTTTCTTATTTTATAGATGAATGAACTGAGGAACAAAGAGGCTAAGTGACTTCGTCAAGGTCATTCTAGGTCTCTCTGACAATGTTAGTTGTCCTAACTTCCAGCCTCTAACCTCACAATTCTGAATGTCAGACTTCCCACAGTATGACAGAAATAGCTGCATAATTACTACTACTATGCATGAAGCACTATCTGGAGACACCAGTCTGTGTGTCATAGGTTAGTATGAGCAGCTCAGAGTCGCTGAAAAGAGCACACCTCGTTCTGGCAGGTGAAACCCAGCACTGAATGTACTGTCCACCAGCCCCTGTTTAAAACTATGGACACAATGACATTACTCTTGTTCACTTTAGAATGAAAAATGACTGCAGCCACATTAACAGCAAACCAGTTTCCAAATCAGAGCATGAAATGCAACTTAGACACAGAGGAAGAGACCGAACACTTCATTTGCCATTCTTGCATGTCACCTGCAGATTTACTGTGAACTTGATATTCTTCCAAAATTCATGTCCTCCCACAAAAGGGTTTCACATGCTGTATAAAATACAGGATAGGTGAAAGAAATGTTAGGATTTTTACTTAAAAAGGATGCTCTAAATAAGGACTGGTGAACAAACAGTTTTTGTACAGAGGCAACTATTTGGTTAGGAGTGTACTAGCATAATTCCAAATATGGTTGAAGATACACGAGTACAGTAATTGCCTTATGCTAGAATAACCAATAGGCATTAACTAGTGATAAGTACTTTCTCAGAAGTGCATTTTAAAGTACATTGCTACAGTTGTATTCAGCCACTGATTATGGACAGGTGCCTAGAATCTGTAATTAGCTCTGTCTCCCTTGCACCACTCAGGCTGCAAAAAAGGAGCCACGAAATGGCTCCAGCTGTCCAAAGAACTTCTGGCTGGTGCAAATGTAATTTTGGACTGAGAGTACGCATTGCTCTAGGGCCAGGAGCGGACATGCCAGAGCCTTGTGAATCATAGGGCTGGAAACAGCTCTCAAAGCGCCCTATCTTCACATCAGGCCCACTGCTCACTTGTAATCTTTTGTCAGTCCTGATGTTACCAGATTTGCCTGTTACTCTGAGGTATGTTCATTTATTTGGGATTACAGTGGGGAGAGGTAAATAATTCTATCAGTGTGCTGCTTGTGAGGCTAGTGTTCCTAAGGAGCTTTATTTCTCCCTTCTGCTAATTCCCTCCCAATGGAGCTATTCTGTCCTACCCAGGGTCCACAGGATTAAGTTCTTCCCACCCTGAACTCAAGTGAACACACACTGAGAGGACCGGTTAATCAGCACTTACAAGCTGACGCTTTATATGTCCCTCTACTCAGTGGGCTGGGTTGCACAGCAGTGCCAAGCTGTGGTCCTTATGTGCCCTTGGACTCAGTGGCTGGTTGAAACAGCACTCGCAGCTGCCAACTTCATATGCCACTCCAGTTCAGCACCCCCTCCCCAATCCCCACTCTCACAGCACAATCATTCTACTAGTAACCCACTCGATGGGCAAACCCCACAGGAGTTCTGGGCACCAAAGGGACAATTTAGCTTAGGTACAAGAAGCGTTGTTGCCGAGTGAATGGGGAAGCCAGAAAAACACCCCAAGGAAGAGTGAGCCAGAGAGGAAGAAAAAGAGGGAGAACCAGCTAGTTTAACAATGAAAGTTATTTATTTCTGGGTAGGGAATATATATTTAACAGTTACAATAATAAACAAACTCATTACAAATGTTAGGGCTACCAAACCGTATAACTAATTACCTAAGGCAAAGTCAGGAGGCTATGCAGAGAGGGAGATCTCACCACTCCTTGGAGCTTGCACTGATTGGGGGTCCCAGATGATGATGGTAGTTAGGGGTCCAGAGGGCAGAAGACAAGCAGAGCCCCTAGCATGATCAGGCAGCACATGATGAGGTCTCAGTGGAACTGATGTAGAGTTTGCATCCAGGCATCAGAACAGTTTCTCAAGCAATGGTGGTTTTGTAGAGACAAGACAATGGCTCCAGAAGAACACTGGAGTTGATTATGGGTAACCAGAGGCGAGAAAAAAGAGACTGATCATGCCTGGCTATGGGTGATGTTGAGCTCACAGTGCAAACTAGGGAGTTTCACTATTTTGGGTATCAATAGGCTCCATTACTAGAACTGGTCTGATAATGACTAATTGGGGTGTTAGCAGGCCCAGGTTCATTAGCATCTGGAGCAGAGATTTCCCATAAGCAGTGCTTTTCTGCTTTTGGTATCCCATAGTTCGGTGTGGTTCCTGCTTTTGAAGAGCTGTTCTCCATTCATGCTAATGGAGATGTCTTCTTGTTCTGTCTTCAATGCAGATGAGGCTAGGGGCATTTCCTTAATCCAGTCACGCTTGTTGGTAGGATGTAGATGTGTCCACCCCTGCCAGCTTCAGTGCTTTATCTTTGATTCAAGCAGAGGCCTGGAGGAAGAGGATTTGTTTTCTGTGAGTGTCACTCCCTGGCTCCCCAAGAGCACAGGGCTGACAGGTGGTCATACTCTGGTTCCCCAAAAACACAGAGCTGGTAGGTAACACTGGGGGGCAAAGTCACACCTGAATTATACTGATGGTCTCAAACTCTATGAGGCCTGTTGGAACCCTGGGTACCTATTTAAGTTGCTGAACATCTACACTGCTATTTTCAGCTCAGGTAAAACTATTACAGGTACATCTGTTTGAGTTGCAATCACACCTTGAATTGAAGTGTAGTCATCCACACAAAAATGGAAACTCCACTCAGAGGAACCAACTGAAGCAGAAATCGCTGGCCAGTGAGGAAGCACAATTCTTTGCATCCTCTTGACAACCTCCATTAGTGAGGCGAACTATGGAGATGTATGTAGAAATAGAAATTGCAGAAGGGAAGTGCCTGATATATTTCTCTGCTCCAGCTAAGGCAGGTTTGGCCCTTTAATTTGAAGTACAAGATACCTTTCTGATACACAGTCCCCAATGCCATCAGTCCTGCAGCATGGCAGAAGAAAGAACCACTTTCAGGAGCAGGATGGGGGGAGTGTGTGTTGGTTCATTCCTTTTTGAAAGGTTTGATCTGAATATTGCCAATGTTCACAAAAGCATACACAGTTCCTGAACCTAAGGCTTTAGTATGCCTGTCAGTGCCAATCCCTAACATTTGGGCTTCAGTAGTCTATGTGAGATAATTTAGCACTTGCTTCATCTATATTTCTTAAGGATGTGTCTTTTTATGCTTCTTTGTTGTTATCTGGAGTTAGGAGGTCAGGCTAAGGCCTTGAGGATTTTTAATACTGGAACATTGTCTTGCCATACTTCTGTGGCTTTCTGGGTAAAATGAAAGCAGCATGAGAGAAGGAATCAATTTTCATCTGCACTTACTGTTCAGTGAGCAAAGGCTTCTCTGTCCTTGTAGAGTATTTCCAGGGGGAGTTGAAGATACCTGTCAACTTCAGATACATTTTCTGTCTTTCACCATGCACCAAGTTTGAACCCTTTCTTCAGATGTTCTCTAATATTCCCCTCCTCTCACCACCACTATTTCTTATTTACATATGCAACCTAAAATCAAAACTGAGCCTGTTCAAACAGCTGTAAAACCAAGTCTTTTTTTATCCACAAATGAAGGGACTTGTATCCATCATCTAGCTTTATTTGAAAAGCCCAAGTTGCCTGAAACGTTGCCTTCTTTGACAGATTGTGCAATGAGTGATTACTTAAGCATACTTAATAAAATTAAGTTAATGTGCCATTTTAGAACCATATGAGTTGCTGCTGTAGTATCGACCCTAATCCTCTTTATAGACTCAATAAATGACATCAGGGTCAGATAACTGACACTGAATGTGACAGAGTAAGACCTCATTCTGTATTTAGGAGTTATCAAACCAGACAGGCAATGACTGATCAATTTACCTGTTTGTTTATTGCTCCCCTGCAAGAATAGTAATGAGACAAAGTATCCCTCGCACACATTGCTTTCAGTTCTGAGAATACCTAGCTGGAGAAATGTCATTCATAGGCATTAAAATCTATTGGATTATTAAAGCTGCAGCCTTTTCCTCAAGGCAGCAACCCCTGCTTCCTCAGAGGTATGATATGGGAGAAAAGCTCCTAGTAAGGGGACCCTTGTAGATATTTCCTCCTCAGACAGCCTTCCCTTGACTTTTATCATCTCAGGAAAGGAAAATCTGGCTTCTTGATCTGAGACAACTTTAAAGAAATCTGTTTCAGTGTAAGCCTATTTCTAAATCAAACACAAATAGTTGTTTGAAAAAAACCACACAGTTTTCTTGATCTTTTCAGCCCATCTGGAACTCTGCTTTTTAATTTGCTAAATATCTCTGCATGCCAAACAAGTGCATGTGCTGCAACTTTGCCCCAACATACAAGTTCAGACCATCTTATTATTTAAATTACTCTGTTCTAGAGGCTGTAAGTAAAGACAATTCCTGCCTTAAAGAGCTCCCAGTCCAGGACAAAGACAAGGCACAAGTGGTGGAAACAGACAAATCCTCACTTAGTATAATCAGTACAGAACCATTGCAGTCACTGGTGCTAGCTATTTACATCAGCTAAGAATCTAGGCCCGCATACTTAATGAATTAGTCATCCCAGCTTCCTACCTGCCTCACTAAAAATGGGTGTGTAGTTCTGAAAGAGAAAAACAGTCATATCAAAGCTAGCTTAAAACTACTTAATTAGACTAGACTTTGCATTCCTTATTCAGGCAAAGCTGACATGAAAATGTGAGCTAAAATAAGATCCTACAATAGCTAACACGGATGACAATACACCATACAAGTCTGATTTGCAGTTCTGGTAGAAAACAAGGTATGTTTTAGAATTTACATTCCAAGACTCCTGGCTTCCAGCTTAATGGTTCCATATTTCAGAGTGTCTTTCCAAGAGTCAGCTACCAAAAATGAGGAATAAGTTTACAGCAAGTGCAATTCCCCTCCTCCTTTTTCACAAGAATGAAATGCACTTGTCATGGAGCAAAAAAGCAGTCATGTAGCACTTTAACAAAATAATGTATTAGGTGATGGAGCTGGGATTTCAGTCATATCATGGCTGGTGACTTCTCTGCCTTGCATCTGAGGTGTACAGTCCAAGTGGCAGTCAGCAGAGTCACTTGAGAAAAAGGTTTCCCATGATACAGTTTACAAAATATGTCTGATCCCATCTATACTGTTCTGTATTTTTATAGATTGAGATATTATATATTGTGGTAGTCCCCAAAGGCCTCAGTAAGGATCGTATCCCCATTGCATGCCTACTACTGTCAGACATGAAAGAGTTTACAACTGTCATTAGTCTGAACAGCAAAGTCATTAGTCGTGACTGAACAGAAGGCTTGCTTTTCACACCCGGCTAGTATAAAAGGGCCTTAAAAGTGGACATAAAAGTACCTTTATTCCCATTTTAAAACAACCCAAGTATACTCTTCCAAACTGCAAGGGTTGATTTCAGTTGCTGCTGCTTCTTTTTGAGGCTACCTGTAGCTATTACCCTTAAATCTAGGACTTACTAACCATGTAACTGTCCTACAATATCCAGAGGGAAGGTAAGCATTTTGGCATATCATGGATCAACAGTTTGCCAAATCTCCATCTGGAGTAAACCACCTAACAAATTCATTCGAATGATAGTTCTGTTCCTATGGCTACAGTTTCTACAGACCAGTTTGAAGGAGACAGATGCTTAAACTTAAGATGGTTGAAATCTCATCAGCTCATGTGCACGACAGCCATTCCAAGACACTTCAGAATACCCAGGAAAGGGTACTGGGGAGTCAGGAGGTAGCATTCTCCTCTTCAATATCTTTTGTGTCCCCCCTGAAATTTCACAGAATGACTCTTAGCCAGAGGGTCTCTGCATTCTCCCAATGGGCCACTGCTTTAAATTTGTCATTAGTTTTTCATGTTTAAAGCCAAACTTATCGAACTTATTGAGATGTAAGCTTCCATAAAATATACCTATCAGAGATTATCCTTTCCAAGTGTGACTGTCAATGAATCAGAATAATGTTGATTAAAACATTTCCTTTCTGGCGAGCCATCACTGAGGATGAGCTATTACATTTCATTGCCTTTGGACAAAACTCTTGTTGAGACCACAGGTCAGTCTATGAGTGCATCCCAGCCAGAGAGTGCATCTGGCATCCCCTCGCTCACTCCAACCCTCTGCCTCAGGTCACAATTCCCTCTACCCAAGATCTTTCCAAGATCCAGACTCCTGCAACTGTGCCCCAGATTAGTACTCCCTCCTGCGCCCAAACTCCCTTACTGACTCCACATCCCCTTCCTGCACCCCAATTTCCTGCCAAGAGCTCCCTCCTGCATCCAAACTCTGTCCCAGGCCACTCATCCCCCCATTAATATAGTGGAAAACTGTAGCCAGTGACTGCTTACTAAATTCCTGGAGCGCCCCCCAATGGCAAAAATTATTGCTCATCTCTGATCTATGACATATAAGTGCCTTTGAATGGTCAAGATCCCATGCAAAGTCAGAAGATATGGGAACTTCCTTAGGAAAATGAACTCCATGGTAATGTAAATGGCAAAGTAGCAGAATCACTTAAATACCTTATGCCAGACTTTGCCTTGAAATAGGATTTAGATTTAGGATTTGGCTTTAGCTCGAAACAAGAATGTTCAGTTATATATTTAATGTTGCCACCTGTCAACTAGTATCTTTACCAGCCCAGAGGCATCTGTAAATCAAAGGCTGTGGGTGAGGCATGCCAACCCCTGTGGAAAAAACAAAACAAAACAAAAAAACAAAGCAAAAACAAAACAAAAAAACCAGCATTAGAGGAAAATACAAATTTACAAAGCTAATGAGTTTCATCCAGTGTCATCCCACGCTGTGCTCCACAGACCTTCTGCCATCAATGCTATTGAACAAAATTTAAGAAATGAAACTAAAATCCACAGAAGCCAAGAGTCAGCAATCCACAGCACAAACCCTCTTGTTGGCTAGGCCAGGTTAGCGGAATGAGGAGAGCTGCAGAGACCTTTTTTGGTGGCTTGCCAACAAATGCTCTTGTATTAGAGAAGAAAAAAAATCTTGTTATTTTTAACTTCTGCTCAGCTAAAAATAGTTCTATTCAAAAAGGAAACAAGAGAAGGTGATCTTACACTAATTCTCTTTCTCTGTTTTTAAGTTGAGGTGAACATGGAATATACTCAGAATTTGAAATTAAAAAGCTGGCTGACATGAAGCCCAATGTTTGATAGCCTGAAATGAAACCAAATGTTTTGTTTTCTCTGTACAGTAATCCCTTAATTTACGTGAAGGCTTTGTGCTGTGCAACCTCTGCATAAATCGAATTTCATGCAAATTGGGGGGGTGGCTGGGGGGAGTGGGCAACTGGGGGAGGTGGGAGGGGGCAGCCATGCAGCTCCTGGCTTCTCCCAGCTGGGGGGCACATGGCTGCTTGCACTGTGATTTCTCCCAGCAGGGAGAAACCGTGCTGCAAACATCTGTGTGCCTGCCGGGCTCCCCAGATGTGGGGAGCTGGGGGCTCGAGGGAGGGGCAGTTTCAATTTGCACTTAACTTGCATTATCTCCCCCACTTTCCCCAGCTGCCCACTCCCCCCATTAATGAGAGTTAAGCACAAATTGAAATCAAGCTTCTCAACGGTTTGCTGTTTCTTTCTCCTGCTTCCTTTTTTATTACATCTGCTTTGGACCCTAGTCAATGAACTAGAATTAAAAAATTCCAGCCAGTCATAACATATAGAAGGAAAACACCTTGCTTGACTGATAAAGGAATCTGAAAAAAATGAAGGGAGGAATGTTGCCTGCCATTTGTAAGAGGGATAATGATGGAGCCTTTGAAGTCAAAGCTAAAAACTCCATGAGATGTACGTTATTTTACACTCAGAGGGACAGCCACATTAATCCATAGCTTTACAAATAACAGCAGTCCTGTAGTACCTTAAAGATGAACAAATGTGTTCGTTCATTAGCTTCCATGGGTAAGACCCACTTTTTCAGATGACTGGAGCAGACAATTAGAATCCAGGAGTTATATAGTGGGGAGGGGGAAGGAAGGAGGGAAGAATAAAAAGCGGTTACCAGTCACTAGGGCTGTGGCCGCATTAGCCCCTCACTAGCCCAAACCAGACGGGAAGAAGGGCATTTTGAAATCAAGGGGCTGTTTCAAAAGGCCCCCAGCTACATGGGTGGTGTGAATTTCGAAACCAGCAGTTTCAAAGTACACGGGGTTGCCATTATGCTAATGGAGTGCTGCATACTCATGGCAGTGCCTCCTTAGCATATTTTAAAGCGGCACATTACCACAGCCAGGCTAAAAGAAAGAGCTAGTGTGGCCACAGCCTTGCAGGCCCTAGAGAAGGCAGAAGACATAGCACAGTGGTTTGAGTATTAGCCTGTTAAACCCAAGGTTATGAGCACAATCTCTTGGGGGGGGGCATTTAGGGATCTGGGGCAAAACAGATTTAAAAAAACAGTGGGGATGGTGCTTGGCCCTCTCAAAAGGGCAGGGAAATGGACTCAGTGATCTCAGGTCCCTTCCAGCTCCATGAGATGTGGATCTCCCTTCTTTACTATTATTATAAATGCTATTTGTTTACTGAATTACATTAATATAAACATAAAAAAGGGAATTTCACCTAGTTGTTTCTCTTTGCTGTGTAGAGTTACCAATCTGTACACAGTCATACCACCTACCCTTGTGCACATGCATGTCCAATTTTATCTCCAAATATTCCTGTGCTGCTTCCAATAATCTCAGTGGCAGTCTGCAAATTATTGTTTCTAACACAATGGCTACGTCTACACGAGCCCCAAACTTCAAAATGGCCATGCAAATGGCCATTTCAAAGTTTACTAATGAAGCACTGAAATGCATATTCAGCGCTTCATTAGCATGCGGGCGGCCGCGGCACTTCAAAATTGACGCGCCTCACCGCCGCGCGTCTCGTCCCGACGGGGCTCCTTTTCGAAAGGACCCCACTTACTTCATAGTCCCCTTAGTTCCATCAGCTCATGGGAATAAGGGGACTTCGAAGTAGGCGAGGTCCTTTCGAAAAGGAGCCCCGTCAGGACGAGCCATGCGGTGGCAAGGTGCGTCAATTTTGAAGTGCCGCGGCCGCCCGCATGCTAATGAAGCACTGAATATACATTTCAGCGCTTCATTAGTAAACTTCGAAATGGCCATTTGCGTGGCCATTTCGAAGTTTGGGGCTCGTGTAGACATGGCCAATGTGAAATGTCACAGAAACCCACCTAATCTCTCTGATTTTTTTCAGCTAGACTAGTCATTTGGTGGAGAGGAACATTTTTTTTGTTTTAATTTAAAGTGTGTTATGTGGAAAAAGGGACAGATCTTTATATTTGGGTTGTGTGTTACATCTATGTTTATATCTATATCCATGTCTACATGTATCTACACATACATTGACATTAAGGATCCACTTCTCCACTTGTATTGTGGCATGCAGTTATAACAGCAAAAGGAGGGGCACCTTGAATCAAACCAGCCCAGAAGCCCAGCTGGCACTGCTGCACCCCACTCCAAGCGCTGCGCTCAGTAGCAGCAGCCAGGGAGAGAGCAGGCGGCTCTCCTCCAGCCATGGCGGGGAGTCACAGCCAAAAGGGGAAGAAAATAGGCTGCTTTTCTGCCAGCTGTTTGCTCCCCGGCTTCCCTGCTGCCACCACTGCTGCCTGCTCCGAAACACCCACCTGCAGCACTCGGCACTACCACTGCCTGGACTACACCATCCACCTGCACTGCAAGTGGGGTGGGGTGGGCACCAGCTTTGGGCCACCGCCTTCTATCTCAGCAGCTGGGGGAGTGGGCAGTGTGCAGAGCATATGAGGCAGATAAATCCTGGGATGAGGGGGCAGTTTGGGGCTGAAGGGATTAAACTTGGGGATGGGGAAGCAGGTTTGCAGGATGTGGGGGTAAAGCTTGTGGATGGGGGTCAGATTTGGGTGTTGAGGCAGGTAAAGCCCGGAGATCCGGGTAACAACTTTCTAACTGATACAAACATTGTGTGTGTGTGTGCTGTTCTTAAAACAGGGGTGACAAAAAGTATGGCTTGACTGTTTATTTAGCACAGTCTTGTATTCAAGTGCATTGCAGCTCTTAATTTATTGCTTTTGTGACTGAATTTGAAAAAACAGCTTTTCTCGTTATTTTGGTTGCAGACCCCTGGACTAGATTATCAGGCTGCAGAAGATTCTGTGTCTCCAAAGCATACAGAACTAGCATTAGATTAGCTGCATGCATCAGTTCAGGCTTTAAACGGCCTGATTAGCTACTTTAGATTTGAAAAAATGAAACAAGAAATTGAAATGCTATCATTGACTAAATTGTTTTGAACAGCGATTGAATGTCTACTCAGTTTTAAGATAATCACAATTAGAATTGTGAGAACAATAATCCATGTCTCTTAATACATTGCCTACAAATGGGTGACCAAAAATAGCTGTGAATTTTGTTTTGGTCAAGATTTAATTAGACAGGCGTGTTAGTGCCTTACAACTGTCAGTCTAACAAGAGCTTCCTTTTGAAGTGGACTGGAAGCACATTCAGCTTCCAGGTCAAGTATGATTATAGTAAATCAAGTAGTCTTGTCAAAATAATGTCAGCACAAATGCCTTCTCAACTGTTGGATACACTGGAATCTCTAGCCAATTCAATTTTTTTTCCAAGTCAAACTATACCAGCTGACTACAGCAGCAAAAAAATTCAGTAAGTAACTACTAATAAAAGTAATTTATATCACAGACACCTTTTGTTAATAGAGAACCCTTCCTAACTCAAGCCCAGCACTGTAACATACTTCTGAAAATAAAATGAGACTGCTCTAGGTCCTTTTCCTATGTAACTGAATGTATAACAGCTGTAGACACCATTGACATTCATACCAACTTAACAGACAACTGGAACACACAATACCTACCTATTTTACTTACACACCACCCTCACACTCATTCACAAGATGTTCAAATATCCCTGCTCACCAACCGCGCCTTCCAACATTTTGTCTACTTATACTTCCCGTACCGTTTTCACACAACAATGCCTAATATCAGTGCAACCTTCTCACCTCGTTGACAGGCACTCTAACTGTTAGCCATCTCGCTCAGACTTCAGCACATTATTGAAGAGTCACATCCATTATTCTCCCAACCATACCTCTCCAGATCACGGACATCCACCCGTATGATCTTCCTTTGCAATTGGCAGTTTTCTATAAATGTTGACATCCATGGAAACATCTTGAATAACACTAAAGTCACCAAGTAATAACAATAAAAAGATACCTAGATGTTATTGTATCATTTTTTATCAAAAGAAGTCAGTATCATTATCATAGTTTTACAGACGGGAAAACTGAAGCATAGGGAGGTGAAGTGACTTCTCCAAGGCCACCATGAAGACCAATGGCAAAGCCAGTAGTTACAGGGTCTCCAGAGTGTCAGTCTCTAATGAAGCCATGCTACATTATGGGCCAAATCCTCTGCTGGCATAGTCTAGTAAAAATTGCAAAGAATGCATGAATGAGTGAGAGTATAGAAAGGTAGATGGCTTGGGCTGAATTCTGAATGTGTCACAAGTGGAGATCAGTGATGCGGAGTGAGGGATTTTAGCCATTCAAAATGATTGAATTGGAGCCAACTTACAGGGGATATGTATGTATAAAAACACTGGAGATGAGCATTTTGATATGGGAAAATGATACAGTAAACTCTTTCATATCTGGCATTCTACTATCCAGAACTCCCAAATAATAAGCATTTTAACCATAAGTAAATTTTAGTTGCATTTTCCATAAGTACGGTATAGTGAAAGTAAATACAAATGAATATAGCAAATACAAATGAATATAGCAAATACAGTATGTTTACAGAGTGCAATACTACTGTTGTTGGTAAATGAAGTGCTCTGTATACATTTGTTTGTTTCTTAATATCTAATCTTGTTTTTCTTTAGTATTATGCATTGTTAGGTATACCCGTCTATTATCTGGAATAGTTGAATATCCAGCAACCTCCTGGACCTGGGGCTGCCAGATGTGAAAGAGTTTACTATATGCACATATTTGTGGAGATACATCACTTGGGGTCTGATCCAGTCTATTGGAGGAACGGACATATCTTTCTACAAAGATTATGAAGTTTTTATAAAGCAGCCAATGTTGAAAACCAATATATTAGCGCTGTATAGCTTCTTACCCTTGGTCTAGCCTTCAGTAGTCCCATGTCTTATGAACACCAGGGGTCGAGTGAACAAAATGGGAACAGAGGGAATTTTCATCGATGCACGTGTTCTATTGGGACCAAGTTAATGTTGTTGCTGTTGCCACTGGGTAACAGGTCATTTTTACTGACATTTTCAGTACATTTACTGAAGAAGTAGGATGGAACTCAGGTCCTTGAATCCAGGTCCAGAATACACCTCCCCAGTGCTTTCACATTTCTTTGGCACCTGTTTTCCATAGCAGGAAGACGTAATATAGTTGTATCAAACAGAATACTGAAATAATCAATTCTTTCAACACTGTAGTTTCCTGCCTGAGGCAAAAAGATTCTCTTCATATTTCCCAAACTTTTACTGAAAAATTCAAGGAATTAATATTTTTGTTTCCCTAGGCCTCCATTTTTTATAATTCTGTAGAAGGTACAAATCAGCATACATAGTTTTGAAGGAGCATGTAGGGTCTTTGAATGACAAGACACATAAAAGGAAACCTGCAACTGAACGGCATGCCCTTTATTCATAGCAAGTAATCAGCCCGGAGGGAATGCATCTTATGAAGCTCCATTTGTTGAACATTACTTTGTGAACCAGGTAGTCTGATTCACTTTATTTCTTTAAATCCACCTTCTTAAGGAACATAACAGTTCAAATGACTCTTTCAGCAGAAAAGCTTAATAACTTAGGCTTTAAATTGCACCAGCAGATGCTCTTTCACAATCTGCTGTCAAACCCCACACCATCCTCCGTGCATATCACAGAGAATTAAAATCTGAAATATCGCATATGATTCACGGCCCAGTGAGAGGAAAGCAAAAAATCACTCAATAGATATATGCTGGGACTGCTACTATATTTCTATCCAAAAATTATGTGAGAGGGGGTATATTAGAACCTAATCCTAAAAATATGGTGAGAGAAATGAATGTAAAGAAATTTAACAAATAAGTGTTCTGTTTCATCACAAAATATAAAAAATGGATGCAAATTCCTCTCCCACTGAGGTCACTGGCCTTTGCATCATTTACATCAATGGGATGAGACTCAATCCTATGTCCCTTCTGGAGTACACTAGGTTTACTGTGTAATTCATGCATCTTTGAAAAGATGTGCTACTGTAACGAAATATAGTCATATTTGCATATATTGTATAGACATCATTGCAAGCAAGTCAGTCTCAGTCTTGCCCATCCCAGCAGTTCAAAAATTGTGCATCCAAAATTATTAAAATGGCCCCAAAGCTATGAGGCATTTTTTTGTTTTTGTTTGTTTGTTTGTTTTTAAGATTAAATAATGTTTTTTGTCTTTTATCAGCCTTTTGAAGCCATCTGTGATGAGGGGGTGTGACAACTGGTTTTTGTCAATCCCTGAGACTGACAGTGAATAAGGTCGTGTCATGTCCGTGTCCCTGGGTTGTTCAGAGAGAGCTGCTGTGGAGATCATGCTCCCATTGAGCTGTGCTTTGTACAAGAGACAGTTGCAAGGGTGTAACATAGGAGCTGGGTTTCAAATTTAGCTCAGGTGGATGCTACCAAAAATTCTTCAGATGAGAACTATTTTTTGTCCTTGCTGAGCTGGATGGGTTTCACTAGTAACTGTCAGGAAAAAGGCTTCACAGCTCTAACAATATCCTGAGGCAGCCTGTCCCCCTGAGGCACTAAGGGTACAGCTTTCTGGCTGACATATGGGTTCTGAAATATAAATTTACCAGATAAATTTCTGACCTTTCTGGGGCGTATCTGGGCAGGCTTGCCCACTCTCTTGCCACCTAAGCAAAACCTCCCACAGATCACTATCAGTCAAGCATACCCTTGAGTCCACCGCACCATATTCTTA
Source organism: Carettochelys insculpta (assembly GCF_033958435.1). Taxonomy (NCBI): domain Eukaryota; kingdom Metazoa; phylum Chordata; order Testudines; family Carettochelyidae; genus Carettochelys; species Carettochelys insculpta. Next base: position 100,194,333 of record NC_134141.1, read on the forward strand.
AAAGAGTGGTAAAAATGCAAAAGGAAAACAATTAGCACAGTATCCATACGCACTTACAACACAACGTATTGCCATATACAATGATGCCCTTTAAATATATTAGCATGAGTGTGTATTTTTCATTCCTGCAAGGGTAATCAACATAGTTTTAACCTCCAGGCACATTACATAATCTATGCCACTCACTGCCACGATTTCATACCAAAGCTTTCACCGCTGATTTACATAATCTGCTCTCAGAGCTGGAAACCAAGAAATCTTGATGCTCTGTGTTCCACTACTGTCTTACAATCTGTGAAACCCAATAGCAAAGTTTGTTCTCTCCCTCCACTGGTTTCTTCTCATGAGCAGTCATGTTTCTTATCCTCTCCTCCAAGGCTCTGTACTTTTCTGTCCCTGCCTATATGTCTCCTCTCACTCTTTATCTCACTCTTCTAATGAAGGCCACAAATCTGTTTCCTTCCCCCATTCTTCTCTCCAGGCCTTCCTCCAGGCTGCTTCACCTACCTGGAAATCCCTCCTAGAGCTGGTCAAGAAATTTGTGTTCTCATACCCACCTGAGAAAAACAATGTATTTTTTCCTCATTTCCATTCACTTTTTCAGGTTTTAGCTGAAAAACCAAAACTCCACACTTTTTTCATCTAAAATCCAAACATTCAGCCGGCGCTAGCCACTGCTCCTTCTTCTCATTCAAATCCCAACTGAATACTAAGTGCTTTCGCAAGGCACACGAATGTTGCTGTCAGCGTGTGAGGACAGAGTGATGAAGGGGAGAAAAAATGCCAAGGAAAGCTAAGTTTAAAATCAAAAGGAAAAGAAATACTGTTACCTCTTTCACCTGAGTGGTGAATCAAATTGCAGGGCTGGTATGCTGGGATGGGAATTAGTGATCTGAGGCAGGCATTTTCTTAGTATAACCTTGCTTATTTACAAACATGTACACAAAGTCCAGTTTCTCTGACCATGGTAGAAACTAGCAAATGAAGGCAGCTTCCTTGCTTGCAAATCCCTAAGTCTGCCACTAGAGCAAGCTCTGTGCTCACGAATCTGTGTCACACTGCTTCTTCTCAGGCTCACACAACACCTTCTCCCAGAATTGTGCATCCAATACACACAGTGTCTGCAACCAATCAGTATGTTAGCCCCTGTCTTTGCAGTCACGGAAACCACGGTGATCCTACCTGAGTCAGCTCAAGGCTGCTATGTGGCCTATTCTCTTCAACAGTCACCACTGCTATGGTAGTGAAAACAACCACAAAGTGGCCTGACAGCCCTTGACCTTGGCACACCCATTGCTTGAAATGAAATGTGTGATTGTGCTTGCATGTAAAACTCACCAGCAGGCAGCCATTAACACCTTTCAGCATAACATACTCTAATAAGGCAAAAGCATTCAGGATCATGTCTTACTAGCCTCAAACATTCTATCTTTAAAATCATTATCTGAAATATTGTCTGACCTCCTTTTCTGTATCACATTAGACGATAGGAATCTGGAGGCAGGAACCCTGGGCCTACTACTTTCAGTAACTCTGTTTTAAACTGGAGCACTTTATTCTTTTCCTGTGTATTTTTAAAGCATGCTTTTGATGTTCAATACAAAATAAAAAGCAGTAATACATGCATAATAATGGATACAACATAAAGTGAGTACAACAAGGTATAGGGCCAGCTTCTCAACTCACAGTAATGTAAATCCAGAACAACTTCAGCTGAAATCAGTCTCATGGGTAGCTCTGTTAGCCTGTAACTTTACAAATAACAAGCAGTCCTGTGGCACCTGAGAGACTAACAAATTTATTCGGTCAGTAGTTTTCTTGGGTAAAACCCACTCCGTCAGATCACCAAAATCAGTGAAATTAACACTAGAATAAAACTTGTTTAAGTGAACTGGAATCTGGCTGATACCATATCTGATGCATCATATCAATGCAATTTGGAATATACTGTATAGCAATAGTTCTTAACTTTTTTCCATTTGTGAATTGCCAAAAAATTTCAAGTGGTGGTACAGAGTGCTTTGGATATCTTAGGCATTGTCTGCAGATTCCAAAGGATCTGAGGACCACAGTTTGAAAAATTCTGATGTAGAGGTATGATCCTTTGCTCCTTGTACAACCTACATATCTCATTCGCTTTATTGGGAGATTTGGGCACACAAAAGCTGTGTCTACACGTGCATGCTACTTCGAAGTAGCAGCACTAACTTCGAAATAGCGCCCGTCGTGGCTACACGCGTCGGGCGCTATTTCGAAGTTAACTTCGACGTTAGGCGGTGAGACGTCGAAGTCGCTAACCTCATGAGGGGATCGGAATAGCGCCCTACTTCGACGTTCAACGTCAAAGTAGGGAACGTGTAGACGATCCGCGTCCCGCAACGTCGAAATTGTGGGGTCCTCCATGGCAGCCATCAGCTGGGGGGTTGAGAGACGCTGTCTCTCCAGCCCGTGCGGGGCTCTATGGTCACCGTGTGCAGCAGCCCTTAGCCCAGGGCTTCTGGCTGCTGCTGCTGCAGCGGGGGATTCATGCTGCATGCACAGGGTCTGCAACTCGTTGTCGGCTCTGTGGATCTTGTGGTGTTTAGTGCAAGTGTGTCTGGGAGGGGCCCTTTAAGGGAGCAGCTGGCTGTTGAGTCCGCCGTGTGGCCCTGTCTGCAGCTGTGCCTGGCACCCTTATTTCGATGTGTGCTACTGTGGCGTGTAGACGTTCCCTCGCTGCGCCTATTTCGATGTGGTGCTGCGCAATGTCGATGTTGAACATCGACGTTGCCAGCCCTGGAGGACGTGTAGACGTTATTCATGTCGCCACATCGAAATAGGCTACTTTGATGTAGGCTTCACGCGTAGATGTAGCCAAAGAATCCTAGCCAATGTGTTGCACATACACTACAGATTTCCCTAGAGGTATGTTGGCCAAACCCTGAAGCCTTTAGTTAGTTTTTACTGAGTGCACAGACAAAGCTACTGAAGTCAATGGAACTTTTTTCTAAATTAAAACTGAGTAATAGCCAATGGCCAAATGTATTCAAGAGGGCCGGGATGGGGTTATAGCACCTTCTTCTGAACCATCAACGATTGGTCACAACCGGAGACAAGACATCCGACAAGGCAGACTGGTGTTCTGACACGGTAGAGAGAATTTTCTAATTAAGATGCCTTGCTAGTGAGTCTTGCTCCCAAGCTCAGATTGCCGGATTTAGGTCAGGAAGCAATCTTCCTGTAAGTCAGATTGTCAGGGAATTTTTCACCTTCCCTAGCAACACGGGATGTAGTTCACTTTCAAGGATCATCTGCACAAATATCACCTATGCAGTCTCCTCCAGGATTAGTGGCACCTTGGTCTCTCCTTTTGTCTCTCACAGGCAACACAACAGTTAGTCCCTGTGGCCTGAAACGCTAAGGTCTAATTAGAGCTTCTTAGAGAGGTATCTGTGTTCAATGTAATGGCCTGTGATCTACAGGAGAACAGACTATAGAGAACTTACCGCTACTTTCTGGATTTAAATTCTATGGACTTATCATATAATTAAGTTCCATACACTATTATTGGTGCTACCCCTTGCTGGAGCAATGTCAAAAAGGTAGGGCAAGCAGTCCCTACAATGACAAACAGAATTTCTAGATTATCTCCCTATCTGGAAACCAGTGAAACTAGGAAGCAACTGACAATCTCCCACAAAAATGCATCTCACTTTCTTCTCCTTCCAGACTGTTCAATACACTGTTTTTTCAGATTCTCCTGCCTGAGCTATGAAGCCAGAATAAAGGAAAAGTAAAGCTCCTGGGCAGAGGGGGAACCCTCTGATGTACATGTATAATGAGCAATAGATCAGAAAATGTCTACCAGTATTGAGAAAAGCATTTGTCACACCAAAACAAAGTCACTGAGGCTTGACCCAAGGCTCCAGTGAGTCAGATCTTGTTTTTCACCTCCCCTCTCTACAGAAGCTATAATGGTGCATTCATTGCAGATGCACAGTTCTAAATATTACTCCTCAATAAAGTGGAGTAATTTCAACAGTAGATTAAAGGGTAAAGGTATTTTTGGATTTAGCAACCTTGCTGTTCAAGTAGGATTTTTTTCTTCATATATAGGGATCAATCATTCCTGGTCCTGCTCAAATTGTGGCATGCTCTTTTGAGCTATGCTGGAGTCTGGAGACATCTTACTCTAGTTTTTTATGACTACAAGTAATTGAAAAACCTTTCTGATTTGCCCTGATTCTTGTCTTTAAGAACATAAGAATGGCCATACTAAGTCATCAGTGATCCAGCTGGTCCCTGATCCTATCTTCTTACAGTGGCATGCCAGATACTTCAGAGGAAATTAACAGAACAGAGAAATTGTCAAGGATCTGTCCCATGGATGGTGGGTGACCCAATAGCTTGGGGAGGTAAGACCCCCAGCCATGCCCCTTTCACCCAAGGCCCCTGCACCACTGTGGTCACAACCCAAACCTCTCCCCCGCGCACACAGTGGAGCTTCTGGCTCCCAGAGCTCTTGGGAGCTGGAAGGTGACATGGCTGCAGCTGGCCCTGGAGCTCCAGGGAGCAGGTGAGTTGTATGGCTGCCTGGCCCCAGTGTGCCTCTACCACCCACAAGAGCAGGCTAGGGGAATGGAGCCTGGAGGTCTCTGCTAGAGCATGGGCAATGCCAAGTCAGGAAGTTTGGAAAGGGATTGCCTTGCCCCATTGACAATACCTTCCACCCATGATCTGTCCCATGTCAAGTTCAAGCTTTTGGGACAACCAAGGAACAATATTGCATCCCTTACCATCTTGGCTAATAGCTATTGATGGGCCTATGCTCCCTGAGCTTCTCCAGTTCCTTTTGACCCCAGTTACACTTTTGGTGTTCTTAACAGCCCCGGCAATGCGTTCCACAGGCTGACTGTGGGTTGTCTGAAGAAATATTTCCTCTTGTTTATTTTAAACCAGCTGCCTATTCATGATATCTGGTTTGTGTGCTATCTGAAAGGGTAAATAAACCTTCTTTATTTACTTTCTCCACACCTTTCATAATTGTATAGATCTCATTCATCATTGCACCTCTGAGATATCTCTTTTCTAAATTGATCAGCCTGAGTCCTTTTAATCTCACCTCACACAGAAGCTGTTCCATGGCCCAATCATTTTTGTTGCCCTTCAAATTCTTTCATTTTTTTCATTACAAATGAGAGGCAGGGCTCGAACCTCCTGGCTCCCAACCAACTGCTCTAATTTGAGCACTTAATTTATAAACAAAAAACAATCTCACAGCTTCTCAGCCCCAGAGACAGATGGGACAATGTACTATGAGTGTCTGCTTCCCTACTTGCTATGCCCCTATACGAGGCATAGATTACTTGCTCCACTCTATCTCAGCCACACTAGTAGGTAAACTGGAAGGTGGAACCAAGCTGTCACAATTTCAGGATATCTACACCTGTAATTCTCCTCTACGGTTCCTCTAGGGCACCCACACTGGACTCTTGGCTTCCTAGCCATCACCTCTCAAGTGGAGACATGGGTCTCCCTCCTGAATGGAGTTTTCTATGATTGCTACAGCAAGCCACATTACCTGAAAGGCCAGCATCTCCAGAGGTTATGTAAGAAGGATGTAATTGCCTGAGTTACTGGTTATCACATAAACATTTCTAAGCAAACACATTTATTCCTAAAGTGAAAGCATTACAGATAAAAACAATAAAAGAAAGCATACTAAGCAACCTACCAGATAGCACCCCAACTCCAGGATCTGACAGGGGACAGTCCTTCAATATCCAGAACCAGAGCCTTTACTTCATCTGAGGCTGAGGCCTTTGGTGGCAGGCAATGAGGAAACATAGACCCTTTTCTCTGGGTGTAACTTGCTTGGGTAATTTGCTTTAATCTGCTCAGTTCAATCATTCACATGCCCTTCTCCAATGGACTATGACCCTTCCCAACTCCATTTTATTCAAATGGTGAATATATGAGACTGACTGTGCAGAGAAAAAGATTAAAATCTGGGACTGCTATTTAGTTAGAGTGAGCAGGCATAACCAATTTGTACAAAAGACAAAAGGGTATTTACGAGCATACATGAAAAATTAATCATGCAGGACCCCTGGGACACTAAAAAAAACTCCCAGGAAACTCACAGTTTAAAAAAGATAACAAAACAGTCAAATAAAATATTTTTCCAAAAATGAAACAAAAACTCTCCAGGGTGATCCAGAGACCATTCCTTCTTCTGACTCATTTCACTAATAGCTCTTGTAAAGAGGGTGTTTTTGTTATGATTCAGCATATGAAAGAAATGAAATGGAGTTCAGAGAGACATTTTCATTTTGAAAAATCAACAGTCATGAAAACTCATATGGCCCAGAATTTTTTATACACCTGATGTTGCTCAATAATGAAAGAAGAATGCATAAAGTATAATTCAGAATAAAATTTTCCTTACCAATAAGACTGCATAAACTTGGGAATACAAGTGTTACATCCTGCAGTAGGAAGGTCTGATGGTCAGCTCAGGGTCTTACAGTTTCTGCCCATGTATTCATTGCAGAGGGGGGTCCAGCTGTAGCCTCAATCACCCCATCATGCTCCAGTTGCACCTCCAGAGTCCAGTCACTATTAAGGAACAGAGGGAGTGGCAGCCTGGCCCACCCACTCCACCAAGTCCTAACACCAGGTCCTAGAGGTTTACTTAAGTGTCCATCCCATTTACTAAGCTATATTACTGGGTCACTTCCTTCTAGTATGGGTCATAGTCACTAGGCTTAGTCACTCCTCAGTCTTGATCTCTTGGTGTCATGTTCAAGGGCTATTAATCTCTCCTTGGAGTACTGACTCTCAAAGAAATGGAGGAGGAGAATTCGTGCCCCTGCTGCCAGCACAGCTTTCAGAAAGCTATCTCTACTCCTGGCCCAGCATCAGCCTTGCTTCCTGACACCACATACCACTTGTTCCCCACTTGCTACCAGTGTCCTTTTAAACTGTTGTTCCACTAGGAACATGCCCTGCACTTGCTGAGTGGCAGGGCATCCCTAGCCCACTATTGTCCTTCCAGCTGTGGTTCAACATGGGGCCTGTAGACCCCACCACATGCCCCTATTACAAATATTTATTGGTTGCACCTCTTCAGACCTGTTTAGAATATTTTATCCTTTCATTAGCCTATGTTGATAGTTTCATTCATTCCATGTAGTTTAATAAAACTTTCACTTACTCTGTGCTTCTTCAAGCTGTAACTTTTTTCACATTAGTCGTTTACCATAACTTTTTTGCCTACATCTATACTACCACAAAAGGTTGACCCTCTCAGGGCCAATCTTCTGGGGTTCAATTTCATGTATCTAGTATGGACACACAAAATCATGCTGTCAGGTGTCACAGTTTACCCCTGTACTCCATGCAAGATGTGAGAAGTAAGGGAAGTCAAAGGGAGAAACTCTCCCGTCAACCTTCCTCTGTATAGACAGACAAGTTAGCCAAGCTCCGATATGTCAATTTTAGCTAGGCCAGAGGTGTAGCTAAAATTGTATATCTGCATCAACTTTGTTAGTCTTGTCTAGACATAGCCTTTGTCTTCAAATTTAAATTTTAAATGCTCATCTGGTTCTTTGGTATGGTTGGCAAATTCCAAAGTGCACATCACATCACGAAAAAGAAAACCAATTAAAAGATCTGCCTCAAACATTATCATTTCCTTTTACACAGAAAATTAAGTATCACATTCACGAGCTAACCCTTCCCCTGGCTATAACCCTATAAGGGAAGTACTGTCCAGTTGTTAGAGCACTAATCCATGGTCTTTGGTAGACTGGGCTTGAATTCCCTGCTCTGCTACAGATCTACTACTGAAATCAGTGGGAAACAGGCACCTAAATACCTTTGAGGATCTTGTTCTTAGCCTTTATGTCTCAATTCCCCATCTGAAAACAATCATAATTCCTGTCTCGCTGGGAAGTGGAGCATAAATAAAATGAAGATTCTGAAAAACTCAAACAATCCAATAATGAGGGCCATCTAACTACCATAGCTGGATAAATCAGTTATCACATTACCCCCTACTTCAGACCCTTGAAAATCTTATTCTGTCAGTCCATAAGCACCATCTCACCGCCCTTGTGTATCTCACAAGACCATAGCGGTGGCATGATCACAGGTAGAGAGGTGATTTCTCAAAAAGCCAGTTGACAGACAAGTTGCTGCTTAAATTTAAACCAAGCTCTTGCATTCCATTTGTAAATGTGTTGTCAGCCAGTGACAGGCTCAGGAGCTCTGCTTGATGCACTGTTTAATAGGTCAAAGTTGAGTAGACAAATGGGAACCAGCATATTTTGAAGTCCAAGAACAGCACCTTTTGTTCATGCTGGTACTACATGTGCCATTCTTTTTTCAGTTTACAGATTCCATATAACTGTAATAAACTGACTAGTTGTACCTTTGTCTGCTGCTGGATGGAAGAAACGTTGAATACAACTGCGTGCAATAAGCCCAATGTTAACATTCAATGGCAACATTGAATGTTAGCAATATTATAGTATAAAAAGTATTAAAGTAAAGTAAAGTAGTAAAGTATTATAGTATAAAAAGTATTAAAGTATAACTAGTGGGGTTCCGCAGGGGTCTGTTTTAGGACCGGTTCTGTTCAATATCTTCATTAATGATTTAGATATTGACATAGAAAGTACACTTATTAAGTTTGCAGATGATATCAAGCTGGGAGGAGTTGCAACTTCTTTGGAGGATAGGGTCATAATTCAAAAGGAGCTGGATAAACTGGAGAAATGGGCTGAGGTAAACAGGATGAAGTTTAATAAGGACAAATGCAAAGTGCTCCACTTAGGAAGGAACAATCAGTGTCACACATACAGAATGGGAAAGGACTGCCTAGGAATGAGTACACCAGAAAGGAATCTAGGGGTTATAGTGGACCACAAGCTAAATATGAGTCAACAGTGTGATGCTGTTGCAAAAAAAGCAAACATGATTCTAGGATGCATTAACAGGTGTGTTGTGAACAAGACACGAGAAGTCATTCTCCCACTCTACTCTGCGCTGGTTAGGCCTCAGCGGGAGTATTGTGTCCAGTTCTGGGCACCGCAGTTCAGGAAGGATGTAGAGAAATTGGAGAGGGTCCAGAGGAGAGCAACGAGAATGATCAAAGGTCTAGAGAACATGACCTATGAAGAAAGGCTGAAAGAATTGGGCTTGTTTAGTTTGGAAAAGAGAAGATTGAGGGGGGACATGATAGCAGTTTTCAGGTATCTAAAATGGTGCCATAAGGCAGAGGGAGGGAACTTGTTCTTCCTTGCCTCTGAGGATAGAACAAGAGGCAATGGACTTAAATTGCAGCAGGGGAGGTTCAGGTTGGACATTAGGTAAAAGTTCCTGTCAGGGTGATCAAACACTGGAACGAATTGCCAAGGGAGGTGGTAGAATCTCCATCACTGGAGATATTTAAGAAGAGGTTAGATAGATGGCTTTCAGGGATGGTCTAGAAAGTGCTTGGTCCTGCCCTGAGGGCGGGGGGCTGGACTCGATGGCCTCTCGAGGTCCCTTCCAGTCCTACTCTTCTATGATTCTATATTATACCAACATTTAAGGTTCTGTTTTAGACTAGGAAGATCTGAGTTCAATCCTTACCACCGCTGTGAAGTTTTGAGTTGCCCTAATGTGCAACATAGCAACGAGCATGGAGTTTAAGTTAGCAACACATTGATTACAATATGTTTGGTTTTTACCAAATTATGTTTCTTCAGAGTCGCTCCTACCTAAAGTTTCACACCAAGAAAACTGAGTCAGAATACAATAGCCTGTGAAACCAAGGACTAGATGAATAATAGTAATACTTGGGCTTCTTTAGCACTTTTTATCTCATCCTCACAAACATAGATCATTAAGTAATGAAGCTTCACAATGTGCCCCTTAGGTAAATAAGAAGTATATTGAAATGACTGCACCCCACATTGGGATGCAATATGACAAGTCTACCACCACTATGCAACTCTCTGTGACAGGAAGGGCAGAAGAATGATATACCCATACAAGACTTGTGGAGGAGTTTTGGTCAGCAGAAGACATAAGACAACAGGTGAAATTAGTCCAGGGCAGCAGGGTTTACACTTCCAGCCTATAACATATTAAAACAATACTTCCAGGATCACAATGCTCTGTAAAAATGTGTTGGACTATTTCAGGCTTAATACCGCCTCAGAGAGAAGAGCACACTCTAGTGAGTCACCTACATGATGGCCTGCAGCTTTTAGAGCATTGATATTCACAGGTTTGATCCAGCTGGCTTGAGGTACTTACTGGACTGCGTGGCAGATTTAGCTTGTGCTTTTTAAAAAGATTCTTTAACTTGTAGTGTGAAATAAATAAATAAGAAAATCATAATGAAGTCTAGAAGATTGTTCACCTGGACACCACTGGCCTGTCTACCCTGCCTGGAAAGCACTAAACACCACACCCTCTTTTGCAGGGCTTCAGTTTTATTTCTTCAAAATAAAAAGAGCCCAATATATGTTCCACACGTAAACCTATTTGTCCACTTCATCCAAGGTCTCGTAGGCAAGAATGTCTCTTCTCGTGGCATCTGTTCCATACTCTTCCTATAGGCCATATGTCTGGGTGCCCAAAACCAGTCATAGGAGTCAGCCTTCTGAACCCTTTATAGGCATCACCTGACTTCCTTCCAGTTCAGTCTGATAATCTATACCTCTGCCAGATCCAAAAAGCTATTTGAAAAGGGGCTCTGCCTCAGAACAGGGCTAGCTGTCCCCACACCCCCAACCTCCTAAGGAGCAGGCCACTCTTTTACAATACACAGCACAAACCAGGACAAGTAGAGGTTGATCATATTTTTAGAGAAACCTAAAAGCACCAAGAATCCCCCACTTCAAGAATCCTCCACTTTCAAAGTGAGATGGTAAAGCTGATGCAATCAAATGAAATAACAACTTATACTGAAATAATTGCTTTACCAGCACCAAGGTTACAGCATCTGTCAGGTGCTTGTTAATACTGAAAAGAGTGCTACATAACCTCAACATCTGTCATTATAATTCATTCCAGACACTGGTTCGGAAATGTGATCTGTTAGTTCATGAATGTTGTACAAGTTAGATTCAGTTATGCATTTTCCCCTCTGTTTGTGGTGATACACATGAGGATTTTTTTTCAATGCTACAAAAGATCACGAATCTTGCATTGTGAGCTACTGTAGAGTACTCCCCGGATGCAGCACTGAAATGCAGTCTGTGCTGGATTTTCTATTTACTTTAGTTTCAAACAAATGAACGTTTAATTGGAATTAAATATTTCATAATTCAAAACATTGTGTACATTTAGGCCTTTCCTGGACTTCTGGTGAGGGTTTGGACACCCAAGGAGTGCACAAGCATTCTCAAATCCTTCTTAAAACACTCAGCTCTCAGTTGTGTACCTATGTTATACTGACTAAGTGCAGGCTCTAAATAACTAGTCAGAAAGAATCTTCAACACTTATCTTAGAGAGTACCGGACATGGTTAGAAAAAGTAAAGAAGTGCAGCTGATTCTGAGAATGAGAGTCACTGAGGAGTCCAAGAGTGACTGATGGAGCTGGACAATCATGACCCCCAAAGTGGATGGCACACACTGATTCTATATTGAGTTTTGTAAAGCTAAGTCCATCACAAAGGTTGAAGGATCTGGGGGAGGGATTGCTCAGTGGTTTGAGCACTTGCCTGCTAAACCCCTGGTTATGAGCTCAGTCCTTGAGGGGACTGCTTAAGGATCTGGGGCAAAATAGATTTGGAAAAAAAAAAAGGGAGGGTGCTTGGCCCTGTCAAGAGGGCAGGGGACTGGACTTGATGACCTCCTGAGGTCTCTTCTAGGTCTCTGAGATGTGTATCTCCATGTTTACTCAATGCCTCAGTTTGAGGAGCTGTTAAGAGTAAGTAGGCCTGGAACAATATGTCATCACAATGGATCTCACAAAAGGCTATGGGCAAATCCAAGTCTCTATTCTTTGCAGAGAAGATCACAACCTCTTTCTCACTTCCACTTTAAAAACATGCTATTTGACTAGCTGCAGTTACCTTCCATCACCTAATACATCAAATCATCAACCCCATCTGCAATAACACTGTGGCTTATCTTGAAGACATTGCAATCTATAGCCATATATAGGAAGACCACCTCCATCACATAAGAGCAATATTGACTTTATTAAAAGATTAGCCTCACAGTTAACCTAGCTGAGTGCAAGCTGGCCATGACAGAAGTGATTTGTGTAGGGTATCAGACACAAGAAGGTCTCATGAAACAGGCAAGAGATTACTGGATGGATTGAAGCCCTGTCCGGAAGACAACTACACTGCTTTCTGGGCCATGCATTATCATTACTGCTAGTTCAGTCTCAATTTTTCATTAACAGCAGCACCTCTGTCTGCTCTGCCAAAGGGCAATGACACCAAAAATGCTCAGTGGGAGAAGCAGTGCATTGAAGCTCTTAACAACCTGAGCCAAGCTCCAGACCTCACCAGCCAGAGTTCTCTTGTGAGTGCACTCTTTACCTGGAGACATCTGACATGGGCCTGGCAGTTGTGCTATCTCAAAATTTTGAAGCAGGAGTGGGCAATAAAAGAGTGGCTGTTCACCATAGTTGGCCTCTGGCAGGGTGCAGCCACTATATTTACCTGCACCTCCAAAGGTTTAGATGATTGCAGCTCCCATTGGTTGTGGATCACCATTTCTAGGCAATGGGAACTGCAGGAAACAGCACAGTCTGGAACACAACTTCCTGCAGGTCCAAGTGGCCAGGAATGGCACTCCACAGCCAACAGGAGTTGCAATCACCTGTACCTGCAGAAGCACAAGTAAATACAGTGGACACTATCATAAGAACACTAACGTGGATGAACCTGTGATTTGAACCAGTATGGCCATTTTTTATGTTTTTATGCACTTGTAAGCTTTCAGGAGAATATGCCAGATACCAGCACATAGTCAGTGAGCTAGAATACTTCTTAGATAGAGTGTAGCCACTGTAAAGGCGCATGATCTGTAACTAGAGAGAAAATAAATCTGTTAGTCTATAAAGTGCCACAGGACTCTTCATTGCTCGTGAATGAGAACTCCCTACAGAAGTCTGGCCTGGTAAGGTCAGGTGATTGGTTCAACTGTGCCTTCAGAGACAACCAACAATCAATGTAGAGCTTCAGTGTCTGAATAGCAAACTTACAGTTCTTCAGCTACTTCAGAAATCAGGCAGCATCTCCTTTCCATTTTTCATTCATTTCCTTTTGTGTAATGGGGGGGTTATTCTACATGCTCATGGACAAACATTCAGTTGTTTGCTTTCTTTTCAGTTTGCTTTAGAGATAACTAGAATTAATGATGATGTTAAACACAATTTACACCAAAATACCCTGTGCTGATAATGTGAGAAAAGAAAGAGAGCCAGCTGAGGAAATACCAAGGTCAAGAGTTTTAACAGAGGAGTGATTGGTTCATACTAATGTAGTACCCAGAGGCACTGAGACCTCATCTGGGGTGAGTGAAAGCTCTGCTCTACAGCCTTAGCTGAAAGCCAGCTAGCCTTTAGCTCATGTGGTACAGTGCAGGGCTTCTAAACCCTATGCTCACAGGTTCTATCCCTAGGGCTAGCAACCCATATCTATTGGCGTTATACTACCTTTTGGCCATTTAAATGAAGCCCTAGGAATCTACTGCCCAGTTGTGCAGAATAGTAGAAACAGAGGCTGCATCTACACTTACCTTGAATATCAAGGGCTGCTACACAATCTTAGGTACATCAATTGCATTCCAAAAATCGATTTAACGGCCATTGATATTCATCTCTGTCCTCACTGCAGAATGCCTATGGGAGTGCTCCTCCTGTCGGCATTCCTTAATCCTTGCCAGTTCACAAGGAGTTCCCAGGCATTTGATCTTCCACAGTGCAAGTAGACCCAGCCAGACTCAGACAACCTAAAGTCAAGTGAATGGGAGTATGCCTAATGACTACAGAGTGCAAACAGTGAATTTCTTACTGAGAAGCAATGTTAACATATTGCCACCTATCTTTCACTGAATATTTTTTCTTCCACACCTGTAGAATATAGAGAGACATGAGCTATGAAAACAATACCCTTCTGCGGCTGAAAATAAAAAAAACTGGAATGTCGTGTGCAATTCTCATCAGCCTGTCTCAAAAGGGTTCAATGGATCGACACTGGATTAGGAAAAAGTGGTGAAAAGGCTGAGAGGCATGAAATGGGGATTTGTACTAAGAGACCTTGAAAAACTTGTTATTTGAGGTAGGACACAAATAAGAGGAGACATGACAGAACTAGGACAATATTGAATAACAAAAGGAAGTAAATCAGGAACCCATTCTACCTCTTTTTGTAGTACAAGAAGAAGAGGGAATGTTCAATAATGCTGAAATGCAATAAATTCAAAATAGATAAAAGAATACCTTTCGACACAACACATACTTATGGATTCTCACTGCCACAAGATAGCACTAAGACGGAGAGCTCAGTAGGAGTCACACAAGGCTTGATATGTACACGGAGAATGGTTACTTTTTAATGTAATGTAACTGTAAATATTAAACAACAAAAGAATCCCTCATTGTTCAAAGCATGAACTGTAACTGAAGGGATTATGGAGACAATTTCAATGTAGGAAGTTTATCCCATAACTCAGTGTCAAAACTACTGTCCTGATCCACTATGATCATTCTTATGCTTCATCTATAGAATGTACCATGTGCTAATTCATTAACTATGAACAGAAGTAGTGGAGATCTCCTACAGAGAGGAAGCCCACAGTGTATTTATGTCTAGCCATCTTTATTATTTATCAACACCTGTCAGTGTATGGAGTACTGTACAATACATAGAGAAAACCATAATCCCTGCAATCTGAGATCTGTGAACAAAATTGGAAACAATACAGTTCAGACCATAAGATCAGAAGACAAGAAATGTAAAATCCAGTCTCAAAATGGTACAAATATGCTTGAGGTTACACAGCCCTGTCACAAGGAGGATAGCAAAACTACCAGCTAGAATGGAGAACTAATCAGCAGTGATAGTTTGAAGAAAAAGCATCATTTGATTTCACCATATTGGGTTTTAACAGCAAGTGGAACATCAAGGAAGACAGTTTGGCCGTGTCTACACTAGACCCAAACTTTGAAATGGCCACGCAAATGGCCATTTCGAAGTTTACTAATGAAGCGCTGAAATGCATATTCAGCACTTCATTAGCATGTGGGCGACCGCGGCACTTCAAAATTGGCGCGCCTTGCCGCCGCGCGGCTCATCCCGACGGGGCTCCTTTTCAAAAGGACCCCGCCTACTTCCAAGTCCCCTTATTCCCATCAGCTGATTCTGAAGCAGCAGTCAGAGGGGTATACAGAATCTACTAAAATCAATAGAATATGCAACCTAGGAAAATGGAGGGACCAGATTCGTTGGAAGGAGTTAGTTGACTGAGCAGGGTGAGAAATAAGGAGGGGTCATATCACTTTTACTTTCATATTTCCTTTAATTTGTTTTTAATTCTTCATGCTAGTGGACCTAACTCCAGACAAAACAAATTCAAAAAATATTGCAAGCTCTGAGCAGATACATTTCCATTAATTCCTTTCAAAAGCTGACCAGCACTTTTCTGGGAACAGGTTACTGAATTACTAGTGGTTCTCTGTTGATGTTCAGTAATCCACCTGGCTCAGGTGTTTCAATATATGCTCATCTATGGTATTTAAATATGGAATCATAGCACACAATGCTGCATCTCAAATTATACACTTACTGTGCAGAGTTTTTATCGTTATTGTTCTTTGACTGTACATCTGCGGGTCATTTATAATTTCTATACCTAGTTTCAATCCAGACTTGCCAAAAATATTTATTATATAAACTAGGTCAGACCAAGCATAATTTAAATGATTTAACAGATGTTTTGTTAATATCAGTCACTGAGACAGCAAAACCCTCCATTAATGCATTATAATGCTAATGCTGATGCTGATGCTTCAATTTTCTTGTTTTTGATTTTCTAGTGAATGTGTATGGCATAAAACACATGCATTCTTCTGTCCTAAAGGGTTTTAGGATAGAGCACAATAGCCCTTTCACATTTTAAAAGTGATGATTAATCACTAAAATATATGGATGTTATGGTTGCATTTGATCAGCGTATTAGATTATAATTATGACTAAATACCTGATATCAGCACCTAACCAATAAAGATTTTGAGGTGTGTGTTAAAACAAATTATTATAACATAGCTCTGCTGAACACATAATATAGTAATACTAATTGGCTAATGTTAATAGATTACTTTGAAGTTAACTGTTAGCTAACTTTTACTAGTGCACTAAGTATTCTGGCACTTATGCTTACAGGTCAAGATTTTTCAAAAATGCGTATCTAAAATAGATAACTAAGTCCACAGGTAAATGCCCAAATAATTGGCCTGATTTTCAAAAAAGCTGATTTAAAAGTATGAATACAGAAACCTAACGTTGGACATTTATTTTTTTGAAATATCTTGATCCTGCATAGAGCTGGTTGACTTTTTTGGATGAAAATGGCCTTTTTGGAGAATGATGTTTTTCCTGCCAATTATTTTAAAATCATTTTCATGAAACAATATTTTGTTTCTTAAAAAATCAAAAGTATATTATTTATTTACTAAGCTTTCAGTACACATAACATTTCCATGATGTTTTCAATAAAATTAATAAATTGAAAAGGATTATGAAAAACATGGAACACTTCAAAGTGAAAAAAAAAGAATTTTTAATTGTTGCATTACAAGTTCCTTCAGTTGTAGACCAGCACTCTGTTCATGTTCTCTACAACTAAAAAGTTTAGTTCTGCTATGATGATCAGAGACAGGCCTTTCCATTCAAAGAAGTCTGCACAAAATTCTCAGTGAAGGCAGAAAGAAATGATTTCCTGTCCTGTATTCTTAAAAGTTTAGAGACAACGACAAAAAGACCTATTTCAATGCATTGTTAGACGTTAAGGGCTCAGCTGTAGGATGGGTTCTGAGGCTGCGCGTACTTTACAGGAAGCACTATCAGACTTTCTGTTACTAGCCACACTTGCCCTCCTCCATCTTGAAGGATTTGTTCTTAGGATAAAATTTGGCATACAAGATTATTTCTTTATGTAGAGCCCAATGCATACTTGGCACTACGTGCTCAACCTAAGAATCTTTTTTCTTGTTTGAAACCATATTTGGCTTTATTATAAATATGTTCATCACAGGAAGCTGCATTGGTGGTTTTAAGTAGCAGAAGTGAACCCCACAATAGAAATCGATTTCAGTTGCTCTTACAACCAGACACGCACATCATACATCAAAGTTTTGATTTATAAATTAAAAGCTTTTCATATGATTACACTACAGGGGTACTCAAGCTCCACAAATCTGAGGAATGTGCTGGCCATTTGCCAGCAATCAGAGTACTGCACATCATTTGCATGCATTGCTTATATACTGCCTTAATCAGACATAAATAACCACTATATTTTGCTTATACATGTATCTTCATTTACACTTTAACATAAATTGGTCATTGATTGAGTTCACCAATAATTAAGCAGCCTCATCTTTACCCTGAGACACAGAGGGCAGGGAGCTGCCATATTTGACAACTGGGCTGGAATCTGAGTAAGGAGTAAAAAGGATGGTTGATCTGCTTTGTCCCTTCCACTCCATTGTTTCTCGTGCTTTCTGTTACGTCTTGTTGATTATCAGGAATTCTGAGGGCCTTGTGTTCCTGCTGACATTGCTGGAAGTTGCTAGTGTTTAGCACCTCTGACAATTCTCACTGAAGGGTATCAGGTAGCATATTCTATTTGCCTGTAAGGTACATGCACATTTGTGGAGCTTTATAAATAAATCATAATTAATCCTAAAGGGAATTCACCTTTGTTTGGAGAGGTTGTATAAAAGCTGTGAGACACAAGTCCCATTTAAGCCCTATATAAATGTGCTGTGGTAACATAAAGTCCATGGCGAATGTGACTGGAACTGATGTGGGCTCAAGCAGTAATATAGGGATGCAAATTTCAAAGCCCCCAAATTCATCAGGGAAGGTGCTCGGATCAGAGAGGGGGTTGGTTTAGCAGGAGCCAGCTGGGAAAACCAAATGTGAGTTCTGACTGGTACTGAATTTCAGAGATGTTTAAGTCTGGTGTTATGGTTCAGGCTCTTCTGGCGTCTTTTACCCTCATCTTACTTTCTGATGTTTGCAGTGTCTCTCCAGAACCACTACAGCAAATTGTAAATTCCAGAAAGTAAAAACTCCTTGGTCAAAGAACAAAGAGGATTATATGTGCTGTCACAGACTGTTCACATACAAAGACATATGATATTTCCATCACAGGCCAAGCCAGAAATCATAAAATTAAGACAACACAAGAGAATCAAAATGTTTACTCGCACCCTGCTCTCTGACAGCTAACTGCATTAGGCCAAGGGTTGAAATGAAGGAAACGTAAGACACCCATTTTAATTACCTGGGGAGAGGAGATTTCAAAATGCTTCCTAGAATAAGTTGATCTTTCAAAAGCTTTCTATAATTTACTGAGATATTTTTGTTCACGTTTTGGAGCAGGGGTCCCAACTGCAGACGGTGCTGCCTTAGTAGGCATTTCACTCGCAGCCATCACCATTTGAATATCCAGCAGGCTAAAGCCTTTTCTTTAAATTAAGCTTTACTTCTGATTTCTTGTAACCATTCTCTAACCATGGTTTTAGAATACTCTGTAGTTGGTGGGTTTGCTGAGGTACTTAATTTCTTCTCAAAAAATCACCAGCAATAAAAGCATTAGCAGCTGAGCAATGTTGGTGCAGGCAGGCAGCACTGAGGTGCTCTTCTCACAATGAATCGATGCAGAAGCAATTAAAAAGCCAGTGCAAATTCTAGTAATTCTGAGGACTCCAGAGAATTGTTAGCAATCTAAGGCTGCATCTACACTACAAGATAAATTTGATAGATAATAAAATGGAATGCTTAATCTCGATATCATGAATGCGCAAAAAGTATCCACAAAGCTTCTTGAAATTCGACCCACCTTTTGTCTGTGTTGAATCTCTGTGTCCCCATTGCCCCGGGCAAGTTCGACAGGATGAGCACTGCATTGTAGGTACCTATCCCACAGTGCCTTAGCCCTGGTTGCTTGTGGGCGTTTCATGTTGGAATCCCAGAATTCCAATCACTATCCCATAATTCACTGCATCAGTAACAGGGCGAAAAAAGAACTGGAGATCACGCCATTTCCTGCTGCAGCATTCCAGCACACGCATGGATCCACAAACGCTCCACATCATAGTACAGATCATTTCAGCAACCACAGCGGCTGTCACGCAATTTGTCCTTCAGTTCCAAAGCTCGATGGCGCTTGCCTATCCTAGTAGTGCTGCTGCTGCTGCTGATGATGATGGTGACGACGACGATGATGATGACGACGATGGTGTTTTAGAACAGCAATTGTGTCAACTGCGTACCAAGAATGCCAAGCTGGTGGCTGCCATGAGTGCATTGATGACAGTGGAGTGGCGTTTTTGGACTTGAGAGACCAGCACACACTGGTGGGATCACATTGTTTTGGAGTCCTGGGACAGTCAACAGTGGACGCAGAGCTTTTGCATGTGCAAGTCCACCTTTATGGAACTTTGTGATGCACTGGTGCCCACCCTGAAGCTCAGCAACACCAAAATGAGGCCAGCTTTAATGGTACAGAAGCAAGTGGCAATTGCACTATGGAAGTTTGCAACCCCTGACATTTACCGGTCAGTGGCAAATCAGTTCAGTGTGGACGGATCTACAGTGGGATCCGTGTTGATGGAGGTGGCCCATGCAATCTTCTGGCATCTCCTCAGGAAGACTGTGACCCTGGGAGATGTACAGGCCATAGTGGATGGCTTTGCTGCCCAGGGCTTTCCTAACTGCAGTGGGACAATAGATAGCACGCAGATCCCCATCATGGCCCCAGCACACCTTGTGTCAGAGTATATTAATCAAAAGGGGTACTTCTCCATGGTCATGCAGGGGCTGGTAGATCACAAACGTCATTTTACTGACATCAATGTTGGCTGGTCAGGGAGGGCTCACGACAGGCACATATTCTGAAATTCAGGACTGTACTGAAAGCTCCGGGATGGGACTTTTTTCCCTGATTGGAAAACCAATATTGACAATGTGGAGATGGCCATTGTTATATTCGTCAACCCTGCTTATCCTCCGCTTCCCTGCCTGATGAAACCCTACACAGGAGACCTAGACCCCAGCAAAGAAATCTTTAATTACAGATTAAGCAAGTGCAGAATGATTGTAGAATGTGCCCTTGGATGTTTGAAAGTGAGGTTGAGATGTTTATTAACTCATTTGGACATTTATGAAACTAATATCCCCACCATTTTTACAGTGTGCGCTATTTTTCACAACGTATGTGAATCAAGGCAGGAGAGTTTCCCATCTATACGGCATTCTGAAATAGAGACAATAGGCAGGGCTTACTCACAGCTGTCTACACTGCCATCCACCAGTACCCACATTCAGTCTTCAGCAATAAGGGTTGCTTTATAAAACAGCTTTATGAATGATCTGTAACTCACATCGTACCTATGTATGTTTCTACCATAATGCCAATAAATCAACCATGCTGTAATGAATGCTCTTGTCTGGTGGGACAACGGAGTTTCACTGCTCCCCCTTCCCCGCCCATTTCCCTCAGCCGCTCGTCTGCTGTGGACCAGGGAGTTTCATGGCCCAGCTGTGCCTTCAGCAGCACTCACCCTCCCACACACTGCCTGGTTCCCTCAGCCACATGTCTGCTAAGGACATGGGAGTATCACTGGGCATCTGTGCGTTCAGCAGCACTCACCTCCTCACACCTGCCCAGTTCCCTCAGCCACGTCTCCTGTGGACCTGGGAGTTTCACTGCCCAGCTGTGCCTTCAGCAGCACTCATCCTCATCCACACTGCCTGGTTCCCTCAGTCGCGTGTCTGCTGCAGACAAGGGAGTATCACTGGGCATCTGTACGTTTGGTGGTACTCACCCTCCCCCCACCCGCCCATTTTGATTTGTGTTCCCCTACCCCCCGCCACACACATACGCTCCTGCAGGACAAGAAATCACACCCAGCTGAAAGGAATGATTTTATTTTGGGGTTAGGAGATATTTAATTGGATGGAAAAAGAAGACTTCTCAAGGGCGCTTGAATAGCTTTCTGCAATGTCCCTCAGGGCTGAAGTGGCAGGGTAGCCTTGCCCTCCCTCCCTGTGTGTGGGGACCCCAATGATGGGGTGTGGGTGGCCTCCCCTCAGGGGACTTGTTGCACGGACCCTGATGATGGGGGGTGGGGGGGAGGCCTCTCTTCAGGGGACTCTCACCAGCAGATATCAGCTGATGCCCTGCTGGTTTGGGAGTTTCTCTGCAACTCAAGCAGGGAGCGCAGAATCTCCATCTGCTGAGTAACGGCCATTAAAAGCTTTAAAGCAACCTTGGTCTGCTTTGCCGTGACCTCAGTGTGCTTTGCCATGGTCTCATTCATTTTGGACAATTGCTGCTGCTGCAGGTCAAGCATTCTCTCACTGAATTTTACTTGACTCTGACGCCACTCAGCTGTACTGTGACGCCCCTGAACACTGTCCTTTGTCAAGTTCTTACACTCTGCATGAACGTCTTGTATGTGCTGCATGATCATATCTTATTTCGCTTTCCTGCATCCCCTGATTTTGGTTAGAATGGGAAAGTCTGCAAAGCAGGGGCAGCGGCCAGGTGTCCTGGCTGGGTGTCCTGTGGCAGTGACAAATGGACGGCTGCATGTGGGGCTTCGATGAACAATAAAAATAATATAAAGAAAAAAAATATCCAAAGAAAGGCTGGAAGTAAAGGGATATGGGAGAGGAAAAGCACAGCAGAGGAATAGCGCGCATGGTGCTGGGGGATTCCTGAGAAATGAAAACAAGTGCTGCTTGGTAAGGGACATGGGAGGGGAAACACCCAGCACAGCACAGCAGCTGTGTGGCACAAGGGGCAGTGGGGGAACATGAAAAATTAAAAGAAATGCCAGTTGGAAAGAGACATGCGGGGAAGAGCCCCCCCAAAGCCTGCAAACTGTGTTGTGGGGTAGGGAATGGAGCACCCGCCAGCTGCTGCAGGCCAATGTAAAGGGGCAGGAAGCTTGTTTGAAAAAAAAAAAAAAGATGTAAATTCCCATACTTCCACAGGTTGTCAAAGAAGACATCACCCTCCTAACACTGACAAATATGGATAAAAAATAGCTACCCAAGAATCTCATGGAAAAAAATACAAGAGTGCCTGGATGAGGCTTTTGAGGAGATCTCCAAAAAGGAGACGTGCTCCATCACAAGAAACAGTAACACGCTGTTCTGAGGGATGCAGAAGCAAAGCTAGCAAACCTGTACCTATGCAAAACCCTATAGCTGTACCAACCCCCAACCCGTTTCTAGCATGCAGAATAACGACTCACCCAAACCACCTGCTTCAGAGGGCTGGGGGACTAGTGTGGAGGTGACTGGCATGGAGGAGACTGGTTTCAGGTCCGTGGTGAAGAGCTCAGGGCTGTCCGGAAAAACTTCCTCTCCCCGCTGCTCATTGCTCACTTCCTCCTCTCCATTGCCCTATTCCTTTGGTCTACACTGCTCCTCCATGCTCAACTCGGAATCCATATCAGCGCCTCCACAAGTATTGTAATTCAGTTCAGGCTCCATGGTGGGGTCATTCCCCATCAGCATGTGGAGCTGTTGATAATAGCAGCAGTTCTCTGGAGCTGCCCCTGACAGATGGTTGGCTTCATGGACTTTTTGATAGGCCTGCCAGAGTTCTTTCACCTTCACCCACCACTGCACAGAGTCCCGGGAGTAACCTCAGGCTGCCATCTCACGTGCCATCTGATCATAGATTGCCCCGTTTCTCTTGGCCACCTGAAGTCTCTTCACCACCATTTGGTCTCCCCAAATGGCAATGAGATCCAGAATCTCCTGGTGGGTCCAAGCTGGGGCTCTCTTGTGAGCCTGAGAAGTGCTGGTCAGATAACTACAGTAAGTGCTCATGATCGCAGTACAGGGCTACCAATAATTGCCGCCTATGTGGCGCGATGCCTACCAATGTGGTGCAACACGATGGGCAAAGGGATTTTTTCAAAATGGACGCCCTTCTTATTTGCAGGGCTGGGCTGCTAAAGTCCAATTCAAATTTTCATTCCAATGCAAATTCAAACCAAACTTTGTGGGCTTACTTTGACCTTCTTCCTGCACACCTGACAGCCATGCACAATGAAGTGGCCATACTTTGAGGGTCACCGTGTAGCTTTGTGGGATATGTACGGGACACTTCTGGCAGCTAATAAATTCAAATTAAGGACATGGTGCTTCCACACTATCCTTGATTCGAGATTTTAAATTTGAGATAGACGCTATACCCATCCCATAATAGTGATATTCTGTAATTGGCATTATGGCTTAATAAATCGAGTTAACAGTATTATGTGTGAAGACAGCCACATTGTAATATTGAGTAAAGCCTTGACATTTGAATTTATCTCATAATGTAGATGCAGCCTCAGTCCAGGCTGAAAATATCTGCCAGGGAAAGCTATTCCTATGTTAGTTTTTCAGAGGCACAGGAGAATTAACAGAGTCCATGTGGGATGGATTTTTTAAAAGTGCCCAGTTATTGGTCTGACTTTGTCCCTTTGAAAGCAATGTGAGTTTTGCATTGACCTCACAGGACCCAGGCTTTCACCCTAACGATCTGAATCCTGCAGTGTAGAGCTCTCTTCATCACCTTAAGTTGATGTTTCATTCCTGGCAGTGAAAGCTGCTGTGTATCTTAAGGACTGACCTTACCAAGCAAATTCAAATTATAGTCTATAATTCCCTTAGCTCAAGATGGAGTTACAGGGCCCTGGCTTGCTTCTGCTTATCAGTTCTTCTGTTCTGACAGACTCACTTGCTCTCAAAACAAAAACTGAACTAAGGCAAGTATCCGTAAGAGAGGCTAACTACTGCAACACTCTTGATTTCCAGTTATGTGCTAGGTTTCTGTCTAAAAAATAAATCAGCATAACATTTATCAAGTCTTTTTCTATAAGGCAGTAAGTGGAAAGTGTCAGTCTTCTAACATTTTATTTCCTCAGGGGCAGGGACTGATGGAAGAGATGAAATGTGCTGAAGCTGACTTGGTATGTTGAACTGTCTGCTGTGGGAGAAACTGTTCCTTGACTTGTACTGAAAACTGTCCAAGAATTCCCACAATTGTGATATAGTTACATGTCTTTTGATCAGGTATCAAAGATGCCTCCACCCATGAGGACCACTAGAGACAGAGCCTGAAGTGAGATGATTGCTCCACACTGGTATGGAAGGGGCTAAAGCAACTCAGAGCTGCTGCGCAAAGCCCAGCCATGGGGGAAAAGACTTATTGGAAGCCAACCAGGTGAAGGCTTAGAAGCAGTCAATCAGGGCCAGACTATGAAAAGGGATGCTCAGCAAAGCACAAGGCAATCTCTCCCTGGAGGGCATAAGAACTGGCTGCTTAGGACAGTGCTGGGAAGGGTCGGGGGAACACCTGCTTGACTGGGGCACCTGATACAGAGGGCTGGGAAGGTGTTGAGGCTTCAGGAAAACAGATAGAGGGGCAAGCAGGAAATGCAGCCTTGAGAGTCCCTGGGCTGGGACCCAGGGTAGGAGGCAGGTCTGGGTCTTCTCCCCAGCCCCACAAATTTGCCACTAAGGAGCATGGCTGAACCAGACTGCTGATTGCCCTTGAGGCTGGGGACTAGTCTTTGGGCTGTAGTTAGCTGCTGAGTCAGGAGCAAGGACTGAGGACTGCTGGAAGGGAGGAGAATGGAGTTGAGGCAAGGTGCAGGGCCATGCCTGAAAAGGACACCGTGGTCTAGGAGAGGTCAGTTCCAAGATTCAGAAGAGGTGGAGATAGTGAAACAGGCAACCAGCAAGACCACCACCTAAAGAGGATGTGTAGGGTGTGTTGGGCCTGGACTGAGCTCATTTCCAGAATGACAAGTAGGAGGTGCTCTGGTGGTAAGGCTATGCCCTGTTATGGAGCCTTTTTTGAACTCGCCAGTGGTCCAGATCAGCAGGGTATAAAAGTTTGTGTGCTCCAAAGAACAACCACTAAAACCACCATCCTCTGCTGAAGGTGGGAGGGCCTAAAGCAAAAGCAAACAGCATACAATAGAGAGCACAAAGTGTTGGCTTAGAGCAACACATCTCTCACAAAACCAAAATTGGAAGGCCTTAAGGTGCTATTAGAGACATGCTTGCTCTAAACCCAGGAACATGAAGATCCCCAGATATCAGACAATGTGTATGAATTCCATCTGAAACCAGGGAAAATTCTAGACAGGTGCACTGTGCTGCTGCAGATTAACTCAGCTCTTCTTCAAATTTTACATTTGAAGCCCTTATCCTGGAAGCTGCTGTCTGTGCATGGCCACTTCTATTTACGTGAAGCCTCTCTGGCTGCAGTGAGACCCTGTGCAAGTGTGGCACTCCTCTCCGTTTGTAGCAGCTTACAGATCAGTCACTAACTTTGTCAGTTTCAGCCTATGAGATTTCTATAGCACAAGTCATTACCATGGTATCTAAGCTCTGATTTCAACTCCGACTGTGCTATAGTTATCACTTAATCCTACTTTGTTTATTCTCTGTGCTCAACAGCCATCATTTGTAATTATACGGTTGGTAAACAGAGCTAAAAAATCACTGTGCCCTGTTATTAACCATCATGTGCCTTTGGCCTTTTCATTCTGGAATAATGAGAAAAATGCATCTGACTTTGGAATTTCATTTTGATTTTTCCCCAGAAAACTCCCCATTAATGCAAGCAAGATTTTTTAAAAATATTTTAAGACAACCCTTAAGCGTGAAATGAATATTGCATCCACACATTCAGATGCTCTGCTGATGTACAGAAATACTGATTTTTTACAGTTTGTTTATTCTCTTTATTGATATGGGACATATTTTGAATGGGAATTTATTTATTTATTTTACAATACAGCCACAACTGCTATGTAAAACCAGTAAAGAGGGGCATAGGTTCAACCCTTCTTTAAGTAAAAGAAGAGCATGAACGGAGATCCGTCAGCATTTCAGTAAAATAGTATACCATAGTACTCAGGAAGGTACGCACAGCTTCCTAGCCCACGAGCCCAGAGTCTCTTGATTAGAGGGCATGTTTATGGCCCCAGCAGATTATCAGGAAGTACAGAGTCTGTAACAAGTGTTGGCTAGGTGCTGCCTGCTGGAGAAGCAGTAAATAACATCAGCAGCACATGGGAGCAGCCTTCCCCAAGACATCCTTCCCTGCAAGCGCAAGTAGGTGTTGCACCTGTCATTGCAAGCTTGCAAATCCATGTTCCCTATGATCACCCCAACCCTTTTGTGCCTTACTTGAACCTTGGTATGCTGGGACTTTGCCCCACACTAATTTCCAATTTCTATGCAGATTTGAGGAGCAATTGCAAAGTCATTGTGGATAGAATTTAAAAAATTCCTTACCTCACCAAGCAGGTGCGTAGAAAAAAAAAGAAAAGAAAACAGTGTAGCTAGACCATAGAGCAAAACTACTAGAGCTGTTCTGATTTTTCTAGCAGGAGTTCCATCTGGCATAAATGTTTTATCTTAGATTTGCACATCCCAAATAATTACTTGGTATACTTGAGTAAATTACTTCCTCTCCATTCCTGTCAGCTGTGGCTTTCAGACATCCTTCTCATTTCCAGTTAACTCAAAAGCTGTCCATAGTATGTTCTTGGAAGACCTCTGATGGTGAACAGTAGGTACTGCTCATCTCACACTAATTCAACTAGCAAAAGGGGAGGAAGGGAAGGAAACCTGTATGTTCACAGCGTAGGGAGTTTATACAGTATCTCAATGTATCCTTTGAATATTCTTCAGATTAAATTACAGTGACTTTGCACAAGGACAATCAAACCACATCAGTAGCTTATTACTGCATTGTAGTATCCAGCATTGTTCACAGTTGTATAACAAGAGCTGAGCAAACAATTTATGGCAAATAATTTATTTGAAAACATTCAGCCTCTGATTATTTCTGTGAAATGCCTATGACCATGGCCCCACAGTATGCCAACATCTTTATGGCTGACCTGGAACACCACTTTCTCAGTTCTCGTTCCCTAGCGCACCACCTCTACCTACGCTACATTGATGACATCTTCATCATCTGGACCCATGGGAAGGAGGCTCTTGAAAAGTTCCACTGTGATTTCAACAGTTTCCACCCCACCATCAATCTTAGCCTGGACCAGTCCACACAAGAAATTCACTTCCTGGACACTACTGTGCAGATAAGCAACGGTCACATAAATACCACCCTATACCAAAAACCCATGGACCACTATGCTTATCTACACGCCTCTAGCTTCCATCCAGGGCATACTACATGATCCATTGTTTACAGGCAGGCACTAAGGTACAACCGCATTTGCTTTGATCCATCAGACAGAGACAAACATCTACAAGACCTTTACCCAAGCTTTCCTCAAACTACAATCCCACCTAAGGAAGTGAGGAAACAGATTGATAGAGCCAGACGGGTACCCAGAAGCCACCTGCTACTAGACAGGCCTTGCAAGGAAAACAAGAGAACACCACTGACCATCACACACAGCCACCAATTAAGGCCTCTCCAGCACATCATCAGTGATCTGCAACCCATCCTGAACAATGATCTTTCACTCTCACAGACCTTGGGAGGCAGGCCTGTCCTCGCCTATAGACAGCCTGCCAACCTTAAACAAATCCTCACCAGCCACTACAAATCACAAACCAGTGACTCTAGGCCTGGAACCAGCTCCTGCAACAGTCCTCGCTGCCAACTCTGCTCACATATCTAAACCAGTGACATCATCACAGGACCTAACACCAACTATACCATCAGGGGCTCCTTCACCTGCACATCTACTAATATAATATATGCCATCATGTGCCAGCAATGCCCCACTGCAATTTACATTGGCCAAACTAGACAGTCTCTCTGTAAAAGAATAAATGGACATAAATCAGACATCAGGAATGGTAATGTACAGAAGCCTGTGGGAGAACACTTCAATCTCCCTGGACACTCAGTGGCAGATTTAAGAGTGACAGTTCTGAAACAAAAAAATGTCAAAAATCAAACGGAGGGAGAAATCTCTGAGCTGCAATTTATTTGCAAATTTGACTCCATTAACCGTGGATTAAACAGAGACTGGGAGTGGCTCGCAGTTTACAAAGGCAGTTTCTCTGCTCTGGGTGCTAATATCTCCCCATTAGACTCTGACAAAGGCTCACGTCTCCCTGTCTGATCTGACTTGTTTTTTCCTTTTTTGATAAGTACTGTTGATACTGGGCCATTTCCCATCTTGCTGAATAGACCTTGTCAGCTCTGGCCCTCCCTCTTACTGGGACCCCACTCTTTAAATATCTGTCTGAAACCACCCACCCCCACACAGGCATCTGATGAAGCGGGTCTTTGCCCACGAAAGTTTATGCTCCAAGATATCTGTTAGTCTATAAGGTGCCACAAGACTTCTTGTTGTTCTTGAAGCTATGGACTAACACGGATACTTCTCTGATACCTATGACCATGCTGTAATTTTTTCAGTTTATTCAATTAATTATTGTCAAGGTTGTTGCCAAGTTATAGCTTCATCACAAATATTGCATACACACTTCACGTTTGAAGAAAAAAAATACAAGTATAATGTTCTTGCACTGACCGAACTGATTTACTGAGGGCTGCATTAGATCTTATTATCTGCCCTGTTCATTTCTCACGTGCATCACCAAGACACTGTCGCTACGGTTACACTAGCGACTTTGGAGCTTCCACACGCAAAAATGCATTTTGTCAATGTTTGTTGGCAAAACTGCAATTTTGCCAACAGCCTTGAAACATAATGCTGCCTTCTGCCTTTCAGCCATGAAACATAATGCTGCCGTCCACAAAATCTGTTGACAAAATAACAATGTGGACGCTCTTGGGGGGCCTTGTCTTGACAGACAGGGTATCCAGAACAATGGGCGGCCTTGTCTACTGTGCTTCCAGGTGCCTGTTTTGTCAAGAGAGCAGCCGGGAAGTCTGGCTGCTCATTTGACAGAGCAGAGTGCTCTTCTGATTGGCTTTTGTGTGTGGCCGCACTCTGTCGACAGAAGTTTTGTCAAACAATGATTTCTGTTGACAGGCCACTGTAACTGTACGGGGTGTGAATTAAGGGCATATAGTAATGCCCTTCCTATCTCCACATCTCAATGATAACTTTGTTTTAAAGGAATAGTCCATTTTGTTTTCTCATGCAGGCAATATTAATGTGATTATGAAGGCAAAGTCAAATAGGTTCCTACCAAAATTTTTTCCATTCACTTTACAAAGCTGGAATTTTATTAAATCAATTTTCTCCAATTAAATGAATGGAAAAAATACACACTGGACGGCAGAAGAATGAAAAGGAAAGAAGTCTTTTCTGTTTTGGGAATACGTGAGGGCAGAGTTGTTATGACAGGCTGATGCTGGCACTCACTCTCCCTGGTAAGCATGAACAAACACCCTGCTCCGTGAACCATCAGATCAGGCTAAGATCAGAGATCTGAAAGGTATATGAGAATCCCGGAGCAGAATCCACAAAGGCAGCACGAAGATGAGCAGGAACAGACCACACCCATGTTGCTTATCAGGTCAAAAACAGCTGGATGGGAATTTTCTACAGGAATAATTTTATGACAGAAAATTAATTTTCCACAGAACTGAACCTTTTCCAGCTGCCCAACTTTCCTGGTGGGCTGCCCCAGATCAGAGGATCCCAGGGCATTCAGAATTCAAAGCTCTGGGATGGTCCACCAGGCCTGCTGCCTCTGATCTGGGCCTACCAGTGCCCCTCAGCTCCGAGTTCCTCAGCAGTCCACGTGGTGGATTACCCCACAGCCAGGTTCCCAGACTCCCAAAGCAACCTGACCCCTATGGGTCATGGAGCTTCAGAAATAAATCTTTCACTTTTTCAGAATAAAACTTCAGAATTCTCATACCATGGGAAGTTTTAACACTGATTTTTTTCATTCTGCTTTAGGACAAGAACTTTTTTTAAAAAGAAATATTGGCGCGTCCTACATAACAACAAAAACTTGCAGTTCTAGTCACAGAACAAGACACCAAAGTTTATCCTCACTTGGCTTGACACTTATTGCACCCACAATGTAGAGCAGTGAATAAGAAAAGTTGTCTGGACTAGTGGTCAGAGCAGGAGTCAGGTCTAGTGGGTGGAGTAGGTGTCCAGGATAGAGAGCAAAGCCAAGGGTCAAAACCAGAGTCAGCTGCGAGTTACATGCACCAGGGGTCAAGCCAGACTCAGAGGCAAGTATCAAATCCATGATCCATATGCCTGATCCAAGGGTCAAGCCAAAGTCTGAAGTCAGGAAATTAGTAACAGGGCCAGGTACTGGAACAAGAAGGGTCCAATTCAGCAGACACAAGAAATCACCTACTTGCTCAAACAACTTCCTGTGCTTCCTTTTGGCTTAAATAGTATGGTTGGTCCAATCAGCAGCGGTAGGAAATTCCCCTGTCAGAGCTTGGGTAGGTGTGTTGGTTTGGCTGAAATTTAGTCCTACTAGCTTCTCAGCCTATAAGGTTTCAGCAGATACTGGGTAGGAGGCCAGACTGCGATGGCTATTTGATAATTCCCAACCTTAGGCACAAGGCCTGGAATATTGCAAAACAAAGGGACTGTCATCAGAAAACATGTTGACAAAAACCAAAACCATCTATTTTAGATTTTCTCTCACATCATCATCATCATCCACAATTTATTAGCAACTATGAAATAGATCAAAAGTCCTTTCACCCAAAATTCACATATATATCATGACCTCAACTTGTCTGGAAAATAAAGACATTTTGATTAGTCCAGGCATATTTTCTGCAAACTGCTTGTGGACCTAGCTAAAAAAGTCTTAGGTCTCAAAACAGTTAAAGTACTGCAGTCTTTCTTGGCACAACTCTGGTCAAGGAATTAT
Organism: Carettochelys insculpta; assembly: GCF_033958435.1. NCBI lineage: Eukaryota > Metazoa > Chordata > Testudines > Carettochelyidae > Carettochelys > Carettochelys insculpta. Next base: position 100,225,393 of record NC_134141.1, read on the forward strand.
GGGAAGGCTTTAATCCCATAAAAATTATCGCAAGGCCTTAAACTATTACAGTCTCTCAGGATACATCTACACTGCAATAAAAATCCTGCAGCACCAAGCTCCAGGACCCAGAAAGGTGCTGGAACAATTTTTATAATAGAGGGGCTGAGTGCCATTGAGCTGGTGGGTACACCTATACCGGAAGATCAGCTCGATCATGGTGGAGCTTCTGGAGTTTTATTTAGCACACCTAGTGGGGAAACACTAAATCAAACCATCAGGGCTCTACCATCCACCCTGATACTCCTCACTGTCATGAAGAGTAAGGGAGGTCGACAAGAGAAACTTTCCTGTTGACCTCCCACTGTGGGGACGGCCAGAAAAATCTGTCTAGAATATGTTGACTCCAGCTGTGCAACTGTATCTTAAATTGACTTTCTGACCTAGTGTAGACCTGGCCAAACTGTAGACAGTGTGTATAATGAAAACCACTTCAAGGCAGGGAGTCCAGCAGCATGCACAGTACACCTCGTTCCAGCACCTATGAAAGCCAGGTCAAATGACTCAGGCTAAGGGCCTTAGGCTGTGGGACTACAAATAGCATTGTAGATGTTTAGGCTCTGACTTAAGCCTGGTCTCTAAGACACCTGTTCCTTCATGGGGGTTCCAGAGCCCAGGCAAGAGACTGGACCTGAATGTCTACACTCCAGTTCAGCCACACAGAGAAAGCCAAGTGACTCAGACCACTCATGTCCATGTCAGGAGACTTTTGTTACAGTATAACTGTGTCTCCTGCTCTATCATTAGTAGTCGTTAGTATCATTTATCTGTAGTGAATCTGAATTCCAGGAACAAACACCTCTAACTTTGGAGCAAAGCAATCTCCAGACTAGCTTATGAACGACATATATATTCATTTATTTTAATTTAAGCATTTTAAAATGCCTATCCCAGGTGCCATGCTCTCTGAGACGGGATAATGTACATTAATACAGGCAGCACTCATAACTGGCTACTGACAGTGATAACTAGAGCATATCCCAAGGGCAGGCAAGGCATTAGGGGGTGGCAGTGTGGTTGATGGGCTATGTGCTGCTAATCAACATTGCTTGCGTGTTGCTTTTAGCACAGGTGCAAAGTGATGGAAATAGCTGACTGTGACTATATTTTTACATCTTGGTTTGCTCTGGAATTTATTTGTAGGTCTTTCCACTATTGATTTTATATCAACTACAAATGGGTCCAGGATAATCCCCAGAGCCCAGATCAAAGCCCCTTGAACTCAAGAGGTGACAGGGGAGCTGGGAAGTTGAACCTAGCTTGGACTTCTGCAGTTGGTTCAATTATGATCATAGAGAAAAACCCCAGACTAAATAAATCCAACCCCACTGGGTGTTTTCAAAAACAGTCTCTCACTTCAGTGGATGGGGCTTAACTCTACATGTTTTTGTACCTCTTACATATGTGTTTTTAAAGCCAACTGTTGAGTGGCAGGAGCCCTTCTGGGTGTGAGAGGATCCGATACTCACTTGGAATCCGGTCACCTCCATAGGTAGAGTTAGTTTCACTGGCCTGGGAATGGAAAAGCTCTCCTGCTCAGTTCCTCTGGAGCTCAATCCTCCCAGGATTCAGAGGAAACAAAAAAGAAATGAAGAAAACCTGAAAGAAATAGCTATTTTCAAACATGCCATCAGTCTTTCTTCCTTCAGGCAGACTTGGCTGGCACCTTGATCCAGCTCAATATCCTCAACCTAACCATCAGCAAGTGTCTTAGTAATTGTAATAGTCCAGCCCCTCCTTTCTCTCAAGGTACTCAGGCAGTTATAAAGCATGAGTAAGCCCTGCCATACACCAGTCATCACACCAAAAGCCTAGAGGATTAGAGTCTGTCCTTCTCCTAGAGCTGCATTCTAATGACCTGGGCTTCTCCCCTTTTTAACTCCTTCTTCAATCCCGAGATACCCAGGCCAATCAGACAAGGGGCCAGGAGGCTCATTTGTCCTTGGCCTCAAGCTCAACAGGAGGGCTCAGATTTAGACACTTGTTAATTTTTTAGTATTGGGTAATCTTCGCGACTTGATTTTCATGGACATCACTCAGTAATTAGTGTTTGCACAGAAAAAGTCCAGAAAAGCGTTGATTAAATAAAAATATTCAAATTGTGTCTCACTTTTGTGCCAGATTTTGTTTCCATGTGTTGCCATTTTTATTTTTATTATGGCTAGGGCCCTCAAAAGCTGGAAATGGCCAGCCTTTCTGGATCTCTGAGAGGGCCTGTACATACCTTGTAGGCATGGTGGCCCAGGGCTGCTCAAAGACACATCGACTCCATAACTCCTTCCTGTTTGTTGCAGGAGTTGTATGCCCCATCACAACCATCCTATAAGTTTTTCATTGTACAAATCATTAACTAAATCTCGGCATTGCCAGGAGATTATGCTGCACTTTTAGAAACCCAAATTAATTCCTTCACTGTTTCTACGCTAATTAATATATTTTAAAGGGGAAAAAATTAGTGGCACTAAAGATATAGCAAGAAATTAACAAAATTATATAGGTGATGTGGTAAGATAAGACATGATCGTCTGAGCAGCTACGCAATTTTAACTGTCACTTTTCTGAGAAAAGTGGTACCGTCTGGGAAGGGACTGCTGTTCATACCACTTCTCTGTTCAAGCCACCCAAGATAGGATCCTGCTGCAAAAAAGAAGAAATGAAGATCTGACATATGTAGTGTGGAAAGAAAGAAAAAAGAGGGAAAAAAAAGTCCATATGTGTCACAAAGCTACAGTAAAGGAAAGGAAAATGATTGGCAGATCATCTACACTTTTGGAGCTATATGAAAAGTTGGCAACAAAACCAGAGAATGATTTCAGTGAAGGGTACGTGATGAAATCAAGCAAAAAGTACAATTTCAAACCAAAACTAGGCACTAGTGTTTTCAGCTGAGTTTTACTTCAAGATTTTGCCCGAGACAATTTCAAAGCTAGCTCAGTGGGGAATGAATTCAGGCAGATCAAAATGGGAACAAAATGTTTGCCTGAAACCCCTACAGGTGAAACTGCTGAGTTTGACACAGTGCAGTTCACTTACATAACAGATAGTTTCTTGGAATAACATTTCAGTGACTTATTCTGGAGATTTGCTGTTACCATTGAAACTTCTAAATGTAGCAGTCCAACAGGAGAAAAGCTGACAATATTGTATATTAGCTACTTTTTACCTTGAGTAAATGGAACCAAAATTGTTTCTGCCTATGTCTGTAGCTGCACAGTTATGTTCCTTAATTTTAGTACTCTCAAGTTGAAAGACATTGTGCCAAATTCTATCAGTTATACCAATCTAAATTCACAGAACTGCACTGACCTGAATATAAGACAGCAAAGTTTGGCTCATTGTGAAGGTGGATGACTAATCTGAGAAAAGAATCTCAAACTTTCAGTAGTATTTCAGTGGAGGAACTTTCTTATAATATTTAATATTGTGCAACTTATATAACAAAACTAATGTTACAGACTACAGTAATGAATATACAATTATTTGATCTTGGAATGTTGGGATTAACATTTCCAGCACCAAGGAGTGTTCTGACACTTTCATATCTCTATGAAACATGCTGTTCCTCAGACCATTCTAATGTAATAAACTAGCACAAGAACCACAAATGATCCAAGCAGCTATGAAACTGATCAAAGCATTCATTCACTTTACTCAGTCACAAAATCGATAGTCAAACTTTTCTCCTCCCATCTGGACTTGTAGGAATTTACTGTTCCTTACACTAACCAAATTTTCTAAAAGTGCTAATTTTTGAAATTAAAACATTCTTCCTTATATTTTAACCTTGTTATTCTAAGCCATGTCTTTCCTGCTTACCCAATTTGCACTCAGGAGCAGGAGTGCGTTGTACCTAGCACTGCTAGCAAAATGCTAAAAATGTTTAATAAGCAAACATAGCTGAAGTAAATACATTTAAAGCCTCGAGCAAATTTTCATGGAACATTTTTGCAGTGTTACCAAGTAACAAATGCCTTATTAGTAAAAACCACTGTAAGCCTGAGGTTTTCTGCTCAAACACTGCCAGTGGTAGACCTACAGATACTGCTGCGAGAACTAAGGATGAAAACAACCAACATGAACACATTACAGACAAAATGTTCTGCTCTAAAACAATTTTTTTTCATAATGACAAATTTATTGCAGAAAAAGCACCATCAGTGTCGTTGGATTCTTTTAAAATTATTTTAGGGAAAAAATGTGTTAAAATATCTATTTAAAAAGAAAGAAAATCCAAAGAATTACATGGTACATATGAATAAATAAAACAAAAAGGGCAGATCAGTTTGTAGGGCTATACTCAGCTTTGGGAGAATCTTTTATTCATGTCTTTAACACTTAGCTTTTATATAGCACTCTTCATCCATCAGTCTCAGTGCTTTTTGAAAAGATGAACAACAAGAAGTCCTGTGGCACTTTATAGACTAACAGATATTTTGGAGCATAAAATTTCATGGGCAAAGACCCACTTCCTCAGATGCATCTGAGAAAGCGGGTCTTTGCCCATGAAAGCTTATGTTCCAAAATATCTGTTAGTCTATAAGGTACCACAGGACTTCCTGTTGTTCTTGAAGATATAGACTAACACGGCTACCTCTCTGATACTTGAAAAGATGAGTATTGGAGCAGGTATCTGAGCTTTATCCACATCCCAAGCAAGTGCCCTAATCACTAGGCTATGTGATCACTCTCTCTCTCCCCCTCTGCCCCCTCATCCCACTGAATACTTAATCAGTTAAACAAAATGGAACAGAAACACAATAAACTTCAAGAGACTCAAACAAGAATAGTCAATAGCCAAATCCTACAGATCAAGGATTTGAATTTGGCCTCCCATAACCCAGGTAAGCACTCTAACTCTGATGCAACACACAGAAGCCAGTCAGACCCCAAAATTCACAAGGTGCTTTCTCTTAGCTGTATTTTGGGAAAGGTGTGATCTCCTAGGTGTATTTGGAGAACGTCTACAGAATCAGGAACTTATGGTGAGGTACATGGAAGAACAGTTAAAATAAGTGAGTATCCCACTTTTGGGTTGCCAGGGTCTCAGCAAGGGTTCCAGGTAACTCATTAGCTGTGGGATGGCACAGGCACTTAGATGGCTTTTCACATGCTACCAGCAGAAAGTTTGGGGTCTAGAGGATTTAGGCATCTATGGAGTCAGCAGCATGACTTTGAGAATATCAGTTGTACCAAACTAAGTGAGGCATTTAACAGAAGCTATTATGTGCCTAAATACCTTTGAGGCTCTCGCTCCCAGCTCCTACATCAAAAAGCTACAGAAGTAAAACATATAATTAAAGAAATAAGAAGACGAAAAGCAAGTGTGTATAAGATCAGAAAACCTGAGACACAGAAAAGATTTTTTAAAAATGTAAAAAAACAAACTAAACAGGAAAACCAAAACTTTCAATGAGAGGCTTGCCTGGGGAATGACTAAACACAGAAAGCAATCTATTCAGTAATAAAGGATACCAGATGAAGAAAAGATATTGAATTGTTAAGGGATAAAGGGGAGCATATCAAAAGGTACACAGCTGAAAAAAATTAACAAGACTTTTTTTTTCTCCTTAGTTTCCAGGAGAAACTACTTATTCTTGCTTGTAGAATATTGTTCATGGAAGAAAGCTCTAGTGATCTGCCCACACCATACCACCATCACCACACCATTTTTTTTTAAGCCAGAGCTTACTTGTTTGTATGCAAACAACCACACATGTTGGTTTTAAGTGGATTTTGGTATCTATGTGAATAGAGGCCTAATGTCTATCCAAACATACAATAAAACTGTGTTTTATTGTGTTAGTCAAAATTCAGGTACTGGAGAATGTCTAGCATACCTAATGACCCACAGTGGTAGCAAATGTTTTATAGGCACAAGCATTGTTGCCTAGAATCAGAACACTTCATTTTTAGTATCATTCCTGGAAATACCATCTCCAGAAGGTACTGCCAAGAAGCTTAATTGATCCACCTGCGTAGATTTAATAGGCATTTTTGTTTTACTGTAATAGTTTTGAATCTGAAAAGTGATTTTGAAAAAAATTGGTTTGATTTGGAGTGAATCTTACTAATTTTGTTAAAGTTAACAGATTTCTATTAAGTTTCTAGCTCTGCAAAATATCTAATAAAATTCAGGTAAAGCTGTCTTGTACGAAGTGCACTGTAGTTGTCATCCAAATGCAACAGAAACCTACATTACACTCAAGTGAACAGAAATATAACATTTTCCACTGAGGTCCATGAACATGTATAAGGAAATCATTGTACTGATCATCATTTGATTAAATCTTATTTTCTATTAATGCAAATGTGTTTGTCCCTTACATTTACTGTTCATTGAATTTCATATATAATTATTAGAATGAAAATTATATAGTTGACTTTTCAGAGTGCCAGTTGGTTGAAGGTAAAGAACTTAACTCATGAGTCACAATTAGTACAAATTATAACTTGTACTGAACTTGCTTTGCATTGCAAGATGGATTTTTTTTCTTGGAACATCATTCTTCAGTTGCTCTTTAAAATACCATATATACAGTAGCAAATTATCATTATTCTGTTGCAGTATCTGGAACCAGGACACCACTGCGCACGATGCTGCTCTAAGGCGTGGTCTACCCTAGGAATTAGGCTCACATACCTATGGTGCTCAGGGGTATGAAATTCTTGACACATGGAGATATACATGATTCATATAACTAGAAAGGACCTTGAGAGGTCATCGAGTCCAATCCCCTGCACTGACAGCAGGACTTGTCATTATCCCTGACAATTTTTTTTTAATCTAACCTGCCTCAGATCCTTGAAAGGCCACCACAAGGGCTGACCTCACAATCCAGGATTTACAAGGCCAATGCTCTAATCACTGAACTATCACTTCCCCCTTAATTCCCAGCTCTGTGTGCTGTAGCTGTGCAGACCTAGCTCACAGTGTAGACATAGTTTAGCTGATAGAAGAATGCTTCCATCAGCCTACTTACCACCACTAGGCAGTGGACTACCTATGACAGAAAAACCTCAGTGGTTGTAATAGAAAGTATCCAATCTGTGATCCTACAGCATCACAGCTATGAGTTTTAATAGGTGTCCAAACTTTTACCTAGGGAAAAACGCAGAATCTCTGTAACTTGGAGTCGTCAGATCATGATTTGAGGACTTCAGTAACAAAGCTAGGGTATAGGTCTATAACAGGAGTGGTTAGGTGAGGTTCTGTGACCTCCAATGTGTAGGAGGTCAGAGTGGATAGTCACAATGGCCCTTTCTGGACTTAAAAGTTCGTGCGTTCACCTATCAGGACTGCCTGCTCCAACCAGTTTGTTTTGTCCTTTTAGCTAAATCCTGTATTTGCTAAACTACTGCTCACAGTCTAGGTTAAGAAATATCATTCTCACGAGGAAAAAAAATGGAAGTAATCCCAGGTTCAGTTATCCAAAAATTAAATATTTGAAATAATAATAATGATCAAGCATGAAACCGTGAGTTCAGGATAGGGTACTAAACCTTTTATGAATCTGGCAAAAAGTGGAGAATAAAGGTACCGCCTCTTGCAATGGTTAAGGATCTGATTCAACAAGGTGCTGCTGAGTACACTGACTCAATCCAGCAAAGCTTTAAGCATGCACTTAACCTTTAAGCAAATTTGTAGTTCTACTCACATACTTATGTGCTTTGCACAATCAGGCCTGTGTTCATTGTCAAGATCATGTACATGTCCATAAAACAGAGTAAATCCTAGTTGGATTAGGAGAGTAGCTCTGGCACATGACACTGGCATAGCCAGTTTTCTGTTCTTTCTCCTCTGTGCCAAGTACCCTTAGCTCCCATATAAAGCCTACTTTATGGTAACAAATCACATCATGACCGTGACTTACTTTTTAAAGAAATTCTTCGCCTCCCAATATTAATGCCACCCTTAACCACCATTTAATGTTTCCATTATAACTTCCTGAGCCTGCACTTTACACATTCCCCTCCATTGTAAGAGTAATATAGAGGAACAAGAGGCCCAGAAAAATCTTTGAAAATTTTGAAGGAAAAGACCACTGCTTCAGACACCCTCCTGTAAAAGTTTACAATTGCATATGTTAAATGACATTTTTATTTATATTGAAAACTACATCACTTTTCTCCTAGCACAAAATACTCACTACCATCTAAAAAAGTAGTAGTCGAGGGAGAGGCAGTGTGGCTTAGTAGACAGAGCAGCTGACTGAGCCTCAGGGGACCTGGCTTCTATTTCTAGTTTGCCTGCTGAGTAAACATGGGGGAGTTGTGGTGCCTCAGTTTCTTATTCTGCAAAGTGCTTTGAAATCTGCTGACAAAAAAGTACTATACAAGAGCTAGGTGTTATAATATGAAAAGAAAACAATATAACGTTTCTGTATTCCTTTGTTGCAAATAGAGAAGACACACAGAAACCACACACACATAAATGCTGTCCTGTTCAACACTTTGTTTGTTTTGACAAACTGACCTTCAAAGCTGTTCCTACAGACTGTATTTCCTATGCTTGTCGCAGGCTATGCTCCTCAATGCTCCTAAACGAATTGGAGCCCTAAAATATATATTGGCTGAAGAGACATGGGTTAGACAGACAACTGGTTCCAACTGCAAGTAGTAATCTCTCTACCCCATCAACCTCATCTTGCTAAACCCCGCTAAATCTCTTTGCTTCTGCTCCTCTAATCGTGAGGTTCAGAGGCTGCAAGGGCTGCTTTTTCACTTCATTAAAATTTCCTTTTAATCTTCTATAATCTGTTAGCACGGCACATGAACTCCCAGCAGAAGCTTATGCCTTCTAATTTAGCAAAAGGGGATAACTTTACAATTATGGAAAGCATGATAAAACTAAGCTTCTTCTCACACCACAGTCAAACTTAGTTCAAACAGATGGGAAATTAAGCAGTTGAGCAAACATCAATTACAGCTAAAATTGTTCAGATTATTTGTTGCAACTCAGTTCTGTCTTACTCTTGTTTCTATTTGTTAAATATTTGACCCTGAATTCTACTACAGGTCAAGCCTTTCTAATCTGGAACTCTCTCATCCAGCAAACTTCATAATCTGCCATGATTTTAGTTAGCTGGATGACCACTTATCATAGGTGTGGCCATATTTCCCATGGTCCCATGAAGTTTATTTCCAACCACGAGTCCTCCACATGTTTCTCTCCACATGTAATGGGACTCTGCATGACATTTCCACCCACAATTGGTGCTGTGTGACATTATGAAACAGATGTGGCCTCCCCCACCTCATCATATAAAGGGAGACGAGACTACAGGTTGTACCTCCCTAATCCGTAACTCTCTCGTCTGGCAAACTCCACAATCCAGCATAATTTTAGTCAGCCAGGTGATCACTTATCATGGGTGTGGCCAAGTTTCCCATGGTCCCATAACATTTGTTTACAGCCACCAGTCCTGGCTTTCAGTATTCTGTGCTGTTATTTAGCTGTAATTTACTGCTAAATGTCTTCTAAGAGCCCAGTAAACAGTGGAGGTATTGGTAATGTGCTAGAAAATATTGATGTCCTGTCATCTGGAAAATTCTCTCATCTGGTACAGGTCAGATCCTGAGAGTACCAGACAAGAGAGGTTCAACTTGTATTCCCATCTCTCTGGGCCAAGAAGTTGATAGTATTGACAGCTGCATGTGACTCCCTATTGGACTGAGCTGCCTCTGAGTTTGACTTGTCATGCATGCTTGGCTCCTGGCATTCACTATCTCTTGCTTTAGTATCACAGGTCTACTCTATTTATGGGTTTAATTCTGTATAGATTCTTATACTAACCTCATCACCACAGTACCTAAGGACCTTCCAGGGGACTAATTGTTATGTGAGGTTCCTTCTCATCCTCTTTGTAAGTGGTTGGCTCTATCTGACTTTGAGTTATCTGGTAAGCTGCCAATAGAAGACGCATACAGAAACCCCCCAAACCATAAATCCGCAGATGTTTACTGACAGATGCAGCCAAGTGCTCACTAATAACCACTTACATGGCACCAAAGGTCATGTGAGAGGTACATAAACAGGGCTAGTGGCAGACGGTTGCTTATTACAATAAAGGGAAAAAGCAAAAGAACCACTGGTGTCAAGTGGGGAAGCTGCTTCTACAGGGTGTACTTGAGCTCCTGCTGCAGTAAAGCAAGCCATAACTGCAGACACCACTCTCTGTATCAGATGGTAGCTGTGTTAGTCTGAATCCACAAAAACAATTAAAAGTCCTGTGGCACCTTATAGATAACAGATTTACTGCAGCCTACTCCTCTGTGGGCAAAGACCCACTTTGTCAGATGCAGGGAGTGGAAATCGAGCATCAGATATAAACATACAGGCACATGAAAAGAAGGGCGTTACCAATCAAGAGGAAGGCTGGAGTTAACAAGGTAAATTCAGTCAGGGAGGACGTGGCTTTCTCCCAATTTCCTCCCTAACCTTTACCCCCCGCCTCCTCAGCTGATTTGTCAGTTTTCATTTCAGTTTTTCCTTTGTTTTGTTTTCTACCTCTGCTATATAGTTGTCATGCCAGTTCATTTTCAGCACTATTCCTGAATGCAAGGAGTGGGTCTGCCCCACAAAAGCTCACCACCTAATAAATTATTTTGTTAATCTTTAAAGTGCTGCATGACTGCTTTTTGTTTTGTGAAGATACAGACTAACACAGATACCTCTCTTTGACTATTCCCCTTCTAAGATAGCCCTCTGGCCTGACCCTGTCACTGTCATATAATCCACTCATTTAACATCATAATATAGAGAGATTTGTGATCTGATCCTCCTACCTCAAAAGCTAGGAAGAGTCCAGCATGTAACCTGATAAATCTTTTCCACAAAGGGAAATTTGTCAAATATGCACAACATGCTCCTGTCTCTGCTGATATCCAGAACTATTCAAAGTGCTGCAGTTGTTAGTTTCCTGGAATATAAATAAATGATATTGTGTATCTTCTGATTCTTTTATTCAGGTTTCACTCATTAGTCACATTATTTTTAATGACTAGGCGATAGTTATAGAATTTTGTATTCTGTATGTCAGCAAGGCTTCTGATTGTTCCAAATTTCCTCTGTTAGTCTCTGCTATTTAACACTTTCCTTCTCACTTCATGCATGATATTAGTGGTACAGATAGTGTGTGCATTAAATCTGCAAAACACGTAAACATGGTGTTTAATATCACACACAAAATAGTCCCCTTGTCTTCCATTCATAATGTTTCTTCTAAAGATAAAGTACACTCATGGACTTCGACTGGCTGCATAAATATTTCAGAGGATTGTCTAACACACGCACACACCTTCAACACTTCCCTGACATTTTGTTACAGTGTATTAGTGATTGATCTTTGAGTACAAAGGAAAATGTGGCCTGGTGAGACACACACAGTGCTTTGTACTGTAACTGACACGATGGGAAAGGCAGAGTGGTGCAGGGGTTAGAGCACAGATGTTGTAATCAAGAGACTCTGCCACTGCTTGACTATGTGACCTAGGACATATCACTTCGCCTCTGTACTTCATGTTGCACAGCAGTTGTAGCAGGCATCAGCAACCCCTGGCATGCATACCAAGAGTGGCATGGGAGCTGATTTTCATCAGCACATGAAGCTGGAGCTCACCCTGGCCCCTCCTGCCCCATGCAGCCAGCAGCTTGCTCAAAGCCATGTGGATTAACCAGACCAGATAATGCTTACAACCACCACCTAAACAGTAAAGCTCTGCATCTTAATTTATTTATTAATGAAGCTATTGTAAATAGAAGAGTTAGAGACTTTAAAAAGTATCACCAGTACTCAGACTGTACAGAGGTCAAAAGGTCAAATTTTCGCATCCCACCTCGGAAAGGTCGCTGACCCCTGAGTTATAGCGCAGTACAGTAATAGTAATACAAATTAAACATAAAGATATGACCATAGAATGGAGTTTGATGAAGGGACTGCAGTACCCATGATGTCTGAGGAAATATACAAAATATCCTAATATACAACTAAGGACTCTATGGACAAATTTTTCCTAAACTTTCAACACCAACAATCTTGAGATAGTGAGACGGTGTCTGAGTCAGGACAGAACTTTGCTTATGTAATTTTTGTGAAGGGCAAAATGCAGATTTTAGGGTGAGGAAGACTTCCCAATTAGCATAAACCAAAAATCATTGAGGATGATGCATTCATAATTAAAAATAAGGCATTGAGGTTCTGAAAGCCTTCATAAGGAAAAAATCTTGTCTCATGACTTCTATGTAGTTATTCCAAATTCACATTAGACTTTGGACCAGTAACTGGAGTGTAAGCACGTACTGAGTTAAAAAATGAGCAACAACTGAATAATGAACCCAAGGCTAAGCCTTAAAGATTTTATTCACAAAACTTAGTCTCCATATCCCCTATTCCACTTTAACTTTTGATGTTTTCCTGAAAGCTTGTAAAATGCGTGGGAGTATATTTGAAGGGAAATCACTCATCTTGCTTATGAAAGGGCTTTGTTTCCTTTAGCAACTGATATGAAAGTCATGCTACATGCACTTCTCAGCAAGCCTAAATTTTTACAGGGTAGAAAGGAAAACATCTGAAATTAAAAAGCATCTCCTTGTCTGAGCAGTATTTAATGAGGAATCCACATCAGACTTAAGCAACAGAAAAGCAAGCTTTGAAGATAACTGTAAGTGACAACAGGAAAAGTAATTACAAAATAATAGCAAATCATTAAAATTTAGCTTTAAAAACTCCACAGAAATGTTGTCAGGCTTTTCTAAATCTTACTTCCTTGATTTCAATACCACACCCTGTTAGAATCCAGCTCTTGCTTTGTATGCTGTACTTGTTCTAAAGACTCTTCTTGTGAAAAATCACATTATGTATCATTAGCAATTCCTCTATCCTCCATAGAAAACAAAAATTATAGCATTAAAAGATGTTTTTAAATAACTTACCGCAAAACTGGTGTTTAAATTAAATTACATTTATGTTAGTCAAGTGCTAAACACATTTATTTTAATTACACAGCATTGCATATGCTTGAAAAGTCCCTTGACTTCCTAAAAAGACTTAACAACCCTTCCTACCAAGATGAGGTTTCAGCCTTCTACCATATCGCAGACACATTTCCTTCAAATATTGCCAAAGTCCCCCTGGAGAAAGAAAAAAATGAAGACACTAATTGCTTTATAAAGGGAACACATCCACTTACAGACAAATATTCAATAAGAGAACAATAAAGCCAGAGGAACTAATCAAGATATGTCTCCTGGGAACTGAGGGCCTGATCCAAAGGCCACTGAAGTCAACAAGTCTTTCTACTGAGTTCAATAGACAGTGGATCAGGCACTGAGAGATTGATATTTCTATTTTTAAACACTTGAGAGGCACTTAAATATTATGACAGGAACCATGTAAAGAAACAGAATGTCTTATTTATTTATTGCCATTGTTTGACATAATGGATGAGATTTATAATTTCTTTTCTGTTGTGCATGTTTATGGAACGTCAATTTGATGTTCACTTTAAATTAATATTTGTGCTTCAAATCTGCTTTCTGAGCTCTCACAGGCTTTGTCTATACTAGGAAAATAAGTCTATTTCAGATAGGCAATTCTAGCTACAGCAATTGCATAGCTAGAATCGATGTATCAGAAATCGACTTATTTGACTGTCTTCACTAAGGAAGGTTGAAGGGAGTGTTTCTCCTATCAACCTCCCTTACTCCTTGCAATAGCGAAAAGTACACGGGTTGACTGCCAACCCTAGAGAGACAGCAACTTTGCGTGTCTTTACCAGATGTGCAAAATCAAGCTCCTGACCTGATCAATCTTAACAGAAGTGAAGACAAGCCCAAAGAAAGCAAAGAGAGAAGTACTGTGAGCCACAGCAAAGGAAATAGGCTTACAAAACTGGAATAATTACTGTGGAAATGTGTCTGCAGTATTTGCCTGACTATATTATTTTACAGATAAGAAAAAAAGGAGAGGGGTGAAATGACTTCTGATAGGCCATTTCTGAGATATTAAATTAAAAAAAATAAATGGTAGAGCAAAGATTATAACTTGACATCTCATGATTCTCAGTAGCACATCCATTCCTCCAGCTGGGAGTGTCTTTCCTCAATGTGTGAAAAAGGAGGACAGTAATTATTTCCTGTTACTTAGCTATTGTTTGTAGAAGATTCTGAATATGTTAAGGTATTTATAAGGACATAAGTTATTAAACTATATTTTATTAATAAAATATCAGAGCACAGTCTACTGAAAATGGCATGGAGTAGGGATCAGGACACCCGAATTCTACTCTAAACTGCCACTGATCAGTTGTTTAATCTTGGGCAAATCTGTTTTCAACTTTTATCTTCCTTGTCTGTTTTAAACATACAATTCACAGGTGCAGAAGAACAACTCCACCTGTACAGAGCCCCACAGAAGTCAACGAAGCTCCATTGAGGAGCAGCACTCTACTTGTGCTTCATCAATTACTACAGCAGAATTTAAGACTGTAAACTCTTCTAAAAGAGAATTCTCTCTCATTGTGCTTATGCACAGTGTTTAGCCCAACTGGGCCTTCATCTTGAATGCTGCTTCTATGGGTCACCATACTACAAATAAACTTGTTAAAATCCTATAGTTTACATTGGGGTGAGATGGTAACCTCTTGGGCCGTGTTTTTGGAAGTATTTCTTTTCAAATAAATTGGGCTGCCCCATAAAAACTTTTTTCTTTTATATTTTGAGCTCAGTTTTTAGTTTAATCTTTCATATGGTTTTCCTCTGTGAAACAAATTATCTTGATTTCTCTTTCCTCCCAATAGTTTCCTTAAGTAATTTTGCTCAAAGGTTATTCAATGAGGTGTTTGGTTCACTCTGTCCTTTCCCTCCCCCAAGTCATCTTTTAAACCATGAAGGCAAAATGGCAATATTGTATTTTGACATTTAAACTTTAGTTCTAGCAGCTTCTGGCCATCTGCAAATTAGGGAGAAAGAAAAACTGAGAGTCAGTGGTAAGCTGCAAAAATACAGTTTGGGCTATGTAGGCCACAGTTCTGCTGGCACATTATGACATTTTTCAGAAAAGCCCAGTAGGTATGTCTTTGAAGAGTGCTTTAGATGGTGCTTAACGAACGTGCAGAACCATTGTGGTCATGTGCTAGCTCATCTCACAGCCAGTGTAATATTATGCTTACAAAACTGAAAATGCAGAACTTTTTAGGACTGGCACAGTGTTTATCCTTCACATAGAATTTAATACTACTAAATTTAGTAGATTTGTATTGTGCTTTAAAGGTTACTGGACAACAAAGGCCCAGATTTTCAAAGGCCTATAGAAGCAAACAGGCCCACTTTTTCAAAAGGAAGGGCCAGGGATTGAAAAATCCAGCACCCTGAGGACTGCTTTTACGAAAAAAGGGTCCACGGAGTATCTACACATGCTTTTTTTTCCTCTCAAAAGAAGCTTCTGAAAAGAGGTACTCTTCCTGATCCAGGAGCGGAAGAGGGCTTCCAGAAGAGGAGCATATTTTTTGTGCGGACAGTCCATGTACTCTTTTGAAAAAGAGCCTGATCTGACAAAAGAATTTGCTAGGGGAGACACAGCCTCTGTGTTGAGCCTCAGCTTGCATGAAGTGTTGAGAAGTTCCATATTTGGAGAAGGTTAGAGAGGGTGGGGACTGGATTCTCTGAGGGTGGTAGGAAATTGTACTGTTCCTTTAAACAAGAGGCAGCTGTTCAAAGATGTTCAGAGGCTTGATTTTGAAAATGAGTGCTGGAAATTGGATTTGTGGCCAGAGTGAAGGTGAGGGTCTGAAAGACAAATGTTAGATGAAGTCTACTACACAGCTATGGTATGTATGTGGGTATAGCCACTATCAAAGATATGGATCTTTGTTTCTGATGGCATCTTTTATAAAATACTATAGAGCAAAACAAATTTTAATGAATTCCAGAAGGTTACTCAACGCATTTTCATTAACATAAAGAATTGAACATTCACATGACTTTTTTTCCAGAAACAGAAGGATGGACTAGGCAATTTTTGCTTTGGTTTGTTTTTTATAACCAGCTGACCTATCAGCCTTGTGCAGGTGCATTCTTGCTGATAATCTTTTTCCATTTCCTTGGCACAAGAACAGAAAAACAAAATAGCATATGCTTCAGTGTGTAAGACCTGATGGGATACAGAACTTTCTGTTCTTATGACTGTCTCAACTTGAACTTCCAGGTTTTTAAAAAACAAAAATTCTTTTTGAGAGGTGGTGGGGTTTTTTTTAATCTCAAAAGCACATAATACTGTCTGTGGCATTCCTTGAGAATTAAATACTAGCAGCAAATACTATTTGAATAACAGTCCAATACCTCTATTTAATACTAGCAGATTTACCTGGCATTTCTCAATTATGTTTTTTTCTTTTTCAGAAAATAGATGAAAAATTTAAATTATTGTATTTTTCAGAAGTGTTATTTTTATTAATTTTTTATTTCAGATTTCTTAAAAAGGGATTCATTTTTTGTTTAACTTTTAGTACACTTTTTAAAATGGGTATTCCAGCAGATTTATTTTTTCCCTCATCTCAGCTTATTCACTGTGCTTTAATAAAAATGGCTATAGTCAATTTGGTTTCCATTAACATTTGCTTCTGAGTGATCAAACCTTAAACATTCATTTAGCTGTACAAAAACAGAGCACTACTCCAAATTTCAACTTTTTATGTCTTTTCTGTGATGTTCATTGAGAAGCAATTTTTTTTGGTTCATCTTAGTCTCTTTCACTATTTGGTCAGTTATGTCAATTTTGATGACTCTGCTTGACTTGGTTATTCTGTCTCCTTTCTGTTTGGTTTTATGAAAAGCAATCCCATTCAAGGCTCATCTCTTTTTCCTGGCATAATCAAACCTCTATATTATGTTGTAATAAGAAGCAGCTATATATAGTAGTCCCTTGAGTTATGGGAGGATTGCATTCCCACACCCCCGCGCATTACTCAAATTTTGTGTAAGTCAGTGGGGGAGGGGAGAGGAGGCATTTTTCCCTGCATGAACATACGTTCTGCAGCTGGGGAAACAGCAAGAGCACCTGGAGCTCCTTTAGAAAGGTCAGTCCTGGGGTTGGGTGGGAGGGAGGGGGTAGTTGGAGAGGGTTAAACCTGGTGGTGGGGGGCTAAGCCTGAGGTGGGTTAGGGCTGCAGGAGGGGTCGGAGGGTGAAGTTAAGCTGGGGCCACGCAGCTTTGTGAGGGGTTGAGACAGAGCTGTATGGAGAGGGGTGAGCCAGTGCCACATGGGATGCGGGTGAGCCAGGGTGGGAGGTGTTGAACTGGGGCCATGTGGGGTGGGGGTTGGGGTTGGGCCAGGGCTGCAGGGAGCAGGATTTTGATTTGTGCTTAACTCACATTAATGCAAGTTAAGCACACTCGAAATCAGACATTCTGAGAGATTACAGTACTGAATTTAGTGCTCTCAGCTATTATCATTTAGGAAGAGTTCTTGATCAGACTGACAAACCTCTCTAAAATATAAATATTAGGTATGGCATACTGAAGTACCTATATAATGGGAAGCACCATACGTATCTTACAGTACAGTTGAACTTCAGATTTTCCAACACCTAAGGAATGGTGCTCGTTCATAACTTTGAACAAAATTTACAACTGGACCATTGACTTAACACTTTGAAACTTTACTATGCACAAGAAAAATATTACTTTTTCTTATTATTTAGTAGTTTACATTTAACATAATACTGTACTGAATTTGCTTTAGGGTAGGGGTCAGGGGAGTCTGACTGCCTGAATGTGTACTTGTGATTCTGCATGAGGCGTGGGGTTAATTGGTCAGTTTGTAACTCTGAGGTTCTACTGTATTCCCATGAATTAGTGCATAAAACAAGTGAGCTGAGTGTTATGACAGAGGGGAAATAAAGGCTCAACGGGCATCAGCTCCCCTTCTGATCTTGTGGAAACTGCTGCATGAAGTACAAAGGGCTCTGCAGGGCTTTTGGAAGAGGCAAGCAAGATAGAGGGGAAAATTTTGGGCAATGGTTGTTCTAGTCATCTACAGCACATCATCCCCTTCCAGACCTGCCAGTAAAATTTTCCCTCAGATTGCACATTGACTAATAGCTCAGTTCTTGGCACTTGCCTCCAAATCACCCTACCACACGCCCCAGGAATTGGTGGGTTGACAAAAGGCACAGCTGCAAAATACATGTTAGCAGGACTCAAAGAGGAGCTGTACTTTTAGGGTGTGGGGAACTTTAGTCTCTCTGTGCTTCTATATTCTGTCACTCATATTGCCCTCCTTGTTAGGTACATCATTAGACACTGACTTAACTGAAAAGTCACAGACACCTCAACAGGGAGCAGTCCGTTTGGCAACACCTTTCAATCAGACTTTTCATGCAATTTCCTTTTCCTTGACAGTGAGAATGGTCTAGGCTCTAATTATCATAGTATAACTGAACATGAAACATAAAATAAGCAGAAAGTCCCTTTCCAGAAGGGGCATGCAGTATCTCCTTTTCACCCATGCTGTGCCCAAAAAGACACTTAAGGCAAGTAAAAGTCAACAGACCAATAAGGATGGCAAAAGTAATGAGATGCCAAAAAATGAAGGTCAAAGGGTAAGTGAAGAAACAAAGAGTAAAGAATATTTATGCTAACTGTGAAGCCTTCCAATTTATATGTGCATATTAAAAATGGAAACTGATCAACTAAAAAGAATGGCAAATACATAGAGGAGGATAATAGTGAGCTAGAGATTAGACATCAACACTGTGTGCACCTGAATGAAAGAAAATAGAGAAGTGAATCTAATACTCTGTGGGTATAAAAGCATAAACCCCTTGCATTCCTGCATGGAATTCGGAGACAGCTGCAGCTGAAGACCAGCAAATGTAGTTTTTGATGTTCTAGATTTAAACAGTCAGCAGTTACAGATTCACACTCAACAATACAAGACCTCCTTCATTATTAGTGTATTGCACTCTTATAAACTATGACACAAACAACAAGTAGTAAAGGAAAGATTAATGCCATTCTACAGAATTTTTGTTTCAGTAAATGTGCTAATGTACTGAGCACTACAGTACACATACGTAGGATTTGTCTCAGCTTTGCTAATCAGTGAAAAATAATAGAGAGAAGACCGTTCCATTTCTTCTGCTGGAATAGAATGGTAAACAGCGCCACCTACTGTCAGTTTTTTTTCCGAAATCCTTATAAAATCCCAGTTCTAAAGACCATGACAGAGTACTTTGTTATAATTAAAGTTTAACTTGTTTACATAATTCCACCCTTACACGATTGATAATATGACTTTGTTGCCACTGACTAATGCCTCATCTTTACTAGTATTTCAGCAACTGATGTAAGTGCAACACAGCAAAGCTGACCATGACTTGCATTTGTAGGGCTTGTTGTGAGTGAGGAGGTCCAGGGGAAAATCTGGTGGAGAGCACTTTATGTAAACATTTTAATTTCTACCTCCAGAACCTCTCCTGCATTCCGTGAGAGGTCTTGGACATTAAGTCCAAGTGGATCACGCTGAAGGCAACTGTGGAGATACAAAAAGCTGTGGCCTGAAGGCAGTTGGCACCTACCATGGTGGCAACCATAGAACCCAATGGTTGATACCAATGGTAAGGGAAGCTGTCAAGATGAAGACCTTCTGAGAAATGCTTTAAGCATGCTTTCTATGCCATTTTCCTAAGCTGTTGAAGATATTAGACAGAACCAGTCCAAAAACTACTCCCTGCAGAATCCCAGTTTTTATGCCCTTCCAACAGTGAACCATTGATACCTAATCTGAAAATGGTTATTCAACAAGTTATACATCTACCTTACAGCAGCCCCATCTATGTTGTATTTCCCCTATTACAAGGTCATGTGAGACTGTATCAAATCCTTTACTAAAGTTTAGATATCCCACATTTACTGTTTTCATCTTTGTCCTACCAAAGAACGCTATCATATTGGTTTGATACGATGATTATCTCCCTGATGTTACAAATTGATTCTTTAATTTGCTCCATTATCTTTCCTGGCACTGAAGTTAAGATGACTGGTCTGTAGTTTTCCAAGTTGTTCTTATTTCCCCTTTTTTATAGAAGGGTACTACAGTTGCCCTTTTCCGGTCTTCTGGAATCTCTCCCATCTTCCATGACTTTTCAAGATGATAGCTGATGGCTTTTATGTATCTTATCAGCTCGAGTATTCTCTGATGCATCTCCTCAGGCCCTAGTGTCTTGAAAGCATCTAATTTGTCTAAGTAATGTTTAACTTGTTCTTTTCCTATTTTAAATGTCTGAATCAATCTCATTTTCTCCAGCATTTTCTGTGCTAAATGTCTAATCAATAACCACCCTCTTGGTGAAACCCAGAACAAATTAAGTCATTGAGCACCGCTGATACTTCCACATATTCTGTTATTGTTTTTCCTCTTCACTGATTAAGGGACCTACGCTGTCCTTTTTTCTTCCTCTGGGACACTAGGGGTGCATCTACACTAGCCGGGTACTCTGAAGTAGCTGGCACAATATCGAAATAGCACAGATTGCGTCTACGTGCGCTGTGCATTTTTTTGACGTTGAAATCAACATTAGGCGGCGAGACATCGAAACTGCTATTCCTATCTGAAGATGGGAATAGCACCCTACTTTGATGTTCAATGTCGAAGCCGGGCGTAGTGGGACGCGGATCGTCTACACACATCGAAATAGCGGGGTCCTCCATGGCAGCCATTAGCTGAGGAGTTGAGAGATGCTCTGCCCAGCCCCTGAAGGGCTCTGTGGTCGCCATGTGCAGTGGTCCTTAGCCCAGGGCTTCTGGCTGCTGCTGCAGCTGGGGGTCCATGCTGTGTGCACGCAGTCTGCAACTGGTTGTCAGCTCTGCAGACTTTGTGCTGTGCAGGCCGAGTGTCTCTAGGAGGGGCCCTCTAGGGGAGCGGCTTCTGTTGCCCCAGAAGGGCTAGTGCAGCCTGTGACCTGGTAGGCAGGCTTTCCTGGCCCCTTATTTCAACGTGGAGTGCTTGTGCTTGTGGACGCTCCACATTTCTTTCCTTTCCAATGCTACTTCGATGTTGAACATCAACGGCACCAGCCCTTCAGGAAGTGTAGACAATACACTTCAAAGTAGCCTATTTCAATGTTCTTACTTCCACGTAATGTGCTAGTGTAGACGTAGCCTATCGGGGCTCTTTTGCATACTTGGCTTAAATCTAATTCTTGACTCCCCACCACCACCGCTTCTGCCCCTCTACTCTGATTTGCTCACCTTGATAATTTTCTGATTTATCAACCTTGATTACTATTTTTGGTTCTGTGTGCCCTAAATATTGTGTCTGTTCTGGTATGGCTATGGTCTGAAGAAGTGGGTCTGTCCCACAGAAGCTCACCTAATAAATTATTTTGTTAGTCTTTAAAATGCTACTTCACTGCTTTTTTGCTTTGCCTTTATAATTTTTCCCCTACATACTTGTTTGTGATTTGACCTTGTTTCCACTTTAATTTTTATATCAAGATTTCCTGATTAAGCAAGTGTGGCGTCTTGCCTTACCTCTTATCTTTTCTATGCAGTGAAATATATGCTTCTGCACCCTTAATCTCTTTGAGAATCTGACAACTGCAGGACTATTTTTCCTCAGTATTGCTTCCCATGGGAACTCACCTACCAACTTCCTGAGTTTGCTAAGTCTCCCATCTTGAAATACAGTCTTTATTTTGCCGTTCTCCCTCCTACGATTCCTTAAAATCATGAACGTTATCATTGCATGGTCACTTTCACACAGGTGCCTTCCACTTTCACACTCTGAACCAGTTCTTCCCCATATGTCAAAAATCAAATTTAAACAGCCTCCCCCCAGTCACTTTCTCCACCTTCTGAAATAAAGTTTCCAACGGATTCCTAGATCTTGTTGATTACGCTCTGCTGCTTTACTTTGCAAACACGTACCTGGGTAGTTTAAGTCCCTCATCAGCACCAAGTCCTCTGCTTTGGATGATTTTGTCAAGTTATTTAAAATATGGCTCATCCACCTCTCTTCCACCTGGTTAAGTTGTCTGTAGAAGACCCTGACCATCACATCACCCTTAATTTTCACCCCTTCTGTCCTTTCCCAGAGATGCTCAACAAGTCCATCTATTTCCATCTCAACCTAAATCCAAGTGTTATATATTTTTAATACATAAGGCAACACCTCTTCCCTTCTTTCCCGATCAAGTTGTACCCTTTTATACCGACATTCCATTCATACGTATTATCCCACCAAATCTCTGTGACAAACTATGGCATAGTTCTGTTTATTTACTAAAATTTCAAATTCTTCCTGCTTATTCCCCATACTTCTTACATTAGCATACACACAACTAAACCACAGATTTTGCCCTCCAATTGGGTCTCGTCTCTCCTTGATTCCTGCTATTATAGCCCATACTCCCCCACTTTGCCCATTTCCCAGGTCTCCATGTGGGCTTTAGTCACCTGCACTTGTCGAACCTAGTTTAAAGGCCTTGCTCACTAGATTAACCAGTCTGCATTCAAATACTCTCTTCCTCCATACATAGACCCCATCACTGCTTAGCAGTCCTCCTTCCAGGAACAGCAGCTCCTGGTCACAGAAGCCAAAGCCCTTCTGGTGGCACCATCTTCACAGCCTGGCATGCATCTGTTTCCGTCTTGGCCCCTACTTTTGACGAAAAGAATTGAAGAGACTCCTTCACCTGTACTCCCCAAGTCCCTTTTGATCTGTACATAGTGATACCTCATAGAATGATTAGTGCCAACATAGATTAATAGAACTCTTCAAGTGAAGGGGAGCAGCAGCTCTTAGTAGAAAAGTCCAAGTATTAAGTAGTCTTGTTCAAAAGTGATGGTAAGTGGGAGCTGGAGATTGATCAGTGGATTGGTGCAGCAGTGGTAGTGATGTTGGCATAGTACTGATCTGTGGTGATCACGTGATAGCTGAGCTCTTTGTTTACATGTCAATCTAATCTCCATCATCTTCATCACTAGTCATAAATTTTGAGTAAAAGTGAAAGGAAGAAATTGCAGGTAAAAATGGCAGGAATGAGGTTTCTATGAAAAGCTGGGCTTATTCTCCAAAACAGAGGATCAGCTATTTGGGAGTATCTGAGTGGAGCAGCTACTCCTTCAAATCAACAGGAGCCAGATGAGGTGGCTCGGGCACCTGATAAGGAAATAGCTGGGAAGTTTCTCTTGGAACTCTACTGGGAACACCCCTCTGGGAGGAGACCCTGAAACTGATCAAGGACATGTTGGAGGTGGTCTCTCCCCCTGCTGGCCTGGAAATACTGAAGAAACCCTAAAAAGAGCTGGAACCTGCTGCAGAGGAAAGGGAGGTCTGGTCTTCCCTACTCTCCATACTGCCGCCACAACCCTCATACCAGGAAAAGTGGAATAAAGGAAAAAGACGACAATAAGGGCTGCAATGGACTCTCCATCACTGACAATTTTGAAATCAAGATTGGATATTTTCTACAAGATATGCCCTAGAGATTACTTTGTGGAAGTTTGTTGGCTTGTTTTACACAGGAGATCAGATTACAATGTCACAATGTTCCCTTCTGGCCTTGAAAGGTATGGACTCAAAGCTGTAAAAAAGGAAGTACTTGAAAATGAAAAAGTTAACCAGAGTTCATGAAGGATTGTGTAAGTTATTCCAGAGGAGAAGCCAATTTTTTGATTAAAAGAAACCTTCCCACTGACTCACTAACCCACCCCAGAACTCATAGCTAAAAAAATGCCTCAACATTGAGGCATCAATGTACAAGTAACCTTGTGCAAAAATCCTTCAACTATCAAGTTTTAGGGACTTAAATTGTGTTGAGAGTCCATCTTCTAAGGAATTTACACAGACAAACACTGTTCTACTAGCAAGCAAGTTTGCATGAGAAAATTTCAGTTTGTTGAAACAGAATCTAGGGCATTTTGGCTATTTAAAAATTAAGGTTTTTACTTCAAACATAAGCATACAAAAGGAATTATGTTATTCTAAATGTTTATTTTCAATGTACAACACCATACATTTTGGTGTGTGGGAATAAGCTCCACATGACATCACAGAACACATCTCGTACCTGTACGTACACACACACACACACACCCCACCCCCCACTTGGAATCATTCCAGATCACACAACATTTGACTTCTGATTAAGCCCAGGTGTTGAAACAGAGGCAGCCGGTAGCCTAATTTACAATTGCTCTGGTCTATTTAGCAGAAATTGAACTATCTGAAACAGAATTTCATCATTAAAACCTTTTACGTTACTGCCTTCCACAGCTTCATATAAGGGCTTACTTTCTGTCCCCCAACAGATATTCTTCCGAGAGTTATTCTGATCAGCTTTTACAGTTAGTGCTAAGGTATTCAGTTGATAACAGAAGAAAGCAAAGTATTTTCCATCAGTAATAACAGCCTGAGATACAAAGGGACGAGTCACATCCGCCTCACACCAGAATCCTGCAAATGAAATTACAACCGAATTACAAAAGGCATGAGTATTCAGATTGGGGCACAATTCAAAACAGAGGCCTGAAACACAGACAGAAGAGTTACAAACCCCAAATTGCTCATCCTCAAGGAACAAGAGAGTTTTAGGTAGCTATTATATAAAATATTGTGACTGAATAGTCTAACTTCACACTCCCACCTCAATCACTCATGAAAAGTTTTGTCAGATACCTTAAGGACTATTTTAAAAATTACAGTCGTTTACGTGCCCACTTCTGCATTAAGATCAGAACACAAAACTATCATATCAATACATGCAATCCTGGAACTGAATTTGCCTGCAAAGATTACCCACCTTGAGGGGAGGGAAGGGGGAGGGGGTCCACCCTGCATGTTTAATTAGATACAAAAATGCATGAAGTCCTGCAGACACTATTTTTTGAGAGGAGAGGGAATCAAAAGGGGCTGGGCTGCAAAAGGTCTATTTAGGAAGACAGGATTTATGGAAAATTCAGTTATTAGGGCGAAGTGGTTTTATTCACAATGGAATGCACTTCATCATAGGACATTTCAAGCAGACGTTGCACTGATTCAAGTTTAATACACTATTTATTGCTCATGAATTCTAAATAAAATCATTCAAGAGACCAGATCAATTTTTCACTGGAACAAACAAAATGGTTCACATTTTATGCTGTATCATGTTGTGCACGTGAAATAGCATATGTGGAGAACTGTACTTACAGTACAAATATGCATCTTTAAGCAATTCTCAATACTAAAAATGAATATCAAATAATCAGGTAGAGTCAGAGAACGAAGAAAACATTACTGTCTTATACACCAATCTTACTAAAAAACTCTAGTTGACCTCTAAGGATGAGACAATAAATTTCATTACGATAGCTACAGCAGAAAAAAGATAAATTTGGGATCACGTGTGATTAGCATACACTACAAGCACATGCACTATTTGATGAAGAACATTGTCTTACACAGATGTATTAGCTAGGGGATTTGCACTTCAGTGACTTTACAATGGTGTCATTATTCCAGAATTTGCTTGCACTACCTGAAGCCAACTATTAGCTAACGGCATCTTCAGTTCTGTTACTTAGGACTAATGCAGACCAGCAGGGAGAAAGGCCTTCTATTTAAAGAGTAACACATATGCATCGTATAATTTCAAGAGTATGTCTACATAACATAGCTGTTATTTCAAAATAACTGTTATTCAGCTGTGTCTACACTAGCAAGTTCTTTCGAAAGCTCATGCTGACCTCTACATACAAAAATTATTATTTCAGAAGAATATAGCGCTCCTTTCAAAATTGCTCTTCCTTTACCATTTCAGGAAGAAAACACCCTTTTGAAAGCTTATTCCAAAAGAAAACATGCATAGACACTCTGCAAGCCCTTTGTATCAAAAGAACAGTCCTCATGGCACCTGATTTTTTGATCCCTGGCCCATTCTTTCGATGGGAGAGGGCTATGTGGACACTATTTCAGAGGCCAGAGGGGCGCTTTCTAAAGATCTCTAATGTAGACATAGCCTTCTGGAATAGCTTATGTTGAAATAAGGCTGTTGTGTAGACGTACCCCAACTAGGCTGCCTTTTATTTTTAAGTATTAATTCTGCATCAATGCATGGCTTAATGAAACCAAAACAGAAGCACTCCTTTGCCTATCAAATACCTCCCTCTAATGCACACAGTCATTTTATAGCCTTCAGTTTCACAGAAGGTACAGCATTGCAGGGAGCAATGAGGAGAAAAACATCTAGATTTTTGTTATAAGTGGTCACAACTTTATTAGACTGCACAACAGGACAACCTGGCATAGCAGAATGAAAACAGACAACAGATCTCTATCTGGGATTTGCAGAAGAAGGAAGTCAACAGGATCATTCAGTTCTAGGGCACCACTAAGACCTCTTAAGAAGTCTTTTGTTCAGGTCACAGGAGCCAGTTACATTAAATCCATCAGCTATCTGACACCACTCTGCAAGCTGGTTCTTAGTTGCTACTCCAGCTTTAGTTACTCACTCTTTCAAGGCAGACTTCTATGAGGACAGAGCATTCTATGCAGCCAACAACTTATTTGTAAGTATTTGGTTTGATGTATAATGCTTTTAACTTTCTCAATTGAGACATGATTAAACAGAATTTCATTTTTTTCCCTGCTCTTTCTACAATTTAAAAATAAATCCAGTGAAAGTCATGAGAAGAGTGCCAATAGAAATGTTTAGAGAGACAAAGTGTGCGAGGTGATATATCTTTGATGAAAGAACTTCTGTTGGTGAGAGAAACAAGCTTCTGAGATGCACAGAGCTCTTCCTCAAGTCTAGGAAAGGTACTCCAAGCACCCCAACAAAATACAATATAGAACTAATTGTTTAGCATAATTAGTTAGCATATATTTTAAGGGACCAGTCAAGATGGACTGGCCTGATTGCTTCTGCAGTCATAGAACAAAAGAAGAGTGGGTAAGTGGGCTACAGTGTTATAGTGAGCCAGAAATCCACTGCCTATCTAGTTCATGATTTTATAGTGTCTACCAGAGTAACGAATTTAAGCTCCTATTCTCATCTTTTGAAAGGGTTGCGCAGGTTTATTGTGAGGATGAGGACTGACAAGGCAGATACAGAGTGATCAGTTTATAAAGGATGAGTCAATCATCTCAGTTTGCTGTCCCCTTAAAAAGATCCCCAAAAACTCTCCTGCATCATTCTTTTCTCTCACTCTTCAAGCACTTTATGCAATGATTTAAGAGAGTCTTTTAAAAAAAGATTTTAACATTTAACATCTATAGGTCAATTAACTCATTTAAGCAAATAATTAAATTAAAGCATGCTCTACACAGAGAAACAGGTAAAACACAAATGAAAGAGAAAGAGAAAGACATTTGCTAGCCACATTATAGCAATCAAGTCATAAGTTTTGCCTCACCTTGATACATAGCTTGTGCTGCAGTCCAGGCAAAGAGACTTGCAATACCATTAGCTCGATGAACTACTTCAATTTGATCAGCAAGGTCTGCTTTCAATAATCGCTCCCTTTTCAGTTTATCAGGAATCAAATGAAATTGTGTGTGTCCATAGCTGCATGGATCTGCCACTTTTGATCCTGAATTTATTAAAAAGAGAAAGGTTTGAAATCACTTTAAAATTTTTTTTAAAAAAAATCATGTTACAGTTAGCCTCAGAGATTGGGAAAAATAATATTTCTATCTTTTCTATTATTAAGACTTTTGCACCTTCAAAGAAAGAAGTTATTTAAAAAGGTCAGCTTGGTTTGAAAATTTGACTAACTTTTGGCTTCCTCTCATTCAAAAGACAATCTCCTTATGAACTCAGCTTGCTGGCTATATTTTGAGAATAGACACTGAAATTGAAGTTAATTTGCTAATCTTGCATGCACAGAAATTCAAGAGTGATTGCCTCTTTCCCTTTCATTGACTGATGTACAGAAAGACCAGAAGACTTCATTTAAAGCCCTTATTTAAAGGATCCTCCAGCAGCAAGTGAAGTAAGAAACATGCATTTTTGGTGCTGTAGGAGAATAAAGGCAGGCTTGGCCCTGACTATGCAGGTATCTGATTATACTGAAGCAGATACTCTTTATACATAAAGCTATCTGAGCCCTCTTTTAACTACAAGAAAAGTAAAGGACAAAAAAAAAAAAAAAAAAGAGAGAAAACCATAAGGCCAAATGACCTATTCAGAAAAAACTGCACATTGAACACATTATGTTGAGCTAAAGACTTTCAGTGACTCCTTTTTGATATCTGAAGCATTTAAGATGTGTCCCTTTATCATAATGATAAATGTGTGCTTTACTGACTATAGTCAGTTTTTGTATCTAATTAATCTTCAGCAAAATACAGCACAGTGGTGATATATATAAACTTTAAAAATATTTAGGAACCGATTCCTGCAATAACCCACTTTCATAAAAGTGTATCATTCTTTAGTATTTCTACACAGTAACTATATTCCCATCACTAAGAACTCTTACCTATAAATACTTTGTTATCATACTGTCTTTTGAACATTGGAAGTTTGTCTGGTGTGTGATTAACAACAGGAACTTCTCCAGGAACTGAATAATCCAGTGGTACAAACTTGAAAGAACGAGAAAGAAAATCAATTTAGCAAGTCACAGAACATTTTTTGATCTCAGCATTATATACTACATTGATAACAATATTGTTAATTCCTGAGTATTTAATAAATAGCCACTTGGTTCCATAGGTGTTCAATGAAACTCTTAACATCCGTTCTATTTTCTAGATTAAAACTTCGATCCTATTCTGAGGCAGAAACCAACAGCATAGTATGTCTGTCCTAGAAACCCTGAAACACTTGCAGCAAGAGAGAAATATTTTGTGTAGAACAGGAATGACTCAAGTGACAATGCCCGGATAGCACCACTTCCCACTGACAAAACATGGTATTTCCCATATTTAACAGGGAAATAAAAAAATAAAACTTCATTAATAGCATTTTTGACCTTTAACCTCACATTCAGTACAACACAGTCACAGTATGTTGCAGTTCAGAGTTTTCAATAGCAACTACCTGAACATATTGGTTGCCCAACTCAAGATGCCTTGAGGAGCCCAATGTTGAGAATACAGAGTACTTATCCTCTGAAAGAGTTCTCCCAAGTCAGGCAGCCAAGCAAAAAAGTCACTAATCATTCTGAACATCTTGGTGTATATTCTATTTGGCACATTATAGAACATCTAAATAAAATACACAGAACTGAGAAGCTTTGTCATGCCACTGAATTTAGCAGTGATCACATAATTGCTAGAGAGTCACCTTCCAAAGGATGGTAGCCCCAGTGAAGAGAGAGAAAAATTTAACTGATTAATAACCTTGATGCTAGTCCTGTCTTGTTAAGGATGTGAGCAATACACATCTTTCCCAAGCAGCCAACAATATCAGTGAATTATCCCTAGTGAGCCACTAACACTCGAATACAGAACTGGGAATACTCTTCCAAGGATATGCACTCACTGGTAAGTTTGGGTGGTGCCAAAATGTGGACATGTATACTGCTTATCACCCCATGCCCAATCCCCGCTGCTGCAAATTCATCCATTAATTTGCAGCATATTATTGAGGGCCCATCTTGTACAGGAAGGTATATTTAATGACTTTATATATTTGCACGACAAGGGCCGCCCCCCCATTCCCCCTTGTGGATTCTCCCAATTGACTGACAGCAATCCAGCATCGCAAGCTTCCACAGAACTAGTTTTCTGTTTAAAAGGCTGCTCTCATTCTGGTGTCTAAGCTGGAAGGCAGAGATAAGCACAAAAATCCAGAAAAGTGGTATCTCCCAGACTCATAAGCTGAAATTCACTGTGTGGAGCTGCTCCATGAAAGCCAGCAGCAATGTGGCATTTTTATTTTGTGTGCCAATCAGACTCCACTCATCATGCAATAGCTCTTCCTCTTTGCACCATTAGTTGTAACAGTACAGAGAATCATACATTTTGTGCTGCCAATAGTCATTAGCTTTATGCTGAGCTCTGAGGGGTCCACGTTTCTGCCAGGGAGATAGCACAGACTGAAAAGTTACACTGAGGCAACACCTACACTCAGGAAAAACTTCAAAATTGCCATGCTAATGGCCAAATTGAAGAATACTAATGAGGCGCTGAAAAGAATATTCAGCGCCTCATTAGTCTGCTGCTGGCCACTGCACTTCAAAAGTGCCGCATTTTGCTCACGCGCGGCTCATCAACACCGGGGGCCGGACAGAACATCAAAATCCCCTTATTCCTATCAGGTATGTTTAATGACTTTACACATTTATCATACAGCTGACAGGAATAAGGGGATTTCAATGTTTGCAGGGTCCTTTAGAAAAAGGACCCCCGTGTAGATGAGCTGGGCGCAAGCAAAACGTGGTACTTTCGAAGCACTGTAGCCGGCAGCGTGCTAATGAGGCACTGAATATGCATTTCAGCATCTCATTAGTATTCTTCAATCTGGCCATTAGCATGGCCATTTTGAAGTTTTTCCTGAGTGCAGACACAGCCAGAGCTATGTGAGCTTAAAAAACGTCAAAAATTACAGGACAGAAAAGCGGCATTGTGGCAACTTGACTCCTAGTTCCCAGAAATGCATGAGTGAATTACTAGTATGCCACAAACTACTGCTAAAAGGTCCCAAAGCAGTACATTATACCATTCCACCTGTGGAGTCCTGTGCCTTCCACTGATACCAACACTTTTATCAAGTACAGTAAACCCCTGAGACGCACACAATCAAGGTGCATATATCTCAGATTAACGCATCAGCCACACCTAATAGGAGCTGGGAAACCGCTCCTGTCAGGGACAGCGGACTGACTTGTGCAGCCCCTGACAAGAGCGGCAGCCTGACTTGCAGCTGCGGCCCCAACAGGAAACTGCTCTTGTAAGGGACGCAGCTGAGAGAGTCAGGCTGCTGCCCCAACAGGAGCAGTTTCCCAGTCCCTGGGGTGGCAGGGAGCTAGGAACCAGGTGGCAGCCTGGCTCCCGGCTCTCCTCTGCTTCCAGAGCCTGGAAACTGAGCAGGACAGTAGCCCTGGTTAGTTTCCTAGCTCCAAGGAGTGGAGAGGAGGCCCTACCCTCTGCTGGCTGAAGCTAGGAAAGTGACTAAGGCTGCTGCCCTGCTCAGTTTCCCCTCTCTGCAAGCAGCAGGGGATGGGAACCAGGCTGCTCCCTGGTTCCAGGGTCCCTGACCCTCTGGGAGCCAGGAAACTGACCAGCTTTGCTGAGCTGGTCAGTTTCCCAGCTTCTGCAAGCCCGGGGAACTGGCAATGAGGTGGCAGCCTGGTTCTCATCTCCCCTCAACTTGCACGAAAATTTGAGTTACAGAGGTTGCAGAAGCTGTTTACTGTATGTGAGGTGTTAAGTCAAGCAGTGAAGCGTACACATACCAAAGCACTGTACAATAGCTGATAACTGGATTTTGATAGAATTTGTGATATTTTATAATGTAGATGTAGCGTAAGCCATTTTGGATACCATTTCATCAATAGCGACTTATGTTTGGACAACACTTAGTACATTTAGTACACAAATGAGAACGTATGAATGACTACACAGGGTCAGACAACTGACTGATCAGACACAGAAGCTTATCTTTTAATAGTAACCAGTGCTAAATGCCTCATATACAATGAGCAGAATGGGGCAATTAATTGAATGATCCCATCATCCAGTCCCAGAGGATTAGGGGCAACCAAGCACAGGGTTGCATCCCTGATCATCTTGTTAATAGTCACTGATGGACCTACCCACTATGAATTTATCAATTCTTTTTTGATCCCAGTTATACTTTTGCTCTTTGTAATGTTCCCTGGGAACAAATGCCACAGCTTATGCATTGTGTGAAGTAGTATGGTAGGGTTGCAACATTCATGAGAGTTCAATGTTGAGAACCCTGACGAATGTTGAATTTTGCAAATATTTTTACCTTGGCTGGGCTCCTGGGCAGCAGAGAGGGGAGGGGAAAACCCGTGGCGGGGCCATGAGGAGCTGGTCAGTGGCCATGCTGTGTCCCCGGTTGGCTCTCAGAGCCCTGGGGAAGTGGTGGACACCAGTGCTCCCTGCCCCAGGGAAGTGGCAGATGCCATGCTCCCCGCCCAGAGCCCCAGGGAAGTGGCAACCGCTTGTGAATAACTGAATTTGTGAATGTTAAACTCACAAAGGTTGTCCCTTACAGTACTTTCTTATGTTTGCTTTAAACCTACTGCCTAGTAATTTAATTGGATGACTCCTGCTCCTTGAGACATCTGAAAGGGTAAGTAATGCTTACACGTTTTTTCCCCACAGCATTTATGGTTTATACCTCAATCATATCTCCTTTAGTTGTTTCTTTTCAAAGCTGACGAGTCCTAGTGTTTTGTACTTCTGCTCACGTATTCCATACCTCTAATAATTTGTTACCCTTTTCTATAGCTTTTCCCAATTCTAACATTACACTTTTTGAGATGGTACAACCAGAACTTCATGCAGTATTCAAGGTATGGGCATACCATGGATTTATATTGCGGCAATAGGGTATTATCTGCCCTCTTATTTATCCTTTTCCTAATAGTTGTCAATATTGCTTAGTGTCTTGACTATCATTTAATACTGAGCAGGTGTTTTCAGTAAAACATCTATGACTCTATGACCTTTTTTCTTCAGTGCTAACTGCTAATTTACACTATATTGTATTTACAGTACTAAGAGTACTAGGATTATGTTTTCCAATGTGTGTTAGCTTGCATTTATCAACACTGAATTTCATGTGCTATTTTATTCCAGATACTAATAGAACTATAAAACTGAGCAAAACTGTAAGAAAGATCACAAATAAGAGACAGTTATACATAAAATGAAACTTTTGCAGAATAAATTAAATTTTTCTACTAAAGGTTTTGCCAATACAATGACTAGTTGGATTTATATTAAAACAAAACAACAAATGTTTAACTAATGCTTAGGATTACTAGACATAACATCCATTGTGAAGTATTCAGAGCAGAGACGCTCTTACTCCATGTCCCAATCCCTCCTCATACACTGCAGACACTGTTACTAAATGTTGCTGTAATAAGCAGTATGTGTATCAGTAAATATTCACACTTAGAAAAATCAAAAACATCCATACCTCTGGAAGCTGTTTTGGCACACGGAGCTGGACGTGTGGTTTGTCATCTATCTGAAATCTCACTGGATCAATTCTACCAGTTCGATAGCCTCGAGTAACAACAGTCTCACCACGTTCCCAATAGAAATTAACCTGAGGTTTTAAATCTAAAATAAAACATGTTTAATTTTCAGGCAGATTATTACCCCATTTTATTCTTTAAGACAATATGCAATAGCACATCACTCTTTGGGCCAGAAACAATTAAAAAATCAGTCAGTGATATAATCATTATCCAGAATAATCTGTATGCATTTCACATAATTCAGAAAAATCTCTTCTGCTACTACCTGGCCTAATCTCCCACCCACCCACAGCACCTCCCCCGCCCAGTTACTCTCTGCTCCTCGGGGTCCCCCGGTCCCTATCCGCAATTCAGGAACCCCCACTAGCCCCACCTAAGCAGGAGACTCTCAGGAGCGGGTTGTGGCTGCCCAGCGCGGCGGTGAGGGAGGAAACCAGCTGGGTAAGGAAAGGGGCCGGGATGTGCTCCTGCTCTTGGTACGGAAGGGACCGCTTTCGCTTGTGCTGATAGAAATGCTCCTGCAGGAGCGCGTCGCACGCCAGGGACCGCAGCTCGCTCAGATCCGGCCCCGCCGGTTCCGCTCCCGCGGGGGGCAGCCCAGGAACGAAGACGGTCTTGGTGAAGCTCTGGTACCAGCGGTCCGCGTTCAGGGAGAAGGTCTGCGGGTACACCACGTACTTGAGCCGCTGCAGGCAGCCGTAGATCCGCAGCTTCTCCTCGATGGAAGGCGCCTCGTGCACCCGCTGATAGAAATACTCTAATCGGCGGCGTTTGGCTGACTTGCTCTTGGCCGTGTGGGAAGCGACCACGGGCGGGTACAGCGAAGACGGAGGCTGAGGTGCCACGGAGGGCTCAGTGTGCAGCAACCGGCAGCCACCCTGCCACGCCAACCTCCACCGCCTGGAAGCCGCCATCTTGCCAGAGGAAGAGGAATGGGGATAGCAACTACGGAAGGACAAGGACGGTAGGCGGAAGTAGGTGTACCCCTGTGATTGGCTACCATTTGTCATGTGAGCCATACAGTTGACCAATCTGAAAGCTCCTCTGAGAAACCGGGCACCGCGGGGAGGATAGAGGGCGGTGTTACTCGTTGAATTCAGGCATTTAATTTGTCTTCCGCTTGGGGAGCGGTCAAAAGGGGCGGGTTCCTACAAGAACGTGTGGCTCGGAAGTCTCGCACTGTCGCTATTGCGCATGCTCCGTGCCGACGACCAAGTAGCTGTTAGTGATTCCGTAGGGGAAAGGGAACCATAGTTCCCAGGAGGCACAGCTGGAGGTGTAGGAGCGTTTAGTTATGTTCTGTGCCCCAGCGCTGCGCAGCGGCCCTCGCCTCGACTTCTGCGCCTCGCCCCGCAGCCCCCTCAACTACGCTCCCTGATCTTCCTCTCACTGGACTCCATCGCCGAAGGGGCCCTGGAACCACACCGCCCCGCCCCGCTCGCGCTGAGGCCCACGGTGAGAGGGGGCGTCCGCACTCATTCGGGCCCCTGGGCCAGGCCCTGGGATTCTGCTGCTACTGCGGACTCCCCTCGTACATAGGCTCTTGAACCACACTCCGGCTCTATTAGCGGGGCTCCGCTCCCTCTTCGGGTCCCTGAGCCGCCCTCCCCCTATCAGCACGACCCACCTCCCTTTTACTGCAACGAAGGGTCCTGTGGCACCTTATAAACTAACAGAAACGTTTTCAGCATGAGCTTTCGTGAGCACAGACTCACTTCAGATGCATCTGTGGTCTTTGCCCACAAAAGCTTATGCTCCAAAATACCTGTTAGTCTACACTGTGCCACAGAGCTTTCTCACTGTTTTTGCAGATACAGATGAACATGTCTAGCCCCAGTTTCAGTTGAGACATCTTTAAATGTGAACTGTAATCTAGAGAGGATTATCTTGACACTGTAAGGATCTTTGCCAGTTTAAATAGTTTGTTCTCCATAATATTAATGATTTACTATTCACGCTTCTAGATAATATGTAGTGTAAGCACAATACCAGTTCTGAAAGTATCCCAGCTACACAATTGTCTTGGGAGGGTTTCAAGAAAGCTACATCAAAATCTTCCAAGTCAGTTAGTAGGTCATAGGCCGTGTCTACATGTGCCCCAAACTTCGAAGTGGCCACGCAAATGGCCATTTCGACGTTTACTAATGAAGCGCTGAAATGCATATTCAGCACTTCATTAGCATGCGGGCGGCCGCAGCGCTTCAAAATTGACGCGCCTCGCCACCGCGCGGCTCGTCCAGACAGGGCTCCTTTTCGAAAGGACGCCGCCTACTTCGAAGTCCCCTTATTCCCATCAGCTCATAGGAATAAGAGGACTTCGAAGTAGACAGGGTCCTTTTGAAAAGGAGCCCCGTCTGGACGAGCTGCGAGGCGCGTCAATTTCGAAGCGCCGCGGCCGCCCGCATGCTAATGAAGCGCTGAATATGCATTTCAGCACTTCATTACTAAACTTCGAAATGGCCATTTGCATGGCCATTTCGAAGTTTGGGGCACGTGTAGACGTAGCCATAGTGTTACTAATTCGTACCTATTAAAAACGCTTTTGAATAAGAACAGAGGGGAGTGGGCAGGAGGGGGCTGGATTGTTTTCTGCTATGCTCAGAATCATGGGAAAGCACCAAGTGCCACCATGTATTCACATCTCACACTATGGCTGTGGCTACATTATCCCTACATTTCAGGAGGGGCACGTTAATGAGGCAGTTCAGAAGATGATGAAGCGCTGACATGAACTGTGGCCATGCGCAATTCAAAAGTGCCACTTTTGGAATGCATGCTGCCGGTATAGCGGAGGGGGGGCTTTCAAAAGGACCCCCTGACTTCAAAAGCCCCTTCTTCCTATTTATGCTGATACTGTGCATTCTTGATTGCCCTATATCTTTCCTCCTGCTACTTGGCAGAACAAGTATTAGATGCCCTTGATTATGATTGATCTGTGGATTACCCTTAGTCTTCAGGGAAGAGGCTCTTGCAACAGGTCATATAGCTCCATGAAGTCAGAAACAGTGCCCTTGGGCATTCCAGTCTATCCTGCCACCCAGGCAAGCTGCAGTTAGGAATAGATGCTTGGTATACACTAAAGATTACAAAATACTTAAGGTGCTTCTAGTCCCACAAGACCAGACATTTACCCCAGGTTAATTCATACCTTAGATCTCTCTCCAAAGACAACACCTACACCCAATCCTTTATTAAAGTGAGTAAAGACTTATTAACAAGAAAAAAAGTATGTGAGTTATTACACATTTAAGCAGGCAAATATATATACACACACATGAGTTACAGCCCGTGATTCAAAAGGTGGCAAAAGGTGGCAGCTATACTAACCCCAGGTAACTATGAGAGTTCAACCACCAAAAAACGGGAAAAAATTCCTTAAGAGAACACACTCTTTTGCACATTGCCTCTTCATACACGTGAAGGAGATATTAACATCTCTGTTTCAATGTACCAGAATGGCAAATTTAGTTTTGATCATCTTGGTTATCAGGTGATGATTCCTCCTCCTCCTCCTCGGAGGTTTACAGTTTCAGAACAAACATTTTCTATACTTATAAAGCCAAAACTAAATCTTACCTTATAGTATGTGATAGATATTATAAGTGATACCAATACATGCAGCACCTTACGAGCATTTTGTAAAGAACTGCACAGCTACTAACTGTGGTGTGTATATATATGGCCCCTTTCGTCTCGAGACAGTTGTTAGAAGTGGCAGTGAGGATCACTGCGCAGTGGTTGGGTCTGCAGCTTCTCTCATGGCTTATCCATCCAATATTAGATTTGCATGATCAATTGCAATAACTGCATATCAATTTATTTCTGAAGCCTTGAGTCTGAGAATTTTTCCTCCCAAGATGATGTTCTTTTGCATAGCTTGCACATATACTATTGAAGGATGATGTATCCTGTCGTTGCAATCATCGCCAGGTATTTCAATCTGATGATGTAGATTCCCAGGATTTTGAATTGATGTTGAATTTTTTCATGGCGTTTTTGCATGTATCCTTGGTCTTCCTCTTGTTCTCAACACACAGGACAGTTCACCAAAGAGTATTTCTTTGGGAAGATGTTCGTCACCCATTCTTCTCACATGACCAAGCCATCATTGTCTTCTGCTGTTGAAGATTGCTATGAGGCTGGATATGCCAGATCTTGACTGAACATCTGCATCTGAATCTTTATCTTGCCAGTTGATATTCATAATTCTGCAGAGGCAGCGAAGATGGAAGCTGTTCATTTTTTTCTCCTGGTTCAAGTAGGTGGTCCATGCCTCAGAACCATATAGCAGGACACATCTGGTAGATTAGTATCTTTGTTTTCACTGTTAGTTTAGGATTGTTTCATGCTCATTTGTAAGTCTGCCAAAAATAGTAGCTGCATTCCTGATTCTGATGTTCAGTTCTTCGTCCATGGATAGATCTGTGGTGATTGTAGGTCCAAGGTAACAAAACTGTTGAACCACATCTAATGGGCTGTTATCCAGAATGTCATTGGGTCACTGAAGTATACCTTATGGCTACATCTACACTAGCCCAAAAAACTTTGAAATGGCCATGCAAATGGCCATTTCGAAGTTTACTAATGAAACGCTGAAATACATATTCAGTGCCTCATTAGAATGCCGGCAGCTACGGCACTTCAAAATTGACATGGCTCGCTGCCACATGGCTCATTTAGAGAGTGCTCCTTTTCGAAAGGACTCCGGCGACTTCAAAATCCCCTTTTTCCTAACAGCAGATAGGAATAAGGGGATTTCGAAGTTGCCAGGGTCCTTTCGAAAAGGAGCCTCGTCTGGATGAGCCGCATGGCAGCGAGCTGCGTCAATTTTGAAGTGCCACACCTGCCAGCATTCTAATGAGGCGCTGAATATATATTTCAGTGCTTCATTAGTAAACTTTGAAATGGCCATTTGCATGGCCACTTCAAAGTTTTGGGCTAGTGTAGACACGGCCTGAGTGAATACAACAGTTTTCTTCATTCTTACGTCAAGGGAAAACAACTTGCAGGCTCTGGATAGAGAATACATCAGTGACTGTCATGTGTCTTCATTATGAGCAATGAGAGCTGCATCATCTGTGAAGAGGAGTTCCCTAATGAGGACTTTCTTGACCTCACTTTTGGCCTTGAGTCTTGCCAGTTGTAGAAAGAGCCATCTAATTTTGTGCGGAGAAATATATCACTGTGTGAGTTTTGAAATGTGCAATTTAGTAGAACTGAGAAGAATATGTTGAAGAGGGTAGGGGCAAGAACACAGCCTTGTTTGACTCCGCTGTTCATTGCAAATGGTTCTGTTGTATATCTATCACATTGCACTGTCACTTTCATGTTTTCGTGAAAGGATGTTATGAGCCTGAGTAGGCAGCCAATCTAGGTTAATACTCTGTATAGTCCTGATCTACTAACTGTGTCTAGCACCTTTGTTTAGTCCACAAATGCTATGAATAACAGCTTTCTGTGTTCTCTGCCCCTTAGTAGGGGTTCTCTGACTTAGTAGGGGTTGATCCTGCTTGAAGCAGGGGGCTGGACTAGATGACCTCCTGAGGTCCCTTCCAGCCCTATGATTCTGTGATTCTGTGCATTTTTCCTGTAGTTGGTGAAGAGAAAATCATGTCCATTGTTGACCTGCCAGCTCCGAAGCCACATTGTGTTTCTGGATAGACTCAATCTGTGAGTTTTTGCAGGTGGTTGAGAATGACATGGGCAAATGCTTTGCCTGTAATGCTCAGTAATGCGATGCCTCTGTAGTTGTTGCAGTCACCCTTGTTGCCTTTGGTTTTATAGAGAGTGAAGATGTTTGCATCCATCATGTCATGTGGGACATCTCCTGCTCTCCAACATTTTCAGAGTAAATCAGAAAGGAAGGGGAGGATGTGACGGGGTGTACCAACCCCACACTGAGCAGGGGTTTGACAGGGCATAGCAACCCCGCACTGAGCAGCTGCCACAGCCGCCCAAGGCAACTTCCACTGGAGCAGCAGTCCACAGCAAGAGCCATTTGTCCTCCAGACAGACGCCTTCAAGGTAGGCCTGGGGGCTGTGCTGTCCCAGGAGGTAGATGGCATGGAGCTCCCTATCCTCTAACTAAGCTGCAAGCTGTTCCTCCTGTTCCTCCACAATAGAAAGAGATGCATTGGCAGTAAAACGGGCCATCAAAACCCTCTGCTACTACCTGTTAGGCAACACTTTTACCCTAGTAACAGACCATGCACCCCTTAAATAAAAGACTCAAAATGCGCAAATTAT
Source organism: Carettochelys insculpta (assembly GCF_033958435.1). Lineage (NCBI taxonomy): Eukaryota > Metazoa > Chordata > Testudines > Carettochelyidae > Carettochelys > Carettochelys insculpta. Next base: position 100,264,847 of record NC_134141.1, read on the forward strand.
GTGCTGGTATTTGTCCCTGCAGCCATATGCATTTCAGGTAGCACACCGATCAGGGAAGGCGCACCTAAATGCAGACTTCTTTTCCCGACTCAACGTGGATGAAGAGGGGGAGGAATGGTCCACAGGCACTCTCTTAAGTGGGACGGTGTGCGACGGAGTGTACCAACCCTGCACTGAGCAGGGGGTTGAGAGCCAGGCCTATTGGATGGAGGAGGACCCTCCGCCCAAGGCCTTGCTGGGCATGCTCCAACTGTAGGCCAGGTATAAAGGCTGGAGAAGCCTGGCAGTTGGGGCTGACCAGCAGGGGAGAAGGAGGTCCCATGGGAGCTTGAGAGTCACAGCCACCCAAGGAGCAGCCATGGCAACTGACCGGGTGGCAACAGCAACCACAACAGCAACCACTGCCACAGCTGCCCGAGGTCACCGAGGTGCAGCAGTGACAGTGGTGGCAGCCCCCACCGGAGCAGCAGTCAACGGCAAGAGCAGATGGAGGGGGCAAGACCCAAGCAGAGGCAACAGATTACACCAGAAACGGAGTAGGAAGTAGCCCAGGGTGGGGGAACCGAGACAGTAACCTCTGAACTCAGCATGCTGCTGTGAGGATCCCTGCTGAGCTGGTGGCTGGGCCCTCACACCCACCACCGACAGGGCCCTGGACTGGAGCTTGGTGGAGGGGCGGGCCCAAGCTCCTCTACCTCCATATCTCTGTGAGCCTACGGCAGGGAGGACTGAGGCCACAGAGGCCTGACCGAGCTGTAAGACCACAAACTGGGACTAGACCTCAGAGACCTGACTGGGCCATAAGCCCCACGAGCTGTGACAAGGCTACGGAGGCCTGCAAACTGTGACTAGGCCACAGAGGCCTGACTCAGCTGTGGAGCCCTGGGGGTGATTCTGGGGCCCTCAGGAACAAGGTGGGCAGGAGACCCTGCCACAGAGGAGCACAGCCTTGTTTGCCTTCAGGACTTCAGGTGGAATTTTGTCATTTCCTGGTGCTTTTCCACTGGACAAAGCATCCAGACCTTGAGAAAGTTCCTCCCCCGTAGGCTCTGCATCAGCTCAGACCTTTCTGGAACAGGTTGGATGAGGTTGTCAAGTTCGGGTTGTATTGTATGCATGTGGGAATAAAGACTTGAGTAGTGTTCCACTCATCTGGACATCTGCAGCTTTTTGTCTGTGATCACCTGTCCGTTTAAATGTTTCATTGGGGTGACTTGGGTAATGTTTGGTCCGAGTGCTTTCCTCAGTCCATCATATATGGGTTTCGGGTCACCTAAATCAGATGCCTTTTGAATATTAGAACAGAGTGGCCCAATACTTGTTCTCACACTGCCTGGATTCTCTCTGAAGAATGGATCTTGCATGTCAAAGTTGATCTCTTGTGTTTTGAGATGGGTTCTTTGTTATTCAGATGTGCCTTGTGTTTTTCTTCAAGAAGAGACCTAAGAATGTCAGCACTTTCATCGATCCCATCTTTGTTACAGAATTTACATGTTCGAAAGGCAGATATGGCACATTCGTATATTGCATCTCTCAGTGCGGACAATGTTTCATCAAAGATTTTTTGGTCAGGTTTGTGTTCCATTTTGTGAGTGAGATCATCTGTGAAGACAGAGTATTTCAGTGCATCTCTGGTATTGAGGGTATTGATTTTTGACTTATTGCATTCCTTTGTCATGTAGGCTGTGTCTACACGTGCCCCAAACTTCGAAATGGCCATGCAAATGGCCATTTCAAAGTTTACTAATGAAGCGCTGAAATGCATATTCAGCGCTTCATTAGCATGCGGGCTGCCGCGGTGCTTCGAAATTGACGTGCTTTGCCGCCACGCCACGCGTCCAGACGGGGCTCCTTTTTGAAAGGACGCCGCCTGCTTCGAAGTCCCCTTATTCCATGGCCCATGGGGAATAAGGGGACTTCGAAGTAGGCAGCGTCCTTTTGAAAAGGAGCCCCGTCTGGACGCGCCGCGCGGCGGCAACGCGCGTCAATTTCGAAGCGCCGCGGCAGCCCGCATGCTAATGAAGCGCTGAATATGCATTTCAGCGCTTCATTAGTAAACTTCGAAATGGCCATTTGCATGGCCTTTTCGAAGTTTGGGGCACATGTAGACACGGCCAAGGAGTCATGCTCCCTTGGATGCCGGTGACCAAATCATGGTTCACATGCCATTTGGATTACCCAAAATAATCCAGGGACCCAAGTATCCCAGATCCTCATCTCATTCAGAATGAGGTGGCAGAAGCCACTCAGTGGGCGTGGTGAAGTGTGATAGGCAACCTATAAATCAACTTCTGTACCAGCTGACTGGAGGGGTAGCTAATATAAATACCTGTTTTTAAAAAGTTTGTAGAGGTAATCCTGGCAATTACAGCCTGGTAAGAAAACTTAAGTATCAGGCAAATTTATTAAAAGTATGCTAAAGAGCAGAATTGTCAAACACATACATGAACATTGTTTTTTGGGGAAGTGTCAACATGGTTTTTGTAAAGGGAAATTATGCCTCACTAATCTACTAGAATTCTTTGAGAAGGTCAACAAGCATGTGGGCAAGGGTAATCCAGTAGATACAGTGTACCTAGAGTTTCAAAAACCTTTACCAAGATCCTTCTTAAGTAAGTGGTCATGAGATAAGATGGGGAGTCCTCTCATGAGTCTTCAAATGGTCACAAGATAAGAAACAAAGGGTACAAATAAAGGGTCAGCTTTCAGAATGGAGAGACATACATAATGGTATACCCAGAGATCTGCACTGGTGACAGTACCATTCAACCTATTCAGAAGCGATCTGGCAAAAGGGGTAAAAGATGGCAAAATTTACAGATGATAAAAAACTACTCAATGGCTACATCTACACTAGAGCAATCTTTCAGAAGAAGTTCTTCCAGAAGATCTCTTCTGAAAATACTTCTTTTCAAAGAGGGCTTCCACACACAAAAAAGCATAACAAAAAATTGAGCCACTCTTTTGTCATAGAGTGTCCACACAGCTCCTGCTCTTTTGAAAGAACAGGCCAGGGATCAAAAAATCCAGCACCATGAGGACAACTTTCGAAGAAAAGGTCCCTGGGGCATCTACACACATTTTTTTGTGAAAGAATCTTTTGGAAAAAGGTGGTCTTCCTCAAATGGGAGAAGAAGAAGGCTGCTGGAAAAAGTGCTGTGTTCTTTCTATTTGAGATCAGAAGAGTTCATTTTGTGTGTAACACAGAAAAGGCCCCACACTTTTTTTTTTAAAGACCTTGCTAGTGTAGATGCGGCCAATATAGTTAAGTCCCAAATAGACTGTGAAGAGGTATAAAAGTATATCACAAAAATGGGTGAGTAGATAAAAAATAGCACATGAAACTCCATGTTGCTAAATACAAAGTAATGCATATGGAAATATAATAGCAACTATGCATATAAAATGATGGGGTCTAAATTAGCTGTTACCACTCAAGAAAGATCTTTGAGTCATTGTGGAGAGTTCTGTGAAAACATCCATTCAGTGTGCAGTGGCAGGCAAAAATGCTAACAGAATGTTGGGAATCATTAACAAAGAGATAAGGCAGAAAATGTCAAATTGCCTCTGTGTAAATCTCTGACACTTGAGTACTATATGTAGATGTGGTTGTTCCATCTCAAAAAAGACGTATTGGAATTGGAAAAGGTATTAAAAGGGCAACAAAATTATTAGTGATATGGGGCAGCTTCCATATGAGCAGAGATTAAGAACACTGGGACTTTTCAGCTTGGAGATGATTAAGGGGGGATTTGAGAGGTCTATAAAATCATGACTGAGGTGGAAAAAGTAAATAAGAAAGTGTTATTTATTTCTTATAACACTAGAACTAAGGGTCACCAAAAGAAAGTAATAGGTAGCAGGTTTAAAATAAACACAAGGAAATATCTCTTCACACAGTGCACAGTCAACCTGTGTAACTCTTTGCCAGAGGATGTTGTGAAGAGCAAGATTGTAACAGGGTTCAGAAAAACTAGGTAAGTTCACAGAGAATAGGTTCATCAGTGGTTATTAGCCAGTAGGAGCAGAGATGCAAAACCATACTCTGAAGTGTCCCTAGCCTCTGATTGCTAGAAGTGAGAATGGGCAACCCAGGATGGGTCATTTGATGATTACTTGTACTGTTCATTCCCTCTGAGGCACCTGGCATTGGCCACTGCCAGAAGACAAGGTACTGGATGAGATAGACCTTTGGTGAGACCTAGTATGGCTGTTCTTATCCTTGTGGGCTGCGTCTACACTTGCATTTCTCTTTTGAAAGAGGCATGCAAATGAGGGGAATCAAAAATGCAAATGAGGTGCAGATTTACATATGTGGTACCTTATTTGCGTATTCTTCTTTCAAAAAGCTTCTTTCAAAAGAAGGAAAGCGTTGTAGATGTGGCTCTTTTGAAAGTAAACCCCATCTTTGAAAGAACCCTTCTTTCCCTTTTTTTCCCTTTCAAAAGAGCCGTGTCTACACTGCTTTTCTTATTTCAAAAGAAGAATAGGCAAATCTGTAAAGATATGCAAATATATGTAAAGAATATGCAAAGATATGTAAATCTGCACCTCATTTGTATTTTTGATTTCCCTCATTTGTATGCCTCTTTTGAAAGAGGAATGCAAGTGTAGACACAGCCTTAATGTCTAAACACATCACTGTAAATTCAACAATATCCATAGAAATCTCATAAACACACTGATGAAACAGCCTGGCACCTAGTTTGTGAGTGGTGGCAAGAGCTGGCCCCTGGTTTTCCAGCATCACAGGTTCAAATGACAGGGCACTGGAATACAGAATATTGGGCATGATCCTTCAAGCCCTTCCTGCCTAGAATTTCTATGGAAGTTGATGGCTTGCAGAATCAGGACCTTTATAGAATTTTCTAGATGCCTTCCAGATTTAAAAAAAAACAAATTCTTACAATAGATCTAGACTCGATACATAAAAGAAAAATAATATATTCTTATACTCTCAGAATGCTTGTATGTGTGTTACTGATTTGGGGATGAATGGGTCATATGGGTCAACCTGATTTCACATATACACACAGGCACATCTGTAAATGTTGAAGAGGACGACCTCTTTCTAATGGATAGTTGTGCACTGGATTCTACATCAGAATGGAAAAAACCCTTAAAGGCAATTGTTGCTGCCAAAAGATCAATTGTTATAACATGGAAAAAGAACACAACACCAACTATCCATTGAAGTAGCAGCTTGTCAGAAACTGCAAAATCTGAGTAGGCTGCATTAACAAGAGAAAATCAACTACAACAATATGATTCATTATGACAGCTGTTTATGAAATTATACACAAGCTAAAAATAACATGCTGACACTCCAAGATGTACAGTTTATTATGTTTTCGACTGTCTGATGTAATCTTCAAGATTGTTGAAAGCTATGTTTCTCCTTCACAGACACAGTTTAGTGTTCACTATTTTTAAACCAAAAATAGCCATATACATGTAATTGAATTCCATATCATTTCAGGCTTCCATTCCTCCATATTGTTTAGTTGGCCACAGAAAGATAATGTTTAAGAGGAAAAAAACTCAGACCATTGAATGATATCTGTAGGCTTGTCCAGCTGGAATATTTATAATTAATAAAGTGAATGTTAGTAAATATTCATTTCACTGTACACACACAAACTGATGAAAAGTATTTCTATTGATAACAACTGAAATTTGTGGACAGGCAAATAATAATGCTTGAGAATTTATTTTCATTTGTGATGCACACTTCATACATGTTGACATATGATGTTGCTGATTTGTGTTTTAAGTATGATAAAGCTTTAAATTTTTAAATCTCAGCATCAATTATCATTAAATAATTCTGGTCTGATCCCTCTATAATTTCTCACAATCATGAAAATTTAAATTGATAAAAAGAAATAAACTTCAAAATATCAATATCCATCAAAGTGATAAAAATCAAATTCTGATAAGCCTTTTTATAATGTGAGAATTACATATCTAGGCAAAAGTAAGAGCAGCTGTAAATGTAACCACAATGTTAGGCAAAATATGCAGAAGTTCAGCCTAGCTTCTCTCTGTATCAAAGATTGCATTTTCATGAGTTTTCAAACAGCATTACTCTGAATAAACCCCAGGATAGTAGGATGAGATTTTCAAAACAGTTAAGCTACGTCTACACTACACCGCACTTTTGAAAGACAATTATCTGGAAGATATACTCCAGAAGATCATCTTTCCAAAAAGCAGATTGTCCTTTTGATCTGCCCTTTCGAAAGACCAACCTGTTTTTTTGAAAGAGAGCATCCACATAGCCCCTGGTACCCTTTCGAAAGAACGGTCAGGGAAATTCCACAGATGGGGCTATGTGGCTGCCAAGCCTTTCCGGGGCCACACCCCCTCCCTTAAAAAACCCCTCCCCGACACGCTTGCCCTTCACATGCTGAGGCCTGCAGAGCTGCCACAATCGCCACAGAGCCAGTGCACAGGCTTTTGAAGGACCCACACCAGCAGCTCATGGTGGCCACCATGAACACTGTGATTGCCCTGCTGGCTACAGTGGTTGCAGCCGCCCTCAACCTCCTCCTGGGGGTGAAACCCCCTTCCAGGGCCGTAGAATCCTTTCACCTGGGACTCCACCAGCGTTCCCCCCACCCAGTGCCTTGGTGACTCTGGAGCTGCCCTAGCAGCTTCAACTGGTGGGAGTAGCTGGTGATGAACAAGCAGACCTTCCTGAAGCTTTGCCAGTGGCCCCCCCCACCCACGCTCAGACACCAGGATGCAGCCCATCCTCCCCCTCAAAAAGAGACTCACCATAGCCATCTGGAAGCTGGCCAGCCCGGACAGCTATCGCTCCATTGGGCACCAGTTTGGGGTGGGCCAGGCCACCATCAGGGCCATCCTAATGGAGGTAAGGCATGCTTGGGCCACACACCAACTAGGGAGCGTGGGAAGGGGGATCCCAGGAAAGGGAGACTGTTGGGGACTGGGTGCCAGGAGAGGGCATGGGGAGCAGGGACTGAGCACACCCTATCTTCCCTTCACAACTGCACACATCCTCCATCCCATGCAGGTTGTCCAGGCCATTAACACCATGCTCCGGCAGAGGGTTGTCCATGTGGGAGACCTGGATGCAGCCGTCACTGGCTTTGCACTGCTCTGGTTCCTGAACTGCTTTGACACCCTGGACAGGACCCATAGCCCTAGCCGAAGCCCTGGAACACTGCGCAGGCTGCTATATTAACAGAAAGTGCTACAACTCCATGGTGCTCCAGGGTCTGGTGGACAGCCAGGGTCAGTTTATGGATGTATGTGTGGGCGGGTTGGGCCATATGCAGGTGTTCCAAAACTTTGGCCTCTGCCAGCGCATGGAGACGGGGACCTTCATGACCCAGCAAGAGCTCCCACTCAGGGACACCACTATGCCTATACTGGCTACCCCAACCCCACCCAGGAGGTCTTCAATGCCCCACTCAACCATACCCACAACACGGCTGAGTGGGCCTTCAGGCGCTTGAAGGGCTGGTTCCACTGCCTCCTGGCCTGTCTTGAGGTGGGACTGTGGAACATGCCCCAAGTGGCAGGCACCTGCTGCACCCTCCACAATATCATGTAGAGAAATGGCAAGGTGTTCCACTGGGGCGAGCAGCTGAGTCCAGCTAGGATTTCCATGATGGGAATAAGGGGACTTCGAAGTAGGCGGGGTCCTTTCGAAAAGGAGCCCCGTCGGGACGAGACGCGTGGCAGCGAGGCGCATCAATTTCGAAGTGCCGCGGCCGCCCGCATGCTAATGAAGCACTGAATATGCATTTCAGCGCTTATTAGTAAACTTCAAAATGGCCATTTGCGTGGCCATTTCGAAGTTTGGGGCTAGTGTAGACACGGCTCTTGGGTCACGTACACTCTTCCTTATCTAAAGATGCCAATTGTACTGGTTCGCCTTTGTGACGCCAGTTCTTACAAGGGAGTTGCAACTTAATTTACACTTATAAGACAGAGATAACTAAATCGTTAAGACAGAACATTCTTTTCATATGGGCACAAGATTCCTCTCCTGGGACGATGTATAGGCATGTCAATTATCAGTACCAGCCAAGGGCAGTTTGAGACCCTGTGGTCATCGGCTGGCCTGTTAGCCCTCTTATCTGTGTTCTTCCGTTGTCCAGGGTTGTGATGAGGCAGCACATCTGTGCTCTGAGGCATCAAAGACTTTGCTTGAGATTAGCACATCTTTGCTCCCAGGCATCAAAACTGTGCTGTTTCCTTTTGTTCTTTATGCTCTGAGGCACCTAAGAGGGGCAAGATAGAGTAGAGCAGGGGGATTCTGTCTGTCTACACGTGGTGAGTAGGCTGCGCAGGTGAGCCCCTGGATGGCATAGCTCAAGGGCAGGGGGCTTTGGGGAAGGGGCTGAGAGGGTTGAGTAGGGGTGGGAAGAGGTGAGGCGGGGAATGGGGTTGGGAAATACCCTGGGCCACATGACCCAGGGGTTGCCCCAGGCCCTGCATCCTCCTAGGGATAGCGCTGCATGTAAGGCATTTGAGGCTGGGACGTGTGTGTATAAAACCTTGCATAATGGAGCCTTTGTCTCCTACGGGGACTTTCACTAATAGTACAATACAATAAATATTAATAACTTATGATCCCTCTTCACCCATATACAGATTCTTCTTGCTCTGGTCTTTTTCAAAGACGTTCTCCAATTTATCATGTGATTCAAATGTCCAAGTAGCTAAGCAAAACTGGAATGAGAATTACAGTGCCTCGTGGTGTATATTTAAATACTACTTCTTTGGCAGAAGAAAGAAGTCTGGTCTTTTCCAACCACCAGTCTCCTGAATAATATCTAACTAGTGTTCATTGCTACAGTTTGGTCAGGTCTGATTACAACTCACTGTGACTATGGTAGTATCGAGATTACAGCAATTTGTTGACGGAAGTTTTTGTCAGAAGATATCTTCCAACAAAAATTCTGTCGGCAGATCTCTGTTTACAGAGAGCAGCCGGACTGCCCAGCCACTCCCTCAATAAAACAGCCAGCCGGAAGGAATGCTTCCCTTACAGCTGAATTGAGGGACAGACTCTGAGCATTTCTAAGTAAACACAATTTGCTCCTGCTTTGCTTAGAGTCGTTTGACATTCAGCAGATAGAGTGTTATTTTGCTCATTGTAATAAATTTAATTTGTGATCCAACACCAGCTATGTTTGTATTGAATGCAGGGATAGCTAAAATATAGTTACCAACATTTGTAATTTTGTGGGAATACAGAAAAGCAGGACTGTGCTAAATCAGTTCCAAAGGGCTGAGGAACCTTGCTAAGCAGGGACTCGACTTTCAGAGCTCAAGGCAAAAGAGGAGTGAGGGAAGGTTATTTTGATCTGCTGGCCATATTGCCCTACCCTGTCTAGACTGGTTTGACATATTCTCCCTGCCTTTTTCGAAGAACAGAAATAAATAGGTATCATTAGGAGTCTTTCTCTTATGTTGATTGTGTTAGAGCTGTGTTTCTTCTACCTGCTAAAAGTTAGCATCACTGGAAGCTGAAATCGCTTACAATACAATACAATACCATTGGAGATACACACCTCCTAGGACTGGAAGGGACCTGGCTCCACCTGGCAGACAGATTACATGTATAAAGGAGTCAACCCATCTAGGTCACTGGAACACGTATTTATAAACAGATTTGTTTGAAACTTACTCTAGCAATACACAGACACAGACTCTTACAAAAATAAGATGTGCAGCAAATTTCTTATTTACTGTTGATTAGATTCTTTAATAAGAGAATACGTTTTCTGATGTATGTCTTTTATGGATTCAATGCTAGCCTGGCACACGGGAGACCTCGATTCAATTCCTTGCTCAGTCAGGGACTTTCTATGGGACTTTGGGCAAGTCACTCAGGCTGGGTCTACACGGCACAGCTTCTGTGGTATGTCCATGCTAATGACCAGTCTTGAAACTGCAAATAGCTGCTCAGTAGCATTGTCCCGTGGATCATTAGCATAGCTGTGCGAGAGCTCGGTCTCAGCAGAGGGGGGTGCCAACAGTAAAGAGGCCATGTGGATGTGCCCCTGCCAGTAAAAAGTCCCTCTGTCACCAGCCCCTTCGAAGTAGGGTGTGTGTAGACACTCAACTTCGAAGTTGCTTACTTCAAAGTTGTACTTTGAAGTAAGCAACTTCAAAGCTATTTTTGTAGTGCAGACACAGCCTTAGAGATCTTTTCATCTCTAGCCTCCTACCTTTGACAGAGGCTTGCAACTTAGCGACTGGAGACAGGATCCCTGAAGCTAACAGCCTGACCCACTGCCCTCCAAGCGTGTGTGTTGAGAAGTCCTTATCTGTTGTTCCGATTTCCTGCTTGCTTTTTCCACAGCCACTTCTTTATTATATCAATAGAGTCATACAAGAAGTTCTAATAAAACAGTATATATTAATTTCCCTTCACTGACCAGGTCTGATAAAATGATGACCTCTCAAAATTCATAACCATTCCACAACCATCACCACTGGGAAAATCACATTCCTAGGAATGCATTAAGGACTTCAAAGTTGGGCTCCCTAATTCAAAGTTAACTTCAAAGTAAGGGAAAATGTGTGTAGACCCTCTGTTGACTACTTCGAAGTAGTGCCTAACTTTGAAGTTAGTTCCTAGTGTAGATGCACCCTAGGGAGTTTAAAAGAGCCCTGCTTAGAAGTAGAAGGGTAGTCACTTGTCAGAAGTGGACTAGATCAGTGGTACAAGCTAACATACAGAGAGGGAGACAGAGAGAGTGTGTGTATATGAATCTTACCATTAGGGCCTTCCCTAACCCAGGGAATGCTAAACCTTATGGAAAACAACTGAATTAGGTCAATCTGTTTTCTAAATATTTTCTCTGAAATGCTTTGTTTCTGAATAAATTACATTTGCTTTAATGAGGATACTTGGTCACTGACTGTCACTGCCATTGCAGAATTACAGGGTCTGGATGTAAGTCAGACCGCAGAGGTAAATCATCATTAAATACTAGGGACTGCAATATAGGGTCCTGGCTGAGAATGGGAATATTGTGTGCTTCCTTCCCAAGGGACATGTGAAAGCTAGCAGCTTGTGACTGAAAAGGGTGCAATCAGAGAAACCAGAAGGGATAGGAGGGGCTGTCTGCCTGCTAACTCTCAATTGTTATTGTCATAGTTATGAAAATTACTGGTCTTTTGCACCTGAAAATCAGAGATGGAGAGAGCATCCATCTGTCATTAGCTCTTGTGGAACTACCTATAGTTATTTTTGTATATGATTCAAATCAAGCTCAAGGCTCTGTTGTACTTGGTGCTACGGAAACAAAACCAAAGAAAAGGTTGATTCCCCTGCCACCAAAGAGCTTGCAATCTAGGTAGATAAGGTGAGTACAAATAGAAAGCAAAATATGAGATGGGCAAATAGGATTAGGTACATTTTTAAAAATATTAAATTAACTTTATGCAACTGGATAAAGCTGTTCTTATTCTACTGTGCCAATCCCACCATGCAGTAGGACATTTCTGTCCCTTACAGGGATTCTTGTTATGACGGTAAGGACCAGACTGCTTCTTCAGACATTATGCTCCAGCTACTCCTCTCCATGAGAATGGGACAGATGGTGATATGAGGTCCCCTGATCTGCCAGGTTTTTCAGGGTCTGGGGACAGGGGCCTTCATATTTATGTATTGGTTGTTTTCTATATGGTATGCATATAATTTAGTAGTTTAATAACAACAGCTGTAACTTCTATCTGAAAATCTGTGTTGCTGCAACAGCCATAAATGTCTAGTTTTGGCTGGTGTCCATTATTTTATCATTTCAGTGTACTGTGTTCTTAAATTGCATTACAGTGCATCACCCACCATAATGACAACTCCCAGATAATAATTTAAAGCAGCATATAGTATATCTGCTTGCAGCAGGAGAAAGTTACTATCAGCTCAAGAAGTGACTTTACCAGCTGAAACCCATGTGGAAAAGCCACATTTTTCATACACTTGTCCAAATGCATTCATGGGATGTAAAATGTGACGTATAGTACTCACATACTGTACAGCCTTCAAATAAAAAAAAGCATTTTCCGTAACAAACTTGAGAATCGCAATAAGTTGGTGTTGAGTTCAAACTTCCATTTTAGTTCAGTTTTTCAGTAACTTCCTCAAAAATTCATTTTGGGACTGAAATTTTAGTTGAAAGACTCCTTGTTTTAACTGAAAGATTCCTTTTTTAGTTTAAGTAAAATCATTGCATCTGATCAAAGCTCATGCAGCTATAAAACCCCTAAATAGTTGGATATTAGCTTCAAGATCGGCCTGCTTTGTCAATCTTATCAAAATCTAATTTTCAAGTTACAAGCCTTTAAATCAGAAATTCCACCCATGTGTACTGAACATTTTTCCTCTGTATATTTAAGTACAATTGAAGCAGAGCAGATTACAAAGGTAACTGCATTTAAGAACACTTCAGGTGAGCAGTGCATGCAAGATAAATCTTTGTCTTAAGTGTTCAATTTAAGTAAAAGCTGAACTTCATAACATCCTTGAATTAAAAGATTTTGAAGTCTTAAAAGCAAAGGAGTGTTTTGTACAGCATCACAAATGCTTGCAGTGCCCCTAAAAAGATTAATGATAGTGGCTCATTTTCAAAGGTCAGTGAACCACTGCACACCCCCTACTTGCGTGCACACATCATCATGGCTATGTCTACATGGGAAGAATTTGTCTACAAAAGCTACCGTTGGAAGAGATGTTCCGGCAAAACTTCTGTCTACAGATTGCATCTACACATAAAAGTGGATCCATCTTTTGACTCGCTTTGTTGGCAAAAGGGCCTCCTGGAGTGTCTACGCAGCTTTTTGAATGACAGTTTATGTAGACAAAACACATTTTGCATGTAGATGTGCTGTGAGTTTCGTCAACCAAACTCCAGTTCTGATGACAAAACTTTCTAGTGTAGATGTAGCCATGTATACTCAACATATTGCATGTGTGTAAAGAGGATTTTCACAAAGTATAGATGCAGGTTCCATGCCTGGGATTGAAAGCTTGGGCCAGTATGGTATTCCCATCTTTTGAGATACCTTGTTATTATATGAAATATCTTTATTGGAAAACTAATAAATTATCTTACCTGGAAGAAACAGAACAAAAAACAGAACAAAAAAGCAGTCCTGTGGCACTCAAAGACTGACAAAATAGACTCGTCCCTTGAAAGCTCATCACCTAATAAATTATTTTGTTGATCATTAAAGTGCTACAGGACTGCTTTTTTTGTTTTGAGAGAACACAGACTAACATGGCTATCTCTCTGTTACTATTCAAAAAAACAGAAGTTGATTGACTGGAGAACAAATTTTATTGATTTTAAAAGGGGATGCAAACAAGTAATTGTCCATTAGGTATATGCATTCAGATAATGTTTGTATTTGGAAGTGCTTTGATTCAGATATCTGGATTTGGAGTTTCTATTATTCATCTATCAGGAACTATTCAGTTTTTGAAAAAAAATGAACTTTTATGCATAAGAGAATGAGGTTATCAATAGAACTACTGAGCAGAGAGAGGACAACTAAGATTTCTTTACATGCTGTTATGTTCTATTCCCCTGAGTTTGTAGCGTGAGAGAAACAATGGTAGTCCTGCATGGACAGGGACAACAACAGGAAGTGAGAGTGTGCAGAAAATGGCTGAAGAGTATCAGAAGAACAGGCAAAAAGTGAGAGAACAAGGGTTTTTTCAGGTGGGATGATCTAACACAATGGAGATGAACAAGGTATGGTGACGTGGGAGCATTTCTCAAAGGCTTTGTGGAAACTGAATTTCAACAGTGCGATTATACTGAGCTTTTTCTTTTCTGCCAACACTGGGACCAGCAAATGACTTCACTGGTCCCCAAATCATATGAGGAAACACTTGAGTAGAACTCCAGCTCCTGATTGCCTGAGAGCTTTCCTGTCACTTGGCAATCTTCCTTCAGCTCCAAACTCTCCCCCTTAACCCTGTTTTGGCACATGATCTCCTGTAACCAAGTATTTTCCAGCTGCTACACATAAACATTCATCTCACCAGATGAGGAGGGCGTTTGTTCTATTTTGCCAATTTATATATTTTTTCAGTTTATGCTGACATAACAAAAGAGTGCGGATCCAAGCTCTGGGCATGCAGCACTTTAAAATAATGTTATCTACAGTAAACAGGCAGGCTGCATCAGCTGCTCCAATATTCTGAAACGAAGCACAAATTAGAAGCTAAACTCTTTCAGCCACGTGTCCACCAGAATCCTCTCAATCTATTGAGCCTCCTAAACCCCTCAGTGAGGCAGCAAAGTCAGACTTTGCAGAATGTCCTAAAGTTTAACTGCCGGAGTGCCTCATGAACCAAGACAAATTACACAATGTACAGGACCCTAATGGAGAACATCCTGCTATCAATCCCCCCTTATTCACACCAATGAGGTTCCAGCACCAGAACCCTACCAACACACCTGTGGCAGCAACTCATGAGAAAAGATGCAGTCTTTTAGCCATGTCAGAGGCCATTTAGGGCTTTAGAGACTTAAATCAACACATTAAAATCATCCTGGACACTCACAGGTAGCTAATGCAATGCAGGTAGTTCAAAGAAAAGAAACATGACTTAACATGCTGAATTCTGCACTAGCTTTAGTTTCTGACTAGATTAGATGTAGTTGATTCACCCAGGATATGCATAATACATGTATATGCCTGTTCACATACTTCTCTACCAAACAGAATGCTATCACGTTCAAGCAGCATATAGTTCAGGGAATTTTGAGAATAATGTCTTCCGTAATTAATTTTGTTATATGTACCCCTGCATACCAAGATGAATTTTCACCACTCCAGTGTGACAGCAATGGGGGCATGAAATACTTACATCCTGTTCCATAATTTTATATTAATATTTGTTGTAAAAGAAAATTAGATATTATGTATCAGGGTAATTAAATCCAGAAAATAATTGCAGTATAAGTGCGTGGCCTGGTGCTGATTAACAATGGACACTTGAAGACTGTTAAAGCTCTTCCCCAGAGAAGTTAGATAGGCTGTGTCTACACTACAAAAATAACTTTGAAGTTGCTTACTTCGAAGCAAAGTGTCTACACACGCTCTACTTTGAAGTTAAAGTAGGGCACTACTCCATTCCCGGGAATAGAGCAAGGAATAGAGTAAAGACTTCAAAGTTGGACTCCCTACTTTGAAGTTAACTTCGAAGTTAGGAAAAATGTGTGTAGACTCTCTGCTGGCTACTTCAATGTAGTGCCTCACGTCGAAGTTAACTTTAACGTTAGTTCCTAGTGTAGATGCACCCATAATGTTACGCAGTACTGATTTTATTTTCCATCTTATATATATTTTTAAGTACTAAGCCCACCTGCCTTTTACAGTATAGGACTTTTAGCCTCTGCCAGTCTGCACAATTTTGTATCCACCATTATAAGCAGGGAGCAATTATTTGCATTAAACTGCCTCACTATAGCAGTGTCTACACATGCACGCTACTTCAAAGTAGCGGCACTAACTTCGAAATAGCGCCTGTCACGGCTACACGTGTTGGGCGCTATTTCGATGTTAACATCAATGTTAGGCGGCGAGACGTCGAAGCCACTAACCCCATGAGGGGATGGGAATAGCGGCCTACTTCGAAGTTGAACGTCGAAGGAGGGCACGTGTAGACGATCCACGTCCCACAACATCGAAATAGCCGGGTCCGCCATGGCGGCCATCAGCTGAGGGGTTGAGAGACGCTCTCTCTCCAGCCCCTGCGGGGCTCTATGGTCAATGTGTGCAGCAGCCCTTAGCCCAGGGCTTCTGGCTGCTGCTGCCGCAGCTGGGGATCCATGCCGTATGCACAGGGTCTGCAACCAGTTGTCGGCTCTGTGGATCTTGTGTTGTTTAGTGCAACTGTGTCTGGGAGGGGCCCTTTAAGGGAGCGGCTTGCTGTTGAGTCCGCCCTGTGACCCTGTCTGCAGCTGTGCCTGGCACCCTTATTTCGATGTGTGCTACTTTGGCGTGTAGACGTTCCCTCGCAGCGCCTATTTCGATGTGGTGCTGCGCAACGTCGATGTTGAACGTCGACATTGCCAGCCCTGGAGGACATGTAGACGTTATTCATCAAAATAGCCTATTTCGATGTCGCTACATCGAAATAAGCTACTTCGATGTAGGCTTCACGTGTAGACGTAGCTTATGTGATTTAGAAGTACTGTTGTGTAATTGCACAGCTAAGGGTGCAGCTATTCATACCCATAACTTTGCCATTGCATTTAATTGCAGCCATAAACTTGCACCCCCACTGTTAAAGATCATTTTTGACATTTTGGGCTTAACCATTCAAATAACATCCATAGAATAGAAAGTTGTTACACTCTAACGGTCATCTAGTATGATATAAGTGTTGTAGGGACAACTGTGGTTATATTAGTGCTTACACAATAGATTCAAATGATAATGCTCCAGTATAACTATTTCTATTTTAACAGATGACTGAAAAGTTTAATCTTTATCTTATGTGAGAGAGATCTGGTATTTGATTGACTAAAGTTTAATTTAAAAAAAGAATTTATTTACCTGATGTGGAAAGGTCAGCCTAACTCCTGGGCCCCAGACCCTCGTTCTGCCAACAGTCCCACAGGTAGCTCAGCCCTGCGTGCGCTAGCTGCCGTTTGACCCCCTGTCCCTGAATTGAAGGTGCTGGGGTAGGGACGGGAAGGGAAGTCCAAACACTCACTGTGGGAACTTTTCACGTCCCCCACTGTCTCTAGCAATGCTGGTGTGCTTTTCTGCTTTCTTTTTCTGTTGTCACCTCACCTCCAATTTCCACCCTCATCTGTGTCTTCCAGGAAGGGAGACCGTTTAAACAGTCCTGTGAGCTCAGCTGGCCCTAATTGATATGCAGCAGCCCCTTCGCAGCTGCTTCCTCAGGTTAGCCACTCCTTTCTGCTCTGAAGTATCTCTCTGCTAATTATCCAGGCTGTCTCTGCTTATTTAGTGTTCCCTCTCTCCCCTTCTAAGCCATCCTTCTGGCCTAACTCTCTCAAATTGCCAAAAGGCAAACTGCTGATCATCCAGAAGTTTAATTCACCATGCACAGATTTCAGTTGATTATCAGTCTGAATACACTCCTTCAATCAGTCATACACATATATATTTGGAGATATATGTATCTCATAGAGCTGGAAGAGACCTTGAGACGTCATCAAATCCACTCCCCTGCCTTCACAGCAGGACCTATCACCATACCTGACATACATTTTTTAAAAATAAATTTGCCCCAAATGGATTGAGCTCACAAGTCTAGGTTTAGCAGGCCAATGGTCTAAGTTCTGAGCTATCCCTTACAATGTTAATGCAATGTCTCTTGGGGGAGGCCCACTGTAGTATAACAGAGAGGAGCTTCCAGCTGAGAAGGACCCTGACAATGGACAGCTAGAAAAACAGCCAGAGTCCTGCCCAGCTCTGCCAGACTTCAGTTCTTACCCTACATCAGCTGACCCTGAGCCTAATCCCAAGGGAACTTTGGCACTTGTCTTAGAATTTATTACTGTTATTGGCAGATGTGAGTGAGGAGCTCTGTCTGCCTCTGATCAGTTCCTCTTGTGCAGCATAACAAAGGCACAGTCACCCACCAGTCCATGACACATTTAAAGTCTAAACATATCCATTTGCTCAAATTTCAGCAGTTTTTCAAGACAGATAAAAGAAATGTGGTTAGTTTTCACAGTTTATGAGATGTGTAATTGTTCATTGCCTGCCTGGTCAAGGTGCCAGTGAATCTGCTCCCTGCTGAGGTATAAATACCCATCCCCTCCACCATACTGTGTTAGCTACAGTCATTGTGGAACCTTAACTATTTTTTCTGTGTACTCTTTTGTCCTGCAAATTGCTAAGCAAGCATTTGATTGCTATATTACAGCTACTCACATAATAGTTCAAATGTTCCTTCTTTCTGTCCAAGAAGCCTGTGTATGGTTTCTTTAGCTAGGGGTATAAGCCAGGTCTTCCGGAATAACCAGACCAACTTCATCATTAATGTTCACAGTGCTCCTGGAGGCAATCTGTCCTTTTCCACTAATATGCATACTGAAGTCCAACAGATGATAGCCTCGTGGACCCTCCCAGACCACCCTGCAATTATGTCTGAAAACTCCCAGCTGTGGCTCACCAGACTTTGGAACACCATAGAGAAATAATTCTGTAATAAATTCTACACTGTAATTACAGAGGTAAATGGTAGGCACATGAGATCCATTAATTGCCCAATACAGTTTGGGAACTCTACGGCTGCATCTACATTGTCCCCCGTCCTTTGGGAGGTGGCATGTTAGTGAGGCTGTTCAGAAGATGCTAATGGGGCACTGAGATGAATATGCAGTGCCTTATTGGCATAATGGTGGCTGCGCACAATTTGAAAGTGCTGCTTTCGGAACACACGCCACCTGTGTAGACAGGGCCTTTTGAAAGCCCCCCCCACAACTTTGAAAGCCCCTTCTACACCAGCAGTGTGTGTTCCAAAAGCAGCACTTTCGAATCACGCATGGCCACCATTATACTAATGAGGTGCTGCATATTCATGTCTGCAGCTCATTAGCATTTTTCAAACTGCCTCATTAACATGCCCCCTCCAAAAGGAGCGGGCATATGTAGAGCCAGCTTATGTGTGCAAAGTTATTAATAATCTAATGAGCATCAACCAGGTTCACGGTCTGGTTAGATTTCCCTTTATTAATTGCATAGCAGACCTGCATAATAATAACCCCCAACAGCTGATCTCTCCTTTGCAAGTCAGTTGGCTAGAAAATGGTAACATTCTGGGGGGTGGTCAGTTTCTAGCAGCAATAGTGAATTGTTTCTCTACACATGTGGGCACTAAACATTGGTGCTGAAGCTCCAAAATCAGTTCTGCATAGTTTTCAAAAGAGGTTGCCTTCCCCATCCTGAAATGCTTTCCCCAGTGCTGGTCAGCAGAACAATCCTGCTGCATCATCCATGTTGGATTCCCAGACCCAGAAACAGTGCTGAATGATGTGTAGGTGGCCCAGGAACTTGTCCTCTTGTTCCAAAAATTCAGCAGTCTGCTCCTGCATCAGTCCGCACGCTGGTGCGATAGGCAAAATCCAATGCCAAATTCATCTAGCTCTAAGATAGCCCAAGCAGACATTAACCACAGCAGCATGGTATTGGTGAGTCCATGCCACTCAACAGCAATTCAAAAATAGTGTGAACCAACCCACAAAGAAAGTGTAGTGTTTGTGTGGGGCAGGGGGTAGAATGACAATGCAAACACAGAGGAGGAGGGCAGGGTTGTTAGTATGAACTGCCTGTCTTCCCACAATTCCAAGTGAAAACAACTGCAGAATGTTCAACAGTCTAGCAAAGGACCATGGGACAACCCTCAAAGAATGCTACACCATCAGCAGACAGCAAAGTGCTTATGTGTTGACAAGCTACATACTAAAAACGGAACACGCATTGTGTGAATGCTATTGGTATAACTCGTTCTGAGAGTTAACTGACGTACATCAAAAAGCTTTCAATTAACTCCCCAATGGAGAACTCTTAAGTTTTTAATCATAACATTTATAAAGCTTTTTTTAAAATGTATGCAATATTCAGGATGTGAGTATACTCAATAACATATTGTCTCTATATAAATCCAGAATATGGCCACATCTCAAAAAAGATATATTAGAATTGGAAAAGGTACTAAAAGGGAGACAAAAATGATTACGGATATGGACTGGCTTCTTAATGAGGTAAAATTACCAAGCCTTGGATTTTTCAGCTTGAAAAGGGATAATATAGAGTAGATTTGAGAGAGATGTATACATTTATGACTAGGGTGCGGAAATGTTATTTACTCCTTCTCGGCTATGTCTACACTAGCCAAAAACTTCGAAATGGCCATGCAAATAGCCATTTTGAAGTTTACTAATGAAGCGCTGAAATACACATTCAGGGCTTCATTAGCATGTGGGCAGCCGCAGCACTTTGAAATTGACATGGCTCACCATCGCGTGGCTCGTCCAGATGGGGCTCCTTTTTGAAAGGACCCCACCTACTTCGAAGTCCTTTTATTCCTATGAGCAGATGGGAATAAGGGGACTTCAAAGCAGGCGGGGTCCTTTTGAAAAGGAGCCCCGTCTGGATGAGCCACGCAGCAGCGAGCCACAGCAATTTTGAAGTGCCACAGCCACCCACATGCTAATGAAGCGCTGAATATGTATTTCATCGCTTCATTAGTAAACTTCGAAATGGCCATTTGCATGGCCATTTCGAAGTTTTTGGCTAGTGTAGACACGGCCCTCATAACACAAGGATTAGCGGTCACCAAATGAAATTAATGGGCAGCAAGTTTAAAACAAACAAAAGGAAATATTTCTTCACCCAACACATAGTCAACCTGTGGAACTCCTTGACAGAGGATGGTATGAAGGCCAAGACTATAACAGGTCTCAAACAAGAACTAGATAAGTTCAGAGAGGATAGGTCCATTAATAGCCATCACATGGTTTGCAGATTATAAAAATCACTCTAACAATTCCTATTTTTCAAAATAATAAAAGGACAATGTATTTGGTATAAAACTGGTGCTGTATAAAGTTAAGCAGAAGGAGGACTACTTCTAAGGACCTTTTTTTAAAACAGTGTGTTTGAATCATTGTCAAGAAATAGTAAATCTACAGAGAGGTGTACCACTAGATGTCACTCTCTAACTACAAAGAAGTACCCACATCCCTTGTCTTTTTCAGATATGATTTACACTCAGTTGCATAACAGGTTGATTTGTAGCCCTCATTCAGAGCTTACATAAGTCTATTGATCTGTAATTTATATGAAAAACAAAGTGGCATTTGCTTATGGTGGCAGCACTGTTCTTACATTTGAAGAGGCTACTATATAGTGAAATATAGTCATGAGCATGTACGCTTTGTATAATCAAGGATTCCCTAAGTCTATGGTACCATATTCCAGTTGTGTTCTTGTGAGCCCTTTGCCAGGAGAAAAAGCATGGTCTAGTAGAGAGCATACTGAACTGTGTGTGAGAAGACCTGGTTTTATTCCGAGCTCTCACCATGACTTTTCGTGTGACCCTGCACAAATCACTTCAGCTTGTTGTTGACCTGTTTCAATGTCTATCACTTGCTTGTTTAGGCTGTTAGTTCTTCAGGGCAGGGACTGTGGCATATGAGGTATGCTTGTTGGTGTACAACCGTAGTACAAAAAGACAAACATATGGTACAAAGGATCTGTAAAACAGCCCTCTCTAACCAGCTGAAAATTGCCCTGGTGTTGGACAGCTATCAGTTTTGGTTTCATCAGTTTATTCATACATACAAATGGGTGGGAAAAATATCCCCAAAGTTACTTAAGTAAAAGTGCAACTGCAGTTGCGGCGAGGGGGGGATGTACTTAAGTACAAGTCATTGGTGTCCTTCTGGAAAACTACTTGGGTAAAAGTACACATAAGCAGGCACACAAACAAACACCACATCTTTATTGTAGTCAAGTATCCAGAAGTGAAAGCAGCTGGACTTTTACTCCAGTAACTTATTGGGTTATTTACCACTTATTTCCCACCTCTACATACAAGCACAACAGAAGATTTATTTTGAAAGCACTGGAAAACAAATCCCCAAACCCTTTCTGTCCTTCTTTAAACAAAGTAGATGAAATACATGGGCCAACTCATCCCTGGTCTTATTCCACTGAAGTCAGCAAAGAAGTCACGAACTTGTTATGTTAACCAAAAGCATTTATTTCATTTGCATGGAAGACACACTGCGAGTGTAGGACAGAATTATAAGGGTATGTCAACTTGTATTTCACACTAATTTGTGTGAGAAAGCACTGAATGGAGCTTCCCTCAAGGATGGCATCTCAGACCACCATCTCAGACCAACTCAGACCACTGCAACGAATTATTAAAGACCTATGACCTACCCTTAATCAGGATGTTACACTCCAGAAGGCCCTGGGTGACATGCCTATTCTCTCCTACAGACAACCTCCCAACCCCATGAGGATCCTCACTAACAGCCACAATCTATACCCCAGGAACACCAGTCCTGGAACCTTTCCCTGCAACAAAGCCCGCTGCCAGCTTTGTCCACATATCTTCTCTGGAAATACCATCACTGGACCTAACCAGGTTACTCACAGAATCACGGGCACCTTCTCATGCTCCTCTAGTAACATCATATATGCCATCATGTGCCAACAATGCTCAGATGCTTTGTATATTGGACAGACTTCTAACTCCCTTAGACAAAGGGTCAATGGGCACAAAACAGACATCAAAACACTCCAGATCCACAAACCAGTTAGTCAACATTTTAATGGAATGGGGCATTCTATTAATGACCTAAAGGTATGTGTGTTACTGAAGAAGAATTATCGCACCGTTCTGGAAAGGGAAGCAGCTGAGCTGACTTTTATATTCAAATTTGGCGCATTAACGCATGGTTTAAATCGTGATGGGAACTTTCTGAGTCACTATAAGGGCTCGTCTGCATACTTGGCTCAGTCTAATTCTTGACCTTCCCCCCCACCCCTCCACTCTCTGATTTGCTCACCTTGATTATCTTTTTCTGATTTGTCCTCCTTGCTTACTGTTTTTGGTTCTCTGTGCCTTAAATATTGAGTCTGTTCTGGTCTGGCTATGGTCTGAAGAAGTGGGTCTGTCCCACAAAAGCTCACCTAATAAACTATTTTGCTAGTCTTTAAAGTGCTACTAGACTGCTTTTTGTTTTGATAGTGTATAGACTAGCACGGCGTCCTCTCTGTTACTATACAGTAGGATTAGTTACAGTTTTGGACATGGTAATGTCATTAGTACACATGTAGGCTACATTTGCACAACAGCCTAAACTTGAAATAAGCTATGCAGTTTGTGCTATGCAAGTTGCATAGATTATTTTGAGTGCAGTTCGAAAGAAGCTATTTTGGCATTTGGCACTGTCTAAACAGTGCCAAATGTCGAAACAAAGCACTGTTTCAAAACATCCCTTCCTCCTCCTGCAATGGGGACTACTGAGATACTGAAATACTGCACCTGTTATTTCAGAAAAATGTTTTCAAATAATGGACATGTGTCAAAGACACTGAGTATCTATTTTACGATACCAAGGTATCCTGAAATAGTTCCTGTTGTGTAGACGCAGCCACAGAGTTTTGTGATCTCAGAAAAAAGGAAATCAGTTATTAACATGTAATAGAATGAATAATGGCCTTACAGTGGACCTAAGAAATACTGGCTATTTTTAAGGAGAGATCAGAGCTTGGGAGACAACTGTTGCTGTTATACTCATCCACTAAATAAGAAAAACAGCCCAAAATTCATTCAGTGACTGTTGCTATATAGACTAGGGCAAAAGCCCTGAAGGTTTTTTGTTTTGTTTTGTTTTGTTTTTGTTTTGTTTTGTTTTAAACCAAGTGCTCCACCATACTTGGTTATTTTAATATGACAGCTAGTAAATGAAGTGTATCTTCATTTCCTGAAGGGGGTCAAAAGGGAAGAAGTCATATGATTTGCAGAAAAAGTAACTGACAGGAGTGATATGCTGTATAATCTGCTTTCCAGAAACACACATGTAATACAAAGCAAGAAAATTCTCTGTAATTGAAAATTATTATGTATCATAATTCTAGATACACTCTGAAGTAGAGAGGCTAGAGGGCTAGATTGCAGATTAGCGTAAATCAATTTACTTCAAAATGTACCTGGAAAGGATTTTTTTTAGTCTAACCTACTTCTTATGTCCACATATTTGTTAAAGTTATGCACAGTTGGTGAGTTTTTTCTTTTCTTCCCTGTTGTTGCCTCTTTATTTATGAAAGATTGTAAAAATAAGAGGGAAAAGCAAAGAGGAGCAGGAAGAATGCAAAGAGTAAAAATCCTGTTTTAAGTAAACATGGTATTCTATAGAAATATGCTTTGTGGAGCAAATGCACAGATTATCATAGATATCAAATTCATAGTGGTTCACTGTAAAGTAAAACAATAGAGGTTAGGACAAAAGTTCAAGAATGAAACAGCAGCACAGTATTTTTACTATTCTGTTCAAGTAACTTTAGTTAAAGTCTACTCACAATTTCCAAGCCCTTTCTCCATATCCTGTAGCTCATCAAATTCCAGGCAAGATCTTGAATGTGAATGAACTGTACAGAATTTGTAGGTCATAAGAATTTTTTTTTAAATCTCATTTATTATCCCATTAAATTAACTTTTTGTAATGGTCAGAAGCATGTCCTGGAGGACGTCAGGCCCAAACTAGTAAATTTTATAAATTGTACCATGATTTGGGAGCACTAAATCAAGTTTGGACATATTATGCAGGTAATATGCAAGAGATGAGTCCCAGAGGGGTAGCTGTGTTAGTCTGCAGTTTTACAAATAATAAGCAGTCCTGCAGCACCTTAGAGACTGACAAATGTATGCTATTACTAATAACATTTTTAGTCTCTTAGGTGCTACAGAATTGCTTGCTATTTATGCAAGAGGTCAGGTCATTATTCAGATCTTAGAATACAATTCTAAGTTCCCAACCAATTCCCCTGCCTCTCACTCTCTGTATTACAATCCCTGCTCCTAGTAGGACTCACATGACCCCTGCACTGCAACAGTTTCATCATTCCTACCTGAGGTTGTTTCCTTGGAGGAAGTATAATAGTCTAGTGACCTCACTGGGAAGCTTTCAGGGATGACCTTACTCCTCTTTGCTTTATTTATGGTTTGAGACTTCCACCTTCCTACTCCGGTGTTGTGGTCCTAATCCACCTTCTCAAGTCCATACTTTTATGACAATAACCTTACTCCTACCCAGCCCCATGGGCAACTTTCCTCCCCCCAGAGGTACAACTTTGTCTTCTCTTCCCATGGATTTGTGTATTGTTCTGCCATTCAGGCCTGTACTCCCACCGCATTCATGTTTCTGTGCTGTCCGACACTCACCTGCCCAGTTGGCCTCTTCTCAGCTGCACCTTTCCATGTTTTGTTTTGGTTTTTTTTTCCCCAGAAGGGCTTATGGCTCTTTTGGGTAGATTAGAAAGTTGTTCTCACAAGACTTTTTGGAGAGCAGAGGGATGTGAATGTGTGGTTGCCTGGGCCTCGGCTGTGCCCCATTTTCAGTATATTGAGCCACCTCTCACAGAGTGTGGTAGATGCTACACCCTTCAGCAGACACTGGCAGTTCTTAAGACCGAGAAGCCATTGCTTTATTGACTAGAAAACATAGTAGGCTTTCTTACATTCTACTAGGCCCGAGAGGGTTTTAGAACTGACACTGTCTTCATCAGGGAATGGGAATCTGCTGCACACTGCTACAGAGTATGCATCATGTGCAAACGGACAGGACTGGCCCAGAACAAGTCACCACTATAGTTGTAGATATAACCTGGATTCTACACAAATTTGATTTAGATCTGAGTCCCAAATTCAGAAGGCAGGGTAAGAGTTAAAGGTACATGGATTTGTGGTACTGGTGCAGACACACTTCTTTACTTAGTAACAAAGAGGAAGCCGTGCTAGTCTATACACTATCAAAACAAAAAGCAGTCAAGTAGCACTTTAAAGACTAGCAAAATGGTTTATTAGGTGAGCTTTCGTGGGACAGACCCACTTCTTCAGACCATAGCCAGACCAGAACAGACTCAATATTTAAGGCACAGAGAACCATCTGATTTGTCCTCCTTTCTTACTGTTTTTGGTTCTCTGTGCCTTAAATATTGAGTCTGTTCTGGTCTGGCTATGGTCTGAAGAAGTGGGTCTGTCCCACGAAAGCTCACCTAATAAACCATTTTGCTAGTCTTTAAAGTGCTACTTGACTGCTTTTTGTTTTGATAGTTTCTTTACTTAGGTTTGCTAATATTTTTAAGCCACTTCTTTTTACTGATTTGGTCTTAACTCCCTTTGTATTCATTAGCTATAGCTGCAATAAGCTTTCAGCAACAATCATTCTTATTAAAAGAATTTCTCAATGGAAAATGTGTCTTCTGAAAAAAAGAGAAGTTAAAATTTCCCACAGGAAAGTTCAGTGTTGCTAAAAATTATGATTTTCCATCAGGACAAATGAAACAAAGTGTATTGTTACAGGTTTGAGTCAAACCCAACCAAAATATATCAGACTGAACAACAGTTTGTCAAACCAAATCAAACTGTTTCATTCTGGGTCTGTTCAGCATTAAAACTTTGTTTGCTTGAGCTGCTGCAGTGCCTTAGGGCCTCAGCGTAGTTCAGTTGCTTTATGCCCATTTTTCTCTACTGGGCTAGCTCTCTGCTTGGATGACATATCCTGTGATGCATTGCAGGCTGTCTGGTTGAATGGCTTCAGTATATCAGGGGAGACTTGATGTAGTCAAACTCTGAAGCCTGGCCAATAGAAGAAAATGAAGGCATGTGTACCCAACTACAATTCCCACACTGCACCAGGGTAGCTCAGAGGGACACAAACTAATGATGAAATAACTTGAGATCAAACATTTTGATGATTACAAATAACAGTCCATCCCATTAAAAGCTAAAATATCAAAGTTATTCATTACAACTTGGGATGAAACCAAATTTCAAAATATCAGAATTTGCTTTAGGATAGACATTCTAATTTGACCAGTTGTGTACATAAACTTTTTCTTGTTCCTTTTACAATTTTTGCTGATAGTACTTCCTGTGGTGTTTCGGTCTTTCTGAATTTGTTCCTACTCAATGTTACTGTCCCCTCCTTTATGCCAAGCAATTTTTATTTGTTTCTGTTGTGATATTGCAGTTGATGTGTTGTGGGGATTGGCAGTGTAGTCTACGTACACACGTGGAGATTTTCGATTGCCTTATACTTACTTCTCCAGTAAAACTCAACTACACACTCACTTTCCCCAGAAATATGTAGAACTTTCATCTGGGCATTGCAAAGGGATTTAAGAATTACACACATTCCTTTGCAAATCCTGTCCTTCCTCAGTTTTCATTTAGGCCTTGTCTGCATTCAGTACTTTTTAAATAAAAAAATCTTTCCCATTGTTCTGACACAGCGCATCTCTGTTGTTGGCAGCAATGTTGGAAGCTGTAGTGCAGGCATGATGTGGACACTTTACACCACTGAAAATTTCTCATTGCAAGTCCAGTTGACCATCTCAAAGACCTCAGCACTCATCAGTGCCTTGTCGACATTTGGGCTCTCAACATTGTTGCCAAGGATTGAGATGCACCGCTTTGAGTAATGGTAGGAATTCATGTAACATAGGTAGGATTTTTATATAATTTCCTTGCACAGAAAGTATCAGTTGTCCACGAGACACCACTTAATTCATACCCTCCCTATCCCAGCGTGCCTGTGGAGCTGTCTAGTCACATTTACCAGGCTGATATTCTGCCTCTCTCCCTCAGTCTGACTGCTCACTATCTTTCCTCCAGGTTGGACCAGAAGATGTCTGGCATAAGTGAGCTGCATAGTATGGAAGAGCTGCATACCAAACAACATTCTCCCTCCCATCATCGCTGCCTGCAATGGAAACTTGCTTCTTCTACTACATCCAGTGTCCTCAGCATCCAGGGAAAGTGGCAGCTGTAAGCTGAGGGAGCAGGGTTTGCTGAAGACCCCAGGCTATGTAACATTCAAGTCAATAGCTCTTAAGCTTTTGCTTAAAGTTAGACACTTACATGCTTTGCCAAATAGGGATGGTTGGATGTATCAAGGCTCTGGTTCCTGTAAACAGTTACACCTGAGAGGTCCAGTTTCTATCTCCCAAAGAGCTGCTGAATTCTCTTCACAGGATCCTGGTGTAAAATATGGAACCACTTTTCCCCCCTGGAATTATGTTGTCCTGCATGTGCTTCCAAAAATAATTCTGCAGAGAAAACAATGTATAAGACCATCAGTGGATATCTGTTAATAAGCTCCTAAAATTTAAATTGATGGGGACTGTTAAAAAGTCTTTGGTCTTATTAACCCATAAACTAACATATAACAATAAAGTCTGTTCCTAAATTTATATATGCATTTACACTTACAAAACATCTGTCCATTTTGCTAAGAGAAAGGTCTGACCTAAAGGAATTTTTGAGGGACAGAGGGGGGCAGCTAAACATTGAGAGCATTTTTGGAAATTGTGTTCCTGTTGCCAAACCACCCATACATCAAAATATATATACAGTATTTAAATGAAATCACACACATCTCTCTTTTCCCCTCTTCAGCTGTCTTTGCTATTCTCCACATCTCTATATATACATGTTTCTCTCACTTTGAATGGATGTGTTTTGCCCCCTACACAGCTTTTCAAAAATGCCATATTGCCAACCTCATGCATTTGGAATTCATAAGTCATCCCCTTTCCAAAAATAATGTGATCGGCTTAAAAATCATGATGGACTAGAAGATACATTTTGGGTCATTTAACTTACCTTCTGAATTTTGAGTCTTCAAAGAACTAATTTTTGAATATTTCTCTTTAATTATGAGAGCTAGTACGATATTTTTCTTGAAAGCTGAAAGTCTCATGTGATCACATGATTCCAGGAGCTGGAGTTTTAAGAAAAACAACAAACCTAATGAGACTAATAATAGCATTAACTCTTGTGATTTTTTTATTTTTCCTCTAAACTCTTCTTCCTATCAGATGTTGCCATTTTCCAATTTGGTTGGTCTCTCCTACACCCTTTTTCAGTTTCACTCCTACACATGCCTGGCTGGCAGAAATATGGGAAAGAGTGTACAAAAGAATGGGCAGAGTGGAACTGTTTATAGATTTCAGATGCCATTTATTGTCATTTAGGAAAATAAAAATGTACTGCTTCAAATTACGGGAGAGCTGTCAACTGTCAAAAACCAAAATGACCTGGGACTTCTGCACACACAAAAAGCTGCAAGTTAGGTTTAATTTAATGTATTTTTTAGTTTCCAAGGGAATGGAACATATACTGATTAAAAGCACATGTTACTAAATTGATGTCCTGGAAAAATCCCAAGTGGTTTACTGTCACGCAGTCTAATTTAATTTGCACTAATAGTAGAGACTGCCAAAAACATTGTTGGTAGTGTGAGGTTTGGTGACTGTGCTACTGCAGGCAGTAGAGTGGAATTTTAGCAAAAATTTAACATTACATTGATTGTTTATAACTGCAACCTATGAAATCTAACCATCTTAGGCTCTGAGCCTCACTAAAGTGGTACAGCGGATGCACAAATAGATATAGATAGTCTGGTATTGAACCCATTGCTCTTCGTTACACTTACAGTGTGAAATAGCATGGAACTGATAATACCACGAAACCTCAAAGTGTCCACTATATGCCACCAGTGAACTTCTTTTTCAATCACATTCAAGCAACTTTGTCAGTAGGCCAATGAAAGGAGAGGTGTCAATAAGAATTTATAAACGAATGAAAGAACATAACTGCCTCGACGCTGTGTGTAATAGACTAAATTCTGTGGTGGTACAAGTAGTACTGTAAACTACATTTGGGGCAAACTGGTGAGAAAGTCTCTCTTGTGTGTATGAAAAAATTGCACAGATTTAATTAAATCCTTTGTAAGCTTTTTTTGTTAAATTGGTACAACCCCAAAACGCTTAAAACTATTTAGTGTCATTTGATGGCTTATTGATGCTAACTAAACAGATTTAAGTGAGTTTAAAAAATCTACAACAGGGGTTTGCACCCATATAGATAGACCAATGTAAGTCTAAATGGATCCAACTTTTCTAATACAAATAAGACCTAAGATACAGCTATTTGGACTTCTCTGTATAAAAGGCATTAATTCCACGCAGCCGCTAATGGCTCAGAAGTATACCTGGAAAAGGGGACATAGCTAGCTTAAAAATAAGGGAAACTGTTGGTAAGAGGGTTGTAAAAGAATCATAGAAGTAAAGGACCTTAAGAAATCATCTAGTCTTGCACTCATGGCTGGACTAAGCATCTTCTAGGCATCCCAGATAGCTTTCAACACTGCTTTTGAAAATCTTTAATGATGGTGATTCCACAGACTGCCTGGGGAATTTATTTCAGTGCACAACCACTTTGACAGTTAGGAAATTTTTCCCAATGTCAAACCTAAACCACTTTTTCTGCAATTTAAGCCTATTGCTTCTTGTCCTGTCCTCAGAAGTAAAGGCGAATAATTTTTCTCTTTCCTCCTTGTAACAACCTTTTAGGTATTTGAAAACTGTTTTGTTGCTTCTCAATTTTCTCTTCCCCAGACAAACAAACTTACATGAGTTTAAATGTATTAAAATTCATTACAGGTGTCCAAGATTTTAACATGTTGCAATATCAAAAAAGAGTGGTATTCACAGGGAAGATAGTGAGCTGATTTGACTGTAATTCAATAATATGGCCTACAGGGCCAGTCTAATGGCTCAATGCACTAGCTAAGTGTTGTGTTTGATGTCAGCGGTCAATATTTCTATCTCAGGTCAACTATTTTGGTAAATTAGTCAATTTCCCACAGACTGTTGCTGGCATGACATCTGGGTAGTGGAAGAACAGTGACAAGAAGAAATAACATATGCTATGAACGTAAGTCGATCTGAATGACAAAAATTGAGGTAGGGTAATTTTTCAGTCACAGAAGACCTTTTGACGGGGACTATGTTAGACAGTATCCTGATTCATCTTCATTTCTCTTTGGCCTTAAGTATTTCATTGTTGTTGAATAAGAGGTGTTAGTAGTCATTATGATATTTTCTACTATGGCAAAGTCTCAAGGTTGTCCAAATGGCTTGCCAAAGTGATTATTACTTTCACACCCCAAAGCTAACCATTCGAAAACAAGAGGAGGCAATGAAATATAGATTTGTCTGGATATGACATTAGTTGCTGCATATAAATCATGTGTTCTGATCTACTAGCGTTTAGGGCCTTTTCTGAGCCTAATTGTGGTTTAAAAAATTATCAGTATGGTAAACGAGAGAAACCTTAGAACAATCTTCACTAGCCTGAAAATGTCTGTGAGAAACAAAGTTGCCCACAAGAATAGGTCCCTTCAAGACAAAAGTTTAAATTAAAAACCGAAGACACAGAAAAAAATTGCATCTCTGTGTGACTCCGCTCCTAGTTTAGTAAATATTTTTGAGAGATTGTTTGCTTGATGAAGAAATACTCCTACATGGTAAGAGGTAGGACCACCACATTCAGTATGCAGCTTCCTGTTATCATGTCAAACAATGGGAAGATTTGGTTGTGCTAGGAAAATAGGATGCGCTTGCAATGGGATTGCCTCTCATAAAACCAAACAGAAAAGAGAAAGAATTACCTAGGCCTGAAGACAGGAGGGAGCAAAGGAGGCAGGTGCTCCAGGACCAGTCTATTATAAGGAGCTCAGGGTTTTGGCCACCATCACTGCTGCTGCTATATGCCGTGAAGCTGCTGCAGTAGAATATTTAATAATCCTTGATACTAACATATTTAGGTTGAGATTACGTCATGATCTGCCCTAAATAAAAGGGTGGTGTGTGGCTGCATTGCTGCCTGAACAGATTGGGACAGCATTTGTCACTCAGTTGAAATTTCTTTAGAAGTAATAAAAAAAATCAACAGCACAGCATGTGAGTGAATATACATGACAAATGGTGCTGATAAATGTGTCATAATGATGTTAATTTGTTTCTGTTTTTCTCATATCATAACAAATGAGAGACAGAAGACCTGTGATCTAATATTAAAAATCATAGTAATTCACTGGATGGTAGGGCTTCTGAGTTTTATAGCCAACTTTGTCGGTGCTTTATTGTGTGGCCTTGGGTGTATCACTTATTCTATTTGCACCTGAGTTTGTCCATATATAAGACAGGTATGACTCCATCCAAGTATTTTATACACAGGTGTGAAGAAAGTTGGTAGACAGGTCAATGAAGATCAGGCTGGCTTTCAAGGTGAGATATCTTGGACTGACCAAGTAGCAACTCTCAGCGTGATCATAGAACAGTTGCTTGAGCAGAACTGCCCCCTGTACATAACCTTCATAGACATAGTCCAGCAACAACACCATTATACTGGGAGGGGTTGACCTGGAAGATGTGAAACAGTTCACCTACTTGGGGTGTATTATGGGCAGAGGCGGCATTAACAAACAATACTGTGAAAATAAAACTGTGGATCTGCAACACAAACGCAAAGAGTGTGCTCTTGTCGGGATGCAAGACCTGGCATACTAAAAAATCTTCAAGTCAGAAGCTATAGATATTCATAAACAGATGCCTGAGGTACATCCTTCACATCAAATGGGAAAACGTTGTCACAAATGAGGAGCTTTGGAACCGAGCAGGACAAGAACCACTTGATGTTCAAATCAAGAGAAGAAAGTGGGGATGACTAGGCCACACTCTCAGAAAATCATCATCCAGCTTAGTTCATGTAGCGCTCAAATGGAACCCACAAGGAAAACACAAAAGAGGAAGACCTTGGACAACATGGAGATCAACTGAGATTGAAGGACAACAACTGGGATACTCCTGGAGTCAGCTAGAAGTTTTGTCCCAAAGAAAGAATGAAATGAAGGAGACTTATAGGTGACCTATGCACCACTTGGAGCACAAGGGTTTAAACAGTAAGTGGTAGTGGTAGAAGAAAGTTTCTGTTAATGTTGGCAGAGTGTTTACAAAAATGATGCTGTTAGCAGCGCACAATATCAAATCATTAAATCCATCCCTCAGCTAAAGAAGGATTGTTCACTAACATACAAAATCATCAAAATCTTTTTAGTGAAGTACTTAAAGGCCCAAAGCCTCTTTCTGCTAGGCACTGTATAAACATAATTGCAACCAGAAAAATTTGTCATAATTGGTGGCATGGGCATCCTGACTCTATTATGAGACCCCACTTTTAGTGACTTACAATTTTCATAAACATTAGCCACTGAGGGGGATGAAATTTTCCACATTGGGTGCTTCCCTCAGGCTAATTGCTTGGGAAGGTTTCAGCCCAAGAAGTTCATCCATTTGAGAATGAGATTAAGGTTAAATACATTATTTTACCTATGCTAAGAACATTCTTACAAGCATGTTAAAAGCACTCCTACTCAGTACTTCGTCCCATGGGCTTGAAATTTGGCAGTAAGATCATCCTTGTGTCAGGGGTGTACTTTTTGCTATCCCTATGAAAAATCAGGCAACTTTGGCCAAGTTTTGAGACTGTAGTTCATACATAGAAGCTCAGTAAATGTTTGTTTGAGCCTTTGGAGACTTTAGCTTCCATACATTAGCTGGGTCTACACTACAGAGTTCTGTCAACAGAAGAGGCCTTCTGTCAACAAAACTAGGGAGTATCCACACTATAAATGCGTTCTGTCAAGAATCTGTTGACAGAACGCAGCAGTTTTCCCAGCAAAGTTCTGTCTTGACCGTATGAGGCATAGAGCCTCTGTCAAAGATTCTGTCAACAAAAAAATAGTGTAGACACTCCAAGGCGCTCTCTGTTGACAGAGAGGAATTCTATTTCACTGGGCTGCCCTGTTTGCAGAGCTTCCAGTTGGCTGTTCTTTTGACAGAGGGCTGGGCAGTCTGGCCACTCTCTGTTCATAGAGGGCGTTGACAGGAGGAGGCTGTAATAGGTGTGGATACGTTCTGTAGATAGAGGTTCTGTCGGGAAATATCTGTTGACAGAGACTTCTGTTGACAGAACTCTCTAGTGTAGACAAAGCTTATCTGTAGCATGTGTGTTCCAGCCCAAGATTTCACAGGTGAATGGGACTTTCCTTGCAATTACTGTTCCTAGCTGCTGCAGGCCATGATGTGAAACTGACAGCAAAACTGACAGCAGGGAGATGCTTTCTCCCTTTTTGCCCCAGTGCTTTGTTTTACTGACAGAGCTCTCCCCTCCAGCAGCCCAGACTTCAGCCATGGTGTAGGAGGCAATATAAGCACAGCAGGGTGAGTGGGCATGAGCCAGGGAGATAGTGTGGATAAGCAGAGAGGGAGATAAGGGCAGGACCAATGATATTGATGGGTGGATAGGCCCAGATCGGGAAGAGAAGGAGGTGACTAAGAGAGATACAGGTGCTGTGGAGTCTAGGACTTTTAGGCACATTTTCCTCCACAACCTGTGTGTCTGTGTTCCTTTGTTTTCAGCAAATAACTTCAAAGCACATGTCTCACCCCATACCAGAGATAACATCTTACTATTGCCACTATCTCTTCGCTCAAGTCATTGAGGTCTGCCCCATCAATCTGAAAGTTTGAACCCTGGTGATGATCCAAATGGAGATTACTATAGTATCACAAAAGAAAGACAAATATTTAAATTGCAAAATTTAATTCCAAATTCCTACCTTAAAAGAACACTAAGATTCTCCAAGTCAAGTGCTCAGAACATAGGAAAAGCCAGGGTTAAGGCTCCTGTGTAAATCATTCTGCTTCCTTGTTCACATTCACTATGATACAGTCTTCACACAATCACAAATTGTTTTTCCACCAGACCAATTGTTTAACCTTTATTGAGTTTTTGTGGGCATCATGGCAGTTATTATATATCATTCATCGTGATGTAATTTACAAATCAGAGCAAAGCTGGCCATCAGGATTGTAACAGAAAAAGAAAAAATAAATAATGTGGTACTTTTATGCTCCAACTGATTGCAGCAAATGAAATATCTCAGCAGCCGGCATACACATAAATGGACTTCTACATGTAAAAATAGACAATGTGTAACCTGAAGGAGAAATGAACATTAAAAAACCCTGACATTTAAGGCCTTTTCCTAACCACACTGAAGCCAATGAAAAATGTACATAGACTTCAATGGGCTTTGAATCAAAGCTTTTGTTCCTTTCATCTATGGAGTTCATGGTGCTTTACAAATACTAAGACTAGCACTCCTTTAAGTGAAAGAACCATAATTATTCCTATTTTACATAAGGGAAAATTGAGATATTGGAATTAAATAGTTTCCTCAAGGTCACAAAACAAATTAGTGACAGATGTTGAGCTACTGGTTGGTTTTAACCCACATTCTTTTTCTTCCAAAATGTCATATTTCTTTTTAAATGCATTTTTGCTGTCCTCCCATAACTGCTTCTGTTGCTGACTTTGAAAGTCTGCCCTGTGTATTTTTTGTATCCTTCGAAGATATTCCAACAACTTCCTTGCAGGCCTGATTCACCTTGACTTTAAATCATGCCCCTGAGTTCTTGTTATTGGCACGAACTCAAAAATTATTTAGCATCTGTTCTTATTTCCTTCAAAATTTTGCATTCTTCAATAAAGTCAGCTCAGTTCCCAAAGAAACCTGACTTTTTTTTCTACAATCTGTCTCTAAACAAGTTCACTGAGGCCTAAAGCCATTTTTAAAAGTTGTATTGAAATACTTAATAGCTGTAACAGATGGTCTGTTCAGTCAGTAAAGTGATTGATTTTTGTGTACCACATTTTTTTGTATTAATAAATCTAGTTTGTGAAAAGTAAGGCTGTAAATAGACATATAGTAAAACAAAATTAATGGATAATGAGAGCTAAAACATTTTAAAGTGAAACAAACTTGTAGTTAACCTTAAAAATCAGCTTTCGTTCAATCCCATATTCCATTCCCAATGAATGATCAGATTCTGATAATAGTTATATCCTGAGAAATGTTTTGACTCATTGGGTCTGATTCACCACTGTGTTACTTCAGTCTTAGACAACTCTAACTCATTGGTTACACCATTATAAAGTTGGAGTAACACAATGAAGAATGAAACTCAAACTTGGCAATTCACTTCTCTCCTCCATGTCAAGTAAGTAATACCTGAGAGTGGGAAAGGAAAATGAGGGTATTCAGAAGTCTGGGTGGAGTGAAAAGGGTAGTGGTGGGTGTTAGGATCTTATGCAATATTCACATCAACCTTACTCAGGCTACATCTATACTGATCATGGAAGATCGACCCTCTATGTTTGATCTTCTGGGGTGCCATTCCACGCATGCACGAAACAGCACATTACCAGGTCAATTTTGACCCCAGAGCTCCTCACAAGCCATGAGGATGAAGGAAGGTTGACAGGAGGAGTGCTCCTGTTGACATTTTGCCATGAAGACAGGGATGAAAGTTGACAGCTGAAAAGTCAATTTTAGGTATGCAACTGGTGTATCTAAAATTGCGTTTCAGCCATCGACCTTCCAGGTGCATGTAGACATAGGCTGAGATTCCAGTGGAATTATTTCAAATTTACTCTAGTGTGGCTAAGAAAATTTTAAAAAAACACGCAAACCAGATCAGTCTGTGTCTTGAGAATGTGATTCTGACTCACATCACAAAGATGTATACAATATATAGAGTGGAACTTCTAATCTGTATAGAGAGAACAGATGTGGCGGATTGAACTATTTGAGTAACTGGAATAGTAGATGAAGAATAGTGATTTTTGAGTACAAATGGATAAAGAGGCAATTTTTTGGTAGTACCTTTTATATGACTAGAAGAGGTCTGTGGAAAGAGGAGATGGATTCAGGCTTGCCCATGCAAGGATGGTGAGGAGCTGGGGAGAAAGAGAGCCGTTGCCTCTGGATATGGCAACTCAAGTGGGCCTGAGGCTCCTGACTGGCGCTTTGGGCCCTTTATATCACCACTGAAGTCCCACGCTGTGCATTCTGGGCAGCTCGCAGAGCTGACTGGGCTGGGAGCAGGAGGGGCCTGCTCTGCATGTTTTGGGCAGCTTTGCAGGCTGTCTTCTCCAGCCCTACCCCTGCTGCCTGAGGTCCTGTCCCTTGTGGGTACGTGGAGCTGTCTGCCCCTGCATCTTGCCCAGAGGCCTAGCAAGTCTGTCAGTCCTGCTAAGTGGGTTTGACTTTGCATACGAAATGCAAAAAGGAGTGGTGTTGGTATTGCTGAAGTAAGGGATAGATGAGCTGGGGAATGGTCTATTAATGTAAATGTAGGTCTAAGAGGATTTGTGACTTATGAGAAGTTTTTAGGAAGCAGGATGGATAGAGGTAAAAAGTTTCTAATCTAAAAGTTCAAGTTTGGATGAGATATAAGAGCTGAAATAAGGTTGATTGTGGAAACTTAGTTATTCATGTCTTTGCATAGCAACAGCTAGTTTTTTATTTCTGCAATGTTATTTATTTATTTTACAGAGTTTGTTTTGTTGGAAAATTTCCTTAGCTTCTATAACAAGATATGACATCTCAATGTACATAGAGTTCACTTCCAACATCTTGTCTCATTATTTGTTCCATTTACATTCTAATTATACATAATTGTTTCAAAGCTAAACACCCACCACTTACTTAATAATAGCAATTTTATAAACAATGCTAGTGGTAACGTATAATTTGTAAATACAGTGTAAAGCACAATTCCAATTGTTCTAAAGAAAAACTACAGATGTAAACATGCATATGACAAACAAGGTACAGAAAATCCAATGTGTCGGTTATTGGAGCAGGGCCACTGGCCCCATTGCTGCTGGCCCTGGCTGGGCAGCTGGCCCCTAGCCTCACTGTTGCCGGCCAAGCAGCCAGCCCCCAGCTCTGCTGTCACTGCCGCTGGCCAGGCAGCCTGGCTCTGGTTTGACTCCTGCTGCTGTCAGCTGGGCAGCCAGCCTCAAACCCCACTGCCACCACCATTGCTCTGCTGATACTGGCCATGTAGCTGGCCCACCCCAACCCCACAGCCACTGGCCCTGCTCTGCTGGCCCCAGCCAGGAGGCCACCGAACAAGCAGATGCTGTTTAATAGAGCATGCCATTTACCCAAATGCCAGCTACCACAGCTGTTACTGTAGTTAATCATAACAGCATTTTTTAGTTTCCCTGCTATTGCAAGTGACCTGAGAATGCAGTTTGGTAGAACATTGTTGTTGTTTTTTTTAAATCAGTCTTGAAACAAGAAACTGAACTTTTTTTCCCTGTTTTTCCTTGCTGAGGTAATAAAAAGGCAATTCATTTGACTGGCAAAACAATTCAAATCAGTGCTCCATTTTGAACGGAAAGATCAGAAAAATTTGTTGAAAAATATCAAAAAAATTTTGGGAGGGTAGAGTTAAAGATTATTTGCCTAAATCAAGCTATATTCATAGATAATGTGTCCCCACTGTTCCCAAATGTGTTTTTCGGCCAATTTACTACATGTTGAAGAATTTTTGCCCAGTTCTAACTGTAATCTGGACAACATATTACAACCGTTTATCTTGAGTAAACAGGAGGAACACAATCACATTCTTCAGGAAAAGGACCTGTCAGACATTTCTGGCTTACTTATTTTCAAAGTTAAAGTGGTGAAATATTTTAATACTCTTTATCTCTAGGATCTGAAATCCTGTCTTTCAGTGTCTCTCTTTTTTATAGGTCTGGATCACTCTTTGGATTTATTTACACTACCACAGAAGATCAACCCAATCAGGGTCGACCTTCCAGGGTTTGATTTTGTGTGTCTAGTCTGGATGCATGAAATTGAGCTCTCAAGGATCACAGTTGACCCTGTACTCCTCATAAGATGCAAGGAGTAAGGGAGGTTGAAGGGAGGAACTCTCCCATTGACCTTCCCTGGAATAGACAGTTAAGTTAGCTTAAGTTAGTGAGTGCAGATACATTGATTTTAGCTATGCAATTGACATAGGTAGAATTGTGTATCTGCAGTCAACTCTCTTGGTCTAGTATAGACATAGGCTTTGACTCGTACGTACACACTCACTCCCTTGTTTTTTTATGTGCTGGAGGTTATACCTGTGCTAGTATAAATCCCTTCATCTATATGACATGTCAGCCATATGTTCTGATGCACTGGATTTAGGGTCTTATTCTTCATGTTAACCCCAGTAGGTTCTGTCAGAGTTGAGGGTTGCTTGGCCTTTCATAGTAGGCTGTTGGTATTTTGCAGAATTGGACTTTACATCTGTAGTTGCTCTGCTAGGATGTGCAGAGCTGCTTTGGAACAGGGGTGTTCAAAGGAGAATTCATTTACAAGAGGCTCTCATGAAAAAGAGAGCTTGAAAAAATGTCATTTTAAAAGGGGTTAAAAAGAATGTTCAGTATTATTTAAAAAGGTATCTGAGCAAATTTGGCCCATGGCTGCTAAAAGCAGAGTCTTACAGGTATCATTAGAATTTAATATTTTCAAGTTACATTAAGCTACAGAAGTAGCAAGGTCAACAGTATGATTAATGAAGAACATTAGTTATGCAAATTTCTGGTTTGCTAATTTTTGTAACAATCCTAGAATTTGCAGTTTTCCAGTCGCTAAGTGTAGGGCCACTTTGGCAATGAACATCCTTAAGCATTTTATGTTTCTAACTTTTGTCAGCATCCCACAACCTGATGCAGCATCAAAGAATTCCTTGTTGGAATATGAGCTAATCAGGTTTGTTAGAGATCCCTTTCATGTGCCATCATCATTATTCAAAGGGCTATAGCGTAGTACACTTTTGTAAGTAAAGAAAGGATCAAAATAAAAAGATGACAGAAATCGTCTCTAGCAGAGTTCTTAGGATGGATCCAAACAAAGTACAATTTTTATCTTCCATGACAAATCATGTGTCAAGGTGAATTTGTTTATTGCCTGTATTTAACGAGCATCTCAACTGGATGACAATGGAATGAAGCACACAAGGCATTACAGTTTATTAATGTGGAAATAAAGATCTTTCAGTCTTTTTGTCCACAATCTTCCAGTTCACTTCAGCTCTTGAAAATGAAGAATTTCTTTCTGAATTCCTTTAAGAACACGTTACCCTTTTTACAATCACAGAGACTTTATCTTATTTATACACACTTTGGTGTCAGGTGAAGCAACGTCTGGCCTCTTCTTTCATAAGTATAATACTTTGATTCCTCTACGCGAATGTGAAAGTCCAGGATTACAGAACTGACTAGTTTATAACTTGATCTCTCATATAATATTGTTGACTTGAGATGGTGATATTTTTGTGCTTTAACATGGTTAAAAACGACTGTTCAGACTTGACACTTGTTGTTTTACACAAGGTTGACTATTATTGGATCCACAACTAAGTCATGCATGCTCCATTCTTGATCAAACATGGAAAGTGGGCAGAAATGAATGAAAACAGGAATTTGAGCATCCTCCAACCAATCCACAGTACAGCACAGGCTGTGTAGGTAGCAGAGGTAGGGGATACACGGAGAGGTGGATTTCCAGCCCTACAGTCCAGCTAAGAGGAGAAACCTAAATATACAAACAATACATCTCTTCACATAAAGCAAGATCGTTGTGTTGTTTTGCAGAGGCAGAACTAGAAACAAGATCTCTTCACCGAAACTCCTATTATTCTTTGCCCCTGCTCTCTGCCCTCCAATTACTGATACTCTTACGTATGATATACCATCAAGTAGAGCTCTTTCCCTGAGAAACAGAGTACAAATATCTTGGACTCACAATTGGACTCACAATCACATGAGTGGGATCAAGTGAAACAAATACAATATTTCCCAAATCTTTTTCCTGCTGGATATGGATAAAAATCAAATGTAATAGTGAACAACAGCTTTAGAATTCAGATTGAACAAAAACGCCACATTCTGCTCCACCATAAAAGTTTAGTCATTAATTTGAGTAAACTATTGTCAGTTTATGAATGCAGATCAGACCCAAAGAAAGGCAGTTTATATACGTGCTTGAGGATTGAGTTGCACACA
The DNA here is from genome assembly GCF_033958435.1 of Carettochelys insculpta. Taxonomy (NCBI): domain Eukaryota; kingdom Metazoa; phylum Chordata; order Testudines; family Carettochelyidae; genus Carettochelys; species Carettochelys insculpta. Next base: position 100,305,399 of record NC_134141.1, read on the forward strand.
ATGTTCCTTCCTTCTCCATCCATATGCAGATTTTTTCTGCTCATGGGCAGAATAATTTTAGGTGTACCAAGGCATGTATGATTGTGCACCACTAGTGGAAAATAAAAAAACCTAGTGGCGAGCATTTTGCTAATCAGCTGTGTGGCATTTGTATCGCCACTGCATTATTGGATGGGATTGGAGCAGGAACATGTCAGGACACTGGAATAAATTTGTATGTGCTCTCACTTTCACCAGTTTTACACAGGGATAAACACTACTGAATTCAATAGCATCAACTCTTGAATTGCACCAAGCATATGAACTTTCAGAGGCTTAACACCAAACCATCCCTGAATGTTGAGTTTTTTCTCTCAGCGGATGCCAATGTAAGTTAAATCTACAACTCAGCTGTCCCCACTCCCTCCCTATTACATTTCTCCACACCAGACTTCACTTACTGCCTCTTGGTCTTCCAACTCCAAACACTGCATCCAATTACTTATTGATATCACTTGCAACCCTCTGCTTCCTTTGGTTTGTTTCCCACAATAGTCTGGATCACTTACTAGAGTTACAGAGTCTCAGAGGGGTCACCATATTAGTCTGCAGCTTCACAAATAACAAGTTGTCTTGTGGCACCTTAGAGACTAATAAATGTATTAGGTTATGAGCTTCCATGTGTAACCCACTTCTTGATTTACTCATGAAAGCTCATGACCTCCAGTAAACTTTCATATCCAGCATTCTATCATCTGGAACTCTCAAATAACTGCCTTTTTAACCATAAGTACATTTTAGTTACACTTTCCATAAGTACAGTATAGTGAAAGTAAATAAAAAATACAGCAAATACAGTATAAGTTTACAGTGTACAATACTACTCTTGTTGGTGAATAAAGTACTCTGCATGCATTTTTGTTTGTTTCTTAACAGCTAGTCTTGTTTTCCTTTAGTGTTATGCATTGCAAGGTATACCACTCTATTATCCAGAATATTTGAATATCCAGCAACCTCTCAATCCCGGGGCAGCTGGATATGAAAGTTTACTGTAATACATTTGTTAGCCTCTAAGATGCCACAGGACTACTTCTTATTTATGATTACTAGAGTAAGTTAGCAAGCAGTCACATCCTCCCATCCTCAATCATGAAAAGGAACACTTTGGCTGGGTCTACACTTGCCCCCAGCTTTGAAGGGGGTGTGTTAATTAGGGCGATGGGAGATTACTAATGAAGTGCTGCAGTGAATACACAGCACTTCATTAGGATAATTCTCCCCCACGGCAACTTTGAAGTGTCAAACTTCAAAGTGCCAGCATGAAGCCAGCATTTACTCCTGAAAATTTTAGGGAGCAAAAGCACTTTGAAGTAGCATGGGCACTTGGAAGAGCCTGTGGCTACACAGCATGCTGGCACTTCAAAGTTTGACACTTCGAAGCTGCCATGGGGGGAAATTAGCCTAATGAAGTGATGTGTATTCACCACAGCACTTCATTAGAAATCTCCCACCACCCTGACTAACATGCCCCCTTCGAAGTTGGGGGGCAAGTATAGATAAGCCCTTTGTGAATGGAAATCAAACCTCAAGAGGCTTTAATTCAGCCAAGGAACTGCTGGAGATTAAAGTTCCCCAAAATATTTCCATATTCTTTAGAGTAGTACCCTATACTTATACAGCTTTCTCAAACCTTCTTGCCATTCAGTTAGCTAAAGTATTTTCTCAGTACTTGTTAGATCTAAAGAATTAGCCCTAATTGTTTTGTCTGTATGGGTTAAAAACCACAGACTGTGGGTCCTAGAGAGTCCTCAGGGATGCTCGGAAGCAGAAGGTGAGTTGGCAGAGGCCAGAAGAGACAATGAAAACAGAGCATCGGCCTATGAATTGGAGGCAGTGCCCCTTCCTGTTCCTGTTGTGTGGGCATAAGGACAGCCTGGAAGGACCTGAAGGGAGCCAGGAGGCATGGAGATTCCAGCCATATCCATGCCTAGGAAAAGACAAATACTCGAAACTGTAGATATGTGAGTAGAACAAGGAATGTTTAGTCAGATACAATCTCATTATTTTTGAATTTATTTGACATCTCTGTGCTGAGCAGGGTAAATTTCCCAACAGAATCCTAGGGAAGCAATGAGTTTTTAGTCCTTTTTTTTCAGTTGCTCCCTAACACTTAGCAACCAAGCAATGTTTCACTTTTATTTTTAACCACCTCACCCCCTTTTAAGAACACAATCTGATTCCTATGTTCTAAAAGGTGATAGATTCCCTTTCCACTTTGTCATCTACCAGCTCTGTGTTCTTGGGGAACCAGAATCCCCTCTTTCTCAACCAAAGCCAAAACAAAAAGCAATGAAAAGCCAGGGGAAGACACCCCTAAAACCTTCCAGGCAAGCATGATAAGATTACGCAGATCAGTAATTATCAGACCATTTTAGTTACAAGTTCTCTGTTGGTATCCAAAATACTTAAAGTATCTAATTGCACTGAATTCCCTCAAAGGAACACCACTAATGTCCAGAAAGTCAGCATAGTGTGTCTGCATTGCCTTAGCTAGGTTCGACTGCATCAGCAATGCTGTATGGGTACCTCTCAGCCTGCAGCCCCATTGCATTCTGGAATTTTGTGCCAGTGTGTCATGAGTCACAAGTGTTTGTGGGTGTCTGATGTCATCATCCCAGAATGCAATGCCCTCACCCTCCCTGACTTTGGAAAACAAATGGCCCAAGGAATTTTGCCTCATTTTTGGGCCATTTTCCCAAAGCCTACCCCAGCTCACGCTGCTGCATAATGATAGCATGGATCCTGAACAGCTTAGCATCATTGCAAAGTGTGTTATGGCCACTTCCCGAAGTGTCATGCAATATTTTATTTGGCAAAGCCAGTGGGAGGATGACGTGGATGTGGATGATTTGGATGACGATATTGAAGAACTGGAGACCAGGAATGCAGAGCTGCTGGCTGCCCTGGATGCACTGCTTGTAATGGAGTGCCAGTTCTGAAGACACAAAACCAGCATGCACTGGTGGGACTACATCATTTTGGAGGTTTGGAACAAGCAGCAGTGGCAGCAGAACTTCTGTATGTGTAAGGCCACTTTCATGGAACTTTGTGATTTGCTGTCCCCCGCCCCAGAAGCGCAGCAATACCAAAATGGCACCTGCTTTGACAGTTCACAAACAAGAGGCAATTGCTCTGTAGAAGTTTGCAATGCCAAACAACTAACCCTAGTCAGCATCAGCAGATCTACAGTGGGAGTTGTGGTGATCCAGGTAGCCAGGGAAATCTGTGCTCATCTGATGCAGAAGACCTTGACCCTGGGAAAAGTGCAGGACATATTGGACAGCTATGTTGACATGGGGTTTCCTAACTGCAGTGGGGTGATAAATGGAATGCCCATCCCCATCCTGGCCCTGGACCACCTGGCCTCAGAGTATATAAGCCACAAGGATTACTCCTCCATGGTGTTGCAGGCATTGATGGGTCACAAAGGTCATCTCACCAACATCTACACGGGATGGTCAGGAAAGGTGCACGATGCACACATCTCTAGAAATGCAGGTCCGTACGGAAAGCTCCAGGAAGAGATTTTCTTCCCACACCAGAAAATAAGATTGGAGATGCGGAGATACCCACAGTGGTAGTGGGTAATCCTGCTTACACTCTGTTCTATTGGCTCATGAAGCCATACACAGGCACCCTGGACCACAGCAAGGAGTGCTTCAACTACAGGCTGAGCAAGTGCAGAATGGTGGTGGAATGTGCCTTTGGCCACTTAAAAGCAAGATTCAGGTGCCTTTTGATTCGTTTGGATCTTGGCAAGGCCAACATCCCGCGCCCCCGCCCCCCCGCCCCATCCAGTTGCAGCACGCTGTATTCTCCATAACAATGGTGAATCAAAGGAACAAAATTTCATGCAAGCCTGGGTTGCAGAGGCAGTTGCCCTGGGCAGAGCTTATGCAGAGCTGGACATAAGGGCCGTGTCTACACGTGCCCCAAACTTCGAAATGGCCATGCAAATGGCCATTTTGAAGTTTACTAATGAAGCGCTGAAATGCATATTCAGCGCTTCATTAGCATGCGGGCGGCAGCGGCGCTTCGAAATTGATGCGCCTCGCCGCCGCGCGGCGCGTCCAGACGGGGCTCCTTTTCGAAAGGACGCCACCTTCTTCGAAGTCGCCTTATTCCCATGAGCTCAGTTTGCTCCTTGACAGCTGTCAGAAGCTCAGATGAGTCCTTGTTCCTGCACTGGAGCATGCTTTGTTGCCACTGCTGTGTCCACTTTCTGTCAGCGGTGGTTTTGGCTTGCTCCTGTCTGCCTTTTCAAACTGCTGCAGGATAACGTCCTGTTTGGATCTTTTCCTGTGGCACATCACAGTAACCTTGTCTCCTCCACTCACACTGCCAGTTGAAGTCAATGTCAAACTTTAGATACAGTTTTTAAATGTGACACAACACTCTGACCCATACAATGAATGGATCTCTATTTGACAATCACTGCAACTTTTGTTTTCCAAGGACATTCTTGGCTTCATAAGGATGACAGTGAATCATCTGCTGTAGAACAGAAGCTATGAGTTATCCAGACCATTTCATTGTGGACATGGTAGCCGTGTCTACACGTGCACGCTACTTCAAAGTAGCGGCACTAACTTTGAAATAGCGCCCGTCATGGCTACATGTGTTGGGCGCTATTTCGATGTTAACATCGACATTAGGCAACGAGACGTTGAAGCCGCTGACCCCATGAGGGGATGGGAATAGCGCCCTACTTCAAAGTTGAACATCGAAGTAGGGCACGTGTAGCTGATCCGCGTCCCGCAACGTCGAAATAGCGGGGTCCGCCATGGCGGCCATCAGCTGAGGGGTTGAGAGACGCTCTCTCTCCAGCCACTGCGGGGCTCTGTGGTCACCGTGTGCAGCAGCCCTTAGCCCAGGGATTCTGGCTGCTGCTGCTGCAGCTGGGGATCCATGCTGCATGCACAGGGTCTGCAACCAGTTGTTGGCTCTGTGGATCTTGTATTGTTTAGTGCAACTGTGTCTGGGAGGGGCCCTTTAAGGGAGTGGCTTGCTGTTGAGTCCGTCCTGTGACCCTGTCTGCAGCTGTGCCTGGCACCCTTATTTCAATGTGTGCTACTTTGGCGTGTAGACGTTCCCTCGCAGCACCTATTTCGATGTGGCGCTGCGCAACGTCGATGTTGAACGTCGACATTGCCAGCCCTGGAGGACGTGTAGACGTTATTCATCGAAATAGCCTATTTCGATGTCGCTACATCGAAATAAGCTACTTCGATGTAGGCTTCACGTGTAGACGTAGCCGGTATGATCCTGGCAGCTTAAGGATGGCAGAGGGATTTGAAACAAAGCCCTGTAAAATATAAAGGATGGACAAAAACTTTCTTGGTAGCTCATGGCAGGCCAGCCCTGTAAAATATAAAGTGTGGGGGAAAAAAACCTCTCAGCAGCTCCTCATAAATCCTTTGCAGTCATATGATTGTGGGGGGCATCCAAGGAGTCTTCCAGAAGAATGGTAGGAGGGGAGAGGGCAAGGAGAGCCCATCAGCCACATGGAGTGTGGAGATGGAGAGCCTGCCAGCCATGTGATGTGGCCAGGCAGTCCTGGGAAATTTAAATAGCCAGGGAGCAGTGCAATAATGTTAAGGGGACAAAGTTTATTGAAACTTCCAGGTAGCCAAAAGAGACATCGGCCTCCTAAGAATAACTGACAGTGAAAAAGAAAATAAGCTCATCCTGTGTGAGTACAGGCTGGAAAATTTGCCAGAATGCTGTACGGTGCCATGATGCCAGATTACTTACTGGTTGCCTGGCATAGCAACGTGTGCAAGCATGGGAGTTGGAAAAAATCAGGCCTCCGCAAAAGCCTCGTGCAAAAAACAGAAGAGTACCTGGCTGAGACCTTTATGGAGATCTCCAAAAAGGAAAAGTGCTCCATCCCCAGAAATAGTAACAAGCTGTTCTAAGGGACATAGCTCCACCACACCTAACCCACAACCCACCTGTAGCAGTTTAAAAAATATGCTCAACGGAAGTAAACCTATACCCTAGCCCACACATAACCAGCTTGTAGCAGTTTAAAAAATATAGTCACTAGGGCCATGGCCACATTATCTCATTCTTTTGAAAGGGCTATGGTAAAGCAGCACTTCAGCAGATGCTAATGAGACATTGACATGAATATGCAGCACCTCATCAGCATAATGGCAGCCGCACGCACTTTGAAACTGCTAGTTTCAAAATGCACGCCACCTGTGTAGCCAAGGGCTTTTCGAAACAACCCCCCCCGATTTTGAAAGCCCCTTCCTTCTTCCCAAAACCAGATGGGAGAAGGGGATTTTGAAATCAGAGGGCCATTTCGAAAAGCCCCCAGTTACATGGGCAGTGTGCATCTCAAAACCAGCAGTTTCGAAGCATGTGTGGCTGCCCTTATGCTAATGAAGTGCTGAATATTCATGGTAGCACCTCATTAGCATATTCCACAGTGCCACATTACCATAGCCTTTCCAAAAGGCTGATGAGGGGACTGGCTGCAGGGTGGCCATGGCCTAGGAGAGCTCTATCCAAGCATTGCTGGACCCCAGAGCATCAGGTGCTGATGAAGGGACTGGCTTCAGGGTGATGAAGAGCTCCAGGCTGGCAGGATCAGTTTCCTTGGGTGGCATCCTCCTCTTTATCAGCCTTCACCTCCACCCTCTCCTCACCCTCTTAGTGCTCACCAGAGACCTGAGGATGGTCTCCTGAGGGTGCTACATGGAGGGAACATGATTGGGTCCCTCTCAAGAATGGCATCAAGCTGCTTGTAATAGTGGCATGTTTTGGGAGATGTCCCAGATCACCTATTGGCTTCTCTCACCTTCTGATAATTCTTCCTGGGCTCCTTGATTTTGACCTGACATTGCTGAGCGTTCTTGGCATACCCTTTCTCCATCATACCCTGAGAAATCTTCCCATAGTTGTCTGCATTTCTTTTGCTGATTTGCAGTCTGCTCAGAACAGATTCATCATCCAAAACACAATTGAGATCAAGGATCTCAAAATGGCCCCATGCTGGGGCTCTTTTGTGACCCTGAGAACTCAGATCAGAACTAGAACCCTGAGAACTCATGATAACTAGATGCAATGGCTCCCGAGACGTGCTTCCTATTACCTACTTCCTATGCACCTGGAGAACAGCTGAGTTGAAAGCTGCCAGAACAGACACTTGTGGAGCATTGTGGGATACCTGTGGCATACCTTTGGAGGCCAATAAAATCACTTTAAATGCTGTTTCCACACATTTGACCTTCGAAATTCAAACTTGGTGTTACACCACATCAGAGGGGCGGGGTGAGAATGTTGACCGTATTACTCCTTAAAATTAACCTAATGGTATTTGCAGTGAAGACAGTCACACTGTAAAATCGAGCTAAGTGCCTTAAAAATCAACTTTGCTTCTTTAAACACAGCTTTGAAAATAAAAAATAAATAAATTTGACCTTTGTTTCTGTCCCAGAGCAGTGTGCATCCTTTTATTATACTGCATTTGTGAAAACACATCAGACTAACAAGTAAGTAGTATACATGTCCACCCCAGATACCCTAAGTTGCTTAGGGCCAGATAAGTTTTAGTCCTGGGTTGGTTACAAATCCTAAATCTTCAGTCTTCAGTGTTCTTCATAACACAAAAGGAGGTGAATCAGCTGTGACGAAGGAAGCATTACTGATCCAAATAACTCTTCCCCAAAAATGCTGGAAATTTTAAATTTGGTGTTAATTATATTGAGTAAACAAAGCTGTACATACCAAGTTTACAGCAAAACTCATCTACAATTAATTGTTTAAAATCCTGATATTCATAGCTGTTGCTGAGAGAGCAGTCTGATTATCAGTAAGTCATGTTTAGAAAGTCGTTTCTATGAAGGTGTCATTTTTTTGTTTGTTATGTTCTTATGGTGACTAAGTTTATTTGCTTAAGACTACACATTAGAGAAAGCTTTGATAGGACTCTTCTCATCACTAATCATATGACTCCACTTTTTGCAAACTTTTGCACATAGATCCTACTGATTACACATTGCTTTCTGAGTGAAGATATGAAATTACCACACCTAGTTGACCCTGTCTATTTAGAAATTTTCTGATATGTTTTTTAAATGCACAGATTCAAAAGGATGAATGAATTAAAGGAGTCGAACAAAGCAATTGTATGGGTCATGATGAATGCACCAGTGGAATAACTCTAAAACTATAAACTCTTGAACTGAGCCTAGAAATTCTTTTAACTGGGGTTTGTATAAACATTTCACATCCTGCTCTGTAGCCTAGTAGGGGCACAGGTTTGCTGAGATAAGATTAACTCAGAAAGCTTGGGAGTATGCAAAAATTGTTTAACATATAACCCTATAGCATGTTTTTACTCCTTTTTTCAACAGAACATTTACATTTTGTCTGAAGAAAAGTAATATCCTGCTGTAACAACATTAAAGGCTTGCAGAAAACTTTAATAAAACAACTATAATACTAAAATGGGTTTATACTAAAGTATGGCATTTTATTGGCTCAGCTCTGTGACAGCAAAGGCAAAGTTATCGTTTTGGTCTCAGCCACAGCTGTTTATATACGCTGTGATATTAATCATTGGCATCCAGGTTGGTGTCCTTCCACTTCTGCAAGAAAAGTTGTCTGTTTAAGAACCTATGCTACTTCTTTTGTTAAAATTTAGGACTGAAAGTCATGTGACTTGGGGCAAGAGTGTCAAAACTGAAGGTAGATTCCTATAACCATATTTTAGAGCCCAAATAAGTGGCCAGATTTTCAAAAGTGCTGAGCACTCTGTGCCTCTCTCTGAAGCGAGTGCTAACTGCTGACATCTCTGCTCCAGTACAAATCCAAAGCATTTGAAAAATGGCATAAGGTAAAAAGCTGAAATCTAGAATGCTGCCTGGTTTGCTCATTTGGCTCCCTCCTCTGAGACTAGTATTCTTAATAGGCATATGGTATTTTGTTCCTAGAATCATAGAATCTCAGGGCTGAAAGAGATCTCAAGAGGTCGTCAAGTCCAGCCCCCTGCTTCAAGCAGCATCAACACCAACTAAGTCACCCCAGGCATGACAATGTCAAGCCGGGACTTAAAAACCTCTAGGTATGGAGATTCCACTACCTCTCTACACAACTCATACCTGTGCTCCACCATCCACCTGGTGAAGTAGGTTTTCTGAATATCCAACTTACACATCTCCTTAAGTAACTTCAGACCATTGCTCCTTGTTCTGCCATCTGTCACCACTGCGAACAGTTTCTTTCCATCCTCTTTAGAGCACCCCTTCAGTAAGTTGAAGGCTACTATCAAATCACCCCTCAGTCTTCTCTTCTGTAAACTAAATAAGCCCAAATCCCTCAGTCTTTTCTCATAGATCATGTGCTCCAGCCCCATAATCATTTTCATTGCCCTCCACTGAACCTGCTCCAGCACATTCACATCCTTTCCATACTGGGGGGGCCCAAAACTGGATGCAATACTCCAGATGTGGCTTCACTAGTGTTGAATAGAAGGGAGCAACAACTTCTCTAGAACTTCCTGAAATGCTTCTTATTCCAGCCCAATATGCCATTGGCCTTTGTGGCTACAAAAGGGCATACTGTTGACTCATATCCAGCCTTTCATCCACCATAATTTCAAGGTCCCTTTCTGCTGTACTGCTGCTTAGTCAGTCAGTCCTCAGCCTATAACAATGCTTGTGATTCTTCCATCCCAAGTGCAGGACTCTACACTTCTTCTTGTTGAACTGCATCAGATTTCTTTTGGCCCAATACTCTAATTAGTGCAGATCACTCTGGATCCTATCTCTACCCTCCAATGTATCCACCTCTCCCCCTAGCTTGGTGTTATCCACAAATGTTTTGTCACTGTTTGTAGGTTAGAAAATTGTTGTCCTGTGGAAGAGACAACAGAGGAGTCCTAGGCCTATGTCCTCAAAGGTGTTTAAGTATCTAAGTCCCAGGCCTTAGTGTGTGAAAGTTGCCCTTCAGAGGGCTTTCAGTTTCATCTATGAGGGAAAGTGCTTATTTCTGGAAGGCCCTAAAATTTCACACTGGGTGAAGGGACTTATAAAGATGCAAACACATTAAGATCAGCTAGACTCTGCTTTCAATCAAATAAACTTCAAGACGTAGGAGACACCCATTGGAGAAACTGTAGAGCTTGCAGCTCAACCCACCCAAGGTTACATCTGCTGTGTTTGTATCTGTGATACAGGTTTGATATAGACAATATGTGGAGATAATAATGTTGCTAGCTAAGTGTTCTTCATTTAGCAGCTGTTCTGCCCAAGACACGTGCCATTTGTTTGCTTCTTCCATGAGCATCTCCATGTGTTTTTTCATAGTGCCTTTTTCACATGGAAAGAATTGCAGGTTCTAGTCTACTGTATCACAGTCCTCTCTCATTTAGGGCTGATCCCAAATGTATGGAAGTTTGTGGGAATCCTTCTTTTGATTTCAATTGACTTTGAATCAGGTTCCTAAATATCCCTTGAAAATTGACTTCTTCCATGATGCCCTGAATAGGTGAACTAATATTTGCAAGCTTGTTACCTTCTTTTTAATAGATTAAGAAACAAATAAAAACACTAAAGTTCCAAGAAGAGTGCAGAAGATTAAATGGAATAAGCATTTGAAAGTACAAAGGGGACTTCAAGTTACTAGCCAAGGTTATCCAAACATTTTACAAATATCAGGATCAGCACATGAATGTCATTTGGCATAGGGAAAGGGCTGAGCCAGCACCACATGCATCCAGCCTTGTCCGTTCCCAGGCCTGTTTTGAATGGAGGATCGTGATGACAGCCAGAAAGGTCTCCAGTTATGCAACTTGAATTATGACTCTGGAAGAGGTTGGGCTACACTGGACACTTGAAAACCCAAGAGGATTGGCAATGCTATTAACCATATTCCATTCCACTTCCTTTTTCCCTGCTCTGAGCGCTGACAGACATTCTGGGGTCACCTTATATCTCTTTTTTGAAAATGCCAGCACCACCCAAATGAGATGGAACCCACCAAATGGCCATTTTTGGCCACTGAGGCTTTGCGATTCTCATCTTAGTTCAGCTCTAGAGCTGATCTGTGCTCCTAGACCAAAGGCTTATCCACACATCAAGTTGGTGCATAGCAAGTAAGGGCATGAATCTTCAGTAACCCATCTTACCATGAAGTAACATTCCATGTGGACACACACTCCAGCACAGTGAAAGTCTTGAAATGCAGCACTAAAGAAAGACTATAATTCTGTGATGTCATAGCACAGCAAAGCTAAAGGAACAGGCTCCCCATAATTTATATAGATCATTAACCTCCATTTCATGATAACCTTATTGTTCATGCCAATTACAATTACCTTAACTATGAAGCATATATCGGGGTAATTATTACTCTTTGTTGGTGGCTGAAATCATCCTGCTTTTGGTCTCATGCCTAAAGAAACAGAAAGATTGACTGCAAGTTTAAAAACTAAGTATGCATGCTGTAAATGGGCCAAGTGATGACTAATGGGGACATGCTAGCTGTTTACAAGGCTCCATAAAGTATAGACATCAAAGGGAGAGTGGAAACATTTTGGATGATCTGAGGGGAAATTACCAGGAGAAATGGTATGAAGTTTAAAAGAAAATAAAAATTTAGGCTCAAAATTGAGGAAGCAAGGGGCAGGAGCAGGGAGAGAGAGGAAATACTGTTACAAAACAGTAGAACTGGAACAACCTATCTGGTCCAGTTACTGAAAAAGCAGGTGGGAAGTGGTCAGGCTCAATGAGGCCTAGAAAATATCTGACCAAAACATTTTAAAGAAGTCAGGTGAGCCCACCTCCATCTCCACCTAAAAACATTCAGTAGCAGTTACCCTGTGAAGAATAGGTACTGGAGAAAAGTAGACACCACAAAGGCAAAAAGTTAGCAAACTACTGGGTCTGTCCCACACAAGACAATGATAATTCTATTGCAGGAATAGAGAAAGAGGTGAACACATTTGAGAGCTGGTTGAGATAAATCTACTTCCCTGAAAAGCCTTCATATCAGGGAAATAATTAAAAGTGCCACATGCAAACTAAATGTCCCACCTGTCCAAAATCCTTTCCTATGTTTGCTCATCAGAGCGAGGGGGCTGAAGCTCTAAATATTTGCCTACATTTTCTAATGTAATTGGTGGTTTGAAATGTCTTGATTTGTAGGCAAAAGTAGAGCATTTCTCTTATAATATCTTTTATATTTATTTGGTGCAAAAATATCATCTTTAAAAGAAAGCTCCTTAGAGAAACTCTCTACTTCATGTCTGTTGATCCAAATATTGGCATCTTGTAACATACACTTACTGGTGTTTCATTAGCAAGATGGCAATGTAAACCCACAGTATCATCACTCACCCAGACTTCAAACTTAACTTTTATACTTGTTGTTTTAATACTGGGGTCAGTATATTAAGTCGTTCAACTACTGGGATTGTGAATCAGTTTTCTTTTCTCCTTTGTAAGTAAAAGCTTCCAAAACTTTAATTTGGCACATTTTACATGAGTTTAAATAAAATGGGAGAGTCAGCTGTTCAGGCTTTTCATAGATTAGTTACTATAAAAATTCCTGAGGCTTGATGATGATGTCATATGCTCTTTTCACCTCTCTTAGTATGTTTTGAGTTTGTATAATACTGAATGAGAAAAAGAAGGAGTAGGATTAAGACAGAAGTTAAAAACATAAATCTCTGCCTCTTCTACATGCATTATTCCTTTCTAGATTTGTTTTTCCATTTAGAAAAAAAAAACAACTAAGAAACAAAAGTTACCATTGGCAGGCAGTGACCATGCAATGACATCTGCATCAAAAGCTCATCTTGGCATCCTCAGCAACTTCCTTTTGTTGACGTTTTAAGGCTTAAAGTCAGATGGAAACACAGATATTACTTCAGTCATATAAAGTGAAACAATAATAGGACAGATGTGCAGTTTCACACACAATGTATACAGCAACACGGAGACCGGGGATAAAGAGTTCCTGATTAATAGCCAGTTGAATAATTAATTGTTCTCAAACTATTTACTAACCTCTCCCTTAATTTAATTACTCATATTTAAGGGTTTTTTTCATTATTAATCTTACAAGCCAACTTCTGCTTCCCAGTATGAATTAAAAACAAACAAAAAAAATCTGCACTAGAACAGTAATTCTCATTCACTGTAGTGCTTATACACCATCATTTACATATGCAAAGCTGGACTGGCAGACTCCAGTTTCCCCAAGCAATGTTTACAGTCCAGCCCAGGAGTGTGGGGCACAAGCACATAAAGTACATAGAATTTCTTAGACTGTAAGATCTTTGGGGCAGTGAATATCATCTTGTTATATTTATACTGCATAAATTCAGTGCAGACAACCTTATATTGCAATAGCCACTCTGGAATCTCCTGGCTTTGCATATATGATTGGCTGATGATAAAACAATAGTTTAAATTATCCATCTCTACTGGAAGGAAACTTAGTCCATTGATGGTCTTATGAGCATCATGTTGGGAACATTCCCTTCCTCTGTATTAGGCTCTCAAATTGACTGGAGTAGTAGTGCTCTGGAAGTGGACATTACCCTGATACTATGGTCAGAGTGACAAAATAGAACTCCTCCCTATGCCAACAGCCAAAGGACCAACCTATGTCACTCCACGGCAACTGACAGAGACAGCATCAAGAGCAAAAATCCCATACAGCAAACTGCTCAAACTTCCTTCCTCAAAGCACTGGCACCTGATTTTTTTATCTTCACAGTATTGTCTCAGTAGCATTAGGAGTTACACTGCTGCCCCTGAAGTCAATAGTGGAATTGACACTCAGTTTAGAGGGAACAGAAGCAGCCCACAATTTATAACTGTTTTTTCTCTTCCACATCTGCCATGGAACCCCTTGGACCATTCCTCAACAGCTCCAACTTTAAGGAGGAGCCACTGTTAAAGACAGGATACTGGACAAGATGGACCATGGTCTGACCATGGTTTGAAAAAACTCCACTTTCTCATTAAATCCATTTAACTCATTTTCACTTGCTTCCAACTGGAGTTAGAGGGGTAGTCTGTATCCACAAAACAACATAAAGTCCTGTAGCATCTTATAGACAAACAGATATATTGGAGCATTAGCATTCATAGGCAAAGACCCATTGCACAAAGTGGGTTAGTCTATAAGGTGCCACAGGACTTCTTGTTGTTTCCAACTAGGGTTGTGTGCCTATGTGACGTTATCTGCCTGTGATATTTTTCTGCGTGCTGTCCAACCAGGTCTTCCCTCATAAATCACTGATGTGCAGCAATATATGTACCCAAATCCTTTACTTGCCCCATTAGGCACAGGGGGGATTTGCACGCCTGATAACCATGCCATTGTCATGGGCTAACCAACCAAATAGTAAGTCCTTGGAAAATGTTAGCGGAAAAAAATGAGCTAACTTTATTGTAACCTTCCCCAAAGAGAATATATCACACACTTCAGAGGTGCCTGCTCCAATTTTATTACAGAGAAAGTTTACAAAATAAAACATGAGCAAAATGGGCTTACTTGTCTGCTACTTCCAGGATAGGCCAGTCAGGCTGCATCCTCCCAGGTCTGTGTCTCTACTCTGTGGAAAAAGCAATGTTTATACAAATCATCCAGGTTTTCTGGCAACTAAGGCTGTGAATGAAGCTGCCATAATAGGTTACAGTCCCAGCCATCATGGATCTCCAAGAGACTGAGTATGGGCTACAAAGAAGCAGCTTTGTCCTTTGTTACTGAGAGCGTTCCCATTCACCCTGTTCATGGAACTCCAGTCTAGGGCCATAGAGACAAGATCAGAAGAATAGGTCTGAATAAAATCTATGCCATTTCCCTGATACCTATTTCTCCCTCTCAGAGGCAGTAGCTGCCTTTCCTATCACTCATATGCTCTTAAAAGGCTAGCTTTGTATGAGATGGTGCCGGCCAAGGAGGGCTCCCCTTAAATATCAAAGGGCTTGTATATCCCAACGAATCCCAATCATATTCTGACACAAAACTAAATGAGATGAAGCTAGCCCAGACACTGAATGTTCACAACAGACTATCATTAGAGATGTCAATCCCTGGCAATATTTTTCTGTGGAGTATGGAATATAAACATACCACCCAACTTGCAAAAGTGTAGAGCCAATTAAAATTATTCAGACTACCTAGCTGCAAAACTTGCTGGGATTAGAAAGGCCATAAAATATAATAAACGAGTAACCCTATTGTTAAATAGTTACCCAATCTGACTTTAAACTACTGTGATACTTTTTCCATCGAAAGTTTCTCTGGCTTTTTGTTTTGTTTTTTCTAAGCACATTTATCATCCATAATGGGAGCCTTGTCTTGCTTCCTAGATCAACACTATTCAACATTAAGCTGCCAACAGCAGTAGTTCATTCAGTTTCATTTCAATAACCAGATAAATGACCTTTGAGAAGAATGGTCAATCAGTATAATCTAAGATGCATTACTAGACACTCTTCAGTTATTTCCAAGATATAAACATTTATTCATCTCCCCAGAGCTTGGAGATTTAGGCAAAACCACTAACTGAGTGAGAATTCCTCTCTCTCCATATCCTTGGCTCCAGTTTGATAAAAGTAGATAAGAATTAATAAAATACAATATTGTTGGAGTAATAGTTGACCCCTACAACTACTTTCAGTTCCATTAAATCAATTGCATAATAACTGAGAAAGCAGCTTTTTTGTGGCTCACAAGCCAAAAATCTTCACTGTTGCATCACACTTCATATCTTCTCTCCAGCACCTTGTATATCTATCCCGTCTGTGATTCTGTGGTATACTCTTTCTAAACATTAATGAGGTCTAGCAATAAAGTCTTTATAAGGAAGCCTATATAAAGATATATAGAATGCACTAGGAAGAACACCCTACTTTTATAAAGATATTCCTAGCATAAGGGAATTAGCTAGCTATAAAACCAAATCTCAATAAATATCACCTGCTTTAAGGATTATATATAAACATAGGCCTTAAAGATTGGAACCATACCATGCTCTTTTTAACTTCTCTTTATCTCCTGGCTTAAATTCAATTGATCAGCTTCCATGCCGATAGACTTTTTGAGACTCTGCAAGTCCCAGAAAAATATTCCAACCCACAGTTGTCAATGTTTTTGCAGTGCCAAGTGTTTGGACCAAGTACAGTCCAGGAGCTGAATGAGCTGAGTTAAAAATCCCAAGAGCCCTATAGTGGTGTGTGTAGAATAGCACTGCTTTACCAATGATCAGGTACCCCTGTGTTACCACAGGCCTTCCCAAATAGAAAAACTGGCTTTTTCTACAATCCACTGACAGGTACTTCCATCTACTAATCATCCCTTCAACTCAATTCCCTTTGTGTGTGGGGAGGGAGCAGGACAGAAAGAGATGGGAAGGGTCATTTGGAGAACCTCAGCCCCAAAATGAATGGTGTGTCCCTCATTCCTTAGGGTTTAACTGATCCAGCTAGTGGGCCCTTCACTCCACAGCTTTGCAGGAAAATCTCCCTTCAGGCAGAGAGAGACAGCCCCATTATCCTCCCTCTCCACTCAGTCCTGAGCACAGGCAAGTTACCTCAGTTCATTTGCCTCCCAGACTTGGCATTGCTCTCAGACAAATGGCACAAGACTCATTTGAGGAGCTTATGTGCATGCTAGAAGTTCCCTAATATATGAGGAGCGAACAGAGCCCAGACTGTTCCCCCTGCCTCCCCAATCCACCGTGCCTCTCTGCTTGGCTTCTTCTCCAAAGTCTTGCCCCATCTCCATTCCTCTTCCTGCCCCTGCTCCCTTCTTCCCTCCAAGGCTTTCTTGCTCACTGTTCACTCCTCTCTGCCCCCTCTTCCCATTGCTCATCTTTTTGTCAGGAAAAAAATTATGGGATATGCCCCTCCCCCTTCTGGCACCCCTTTGCTGAGTTCTTCCAGTATCAGCATGCACAGCCCCTCATTGGCCATGCATGCCGACGTTGGACCATCTCATCTAAGGAGTACTGGAATTGAGGGAACAAGAGGCTATGCCCTCCCACTTTTTTCCTGTCTTAAGGGAAAGTGATGGTGGGGGAGGGGGCACAGAGGAGTGAGCAGCAGGCCATGCTCCAGGTGCCAGTAGCTCTTCCACTTCTAGGGATCTTCTGACACTCATGGACACCTTCTCCAGTGAAAGAATGATGCACTTCCTATCTGCAAGAAGTGCCAAGTCTGGGAGCGGGAGTGGGGGGGCTCACAGAAAGAGGTGGAGTGGGTGGGAGACCATGGGGGAAAGGCTGAGTAGGAGTGCAGCCTTGGGGCAGAGCATGGGTAGGGCCACAGTCTGGGCATCAGTGCCCCCACCCACCCACCTTCTAAGGAGCTTCGGGCAGCAGTGCTCCAATGGCAGAGAGCTTGTGCACATCCAAAGGGAAGTGACTCAGGCCCACATCCAGCATTTCTTGCACCTACATGGCCAGCCTTTTTAAGGGAGGCTTAGTTTCCTCAAGCCTCTTATACATGGGAAGGCTGCCAGCAATTCACACACACACGAGAGCAAATACTACCATGCACAAAAGAGTTGACAAGTTACCATAGTGTACAAAGGCCATTTTTTTCTTTTTTTACAGCACTTCCAAATTCACGTTTTCCAGGGCAGAACCTGGCAAAATGCTAAGTGAAATGTCTTTGTGGCACATGGTCTGAAAATTTCAGAACCTTCTCTGGACTTTATCAGGGTTCAAAAAGAACTAGATAAATTCATGGAGGTTAGGTTCATTAATGTCTACTAGCCAGGATGGGTAGGAATGGTGTCCCTACCCTGTCAGAAGCTGGGAAAGGATGACATGAGAGGGATCACTCAATGTCTACATGATCTATTCACTCCTTCTGGGGCATCTGACATTGGCCACTGTTGGAAGACAGGATACTAGGCTAGATGGACCTTTGGTCTGATCATGTGTGGCCATTCCTACGATCTTATGAAATTATATCTAGGTGACTGCAATTCAAACCTTTTGTTTCTTATTAATTTTCCTGTCACATTCCCAATATTCTGTCCACTGAGGCAGCCTCACTTGTTATATTTTTAACATTGCTGTGACTTGTTTTTATAAGATAATCATTCCGCTTTGAAAACTGTTTCCCATTATCACATACATCTTGATATTGGCCTGCAGAATGTCATGGTGAAATCAGAGTTCCTTACAAACCTGTGACAATCTAGTCATGCTTTTTCAAACCAAGGGAAGATCAAGTGGTTCAGGGTAGTGAGGTTTAAATACGCCACCAACTGTCCTCTCCTTCCTGTCCTTAAGCAAACATGACATCTGTTTAAGTGTTCTTTATTCCTCCTTTTCTGAAGATATCCATGATAGAGTCTTGCTTGTTCTCCTCTCCAGAAGCACACTTCTTACTTAAGTATTTCCTAGCCATTGCAGGGTTCTTGGGCTCTGGTGTCCCTCAGTCCCTCCTGTTTGCTGCCTGTAGCACATAATAGTTGTGTGTCCTGTGGATTGTAATACATTGGTCTAATTTCAGTTTTTGGTTTAAGTGCATAGGTGGCTGGGTGATACTGGTGGTGGCCCATGTTCTACAGAAAATCAGACAAGCTGTTGCTCTCCTATCACCTTAAACTCTTTGATTCTATGACAGAGTGGAGAAACTAGAAGGGTTGGGGAAAGAAGGAAGGAAGGAAAAACTGTGGAAGCTGGCTGCATCTGGTACTGTCAGTACAATGGCACTGCAGCAGTGAACCCCCTTCTGCTCCAAGGGAGGGGAACATCAGATGGCCACATAGTGGCACCCTCAGAGATGCCATCTTCCCTCTTCCCTCTTCCTGCATGGTTTCAGGTGGGACAATTTGGCCCTAGAGCAGAGGTCAGCAACCTTTCTGAGATGGAGTAATGAAATCTGACCTTTTGACCTCTATGTATGGTCCAAGTGCCAGTGATACCTTTTAAAAGTAACTAATAGTCCTTCTTAAAACATCTGCAATAGTAAATAAATTTAAGATGCAGATCTTTACTGTGTAGATGGTGCTTGGTAGCATTAGCTGGTCTCTTGTTAATCCAGAGGCTTTGAGCAAGCTCCTGGCTGCATGGGGGTGGAGGGTTGGGGCTGAGCTCCTGCCTTGCATGCCAATGAAAATTGGCTCATGTGCCAATCTTGTTATTCATGCCAGGGGTTGCTGAACCCTGTCCTAGAGTTTTATTCACTGGCTCTTTGCCTGAGGCAGAATGGAAAAAGTGACAGCAGATTCTGGCATAATAAGTACTTGAAAAACCTGGAAGAGGGGAAGTGATCAAGAGTAGTTAGCATGGATTCACCAAAGGCAAGTCATGTCTGACCAATCTGATTAGCTTCTATGATGAAGTGACTGGCTCTGTGGACATGGGGAAGTCAATGGATGTGATATACCTTGACTTTAGCAAAGCTTTTGATACAGTCTTCCACAACATTTTTGCTTATCAGTTAAGGAAGTATGAATTGGATACATGGACTGTAAGATGGATAGAAATCTGGCTAGACAGTCAGGACCAAACAGGTAGTGGTCAATGGCTCTATGTCTGGTTGGCAGTTGGTTTCAAGTGGAGTGCCCCAAGGATCAGCTCTAGGGCTGGTATTTTTCAATATCTTTATTAATGACCTAGATGAGAGGATGGATTGCACCCTCAGGTGACACTAAGCTGGGGGGGGCAGATAGATACATTGGAGGGTAGGAATAGGGTCCAGAGTGACCTAGATAAATTGGAGGATTGGGCCAAAAGAAGTCTGATGACGTTCAAACAAGGAGAAGGGCAGAGTCCTGCACTTGGGACACAAGAATCCCAAGCACTGGTACCCACTGGGGACTGACTGGCTAAGTAGCAGTACAGCAGAAAATGACCTGGGAATTACAGTGGATGAAAGATTGGATATGAGTCAACAATGTGCCCTTGTAGCCAAGAAGGTAACAGCATATTGGGGTGCATTAGAAGAAACATTTCCAGCAGATTTAGAGAAGTTATTATTCCCAACTATTTGGCACTGGTGAGTCAAGTCCACAGCTGGAGTATTGCATCCAGTTCTGGGACCCCAGTATAGAAAGGATGTGGATGCATTAGAGCAGATTCAGCAGAGGTCAATGAAAATGATTAAGGGGCTGGAGCACATGACCTATGAGGAGAGTGAGGGATTTAGGGTTATTTAGTTTGCAGAAAAGAAGAGTGAGGTGCAATTTGATAGCAGCTTTCAACTTCCTTAAGGGGGGCTCTAAAGAGGCTGGAGAGAGGCTATTCTCAGTAGTGATGGATGGCAAAACAAGAAGCAATAGTCTGAAGTTACCGAGTGAGAGGTGTAGGTTGGATATTAGAAAAAAATATTTCACCAGAAAGGGGGTAAAGCACTTGAATGTTTTACTCTGAGAGGTGGTGGAATCTCCATCCCTAGAGGTTTCTAAGTCCTAGTTTGACAAAGTCCTGGCTGGAATGATTTAGTTATGGTTGATCCTGCTTTAGGCAGGGGGCTGGACGAGATGACCTTCTAAGGTCCCTTCCAGCCTTAGGATTCTATGATTCCAAGTTCAGCATAGGCACAGAAAAGTAAAAGTTTTGCTTCTAACACTTACAGAAAGGTCCTATCAAATGCCATAAGAATGAAATCACAGTTCCTTAGACTAGAAGTTCTATTGTATTTAAAAAAGAATGTTCTCCTTTCTGTAGTTTGTTTTGTTTTGAAACCATTTTATGGAATTCTGTTGCAGGGTATCAATTTTTATGAAATTACGTGGAATTTTTCCCTAGGAAAGTTCATAGTTCAAGTTTTCTTTCCATTCCTGGGGCTCACATTTAACTCTACTAACTTCAGCAGGATTACATGGTGTAACTATGGAAGAAATCTGACCCTTGACGTGGCCCCTAAAATTTCCTCGGAGGGAGCTCTCTGTGTGTGTGTGTGTGTGCGTGCGCGAGTGAGAGAGAGAGAGAGAGAGAGAGACCGAGACCGGGATTCCGGCCCCACTCTGAATTAGACTAAGACCAGCAATCAAATCCACGCATGCAGACATGCACTTTATATACAGTGTATACAGATTATAACTGTTATATTGCCATACTTTCAATCACTTCAACGAGCTTCAGACAAAGCCCTATATGCCTGCAATAGATTTCAAACAGCAAATGAAGGGGAAAACACTTTATCTTCTGTTACTTCCCCCCGGATCACCCAGTCCTCTCACATGTCCCACTTCTATATGTTAACACACACTCTGAAAGACCAAGACAATTTCACATTCGGAGGCTTGCCAGCTATCTGTGTCCAAGGAGTGGACTGTAAAATAACCTCTTTGACCAACTTGTCTTAAGCAATTCAGGCAGCTGATTTGTGAGGTGTGTATCTTGCATATGTACCATATCAAAGTCTAAATGTCTTAACTATTGTAAACCTTATCACCACTTAATGGGACTGTTAAAAACTCCTTGCATTAAACAAAACAATTCAGAGGTCACTGAGCATCAAACAAAAGAAGAGATAGAACTCCTCCTGCAAACTCTGCTAAATTCAGTAAAAACTCAAGCTCCTCAAGAGGCAAAGTGAGGCATCTGCAAATGATCTGTTTTTAATCTATTTATTTATCTAGGAAATTTTATCAGATTTACAAGTCATTGCCTTATAAATATCAAAGACAAAATGATAATCATTACAACAGTGAGCTTTATCTTCAAACAGAATTGTCATTTTAAAAATACAGAGTATTAAGAATCTTTTTTCAAACCATGAGTTCCTCAACTGACCCCCACCCTCATGGCAATTATTTTAAAATTTTCCAGAAAAACAAAGTCTTCCCTAAGGCTGAAAATATGTGTATTCTGTATTTAAGTTATATGACATGTAATGGAAAGTATTTTGTGAGGTCATCTGATAAGGAACTGAGAGGAAGATTGAATTATATTTTAAAATAAGGATAAACAGTAAATGCATAAAACAATTTCCTTTAATCTGTGAGAGAAGAGACTATAACAACACTTTTCTAGAGAGGTCTTATTAGTTTCTTTGTTTCGGTGTGAGGAGTTCAGGACTCAGACAGAATGATAATGAATAATTCAGGCTATATGAGACGCTGTTGCCTCTACCCTGTTGATCTAATTAGGTTTCAACAAGAATCTTTTGGCAGCTCCTTCAGTAGCATCCAGTGACATTTGTACCTGCTATCCATGAACCACTCCTTCCCTCAGGCAAAATATCTACATTGACCTTAACGGTGAAGTTAAATTTTGCTGCACACCTGTCCAATGACTCTCTTAGCTTATCCCTGAAGCAGTCTTCCCCACCCCACTCTGCATGCTAACGCATTTAATGGAGAGAGGAGACTGTGGAGTTATTTTCTGCTTGCTTTTTTAAGTTGTGCTGGAGACAAAGAGCTGGCTCTTAATCTCACCATGTTCCTCCTCCTACATACTTTTGTTCAGTTCTTCTCGTGGGATGAGGTTAGTGTTGCCAGAAAAGAGATTGTTTGCAGAGTTAATACTACCACAAACTACTTAGCACAAACTTTTTCTCCATGCTTCTAAAAGTCTTGCAACAAGCAGGTTACATATCTGTAGCTGAAATACAGTACGGACAAGAGGATAGGTCTGGACTGGGAGTCGGGGTTCTGTTCTTTCTGTGACTTTGTATGCATCCCAGCATGGATCTGTTTGGTTTGTAAGAACGTCAGGATGTGTTTCTACAGTGCCTACCACAACGGGGTCCTAAACTCCTGTCGGGCTACAACAAACAGATATTTTAATGAACCCCAGTTCTCCAAGTCTGACGCTGTGCATGGGGGTGGGGGAGGGGCAGAAATCTGTTTCCCCTTCACTTCTTCTATCTTTTCATGGTTATTCATGAAGTGCCACCCACTGTTACATTTCAGTGTGTACCACATGCCTTGACATGCAGGAGTTTGACAAGTGGACTGAGACAAATGAAAGATTATGTTTTGTTACATATGATTTTTACCTACCTATTTTTGTTTGCTTCATTTCTCTTCACTAGCTACAGACATTACTGCAACAGTTGCACTCTGTGGTGTACATAGTGTTTTCTTTAAGCATATTTTTGAACCTAAAAAGCAAACAGTTGATACCAGTAGTATATTCATGACATGGATAGTGTTTGAGATTGGTGTCTGTCCACAGGAAATGATAATGGATTATTTGTTTGCAATAATATATTTAAGCAGGTCCAAAGTATTGTGCAAAAACAGGTAATAGCATAAGGAGATCATAGTTGGGCTTTGAAGTTTATGCTCTCAGCTCTAAGTTATCCTGCTCTGCAAGGTATTTCTCTCAACTGAAACTGATATTCCATAACCTGGTGTAGCTGAGTGGCCACCATTGATATATTGCACAGTTCTGGCCAGTCAAGTTAACTGTCACTTGCACCACAGCTGGTGACTATGAAACCCTCTTCCTGATCTACAATTATCTTTTTACATTAATTTTGATGAATTATAACAGTGATGGGCAACCTAAGCTAGTGAATGTGCTGCACAAATAGCCTTCCTTCATCTCAGTGGACCACAAGATAGTCATAACTAGGATGGTCTCCCAAGAGACAATACTTTTGCTTGTGTAACCAGAATTAGCAGCACGTGATGATTGAACCAAGGTAGTGCTTTGAGTGGATGCAGAGGGAGTGCTCAGCTCTCACTATCAACATTGTGTGCAATCAGCACACACCTCACTTCACGTGTCCTTGCTTTACATGAATGTCACTCTAGTAATACCAGTAGCGTGGGGAAAAAAAAAACCTATGCACACAGAAACCAGCAGAATTCAGCAACCTGGTGCATCAGCAATAGTAAACAACATGTCTTGTGGGATACACATAGAACCCTGATGGAATACATGCAGCCCAGGGGCTGCAGATTTCCCAGTATTGGAATACCGTGGGATTTATTTCTAAAAAAATAATGTTGGTGACGTTACCTGCTCATGCAAAAATGTAAGTGACTTGCAGATATTAAAATTTAGCTATTCAAAAGGTAGAGGTCAATATTTATAACAGATCTGGAAATACTTGACAACCCTGGTTTATAATATTATCTTATTATTTGCTGAACATGAGTTACATGAGTAACATGTCATGTGTTCATTAACCACCCCCTTCCCTATATTTCATTCATTACTGAAATCGGGACCATAGCTGAATGAGGAAGACATAGACAATAGCAGATTACAATGTAATCCTTCCAAACTCCTTTGCCAATTTCTACCTTTGTGTGAGAAGAGCAATAAACACACGATGTTTCTCAGACACATGAAAGGTGTCAAACTCCTGGGCATTTAATCTGATCAGCATCTAGACACATGCAGCAATTGATGCTTGGTTCAGTAAAGTCAATGAAAAGAGTGATTGACTTCGATCCACATCAATCCAAACGCCAAATGAGCTTTAGGAAAGAAACCATCATTATATATCCCTCATTTTTATCAGCTCAATCTCTATTTTAATGCAATCCATCCAGAGGCCACTCTGAGCAACACAGAATCTATTTGGTAACCTTTCCACTTGATCCTTGTATTAATTACACTAATTGAAGATAAAGGCACACGCCAGAAGATATCTATTCATTTCAGCCTGCTGACAAAGGAAATAAACATTTCCCATTCCTTCTCTACTAAAGTCAAACCAGATTCACTGAACTATTTTGTTTCTCTCACATGAACTGGTCTGTCTTTTCAAATGGTAGTAACACATTAATCCATCTGATAAAGGGCAGTTTGAGGAAGGTAAAGCATGACACCATGCTCTTTAATCTGTCAAGTCATATTTGCCTTTGCTTTTGAAATGTTCCAGTATCCTCTTTCAAACCTGTTGAGCGCAGTCCCTGAATACCACCCTGGCATTCACATTAACCAACCTTTAATAATATTGCTGATTAAGACAATGCCAAAAGAGACAGCCTCTCAAATCGCTGTGGACAGTATGTGTCTTCTGAAGTACAATATTCTTTTTCAAACCAGAAAGTTAGTGGAAGGGATGATGTTTAGAGGTTACAGCAGGTAACTGGGAGACGAGAAAAAATCTCCATGGTGGAGTCATTTGAGTCCTTCTAAATTTTCTCTGCTTTTAATTCCTGTGATTTTTGCCTCCTTTGAGTTTTGATATTTTTCATTCAAACACAACACTGTAAAGATCAGAAGCAAAGCAAAGGTGATCACTTGACAAAGGGCAAAGCACTACATACTGGTTTTGAAGGGTACATAAGGACTGGGGCTCAGGAGGGTTTGTTAAATACAGAAGACAAGTTTGGTTACATAAACATCTCAGCCTTAAAAAAAAAAAAGCAATTTCACTGTATGTGGACAGGGCAATAATTTTTGCTTTGGTTTTGTTGAAAGGGCTGCAGGGCCCCAAAAAGTCACTTTAAACTGCTCTATTTTTGATTCCACGTTGGAATTTACAGCTGACCACATTTTGCCTGGGTTCAGGTTTTGTTCTGGAAAGTCTGCCCATCGTGTATAAATCCTGGGATCTGTTCCCTGCTGTATTAGTGATTCTCTGGCCTAACAGACGACTTTAGCCAATCTTTTCAAGAGTGACTTCTGATTTTGCATGCTCAGTTTTACACACATTGGAGTTGACTTTCATGTGGCCCATGCAGCTACATTTATCAATGACATTCAACCTTAACTCTGACCTGTAGGTGTACATGCCTTTAAACAAGCTCTCGTTACATAATTTATGTGTCAAATAAAATATGCAATAACACAAACAAGCAGTTCTTATATATCCTTATACACAGTCCATCTAGTGGAATGAATAATTAATGGTAAAGTGTTGCACATGCTTATCAATCAATAATGCACATTTAATATCATATAACAACATTTTAAATAAAATTACATGTCCAATTTACCATTCTTTTCTGGTTATGTTTGTTTTCTGCATGCATCTGTAGTGAGTATGCCAGACATGACAAGAGTTACTTATACAGAGTAGTCAACCACAAATAGACCTTTTTGTCACAACTTTTTATACCAAATTGTTCCCTCAATGTATTGAGTCCCTTTAATAGGCAGTTTGCACCAAGTAGCTAGGATTCACCTTATTATCACAAGTGTTCTGACCTTGGGACAGCAGATACTGTGCTCTCCCACATCAGAAATATAGGGAAAGTTAACCTGCGGTACTGTAAAAACCCACCATATTTATCCATGCTTGATTGTTTCCAGCAATATGCGCATCCAAGGTTTCATGGACTCATTTCAGGCTTAATTGTAGTTAGTTTCATTGTGCCCTTTTTGACACATGAATACATTTCCCATTGTCTTGTTCTCTATATATATTAAATTACTTGCACATGCAGTCCATATTTAACAGATCTATTATGAGACATTTATTGACAATTGAAAATACCATGCAATTAGGGTAAACAGTACAATTTGTGCTATATATTTTTGCTTGAATGTACAGATTCATAGTTTGTACTTGCGTTACGCATTACAAAGCGCAACCTTCCTGACATCCTGTCTCCCTCTTCCCATCTCTGTGCATAATGAGGCCAAAGCTACAGGTCAAAGCAGGATGAAGCAATCACAAATAATTAGTAGAAGTTATGGCATAAAATGTGTGGATGATAGTAGTAAGGGAGGAAAGGAAGAAATGATGGGCATGCCAGGCAGTGAGGATCAAAGACCTTTAAAGAGGTTCTCTTCTGGAAGCAAAAAAATCAGAGATTACTCACACTATCTGTCAGAAGACTGTAGCTTCCACATCATATCCTAAATGAAGTATGAAAGCCAGAGTTTCCTAAGGCAGTTCACTGTGCTTCAGCAGTAGATCTTGGTTTAGAATGTTTACCACTTAATTACTATTTAAGTTCTCCCAGGGTCTTTGTTCCTTTGGCCTCGTCCTGAATTCAAAAGGGTGCAATCTCTTCCCTTTCAAGGATGCACACGGGAGCTCTCACGTAGGCTACACCTACACTAGACGGTTTTGTCAACAAAACTGGCAGCCCTGTCTGCTGTGCATTTTGTCGAGAGCATGGGCAGGCAGTCTGTCCACACTCTGACAGAGAGGATCACTCTTGCAATCCATTTGGCAGTTTGGCCACGGTCTGTCAACAGAAGTTTTGTCAGAAGATATCTTCTAGCAAAAACTTCTGTTGACAAATTGTAAATCTAGACATAGCCCTAGGGAGACCCTTGCATTGGCAAAAGTGTGTTTGGAAAAGGGTGTTTAGGGAAGCAGGACCATCATACGGTCAGGAAAATCAAAGCCGGCAGGGTTTCTAAGAGCCAGTTTTGCCTGGATTTTTTAAAGGAAAACATGCAGTCCATACCAAACAATTATCCAATTACTACATGTCCATATTTTTATATGCAATTACTTTGATCATCTCTATGCAGATCAGGTGACTATATGCACAAATGACTGCTGATACATTTGCATATGCAATCACTAATTTTGCTTAGAAATGCAGTAAACTGTGTTTAAAAACAGAGCAGCAACAGCATGCACATTTCTGAGTATATGTATATCTTAAATTAAGTCCTCAAAGATGTGAAATCAGAAGGTATTAGGAACCACAAAATGAACCAGCACACAGCAAGTCAGACCTGTCCTTCATCAAATATAACCGTCCACCAACACTACAAAGATGTTGCAGTGCTTGTCTAAGATCAGCTCATGGGTGAAAAACAGATGAACCTGAGCAAGGCCAAGGTGATGCTGGTGGGCAGAGTTTGCAGCCACAGAGAAGTCCACTTGATTGAAGGTACACACCCACAACTGGTCAATTCAGTCCATAATTTAGGAGTGCTCCAGGATTCTTCGCTGATGTTAAGCTTGTACAGCCACATCTATGATTAATACTTTTCCACCATCTTCGGTTGGCTAGGAGATTCCATCTCACAGTACTGAACGACCAGGCCTCAACTTATTCACAGCTTTATCATCTCTTGGCTGGGCTACAGCAATACAATATGCCTGGGCATGAAGCCTTAGGTTATTCCAATTGGTACAAAATACTATGCTGTATCTTCTCAGCAGCTCTAGCTACTATGAGCATGTCAGACCTGTCCCTTCCTGTGTGTAACATACCTTATTTAAGCTAACCTCAGGCATCGTGGCAGACAATTAAAGTTTACAATGAATTCATAGGGATGCATGCCTGGGGTTGGGCAGTCCATATCTGTTACAGAAGCCTGGCCACTAACAGCAGCTTGGCAATATACTATGTATACAGTGTACCTGACGTGGTGTCAGAGGACAAAAGCAATACAAAAACCCAGCAATCAACATTGCAAACACATAGCCCAAAGCAACAAAGGTTACATGTATGAAAAAAAGCAACAAAGGTTGAAGGATCTCATTACCATGTCACTCTGCAATGCTCCAAGAACTTCAGCATTGACATATCTTCACAATGGACAGACTGGAAGCAGTGTTTTGTAACATTTCAAATTGCTACAGTACTTCCTGAGAAAACTGAAGATGTACAGGCATGCTCTTTAATTTATGGTATGGGGAAGTAAGAGCCTATCTTTAAATCCTTTGACTTTACTGATGGCAATCACAAAAATGACTATGAAAGGGTTCTGGCTATGACTGATGAATACTTTATACCTCACAGTGGTGATTTCGGAGAACAGTGTGTTTTCACTAGAGGATTCAAGAACGGGAAAAAGATGAGTATTTGATAATAGCTCTGCATGCACTGGCTGAAAACTGTGATTTTGGTACTGCAAAACATAAAAATATCAGAGACAGACTCATTACTGAATTGAAAAAGAAAATCCTCCACAGTAGCTACAATTAAAAACAGATTTGTATCAGATTAAACAGATTAAAATCCAGCTATTCAAACAGTAATGCAGCATGAGCCAATGAGACAACAAAACCAAAAGCAACTTGCCAGATTGAAAAACAAAAACAAAAACAAAAACAAAAAAAACCCTCAGAAGTGTTTAACGGACACAGCATAAATTCTTCAAGTTATTACTGTAAGACCACTGAGACAAGGATAATTACTCCCAAGCTGAGTGACAAATTCCAGGCAAAAATCAAATTCTTACAGCCTAAATGCACAAGATGTGGAAAAACATCTACCAAGAGACGATGGATGGCAATTCAAAGGTGCAAGGAGTAATAAATGCACAATATGTGGACATTTTACAATTGATTTCTCCACCAAAGCAGATTCATATTATGGACAATCATGAGCTATTGTGTCTGGGTTAATCACATTTGATCATACAGAACCACCCTGGGGAGGAAATCAAATATTCATGAAAAGACTATTCAGTTTAAAATCGGCTCAAAAACAGATAGCACAATCAGTTCAAAACAGGACTTATGGTAACCTTCCAACCCTTCCAGAGCTGAAATCATCTCAACCATCCCTAAATACCTCTGTAGACACTCTGAATTGCAAGGGACAGTTCACCACAGAAATAACTTATAAAGACTAAATCTGTGCAATAAAATTGTATGCAATTAAATGATCACCTATCAATAGCCTTCTCAGCCACCATATGTCAGCCATGATGGGAGAAAGGTGGGAGAACTCAATGGAATATTTGGTATTACTGGATTTTTGAAAGGTGATCTGGTATAAAACCATATGTGAATATATACCTTACAGCATTCCTAACCCGTTACTTCATAAAGTGAAAATTGAGTTGAAAAGAACTGACTGGATTGGAAGAACTGAGGATGTTTAAGCAAGCAGCATGGTGTGTCCCAGATGTCCAGTTAGAGAAAAAAAGGAAAAATATAAGTTTATTTAATGATGCAGATGTGAGAGAAAAAGATATCCTTCCAACAACATCCTCCCAAAAATGAAAGGTGCTACAGCGTCCTCGAAGTCAGATGCCTCACATGATTCTCACAATTTGCTTCAGACAAAGAAAGGGCTAAGCTGTACGTGTCTATTTCATCCTTTGTGAGATTTTGCTATTTAAGATTACCTTTTGATATTACCAATGCATGTGAAATCTTCCCAGAAAGATTGCAGAACTGTTAATGAAAACAAATGTAGTTTTCATGGACAATATTTTCATATATCTGTCTTGAATGGAAGACCACAATAAAATCCTCAGCGAAGTCTTAAGTCTAATCAATCGATCTGGGATGAAACTAAACAAGGGCTGTGTCTACATTGTCACCTTTCTTCAAAGGAAGGATGGCAATGAGGCTGTTCGGAGTTTACTAATGAAGTGCTGCCGTGCATAGGCAGCACTTCATTAAGCAAATTCCCCCCCGTGACAGCTCCAAAGTTTTAAACTTTGAAGTACCAGCACGTGTCTAGCCGCGACACCCCCCGCCCCAGTACTTCGAAGTGCCGGGGCAACTTCAAAATTTTGAGGAGTAAGGGGACTTCGAAGTACCGGCGAGTGTGCCACAGCTAGACGTGTGCCGATATTTCGAAGTTTAAAACTTTGGAGTTGCCGCGGGGGGCGGATTTGCTTAATGAAGTAAACTCTGAACAGCCTCATTACCATCCTTCCTTCGAAGGAAGGTGGTAATGTAGACACAGCCAAGGAAAAGTGTGTTTTCTGGCAACCAGAAATTATGTTTTTGGGACAGACAATGAACAACAATGGAATAAGCCCTAGCTCTCAGAAAGTAAAAGCAATTAAAAACATTAATATACCAACAAATGTACCAAAACTGAGATATACACCGAAGAAGGTAAATTACCTTGATCAATACCTACCAGAGCTTTCTACAGTGACAGAGCCACTGACTGAACTGCTAAATCCAGCATATCTTGATTGTGGAGATCAAATTAAAGGTAAAAGAAATCTCAGTATAGTTCTCAAGTACTAATCCAAAATGGTAAATGTAGTTGCAAGCAGCTGTGGCTTAAGCGGAATATTGCTGTAACAACATGGACCTACGTAGAAGTCAGCTGAATTTTGCTGTGCTACACTCACAGAGGCACAAAAACAATATGCATAGATTGAAAAGGAGTACCCGGCAAGCATATGGGCACGTGAGAACTTCAGCAGCCATCTCTGTGAATTGGACAGAAAAAAACCTGGATCAAGTCAACTTCTATTGGTAAGGTTAATCTGACTTAATCCAATTGCTAAATATAGTTTGAGAAAAAAATTGTTAGTAGCAGATACTCTCGTGAAGCCCAGCAGCGCACTGAAAGCATACCCATAAGCACCCAAACCACATAAAGGCATACATGGATACTGCGCATGCATTCAAACTAGTTTTAGAAAAGAGACTACACCAGCTACAAAAAGCGCTCTTGATAGACATACACCTTCACAGCGTTTTATATTACATTAGGGTCAGCTGGCCTTAGTATCTAAAGGGTACTAAGTGACAAGATATGACTTTGTGGAACATGGATAATTAACCAAGTCAAAGGGACTCATAATTAATGCAGGATAATTCCAAATGAAATGAGTAGAGTAACATTAAACCTCATCCACAAAGGACATCCACGCTTAACTAAATGCTATGAATAGGCCAGACAGTCAGTGAGGTGATGGACCTCAGCAAGGGCATAAACAAAGTATGTGCATGTGAACATTGCAGAACAAACAAGCAAGACAAGAATGTTTAATAATAGCCTAATTAGGTGGGCATTAGAAAAGACTAGCTGAAGATTTATTCAAATTCAGAAGACATCCATTACCTGGCAGTAGTAGACTATTTTTCCAGGTATAGAGAAATAATGTACTTGAAAGGTATGACATAGCACAGTATCAGAGAAATTGAAGTGTATTTTTGTTCATTTTGCTGTTTCAGAACTAGCTACAGAGCACAGACCACAATTCACTGAAGCAGAATTTTAAGTAATTCTGAATGAAACATTATTTTGATAATTTTACTAGCTACCCATGTTACCCATTAACAAATGAAGAGGCTGAGAGAGCTATACAGACAGCCAAGAAAATCCTGCAGCAGCAATATCTGTTCCTTCAGAGCTATATCTTAATATCAACAGCAACTATTGGATAAAGTCCAGCACAGCTCCTGATGGAAAGTCAGTTCTGAACTAATGTTCCAACTTGTAAAAGAACTTCTCTGAAGAGACCAAACATGGGAGAAAGCAGTCAAATTAGATAAAAAGACAAAAAGGGCTTATCAATACTTTTATGAAAGACCACACTCAGTTCAAGAATGAACACCAAAATATGCTCATGCCAAACTGGATTCAGAAAAAGGATGAACAGCTCCAGTTATCATAAAGAAAAATATTCAGCACCCAGATTGTATGTGATCAAGACCAAAAGAGGAGAGCTCCATGCAAATCCCTGGCATCTATGGCTTATTACTCAGAAAGAAGAATCAACAGAGAAAACTCTTCAGATGTAAGGTGCAGGACAAGAGCATGACAATTCAAGGATTGCAGTTTGACTACGACCAAGTGTTGCAACTAATAGACAGTGCGATAACCAAGATATTACACTTTCAGGTCATGTGATTATAAAAATCACGTGATAATAAAACTGAAACAACTCAGACACTTGGACTGATCCATACGGAATTTCAATAACATGAAGATGTAAATTTTGTATGTAAGTCTTACCTACTAATAGTAGCCCTGCAACATACTGTGTACGAAGTATACCTGCTTATCCCAAAACCTTAGTCTGTCTTATTTATCCACTCTTTATTTCACCTGTCCTGCTGAGCCAAGGACATATATCATAACCATGTAATGTCAATACCAGGAGTTTAGAGTACCTTAAAAATGAAGCTGTCAAAAAGATTTCGCTGCTGGGTCAGCTCTGTGACCTTTGGGATCCCCCAGACCAGCTCAGTATAGTCCATCTCAACTGGTCTGGGTCTGCTGATGGATTTTATGCACTGAAACATTTTATTTTTGTATTGAATGTTTGAAGAGGAGGTTTGAGGGGATTTGTTTTGTTTTGTTTTTTACAGTGTCATGTCTTGATTTTTCTCTCTCCTTTTGTTTTACTTCTGTGTGATGGTATTTCCCTGTAACGGTGAAGGCCCATCATTGTGGTACCTTATGCTGATTCTTCTCGGAATTAGCTCAAGTCCTTCCACAAGGTACTGTCCCTCCAGTAGCAGCTTGCCTGCTGTTACTCCCACCATTTCACTGGTAGCTACCCTCATGGAATAAAAGGGACTTATAATCCACCAAGGATCATACATCATCCATGAACATGCTTAGGATAAAGAACAGACAAAACTGGATTACCAAGTTACCCATGTTAGTCTACAGTCACAAACTCACGTACCAGAGTCTGTGGATACATTGTGATTATGACTCAGTATTACTGTTAGTTTGAGACTGGTTTAAAGTGCAGCATTTTTGCTTTGGTCATTCATTCAGACCAGAAACTTTTGATGATTACTGGTGTTTAAAAGGTCAGTGGAAAATTGCTTTTTTCAAAAAAAGAAGGGAACAAAAATTTCTAGCCAAAAGATGATGAATGGAATATGGTGATGAATGGAATGGAATAAAAGGTACAGCTGCACAGCAGATTTACTGTACTCTCCAGTGTCCTATTTATCTCATGAGTAGGATACAGAGATTGAACCATTTTTTTCAGTAGTTAAAAGTGATTTTTAAAAAAAAAACATCCCTCTCTGGTCACCCACCAATCTAAGGATACAGCAGTTGACAATATTGGAATGAGGTTTGCAAGCAGCATGTTTTCTTTTTTGAACTGCTCACCACAGCCACTCGTTCTTCATTTTACTACAATTTAAAGGGATACATTAAACTTTAATTCTGTTACTGACATTTAAAATCAATGAATAATCTGAAAAGTACCTCAAATTGTATGTACTGAATTTTGTAATATTAATAATTGTTTTCTGCTTCCCTGTTGATATTTATAAGGGCAACTCAAGTCATGCCAGGGGCCCTTGCTAAAATGAGCAACACTTGTCACCAGAGTAATGGCTGATCTTTTCATTAGTGTTTGCAAGATCATATCCTTAGTGAGTCCAAGTCAAAAGCGACATTTTCCTCCATGTATTGAAGATCTCCCTATAGACTATGATTAGATTGGAGGGATTTTTTTAAACAGATAACTAATTTATGACATAAGTTATAAGGAGATCAATATAAGTCTTGAAAATGTTATTCTAGTAAAAATCCCTCACTGGCAGGTGGATGATCTAGATGACCTAGAAGAAAAGCCTGTTAGGTCTACCTAACTTCTGTGGTTCTTCTCTTTGTAGTAAGAGTTGCATGAAGACAAAAAGCCATCCCTAAATATAGCAAATTTTCTGAATGATGTTAATATAACTCTCTCTCACACATACCTCCTAGAGCTGGAAGGGACCTTGCGGGGGAGTCATCTCATGCAGTCCCCTTGGCAGGACCAAGCACTATCCTTGACATCTATTTGCCCCATCAAGGCTTGAACTTACAGCCCTGTGTTTAGCAGGCCAAGGCACAAACCACTGAACTACCAGCAGACCCTGCAGTCAGTAGCTAGAGGTGTGGGTGGCCAGGCCTTCTAGTTGGAGCAGGCATGAATAGCCAGAGCCAGATTACTTGGAGCAAGGCTAGACAGGAGCACGGTTGAAAACAAGGAGGCACTCACACAGTCATGGACAAAATCTTTGAGCAACCATTAAAATTAGTTAGTGCTGTTACTGTTTCTGGGCTTAAGAGATGGTCTGCAAACAAACCTGTTGGTATAGCCAGTTAGACAGCTGGCTACAGGCCAACTGTACTCATTAGCTTGCCAGGACACTGGGGCTACGTCTACACGTGCAGCCAACATCGAAATAGCTTATTTCGATGTTGCGACATCGAAATAGTCTATTTCGATGAATAACGTCTACACGTCCTCCAGGGCCAGCAACGTCGATGTTCAACTTCGACGTTGCTCAGCCCAACATCGAAATAGGTGCAGCGAGGGAACGTCTACACGTCAAAGTAGCACACATCGAAATAGGGATGCCAGGCACAGCTGCAGACAGGGTCACAGGGCGGACTCAACAGCAAGCTGCTCCCTTAAAGGGCCCCTCCCAGACACAGTTGCACTAAACAACACAAGATCCACAGAGCTGACAACTGGTTGCAGACCCTGTGCCTGCAGCATAGATCCCCAGCTGCCGCAGAAGCAGCCAGAAGCCCTGGGCTAAGGGCTGCTGCCCACGGTGACCATAGAGCCCCGCAGGGGCTGGAGAGAGAGCATCTCTCAACCCCCCAGCTGATGGCCGCCATGGAGGACCCAGCAATTTCGAAGTTGCGGGACGCGGATCGTCTACACAGTCCCTACTTCGATGTTGAACGTCGAAGTAGGGCGCTATTCCTATCTCCTCATGAGGTTAGCGACTTCGACGTCTCGCCGCCTAACGTCGAAGTTAACTTCGAAATAGCACCTGACGCGTGTAGACGCGACGGGCGCTATTTCGAAGTTGGTGCCGCTACTTCGAAGTAGCGTGCACGTGTAGACGCAGCTTGGCTGTCCTCTATGGTCTGTTTCCAGACACGTGGCTGTTCAAAGTCTTGATACTTTGAGCTAACTCAGTCCTCATTAAAGCAGGTGCATTTTTGTGTACATGTATTATTATTTATCTTGAGATAACATCTAGATTTCCTAACCAAGGATGAGGGCCCTGTTGAGCTAGGCACTGTACATACACAGAATGAAAAGACAGTTCCATCCCCATGATCTGATTCACTGTTGGTGTACCAGCTGCACTTGATGATTGGTCTCTAGTTTCATGCATTTAGGCTTTTATTTAAATAAAATTTGGTTTGTTTTTAGCCGTGTACGTTTAGATTTTTGTAACTATATTCATGTTCCGGGTCGGGATTATGCACATCATGTAAATCAATAACTTTTAAAAAATCCTGTGGAGAAACTTACATACTACATGGCCTTAGAGGATATGGTGTGAAAATACTGATATGGCCCATTTCAAACAAGCAGATGAAAAGTTGAGGCAACAGCTATTTAGTAGCTTTGTCTGTCTGCCCCCAGCCATCTGTAATCAAGGGAATGTCTGGTTTTTGTCAGTTAGTAAGAGGAAACACAGCAGGATTTAGGAGCTGCTGAAGTACCAAAGAAAAAGGACACTCCACACAGCATTCATGTCAGACCTGTTATTTGATCCAGGTTCCCTTATCCTTTGCATCTGGTAAATGAACACTTCATACTGTTTAGCATCACATAGTACCTAGTTTACTGAAGCAGGATCAATATACCTATTGGAGAACTACTCAACTATAATAACTTATAGATGCAAGAAAACACCACAGCAGTACACCTACTAAAGCTTTTTAACACTAAAGAAAAGTAAAATGGCAAGCAGATACATATGAAAATAATATACTGCATTTCTGCTGCAGTGACTTCCATCTGTGAACCTCATAGCACTTGACAAGCATTCATGAATTAGGACACACATAGCACCCCTCGGAAGTAAGCATCATCGCTATTTGAAGACAAAGCATTCAAACCACAGATGAAGTAATTAAGTCACTAGATGAATCAGTGTCAGAGCTAGATTAATATATAGATCTCTTGCTTTTTAGAATTCCAGTGTTATGACTATACTGTACCATTTGGGTTTAAAGTTTGTGTGAGGTCAATGATATTTGTGTTGAATTCCATTCATTGCAACAGTTCTGTAGCCTTGTTACCAATGTAAGCCCAAATCCAAGAAGAGTTCCTTTTTCATTGTTTACTGTGTTCTAAATGATCTTAGAATTCTTGCTAGCAGGAGTAACTAATGTACTCTTTGCCTGCTTCCTGGAAGACGGAGACAGGGAAAGAAAGAAAATATTTAATGTTTAATTTGAGGAGAAGGCAACTCAGTGGTGTTGAGTTAAATGGCTATGGATTGGAGTTGAGGTGACTTGGATTTATATTTAAATTGTACCCTTCCTGGGTCAGGAACCATCTTTTTATTCAGTGAATGTACAGCATGTAGCTAGTGCATGACTCAGAGTGCTCTGGTACTATTGTAATGCAAACAATTAATACATTGTACTCACTGTTTTCCACATCATGTCTTTTTAGGTGGTACAGTGCTATGCAATATTTGCATTATTTGCATACTGTGGAAGTACCAAGGGCGAAGCTCTTCCATACCTCTCGGGATTGTGCTGGAAATCAGAACAAGACAATTTTGCCAAGTAATCCGTTAGGTTAGATTCAGAGTTTTCTTGAGGATTACTATGTGGCTCCTTCTCGGGCATCTGAATGCAAGAAAATGGTATCTGCCACAACCTCTCCATATCTCAGAGTTCCGTTACTGTGACATGGGACCTTAATCTTTCTACCATTCACACGAGCACTATCTTTTCTAAAGCAAAACAACCACACATTTACTAAACAGATAGACAAATAATTACCTTGTTTGGCCTCAGTGTGATGACCAGGTTATTTATCCACTTATATCACAGTAACCCTTCACGTCTTTTTTTCTTGCTTTTATAAAGTGCAATCAAGTTGCACCAGATATACAGTTGACTATATTCCATTAATTGCTCATATTCAAAAACAGCACTGCATGCTCTTCAACTATGTCACCCATATGGACAAAAAACACCTCAGCATGCCATGCTCTCATATTCTTCATACACATGTGAAGTGATGCATGGCCAGACCTACCAGGCCACCAGAGGGATTTGTGAGTTCATAGGATTGAGCCAGATCCAGGAATTTTGCTGCCAGGTGCTTGGTACATCTCCACCCACTGCAGATACTGGGTCTGGCCCAGTGGTTCTTAGCAGGCTGTGTGTGTTTGATGATGATAATGATGAAAGGTAAGTGAAGAGTTTTCAGCTGCAAATGCCGGTAAAAGAACCTCAAGATCACCAAGGTGCTACAATGCAACATTTTACAAAAATGAAAACAGCACACGTTCATCATGGTTTCAAGGTAAAAGAAAGGGACACACAGAAAACATACACATTTCACATGGAAAGGGGGCAGTTTCCTCAACAAGAAATGGGAATGTACATAAAATGTCATATCTGAGGGATGATTTACTCATGAATGCCCACAAGATCTGTTAGCTCAGTAGCTAATGTGTATGCTGCCTAACTTAAATTTGTATTGTGTAAGTATGCTTGCGAAAAGCCTTTGTGGAGCTTAAAGAGCAGTAGTTTTATGGGCATATTGAACTGGGAGTTGATGCACTTTTAATTCTTATTAATGTTTTTTTTTATCTGACATCTTTTAGAGACAACAGATATCCAACACACAACTGCTCTCACTTGCCTTAACAATTGAAGTTTTGATTTAGGCTCAGCCTTTTCAAATGTAATTTTCTTTAATTAACAAACCAAAAGGAAATTCAGCAGGAAATAAGGAAAGCATTTCATCTGCCATGGTTTGGGGGATAAAGATGGGAAAGCAACTACAGTAGAGTCTCAGAGTTATGAACACCAAAGTTCCAAGCTGATTGGTCAACCGCATACCACATTTGGAACCAAGAATTCACATCCAGGAAGCAGCAGAGACAGACAAAGAAAGAAAGCAAATACAAATACTGTTAATAAAAACTATTAAAACAATAAAAGGGTAAAGGGAAAGCAGCATAGTAAAGTTTCAAGTTGCCTTAAGTCAATATTCAGTTGTAAACTTTGAAATAAAAACCATAATGTTTTGTTCAGAATTGCAAACATTTTAGTTATGAATAACCTCCTTTTCCAAAGGTGTTTGTAACTCTGAGTTTCTACCCTATAAAGCTTATTTGCCAGGAACAGATCCAGTGCAAAGACCATTTCTCAAGGAATCAAGACCCTACCATAAGTATCCATTCCCTAGAAAATAGCCCATTACACTGGGAAATAACAAGCCTTTCTAACTGCCCTAACAATGTTCAACTGAAGGCTGCAAAAAATGTCTGACAGATGCACAATTCAGATTTAAGGTCTTTAAATAGGCAAAGAACATAAGCTGACACTAGGTGGGCAAATTTAAAAAAACCAAACCTCTAAGGGAGAATTTTTGCTCTGGTCCAATTAGTTTGTTGAGTAACTTCACTGCCATTTACCTGGGTTACAGCTTCTTCTACAAAAACTGCTAAAACATTTCTGTTCTATTTTAAGGGAAAGTTTGGCTTGGGACTAATTGCAGATATGGCTGAAATGTTAACACTTAAAACTGTAGCAACATTTGGTTTACATGTATTACACAGGGCATTGTTAGTATTTAGTAAGAGCAGCATTAATGAAACTACTACCTGACAGTATGATGGTAGTCCACTAAGTACGGATATGATGGATAGCTAAGTTTGTATTTCAGTAATTAGACACATGAAAAGACAAGTACTCTGGACAATTAAACCTAAAGATCCATATTCTATTATTCAGTCTTTCTTTTCCCCACACGTCAGAGCATCCACAATAATAAAGTATATTTGCTCACATCTTATATGAAAGGCATAGTTTATGAATAGTTTATAGAAGATTGATACATAGCTAATGGATGTTAGGAACATGTTGTATGTGTTACAGATGTTTGTATGCACTTCATTAGAAGAGGTTGTGTATGGTTATAATCAACCTGATGGCTGCAATCTTTAACTGACTATTCATTTATTAAAACGTCTATTAATCAGCATCTGTTAACTCTTTCTAAAGTATTAATTTGAAAAGATCAAAAGCAATTAGACGGATGGCTCATCATTGAAAAGCAACCAAATATTCTACATCAATTCCTATGTATTTAAGGTACTTATATGGACCATTGCCAGAGCGTCTTAGCCTCTCAAAAAAGGCTCATGAGGTAGGGAAGTGCTATTATCCCCATTTTACAAATAAGAACGTAAAACAAGCAGAGGCTAAGTGACTTGTCCTAGGTCTTATAAAAATTCTGTGACAGAGTGGGAAATTAAACCCATTTCCCCCACCCCAAAGTTGCATTTTACCATGCTACCCCCTGGACCCTCCTTCACTCACTTACTAGCTTTAAGACCCAGATCTCTTGCCCCTTAGATTTAAATCTTCCATTACGCATAGTAGCCAAGAAAATCTGGTATCTAAATACCTGGCATAATTAATGGGGCCAAATCTAGAAGGGCTTGAGCTCTTACAGCCATCTCCATAAACCTTTACGAAAATATATTGTGTCTCAAATTTCCCGCCCTCTCCTTCTCTCTACG
This sequence comes from Carettochelys insculpta, assembly GCF_033958435.1. NCBI lineage: Eukaryota > Metazoa > Chordata > Testudines > Carettochelyidae > Carettochelys > Carettochelys insculpta. The sequence continues at coordinate 100,345,445 of NC_134141.1, forward strand.
GCTATGTCTACACTAGAGGGATTTGTCAGCAAGTCAACAGAATACAGAACTTTTGTTGACAGCTGTACCCTACTGCCATGAGGAATACCACCTCTGTTGACAGAAAGCTGGTCTGGACATTCCAGGGGGTCTTCTGTCAACAGACAGGGTTTCCAGGACACCAGGCAGCCCTGTCTGCTGTGCTTCCATTTGGCTGTTTTGCTGACAGAGCAACCAAACAGTCCTGCCACCAGAAATTTTGTCAGAAGATATCTTCTGACAAAAACTTCTGTCAACAAATACCTGTAATTAAGACACGGCCTCAGTGTTTCTTTTACTCCTAATGCCCCCTCTACCCTTGCCAAAAAGCCTTATTAATGCCACAGATACTGGATTTGGAACTGAATGTGACTAAATCAAGACTCAAACTGACCGTTTCATATAATATTTTCTATAACCATGGAACTGCTTTTATCAAGGTTTGGCTCCTGCACTCAAGAATCATACCCTGTGCCTCTCTGGCTGTGGAATATTGCCTTTTGTAGGCTCTTAGATGAACAGGTGTGGCTACCTGCAGCCCAATACTAACCACCAAGGACTTTTAAATTAGGAATCTGGTTCTGAACTATCTTGCACTTTAAATAGTCATTTACACTTGTACAAAGTGGATGCCAAATGTTACCATTCTAGTTAGTATCAGCTAGCAATGTTCCACCCCATTTGCCCAAGAGTACACAAGATGTAACACAATAGAGCATCTGGCCTCAGAACTTTAAGTGAATTCCAAAAGTGAATGGAGTCAGAGCCTGACTGGCTCTACCATTAGCTGTTTCTTAAGCAAAATGATTAAACTCCTTCCACGAGGAACTGAAATCTTTCAGGTTATCATTAGTTCTGTGTTAAATATACATTAATCTTTACGTCTGCCCTCTCTAGATACTAGTACTAATAGGTAATGAGTGAAGACTTGGCTTGGGAAGGCAAGCCTCAGGTCCACCACTTTCATACGCACCAGAGATCAACCCCCATTGTGGCTATTTACCCCATCCTGCATCCACAGTCTTCTCCATTATGGCTGCTGGTTCTCCTCCCCAAGGCTAGCACATCCTCCCCCAAGTGCTGGGCAACTACGCAGCCCCAGCTCCCCACCTCTCAGACCCCAGAGCGCCAAGGCACCCTAGCATGCCATGCCCTTGGCCCAGCTCTGGCCCTTGGAGCAGCTGAACAGGCCTAGCATCCCCAACTCTGGTCCCAGCTCTGGCCTTGGGAGCAGGCAGGCAGCCCTAGCAGCTCCAGCCCCAGGAGCAGCCAGGTGGCCCTAGTGACCCTGGGAGCAGATGAGCAAACATGCAGCCCTAATTCCCCAGAGCAGCTGGGCAGCTGCCCCTCAACCCCAGGTTTCCACGTGCCCAAACCACTGGTTGGCAGGGCAGCCACACGGCAGCCAGAGTCCCAGCCTTCCCTGATGGCCAGAGTGTGGTGGGTGGGGCCAGCCCCATCTTTTCAGGAAAGCAGTGCCTTCCCTTGCCTCTATTACCTGCTGCCCATGCCAGTCCTTGATTGCAGAGCCTGTATACGTTTTAACAAAAGAGATAATAAAATGGATAGCCACTTCTAAAAATTGTAAATGTCATCTTTAGTAAAGAGATAGCATGCAACATAGCCAAATGTTCCAGTAAGGTCAGTCTCAGTCTCAGTCTCAAATACTTTTCAATTTTATATCTTTCTTTCAGAATTATAAAAATGCTGGGACAAGTGATGTGGGTGAGGCCACCATTCAGCAATGCTCAAGCAGGGATTATTTCTAGGCAATCCACCCCAAACTTGTGGGAAGGGCTGTTCAATCAATTGCATTTTGTTAAGTAGTTAGATACATTCCACTTTAAATTTCTCTTTCTTCATTGCTTCATTTCTGAAATCAAGTTTTTAGACCCTGAATAAAAACTTTCCATCTAGTCCTAAATCCCTAACCTAATAATTTCATCTCAGTTTCTGGGATCAGATTGATAATCTTCTTGGTTTTGCCAGTTTTTGCTTAGGTAAACTAATTACATGATAACAGCTACTTTACATTGTACAAGTTCTTTCTTAGGAGGATTGTAAGACACTTTTCAGGCACAAAACAGTGTTTTTATCTTTTTTATAAAATATTAAACTAAAATAAAAATATAAATGTCAAATTTACCCTTTCTGTAACTCCACCGAAGCTAGAGGTGAGTTTTGACCCAGAAGTCTAGCTTATAAACAAATTTCATAAATTCCTTTTGTTTATTTTCCTTAGGAGATATTGGGACTTAATGCTACTTTATTTCACACTGGAGTAATTGAAATGGTTTATGGTCACGGAGGAGGTCATAAAGGAGAGGTGAAAGGAAGTACTTTGAAAGAAAGTGGAAGTTCTGAAACTTAATCAGAGCTTGGTCTGAGCAGAGGAAGGGTGGCTAAGAAATCTTTTGATTGATGATTGTGTGTGTTTAATAACTTTCCGACTTTAAAAATAGGCAGCTCTTTATCCCAAGTCTCTACAGCAAAAAGATTCAATAATTGCTGATGCTGTTTGGTTATGTTAACTTTATTCTGTGTGCTGATGTAGCTGCTTATTCCAAGCTTCATACAATCTATCTTTCTTGCTCATTATATTGTTACTCATCTATTAGGTTCATCCTCATGACTCAGTGGCCGTTTCTACACAGGCCACTTCCTTTGGAAGTGGCATGCAAAAACAGAGCTAAAGATGCTAATGAGGTGTGGATGCAAATTCCCCACACCTCATTAGTATAATGTCACATGATTTGGAGTCTGGAAGACCGTTCTTCTGGACTCCAAATTGCCGTGTAGAAGCATAGCTCCTGGGGGGCTTCTGGAAGGAAGTCCTCCTTTTGGAGGCCCCTTCTTCCCAAAAATTTTCAGGAAGAAGGGGCCTCCGGAAGAAGAACTTCCTTCCGGAAGCGCCCCCTGGGCCGTGCTTCTACATGGCATTTTGGTGTCCAGAAAAATGGTCTTCTGGACTGCAAATCATGTGACATTATACTAATGAGGTGTGGGGAATTTGCATCCACCCCTCATTAGCATCTTTCGCTCCATATTAGTATGCCACTTCTGAAGGAAGTGGCCTCTGTAGAAATGGCCAGCAGCAGTAGAAAATGTTGAATTAAGAGACTAGGTTCAGTTTAGAGGCTAGAGTTTGTTCACTTAAAAGTCTACTCTGCTCTACATCTACTATTCTTCTCTGGCTTTCTGCACAAGAGTGGCACCATGGAAATGCAATTGGAAAGTTTCCTTTAATTGTTAGCACCTTCTTCATCTGCTAAAGAGGGGTATTTCTCCAGCAGCTAATGGAGAGAGTGTTCTAACTAGCAAGACATGAAATCTCAGAATAAGAAAAAAAAACATAAGATCTCAGAAGAAGGAAAAAGGATGAATACCTTTCTCTATGAAGTGATGGTGAGAAAGGGTAAAAGAGAAACAAACACTGTTCCTGAAAAAGATGTCACTTGCTCAGTAACTTTCTATGGTTCTGTAATAACACTTGGGCTGTAGCCACACTAGCCCCTCCTTTAGGAGGGGCTATGGCAATGTGGCACATTGGAATATGCTAATAAGGTGATTCCAGGAATATGCAGCACCTCATTAGCATATTAGCCACATTACCATAGCCCCTTTGAAAGGAGGGGCTAGTGTGGCCACAGCCTTGAAGTTTGATGAAGGAAAACTGTATAGTCTCCCACCCCAAAAAAATACTCATGGAACAAATCTCCATGTTGTAAATTTGGCTGGCGATTATCCTCTCCCTCCCTCCCATGAGTACTAAGAGAACGATGGGAGCTGTAGTCGCAGTGCTTCTAAGAAATACACTCTGAGGCAAGGCATGCTGGAAGAAGGTACTGCGTACATCCTGTCTACTCCTTGATCAACGGGAGACCTTAAGAAGAGTCAAGAGGCATCAGAGTCCCTTACCACAGACAAATGATCTCTTTCCATTTCAATTTCATTTTTTCAGTTAGGTGCCAGGAAAAGGAATCCCACTCCCCCTCAGAGATGTTTGTTTTACACTTTGCCACAGCCCCCCTCCCCTCCAGGAATAGCCTATGTTACCACAGATGAGACTGAGTTATCTACATGCAGACTGCACCAGTTTATAATTAAACTGATTTTTAAAATGACAATTTACATTAAATTGGTGCATAATAGGTCTGCAGACCAGGTTATTTTAGTTAAATTTATGCCAGTTAGTACCAAGTTTAATTTAAACTGAAGAAAACCTTTTTAAAGCCAGCGTTCATGCAGAAATTTGCACCAGCCTAGCCAAATTGCTTAAAGTGAACATGTACATAAGAAACCCTGAGAGAGGGAGTGAGTTTCCTCAAAAGTGAAGCTCCGTGGATGTATCCTTTTGGTTTGCTTGGCTTGCTCCATGCATGTTGCCCCAACAGCCACATGGTCATATAAAAATATGAGTCTATGGGTTGAGAATATGATTTGCATGTAAAGAGTTCTGGACACTTTAAATGCACTGGAAAATAATTAATAAAAGTGAGATGTTAAAACCAGTGTGGACAAAAGGACTCAAAAGAGGTGAATGGGAAGAGCTTTCTTCTCTGCTAGTTGTGCTAGCTGAACAAACCACAACTTTTGACTCTTCCCTTGACTCTTGCTTTCAGAAGTAACGAGGTCATTGAGTACGGCGACCGTATCTCCTTGTCCCATATCTGGGACAGAGAGCTATGGAGGGGAGGGGCAGCTGCTCCAAGCCCTGGGAATCTGGTGCTCTCCACCCTCCCACCCCTGGGGAATATGGCAGCCATGGGTGATCCTGGCCCAGAGCCCAGGAAAGCAGGGGCCACAGGAGCTCCCGGCCTGGAGCCCTGGAGAAGCAGCAGCCATGAGAGCTTCCTTCCCAGATCCCCAGTGAAGCAGCGACCGTGAGTGCTCTCACCCCCACCCCAGCCCCTGAGAGCCTAAGTATGAGACAATTCATCCCTTTTAGAAAATAAGTTGGGATGCCTTTTTGGCATCCCAAATATGGGACTGTCCCAACAAATACAGGACAATTGGTCACCCTCCCATTGAGGAAGAGTTCTCACTTGTCTGATAATCTTCAGAGATATTTGCCCACGTAGAGATTTCCAACCAGTGATCATCAACAAACAAAGCTCTGAGACAAAAAGGTCTTTGCAAAAGGAAACCAGAAAATATTTAGCCAACATAATGCTTTGTTGATTATATGTAATAAAAATATGGTTATTTGCTGGTCCTAATTTAGCCCTGATATAAATCCACAGGGAGCCTTTTTTATACTAGTCCAATGAGTTTACAGATTATCATAGCTTTGGCAGAGGTTATCTTCAGTGGAGGGCATATTCCTTTACTTCTGACTACATTATAAGCATTAGAACAGGTGGAGAGCACTGTCCCACTGCTTGGGAGCAGGATTCTGCTAAATGAGAAAGCTGAATGCCTAATATGGATGCTTCTCTTAGCCTCATTGTATCTTGCTGGTATAAATCAGTTATTAATGACTGGCAATAAAAACTAGCCTTCTAGGGTGGTCCAAGTGCCAGGGCCAATACATGTTTTCTTACAGCACTAAAACCTCTCTGTAGCAAGGTCAGCCTCACTCCTGGGTCCCAGCCCCATGTTCCACTCACAGTCCCCACAGGTAGCTCTGCCCCCACCCACTATGCTCCAGCTGTGGTTTGGCTCTATGTCCACAGGCTGAAGGAGGTGAGAGTAGAGCTACCGCTGGTCACCTGGAGGGTAGAGGGTAGAGTCCAAACACTCCTTGTAGGCACCATTTGCCCTCTCTGATTCAGTCTCTGGCAGCACTGAAGCTGTTTTGCTACTCTCCAAATCACAGACCATCTCTGTTCACACCACTCCAACTTTCTCTTCCACTCCCCCTCTTTTGCTCAGCAAGGGAAGCTTTTAACCAGTCCTGTTGCAGCCTCAAGTAAGCTCAGCTGGCCCTGATTAATTGATAGCAGCCTCTCATTGGCTACTTCCCAGGGTCAGCTGCTCATTGATGCCCTGAGGTATCCCTCTGTTCATTAGCCAGGTGTTGTCTTTCTCCCCTTCTGAGCTCATCCTCTGGCGTGATCCTGTCATAATCTCATTTTTCTTTTTAGTCTATTTTACATCTACAGACATAGGTTGATATTTTCAGATATTCCCCCATTTGCTACAAGTTCACCGCATTTATTAATCTCTCCCTGTATTTTTTTTTCATTTTGAATGAGAACAATTGCAGGATGCACATCTCCTTCACTTACCTTTCTAGCTAGGTAGTGATGTTCTACAACTCTTCTGGACTTTAACGAGTGTTGGACTCCTTGTTAACCTTGTAGGAAAGAATGTTGCTGACTAAGATCAGAGCCCAGTTCCACACCTGTGTCTCCTCAACAGGATCTTTCCTTCAGTGCTCCACATTCATGCCACTGTGTCAATGGATACTCTAGTGTGCTGATGAAAAATATGAAGACATCAAATTAAACATAATCCACAGAACTCAGATAAAGGGGAAGACCTTAAGGCTTTCTTGAACAATCCTGCTGCCAGTACAAGATTATTCCATCTGGTGTATCTTTGATTGCTTTTCCATTCTGTTTTAAAAAGGGATTGTTGCCAAGAGACTTCCACTGCTACCCTGGGGACACTATTCTTCATCCATTAGATAGCTCACTCTGAGCACTATTCTTACTAGTAAGTCTACATTTTCCTTTGTTCAGTTTCCTACCGATATTCCAGTTACTTTTCATTGAGGTTATGAAATCCTGTGCTAATATTGTCATCTGTTGCAAGTACGGAGTCAGAATTGGGCCCGCTCCCTATTCTGAGGGAAAAGTAAAGTAAAAACAGATGTAAGTGTATCATTCTTCATTGTGTTACATTGTGAATGGTACTCACTAAGCAACAGGCTTCAATATGGTTTGAATTACTTGTGACTTGGCTCCTGTATATTTCCATGCCATATTTTGCATTTTATCACCTAATATTTATGCAATCTTTATTCTATTAAAATATTAGCATTATGAAATATATATTAATAATAGCAAAAAGTCTGATTCTACTCAGACCGAAGTCAATGGCAAAATATCCGTAAGATACCATCTTGGTCCTAGTTTTGGTTAAAGAAAGGCAGACTATCTGGGTATTCAAAATATAGCCCTGTGCTCTTTTTTGTTTTCAGATAAATTGAGAGATGTGCAGGTGAGAAGCTGTTCCTGTTTGACACTGGTTTCTAATTTATTAATTAGTAATTCCAAAGGGTAGAATTCTGAAGAAGCTTCTCAAAAAACATTACATATGAAATTGTGCATGAATTTATGTACTAAACATAAAATTTGAGCCCTAATCCTCTAATGGGCACCTAACTGGTTGGGAATATTTGGGAGTGTTCAGGCTATAAGAGAATCTTAGCAAGATCAGAAAGCTTCCGAAAATCCTGGTGTGGAGACCTACCCGCAGGAAACCTTTTTGATGTTACAATGATCCAGACAGAAGGTATACCCACAGATTTCAAAATGAGAAATAAAATAAAAACCTTCCCCTAAAATGAAGACACTAGTGATGGTCCAAGGCAAGACTGTTCAAGGACTCTTGGTCTCCCGTTGCGGCCAAATAAACGGCAATTCAGGTTTCCTTGGTGGCAGGCAATGGTACCCCTAAGCATGTACTCCTCTTCTACAGTACACATGGTAATGTCAAAACATACCCCAGCCAGTGGCTACAAATCACAGTGGGAGCCCATACTTCAGTGGTAATAGCCCTAGCCTAAAAACTGGCCTGCCACAGTATCATAGTCTGGGAGTGGCCTTCTTCTAGCAAGCCATTAACGCACAAGCCCAGATTGTGAGCAATAATCCAGGCCTATCAGTACAATTAATTCCCCAAAGCTTGATGAACATTGAGGGAGCCAGTAACTTTGAAGGAGGAACACTCAAAGCAACATGGCCCCAGACACCTTCAGAGAAAGAAGTGGTAAGCAGTCAGGATTGGGAGGTCATCATACACAACAGGAATTTCATGCAAGAACAGAGGTATTACCCTACACTGAGGCGTGCATATGAACAAATGGCCCCCGTAAACGATGGAAGTGTGCCACTTCATCTGAGTGAGCGGAATCTTCATTAAATAAAGAAAAGAAGGATTCTTTTGAAGATGTGTTTACATTTGAAAGAGCAGCATCCACACTGGCTTTCTTCTTTCAAAAGAAGGTCTTTCAAAATTAGAATATGCAAATGAGGTGTGAAATACGCAAATTTATACTTCATTTGCATTTTTGATTTACCTTATTTGCATGCCTCTTTCAAAAGAGGAATGCAAGTGTAGACACACCCTCAGAGCTGTATGCCCCACAAGAATTGCTGGACTAGACCCCATTTTAGACTAAGCCTGAATGGATGACATAGGTAAACTGCCCAAGATTCAAGTCACCCTTACTTCTCTCAGATTGATAAAGGAGGACTCTTCTTCTGATTAGAAGGGTAGTCATGTTAGTTTGTAGCGTCACTAAAACAAGCTGTCTTGTAGCACCTTGAAGACTAACAAAGTTATTGACTAATGAACTTTCATCGGTAAGACCTGTGAAATCATAATTGGTTAGTCATTAGGGTGCCAGAGGACTACTTGTCTTTTGTTTGTTTGCTCTAAGAATGTCCTTGGGCATCTGCTGGGGGAGAAGAGGACGATAGTATAAGGATCTGATACACGGTTTGGAGGTGACTTGAGGGGATCCTGGCCCCCAAAGAATTATATAGGGGAAATAAACCAAATGTTGGTGGCATCCTAAAGGGATGCACGATGCATTAATTTTATCCAACAACTGTCTAACATAAAAATATGAGCATTTCACAGTCACATTCTTTCCTGAGGTACCTATTATCAAACCTTCTGCTTTCTTATTTCCATCTAGTTTACTCTAACACTTGAAGAGACGATACTGCAATAGGACCCCAAATTAAGAGCTATTCTCTGACAAGTGTGACAGGACTTATTTTATTTTCAGCATAGCTTAACATATTCGGTATATTTATTTAATATAGATCTTTTTTCCCAGAAATATCATTTCTCTCATCAGCACTGAAGCTAAGGTTCTATTTAAAATGTTTTGTACATAAAGATCCACCCCCTCTCCTAAAATTTACATTTTAATCATTGTATTAGGAACTTGAAATCAGCATTTTAGTACCCATTTTATTAGTTCCTCTCTGGCACTCACTTTTTCTTCTGTCTATCCCCTCACTTCCATCCATAAATTTTGAATATAACCAAAGTTAAACTGGCCTTGTTTTGCTTAACTTTCTGCACTGGATCCACTATGTTCTCAGGCTGAGTAACACATCTTTGTGACCCAGAATCTTACTGTTGACAGCAAAGCTCCATAAATAGCAATTTATTAACTGCTGCTTGAAAGCCAAGAGAGGGAGAGCTCAACATTGTTTCTATGGGACTTAAGACAATAGCTAATATTTATTTTTGTAATTTGACTCAATGATCAAGTCACGCAGATCGAAGGCAAAAACTTGACTGAATCCAAAGGACTTTCCTTTGTCACATTATAACATACCAAAATTTAGACTTGAAAATATTAGTCTAAATTACATAATAAAAATTTCCTTTAGCTTATAACTACAAGTTTCATACTAGTTAATCAGAATATATATGTATTTATTACAATACAAAGGATACAAATACAGAATGCCCTGAAATTCATGAAAAAAAATTGAAGGTAAGTGTTAGCTGGGGGAAAGGGGGATTAAGGTGATTTTAAATCTAGGGTGCCTATACAGCAAGTACAATTAGTAAAAGACATAAGAGCTAATGTGAATAAGGCAACGTAATACTGAGGTTAGACACACATATGGCCAGGAAAGTCTTTAGTTCTCCCACATTGTGTTTCCTGTATGTTTTATGGTAGATCATTAATAACACTGATATATTAAGATTTACATTTAACAATGAAAACAGGAATAGAAAATAATGTGTGCAACTTGGTTAAGTTCACAATTTAGGAGAAATCTTAAATTTTATTGTTTCCTGGCTATGGATTGATTCAGGATGTTTTAGATCTACATCTGGCCCAAATGATATGATTTAGGCCCCTCTTGGACTTAAACCCTATGTAATATACTACCTTTTTAAAAAAACACTCACATAATTCAAAGTGCTCAGCTGATTTTACTCAAACTTCCACCTTTGGGCTGAGACCGATGGTGGCAAATTCCAAACCCAAAGTAATGTCTGAGAAAGTTATAGTCCAATGGAGAAAGGAATGAGGGACTTGACACAGAAGTTAAAACTTGGCCTAAGTAAAGTGGCTATGGCTGTTCTAGAAGCATCTGTTAACAGACATTTCTGTCAAAAGAGATTTTCCAACAAAACAGCTGTCAGCAGAGTGTGGCCACACACTAAAACGGATCAAAAGAGTGATCCACTCTGTCAACAGAGCAGCTGGACTGCCCGTCCGCTATCTCAACAAAATAGCCAACTGGAAGCACAGCAGCCAGGGCTGCCCGGTGTCCTGAAAGCCCTACCTGTAGACAGAAGACCACCCTCCTCCAGAGTATCCACACAGCTTTTTTGTTGACAGAATCTGCTGATAAATGTGCTCTTCCTCATTTGGCAGTGGCAGAAGATTGTTGGCAGAAGTGCAGAGTTGTGTCGACTTGTGTGCGGACGTATAGTGAGTTTTATTGACTTTGTTGAAAAAAAACCTCACTAGTGGAGCTGTAGCCATGTGTACTACCTTGTGTAGGATACCATATCATCATATACAAATTGTCGTAGTTTTAAAGGGGGATTAAGGTGATTTTAAATCTAGAATGCCTATACAGCAAGTACAATTAGCGAAAGGCATAGGAGCTAATGTGAATAAGGCAACGTAATACTGAGGTTAGGCACACATATGGTCAGGAAAGGCTTTAATTCTCCCACATTGTGTTTCCTGTATGTTTTATGGTATATTAAGATTTACATTTAACAATGAAAACAGGAATAGAAAATAATGTGTGCCTGCCTGATTTTGGTCCCACTTGCATGATATTACACCAGTGGAACTAAATTAACTTCAAGTGAATTACTCCTGATTTTATACTAGCCTATAGGAGATCAAAATCAGCCCCTTAGACAATGTTTGGTATGCAAGCCCACTCCCTCCAAAGATCCCAGCCTGTCTTTTTGACAAGAAACGTCTGCTGTGCTGTCCTCAATAATCACAGCAAAAAGCTACTGCAGTAAGCTCCAATTTTCTCTTTATCTGTGTAAAACATTATCTTTTCTGGGGCTTTATTGGTGTTTATGGAATGTGTACCTCCCATTTGGTTGAAAGCTGCAATTTTGAAATAATCTAGAGTCACACTTAGAATGCTGTTGTTATGCACGTGTGTGTCTAGATGCCTGTAGACTGATATCTCATCTTTAGATGTTCGTGATAATGCAAGAAAAATACAAGGAAAATCCAATACTGAGATAAAATCTGACATACAGTAGACAAAATACCTTGCTTAATACTGACCAGGTAATGAATACACTGTGATAGCTGCAGACCTCCTAGAAATCAGGAAAAATCTATTTCCAGCTACGTAACACTTAAGGTTAGGTCTCATTGCGGCCGGATGACAATAATTATGGTCTCAAACAAGAATGAGTTATCATGACCATGCCATACTCTTGCCTTTCCTTACCAGTGGCTTTCTTTCGAGGAATCAGATATTGCTTCTACGTAAGTGGAACTTGCAGGAAAGCTAGCATAACTGGCATTGGCACTTATTTGTAACTTGTTCTAAGAATTCAGGCAGTGCAGTCTTCCAGCTCAGCACTCTCCACAAAACAGCAGCGGAAGTCAATTGAAAGTTAGAAAATTTACAATTTCCTTTACCCTGTTGCACTAACAAGTAGTAGAGTGCCAGAGTCTGGGACCAGTTAATGGGCAAGGTGGGATGTCACGAGGGCAAAGTTTCAGCTCCCAATCTGCTGTCTCTTCAGGTCCCCTTTACAGCCTTCTAGCAGGAGAATGCTGGAGTGGTGGTGGCTGACACCCTATATTTTATTACTCCTAATCTTTTCAGTAATCTACAGATAAAACACCATAGCTGCGTCTACACGTGCACGCTACTTCGAAGTAGCGGCACCAACTTCGAAATAGCGCCCGTCGCGTCTACACGCGTCGGGCGCTATTTCGAAGTTAACTTCGACGTTAGGTGGCGAGACGTCGAAGTCGCTAACCTCATGAGGAGATAGGAATAGCGCCCTACTTCAACGTTCAACGTTGAAGTAGGGACTGTGTAGACGATCCGCGTCCCACAACGTCGAAATTGCTGGGTCCTCCATGGCGGCCATCAGCTGGGGGGTTGAGAGATGCTCTCTCTCCAGCCCCTGCGGGGCTCTATGGTCACCGTGGGCAGCAGCCCTTAGCCCAGGGCTTCTGGCTGCTTCTGCGGTAGCTGGGGATCTATGCTGCAGGCACAGGGTCTGCAACCAGTTGTCAGCTCTGTGTATCTTGTGTTGTTTAGTGCAACTGTGTCTGGGAGGGGCCCTTTAAGGGAGCGGCTTGCTGTTGAGTCCGCCCTGTGACCCTGTCTGCAGCTGTGCCTGGCATCCCTATTTCGATGTGTGCTACTTTGACGTGTAGACGTTCCCTCGCTGCGCCTATTTCGATGTTGGGCTGAGCAACGTCGAAGTTGAACATCGACGTTGCTGGCCCTGGAGGACGTGTAGACGTTATTCATTGAAATAGGCTATTTCGATGTTGGCTGCACGTGTAGACGTAGCCCATATCACCCATGGGTGAACACTTAAAATAGTTGCTCTTTAGTGGACCTCTGAGCCCTTGTCCTCAAGGGAAACCTGTCAAAGTTGAGCTTGGAGGTTAAATTCATAACGTTTGTTAGACTCTAAAAATCATGGCCTCAAAGATTTATGGCTCATTACAGCAATCTATAGTTCATGAACCCAGCTTTGTCCTACAACTGCCAAGGTGTTTTCTGCCCACTTCACCTGCATTGGTCTCTAATATGTTAATGCCTTCCACTAAGCAATCTGTTTCACTTTGCACATGGGGAAAAGAGGTCTGCATAAACCTGAAGCTTGTCTTAATCTCTAACAAAAATTGGCCCCATAAAAGATATACCTCACCTACCTTGTCTCTTGGACACGCTGGGATCAGCACCACTATAGCACTACACTTTAGCATGTGACAGAACAACTTAAGTTTCCATAAAGAAGGAAGTGCCCTAGAATTCCTTCCTGATCAGAAGGAATCCAGAGCTTGTTCTTCCCCATCCCAGAGCCCTATCAAATACTGAAGGACTTATATCAATGTCAAACATAAGTAATCTTCCCAGTTCGTGGAATTAATCTCCACCTTTATATCTCTTTGTCATCACAGCTTTCCATCCCAGGTGACTGGCTACCTCTCTGATTTTTCAATAGTAAGATAGTACTGTAACTCACTTGTTATCATTGTGATCCTCTTCCCCACAGTTTCTCCCCAAAGCCTTCTCTGTTCCCTCCCTGTGCTCTACAGTGTAAGTGCTTGGGCTACTAATGCAAACTACACAACAGCAACTTCAAGAATGGAAGGCTCGCCCTCTCCTTGCTTTAGTCAGTCTTGCAAGCATCACACAATCATTCTGCAAGGGCCACCGAAGGCTTCCAATAGAATCACTATTTCGTTAAGAGGAGACCCAGAGATAAAAATGGAAAGTGAGTCATTTTCTTTTGTTTCACAGACCTAATCAGGACTCAGCACAGAATGTACCAACAGTGACTAACTTCATTGTCCCTTTCTGAGTTTGTTACTGAACTTCACTGCTGCAGTTGTTCCCCGCTCCCACCACCGGGGTTATTTTCTTTAGTGTGGAGGGTAACTTTAATGAACTAATAAATTAACCATTTTGAATTGTTTTCCTTGGCATGTTCTCATGCTATAAAATTTCAGAAAACATTATAAGGTCTTCTGATGTAGGAAAATAATTTCACTGACTGAATAGGCTTCCTTTTTGCTCACTAGATTTTGGTCTGTCCAATCAATCCCTACCTACAGCTGAGCAGAGTGGTCAGGAGAGAGGAGAAAAGGTACCTTTCTATTTCTATTAAAACGGTATCCAGTGGCAGTTGGAGCAACCTCAAAGGCTGCTCTAAGTTACACCAGATATAACAATTTTTGCCAAGGGTTGGGTGGATGTGAGTTGCTCTGCCCTTCCAGCTGCTGGCTTAGTTAGTTACTTTCTTTCCTTGGACAATAAAACATTCTATATAAACAGCAAGTATCTTTATCTTATGCCCTACAGAAATGGGCATATTGGTTCATGCCAAGTGGAAGGTGCTAAGTAATCCAATTCCCTAACTTGGGTATCTAATTCAAGGCACTTGGTCCACAATTTACCCTTCAGATCTGCATTTAGGTAACTGTAGGCTAGTTGTCAATTTGGCAGCCAAAAGAACAATGTAGGGATGTTCCAATTTAAAATCTTCAGTTACACTTGCTTGAGAAGACAACAGTTACTGACAGTTATTTTATGAAACAGAAGTTTTGAAAGATAATGCTTCTCCCTCTGAAGAGATACAAAATATCCCAATGCAAAGCTAGAATTCTGATCCCCAGTGTCTGTATGATTTTTTTTCTGGTTGTCCTGGCCTACTGTCAGTTTACGTATCTCCAAGTATGGAGTTGTGCAGACCCAAGAAGATTTGTTGCCCAGGGTTTTCACCCCACAGTCCACTTGGAGCTTGTTTTTGTGTGGAATTGGAAGGTTAGAGTGCCCCATTAAAACCCCACTTAATAAACAGAGTCTACCACATCTGTCCCTCTGACATGACCTCATTCACACAAGAGGGCTAAAGATGCTCCTGTTGAGCACACAAGCACACAACTCTCCTCTCACACCAGGGCCTCAAATATTCTGGGAAAACAACAAAATTTCCCCCCACCTTCTCCACCCTCCCAGAGCTGGAATACTATGAACCTCTGATTTACTGGAATAAAGCACCTGTTAGGCGACCAGTGGCTCTGAAAGTCCTCATAGGGAGAGGGAGGTGTACAAAGTGCAGGGCTCTGGTGCCACAGTGCACGAGAGGTGCATAGGAGAAGGGGCAACCAAGGAGTCTGTGGGACACAGGTGGAGCACCAGTGACCCACATGCAGCCCTCCAGCCACAGGTTGCCTACCACTGCTCTATATCTTTTCTCTTCTTATGTTTTTCCTGTTCTAACCAGATGTTCCTGGCAGCGATTCTTCCCCACTTGCATGCAAACACATTGTTTTGCATTCTGACAGTATGTCAGCTTGTCCTTTTGTGCTTTTCAAGCATTTGCCGATTATGGTTTCTTGTTATAATTTTATTTAAATTCATTTCTCAGACAGATATGTCCAGGTGTTTTTGTTCTTAAACAGTTTAGCCTTGCGAAAATATGACCCTGGTCATGTTGCCAAGGTCATTGAGACTAGATGAGTAAGTGTTGGTCACACAATATAAAGTTTCCTAAGTGTACTTTTGACGTAACCAGATTGCAAACATTTTAATCCAGATTTCATAATGTTTCTTCAGAAGGAAATATTGCTGTTGTATCAATTTACCTACTTTTTTGCCCTTTCTTCGAAGATGTGTAGTTTTCTCCCTCATTTGCTGGCACGGTTTCCAGTATAAAGCAAAATTACAGGAGTACCTTGTAATTAAAGCATTTCCTTTTCTTTTCAAAAAATCTGAATTGCCAAGCACAGGTTAAGAGTCCTGTTTCATTTGTTTTTCCTGTATTGTTATGCGTGGGCACCATGTTGTAAATAATAATCTGCTTGCTTACGCATTTCGTGATAGCTCACAATTTAACTCTTTTCTTTTAAAAACAGTAACAGAGAGAAAGCCATGCTAGTCTATATACTATCGAAACAAAAGAGCAGTAAAGTAGCACTTTAAAGACTAACAAAATAATTTATTAGGTGAGCTTTCATGGGACAGACCCACAAAAGCTCCGCTAATAAATTATTTTTAGTCTTTAAAGTGCTACTTTACTGCTTTTTTTCTTTTAAAAACAGTGTTTCCAACACTGAAAAACAAAAAGAATTTTATATACTGAAAATGATTTGTCTGTTAATATACTTATATGCAATATTCCTCAGACCTCTTAGCAGATGGCAAACAGATGATTTTTTTAGAGTAGGCAATGTTGTCTGTTTGGTCTGCTATCAGAGAGACAAGATAGGTGCAATAATGTCTTTCATTAGGCAAACTTCTGATGAGAGAGAGACAAGCTTTAGGCTTGAAGAAAAATAATTTTGGTAACTATACCAATTGAGTAAATACAGTCTCTCTACTGCCTTTGTCTCAGAAGTCTGAGAATGGAAAGGACTTTCTTCGATTCGGGAAGAAAATATGTAGTTTTCCCACAAATGACATGGCTGTGTATACAGGGGAGCTCACTGTCAAAAGGGCAAAATCGAAAGCCAGGAACCAAAATCCTGGCATTCGGAAGTATACAACCACACAGCAAAGGCGGATCGCGGGTCCGACGCCCTCTTTGGACGTCCACATGTGTACGAGCGCTCTTTTGAAAGAAGGGCGGAGGAGACACCACAGATGGGACCGCATGGCTTCCAAGCCTTCCCACAGCCAGCTGCTCTCTTAAAGCCTACCACAATTCCCCTGCCCTGCAGGAGCCAAGGCATGCCAAGCTTGCAGCAATGACACAGACAGCACCATGGCCGACGACACCCTCCTCCTGGCACTGGATGCAGACATCATGGACACAGTTGCCCACCTTGTCTGCACGATCACCGCAGTTGCCCCCCTCCTCCTTGGGAGACAGAGCTCCCCCCGGGGATGTGGACCCCCCCAGCCTGCACCCCACCCCCCACCACCCCAGTGCCTGTGGAGCCACCCCAGCAGTTCAGACTGGTGGGAACAACTGGTGCTGGGACAATGGGATGATGCCACATGGCTGTGGAACTTCTGCATGAGCCAGAACACCTTCCACAAGCAATGCCACTGGCTGGCACCTGCAGTGAGGTACCAGGACACCACCATGCAGCCCACACTCCCCCTTGAGAAGCTGGGCCACCCGGGGCTCCAACTGCTTAGTGGGGCACCAGTTTGGAGTGGGCAAGGCCACCACTGGAACGGTGCTCATGGAGGTAAGCTGGGCCCAGGGCACACTCCCAGCATGGGGAGGAGGACGGGGGCCCCTGGGCATGGAGATCCCCGGGGGCTGCTGGCCAGGAAGGGGTGTGCAGGGAACACTGGCTGGAAATGCCCTGACACACACTCACAAGAGCTCATTGCCTCCCACTCATGCAGGCTGTCAGCATCATAAATGCGATGCTCCTGCACCAGGTCATGTGTGTCAGGTACCTAGACGTCGTTGTTGGGGGTTTCTCCTTGCTGGGGTTCCTGAACTGCTTCAGTGCCCTGGATAGGATGCATATCCCCATCTGCGCCCCACCACACAGCAGCAGTCACTATATCAACTGGAAGGGCTACCACTTGGTAGTCCTCCAAGTGCTGGCAGACCACAAATGCCAGTTCATGGACATCTACGTGGGCTGGGCAGAGTGAACCCATGATGCCAGGGTCTTCCACAGTTCCAGCCTGTGCCAGTGTATGGAGGCTGGCACTTTCATCCCCAGTGGGAGATGCCAGTTGGGGATACTACCATGCCAGTGTGCATAGTCATGGATGCAGCATACCCCATAGTGCTATGGATGATGTGGCCCTACACTGGCCACCTCAACCCCAGCTGGGAGGCCTTCAACACCTGCCTCAATCGGGCCCAGCACATGGCTGAGCGGGCCTTTGGGTGCCTCAAGGGGCAGTGGTGGTGCCTCCTTGTCCATCTCAAGGTCAGGATGCGCAACGTCCTGCAGGTGGTGGGAATCTGCTGTGCTCTCCACAACATCATGGAGGGCAAGGGGAATGCCCACATCCAGGGGTTGGCAGCTGAGACTGCCATGGGGTTGAAGCAGCCGGCCACTGTCGCTAGTCACCAGGTAAACCATGACTGGGTCCGGATCTGGGAGGCCCTCTGGGTGAGCCTCACCCCTTGGCTGCACTGACCCCCGCAATGCCACCCATCACCATCCCTCTACTCATCCATCCCCCACCACAGGCACCATCATCCCCATTGCACCTGCTCCTCCCCTCTCCCCACGAGACCATAGGATACAGTCACTGATGTGCAATAAACCTTTATCAACATGAACCACAACACAGTGCCTATGCAAACATGAAACTATTTACAATGAGGAGGGGAGGGCAGCCATGTACGTCATGGGGAGGGGAGAGGCCTGAACCAGGAGGGGTGAGGGGAGGGGCCTGAACTGGGAGGGTCACTTGGGGACATGGGTTGCAGGCTGAGAGCCCCGTTGGCCCCAGGATCCCCTTCCCTGCTGGGTGCAAGCTCCACAGCAGGCCTGGGATGGGGCGGGAAGCACTGGAAGGTACGGGCATTGGGGGATGTCAGCAGGGGCATTGATGTGGATTGGGGCAGGGGCCTCTGTGGGGGGCATGGGGCCCCTGGAGTGGGGGCTTTTGGGGGGGGCCTCTGCAGGGGGCTTTTGGGGGGGGTGCTGTGCAGGCAACACTGTACAGAGAGCCAGGAGCTGGGCTACATTGCCCATGTACTCCTGCAGGGTCCCATGGATGCCCTCCAGGTGGGACATCAGCCAGTCGCATGCCTCCCTCCACCACGCCAGGTCAGCCTCCTCCAGACGGAGGCGCCGCTCAGTCAGGCTGGCCTGGGGGAGGCTGGGGGCATCATCCTCTGTGCACCAGTGTGGTCTTCGGCTGCACACACAGTGTGTCAGTGCTGCTGGAGGTGCCTGGCCCCCGTCCACTGCCTTCAGGGGGCTCACAGGGACCACCAAGGCCAATGGGCTGTGCGGGCCCTCGATTGCTGCACCTGGAAAGGGAGACAGATGGAGTGTCAGTCCCCAAGCAGAGCCCCATCCTCCCATTCCCCCCAGGACCCCATTCCCCCCTTGGACCCTTCCCCCCACCCCCCCAGGGCCCCTTCCTCCCCCAGGGCGCTCTTCCGGGACCCCAGGGTGAAGCGGAGCTCCTGGTAGTAGGGCAGGTGGTGGGACCTGCCCCTGAGCATCTGGCCTCGTCCCAGACCCGGGTGTAGCCCTGCCGGAGCTCCTTAACTTTGCTCCAGACTTGGTCCGGGGTCTGCTCCAGGTGGCCATAGCTGGTTAGTCCCCGGGCCAGGCAGGTGAAGACTGCGGCATTTCTCTGATTGACCCCACCTCCCGGAGGCTCTCTCCATCCTTCCAGAGACCTAGGAGGTCTCAGAATGCAGGGTTCATCCAGGAGGGGCCCTTTTTTTTTTCTTCTCCAGTGTGGGCTCCTGGGAGTCCTGTGAGGGCTCTGAGGGGGGACCCTGGGGTTTGGGAGGCTGCTTGGTGCTGGCCATGTGGTCTCTGGAGTCATCGGGGTGCAGCTGAGCAGATGTGCTGTTGGCAGCTTGTGCTGTTGCAGCTGTCCTGCTCTCAGCTTTCTGCCAGGGGATTTCTGGGTTTGTGCGGCTTTAAGCACGTCCAGATGCACGCATCGCAGAGCCCTGCTCTGCAGGGCAGGGTATCGCCACGCTCCGGCTGGGCACTGCCATGGAGGAGCACCTACATATGCCGTCTTTCGACATAGTTTGTCGATGGGGGGGCACTCTTCCCACTACAGGATTGGGGTCCAGCTTTCGACATCTGGGCTGTGTTCCTCCAATTTCCAATTGAAAGAGCGCTTGGCAGGTGTAGATACTTCCTCTGTTGTTTCGAAAGAGGGCCTGTGTTTTTGAAATAACATACACGTGTAGACACACCCCATGAGGACACAGAGATGGGAGACTGATAACAATTAAGCAGATGCTCACAGGGCATGCTCAGACCAGATTTTTTTAAAGTCATTGACAACTTTTGTTTTAAAATTTCTCAAGCCTAGTAAAGTGTTGGTTACAGACACATTTTTACTCCAACTATAAGTTTCACTGCATCTCTACATAAAATGTTCTATTCATATGTATAAAAATAAATTGCTCCCCTCCCTGACTTTTCCACCACCCTAATTGTCTAAACTTATAAAGTGCAGAAGGGATTTTACTCAAAAACAAAAAAATTGCACAGAGACACTAGTAAGAAAGGTTTCATCACAAGCCAGTTATTTTTTTAAAGTTACTAGCATGTGAAAACAGGGACTTGAACCAAGTTTGTAATCCTAGAGGGATAGCCTTTACGCCAAGCATAGCTTGTATTACATGATCTGTGCTAGTTATCTTGAAAATGATGTGCTTATTCGTAACGTAGGAGCTACTGTGCATTGTAGCATTTCTTCTTGAATTACAACAAACCATATTTGGCCTCTCATTTATACTGAGTTCTCAGAGGATTGTGTCATCATTTAGAGTCACCTATTGAAATCAACGGTGAATTTCAAAATATAATTTATTTCAATTGGGAGTTTGACATAAAAATTGATGGCACAATAGAGCACAATTCTATTAGTGCAGGAGTTATCTCAACTATAAATATGTTAATTCAGAAAAAATCGTGCAGTAAAACTTTGCATAGATTTTATTTGTGGAACAACAGGTCATTGCTAAACCTGGTGCATTTTGGTATAATTTGATGATTAAACAATGGATAGGAGTTGTTAAACTCCATTTTTATTAACGCTTTGTTTTTCAATAGCTTATTCCTATGCTTTGAGTATGGAGCTAAAAAAATCAATATAGGAACAGCTGTCCAGTAAGAGATTTAGCTCTCTCTTTTGTCACACAGCTAATCCATCATGAATACAAGGGAAAACTGAGGCAGAGATAGCTCAGTTGTTTGAGCATTAACCTGCTAAATGCAGGCATGGAAATGCACTCCCTCAGGGGACCATTTAGGGATCTGTGGCAAATAGGTTTGAAAAAATTCTGTCAGAGATGATGCTTGGTCCTGCTATGAGTTCAGGGAACTGGACTAGATGATCTGTCAAGATCCCTTCCAGCTCTATGAGATAGGAACATTTCCATATAAAAAAAAAAATCACTGAGTTCTGTAAAAACAGTCTTATATTTTGGGGTTTTAATACATGGTTTATGGCAAATGTAGTAGTTGACATTTTTCCAAAAGTGTCACTTTTCCCTCAACTGTCCATCTTCAATGGATAGAACAAAAGTTTCCGATTTGGAGTATTTGCTTTATGTCATGGTAACAAAGGCAATATGGACTTAAGATTGGTGCAGGAGATGTTGAAGGGCTGATCTAGGAATCAAGTAATAATAATAAAGAATAAAAAATAACTCCTAATCCTCACTTAGAAGATTTTAACAAGCTAATTTGAGATTTGGTTGTGAGGAGTGATAGACCCATTAGTGCCAGGAAAGGCTGTGAGGTGTTGTTTCTGTGAGTACTTTCTGTGCACTTTGCCTTAAGGCTGTTCCCTAAGCAAAAGGTGATGCACCTTTGCATGGATGGATGAGCTGTGCGACAAAAGAGAGAGCTAAATCTCTTACTGGACAGCTGTTCTGATATTGACTTTTTTAGCTCCATACTCAAAGCATAGGAATAAGCTATTGAAAAACAAAGCATTTATTAAAATGGAGTTTAACAACTCCTATCCATTGTTTAATCATCAAATTATACCAAAATGCACCAGGTTTAGCAATGACCTGTTGTTCCACAAATAAAATCTATGCAAAGTTGATGCACAGCTGCACCACAGGAGGAGGGGAGATGGCATCGAGAAGCAATTGTAACATAGGCCAGGCCTACATTTAAAAAATGCTGCACTGCTGTTGTGCATCAGTGAAGACACTAACACACTGAGGCTACGTCTACACTACCACACTATGTCGAAGTAGCCTATTTCGAAGTAAGGACGTTGAAATAGGCTACTTTGACGTGTATTGTCTACACGTCCTCCAGGGCTGGTGCCGTCGATGTTCCACATCGAAGTAGCAACAGGGAACATCGAAAGGAGCCGCCCCGGAAGGAAATGTGGAGCATCCAAACACACAAGTGCTCCCCGCCGAAATAAGGGGTCACGAAAGCCCCAAGCCGCTCCCTTAAAGGGCCCCTCCCAGACACATTTGCCCTGCACAGCACAAGATCCACAGAGCCGACAACCAGTTGCAGACCCTGTGCATGCAGCATGAACCCCCAGCTGCAGCAGCAGCAGCCAGAAGCCCTGGGCTATAGGCTGCTGCACATGGTGACCATAGAGCCCTGCAGGGGCTGGGCAGAGCATCTCTCAACCCCTCAGCTGATAGCCACCATGGAGGACCCCGCTATTTCGAAGTAGCAGGACGTGGATTGTCTACACATGCCCTACTTCGACATTGAACATCAAAGTAGGGAGCTATTCCCATCTTCAGATGGGAATAGCGATTTTGACATCTCACGGCCTAATGTCGATTTCAACGTTGAAATAGCACACAGTGTGTGTAGACGCGACGTGTGCTATTTCGACATTGTGCTGGCTACTTCGAAGTAGCTGGCTAGTGTAGATGCACCCTCAGAGGACAGCTTCCCCAATTAGTGTAGTTAATTTGTCCTCACAAGAGGCAGTAGCATTGCTGACAAGATGAAAGGTCCTGTTAGTACAGCACTGTCTACACTGGGTTGTTAGATCAGTAGAACAGTGTTGCTTACCCTGGAATGATGTAAAAATACACAAGAAGTCCTCTGGCACCTTATAGACTAACAGATATTTTGGAGCATAAGCTCTCATGGGCAAAGACTTGCTTCATCTTGCATCTGGTGAAGCAGGTCTTTGCCCACGAAAGCTTATGCTCCAAAATATCTGTTAGTCTATTAGGTGCCACGGGACTTCTTGTTGTTTTTGAAGATACAGATTAACATGGCTACCTGTCTGATATTTGCCACCTGAATGATGTAGTTATACTAATTTAAGTTCTTCATGTTGACCTGACCATAGTCACAAATACTCTACTGTTCACTTCTTGCTTTTTGTTTGTTTGTTTGTTTTTTTTGGGGGGTGGAGAATAGGCAACACTAAGTTACTTCCCCTCCTTTTCTGTACAAGTTACTCCCCTCCTCATAACTGGACAACTGTCCCAGTCAGCATGTTGGAGAAGGAGTGCCTTCCCCACTTGCGCATGGGCAGCTCTTTCTCTGCCTCTTTACCTTTTCTTCCTATTTCTACCCAAGCTTCAATCTAGGCAACCCCAGCATGATCACACATGGGTTTTGGTGTCCTTGTTAACATCTACAGCCATGTGGTAGCTACAGACAATTCAGCACTAAATTGTTTACGCTGGTTATGAGATACCACTACACCTTCAGATATACACGACACATAAAAATATGTCATGCCTCCTGGGATACCACCACAGATGTGATTAGTTGATGTGCTCAAGCCAACACCTAAGGACTGAAAATAGATGAGCCTGGTGGCAGGGCATATTCCATGAGGGAGCAGCCCCTATTTGCTGATTTGCAGAGCATCTTGTATGTTTCATGTATATTCTGAGGCTTCTCAACAGGGATTAGGTTGAGGGGTGACTGAATGAAGGAGTCTTTTTTGTGGGAGATTGTTAAATGAAGGATTTGTGTTTAAAGAACTAGGACTGGCCTTGAAGGGGCAAGCAGATCTTCTGTACTCAGGGTATTAAGCCTGGCATTTTTAAAGACTGGTGTTTTCTGAATACATTTAAAGCAGTGGTTCTTAACCTGGGGTGCACTCACCCCCTGGAGGTGCATGTTGCCCTTTCTGGGGGTGCGAGACATGCCAGAGTTGTTTAAAAGGTAAATCACTGAAAACACAAATTAAGCCCAGGCACATAAATTCAACCACTTTGTTTCATTAAACCTATGTATGAATTCAATTAGTTGCTAACTGTTAGTGCATCATTTACAGTTTACTTCCACAGCAGAACTCCGCAACATCTCTGTGTAGTACTTGCATATGTTTGTATGCCTACTGCATTGTTGTTTGTGGCGAGTGATTACATAAAAACTATTTTACATATATTTAATATGCATTTAAAAGTGTGTAGGCCCGCACACCTCCATTTTTTATAAGGAGTGCAAGAACATATTGAGAACCAAAGGGGTGCAGACTGCAGGCTAAGAACCACGGATTTAAACAAATGGGTATTTACAGGGTTTGCAAACTGAAAATCATAATTTTAGATTTTTAAATTGCTATTGCTTTAGCAACTAAACGTTTGGTAGCAATTTACACTTCAAGTCCTGATGTGTTTACATGCACTGAGAGTGAACATGTGTTTGCAGTTTTATGGGTATGAGTTTAATGGATGCCATTACAGCATGGCTTGGAATTCATATTTATAAAAAAGTGCTCTTTACTGGAATAGCTCTTAAGAGGCCTAACCATACTTGTTATTCTCCGTAGCATTTACTCAGTGCCACTAACAACATACAGTAAGACGCACTGGAATGTAAGCGAATTGCATGTTTCTTAATTCTTTAGTTGGCCCTTCCCTCTCTGTGCTGTTTCAGAATTTAGAAGCTAGCTTCCATGTACACTAATCCATTATCCAAACTCTATATTAGACCTGCATAAAATGGGACTTTACTATACCTGACAGTTACTTCTCCAGTAAGTCAGTAATGTCTTTCTGGTGCCTGGAGCTATTCTCTTTTTACTCCATTAAATAAATAAACCCCAATTAATTTTGCCTCTGGGTTGCCTGTTAAAAGTCTTAAAACATCTACAAGAGGTATCAAGGAAGCCAAAGTAAAGAATAGGTTACATTTATATTGCAATGATAATCCTGCTCACCTAGGCTCAGGCTATGTCTCGATTACAGCAATTTGTCGACAGAAGTTTTGGTTGGAAGATATCTTCTGACCAAAACTTCTGTCAGCAGATGACGACCAAATTGCCAAGCAGCTCGCAAGAGAGATCAGCTCTGTCAGCAGAGAGTGACCAGACTGCCTGCTCACTCAACAAAACAGCCAACAGGAAGTACAGCAGACAGGGCTGCCCAGTGTCCCAGAAGCCCTGTTTGTCATCAGAGGCTTCCCAAAATGTCCAGGTTGGCTTTCTGTCAACAGATCTCTGTCAGAGTCTTTATACCTTATAAGGAGCAAGATTGTTGACAAAAGTGCTGTGGTTTGTCAATTTACTGTTGACAGGACATCTTGGGTATCTGGACACTCCCTGGGTAGACATAGCCTCAGAGCCCAACTCAATTAACTTGGCATGTGAGGTTCGGGTTGCAGGGCTAAAAATTAAACTGTTTGGGCTTGGGCTGGAGCCCAAGCTCTGAGAACTACCTCAGGATTTCAGAACACGAGTCTCCAGCCAGACCCCAAATGTCTGCACTACAATTTTTAGTCTTGCAGCCCAAATCCCACAACCATGAGTCAGATGATCCGGGCCAGCCACAGCTATACTGCAGATCTTTTTACTGCAGTATAGATGTACTCCAATTGTCAGACATCCTCGTACCTACGTGTACCTAGCCATTATAGAATACTTACTGCATTAACCCAAAATGCTGGCTGATGATGAGTCCATAACTGTTAGTACTTGGCCGTATTGTATTTCACATGATTGCATGGACAAAGTAGTACAGCTGTAACCATCACTAGAATAATGACTGATAGTTAACAGAGGCACGGGTAGAAAATGGATCCGAAGTATGTGAACAAGTGTTACTGCTCTTAGAGTTTTAATGTAAATCCCATCACAGTTTAGTTAGCAGCACATCTGGCTTTTGAAATCACTGCAGAAAATAAAATAATTTGTTTAAAAATTAATATTTGCTTGTTTTGTCACTTTCTTGTATTTTGTTTTTTGGTCTGTATTATATCCAGAGCCCAGTGATGAAGCAGTGGTAGAGTAACTAATCTCCATGAGAACCCAAATGCAACAACACGCCATACAAGATGTTACTACTTACCATCACCCAAAGAAGACCAAATGCCTAGTTTATTTGTCAGAACTGATTTTATCAGTCGCTCTCAGCACCTTTAGCCCTGACAGATAAACTGTCAGAATGTACATAGGCAAGAGCTCATCAGAAGTAGCAATGTAGTTTGCAGCAAAGTTATTTTTAACATAACTCAGATAATATAATATATAGGAGCTTTGTCACCAGCAAAAAAGGTGTATCTCAAAACGTCATTATTTGCAACAATGCCAAGACTCATTCTGGTAGCTATTAAGCTATATGTTGCCCTGGAATAATAAAATGTATCCAGCCTCTTTTCTGTTCTTACTGTAGGCTCCTGCACTTCAGACAGCAGCTCCTGCTTTATGTCAAAGAATTAACCAGAGGTTATGAACTCCTTCTTATATCTGAAATCAAGTAATGCAACTGGGAAAAAGCAGGTGTCAAGAGCACTGCAGTAAAACTTCTGCTGGAATTGGTGTCTGGGAATTTGTCATTTCCACAAAATAATGTAATTTACTGAAGCCAAAATCCCACTCTTTCAGAGTAAAGCTGTGATACCTGTTAGGGAAAGCTCTCTTAGGTGGACAGGTCAGGGTGAGCTCCGATTTCTTACCCTGCTTTAAAGATGAGTTAAAATATGACAAATTTGAAACTGAAAGACTTGGGCTCTGGGAGATGAAGTGAGCTACTTTCTGTATTATCCAAGTAATATAAAAAATATACAGATATAGTTGGCAGAGATGTTTAGAATAATTTGGAGTCTCCTTTAGTGGGGCCAATTGAGCAGTAAATGAGAAAACTGACACTAGGATAGGTGAGAAGATTCTACTAGTAAAAAAATGTGCTGCAGAGAAACATGGAATTTAATACAGTGTAGTTCATTGTCTGAAGATCTTGGACATGGGAAAATGAAGACAGTTATCAGTTGTGAAGGCAGCTGGCCACCTATTTTTCTTCTGTTGGAGGACAACTGCTAAATAGAGGACATGCTGCGAGAAAGGGTGCAGAAGATTCATGTCAGAAAGAAAACAGGATCAAAACCAAAATGAACAATTGCAGATTCAATGACAATATTCAGATTAAAGAGCTTTAATCTGTTCTTGATGCAATCATACAGTTGTGGTCTTTTGTTAAAAACTGAGTTTTAGCCATAGTTTATGCAAGTGTTCACATTACTCACCCTGTAATGATGTACTTGGCTTCATTGTTTGTGGTCTGGTTCTCATTTCTTTGGTATTACATTCCAAGATTGCAATGACTCATAAATTTCCTTTAGTTTTACAATTAAAAAAACTGGTATGTTTTGCATAGAACAATGCAAGTTTAATCACTTGTTTGGGGTCTTCCCTTGCAAGCCACTCAGGCAGGTGTATAAAAATGAATAGTTTTGCATGCAGTGCGAGAGAAATAGAAGCTATAAATTTATTTTCCGCCTAAAGAAGAGAGTAAAGGGCATCCTTGCAAGCAGGCTTGCAAGCCTCGTGAGGAGGGCTTTAAACTAGTTTCCTCAGGGGATAGTGACACAAGCCCTGAGGTAAGTGGGGAAGGAAGAAGGTACAACAAAGAATCACTCATTCAAAAGGAGAAAGTAGGTCAATCAGCTTATTATCTAAGGTGTTTGTACACAAATGCAAGAAGCCTGAGAAACAAACAGGAAGAATTAGAGACCCTGACACAGTCAAAGAGGTATGGGGTGATTGGAATAACGGAGACTTGGTGGGATGACTCATTACTGGAGCACTGTCATAGAAAGGTTTAAGCTGTTCAGGAAGGACAGGTGGGGAGAAAAGGAGGAGGATTTGTGATTTATGTCAGAGCTCCAGTATATGGAGGGAGAAAAGCCAGTTGAGAGTCTTTGGGATAAGCTTAGAAGTGAAAGCAACAGAGGCGACATTGTGTTTGGTGTCTGCTATAGGCCACCAGGTAAGATAGATGAGGATTTCTTCAGACAACTAAGAGAAGCTTCCAAATCACAGGCCCTGGTTCTCATAGGGGACTTTAACCACCCAAACATTTGTTGGGAGACCAATACAGCAGCACACAGACAATCCAGGAATTTCTTGGAGAATGTTGGGGATAACTTCCTAGTATAAGTGCTGAAGGAACCGAACAGGGGCTGTGCACAGCATGACATGCTGCTCACAAACAGGGAAGAGCTAGCAGGAGAAATAGAAGTGGGTGGCAACATGGGCTGCAGCAATCATGAAATGGTAGATTTCAGGATTCTGACAAAAGGAAGAAAATGAGCAGTAAAATACAGACCCTTGATTTCTGAAGAGCAAACTTCAACTCCCTGAGAAACCTGATGAACAGGATCCTCTGGGAAGCTAATATGAAGGCGAAAGGAGTTTAGGAGAACTGGCAGTATTTTAAAGAGGTCTTGTAGAAGGCACAGGAACAAATCATCACAGTGTGCAGTAAGAAAAGCAAATATGGTAGACACCCAGCTTGGCTTGCAAGGGAAATCCTTGGAGAGCTTAAACTCAGAAAGGATGCGTATCAGAAGTGGATCATGGACAGATGAGTAAGGAGGAGTATAAATACATGGCTGGAGAATGCAAGCGGGTAATCAGGAAAGCAAAAGCACAACTGGAATTGCAGCTAGCAAGGAATGCGAAGGGCAGCAAGAAGGGTTTCTACAGGCATGTTAACAAAAAGAGGGTTATCAGGGAGGGAGTGACGCCATTACTGAATGAGGGAGATAACCTAATGACAGATGATGTGGGAAAGGCTGAAGTACTCAATGCTTTTTTTGCCTCTGTCTTCACAGACAAGGTCAGCTCCCTGACTACAGCACTAGGCAATGCAGTACGGAAAGGAGGTAGACAGCCACTGGTGGGGAAAAAACAGTTTAAGAGCTATTTAGAAAAGCTAGATGCACACAAATCCATGGGTCTGGATTTAATGCATCCAAGGGTACTGAGGGAATTGGCAGATGTCATTGCAAAGTCTATTATCTTTGAAAACTCGTGGAGATCAGGAGAGGTCCCTGATGATTGGAAAAAGGAGAACATAGTGCCCATGTTTAAAAAAAGGAAAGGAGGACAATCCAGGGAACTATAGACTAGTCAGCCTTACCTGCCCCAGAAAAATCATGGAGTGAATCCTCAAGGAATCCATTTTGGAGCACTTGGAAGAAGGGAAAGTGATCAAGAGTAGTCAGCATGGATTCACCAAGGGCAACTCATGCCTGAATAATCTGATTAGCTTCTATGATGAGGTAACTGGCTGTGTGGACATG
Organism: Carettochelys insculpta; assembly: GCF_033958435.1. Taxonomy (NCBI): domain Eukaryota; kingdom Metazoa; phylum Chordata; order Testudines; family Carettochelyidae; genus Carettochelys; species Carettochelys insculpta. The sequence goes on from NC_134141.1 coordinate 100,374,519, forward strand.
GGGAAGTCAATCGATGTGATATACCTTTACTTTAGCAAAGCTTTTGATACAGTCTTCTGCAACATTTTTTCTCATAAGTTAAGGAAGTATGGATTGGATACGTGGACTGTATGGCTGGTGGTCGGTTTCAAGTGGAGTGCCCCAAGCATTGGTTCTAGGGCCAGTATTGTTCAACATCTTTATTAATGACCTGGATGAGAGGACAGATTGCACCCTCAGCTAATTTGCAGATAAACTAAGCTAGGGGGTCAGGTAGATATATTTTAGGGATAAGGTCCAGAGTGACCTAGACAAATTGGAGGATTGGTCCAAAAGAAATTTGATGAGGTACAACAAGGAGAAGTGCAGAGTCCTGCACTTGGGATGGAAGAATCCCAAGCACTGTTACAGGCTGGAGTCTGACTGGCTAAATAGCAGTGCACCAGGAAAGGACCTGGGGATTACAGTGGATGAGAGGCTGGATATGAGTCAACAGTGTGCCCTTGTAGCCAAGAAGGCTAATGGCATATTGGGGTGAAGCATTTCCAGCAGATCTAGACAAGTTATTATTCCTCTCTACTTAGCACTGGTGAGGCCATGTCTGGAATACTATCAATAAATGAGGCAAATACAACTTAGATGGGGCTACTATAAGGCCAGTGCAAAAGTGGCTGGATAACCATACTCAGAGAGTAGTTATTAATGGTTCTCAATCCTGCTGGAAAGGTCTAACAAGTGGGGTTCCTCAGGGGTCTATTTTGGGACTGGTTCTATTCAATATCTTCATCAACAATTTGGATATTGACATAGAAAGTACAGTTATTTAGTTTGCAGATGATACCAAGCTAGGAGGGGTTACAACTGCTTTGGAAGATAGGGTCAAAATTCAAAATGATCTGGACAAATTGAAGAAATGGTCTGAGGTAAACAGTATGAAGTTTAATAGAGACAAATGCAAAATGCTCCACTTAGGAAGGAACAATCAGTTTCACACATACAGAATGGATAGCAATTGTCTAGGAAGGAGTATGGCAGAAAGGGATCTAGGGGTTATAGTGGACGACAAGCTAAATATGAGTCAACAGCGTGTTGCTGTTGCAAAAAAGCAAACATGATTCTGGGATGCATTAACAGGTGTGTTGTGAGCAAGACATAAGAAGTGACTTTGCTCCACTCTGTGTTGGTTAGGCCTCAGCTGGAGTATTGTGTCCAGTTCTGAGCACTGCATTTCAAGAAAGATGTGGAGAAATTGGAGAGGGTCCACAAAAGAGCAATAAGACTGATTAAAGGTCTAGAGAACATGACCTATGAAGAAAGGCTGAAAGAACTGGGCTTGTTTAGTTTGGAAAAAAGAAGATTGAGGGGGGACATGATAGTGGTTTTCAGGTATCTAAAAGGGTGTCATAAGAAGGAGGGAGAAAACTTGTTCTTCTTGGCCTTTGAGGATAGAACAAAAAGCAATGGGCTTAAACTTCAGCAAAGGAAGTTTAGGTTGGACATTAGGAAAAAGTTCTTAACTGTCAGGATGGTCAAACACTGGAATAAATTGCCTAGGGAGGTTGTGAAATCTCCATCTCTGGAGACATTTAAGAACAAGTTAGATAAATGTCTATCAGGGATAGTCTAGACAGTATTTGGTCCTGCCATGAGGGCAGAGAGCTGGACTCGATGACCTCTCAAGGTCCCTTCTAGTCCTAGTATTCTTTGATTCCAGTTCTGGGCCCCCTAGTATAGAAAGGATGTGGATGCATTGGAGCAGGCCCAGCAGAAGGCAACAAAAATTATTAAGGGGCTGGAGCACATGATCTATGAGGAGGGGCGAGAGATTTGGACTTATTTAGTTTGCAGAAGAGAAGAATGAGGGGTGATTTGATAGTAGGCTTCAACTTCCTGTAAGGGGCTCTAAAGAGGATGGGGAGAGACTGTTCTCAGTGATGACAGATGGCAGAGTAAGGAGCAATGGTATGAAGTTACAGAGGGAGAGGAGTAAGTTGGATATTGGGAAAAACTTTAACCAGGAGACTGGTGAAGCACTGGAATGCATTAATGAGAGAGGTGGTAGAATCTCCATACCTAGAGGTTTTTAAGTCCAGTCTTGACATAGACATGACTGGAATGATTTAGTTGGGATTGATCCTGCTTTGGGTAATGGGCTGGACTAGATGACCTCCTTGGGTCCTTTCTGGCCCTAGAATCCTATGATTATTTCTTACATAATTTCTCTGTGGAGTCAGTGAATAAAATAATTTTTAGCAGTAAAGTAATACATTGGTAGCAGCAAAGCTGGAGATACAGGAAAATGGGTAATGAACAGCACCATATTCATTTGTTTATTAGAAACACAGAATCATAGAGCACTAGAATTGGAAGGGACCTTGAGAAGTCATCAGCTGTGTCTACACGTGCATGCTACTTCGAAGTAGCGGCACTAACTTCGAAATAGCGCCCGTCGTGGCTACACGCATTGGGCGCTATTTCGAAGTTAACTTTGACGTTAGGCGGCGAGATGTCAAAGTCGCTAACCTCATGAGGGGATCGGAATAGCGCCCTACTTCGACGTTCAACGTCGAAGTAGGGACCGTGTAGACGATCCGCGTCCCTCAACGTCGAAATTGTGGGGTCCTCCATGGCAGCCATCAGCTGGGGGGTTGAGAGACGCTGTCTCTCCAGCCCGTGCGGGGCTCTATGGTCACCATGTGCAGCAGCCCTTAGCCCAGGGCTTCTGGCTGCTGCTGCTGCAGCTGGGGATTCATGCTGCAGGCACAGGGTCTGCAACTCGTTGTCGGCTCTGTGGATCTTGTGGTGTTTAGTGCAAGTGTGTCTGGGAGGGGCCCTTTAAGGGAGCAGCTGGCTGTTGAGTCCGCCGTGTGACCCTGTCTGCAGCTGTGCCTGGCACCCTTATTTCGATGTGTGCTACTGTGGCGTGTAGACATTCCCTTGCTGCGCCTATTTCGATGTGGTGCTGCGCAACGTTGATGTTGAACATCGACGTTGCCAGCCCTGGAGGACGTGTAGACGTTATTCATCGAAATAGCCTATTTCGATGTCGCCACATCGAAATAGGCTACTTCGATGTAGGCTTCACGTGTAGACGTAGCCATCATGTCCAGGACCACAGCAGGACCAAGAACCATCTAGAGTGTCTAGACCATCCCTGACTGATGTGTATCTAACCTGCTCTTAAATATCCCCAGTGATGGAGATTCCACAACCTCCCTAGGCAATTTATTCCACTGTTTAACAACTGTGACAGTTAGGAAGTTTTTCCTAATGTCCAACCTAAACCTCCCTTGCTGCTGTTTAAACCCATTGCTTTTTGTTCTGTCCTCAGAGGCCAAGGAGAACAATTTTTCTCTCTCCTCCTTGTAACCCTCTTTTAGGTACTTGCAAACCATTATGTCCCTTCTGAGCTTTCTCTTTTCTAAAGAAACCCCGTTCTTTCAGTTTTCACTTATGGTTCATATTCTCTAGACCTTTAATCATTCTTGTTGCTTTATTCATTCTTGTTGCTATTCTTAGGCTTTATTTTAAAAATGGGGAAAAAGGAGAGAAATATCCAGTCAGGAATAAACAAACTGTATATGCTCCTAAGGAGCTATTTCCAGCTTACCTTAGTCAGTCATTTCTCAGGATCAATACCTACTGAAGTTCATGGGACTTTTGCCTGAGTAAGAACTGTGGTATTTGGTTCTTGTGTGTTACGAGGGGGTTTGTTGTTTTGTTTTTATTTTACTTTCAATAAGTGATTGAGACTTGTTATACTTGAGTTTAAGTCAAACGTTTTTTTACCCTGTAAGTAATCCAAATGACTCTTGACAACCTTTGTAGAAAAGTTTAAATTGCATTAAGAATTTCAGTAGATTTGGAGAAACTCCTGTTATAAGTGGCTACAGACTGAGCCACACTGCAGCGGAAGACCCAGGAAGAATTCTGGCTGCCTCAGAATTCAGCCTGGGGATGGCACTTTATAACAGCAGCTCTGGAACCCTTTGAAAAGGTGTATTTTTCAGGGTAGGCCAATTTCTTGACAAGTAGCACCATGACGTCCCTCTCCTTCACAAGACCTTGCTGCTTTAGGGAGCATTAATATTGTCAGCTGTGTTACTTGTGTATAGCAACCAAGCTTGTCAGCCACATTGTGGCTAATGAGGGAGATTCCTGTACCTGTGTAGGCGTGGTCACACAGTGGCCCTGAATACTGTTCTGTAATGATCTTGGGGTACGTTACACAAACCAGTGAATGAGAAAAGAATGACTTCCATTAAAACACACAAGATTTTCTGTGTAAACTGTCGTAGCCAGCTAGACTGGGTTCTGCTTCAATGGCATGTCTAAAAATTCCTATATTGATAAAACTGCCCCTTATGAAGGAGTCTCTAAATTATATTGCACAAACAAACCTCTACAGAGGGTAATCATTGTTTTGTAATCAAAATGCTAGAGAATCAATGCATACAGAGACAATACTCCCTGCTGAATGTATGACAGACATATCAGGGATTTCATGTGGGATCACCAGAGCTATAACCTGAGCTGCTATAGGTTAAGCTAAGGAACCAACATTGTGTAATAACTCATATCCACTACAGACTGGCCCAGACAAGCATTCAGCAGAAGGTTACAAATACACCCGTGCATCACAAATTATTTTGTTTGCATAATGAGTTTGCTAAACTACTTCTCTCATGGCTGCACATACAGGCATATTTGTAATAACTTAACAGAAATGATTAGCTAAGAACATATTCGATCACCCAGTCCAAAGATGAGAAATTCAAAACAAGAGGTTATTTTTTCCTCAGTCTGGTAATTTTGATGTCTTCTATAAATGTTTTCCAAATCAATCCAAAAATTGAAGCTTGTGCTGTCATTGTTCACCAACCAAACCATTAACTAGATAATGATAATACTGAATATCATTTGCAAGCTTTGCACATACATATGTAACCAACTCTCCTCCCAGATGGAGGCAGCAAACTATACCACAATAATACCAATCCTGGAACTTTTCCTTGCAACAAGCCCCATTGCCAGCTTTGTCCACATATCTAATCTGGAGATACCATCACTGGACGTAACCAGGTTATTCACAGAATCATGGGCACATTCTCATGTTCCTCTACTAACGTCATATATGCCATCATGTGCCAACAATGCCCACATGCTTTGTGTATAGAACAAACGGTAAACATGCTTCGTCAAAGAATGAACGGACACAACACAGACATCAAAAAGCTCTTAACTCACAAGGCTGTCAGCCAGCACTTTAACAGAGTGGGCCATTCTGTTAATGACCAGAAAGTCTGTGTTTTACTGAAAAGGAGCTTTAAGAACCAGCTGCAAAGAGAGTGCTGAGCTCTCTTTTATATTCACATTCAACACATTAACATGTGGTTTAAACCAGGACACCAGTTACTTGGGTCATTATGTGGACTCTTTTACATACTTTGTTTTACCTGACTCTTGATGTCCGCCCACTACTACCACCCCTCTGTTCTTCTGATTTGCCCACCTTAATTACAATTTTTATGATTTGTCTACCTTGATAACTATTTTTGGTTCTCTATGCCTTACATATGGCGTCTGTTCTGATATGACTACAGTCTGAAGAAGTGGGTCTGTCCCACAAAAGCTCATCACCTAATAAGTTATTTTATTAGTCTTTAAAGTGCTACTGGATGGCTTTTTTCTTTTCCTCTCAGATTCTGAAGTCCATGTCCAATCCTTCTTTGCCCCAACTTACAGTTGCTAGGCTTGGTCAGGGGAGACCTAGAATTCAGAGGTGCATCTGCAGAGTTCACATCCCATCGTGTGGGGGGAGCGGGGGGTGAGGAAGAGAGAGGGAGAGTAAAGCGGAATCTTAATTGCTCCACTAGCAGCTCATCACTTCTCTCTAAAGCCCTGCTGGCTGCCACTTACCATTCATTGACATCCACCTCCTTACCTGTGACCTCTTCACATCAGTCTCAAGTGATGTCATCTACTAGTGACTTTAATTCGTAGCAGGCAAAGTAGAAGTATATCTATACTACAGTTGACATAAGAAAGAGGCTCCTTACAAAGCCTGTTCTAGCTCTATTCATGGAGGGCTGGGGGAAAGGAAGAGAGAACAGGTGAAACCAGTCCAAACAGTACTCCTGGGAAGGGTGTATATGGTCTTTTGACTAAAATAACCCCCTCTCCCCATTTTTACTCTCACAGAGCTCTGAAAGTTGAGTCCCTGCTTAGCCAGGCTCCTTATACTAACTGTGAACCCTTTCCTTGGGAACAGATTAAGCACATTCCTACTTTTTCTGTAGTCCCACAATAATTACAAACATTGGTAACCATATTTCAGTTATTCCTGCATTTAATACAAACATAGTTAGTGTTGTGTCACAAACTAACTGAACAACAAAATACCATCCATCTGCTGAATATCTAGCAAATCTAAGAAAAGCAGAAGCAAACTGTATTTTCATAGACACACCCAGGGTCTCTCCTCCCTTCCAGCTACCTGTCAGGTGAGCATTCCCGAGATCCTGCTTACATCTATAAATTTTTTGTGTCTGTTCCATTCTGGATTCCCTCACATAACTCAAACCACTCAAGTAAAACCCATCATGTTTTTTTTTATTTTCCACTGAAAGATGGCATTAACACAAGACAGACAAGAAAATAAACACTGTATGATCCAGTATTGCAAGGCTAATGTTCCTATATAAAAGTCACCCTATTGTTATAGTTTGACTTTATTTTTATCTTTCTTTGGCTTATTAATAAAGTCCAATCCAAGCCTTCTCCCTCAGGCTTTGTTCTGAAAACAAATAGCTATCTTTACAGGAATCATATAGCTTCAAGGAAAACTGTAAAAGTGCAAATGCGTATTACATATTATAAAGAATTTTCAGATAGACTGACTCACATGAGAAGCCCAACCAGACTTCTGCAGGGAGAGGCATGACAAGCTACCAGTGGGACAAGTAACATGCCTCTTTACCTCCTCCCCACACCCAGGATGGGAGGTGAACTCTGCAGATGCACCTCTGAACTCTGGATCAGCAACAGTGAGTGGGGTGCAGAGAAGAATTGGCCCTGCGAGGGGGACAATTAGATTGTTAGACTTAAGAACCTGAGGAGAAAAAGACGCGATCCAACCTACTTGGTGTGGGACTTTTACTCACTGTTTATGATTATAGACTATCAGGAACGCCAGGGGAGCAGGAGCTGGCACTCCTGCTAACATCAAGGTGACAGAGGTGACACAGAAAGAAGACAAGCTACTATTTTTTAAATCCTAATCTATTTCTTATTAGGGAAGGTCCCGTTACCTGAGCTCTGTGCTCTTGGGGAACCAGGGCATAGTACTTGTGGAAGACACCCCCACTCCTCCTGCCACCCAGCCTCTGCTTGAACCAAAGAAGATACAATAAATGATGAGAAGGCAAGGGAAGATACACCTAAACCTCTCACCATTAGTCTTGTTTGCATCAGACAGGACAAAGGCAATACCGCCATTAGCAGCAGGATAGAGAACAGATTGAGAACTCTGGGACACAGAAAGCAGGAAAGCATAGTATAAACTTATTTCATTTATGTAATTTTCCTGGTGTGTTTGTACAAAATTCTTGTTACCTTGAAGGACTCAATATTGTATGAAAACATCTACATTAGTACGAATGAGGGAACTACAAGTTCACACTTGCAGCATCCACACAGACCTTTGGCATGTACTGGTGTCCACCCTCGATGCGAGCTGTAATGCAGTGTACACATACCCTAAATCCAGCATTCATAAAACTTCTGCTCAGTTACCATTAAGTAACTCTGAAGGCATCTAAACCTCCACTGTTAGCCTCGTGGAGATGACTATATTTGGCCACTAGACAAACACACTTATGCCTAAATCCTGATATCACTCAGCAGTGCCTTGCCTAACTCTTCCCCAGGCTCCTGTGGAATGCACAAATTAGGTGTTCCCTAGGCTATCTTGTCTTCAAATCCCAATGCAATAGTTGTGCTCAGAGCATATCGAAACCCACACTTAATATGTCAGAGGAAGAGATGTTCCCTGCCTTCTCTTTTTAAGTTTTAGCCTAATGCTTAAACCCCGGGGCTGTGTCTAAACGTGCCCCTTCCTTTCGAAAGGGGCATGTTAACGAGCGGGTTCAAAAGACGCTAATGAGGCGCTGCAATGAATATGCATAATCGTGCCCGTGGCAATTCAAAAGTGTGGCTTTTCGAATCGCACGCCACCTGTGGAGACGGGACTTTCCAAAAGCACCCCCCCCAGTTTTCAAAAGCCCTTCTTCCAACCACCATCGCAGTGCTTCTTTAGCATCTTTCAACCCCGCTCATTAACATGCCCCTTTCAAAAAAGAAGGGGCACGTGTAGACACAGGGAGGATGTGGAAGAACTGGACTCCAGCACCCTTTCTGCCTGTTGGGTGGCAGGTGTAGAGAGTCACAGCCCAGGGTTTAGGGCAAATGTCTGGCAGGTGTTCGGTGGCAGGCTTCACCATCATTGCATAGGAGGGACTGAGTCATTCCCACTCTCTGCTTTCCACCACTTGCACACATCCTCTTGTGAAACAATTCTCCTGGAATGAGGTTCCTAAGCTGGGGCAGAGTTCATAAGACCAGAGTTAACTGAATCCAGTACGGTGCTGCAATATTGATGGTTGCAGCATGTAAATCTCTTGTGAATCTCACCCTACAAAGCAGGGTTCTGTTGCCCTTTATGTTGACTAGACCTGAATTGCAAGATTAAGCACCCTTACCTGACTAAAATGAACACAGAATTGAGCTCTTGTCTTCATCATCTGCTCAGCTGACATGAGATTTGCTTTCCTGAACTTATCACTGACTAGCACTCGCCCTTCAAAAATGTGCATAACTATCAAAAGGAATAAGGGACAGTCAGTTGGGATATGTTCAGAGCGGATGCTGAATCCAGACGGAAGACTAAGATACTTAGAACGTTCAGTTATAAGTATGATATTAAATTAAGGAAATGTTGGAAAAATTCCTACAAAGGAGATAGACAATGGAAAATCTATATGTTAAAGCTAGTGGAAGCAATAGCATTAGGATAAGTTAGGACAAGACTATAGTACGCACTTGAGACTATAGGAAATGGACCATCTTCACTGGCCAAGTGTTGGAGTAATTCCTGAATAGATCATTTCGTGTCATTTCAGATTTGACTGGAGCAGGTGGACAAAGCCCACAGGTAAGTGAAAAACATGGAAACCAGGGAGTTGTGTCAGAAATGGGAGGGAATATGGGCTATAACAGCAGACAAAAAGTGGCGACTAAGCAGAACTGGGTGGCAAAAATCAAATCAATATCTTAGAGGCCTATATACAAATACAAGAAGCATGGGTAATAAGCAAAAAGAGCCTGAAGCCCTATTAAATAAACACAACTGTGACATAGTTGGTTATCACAGATACTTAGGCTACGTCAACACTAGCCCAAAACTTCAAAATGGCCATTTCGAAGTTTACTAATGAAGCGCTGAAATACATATTCAGCACCTCATTAGAATGCCGGCAGCTGCGGCACTTCGAAATTGACAGATAGGAATTTGATAAGGGCATTTCAAAGTTGCCGGGGTCCTTTCAAAAAGGAGCCCTGTCTGGACAAGCAGCGCAGCAGCGAACCGTGTCAATTTCAAAGTGCCACGACTGCTGGCATTCTAATAAGGAGCTGATTATGTATTTCAGCGCTTCATTAGTAAACTTCGAAATGGCCATTTGCCAATGGCCAGTCAGTTTAACTTCTGTCCCAAGAAAGAAAATGGAGCAAGTAATTAAGGAGTTCATCTGCACAAAGCTGAAAGAAAATAAGGGGATAGGTAATAGCCAGAATAGATTTGTAAAGAACAAATCACATCAAGACAATAATTTCCTATAATTTCACAACTTTGACCAGATCTTAACCACACAACATGAATTCAATTCAGTGTCAATCTATAGGCAAGTTGCTTCAGGGAGTGGCCACACCTGCTCCCTAAACAGTGTAGTCCTGGGGCTCACTCCTGTGTTCAGGACTCAGTGGGCCCATGGCCAGCTCCTTGGGCAGGCACCATGATTAGTCTAGCCCCAAAGTCAAACAGAACAAGCCTGGGTGCAGGGAAGGGCAGGGCAGTGAACAACCAGTCAATATACAAAACAGGCCCTGGCACAGGGCAGGGCTGCAAACAACCAGCAGGTCCTGGGGTAGGGCAGGGCCTTCCAAACATGTGCCTTGCCTCCTAAGGCAGGGGAGACTGCCACCCAGGGGTTAGGGGTGGCAGGGGGGATGCAGGCCCCACCACTCCACTGCATCCCAGCCCAGGGCTCTGTTGGCAAAAGTTGTCTGCTGCCAGGGTCAGCAAGGCTCCATATTAAAACCCACTGACCCCTGTTACCCCTGGGCCACTTCCATATTTCCCCCTCTCATAACTGGTGTAATGTCAGTTGGCTTCTCTGGGTCAGGCAAGGTACCACAGTGGGTAGCTCCTCTTCCAGGTCTACCAGCAGGGGCCTAGTGGTCTGGGCCAATCCTCAGCCTTCTGGTCAAATGCCAGTTGGGCACCTCTGGGTTCTGAGGGGCATCGGCCACAATGGGGAGCTCCTCCTCAGGGTCATCTGGCAGGAGTCCTGTGTTCCAGGCCAGTCCTCAGCCTCTCAGAGCAAAGGATCCTCCTCATACGCAGAGAGCTCAGAGCTTCAGTCTGACCTCTCTGGTGGCTAAGGCCCTACTGTGTACTGGGCTGGGGGTTTTATACTGGTAGCCCCACCCCCTTGCCTTCCAGGCAGGTAAGGGAGTGGGGCTAAATTCCGTTCCCCAAGTTGCAGGGAGGGATTCTTCCCTATCTGCGTCAGTGAGTGGCCACACCTGCTGCCTACACAATCACATACCTAAACCCCTGTTAAAGGTACTGAACACTTAGCAGAGTATTCAGTAAACAGATTCAGATGGACCAAACTCTGTTTCGGTATAGATGGGCAAAATGCCATTGAAATCAGTTGAGTTGCAACACTAGAGCTGAATTTGACCTTATAATTTTTCCATGTTACCAAATAATTCCCAAAACAAAGTGATCATACTGAAGTTCAAACAAATGCAGTGGTTTCAACTTAGACCCTAGAGGGTATTTAGTTATTCAGAGGACAAAAGTTTGGCACAGCTTTCTACCAGTGTTCTACAGAGATCCAGGACAACAGCATTCAGGGAAGTACAGGTCAAGAATGAAGGAGGAGATGGGAGATAGCTAGGCACTTGCCCAATCTGCTTGCCTCTTGCCAGCATTTATTTCCCCATTTGCAAATTCACTTTGATGTTTTAACAGTGACTATGAATGGTTTTTGAAGTTTCAATGGCTCTAGGTTGACCCTCACCATGGACAACTGAAACGAGTGCCATTGCTATGGATTTACAGCAGTGTACCTAAAAGCAGAATTTATCTTAACTACAGACCAGTCATCTTAACTTCTGTGCTAGGAAAGATAATGAAGCATACAATTAATGAATCCATCTTCAGTCATCTGGAAGATAATAATGTGATAAGTAACAGCATGGATTTGTAAACCAAACCATGTCAAACCAAACTGATAGCCCTTTGACAGCATAATAAGCCTTGTGGATAAGGGGGAAGTAGTAGACATGATATACCTAGATGTTAGTGAAGTGCTTGATACAATCATGTATGACGTACTTATTGGTAAACTAGGGAAGTATGATGTAGATGGGGCTACAATCAGGTGGTTCATAACTGGTTAGATAACCATTCTCGGGGAGTAGATACCAATGCTTCACAGTCAAACCGGGAGGGCATAAAAAGTGATGTTACCCAGGGATCAGTTCTGAGACTAGTTCTGTTCAATATCTTCATCAAAGATTTAAATAATGGCATACAGAATATGCTTACAAAGTTTGCAAATGATACCAAGCTGGGTGGTGTTGCATGTATTTTGGAAGATAGGGTTATAATTCAAAATGATCTCAACAAACTGGAAAAAATAGCCTGAGGTTAACAGGATAAAGTTCAATGTGCACAAAGGCAAAGTACTTCACTTACAGAGGAACAATCAGTTTCACACATACAAAATGGAAAGTGACCGTCTAGGAAGAAATACTGCAGAGAGGGATCTAAGGGCCATAGTGGATGAGAAGCTAAATATGAGTCAACAGGGTGACACTGTTGCTACAAAAGCAAACATGATTCTGGGATACATTAACAGGAGTGTTATGAGCAAGACACAAGAAGTAATTCTTCTGCTCTACTCTGCATCGAACTAGTTTATTTAAACCATATGGATTTAAGTGAATGGATTTAAGTATCTGGGAAACATGATTTGAGATAACAAGATCTGAACATATCTTTTTCCATGAATGAAATGATGAAATTTTATTCCAGCTTGTATTGTCCATGAGGGTGCTAGGGAGGACAAGACACACATTTCTGGGAGAAAGTCTGGTTTTGAGACTTGGTTGCTGTTGCCCTGTAGTATAATCCATAACTGCCTGGCTGGCTATGGCATTCATAAAAGATAGCTATTTACCCATGAGGCTGTTTGTGAGCTGACCAGGAGTGGTTGCTCTCACACCCTAGGTTGGACCCCTGAGGGGACACAGCAGTCAATCAGTCCAGATTGTGCCCTGTGGAATGTCACAGAAGATAAGGTATTATTTAGCAAAGACTGGGCTTTGGAGCAATAGGAAATAGTTGGCTTCATAAAGGTAGCACCAAAGGAAAGTAATTTGTAATATCCCTTTATGTATATTCTCCATTCCCTCTGCCCTCATGCATGGTAATCTAGTTTTCATAGCAGGGAAGAGCAAAGTTCCTCCAGTTTAGCCCTTTCTCCACCTTTCCTGGTGAGTTGCCAAGCAGATGTGCAGAGGCACACACTGGGAATGTCTACACTACAATAGACTCATGACTGGCTCATGGTGGCTACCTCAGGCTGCAGGGTTATGTAATTGCAACGTAGATATACACATGTAGATATACACATGAAACACTGGGTTTCATTGGCTTGAGTTTTGAAGATTTGCTGTTTCTTACTTTATCCAGACTGGTTCTCAGAATCCTTACCACCAGCTGTAATGTGAAGTGACTTCAATTGTTTAAAATATTATTTAAAACTGGGTAGAAATCACCCCCACTACACCCCATCTGCAGTTAAGTTTTGTTCACTATTTCAGATTCATTTGTTTCTGTGAATGCATTTGCAAGACTTATCTCCTTGATGCTCTAACATTATAAATCAATGGACAGGACTGGTAAATTGTACATAAGTTGCATATTATGATCTCAGCCTGTAAGCCTGTACTCATGAGTAATCCTCGCTCAATGGGTCCATGGATATAAGTACATGAGTCATAATTTGCAGGAACTGAGTCCATGAACTAGTAATTTTGGTCATATTTCACACTTCACTATAAAAGTATACATAGACATCTATATAGTGCTTATATAGACAGAAACTGGACTGATATCTGAGAGAACTGAGCTGTATTCCTGATTCTGCCAATTAAATTTTTTGTTGATTTGGGTAAGTTTCAACCCATCGGTCCTCAGTTTCTCCACCTTTATGAAGTACTTTGATTAAAGGTGAATGCCAAATGGATTTCTCAGTTTGGTGGCCAAACTGAGAAATTTGGAGACATTTTTATTTTGGTTTGACCTGAAAAAGAATTTTTTTCTCCCCTGCTGAAACAAAAAACTGATTTTTTGTTTAACAGAGAATTATTTTCTTTATTTATTTTTGTTTGTTATTTTCTTTTCTTTTCTTGTGTTTCATTGTAAGGTAAGGTTTTGTTTACCTTTTAAAGTCGAACAAGCTAACCTTTGAAAAGAAAAGGCAAAACATTTCATTTGCAAAATGTTGAAATAAATCAAGTTGACTTTTTAAAAAAATCTATTTTGGCTGAATTTTTTTGGCTGAAATTACCCAAATTTGTGAATAGTTTTGTAGGCAAATATACTTACTATTCCAGAAATATGACGATCTGACACAGATGTATAATTGCTTTTCCCTGCACTTTCAAAGATTAGTCTACTTATTAGTGGTGCTTTAGTGATGCTATGTGAAACATTCAGGTGACACTTGGTTTCCAAACTCTGACGACAGTTGGAATGCCTACCTCACCCCAAAATTATCCTCTGGGAGCATCACTAACACTTTTTCTCTAGCTCAGTCATCAAGAAGGCTCTGAGGACTAAAAGATTGAGACAGCAGATCCCTTATAAACAGGAAGTAACCTCATATTCATCACTTGTCATTAATTTTTATTTGTCATTGCATTCTAGACAGTGTCACTGTGTTTTGCAAGCAAGCAATATTATGTAATATGACTCTCCTTAAATACCATACATTACCAAAAATCCTGCCTTTCTAATGGCCAACTAACCCATTTTCCAAGTTTTAAAGCCGGAAAAGTAAACAATTTTTAAATATTAAAAAATATACATTCCAAGCAAAATTGAAATCCAGCTAATTAGATGCAAATAAAACATGATATTTAATGAATAAGAGTCCTCAGGTTTGGTGTGTATTCTTAAGCTGGATAATGTTTGCTTCAACAGAGAGGTATCAGATTTACAATGAACACATTTCCTGCAAGGGGCCTTTCTTTTTAATAATACCCAAAATGTAACAAAGAAATAGTTCAAATGCCTGTTTTTGTTATATTATACCCTGCAGGTATGTATTTAACACTCCTCTTAAATTTTTTCTGCCTTGTTCTTTTCACTTGAAAAATAATGAGTGTAGGCTAGGTAGCCAAAGCAGACCTTGATATGGTTCAGATAGCAGAAAGGATTACAAGACAATAAGAGACCACAGCCATGCCTCATCTCAACTGCACCACAGTCTGCAGGACTTTATGCTCAATTTAGGAGGGCAGGTTATGGCTGGGAGGAGGGGCAGCCCCAAATGATATATTTTAGCACTTGAGTCAATTTGCAGACATCAAACAGCTCCACAGGGTTGTTGTATTAACACTATGCCATTTGTTGTACTCTTATACTCGGGAGAAATCTTTTGAGTAACGCTCAGTTTACTTAGCTCAAGAAAGTTTGATGAACTTCAGTTCAGACTGAGGCCTGTTAACAGCAGGAGGAGTCCAGCCTACAGCTACAGAGGATTCAGGGCTGGATGACATTAATAAGATCCAGATCCAAGAGTTAGACAGCTGTGATCTCCCTTATCCTCTGTCTTGCATGGTGAGTATGTTAAAGCTTTTCCTCCCTCTTATAGTATTCCCCCTCCCCTGTCCAGAACCCTGGGTAAAGAAAAAAATAACAGAAGAAGCAGGGAAAAATTGCTCTTCTAATTTTGCATTAGCAAGAATTTGGAAACCACAACTGGAAAGATAAAGTTAAGTGGAACTATTGCAATGGTACCAAAATAATCAGCTCATTGACTGTTTAACAGTTATGTTGGTTGCAAAAGTAGAAGCAGAAGCTTCTTATGTAAGATAGGAAAGAAATATATATGTATTCAATCTGACAGTGGCTTCTTAGATAAAATAAGGATTCTGAAACATGTTTCATGACATATTTTATTTTTGGCTTGAAGCATTAATATGTTGAAATGTGTTTCTTATACATGATACTTAAATGTTACCGTAAGAAAGTAATAATGAACTGAGATAGATACTGCTGTGATTGTTAATGTTTAGTTTTTGCATATAACATATAAACTTGTCTAGAAAAGAAAAATAGTATTCTTTGGTTATTTTTCTTTCAAAGTTTAGTCTTTTCAAAATTTCTCCCAATCACAAAGTGACTGAAACAGTTTGCTTATTGAAAAGTATCATTTACATACGTGCACGGATCTGAAGGGATTGCATGCCACTGAACTATTCAAGTTAAACTATTCAAATTAAACATTCAAAGAGCAGTGAGAGCTTAACCCTTCAAAGCGTTGCTCAGGTGAGCAGTCTCAATAGGGTGTACAAGATTGGGCCCTAATCTGTGCACTTGACATTAAGCCTTAAAGGAAAATCCATGTATGCAACAGATGTTTACTGTAAACATTAACAATTACACACACTAACCACATTGGATATGTCAGAAGAGTCTTTCTGAACTGCACTTATTATTGTCAGAAAACACATGCCTTTCATTTCATTTAACCTTATTTTTTCTTTCTAAAGCTTGGTTAAAACAGGTGAAACAATACAATAAGGCATTGCTGTGTCTGCACGACAAGGCATCCCCAAAATGTTTACATTCCATAACTATCACTTGTTTTTGTTTTTTAAGCCTAAATATCAGTGGTAGGAGCAGGTATTAAAGTGAATAAAGAAATAAAACAGTTTACTCAATAAGCTGTTAGTCCTATCTTATTGTTTTCAAATCAACATTTTCCAGCAGTGTGCTTATCCCATTTATCACACATCACAGCCTTTTTATGCATACATTTCTGTTTCCTTCATTTTCTTACAAACCTGATTAATGGTCAAGTTTCAAAATAGCCACTGTTATTACAAATGAACAGCTGTTTAGATTTAGAGATATACAGATTTTCAGGGGACCAAGAGAGACTATTATATCATCTGGGTACTATTTATTTTCTCTTTTCATGTTGTCTGTAGTTCACAGTGATTATATGGAATTAACAGCTGTATAATTCAAAGTTATTACACATGCTTTGGGTACCATGATTACAGGATTGGGCCCATTAAGAGTTGCTATTCTGTTGAGCCTAATTGGCAAAAACTAGTGCTTTCAAAACAAACAATAGATTAGTCTATAATGGTAAGAAATGTGCAGTAGGCATGAAGTTTAAAGAGTTACAGATGTTTTATATCAAATGGATGATACATGAATATAGCTTTATTGGAAAGGTAAATATTTACAAAAATAATTGGTTTTGGTATATAAGGTCATTTAATGAAAGGAAAAAAACCTTTCTATTAAATTAGTAGCAAATGTTTCTAAAATTTTGATTGTTGTAACTTTCAATTAGTTAACAGCTGAATCGTGCTTCTCAAATTTGATTCTTAAAGCAATAAAAAGTTTTATCATTATATTGATGAGGGGGTGATTTTTATTAGAGTTATACCTGTTGACAATTGCTTTACAGATTAATTTTGTACCATGAGTAAATATGTCCAGTTTTAATAAAATGATATAAACAAGGTCTTATTCTAAACTCACTATTTCTTGTATGCATAAATTCAATTAACAGTTGTCTACACTCATGGCAGTTTAATCATTGGAAAGATTTTATATTTTGCTCCTGATGGTGAATAGTGTCCCTATATTTCCCATTAATTTTCACCACAGTGCAATTTGGAAACAACTGAAAGAAGTCTAGTAAGATTTAGGTACTGTGGAATCCCCATTGTAGTCAATGAAACTGCATAGCATGGCCCACCATATATCTGTCAAATAAGTGGCATGTTGCAATGTGTCTGTTTGCCATCAGGTTATTGCTGTGTTAAAAATATTACCACAGTTATCCCCAAAAATCTTTTCAAAGCAAATATTCTTACTTTGAACATTTATGCCAGGACTACTTCAGAGAAAATGTATTCTGAAAGTACAGAGCGTTAATTTGATCTCTGTAATTTAGCACCTTTGCAGTACAACAGTGTTTGAAACAGATAACTTAGTGGTCTCAGATGCGATGCTATAATGAGACAGGATGGGCTCCTTTAGGATGGCCCCAATTTTATATAATTTAACAACTCTGTAATCCATACTGGTGTTATTTTGTTGGTTTTGACAAGGGCTTTTTCATCTTTGTTTAATTCCCACTTGATTCTGAGGTTGAACCTTTGCGGTCCAGCACTATTTCATCCAGCAAACGTCCATAATCTGGCATGATTTTAGTTAGCCAGAAGATCACTTATCCTGAGTGTGACCAAGTTTCCCATGGTCCAATAAAGTTTGTTTACACCCACCAGTCCTGGCTGTCAGTGTTCTGTGCGGTTATTTAGCTGTAATTTACCCCAGATGTCTTCTAAGAGCCCAGTAAGCCATGGAGGTGTTGGTAATGCTGCTAGACAATACTGACCACCTGTGGTCCAGCAAATTCTTTCATTCAGCACTGGTCAGGTCATGAGGGTGCCAGACTAGAGATGTTCAACCTGTACTAAATAGAAGCATGAGCCTACTTTGAAAGCTTGTACATTAGCCAGTGTTTGGCCCTACTTGATTCATTCTACATAAAATTAATGTAATGAATTGATTAATGTACATGCATAAAGAGCATAGTTTCTGCATCAAGTTGAGTCAAGTTCTTAGTGAATTAGTATACTACATGGATGCTGTAGAGAGTCTGACTAATAAAGCCAAAGAAGAACTAAATACACCAGTTTCAGTTACCAAAGAACTATCGCTGCATCAGATTATCTGCTAAAATGTGCTAGTGTGAGGGTATTTTTCAGGTCTCCTTTATAGTGTATTAGTGGCAGAGAATTTAGTTTAATTTTGAAGCTGGCTTTAATTGGGAGGTGTTACTCTTTGTTATTTTGGGACCACTCACAGAAATTATATACACCCTGGAGTCGGCTTTACCCACATTGAAGCCAAAGATGAAGAAGTACTGAATATGTAAAGTCCTGCTTATATTTGTCTGGAATTTACCGTGCAGACAGTGACCAATCCTATTTCTGTGATGTGTTATTGTTCTGCCACTGCATATATAAAAATATCTACTGAGAATATTCAAATATAACCTAATGAATAGAAAATAAGACAGAGAATATCTTATTGCCTCTAAGTAAATGTGTGGTACACCTACCTCTTGAATACCGCATGCGGATATGGTCACCTCCTGTCAAAGAAGGTATGTTGCCATCAGAAGAAGTTCAGAAATGGGCAACAAAAGAATTGGGGTTTTGGCATGGCTGCCGTATGAGAGATTAAAAAGACTGGGACTTTTCAGCTTAGAAAAGAGAAGACTAAGTTGGGATATGATAGAGGTTTATAAAATCATGACAGGTGTGAAGAAAGTAAATAAGGTAAAGTAATTTACTTGGTTCTCATAACACAAGAACTGGAGGCTGCCAAATTAAATAGGTGGAAGGTTTTAAACCAAAAAAAAAAAAGAAGTATTTTTTCATGCAATGCACAGTCAACCTGTGAAATTCCTTGTCCAAGGACATTTTGAAGACTGGGAATTTAACAGGGTTCAAAAAACATCTCAATAAATACATGGAGGAAAGCTCCATCATTGGCTATTAGCCAGGATGGATATGAATGGTGTCCCTATCCTCTGCTTTTCAGAAGTTGTCTGGGGACAGGATCTTGGCTAGAAGGACATTTTGTTTGACCCAGTATGGCCATTATTCTGTTCTTAAATATTTCTAGCAATTGAAGCACAACTGTTTAGAGATCACTGTACCTCTTTATTTTCTAAATAGTCCATCCATAATAGTGTGAGGGCATTTTGGTTTTCACTTATCCCCAAACATGCCTAACATACTTTTTCTTTGATGGACAAAGGCCTCAGTTGTCTACATGCCTGGATAGTTAATCAGAAATTACTCATTTATTTTAATCATTGGTAAGATTTAATATTCACGCAGTAGGACTCAAATTACAGGATGAAGTGGGAATTTTGCCATTGACTTCAGTAGGGCCAGGACTGCATCTATCATTCTCAACTGTACTGACAAGACAGAGAGATGCAGCAGTCCCTTGGTCCTATGAATAACTATGGCTGTTACGCAGGGTTGAATAGATTTATTGCACACATACACTGGTGTGACGCAGCAAAGTTTGCTGCATACTTTTTGTCCCTTCTGGGTATTTTACAAAAGCTGCAATGCTCAGAGATCCTTGTTCTTTCCTTATTGAAGTACATTGTGCAATGCCTGTTGGGAGCAGAAGCAGATCCTTTCAGCTCTTTAACAGTGGTTAAAGCCTGCTATGTGTCTGTTTGCAGCATAGTCATCAGCATCCAAAGAGACCATTTTTGTAATGGGAATTACATGAAAAATGAGGCCTGTAAGTATGCATAACACTGTACAGTATCCTGAGCAGACAGCTAATATTGTTTTCTTAACCCCTACCACTTGGCTGTCTTGTTCAGTCCCAACAGACCGGTTGTGTTTTCTTACTTATGCTTATGGAGAGTCTAACCGTCAGGAACATCTCGTTGAAAACTGCTCACGGAATGTGTGTAAGTAAAACAGGGTCTCTTGCTTGTTCCTTTAGCCATCCCGACCTCCACATTTACTCAGCTGTCACCCTTGATAACACAGATTAATAACGTGGTAGCACAACTCCCATTTCATATCCTCCTCAGACTGCTGTGCTAGATGCCCTTTCACCCCAGTAAAAACAGCTGAATTCTTCACTGAGGCGCGTCGTACAAAAAGCTAAATCTTGGGGTAAAATCATTTCTAACACTTTCATAATTAGTGTGAGCTCTGGCTTTGGAATGGGAAGGGGAGGAAGAAAAGGGATGTGTGTTAAATATTGTAAGACTTCCGCAGTTTTATATGTAACATCAGAAAGAGGGAACCCCCACATAAAGTTGTTCTCATGGTTTTCATTATCACATAGAGCTAATCAAAAACACATCAACCTCAGGCAAGAATCACTCTCAATGAGCGTATTTAGATGGTATAAAAGCATCCTACTCACTCAGACACTAATTAACCTGGTTAAAAATGAAACATTTTTTTTTTTAAAATACTGTATTTGTCAGGCAGGGCTGGTTGTTACCTCAGATTTACTGCGTGCATGCATATAAATGAAAGCCAACCCTACTCCTGTCAAAGATAATGGCAAGATTTCTGCTGACTTCAGCAGAGGTAGGATTAGGCCCATAGCCTTTGTTTTAAATAGAAAGATAAATAGAATTACGTGTATATAATTGTGCTTTGTATTAATGAAATTGAAATGATATGTTGATTGTGAGTCTGAAAACCTCATGCAAACTCTGCCCTCGGTAACACAAGCAAAACTCCAGTGAAGCATAGGAGTACACCTCAGACTCACTTGTGATTTACTGGATGTAGTTACTGGTTAGGGTAATCAGACAGCAAATGTGAAAAATAGGGATAGGGGTTTTTTTTCAAGGTGGGGAGGGTATAGTTGTGTTGATAAGACAAAGCCCCTAGTATTGGGATGGATCTGATAACATTGGGATGTCTGGTCACCCTAGTGTAGCTCAGCTGCACCCCAGAAGCTCCCAAGCCCTCACAGAGAGTGAGCTAATGCAATGCCTTTTTCTGTGGTACAGCATGCTCCCTTTTATGAGTTAGTCCCTCTCCAATTGTCAGAATGAAGGTGCAGAGAAGCCTGGGCCCTTGCCTCTGCCCATCCCCCTTGGGTGACATGTCTGCAGGAGAAGTGTCAGTCTCTCTGCTCTTCTGAATGCAGAGCCTAAAACTCGGTGCAGCCATTATGTTAGCTGTACAGGAGGAGAAGGGGGAACATTCCTCGTGCCTCCTACCTCTGCTGAACGTTCACGTAAAATCAGTCTTATAATCTGGCCCTTTGTAATTTCAGTTAGCCTAGAGAAAAGGTGTCAAATGCTGCAGCTGATAGGCTTCGCTGTTGCCTGAATGAGAAGGGCAGCATAGTTTGGCCCAAAGAGAACAGGTTACAGTATGATCAGCAGTTTCCAATTTAGGCCTCAAATCTTGTACTGACAGCAGTGTGGGTAGGAACAGAGCCCTGTGGAAGATGGAGAACATGTACATAGGTGCAGTGATCCATAGTGAAGTTACAGTGGCCTGAACTTGAAACCCTGTAGCTCTGACATAACATTAGAAAACAGGAATGTCTGATTATAGCTACGAGTACTTTTACTAGAGTGCCACACTGAACCTTGATTATTTTTAGACATAAATTGATTTCAGTTGACACATCTCCTTAAAAGCTTAAACTGCGACACGCCCTTTAGTTTAGCATTCTTTGTATTGGTGTCTATGATACAGTGGAACAGTTCAAGACTTATTCTGTTGCACTGATTAAAAATAAATAGAGAACAGTAGAGTGCTCAGCTTTCGCTCACATGAAATTAATCCACACATACATTATTTATAAATAACGCACACCTCTCTAGTTCACAGCATCTCAATTATGCAGGAGAAGGAACAGCTGACAAGCTAATTCACAGAAGAATGTTTATTCTAGTGGAGATTATTACATTTATTGTCTGGGTACTTGATGACCCATAATTTAGATTAAAGCATTTATTGGTAGAAGCTGCTATCACAGCAAAGCTAATGTAATATTGTTAACTAAAAACTAATATTAAACACCTGTCTCAGCAGAATTCTAACTTTAATCAAATAAACGCAAGCCGTGGTATTAAAAACAAATCCTTTGCTTAGATAAAAGGGACCTTTTATTAATTTATACGTGGAAAGTATAGCTTGAAAGCATAAATGCAATTTAATTAGGTCTTTTAATCATCATTGTTTGAAAGTTGAAGGTTTTACATGCATTTCAGAATAGCTATTAACTTGTAGAGGTGTATCACAATATTGCATTATAGTGTACTCGATTGTTCCGTCCACAATAAACAATACTGTGTTATCATGCACATACTCTTCCCTTTGTTTGTACCAAGCTGTGTTTATTTCAGTGCAGGAATTCCTCAGATGTTGTCAAGGAACTCATATCTCAGCAGTAATGAAATATTTAGTACAATATTCACCTGAGAGAATCCCTTGATACAGATTTAGTAAGCAATAATCTTTAGTTGCATTTGCTTTGGTTTTCCAGTAGGAAGCAGGAGTTTCCAATGCAAACAGACACGGGGCCAAATTCATCCCATCAGCTTCATGGAATTATACCTGAAATGATTTTGGCCCATTCTTCACTGAATTGTAAGGAATTAGACTTTCCTCCCACTTTAATTTAGATGAGTGTAATTATCTGCATAAATGCACACAAAAAATGTCTATTGTAGATGCTATCACATAAACAAGAAAGATATTTTTGTTGTGTGCAATACAAATCATTATACTTTATGCAGTCTATCACTCATAGTTATGGTAAGCTGTTCTTATGGTCAGCTATTTATGTTTTGGTTTTTTGATCACAGTATGAGACTCAAAGCCATAAAAGCAAGCCATTCTTTGGACACTGAAATCCAAATCCCATTTTATTATGATGCCAATGAACTGCTGAGATTCTCCTTTGCTTGTTAACATGATAGCAGACAGATGAGAAGAAATAAAAAGTACTGGCCTGTGAAAGCCAAATCAAAAGGGGAGATTGAAGGGATTTCTCGAGTTACTCAGATGCGTCTTTAAGCCCCCACCAGTGACCCAGCCAATAGTCAGAGTGATATAGGTTCCGTTTGGTTGCTCCAAACGCCTGGACATGGTATCCAACTGTCTGCACAAAAGGCTGAGAATTTGCAGTTTCTTTGTAAGCCTACTGCACAATAAACAAAAGAAGGGAAGTTGATACTAACTAAACAAAGAATGAACAGTCAATAACATTGTATAAACTTTTTGAAGTCACAAATCTTTATGTGGGAGGAGGGACTTTGCATATTACTATAGTCCATTGCTGCAATTTTTTTTTGTTTGGTTTAGTTCCTTGTCTTATCTTTTATGTGTAAATTTTTTAGATGCTAATCCACACTAATAATAAAGAATAGGATTATGTTATAAATCACATAGCAGAAATATATTCTGGGGATTAAATCAAATAAAAAAGGACAAGGAAATTAATTTTGTAAAAAGGGCCCCCATTATTAATAAGGGAAAAGAAAATAATGTGCAGAACTCTGAGATATTTGTGTTCTTCAGTAATATAGGTGATGTTTGCAAAACTGAGGATTCCTATAAGAAATGGCACTATATTTATACCACTGGGTGTCAGCTTCCTAAGCTGCAACAAAAAAGCAGCATTCAAAACTACTTTCATCAAAATGCTCTGTCATAAATCTTGTCATAAGAAATTTGTGTGGAATTAAGTGTACAATTGACACACTGTTCACTACCATTTATAGGCCTTAATTTGAGTTCTCTTGCATGGAAACATTATTATGAACGCATCAGAATATATTTTTCTCAGAATGCATTATCTGTCAAGCTTAAATAATATCTTACATGCCCTTTTGTAACTTGTAGAATTAGCTTTATGAAATCCAGCTGTTTAAAATGAACTCTTGACTAGCAGTGCCATCTAGCATCTCAAAAAAATGCCACTACTGGGGATCTAGGAAACTGGTAGGGTAGTATTTATGAAAACTATCAATCTATGTAACAGATGTGTGCAGCACGTTGTAGTGAAGTGAACAATAGCACATGTTTTGATAATCAGTGCATTACCCAAACATAACATCGGTACACGTCACAAACCATCTGGACAATAAAAGTGTCACAGGCAGGACTTTGATGGATCATTTAAGAGAGCTAAGATTAGAGACTGGGGGGAAAGGGCTGCATTTAGTAGTTTCATGTTGTGTCATAATAGATTAGTAACAGAATGAAGCTGTGTTAAAAATGGGGAGGGAGAGACAGTAAAAGTTTATCTCCTTAAAGGTGCGGGGAGCCCTGAGCTTCCTGGGCCAAATCAAGGCAAACCATGGTCAGCATCTGGCCCGTGGACTCTGCCTGGGAGTGAGAGGAAGGAACTTTGCACTGGGAGCAGCAGAGCAGAGAAGCTCATTTCCTTGCTCTGTTTGCAGGGTCCACCCCTGTTCCATTGGCTGGGAATCTCAGCCAATGGGAGTAGCGAGGGACAGTGCCTGTCTCTACATGGCATCAGTGATCTACCTACACCACCCCCAAGCGCAGCTCCAGGTAGGTGCTCCCATCCCCTTGCCTCTCCCATACCCTCTCCCACCTAGGCCCTCACCCCAGCCTGCTCCTGCATGTTACCACCCATCCAGACCCCCTACCCAAGCCCCTTCCTGCACTTCGTCTCTCCAAGAACCTCTGTCCCTGCATACTCCTACACCTACCCACCTAAACCTCACCCCCCCACCCCCCCTTTGTCCACTCCTGCATCATACCTGCTGACCAGACCCCACACCTCCCCCCCACTCCTGCACCCTCCCGCCCTACATACCCACCCTCCACTCACTTTTCTACCTTACCTGCTTCCCAGACCCCACACCCCTACCCTCCGCCCATTCCTGGGCCCGCATCCTGCACCCTCACACCTATCCCAGTCCTTAGCAACCACCACCCACAAATTGAACTCCTTATTTTTGGCCCCATCCCAGAACCTAGAGGGAGCCCCATCAAACTGACTAACCCTGGGCCCACCAGGGTTCCCCTTGAATTCCAGCTGGGGCTGCAGTGTAAGGGGAACCATGGAACCCAGGGTTCTGTGAGTGAGGTGAGTGTCTCTCTTCTTTTCCTTTGCCTGCTTATCAACTGGGGGCCATGCCCATGCTTTATTTATTTATTTATTGCGTCTTACCTGTGTGTGGGTCTCAACTGATTTTTATGGAGGTCAGTGGCCCCGGCCCAAAAAAAAGGTTCCCCACTCCTCCCTTAAAGAATTTCTTTCCTTTCAATTTTAGAGGCCATGAAATACACATTTAATGCACCAGACTAACAGAAAAAGCAGAAGATTTGCATGTATAGTAATGGTAAATATCTGCTTTATATGGCTTGATGATTGAAATTCTCATACTTTACTGCAGCAACAACAAAGGGCTCGGTGCCCATTGGTGTCTGATGCCTCTCTGAGTATTTCCTTCCATCTTTCCCTGTCCATCTTTCCCTGTCCTTTCTATAAACTAGCTCTGCACCAATCTACTATATCATCTACCCATTCTCTGTGGGATCTGCCTCTTCTATTTGAACCGGCCATTATGCCAAATACCTGGGTCTTGATTTTTCATTCGTCGTTCATTCTGCAAATATGCCCAGATAGCTGTAACTTACATTGTATACACATCTGCAGTAGCTTCTCTTTTGGCTGTATCTTCCTATATAATTCCTTATTGGTGACCTTCTGCACCCATCATATTCTCAGGATCTTTCTATAACAAATCCTCTTGAATGCCAATATTTTTCTCTTCGAATCTCTCATTATCACCCATGTCTCACATCCATACAACATGCTGCTGAATACACACATTTTCAAAATGCTCAGCTTCATTCCTAAGCTAATTGCTTTGCTTTTCCAGATCTTAGCCATCACCTTTAAACTCGCTCTTGCTTTTGCTATTCTAGTCACTATTTCCTTCTAACAGTCTAGATCCTATGTTATATTGCTTCTCAGATATGTAAACTTCTCTACATTCTCCAGTTCAATTCCATCTACACTATTCTTCCTTCCTATTACCTTATTTGTGTTCATTTCACGCATATTTTGGCAAAGATCCAAATCCTTTCCATGCATACGCATACTCTTGTAAAGTGACACCAGATTTATAAGAGTACAAGAACAATAGAATTTTGCCCATAATATTATGGCTTGTTGGGCACCAGCAGATTGTTTAGTGTTACCCAAGACAAAACCATAAAGACAGTTCCTGCTTGGAAGAGCTTCCAGTCAAGAAGGCAGATACAGAAAAGACAGGATACCCTGGAAAGTCATATGAGATATGTTTACTAATCATCATCATGAGGACTGACTCTTTCTTGTGGCTGTCATGAAAAAAATGAGTTCTTATGGAAGACCTGAATTCAGACGAGGGTGGCTGGATGAAGCAGGATGGGAAAGGTTTTCCAAGCATAAGGAGTGACATGGAAAAGAGGCAGAGAGATAGAAGTGAGAGAAAAATGACATAGCAGTCCCCCAAAACTCTCCTGCCTATACAAAACTGGGTAGGGTTTGGAAGTGACTGTCTAGGAAGGAGTACTACCGAAAGGTATCTAGGCATCATAATGGACCACAAGCTAAATATGAGTCAATGGTGTGACACTTGCAAAAAGCAAACATCATTCTGACATGTATTAGCAGAAGTGTTGTAAGCAAAGTGTGAGAAGTAATTGTTCCTCTCTACTCCACACTGATTAGGCCTCCACTGGAGTACTGTGTCCAGTTCTGGGGGCCACATTTCAGGAAATGTAAGGACAAATTGAAGAAGGTCCACATAAGAGAAAACAAAAATGATGGAAGTTCTGGAAAACGTTTTTTATGGGGGAACGCTGAAACCACTGTGTTTGTTTTGTATGGAAAAGGGAGCCTGGGGTGGGGGAGACACTGTGGTTATCTGTACAGGAGGAGAAGGGGGAACATTCCTTGTGGTGGGTTGGATCTCCTGAGCTACATCTACACGTGAAGCCTACATCGAATAGCTTATTTCGATGTAGCGACATCGAAATAGGCTATTTCGATGAATAATGTCTACACATCCTCCAGGGCTGGCAATGTCGACGTTCAACTTCGACGTTGGGCAGCACCACATCGAAATAGGCGCTGCAAGGGAACGTCTACATGCCAAAGTAGCACACATCGAAATAAGGGTGCCAGGCACAGCTGCAGAAAGGGTCACAGGGCGGACTCAACAGCCAGCCGCTCCCTTAAAGGGCCCCTCCCAGACACAGTTGCACTAAACAACACAAGATCCACAGAGCCGACAACTGGTTGCAGACCCTGTGCATGCAGCATGGATACCCAGCTGCAGCAGCAGCAGCCAGAAGCCCTGGGCTAAGGGCTGCTGCACACGGTGACCATAGAGCCCCACAGGGGCTGGAGAGAGCGTCTCTCAACCCCCCAGCTGATGGCCACCGAGGCGGACCTCGCTATTTTGATGTTGCGGGACGCGGATCGTCTACACGTGCCCTACTTCGACGTTCAACTTCGAAGTAGGGCGCTATTCCCATCCCCTCATGGGGTTAGCGGCTTCGACGTCTCGCTGCCTAATGGTGATGTTAACATCGAAATAGTGCCCAACACGTGTAGCCGTGACGGGCGCTATTTTGAAGTTGGTGCCGCTACTTCGAAGTAGCGTGCACGTGTAGACACGGCTCTGGTGTGCTGATCAAACCACTGAACCACACCTTCCTGCCCTCTGGGGCTTCCCACTCTCCTGCCCTGCAGGGCCAGAAGCCCTGGTCTCCCCAACCCAAGGCACAGAGTTGGGATTACTGCCTCCCATGCAGAGCAACACTGACACTGAACCAGCTCAGCTCTGGGAGGACTCAGCTGTAAAACAGCTGATAGCACCTAGGAAACCAATCCCCTAAATGGACCGAAACACCTGAGTAAAAGTTTTTCACAGAGAACGCTCATAAAGTTTCTCACCCTTTTTCTCACTGAAAGAGATATATGCACAGTGGTTGCTGTCCCCCACCCCCAGGTTATAATTATACAGGACTCAATAATAATCATACATTATATATGGAGATATACATATCTCATGTAACTGGAAGGGACCTCAAATCCACTCACCTGTCTTCTCATAGGACAAAGCACCCACCCTGACAGATATTTTTAAAAAAATTATTTGCCCTAAACCACTCAAAGATTGAGCCCATAACCTTGGGTTTAGAAGGCTAGGCTCAAACCACTGAGCTATCCACTACCAGCAAGAGCTGTTTTTATCTCATTTAAAAGGCTTCAGCTCGGAGTTCATCCTTACTCTGGCCCAGATCTCCAGATTTTCAGAGTTCTTTAGATTTCTTTGTTTTCAGGTTTCTTCATGTGTATCCTCTTAGGATGGGCAAGGCAGCATCAAAGGCCGGCTGAAGGTGAAAACCTGATTGCTTTCCATTCCTTTAATAGCCTTTCTCCCAGATCGGGTACCTTCTGTTCAGTCTCCCCATCCCCATGGAAAAGTACTAGCTTCAAGTTGGATTCAAGTACCAAGTGGCATGGTCACATGTCCTAGTAGTAACCACACTTCAGGCTTACAGGAAAAATAAAACCATTTACACATTGTTAGTACTGAGCCATTAAGTTCCTAAAATATCACTAATGGCCCTCATCATCACATTTAGAATTAAAACCAGATTCACACTTCATATACAAGAACGATACAAGCACAAAAGTAGGATATACATATTCAGCAGTTTGCAACTTTAAAAATGATAGAGTACGTGGCCTGTCTTCCATAAAACATCTTTGAGTTACGCATATTCATAAGCCACATTTCATAAAGGAAGGGGCTGTGACAAGTATGATAACAGTTTTCGAGTACCCAAAAGGCTTCAAGGAGGAGGGAGAAACAAAAATATTCTTCTTAACCTCTGATGATAGGACAGAAGGCAGTGGGCCTAAATTGCTGCAAGAGTGGTTTAGGTTGAATCTTAGGAAAAAATTCCTAACTGTAAGGGTGGTTAACTATCGCAATAAATTGCCATCACTGGAAATTTTTAAAAGCATGCATGTGTGGAAATGGGTTTCATGGCTGAGAGAATGGAAATGAGATTCTGCATTTTTCACTTCTGGGTCACTGTTGGAGTTGGACTAAGAGTAAGAAAATATAATTATGTTGGTAGCATATAAACAGATTTTGTTTCAACAATGTTTGTCCCACTTTTTGTTCACTTTTGCCTTCACTCCCAAGAAGGATAATTTATTAACCTGACAATACTCCAGCAAACAGTCTGTAAAAAACTACAGACGGACGATAATGCAAAGTATTCATCCTAGTTAGAATCTAGCCAAGGTCAGTTAACTAAAGTTTTGAGATAGCAGGGGCACAAAGGAGTGGCAATGTGAAATTGTGAAATGAATTACTGTTTGGTCTAATTCCCAGTGGGCAGGTGTTGATATGACAAAACTGTCAGCGTGTTGGCAGGCTCAGCAGAGAAACAAACAATTATATGTAAAGTATCTTGCTTTCACATACCTTGAGTTTGGCCTCTCGATGAAATTATCTTTCACAAGTATGAAACTCACCTTATTATTTTATTTTTTGCTGCTGTCTTTGTGCCTGGGAGTCCCACCGTTGTATACTAAGAGTATATGAACATTTTGTTAAAAACGCTTCTTGTCCACTGTGAATGCATGAGCCACAGGCTATTACATTTCTGTTTTTCTCAGAATATCTTTCCCACACTGCAAAATTCTACTGGCCTAGTGTCTGTACTAGTTATTTCAAAACCACTGTAAAGATGCAGTATTTTCAATTTGAGCTGTATGTTAACAGACAAACAGGTCACTGATGAGAAGTTTTGAGGATTTATTTCTACCTTTAGAGAATTGTACCCCAAAATGACAAATTTGATTGGCTCTCTGCCCATTTTAAAATGTTGCAGAGTCCCAGTTTCTAAGCCAGAGATGAAGAAATCTTATTGACACGCTTCTTGAGGAAAATCTTAATGAAGATCATGAGAGTGGGTGTTTTCTATGCAGTTTATTTTTTTCTTAGAATTGCTTATGTCACAGTCTGAAGAGAAACTCCCACCAGCTGGGTGGACATGAGTCTTCTCATATCTAGTACTGTAAGGTGCTTAGGTTTTATATACCTGATATCCCCAGGTGAACATATAGCTTAATGCTTTCTTTTCTTTATATTGCAGTTGCTCAATAAATTCTTTTTTCCTCTTTCATTTCTCTCTTATTGAAACAAGAGAGTGGGGATGGAGGACCATCTCCAGTGAAAGGGACCCAGCTGACAGACAAGGCAAGCATAGGTGCCTCTGCTGCCCTAACTTTGCTACAGTAAGCTCTTTCATAACCAGCATTCTATTATCCAGAGCTCTCAAATAACTGGCATTTTAGCCATAAGTAAATTTTAGTCATGTTTTTTCATAAGTACATTGTACTGAAAGTAAATACAAATAAATACAGCAAGTACAGTGCAAATTTACAGTGTACAGTACTACTGTTGTGAATAAATAAAGTACTCTGCATACATATAATCTTGTTTTGCTATAGTGTTAAGCATTGCTAGGTATACCTCTCTATTATCCAGAATATTTGAATATCTGGCAACCTCCTGGTCCCAGGGCTGCCAGATATGGAAGAGTTCACTGTATTGGCTTTGCTGGGAGTCCCATCAACCCACTTAAGAAGTTTCATAATGCAGCTAAGGCATTGCCTGCAGTATTTCTAGTGTCTGATTAGCGAGTTCTCTTGTTTGTTGAATGTGTCCTCTCCTTTTATGCTTAAAGAACACGGATGCTCCAGCAGACAGTGAAGGCAGAGTGTACAATCTCCTACCAAAAGGAGGGATAAAACAATAATTCACGCTGTACTCCCTCTCACTACATATCCTATGGGCATGAATCTTATTAGCTTGCTAAGGCTGGCAAAAGCACAAGAACAGGATGTTTTCCTTAAGGGAGCAGGGGACAGGCTGACCTTTTAATTTGTAAAAGGAAACCACACACCTAGGTGTGGCAGCTTTGCTGACTAGTGGTAATTAGGACAGGCTCTGGGCTGTTTGTTGTGTTGGGCACAAAAGTCCTTGTTGAAAGATTAGCAAGGGCTATCACCCATTCAGAAAGTGTAATGTATGTCACGCATGTGCTATTTTTAACTGTTTTGTGTGTTGATACTATGTATTATTTTTGTTCTTTGAAAAACTGTCACTTTAAAAAAGCAAGACAGCTTGAGATAACCTGCTACCATATAGAAGGTTGGCAGCGTCTTCCCTACAGCAGTAGATTCTCAAGGGACCGGCACGTGAAATGAATCCATGTGCATATAACAACTTGCACTAATTGAACTCGTCTACATCTACATGAGAGCCCTATTTCAAAATACCTTACTTCTAAATAACATAACCAAACACGAAATGCATTTTGAAATCGCTCCTGAGTCCATAGGACTATTTTGAAATATCGCCACTAGATCCCATTATGTCCTGTTTCAAAATAGGCATTATTCTTCAGGAAATGAGGCTTACCAAAGTCACACACCTGCTATTTTGAATTTATTTCGAAATAGCGTGTGCATCATTAAAACGCTGCCAAAGTTATTTTGAAATAACTGTTATTTTTTTGAGATAGATTGGCCATGGAGATGAAGCCATTCTAGAATTGATTTACTTAAAACTGCTGTTTGGACTCTTAAATCTGTTTTAGATTAATTTTGTTTAAGTCAATTCCTTATTGATTTAGATAAATTGATATGTCAGGTTTAAATTGAGTTAAATGATTTGCATTGGTTTAAGTACAACAACTAAAAAGCTGATGCTGTTGTGACAAGATATTATACTTTACACCTAAATATGGCCAGATATGGATATCCCTATTCATGTTGAAAAGCACCCTGTCAATTTTAATTAGTCATGAAGTTAAGTGGCAACTAAGCATGAATAGGAGAATCAGAGTCTTTCTGCTCATGACTTGCATTTTAAAGTGGTTTACTTTTTATTTAGATTTAAAATACAATGCTTTTAAAAACTTATACCTCAATTCTAGGTCCTCAGATGGCACTCATCTTTGTAAATCCAGGGGCAGAATGAAACATGAAAAATTAACACATAAATCAGGAAACATAGCAGCAAGTTAACTCTTCCACAGAAGCCATCTTAAATAAATGGTTTTCATGGCAGGTCTGATGTCCTAATACAATCAACGTTGTTGGAGCCTTTCTGGTCCAAGGATATGAGAGGTGAGGATGGCAAAGTAATATCTGTTATAGAACCAACTTCTGTTGCTGAGAGACAAGCGTTAGACAAAGAGAGTGAGGATAATATTTTTTACTGGACCAATTTCAAGCTATATTTTAGTTCAAGCTATTTCAGGCCAAAATAAATACAAAAAATCGCATATAAAAAAATCCAAGGCGTCTGTGAAAGGCGGACATATAAATAGTGGTAGTTTTTTAACGTGCTTTTACACAAATGCTAGGAGTCTGTCTAATAAGATGGGTGAACTGGAGTACCTCATATCAAAGGAGGACGTTGACATAATAGGCATCTCAGAAACATGGTGGAATGAGGACAATCAGTGGGACACTATCATACTGGGATATAAATTATATCGGAAAGACAGAACAGGTCGTGCGGGTGGCGGAGTGGTACTATATGTGAAGGATAATATAGAATCAAATGAAGCAAAAATCCTAAAGGAATCAAAATGTTCCATAGAATCATTATGGATAACAATTTATTCCTCTAATATGAATATGGCATTAGGAATATATTACCGACCACCTAACCAGGACAGCGATAGTGATGCTGAAATGTTAAGGGAGATTAGAGAGGCTATCAAAATAAAAAACACAGTAATAATAGGAGATTTCAATTATCCCCATATTGATTGGGTGCATGTCACCTCAGGACGGGATTCAGAGATTAAATTTCTTGATGCCTTAAATGACTGCTTCTTGGAGCAGCTAGTACAGGAACCCACAAGGGGAGAGTCAATTCTCGATCTAGTCTTGACTGGAACGCAGGATCTGGTCCAAGAGGTAACTGTTACTGGACCGCTTGGAAATAGTGACTACAATATAATAACTTTTAATATTCCTGTGTTGGGAAGAACACCGCAGCGGTCAAACACTCTGGCATTTAATTTCAAAAAGGGGAATTACACTAAAATGAGGAAGCTAGTTAAACAGAAACTAAAAGGTAGAGTAACTAAACTAAAATCCCTGGAAGCTGCATGGAAACTGTTTAAAGACACCATACTAGAGGCCCAACTTAAATGTATACCCCAAATAAAAAAACACAGTAAGAGACCTAACAAAGAACCACCATGGCTAAACAGCCATGTTAAAAAGGCAGTGAGAGAGAAAAGGGCAGCTTTTAAAAAGTGGAAGTCAAATCCTAGTGAGGAAAATAGAAAGGAACATAGACACTCCCAAATTAAGTGTCATAATGTAGTAAGAAAAGCCAAAAAAGATTTTGAGGAACAGCTAGCCAAAAATTCAAAAAACGATAGTAAAATGTTTTTTAAATACATTAGAAGCAGGAAGCCCGCTAAAAAAGCAGTGGGGTCCTTGGACGATAAAGATATAAAAGGAGCGATCAAGGAAGACAGTGCCATTGCGGAGCGATTAAATGATTTCTTTGCTTCAGTCTTCACAGCTGAGGATGTTACAGAGGTTCCTAAATCTGAGCCAGCCTTTTTAGGTGACAAATCTGAGGAACTCTCTCAGATTGAAGTGACATTAGAGGAGGTTTTGGAGTTAATTGATAAGCTGAATAGTAACAAGTCTCCAGGACCAGATGGTATTCACCCAAGGGTTCTGAAAGAACTCAAATGTGAAATTGCGGAGTTATTAACAGTGGTTTGTAACCTATCCTTTAAATCCACTTCAGTACCAAATGACTGGAAGACGGCCAATATAACGCCAATATTTAAAAAAGGCTCTAGAGGAGACCCTGGCAATTATAGACCGATAAGTTTAACATTAGTACCAGGCAAATTAGTAGAAACACTAGTAAAGAATAAAATTGCAAGGCACGTAGAAGAGCACGAATTGTTGGGCAAAAGTCAGCATGGTTTCTGCAGAGGGAAGTCGTGTCTAACTAATCTATTAGAATTCTTTGACGGGGTTAATAAACATGCGGACAAGGGGCACCCAGTGGACATAATATACCTAGATTTCCAGAATGTCTTTGACACGGTCCCACACCAAAGGCTTTTATGTAAATTAGGCAGTCATGGGATAGGAGGAAAGATCCTTTCATGGATAGGGAATTGGTTAAAAGACAGAAAACAAAGGGTTGGATTAAATGGTAAATTTTCACAATGGAGGAGGGTAACTAGTGGTGTTCCCCAGGGGTCAGTCCTGGGACCGATCCTGTTCAACTTGTTCGTCAATGATCTAGAAAATGAGGTAAGCAGTGAGGTGGCAAAGTTTGCAGATGACACCAAGTTGTTCAGGACAGTCAACACCAAAACAGATTGTGAAGAACTACAAAAAGATCTCAGCAAACTGAGTGATTGGGCAGCAAAATGGCAAATGAAATTTAATGTGGGTAAGTGTAAGGTAATGCATGTAGGAAAAAATAACCCAAATTACACGTACTACATGATGGGGTCAAATTTAGCTACGATAGATCAGGAAAGGGATCTTGGAGTTATAGTGGATAGTTCTCTGAAGACATCCACGCAGTGTGCAGCGGCAGTTAGTAAAGCAAATAGGATGTTAGGAATTATTAAAAAAGGGATCGATAATAAGACAAAAGATATCATACTTCCCCTATATAAAACTATGGTACGCCCACATCTTGAGTACTGCGTGCAGATGTGGTCTCCTCACCTCAAAAAAGATATATTGGCATTAGAAAAGGTTCAGAAAAGGGTGACTAAGATGATTAGGGGCTTGGAACGGGTCCCATATGGGGAGAGGCTAGAGAGACTGGGACTTTTCAGTCTGGAAAAGAGGCGATTGAGGGGCGATATGATAGAGGTATATAAAATCATGAATGGTGTGGAGAAAGTGAATATAGAAAAATTATTTACCTTTTCCCATAATACAAGAACTAGGGGACACCAAATGAAATTGATGGGTAGTAGGTTCAAAACTAATAAAAGGAAATTTTTCTTCACACAGCGCACAGTCAACCTGTGGAACTCCTTGCCCGAGGAGGCTGTGAAGGTCAGGACTCTATTAGGGTCTAAAAAAGAGCTTGATAAATTTTTGCAGGTTAGGTCCATAAATGGCTATTAGCCAGGGATAAAGTATGGTGCCCTAGCCTTCAGAACAAGGGCAGGAGATGGATGGCAGGAGATAAATCACTTGATCATTGTCTTCTGTTCTCCTTCTCTGGGGCACCTGGCATTGGCCACCGTCAGCAGATGGGATACTGGGCTGGATGGACCTTTGGTCTGACCCAGTATGGCCATTCTTATGTTCTTAAGTTCCATGGGTAAGGGGCTTTCATGCAGAATCCTAACCACGTCCTTTTGTTATAGTGTGACCAGGCTTGCGTATCTCTTCTGATCCCCAACAGTGGGCCCACAGCTTTATTTCAGTATCACTAGAAGAGGTTTGTCTACAAGGCAGAGGATGACAGACAGTTGGGACACAGAACATCAGAACGCAGATGGATGTTTTGCTGAGAAGCCATGGCTAGGGTGTCCTCATATGCTGGTGATTTTGTGCCTCCACTAACTCATAAGAGCCATTGCAACAGGCACACACTAAGAAAGATCTTGGGGCTGAGCCAAAGGCCAGTCCTACTCACTGCAGTTCCTAATAGAGGACATGCATATTTCTCCCCTTTGTCACTGGCCTTAACATTCTAGTTTCACATTCATTGCAAAACTGGGGGATGGGGGGACAGAGGAAAGTAACTGGAGGAGTAATCCACATGTCATGTCTTTTAGACTGCAAACTTTTCAGGGTAGAAACTTAAATATATTTATATAATTTCTAGCACACTGGACCTGCAAGCTGAATGTAGACACTTCCCCAATAGTATTGTAGAGTAATAAAATGTTTATCTCCGTCTAAATTGTAGGTTTCCATGGCAATTGCACTTTGAAAAGCAGCCAGTTATTTACAAAAAACTTATTTTCATACACATAAAAACTTAAAATTGGAATGAGATTCTTTCCTCTACTTTTGCAGAGGTGGAAGCTGATCTCGAACACTTCCCAGTACCCTATTTTTTGTGGCCCTTGTTCCACAGTGGTAAAGGAGACCTCCAGACAGCAAAGGTGCATCTACACTAGCAAGTGTAGAAATTAGAAATTCGAATCAGAAGACCAAGTTCTTTTGAAAGAGCCCGCAGAGCATCTACACTGACGCAGTACTCTTTCGAAATTAACTTCGAAAGAACTCCCACTTTCTTTCGAAGTTGGTCCTCAATTTCCGGGATGGGAAAAGTGCCCTCCTTCAAAAGATTATTTCGAAAGACAGCAAGTGTAAATGCTCCGTGGCCTGCTCTTTTGAAAGAGCGGGTCCTCCATGTCCACGTTCAGCTGGGAGGTTGTGGCGCCGCTCAAAGCACAAGCAGAGCTCTATGGCTCCAGCTGTTCGGCCTGCTGCCAGCTGCGATGCCCCGGGGCAAGCCACAGCACCTCCGGCACCATGGCCAGCAGCCGGGACTCCCACCCACCCGAGGGGCCATGCAGAGGGAGTCCTCCCAGGAGGGGAGCCAGCCCCTCAAGCGCCAGGCCCCCTCCTGGACCGATGCCGAGCTGCAGAACCTCCTTGCCCCGTGGAAAGACGAGGAGGTCCTGCAGCAGACGTTCAAGCGCCTGGCCAAGGGCCTCAACAGCTGGGATCAACCCACCCAGACCCCACACCAGGTGAGGTCAAAGTTGAAGGAGCTCTGGCCGGGCTACTGTTGTGCTCGGGACATGGCCGGGCAGTCAGGTGCAGTGCCCACCAGCTGCCCGTACGTTAAAGAACTTGACCACCTCCTTGGGCCCAAGAAGGCAGGACCCCCAGCCATGTTCCTGGACACTGCTGACTCCCCGACCGAGCCAGAGGAGATGGGGATCAAGGGGGAGGACCGCCCTAGACCACCAGCCACCCACAGGCCAGGCCAGCAATGATGATGAGGGCTCAAGCAAGGGGCCCTTGTCATTGACGTCCCATCTGGCCCATCCAGCCTGGCCCCCTCCAACCGCGCCTCACACGAGTTCCTGGAGGGACCCACAGGTATGTACCAAGCATGCCGGTGCCCACAGAGCCAGAGGAGGGGGCACGCAGTCCCACCCAGGGCAGCCACAGCCCACCCACAGGGACATCAGCCCCAGGACACCGGCTGGCCAGACGGCACTGTCACCCCAGCCCCAGAGGGCTGACGTGAGGCACCCAGCACCATGCAGGCCAGACAGCACCATGGGCGACCAGGCCGTGGAGGGATGGGGTGGGAGGGACGGGGGGGGCTAGTGCTCCCGCAACCCAGAGGGGGAACCCTGGATGCGGTCTGTGCAGGGCCCCTGTGATGGGGTGGGAGGTACGGGGGAAGTTTCCAGGGATCCCTCACTAGGAATAATGGCTCATTCCTCTCCCCTTATGTCTCTACAGCTCCAGCAGCCAGCAGCCGGACCAGGCCCGTGACGGGCCCGGGGAGCCCGACCACAGAGGGGGAGGGGGAGTAGCCCAGGCCTCAGACCGGGACAGCACGGGGCCACCACTGGTCCTTCCACTGGCGCCACCAGGCCGGGGAGGAGGAGGCAGGGCACATGGCCCACACAGCTGCCCTCAGGGAGCTGATGGGTGTCGTGTGGGAGTGGTTTGCCATGGAGCGGCAGGCATGGGACCAGGTGGCATCCAACCTGGACACCCTCACCCAGGTTCTGTAGCCACCGGTCATTGCCCCAGTCCTCCAGCACCAGCCAGTCCCACCAGTCACTGCTTGTGGGGAAGCTCCAC
The DNA here is from genome assembly GCF_033958435.1 of Carettochelys insculpta. Lineage (NCBI taxonomy): Eukaryota > Metazoa > Chordata > Testudines > Carettochelyidae > Carettochelys > Carettochelys insculpta. Next base: position 100,412,551 of record NC_134141.1, read on the forward strand.
AGGCAGCGGATAACCCAGGGGACTAGCTGGGGATGTTGCTCCCTAAGGAGGGCATCCAAGAGGGTGGCTATTGTGGTGGCCACCCAGAGCTACTGCAGCACAGTGGCCAGGACCGCGGCCAGTGCACTGGCCATGGCTGCAATGGAGGGGGCATGCTGCTCGGGGTCCATGGGGGCCTGGTATGCCTCCTCTGGTGTTTCTCTCTCTCTTGCTCACTCTCTCCCTCCCTAGGGACAGGGTTGCTGGACCTCAGCATTTGCAGGCTGAGGCATGGGGGAGGCCTCTAAAGGGATGGTGGGCAGCAGCCCCAGAAGGCTCATGCACCATGCGACCCTGCCCATGGCTCTTCCTGCCCCTGCTCTTTTGACAGAGTGCCCTGGTAGGTGTGGACACTCTCTTTTGAAATTGTGCTGGGGGCCTTTTGAAAGAACGGGCTGAACCTTCGGTCCCCGCTGGTGTGTGTGGATGCTCCATGTTAAAAGGCCATCTTTCGATGTTCTTTTTTGAAAGGCATTCTTTCAAAACAGAACTGTAGTATAGATGCAGCCCAGGAGTCCTAGGGCAGTTGTACTGTTGCATGGAGCCTCTGTGGACAATTTGAGATCTATGAAGAAAGAAGTCAGTATGTTAGGTTGGCCAATGGAATTGCATCATTCCAAGAATGCCGTGTACAGTGATAATGAAGTCTAAAGGTGCCAGTCCTGCAAAGTCATATATATGCTTGTTTATACCCTGTGAGCCTAATCCATAGTCCACTGGAGTTACGGGGGGTCTTTCCATTGATTTCAGTGAAGTTTGGACAAAGCCCAGAGAGGAGATCCATTCATTTCAATGGGTCTATCTGCAGTCTATAAACCTAATCATGTGCACATGTTGTTGCAGGACTGGAACCTAAGATGGCAGCAGTACTACAAGATATGTTGGGATCAGGCAGTAAACATACAAAAAGGATGTTAAACTACTAATTGTTTTTTGTGGCAATGCTGTCTGTTTCTAAGACTACTAATTATTTATTTTATGCCATAAAATTTAAACCAAGGCAGACCGCATGTTGGCTTTGTCTTGGCCCTTTGGAATGGCTTCAGCATTTCTAGCCTTCTTTGAAGTAGAAAAAATACGGTTTTTCAAAATTTTTCAAACATCTCATATTTTTGAACAAGGTTCTAAGAGTCTGGTAAAACCTCCATGTTTTTCAGACAGCTTTAAGGAAAAAATATCAAACATTAGAAGTTCTATTACTTTCTTTCTAAAGGAAAGAGCATGTGAATAAATTTGGAATCACAACACAAAATTTACTTTAGTTTCCTTCTTCTCTTACAAATGGAGAAAGGAGTATGTTGACTAATCCAGAATCCTGTAGAAATTTCAGTCCTTATTTATACAATGTTTAATAAATTATGGATTTTTTTCAAATATTAATTGATTCTGCCAGTTTAATCTAAAGGGAGCAAAACGTGTCTTCATGAGATAAAATACATGTAAACTACTTTCCTTTTCTTTGTAGCTAAAAGTTAATTTGCTGTGAAACAAATTAAACAGGAAAAGATAGATATCACTTCATTTTGAATGCGTCTCTTAAAAATAAAAGATATGCTAATTCATAGGGTTTTCTGTATAGTTAGAAGATTCCCCCTCCAAAAAAAAAAATCAAACAAAATGTATCTTTATACAAACAATGAAAATAGCTAAGCATCTTAACTGTAATCCAATAGTTTCACTTCACTTCACAACATCTTTATGTTAATTAAACTAGGTTTACTGGGGAATGGCGACCTAAGCCCTGAGGTAAATGGGGAAGTGGAATACTGGGGAGATCGCCTGATTCATACCGAGAAAATAGGGCAAATTCCTAGTTCCCTCAGGTGTTTGTACATTAATGCAAGAAATCTGGGAAACAAGCAGGAAGATGTCCCAGCACAGTCAAGAAACTATGCTGTGATTGGACTAACAGAGATTTGATGGGGTAACTCACATGACTGGGGCAATGTCATGGGTGGGTATAAACTGTTCAGGAAAGCCAGGCTGAGTGGAACATGTAGAGGAGTTGCACTGTGTGAAACACAGCTGCAGGATTGCTCAGGGGTCCTCTATTAATAAGGTGACCATCCGTCCTGTATTTGGGATGCCAAAAAGGTGTCCCTACTTATTTTTTAAAAAGGCCTAATTTTCCTGTATTTGGACCCTCACCTCACCCTCTGACCTTTTCTGCCAGCAGCTGCTGGCAAGAAAGCACTCAGCTGCTGCTCCTGTGCAGCTTCCCCAGGGCTCCAATAGGGAGGGCATGTGGCTGCCACTTCCTTGGGGCTCCAGAGGGGAGGGCAAGTGGCTGCTGCTTCCCGGGGACCTGGGGGGGTGGTGCCAGTGGCTGCCACTTCCCAGAGGCTATGGTGGGGAGAGGGCCAGCAGCTGCTGCTTCCCCGGGGCTCAGGGGCGGGGGCGCCCTCCTTCCTGGCTACCTAGGGCTTGGTGGAGCCAAGAGGAGCCACCCCTCCCCCCATATCTCTGTCCTATATTTCGGACAGGGAGATGTGGTCTCACTATCTATGAAACTGGAGCTAAACGCATTGAGAATCTTTGGTTATGTTTAGAGGTGAGAGCAACAATGGTGATATCATAATGGTCATCTGCTATAGAACCACCAAACCCAGGAGACAGGCAAGGCTTTCTTTGGACAACATAAGATTCCCAATCACAGGTCTTGATTCTCATGGAGAACTTCAATCACCCTGACATCTGCTGGGAGAGCAACACAACAGTGCACAGACAGTACAAGGGAAATTTTTGGAGAGTGTTGGGGACAACTTCCTGGAAAAACAAGTGCTTGCAAAACCAACCAGGGAGCATGCTCCTCTTGATATCAAAGGTAATAAGAATGCTAACATACCTATAGAAACCAATAAGATGGTCAGGGAAACTGTGGGTTCATAATAGAATGGTGGGGAGTGGGGTAGTGACAGATGATGTGGATAAAGCTGAAGTCTTCACTTTTTTTTGCCTTTGTCTTCACAGACAAGGTCAGCTCCCAGAGTGCTGCACTGGGCAACAAAGTATGAGGAGAAGATAAGCACTGTTTTGAGCCTTCTGATAGCAATTGCCAATGATACCATCTTGCTAGGAAGCCCTAACTGATGCAAGATTTTTCATAGTTGATGTAGTTGAAACCGTTGGTGAAATCTATGAAGTTCAAGATTATTCTTTCTGGTAGGTGAGTGCTTTCTCAATCAAATGTCTCAGAATAAAAAGATGTGTCATATACATGATCCTTTTGGTCTCAAACCCACTTGTACCTCCACAGGTTTTTCTGTCTATGACCAGTTTGATTCAGTTCATCAGTATACTGCGGAACACTTTGCCAGGGGCTGAAAGTAATTTTATTCCTTGCCAGGTATCACACGCCAGCTGGCTGCCTCTTTGTTAATTTACTGGTCACACCTTTCTTCCAATTCTCGGAGAAGAGTTCTCTCCCCATACTGTATTACAAAGTTTATAGTTATAGCAAAGTTAATTACTGAAACAATCCAAACACAAAATGTCTGTCTCCATTGGCAAGCTGGAAGGAAATCACTGAGTTGACAATAACTAAGTTAGAATGGAAGGATGATGCTGACAGACAAAACTCATAAGGGAGTTTATCACCTGAAATGAAAGATTCCAAGAGCTTGTTACAAGCATGGCTCCTTTCCCACATTTACCTGCAGAAACTGCAGAGACACCAGTGCTTATGCTTTCAGCATGTCCTTTTATTTTAAGTTCCCTCCACTATTTCTGCAACAATTCCCAGGCAGCAGTCTATTTACAGCACAAGAAATACTTTTTGGCCTTTTTCTTAGGACTCAAGGGCAACAGAGGTCTCCCTCCCCTGAAGCTTCTCTATAATTGGGTTCACGCAACTCTAGTCCACTCTCTTCCCTCTTGGCACTTTCTTCCAGCCACTACCTAGATGAGCACTTTTAAAAGTATCATGTATCTGATAGTGATCTTCCCCACCCTCATTTATGGCAGTGGTATGTGGTGCATATCTAGAGAACCAGAACCTTCATGGAAGTCAGCGGGGGTGAGAGAAACATAAAAGAGGCCCTGCCTTGTGGTTAGGCTGAAAGCCAAAGCAAGACTGAGAGCCTGGGCTGCTATGGGGGACCCCAGACTTCCACCTGTCCTACAGTGGTGCATCCCAGAGGGTGGGGACACAGGATGGGGGCTATTCTGGGGGCCCCACATCACCTTCCCCAAGAGCAGCCCCCAGACTGTCTCCACCCTCTGGGATGCACCAGCCCCGGACAGGTGGAGGGGCTAGTGCTCCCCACAGGTGCAGCCTAAATTCCTGAGGCAGCTATTACCATAGCTCCGGTTTCTGGCCTAGGCAGGGTGCAGGAACTTAGGGGGTTGGGCAAAAATAGGTATGAGCCACTCATGAACTCAGAAATGGATTTTAAAATTCCTCCCAATTCCTGGATCAGGTTTTTTTACACCAAATACCATCTCCTTTCTTGTTGTCTGTCTTTTTAGCCTTAGTCCAGCCATTGTCAGACTGAGGGTTGGGATCCCAAAGTGGGTTGCAGGGCTTGGCTTAGACTTGCTGGGGCCTAGGGCTGAAACCCAAGTTCCACTGCCCAGGGCCAATGCCAAAACCCAAAGGCTTCAGCCCTGGATGGTATGGCTCAGGTTACAGACCCCCTTCCTGGAGCTGAAACCCTCGAGCTTCAGCTTTGGCTTCCCTGCCCATAGTGCCTAAGGCACAAAGCACCATGGCAGTGGTTCTTTGGCTGGCTCAGGCTTCATTCTTACATCCTGGGGACATGAGGTATGAATAGGGTAAGATACAAGCAACAGATAAATAATGAGAGAGGTTATTTTGTACACGCACCTGTTATATTCTTTTATGTATATTCTTCACAAGTAAATAGTCCTCATCTGTTAAATCTTTTGGTGGCAAAGCTTGCCTTCTCTTACACGTGCTTGGATCCAGTGAGTTTCTGATATTGTTTTATCATCCCCTAGACCAGAGGTCAGCAATTTTTGCAAGGTGGAGTGCGGAAATTTGACCTTTTGACTTTTTTATATGGCCCGAGTGCTGGTGATACTTTTTAAAGTCACTTACAGACTTTCTTACAACAGCTTCATTAATAAATACATTAAGATGCAGATCTTTACCGTTTAGATGGTGTTTGGTAGCATTAGCTGGTCTTTTGTTAATTCACAGCTCCCAGCTGCATGGTGATGGAGGGTTCAGCTGAGCTCCTGCCTCGCGTGGCAATGAAAATCAACTTGTAAGTCATTCCTAGCACCCATGCCAGGGGTTGCTGACCCCTGCTCTAGATTTCCAGGTCTGTCATCTCTTCTTGAGAGTGTGACTTCAGCTGAAGTCATTGTCCAAGGTAAGCACATAGAAATCATGTTACTCTATAACAGCTCTCTTTTTATTCCCTATTCTTTCTTTTTAACATTCCCTAACATCTTCTTTAATTTTTTTACCTTCATTACAAGATGAGCAGGTGTCTCCACTGGTCATTCTATAGTTACACCTAGATCATTTTCAGGGATGTTTACAAGGAATTCAAAATCCAGTAGTTTCAAATTTCCCCTCCCAATATACTTTAATTTGTACTATGTTGTCTTTTATTTGCCCACTTACATATCTGTTACATCTCTCTAGATTTCCCAGTAACCCCCACCAAATTTTGGTCAACAGCAAATCTAGCCATATCAATCACCTGGGTTGTTTGCTTGTGTATAGAACAATGTCTGTATTAGCACTATTCCTTGTAGTATCTCCAGCAACACTTTTTTCTTCATTTTGAAAATTTGCCATATAGCAGTATTCTTTGCCTCCAATAGCTTCACTATTTTTTTAATCTCCAAAAAAATCTAATTCTCTCTCCACGTGTCTGCATTTCCATGACAGAAACAAATGAGGAGCTCTTTAAAAAAGCCAATGGAAAACCTTGATTCCTTATCATCAGTGCACCTGATCAGAGTATCATGCCCTACTCTAGCAAAATACTTAAGCACATGTTTAACTTGAATTGCGTTATTAGCACTTTTAATGTGATTAAACTTAAATACATACTGTCTCCATACCAGGGTCCCCTATTCACCTCCTATCCATCACACCAGGGTTACGGACACACCTCTTCCCCCATATTTTCTCCTTCTCACATACCATAATGACTTATGTCCCATAAAGCACAAAGAAAAAGCATTTAGGGTGTCAATACATTCAAGTGTAATCAGGAGAATGAATAGAAATGAGTCAGGGTCATAGGGCTCAGCACCTTGCAGAATTAAGACATGTTCTAGTAACGTGCAATATTTTTGAGTAGATTAGAGGCACCTGATTCATAAAAAGGTGCTGGTTTGTCAGGTTACAGTCAACAACATTCTTCATAATTAGAAGAATTTACCAAATTATCTTGACTACAGTTCATGCCTACATTTCCTACAATCACTTTCACTACCCCATCGTTCCCTCCAAATACAGTGTCCCCTAATCTTCCTCTTAGCAGGAGCTATGCATACTCCCATTCTCTGCTCCACCATACCCGAATCCCCCCGATCTGCAAACTTCCCTCCCTGCCAACCAAGCATCCGCACTGGGCTGACAGACTCGCTGGGCCCCTGGGAAAAGTGGGGGGGGCATCTCTGCTCCCCCAGAAGGGGCAGGGCCCCAAGCAGAAAAACAGGTCTGGGGTTAGCTTCCCCCAGGTAGCCTCAGCACTTCCTAGAGTGCAACATGCAGAGTTCTGGTGGCAATTTAAATGGCCCAGCGGCAGCAGCCAGGAGCCCTGAATCCTTTAGCATTGCCAGGTCTGGGGTAATTGCCCCCTTCTTCCCATTTGACCTAAAGACAATTGAAGAAATACATGAAGCTGTGTTAATCAGATGGCAAGGGTTCCATATGTTCCTGGGCCCTTTAAATCAAATACCCAATTTCCAGTTTTCCAGATTTCCCCCCAGATCAAAGAAGTTCTGGCTATTGATACTTAAAACATTTTTGAAATTGTAGAATTGATAGGATACAGCATTCAAATTTGATTTCATTACATACAGAGAAGTTCTTTTGTGTTGAATTCAAGGCTTTTACAAGTTCAGTCATTTAACAGCTGTAAAAGTCTTGCATCTGCAACAGGTATCTGATGAAGTGGGTCTTTGCCCATGAAAGCTTATGCTCCAAAAACCTGTGTTAGTCTATAAGGTGCCACGGCACTTTCTGTTATTTTTGTGGATACACACTAACACAGCTGCCCCGCTGGTAATATACAAGTTTTTGGCATCTCAGAAAAATCAGACTCCTATCCCAGCATCCCCTATAAAATTAATAGAACCATATAAATGTAGGGATCTTAAACAGTCATCCAGTCCAGCCTCTGGCGCTGAGAAATGGTCAAATAAACCTAGACCATCCCGAGCTAGTGTTTGGCAAGCCGATTCTTAACAGCCTCCAATGATGCCAATTCCACAGCCTCCTTTACAACCCTATTTCAGAGCTTCACTACCCTTACAGTTAGAAAGTTTTCCTTAATATCTGGCCCAAATTTCTCTTCCTGGTAATTAACACATTACTTCTTGTTATAACTTCAGTGGACATGTAGTATAATTAATCACCATCCTCTTTGTAATACTCCATAACATATTTAATGACTATTATAATCCCCTGCCCCATTTCAGTCTTTTTTTCTTAAGTCCAAACATTTTTTTTTTAATCCTTTTTTCATAGATCAGGTTTTCTAAACTTTTAAGCATGTTTGTTACTCTTCTCTGGAGTCCCTCCAACTTGTCCACATCTTTCCTAAAGAGTGGCAACTAGAACTGGAGTTGGTATGCCTGCTGAGAGCTCACCAGTCTCATGTAAAATGGGACAATTACATGCTGTGTCTTACATATAACTCCCCTGGTGTGACACCCCCAAAATGCTATTAGCAGGCTTTCAAAGTATACTCTTTACAAGTTAGTAGTCTAAGGCTGTGAGTAGTAGGAGTGAATGGAAAGGTTGCTACTTGTTATTCATATTTTAAAGTCCTTGTGAAGGGATAGACTGATCAGTGAACTACCGCCTTAGCCTGGATGTGACATAACAGCTCACTTCCTGTCACTTCCTTTCAACTCTGGCCCTCAGCCTGCAGCCAGGCCATGATTCAGTGACCAAGTCAGTGTCTGAAGCTTTGTATCAGGTCTCCAACCCCATCCTTATGTTTATATCTCAGGGCCTCCCCATTGGATCTATCCCCTTCTCAGAGACTTCCCCCAACTTGTATAACCAGCAGCCAAGTGGTCTGGTCAACACAGCTACTTGGGCCTCTCCCCCTAAGCTTCTTCCTGTTGAGCCTCTCAGACTTTCTTTCTCATTACTCTAGATTAAAGGTACTTACAGTTCCCTCATTGCCCACCACTCAGATTCCCTAACAAAACCTACAGCATAAGAAGTGTAAACAAAAACTCACTTCCAGCCCTCTTCAGCTTGACCTTACACTTCTCAGGGGTCTCTCCTTGGAAGTCCAGTTTCTGTCTTTTTGTCAGGACTTCCCACCAGAGCCTGGTCCATATCCCCTCTACCAGCTTTCTCTTCTTACATGAGACTTCCAGCACTTAGACTCTCCCTTGGGAGTCCTTTATCCTCCTGCTCTGCTCTCTCTCGTCTCCAATCGCAGCAAACAACTACAAAGTGTCACCACTTACTGAGCTATGTTTCCTCTTTTTAAACTAACCACCCAGCTCCTGTCCAGCTGGGCTTCATCCTCAGTTAAGCCTGGCTGTCACTCCAAGCATAGCCAGGTAGTTTAATTGGGCTCTTGTGGTGGAGGTGGTGGAGATGGTGGGGGGGGTACATTTATCATTTCAGAGCCAATGCAGGGAACACACCCTGTCACAGATCTATTACCTTTGACTATTCAGATGCATGAAACATAAAGGGCCAAAACCTACTAACCCTTACCCAAGTGAGTCCTTGCGGGAGTAGAACAACTAAGGGCAGTTAGATTTGGAAGGATCAACCCTTTATAATGAAAATAATGGGATAAAATATAACACTGCTGAGCACAATCATAAGAGCAGGCAGGAAAAAGGAAACAGATTTTGGTTTCTCTTTTCTCCTGAGGCATGCCTGTTTGGACGCAAGCTGTTCCTCCTGATTTCTGGGTAATCATCAGAATTAACCTGCATTGTATGAATAGGTCTCAAGTGTTTTGTTATGGTCAGATTTGCCGCTTGTGTGGGCAGACTCTGCTAACTTAAAGGGTTATGCACCCTTGAGCTGCATAGTGGAGGTTGGGAAAACACCTGCAGTGTTTTCATAATATTTAGTGTATATTGAGGGAAGATAATTTGTCAATTTTTAACATGCAAGAGGCAACACGGGTTATTTTTGGCATGCATCTTCCCTCTTTTGCAATTGGATAAAGGCAATATCAAATTTAGGAAATTTTTGCATTTAGAGATAATTTTCATAAGTGAATTGCAATGTGGATAAAAATTTTAGTAACGTGGATCTCTGTAGCCAGTTGTTCGCTATGCACTATGAAGAAAAATTATGTCTTTAAGGCTAGCAGGATGGCTGACTTCACTTCAGAGAATTCCCTAAATCTTTAACATTTTGTATACATTTTATGTAATCTTAGAAAGAGGATACCATGTCATTATTCTTTGCTTATGTATTTTGATCTTAACAGAAACCTAAACAATTCACTAATAAACATAAATTGTGATTAAATTGAATTTCTGAGAAGTCATTTTAACTTACATTTAATGAGCTGTGACTAACTCACAACTGGGATATAACTTCAAGACCAGTGGTTCTTAACCTTTACTGCAGCCGGCACCCCTTTGCTTCTCAAAATATGTTCTCGCACGCCTTATCAAAAATCAAAAATGGAGATGGGGGCATATACACTTTTAAATGCATATTAAATATTTGTAAAATAGCTTTGCATTACTACTTGCCCCAAATAATAGTGCAGTAGGCATACAAAAATATGCAAAGACAACAAGAAGTTCTGTGGCACCTTATAGACTAACAGATATTTTGGAGCATAAGCTTTCGCGGACAAAGACCTGCTTTGTCAGATGTGTCAGATGCATCTGACGAAGCAGGTCTTTGCCCACGAAAGCTTACGCTCCAAAATATCTGTTTGTCTATAAGGTGCCACAGGACTTCTTGTTGTGTTTGAAGATACAGACTAACACAGCTACCTCTCTAATAAAAATTTGCAAGTACTGCCCAGAGATGTTGTGGGGTTTTGCTGTGGAAGTAAATTGTAACTGATGTGCTGTTAGCAGCTAACTGAATTCAAACAAAGCTGCTGCCCTGCCACATCATCATCTGTGCATGCATCAAGAAATACCCCACCATGGCTACGTCTACACGTGAAGCCTACATCGAAGTAGCTTATTTCGATGTTGCGACATCGAAATAGCCTATTTCGATGAATAGCGTCTACACGTCCTCCAGGGCCGGCAACGTCGATGTTCAACTTCGACGTTGCTCAGCCCAACATCAAAATAGGCGCAGCGAGGGAACATCTACATGTCAAAGTAGCACACATCGAAATAGGGATGCCAGGCACAGCTGCAGACAGGGTCAACGGGCGGACTAGCGCTTCCGGGGCAACAGCTAGCCGCTCCCTTAAAGGGCCCCTCCCACATACACTCAGCCTGCACAGCACGCGGTCTGAGGAGCCATAGGCACACAGACCCCGGGCGCCGCAGTCATGGACCCCCAGCAGCAGCAGCAGCAGCAGCTAGAGGTCCACCCAGCCCTCCCGGCAGGAGCAGGGCTTGCCCTGGCCCATGCCATGTGGGAGGCAGCTGAGTACCTCCTTGCCCCAGGGGAGGAGATGCCCCCAGGGCAGCAGGGCTCAACCCCTACCCCTGGAGCACCCCGCTCCACCCCCCGCCTCACATGCCAGCAGCTGTGGAGCTACCCCACCAGCACCGACTGGTGGGAGTGGCTGGTGCTTGGGGAGTGGGACGACGACCACTGGCTCAGGAACTTCAGGATGAGCCGGCAGACATTCCTGGAGCTGTGCCAGTGGCTCACCCGCGCACTCAGGCACCGGGACACTGCCATGCGGCGTGCCCTCCCTGTGGAGAAACGGGTCGGCATCGCTGTCTGGAAGCTGGCCACTCCGGACAGCTACCGATCCGTGGGGCAGCAGTTTGGTGTCAGAAAGGCCACCGTCGGGGCTGTCTTCATGGAGGTAAGAGAACCCACAGGGGGAGGCCAGGGCAGGGCAGGGGGGCCAGAGCAGGGCAGGGGGGCCAGGGCAGGGCAGGGGGGCCAGGGCAGGCCAGGGCAGGGCAGGGGGGCCAGAGCAGGGCAGGGGGGCCAGGGCAGGGCAGGGCAGAGCAGGGCAGGCCAGGGCAGGGCAGGCCAGGGCAGAGCAGGGGGGCCAGAGCAGGGCAGGGCAGGGCAGGGCAGGGCAGGGCCACTCACACCCTGCTCACCCCTCATTGGGGCTGTCCCATGTGCTTTCTCTGCAGGTCATGCGTGCCATCAATGCCATGCTCCTGCACAGGCTCGTGAGGCTGGGGCACCCAGATGCCACGGTCGCCGTCTTTGCCACCCTGGGCTTCCCCAACTGCTTCGGGGCTCTGGATGGGACTCACATCCCCATCCGCGCCCAGCATCACAGTGGAGGACGATACCTCAATCGGAAGGGCTACCATTCTGTCATCCTGCAGGCCTTGGTGGACAGCCGGGGATGTTTCCAGGACATTTACGTGGGCTGGCCTGGCAGCACCCATGACGCCCGGGTTTTTCGGAACTCGGGCCTGTGCCGCCGGCTGGAGGCGTGGACCTACATCCCCCAGCGGGAGATCCCTCTGGGGGACACCACCATGCCCTTCTGCGTCATCGCAGATGCGGCATACCCCCTCCGGCCGTGGCTCATGCACCCCTACACGGGCCATCTCTCCGCTAGCCAGGAGCGCTTCAACGAGCGCCTGAACCGTGCGCGCCAGGTGGTGGAGTGCTCATTTGGCCGCCTCAAGGGATGCTGGAGATGTCTCCTGACCCGCCTGTATGCGGGCCCCAACAACATCCCCCAGATTGTGGGTGCCTGCTGCGCCCTGCACAACCTTGTGGAGAGCAAGGGGGAGACCTTTCTGCAGGGCTGGGCTGCGGAGGCCGGCAAGGCACACGTGCAGCCACCTGCTGCCCCCAGTCGGCAGGTGGACCCCGAAGGGACCCAGGTCCGGGAGGCCCTGCGGGCCCACTTCGACCAACAGGCTGTGGGGTGAACTCTGCCCAGGCCCCCTACTGCCCGCCCCTTCCTCCCCCACACTCCTGCCCCAACGCCCACACCATGGAGCACCCCACCGCCCCCCCCCGCACTTGTCCTGGACAAATGACAGCAAGAACTTGTGGCTGAACGTAATTTTTTTTTTTTCTGGCCGAACCTTTTTTTCGGGGTGTAAATAAATATGTCAACCACAAACAGAAAACTAAGTACAAACGTTCAACCAAAGCAATATGTACAAAAATAAAACAATCCAAAGAAACAACTGTGTGGCATACATAATAAAAAGAAAACCAGGGAGGAGAAAGGGGAGAACTATTTACATGGGGGGGACGGGGCAAACGGGGGCACCAAAACAAGAGGGTCCAACTATATACAAGGGGGGGGCCACGTCCCGGGCCCCTCGCCCCTATAGCCCGGCACTGGGCGTGCCCGGCTGGGAGCCCCGCCGCGCCTGCAGTCTGGTCCGTGGCTGGGTGGGAGTGGGCTGGACCGGAAGGTATCGGGGCCGGCAAGTCTCAGGTGGCTCCAGGGGTCCCTCGGCGCTCTGGCCCTCGCAGGTGGGTGGTGGGGCGACGGCGGACGGGCCGGCGATGGGCGGAGCAGCTGGTGCTGGGGCTGCAGGAGCGGGCAGGGCGGGCGATGGGTCGGCCAGCGCGGCATGGGGGGCCAGGTAGTCGACGAGCCGGTTAAATGTCTGCATATAGGCCCCCCATGCCTCCTGGCGCCAGACCAGCGCCCGCTCCTGCAGCTGGAGGTGCTGCTCCAAGACCTCCAGCTGCCGGCGGAGGATGGCCAGCAGCTGGGGGTCCATCGCCGTCGGCGGTAGTAGGCGTGGGGTCCACCGTCTAGCCCTCCGTGGGGCCGGTCGTTCCTTGGACGAGGGGCTGCCCTGGAGCGATGGTCCCGGAGCTCCTTCACCTTACTCCTCACATGATCAGGAGTGCGGGCAGGGTGACCCCGGGCAGCCAGGCCATCGGCCAGCCGAGTGAACGCATCCACGTTCCGCCTCTTGCTCCCCATTACCTGGAGCACCTCCTCCTCGCTCCAGAGCCCCAGCAGGTCCCGCATCTCGGCCTCCGTCCAGGAGGGGCCCCGCTGCCGCTTCCCAGACTGGCTGGCCCTCTGGCTGGGCTGGCTGCCCTGGCTCCCCTTGGGGGGGGTCCCCTGGGGGCGCTGGGGGGGCTCCTGGCTAGCCATCGCCACTGGGTGGGTGGCTGAGGGTTGTGCAGGCTAGCCGCGTGTGCAGGCTGCAGCCTGCACATTGCCTCAGCTTCCTGCAGAGGCAGGGAGGGGGAGGGGACCTTTAAGGGGCCGCTCCACGCGGCCACCAGTGAGCTGAGGGGCTGGAGAGAGCGTCTCTCAACCCCCCAGCTGATGGCCGCCATGGAGGACCCGGCAATTTCGACATTGCGGGACGCGGATCGTCTACACTGTCCCTACTTCGACGTTGAACGTTGAAGTAGGGCGCTATTCCTATCTCCTCATGGGGTTAGCAACTTCGACGTCTCGCCGCCTAACGTCGAAGTTAACTTCGAAATAGCGCCCGACGCGTGTAGCTGCGACGGGCGCTATTTCGAAGTTAGTGCCGGTACTTCGAAGTAGCGTGCACGTGTAGACAGAACTCATGTGGTGGTACACTGTATTTTGTAGCAAGATAATTTCACTACAGTTAGCTTAGAAACTTGAAAATAAAGTTTTTGTTTGTATATTACAGTAATTGTTGAAATTTATAATGTTAATAAATACATTGGTTTGATGAAACAAAGCAGTTGTATTTATGTGCCTGTGCTAAATTTGTGTTTTTGATGATTTATTTTCTAAAAGAATCTGGCATGTCTCTCACCCCAGGTTAAGAACCACTGTTCTAGAAGAACAGAAATGGCTTAATGAAAGATCATAGTTAAACTATCTGCTCTCTCTGAAGCAGGAACCATGAGTAGCTCAGTGTCTGTACAGCACATTGCACAGTAGGGGACTGATCAGAGCCTCGGGACGCTATCAAAATATAAATACAAACTAATATAAAAAGAAGATTGGTTATATTTGAGTGGTTGTACTTCAGTTATGACTAAGACCCTACTTCAATCATGGGATGATTGTCAATAACTGTGGCTGAGTTGTGGACAATACATGGAAAATCATGGAAAAGTAATAATAGACCTTTATTAATTGCAGAAATTTGGAAAAGCCAGAGAAGATCTATTTGTTTAAGAAAATATTGGGGAGCAATATAAAAGCTCTAGTATTATGTTATGCTTGCTAATTCCTTTTAAAACCAGATATTTTGCTTCAACTTTGTTCTTTAAGGGAATTATTAAAATAATAATTTACAGTTGTTTATGCATGGTGCAGACAGCTTGGCCCCCACTATCAGCCACCAACGACTCACAGTGAGAGCCTGGCTGACTGTATATGGCGGGGTTCCTGCTGTCAGCTGCTCAGCTGACAAAACTGTGGTGGAAACCTAATATTGCAAGAGTTAGAGAGGTTAGTGTTTCCCGTTAGTCTTTGCCCATGAAAGCTTATACTCCAAAATATTTGTTAGTCTATGAGGTGCCACAGGACTTCTTGTTATTGCAAGGTTTTCAGTTTCCATACTATCATGAATTAAGTAGGGCCTTAGTCATGGTTTTCTAAGTTAAATATTTTGAAGAGAGTACCCCAAAACAGAAAACATGCCTAAGTAGACTCCACAAAACCTTGGTGCTGACCTGGGATGCCAGTATCCTTCCAACTATATCAGGGCTGCGTCTACACGTGCACGCTACTTCGAAGTAGTGGCAGTAACTTCGAAATAGCGCCCGTCACGTCTACACGTGTTGGGCGCTATTTCGAAGTTGAAATCGACGTTAGGCGGCGAGACGTCGAAGTCGCTAACCCCATGAGGGGATGGGAATAGCGCCCTACTTCGACGTTCAACATCGAAGTAGGGACGTGTAGACGATCCGCGTCCCGCAACATCGAAATAGCGGAGTCCTCCATGGCGGCCATCAGCTGGGGGGTTGAGAGATACTCTCTCTCCAGCCCTTGCGGGGCTCTGTGGTCACCGTGGGCAGCAGCCCTTAGCCCAGGGCTTCTGGCTGCTGCTGCTGCAGCTGGGGGTCCGTGCTGCATATACAGGGTCTGCAACTAGTTGTTGGCTCTGTGTATCTTGCACTGTTTAATGAAAGTGTGTCTGGGAGGGGCCCTTTAAGGGAGCGACTTGCTGTTGAGTCCGCCCCGTGACCCTGTCTGCAGCTGTGCCTGGCTCCCTTATTTCGATGTGTGCTACTTTGGCGTGTAGACGTTCCCTCGCTGTGCCTATTTCGATGTTGGGCTGAGCAACGTCGAAGTTGAACATCGACGTTGCCAGCCCTGGAGGACGTGTAGACGTTATTCATCGAAATAGCCTATTTCGATGTCGCAACATCGAAATAAGCTATTTCGAAGTTGGGTGCACGTGTAGACGTAGCCCTGGTGTGATATACATGTATTCTACACCTGTGAAAAGATTGACTCAAATGGGAAGAGTTCAGCACAGCCCAGCAATTTTATACACATCCCAGTAGAATTTAATGCATCAAAAGCATACTCTGTTCCATCTCCTTTAAAGACCATAGAATCTCTTTAAGGGCCTGATCCTGCACCCACTGAAACCAATGTGAAAGCATCCCTGGTACTGTATCTGATCAGGATATAGGTGCACATTAAACTTGGATCTGTCCATTGCTTACCTATTATTTTATACATTTTCCAGTTAACACAGGACTCAATTCTGCAACCCTTACTCATGCAGAGTAATGCATACTCGCATGTGTAGTCCCATTTACTACTACACAATGCTTTTTTTGTGGCAGGCATGTGTGAGCTGCCCCTGCAGTTGTGAATGAACAAAGAGGGAGCTGGACCAGCTACCCCAGTTGTTTGTGGTGAGCCAACTGTGTGCAGCTGCTGTTCCCACCTCTCGGTTCTATTTCAGACAGCTCCACAAGCACTTCCTAGAATGGACTCCTACCTGGAATTTCAGTAGGACTCAACAGGCACAGAGCCTACCCACAGTGCTGGTCTGGTCAGGCTCTGTCATCTCTGTGCACATGGATCTGGACCAGGTTCAAAGGAAATTGTAGATGGTCAGCACCCTTCAGGTGCCAGGACTTTATTGGTGTCAAAGCTTGTCAAACAATATGTACTTTTCACAGTCATGTAACAATTTACTCATATTTTTAATCTTGCTAAGCTCTTTGCTTCAGCTATATCCTATATCATGGAGTAAGCTCAGCTCACTGTATGTTGGATTCAAAGTAAAGAACATGATTTTATCCACTGAAGGATAAGGAAAAACTTGCACAGGGACCAGGAACCTCCATCATTTTCATGATACAGAATTTCCATCACAGTGTTCCATTTGATGGGTCTGTTTTCTCGGAACGCTTGGGAGTAAGGCCGCCCACCCAATCCAGTGGGTATCCCAAGATCTGGGAGAAAATTCCATAGATCTTGAGTTATCCATGGAGAGAGTAGGAATTCACACAAAAGTCTCAGTATCTGAGACAATCAGCATTAGATATTGTGGGGAAATGTGTGTGCATGTGTGTACATGCATGCAGATGATGCCACAAGGTGCAGCCATCACCCCTACTAACATGTATATCTAGACCCTCAGATCCCAAGCTCTGCAGACTTGTAGTGGATGGGCATAGATGGGATTAGGTGACAGAAAGGAGCATCTTGCAGAGCCGATACTGGTCTCTTCTATTCATCCTGTCCAGGGTCTGTCAATTTCGCTTCCATTTCTGTCCAGTTCTGGGTGCCGCATTTCAAGAAAGATGTGGAGAAATTGGAAAGGGTCCAGAAAAGAGCAACAAGAATAATCAAAGGTCTAGAGAACATGACTTATTAAGAAAGGCTGAAAGAACTGGGCTTATTTAGTTTGGAAAAAAGAAGATTGAAGGGGGACATGATAGCGGTTTTCAGGTATCTAAAATGGTGTCATAAAGAGGAGGGAGAAAATGTGTTCCTCTTGGCCTCTGAGGATAGAACAAGAAGCAATGGGCTTAAACTGCTGCAAGGGAGGCTTAGGTTGGACATTAGGAAAAAGTTCCTAACTGTCAGTGTGGTCAAACACTGGAATAAATTGCCATGGGAGGTTGTGGAATCTCCATCTCTGGAGATATTTAAGAACAGGTTAGATAAGTGTCTATCAGGGATGGTCTAGACAGTACTTGGTCCTGCCATGAGGGCAGGGGGCTGGACACGATGACCTCTCAAGATCCCTTCCAGTCCAAGCATTCTATGACTCTATGATTTGCTAATTTTAGTGGAAGACTTCAATGGACTATATTCAAGGGTGGTTGATATGCAGAGAGGAAGGAAAATATGGTTTCTAAGTGTGGTAGAACTTGGTGCAGAGTGTGTCCTCTAATGCAGATTTTGCAGACTGGAATATACAGATCTGGATGTGGACATACAAATACATATTACAAAACTTGGTCTGTGTTCAATCCATGCACATGTATTCATTGGACTGTAATTAGGGGTTTGGGTGTCTGTCCTGCAGTCTGTACCCCTGAACACCAGTAGGGTGATTTTCCTACTCAGTTCCTTTTTTGAAATAGTATTATTTATGAAACATGAGTATCTTCTCTATGTGGCACACACAAGCTATTTTATAAAGTTTTTAATATTTCTTTACCAGATATAACATAACCATGCACTGGGAAAATACCATAATTATTTGTATCATCTTTTGAAGAATTAACAACCTTTTAAATCAGCTGCTTTATGTGTAGAGTCCAAGCATCATAGCTAACACATTTTTGACAAAGAAACACACCAAACATAACACAGAGGTCCAGTAATTATTACGGTATTGTTACATAATGGATTTTGTGGCATGAGTAAAGCAAAAGGCTGAAAAACGGAGTGACAGCCCCTTTACCATGTTCACTAGTGTGCCACAAAATGCTGCCATGTGCACACCTCTCACATTTTATTTAAGCAATTCTAAAGTCACAGCCAAGGTTTGGAAGTCAGGCCTGGAAGGTGGAGCCAGTCAGGCCTTATAGGGTAGGGCCAGAGACAAAATTGGAAATCATGAACCAAAGCCAAGGTGCAGTCATAGCAGCCGGGCGTGTCAAAGCTGCAAGCTTAAGATCCATTTAATTGCACAGATAGCTTCTTGGTGTCCCATCCTGACTTAAATAGCATACCTGGCAGTGTTCCCTCTAATTTTTTCCATCTCTGGGAGGAATAAATTTTGTTATGTGAAGCAAGGGATGTGCAGATGTGCATCACCAACAGAAAGATATGTAGCCCACTGTGAGGAGCTGTGTGTGCTTTGTCAATCAGCTGGGTGGCACCTGACTCTGTCCTGGATGACCACCTAAGTGCTCAGCTTACAGGGAACCTAGCAATACTAATCAGGCCCTCCCTAGACTATCACAGATCCTGTGATGTTTGGCCCCACAAGGATCACGGCCTGTCAGTTGCTGGTCTGCTACAGCTGGCAACACAGATTGTGGCTGTTACTTAGAGACCAGCTGAGGGAAATTCTTGACCTTTGGCTCCTCAGATTTATTCTACTGCATACTCTAGCTCTTGGAGTCTGGAAGGAATAATGCTTATGGAGTTTAACACTATTTTGTCTGCCCCATTTGAAAAACTATTTTTATGGTTTGTAACAATCCAGATATTGATTTTTTTTTACACCAGAAATTTTGGGGCATTTCACATATCTACAGGATGTACCAAATCCAGGTAGCTTTAACTACACATGTCCCCTTGGCTTCAAGAGTAGGATAAGTGGCATTTTGCTCAATATCATTAATAACAATCATCATTATCCCTGGCTCTCAGGGGCTTATCAGAGCTCAAAGCGGTTTCAAGAGAGGTCAGTATCATTATCCCCATTTTACAGACAGGGAAATTGAGGAACAGAGAGGTGAAGTCACTTGCCCAAAGTCATCTAGTAACAGAGACAGGTATAGAACTCAAGTGTCCTCCCAGTTCAGGGCATTGTCCACAAGGTCACACCACTTTAAGTGGTATATTTTCTATTTGCCCCTTTAAAAACATGGATAAAACAATTAACACAATTCAGATACTATCAAAACAAGAAAACAGTAAAGTAGCACTTTAAAGACTAACAAAATAATTTATTAGGTGAGCTTTTGTGGGACAGATCCACTTCTTCAAGGTGAGCAAATCAGAGAGCTGGGGGGGGGCAAGTCAAGAATTAGATTAAGCCATGTATGCCCCTCTGCCCTCTGATTTGCTCACCTTGATAATTTTTTTTCTGATTTGTCAACCTTGATTACAGTTTTTGGTTCTCTATGCCTTCAATATTGAGTCTGTTGTGGTATGGCTATGGTCTGAAGAAGTGGGTCTGTCCCACGAAAGCTCACCTAATAAATTATTTTGTTAGTCTTTAAAGTGCTACTTTACTACTTTTTTGTTTTGATGGTATATACACTAGCATGGCTTTCTCTCTGTTACAAGTCAGATAGTGATTATATAAGAGGATCCCAGGACTTATTCTCCACTCGCCTTCCCAAATCCCTCTAAAACAATATTTATTCACACTTTTTGAGTTTTATTACCTTTTATGTACGTACACACAGATGCCATCAATAGCAGTTTTCATGCATATTGGAAGATTTGACCTTCTAAACTTGCTTCTATCTTAGACAGCAGCAAAGAAGTCTGTTACACTTTCTGTCCAAACCATATTCATTTTGGAGAGCTCTCATTGCAAATTCACAAGATCTGTGGATCTAGTAATCTTCACTGTATGGAAGATGACCCAATATTAATGGACGATGATTTAAAATCAGAGCCTACTATCAGTGCCTGAAATACCTGATAGTACTATAAGGGCTCTCAGCTAAAAATGGAGGAATGGAGAGAGCATTTACAAAATCTAATCTCACAGAACTGTTTAAAAGAAACTATTGTTCATTTCATTGAAACAGTTTTTGTTTGAATTTAAACATTCCCTTGCAGTTTATGCAACTCCCACATTGCAGCACTCTGCTAATGTGTGAGAACTCAAAAGCAAAATTGCCACCTGGCCAAATGCTACTCCCACTGATATGAATGGGAGTTTTACTACTGACTCCAGGAGGTAGCACCCTTCAGATCCGCAGATATCCACTTTATAACCACAAGTATCCACAACTGTGGATACCCGCAGCTCACTTTCGCATATGTGGATATAAATTTTGTATCTAGAACACTGCAAATATGCAGATACCCACTTTATAGCTGTGGATATCCACAAACACGGATGTGGATGCATATATCTGTGCATCATTTTTTTTCAGATGCAGAAACAGATACCAATTTTGTACTCATGCAGGTCTCTACCAGTAGGATCATCACTGGACCAGAGGGCTGAGTAGAAATAAAAGGAAACATGAATCATCTGTTTTCATTATCCTTGCTGAGTGAATTGCAAAGAGAATTCTGGATTTTTGAAATTCTTTCTGTTTTATCCATCTAAGACGCTGCTAGTAATACAACTGTACCTAATATCTATCACAAAAACAAACAGTCCTGTAGCACCTTAAAAAGTAATGAATTTACTTATTAGGTAACAAACTCTCATGGGTAAGAGTGATCTTACCATTGAAAGTTCATTACCTAATAAATAAATAAATCTTTTACTCTTGAGAGTGCTACAGGACTGCCTGTTCTTTGTGATTTTTAAATTGACAGTCTCCCTTTAATGTTCTGTGTTTTCATTATGTAACCCCAGAGGCACTGAGACCACTGACAAGGGAGAGAGAAGTCTCTGCTCCACAGCCTTAGCTGAGAGTCAGTTGGCTTACAGCTGGCATGACCATCCGTCCCATTCTTACCCAGACAGTCCCTTATTTAAGCTGTCTCACAGGTGTACCGACTTTTTTAAGAAAATGGGATGATTGTCCCATAATTTGTGAGTCTCCAGGTGTCTCCAGGCAGCAGCCCCCCCACTGCCAGGGAGCTCCTCTGCTGGGCAGCTGCCCCATTCCCTGGCATCCCACGAAGGCAGCCCCCCACTTCTGGTGAGCTCTGCCATGGGACAGGCTCTTCATTCCCTTGCGCACCCCTGCTGGGAGCTTGTGGAGCCCCCATCCTCCACTCCCCCTCATCAGGAGGCTGAAGAGCCCCCACTCCTGGTGCCTCACTGTGGGACAGCTGCCCCCCATAGCTGAGGAGTCGTGACATGGAACAGCAGCCTGCCATCCCTGGAGGCCAGTGTCCCATATTTGCCATTGGGTAATATGGTCACCCTATTTATAGCTCATGTGGTAGAGCACAGGGGCTAAAGCCATAAGGTTGCAGGTTCATTCCTTCCTGTTGATCAACCATGAATCTCACAATTACAATACCACACCATGGATCTAGGCCAGAGACAGGCCTGGACTGACTCAGTTTTGTTTGTTTCAGTCTTGCTCTTTGCCTGTGTTTTCATGACTGAATTAGAAATTCATGTTCTCTCTCTTTTTTTTTTTTTTTGGAAGATGAAGGCAAACACACACAAGCTGAACTCTATTAAAACTCTTCACATAGTCCATGTTTGTATACAAGGAATTGTGTCAGTTACCCATTTGAAGATTTTGAGAGTCCACAACAACTCAAGTATTACTCAAGTGTTACAGAAGATAATATTATCCATGCAGTCATCCATATTGCACTAGGCAATGTATATGGCAATGAGCAAGGACAGTCTATTGGATTGAAACTAGGTCTAGAAATGAAAATATCTAGTTTTTTCCTTTATCTCTTCCTCTTACTGTGGATTAAATTCATAAATGTGTAGAGAGCCTGTGTCCCAGGTCTAGATACCACTTTAAACCTAATTAAGTGGGTCTTAAAGGGTGGGTACATTGTGGTAGCCTTATGCATAGGAATGAGTTTCACCCTATGTGAACATGAGCAAGTCACTTAAACAGTAGAACCTCAGAGTTACAAACAGCAGAGTTCCAAACTGACCAGTCAACCACACAACTCATTTGGAACACTATATGGAAAATGGAAACCAGAATGTTTGCTCACCTTTGTAAAGCTCTTCAGCTGTACAGAAGAGGACAGAGAGAATTTTTGTTATATTACAGATTACTCATAAGAAGACCATCATGGTGCCCTGTCACAAACCTTAATTTTATTTGCATAAAATGCCACAGATCAAATCTGTCTTTGTTTATGAGACTGTATCCTCTCTCATAAAGATATAAAGATTCTGGCATTCAATGCTCTGCCTGACTGACCAGCTTCACATTGCCCAAAAAGCAGAGGTGGAAAAAGTACCCAACAAGTTACTTGAATAAAAGAGCAGCTACTTTCAGTTCTGGACACTTCAGTACAATCTAGAGGTGATGTGTGCGCACAAGCTCATGTCTGCTTTTGCTCAAGTAGTTTTCCAGAGGGACATCACTAACTTGTACTTACCTAGCAGGAGAGGTAGATACATTGTAGGGTAGAGAGAGAATCCAGAGTGACCTGGATAAACTGGAGGATTGGGCCAAAAGAAATCTGATGCAGTTCAACAAGGAGAAGTGTAGAGTCCTGCACCAGGGGCAGAAGAATCTCAAGCATTGTTACAGGCTGGGGACCGATGGGCTCAGCAGCAGTAAGATGGAAACGGACCTAGGGGTTATGGTGGATGAAAGGCTGGATATGAGTAAACAGTGTGCTCTTGTAGCTAAGAAGGCTAACGGCATACTGGGGTGCATTAGGAGGAGCATTTCAAGCAGATCTAGAGAAGTAATTATTCCCCTCTATTCAGCACTGGTGAGGCCACATCTTGAATATTATGTTCAGTTTTGGGCCCCCCAGTATAAAAAGGATGTGGATGTGCTGGAGCAGGTTCAGCAGAGGGCAAAAAAAAATGATTAAGGGTCTGGAGCACAAGACCTATGAGGATAGGCTGAGGGATTTGGGCTTGTTTAGTTTACAGAAGAGAAGACTTAGAGGTGATTTAATATCAGCCTTCAACTTCCTGAAGGGGAGCTTTAAGAGGAGGGTGAGAAGCTGTTCTCAGTGGTGTCAGATGGCAGAACAAGGAGTAATGGTCTGAAGTTGGAGACGGAGAGGCGTAGGTTAGATATTAGGAAAAACTACTTCACCAGGAGGGTGGTGAAGCGTTGGGATGCGTTGCCTAGAGAGGTGGTGGATTCTCCATCCCTCAAGGTTTTTAAGCCCCGGCTTGACAAGGTCCTGACTGGGATGACTTAGTGAGGGTTGATCCTGCTTGAAGCAGGGGGCTGGACTAGATGACCTCCTGAGGTCCCTTCCAGCCCTATGATTCTGTGACTCTGTGACTCTGTAAAACAGAGTACAGGTTGAACCTCTCCAATCCAGTACTCTCTCATCTGGCAACATATGTAGATTCAGTTAGCCAGATGTCCACTTATCCTGGGTGTGTCCTGGTTTCTCACAGTCCTATAAAGTTTGTTGACAGCTACCAGTCCTGGCTCTCAGTGTTCTCTGTTGTTAATTTACCCCTAAATGTCCTCTAAGAGTCCAGCAAGCAGTGGAAGTGTTGGTGATGTTGCTTAGACAATATTGACTTCCTTTGGTTCTGCAAATTCTCTTGTTTAGCACTGATCAGGTGCCAGATGCCAGCACCAATCACGTGCTGATTGAGCGTGCCAGACTAGAGAGGTTCAACTTGTATTGCCTGCTGGGACTTGTAGATTCTACCTGTCAGACCTCTTTTGAACAATTGATTGTATGCCCTATTGCAGAACTCTGCAGCCTGCATTTGTCCTATGGACTGCATTTTTGCTTCATCACTGTCATATGGAATTCTCTGTATCATTTCTAGCAGGCACTCTAATAATGCCATCATTGGTCCAAATCTGGTCTCACTGCAGTAGTTGGCAAAATTCCTCTCAACTAAAATGGGAACAGGGTTGGATCCAATGGTTATAAAGTCACCACACATCTCTAATTATACCACAGCAAAAGATCATGATTACTATCAAGCCATCCAAAGTCTGCACAGGCAGCTGGCAGTATCCAGAGTGAGATGACTAAAATACCACCTAAAGAAAGACAAGGTGGGTGAAGTAATATCTGTTATTATATCAGCTTCTGGTGGTGAAAAAGACAAGCTAGCAAACTCCACAGAGCTCTTCATCAAACAAGTTCCCTACCTAAAACAACCTTTCAGGGTTACCTAAAGAAGAGCAGGGTGGAGCTTGAAAGCTTATCCTTTCCAGCAACAGAAGTGGGTTCAGTAAAGACATTATCTCACCCACCTTGTCTAATACCTTGGAACTGAGATGATGACAACCACGTTGCAAACTTAAAGACACAGAAGTTATTTATAACACCAAATAAAGATAATAGCTTGAGGGAAGTCGAAAGTCAGCAAGCCTACTCTGTCCATCTTGAGATACTCTTGCAATTCAAGAATGAAATTTTGTCTAGCTCCAGAAACATTTGCAATTCTTATTGTAAAACAGATCTCTACCGATCAAAAGAAAATAATACAATACAGCCCTCTGAAGCTAGTAGATTGTTATGTACATTTTCAACTGTATTCCTGTATGTATTTCATTTCCCCCAACATTCTTGGGAAAGTTCATCTGCTGAAACAACGCCCCGAAAAATGTCTTCTACTTTTTTCATACATTTTTGAAAGGGGAGATTGCTTTGTTTCGATGTGAATGAGTCAATCAGTGTTAATGGACATTTATAAGAAGGCCGCAAAATAAGATATGTGAAAATTGTAAAGAACTTCGAGGCAAGAAAAGAAACAGTATGAGAGGTAGTAGGTACCACTTCTAACCACTTGTAGCATAAGACCTGTACTGAAGTTAGTTCCTTTTCAAACTTAGCAGTGGAACAATTAATAAAGGAACCCATTAAGGTCTGATTGTTGCTGCTAAAAAGGAAGGTTGAATTTCAGTCCTTTGAAGTAACTGAGAATGATTCAGGCCTCATTACAGAGATATAATCTACATTCATACATTTATGTTAGTGATTCAAATCTATTGGGACAGATTGAATTCCGTTAAATAGTGCATCTTTCCTGTGGAACTTTTCTCAGGCTTTCTCAGGCTAACCTAAGAGGTGACCTAACAATACAAAGTAGTGGGGTATTTAGGGATTCAACTGTGCTATAAAAGAAAGGCTATACAGAAAGTAGAAAAAGGAATGAGATATAATCTAAAAAGCTATGTCAGCTTTTCATTTGGGCTCTGTTTTGTAAATGCCCTCCCTGTCATCACACAGTATAGAAAAAGACTCTATCTGTTGTAGTGGTTTTAAGTACTGCACTAAGTATTGCACCTGCCAGAACCAGATTTAATATGAAACTTCTAACGTAGCAATTCTTATTTTATTTTTGATTCAGGGAATCCAGCAGAAGTTACAAATCAGTTTTAGTAGAATTTCTCCCAATAAGCAGAAAATTCAGCTGAGGCTTTACAGATATTTTAAGTAAAGTTTTTTGAGCTTCCAATAATATTTTTTTCTTCTTGCATTTTATAACATTTTTAGCACAAAGAGTTATAAGATGATGGTTTCATCAAATGTACAATTTAACAGATGTGTATTTTAATTACTTGTCATTTTACACTTTCAGCATCAGCTGAACTTCTGGCTGAAACACAGATCCTTCAGAAACCCTATACCATGTCTTCCGGGCACAGTGGACAACAAGATATAAAACTGTGAACTAGAAAACTGAAATTTATATTGTAGCCTTTTAAGTTGTCAGCCGTTCATTATAGAATAAATGTTTTTTTTTCTTTTGTCTTTAAGATTACTACTTACAAAAATAACTCCTAAATCAAATTAAGCCCAAAAAAATGTCGGAAGTCTTTACCACAGTGAAAATATGAAGAATAACTATTCTGAAGTAACATGAACAACACCATAAAACATATTGATTCTAGCATTAAATGCTTCCATTTTAAAGGCTGTTTAAATGTCACCCACAAAATCTGAGCACATAAATTTCAGAGCCCGCTCTTTTGCAAATGTGTAAACACCATAATTTGAGAAAACAATTTCTAATGTTCTACGTGAACTTAATAAACTAAAAAGCCCTACCAAAGGAATCAATCTAATTTTAAAACTATTTGTCTTTTTTGTATTTTCTGCTGTTCCAGATAAGATTGATTCCAAATGCACAGTATAATGGCAGAGGCTGTTTTTCCATTGCATTCTATTTATCGGCAGTTTTTTTCCCTTTGACCATGCCTGTTTGCGACAAGTTCCACGCTTATGCACAGCATACCCCACTTTGTTTCCACACACTGTAATGTCAGTTGCCCTCTAATCTGTTCTCTTATTTAATTATGTTTCCTCATCTTGCACTTGATACTAGTTATAATTATAGTGTTGATGCACAGTTTAATATCTTGTGCAGGGACTGTCTGTCCTTAATCAAGACCAGTGCCACTCCCTGATCCCTTTTTAAAGTATAAAAACTTAATACATCATGGGGGGGGGGCTGTTAATTGTTGAGAAACCCGCATTCAGACAGGTTTTATGGGGAAAACTTAGCAGTCCCTATAACAGCCCCCTTTGCTTTGAAGTCCGACGCGTGATTCAGTCAATGACTCATGGTAGTAATTAGAAATGTTAGGTCATTTAGATCCCCGATTTCATTTGAGACAAGGAGGGCGAGGGGAGAAGGGGAGACACGATAAATCTGGAGAGGCTTTAAAGGGACGAGCAGAGTAAAGTGTGAACTTTGTATTTCAGCGACGGAAGCGAGAAATCAGTGGTACATTAAAGGAGGGGAGAGACCTCCCTGGATGCTGGCAGAGGGGAAGGAAAAGGAGCTAATTATGCCTCTTCCCTTTTCCTCTCCTTGGCCAGCTTTATAACCTAACTTTTCCAGGGTTGTCTGCAGGATAGGCTTGCAACCAGCCTCGCCACCGATCGCTTCTCTCGCCCAGGCAGGGGGGTGGGGAAAGTCGACAGACCAACAAGCTCCAGGTGGTTCTCTCAAGCACTTCACTGCCAAAAAATAAAATAAAATCCTGCGCTGGAGCAGCAGTATTTAAAAGGAAAGGGAAAGAAGGGGCGGGGAGGGGGGCTCCCTGGAGGGGATTGGTTCAGCCTGGAAGACAGGGAAATGAGTAAAGCATGAGTCTCCCAGCCATGCTGGTGGCCAGCACTGGGGGGAGAAGATCGCTTTAGGAGCAATTAGCCAAGAGCTGAAAGCTGCTGCTGCTGCTGCAGACGGGGAGGAAGCAAGGGCAGCCCCCCGCCCTCCGGCCCCCCGCCCTGCAGGCTCCCTCCTCGGCAAGCCTTTGCTCCCTCCAGCTGCAAGAGGGTTTCAGATGTCCCACCGCTGCTTGACCCCCTGCAGATAAGGGTTGTCCACCAGAGGCACATCCCACCTCTGGCTCGGAACCGCGGCCAGGCGCTGAGTGAGGCTCCAGCTCCCAACCTGCTGGCCGCCCGGCTGGGGAGAGACGCTGGGAGGTTTCCCTCCGTGGACTTGGTTTGTGGTCCTGGCTGGAGGCTTCGGAGCAAGACAAAGGAGCCGCCTGCTCCGGGCTGTCAGGGCGAAGGGACGCGCCGGACGCCTGGCTCGGGCTGTGCCCGGGAAGGGGGGCGGGGAAGGCAGGAGAAGGTGTGAAAGCCGTTGGGGCGGGGTGGGGGGGAGAGGTGCGCGTGCGGGCCTGGGGCCAGTGACCCCTCGCAGGGCCCCCTCGGGCGGGGGCCGGATTTATTTCGCTGCCGGCGTTCACTCCGCTGTCATCTATGCCTCAGACCCTTCGGCAGCGAAGATGGTGACGAGAGGCGGGAGGAAGAGACCGAAATAACCCCCGGGGCGGCCTCAGCCCAGGTTGGGGAGGGGGGGTGGTGGTGTGAGAGGCAAGGCAGGGGCGAGGTTCGCCCCCACCCCCACATCCCAGCGACGCTCTGCGGGGCGGGCGGACTCGGCGGACTCAGAGGCAGCGGCTCCCGCGGCGGTCCGCGCCCTGAGGGATGGATGCTGGTGCCCCCGCCTCAGGCCAGACCAGCGCGCCCCGGGCTCCCCTCAGCCGCCGCCGCCGCCGCCGCCCGCTCGCCGCGCGCCTCGTAGCAGGGTTCACCCCTCCAGCATGTTTCTTCTGAGGAGCCGGTTCCCAGCGCCCAGCCTGTCAGGACAATGTGCACATGGATACTGACCAATGGGGCCGCCGCCTTCGCCCACCTGCCTTGCTGCGGCGGCTGCGGCTGCCTCCTGCTGCTGCTCGTCCTGCTGTCTGCCGGCTCCGTCACCTGCCAGGACACGCGGGCCCCGGGGGCCGCCAACGCCTCCTCGGCTGCCGCCGGCGCGGGGAGGCACGTGCGGAGCTACAACCACCTCCAGGGCGACGTGCGCTGGAGGAAGCTCTACTCCTACAACAAGTTCTTCCTCCGCATCGAGAAGAACGGCACCGTCAGCGGCACCAAGAAGGAGAACTGCCCCTTCAGTGAGTACTGCGCTGACCCCCGCACCCCACCGCCCCTCTGCTGGGCTCCCCTCGCCGCCCCACCCCCGCCAGCTGCACCGTCCGGGCGCCCGAGGGAAGGTGGCCCACCCCGAGGGTCTCCTTTGGCTCAGCTGGCTCGCTGCCTCCCGCCCCCATCGGCCCATCGCACCCCCCCCCCCGAAATTTGTTTTGCAAACGGTCTGAGTGAACCCCATGGGGCTGGCGGGGAGACAAGTGAGAGAGATTTGTACACCCCCCCCCCCCACACACACCGTGGGGCTGGGGGATAGTTTCTCCTGAGTCTGAAAACAATTATCCCTTGTCATTACAATAGCCTGGTGTGAACGCGATTTTAAAACAATACATTGGTACCCCCACCTCCATGGAAGCCCCACAAGATTTATTGCCAATCACGCCCCCGCCCCACCCCAGCCATCCTTTCACTCCCCATCCTGTCAAAAGTGTTTTTCTGGTTTTGATTTCTGTCCCTGCGTGTTGTTGGGGTTTGAGCGAGGGCAGCCCACGAAGTTAACTTTTAAGGCACCACTCGCTGCTGCTGTTTGTCTCTGCCCTGCCTTTTCTCTGGTAATACGATGCTCCCGTCTGCGTTGTCAATAGCCTGTGTGCTGTTTTGTGGTGTCCTGTTGTACTCTTTTCCGTCGGAAAGCTCTCCTATTGCAGCGCTGCGATACTGCTGTTGCATCGTAAACATCTGGGGCTGTACTCATGCGGACCTCACACACGTTTCATTGTCATCGGGTTTTAAAGAAGAAATATTTTCAAAGTAAAAGTCACAAGGCTGTTTCAGTGGCTGCAGTTCACCCGGAGAGTGAACCAATTGGGCTTTTAGCCATTGTGTGTCTTTGGCAACATATTTTTGGTGGTCAGTCTTGAGAAATGTAATTTTTTGTGCAGTCAAGAAAATGAATAATCTCAAGTTGAGGAGGAGAAAGAGTAGTAAATCATAACTCATGGCAGTGTTGTTTACAATGCTGACATCCCTGCTTTACCAAAGTTTGAGAGAGCTGCTTTATTTGATCTTCCTGGTGAAGAGCAACTGGTTGGTTTCTGGTTGTGTTTTGTAAATCTAAATATACCTACGGATATATACCTTGCTGAACTAAAAACAAAAGGGTAGCTAAATGAGAGCTGCTTGAAGCCTTACCAAAAATACAGAGTGTAGGTTGGCAGGATGCGGTGTTAGGTGTTTAAAAAAAATTACAGTTATTTCTCCAGTACTCGCATTCTTTTCTTACACCTCCCTAATGTGGCTTTTTTTTTTTTTCCACATCTGGGTTCTTGTGTCATTGCTTCCACTTGCTACAGCTGGCAACTTATTTTCATATTATCACAGCTGTTAATTCTTCAGACCTATGTTTGTAATGTTTGTATGCAATTCTTTAGACCTATGTTTGTAATGTTGTAGGTGTCAACGCATATTGGCTTTACCAGGTAGCCTCTTAATTTTCATTGAAAATACAATCCTATGCTGAAGGGTTCATTTTAATGGCTTAGCTGGCACCTGGCTATTACTTGGACCATGCTTCTTGACAGAGCAAGCAAATGTGCTTCTCAGACATGTGTTTCTGAATGTTTGGGCACTCTTCTACCTGTAAATCAGTTTTGGGTGAGTATGTTGCTCCAGGAAGGAAACAGGAAGTATTAAGGGCCTGAATCTGCATACTTTTCTGCATGCAGTTAACTCTACTCAGGTGAGTAGTACTATTTTAATCACTACAACTATTCATTTGAGTAAAGTTACATACATGAGTAAGTGCCTGCAAGATGAGTCCCGAAAGAGCATAAAGGGAGAAACATACATATGCATGTTCAGAGCCCCAGTCCTAAAGTCCTTCAGCAGGAGCAACTCCCCCTTACTCCATCTGGCGTTCTGCCCAGGTCTTTTTCACCTAACACATAAAGAAAATTAAAAGTAGTTAATATTCTCATTGACTTGTCATAGGCATTTTCAGAGTTGCAGAATATTTGTCTTCAGAGCCAAAAATTAAATAAAACACAGATTTGTTTACCCATTCCCTCCCCTGTGCACACTAGAACAGGCACACTGGGTCAGACCAAAAGTCTATTTAGTGCAGTACTCTGTCTTCAGACAGTGGCCAGTGCCAGGTGCTTCAAAGGGAATGACCAGAACAGGTAATCATCAAATGACACTAGTCAAACATTACTTCAGAGCTATAAAATAATTATAGCTTGCAGTTAGCAGAGTTTACATAAAATAAGTGAAGGGTACAATTTCTTCAAAATTAATAACTTGAACGTGCTTAAATGAATTCAGTTATTTAAAGTACAGTATTGAAGTATCTTTAAAAAGCAAACCCATATGGATATATAAGATTTTAGTAAGTATTTAAGTCTTGGTTATCAGATCAAAAACAGTCAAATGTCTACACTGTTCTTTAACAATTTCCTAATGCAAATTGAATTTGCCTTCATTAAAGCACAAAATTGTGCAAAATTATCCCAATCTATGTTGCCTTATACTCCAGAAACATCCATATCAAAACATTGTAAGTGAAGAGAATAGGTTCCATGAATCATAACTTAACCTCTGGCTGTGTAGTCAGAACACCACCATAATCTCCATGGACTGAGTCAATGGAAGTATTTTGTATCATCATTAAGATATTGTGTAAATGTGTAATTACATGAGAATAAAGTCCTGCCACATCTAAGGAAAATACAGTCAGACAGCTTGTCAAATTGTAGTCTATTAAATATTAGAGTATTTAACTTCTGAAATAAGGTCCTCATTCAAAATGACATTTCCCTAAATATATGATGATTACTATTGACACACAGGGATTTATCTTTTAACATATTTTAATTTGGTGATTAATTTCTTTCACTCAGATGATAACAATGTTTAAAATCCAGTTATGCTACAATAAAATCTTATCTACAGGGCTGCAAGCTTATGATATGTTGCGTAATTAGATGACAGTTTCAATGGCTGCTTGCCAGTGAAATTCTATCAAGCAAAAGGAGCAGCCAGAGAAACTCAGGATAAACCCTCAGAAAGTACATTTCAGCTTCTGACATGGCTCAAGAAGCATTCATGGCTCTGCTCTATAAATATTATATAGTATGCACTAAATAAAGATTTACTTTGGCAGATGTTTTCCAACTTGATTACACCAGAACTGTTACCTCATACCTCCAGGATAACGGGAAGGGGTGAATTATGACTGCTGTAAGAAGTCTGGGGAAACTTGCATAATTTATCATAGCTGGAGTATATCTGTCACTAGATACATAGGATAGTTTAGTTTTTCTTTTATTATTCTTTACATCTAGAGCTTTGCCCTTGAAACTCTACCACTCAGCGCTAGTTCTTACATCAGTGTTGCAGCTGCAAGGTCTTCTTGCTACAGCTCTTGATAAGTCCATTTCTAGAAGTGAATAAAACAGCTGTAGTGCACTCCAGTGACTGTGAGCATGTGTGAAACAAAAGCCCTGAGTAGTTACAAAAGTATTGCCTATAACTTGACATATGAGATGGCTCAGAAGAGGTTTAAGCTTTTAGCATAAATAAAGACAGAGGCATTGCTGCCTGTAGACATATGGACCAGTTGCATCTTTCTGGAATTTGTGGGATGGCACAGGTCTAATGGAAAGTAAATTTTGGTCCATGTAACTTATGATGAGTTGGTTGGGTTACCAACTCTGAATGAAGCTATTCCAGGAGATTTTTTTTTCCCTGAAGTGGTATAAAATTATTTTCTTAAACTATCTTATTAAAAATCTCCAGGATTGCTTTTAATAGTCAATACGAGATTGATGCCAATCCTGGGAGACTCCAGGCCAATCCTGAAAGGTTGGCAACACTAGGAGTTGGCCAAGGTAAACATACAGTACTCTTTTCAAATAACAAGCAGTCCTATAGCACCTTAAAGACTAACACATTTAGGCTACGTCTACACATGCACCCAACTTCGAAATAGCTTATTTCGATGTTGCGACATCGAAATAGGCTATTTCGATTAATAACGTCTACACGTCCTCCAGGGCTGGCAACGTCGATGTTCAACTTCGACGTTGCTCAGCCCAACATCGAAATAGGCACAGCGAGGGAACGTCTACACGCCAAAGTAGCACACATCGAAATAAGGGAGCCAGGCACAGCTGCAGACAGGGTCACGGGGCGGACTCAACAGCAAGTCGCTCCCTTAAAGGGCCCCTCCCAGACACACTTTCATTAAACAGTGCAAGATACACAGAGCCAACAACTAGTTGCAGACCCTGTATATGCAGCACGGACCCCCAGCTGCAGCAGCAGCAGCCAGAAGCCCTGGGCTAAGGGCTGCTGCCCACGGTGACCACAGAGCCCCGCAAGGGCTGGAGAGAGAGTATCTCTCAACCCCCCAGCTGATGGCCGCCATGGAGGACCCCGCTATTTCGATGTTGCGGGACGCGGATCGTCTACACGTCCCTACTTCGATGTTGAACGTCGAAGTAGGGCGCTATTCCCATCCCCTCATGGGGTTAGCGACTTCGACGTCTCGCCGCCTAACGTCGATTTCAACTTCGAAATAGCGCCCGACGCGTGTAGACGTGACGGGCGCTATTTCGAAGTTAGTGCCGCTACTTCGAAGTAGCGTGCACGTGTAGACGCAGCTTTATTTATTAAGTAATGAGCTTTTGTGGGTGAGACCCACTTGAGTGTGACTGTCAAAAACAATAAAATGATCACTGCAAAGGCACCTGTTGGAAGGCCTTGACATATGCAAGACATGAATAACAGGTGTAGAAGGAACTGAGGACAAGGTAAAATATGAAGTGCATAGTTAAGTTCTGCAGCCCAAATAATGATTGCAGATGGGGTCCATTATTTATTTATGTATTTACTTACTGAATGAAATTGGTGGGCCTCATTCTAAGCTCCTTGACCTCAGTGGAAGAATTCCCATTCATTCCCAAAGACTCTCACAGGCTTTCAGGGGACAAAGCTGTACAAAACATAGTGAAGAAGGTGACACAGCCGCTACCACAAGTCACTTACACTCAACTTAGGCAGAAGCCATAGGGGTAGATTCTGAACTTGTGTGAACTGGTGCACCAGTATTTAAATCAGTGGAATTAGATTGCATCTTATAGCAGACCTACTTATCAACTCCATGTAGGCATTGGTGGGCAACCTGAGAGCCACATGTAGCTCATCAGGGTTATCTGTGTGATCCCTGAGATATTTTGTTTACTGTTGAAGGGTGGTTGCCAAATTCCACAGGCTTCCATCTGTGTAGGGTCCTTTTTTATTTTTCCCCCTCCTACTGGTATGAGTAAAGTGACACACTCTTAAAGCAAGAGCACATGGAAGGCAGTGCATGCTGATGGCATACAGAATTGACTGGCAGAGACATGCGCTTACTCTGGATCCAGGCAAAGTGATGCTACATCTAAGTCACCACACACTACAAATTCTAGGTAGGCAAGTGCCACTAACAAAGCCACCCTATCCCAGAACACCATTGTAGTTATGACAATCTTGCAGCCCTCTGAGATGAAGGAGGGCCTTTCATGTAGCCCAGTCACTAGCCCAGGTTGCCCATCTCTGGGGTAGAGTCCTAAACATCCACGAATGAGAATGTAGGTATCTGCAGCTTGTTTTTGGAATACAAATTTTGTATCTAGACACCAGCAAATTTGTGGACATCTGTGGATCATTCTAGCAGATGTGGATGCAAATACGAATTCTGTATCCATACAAGCCTCTACTTCAGTGAATCCTTGGATCCTTGGAGTCCTTGGAGTGAACTTTGGATCAGGTACATAACTGCACAAAGAAAATCCACATCAATGGCATCTATGTTAACAGTGGCATATTAGATTAAAGATATAGAACAATTTAAGAAAAATATACTGACTTCTTGTAATGATTAAAGCTGACAAGTCAGTGTTTAAATGATCACAGTTGTAATAAAATAATCTAAATTGATTGTGAACAACAGTGAGATAGCTGCAATAAGGTCAGATATACAGCTTTAAATAGAAGACTAGAACATTGAGTAAACTGTGCTCTTTTAATATGAATAAAACAGCCTGTATGAGATCACCTCAACTTTCAGAGTTGGTTTTGTATATTCAACAATATTTTGAAATGAAAGACTCTTTTCTAGGCTCATGCATTTCACTTGTGCCACTTTTTATAAAGAGTTAATGCATGTTGTTGAAAGTTCAAATTTAAAAAAAATTCACCTCAGGACATCATATGCTGACTCCTAATAAAGACATTTGTTTCCTGGTAAGGAAATCTATACATTTTTATTACTTAACTGGTATCTCATTTAAGTCTGAGTTGTTCCTGGAGCTCAGTTACATAATTTACAACCAGCAACCTACAACCACAGACACTTGGGATTTATGTATATAGAAAAAATTGTATTATTTAATGTCTACATGACACTCTCCTGTTACTTTGACTGCATTCTCACCATGTGGACCCTCCACACTGATAGTGAAGTCTTCACATAAATTTCTTAAAATTTACAGTGGTCAGGAGTCTTTTTCTTCTTGTTGTCTTAATAAATCTGATTTATAGCCACTTGCAAAAAGACTATGATAACATTCGGTGGAGATCACCCTGACAATCTAAGAAGAATCTGAATCCAAGGACAAGGACCCTTACATATACCACACTATTTAAACAAAATGATTCTGTAGTGTGGCCTTGGTAAAGACGGTAAAATGTGGCTCAAGGCAGTGTGAAACTTCTCAAAAATATTCCACTATAGAGTAAGAACCTCGGTCTTGAAATAAGGCATTTAAAATGTTTTCAGATGCTCTTCTGAGTCTCTAATTTTATGTGACCAATACAGCTCCCATTTGTCAGTGGGAGTGTTGTCACTGTATTCTGAGGAGCTATGTGTATACTAGAATGATCTGTCAGTAGAAGTTTCTGTCAGAAGATATCTTCTGAGAAAACTTTTGTCAACAGATTGTGGCCAGACTGCCAACTTGATCGAAAGAGTGATCTGCTCTGTCGACCAAGCATGGCTGGACTGCCCAGCTGCTCTCTTGACAAAATGGCCAACCAGAAGCGCAGCATACAGGGCTGCTCGGTGTCCTGGAAGCCCTATCTGTTGATAGAGGGCCCCCCAAAACATCCAGACTGGCTTTTTGTCAACAGAATCTGTCAACAGAGGCGTTCTGCATCATGGGGGATTGGCAGAACTCTGTTGACAGAAGTGCTGCATGCTATTGATTTACTGTTGACAGAACACCTTGAAAATGTGGATCCTCTTTATGTTTTGTTTACAAGTTTTGTCAACAAAACTCTCCAGTATAGACATAGGTTGGGAGTTGGAGAAGGTCCTGTAAGAATAACATGTCCTCTTTTCTACAGAGCCTTATATTTTGAAAGAAACATTATATTTGTAAGCAATTTTTGCACCCCTTGTGTCTTCTCAAGAGAAAAGTAATGAGATGCCAGAAACAACTTATCACATTAAGCCTCCGTGAATATTAACAAATATGGTAGAACCTTCTTCATATGAACGCTAATGAAAAAAATTGTCCTTTCTGAACCACAATATTGTGGTTTTGCTCAAAAGTTTTCCAGGTGAGATGGTAGAAATAGTGTCAGCATAGTCAGAGAGCTTAAACAGCCACTGTGGGGCGTAGTTTCAGAGACTATCCATTTTTCATCTAAGCTTGACCTGAACTCTTTAATTACACACAAATATGTCATTAATATTCTGTTCCTTACAGTTGTAGAATTCCAAAAATTCTCAACATTAATGGGGGATATTCTCTCGTTGGAATTAAATGAAAAATTGGCATCCCTCACTCCAGGATATGAAAAAGAAGTTCTTTGATGTATAACAAATGAAGGATTTACAAATGGCATCTGTACCAATATATTTTAATTGCTATGGTGGTACAGGCACTATTATTACAAATCAGACCATGCATGGCTAGCAAAGAGATTATCCTTCTCTTACTCCAGATATTTATTTAGTGCAAAAGGCTCTACAGTACTTTAATGTCTATGGCTCCTTATTGTTCTTTATTTTTTCCGTTGAATCAATGATATTTATTACTTGGTTTTGTGGACAGGGAAAATCATTTTCTCACTGCACTAGTTGCCTTTGTTGCTAGTGCCAACTCATTGTAATGAGCAAAGATGTTTTACAACATATAATAAAGACAAAATCAGACAGAATATATGCCATCCAAAGCTTTAAGAAGAAAGCAACCTGTTTCCTGGAAAGCTATCCCTGCCTATAAACTCCAAAATGTAAATGTGTACACTCTTATAATTGAATGGATTATTAAAACAGAACTAATTATTTGAGGGGGTACGATTTTACACAAATGTGAATTTCAATTAATTGTGATCCAGGTCACATGCAAAACAATAACTTTAAATGCACTCTGCTTTTTAAATTAGGTCACTTTTGTTCCTTTGAACATTCTGTTCTAATTGGAACAGTAAATCAAAGAAAACACTTAAAGAATATTCCCATGTAAAGTGGACAACTGGACAATGCCTTTTACTGCTACTAACACGTGCATCCAATTATCTCTTGATAGATTCATAGTGTAAGCAATAAAAGCATTGCCTTTTTTTTTAGGCTAAAGAGTTATTAGCCTAGCTCCTTCCATGTTTGCCTCTAAATAATCTGTCAATATTGTATACCTTCTGTAATTGAAGAGGAAGCTTCATATACTGGGGCAAGCTTCAAACATTAAAATATGCTGAAACAAAAAACAGTTTAATTTCTCCCTCATTTTCAGCCTGGTGTTTCCCTTGTTCCTTTGATAGTAATTGATAGTTTGCAGCAACAATTTGTAAGATCAGCTGCTGCTTTCCCGAAACATTTCCCCTGAGAACACTTTTCCCTAACATGAAGTGTCCACTCAGCAGAAGAAGCAACATTTGTGACATCACATACTCCCCTTACTTGCATCATTTTTTTGGTGTGTGTCTGGCAAAAACATGCAAAATACCAAGCAGTCTCTCACTGCAAGAAAGTTCAGATTATTCAAGATTGTCCAAATCTGAGGGCTACTCAAAACTAAGCTGCAGTCAAGAAGGAGGTACACAGTTCTGTGACATGAAGAATGTGGAAGCAGAAAGATAACTTTTGGCTAAATACAAATAAAGACAGTTGAACAGCTGCCATAAACATGAGCATGAAGGAAAAGCTCCTCAATTGACCAGATACTCTCTTTTATATGGTTCAGGAGGGCACAGAGAACACTGAGTGTTGGATTCACAATTAAGGAAAAAGCCCTTCAGCTTGGATTTAATTATTTTAAGGAATGTGACCACTGGTTTACCAAATGGAAGAAATGCTTCAACGTCACTTTCAAGAAAAGAGCATAGCAGAAACAGTTGACAGACAAATTAGCAGCCTAGTAAGAGGAGTGAGAAAAATTTCCTCACACTCTTGAAAAGGTTTACCCACTGACATCTACAGGGCTGATGAACCAGGACTTTATCTGAAAGGACTCTGTGACAGAGGATATGTGTTAAAAATGAAAAGCTAGAGGGAGGGAAAGCTTCAATGGACAGGTTAACTATGCTCATCTATGAACCAACATGGATGGGAGCAACAAATACCTGCTGTTCATGACTGGAAGGGAAAATGTCCTGGATGCTTTCTGAAGGATTTCAGTCAACTTACCCTCAGTTTTATCAGATCGGCAAATGTATGAGTCACAGGTGAGATTTTCATCAACTAGGTAAAAAGTGGGATCATCAGTTTTACTTGCAGAGCCATTTGAGATGCCTCTTACTGCATATCTGCTTTGCAGACCCACAAGGAGTGGTTCTTGCTATCATTCAGCTTGAATTTTACTCCCAACTCTACATCTTTGGTGCAATCTGTGGAAGAGACATAACTGATCCAAAATTGCAAACTGGATTATGGTTACCCTTGAGGCAGACCCCAGCACAGATGTTCAGATAGAACATTCATCTTGGTGCTGAGGCATGGCAAGATGCAAAGCTGACAACAATCTCCAACTGTTTCAGGAAAGAAAACTTTTTGTGCTATTGGAAGGTGCACTAGGTACGGATATTGAAGAGTTTAGGGATCCTGTGAATGATGCTCCACTTCCTATCAACATGGAAAAAGAAGACTTGGTAACTGCTGTGGCTGTGGATGGGGATTTGCTCATATTTGGAGAGCTAACCAATGAAGAATTAACGAGTGCTGCAGCTGTTGCAAGACCAGAGAAAGAAGCTTGTATTGATACAAAAAATCATAATTAAGAAGATAATCAAGAATGTAAGGAAGATTTTGATGAAGATCCTCCTCTGACAAACTCCAGGCACCTCCAAACTCCAAGCAACACCTCTGAGAAACTCCAAGTTGGAGGCTTAGAACACCCTAGCATTTTTCACATCTAAGAGGATGTGGTGACAGGGTCTACAGAACTCTTTGGGACACTGAATCCCATCTTCAAAACAGAACGGTGGCTGAGAAGAATCAGAGCAAATTAACAGAATTCCATTACCTGAAATAAGTGAGTTTATCCATTCTTAATTTACAGTTTGTATTCACTGTATACAGATAATACAATTTGTGGAATAGGACTTTAATTTAGGTTATTACAGTATAGTTATTTATTTTCATGGCAGATGTCTTCATCCAGGGTGACTTACAGTGCATTCAAAGTATTACAGTTATGTGTAAGTACAAACAATATTTACAAGCCAGAATAAGAGATGGTGTGGGTTGTCATTGTTCATGTTTGATATTAAAACAAAAAACTTGATATTTTGATAAAGTTAACTCAACACCACTTTCTTGAAACAATGTTTTAGTAGGTTACAAATACAAAAGAGAGCACATGGGCCTAATGAACAGTATACATATTAATGTAACGTGGTAACAAAAATAATAAACGTAGATTGCATTGTTACGATTAAAGAGTGTTAGTGCATTATAACTATTTATATATCAGAAAAGACAGGCTTCCTTTGGTCAGATGACACTCCCCATAACAGCAACAGTCTCTCAGAAGCAACATAAGAAAAGATCATAGATATGCTAATGAGTGACTTCCTCTTTTGCCTTGATTTAGCAGTGGTGAAAATCTACCATTGGGTAAAATCCTGCAGAAAGCACTGGAGATGGTCTAAATTGAAACACATAGGCTGCTTCTACACATCTCTCTTCTTCCAGAAGCGGCATGGTAATGAGCAGCCTGGAAGATGGGGTGCAGATATAAATTTCCCATGCCTCATGAGCATATGGCCACATGAATTGTAGTACATAAGAAGCTCTTGCAGACTCCAAAATACATGTGCAGATGTGTGGCCCATAGGGATCTCCCAGACGGAAACCCTCCTTCCGGAAGCCCCCTGTTCCTCAAAATTCTGGGTTCTGAGCAGATTCTAAAAATATTGTAACATATACTCAGAATGTTCTGAGGCTCAATGCAGGAGTCAGTGGGACAATGACAGATCCTGGTTGTTGTTGGCTGGGATCCAACTTGGGATCTCTGGAACTTAATGCTTGAGCCTCTACTCCATGAGCTAAAGCATACATATTTTTCAGCCAAGGCTGTAACAGACTCACCCATCTCTAGCTGTTCTAGGTGTCACCTACAAGGGGACAGATTTTTGCATCAAGGCGGCACTGGTTACAAGTCAATCAGATTCTTCTAACTTAACCAGTTGCATAAATTGAAAGTGTATATGAATTACCGTGTTAATTGGACACCACCTTCACCTGTGCAGTCACAAACCCACAAAGGACGTGTGTACAATTTTCTTAATGTAGAGGAATCACACAGAATCACAGATGAAACTGTTTTACTGCAGCTTTTGTATGTCCCACTCTGTTCTAGCCAGGATTTAGGTAGCCTTTGGTCCTCCCACAAACAGTGGCAAATTGGATTGTTCTCCATCCCAGAACGTGTGACAACATGCACTATTGCCAGATCCTCCACTTTGTATCTGATGTCACAACTTCAATAGTAAGAAGATGGGCACTGCTCCAGAAGTTATCGGCTACTGAAAGCAATAAAAAATCTCTGCTAGAAAATTTAAGGCTGATTTTTTTAAATAAAAATTGGAATACCACTAGCACTCCAAAAATATTAAACTTTATTTACAATGATCAGTTCATTTTTAGAAGGATGAATGAACTTGGAAATACTGTGTGAAAATGAAAAGTAAAGCCTATGCCACACTGCCACAGAACTTGTCATTCACTATCAACCCATTCACCCAACTTTTAATATTGTCCCATTGGTTTTGTCTGTAATGGAAGTATTCTGCCTACTCCTGTGATTATGTAGTGCTAATTGAAGTATAGTAACATTGTCAAAAGAAACACAATCCTTCAGTATACTAAGTTATGTCAGAATCCTGAAAAGTTTCTGATCCATTAACAGAGAGTAAGCCGTGCTAGTCTATACACTATCAAAACAAAAAGCAGTCAAGTAGCACTTTAAAGACAAGCAAAATAGTTTATTAGGTGAGCTTTCGTGGGACAGACCCACTTCTTCAGACCATAGCCAGACCAGAACAGACTCAATATTTAAGACACAGAGAACCAAAAACTGAAAGCAAGGAGGACAAATCAGAAAAAGATAATCAAGGTGAGCAAATCAGAGAGTGGAGGGGTGGGGGGGAAGATCAAGAATTAGATTGAGCCAAGTATGCAGACGAGCCCCTATAGTGACTCAGAAAGTTCCCATCACGATTTAAACCATGTGTTAATGTGCCGAATTTGAATATAAATGTCAGCTCGTCCACTTCTCTTTCTAAAACGGAGCGATAATTTCTCTTCAATGACACACATACCTACAACCTATTATTAATCAGGATGCTACACTCCAGAAGGCCCTGGGTGACATGCCTATTCTCTCCTACAGACAACCTCCCAACCTCATGAGGATCCTTACTAACAGCCACAGTCTATACCCCAGGAACACCAGTCCTGGAACCTTTCCCTGCAACAAAGCCCGCTGCCAGCTTTGTCCACATATCTTCTCTGGAAATACCATCACTGGACCTAACCAGGTTACTCACAGAATCACGGGCACTTTCTCATGCTCCTCTACTAACATCATATATGCCATCATGTGCCAACAATGCCCAGATGCTTTGTATATTGGACAGACTTCTATCTCCCTTAGACAAAGGGTCAACGGGCACAAAACAGACATCAAAACACTCCAGATCCACAAACCAGTTAGTCAACATTTTAATGGAATGGGGCATTCTGTCAATGACCTCAAGGTATGTGTGTCACTGAAGAGAAATTATCGCTCCATTTTAGAAAGAGAAGTGGACGAGCTGACATTTATATTCAAATTCGGCACATTAACACATGGTTTAAATCGTGATGGGAACTTTCTGAGTCACTATAGGGGCTCGTCTGCATACTTGGCTCAATCTAATTCTTGATCTTCCCCCCCACCCCTCCACTCTCTGATTTGCTCACCTTGATTATCTTTTTCTGATTTGTCCTCCTTGCTTACAGTTTTTGGTTCTCTGTGTCTTAAATATTGAGTCTGTTCTGGTCTGGCTATGGTCTGAAGAAGTGGGTCTGTCCCACAAAAGTTCACCTAATAAACTATTTTGCTAGTCTTTAAAGGGCTACTTGACTGCTTTTTGTTTTGATCCATTAACATGATGGTGGAGTAGAAGAATCTCTTTTATAAACCATCTGTCTAATGTTTATTGTCTAAATCTTACTAGTTTGAATATTCAATTACTTTAACTATAGATGTATCAACTATGACATATATTTGTAGTTAGTAATGTAATAGTATATGTTAATCTTCTAATATATGAGAAATTGATCATTTTACTAGGAAATGAGTGCTTAAGGGGAGACATTGCCTGAAATTCTGGGTTGCTGGAAGTGCCAGGTATGGATTCCAGGAAGCCTCTCCCTTTCTTTGCTTTCACTGACACCCCTCTTCTACCGTGGGGACAGGCAGCATGGAGCAGGTAACTGGCTGATTCAAATGCAGACAGCACAAGAGTCAGACCTATGGAGAAGAGCCAGCAGAAGTTTGGACAAGAAGCTTGGGGTAGGGGAGGCTGACTGGAGGCCTGTGACAGAGAGAGTGAAATTGGAGGAGTGGGACAGAGGAGACTGGGACTGAGAATGGTTCAGAGACTGGGACATGCTGAGCAAAGAGACTGGGAGGGAAAGGGCAGAATTGAGAGTGAGTGCACATGCATGGGAGAAACTGAGATTGCATGGACAAAGAAATGGAGACTGGGACCTAGTTAGCAGAGAGACCATCCTTCCTCCTCATAGAGTCCCCTGCCTCATTCACTACAGCCTTTTCCTGGTTTTACAATAAATGAACTAGTGGGTTTACAAACACCAGTCTCTTTCACTGTATAACCAAGCTTCATCCCCAGAGAAAGACCATGTTCTGCACTGAATGAGGAAAGATACTGTTGGGGAACAAATGTATATGATGTTATGCACAAAGGGGTAGAATTAAGGTTGCTCAGGAAACTTTAATTTGAGCATTTTCTAACTTCTGAGTGCTTGAATTTGAACCATAATGTTATTTTCATGGGCTTTGTGTATGTAATATAGAGAGAGACAGCAAGGTGAAGACTTCAATATACTGTTTTATTTCACAGTGTACATTTATTATTACTGTCCTTCAAACAGTTGATAAAGATTCCCATTCAAGTATGCAAACTGCCCGGAGGTTTATTACTTTCACATCATTCTAAAGATGAGATGAAGTTACAGGTCACAAGAGGTGAATAATAGCTTTCAATGCAATTTAATTTCACTCCAAATTTCAACATTTTTGACTTCTGAGGAAGTAAATAACAAGGGATTTGCTGCCGCATCAAATGACCATTTTTAGACAATCATGAGCCAAGATTTTATTTTTGTACATAACCATAAGGTTGACTTTTTTCATGGTATGATTTATGCTTTCATATGAGTACATTAGGTGAAAGCGTGTTGTGGGAAAGAGAATCAAAGATCTTTGAAAGAAAGGGAAATTACCCTAACAAATAAAGTAAAACTTGGTAACCTCTCTAACTGCTTCTACTTAGTCTCCAACCCAGCGGCATTGCAAGCAGTTTTTCCTAGAAAATTATGAACCGCTCACTAATAATCTCCAACACTCTTAAATGCTTGTTGTATAAAACAACACAAGTGTCGCACAACCATATGAAGTTTCACAGCATCACTCATTCATTCAGCTCACTGTTCAGTTCATTCAACACATTACATAGCACAAATTAACAATACCTGCACTCTCTTTCATTCAAATTAGTGCAATACATTGATTTATTGATTATAGGTTCAGCTTCTTCTAGGAGCTGGACAAAAATACCAACATTAAAGGTATGATAGGAAAAACCAAATGGCACAGCTACAGATTGATCCTGTCCTTATAACAAGCGGAGCCCAAATCTGGTTACACAGTGCAATATTGCTTTCATGACAGGCAAGGTGTGCTAAACATCAGAAATGATTGTACCTTAAAGACCTAAATTTGGGATGTTTCAAGACTAGATCTCAATTCAGAGTTGGACCTCTCTGTCATTGTTATAAAATATTTCTGTAAAAACAAATGTAAAATATGTTATGAACACAGCTTCTTTTGTTCTTCTTCCCCTACTCCTATAGATTTTAGTCATATTCCAAAGCAGTTTGTACTTCCTTGAAAAGTTAAATGTATCTTAGAATTGAGATGTCCCTGTTTTCATTATTGTCATCATGCCCTTGTCTTTGGCATCCCACAGCTTCATTTTATTTATTTACTTTGGATGAATTTTCCACAATTGAATTTACTTTATAACAC
The DNA here is from genome assembly GCF_033958435.1 of Carettochelys insculpta. Taxonomy (NCBI): domain Eukaryota; kingdom Metazoa; phylum Chordata; order Testudines; family Carettochelyidae; genus Carettochelys; species Carettochelys insculpta. The sequence continues at coordinate 100,456,952 of NC_134141.1, forward strand.
ATGCCCTCTGTGCGTTTTCTCTTATGGCACTTACAGTATAACTCTTCTTTGAAATGCCAGTACTCTAGTTTATTCTGCAGCAGTGAAAACACTTACAATGAGATTATTCAATCTGACATATGGCTAATGTGGCATTAATCTGGTGTACATCACTGTTGGTCATTTTTTCTACTTTTCCTGCTGCAATGTTCATTAAAATAGACACATCTGCAGCTGGTGAACATCTTCCATTTCTCTGTGGCTTCGTGCCTCAGACCACACACCAAACAGTCCTTCGGCGCATCCTCCAGAGTTGCTCAGAGGATATATCATGCTTGCTTAATTTTTATAGTTCTACCCCACGTTCACCCATGGACTCAGAATGTTGATGATTCTGTAGATGTGACATCAAATGTTCTGCAATAAGAGGATTTGGAAACAAAGACCTTTCTTAATACCTGTAATAATCTCTGTGAAACTCTTTTGACCTCATTGATTTTGTGAGTGTACACAGTAGCAGATCATCCAGGTAAATAGGTGTGTTAGCTTCTTTAAATTGCTATACTAATAGCATAATAAAATCTACTTTTGTCTTTCAACATATAATTCATCATAGTCCCGTATGTACAATAAACCAAGCCACCCTGGGCAGAGTCAGAAAGATCTTTAGCGCCGCTTGAAAAGCAGAGTTACAAAATTGCAGCTTCATTGATAAAGGAAGCATCATCAGAGATTGCTTATTGCAGAACCTGGTCCATATAGTCAGTTTGTGTCATCTGTAGGCTTTCTTGATGAAAACTTGCCAGAGTGACGCACACATACAGACAAAGAAAGTCTTGAAAGTTATTGACGAGCAAAAAATATCAGCATACAGGTTGAACCTCTCTAATCCAGAAACACCATAATCTGGCATGATTTTAGTTAGCTGGATGTCCACTTATCATGGGCGTGTCAAAGTTTCCCCTGATCCCATAAAATTAGTTTACAGCCACCAGTCCTGGTTCTTCATGTTCTGTGCTGTTATTTAGCTCTAATTTATCTATACTGGTCTTCTGGGACCCCAATAAGCAGTGGAAGTGTTGATAATGCTGTTACACAGTATTGACCTCCTGTGGGTCAGCAAATTCTCTGTTTTGGAACCAGTCAGATTCTGAGGGTGCTGGACTAGAGAGGTGCAATCTGTGCAAGAACATTGTGTAACTGGCCATTTTATTGTAGGCAGTGTAGCAAGCGATTCCTATGGTTTAGGTAGCCAAATACTCCCCTTCAGATGTGGAAGGGAGCTGAACTGTGATGTACGTAAACTTTAGACTGGTAGTTTATAACTTCAGAGTGCTGGACTTTGCAACCTAACTGTTCTTTTACTGTTTGTGTTTTAGAAACATCTCTGTTACTTGTTACAGTATATTACAACACCAACAGGACTTTGATCGACATGTTTTCTGCCTTTACGTAATAAACACTCTCACTATACTAAGTAACACGTTACCTCTGTTAACTAATGGAAATTGCTTTTCTAGTGATAAAGCTTCACAATGCAATGCTTTCTGCTTATGCTATACTTATCATTAGATATCCATCCTATATTCTAATATGTCATGCGTGGACCTGTTCACAAAAAATCAGAACATTTATATGGCATTCCATGTATGTTTTTTTCCTTGAAATTTAATTTTTTTCACAAAATCTTCCAACCAGCTATAATCACATTTGTATGCGGATAGGGATGATAGCTGTTCAAGTATAACACAAGCTAATGTACTTCAGCCATGGTACTCTACACTTTATGGGCCTAATCCTGCTCACCTTACTCATGCAAAATACCCACTGATTTCAGATGATGTTTTGTGTGAGTTAAAGTAACATTTGCTCCTTGGAGCACTGAACTTTGCAATGTGCAACAATTGACATTTACCACAGTGTGCAACATATTTGCAATATGGCAGCCTCATTGCACTGCTCATTCTAAAACAATATGTTTGGGGTTGAAAAAAATCAAAATGTCCAATAGAGGTTTGAGATAACCTTTTTTTATTCTGTTGAGCTACATCTCCAGCTGTATTTGGCTTAGTTCCTTTCCATTCTGCCATTTTATGTTGTTTACTGGTGTTAAATGTTCATAAAATGAGAAATTTCTGCCACAGACATTTTCTCTTTCATTACATTTGGTACAAGAACCTTAGAATTATCAGAATACGATAAACCAAGGATCCCTCAAATTTGATATGGTGTCCTGCATAGTGACTAATATGACAGAAGCATAGAATAAATAATGGATCAAACCAGGCAAAGCAAAACTGCCAGGAACAGAGACCCCAGCTAACAGAATTGAGAACTGACCAACTTTACAGTTCACAAAAGCAGTCCTGTAGCGCTTTAGAGACTAAAAAAATAATTAATTGGGTGATGAGCTCTCATGGGGCAGACCCACTTCTTCAGATCTGCAGATACTACTGGAAATGTAACCAAATCTGAAAAAGTGAGTCTGCCCCACAAAAACTCATCACCTGACAAATTATTTTGTTAGTCTTTAAAGTGCTACAGGACTGCTGTTTTGTTTTGTTAGGATATAGACTAACACAGCTACCTCTATTACTATTCAGCTTTACAATTTTTAATAGCTTTCCAGTGCAACTTGATCAAATAGTAGAACACCAATTTTATGAACATCAATGTGATGTGCAACCAGTTACATGAACCATTTTTCTGCTGCCAAAGTCATCTTTCTGTCATGGCTTCAGTCCTTCAATCAATGTGCAAGAAGCTGAATAGATTTGAAAAGACTGAGATTTGGCAAGAAAGAAGAAATGAAGTTATATTTGCTATCACTCATTGTATACATTATCCTTTAATGACTAATGAACTTCAACACTGTCATTCTGAAAAGGGTTGCCAGCCATCAGTAAATTTACAGATAGTCCTCAAAAAAATTAGCCAAAATTGGACGTGTCCATAAACTCCGTTTGAAAAAAAAAAAAAGGTGTCCATACATTTTGTAAAAGTGCAATAAAATTTCAGAGGAAATTTTAGTTGTTTATTTAGTTCAATGGTTGAGATGATGTAATGTGAATCATGTGATCCACATGATATTATCATCTACATTATCCCACCAAATTAGCAGCAGCACACTAGCAATTCATGAAATTTAATATTGTTTACCATTAAAGTTTACAATGTCGAAATCTATGAGAAAAATGGATTGTGCTGAAGAGAATAATGAGTCTGATGACTCTGGTGAATTATTTCCTGATGAAGAGCCCATTACTAAGAAATCAAAAGTTGCATAGTTTTCTTCAAATGGCTAGTAAATGATGAATTCAAAGACTGGATTTGCATAGACAGTGAAAGGAAGCACAGCACCAAATGTATCTGGTGTAAAAAGGTGTTCAGTATAGCTTCTGGTGGAGCGCAAGATATTCATAGCTGTGCTGCAAGTGGTAAGCACCAAAGCATAATGTCTGCATGGTTATCTAGCCCTGGAATTATGAGTTTTGTTACTAAAGTAAATACAACACCTACTAATCACCAGAAATGGTCACAGAATGTGAACGAAAAGTAGCACCTTTCTTAGCCAGATAAAACCTACCACTGAGTTTGATGGACCAGATCTTGGATAATGTTGCTGGTCAGTTTCCTGATTCCAAAATTGCAAAATATCTTGCTTGCAGAAGCACTAAATAACTTAATGGGTCTGAGACAATTACTTCAGATATGGTTAACAGCATCAGTGTTCAGATGTAAATCACAAAATGGAAAATTTCCAGGCCATGACTAACTAAATGAAAGTGAGTTAAATAGCATATCGTTCTTGTAAAATGTGAATGACAATAATTCTTTTCACTTTTGGCCATTTATGTCATCTTAATACAGTATAAAAATTATGTCTGTAAAAAAATTTGTTTGTCCATAAATTTTTCCATTTCATCCATAAATGAAATTTCTGTGGGTTGGCAACCCTTTTCTGAGACATTCAATTTTATGAACTTTTTGAGATTATGGAAGTAGTCAATCCACAACTAGTTCATAATATAGGGAGATTACTGTATATGCAATAGTATTTTTAAAGGAATTGGACTCCTCTGAGTGAATTTAGTGTTTTTTCCGAAATCTACTCCTCATAAAAACATTTGAAATACAAGAATACTGTAGCAAAAAAGAAGATAATTAATTATTACAGACATACAAATTAATTTCTCTACCCTATGGGGTAAAATATATTGGTTTCATTTTTTAAAATTATCAAATGTATATTTTAGATGTCAGTCAGACTTTGTGGGTCTGTTATAAAGTAGGATTCTTTCTACAGGATGCTAACTTTCACTTCACTTTTTTAATGATTGAGTATATCTGTTCCACTTGTATGCAACTAGCAAATCCAACCAGGTTGTCTTAGCGTTAGATTTACATTTCTAGGATTCCCTAGAACTGTACGTTTTTATCTTGTGAAGGTCAGTTCAGCCCTTTACACATTCATAGATAAGGGGCCATTGGACTTCTCTGAATAAGTTCCCATTTGAACTAGAACATATGTCTCTAAAAATAAATCTTTATCATCCTATAAGGCTACGTTATGTTCCAAACAGAATTCAGAGAACAGTGTCCAGTCACCTATATATGAATTTTCAAGATCCCATGGCATTGTTCCTGAAAGTATTGGTTTGCCCCAGTGTCCCAGCCAAAATTATGTCCTCTTCCTCCCATGGGTAGCTGTAACTCTCCCTCCAAAGGTGACTAAATCTCAGTGGCATCATAGATATTCCAGGCCTGTTGATACAAGACTTCTATACGTGGAACTCCCATCAAGTAATTGGCAAGTATGCAGTGATGATGCATGAAGAAGGCAGGCAGGAATGGGTTTTTCCAAAAGAACTCTTAAGTGCATAGCCATTTAAGTATCTTTTTACATATTGCACAAGTGATCCTTGCACTACTAAGCATCTGATGAAGTGAGTCTGTGCTCACGAAAGCTCATGCTCAGAACTTTTCTGTTAGTCTGTAAGGTGCCATAGGACCTTCGTTGCTGTTACAGATCCAGACTAACATGGCTACCCCTCCGATACTTGACACCTTGCGCTACTGTGATAGGATCGACCCCAAGGCCTTGCAGAATCAGGCTCAGTTCAGTCTGTAAATCTCAGAATAGAAAGTGGTATCATTCCATTATTTGAGTCCATGACTTCAAAGGATGATTTAGTGTATATTGTCTCTTGCCAGAGGGTATGTCTGCTTTCTGATCTAGCTGCTTGTTGTCAGGTAAAGGCTGACGTATGTTTTGGCGATTACAGGATGTCTAATAATATACCCAGCATTTAATCATATAAAGGATTCTCCTCCTTTGTGTGTCTCAGTAATGAATTCTAACTAACATAATCTGGTATCAGTGTTTTGGCATTCCTTATACTAAGGGTAGGTTTGTTTTCTAATTTTGAAGGAGAACTGTTATTCACAAGTCATATGTCACAAGCCACTAAAAGTGTCAGAATCCCATAGCAGGCCCTTGGTGCTTGTTAATCTCTCCTTTTTAAAGGAAACAGACTAATTCACTTAAATATAATGAGTGCCATGCCTGCTAGAGCCCACTTTCTAAACAGTGTCAGCTATACAAGTCCTGCCTTATTTCTTCGCCTTTTTTTGGCTCCAGCAATTAAACATTAAGCTAAGAAGTATGGGTTTTCTTTATGTTTGAGCTATTTCAGATGTCACATATGTGAAAAATGGAGGCTGCAGTTTTTGTAATGGAAAAATATACAAGTGTTTTGGGAGGTTTTTCCCACCCTAAATTATTGTCAGCATGGTGTAAAAGATAAACCTGGATGTTAAATGGAAAGACCAGATGTATGTATGTCTAACCTTTTGCCCTCGTTATTCTAATTGGCTTCCATTAGGAGAAAAAAGAAGATAAACTAGCTCTAAACAAAAATAACTGATTATGAAATAAACTTTTCAACTGGATTAGAGTCCTTTATAATAAAAAAATAAAGTATTAGTGTATCCTACGTTAAAGGTTCAAAACTCGACATTTTATAACAAGGATACTATTTTCCTTTAAACAAGTATGTTAGAATGTTCCATACTTAGTTTTAACAAGATGGAGGGGTCAGTGGGATCCCAAGTAAATTTTAAAAAAATTAATACTCAAATCAAAACCTTCAGAGCCTAAAGTTCTAATCTTGGTTCTTAAGTCAAATAAATTGATACCAAACTATGGATTTAAGAGCCTAATTTAGGCACCCAGATAGGAAAATACAGTTCTTGTCACTTTCAAAGTTTTCTGGAAATATTACTTATTTAATCTTTACAACAGCTGTGTATTATCACTCTCATTTTGCAGAGAGGGAAACTGAGGCAGAGTGCTGAAGGAGGTGGATACTGCCACCCATTTTCCTACTAGGTAGTCTCTTATTTTCACAAGATCTCCCAGGGTTCTTGCAATTCTCCAGATAAAATGTGCTCCTCTTCTTCCTTTTTCCTTTAACAAAATTAATAGTGACAACTAGTTACACAAATGCTTGTAAGTTTCCAATGCTTCATGTAGTACATTTGGTTTGCCTTCCATACTGATATGGTCCTATAACACCTTACAGAGTTAAATACTACACCTACAAAATTGAAATATAGAAACGTGTAAGTAGAGGGAAAGAAAAATGAGAGAAGGAAGTGTGTCCAGAAGATTTTGAAAACAGATAAGGAATCAATAAAAGAAAGAAGTATTGGAATTGTGGAAGGATCTGAAGAGAGTGTCTGGGAATTAATGGTGGCACAGCTATATGAAAACTACTACAGAGTGTAGATGAGTGGTAGCTGAGAGGAGAAGGAAGGAGGGGAAGAAATATCAGTCCATCAGATATCTTGTAGAAGTCCATGGTAGATGTGAGTTTGTTTTAGCATTAAAGCAGAGAATAAGATAAAAATAATTAATTGTGATATATTTTAAGTGCTGATAGTGTACTCAGCACTGGTCAGTAGACAGATTTCAAGACAGCCCCTGCCCCAGAGAATGCACATTCCAAAAGACAGGCATAGGCTAACAAAATCAATTGGGAAATCCCAGAAGAAGCAGTTACCTTAACTACATTATTTTTATCCCTCTTTGTAGTTGTATGCTGGCTTATTTGAAAGAAGAGTGAGTTCTTAGAGATTTAAACAAGGGAGAAATAAGATACCTCATACTGGGGTAAGAAGGTCATTGTCTGAAGTGAGGAGGACAGCATGAAAGGAGGCTTGAAAAATGAAAGAAGTAAAGTATGTAGTGAGGACAGGAAAGTAAATGGCTAGGACAAATGTGACATTGCTAGCATAACCATTACCTTGGGAGAAGTGCTTGCCCATAATCCTTTATAGTGCTTAGGTCTGAGATCACTTAGAATAGTGGAAGGAGTTGGCTTTGTCTATGAAATATTTCAGTGACCGAGAGCTAAAAAAGAGAACAATGGGTGAGAATCTGCTGCTGAGAAGTTAGAGAAAGCAAGTTTTTATTTTAAACATATGTGTTAATCATGGCTCCAAATGAGGACCAGGGAGAAAAATTGAGCTGGCATAGATGGGCCAAGGAAAAAAATTATTTACATTATCAACATACCATATGAATTAGTCATGGCTCAGAATGGATGGGGAGTGTATGAGTGCAAGCTTTACATTTGTAAAATTATGCCTAAAAAGCTTAACTGAGTTTTTCTTTTAAAGTGGAATGCAGAAGGGGAGAGAGAGAGAGAGAGAGATTGGGGCTGTTTAGAATTCAGAGGAGGGAAGTCAGAGGGTTCATGATGACAATATACAAAATAATGAATGGCACAGAGTAGGGAGATCAAGCCCTTTCATATCTCTGTAATAATATTAGAACAAAAAATTCACTGAAATTGAAAAGCAACAAATTAAAAACCAGTTAGAAGGTAATACTTTTTCACAAAATGCACAGTTAGAATGTGGAACTCATTGCCACAAAATATGACTACAGCAAAATGTTTAGCAAGATTTTTTTTAAAGGACGGGACCTTTGTATGGATAATTGAAATATCAAAAAGTCATAATAGGAAGGTTAAAATAGATGTTTGAAAGGGTTAAAAAATTTAATACCTCAGGCCATAAACCATCCTGTAACACATTTGGCTTAGGATGAAACTTCTCCTTATGTCAGGTTATCTTATACGGTTATCTCAGATCCTGATGCAAAGGAAGGATAGCAAGTATAGTCAGAGGTCAGTATGGCTCACTGAGGCTCTTTAAGAACATAAAAATTAAAAAAGGAATCCTAAAAAAAGTGGAAACATGAACAAATTGCTAAGGAGGAGTGCAAATTGATAGTACTTTGGAAAGTCAACCTGTGTTCCATGGACCCCTAGTTCAGAAGTGTTAGACGTGAAACTAACTGAGCAGAATTCAACTATAAATGTTGCACATGCCTAACACCACATTTGATGCAGCATAAAAAAGGGCACTAAAGAATGGGCTTTGACTACAGTGACAGTGCCTCTGGATTTTGACCTGTGAGTGACGCAGAACAGGCATGTAAATGACATGGATTGGAACTGGTTAATGAGGCTCTGATATGACTATTCAGTGTCTTATTAGCATAACAGGAGCCAGTCACACTTCAAAAGTGCTGGTTTTGAAACACAAACTGGCTGTGTAGATGCAGGCACTTTGAAATAAACCCCAGACTTCAAAATTCTCTTATTCCTGATTCATTTTGGGAATAAGGGAATTTCAAAGTCTAGGGTTTATTTCAAAGCACTCACATCTACATGGCCAGTTTGCTTTTCCAAACAACTGGCTGTCATTATACTAATGAGGTGCTGAATATTCATATGAGTGCCTTATTAACCAGTTCCGATCCATGTCATTTACATGCCCCTTCCAAAAGATAGGGACACATGTAGACACAGCCTACAATACAGAGATCTTCCGAAAGAATCCCTTCCAGAAGGTCTCTTCTAAAAGAACTTCTTTTGAAAGAGTGCATCCATACACAAAAAGCAGATCAAAAGAGTGATCTGCTCTTTCAAAAGAGAGCATTTATACAGCCATGACTCTTTTGACAGAGTGGGCAAGGGATCAAAAAATCAAGCCCCATGATGACTGCCCTTTTTAAAAAAAAAAAAAAGTAGGGGGCCTGTGGAGAGTCTACACATGTTTTCTTTCAAAAAAAGCTTTCAAAAGAGGGTGGTCTTCCTGAAGCAGGAAAGAAAGAGTGATTTTGAAAGGAGTGCCACATTCTTTCGATTTACTTTTGAAAGAACACCTTTTGTGTGTAGATGCTCTGTGAAATCTTTTGAAAGAGCCCCCTTCTTTCGAAAAATCTTTCAAAAGAAGTTGGTAGTGTAGACACAGCCAAAAAGAACAGGTTAAAGAATATGTAGAGTAATTAGATGCATAAAGGTCAGGAGAGCCTAATCAAATTCATCCTAGTATTCTTAATGAAAAAGTTGAAGCAATCTCAGAACTGCTAACAGTTACCTTGGAGAACTGGAGAAGGAAAAACATAGACCATGCCTTTAAAAGGGGGTGCAAAGAGAAACTTAGGAAATATAGAATAGTCAGTCTAACTTTGATACCTGGATAGCTACTGGAACAAATTCCTAAGCAATCAATATGTCAGCATTTATTAGGGAATAATAGTGATACATGGAATGGCAGCATGTATAGTTTGGCTTGATAAGTTCTTAACATAATATCCTTCTTTGACAGGATTATTGATCTAGTGGATGAGGGAAGCAGTAGATGTGATGTGTCCTGATGTTAGTAAGGGTTTGGACACAATCCCACATGATCATCTTATAAACAAACTGCATAAATGTGATCTAGGTAACTTTACTATAAGCCAGGTGCACAACTGGTTGAAAGATTCTACTCAAAGAGCAGTTACCAGTGATTCACTGTTAAACAAGGAGAACATTCCTAGTGGGGTCCTGCAGGGGTCAGTCATGGTCCCAGAATTATTCAGTGTTTTTATTAATGACTTGGATAATAGAGTAGAGCATATACTTATAAAAATGTTCATTGACAGCAAGCTGGGAGGTGTTGCAGATATTTTGGAGTACAGTATTAGAATTCAAACATCCTTAACAAATGGGAGAATTTTTCTGAAATGAACAAGAAGTAATTCAGTAAAGACAACTACAAAGTACTACATACAGAAGGAACAATCAAACACAAACTACAAAATGAGGAAAAACTGGAGAGGTAGTAGTGCTTCTGAAAAGGATAAATGAGGTATAGCAGACCACAAATTGAGTATAATTCAAGAATGTGATGCAGTTGTGGAAAAGGTTAATATCATTCTGGTGTTTGTTAACAAGAATGTCATATGTAAGACACAGGAAGTAATTGTCCCATTTGCTCACCGCAGGTGAGTCATCAGCTGGAGTACAGTTTTCACTTCTGGGCACCACACTTCAGCAAAGATGTGGACAATGGAAGACAATTGAGAGAAGAGAAACGAAAATAACTGGCTTAGAAAACCTGAGCTATGAGAAACAGTTTAAAAAAGTGCATGGTCTTGAGAAAAGAAGACTGAGGGGAGACCCTAAGTCCTCAAATAAATTAGGATCTGTTCTAAAGAGAATGGGGATCAGTTGTTCTCCAGGTCTAGTGGAGTTAGGACCAGACATAATGGGCTTCGTCTGCAGTGAGTGTGATTTAGATTACATAATAGGAAAAATTATAAGGGTGGTTAAGCTTCCAAGGGAGATTGTGCAATCCCCATTACTGAGGGTTTTTAAGAATAGTTTAGACAAACACCCATGAGGGATGGTTTATGTTTATTTTGTCTGGCCTCAGCACAAGGGGCTGGACTTGATGACTTCTTGAGAGCCCTTATGAGTCTACATTTCTATGATTTTATGATTCTGTAACTGCCTAATGTAACTTATTACACTTTCCCCTGAAATAGTTGGTATTGACCACTCTCCAAGGCAAGATGTCAAGCTCTGTGGATGACTGGTTTGATTTGGTGTGGCACTTTCTATGTTTCCTAACCATGGCTCAGAAAAGAAACCAAGGTTTTCCTGTAAGTGGGAAAACAAGAACAGTGTTAAAAGGGGCACTATCAGTCTGAAAATAATAGATTTACTAAGATTTTGAACTGAGTGTCAATGGCTCTAAATGCAAATATTGTATCCCATAATTTCAGTTCTTTATCCCTCACATTTCTTTTTTACTGATTTTGGGAAACCAGGGTAGCCAAATTGCTCATGCTGTCCCCATAAGTATCTTTTCACTGTCTTATAAAAATACTCATGGAGCCCAACCAGGGAGCAAATAGTCATTGGTTTGCTGACTGTGCAAACCCTGAAAAAATGCCAGCTTTGCAGCAGGCTGAAGTGGCCAGAGGAAAAGATCACTGTGCTATCAGGATATAAAAAACAAACAAAAACAAACAAAAAACAAAAATAAAACCTAAATAGACAAAACATCTCAAATCTGTGCTGGGAGCTCCAAAGCAGTTTGGTGGTAGGAGGAGCGCTTCAGGACCTCATGCAAATGAGTAGCTCATCTTCTACTCTGTCCAGCTACCTATAGTAGCACCATCTTGCTTCTTCTTTGCAAAAGCCCTAATACTGGAACCATGGAGTCCATGAGAATTCTTAAAGCCCTAATGTTGGAATTATCCCCATTGCATTGCTCAGGGTGAGGAGACTCAAAATAAATCATCACTTTGGTGTTGTGAAAGCATCTCTACATCACCTGCCTTCACAGTGACCCTAGTCTTTAAGATGGGGGCTCGTTGAACCTTTCACACCCACCCATCCCTGTCTCTCATTCTCTCTCTCACATTTACACACTGTAGGATTTCCATAAGTTGCAGTCAGGCAGAGAATGGTTTAGGATACAGCATTCGTCAAAGTCACATAATATGTAGCCATTCCAAGAGCCTATTAAGGAGGTTAAATGCTATGGGTGCACCAGATTTTTAGAGGCCAGTTAACACATGCTGCCATTTCAGGAACTATGAGCAGCCATTGCTGCTTTGTAGTCTGTGAGGTCCACAAAGCATCCTGTGTGTGCAGCCCAACCATGGATGCTGATTTCTACTGCATAGAACTTTCACTATTCTTTAAAAAATAAACTTTGTATCAGATCATCTCCTCCTATGTTAAAATCCATGGGAGGGGGGTTTGTGGGAGGCAATCCATGCATTGTGGAGTGGTTTTTGGCCCACACAGAAAAGTTTGGTAGGACTAGTTCCCAAATGCTGGCAGATTCCCAGGTTCTGCATAGCTGATTGAGCCACTGTCCCCTTTTCCACCACTAGTTCCCAGGAAGCACAAATGCCTCCAAAATATGCAGTGGTGATAGTCCTGTGATAAATTTCAAAATCATTTCAAAAATTTCATTCCATACATCTTTTTGTAATGTTTCACTTGCACTCTGCCCACTAATACATCTCCTCCAGGACTACAGCTAATATTTGCAATTTCTCAGAATTTAGGGTGAAAAAAGAACTTGCTAAGGAAACCATTGCTACAGAATTTCCATGCAATGTCCCATGAACCTGCATGGACAGTACTGACTTCTGGACCAGGGATAGGTGTGAGGTTACTTTCCCACTACCCTTCTAGGATAGAAATGGGAGCTTCAGAGCATTAGAAGTGTGATTGGAAATCTGGTAATTTATGCTTTGAGTACACACCACTTGCTGGTAGTCCATGAAGATCCCATCCCATCAGACCTTACAGTTACAACTACATTGTACGGATATTTAATGTTAGTATTTTTTCCGTTTTTTTCTAAATTTACTTTTACTTTAGATTGTCTTATCCTGTCAAAGCTTGAACAATTGAATGCATTGTGGCTGTTCTGGGATTGTTGCAGACATTCATTGAGTGAGGTTCAGTTTTGATAACTGGACCTACAAGTTTACCCTAGCTGTGAGCTCAACAGTTAAGAAGTGTGGATAAGTTCAGAAGATGTCTCAATAATCTTGAATAACAAATGTTGATGGGGGAGAGATAGAAAAGGGTAACAGAATGAATTAATTTAAACAAAACAACCTACTCCTATAACTCAAGGTGTATTGTCAAATTTATGTTTGGTAAAAACAGAAGAGTTTAAATTGGAAATTAATGAACCAAAATTGTTGTGTCAGATAGTGGGCAGAATAATGAAGAAATGGGTGATTGCACTCATAACTCCTGTTCTGGGTCTTTCAAGAAAGATTCCTTGGTGGGAAAACAAGAACAGATGGAGGCTACTGGAGCCAATTTCATCATCATTAGTACCACCCTTCCTTTCTCCTGAGAGCCCAGGCTTAGGCATCCTGATCCTGAGGGTATGTCTACACTTACTGGGAGATTGATCCATTCAGGGTCAATCTCCCAGAGTTGAGTCTGGTAAACACGTCTGAAATCTATCTCCCTGGGGTCTGCAGTCAATCCCTTGTACTCCTGCTCTTGTGAGGAGTAAGGGAGGTCAGTGGGAGAAACGCTCCCACTCCCGTCGACTTCCCTCAGTGAAGACAGACCTTACCATCGACTGCATCTACATTGATTCTAGCTACACAATTGCTGTAGCTAGAACTTCATATGTGCAGTTGACTGTAAGATCTAGTGTATGTCAAGCCTAAGTGGTATCCTGATGAGACAGACCAGAGAGAAAGAGAGAGAGAGAGACAGATTTCCAAGACCAGCATCTGATGAAGTGAGTCTGTGCTCACAAAAGGTCATGCTCAAAACTTTTCTGTTAGTCTATAAGGTGCCTCAGGACCCTTCGTTGCTGTTACAGGTCCAGACTAACACGGCTACCCCTCTGATAATAGAGAGAGAGAGAGAGAGAGGGGCTCAAATATTACCACCTTTTCTGGCTCCCGCTGAATCTCAAAGACCACATGGAATGAAGTGGGTTGAGACATTAACAACAGCAACAACAGTTGTAGTTCATCTCAGATAATTTTTTCTTTTTATACCCCAAAGAATAGTTATTGCTATTTTTGATACCACCTAAGAAACTGTCACACAAGGTTGTTGATTTTTTCCTTCTAAAACTTTCTTCAGCCTCTCTCCAGCTAAAGGAAAAGGGGAAGAAATGTTAAAATAGGTCTTACTAAATACTTTACTTTTCAAATCCTATAGCTCGTTTTCCTTTTTTCTGAATCTTTAAAAAAGGTTAAAACAATTTTAATGGTCTGTTTGCCATGGTGCTAAGCAGGCTGAGATCTCACATACCAAACTCCAGGCCTTGTTTAATACTGTTTTATGGTAGATAGTGGCTGAGATATGTTAACATCTTATGTCCATCTAAATCAATTAACAATTCTGTGGCCTATGTTATGTAGGAGTTCAGACTAGATGGTCTTAGAGGTCTTTTCTTGCCTTACAGCTAAGAATACATCTATGCTGCAATGGAAGATAAAATAATCTAACAGGAAGAATCCTTACCTTAAAAGGCCTACTGTCTCCACTGTAACCCATTCCTAACCAGTTTATGGTCACGTGCAACACAGGGGAGTAAGAGGGCATAGGATAATGGCTCACCCCACTACTTACAATGCATGGGACAAAAAAACTCCACAGAGCTACTATATCTCCCCTCCTACCCCCACCCATGCACATGTGCATGTGCACACACACACGCATGTGGATAGAAGGGGAATGGTTTGCTCCATACCTCCAATGTGCCCAATGGTGAAGTTACACTGGTGCACTGAAGAGTGTATCCACCACCAGGTATAGATGTGATACAGTTTATTCCCTTCTCAGAGCAGCAGGACAACTACTGGGTTGCTTCAGTGACAGTACAATATCACACTGCTCCTTGCGCTTGGCAAATTGCAATCTAGCCTTACATTTTATGAAGCTGCATATTTTTCATGAAGATGAAGTCTGTGTCTACACTTACATTCCTCTTTCAAAAGAGGCATGCAGATGAGGGAAATAAAAATGCAAATGAGGTGCAGAGTTACATATCTGGCACCTCATTTGAATATTCTTTCAAAAGAAGAAAAGCAGTGCAGACATGGCTCTTTTGAAAGTAAACCCCATCTTCAAAAGAACCCTTCTTCCCCCATAAAAAAGGGAAAGAAGCATTCTTTTGAAGATGGGGTTTACTTTCAAAAGAGCCATGTCTAAACAGCTTTTCTTCTTTGGAAAGACATGCTTTCAAAATAATATGCAAATGAGGCACCACATATGTAAAGCTGAATCTCATTTGCATTCAATTTCCCTTATTTTCATGCCTCTTTCAAAAGAGGAATGCAAGTGTAGACACAGCCTAAATAACATAACACATTTTACAGTGAACAAATGACAGAGCTTTTTTGTATAGTATTCCCTTGGGCCAGTGGGCATAGTATCATTTATTTACGGCTTTTTGATATAGATATATTAATAGAAGATATTCTCAGTGTCCTGACTTTGAAAGATGTCACGGATAGAGTAAGGCCACTATAACTGATTTGGGGAGGTAATAGACACCACATGGGCTTTTGGGTTATGGGGAGAGGAGAGGTTTTCTACTATTTATGGTTGTGTCTACACTAAAGTGATCAGTCAACAAAAGTACCAGAAAGATAGCCGTATTAGTCTGTATCTTCAAAAACAACAAGAAGTCCTGTGGCACCTTATAGACTAACAGATATTTTGGAGCATAAGCTTTCGTGGGGCAAAGACCCGCTTCATCAGATGTATGAGTGGGGGGGAGGCGTTTCCAGAGAGGTATTTAAAGAGTGGGATCCCTGTAAAAGGAAGGCCCAGAGCTGACAAGGTCTATTCAGCAAGGTAGAAATGGCCCGTTGTCAGTAGTATATATCAAAAGAGGAAAAAACAAGTCATATCAGAGAGTTCCATTGTCAGAGTCTAATAGGAAGATATTAACATCCAGGGCTGAGAAGCTGCTTTTGTGAGGGGCAAGCCACTCCCAGTCTCTGTTTAATCCTTGGTTGATAAAGTGAAATTTGCAAATAAATTGCAGTTCAGAGATTTTTCCCTCCATTTGATTTTTGAAATTTCTTTGTTTTAAGACTGCTACTTTTAAATTTAAATTTAGATTAGATTTAAACTTAAATTTAGATGCTCCCCGGGTTTTTCCAATAAAAGGCTGGTTTTACTGGAAAATCCTTCTCATGTAGATGTTGCCTATATGTCTGGTTTTCAGCATTAGCTTCTTCATTGAAATGTTGCAGTTGTGGTTTGAGAGAGCTGTTATGGTCTTCCAACATATGGGACTGTGGATTATAGATGAAGTGCATTAAGACACCAGAGAAGTTAGTTATGCCTGAAAGTTTTCAGTGCTATCCATATTACTTAGCTTCCTCCATATTGTTTATTATGTCATATAGTAGGACCGTTATCTTCAGCATAGCAGGAAAGCAGCCAGTTGTCTGCACCCTGCTCTATCTGTTTGGTTTTTGAAGTTTCTTCCTCACATAGAGTTAGTATGTATTCATACAAGTATGTCAGTCAGCTGTGTACTCGCTGTGACATTGTAACTTCATCACTTTTCTTATGAACAGATAATAATCTCAAACATCCATCAAAATATTTAATTCCTCCAATGTTCCACTCTAAAAGCCCCCAGTCTGAATTAAAATGACATTGCCAATTTATAATCTAGTGATTTTTTTTAAAGTGCAAAGTAATTTTGTGTACTACACTGACACTATACCGCTCTTGACAATTTTGGAGGGTAAACAATTACATTTTTCTATTTTATAAAAAATGCTTTCTCTCCCTTGCTTCTTTGTGAAAGCCACATGAACAGGGAAACTGGCTATATAAGTGTACAGAAAAGTGGTGTTAGCATGCACAGTAAACAAACTGAATGACCAGTGAAAATATTTGATTAGATTTTCGGTTATAATTATGCTGTTACTTGTAACAACAGATGATACAACATTTTCAGACAAAAGAGCCCGGAGGTTGGGGTGTGTTTGTTTGTTTGTTTCTTTTAATGATGGTGTCCTTTTAAGGCTATTTGATTTCCAAACTCCATTGAAATCCATTATTATCTCTGTTTAACAGCAAGAGAAATCTATATTTATCCCCCTTTCACAGATATTACCCCATCTCTTTAATCACTCACTTTCTTGCAATCTACCACAGTTTTCTTTTTATAAAGGAGTGGGAGCAGTTTTATGCTTCTGAGAGCAGAAGTACAAGTTGGGGAAGGGCTTGGAAGGTCAGCCAGTGAGTTTAAACCGTAACAATTCACTTCTGTCTCACCTCATTCCTGCTCCTTCAGAGCAGCAGCACAATAATCTTTTAAATATGTTTGATTTGGCTCACATGCTCAGATCAGCCTGGCCGTTGTTTGCAAGGAAGCCACCTTAAAATAGCCTGCATCAGATACCAGCATAAAGAATCAAAGAACACTCAACAATTTCTCCAGCTTTTGGATACTTAACTAATAGTATTTCCAAAGAATTCCTTTACGCTACAAATAATGGATCCATTGAGTTAAAAAATTAGAAATAACAATATAATGTAAAATGCTCATTATGCTGAGATATGATGTGGGACATTTTTAGCTGTCAAAATGTGCTTAGAAATGTATAACAAATGCCAGCATGATACTGTGAATTATGAAAAGGAAAAGACACAAATTCTGCTGTGCACAGCTGCCAACAAATATCTACTTCTGTTTATACATTACTACTACAAAACCCAAGATAAGATAGTCATTAGCCAAATGTTGTACTGTGCTGTCCAACTTCAGTTCCTGAACTAAAATCTATGAATGCCAAAAAACGATGTTTACAACATATAATATGGTGTGTAATAAAGGAGTGTTAGGTAGTACAGCTAATGAAACTATTAATCTTAATGACTTGGCAGCATGGTGTTAAATTTAGTTGAATACTGCTGTCATGGAAAAGGTCCTATTTCACATTTACTGAAACAGACTCAAACCATTGTTGATATTATAATGGCCAGGATTAATTAATTGTTAATTGTTGAACTTGCTAAGAAGACAACTCACAAAACGTTTGCTTGATAATGGAGTTGTCCAAAAGTGCAGCTGTCTGAAGTAGAACTTGTTTTAGTATTGTAGGGAGGACTATGGAAAATAGTGATTCCAGCATGCAAAGGCAGCTGAAATCCAAAAGGGTACACACCAAGATCAGGGACTTATATTAGTTTGAGGGCCAGGCGTTCAGGGGCATAAGCTGGATAAATTCTACTGAAGTTAGCAGAGTTATGGTGATTCACACCAACAAAGGCATTGGCCCAAAGAGTAGTTGTTAGCTGTTCCATTTTGTGCATATTAGTAGCCCTGTTCTGCAAACCCTAATTTAAGTAAGCAGTCCTACGTCCACTAATAAAAATGCTATTGCACTCATTGGGGTAGTTCTTATCAGTATGGACTACACTATGAACTTTTATGAGTAAAAGTTTGTAGGATCAGGTCTGGGCTCTCTGCAAACTGCCCTATGACCCACTCAGTTGAACAGTCTGAGCACCACTACTTTTATTATATGTGTTTTGTTTAGTTTCCATTATCAAGATGGCTAGGCCAGTGCTTCAGAAGTATTTCTTGATTAAGAGTGTGGCAAGCAAACTCCATTCCTTATCTTATTGGTAGGACATCTTGTTGGATGCTGGCACTCAGTCACTCATTGTCCAAACTCAGCAAAATGAGTAGCTTGTTAAATTATTTGTTTATTTCATTATCACAAATGAGAATCTGTCTGAACTTTGGACATGGAATTACACTTTGCAAGTCAGCATGATCTCTAAAAAAATTAGTGTCTTAAGGGTATGATCTAAACTCCCAAAAGTCAAGGAAAGTGATGCTGTTTTTCTAGTAGAGCTCTTTAATCTTCTCCAGCTTTAGTCATCAGTGGCTCATGTGAGCATTTTCTGTGCTATCACTCTATCAGCAGGTACATGTCTCCTTCCTCCAAATTTTGGTTTTCATCCTGCAGTTTGATTGTATTCATCCTCTCAAAGCTAAACTCAGTCAACATTTTGTGCCCAAACCAGAAATTTGACATGATTTCCACTTAAAACAAAAATATCAGCCTTGGTTCACCTGAAGGTTTTGTGAACTTCTGACAAACTTGGTCTGAGGTTTGAGTTTGTAACAAAAACCTAAAGTCAGGCAAATTTCACTGGGTTTTTTTTGTTTGTTTGTTTTACTCAGAATATTTCCAACAGCTCTAGCTTCAAACTGTGTATTGATTTATTTTTCTATTATTTGCTGTTGCAAACATTCTGCCATATCCAAAACGAAAAAGGCAGGTGCAGAACATTATCCTCTCCTTAAACGCATTCCTTGGGTTTGAACACTTCAGACCCAATCCTTGCTGTGGTACATGTATGAAATCTTATTTCCATTATTTTTAATAGAAAGAACTTTTTAAAAAACCTTCATGGAAAAGACAATCTTTTTGATGTCCTGTAGTATTTTACAGTGTCCAGATTAAAACAAAAAAAGAAATGACCCGTGCCCTAAAGAATTCACAATTTAATTTCAGTCACAACAAAACAGTAGGGCACAGATGTGATAAGGACACTGGCACCAGAGCAGTAGCATGACTTGTGCATAAAACAATGAAATTGGTCATTGTTTAATAACCATAAAAAATTAAATGCCACGATTGATTCACTTTTCATGAGCACCTCAGTAGAAGCAGAATTTGAATTAGGAGAGAGTAAAAGCATGGCAGACTAGTTCTGGGAAGTCATTACTTTTAGATATATAGAGAATGGCACAGATAAGGTGACAAATATGGTTCTGGGGATCAGTACATGTACTCATTTAAAAAAATAAGTAAAATGGTAAACATGACTTTCTTAGCTAAAGTAGCATTTCTTCTGAAAGTTTCTTACTTTGCCTAACATCCATTTACCCTGTGTTAGCTAGCTGAATGCTTTGCTCCAGTAATAATGTTCAGTTTGCTTATGTTCACCCAGACATGTTGTCCTGCTTTTGGACTAAAGACTCATAATAATGTATAGAACCTGGCCACATGAAAAAAGAGTAAGGACATTCCTGTTAGAAACCTGTCTTCAGGTAGTGTCAGCTGACTGTTGTTGGCTCTAATGAATGGCAATGGAGACCATATTCCAAAGTGCAGCAAATCATCAAAAGTAATTGGGATTGAGATTAGACCAAAGCAGCATCTGGGAGTGAAGTTTTAAGTAGCAGACAGGAATGTGTACTAATTACTGGGTTTTAATATGTTACATGTGTTGGATGAGAGACAAATGGTGTTAGTAAGGGCAGGCAACAGCAGCGCCAGTAGTCCTGGATTTTATCCATCACAGATTTTGTATTAAATCTCCCACTGCTTTATAACTTTTCTAGTACAACAAATTCAGATCCAAAACCTGTCTGTGGGGCAAAGCACAACGCTTCTTTTAGCTGTCACCAAATTTCTGTAAGTGCCTAGAACCATTTGGCTTCCTGCAAAGGAGGATGGACAGCTTAAAGGAGGCAGCTGGACACTTCCGCTGCTGAGAAAATATCTGCACTGTGTACATCTTATACTGTAGGGAGCTAAAGTTCATTTCTGTGGTTTGATAGATTCTTTCCTATGTAACCAGGATGGATATTTTATTGAAATGATGGTGCTGCATTGCCTTCTTTTGGCCCTGAATGAAACTGTCAGTCTGTGCTTCTTCTTCTGTGAATACCAAAGGCATCAGGTACAGTTGGGTAACACTTGCTTTTTCCAGACAGAGCTTGCAGTGTCATACTGTCAGGAGCACATAAAAAGCACTGAAGAAAAAGCCCTGTGCTTTTCTCTCCTCCTTAAAATTGTATCCTTATTCTAGGTACCCAGCTGTAAAAGTCAAACTAATGCAGCCTGTTGAACACAATAATATTTGACACTTGAATTTTATATTTTCTAAAATTGCAGGAACAAGCTAGTCAAAGTTCCAGAAGCACAGAAGACAATGAAAAATCATCAGGGCTTATCATGTTGTTGAACAATATAATATTAATCAACTTGTACATATGGGTGAGAAATGAGATTGAAGATTAGTTGCTCTAAGGGTCTATGAGGTGAACACATCACTTTTCCTATGGAAAATTCCTTGATTCAAGTTTCTGTGGTCACTTGACTGCCTTAAAAGCACAGAAGAAAATTCACCTAAATCGGGTTATTAAGAATTGCGCTCTTCTTAGTTCCTATTTTGTTCTTGCACCAGAATTGCTTAATGTAAAATTACCTGTTACACCTGATAACTAAAAGGAGAATGTGCCTGTAGTACATTAGTGATCAGTTTAAGGAGTAATTGCCGTGAAATTATAGCATATTGTCTCAGTGAATATGGCTGAAGACTTCTATATTCACAAATGGAAGTAAAGGAAATACATCTCTCAAAACTGGGCTGTTTTTATATGTGTGAAGGCAATGGGAGAAAGGTTTGTGTATGGAATGGAAAAGGTATTAATTCCACCATCTCCCTTACTACCAACAGTAACAAAAATTTCTTTGTATACAGATCAGTTGCTTGTGGGGATCTAAATTCAAAGAAAACTGTGCTATAGAAGCATATACTCTGTTAGCTCTTTAGGGCTGGGATTGTCTTTTTGTTTTCTATATGTATGGAAATTAGCATAATGTTTGGTCCATGACTGGGGCTGCGGGGGGGAAGGAAGAGGGGATGGGAGGGAGAGGGAGGATGGTGGTGTTACAGATAAGTAGATAGAAAGATAATCCTGGGGTTGGAAGGTGGCAGATAAACACAGCTTTCAGGCTGACCTGAGAAGCGTGCCATCTATACATTGGTGAAGAGAAACATTTGGAGGGCCTCTTACTAGGCTCCAATTTTTAGTTTTCATCATTTTTATTTCTTTAATTTTACCTATGAAATTGTTCCCTGGGGAGCAGTCACTGGGATTCAGTGTCACAGGTTTACTGCTGTCCAGGGAACATGAGCTTAAACTGTGCAATGGTATCATTCTGTGCACTGCACAGATCGCTTTAAAAGGAGAGGAGTGGTGGAGCTTGTCAATGGTATACAGGTTTTGCTCATCCTTCTTTCAGTCAGATACAGCATCCCTTTATATGCCATTACAAATTGGCTCTGACTGAGTTTTTGTCTCACTTTCCGATGCCATCAGTGGTGTGCAGGACTAGAAAATAATTAAGAAATCCTATTGGTTTGGAGCAGATCATCCCGTATATGTTCTATTATATGACATACTTTTTTGAGCCATATATACCCACCCATTTGTTTCAGGTGGTAACACTGCATTGATTCAGTCCCCAGCCTCTATGGAACATCATCCCTAAACCATTCTATAAGCTTAGCTACCACCCACCCTGTGCCAGAGATGCAGCTATAATTGGCCAAGTCTGGATGGTGCAGAGCCTGCTATGATAGCCAGACATTAAAGATGAGCCCTTAATTGTCTTTTTAAGCTAGACTTTCTTGCCCCTTTTTGCTACTCTGCCAGGCTAGGGTCTGGTGCACAGTTTGAACAGACAGCTCCAAATTCAGGCCTTATTCCAGGACAGAATTCCATGACATTTGTGTCCACCAGTGTCAGAGCTCAATTTAGCCTATATGCAGTAACATGAGTGTGTGCGCTTTAGGCTCAAGGGCTGTGTCTACACTACAAAAATAACTTCAAAGTTGAGCATCTACACACACCCTACTTTGAAGTTAAACTTCAAAGTAAGACACTGCTCCATTCCCAGGAATCCAGTAAGGACTTCCAAGTTGGGTTCCCTACTTCAAAGTTAAACTTTAAAGTAAGGGTAAATGTGTGTAGACTCTCTCCTGGCTACTTCATTGTAGTGTCTAATTTGGAAGTTAGTTCCTAGTGTAGATGCACCCAAGGAGTCTCAACAGAATTCAGGAGGAAAGCCCTGGTCTCTCAAACTGGCAGTCCCCTTCATCCTTATTCCTCAGAGGTTTGAAAGACCAAGGGCTTATGCACAAACGTGCTGTAGCAAAGCTATGTCCAGAATCAACCTTTCCTATATAAATCACATACCTACAGACACAGCTGGGCCCAGCACCCTAAGAGTTACATACTGCAAGCTGAAGGAGTTCCTATAGCTGCTGTTGATAGTAAGTCCCATCCCCTCTCTGTGGATCAGACAGTAAAACGAGTATCGTTCACTCATACATACACACAAAATCAGTATTTAAGCACATATTTCCATGTTGCCTTCCAAACCCCATCTCTATTTCCTCCAGCTCATGAGTGCACCCAGTTTTGGGGGATCCACTTTTGTGACCGTCAGTGTCCTTTTATTCCACCTCTCTTGAGTGCAAAGGGTGTTCACTGCATAGCAGGTAATAGTGCCTGAGTTAATATTGACCAGGGTAGCAGTCATGTGTCTATGGAATACCCACATAACTAAGGGGGTAATAATGCTTAGAGGGCAGCCATCATCTTAGCCCATAACCACAAGAGCAGTTCTTGTCAGTGCTGATTCATTCCTTTTTACTTTGCAAAATTTTCATTCTTAATCACTGCTAAAAGGAGAGATGAAATTTATAGGCCAATATGAACTTTTTAGACTGAACCTCATAGCTCATTGGGTGCCGTCTGTTACTAATTGTTTTGTCATCCTGACTAAAACCAAATTCGATTAAATGAAACTTAAATTATAAACCCCAAGCTTGAGGCAAATTGAGTGCATCTCTGAGGTTTGCAAACCTCAGTCTAGTGGGAGGAAGGGAAGAGCCAGTAAAACCAGTATTGCCCAGATGACTTTGTAAAACAGGATGTTATAGTGTCTCATACCAGTCAACATTTGCCAACTTCCGTCTCTACTCCCCTCAGGAATTCATGGTCTAAAAGAGTGATGAGCATACATGCTAAAATCACAAAGGGTGTAATTTACACTAGAACAAAAGGTCTGCAAATGTTCAATGTGCTACATATGCCCTTAACTTGAATGGGGAACATAGACACTGTGAAGTGAATCAATCATCCTGAGTGTATTTGCTGAATAGGAGGATGTGGTCTCAACTCTTGCCATTAGACTGCATTGAGCAGCATTTATATTGACTCTAGAAAGAACTATCCATCTGCCCTTCCAGTTGCAAGTATAGCTTAATAATAGACTCTGCTAAAAATAAGTTAGGATGAAACAAGTGCTTAGCTTAATAATAGACTGCTAAGATAAGGACAGTTAGGAGATAAAAGAAAAGAGCTTTCTTTACAAGAAAAAAATGCTTCCTTGACTTTACTTTAGACAACATACATTCTTCTTATGTTTCCTTTTTCATTGGAAAGCCAGTAAATGGCCCATACCTAAAACCAAAGTAAAAGGTCTCTTAATGTAGTAAGTCAGCTTTAACTAAGTGACCTTCATCAAGCACATGGAATCTTATCACAATCACTTATCAGTGACAGCTACATGGTAACAAAATGTTACTTTTCATTTTCTTTCCAGCAACTGGATAGCGCTAAAGTTAATCTGCTTGAGATAAAATCAGCATCAGGTGCTTCAGGAATTTTGTGCATCTTTTTGGTGTGTTACACCATTGTAAGAAAAGAGGAGCTGGAATTATAGGATCTGATGTTGTCCTCAAAGGCTACGTCTACACGTGAACGCTACATCGAAATAGCTTATTTTGATGTAGCGACATCGAAATAAGCTATTTCGATGAATAATGTCTACACGTCCTCCAGGGCTGGCAACGTCGACGTTCAACTTCGACTTTGGGCAGCACCACATCGAAATAGGCGCTGTGAGGGAACGTCTACACGCCAAAGTAGCACACATCGAAATAAGGGTGCCAGGAACAGCTGCAGACAGGGTCACAGGGCGGACTCAACAGCAAGCCGCTCCCTTAAAGGGCCCCTCCCAGACACAGTTGCACTAAACAACACAAGATCCACAGAGCCAACAACTGGTTGCAGACCCTGTGCATGCAGCATGGATACCCAGCTGCTGCAGCAGCAGCCAGAAGCCCTGGGCTAAGGGCTGCTGCACGTGATGACCATAGAGCCCCGCAGGGGCTGGAGAGAGAGCATCTCTCAACCCCTCAGCTGATGGCCGCCATGGCGGACCCCGCAATTTCGATGTTGTGGGACGCGGATCGGCTACACATGCCCTACTTCGACGTTCAACTTCGAAGTAGGGCACTATTCCCATCCCCTCATGGGGTTAGCGACGTCGACGTCTCACCAGCTAACGTCGATTTCAACTTCGAAATAGCGCCCAACACATGTAGCCGTGATGGGCGCTATTTCGAAGTTGGCACCGCTACTTCGAAGTAGCGTGCACGTGTAGACGCGGCCAAAGTGTGTAGTAGTATTGCCCTCAGGTTCACTGGGAATAGAGGCAGGAATATGGGTTGTATTTCACCTTTGCTTCCTAAGAAAAGGGTCATTTCTATGGAAGCCAGTGAAGGACTTTCCCAATCCCTAAGAATTATGAATGGCACACAGATTTCATTCAAACTTTTCTCTATTTTTTTAAAAAAAAGCTGTTGAAAAAGTGCTTTATTAGAGTTCACTTATACAGGGATTCTCAAAGATCTTCATAGTGTGGGTCACATGTTAATAGAGTGAGTGCCCCTGCCCCCACCCGATCATATTGCCTTGCATTTACAGCCATGTAAAACTCCTACTCATATGGATGCTGCTACAGCAACCACAGTATTACAAAGGGTAAATCTAAATGTGGAACTGTAGGGTGTGGTCCCGAGCTTGAGGAGACATATTCATGCTATTTCTCATCAAGTTAGCTCACTAAAAATAGACTCACAGCAGCAGCACAAGTGGCATGATTGGCTAGCTGCCCCCAAGTGTGTGCTAGGGTCTCTGTATATAGTTGGATGGCTAGCCCATCTCAGGGCTCGACATTCTATTTGTAATGGAAAAAAGCTAATGTCAGTATGTCTCCTCAGGCTGGGAATCACAAATCACACCCACAGCTCCAAGTCTAGACATACCACTATCAGGTATTGAAGTCAGACCTCAGCTAGTGTATATTGGAATAGCCCTAGTGGATCTAGCCTTTCTGTATTTTAGTAGCCTTTTAATATGGCTTCAAAGCTCTAAGTAAGGAGAAGATGCCAGCAGCACATGACTAGCCAGTCCTCTGAAGACCACCAGGCGCAACGGATCAGTGGATCCCAGTTTGATAACCAGTGCACTAATGGAATTCCAGAAGCAAAAAAGGAAAAAAAAACCAAAAACCAAAAAAAAAAACCACCTTCATTTCAAGGGGCAGGTGATATTGTTAAGTAACAAACAGGAATTTAAAAAAAACCACATACACATGTAATAATGAGGAAACAAATGAGAAAATAGTATCCTGCCTGAATAATAAAATTGTACATATTGGGCCAGGTCCTCAGCTGGTGTCAATCAGCATATCTCAATTGCAGGAGACCTAATGTGATGTATGCAGCTGAGGATCTGGAGCAGTATTCTTAGCAAGTACAAAGAAATGCCATATTTTATCACAATACCCTTATCTCTGACACCCCATTTCTGCTTGTGTGTTTTTTTATGTATTTTTCTTGTCTCACATATAGTGTCTAAATATTTCCTTTTAAGGATTATTGCCAATAGAGAAATATCACCTAAATATATTTATCAATTAAGTTTTTTGGTAAAATACCTATAAATACTTTTAGAGAATAATGTTCTGTATTGTATGCTAACAGGAAAAGTGAATAAAATCATTGATTCATGGTAAAACAATGTATGGCATATTGGTGGCTGATGAATACAAATCACTAATATATAATTTTGATCTATTTAACTTATCAGAAGACAGTTTGTTTTGTGTGTATAATTTGAGAGTATTATGAAGTATTGTTATATATTCTGGGTCAAATTTGGGGTGGTGCGATGAAGAAATGGAGTTTATTGGCATTAAATGCACTTGAAGGTGTAATCCAAAATTCATAGAATGTAACATACATGTTTCTGTTGACTTCAGTGAGCTTTGAATCAGGTCCCAAAGAAATGGCATATAAGGCCCCTTCTCTTTTGCATTTACCCATAAAGGATATTCTGCATCTTTGAATTATGGCAGTAGTTAAAGTAACTCCTTCATAAGGGTTATGTTGGGCCCTAAATTATTATAATGGAGCATTTAATATAGTTATATAATTTTCATTATTGTATATTGTAAATACAGATATTTATATCCAAAATATTGTTATACTGAAATATCCTCCTAAAGGTTTTACAGATGCTCATGACCATTCTCAGCCAATGACTGTGAAATAGTCTAGGTCAGTCAAGGACATTTGCACATGTATATAAAAAAGATTTCCTGAGAACTCAGTGGCACAGTGGGTTAATTCAGTTTTTCCCCCCTCCCCCTTTAAAGACCTGTGACAAAGTGTAGTTTGAAGTAAACCTTGATGATTTCAGTCTTGGAGCCAATTCTAGGGTAGTGAACTCTGACTGGTACTATTCTGGGAGATCTCCTCCCCCCACCCACGTGACGTAATGTCTTTTTCTGAGAATACCCTACTAAAATCTCCATGATTGATTTCAACAGTCACCAGGAGATTGATACCAATTCTCAGAGACCCCACACCAGTCCTTGAGGGTTAGCAACCTTGGCCATTTCTGCATTTTCCACAGTACAAAGCACTCCTGTCTCAAATACGTGATGTGGTATTGGCTAATTCTTTTGTGATACATTTATCCCATCTATAAAATATAGAAGGGCAAGGTTGTATTATTTCCTACATTTCAAAAAAAATAAACAACAAATTGTAAAAATAGAAATGCCACAGTGGGTCAGCCACAGCGTTAGAAACTTTGGATCCACAGCCCAGAACTCTGACATTTGAACTAGCAGAGTAACGGCTAACAGTTCTGGGTAGTCATCCTCAGTCCGGATCAGCATGAGAAGAGGATGGGGCACTTTGCCAATGTGTCTCACAAACATTTGCTGATAGCCACAGGCCTGGTGGAATCATGTGGAGACCCAGGAATCATGTGTTCCATTTTGGACTCTGGAGAGGAATGTGCTCTGTATAACACAGACATATGCTGTCCATTCCCCTCAAGCTTTATCCCTTCAACCCTGTCCACTCCAGCCTGTCCTGACACTTGCATTCTCTCAAGCCCTCCAGCCCCAGTCTCCTTACCTGTCAATCCATTTCCATCCCCATATCACCTCTTTTTCCAATCTGTCTCCCCCCTCTGCCTCTACTTCCTCTGATCCTCAGCACAACTAACTTCCCTGGCTAACTTCTACTAGCAGTGTCCTCTCCAATGTGACAACTGGTTGTGCCAGTCTCTTTGTCCAGCCAGTTCCTGTTCCCCTTCTCATTCTCTCCCATTCCTTGCCCCAGCTACCTTCCTATTTCCCTCACACGTGCTAAGGCCCAGTCTCCTCTGAGGTCAGACAAGATATTCTAATGGTTCCTTCTGGCTTTAAAAACCTATAATTGTCTTAATCCTATGCCTCTCTCAGCTACAAGTCCCAGTATTCCCCCACTCAGCTCCCAGTGGCAATTTTCTCCTCTGTACCATCTGACAAGAGTCCTGTACCAGTCTTGTGTGCCCCACTCAGGCTCCTTGTCTCTTTCTACTCTTCCTGGTCTGCTGTTTGTCCCCTCTGCATTTGAATGGGCCAGCAAATGGGCTACTGAGAGCACTGGAGAGTTCAGTTTGAAAAAAAAAAAGATTAAGGGGGGACATGATAGCGGTTTTCAGGTATCTAAAAGGGTGTCATAAGGAGGAGGGAGAAAACTTATTCTTCTTGGCCTCTGAGGATAGAACAAGA
Organism: Carettochelys insculpta; assembly: GCF_033958435.1. Taxonomy (NCBI): domain Eukaryota; kingdom Metazoa; phylum Chordata; order Testudines; family Carettochelyidae; genus Carettochelys; species Carettochelys insculpta. The sequence continues at coordinate 100,485,546 of NC_134141.1, forward strand.
AGCAATGGGCTTAAACTGCAGCAAGGGAGGTTTAGGTTGGACATTAGGAAAAAGTTCCTAACTGTCAGGGTGGTCAAACACTGGAATAAATTGCCTAGGGAGGTTGTGGAATCTCCATCTCTGGAGATATTTAAGAACAGGTTAGATAAATGTCTATCAGGGATGGTCTAGACAGTACTTGGTCCTGCCATGAGGGCAGGGGGCTGGACTTGATGACCTCTCAAGGTCCCTTCCAGTCCTAGCATTCTATGATTCTGTGATATCAGTCCTGATGTCCGCTCCCAGCACCACCCATGCCAGCCCAGAGCTACAGTGACAAGGGAAGACTTACTCAACCCCAGGCAGAAGAATGCTCAATATGGACAGGTCTTTAAGGAAATTAGCTCCAAAGCTCTAGCAAATCTCTACTGCATATCTTTGAAAAATGATTTTTTTCTTTTCAGAAAGGCTTTTAACTTGGCAAAAATGGGGATGGCAGAAGGCACATCTCTGCCTAAAAGACTGCCGCCACCACCACTCTGCCCAGATATAAAGTCCCTGTTTCTAATCATGGGAGCTCTAGAGCATCTCACATAAAAGCTTGTCAGAATTTTTTAAGCTGGGCAAAACAATATCTTTTCAATTTGCTTTGTTCTTAGAAATGGCTATACTGCATTGGCTGAAATTTCTCCAGAAATGCAGTCTGAGGCAGACACTTTGCATGGAAAATTTCAACCCAAGTTTTTGGCAAAATGATAAGCAACTGAAAACAGGGTCTTAAAATGGGCTGTACTGCCAGCCCTGCCTAGAATAAAATGAGCCATAGTATCGGCTGCTGATTTTTTTCTAAAGAGGAAGCCAATTTATCATTTTTATTGACCTATGGTAGATTTATTTCACTTTCATTTACACAGAGTACATGGTTCAAAAACCAATATTGGCCTAGGGTACTTGTGTACGCTTTCTACTGAAGTTATTGGGAGATTAATTCATGTAGCCAACCACTCTCCAAAAGCCAAATCCTCAGAGGGTGTAAATTGGCATAGCTGATGTAAATCATGGGTGTAAATTGATATAAAAAAATCCCCTGGGTGGGATGTTTAAAAAATAACTCAGTGTTGCTTTAACTTTTCTCCCATTGAAGTGAACAGTGAAGTTGTTCAGAGTTAGGCCATGACTGACTGTTTTTTGAAAGTTTGTGTAACTGTGTTATTTACATGCTTTGCTCACAAAAAAAAAAAAGAGAGTGCTACAGTTCATACTACAAAAGCAATCCCCTTATGGAAGAGTGTGCTGGAATTTAATTGCACTTGCACACCATCAGCATCCGCTGAGCTCTGATCTTTATTACTCAGGATGCTGAAAGAGAACTGAGCTTGCTTTTCAGATAATCCATTGTTTGCAGTGCCATCAATTACGTGTAAACTGAATCCATATGATCCAGAGGGCTTGTCGGGGGGCCAAACTGATGCTGAGCATCAGCTGGCGCATTTCCGTGGAAGTCAGTTAAGTCATCCCTCCTTTTGCCAGCCCTGCATTTGGCTCTGAGAAAGACCAGCAGTGAAAGTCCAATATTTCATCTTCACAAAGTCACTTTTCAGGCACTTAATCTCAGAACTATATTTGACTAGAGTCAGACAAACTACCTGAAGTGAACAAATTATCTGACAAATTTAGCCTTGGTTGTGAAGTATCCCTGAGCAGGCTGCTTTCTGATAATGTATCTATCATGTGACCATAGTCATTGTACGAACATATTTCAACTTAAACATTATGTGCAATTTCCTCACATTAATATTAGTCACCTAGTCCCTTTGTTGTTGTTCATTGACTGTCTAAATCATGTGGTAATGTTTCTGCTCACTGATTGGACCACTGAAAATGTATAAATGGAGGCAATTTTAAAGTCTTCTGGCATGCAGAGAGGGCTGAACATCTGTATTAATGTGTGGATCCCCTTATCAACAAATGAGTATGGATATTCACACAAACCAGCCATTGGTCAGCATTCTTGCAAACAAAACTTACCTGCACAGATATTTTCTAAAAAGTGAAGAAAGGTTTGTGAAGGTAGCTGAATGGAAAAGTCAGCAAAAACATAGGAGTACTTTTTCTCACTAGTCACTTAGCTCTACTGACAGCATTTATTTGCTTCCCCTGACCTGCTCCTGCCTCCAGTTGGGAAAAGACTTAGGCCAGATCTGTATGCTAGACAACAATGACAGCTGTCCCGTGGGCAGAAATATGAGAGGGAAGGTGAGTGGTGCTTCATGTCTCCGTTGAATTACATGTAGTTGTAGGTGATGCATATTTACCCTACACCCTCTGAAGCACATGAAGGATTTATGAGAGCCTGTCATTTTTCTGCCGATGCAGCATGCTTGCATCTTCATAATTTTTATGTTTCTTGGCATTTTTCAGTGTCAGAAGTACAGTGCTTCAAAACCCCTTCTGAGTAGAACTTATACCTAGAAATATAAACAAAATAAAAATATATTCTACAGTCAATGCAGCTTTTAAATATGCCAAATAACTTACAAGTCAAGACAGTTGAACCAGTCTGTGTAAAGATTTGGTTTTTGACATATGAAAAACTTGGGATCACACCTTTGGCTTTATTTTTACATCTTTAGCCAAGGAATAGATGCTTAATATATGTTATTAGTTTCAGATTACATATTGTTTTACTTAGTTGCCATAAAAATAATTCAGTAGGTTGCATGCAAATGTTTAAAACCATGCATGCATACAGATGCAGGAATATGCATGCATTTACCCAGTGCTCTTTTTGTGCCAGTACTTGCTGGTACAGAGGGCTGTCTGAGCCATGGGATTGACTGGGGGTCAGGGAGCCAGCTGAGTACTGGCTCCTTTTTTTTTCCTAACAAAAAAAAGGCACTGCATATACTTATTCACAAAAAAGTCATTTATATTTTTATTCTTCAATTGAAGGATCAGGAAAAAGAAGTATGAGAGTCTGAGAATATTTTGCAGGCAGTTTTTCACAACACAAATTGTTCTTCTTAGCCTCTGAAGATAGGACAAGAAGCAATGGGCTTAAACTGCAGCAAGGGAGGTTTAGGTTAGACATTAGGAAAAACTTCCTGTCAGGGTGGATAAACATTGGAATAAATTGCCAAGGGAGGTTGTTGAATCTCCATCACTGGAAGTATTTAAGAGCCAGTTAGATAGACATCTGTCAGGGATGGTCTAGATGATATTTGGTCCTGCTGTGAGGGCAGGGGACTGGACTCAATGATCTCTCCAGGTCTCTTTCAGTTCCAGTGTTCTATGATTCTATAGCAGACTATCTCTATAGTTAAATACAGATTAATTTATAAGTAGCAACTTTAGAAGTGGTAAAAGGCTGGTGAATTAGGTAGGGAGAATGACTGAGCGCAGAGAAACTGAAAGGCTTAGAGGGTAGAATTGATTCATGGTGATTTGGAGAGTGTGTGTAAGTTTTAAACACTCTGGAAAGCAGAGAATATTGAAAGGCAGCGAAGTCAAAAATTTACCATCTAGAAATGGGAGAAAGGAAGTCCTTCTTGCGTCACTGATGCACTGTGTGGCTTTGGGCATATCCTGTATATCTCATTTAACCCACATATAACATCTGACAATAGTGCTCACCTGGCCAAAGATACCAATGTAATACTGTGTCCTAGAAATAATTTAGATACATATTGCTACATAGTGTATTGAAGTACCTAGAGGCCCATTGGCCCAATTGGGCCCCATTATGTTAGGCATTGTACCAATACAAAATAAAAAGTAGTCTCTACTATAAAGAGTTTACAACGGGGCTGGGCATAATATGGCCTCTGGACTGGATCTGTCCCACCAAGCCTCTGGATCTGACCTGTGGATGCATTGTGGATCCACTCCTTGCCTGATCTGCCTTCCCGCCGACATGCTGCCCAGAAAAGTGGCTACAGGGTCCTGTTTTTCTTCGAGAAGCTGCAAGCCCAGGAGGGTGCGGGGAAGGTCATGTGCAGCCCCACATTTTAGCGCAATCTTATGGGTTGATTCCTGGCCAATGGGAGCTTTCTGTTTGAAGCACCTTGTCCCCTCCCCTCAAGGCTTGTAGCTATTCACAGACCACATGGCCCCTGTCATGGCCAGGTAGGCAGGGAGCCTGCCTGATAAATCAGCTGGGCTGCTGGCTGGGAGTCACCCAGGTAAGTATCCTGGCCAGAACCTGCCTCTGGTTCCCCAGCCTTTCCCTTTCCCCAACCTATTGCCCAACCCCCCGCATACTTCTCTACTCCATATAACCAAAACTCTCTGTTCCCCTTCCCTACACATACCCCAATCTCCTGTCTCAGGTCACACCTCCTTCCTCCACCCAGACACCACACTCTCCTTTAGCCCAAGCTCCCTTCTTTGCCTAACCTCCGTCACAGACCCCTCTCCTCTTCCATTAATATCATGGAAGAGTGCAGCCTTGGCCACTTTGCAAACTCTTGGAATGGCCCCCCTTAAAAATTAGTGCTCAACCCTGGCTTACAGTCTAAGTCTGAAACACAGACTCCAGGTAGTTGAAGGAGGTGGAACATAACAAGCAGAATGGACAATGTGATGGCAGCAAATACAATATTAGTTCCATAATTTTTACTTTTTGGGGGAATGGGTTTTAACTCAGAGGTGCTTAGGTAAAGAGACCACTGTCTTCACTTAAAATGCTCCAGCAGCACTGAGCCATTGTAGCATGTCAGGAAGTGTCAGTATTGGTATCCACATCCTTAGATCAGAAGGATTATTCCATCAACCTAGCACTGTCTACATGGGGCATTAGACTGGCTTGATTATGTTGCCCAAGAGTGTGGAGGCTGTACACCCTTGAGCAGTGCAGCTGGATTGGCCTAATATTTTAGACCAGCTCTAAGAAAGAAAGAGAAAATATTGAAGAGAGGGGGCAAGGGGGCACATGACAGAGAGAAGAGGGAAGGAGGAAAGAAAAGGGAGTAGTAAAGCACAGACAACATGTGGTTTGAGGGTGAGAGGAAGAAACCCTGAGGCATGAGTTTCAGGGGGTTATTTGATTTGATTTTCACTGTAGCAGCTAAAATGTAGTGAATAAATTCATAGCCAATGATTTACTCAATGAATTGAGCCTCCTTTTCTGCTTCTAAGTTGTACACAAACTGATTGTGATTTCTTCAAATGTATTTCCTATTCTACTATAGCTAGCTTTTCAGGCTCTTACTCTGTGGGCATTGATCATGAATGTTCAAAATCTGAGCTGAGTTTCTTAGTTGCACTTGATCAGATACATCACATAAGACCAGTTGTTCTTCACATATGTACATTGATGAATGTCACTGATATCAATGGGGTTGTTCTTATTTTACACCTTGATGCTTTTGCTCCTTTTGTTAGATGAGTTTGTAAGTGCTTCTAGCACTAATACATCGATGTGCAACTTCTTGTGCTTCCTAACTTCATTAAAACATGCAACTTCTATGTGCACCTCCTTTATGCCAGTAAAACATAACCTCTTGTTTGTTTTTAGAAAATCAACAGTAAAGTGGCATGATATTGCAAAGTGAAGTGATTCATAATTGCTTTTGGGGGTTGGCATTTTTCACCCAGCACTAACTGTAGTCGACTTATTGTGCCAATGTAATATATACCACCATTTCACCTTGTAGTCTCAGACTGTAAGAGCCAGTTGAATTCTTTAGTTTGTTTTGGCTGAGCACAGATGACAAAACTGGCCAATATCAAAAGAGGTGAACACAGTTACCTACATGATTAACTGTTTTAAATTAAAGTGAACAAAACAACTAGCTATTGTATTGCTAAATTTGGCAAATTAGCTGTACAACGCTTCTGTAAAGTAGTGAAGAAAAGTTGTGGAGTGATACTGTCATGTTGAAAAACCCAATTTGACCATCTTCTTAGTTATATATGCCAGGTATTTGGCTAACATTGCTCGTTTAATTTCATTTACAAAGATGCAGCTGCATTTTCCACAGTAATTTATTTTATTAAGGAGCTGGCTAGGTAGTCTCACTGTAGATAGCTTTCTTATGCACATCAAACTTCCAAGTTAATTTTTCCAACCCCTTTAAATAAATAAAGAAATAAAGTCCTCATTTCTTTTGTCTCTGATACTCTAATCACTGAGCCAATAACAAATTAATAGGGTATTTTACTTTGACTCAGATGTCTGGGCATTTTTGATAAATAAAGTTGTTCTGAAGCGATGTCTTACAGTTCAAAGCTGTTAGGAAGCTTTTGTTACAATTTAGCCTTTTCATAAGAGATGTTTCTTTGAACTCACACCACAGTCAGGGAAGATGAGGAAAGTACTCCGGTGATATTCTGAACACATCAAAGGCTTAAGAAACTAAACATGCAGGACAGATGCTTTTGTCAACCTGAGCTGTGTCTAGTTTCCCAATCTTTAACACTACATATAGCATTGTCCTTTCTAAAAGTTTGTATATTGTGGGGAAATCAATGAAGTTTCCCTAGATTCTCATTCACATTCTTTTGTTTCCAATTCCTTCCAGCTTTGATCATTACAAGATTTTAAAAGATAAATTCTATCTCACAGGTCTATAGTCATTTTGACTGAAGGAAAAATTCAGGCAAAGATACATATCCAACCAGACAGTGGTTGATTCTTACCATTTCTGGCAGTAAGTTCCTGTCTTACTCTCTAACTGTTAGGTGTCTGTTCCATAATTTTCATAACTAAAAGGATGCTTCAGGTTTTTCTTTCCAAGGTACAATTCCTGTTTGAATCAGACTAGCAATAAAACAAGTATCCTGCCCTTTTCTAGTAGGTAGTCTTGCAAGGTTGCCCTCCCAGATTGAAGTCAGAAATCCCCAGTGCCTAATATGATCCAGCTGGTATCTGGAAGAATGTGGATTAATTATACAAGGACGATCCTCTTGCAGTAAAGCCACTGTATCAGGTAGGTAGACAGCAGGGTTCCATGACTCTGTCACAAACTCTTGTGTGAATCACTTAGCCTCTTGGTCTCTGTTTTCGTCTCTTTAATAGGGTGATAATTGTATTTACATTCTTTTGAACAGCAGTTTGACATCTTCTGATGAAAATTATTTTCTGAATTGCTATGGCTGCATTTGCACAATATGGTGCTTCCCTTAATATTCTAATTTCCAGTTTTCTGGTCTTCACACAGTAAGTCACTGCTGAACAAGATGAATAAATGTGCAGAACTTGCCAAGGGTTCAGAACTAATCTTTCGTTTTTATTAAACATGCTTGGCAGTTGTTATTATATAGTGCAAAATTACCTAATTGGGATACTTGAACATTTTCTAATAAATGATCTTCCCAAGAAGATGACATAGACAACCAATGACAAACTGCTTGTGGATGCTCTAAGTGGATCCAAAAGATGAATCTCTCAGGTCCGTAGCTTGCTATTCTTCCAAAAGTCTTCTTTGCTCCTCCTGGGAGTCCCTTTTAAATCTCCATTTGTCACCTCTGTACCTGTGTCCTGTTCAAGAATTTTCCCTGCTCCATTTCACCAGTCCCTCACACAGAAACTTGGTCAGACTGACTTTCCCAATCAGGAAGTTCAGTCCAGAGTACAGTTATTAAAGATAATGACGCTCCATCATATCTGGTCTGGAAGACACATGCCATAACCCCCATCAGCACATGGTGGATTCCACATTCATGCAGAGTCATCCTATGTTATGACAATTTCATCATAACTTCACAACTTATACAAGAATTTATAAGCCGTACATAGGTAGATTCCCAAAAATTATCACAGATGTAGATGTTTCAGACTTCATTTTATTCCAGTTTTCTTCCTGTTCTATTGAAAGTACCTTGTGTGGTATAGTGACATTAAATGTGATTAAATCATATAACAGGTAACTAGCAATTTTAGGAGAAAGTAGCCTGTGTTCGTAAATACTCCTCTAGGGTAGGGATTGCGGAAAGGGGGACTGCCCCCTCCATGGACTATGCCCCTTTTCCTCTTGACTCTTTAATGCATTAGATTTTGAAGGTTGGCGTGGGGTGGATTGGGAGGTCAATAGGTTTCCTTTGGATTTCACCACACAGTCTCACAGGGCAAAGCCTGGAATATTACTACTTGGTATGGAAAGCCTTCATAAGTGAATTTTGGTGGCAATCAATCACTGAGGAAGCCTCTTGCAATGTAGTTGATTCAGAATGTCCTGTATCCAGAAGCCACAGGAAGCAGGAGTGGAGGAATCCCTGATCTCTTTCATGACAGAGATACTCCTCCCAACCACATAGACTGTTCCACAAAGGAGGGAAGGGAGTATGCATATTCCCTTTCTGAATAAGGAAAGGTATTCAGATGTAAAGGGAGTCACTCCGAAAACTTCACTTAAGAGCTTTACATCGTTTAATTTGCAGCTATATCTTACCTGAATTACAGTATTCAATTAATAGCTATGGTTACAAGGTAATTCAAATCATAACCCTTGAACCCATTCACTGACAGAACTGGCAAGAATATATTCCTTTTCTGCAGGGCATTGTTGGCACATAATAGCTGTGTCTACACGTGCATGCTACTTCGAAGTAGCAGCACTAACTTCGAAATAGCACCCGTCGCGGCTACACGCGTTGGGCGCTATTTCGAAGCTAACTTCGACGTTAGGCGGCGAGACGTCGAAGTCGCTAACCCCATGAGGGGATAGGAATAGCGCCCTACTTCGACGTTCAACGTTCAACATCGAAGTAGGGACAGTGTAGATGATCCGTGTCCCGCAACGTCGAAATTGCTGGGTCCTCCATGGCGGCCATCAGCTGGGGGGTTGAGAGACGCTCTCTCCAGCCCCTCAGCTCACTGGTGGCCGCGTGGAGCGGCCCCTTAAAGGTCCCCTCCCCCGCCCTGACTCTGCAGGAAGCTGAGGCAACGTGCAGGCGGGCAGCCTGCACAGCCCTCAGCCCCCCACACAGCGGCGATGGCTGCCCAGCAGCCCCCCCAGCGCCCCCAGGGGACCCCCCCCAAGGGGAGCCAGGGCAGCCAGCCCAGCCAGAGGGCCAGGCAGTCTGGGAAGCGGCAGCGGGGCCCCTCCTGGACGGAGGCAGAGCTGCGGGACCTGCTGGGGCTCTGGAGCGAGGAGGAGGTGCTCCAGGTAATGGGGAGCAAGAGGCGGAACGCGGATGCATTCGCTCGGCTGGCTGAGGGCCTGGCTGCCCGGGGTCACCCTGCCCGCACTCCGGACCATATCCGGAGTAAAGTCAAGGAGCTGCGGCAGGGTTACGCCCAGGCCCGGGCTGCGGCCAGCCGATCTGGGGCCGCCCCCGTCACTTGCCCCTTTTACAGGGAGCTCAGGGACATCCTGGGCTCCCGGCACACCTCCTCCCCTCCGGCCACCCTTGACACCTCGGCTGACGAGGCCCAGCAGGCCCTGCAGACGGAGTCCGCCCCGGAGGCCATCCCAGGGACATCGCGGCAGGAGGAGGAGGAGGAGGAGGAGGGGGGCTCCTCCTCTGCAGAATCCAGCCTGCAGATCCTCCTCCTGCCATCCCGGAGCAGCAGCAGGGCCTCCAACCCCCGGGGATCTCTGGACCGGTGGAGCGGACCCACAGGTAGGTACCCCTCTCTGGTGGATACCCCTGGGCTTGAGGGGCGGGGGTAACAGAGATGTGTCCAGGGCCCCCCACACGCTCACATGGCCATGGCCCCAAGGACACCAGGGCCATGGCCCTCACAGCACTGCAGCCATCAGCCCCTGCCCCCCCACACCCTGCATGACAGTGCCATGCCCCATCCCCGGGCCAGGGGGGAGCGGAACCTCGAGGGGCCCCCGGCCGGAGGAGGTGGGACACCCCGCAGCAGCAGCATGTGATGGAGTGGGGGGAGTGCCAAAGGGAGACTCAGGCTACATATGAGCCACAAGAGCCGAAGAGCTCCCAGGGCCAAAGGAGGATCCTGGCGCTACAGCTGGCAGGTGATACCTCTGCCCTGAACAAACAGGAGGGAGGAGCCGAGCTGGCTTGGAATTGGGGGGCGAGGGTGGGGGCCACAGGTAGAGGCTAGGGGAAGGGAGAGCTGGTAGGCAGCCAGCCAGAGGAGGGGGAAAGCTGCATCCCAGAGGGGCCCGACTTGGGGTCTTCTCCCCACGACGGGTTGGAAGGACTGTCTCTCCCGACAGCTGGTGCTGTCACTCCTGCCAGAAACTGGCCATCTGAGGCCTAAGAAACCTCTCCTGCTCTCAGACCCTGCGGGCTGAAGTGAGAGTCGCTCCCACCAGGGGACGGGGTGCAGGGCAGGGGGACCCCTGAACCCCGTTCATCACAGCAGCATCTCCCGGGGACGGGGATGGGGAACCTGCAGCACAGGGCGGGGGGGACAGAGGCCACGGCTTGGGGCCCACACTAACGCCTGTCTCCATTCTTCTTTCCCCCCTCCTCTCCTGTGTCCTGCACCTGCACCTGCACCATCCGAAGGACCGGAAGAGAGCGCCGGCGAGGCCTCAATTGTCCCGGAGAGCCCTCCAGGACCATCGCTCCAGGGCAGCCCCTCGGCCGAGGAACCACTGGCCCAGCAGAGGGCAAGACGGCGGACCCCGCGCCTACTACCGACGACGGCCACGGACCCCCAGCTGCTGGCCATCCTCCGCCGGCAGCTGGAGGTGTCGGAGCAGCACCTCCAGCTGCAGGAGCGGGCCCTGGCCTGGCGCCAGGAGGCATGGGGGGCCTATATCCAGACATTTAACCGCCTGGTTGAATACCTGGCCCCCCATGCCGCGCCGGCCCAGCCATCGCCTGCCCCGCCCGCTCCTGCAGCCCCACCACCAGCTGCTCCGGCCGTCGCCGGGCCGTCCGCCGTCGCCCCACCACCTACCCGCGAGGGCCACAGCGCCGAGGGACCCCTGGAGCCACCTGAGACTCGCCAGCACCGATACCTTCCGGTCCAGCCCACTCCCACCCAGCCGCAGACCAGACTGCAGGCACGGCGGGGCTCCCGGCCGGGCACGCCCAGTGCCGGGCTCTAGGGTCGAGGGGCCCGGGACGTGGCCCCCCCCTTGTTGTTGTGTATATAGTTGGACTGTTTTTTTTTGGTGCCCCCGTTTGCCCCATCCCCCCCATGTAAATAGTTCTCCCCGTTCTCCTCCCTGGTTTTCTTTTTGGTTGATGGCGCACACTTGTTTGCTTTGTTGTTGTATTGTTTTATTTGTGCACATCTTGCTTTTGTTGAACGTTTGTCCCTACTTTTTGGTTTGTGTTTGACATATTTATTGAAAAAAAAAAAAAGTTTCTGAAAGACAAAAAATAAGTTTACGTTCAGCCACAAGTTCGTGCTGTCATTTGGCCAGGACAAGTGGTGGGGGGGCGGGGGGGGTGCTCCATGGTGTGGGCGTTGGGGCAGGAGTGTGGGGGAGGAAGGGGCGGGCAGTAGGGGGCCTGGGCAGAGTTCACCCCGCGGCCTGTTGGTCGAAGTGGGCCCGCAGGGCCTCCCGGACCCGGGTCCCCTCGGGGTCCACCTGCCGACTGGGGGCAGTAGGTGGCTGTACGTGTGCCCTGCCGGCCTCCGTGGCCCAGCCCTGCAGAAAGGTCTCCCCCTTGCTCTCCACGAGGTTGTGCAGGGCGCAGCAGGCACCCACAATCTGGGGGATGTTGTTGGGGCCCGCATCCAGGCGGGTCAGGAGACATCGCCAGCGTCCCTTGAGGCGGCCAAATGAGCGCTCCACCACCTGGCGTGCACGGTTCAGGCACTCGTTGAAGCGCTCCTGGCTAGCGGAGAGATGGCCCGTGTAGGGGTGCATGAGCCACGGCCGGAGGGGGTATGCCGCATCTGCGATGACGCAGAAGGGCATGGTGGTGTCCCCCAGAGGGATCTCCCGCTGGGGGATGTAGGTCCCCGCCTCCAGCCGGCGGCACAGGCCCGAGTTCCGAAAAACCCGGGCGTCGTGGGTGCTGCCAGGCCAGCCCACGTAAATGTCCTGGAAATGTCCCCGGCTGTCCACCAAGGCCTGCAGGATGACAGAATGGTAGCCCTTCCGATTGAGGTATCGTCCTCCACTGTGGTGCGGGGCGCGGATGGGGATGTGAGTCCCATCCAGAGCCCTGAAGCAGTTGGGGAAGCCCAGGGTGGCAAAGGCGGCGACAGTGGCATGTGGGTCCCCCAGCCTCACGAGCCTGTGTAGGAGCATGGCATTAATGGCACGCACGACCTGCAGAGAAAGCACATGGGACAGCCCCAATGAGGGGTGAGCAGGGTGTGCGTGGCCCTGCCCTGCCCTGCCCTGGCCCCCCTGCCCTGCCCTGGCCCCCCTGCTCTGCCCTGGCCCCCCTGCCCTGGCCTGGCCTCCCCCTGTGGGTTCTCCTACCTCCATGAAGACAGCCTCGACGGTGGCCTTTCCGACACCAAACTGCTGTCCCACGGATCGGTAGCTGTCCGGAGTGGCCAGCTTCCAGACAGCGATGCCGACCCGTTTCTCCACAGGGAGGGCACGCCGCATGGCAGTGTCCCGGTGCCTGAGTGCGGGGGTGAGCCACTGGCACAGCTCCAGGAATGTCTGGCGGGTCATCCTGAAGTTCCTGAGCCAGTGGTCGTCGTCCCACTCCCCAAGCACCAGCCGCTCCCACCAGTCGGTGCTGGTGGGGTAGCTCCACAGCCGCCGGCGTGTGAGGCGGGGGGTGGAGCGGGGTGCTGCAGGGGTAGGGGTTGAGCCCTGCTGCCCTGGGGGCATCTCCTCCCCTGGGGCAAGAAGGTACTCAGCTGCCTCCCACATGGCATGGGCCAGGGCAAGCCCTGCTCCTGCCGGGAGGGCTGGGTGGACCTCTAGCTGCTGCTGCTGCTGCTGCTGCTGCTGCTGCTGCTGGGGGTCCATGACTGCGGCGCCCGGGGTCTGTGTGCCTATGGCTCCTCAGACCGCGTGCTGTGCAGGCTGAGTGTATGTAGGAGGGGCCCTTTAAGGGAGCGGCTAGCTGTTGCCCCGGAAGCACTAGTCCGCCCGTTGACCCTGTCTGCAGCTGTGCCTGGCATCCCTATTTCGATGTGTGCTACTTTGACGTGTAGACGTTCCCTCGCTGCGCCTATTTCGATGTTGGGCTGAGCAACGTCGAAGTTGAACATCGACGTTGCCGGCCCTGGAGGACGTGTAGACGTTATTCATCGAAATAGGCTATTTCGATGTTGGCTTCACGTGTAGACATAGCCAATACCATATATAATGTTGCTGGAAGTGTACAAGAATGTGCCTTTGGTCTTGTAACTAACTAACATGGTTAGGTCCAATGATGATATCCCCAGAATAAATATATGGACAGAGTTGGCAGCCCTGATACTATTTACATTAGACAGACTGGGCAAAACCTTCTCCAAAGAATAAATGGACACGGCGCAGACATCAAGAAACTCAATACACATAAGCCTGACAGTGAACACTTCAGTGGAATGGGCCATACTGTTAAACACCTGAGAATTTGTGTCCTGCAACAGTGGATTTAACAACAGATTAGAGCATGAGATTTCTGAGTTAGAGTACATATTCAATTTTGACACATTAATGTGGTATGAACAGAGACATCAACTACCTCCTGCATTACAAGGACTGTTTTCCTTCCTTTGATGCTCGTAATTATCTCAGACAGGACAATTAACATCCCCCCACCTCTCACCCACTTCCTTCTATCCTATTTGATTTGTCAGTTTTTATTGCATTTTTTTTTCTTTTTGGTCCTCTGTACTTATATATGTCAGTCTGTATTGGAAATGAAATTGATCTGAAGAAGCGGGCCTGTCCCACGAAAGCTCATCACTGAATAAATCATTTTGTTAGTCTTTAAAGTGCTACATTTCTGCTGCTTTGTTTTGCTGGAGTACAGACTAACATGGCTACCTCTCTGTTGCTATTCTACATGAGGAGGTTTAGCTAGTACTGCTATCAAAGCAACCCCCTTCTGATGCAAACATCTCCCAAGATGTGCCTTCTGAAGGCCATAGGAAGGATGAGGGACACTTGGGGTCTCCTGTCCATGGGGATGGGAGACTCAGCTGTACTTTGTCCAGGAATATGATTATAAATGAGATGCATGCCAGAAACCAACGTACAGTATTTTCTTTGAAGTGAAACAATAATGATGGTGCTCATGAGCTCACGAGTTGGCTAATATGCATGTGTACTACTGCCCTCTATTGGTCAGACTCCAGTATATGTGTAGTCTCTAATCTGTTTACACCTAAAGAAGATTCTCCTTTAATTTGAACAGCAGGAGGCTATGTTGGTGGAACAAGAGCTTCTAGGATGTAACCACAAATTTGTTACAGTACTTCACACATACTGCTTTCCATTTATAGAGCTCATTGAAACTTCTCTAAGTATTCCCATCTCTCTCTCTCTTTTTAGAATTTGATATACCAATTCAGATTTCCTTATCTTATTTTAGCTAAAAATGGGCATAGATTAAGACTGTCAACTTTGCTTTATTCTATAATATTAAAAGTAGCAGCTTTTAATCATTACCAGAAATATTAATGACATGCCAATTTTTACATCTCAAATATGCTTCTAATTTTCCCAGTGAAAGGCTAATTGTTGGTGATATCTTAATTTTCTTTTCTTTTATATAGTTAATGCCAAAATGCAAGGTTATGATCCTGAACTGAATATTTCCCAGATGTGTGGCAAGGTAAAAGGTGGAACAGCTAACAGAACTTGACTTCCTATCCATGTTAGCCTAGCTTAGGTGATTTTTGAGTCAAGCTTAATTAGCCAGTAAGACCCCCGCAAGCCGTCACCTCCCCAGCTGCCTGAGATGAAAGGTTAGAACTAGTGTAGATGTAACATATTCCACATGTTGGAAGAGTCAGCTGTCACTGTGTCCTTACACATAGTTTATGTAGCCCTATTAACCACTTTCTTGTCAAAAGTCAGTGATCTTTTAAGACTTAAATTCTTCCAGTACATTTACAGATTCAAGGCCTGTTTCTGTTTCCACTCAAGGTCCTTCCAGTCCTAGTATTCTCTGAGTCTATGATGTCAATTGCAAAACTCCCTGAGCTTCATTTAGAAAACATTTGACCCAATGTTTGGAAGGTATGAGCATCCTTAACTTTCATTACCCTTCATGCTCGCAGAAGTCACATGGCACCTTGCAGGAGCATCTTAATGAAAGATGAATGAAGACTGGAAAGAATCAAGATCTGGATTATGAAGGTTTTAATAAAATACCAGCAACACTGGAATTCTGAACATAGAAATCAAAGATTATTCTTGGCTGACTTAAAGTATAAGTTCATAAAGACAACCATTAGTAGGAAGCTGCAAAATCTAGTAGATAGACTAATAGACTAAGATTCAGTAAATCTGGCTTGTATCTCCAACTTTGTCACTATCCTATTAGGTGACCTTAAGTGTGTCACTTCACTAATATGTGCCTCATTTCCCTCATCATTAAAATGAGGACAATGGCACTGACCTAATTTTTAAAGTATTTTGAGATCTACTGATGAAAAGTACAACATAAAAGCTAAGTAGTAGTAAGCCCTTGTAGAATTCTCCACTTCCTACAGCATTGTGATTTACCATTAGGTAATTTTGGTCACAAAGGCTCCACGAACTATATTTCCCAGAATGACACCAGCAGGTTGTTCTATAGACTTGGTGATTAGAGAGAGAAAATATTCAGTGATTCTTTTTTTTCATTTAACAATATTAGAATAACCTCTTGAGGCCTCAGTGATTTTGAAAGACATTATGCTCAGGTACTAGGACCCTTATGATCATCCCTCTCTGGAGATGCTTTGTGGATGTAAATTTTGCTCTGTTTCAGGAACTGCACACTATGTGCAGTAGCAACCTTCTCAGTCTAGTTATTAGGGTTAGGTGCTATTGTACAGTAATAATCTCATAAACCGGTTGATGACTGTAATAGACTTTGGAACCTAAAGAATTTTCAAGTATCACTCAGTAACAGTGAAGGATAATAGAGCCTTAATTTGTTGGAATCCATAGCTGATGGAAGTAGTTACCACTTCCTTTTCTGAGGGTAGTAACTCAGGTGTTCTTAAGGAGGCATTGATAGGGACTACACCAAAGAATTACGTGTTGCTGATGACCTTGTCAATTAAAGACTGGTGTGCCATCTCCCATTGGCAGTAATACATACAGAAGGTTGTAGCAAAGGGTGATGTCAATATGTAAAGGCTTCAGATTTTTTCTGATTCTGGTCAGTTTTGATTTAAATCTAGATCTTTGACTGAAATTTCACTAAGGATGTTGATTAGTGATCTGCTGTTATTGAGGTCAACATGGCCATAATGAGTTTGCTAGATCTGTCAGCTGCCTATTGTACAGTTCCTCCAAATATGTTATTGACATGTCTGAAAGCAGAGTGGTGGAACTGCTAGGGAGAGTCTTCTCTTCTTTTTTTTTATATAGAAGACCTGAGAGGATGATTTTGGGTGTCTGTTTCTCTACTTCAAGGGCAATCTTATGATGGATTTTGCAAGGTCTCTTGTTCAGGGTCTGTAAGAGGCCCTGACAAGAACTACATAAAGTAATTTGCTACTGGCTATTCAGGAGTTCTATGGCCCATATTATATAGGAAGAGTTGTCAGTAGTGTATTCTTCACAAGGGTCCCTTCTTTGTCTGTGAGGGGCCAGATTTGTTACCCATTTGTACTCAATGCAATTCTGACATTTTTTCATGGGCACTTGAAAGGAAACCAGCTGAGTGTGGGGCAGAGTGATGAGGGAGTTTGTTAATTGTAATATAATGAAGTAGGATTGAAGTATAATTGTACATCTGCATTTCAGTTGATTTTCACTATTTGTTGTCATTCATTATTGTGCTGTGTTAAACATTGGGAGGGAGTCCCAGCACAGATACATGCTTGTCTTAAAATGTCAAAACGAATGAATGAATAGTATTAGAATAGAATGAATAGTTGCTTAAGGCAACCCCTGAAATGTTAGTCATATGTTTTAACTTTCTCTTTTCTGTCCAAAGTGTTTTGTTGGCCTTTACTACAAAAAGAATGGAGGCAGCATTGTTGGTTTCAGGGAAAGAAAAAGTAACTCCTTGGCCAGTTAGACGACTGGGTGGAAAGAACAAAATGAATCACAAAAGTGAAGGTTGGAGAAAAATGTGGGCATTGTGACCAGGCCTGCCAACAGGGCAGTCAAGGGGAGTGTAGCACCCATGTCTAAAAATTTGAAAGGGCCTGAAGTTTCCTGCTGCTGCCACTGCCTCTGCTGCAATGGCTGGAAACTCGACTGTCTGAATTGCCACCAAAGCACTAGAGCACTGTTTCATGTGACTCTGATGGCTGGGGATGGTGTGCCATGGTCTCGGACGATTAGTTAGGTTTTTTTTTTTTCAGGTATCAGTCATTTCATATGTATGAAAACAGCCCTCACCCTAACGTGACTAATTACGTAAATTGCAATTGATGAGCACAGACTCCCAGCCCATGTCAAAGAAATCACAGGTGGGAATTCATAAGGGTTGTGAGGGGGAAGAGAATTAAATTCACAATATGGAGGCAGAGCTTGTGGCCTCTGAAGTCACATGACTGCAGCCCCAATGGGTATGTCTCATTAACCTCAGCCACTCTGCACCACGGTTGCCTATGTGTAGAAATCACTGAGTCTGCCTTTCATGCACAGAGAGAAGTATTGGGTCTGTCTGCATGGACATGCTACATCTGCCCATTCCCATGCAGTCATTCTGTGCTGGATCACTGTATGAAGTTAGTCCACTGTAACAATTACTTGGTTGCTTTTTTGCTACCAGAGTCTAATGAGCGGAGGCCTCAACTGAATATGGCTGCCAACATTTCTGGTAGATTGAACAAAAGAGATGGAAAGAATTTATGAAACCACAGTTCAAGTACTGTCATTTTGGGTTGGAGGCACAGTGTGGATACATATGCAGGAGGGTAGATATTCAAAGTCAAGAAAAGTGTCTTCAGCTGCTTAGCTATGGAAACAGGATTTGTATAAATGGAGAAGACACGAGGCATACTCATGTGCAATTAGATCCCGTAGCCCAGTGTACAAAACAGAGTAACTGCAGTGCTATCTTAGCATGTCAGCAGGCGAGATGAGGAAACGATAAAAAGTAGACTCAAAGATAACGAGAACCGAGAGGTGTGAAGTGATCGTGCTCCTCAGATCAGCCTTTTAAGTTTCAGTGCAAGATTGACGACTTTGTCATCCTGTTTTTTGTTGAGGTGTTGAATGAATGTTTGAGAAAACAGCATTTATCACTGTTCATCAGAGTTCTTAAAAAAAAAAAAAAAGTGTTTGTACTAGGGGACCAAAGATACCAGATCTGGCCAGGTGGTTAGGAGGCAGTCAAGTATTAAAGATGAAAACACTGTGAAAGATGTATGTCAGGTGCTTGTTTTATACCAGGCAATTGTTTACATCTGTGTCCAAGTGTGCAGACCTTGTTATTTGCTTTAACATGGCTGCCTACCTTTGATGATGAAGGGAGAATATTAAACATGTGAAGATACAAATCTCTGTAAGTAGTTTTTGATTTTCTAATAAACAGCAATATAATGAAAGCATTCCAATCTATTCTAAAGTGCTATATTTTTTATTAGTTCTAATTTCAGATTAAATAAGTACATGGAAGAATTTGTATAAGAGAGAGGAATGGAGAGGGGGCAGATCTGAACTGATAACTGGAGATACTCTATCCAAATAACATAAATTGAACGGTTTGCAATTAAATAGTCTATTCAGCTAATTTTGCCTACTTTATGCTTTCAAATGATCTAATAACAGGTCCCTATATCAATTTGCTATGCATGATTGTTGGACAACTTGTCTGAACAGACTTCATCCTACAGATTGTTTGAGAAGTGTCCACTATGAGTATTAGATGTTCTCACTTCATGATTAGTTCCCTGAGTTAGAAGTTGGTTTTTTTTATTGTTGTTTCCTTGTTGGATAAACCAGCCTTCATAAACAGGAGTGTCTCAGTAAAACTGTGTGGCTTTGAACCTGTCAGGACTGGATGGGCTGAGAAAGGGAGCATTTTAAGGAAAGAAAGAAGCCAGGAGATAAGCAGGAACAGGGAATTTTAGGGTATATTTCAAAAGACGTTTTTGTTACTTGCCTTCTAATAGCTCTTGACCAAACAGGACATTCTGTTGATTGTCTTCCTTCAGTGCTGCACTACACCTGGTTCTGGGTTGCAAAATTAATTCTTACCCTTGTATCCTTTATGAAGTTCCCATTATTGGACTATAGTAGCCACTTAGACTATGTCTATATGGCGGGCGCTATTTTGGGATATGGTGGTATCTCGAAATAGCTGCCCATGTCTAAGAAATGTGCCAGTTGTCTCAAAACAGTTTTTGAGATAACAGCCATGCTATTCTGGCATCCCTGTACACCTCATCACAGAAGCAGTGCAGGGATGCCTCAAAATAGGGCTTTATTTCAGCATGTGGTGCCATTTAGACAGCGCCACACTTATTTTGAAATGGACTTGAAATAAGGTATGGAATTTGCATAGCACAAATAGAGTAGCTTATTTCAAGATTAGGGAGTTGTGTAGACATAGCCACAGTGGTCAGGCAGTGCCAGGAAAATGCTGAAAAAAGTGTAGCATTAGCTGAAAAATAAAACCCGGTGTGAGTCCTGATGGATAACTGCCACCTGAGATAATTATGTTAACAAGATTAACTACTGTGGTGGTGCAGTGGTAGAACATGTGCACATGTGGCCCCTGGATTTTAAAATGTCATGGGTTCCTTCTTCCATTGTGAGGCAGGGAGAGACAGACTTTGAGAAGTGACAACTAATTTATGTGGTGGCTTAGTGCATTTGGTTGCTCCCTGCTCCACATGGAAGGCAGTGTCATACCTCTTGGACAGAAACACAGCAGTTGCAGAGCAACAGTATGTGTCGAATGGCCATAGTCATTGGGAGAAAGCATTTGAAAAAATCTATGGCTGCATTAGGCACTACTAGGTGAAATTTGATGGGCCGTAGTATTCGTAAGGTGAGTTTTGGTACTCTGAAATCGGGCCTGGCCTTAGGGCAAGGCAATTGACTTGGGTCACACACCTTCAGGATCCTGGACACCAACCGAAAATATCATGCACCACCCACCTGCCAGGCCCCACTGTCAACGTTCTACCATGGGCCCTGCCTCTGCTCTTCAAGCCTTAAAATCTTTGACAAATTGGAACTGAAAGCCAGGTTTTATGAGATTCTCAGTAACTTCGGGAGTTCACAATCATTGCATCTTTACTGGGTCTGCATCACAACCTTAGAAAAAGTTATTTATATGAAGCCTGATCCCAGTCCCACTGAAATAAGTGAGAGTCTTTCCAACTGATTTCAGTGAATTGTATTAGGCCTCATCTTCTATCCAAAAAGGGCAGTCTTGTCTGAAGCTAGATAATAATCTTTCCTTTCGGTTCTATGCCAGCAGTGGAGAAATGTATACTTATAATAATAATAGCATCCTTTAACCTCCAGCATACAGCATGTTCAACTTCCTATATAGCATGGATACTTGTTAATTATAAGGTGAAAAAAGAATTTTTAAATAATTATTTCAGCAGAAAAATTAAATTCATGCTGAATGGATTTGGGGAATTCACATCAGTTTGGACTATATAACAGGGTAGAAATCCTTCCTGTCCTGAGATTCAACACATGTATACGAGCTCTTACTTCCAGTGGTGTCTACTAGCCTCCCCTCTTTTGCTTCCTTCCAGTGCTTTTATAACTAATGGGCTACTTATCTCCTCAGTATATCACTCACCAACCCCAATCTGATTAGGTAATTGAGTAATCCATTAGGTGTTGGGAAAGAGAAGTGTCATGAGTTAGGGCTTAAATGATCAGAGTGCTAGGTCAGCTAGTGGCTCTTCACACTCAGTTGTAGAAAGATGAAACTCTGGTTTCCCACTGAGTGTGTCACTTTGTAACTAAACTATCTTCTGACAATTTATTGGATTTAATTTTAGAATTAATTATTTAGACTTAATTCTTTTAGAATTTCAATTTGCTAATGCACATTGATACAAAGGCGTATCCTTCTTTGGCATGTTTAATGTTAATTTGTAAAGAATTTCTAAAACAGTCAGTCCAAACTAGCAGCTGTCGTATTTGCTCTGTTGGTTTGGAGATATTACATATAACATGTACAGGCCCTCTTCTTTTGTTCCTATGTTATTTTGTTGAGATGCTGTCCAAAGTGGGTGTCTCTATCACAATCCTTTGTGATAGCAAGTGACCTTTGTAATAAGCAAGTGAACAAGATTCCTGGCTTATCTTTGCCTGTGGGTGATATTCATGGGGCTTTTTGCCACTGCCATTTGCTCATATATATATTCTGCTCTACTATAGAACATCCAAAAATAAGAATCTTGTAATTATGACTTGCGTAGCACTGAAAGATTGATAGCATTTCTCTTGGCCAATTTGCAAATAGTTATGCTATTTCCTTTGGTGCATGGATGGGACTCCATTTGCCTGGAATGGGAGTTGTGCATGTACATTCAAAGTCAGGAGTTGGCTCACAATCAAAAACCTGTAAAGTGATGGGAAACTTATAAAATCTTCATCAGATAAGTGAAAGTGATAGGCCTTGTCCACATCCCTTTGAAGTTACTGAGACTTTGGATCAGCCCCTACATGAGTTTGCATTGAAAAGATTTTGAAGGGTTTTTTTTTCAACCTTGAAAACATTTCAAATTGAGATGAATCTGACCTTCTGTCTACAGCTAGATTGTAATGCTGCTGTTTAAAGTAACACACATCATATTTCATCACCTTTTTAAAGACTCTTTAGAATCAACATTTTATTTTCTGAGCTGTTACTCTTTAGCCCAATATTCTGTGAGCTTTTCCATTGTCTCCAATGATTCATATAAGAAAATGCAGACACTCATGGAGTGAACTTCTGGTGCTCAACATGAGTTGAAGAGAGTAGAATCTGGCCCTAACTTTCGGTTGCACACAGCAACTTTTAAAGCAACCCTTGAAGTATGTCTCATGTGTGGCCTATTTTAAATACCAAATATTCTCTAAATAATGTATCTGAAACAAATGCCCCTGCGTTCTAACCTGAATCACTGTAGTGGGTCTTTCAGACAGAGAGTTTTGTGGGCTGTAGCATAAGGATATATTGGAATCTGTTTGGCCAATAACTAATTTTAAATAGTGTTTTTGTATTTCAGTATTGTTGTTTCTTTCAGCAGCCTGGTAACTTGCGTTAGTATTATCCTCGGGCTAGCTATTTTCGGAGCAGGATGGGATGAAACCACATTCATCACCATCTTTTTGTGGATGAAGTTAATCTCCCCCTCTGTGCCTGGCCAACTAATTTAGCTAGTTAATAGGGTGCAGACCTATTAGTGCATTCCCACTTTCCAAGCCATTTGAGAATTAAAGGAGAGAGAAGGGACTTATTTCTTCTTATCCCTCTGCATAACCAAGTAAGACCTGTGGTAGTCTTGCCCTTCATTAGTTCTCTGTGGTCTTACTCCATTGAACTCTATGTTACTATAATAATGTAAAAGAGTCTATAACATTCCAAAAGTTTGGATGTTAGTCTCAAGTTATCCAAAAGCATGCTACTGGAAATTGGACTGGAAATCTCACATGATCCAACAAGATTTCCAGAATTTTCTGGATTAGGCCAAGCTAAGCATGACATATCAGTAGCTTACCTTGTGGTATTTCCACTTGTGATTTAAAGCAGGAAGTGGGGAAGGCATATGAAAATGTTAAAAACCATTTTAAAAACTTATGAATTTCTTTTTAAACAACAGAGGTTCACTCTTGGGTCAAAATTTGGGGTATGGGTCCAGGATGACACATCTACACCGAATTATAACTTGGTGGTCTCTGCTAGATCTGTAGGAAAATAATTTTGCTTTGAGCTTTCTATCATAATTTGCACTCTTATAACTACATTAAAATAATTATGATTACTGTCAGTGATAAAGGTTTGTTTTAATGAAAACATTTTTGAAAGACGTGTCTTCCTTAACACACTCTCAATTGCCTACTGTTATTGCACCTGCTTCTCATTGCTCAGTCGTCAGTATGTATGTATAAGTGAGTGTAAATTACTCAAAATCTCATATAGGGCCATTTTGTATTCACTTTGCACAGGTCTGAACAGCTACACTAGTTGTAAGGAAGCAGAGGAGCAGAATTAATGTCCTCATCCCCTTCCTCTTTTCTTCTCATCAATCCTGCAGGCCTGCAGCTTCCACCAACTGTGGCAACTGGCTAATTACTCATCCATCAACAAAACATATACATCTGATTGGCCCAACTCTCTTGAAGTCAGACCTTGGGACAATTACCCACTTTGTTGTCCACCCCTCCTCCATCCAGCCTGTGGGCCTGGCCATCCTACACCACAAAGAAAGAGAGCCTGGAATTTTATAGTCCTTTTTGATGGATACATCTGGAATTCTCATAGCTTCTTTGAATAAGTGCAGTAATGGCTTGATAAAATATCAGATACTTTATTAATCACAAATACTAAATTATTTTCTAAGGAACTGTGTAATTAAATTGCATACTAGCCCCAAGATTTTCTATAAATGTTTTCTTTTCAGTACAGGTGCCCAGCACTTTCATAAGAATGCAAGAAGCTTGCAAATAGCAGTACAAAACTATGTAAGGGCTATTTTTACAGTTCCTCTGGGTAGTGTGAGATGGCCAGCCCTTCTTCTCTTACCTTGTCATTTGTATAATGAATACTTATATAAATTATAAAAATACCATTTATTTAAGATAAATATATGTGGTTCCTATGGGGAATATGTTTCTAGCCTTTGAGAACTATGAAGTGAACACATGCATGGCTACAGGGCACATCTCAAGTTGATATTGGGAATGTTTCTAATTATAATGAGTTGGAAATGATTTGGGTATTGAAAACCATGCTTTTACAGTGGATGTGGTCAAATGGGATTAGTTGTAATTGTTGCTGTTTACAGCATTATGGCTGTAAAATAATAGTGTGCTATCTGTTCTAAAACCATAATGGAGGGCACAAAGATTTTTTTTATTTTTCTTTCCAAATTCCTGCAGGACATAAAACTGGATTGAGTAACTACTAATGAGATTCCCCAAAATTGTTTCATTAGTTTTTTATAATTACTATGAAGGCAAATTATGAACAAAATAATTTCCACTTTACATATTTTGTAGAAATTAAAAAACTGAATCAAGAATATGCTAGAGTCTCTTTATCTGTCATGCTGAAGCATATTATACTTGTGGAACATGAAACATGTCCAGCCTGATCCTGCAAGTCCTGGGTGTGCTGTCATTATTTATATTGCAGTAGTGCCTACAAGTCATGAACCAGGACTCCATTACGCTGGGCATTGTATAAATGCATGGAATGATGGTTGTCCCAGATGGGAAGTTGACAAAATGTATTTCATCACAAATATTTCCATTTTCAATCTTTAAAAAAGTTATTTCAATTAGATGGTGAAAAGAACTTTAATTACAATTTTGGGATATTCTGATGTAAGACTGTGCTTCTTTCTTGATTGCTAGTTTATGTTATAATGACTTAAGTGACTAGTGCTTCTATGCAGGTGTTTTCAGCTTTTTATCAAAGGTTTTTGTTGTGAATCCATTACATCTCATTGTTTCTGAGAGTCAGTCAATATGGCAGCTGTTTCGTAACTGATGTCAAATGAACTGGTGATAGCATCTATATTTGCATATACATATGGCTGTATCACAGAATAAATGGGAAGACTTCATTGCCTTAAATGGACTTCCATCACAGCCCTGGAACATAACTTTCTAGTAGAGAAAAATTGTGTACAGACCTGGTCTAGTAGATTTACTTCCTTGTCTGGTGTACAGACCTGGTGTGCAGTAAATCTATATGGCATATCAACAAACTTGTCTGTTGTCTGTTACGTATTTTAGAGTGCCAGACTGCTTCTCTCTCTATGCAGTTTGGCCAAATTTGTAGTCTCTTATTTATAGAAGTTATGTTCTAGTAGAGAACAGCTCCATTGACATTTCCAAGATTGCATGGAGTGGGAGGTGTAAGTACAGAATTTGTTGATGTTACCCACCTGGGAGTAAATTGAGAGCATACTAGGATACACGGATCTCCACTGACGTCTCCAGAAAGTTATCATATTGAACATGATTTTTTTTATGCACACTTCCAAGTTTTCAAAATATACTTACTCAGTAAGAATAAATCAAGTAACAAAGGTGATGAGAAGAAAGTGACAATAGCTTAGAATAACTCAGTCACATTTTAGGCAAATGTTACTGGGTACAGTCAAACTAATTTCAGTGCAATAACATTCATCCTGATCAGCTAGTTTCAGCTCTCTCAGTGAGGATATAATAAAGTGTGAGAATATGACCACAAGTTACAAGAAACATCTGCTGTATTTAACATTACACTGAGTATAGTTCATTGCACAGTATAAAGTATTGTATCAAAGTACAATCAAAGTGCATCATTCAAATGCAAAACAGGACTAGCTAATTCAATTACAGTTTTTGTACTTGAGCAGTATACTATCCAATTTCAAACTGCACTTGAAAATTTCACATATATGTTATATTGAAAAGTGATACTATACTGGTCAGTAGAATATTTTATTTTAACATGTTGCAGTCTTCACAAGTACAAAACGACAAAATATAATTCCGTTTAATCAGTAACAACATCACTCTCTGGATCATCACCTTTTCGTGAATGGGCTTGTGTGTGCCAGTGAACCCAAGAGTGATGCCATAGGGAGTGTCATACTCCAAACAGGGTCACCCATGGCAGCATGGTCAAGGAGGAGGGTGCACACAGAGAACAATCCTAAAAGTCCTCAGCAGCAGAACAGGCAGAGGATAGCAAGGGTAAATGCTACAATGGCTGTGAAGGCAGATGAAGGCTGCAGTGGACAGGAGATTCCCAGTCATTATGGATCACTGACCTGACCCTTCTATCCATCAAGAACCATGCAGTGGCTGCAGAGCAACAGTGCTTCCACGTTAAAAGAAGTCATGTGCAGGCATCTTCCTCTGTGTACTACTCTCCTAAACTTAAGCCCTACAGCAACTGAGGAATGGCGACAGAGGGGTTCAAGTGGCCTATGTTTATGATACCACATAAAGAGGGAGCTAGAAAAGGTTTCATAAACATAGTCCTCTTCAACCCCCCTGACTGAATAACCATGTCCAGTGGGTTCACGTCTATGTGGTTGAAATCAAACAGTAAACGTCACAACATGGAATATTCAGACTATAATGGGCAACCCAGACAGTGAGCAACTCGAAAGATGCACAGCAGTTATCACCTGCAAGTTGTCATGATTCAGCATTGATAAAGCTGCCCTGGCAGAAATGCATAGACCAAAAGAAAGGCAGCTATGAGAAGAACGTGGGGGGTACACATTTTTCTGGAAAGGAACCCCAAAGAAGGAAAAATGAATTCATGGAATAGGATTTGCCATCAAAAAAAAAAAAGATCTTTTCTGAAGTCCCTGACTCTCCACTTGAAGTTTGCCACAAACCAACAGGTAACTGCCATCTGTGCTTATGCACCAACTGTAGACACTGAAGATGATGTGAAGGAGAAGTTCTATACCCAATTGGACACAGTCCTGGAAAGCATCCCCAAAGAAGACAAGGTTAGTCTCTTGAGGGACCTCAATGCCAGGGTCAGAAGACATGCGGACCTCTGGTAGACTACCATTGGGAAAGAAGTAGCTGGCAACAGCAACTCCATTGAATCACACCTCCTTATGAAATGTGTGGAACACAAGCTTGTCATCACGAACACCCTCTTCCACCAGAAAAACAAATTTAAGACCTCCTGGCAACATCCTCGATCAACACACTGGCACCTCATAGACGATGTCATCATCTGTGCTCAGTATCAGCATGATGGCCTTCTCACATGTGCAGAGACTGGTGCTGAAGGCTGCTGGACTGATCACCACCTTATTCGATCCACCATAGCAAATAGAATTGTCACCGAATGGAGAAGTCAGAGGAAACAGATCTGACAAAAGATCAAAATACAAGGCTTGAAGGACCCCATCAGGTGAATTGCTTGCAGACAGTACTACAAGAAAACTGCTGACAGTACACCCTGAAGAGGTGGAAGAACACTGGTGTCAATTTAAAGATGCCATCACTAGAGCTTGTGAAGAAAACATTGGCTACCAGTCCAGGAAGCATTGGGACTGGTTTGAAAATTATGAAGAAATAAAATGCCTGATTGAGGCAAAAAGAAAAGCCTTTAGGGCCTGGCAAAGCAACATCAACTGGACAATGAAGAGAGAAGTGCATGCCAAGGCCAAGGTGAAAGTTCAGTGTAAAACAACGAGTCTGAAAAACCAGTGGTGAACTGAGAAGGTGCGAGAACTCCAGCATCTCACAGACATCAACGAAACAAGAGGTTTCTTCAATTCTACTAAAGCTGTTTATGGACCAAGAAACTATAGAATCAGTACCCTGAGATTAAAGTATGGTATCCAACTCTGGAAAGACAATGAAGCCATGGCTTCTTGCTGGAGGGAGCACTATAATGAGCTCTTGAATGGCCCCTCTAGTGAAGTCTGCCTGAGACAAAGGGTCTTCAAGAACTGGGACAGCTATCCCAAGACAAAGCTCCTTGTATACCATGTAGTGGTTGTTCCAGTGCTACTTGATGGCAGTGAAATGTGGACAACATAGAAGCCTCATCTGAAGGCACTTGAAGAATATCATCAACACTTTCTCAGGAGAATCCTAAATATCTCTTGGGAGCATAGGCGCATGAACACTAGCGTCCTGGAAGAGTTGAACATGACCAGCATTGAAGCCATTATCGTTCATCAACAACTTCGTTGGACTGGTCTCATGGTTCAGATGTCTGATCAGCACTTCCTAAAACATATTCTGTTTTCTGAGTTGGAGGAAGAACACAGGAGCATTGGGGCCCAGCGGAAGCGATGTAAGGACATCCTGAAAGCACACATGAAAAAGTGCAGCAACGGTGTCAACACTTGGGATAACCTTGCCCAAGACCATCCTCAGTGGAGGATGGTAATCCATGAGGGGGTGGCACAATTTGAGAGATCCCACTGCAGTGCAGGTGAGCAGAGGAGGAAAAGAAGAAAAGAGCATCAAAAATGGCCCCCCACCCCTCCAACAGCTACCTACACCTTCCCCTTCTATTATAAGGTCTGCAGCTCCAGAATTGGGCTGACCAGCCATCAACGGACTCACAAATAGCAGTGTGACATGAAGACATCCTACTCATTATTGAGTGACTGCCAAGAGGGAAAAGATACTTTATTAATGAAATCCCTTGAAATGCTAACATAGATTTTTTTTTATTAGAAATGGATCCAACCTGGTTTTATTGGAACCACACTAGGAATTGCAGCAAATTAAAATGTCCTTATAAATAATAGTCTGTGTTTTCCCCATTACTATCTGGCATGGAAAAAGGAAAAACATATCAATCACACAGTAGAAGGGAGAAGCTAGCATAGGAAGGAGTACTCATACCATGTATTCACTCCACCATGGGGTTGTCGTCCACAGTCACGCCACCTAGTGATGCTATGTTCTGAGTTGGAGTACTTTGAAGGAGTGAAT
The DNA here is from genome assembly GCF_033958435.1 of Carettochelys insculpta. Classification (NCBI taxonomy): domain Eukaryota; kingdom Metazoa; phylum Chordata; order Testudines; family Carettochelyidae; genus Carettochelys; species Carettochelys insculpta. The sequence goes on from NC_134141.1 coordinate 100,514,078, forward strand.
GGCTAGCAAGGGTGGTGAGGTGGTCAAACTAGAGAGCGACTGTTCTTCATATAGAACGTGCCTGTAGGAAATCCAAAGAGAAAGTCTGAAACTATATGGATGTGGCAATAAATCTCAAAAGAGCTCTTAAAGACCAGATCCTCAACTGGTGTAAATTGCCTTAAGGCAACTTAAATCAATGGAGCTACACTGGTTTTGGTTACCTGAGGATCTGGCCCTAATTAATTGTCAAAGTCTTGTCTGTGGTTATTAAGTATTATTGCCCCATTCTGTAGGTGGGAAATCCAGGCTCCTGAAAGAAGAAATGACTCAATGTCACCTCCACTGTAATTTGGCAGCAGAGTTAGAATTAGAACTAGGGAGCTTTGTCCCTTTGTAGCTTTAGACCTTTGTTCAGGCCTCTTCTCTTTGGCTTCACTATACAGTTAAGCCATATTTACACTTACACATTTATATTTATATTGGGGCACTCAAGCAGCACAGAGTAATCCTGTAAAGACACAAACTAGAGCAGAGGAAGGATTTTCTCCATTGCTCTAGGAGCTCCACCTCCCTGAGCAATGGCAGCTAGGTAGATGGACTCATTCTTCCATTAGGTTTGACTTAGGTTTGTCTGTATACTTGGTTAGGTTTGCATAGCTATAGCATGTAGGGGGTGTGGATTTTTCACACCCTTGAATGAGGCAGCCATGTTGATTTAGGTTTTAAGTGTAGATCAGGCTGTGAGTTAACACCTCTCATTAGGCTAGGTGGAGGGGGAATGGCCAAACAGAATACAACACTCATTGTGATTGAGTTGCTAGCACAGAGTAGCTGCATCCCCATTCCATCCCTAGGTCAAACATCAATAGCATCCAATAATGACAGGCCAAATAAATTGAGTTTGAAGTGCCATCTAATTAAAGTTAGAGGTTTGCCTACATGGCAGGGAACCAGGTTGGGACAAAAATACAACCTGAAGCTGACACTCCAGTCCAGACAGCTCCTAAAGCAAGTCTATGTTGATGTTAATTGAGATATCAGAAACTTTCATTTATCTGACTGCCCATATAATTTCCTCAGTGGAGCTAGTGCCCCCAGCTTTCCAAGGAGTCCCTAGTGTTACTGTTTTGCAGCCCTTGGGGCTGAGATGGATGAGATCTGGATATTATTGTAAACTTCTTTCCGTATTTCTCACTAGCTGTGGACCTGCACCATTATTCATTGTGCCTTCACTCTGTGATTACTCAAACTATGTTTTTAGGTCCTAAGTAAAGATTAGTGTAGACCTCAGTAGATAATCAGGCCCATCTCAGCATAATGGAGTTCTTTTGATTACAGAAATCTGTGTGGTACGCTATCCCTCACCACAATGATTTATCTTACTGCACATGAGAATATGAACTCATGAGACTTACGACAGAAGGAAAGAATGCTTTTGAATGTTTCAATTAATATGCACCACTTCAGTAGTTCATGCCTGTCAGGCTTTATATTTTATTTCACATATATCTGGTATCATAAATTTGTAATAAGAGGTTTGATAAACAGTAATTTAAATAAGCTAACAAACATAATCCTTTGGGCTCAGTTTTAACTCTCAGCATGGTTAAGACCTAAAAGCTAGAAAACTACTTCACATTCAGCTTTCTGTTTTAAAATGACCCTTCATTTTCAAAAGAAACTTTGGAAGGGCCTGTTTCACCCATTGTTTCCTGCTTGGGCCTGCTATTAAAGTCATTTAGACTTTTGTGCATGCAGGGACAGTAAGATCAGGCTAGTTGTGGCAGGCTGTTATGATTACAAAACTCCGTGCCGACCAGATCAATGGAAAGGATCCACTCATTACACTAGCTCTTGGATGCACCAGTGAAGTGACTTATCTTTCATGAGAAAAAGCAATCCATAATTTTGACTGGAAACATCAAGTTTTTCTTTATTTTTGGTAAATGTTAACTACCCCACCAGCTTGTTCACCATTAAAAATTATCTGTCATACATATGTTCATAATGCTTTTAACATTCATGGCTCAAACAACAGATTTCATTCAGAAGCCCTCCATGCTAGAGGTAGAATTCCTTTACTACAAAGCAGACAGCGTTATTGAAAGCTTCCTAGCATCACACTACTAATGTGCCTATACTAAGGACTGGAAGGGCCAACTCCAATGGGCTTTGTCCTACATGTAGCACAGTTATCAAAGAAAGGCCCAGAAATGGATACTCTTCACATAAGATCTTCAGCCCAAACCTCATTTCAAACTGAGGTAAACTGGGCTCTGTAGTCTAATGTACTCAATATGTTTTTAAGGACAAAAAATAAGTTTCCCACTAATGCACCAAGGCTATGTCTACACTAGCACCCCCCCTTTGAAAGGGGGATGTTAATGAGATATGTCAGGGTATGCTAATGAGGCGCTGCAATGAATATTTGGTTATAAGAATAAGGGGATTTTGATGTGTAGACGAGCCACATGTGATCGAAAGTGGCACTTTCGAAGTGCCATGGCCACCATTATGCTAAAGAGGTGATGCATATTCATTGCAGCACCTCATTAGCGTATCCTTATGTGTCTCATTAGCATCCCCCTTTCCAAAGGGGGACACTAGTGTATACATGGTCCAAAAGGTGTTGTTTTCTGTCCTAGTTGTGACTTTAATATGGAATTTTTAGGTGAGTGGGAAAACAAATGGATTCCCCAGCACTCCCCCCATTATTTCTGAGAGCACTTGCACCCTGGGACACATTTTATCACAAGTGTGGTGGGAAATTGTTGTGGGTGCTCATTGGCTCAAACATTGGCACCTCCTCAGTATAGAAAACTTGCTGAAACCTGGTTCCAATTAAAGTTGTTCTTAAGCTTGTTTGGCCAGTGTTGAAGGCCTACAATTTGTTTTTCCAAAAATTTCTCACCATTCCTACCACTCATGTAATTTCTGTCCTAGTATCACCTTGAAGAGCGCTAGTATAGGCAGGCCACTATTTTTACATATCATGCAGACCTGTTCTGTTTATACCCTGGGAAGAAAGGTTTGGACCCACCTGCACTGGCTGCAAAAGCCACACTGGGAGCCAGTTTAATATGAGCTACATTTAATATGAATTTAAATATGTTTCCTAAACAAGATACTAATTTCAACATAGATGTGGTCAGTTTTGGCTCCATCTTCATGTCCACTGGCCTGCTATTGACGCTGCAGGATGTGTTTGGTTTCGGTTTTGGTGCTTGGGGGTTGTTGTTGATGATGATGATGGTGTTTTGCCTAAAATTAGCAGGAACCACTAATATCCCAGATGGTGCAATGATTTGTTGCACTCACAACCCAGTATTCAGATAACCTGAAGGCTCTGTATCCCACTACTGGTCCCTTGAGCCATTCAGTATCCCAGAAAGCTTTCTTCTTGAACAAAGCAATGATAATCACATTTATTACAAACAGAACAGAGTGTTTCTCTGACGTCCCAAGATAATGTGGACGTCAAGGTTAGTCTTACTATATCCCAGAATGTCAACACACTTGCCAAAAATGAATTTATCAGCTCAGCACAGCTGAGAGACTTAGTTTATCTAAATGTCCTACAAGGAATAAATAGTTTACTGCTCTTTTTGAAGATCAGGGTAAATTTGACATTTTATTGACATATGCTATAGATTTAATTTAATGCTGTGTTTCAGATGTCTCTTCTGATAAATTTTAGTGAAATCTGTGCTAAGAGTGGAGCTGTTTAAGTATTTTATGGGGATTTTAAACGCAGGGTTAGCAAAGGAAACATGATAATTGAAACAATGTTTGTGTATTCTCATGTAGTGATTTGGAGAGGAATGTTGCTAAAACTTGTTGGTTGGTTGGTTCTGCATATTAACTGGATTTTAGCATGATTTGAAGGGATCTATTTTAAATTTGATCTCTTTTTTTCTGAAACAGGCCCATCTTTTTTGTTAAAAACTTTCTTTAGAAGTCTTTGAGCTAAGCATCTCATTTATTTATTTTGTTTTATTTTTTGTATTTTAGGCATACTGGAGATAACATCTGTGGAAATTGGAGTTGTAGCTGTTAAATCCATTAACAGCAACTATTATTTAGCCATGAACAAGAAAGGAAGAGTCTATGGCTCTGTGAGTATGTTGTTTTTGTTTTCAAAGTAGACTGCAGGAGTTATAATCATAGATTTACAGACACACACATGGGCTAGATCAGTTACTGGTAATTTTCTAGTAATTAGAGTTTCAATGAGTTGCTCATGGAAATTTCAGGCTCTGATAAACTAGCTTCTGTCTCCATAAGCGCACTGTCATTTGTTCATTAGTCTAATGTCTGGCAGCGGGTGCTGGCATTTGTCATGGAAATGACCTGTTCTGGTGTCTGATCCAGTCTGGTCTCCCACTGAGTACCACCCAACACAGCACGAAAACTGTGGATAATTTGGGACCAACCTAAAAGAAGGTGAAGTTTTAAGGGTATTCTATTCTTTCACATCTATGACACAAATCTGTTTGTCAATAATTTAGGGGGAGCACCTGAACCTTTATAAACAGGGGATTTCAGATGATGGATCAGCAGCTTGGAAGGTGTTTAAAGGCTGTACACTAGCTCCCCACCAGTCAGCTTTACAGATTCACTGGCTTTAAAGGCACTGATTATCTCCTGAGAGTATAACAGAGAGGGGGATCATCACACCCTCACAAATATAATCAAACTCTGGTTAATCAGAGTTTGGTAAACATGTATTTACTGAAGAGATAGAATATGTGTTTGTGGAGAATGTGAGCAATCACCAATCATTTCCACAGAAGCATTTCGTATAACCTCATGAATGGGTGTACTAAATTCAGGATTACACACACACTACATATATCTATAGTGTGTGTGTCTGGACCCTGGCCTTAAATTCCAATCTAGAATGCAGGCCCAGTGGGTCCTCAGGACGTAGTATTGGCCATCACATTGCACCAACTCATTAACTTAATTTGAAAATCAGTCTTAGGTGGACTAGCTTCCAGTAGCTATGTAATCTTGACCCCAATTGGCTGCTGATGGTATATTAGCTTCCTGTGTCCTTTTTGGACTTGTCTGAGCAACAAGCTATTGGCTCCTAATTGCTTCTTGGACTCTGCTTGACCCTGCCTTGCTGCTCACCTGATCCCTTCAGTTGCCATTTGCCAAACATCTGAAAATTAGGACCAGGCATTTGATCTACTGTTTCTCAGTGAATCAGAAAGCAACAGGAACAAAGACATCGTGCTACCACATTCAGAAGAGTATCTGTAATCCAGAAATGAGAAAGGCTATGTTGAGCTTTTCTATCTGTAGAAGCTGAGTCATATAAGTTCTCAATGCTTAGAATGCACATTGGTTTCAATAGAGGTACATCATACACAACACTGCAGGATCAGGATCATAAGACTAGAATTGTAGATGGCATAAACTGACCTTCTTCCAGTGAAGTCAGTGGCAGCACACCAATCTGGCACAGTAGAAGTGGTATAGAACCCACATCCTCCTGTTCTAACAGCACATGTCCCTCTTAGTCAAGCTAAAGGAGACTCTCTGAAAGTCCTCTAGAGTTGAATGAGGACTTAAACCCTGAACTCTCCAATTAAAAGTCTGATGTGATACTAACTGAGTTATTGTGACACTTGTGCAGTACAGTAGTCCCTTGAGTTACATGAGGGCTGCGTTCCCACACACCCTCGCGTACTTCAAATTTCACATAAGTTGGGCGGGGTGGCTTTTTTCCCCAGTGGAACACATGTTCTGCGGCTGGGAAAGCATCAGGATTTTCCTGTCAGGGTGATTAATTAATTAATTAAAAAGGCACCTGGAGTGCCCTTTGAAAGGTAAGTCCTGGGGTTGGGGGGAGCAGTTGGGGAGGGCTAAGCCTGACAATGGGTTGGGACCCTGGGAGTGGGGCAGGAACATTAAGCCTGGGGTGGGTTAGGGCTGCAGGGAGGTTGGAGGGGTGAGCCGGGGCCATTGCGTATGCAATACAACATCTAATACCCCAAACTTATGCCCAGTACTTCTCACAATTTCAAAATAAAACAAAAAACTAAGGAAAGAGTAAATAAATAGAGAATTGTTTCCTTCTTTCCTTGAGGAATGTGGATTTTGGCTCTGGTCCTTAAAAGTTATTAGGAACCTTACCACCATCAGACTCACAGGACTGGAAGGAACCTCAAGAGGTCATCAAGTCTAGTCCACTGCAGTCATGGCAGGACCAAGTACCAGTGCGATCAGCTCTGGCAGGTGTTTTCTCCCTGCTCTTAAATATCTGCAATGATGGAGATACTGCAACCTCTCTAGACAATTTATTCCAATGATTAATCACCCTGACAGGAAAATTTTCCTAATGTTCAACCTAAACATCAATTACTTCAGTTTAAGCCTATTCTTTCTTGTCCTATCATCTGATGTTAATGAAAGTGATTTTTCTCTTTCCTCTTAGCATTCTTTTAGGAAGTTGAAAACAGTTATCTTGTTCCCCTCTCAGCCTTTTTTTTCCAGACTGTACAAACCCAGTTTTTCCAATCTTCCCTTATAGGTCATGTTTTCTTTACATTTAATCATTTTGGTTGTTGTTCTCTGAATTTTTTCCAGTTTCTCCACATCTTTCCTGAAATGTGGTGCTCAGAACTGGACACAATTCTCCAGTTGTGGCCTAATTGGTCTGGAGTAGTGCAGAAGAGTTACTCCTTGGCTACATCTACACTACAGCAATCTGCCAACAGAAGTTACTGTTGGAAGATATCTGCCAACAAAACTTGTGTCAATAGATTGTGACCACATGTGCAAGTGGGACTGGTCTGTTGATCCACTCCATTGACAGAGAGTGGCCAGGCTGCCCAGCTGCTCTCTTGACAGTAACTGCCAACCAGAAGCACAGCAAACAGGGCACCTTAAATTGAGTATGACTGATTCACTCACACACATCTCATACAGCTGGAAGGGACCTTGAGAGGTCATTGAGTCCAGTACCCTACCCTCTTGGCAGGACCAAGCACCCCCCTTTTTTAAAAAAAAATATATATATCTATTTGCCCCAGATCCCTAAATGGCCCCCTCAAGGATGGGCCTCACAACCCTCGGTTTAGCAGGCCACTGCTCAAGCCACTGAGCTATCCCTTCCCCCTGTCAACTGTGTCAGGAAAACAAAAAAATGTTTCTGTAGTTTACAACTCAGGCTTGGTCTAAACTAAAAAGTTAGCTCAAACCAGTTATAACACTGATGAGTGTGAAGAACCTATATCTTGAGCAGTGTATTAAAGTCTACGTACCTCCTGGTGTAGATGTCACTGAGTCTACAGAAGAATTCTTCCATCAACTTATCTACCACCTCTTGGAAAGATGGATGTCCTATACTGATGGAAGAAGCTTTCCTATCAGTGTAGGTAATGTGAACATTAAAGTACTGCAGTGATGTAGCTTTAACCTGAAATAAGTGAACGATTAAGCCAGAATTTGAAAGTTCTTACTTCTACCTAAATATAATGAACTCTTGATCACTTTTTCAAATAGAAACCTACAGGAATATGTAGTGAACTATATTAATTGTATAAAAAGTAGTTGTCATATTGTTTTTATGTATCTTCAAATGTCTTTGATACTTTGAGCATTAAAAATGTAAAAAACATCCACAAATATAAAGCAAAAACTTTTATGTAACCCACACTTTAAGTGAGGTTTTAAAACAATTACATGGTTTCAAACAACATTCATTGATAATACAATGTCTAAAACACGTCAAAATAATCTTACTTGTATCACAAATGATGTTCATTATTTCAATACTTTCTTGTTAATTTTGTACTTGATAAGGTGCCTTAGAATTACTAATGTAGATAGGTAGGCAGGTCATATTAATTTGTACATATTCCATTGCACAGTTCTTGTGGGATTCCCTGTAAATAAGATTTTACTTTCTGAAATGTAGGAATTACAGAAATACATACTGCTTTGTGTCTTACTGCACATTTCAACATGCAGGGTTTCAAATAGCCTACTTGCAAAAGACTTCCAATTTGTATTTAAGTGGCTTTATTGAAATGACTTCCTTTTTTTCAATATGGAAGCTATTTGTGTATTAAAGACATTCTTGTCATCACTCCTGAAAAGCAGATCTGTGTATGGTAAATATTACAAAAACAATTAGTCCCCCATGACAACCTACATGCCTTTTATGTTTTACATCCTCTCCAAGCAAACTGATACCAGTTTTCTTGAAAAATGGAAAACATTCATCCTTCAGAGTGTATATATAGCATTTTGTTAGATTCACTGTGAGCATTTTTACAATCTGGATATTGGACGGGGAACGTAAGTCTTCAAGGACCTGATCCTCATTTATGCTAAGGCCCTTTATACCATTCAGGCATGTTAAAGGGTCCACCCCCCCAGTTTAAGGTATGTTCACACTGCCAGAGAGATTTGCACCCACTTAAAGTCTTTCTCTCTCAATGTCAAAGTGGTATGAGTGGACTTTAGTTTAAATGAGCTTGAAGTTCACATGTTGGATATTAGGAAAAATTACTTTGCTAGGAGGGTGTTGAAGCACTGGAAGGGGTTACCTATGAAGGTGACGGAATCTCTTAGTCTTAGATGTTTTTAAGACCTGGTTTGACAAAGCCCTCTCTGGCTGGAATGATTTAGTTGGGGTTGATCTTGCTTTGAGCAGGAGATTGGTCTAGATGACCTCCTGAGGTCTCTTCCAACCCTAACTTCCTATGATTATAAGATTCTTCCATGACTGCTACAACAGAGAAACTTTATAAAAAGGAAATGGATGTAATCTTGCCACCATATTCCCCTCCAGAGGTGGGCTGCATTTCACTAGTTCATAAGTTATATATACCCTTGTTACTATATATCATTATTTATTGCCCAATAGATTACATTTTAATTTGTGGCATAATCACTGTGTTATAATGCGCCTGTAGTTAAGTATTTCAAAAAGCAACTTGTGTAATTTTATAATAATCATCTAGATTATATAGACAGCTGTGAAGTGCTTTGGATTTCTTCAGGATATTTTGTAAGATATTATTTTTATCCTGAATATACTATCCTATCAAAAATATATTTTGAACTTGCCTGTTCATTTTTCACTTTTAACAGAAGGAGTTTAACAGTGATTGTAAGTTGAAGGAAAGAATAGAAGAAAATGGATACAACACATATGCATCCTTAAATTGGAAACACGAGGGAAGACAAATGTTTGTGGCCTTGAATGGACGAGGAGCTACAAAGAGAGGACAGAAAACAAGGAGGAAACACACCTCAGCTCATTTTCTTCCAATGGTAGTAATGTCATAGATGAAGGAACTATTTTATTGATGCAGTTGAACCAAAGGTTCTTTTGTCAAGTACGCTTGGTAATCCTCTTGAAGAGAAAAAGGCAAAGAAACAGTGCAGACGTCTGCTTGTTTGAAAAGGGAGGAAAGCCTTTGAAGCTTTTGTGCTCATTGCTGGCACATGAAGGACTTTTAATTAGTTCTGTGTCATATCTTATAACAAGATACAAGCTGGATCAGATGCGATGGGAACTATTCCCAGTGTGAATAATTTTTTTTTTATCTCTGTGATAGAACTTGCAAGAGTGAGACAATATGTTGAATGATCTTTGGGGAAAGTTATTTATGGAATACTAACTCATATCAAAGACCTTCATTGCTCGTTCAAGCCTAATGATCCAATGAACAGTTAGACATGAGAGCATTTACTGGAAGCACTTGGGTCATATGCACAAATAAAGAAGTTTCTGGAATAGTCTCATTGAAGAATGGATAAGATTAAGAAATATAAGCATATTAGCTTTAAACTGTTATAACAAAATGAATAGTATGGTTTGCTTGTGTATTCTAATTTCATTCCTTTTAATTTCTCTCTAAGTTATTTATTTAATAGGATGTTAAATATCTTTTTTGGTTTTAAATGATTTCCTCAGTTGCTTCTTTATTTTTTCCCTTTTTCAGCTTTTCTCACGGGGTTGATAGAGTAAACTTTCAAAACCTTACTGACCACCTGATAATAGGAAACTGACAAGTGTTTAGAGTAAAGTTAGCATTGCTGTGAATATGTCAAATCTGTTTTCTCCTAAACCATTTTACACTTAAGTAAAAAGACCTGGATTTACAGCATACATAGGATGTGTTCATGTTTGTGAATCCTACCAGCCTCCACTCAAGAACAAATTTCCAGAAATACTTCATCAGGAGGGTCTATTTGTTTGTCTGAAATTGATGGAGAGGGCCAAACCTGTTCTGAGGTGCCCTCATGTTTGGGGTGTTTATGTGTATATAATTCAGATAGCACTGATTTGTATTTGGAACTACTTACTTAAAGGTATTATCCAAAATTTATTTCGGGTAATGGGAATCTTTTCATTAATTTTAGTGGTCTTTTTTAGCAATCTCTAAACATGTCTAACCCCCATTGATTTCTATTGGAAGAACCTGAGGGCAGAATTTGGCTCCTGAAAAGTACATCCAAAAAGAACACACTCTTGCTGCACTTGTTCAATTAGCCTGCATATTGAACAGCTCTTCGTTAACAGCTCGAAGTGTAACAAATGTATATTGGGAGCATTTCTTGAATAAGACTATAGAATATCAGGATCGTGCATTTATCAAAGGCTACTTTCACATGTATAGAACTCTATGGCTATGTCTACACAGCAACATTATTCCTGAATAAGCTACTCTGGAAGAGGTCTTCTGGACTAGCTTATTCCAAAATAGCACAGCTCCACACAACATGCATTTTGAAATAGCAGTCAGCTATTTGGAAATAGAGCATCTACACACAGTAGAGTCTATTTCAAAATAGAGCCATTGGCCACACTGGCTACGTCTACACATGCCCCAAACTTTGAAATGGCCACACAAATGGCCATTTCGAAGTTTACTAATGAAGCGCTGAAATGCATATTCAGCACTTCATTAGCATGCGGGCGGCCACGGCACTTCAAAATTGACGCGCCTCGCCGCCGCGTGTCTCATCCAGACAGGGCTCCTTTTTGAAAGGACGCTGCCTACTTCGAAGTCCCCTTGAGCTCATGGGAATCAGGGGACTTCAAAGCAGGCCGGGTCCTTTCGAAAAGGAGCCCCGTCTGGACAAGATGCACGGCAGCGAGGTGCATCAATTTCGAAGTGCCGCAGCCGCCCGCATGCTAATGAAGCGTTGAATATGCATTTCAGCGCTTCATTAGTAAACTTCGAAAGGGCCATTTGCGTGGCCATTTCGAAGTTTGGGGCACGTGTAGACACGGCTACTATGGCTTATTTCAAATAGACTCTATTCCCAGTCTACACAGTCCCTATTTCAAAATATCTGTTTCAAAATGGGCACTATTCCAGGTACAATGAGGCTTACCAATTTTGAAATAAAGGCATCCACTATTTTCAAATAATTTTGAAGTAACAGTATCATTGTGTAGATGCTCGCACAGTTATTTCAAAATAACTTTGCTGTGTAGCCATACGCTATAGCTACATCTACACTACAGCAATCTTTCAAAAGGGCTACATGTACAAGAGAAGCATCTGTCAACATTAACGCCTGTTGACAGAGTTGTGTCAACAGAACCTCTGCTGACAGAGTGCATCTACAAACATAAGCAGATCAACAGAGCAATCCACTCTGTTGACAGAGAGCAGCCAGGCTGACTGGAAGATCCGCAAGCAGGGCTGCTTTGAGAACCAGAAGTGTCTACCAGAAGTGTCTATAGTTCTGTTGACAGAAGAGTTATTCCTCAAATTTTCAAGGGATAACACTGTTGAGACAAATGCAGAGTTCTGTTGAGACTCTGTCAACAGAATACTGTATGTGTGTAGATGTTCCATGAGTTTTGTCAACAGAAGGCCCCATCTGTCAAAAAACTCTCTAGTGTAGACACAGCCAAGAAGTCCTTCCTAAAGATCTCTTCTGAAAGAATTTCTTTCAAAAGAGTGCATCCACACACAAAAAAACAGATCAAAAGAGTGATCTGCTCTTTCAAAAGACAGCATCCACATCGCCCCCACTCTTTTGACAGAATTGGCCAGGGATCAAAAAATCAGGAACGAGGAGGGCTACTCTTTCCAAAAAAACAAAAGACCACAGAGTGTCTACATGTTTTCTTTTGAAAGAAGGAGCTCTTTCTGAAAAGGGAGTGAAAGAGTGCTTTCAAAAAGAGTGCCACATCCTGTCAATTTAATTTTGAAAGAATGCATTTTGTGTGTAGAAGCTCCACTGCATATTTCAAAAGAGCCCCTTCTTTCGAAAAATATTTTGAAAGAACTTGCTACTGTAGATGCAGCCTATGAGAGCCAGCTAAAAAGAGAATCAATATCTAGCGTTAGAATGTCTTAGCCATCACAATAAATGAAAGCTCAACAAAATACAAAACCAGGGACTTTTTATGAAAAGTTACTATTCCCACAACTTAATTTGACCAAATCAGTTTAAGCCTATAATTAAGTCTGATCAGCCTAAAAGAACATAAGGTTTTTTGTTTGTTTGTTTGTTTGTTTGTTTTTTGCTTTACTTTTTTCTGTAAATTTAAAGAGCTCTGGATAGCTCATCAATATAATCATATAGAGATTCATTTTGTTAGAGCACGTAAATAGAAAACAGTACATCAGTCAACATGTACCACTGTCCTCACATTGTATTTCACTAAATAAATGCATAAATCTTCTCTGCAGTGTCCATAGTGAGAAACAAAAGTAGTACTATAATATTTTCAGCGTTAAATACTTTAACTATGAGATTATATTGATGTGCAGTTCTATCTTCAGTATCTCTTGTTGGAAAAAGTTGGTTTTATTTTTATTGTTTGGAAACTGTATTTTGATACAAAGGAGAGTCTTGCTAAATTTCTTTTTTTTACTGAAGTTTTACCTGTAGAAAGGTTGGCGTTATTGTGATTTTCTATAACTTATTTGAGTCAATTTTAACCAGCACTTCCAATGTTAATCTGTTATTTAAGTATTAGCTATGTATTATAAAAAACTCAGAAGCAGCTTTCCCATAACATGTAAAACATATAGAATGGTCAGATTGTATTACCTGTGCCTTAAAAAAAGCTATCTAAAAGAAATGCATGGTATTTTGGCTTTTAGCTAACATTGCATTTCATGGTATTTGTTTTCCAACCTACTGGCTGATGAATGAGATTTTTAAAATAATCTACATACAGTAGAATTTCAGATGTTATAAGTAAATTTGTAATTGAGATTGAGTAGCAGAACTTGTCATATTAAGAAGGAGGTTTTTTCTTTAAATTGTTAAAATAATAATTGAATATGACAATGTATAATGGACCACCCACAACAGAAATTAAATATTTGGTTGAGTAAATATAGTATTGGACAACCATGTTAACAGTGTCTATGGTACAAACTAGGTTCTCATATCACAGAATCATGTAGATGACTTAGGGGAGTGTATATGTAAACATTTATAATTACAGGATTTTAAAACACTAAAACAGCTTCTAGCAAAACATATCGCTGCTCACAGAGGCCAAGAAAAGAAAATATTACTTTTCCAAAGTGACTAGAGATGGGGACAGGAGCCATTCTTTGGAATGAATGTTTGATTCCTGATGGTTAACAAAAGTAAAATCCTTGAAGGAAAATGATGGCCTCAACTACAAGCATGCTCTGGTATTTACTGTGGTAGGATTGTGCTGCAGACAGTCTTCCCATAATATAATAGTTCCTTGACCGTAAAAGAGGGGAGTCCTGATCAAGATAAAAGAGGGTGGGTTTTTTGTTTTGGTTTTTTAAGGCTGATCAACAATGTACGGTATGCTATATTTAAATAAAAATAATAAAAAGCTGGGAATAGAGAATAAAAGTATTGTTCTCAATTGTTTTATTAACCCGCAATGATATTGCACAATAGAAATAAAAAGGAAAAAGATACATGAATACTACAGGATGTGGTTTGATGCTACATAGCCCCAAAACAAAAGTCACTTAAACATTTGTAAGGTTTCTTGAATTTTTTGCATGCGAGTCAGCTATCTTCACACTGATAACAAACAAAAGAGAAAGCCGTGCTAGTCTATATACCATCAAAACAAAAACACAGTAAAGCAGCACTTTAAAGACTAACAAAATAATTTATTAGTGAGCTTTCGTGGGACAGACCCACTTCTTCAGACCATAGCCATACCAGAACAGACTCAATATTTAAGGCATAGAGAACCAAAAACAGTAATCAAGGTCAACAAATCAGAAAAGAATTATCAAGGTGAGCAAATCAGAGAGCAAAGGGGCAGCGGGGGTGTGGGGAGGTAGTCAAGAATTAGATTACGCCAAGTATGCAAAGGAGCCCCTATAGTGTCCCAGAAAATTTGCATCCCGGTTCAAACCACGTGTTAATGTGTCAAATTTGCATATGAAAGAGAGTTCAGCAGTCTCTCTTTCCAAAGCAGAGTGAAAATTCTTCTTCACTGTGACGTAAACTCTTGTCATTAACAGAATGGCCCACTCCATTAAAATGTAAACTAACTGGTTTGTGGATCAGGAGTGTTTTGATGTCTGTTTTGTGCCAATTAACTCTTTGTCTGAGAGAGTTTGAAGTCTGTCCAATATACAAAGCATCTGGACATTCTTGGCACAACTAGTATTACATGAAAGGAGAATAAACTCTGAACAGACTATAGATAGTCTTCCATGTGACCCATGAGGTGGATGTGAGATAAGCTGCCAATAAGACAGTTTATCTCAGAACAATATGGAAATGCAGATTTTCGAAGTATTTCAATACCACAAATAAGGATTTCTCCAGCCCACATAATGTGCCTACACTGGCTTGGAACAGCTGTTCTGCAGAGAAAATGATAGTGCAGTTGATTAGTAGGGCTGCCTTTAAATGGAGGTACGTTTTGGCCGATAAGATATGTTTTTATCTCACCACACTACTAACACAGAGGCTGCGTGTACACTAGTCCCTTCCTTTCGGAAGGGACATGATAGTGAACAAGTTGGGAAGATGCTTTCTAATTACTTTTTAATTGCGTGCCACCTGTGTAGACGGAGGCTTTTTGAAAGGACCCCCAGACTTAGAAAGCACCTTCTTCCTATTTGGTTTTAGGAAGATGGGGCTTTTGAAGTCCCGTGGTCCTTTTAAAAAGCCCCCTTCTACACAGGCAGTGCACAATTCAAAAGTGGTGCTTTTGAATCGCGCAGCAGCCATTATTCTAATGAGGCATGGCATATTCATAGCAGCACCTCATTAGCATCTTCCCAACTTGTTCATTACCATGCCCCTTCCTAAAGGAAGGGGCTAGTGCAGACACAGCCAGATTCTACTGTCTCGTAATTGTGAAAAGCAAAGTGAGAAAACCATCAGGTGGACTAACTGGTTTTCACTAGCTTCCAGTGATGTCAAAACACTAGGCAGTTAAGTGATCGTGAAACCACATCCACTTATGACCAGTGTGAATTTAATTTTACAACTAACCATGAGATTGAAACAAAATCCCAGATTCAAAACACTTTAATATTTATTTTTTGGATGGGGAGGTAACTGGCAGGATGAATTAGCACTTGACAAGTGTTTTACAGCTAACACTTTTTTCATATAATAGGAAAAAAACAAAACCTACAGAGCTGAATATCCCCAAATTTGGAGCAATGGCAAAATTCAGACCCCTATCTGCATTCAATAGTATTAAGAGGGATGTATATCAGTGAGTGGAAAGTACTATGACAAATCTCAAAACAGGGTATCTTTGATCCATTTAGCCTCCATTTTAACCATATCCAGTTAAATTGTACACATGTATTACAAACATATATTTGGTGTGTCACATTCTTTCCACTTTGCTGTCACATACGTTACAAACTACAAAATGCTGCACTCCCACAGTTTTTATCGCATTGCTTTAAATACGAAGTGTCAAAGTTCATAAAGAAGTTACATAATTGTTGACGTGTGTATAAAATTTGACATTTTTTAAATTGCATCAGGAATGCCAAATAATCAAATTAAGTGTTGTGATTTTGGTCTTCCATAAATGTGGTTCAGATATTATTAATCTCTTGAGAATACTCGTCTGCCTATGGTCGGAGGAAATGATGGAGTAAGAACTCTGGAATCTTAAAACAACAGCAACAGCACGCACATAAATCTAGTCGTGAAAAATTTTGGAAATTCAACAGTGCTATGAATAGCTGTCATAATTTTAAATTTTGATTTAAAAACCCTGGAAATTGACACATTTTCTGTGGGGGTCCTAGAACAGTCTGTGTGAAAATTTCAGTGGCACTGTTCATCACAATTTTGCATTTAAGGGAGAAAAAATGTGAAATTACTTCCTAATTTTTGATCAGCTCTAACAAGCACATTATTGTGCAACATTACTTTGAAAATGTAGTTTTCAGTTTACCTTTATGCTAGTCTTTATAGTCATATGTTTCTTTTGTGTTTGCTTGCATGGTATTTTTATTTTCTTTTGTGCATGTAAATAGGCAAAATATAATAAATACAGCCCTAAGAGGCCAATGGCCAAGGCACCCAAATGGAACTGAGACTTCTGTGTATTTTTCTCAGCTCTGTAAATGGCACATGTCATCTGACCTTGGGCAAGTCACATAGACTACTTTTGAAAATATTGGCCCTGTATTTTTGGTGTTCAAATTTAGACTACTGTGGCCTGATTTTTCAAGTTGCTGATCACCCACAGATCCATCAGTTCTAACATTTGTGAACATCAGTCATCCATGTCATCATCCACCACTCACTGAGGTCAGTGGAAACTCCCTTACTGACAGCAAAATTGAACAACCAAAATAGAGGCAGAATTACCCAAATTTAGGGGCCAGTTTTGAAAATTTAGATCTTAATATCTTGAGGCTTCAGTTTTCTCCCACCTGCAGAAGAGAAATAGTGTTGCCCACCCTGGTTTAATCAGGAGATCTTCAAATAGTGGTTTGAGC
Source organism: Carettochelys insculpta (assembly GCF_033958435.1). Classification (NCBI taxonomy): domain Eukaryota; kingdom Metazoa; phylum Chordata; order Testudines; family Carettochelyidae; genus Carettochelys; species Carettochelys insculpta. The sequence goes on from NC_134141.1 coordinate 100,530,988, forward strand.
ATCAGCCTGCTAAACCCAGGCTTGTGAGTTCAACCCTTGAGTGGGCCATTTAGGGATCGGGGGGCAAATAGCTTAAAAAAGGGATGGTGCTTGGTCCAGCCAAGAAGGCAGGGGACTGGACTTGATGACTTCCTGAGGTCCCTTCCAGCTCTATGAGATGTGTGCATGTGTATGTAAATATCTGAAACACAAAAAACAGTCCTACAAAGAGTGGAACATAGGATACAAGGATGAATATAAACAAACACAATGGCTACGTCTACACTAGCCCAAATCTTTGAAATGGCCATGCAAATGGCCATTTCGAAGATTACTAATGAGGTGCTAAAATGCATATTCAGTGCCTCATTAGTAGGCCGCCAGCTGCAGCTCTTCGAAATTGCTGCTTTTCGCTGCCGTGCAGCTCTTCCAGATGGGGGCCTTTTTCAAAAGGACCCCAGGAACTTCAAAATCCCCTTATTCCCATAAGCAGATAGGAATAAGGGGATTTTGAAGTTGACAGGGTCCTTTCTAAAAGGGCCTCCATCTGGACGAGCCACGCAGCAGCGAAAAGCCGCAATTTCGAAGAACCACGGATGGTGGCATGCTAAAGAGGCGCTAAATTTGCATGGCCATTTCAAAGATTTGGGCTAGTGTAAACATGGCCAATCTGTAGTGACAAAATTAGAAAGGCTACAGTACGAAACCAGATTAAACAAGTCAGAGACTTAAAAGGTAACTAGAAAACATTCTCCAAATACATTAGAAGCATGAGGAAGACCAAGGATAGGGTAGATCCTCTACTCAATGGGACGGGTGAGAACAATGGCAGGAATGGTAAATGACTTTTTTTTTGTTTCAGTTTTCACCAAAGAGTTCAGTAGTGATTGGATATTGAGCACAGTGAAAGACAGTGAAAATGAGCTTGGATCAGAGGCCAAAATAGGGAAATAAGTTACAAATTACTTAGACAAGTTAGATGTCTTCAAGTTACGGGGGCTTGATGGTATCCTATATTACTCAATTTGCTAACTGAGTCGATGTCTGAGCCATTAATTATTATCTTCAAAAAGTTAAAGAACACAGAAGAAATTCCAGAGGTATGGAAAAGAGCAAATATAGTGCCAATCTAGAAAAAGGGAATCAGAATAACCTGGGGAATTACAGACCAGTCAATTTTATGTCAGGATCCAGAAAGATAAAGGAACAAATAGTTAAGCAACCAGTATTCAGACATCTGGCAGATAATAAGGTGATATATAACAGCATAGAATTGCTAAGAATAAAGCATATCAAAACAACATAACTTTTTTGACAGGAAAACAAGACTTGTGGATGCGGAGAACTGATAGATGTGGTATATCTTGACTTTGCTACTGTCTCTTATGATGTTCTCAGGAACAAATTAGGGAAACGCAACCTAGATGGAGCTACTACAAGGAAGGTGTACAAATGGTTGGGAAAGAGAATAGTTACCAGTGGTTAACAACCAAGCTGCAAGGGCATATCAAGTGAGGACCCACAGGGTTAAGGTCTGGGTCCAGTTCTCGTCAGAAGCTCCATCAATGTTTTAGATAATGGTACGGAGAGTACACTTATGAAGTTTGTTTATGATACCAAGCTGGGAGGGGTTGCAAGTCCTTTGGAGGAAGGTAGGGTTGTAATTCAAAATGATCTGTACAAACTGAAGAAATGAAAAGGATAAAATAGGATGAAATTCAATAAGGGCACATAAAGTACTCTATTTATGAAAAAAACAATCATTTGTAGATATACAAAATGGGAAATGACTGCTTAGGAAGCACTACTGTAGAAGGGGATCTAGGGTATCATAGTGGACCATTAGCTAAATATGAATCAACAGTGTAACACTATTGCAAAAAAAGTAAATATCATTTAAGGGTGTATTAGCAGTAGTTTTATAAGCAAAAGCCAAGAAGTAATTCTTTCGCTCTATGTCACACTGATTAGGCCTCAACTGGAATAGTGTGTCCAGTTCTGGGTACCACCAATCAGGAAAGATGTGGACAAATTGTAGAAAGTCTGGAGAAGGGCAATAAGGCCGAGGAGGTTTGGTCTTCTAAAGTAGTTATTGACATCAGTCTGTGTGGCTGTGGCTACACTAGACCCCTGCCTTTCAAAAGGGGGATGCTAATGACACACTTCGGCAGATGTTCATGAGGCACTGCCATGAATATACAGTGCCTCATTAGCAAAACCAAATGGGAAGAAGGGACTTTTGAAGTCTGGGGGTCCTCTCGAAAGGCCCCTGTCTACACAAGCAGCGTGTGTTTTGAAAGCAGCACTTTTGAAACACCCGCGGCTGCCATTATGCTAATGAGGCGCTGCTTATTCATGGCAGCGTCTCGTGAGTGCCTGCTGAAGTGGCTCATTAGCATACCACTTTCGAAAGGTGGGGGCTAGTGCATCCACCGCCTGTGTGTCATTCCGTCACTCTTCCTACATTTTCCCTTGAGTTTCTTGTGCGGAAGCTCAAATATCCTTATCTAGCGTAGTCCTCTCTTATTATACTTGAAATAGATTGTATATTTAGATGTCTAACACCAGGTCCCACTTTTAGTGATAGGGATTAAATTTCACATGAAAAAATGGTATGCAATGAGATTGGATACTACAAAGCCTGCAACTTATGTCACTAAAAAATCTCATGCCATGGAAGACAGTGAAAGGATTGTGCTTTTTTTGTTCCTTTTGAAATATTTTCCAAGCTTACGCAGTCTAACTTGTACGTGCCAGTTTTCCTCAGCACCTGACTCATCGGCATCTGCTACACAGAGCAATCCATTGGTTCTGAATCATTCCAGTTTCCATTTCCAGTTTCTCCTATCTAAGATAAATCTCTCAGGCTCTCCCTGATGTCTTTACATTTTTCATGCTTTTGAGGCCCATTCATCTTTCTCCAACTTGAGTTCACTTTGTTTAATAAAATAGGCTCCCTCTTTTAGCTATAGCAAATGCAAGTCTTAATGGAACTTATCAAGTACTTCCATAATTGTTACCTCATTAAGTATATTGTACCCTTCTTTCTCCACCACTGCCATAATGTGTCTGTTTCTTTCATTACATTCTGTCGTCCTGCTTTCAAATACTCCCTCATTACTCTCACAATCAGATCAGTATTGGGAAGCCTACTCTTCTCTCCTACCTCAAGCCTTGGGGAATTTCTTTGGTAGATGAGTACCTAATTCCATTGGCTTTCATGAAAATTCTAGGTTTGGTTCTCAAATGGTTGTTATAAATATAAACACTTTGTTTCTGGCATTGCTTCTCACTTTTAAAGAGCACTCTTCTAGAGTACTGAAAGGACAAGTTATATGTGTCCCTTAAGAAACGAAAAGCTTTAATACCTCCAGACTGGCAACCACAGGATATAGCAGCCCTGGCCTTATATGCTTTATACAATACATTGGAGAGACAAGGTGGATAAAGTAATCTCTTTTATTGGACCATCTTCTGTAGATGAAAGAGGAAAGGTTTCAAGGTTATTATTACCTCACCCACTTTGTTCTCGAGTATCCTGAGACCAACATGGCTACAGCAACATAGTGTACAATGTGTTTTTCATGTATGCCCCTTCAAAAAACCAAAAAAAAAACCCAAATGATTGACTTTTTTTCTGTATCACCTGTCCAGCTCCCAGGAAATAGAACGTGGGACCATCAGTATCAAAAGCCTAGGCCTCTTATCTTTTGAGCGGAAGGAGTAAATGTATTAGAGCACATTAATAGTCCCTTATTCTTTATTTACACCAGACTCCATACTGCAACATGACACAGTAATCTAATCTAGTATAGTCTAGTCCACCTATCTATATAACACCATTTATATTCAGTCACCACGCTGCACTTCAAAGAATTAGCCCCTTTTTTTGTAAATCAGTATGTGAGCTCTTGAAATATGAACCTGGAATGCCAAGCCTGGAAAATGAACATGTAAACTGCAAGTAGCAGTTTTTCTGCACTCCTCCATTCTTATATACCTCAGCTGACCTGGAGATACAAACATTAGGCATGAGGGGCTGGTTCACTTTCCAGGCCCATTTAGTCTTGGACATCTGTTGAGATGGCCAGTCACTGCCGATGGTGTTGCTTTGGATACCTGCCCACTGGGGAGCTAGACTGAGACCACCAACTTATTCTATATAGAATACTATCCTGTCAGTTGTGGTAATAAGTTTTAATCAGTACCAACTGGGGTCAAATTCAAACCAGGACTCTATAGAGGCTGTTCACCATATCCAATTTCAAATCTCCTGAGCTCTTTAGTCCCCCTGAATTAGGTATACCAATGACATCCAGGACAGAAAGGAAACGTAAGTGGTTAAAAAGTCAGTAACCAAAGGAAACTGAAGCAGTTTAAAACAGAAGACGCTGCCTAAGAGCAGATTTTTCAGCACAACACAGTCTCTGCTGGGAACCTTCAGCGGGCTACATGAGAGAGATGAAAGCTGCATCTGATTCAAGCTGCTTTTGCACACTGATTGCAGGAAACAAGAATGACCTACTTAGTTATGACATGGAAAGATCAATATCCACCTCGTGACATTTAGTAACTTGTACAAAAAACAACAGATAATTTCCATGGATAGTTGTTATCTTCTTTGGGAGACCTCAAATGGATAATGTCACAACAAATGAACTTCTCAAGTAACCTGCTCCCCCTCAAAAATGTGCTATCCCCTAGCGTCTGACAACTAGTGGACGCTGTCCAAGAATCTCCATTCAACTACTATTGCTAACAACATTATGAATTGTCCCGTAAATCAGTTTACTACAATTAAAGCTAGGCTTTGATCTGATGGCAGCCTAATAAGCTCTTGTGCTTATATCTTATTTTGTTCAGTTCATTTTAAAAGTGAGTGCAGTGCTTGATAAGAGTAACAAAGTGACCTTGGAGAGTGAAGTTTCCACTGATCCACAAAACACTGGCAGCACAAGTTCCCCCTACACCATGTGGCCAACCTGTATCAACTCTTATCTGAAGGACCCAATAACAGAGGAGAAAGGGCAGTTTATTTTTATGCCCATTCAGTGAGTGCTGGCTCTGCCTACACTAAAGAGTTTTGTTGACAAAACCGGGGTTTTATTGACAAAACTCCAGAAGAATCTACGCACAGCTTCTCCACGATCAGGAATAATGCCTTTGTCAAAAATTTCTGTTTACAAAAAGCCATGTAGATGCTCCAGGGGGCCCTCTGTCAACAGACAGGGCTTCTGGTTCACTGTGCAGCCCTGTTTGCTGAGATTCTAGTTGGCCTTTCTGTCAAGAGATTGGCTGGACAGTCTGGCTGCTCTCTGTTGACAGAGCAGATTGTTCTTTCAAACCACTTTTGTGTATGGCTGCAATGGGTTGACAGAAGTTTTGTCAGAAGATATCTTCCCACAGTAACTTCTGTCGACAGATTGCTATAGTGTAGACATAGCCGCTGAGCTTCCTCACAAGCCAACAGGCCAGAAAACTTTAAATGGAGACACAATAGCAGGAGCCCATGGATATCACATTTTATTCTGCAGAAGAGTTATTTCCCATATGTACACTGCATTGTCTACAAATTTGCATATATAACAACCTACTTTCTTAAATGAAGTCAATTTTAACATTTTACATATGTATGCAAATGTCAACAAGTATTTCTGTAGTTCCTTAAGGACTAACAAATTCATGAAGTAATGAGCTTTTGTGGATGAGACATGGTCTTCTACCACACTTCCTATCTTTCCAACCCATTGAGATAATTTGCAGTTGGGCCTTGAGGAAACTGTCAGCATTCCTGAGCTATTTTTTTCTCCTACCTTTTCTTTTCATGGGACTTATCTCAATTTGCACCCAGTTCTTGGAATTTGTTAACTTCTGCATTGTTGAAATTTATTATTCCTTATCCTGCTGCTCTTGCTTCTGTTCCTTAGAATAATGAAATCTATCATCTCATGGTCACTTACATCAATGTTATCTTCCATCTTCAGTTTCACAAACAATTAGAATTAAGTCTAAAATAGCTTCCTCACCACTCCCACCAAAGGTAAATTTTCTTCACTGTCTTAAACAGGAAGTTGTTCACAACACATTACAAGAACGTACTGAAGCTCAGAGACCATGATCTATGGTATCACGGGGCAGAGGAGCAGTTTCTGGGATGTAAATCAGGTTTGTAGCTCTACACCAGAGACTAAACTTCACTCAGAAGCTACTGAGGAGCCAGTGTGGTAATGTGCTGTGGTGTCTGCATGAAATTGTGCATACCAGTTACATAGCTTATACCACAAAAATAGCCTTTTCTGAAGTATATCAGTATTCCCATCTCAAGCCTTGGCTAGAATGCAGAAGTGCCAACGCATGTGGAAAAGGAGTTAAATTACCCTAGCTGAACAAGCAAAAGCAAAACAAGCACAGGAAGATTTCTTTCAAGTTTTGGGCAAAGCCTTAGGTTGGAAGGAGTTCTTATTTACCCAAACCATTCCTTCCATCCCTAGAAGCAAGTGCCTGTTTGGTTTCAATTATTTATGTTGTCTTTGTTTCAGTCCCTCCCAGATTCTCCATGTCGTTAACATTTCACTGGTAACATTGTTGCACTCTATGTAAATAAGGAGAATTTTCGTAACTTGAGCCAGATCACGTTTTAATACTGCACTGTATAACCCTAATTAAATAGAGCACAGATGGCAGTCCTCTTGAAATACACAGAAATCATGTGAGGTTTCCTTTTTTTTTATTATTGAGCATGAAATACGTAACAGATTTCTTGCCACCTAGGTAGAATTTAATAAGATACACTACTCCCCCTCCCCTTTTTCCTTTACATTTGTATAGCCATACACGCTTTGGAAAATCCACATAGGAAGAAGCTTTTCCCTTTCCTAAGCTAACATAATGATAGCTATTTTGGAAAAATGACCATATCGAGAAAGAATAACTATACTCTGCGAGGCCCATTAAGGCCAGGGATATCTTATATAGCCAGCACCTTATGTGGCATGTGTCAGTAGGGATTCTCTCATACTATAAATGCAATTTTTTCATGTTCATTATCAGAAAAACGGAACATGAAGGAACAAAAATTAAAGGAAGGTGAAACAGACTAGAAGAAATGGCATAAGTAGGAATTGGTGGGAGGACGCTGCAGAGCAGCCAGGCATATCTACCACAATGCAATTTTAGATGCTTCAGTACTGAAGATCTTGTCTACACTAGCAAAAAAAAAATCTATCAGCACTAGAAATGGTTGAATTCTTCATAGCAAAGAAGAATTTCTCTAGTATTAGCTCCATAGCAGTCATAATTGTTAGGCCTTTGTTTATTTGTAATTATTGGAGTAATAGTGTTAGAAAAAAATATGGGATTATAGTTTTATTATACAGAGCAAGATCACACAGTGCTAAGTCAAATCCTAGAATCATACAACTTGCAGGAACCCCAAGAGGTCATCAACTCCAGGCCCCTGCACTCATGGCAGGACTGAGCACTATCTAGACCATAGCTGACAAGTTTTTGTCTAACCTGCTCTTAAAAATGTCCAGATACGGAGATTCAACTACCTCCTTAGACAATTTATTCCAGCGGTTAACCACCCTGACAGGAAGTTATTCCTAACATCCAACCTAAAGCCCTTTCTGCAATTTAAGATCATTGGTTCTTGTCCCGTCATCAGAGGTTAAAGAGAATAATTTTTCTTCCTTCTCATAACAACTTTTTAGGTACTTGGAAGTTACCTCACAATCTTCTCTTTTTCAGACTAAACAAACCCAGTTCTTTCAGTCTTCATAGGTCATGTTTTCTAGATCTATAATCTTTTTTTTTTTTGCCCTTCTTTGGACCTTCTCTAATTTTTCCACCTCTTTCCTGAACTGTGAAACACAGGACGGGATACAATACTCCACATAAGGTTTAATAAGCACAGAGTAGGGCAGAAGAATTACTTCTTGTGTCTTGCTTACAACTCTCCTTTCAATAATCCCAGAATGTTTGCTTTTTTTTGCAACAGTGTCATGCTGCTGACTCCTCTTTGGCTTCTGATCACTGTAACTCCTAGATCCCTTTCTGCAGTACTCCTTCCTACACAGTCATTTCCCATTTTGTATGTGCGCAACTGATTGTTCCTTCCTAAGTTGAGTACTTTGCGTTTGTCCATATTGAATTTCATCCTATTTACTTCAGATCATTTTTCCAGTTTGTCCTGATCATTTTGAACTATAATCCTACCCGTCCACATAGTTGCAACCTGTCCCAGCTTGGTATCATCTACAAACTTTGTAAGTTTGTAAGTATAAATGCCTTACAAAAAATTTGGATGTATTAAATCTTTGAAATTACCTTATCAACCAAAACTGCTATCTCATCAAAGAGTAAATTCAAGTTTATTTAAGAGATTTCCATAAAAGTGTGTTGATTGGCAATCATTATAGCCCCTAATTAATTTACTCCTGTACAGTATACCCCCGACTCACATGTTGCGTCCCTGAGCAACCATGAGTAAGTCAGATTTCACCTAAGTCAGGACAGAGATCCCCCCGGGTCCAGCCTGCACCTGGCTCCCTGCTTCTGTGAGTGGCACGGAGCCAAGAGCCAGACGCAGCCACGCTGGTCAGTTTCCTGGCTCGCACAAGTGGTGGGGAGCCAGGAAACTGACTGCCACAGCTGCACCTGGCCCCTGGCTGCCCTTTACTTGTGGGAGCCAAGAAACTGACCAGCTGAGCAGTGCTGGTTAGTTTCCCAGCTCCTGTGAGTGGCGGAGAGCCAGGAAACTGACTGGTGCTGCTGTACCTGGCTCCCAGCTGCCCACCACTCATGGGAGCCAGGAAACTGACCAGTACAGCAGTGACAGTCAATTTCCCGACTCCTGCAAGCAGAGGGGTGCCAGGAGCCAGGCACAGCTGCTGGGAGCTGGGAGTTCAAGGGCCCAGCTGTAGCCTGGTTCCCAGCTCCCTGCCATTCGCAGAAGCCAGAAAACTGACCAGAGCAGCAGCACTCGTTGATTTTGACTCACAGTATTCTAAGAGACACGCAAGTCAAAATCGTGTATGTTGGGGGGGGGGTCTACTGTATCATCTTTTAAATTATTTTGCCTGGGATTAATATCACATTAACTGACCTACAGTTAGGTTCTCTCAGTCATCCCACTTACCTCTCTGATATTTGGAATTTAATATTTGATTTGTGTGATAGGTCATCCTATGCTAGGGATGGGAAATAAGCCATCAATGGGTGGACATGGTTCACCAGAGGTAGCCCCTGGCAGGCCACTAGATATTTTATTTACCAGTGTGTCTTCCGATACAGCCACTCACAGCTCTTGTTGGCCCCGATTTGCCTTTCTCAACCATTGGGAGCTGCAGGAAGCAACATGGACCAGGATACCACGTCCCGCTCCCATTATCTGGGAACAAGACTCCACAGCCAACTAGAGCTGCAAGCAGCTGTACCAATGGACATGCTGGTAAATAAAAAATCTGGCAGCCAGCCAGAGGCTAACTTTGGCGAACTACTTACAGACCATGGATTACTTATTGCCCACTCCTGTTGTAGTCACATGGTAATGCATAGTTCCTGTATGATCTATTAGAACGGCAGTATGCTTGAACCCTGTACACATGACCATTAAAAACTCTTAGTCACAATTACATGAATCCCAAACTTACCATTTAAAAAAATGCCATTTCTGATTTTGTTCATAAATCACGAATAAGTCTTTATATAACATTTTCAGGCTCTCCAGAAAATTTGCCAAATGGTGCATTTTACCAATTTTAGGAAAAGCGTACAAAGTAATCAATTCTCTGTTTTCTACTTTTCTACTATTTCTGTACCTATTTAATTTTCTTTAAGAGACCTAAATCTTTTCCCAAGTACCCTTCAAAGCCAGAACAAATTTAAACTAAAAATCATCTCTCTTTGGCCTCTTGCCACTTCCACTTTGAGCAATAATTTAAGAAGTTTGTTCCTCAGAAACCTGTAGGTCAGTGTGAACCTAAACTGGCTGGCTTTCATACAGACCCCTGAGGGAATATAGGCCCCAACTTCAGTTGCAGAGACATAGTTTTTCCAGTTTAAACTTGTGATTGTAGAACCACACCAGATCAAGGCATTCACTTCCAATGCCAGTGGTCTCTACTGACTTGGACATGATTCTAATAGGCAAGATGTTAGGGTAAGATGATATTTTTTATGTTTCCCTACCAAGATTAGCTCAGGCGAGGCTAAATCTCTAACAAGCAGCCCACTGCAGCTTTAGTAATATACAAACAATCCCACATATCCCAAACATTGTATTTTAAATAGATGGAAATAACTAGTTTAGATGTCTTCAGTAATAGGCCATTACCTTCAAACATTATACAATCTAAAAAACCAGGAACATCTGTTAAAGTTAAGAGCAGCTTGTTAACTCAGTTTAGCATTAGGAAAGTCGATAGCTTTTTGTTTCTCAAAGCCTTAGGACAAGGGTGGTCAGAGAGTTGTCCACAAGACAATTGCAGTTCTACAGTCCACTCATCATTGCTCTAAACTTTAAGATAGAAACGTGGAATAGAGAGATATGAGGCTCCAGAAATGGTCTCCATCTTGCTCTCAGCAGAGGACATTCAGATCCAGATGGAATACTGTGTGTTAAAATGTTTATTCATTTCAGTTATTCCTTCTTATTAAACATGAGGGTGTTTACAATCCATGTGATGCTTGTCAAAATGTAAAGACCTTAAGACTTTGCTTTACAGACTTAGTAAACCATAAGCCTGCATTTGGGAAATAGAAGGTAGCCACAATTAGAGAACCAAGTTAGGTAAGTCATCCTCATCATCAATAACCGTGGGCTCAGCGCCCATTGGTGTCTGATGCCTCTCTCACTATTTCCTTCCATCTTTCCCTGTCCAGTGCAGAGTGGCTTAGTTTCTGTAGACTAGCTCTACACCAAACTACTATATCATCTACTCATTCGCTGTGGGGTCTGCCTCTCCTATTCGAACTGTCTATTATGCCAAATACCAGAGTCTTGATTTTTTGTTCATCATTCATTCTGCAAATATGCCCAGATAGTTGTAGCTTCCGTTTTATAACCTTCTGCAGCAGGTTCTCTTTTGGCTGTATCTTTCCATATAATTCCTCATTGGTGACCTTCTGCATCCATCCTATTCTCAGGATCTTTCTATAACAACTCATTTTGAACGCCAATATTCTTCTCTTTGAATCTTTCATTATCACCCATGTCTCACACCCATACAACATGCTGCTGAATACACATTTTCAAGATGCTCAGCTTTGGTTTTAAGCTAATTGCTTTGCTTTTCCAGATATTATCCATTGCCTTCAAACTCGCTCTTGCTTTCGCTGTTCTAGTCACTATTTTCTTCTTACAGTCTAGATCATATGTTATGTTACTTCCCAGATATGTGAATTTCTCTACATTTTCTAGTTCAATACCATTGACGCTGATCTTCCTTCCTATTTTCTTATGTCCAAATACCATTGTTTTTCTTTTAACGATGCTCATAATCAGTCTGTACCACTTCCCTTCTTCGTTTAACACCTGCACTGTTTTTGCTAGCTTCTCCTCATCTTCCTTAATGATAACTATATCATCCGCGAACCTCAAGTTGTTAATTCTTTTCACATGGACAGATATCTCTTCTACCTCTTCCTTGATCTTGTCCATCACTCTCTCCAGATGTGCAATGAAGATACTTGGTGATATTGGATCTCCTTGTCTCGTACCTCTACTTGTTTTAAACCAACTTCTCAACTCCCCGCATGTTCTCACCACTGCCTCCACATTGCAACTGATATCCTTCAACAACCGTATCGGTCTGCTACCCACTCCATATGACTCCAACACTGCCCAAGTCACATTCTTGTTCTTTCATCGAGCTTTCTCCGCTATCAGTCTTAGTGCCAATATCTGCTATACGGTCCTTCTATCTTCTCTGAACCCTGCTTCTTCATCTGTTATATGTTCTTCTATCTGAGATCTTAGTCTCTCAGTCAGTATCATCACCAGCACATTGCCTAGATGACTCGTTAGGGCAAGCGTTCTGTAGTTCTTGCACTCCAATGTACTTCCTTTCTTGGGTATTGTCACTAACACAGATCTTGTCCATTCCTTAGGCGCCTTCCCCTCTTTCCATGCTATATTACATAGTCAGTGTATTTCCTGAATCGTGCTTTCTCCACCGTATTTGATCGTCTCTCCTATGATCTTATCATTTCCAGGGCTCTTGTTGTTCTTTAATCGTTTCACTGCTTTTTCTACTTCCTTTTTATTCCAAAAGGTTGAAAAAGCTACTGGGAGAAAGCTGTTCTAGATTTGATTTTAACAAATAGGGACGAATGGGTAGAGAACTTGAAAGTGGAAGGCAGCTTGGGTGAAAGTGATCATGAAATCATAGAGTTCACCATTCTAAGGAAGGGTAGAAGGGAAAACAGCAAAATAGAGACAATGGATTTCAGGAGGGCAGATTTTGGTAAACTCAGAGAGCTGGTAGGTAAGTTCCCATGGGAAGCAAAACTGAGGGGAAAAACAGCTGAGGAGAGTTGGCAGTTTTTCAAAGGGACATTATTAAAGGCCCAAAAGCAAGCTATCCTGTGGCTTAGGAAAGATAGAAAATATGGCAAAAGACCACATTGGCTTAACCAGGAGATCTTGCATGGTCTCAAAATAAAAAAGGAATCATATAAAAATGGAAACAAGGACAAATTACAAAGGATGAATATAGGAAAACAACACAAGAATGCAGGAGCAAGATTAGAAAGGCTGAGGCACAAAATGAGCTCAAACTAGCTTCAGGCATAAAGGGAAACAAAAAGGCTTTTTATAAATACATTACAAACAAGAGGAAGACCAGGGACGGGGTAGGGCCATTGCTCAGTGAGAAGGGAGAAACAGTAACAGGGAACTTGGAAATGGCAGAGATGCTTAATGACTTCTTTGTTTCAGTCTTCACTGAGAAGTCTGATGAAGGAATGCCTAACATAGTGAATGCTAGTGGGAAAGGGTAGGGTTACAAGTTGAAATAAAAAAAGAACAAGTTAAAAATCACTTAGAAGAATTAGATGTCTGCAAGTCACCAGAGCCTGATGAAATGCATCCTAGAATACTCAAGGATCTGATAGAGGAGGTATCTGACCCTTTAGCTATCATCTTTGGAAAATCATGGGAGATAGGAGAGATTCCAGAAGACTGGAAAAGGGCAAATATAGTGCCCATCTATAAAAAGGGGAATAAAAATAACCCAGGAAACTACAGGCCAGTCAGCTTAACTTCTGTGCCAGGAAAGATAATGGAGCAGGTAATTAAAGAAATCATCTGCAAGCACTTGGAAGGTGGTAAGGTGATAGGGAACAGCCATCATGGATTTGTAAAGAACAAATCATGTCAAATCAGCTTGATAGCTTTCTTTGATAGGATAACGAGCCTTGTGGAATGGGAGAGAAGCAGTAGATGTGGTATACCTAGACTTTAGTAAAGCATTTGATATGGTCTTGCATGATATTCTTATAAAAAAAACTAGGCAAATACAATTTAGATGAGGCTACTATAAGGTGGGTGCATAACTGGCTGGATAATCGTACTCAGAGAGTACTTAATGGTTCTGAATCCTGCTGGAAAAGTATAATAAGTGGGGTTCTGCAGGGATCTGTTTTAGGACCGGTTCTGTTCAATATCTTCATAGATGATTTCGATATTGGCATAGAAAGTATGCTTATTATGTTTGCAGATGATACCAAGCTGGGAGGGGTTGCAACTTCTTTGGAGGATAGGGTCATAATTCAAAAGGATCTGGATAAGTTGGAGAAATGGTCTGAGGTAAACAGGATGAAGTTTAATAAGGACAAATGCAAAGTGCTCCACTTGGGAAGGAACAATCGGTTTCACACATACAGAATGGGGAGAGACTGTCTTGGAATGACTACAGCAGAAAGGGATCTAGGGGTTGTAGTGGACCACAAGATAAATATGAGTCAACAGTGTGAGGCTGTTGCAAAAAAAAGCAAACATGATTCTGGGATGCATTAACAGGTGTGTTCTGAACAAGACAAAAGAAGTCATTCTTCCGCTCTACTCTGTGCTGGTCAGGCCTCAGCCAGAGTATTGTGTCCAGTTCTGGGCACCACAGTTCAAGAAAGATGTGGAGAAATTAGAGAGGGTCCAGAAAAGAGTGACAAGAATGATTAAAGGTCTAGAGAACATGACCTATGAAGACAGGCTAAAAGAATTGGGCTTGTTTAGTTTGGAAAAGAGAAGATTGAGGGGAGACATGATAGCAGTTTTCAGGTATCTAAAAGGGTGTCATAGGGAGGGGAGAGAAAACTTGTTCTTTTTGGCCTCTGAGGGTAGAACAAGAGGCAATGGACTTAAACCGCAGCAAGGGAGGTTTAGGTTGGACATTAGGAAAAAGTTCCTAAGTGTCAGGGTGGTCAAACAGTGGAATAAATTACCAAGGGAGGTTGTGGAATCTCCATCTCTGGAGATATTTAAGAACAGGTTAGATAAGTGTCTATCAGGGATGGTTTACACAGTACTTGGTCCTGCCGTTAGGGCAGGGGGCTGGACTCGATGGCCTCTCGAGGTCCCTTCCAGTCCTAGTATTCATTGATTCTATGATTTCTTCGAAATATCGGTCTCACTGTTGATGCTCGGTGGAGATATCTCTTTCAGTTCTTTAATCGGTCTCTCTGAGACACTTGGGTCCAACTGTGCTTTGTGTAGATTGGTGCAATATCTTGTACATCACTGCACAATCTTCTCCCTGTTCATGAGAGCACTTCTTCATTCACATCTTTGATTGCCATCTGCTTTGGTTGCCATTTCCTTGTAATATTCCTAATTGTCTTTTACACCTCCCTGGTCTTATGTTCACCATAATACCTCTCAATATCTTCACATTGCTCCTCTAACCATTTCTCCTTATCCTTTCTGGCTGCTTTCCTTACCTCATTGCGTTTCATCATATATTGCTGTTCTGCCATCTCAGAAACATCTCTTCTGATCGTCAACGCTCTCTTCTCTTGAACTAATTTCAGTGTCTCCTGGGTAATCCACTTCTTATTGATCTTTTCTTCTTCTCAAACAGTCTGCTCAATTGCCTCTTCTATAGTGATGGCTATCCCTGTGACTCTCTTATCTAGCTTTTTCTCTGTGGCAATATTTTTAATCTTCTCTTCGATCATTGCTCTGTATGCATTCCGTGTTTATTCCTCACATAGCCTCATCACCTCTCTTCTTTTTTTAAACTGTGTCTTACATTTTGTTTTAAGTTTTATCCTGATGTTTGCAATAATTAGACTGTGGTGTGAGTCTATATCCACTCCTAGGAAAGTTGAGCACTGCTGTACTGGTGTTATCCATCTTCTTATCAAAATCATATCCATCATGTTCTTGGACTTCCTGTCATTCAATCGCCCCGTCCACTTCCTACAGTCCTTTTGTTGGAATCTTGTGTTGCAGATCACCATCTCGTGCTCTGTAGCAAACTCTAGTAGTTTCTCACCTCATTCGTTTCTTTCTCCGTATCCAAATGTTCCCATGACTCTTTCCCAACCTTCGTTATCTGTTCCAACCTTTGCATTCCAGTCTCCTCTGATGATCAACACATCTTTCTTCGGTATCTCCTCCACTGTCTTTGTCAAGTCTTTATAGACTACCCCAATCTCTTCCTCCGTACTGTCCGATGTGGGTGCGTACACCTGATGACTGAGATGTTGAATGGTGAGCCTCAACATGCTAATGTTGCATTTAGCTATGGATTCTCCTCTAAAGCCTTATTCCTTGCTGCAAGACAAGAACAACTTGGTGGCTGCTCACTAGCTAATTCATTAATGAAAGAGCCGATGGCATCGTAGTCCAGTTCATCACTTCGTTAGTTTTCTGCTTATAAGCACAACCCTATGTGTCAGTATCATGTAGAATCTATCCCATTTTACAGAGAATCCAAGTTTAACTAGCTGTGTATATATTTACAGAAGCAATAAAAGAAATTCTAAGATATGATTACAGACAAGTCTTCAAAAATGTTATATTAATGTTCCCAATTGTTTTCATTTTCTATTAGGCTGACAAGGTCGGGAAGGTAATATATTTTATTGAACCAATTTCTTCTAGTGAGAGAGGCACACACAAAAAAGCTCTGTGTGGTATGCAAGACTGTCTTTTTATGTGCCGAATACTACTATCTCTTAGAATAGGGGTGAGCAAACTTTTTACATCTGGTTCCACTTTTTATCCCTGCCAGTAGCAAGACTCCCCTCCCTAATCTAGCAGAAAGTGGGTGTTTTGGGGGTGGTTGGGTAGGGGGTGGGACACTCTGGAAGGAGGTCCTGGGGGACTCCAGAAGATGCACCAAAGCAGGGAGGGGCATTTGTGGGGTGAGCATAGGCAGGGAAACTCCTGGGGCTCTCCTCCATCATCATTTTCACCTCATAGGTGCTGCCCTTGCTACACTGCTAACCATGGAACTTCGCACCTCTGTAAAGCAGGGAGATGGTAACCCCAGGCTGTGCTGCATTGATGGGGAGTGGCAGCACGAGACTGGCAGTGGCCCCATGTCGTCGCCTTGGGCAGCAGCACTCACTCCACACCAGCACCTCAGGGGAGTAGGTTCATGGGCACCAGTGTGACAGGGGCTGCAGAGACTGAAACAACCACCTTGCCAGCTGCCTCTGTAGCCTAGCTCAGGGCCTCCCAAAGAGACCTCCACACATTCCAGTTGGCCCAGTGGGTGCTGAAGCAGGCAGAGCACCATTTCCATTGGTCACCATGCTCCCTCAGCATTGGCCATTGGGGAGGAAGACAATGGAGGCCAGGGTGGAGGCTGATCATGTCATGCCCCCATTACAAAATTTTGTACCATCCACTCCCTGCCTCCTGCACATATGTTGCACATCTCTGCCTTGGAAAAGACTACTGAAAAGCTAATGTCCCTTGAAAGACCTGACTCCTGACAATTTTAGGCTTGGTAATTCATAGCTCTGCTCTGCTGAGCTTTCCACAGCAATTGTGAAAGTGAAAAAAATATATATGTTTGATCCCCAGGACCTAATTAATTGAGTAGTGGCACCTCTTCCATTCCAAATTAGGTACCCAGAGCAAGGGTGAGCCATAATTTTGATGGAGAGGGGCATTCCAAAAATTTGGAAAGTGGCCAAGGGCCACACTTTTCTGTGGAAGAAGTGTGAAATCTGGGATGGAGATTATGTGCAGAATGGAGCTTGAGGGAGGGAACTGGGCTGCAGGACAGGATGTGGAGTCTTAGAGGGAGTTTGGGTGAGTGAGGGAGTTGTGACCTGGAGGTGGATAATGGGGTGCAAGATATGGAAGTGTGTATGGGTGTGGGAGAGAGTTCGGGCTGGGGGTGAATTGTAGGACAGGGTAAAGGATCTGGGGTGGAAGATGGAGGGTGGGAGAGGCTGAGATACCAGAGGCAGGCTCTGGCCAGGAGGCTCTTACCTACGCAGCTCCCAGCCAGCAACACTGTCAGGCAGGCTTTCTTGCCTGCCAGCAGTCCCAGCCCCCTCAAAGCAGCTGGCTGTTCCATGTGGCTCTCTGCACTATGGGTTCTGGCCAGTAGGAGCTGAGAGATTTTGCTGGGGCAGGACAGATCATGAAGCCCTCCCCACTCCCACAGCACAGAGAGCCACAGGGAGCAGCCAGCTACTTTGAGTGGTGCTGCTCCATGCCACAGGAGTGGGACACTGGAGCCGTGTCTACACGTGCACGCTACTTCGAAGTAGCGGCACTAACTTCGAAATAACGCCCGTTGCGGCTACACGTGTTGGGCGCTATTTCGATGTTAACATTGACGTTAGGCGGCGAGACGTCGAAGCCGCTAACCCCATGAGGGGATGGGAATAGCGCCCTACTTCGACGTTCAACGTCAAAGTAGGGACCGTGTAGTCATTGCGCGTCCCGCAACTTCGAAATTGAGGGGTCCTCCATGGCGGCCATCAGCTGAGGGGTTGAGAGACGCTCTCTCCAGCCCCTCAGCTCAATGGTGGCCACGTGGAGCAGCCCCTTAAAGGTCCCCACCCCCTCCCTTTCTGTGCAGGAAGCTGAGAGAGCGTGCAGGCAGCAGCAATAACACATGGCTAGCCTGCACGCTCATCTTCAGCCACTGAGACCCCCAAAGGACCTCATGGCCGCCCGGCAGCGCCCCCAGCGCCCTGAGGGAACCCCCCCGAAGGGAAGCCAGGGTTCCCAGGGCAGCCAGGGCAGGAGCCAGGCCGGGAAGCGGCAGCAGGGCCCCTCCTGGACGGAGGCCGAGTTTCGTG
The DNA here is from genome assembly GCF_033958435.1 of Carettochelys insculpta. NCBI lineage: Eukaryota > Metazoa > Chordata > Testudines > Carettochelyidae > Carettochelys > Carettochelys insculpta. The sequence goes on from NC_134141.1 coordinate 100,549,237, forward strand.
ACCTGCTGGGGCTCTGGAGCGAGGAGGAGGTGCTCCAGGTAATGGGGAACAAGAGGCAGAACGTGGATGCGTTTGCTCGGCTGGCCGAGGGCCTGGCCACCCGGAGTCACCCTGCCCGCACTCCGGACCATGTCTGGAGTAAAGTCAAGGAGCTGCGGCAGGGTTACACCCGGGCCCGGGATGCGGCCGGCCGATCTGGGGCCGCCCCCATCACTTGCCCCTTTTACAGGGAGCTCAGGGACATCCTGGGCCCCCGGCACACCTCCTCCCCTCCGGCCATGCTTGACACCTCGGCTGAGGAGCCCCAGCAGGCCGCGGAGCCGGAGTCTGCCCCAGAGGCAAGTCCCGCACCCCGGGGGCCCCCCTGGAGCCCACCCCTGGGGCACCAGAGCAGGAGGAGGAGGAGGAGGGGGACTCCTCCTCCACAGAGACGGGGCTCCAGATCCTCCTCTTGCCATCGAGGAGCTGCAGCCAGGCGTCCGCCCCCTGGGTGTCCCCCAACCGTGGGAGTGGACCTACAGGTATGTACACCCCCTGGTGTAGACCCCCGGGGTTGAGGGGCGGAGGTAATAGATATGTGGCCAGGGCCCTCCACATGCCCACATGGCCATGGCCCCAAGGACAGCAGGGCCATGTCCCTCACAGGAGTGCATCAGCCCCTGCCCCCCCTAGCACGATAGTGCCATGCCCCATCCCCGGGGCAGGGGGGAGCGGAACCTCTAGGGTCCCACGGGAGGAGGGGGTGGGACACCCAGCAGCAGCAGCAGCAGCATGTGATGGAGTGGGGGGGGAGTGCAAATGCGAGACTCAGGCTAGATATGAGCAACAAGCTGAATAGCTCCCAGGGGCAAAGGATGATCCTGGGGCTACAACTGGCAGGTTACACCTCTGCCCTGAACAAAGAGGAGGGAGGAGCCGAGCTGGGTTTGAATCGGGGGCCGCAGTTAGAGGCTAGGGGAAGGGAGAGCTGGAAGGCAGCCAGCCTGAGGAGGGGGAAAGCTACACCCCAGAGGGGCACCCCTCGGGTCTTCTCCCCAGGACGGGTTGGAAGGACTGTCTCTGACTGCTGTACTGTCACTTCTGGGAGAAACTGGGCATCTGCTGCCTAAGAAACCTCTCCTGTCAGACCCTGATGAGTGAAGTGAGAGTCACTCCTGCTAGGGGACGGGGTGCAGTGCAGGGGGACCCTTGAACCCCATCACAGCAGCATCTCCCAGGGACGGGGATGGGGAATCTGCAGCACAGGGGTGGGGGGACAAGGGCCACGGCTCGGGGCCCACACTAACGCCTGTCTCCACTCTTCTTCCCCCGCTCCTGTGTTCCGCAGCTGCACCATCGGAAGGACCGGAGAGCGCCGGCGAGGCTTCAGTGGTCCCGGAATCCCCTCCGGGGCCATTGCTCCAGGCCAGCCCCTCGGCGGAGGACCGACCGGCCCCACGGCGGGCAAGACGGTGGACCCAGCAGCAGCCGCTGGCGACGGACCCCCAGCTGCTGGCCCTCCACCGCCGGCAGATGGAGGTCATGGAGCAGCGGCTGCGGGTGGAGCAATGCCGCCTCCACCTCCAGGAGCAGGCGCTGGCCTGGTGCCAAGAGGCATGGGGGGGCCTACATGGAGACGTTTAACCGCATAGCAGATTACCTGCCCCCCCATGCTGCGCCGGCCGCCGCTGCGCCCACCTTGCATGCTCCACCCACCACACCACCCGCTGCTCCTGTCGTCACCACGCCGTCCGCTGTCGCCCCGCCACCCGCCACCGAGGGCTGTTCCGCCGAGGGAGACCTGGGGCCAGCTGACACTCGCCGGCCGTATCTACCGGTCCGCCCGGCCCCCAGCCAGCCCCGGACAGGGCTGTGGCCGAGGCAGGGCTCCCGGCTGCCCACCCCCAGTGCTGGACTATATGGGCGTGGGGCCCAGGATGTGCCCCCCCGTATATATTCTCCCTACTGTTTTGTTGTTTGGCCTTGTATATAGTTTGTATTTATTTATTTGTGACCCCCGTTTGCACAGTCTGATCCTTCCCCGCCTCATGTAAATAGTTCTCCCCTTCCTTGTTATCCCTGGTTTTTTTTGTTAATATGTACATACACATTTCATATTTAAGTTAGTTAGAAGTTCCTATATATAGTTAGTATTAGTTAGAACAGAGTTCAAAGTAAACAAGTTTGATTTCACAAACAAGTGTCTGCTTTTATTTGTCCAGGAAAAGTGGGGGGGTGTACTCTTGGGTGCTCCGTGGTGTGGGCGTAGGGGCAGGGAGTGTTGTGGAGGATGGCGGGGGCAGTGAGAGGCCTGGCAGCGTTCACCCCGTGGCCTCATCAAAGTGGGCCCACAGGGCCTCCCGGACCCGGGTCCCTTCGGGGTCCACCTGGCGACTGGGGGCAGCGGGTGGCTGCACATCAGCCCTGCTGGCCTCCACAGGCCAGCCCTGAAAGAAGGCCTCCCCCTTGCTCTCCACCAGATTGTGTAGGGCGCTGCATGCACCCACAATCTGGGGGATGTTGGTGGGGCCCGCATCCAGGCGAGTGAGGAGACACCTCCAGCGCCCTTTGAGGTGGCCAAATGTGCACTCCACCACCTGGCGCTCGTGGTTCAGGCGCTGGTTGAAGCGCTCCTGGCTGGCAGACAGATGGCCCGTGTACGGGTGCATGAGCCAGGGCTAGAGGGGGTGTGCCGCATCTGCGATGACGCAGAGGGGCATGGTGGTGTCCCCCACAGGGATCTCCCGCTGGGGGATGTAGGTCCCCTCCTCCAGCCAGCGGCACAGGCCCGAATTCCGGAAAACCCGGGCGTCGTGGGTGCTGCCAGGCCAGCCCACATATATGTCCTAGAAATGGCCCTGGCTGTCCACCAAGGCCTGGAGGACCACTGAGTGGTAGCCCTTCCGGTTGATGTACTGTCCTCCACTGTGCTCCAGGGCGCGGATGGGGATGTGAGTCCCATCCAGAGCCCCGAAGCAACTGGGGAAGCCCAGGGTGGCAAAGCCCACGATGGTGGCATCTGGGTCCCCCAGCCTCATGAGCCTGTGGAGGAGCATGGCGTTGATGGCGCGGACGACCTGCAGGGGAAGCACATGGGATAGCACCAATGAGGGGTGTGCAGGGTGTGTGTGGCCCTCCCCTGCCAGGGCCCCCCTCCCCTCCCCTCCCCTGCCCTGCCCTGCCCTGCCAGGGCCCCCCTGCCCTGCCAGGGCCGCCTCCCCCCACTCTCCCCGTGGGTCCTCTTACCTCCATGAGGACAGCCCCGACGGTGGCCTTGCCGACGCCAAACTGCTGTCCCACGGATCGGCAGCTGTCTGGAGTGGCCAGCTTCCAGACAGCGATGCCGACCCGTTTCTCCACAGGGAGGGCACGCCGCCTGGCGGTGTCCTGGTGCCTGAGTGCGGGGGTGAGCCACTGGCATAGCTCCATAAATGTCTGCTGGCTCATCCGAAAGTTCCTGAGCCAGCAGTCGTCGCCCCACTCCCCAAGCACCAGCCGCTCCCATCAGTCAGTGCTGGTGGGGTAGCTCCACAGCCGCCGGCGTATGAGGCGGTGGGGGGATCGGGGTGCTGCAGGGTTGGGGGTTGCGTCCTCCTCCCCTGCAGGCATCTCCTCCTCTGTGGCAAGGAGGTGCTCAGCTGCCTCCTGCATGGCACGGAGCAGGGCGAGCACTGCTCCTGCAGGGGTGGCTGGGTGGACCTCTGGCTGCTGCTGCTGCTGCTGCTGCTGCTGGGGGTCCATGACTGCGTCGCCCGAGGTGTGCATGCCTATGGCTCTGCAAACTGCATGCTGTGCAGGCTGAGTGTGTCTGGGAGGGGCCCTTTAAGGGAGCGGCTAGCTGTTGCCCCGGAAGCGCTAGTCCGCCCTGTGACCCTGTCTGCAGCTGTGCCTGGCACCCTTATTTTGATGTGTGCTACTTCGATGTAGGCTTCACGTGTAGACGTAGCTTGGATGAATTAAAAGGCTTGGCAAGATGGAGCTTGCCTTCCCACGCTGTAGAGGTACTCAAGCTCTTTTCAGGAGGTGTGCTAGAAAAATTCTCCAGTACTGTCCTTCCTTTTTTTGTTTGTTTCTTTTTTTATAGGTCTACCATTACCCTATCTCAGAAGGGTGTATGCAGTGGACTACACCATTGGGAATGGCCTATGCTGCTAAAAATGCTTGAAAAAACAAAACAGTAGAGCAAAGAGTTGTTCCCCAGCTGTCCTGTATTAATACTCCTTTCTTTCTTTCTTTCTTTGGTCATCTAGTTAATAACACAGGTTGAAGCTCTCTAGTCTGGCACTCCCTCATCCAGCAATATCCATGGTCTGGCATGACTTTATGCAGCCAGATATCCACTTACCATGGGTGTGGCCGTTTCCAGTGGTCCCACAAAGTTTGTTTATAGCCACGATGTCCTGATGATCAGTGTTCTATGCTGTTACTTTGTAAAAGTCTTCTAAGAGCCCAGTAAGCACTAGAACTATGGGGAATGCTTTAGAAAATATTGACCTCCTGTGGTTCAACAAATTCTCTGGTTCGGCAACACTCAGGTCCTAAGGAGTGCCAGACTAGAAAAGTTCAACCTATAATAATTTTGACAGTATGAATTCTAGATGTATCTACCTTTGTTGGTTATTATAAAGCAATGAGATTTTATGTATAATAGCTGCTAATAACTATTCTGTGGTGCAAGTAGGGTGCTCACCCACCCCATTTTTACTGAGACAGTCCCTTATTTAATATCTCACAGTCACCCTGCTGCCAGGGATTCCTGCCATGTGGTGGCTGCTGAATTACCTGGTCCCCCCTCCAGGGAAGCTACAAAGCCCCTTTTCTCAGCAACCCCCTGTCAGAAAGTTGCAGAGCCACTTCTGTCTGCTCCCCCTCATTGAGAGGCTGTGGAGCCCCCCTCCCTGGTGCCTCGCTGTGGGGCAGCAGCCCCATCACCAAGGAGCCTTGACATGGGACAGCAGCCTCCACATCTCCAGAGGCCAGTGTCCCATATTTGCCATAGGGCAATGTGGTCACCCTAGGTGTAGGTGAATGGAATGAACAGGCTAGTATGGCTAAACAGAACCAGTCCTAATGCAATATGAAAACTCCGAAACATAGCTCTGCTAATATTCATCAGGTCTGCTCTTACAAATAGAAATCCACCTTCAATACTTGTTTTAAGAGAAACCATCAACTACATAGGTAAGTTCATTAGTTCCCATCTAAAACTACATTACATTAACCACTTCCAATGGAACATAGTTCCTTAAGAATGCTCATCATCTCTAGCTCCCAAAGGGGAAATTATCACACCATTGCAGCTAGTGTCTGTACAGTTGACACATACTATATGGTCTACCATAAAACTTAATCTCTGTTGCTGGAGCTTGGGTTTCATATGTCTGTGGAAACTTAGCTTCAGTTTTCAACTTGAAGCCAAAGCCAATCTCTCTCAAAATAAGGTATAAAATAGCAAAAATTTAGAAAGAACAGGTGTTGACAGACCTTAAGAATTTCAACTCATAGTCAGAAATACAAGTTCTTGTTAAAAATAACAAAACCTTTCTTATTTCCCTTGCATGCCAGAAAGAACATCTGTTTCACTGAAACAATTGAAAGAAAAAGGCAGAACTAGCATTTATTTTCAACGATATCTGGTATATTGTTGTGGGTTAACAGTTGTATTTGAGAAAAGACTTAACATGTAGGTAGAAGACTAAGCTGAATTCCACACTTAACGTATAGTCCTTTAAAGTTGAATGGTGTGTGGTTTAAAAGATTGTAAAATATTGCAACTGAATGTTTTTCTGGTTGAGTGTTGGGCCAGATGAGGTAACTTTATGCCTTAATCAGATCTTATAAAACTGTTATGGTGTGTGGTAATATTAAATGTCAATTACTCTTGCTAGTGTTTGTCTGTATGTAGGAATGCATTATTAGGATTACCGTGTTTAGAGAATTTCTTTTGATAGAAATGTCAACAGATTTTTGCAAACTTCTATCTTGTAATCTTGGTCTTTTGTTGCAATTATTCCCAGACCTTATTGTGGTTTCCTGCACAAAATTACATCCTGGAGCATACCAGTCCAGCATTTACTACAGACACAGGACAATAAAAAGTCAACAGCAGGAGACAATATGTTTTATATGTCCAGTTAACTTTACACAGAACTGGAAAATATTGGCAAGTGGCACTTAATTATGGTGCCCCTTGTTTCTTAGAATGTATCTTAAAGAACACAGAGCATTTATTTTCTGTAGTTACTTTAAAGACTAATTTTCAGGGTTTGTTTTTAGGTTACAATTTCAAGATGTTCACATTTCACTACTACAATTATTCTTCCTTGTTTATATTCTTTGTTTACTTTAAATCATTTCCAGTTATTAATTGGATAGAAAGTGCTTTCATTTGAGACATAAAAAATAATTCCAGACAGATGTCATTCCAGTTTATTTAGCATGTTGGTTTTGGGCTTGTAAGATTTAAACAACACCAAAGTTGGAAAATTTCCTGCTGGACTGCAGCATATCTAGTTCTGGAATATAAAAACAGTGATGGAAAGGAGCCTTATAAACATGAAAGAAGGTTACAAGGATGTTAACGATAGGACTTTTCAGCTAATGGCACAGTGGCACCAACTCCTGTTGTGAAACATTTCTGAAAATACTGCACTATGAGCATAAATAGTTATAATTCAAAATGGAAGTCAGATGGCATTGACTTTGGTGGTATCCCAGGACTGCCACCTACTTCTTTGTTGGTCAAATCCCTTCATTTTCTACTTAGTGGCATACCTTTTTCTTTCCTGCCATATCCCTCCAGCCCACTATTTTTCTGGAAGAAACTGATGTCCATTTCTTCATGTGCCAGAAACATGGTTCAAGAGAAATAAAACATTAGCTTTGCACACGTGATTGTGTCTCCTTCTACTTGCTGGACCCTGAAAGACTAAAAGCCTGCTATATACCAGTTGTACTATATTACTACATGTAGTTGGGGCATACCCTAGCTTTAGTGCCTAATAATGATCACATTGTCTATGTGTATTAGCTAAGCACATATGCACGTAATAGCCTCCTAAACAGTAATTTGACTGGATCTCTGAAATGTGCTGCTACACTGATGCCTGATCCAAAACCCACTGAAAGAAAGACTCTGATTTGTGTCAATACATTTTCAGTCCACCTGCACCGCCCCCCAATTGAAAATGGAAATGGTAAAAAGACATAATCTTATAATATCATGTTCCTCACAATCAAAAAATAACATGGCTAATTGGTACCTCCTACAGCAAACTGTATTTTATATGAACACCAGCAGTCGCCAGGCAAATTACAACATAGGATGACATTAGCTGACATGTTATTAGAAAAGGCAATCCAAAGTGTGTTAATCCCATATGGATTATATAAAAGTTAATGTTTTGCTACTTTCTTATGTGTAACTATGTAATAAGACAATTCACTTTACATTTAATGAATACTATAAACAGTGTCAGAGGGGTAGCCGTGTTAGTCTGTATCCGCAAAACACAAAGAGAATTCATGTGGCACCTTCTAGACTAACAAATTTATTTGGAGCCTAAGCTTTTGTAATGATGCCAATGCATCTGACGAAGTGGGTCTTTGCCCACAAAAGCTTATAGTATAAACAGTATATTGTAAGTATAATATTACTGCTACAGTCCTGCACAGTTACCATATTGGTATTCACATCCACCTCTGCAAAGACCATTCAAGGACATTCACATCCAACTCCATGGACGCACATATGCACAGACATAAAGTGGATATCCATAAATTTGCAGGGTTCTAAATTCAAAATTTGTATCTGCATCCACCTCCGTATTTGTAAAAATGAGCTGCAGATATTTGTGGATCTGCAGGGCTCTAGTTACTGCATGGCTTTTGTGGGAAGAATGTGTTATTACATTATTATTACAGGAAACATAGTTGACTTTCAAGTCGTAGTTGGAGGAAGAATCAAATACTGTGCAATGTATTAGTGAATTTTTCTCCTAGATGCCCACTTCAGAACTCTAAAAACAAACTTTCATTCACAGTTTATTCAATTGACACCATTTTAGTTTTGCCAGCCTCATTTGAAGATAACTGAAAATTGTAGCTCTGACACTACAAACATGTTGGGAAATCACCTATTCTGACCATTTTTAATAATTAATTTTCTTTTTACTAAGAGATAAAAATTATTTTAAACTATATTGTACTTGTTAAAGACATAGATTTTGAAACAGAGAAGCTGTCTTCTGTTTGCCAGACTTTCAGCTGATGTAGCTCAAACATCTGCACACCCCAGTGATGCATATTTTGATTTACACTGTCAAAATCCAATCTTCTCAGTCTATAGTGATTTATTCAAGAAACAACAGCGACAATGAATAAAAGTAAAATCTCTGTGTGTGTGTGTGTGTGTCTGCCCATATGGCAACAGGCTGCATTTATCCCAAGAACAAAATGGCCACTCTCTTTATACACAGAAAATATTCCTAGACATTTCAAGGTACACTACGCACGAAACAAAGATGCCACAACTTTATAACTACATTCCTTGTTCAACTTAGTAATTTTTACAAAGATTAAAAAGGCATTGATATTAAATAATCTTATATTTTAAACTATAGGGAGAAAAATGGAATTCTGTCCTGATTTCCAGTGCTGGCAGGTCCCTGAAGTGGGTCTTCAATCATAATAGAATACAGGTCTGAGAAAACAAAACCTAGCTTTCACATTCTAGGCCTGTTTTATAATAAAATAAGTACTTATGCTATGGGTATTTTCTGCCTTCAAAAAATAGGTGTATACTCTAAGCCAGTTACTTTACAGAGAATCTGTGCCTAGGCTGGCAGATTAGGAGCTGAATCTTCCTCAGTTTTCTAAAAGTTGGTTTGTTAGACTGGGGCACATTAAAAAATGAGGTTTTTGACTCACTTTGCCTAGAATGAATAATATCTTTGCAACAGATTTTGGCCGTGTCTACATGAGCAGCTTCTGTTGACAGAACAGCCCTTTTGTTGACAAAACTCACTGAGCATCTCCATGGCTAATGCACTCTGTCGAGTTTGTCGACAAAACTCAGCTGTTCAGTCAGCAGTGTTTCCCCTGTTCCCAACCAGGAATAGAGCCTCTGTCAACAGTGTTTTTTTGACAGAGTGCCCATGTCGACAGTTCTGTTGGCAGAGAGGGCTTCCAGTTCCCCAGGCAGCCCACTTTGCAGAGCTTCCAGTCAGCCGCTCTATCAAGAAGGGGCCGGGCAGTGTGGCTGCTCTATGTCAACAGAGCAGATTGTTCTTTTGATCTGCTTTTATGTGCAGACACAGTCTGCCAACAGAGGTACTGCTGAGGTTTCTCTGTTGACAGTAACTTGCTAACTTTAGTAGCTATAAAAATAAAATCACAGATAGGATACATACTGAGCTCCTTTGGACAAATGCCAGCACTGTGTAGCCAAAAGCAAGCAAACAAAAAGCATTGAAGTAATGGCAAGGCTATGACATGTCCAAAGAAATTCGAGACATTATTGGTACTCCATTTATAAATTGTTCTTTTGTGCCAGATATTGCAACTGCAGCTTTCTCCTACCACATAGAAATTCCTCTCCTGCAGTGATGTTGTGAGGCTCCGAGAAGTAGTGGGTCTTGCAGTTAGTAGTCCACCTAAACAAAGCAAGTCACTCACACCTCTCAGAACTATTGTTTTCAGTCTGCCTGCAAACTCAGGCAGACAAGGCTCTATCACTTCTCCTTAGTTCATGTATTCAAATTTTCTGCCACAACCATGAATACTGCAGAGCTACCGGGCTTTTCAATGAAACCAAAATTCTGCTGTATCACAAGAATCTATGACATGAGGCTCCAGGACCAGGCCTGTTGTATTTGTGTCTCTGACTGGTTCTGAGGGCAATGGAGAACTAGATCTGAAATTTATGGTTTTGAACACTTGTTAAATGATTCTATGCATTTGTATTCAGCTACCTAAATATGTACCCTAATTTTCAAAAGTGCTGAGCATTAAGATATTGCCAGTGATTTCCCTGTGAGCTTCAATTCTGAAAATCAGAGCACAAACAGGAAATAGTTAATGGGAAAAATAAGGATAAAAAAACTTTCCCCTTTCTGCATTTTGTGTGTTGATCATATACAGGCTTTATCTTCAAACATTTACAACGTTCAGCTGCAGATGACCAGAGAGGGACATGATTGTTCTAACCCATTATAAATTGCCTTCCAATGCGCCATGGTGACCTTGCAGCAAGAGTCTGTGGGCATCCAGCTGTTTCTAACAAAATTCCTATTTTGAAATGCTAAGACCCTAGTTCTACCACTATTTATGGACACATTTAACTTTTTGCATGTGAGCAGACGTGAGATATTCTGTGAGCTTTAATGCTGTGCCTGTGTGCCTACTCACAGGAGAGAGCAAAACTTAAAGGTCTTCAAATATACCAAATAAGATTTTTTTTTAATGCAGAAAATAGCTGCCAGCCAGAAATGACTACTGCAAGGAGAGCCCAGCAGCTGGAAGGGGAAAGGGTGAGTCAAATATAGTCCCAGGTGGGTTAGACAAAGAAAAGTATTAAAAAAAAATAACGAAAACCTTTTCTATTATTCTTCTGCTAGTAACTATTTTTCATTGTAGAGGGATACATTATGGCTATGTCTACACTAGCCCCAGAACTTCAAAAGGGGCATGATAATGAACCTAATCTAAAGATGCTAATAAGGCACTACCATGAATATGCAGTGCCTTATTAGCATAATGGTGGCCGTGGCACTTTGAAAGTGCTGCTTTTGATCATGTGTGACTCATCTACGTGGGATCCTTTTCAAAAGGACCCCGCACACTTCAAAATCCCCTTATTCCTATACCCAAACAGGAATAAGGGGATTTCAAAGTGTGCAGGGTCCTTTATAAAAGGATCCCATGTAGACTACGTGTGATCAAATGTGACACTTTCGAAGGGCCGTGGCTGCCATTATGCTAATGAGGTATTGCATATTCATGAAAGTGCCTCATTTGCATATTTAGATTAGGTTCATTATAATGCCCCTTTCAAAGTTCTGGGGCTAGTGTAGACATAGCCTATATGAAAACTTAGAAAAAAAGTTTTACATTTAGGAAATGCATTATTCGATAACCGCTCTAGATACAATTATCTGTATTAAGATGTGTGACAGCATGCTATTAGTGCACTTCTGGAATAGGTGACGGCATAAGGATCCATAGTTCCAGAAGCTAAGTCTGCCAGCCCCAAGCATCTGCTGAATCTATATCACTTCCAAAGAGCACTGACAAAGTGCTGACTGATTGATGCTGAGCCTTGTGGGCCCAGGCTCCACCGGCTGTGCTGCTTACAGAAGACATGATTTGCATTGCTCCCGAGACCTGGTTGAGATACGTTCCTGAAACCTGGAGGAACCAGGAGGAAGTTGTCTGTGGCAAGTAGGTAGATTTTTAACTGGCTGCTGAGACATACCCTGATCCTGCCTCCATCTCCATTTTAACTTCAAACTATGCCTCAGACTTTGGCTTTGGCATCTAACCCAGGCTCTGACCCTTGATTTTGCTTCAGGCTGCACACAATGGGCATGACTGCTCATGCCCCTACCATTACAGAAGGCATTCTACCATTGAACTAAAGACTCCTAGAACACCCAAGGAGCATGCTAGGAGTCTGGTAATACACATCCTTGTTGTGGCTTATAATGTTATGTGTCAGTGCAACTTCCACATGTTTCAGTTTTAAAAATATGTGACATTTTTGGTTGAACAAGCTGTAGCTCAACATTTGCAGGAGCTATTCTTCCCATACGATCCTGCCAGTTATTCCGATGTTTACTTCCCAAAGTCGCCAAAAATATTAGTCCACACCCAATACATTATGAATGGGGGGAAGGGCTGCAAAATTTCTCTTTGAAAAGTAAAGCAATATTTGAGTTATACAAGTGTGGAGGAACATCTGAAAGCAGTAATTTCCCCTTTTATTCGTACTCCTAAATTTTAAAAAGAGCTAAATGGATTTCTCTTGTCAAATACTCTAAAAACAAATCTGCTGCTGGTTTGAATGGTTGTGCACTGTCAGCTTGGGACCACATTTTTTACAACTGGGGGTTTATAGTGGAAATGATGACATACTATTAACTACAGGCAAACTCCAAAACTAAAGAAAAAAGCATTTCATGCTTGACAAATGCTTCAGCTCCTTGTATCTAAAACAAGGCCATTAAGTTTGAAGGACAAGTGAAGACCACCCACGCCTGAAAACCAAAATCTGTTCTGAATTACACCAGGATGAATCAAGGGTATTCCCCATTAACTTTAGTTAAAATACATTCATCTCCAATAATTGGCATAGTTAGTTTGCTAGTTTCTTCTAAGCAGAATGACAGAAGTGAGTCTTCAAGGGAGGATAAGAATATAGCACGACAGACTAGCTCAGGAAGGTCATTCCATAAGTGGAAAAAGGAAGAAAGAAAGCACAGGAAAGGTTGTAGATTAGGATAAACCATGTGTTGAGGCTGGACCCAATGCTGGGACAGAGAAAGCTATTAGTAAATCGTGGCAAAGAATTTGTTCCTCTGTGAATACTACAAGATACAAAAGGTCATTAGAAGCTGGATTTTTTAAAGTTTAAACCATTTTGAATTATTCAAGTACTTGTATAAAATAGACTAAAACCCAAAGTTTTTGTGTTTATTTATTCCATTAAGTCATTAAACGTATTGAATGGATTTTCTTCACATTGGAACATTTCTTTCCTAAAAGAAATTGTAAAAAATTACTGAATAATAAGTTTGAAGGGAAGTTCCATCCCACTTGTGGGACATATCTTCAGCTGGTGCAAATTATCATGGATCTGTGACAGCTTTCACCAGTTAAAAATTTTCCTTTAGAACTTCAGCTTCACTGGTGCAATAGTACAATGTTGGGAGAATACGAGGTCTAATCCAGCTTCCACAGAAGTCAGTGGAAGTTTTCCAATGACTTTAATGGGAAGCAGGACAGAACTAATCTTATTTGTCTTTGACTCATGATATTTATTTTGCTACCTAGCCATAAAATATTTTATTTCTAAGTTCACTCTGTAAGAGCTATGTGTTTAGTTTGTTTCTTCTTATTTTTTGCCTTTTTTTCCTCATCTTTCAATATAGTTCCCTTTCCTTGTTCACCATTTTGGCTCTTCCTACCTAAAGGTTCAGTTATCATTAATCAAAACCAAGCAGACACCTTAGGCCTTCAATAATTGCCATCCTGAAATGATTCCATGCATCCATTCCCAGACTGTGTCCTTTCCCTCTTCCCTCTTCCCCTCATAACTTTAAGCTATTTAATTCTATTCTGTTCTCTTCTCATTCTTCCAACATTTTATTTGCTGTTACTCAAAGATCCCTAAGTTCTTCTGCTTGATCTCATCTTAATGGTAGTCCATCGATCTGATATTATGATTACAATCACATTCAGCTATGGTCACACATTCACCATTCACTCACCTTTACTCTTCTATGTTGCTAATAAGTAGCCTATATTAGGTCGTTGCTCAAATGGTGTATATCATTGTGGACTGTTCAGCTCTGAACCCACACTGAGACTCAGGGTAGACTCTCTCCGCAAGAACATTGAGCCTCTTCAGAACAACACGTGCAAATAGCTTCCCCACGGTACTGAGAAGGGAGATGCCGCGATAGTTGTTACAATCGCTTTTGTCACCCTTGTTCTTGTAGACAGTAACGATGTTAGCATCCTTCATATCTTGCGGTACGCTGCCTTCTCTCCAGCATTGGCAAAGTATTCCATGCAGCTCTGAAACTAGGGTACCGTTGGCTCATTTGAGGATTTCTGAGGGAATACCATCTTTCCCTGGGGCTTTTCCAGAAGAGAGTGCTTTTAGCATGTCGCTGAGTTCCTCCAAGGTGGGCTCAGCATCGAGTTCAGTCATGGTGGGCAGAGGCTCAATGGTATTCAGGGCTGTCTCTGTAACTACGGTCTCCCTGGCGTACAACTGTGAGTAGTGTTCCACCCAGCACTCCCTCTGCTTGGTTCTGTCCTTCAAGACCGTGCCTGTGGCCAACCATAGACATGGTTTTCTCTGTTAGGCAACTACAAGAAAAGTGCAGGGAGCAGAACAAACCTCTGCATATTGCCTTCATCGACCTGACCAAGGCATTTGACCTCGTCAGCAGAAAAGGTCTGTTCGCGATTCTGGCTAAGATCGGCTGTCCCCCAACTCTGCTCAGCATTATTAGGGCCTTCCATGAAGGCATGAAGGGGACCGTGGTATACGACGGATCCACATCCAAAACCTTTGAGATTCTCAGCAGAGTGAAGCAGGGGTGTGTGCTGGCTCCAACACTGTATGGCATCTTCTTTGCAGTTTTGCTCAAATATGCCTTCGGAACTGCTACAGAGGGCATCTCTCTCCGCACGAGAACGGACGGCAACGTCTTCAAACTGTCAATGCTTAGAGTGAAGACCAGGGTGCTTACAAATCATCTACGGGAGTTCCTTTTTGCTGATGATGCAGCTATTGCTGCTCGCACTCAGCAGGAACTGCAGTCACTCATAACTCACTTTGCAGATGCATGTATGGAATTTGGCCTCACAATCAGCTTAAAGAAGACCCAGGAGATGGGCCAAAATGTGGGTAACGAGCCATCTATCAGCGTGCTAGACTACGAACTGGAAGTTGTCCATGAGTTCGTGTACCTAGGCTCGACGATCTCAGACAACTTGTCACTTGATAGCAAGATCAACAAGCGCATTGGAAAAGCCGCCACAACATTCTCCAGGCTGACGAAGAGAGTATGGGCTAACGATAAGCTCACTGTACACACCAAGGTGCAAGTCTACACAGCCTGTGTTTTGAGCACACTGCTGTATGCCAGTGAAACATGGACTTTGTGCTCAAAACAAGAGCAGCGGCTCAACGCATTCCACATACACTGCCTTAGGCGCATATTCAGTATCTCATGGCAGGACAAGGTCCCCAATAGCGCAGTGCTTGAGAGGGCAGGCACCGCCTCCATGTTCACCTTTCTCAAACAGAGGCGTATGTGCTGGCTGGGCCATGTCTCACTCATGACAGATGGCCAAATACCAAAGGACCTCCTCTTCGGTGAACTGGCATCTGGAAAGAGGCCGAAAGGGCGACCTAAATTGCGCTACAAGGACATGTGCAAGCATGACCTCAGCACTCTCTCTATCAGTGTGAACACCTGGCATTCGCTCGTCTTAGACAGGCATGCCTGGAAACAGGGAGTGAAGGAAGCTCTTGTTATGTATGAAACTACCTTGGTGAAGGAAACGGAAGACAGGAGAGCCCTCAGGAAGATCCATGCCCGTGATATCAGAGCGACATCTGCCTACTGCTGCTCACAGTGCAGAAAGGACTGCCACTCCCGGATTGGACTGCACAGCCACAGAAGACGCTGCTCGAATCAGTCCAACTGGGGCGCAAACCCATGATCCCTCGGGATCGAAGGATGCCGACTAACTAAAAAAGTACATCACTGTAGTTCTACTGATCTCAATGGAGCAAGAGTGTTCCACACCAGCTGAGGATCAGGCCCATTATCTCCCATTCTACTTTTCTTTTTTACATACTATAAAAGGAGAGCTTTTCTATAGCAGGTCCTCAGTGCATGAGGAGAGTGCTGATGAACTGTGGTGGATGAAGATTCAATTAAAATCACTTAGGGTACATCTACAGTAGGAACTAAGGTTGAAGTTAACTTCGCATTGAAGTAACCAGCAGAGAGTCTACACACATTTTCCCTTACTTTGAAGTTAACTTCAAAGTAGGGAGCCCAACTTCAAAGTCCTTCCTCCATTCTCAGGACTCGTGTAGTGCCCTACTTCAAAGTTTAACTTTGAAGTAGGGTGTGTGTGTAGGGGCTGTACTTCAAAGTTGCTTACTTCAAAGTTGTACTTCGAAGAAAGCAACTTTGAAGTTATTTTTGTAATGTAGACACAGCCTTACGCACACAAAGTCACATTCATGAAAATAGCCCCCAGTTTCAGGGTACCCATACCCCATGAGAAGGTCTTCACATATTTTAATTAAGCTGGGCCACATTTAACTATAATACCTCTCATCTAACAGTACATTTCTCATCTGCTCTTACATTTGATGATTTCACAATGAAGATACTTTTGATATAGGGTTTTGGATATTGGAATTTCTCCCCTCTCACCAAGGATTTTTTGACCTTTTGTCACAAAACCAAAAATGAATATGATTTCAGCAACCAAAGCTTAAATATTTCCACACAAAACCTGAAGTTTTGCAGAAGTAGACCCTTCCTGTGAATACACTTAACTAATTGAAAAAAAAAATCAAACAGAAATATTTTGATTGGCCCCTACTTGTGAGCCTGATATCTAGATTCAGCACCAATTCTTTTATTGCGTTGCATTCATTTGGGGAGACAATTAGATTTTCAGTCCTGAAGGAGCCACTAGGAGCTTTCTGTATTATTTTTACAAATACTTTGTCAACATCCATTTGTTTGATTATGAGCAATTTATAGCCTATAGAGCTTGCCTGCTTGCTTGTGTATATGTATTTTAATTAGTTTAATCATTTGTTACATTATGGCTTTGTTATCTATTATTGTAATAGCTTTAATGATAAGCCTATTATAAAAGAGTATTTTGGCTGTGAACCTACAGGCAACAGGTAGTATGTGAAGCTATGCAAGTTAACATACACACAATAGACAACTTTTACCCTAGACAGGTGGGGATGAGGTAAAGCATGCAGTGTGTATGTCTGTCACCTTTCACATAGATAAAACAGTTGGTAGATAAGGACCCCAAGTTCCTGGCCTTTTTCAGACTTAATAGGTACACCACAAAGAATTGGGAAATAACTGAAATAAATGCTCAAGTCTGAAATAAAACAAATAAGGATGAGTTAATGGTCTCTAATATGTCACTAATATGTACAAACAGGCCAACCTCTCAAGAAAGTGTACCTTAGCATTTTGAGAATGAGGAAGTAAAGTTTGGACATGGAAGGAGACGAGGCCCTATCACACTGTGCTGGGGCGGTACACCTTCAACTTGTTCAGCGTAAGTTCATCGTTGTTAGTTCTTAATTATTAGTTCTAAGTAAGTTCTAAGCTATCTCTATAGTCTTTTCTATAGCTTCTGCCTCTAGCTTATTCTAAATTCTCCATCTCATGCTGGAGACTTAAGGAACCTGGGCCAACATCACTTAGCATACCTCAGAGGCAGGGCTGGTCTTTTGTTTCATCCCCAGGTTTTAAAGGAAGGGTGTTTGTGTTATTAACTGAGAAACCTATGTATTATATAATACTATATGTACTGCTAGAACAATCTCACTGCTTTTGTAATTGGTTGATTATAATCTCCATTTCAGTATTGCTCATTAATGAAAGGCTTAAAGCAGCCTTTTATTCTCAGTGTGAGTTTCCCATTATGATTCTGTCTCGACAAGTTAAATGTTTGAAATGAATCATTGCCTAAAAGGTAACATTTGGTCTAATTTCTTCTGTTCCAAATCAACTGCAAAATAATCAAAGCTTATTTTCTTAACAAGGGGGTCAATACTAAAAGCCAGGCTTCAGCAGGAGGTAGCAAAATTTCCTGGAATTATGATTCAGGCAAGTCACTACGTAAACTGAAATCAGATTGCCATATCTGCTATAGACAATCCCAATGTAGCATCTGGAAATAAGTACCCTAAATAAAAGAATGTGTGTGGAATGAATCAAACGTTTATGAAAGCCCTCAATATGTTATGGAAAATTCCGATTGAATTAATAGAAAATAATTAGTTGGGTATATGTTTTTGGAGAATTTGATACAAATTTATATCAATGTGACAGAATCCTATTTGGTTGTTCAATAACCCATGGAAAAACTAAAATCTGTAATCTTTCAGAGTAATTTCTATGAAACCCCATTACATTTTTGCCAGAGCATTCCATAAAGAATCACTCAAAAATAGTATGTGTTCTGATTAGATCTATAAAATAGTTACTGTGTTTGTCAATTTACCACCCCTGTTTCATCTCAGATTGTTTTCAAAATGTGGTCATAAAGATGGTAAATAGAAGGTTGCTAATTACCTAATTGCAGGTTCTGTTCTCTCTCCATTCTATGACTAGTCTAGGCAGGCTGCTGAAAGGGGAAGCTGTAGCCTGCAGGCTCTCTCTGGGAAGCTGCTATAGACTCAAACTGCAGAGTCATGGCATGCAAAGCTCCATATGGCCTCCAGGCTGCCTGATAAGCCTAGAGAAGAGACCTGAGAGAATTGTGGATCATCACTGCAGGAAAGCAGCCCAAGTGAGACTCCTCTCCAGCAAGTGAACTGGAGAAAGTCATTAAAACAAGACTTTTTTTTTCTAATTTCTAAGACACCCATTATGTAAGGTTTTTGTAGAAAAATCCTCTTCTGAGGTGATTTATATGTCCCTGTCCATGAGCAGTGGTGTCTGTGTGGTTGCCCTGCATCCTGACCAAACAGCCTTTAAGCTGAGCATTTAAAATTTATAATCTGCTTTACCAGCAGTGGTGACATATTTCCCTCACAAACCACATCAAAATTAGATAAATTGTAAAATATATTTACTGTCAAAAAGGTGTTAATTAATATTCATCAGGCTATGAATATGTATGAAGTTATGGTTTGAAATGTTTCAAACTGATTGGTCAATTTAGAATCCTTATACATATGTAGTAGTCAAATGCCCCTTTGATACATTGTGGCACTGAGGAGGACCTAGCAGGCAGAAGTTGTCAAACAGGTCCACCCAGGCAGCATATATTCAGGAGAGCAGCCCTGCTTGGGGCATTCTGGACCAGACCTCGGAGGAGAGCAGACGAAGAAGAAAGAAGACTACAGAGAAGGACTGAGCTAAGAGCTGGACTGAGCCTGTAGCCGAACATCGCTGGCGGAAGAGGCGAAGCTGACCTGCGTGTCAGTCATCGCTCGCTAGCCGCCGTGGGCCGACGAAGAACAGAAGAGTTCCAGCCAGAAGACCAGAAGAGCTCCAGCCTATACAGAGCAAAAATCACTAGTAAGGCTCCGGTTCTTTTATCCGGAGGGTTTTCCCGGCAGACCGCACCGCCTAAACAACGGTGCCCTGCACAGGGAAACCACAGCAGCGACCCTGCCCTTTCAGTCACCGACCTTAGCTCGGGCCGGTGTCTGAAATATCACGGTCGTTCCTGAAAAGACACAGGAGGTTTTGTTAACCAAGCCGGTTTTTCCTCCTGGCTCTCTTTTTCTTCCTTCCTCCTTTACTATCTGACCTGACGCGGCTGCCGTACAAGCGCGCCGTGAGGGTCATAACTTCCTAGCTCGAAGAGAACTACAGGCCCAGCGCCTGGATTACAGAGCAGGAATAAGGAGGTATTTGTGGTCTGGGTTTAAGGCTAATATAAGTAATTAGGTGAGCAGTTAATGTTTTTATATAGTTTTGTAACAGAAAGTGGATTGGGACTTCCCCAAGTCCATGATCTGCATCTTAAATTTTGTATCCCTTGTCTCTTTGTAAAGGCACAGGAGGCCAATGCTATTGGTCTAGCCTAAAACTATTACATGCACACAGAAGAATAGTTAGGCAAACTGCTTTATAATTAAAATCCAGAGCTATAAGCTCCCCCCTATTTAGGAGGGTAGGGCGGTCAGGGATAACCCTATATAGGGAAAACCCTGGTGTTCTTAGTAACCCTTTAAGGGTAATGAATGTCTGCAATAAAGGGCTATCATAACAAGGTGGTCGAAATAGGCAGTACCTTTTTGAGGGGATAACCTTTAACTAGGAAAACCCCACCATTTAACTAAGGGGATAACCTCTCAGAAGGAAACCCCACATATACTGGGCTCTCCCCTGCTTGGCCAGCAGGGCAACCCACTTAACTAGAGAATTGACCTAGCTTAGCGCAGGCAAATTCTTATTCTAAGTAAGATCTGCTCCCCGCGGTAGTCGGCCAAGGGTCGAGCGACCTGGTGAACCTCAGGAAGATCCAGGAATAAATAAATACAATATTCAGCTCTGAAGTTATCCTTTCCATTTTACAGCATGCATCGAAGGCTGCACGGCCCGTCCCGAAAGCGCAGTAAGTAGCTAAGGGGTTAGATAGCAGTGCTGTTATAGCAGTTACCTATTGTTTAAGGCTATAAGCCAATTAGTATTCAAATCCTGTGCTTATTTCAGAAAAACAAGGGTCCACATATTTTGTGTCACCTAGCTTATCATAATCCACACTTTTACTTTGTTAAATAAACCCTTTCTCCCTGTTTGAACCTAACACCTTGTCCGTATTTCTTCCTTGGGTAAACACACCGCAGCAGCGCAGTTCACACACCCTGAAACCCCGTTGTGACTAGACCCACCGTAGACGGCGAGCTGGGTCACGGGGTAAAATCCTGGGAGCATTGGAAAGGACTTAGTTTTAGTCCAGTCCATTGCTCTGGTGTGACTGACTTAGCCTAATCAATATTCAAATTTATTCTTACGTCACTCACATCCTCGATAGTTTTAACTAAGAAGAAACTATTTGTATAATATATGAACCCACTACGTCTGTAAAACAGTTTCTTGTACAGATAGCATGATTAGCTGTAATCTCTCTTTAAGGATTTGTTTCTGTTACTGTATTCCTGCCCCCACAGAGGGAAAAAAAACAAATTGAGAATTGGAAAACTAATTTTAAAAGATCTAAAACTGAATGATAACTTGGGCCAGATGTGGACAGAAAAGGTCAAAGCCTACACAAAATAAGTTGGTAACTATTACTGCATCTGGAGATAGGCTCTGCTAAGCCTTCATGTTGCAGGCAGGATGGCCTGATTCACATCAGTGGGTCCAATACCCTTTTTTCCCAAAGGCATATGTGCTCATTATTTAATTCTGAACCCACTCAAAACCTGTGGTTTGAAAGTATGGCTTGAAGATTGGCTTGCTGTCTTAAGATACAGGTTGAAAATAAGGAGTGGAGAGAACTTACTGAAAAGTGAGGCAAAAATGGAGCAAACAGTGGACACAGAAAAAAAAAAACAAAGTGACACTGAAAGTGAAGGGAGGTGGGGGGAGAATATTCTAATGTGAAAAAGCATATAACACAATTTAGGGCTTCCTTGATCATGGGTTGCTGTTCCATGAAGGACTGCTAAGCAGGGATGGAATTCACCTTTAGAGGAATGGGAAGGATGTATTTGGATCGAGACTGGCTAACCTAGTGAGGAGGGCTTTAATCTAGATTCGATGGGGACAGGTGACCAAAGCCCACAGGTAAGTAAAAAACCTGGAGACCTGGGAGTTGGGTTGGAATGGGGAGGGATCATAGGCTATAAGAGCAGAGAAAAAAGAGGGACTAGGCAGAACTGGGGGACAAAAGCAAATCCGTATCTTAGATGCCCATATACAAATGCAAGAAGTATGGGAAATAAACAGGAAGAACTTGAAATGCTAATAAACAAATGCAACTATGATATAATTGGTATCACAGAAACTTGGTGGTATAATATGTATGATTGGAATATTGGTCTAGAAAGGTACAACTTACTCAGGAAAAGAGGCAGGGTAAACAGGGAGGAGGTGTTGCCTTATATATAAAAAATGTGCACACTTGGCCTGAGGTGGAGACAGACATGTTGAGAGTGTGGGGTATCACAGCCTGCAGCATACTATAGTGACCTTACGGAAGGCAAGTATGTTGGCGGTTGGGTCAGTGCCTTTATGTTTGCCTGAGACTGAGGCTGTCAAGGATTAGGCTGCTGCAGCAGGTTAATCCAGCTCCTGGGGCTAATCAACCACCTGCAGCCAATAAAAGACCAGTGGAACCTTTTATAAGGCTTCCCCTCACGTAAGGGGAGGGGGCAAAAGAAAGCAGATGGACCAGGAAGGTGGGAAGAACTGCAGAGGAGAGCCTGCAAGAGGGAAGGGCAGCAGCCAGTAGAAGGAGCTGAGGAAAGTGTCTGGGGAAGTGGCCCAGGGAGGAGGCTGGAGCACTTTGGCTGAGGGAGACAGCCCCTCCAGCAGCAGTTACCTAGGTTCCCTGGGCTGGAACCCAGACTGAGTGGGAGGGAACCAGGATCCCCCCAGACCACCCCACACCCTCTGGGGCAGTTTGGAAGGGGCAGGAGGAGACCCAATATCCATGAGGGACCTCCCCGCATTTATGACTGTCCTGATGATGAGAGGCTCAATAGGCTGTGCCCTGGCCCTGGGAAAACTGGGAGGTAGATCAAAAAGGGAAACAGTGAGCTTCTAGGGCATTTCTTTAATTGCCACAAAGTGCAGGACCCACAGGGAATACTTCAGGACTTGGTCACAGGAGTCTCTGAGTTAAGTTAAAAGGGATAAAAAACAAGGGTGATGTCATATAGGGGTCTACTACAGACCACCTAGCCAGGTAGAAGAGGTGGATGAGACTTTCTCTAAGCAATTAACAAAATTATCCAAAACACAGAACTTGGTGGTGATGGGGAACTTCAACTACCCAGGCATAAAGTGGGAAACTAGCACAGAGACGCACAGAATATTCAGGAAGTTTTTGGACTGCATGGATGACATTTTTTTATTTCAGAAGATGGAAAAAGCTACTGGGCGGGAAGCAGCTCTACATCTGATTTTAACAAATAGGGAGGAACTCATTGAGAATTTGAAAGTGGAAGGTAGCTTGGGAGAAAGTGACCGTGACATAATAGAGTCCATGCAATATTGAATATTCCAAGCAATAGTGAAAGAGAGAACAGCAAAATAGAGACAATGGATTTTAGAAAAGCAAATTTTGGTAAACTCAGAGAGCTGGTAGGTAAGGTCCCATGGGGAGCAAGATTAAGAGAAAAAACATCTGAGGAGAGTTGACAGTTTTTCAAAGGGACATTCTTAAAGGCCCAAAAGCAAACTATACCACTGCATAGCAAAGCTAGAAAGTATGGTAAAAGACTGCCTTGGCTTAGCCAGGAGATCTTGCATGATCTCAAAATCAAAAAGGAGTCATATACAAAGAGGAAAGCAGGAGAAATTACAAAAGATGTATGTAAGCAAACAATACATGTATGCAGGGGCAAGATTAGAAAGGCCAACACACAGAACGAGCTCAAATTAGCTAGAGATGTAAAGGCTACGTCTACACTAGCACACTACGTTGAAGTAGCCTATTTCAAAGTAAGAACGTTGAAATAGGCTACTTCGACGCGTATCGCCTACATGTCCTCCAAGGCTGGTGCCATCGACGTTCAACGTCGAAGTAGTGAAGGAGAATGTCGAAAGGAGCCACCCCGGAAGGAAATGTGGAGCGTCCACACACACAAGTGCTCCCCATTGAAATAAGGGGCCAGCAAAGCCCCAAGCCACTCCCTTAAAGGGTCCCTCCCAGACACACGGCCTGCACAGCATGAGAGCCACAGAGCCGACAACCGGTTGCAGACCCTGTGCACGCAGCATGGACCCCCAGCTGCAGCAGCAGCAGCATCCAGAAGCCCTGGGCTAAGGGCTGCTGCACACGGTGACCATAGAGCCCCACAGGGGCTGGACAGAGCGTCTCTCAACCCCTCAGCTGATGGCCACCATGGAGGACGCTGCTATTTTGAAGTAGCGGGACATGGATTGTCTACACACGCCCTACTTCGATGTTGAATATCGAAGTAGGGCGCTACTCCCATCTTCGGATGGGAATAGCGATTTCGATGTCTCGCTGCCTAATGTCAATTTCAACGTCGAAGTAGCGCGTGGTGCGTGTAGACGCGACGCGTGCTATTTTGACATTGTGCTGGCTACTTCAAAGTAGCTGGCTAGTGTAGACGCACCCAAAGGGTAACAAGAAGTCATTCTATAAATATATTAGAAGCAAGAGGAAGACCAGGACAGGTTAGGCCTGCTACTCAGTGAAGAAGGAGAAATAATATCAGGAAACTTGGAAATGGCAGAAGTGCTTAATGACTTTTTTGTTTTGGTCTTCACCAAAAAAGCCAATGCAGAAATGCCTAACATAATGCATGCTAGTGGGAAGGGGTAGGTTTAGAGGATAAAATATATAAAGAACAAGTAAAAAGTTACTTGAAAAAATTAGATGTCTTCAAGTCACCAGGGCATGATGAAATACTTAAGGGGCTGATAGAGGAGGTTTCTGAGCCTTTAGCTATCATCTTTGAAAAGTCATGGAAGTTAGGAGAGATTCTAGAAGACTGAAAAAGGGCAAACATAGTTTCCATCTATAAAAAGGGAAAAAAGAACAACCCAGGAAACTACAGACCAGTCAATTTAACTTCTGTGCCAGGAAAGATAATAGAGCAAATAATTAAGGAAGTCATCTGCAAACATCTGGATGAAGATAAGGTGATAGGTAACAGCCAGCACGGATTTGTAAAGAACAAATCATGTCAGACCAATCTGATAGCCTTTTTTGACAGGATAATAAGTCTTGTGCATAAGGGAGAGGCAGTGGATATGGTATACCTAGACTATAGTAAGGCATATGACACCATCTCGCATGATCTTCTTATCAGTAAATTAAGCAAATACAACTTAAATGGGGTCACTATAAGGTGGGTGCATAACTGGCTGGGTAACTGTTCTCAGAATAGATATCAATGGTTCCCAGTCATGCTGGAAGGGCATAACAAGTGCGGTTCCGCAGGGATCTGTTTTGGGACTGGTTCTGTTCAATATCTTCATCAACAATTTAGATATTGGCATAGAGGGTATGCTTATTAAGTGTGCAGAGGATACCAAGCTGGGAGGGGTTGCAACTGCTTTGAAGGATAGGCTCATAATTCAGAATGATCTGAACAAACTGGAGAAATGGTCTGAGGTAAACAGGATGAAGTTTAATAAGAACAAATGCAAAGTACTCCACTTAGGAAGAAACAGTCAGCTTCAGACATATAGAATGGGAAGCGACTGAATAAGGAGCACTGCAGAAAGAGACTTAAGGGTCATAGTGGACAACAAGCTAAATATGAGTAAACAGTGCTATGTTGTTGCCAAAAAAGCAAATATGATTCTGGGCTGTATTAACAGGAGTGTTGTGAGCAACACATGAGAAGTCAAGCTTCTGCTCTACTCAGCACTCATTAGCCGTGTCTACACGTGCACGCTACTTCGAAGTAGCGGCACTAACTTCGAAATAGCGCCCGTCACGGCTACACGTGTCGGGCGCTATTTCGAAGTTAACATTGACGTTAGGCGGCGAGACGTGAAAGCCGCTAACCCCATGAGGGGATGGGAATAGCGCCCTACTTCGACGTTCAACGTCGAAGTAGGGACCGTATAGTCGTTGCGCGTCCCGCAACATCGAAATTGCGGGGTCCGCCATGGCGGCCATCAGCTGAGGGGTTGAGAGATGCTCTCTCCCTCCAGCCCCTGCGGGGCTCTATGGTCACCGTGTGCAGCAGCCCTTAGCCCAGGGCTTCTGGCTGCTGCTGCTGCAGCTGGGGATCCATGCTGCATGCACAGGGTCTGCAACCAGTTGTCGGCTCTGTGGATCTTGTGTTGTATAGTGCAACTGTGTCTGGGAGGGGCCCTTTAAGGGAGCGGCTTGCTGTTGAGTCTGCCCTGTGACCTGTCTGCAGCTGTTCCTGGCACCCTTATTTCGATGTGTGCTACTTTGGCATGTAGACATTCCCTCGCTGCGCCTATTTCAATCTGGTGCTGCGCAACGTCGAAGTTGAACATCGATGTTGCCAGCCCTGGAGGACGTGTAGACGTTTGTTGCTACATCGAAATAAGCTACTTCGAAGTAGGCTTCACGTGTAGACGTAGCCATTAAGCCTCAGTCAGAGTACTGTGTCTATTTCTGGGCGTCACATCTCAAGAAAGATGTGGAGAAACTGGAGAGGGTCCAGAGAAGAGCAACAAGAATGATCAAAGGTCTAGATAACATGAGCTATGAGGGAAGACTGAAAACTGGTCTGGTTTAGTTTACAAAAGAGAAGACTTAGAGGGGACATAATAGTGGTTTTCAAGTACTTCAAAGAGGATTACAAGGAGGAGGGAGGAAAATCCTCTGAGGATAGGACAGGGAATAATGGGCTTAAACTGCAGCAAGGGAGGCTTAGATTAGACTTTAGGGATATGTCTATGTGAGCCTAAAACTTCGAAATGGCCATGCAAATGGCCATTTCGAAGTTTACTAATGAAGCACTGAAATACATATTCAGCACCTCATTCGAATGCCGGCAGCCACGGCACTTCAAAATTGACGTGGATCTCCGCCGCACAGCTCACCCAGATGGGGCTCCTTTTCGAAAAGACCCTGGCAACTTTGAAATCCCCTTATTCCTATTTGATGTTAGGAATAAGGGGATTTTGAAGTTGCTGGGGTCCTTTCGAAAAGGACCCACGTCTGGACGAGCCGCGCAGTGGAGAGCCACGTCAATTTCGAAGTGCCGCGGCCACTGGCATTCTAATGAGGCGCTGAATATGTATTTCAGCACTTCATGAGTAAACTTCGAAATGGCCATTTGCATGGCCATTTCGAAGTTTTGGGCTAGTGTAGACACAGCCTAGGAAAAGCTTCCTAACTGTCAGGGTGGTTAAACACTGCAATAAGTTACCTAGGGAGGTTGTGGAATATCCATCGCTGGAGATATTTAAAAGCACGTTAGATAGACACCTATCGGCGATGATCTAGATAGTGTCAAGTCAAGAGGGCAGGGAACTAGGCTTGATGAGCCCTTGGTCTCTTCCAGTTCTAGTGTTCTATGATTCTATGATTTATGAATGTTGCCATAAACAGGATGACTTCTATTCCAAATACTAACCCCAGGATTTTCATTAGCTAGAGAAACATGGCTTTTAACTAACAAATTGATGAACAGATTTTCACAAAAGTGCATGTCCAGCTCCCTGCTTTGTATGTTCAAGGATTTGAGGTGTGCCAGGGTTTGCAATCAGACTCTTTTGTAAATCTAATCTTACTTCATTCTTGGAAAGATTCAGGATTTAACTTTCAAGGTAAATGTTGACATGGTTGGATTTGTTCTGTGAATCAAAAAAAAATAATGTGAGGTCATAAATTTTCATACTCTGGGAGAAATTAATATTTCTGAACTAGGCTATCAGAGTTTTTGTTAGAATTTTTGATGTGGAGAAGTGGTGGACCCTTCATTGCCAAGGTTGCAACCAGCTTTTTTTATAAAACCCTCCCTTTAATATTCTCTCCAGAAGTTCCCCAATATCTGTATATTAGAACACTGGCTTCATCAGAAAACATTAATATTTTCTCCGAAGGCAGTGAAGAATGTTTCCACAAAGTCTGAATCTTTTTTTGAGTTACAGGCCAGTAAAGTTATATCAGCACCACAGAGACTAGCCGTAACCACAAATTTCAGTAAAATCTGACTGGTTAATGATATGGGTATAAACAGTTTTTCAATGCCTAATCTTAACTTGGCCACCATATCCAAAGTGTATATGCATCAGTTATTTCTTATTGCTCAATTTTTTTCTTGACAGAGAATCTGAATTTTACACCTGGTTCACCACAATATAGGGCATAGCTTTGGATTTCCTTTTGTGCATTGGATGATGTGACAACGTTTTAAATGGCTACAGGCACATCTTTTGATTTTTATGAAAGTTTTCTCATTGCCACTGGTTATGATATACAGTATATCTCTTCAAAGGGAAAAGTTAACAAAAGCCATGTTGCAATTGGAGTGTAGGCAATTGGGCAGAACCCCCAGGTAAATATTGAGATGTCCTGCTAATAAATGGGCTCGAGCAGTCATGTAGCGCATTGTGTAAGACCTGGGTGGTTTTGTAGATTTTTTCAGGGAAATCAAAATCTTCTACCCAAACTTTTTGGCAGAAAACTGGAAATGTTAATTTACGATACTGCTGAAGTACTTTCTGAGGGCTGTAACCTGAGTGGTTTATGTCCCCACTTTCTTCTATGGGCTAGTTCCCCTAAAAGGCGATGTGGAGCTATGATAGCTTCTCTTCACCAGCTGCCCCTGTTCAATACTGGAGCCCCTGACTGCACTGCATCATGGGAAAACTTTCAAAAATGATTTTAAAGCAGTGTTCTGAAGGAGGTAAGATTTGGGGCAGTATAGTTTCTTAGTTCTTTAGCAAAGGAGAGAGATAAGAACACTCTACCTTGTCTTCCTGCCATTGGTCTCACTCTTGATATACATTTCCAACATTTCTAAGAAGCGGTGTGACTCCATAAGACTTGTGTCCAGATGTGTGGGCAACCTTCACATCCCAGCCACCACTTGTGACTGCTAGACTGAGTGGATAATGGAACCCCAGCCCCAACATATGCACCACCACAAAAGTGCAGAAGGACCTGGCTCCATCTGTGCTATTTACCCAGCTATGCTATTGAATTAGAAGGAGGTGCGGGAAGTTCCACTGAGTGAATTCTTGGCTGGCTGCTACTTGCCGACAAGTGAATATGATGACCAGATAGCAAGTGTAAAAACTGAGATATGTGTTGGGTGTAATAAGTGCCTGCATCAGATAAAGCCCTAAATATTAGGACTATCCCTGTAAAATTGGGACATCTGGTCACTGTATTCCTGAGCCTATTTTCTTGATCTATCTCTGGCTCCTACTCTTTGAACTAGTTCCTGATCCTAGTCCCAGTTTCTGATTCCTGGTTCAGCTTCCTGTATTCTGATGCTGACTGCTTCTCCAACCACTAAATCTGATGCCCCAGTCATGACACACTAACCTCTGACTCTCAGTCCCGTGTTTCAGTCACAGAACCTTCCCTATTCTCCCACCACCAAGTTGGTAGCTTGATCTGCACTTAGTGTGATGTTGTTTGGTACCTTATCTGTAAAATAAGAATAATTTACCTCAAAGGAGCACTCAAAGGATTTATAAATTAATTGCCCCAATCCTCTCTGTGATAAGCTGTAGTAGCTCCATTAAGCTCAATAGAGCTACAGTGATTTACACCAGCCAAAGAATGAGGTTAATGTCTGTAAAGATCATTCTATGTGTAAATTGCTAAATATTATCATCAGAGTTATATTCCACCAATTAATTTTACAGCAAGGCCTTCTCACCTAAATCCTACTATACTCATTAACAAAACCAGTAAGACTTGTGTGAATTTTATATTACAGATTATTCAGCAATGTATTGTCTTTTTTCTTTCCTAGAGAGCCATGCCCAGTGTAACTCTGAAAGAGGTCCGATTCTAGCTGTAACTTCTTCTTTCCTGTGTTCTTTATATTGATGGACTGGGTTGCACCCTCAGCAAGTTTGCGGATGACACAAAACTAGGGGGAGAGGTAGATATGTTGGAGGGTAGAGAGAAAATCCAGAGGGACCTGGATAAATTGGAGGACTGGGCCAAAAGAAATCTGATGCGGTTCAATAAGGAGAAGTGTAGAATCCTGCACCTGGGATGGAAGAATCCCAAACATTGTTACAGGCTGGGGACCAACTGGCTCAGCAGCAGTACGATGGAAAGGGACCTAGGGGTTATGGCGGATGAAAGGCTGGATATGAGTAAACAGTGTGCCCTTGTAGCCAAGAAAGCTAACGTCATACTGGGGTGCATTAGGAGGAGCATTTCGAGCAGATCTAGGGAAGTAGTTATTCCTCTTTTTTTAGCACTGGTGAGGCCACATCTGGAATATTGTGTCCAGTTTTGGGCCCCCCAGTATAAAAAGGATATGGATTTGCTAGAGCAGGTTCAGCGAAGGGCAACAAAAATGATTAAGGGTCTGGAGCACAAGACCTATGAGGATAGGCTGAGGGATTTGGGCTTGTTTAGTTTACAGAAGAGAAGACTTAGAGGTGATTTAATAGCAGCCTTCAGCTTCCTGAAGGGGAGCTCTAAAAAGGAGGGTGAGAAACTGTTCTCAGTGGTGTCAGATGGCAGAACAAGGAGTAATGGTCAGATGTTGAAGAGAGAAAGGTGCAGGTCAGATATTAGGAAAAACTACTTCACCAGGCGGGTGGTGAAGCATTGGAATGTGTTGCCTAGAGAAGTGGTGGATTCTCCATCCCTTGAGGTTTTTAGTCCCGGCTGGACAAGGTCCTGGCTGGGATGACTTAGTAGGGGTTGATCCTGCTTGAAGCAGGGGGCTGGACTAGATGACCTCCTGAGGTCCCTTCCAGCCCTATGATTCTGTGATTCTATGGACAGTTTTCTTACTCAGCTGGGAAGTTGAAAAGGGAGTTTTCCTGTGAGGCCCAAATGGGAACCAGCAATAATCCACTTTAAAAAAGCCAATGTAACAGAAAGAAAAGATGAAAGGAGTAGTAAGAGACAGTGACAATTTATTGTATTGGACAATGCCTTTGTCCTTTCTCCCTTCAGAAGTAAGGCTATAAATATTCACCTTATAGTATTACTTAATAATTTGTTCACTGTGTTAGCATATAAAGATGGGGTAAAGCGGAAGAGGATTAGATATATATAAGGACTGATCTTGTTTTAAATTTTACCAGTTCAGATGAGCTATAAATCATTTATATATGATGGAGCTACACCAACATAAAACTATGAAAGTAAGGTCAGAATCTGTCCATTATAATTCATCATTATCAATGTCTGGATCAGCTTTGGATGTATTCATTAAGGAGCCTATAGCACACCCCCATAAAAAAGATTATAGTAAACTAAGGGCCAGATCCCTCACTCTGGCAGCACAAAGAACACATTAAACTCACAAATCCAGCCTCTTGAAGATACACACTGGCCTAAAAGAATCTGTTGCTTATACAGTGAGACTGTAGAAAGAATTATGAATTAACAGTAATATACATACTTTTACAAATTCATTCATTGTAAACCATGTGATAATAAAGTCCCAGGTAAGAGTACTTTTCTAAAAAATTGAGCAGGTTTTTTGTAGTGGTGTGATATAATACTTTTACCCTAAAGCAGGGATCATGGTGAAAAAGAGAGCTTCTGGGTTAGATCAATTCATGTTTCCAAAGACTCTATTGGTAAAGGAGAAACAGAATGTTTCATATTTCACCAGCCAATGAACACTTCAGACGGGGCAAACTTCTTTGACCAAACACTCTTGGAGAGAAAGACAGAAAATCTGTGAGGAGGATACCAGGAAATGTTTGAGCTACAAATGGGAAAACCTACAACATTCACCTGTGGTCCTTGTATAATTAGACACAGAGCTGTAATTCTGTTGTATTAACTATGCAGTAGAGAAGTAGACACAGTTCATTTGATTTAAAAAAAAAAGCAGTCAAGTAGCACTTTAAAGACTAGCAAAATGGTTTATTAGGTGAGCTTTCGTGGGACAGACCCACTTCTTCAGACCATAGCCAAACCAGAACAGACTCAATATTGAGTCTGTTCTGGTTTGGCTATGGTCTGAAGAAGTGGGTCTGTCCCACGAAAGCTCACCTAATAAACCATTTTGCTAGTCTTTAAAGTGCTACTTGACTGCTTTTTGTTTTGATAGTGTATAGACTAGCACCGCTTCCTCTCTGTTACTATTCATTTGCTTTAGTCTCTCTTGCCTTCATCACACTTACTTTTCATATGAGTTAGGAGTAGGCACAAACACTGCTGCCATTCAATCCATAAATATATTAACAGTGCTTTCTTTGCATAGGCACATACGGTTGAGAGGCAACCTTAAAAATAACTCCCTTAGGCTACATCCATGCTACAGAGATCTTTTGAATGAAGCCCTTCTGGAAGATCTCTTCCAAACTCCTTTTGAAAGAGTGCATCCACACACACACACACACACACACACACAAAAGCAGATCAAAAGAGTGATCTGCTCTTTCGAAAGAGAGCATCCACACAGCCACTGCTCTTTCAAAAGAAAAGGCCAGGGATCGAAAAATCAGGCCCTGTGATTGACAAAAAGGGCCGTGCAGAGTCTACACACATTTTCTTCGGAAAGAATCTTTTGAAAGGGGGCGCTCTTCCTGAAATGGGAAAGGAAGAGGATTTACTTTCAAAAGAGCTCTTTTTGTGTGTAGACACTCCATGGGATCTTTCTAAAGAGCCCCTTTCTTTTGAAAGAACTCACTAGTGTAGACACAGCCTTCTAATCCTCAGGCCACTGTGTAAGGCTTATAAACAGCTAGTAATCTATCCTAGCTATAATCCCTTGCCTCTGACCACTCCTCTAAATCAACAGCAGGGAGGGAATAAAATAGGAGTCTTTACCATGGTAATATGCCAGATGGCAATGTAGAATTCTCTTGCTCCACTATATTCTTTTCAGACTCAGGCACTTCAACTTCACAGCTAGAGTCCATCCTTGTGATGAAACAGAGAAGCTGTATTTACAAGTATTTCTCTGAAGATCCTGTAGAAGTAGCTATACCATGGAAATGATATCTGCTGAAGTAAATCTCACAGTCTGCGGCATTTTGATAACAAGTTTTTCTTTTCTTGTGCATCTATGCTTAAAACAAAAGTAAATAAAATAGTTTCTGGAGAAAAATAATTGGCTTCACAAAGTTGAAAGCCACGTAATGTGTCCCTTCAATGCAAAATCAACAACACAGGCCTGTGTCTCCTCTCACTTACACCATGGGCAAATTAGGATTATCACTGTTGAAATCAAAAGAATTCCACTGGCATAAGTGAGAGGAGAAGAAGTCTAAGGCTTTTTTTTCCCCCCACAAATGTTACTGCTTTCAGTTTAAGCCCAGATGGTCATGCTGAGTTTTCTTGGCTAGATCCCTCTATAAACTTTGCAGGAATATCTTTGGTATTGTGTAGGTACCAGTAGTTCTGCATGCTAGAGTTGCTTCTAATTTCTAATTACATAGCACTGTGTATGGCACTGATTTGATTCCTCTGTGCCATTGCAAACCACGCTAACCTTACTCACATTTCCTCTTACGTACAGGAAAGCCAAAAATATTTCTACATGTATTGCATTGGCTGGAACATACAGTGCAATATAATGAATGGTGAAACTTTCTACAGCAGAAGGTAGCACAGAGTACTTCATTCAATTGCCCTATTGGATAAAATGTCCTAGTCTGTGGTCCCCAGCGAATGTGAAATTAATAAATAGTTTGTTGCTGTTCTTTAAAAGATGAGATTATCACAATATTTCCATTTACTACATCACCCCAAGATTTCTCACATATCATAGCAGCATTGTAGAGAATTTTGCCTTTATAAAAACTTGCTGTCTTTTGAGGGTGTTCTTTATGAGTGAAATATTTTCTTGCCATTTCCTCAACCAACTGCCAATGGGCACAGTTCTTTCCTATCATAATGAAATCAATTAAATAAGCATATTTTGAAAACTGGACACTTGTCTGCTTCTGTGGGTCAATCTCCTCCATGCATCAATTCTCTCCCTTGTAGCAGTTAAAGAAGAAAATCTGCTAATCAGAACTTCACTGATGAAAGTATGTGGTACAGAGGTTTCCAAAACAGCAAACGAGGTCTATGTTGGCAAGCACAGGATCAGAAAGATAAATGTTTTCATAACCTCCACCCCCTGGAATCTGGTTGCCGGTTTCATTAACACATCCTCTGTCTATTTGAACCGGTCATTCAAGAAGTCAACAGCAAACCAAATTGTCATGCATTCCTTATTAGTCATTTCCCGCAACAGCTGGTTTCTCTGCTTACATGTTTACAAATTAGTTGAAGTCTTGTTTGTGCACAAAGGATGGACCATGGAGACCAGCAACTAGGATAGCCAATCCTTGCAAATTCTGCAAAAGTACGATTGTATCTAAGTATTTCCTGTATTCCCTGAGGTACGTAAATTACATCGGGCAATTTGACATTTCCTAGCAATGTTGCTCTTGCTGACATTTGGGTTTGTGTACATGATTGTTCTACCACTTGCACCTTATCTGATCTGTTCAGTTTTGTACCCCACCATCACATAGGATGGTGGGAGCATTAGTTCTGCTAGGGGAAAAAAGACACATCTATTAGTTTTCATAACTTTTCTTTGAGGTTCAGGAAGAGAGAACGTACTTTTGTCCATAGAAAAGATGATTTTGACTGTACATGTGACTCTCCTTGTTTCTTGCAACACTTACTCTTGGGAAATATTTCCAGTTATATAGGCATTTGCTGAGTTTATGTAAGTCGTCAAGCAGATACAGAAGTCTTTTGCCAGTCACCACAGCTGCTTGCATTTGAACAAAGAAATAAAATTCTATATTTAAGCTGTCTTTCCTCTCATTAGCTGTAGATCCTGTGGTTTCTAAATTCAGTCGGAATGGCTAAGACGCAAAAGAGCAATTACATGAGTTCTGTCCAATCTATAGCTGCCTGATAAAGTCAGCATGGAATCTGTAACCTAATGCCATGAGGTCCTCCTGTCAAAATCTTGTTTCTAACAGTGCTCTGGTTTTAAACATCCAAACAACCATATCTGAGCATATCTCTAATCTGCAAATTATGCTAGTGTCAATCTCCTCTCAGTTTCTCACACAAATGTGTGTCTGGTCCTTAAGTATGGAATGTTTCTCTTCTCTCTCTAAAATGCACCTATGTCTTGAGGCTCAGAGGCTTTTCTCTGGGCTTCCTCCAATTTATCCCCATCGTTCCTGAAATATGATGCCCAAAATTGGGCACAGTACTCCAGCTGAGGTCTAGCTAGCATGGATTAGAGCAGTACAATTATTTCCTGTCTTGCTGACAACACTCCTGTGAATACATCCCAGAATAATGTTTAGTTGAGGTTTTCATTTTCATCTGTTTCATACTGTTGACTAATATTTAACTTCTGATCCACTATGCCTCCCAGGTCCCCTTCTACAATACTCCTTCCTAGGCAGTCATTTCCTATTTTTTATCTGTACAAATGATTGTTCCTTCCTAACTGTAGTACTTCGCATCTGCCCTTAATGAATTTCATTCCAGTTTCTTAAAACCATTTCTCTAGTTTGCCCAGATCATTTTGAATTTTAATCCTATCCTGAAAGCGTTTGCAATTGCTTCCAGCTTGATTTCTATCCTCAATCTTTGGAAGTGCATGTGTTATGCCATTTCCTAAGTCATTGATGAAGATGTTGAACAAAACTGACCCAGAACTGATCCCGGAGGGATGCCTACATGATATGCCTTTCCAGCTTGACTGTGACCCATTGAGAACTACTATCCAGGGACAGTTATCCAATCAGTAAGCATTTACCTTATAGTAGCTCCATCTTGGTCCTATTTCCTAGTTCAGTGTTGCTCACACTTATGTAACTCAGGAGTCACATTTGCAATCACCATTAACCAAAAGGGCATGTGACTGCTGTATGCCCTGCACATCACCCCACCAAACACACACACACACAATGTTAAATATATACAACCATAAATTACCAAATACTCTAATTTTCAATACAAAATACCTAAAGTTTAGCTAACTTATTTATTGTATGGATTTCATCGCCTGTCAGATTATATTTTAATTGGACAATGGAATTGTAACAAACTAAGCAGATGCATTTACCTCCACTACTGGGCACAAAGAAATAACCATGTTCCTACTCTTCTTTAAAGGATCTGTGTTCATCTTTGTATTTGCATTCTTTCTTTGTTTTTTCCATGTGTCCCACAGCAGAGCTGGTGAACATCAACAAGAGGAATGCACATGATCAAAGAATTCTAATTGTTTTTTAGCTTGGTTCCTAGTGTTAGCAGTTGCAGAAGGCTGCTCAAACTCCACTGGTTGGGTGAGCACCCCGTCATTTATTTTGTTCCCCCACTCACACCTTTATTGCAGCAGTGCTATTTACAGCATCCCACGCAACCTACACCCTTGTGCCAGGGCCAAGAAGCACAAGAGGTCTGAATCCTATAGCTTACTCTGTGTGTGAGCTCAATTAGCCCTGTTCCTCCAATCAGCTGATTTACCACACTCCTGAAGGAAGGGGAATGAGGGGAGCTCTGTCCACCCCAAAGTGCCACACACAAGTTGGAGCTTTGAAGAGCCATAGGCTACACCTGAAAGAGTCCACGGTAGCTTGGAAGCCATGGACTGAATATCACTGCCCTAGTGTTTTGGTTGTTTTTTTAAGACAACCATCAATCACTATCAATAGTCTTTTAAAGTCAAGACACATCACATCTTCCATTTCTGCCTCCCCAAAAAGCATTTACCCTGTCAACCAATGCTATTAGGTTGGTTTGACTTGATTTGTTCTTGACAAATGCATGCTGACTGTTACTGTTTTGGCTCAAAACGACCTACTCATGCACCCAGTTTGACACAACTAGGTACCGATTTTCTTTTTAGAATACTCAGCATTCAGTAGCCCTGTATCAATGGTGGGCAACCTGCAGTCCATGGACCCCCTGGCTTGCCTTCTCCCCCACACACCTCTCATGCACTGGAGCCTTGTATTTCCTACTCCTCCGCTGCCAGCATTTTCAGAGGCACTGTGAATCACCTGATTCTGCTGCTCCTCTCCCTCCCTTCCAGCACTAGAATACCATGAATCAGCTGTTCATAGCATTCCAGCTGGGAGGTGGGAAGGGGCAATGGGGAAGAAGCAGGGACAGAGCATGAATCATGCAATATGTCTGCTCTGAAGGTACTGAGAGAAAAGAGGAGGAGCAGGTAATGTAGGACTCTAGTGCCTCAGTGCATGAGAAGCAGACTTCTGTGGTCCACTGAAGTGAAAGAGGGCCATTCATGTGGCCCACCCACTATTCATGGTTGCCCATCCCTGCTCTATATGTTGACAGCACATCTCCAATTGAGTTCAGTTGCATCATATGCTCAGCATTTTTTCAAATCAGACTCCATAGTCTCAGTTTGGGCACCCACAAAAGGAACATACAGCTACTGACCGCCTGTGAAACGCATGATTTAAATGACCTGCTCCACATCACACAGGAACTTTATGGCCATTGGGTATGGCAGTAGGAATAGAATTCAGTTCTTCAGGACATTATTTCACCGTATTAAGCAAAATACCATCATTTCTCCACTTTCAGCGCCCTCTCATTTACTACGTCTCCCAAATTCATGCCCAAAGCACAGTCCGTTCTTTTCATTGAATTAGGTGGGGTCCTGTTTTGTCCCATTGGTTATTTTTATTGTTTGTTGTTTTAAAAATTAAATTCATAATTATTGTGTATTAAAGTTAATTGAAGGGGCAGGAAACACCATGGGATATCTAGTGCATTGGACAGTCTTATCAGGCTGGAAAGATTCGGTACTATGGTCACCACTATAGAAAAGCCAATGGCCTACCCAGTGGTAGAGGACTAGAGGGTCCAAAGGGACGGCATACAGTGCTTAACAACCTTTTCTTTAAAACATGTATTTTCCATTAGACCCCTTTTGTCTTTTCTGGGGAGCAAAAGGTTTGACATAAGTGTCATTGTTGCAATGATAAAATTTTAGCAAAATTGGTGCAAGTTTCATATACGTGCAAGTGCACAGAACTATATTTTGCAAAACTCTCTGATTTCAGCGTGGGAACTGCAGAAAGTTTAAATGAGAATTTTCACACAGTTTTAATAAGAGCAGCTGAAGACAACGATTTATTTTTGAAAGCTTGTCTCACAGCAACTCATTTTTCAGTTCCAGATGTATTAATGAGGCTTGCCTTGAACCAATCAAATGTACATTACACAGATTCTACCATCAGTATGAAGATAGATTAACTGCTTGACATTGAATGTTTGGTTGTGCAGTTGTTGCCAGTAACTGAAGGTTACAGTAGAAACATCTGTCTTCTGGCACCAGACAGTTTTCTACCTTGACAGCGGAAGTCAACGCTCATACACAAAATACTTATGTTGTCCATATTCTTGGTTGTGCTAATTATTATAAACATCTTGTGCTGCTATGCCAGTTACCTTCTCTACAGTTCATTGCACTCTTAAGCTTATTTCCAGTAACTAATGCAGACTGAGTCATAGGATGTACTTGGCCAGCACATGGAAACAAGCAGAAAGAGGAGGATGATATGGCTTCCAATATTTGGTTTATGAGAACATCCTTCCTGTCATCTATATCCGCTTTGCATTAGCGTATGGTTTCAATTCTGCCTTTGCTATGTCTTAAGAAATGTAGCAAAAAGCACACACATCCCGGTCAAATGTTTCAGTTTACATTTATTCAGGGGCACTATAACAGCTACCCTGCAATTGTTAGATACTTATTAACATAGTCCCAGAGGCACCCTGCCACTCCCCTGACCATGGGAGAGAGGAGGCAAAGAAGGAAGATGGAGATTTAAAAGGGCCCAGGGCTCATGGTCACTGCAGCAGTTGGAGCCCCAGACATTTAAATTGCTACCGAAGTCCAGAATGGCACAATCTGGGCGGCATTGGCAGGCTGGCTGGGAAGCTAGCCACCCTGTCCCTCCCACCCAAAGACCCACCTCTTCTGGGGGTGGAGCCAGGTCCTTCATCTTGCCCAGGAGCCTGGCAAATCTGTCAGCCACCCTGTGAACTCCTCTTAAACATTTTAGATGGTACTGAAAAGCGGGTGTCTTTTAGGCTAGTGAAAATACAGCTTGTGGCAATGTATGACAACATATTTGTAGTAGAGGTTGAACCTCTGTAATCTAGAACTGTCTCATCAGGCAAAGTCCATAATCTGGCATGATTTTATTTAGCTGGATGACCACTCATCGTGAGAGTCGCCATGTTTCCCGGGGTCCCATAAAGTTTGTTTTCAGCTACTAGTCCTGTATCTCGGTGTTTTGTGCTGTTGTTTAGCTGTAATTTGCCCCTAAATGTCTTTTAAGAGCCCAATATGCAGTGGAAGTGTTGATAAAGCTGCGAGATTATATGACCTCCCATGGTCCGGCAAATTCTCTTGACCAGCACCAGTCAGGTCCCGAGGGTGACGCATTAGAGACATTCAACCTGTACACATTTTAGAAAATAGTTTGGGAGTAGGGGGGCTTTTTATCTAGCTGGTTAAAATTTCCACAATTTAAATTAGCACTCTGTACAAATCTTGGTCAAGATGACAGAGCAAGAACTGAGGAAGATTTGAAAAAGCTATTGAGCGTCAGCAAATTAAGACCACCAGTTGTTTTACCTCTTTGTTTGGATTCAGAGTTTGGGGCCCAAAAGGACTGGCAGGAAATGAAAGTGTCTGGACACAGACTGATCTCGCAACAGAACTGAGGGCTCTCTTAATAAAGTAGAAAATTTGTCTCCTGACTTGGCACTGAGAAATTAAGACT
Source organism: Carettochelys insculpta (assembly GCF_033958435.1). Lineage (NCBI taxonomy): Eukaryota > Metazoa > Chordata > Testudines > Carettochelyidae > Carettochelys > Carettochelys insculpta. The sequence goes on from NC_134141.1 coordinate 100,588,275, forward strand.
GAGGGTCTTAACTCTCTTTTCGTTTGTTTCATTGAAAACCAGGGGTGACACCATTTACGTCACAGTAAAACCAGGAAAGAAAACCATTGCAAATGAGAGGAAAATTAGGAGAGGAGACTAGAAGTGCTGGAACTGTACTGTGGTAGCCAGAAAAGCTTATGACACCAACATAGTATCTGACAACAAAATAAAACTCTTGATCTGCAGCTCTTACAGTTATTTTTACTTGCAACTCTTCTCTAAATATTAAGGGTTCTAATTTAGAGAGAAACACATTTTGTGGACTTTGTTTACTTGTATTAACCAAAGGTCTTTTTCTGCTATGACATGACATAGCCTAAACCTATGAGCAATACAGGCAGTAAAATTGCCAGGAGGCATCACTGAAGCGGTGGTAGATGCCAAACACTAACTGATGAGAGTTACGAAGAAACTTCCTAGATGGGCAGGTTATGCCAGAATTATTCACTGTGAGGCTTCCTTTCATTGTTCCTGAGGTGTCTAGAACTACCAAGGTCAGAGATCGCTTATAAGACTGGGCAGACCACTAGTCTGAACTGGTATTGCAATGCTGATGTCTCATATTATATAAAAGTAAGATGGACTCTAGCTGACAGCGTTGACTGAGTACACGTGTCCCAATTCAAGATTGCAAATCTCTTTGGCTACGTCCACACTACAGAGATCTGTTGACAGAAATTACTGTTGGAAGATATCTTCTGACAAAACTGTTGACAGATTGCATCTACATGAAAAGGAATCCATTCTGTTGACAGAGAGTGGCTGGACTGCCCGGCCCTCTCTCAACAGAATGGCCAACTGGAAGCACAGCAGACAGGACTGCCTGGTGGCCCAAAAGGCCTGTCTGTCGACAGAGGCCCCCCGGAGCATCCACATGGCTTTTTTACCTACAGATTCTGTCAAGAAAGGTGTTCTGCCTTGTGGGGTAGAGGCAGAAGGCTGTCAACAAAAGTGCCAAATTCTGTCAACAGAACACATTTTTAGTGTGGATGCTCAGTGGGTTATGTCGACAAAACAACTGTTTTGTCAAAAAAAATCTAGTGTAGACATAGCCTTTGACTCAGTATAGGAGTGGTGCTCATGACCAACAACTATGCTTTTAAATAGGACTTATCTTATCCCCATTAGGGGCACTATGCTTTTTAAAATGTTGTTTGGTAACTAATCACAAATGCACTTAAAAACATGACCTATTTGCCTCGTCTAGAAATGAACTTATACTTCCTACACACGCTTTGGTGGATCTACTCCTGATTCATGCCAGGGAAAATGAAGTGAAATGAAAATCAGGCCCACTGACTGGAGGGAAAAGTATCTATACCATTCCAATTTGTATGTTTTCAAAAACAAAATCAAAAAGTAATATTGCTATATTGATAGAGACAAATAAAGCAAACATTCGGGTTTCCATTACTGCACTCATTTATTCAAGAGATTCAAGTATTTTGGAATACAGACAAAATTGGTTGAAATAAGTATGTCATCTTTTGAAAGTATCCTGTGGGCAAAATAGCTATCATTTTCTGGAGTGCAGCCTAACTTCACTCTAATAAAAATGACTCCAAGTGTATGAGAAGGAACTTGAGGCTGGGAATTATGAAAACAAACATTTGACCACATTTCAGTCTTGTGGTGCAGGATGTCATGGAGAGACGCAAAATTATATGAAATCCTGCCAAGGCTTACAGAAAATCTGTTAGTTCCTAAAGAATAGGGTGTGCTTCAAAACCATGTGCATTAGAGAGCAGTTACCAGACAATGGACTTCAATTATATGAACAAGGTACTCAGAGCGGGGAAAGTTTCCACCGTTTAACTCCTTGACAAAACTCTGAATTCCTGCTTCCAGCAGCATATAGGTTTTACATGTTGGAATTTGTAACTGATAAGCCCATGATGGAGCTTAACTGTTTTCTAGCACACACTAGAATGATCTTGACATCCTCTGGAATCCTGGCAAAACTTCCTTTTCCCCTCCCAGCATGCTACACAGTTAGTAACCAACATTTCTTGATTCACATAGTCTGACTATTATCCTTGACCCTGGTGCCTGTTATAAAATTGTTTAAGAGCATGTTTTTCATTTTTGCTACTCTGATGCTCCAAGACACCAGATTAAACTAAAAGGCACATTAAAATTCCCATTTAACCTAAAAAGCTGCTCTTTAAGATTCCAGCACATGAAGAGATCTGCACTCCTGAACTGGACTGCAGAATTTATAGCCATTACAAACAACTTCAGGGTAAACTGAAAAGCATTTTACCTGCCAGGACTCAAATCCAAAATACTGTTTCCTCTGCAGATTTCATTACGACATCATGATTTGAGCATCTAATGCACTTCATGGGCTGCAATCACTGAATTGTTTACACTACTTGTGATGTTATCAGCAGTAGCAGCAGTAGCAAAAACTCAGCTCAGGGCTGGAGAAGAGGTAACAGAGAAAGTGATACTTTAAGCATACTGATAAAAATTTAACTGGAGCACACCCTGATTTTTCTCTGCCTCTGTGAAAGGCACTAATTTGCAGTGCAACTGGAGTCTTAATTCTCACATTTTTTTATGAAGCTAGAAAATGCATACTTCACTTACCATGTAAGGACTAATGTTTTAGTTGTAATTTGCGTGGAGCTCAATTTAGAAATCTGAATGAAATTAAAAAGTACAAAAATAGCATCTTAGTTAATTTTAATTTCATTAATTAAATCAGATCATCTTAGTGGGATGGGTACTTGAAAATAAAGCATTACAAAAACTTATTTATTAAACAAAGTATTACCTGTTAGAGAAAACAAAACAGCAGTCATGTAGCACAAAATGTATTAGGTGATGAGCTTATTTTGTTAGTCTTTAAAGTGCTACATGACTGCCTTTTTTTTTTTCTTAGAATAGCAACTAACCTGGCTACCTCTCTGTTACTGTTGTCAGAGTATTAAGCTAATTGGTCCTGGTCACCCTGTCCTTCAAGATTTTAGAACTAGTAACTCTCATCTTCTCACACCTAATTTTTCATCAATAGATTGGGAGAAGAAAACTTCTAAACTTTGAAAGCACTATTCAATTAACTGAACTAATGAAATAAACTGAAATGAAGAAAACAGTTTTGACACCTCCAGCAGAAGCTACTGTTGTCAAAAAATGGTTTATCATGTCAGACTTTAGTTGTAGGTGCTTAGTCAGTGACTTTCAGCTGTTCAGTTGTTTCTTTAAGATTCACCAGTTTTCAACCACTACTTAATATTTTAATCAAAATAATTTAAATTAAGATTAAATAAGTTTGAGTTTTGCCATGTTCCCAATTTCAAATTTATTTTAACGTAGTTTTTTACATATATTTAAATAGAAATAGCTGATTTAAGCAAAAAAATCATTTTGTATCCAGCCTGAAGGGAACTGATATGGTCCTTTTACACAAAGTAGATAGGGCAAGGAAACGCACGATTTGACAGGATTTGAAAGGGAGCCTAGCTCAGCTCAGGCTCTCTTTGCATCCCTGTGCAATGGGACCGGGTAGCCAGAGAATTTTCATCTGGTGTAATCAGGCAGATCTGGCTGTTTCTGTATGCCTGTTGCCCCTTGGCCCTACCAGGCCTTTGACTGCTCCTTTGTCATGGGCTGCTCAAGGGGCCTTGTTCTCTAGTCTACATCAAGGAGCAGAGCCCTGCAAAGGATAGGGAAGAGCAGTTTGGCGTAGTGGCAGAGTTTGCACAGACGAAGTGGGGGAGGGAGCAGGCATGCCGAGTAATACCCTTTTCACAGGAAGGAAGAATGCAGTAGGAGCACCCACCTGGTTACAGCTGCTCCCTCTTCTTTACGTCCCCTCTTTGGAAAATAGACCAGCTCCACCTGTTACTTTGTCTTCTCCATCCTCTCTCCATAAAGCCCTGCATAGCTATTATCTGTTTCAGCAACCAAGTGAGAAGGATGGTCCAGGGAAAGAGGCATTGAACTAAGCAGGGAGAGACCTGGTTAAATTCTCTGCTCAACTGCAGACTTCTTGTGTGTCTTACGGGGCAAAATCACCAAACCTGGGTTGTACCTGAGCTTCCCCACCAGCAAAATGGGGGTAAAATGTCACTACCTCATCAGATTGGTGTGGGAATAGACTCTAATGATTGTAAAGCACTCAGCTAACACAGGAATGAGTAAAATATGAGTTTCTAGGTAAAGCCTTGAACCACATAATGAGGAACAAAACAGGGATTATAAAGCAGGGGTTGCTGACTCCTGGCTCTGTATTTAGTTAAGTTAAAATTCAGTTACTAGTTACAGTCAACATTTAAATTAACATGGAGAAAGCTAACTGGTATGGTTTAACTATATGAAATTCTTGTTTAGGTACACATGGGCCAGTCTTTTATGTCTGCATTATGTGTGAGAAAGTAAGCTGGCATGGCACTATAAGGTTCAGGAGCAGGTTTATCAAAGACATGTTTTATTACAAATTATCCCAGTCTAGGCTTGTTTTAGTTTCCAGAAACATTGAATTCACACAAAGCATTCTTTGAGTTTTCATACACATATTAGAATAGTCTCAGAGGAGTAGCCGTGTTAGTCTGTAGCTTCACAAATAACAAGCAGTCCTGTAGCACCTTAAAGTCTAAGAAATGTATTGGTCAATGTTTCCCAAATGGTGTTCCATGGGGTTCCACAAAGTGAAAATAAGGGTTCCGTGTGAAAATTCCATGACAATAACATTTCATTATTTTTTAAGAAATAATAAATAGTTAAGCATTTATGTATTTTATTAAAAACAATTTTTTGTGTTTGCCATAAGTGTCCCTGTGTAACGCCAGCTTAGCCCGAGAGTGGGAATGATGATGTCACTACTCACCGCTGCACACGCAGCCAGTCAATAGTGCGATGGCCTGCTATGTATCACCATAAATCCCCCTACTCACTCTCAGGGAGCGTGGATCATTTTGGGGTGGCTTATGCCACAAATAGTCAGCTTTATCAAAACGTGCTATTCATCAGTTGTTGCTCTTAGCTAGGACATACTTTTAGAAAACTGGTCTCTCGAATTACGCAGCAACAAAAACAAAATTCAGAAGTTGATTGAATGCCACACCAGATATGTGATCTAACTTTCCAGTATTAAATCAAATATGAAAAGAATTTGCCAGGAAAAGAAAAAAAAAACACTCCTTGCACTGAAAACTGCCAGTATAATGCATTAGTTTTTTAACTTTATTTTTGTACACATTAAATGTGATTTTTGTTTTTAAATATGTGCAGTTAAACTAAATGTCATGATCTCATGACCTTGTTTAGCATTTGTTTATTATTATCCTTATTTATTTGTGGTCTACTTTTTGACCTCCATATATAAGACTGCTATTCGGGGTTCTTCAAAATTCTTTCAAGTTTAAAAGGGTTCCAGGGCCAAATAAAATTGGGAAACACTATATTAGGTAATGAGCTTTTGTGGATAAGACCTGAAGTAGGTCTTACCCATGAAAACTCATTGCCTAATAAATTGGTTAGTCTTTAAGCTGGTACACGAGTGCTTGTTACATTCTAGAATAGTCACTTCCATATTAATTAGTGGTGTGTAAATGAGTAAGCACCAAAACAGCACCTTCACCTTTTATTGTATCATATGAATGAGCAGACACTTATTATGAAATAAACGTCCTATTTCAAGTTCATCTAAATTGCCATAATGACTAATTAAGGTGAATGTTTGTGTATGTGTTGCTTCTGTAGGGCTCAAAACTTGTTTCTTTGTAATGTTTTGAAAACTCAGGCATATTACAAAGAGAGGGAATTCTGCAATAGTGCACAAATATAATTATAATATGCTTCTTTGTGTAGTTCACAGGCTGGTGCTAGTTTCCTAAGAAATAAATGTAGAATAGAATCCCACACAGAAAATTCTTTACTAACTAATTGGGATGACATCAATAAGGTTCTAGAGAAATGAAATTGGTCTCTGTAGGCATTATTTTAGAAACCTGTATGGTGAACTCCTGGTTCTACTGAAGTCAATGAGTGTTTTCCAGTGACTTCAGCAGGATCAGTATTTCACCAAGGATACGTCTACACAAGAAGCCTCTGGGAGCAGAAGTGACTGTCAGAAGGGATTTCCCAGCAAAACTCCTGTTGACAGATTGTGTCTATGCATAAAAGCAGATTGAAAGTGCAATCTGCTGTGTTGACAGAGAGCGGCCAGACTGCCCAGCCATCTCTTCACAAAACAGCTGACTGAAAGATCTGCAAACAGGGCTGCCCAGTGAAGTGCAAGGCCTGTCTGTTGACAAAAGGGCCCTGGACTGTCTCCACGGCTGTTTTGTTGACAGAACACTGTAAAAGGAGGCATTAGATCTGAACGGGGAGAGGTATAACACTGCCAGCAGATGTGCTGAGTTTAGTCGACAGATTGTGACAAAGTACATTTTGCATGTGGTACCTCCATGGTTTTGCCCAACAAAAGCCCAGATTTGCCGGGAAAGCCTCTCGTGTAGACATAGCCCAACAGAATGTAATAATGGATTAGATCCTCTTTGTTGTACTTTTCAGTCACCACTTCAGAAGTTAATGGAGAAAGCTATCTTTGCTGTTCTACTATTTTGCCATTTACCAAGCTGAGTTCACAGCCAGATTGCCATTGGGTAGAGGTGTTGATGCAATGAATAAAAATCACAGCAAGTTACTGGCAACTCTTCTTAAAAGTTTTAAATATTTTAAATAGCACCTTTCACTGTATAGGAGCTCAAAAAACTAAAACAAACTGTAATTAACCCTCATAGTCACCTGTAAAATATAGATTAAATTGTTTTAACTAGGGATTACTAAACCTAGGCTTTTCTTGCTATTTATTTCTCATAATATTTTTTAAATGTTGACCAAAATAAGGCCAATTTATTACATATATCACCACTCTGTTTAGCCACACAGGTTGCTCCTGCTCTCCTGATTTTTTTTCTGTCTCCCATAATTTGCTTCATAAATTCACTTCTTAAATTAAAATACAAGCGCTTTGGAGCAGAACACACATCTTCCTCTATCTTAGTATGGTACTAATCACAATGGAAGTCACAGCCTGTTTTGAGGTCTTTGATGCTAATGTGTTACAAATAATAATTTTCTGGCAAACTAAAAGACTAGTGATTTTCTTGAGGTCACACAGTAAGTCACTAGCAAGAAGTCTCATAACCACTAGACTACATGATTTGGAGTCAGGCAGCTAGGGTCCTGTGAAAATCTTACTAGGCACTTATCTGCATATTAAGTGCCTCAATACATTTAAACAGCTGCCCCCTTTGGCTTAGTCCTTTGGTTGCTTACTTCATGCAAGTAGCAGGATTTTGCCTATTATGTCAGCTATCATAACCCTACACAAAATGCTATCTCTCAAAAAATCAAAATCCACAGAACAAAGAAAAGGTGATTTATCTCAATTATTTAATTTCAAAATATATTTTTCTGCATCACCTGGTGACCTTTTCTAGCTGCCAGCAATTAGCAAGCACATGTTGATGTGGAGTTCATTATTTATTCAAGGAAAGTGTGAGGTGGTTTGACTCTTGCCTGGAAATTGGCTGACCTAGAAATTTTCTCCTTATGTTTCTACTCACAATGAGCTGGCCTCTCCACCACATCAGGGTGATCCTGAAGGGCAACAATATAATCTGCTGCATAAACAATGTCTTCAGGATAAACATACGGGTGGATCAAAACATGCATAGTTTTCCAAGAAGAGGCACTGTACTTTCACATATGTTAAGCAACCGGACAGGGGTTGCTGCTTTACTGAGCTTCTTTCCCTTGCACAGTAGTTTACACCTTTAGTTTTCATATATTGATTTTTAAAAATGTTTCCTATTTCCTAGAAAATACATAAAATTGACATGACCTCACTCACAATGGTATAGTTACTTTTCTCAAATCAGAAATACCAACAGTCACAAATCCTGAGCCAGTCAAGTCACTACATTATATACTTCCATGGAAGGACTCAGTCTGAAGAGGACCTGGAGTTAAACAGTCTAAATCAGTTACGGCTGGTCCCTCTACAGGAAGGCAATAATGCATAGGAGACAGATGGCTTGTTCTTGGAGCAACAGAGACATGTCTAGCAACCTATGCAAAAAAGAGATTGGCAGCAGCAATGGTGGGGGGGGTCGTGAAAAACAATACAACTTGCAGGAGGTAAATGTATCTGTAAACTAGTGGCGTTTTCCCCCAGTTGTAAACTGAGGAGACAGGTGCACTGGATTCAGGCAATTCAGAAGTTATGCTGTGGTCAAACCAATTTCTAGGTTCAGTGCAGGTTAAATAGTAACACAGAGGAAGCCGTGCTAGTCTATACACTATCAAAACAAAAAGCAGTCAAGTAGCACTTTAAAGACTAGCAAAAGAAGTGGGCCTGTCTCATGAAAGCTCACCTAATAAACTATTTTGCTAGTCTTTAAAGTGCCACTTGACTGCTTTTTGTTTTCATAGTGCAGGTTAAGTAGGTGAAATTTCATCATCCATGATTATAGGTGACAGGGCAATTTCCTGCTTTATCACTGGGCAACCTTTTTAGGTCCATTATACAGTATGGCTGATTAAGCTAATTTTGGAGAGTAAAGGTACTTCAAAGTAGTATGGGCAATTTGAAGTACCTGTGGCCACACGGCATGCTGGGACTTTGAAGTTTGACATTTTGTAGTTGCCACAGGGGAGAATTAGCCTAACGAAGTTCTGCATATGCATAGCAGCACTTCATTAGTCATCTCTCATCAGCCTAATTACCATGCCCCCTTCGAAGAAGGGGTAAGTGTTGACGTAGCCTTCATGTTTTATTGTGGACCAGGATTGTATGTCTCTTCTTGAGGAGGCATTGAATGCAAATTCCTACCTGCAAGAACCCCCAGCCTTTTAAAGCTATGCTGGGTCTGCTGATTATCTGGACCTGGAATCTGAAGATCAAAGAGCTATGCTGTAATAAAAGAAAAATGGAGTTATTTGTAGTGGCACTGCCTCTGAGCTATTGCGAGTATGAAACTGGAACCAAACAAAAAATCCTATTGTGGGGTTTAAAGGATGAACTCCGACCAGATCCCTTACTAGATCTGGGGCCGTGATCTCAGGTAAGTTTATTAGCAGGTGAGGGGAGAGGTTCTTTAATCTTTTTTTATATTTTATCTGTAATGCTTTCACCTTAAGAATAACTGTACTCGGTATACAGGGTTGTGCGGTAACTTATCACTACTGGCAATAACAGCCTTTAAAGAGAGAGCAAACTGCACACACTGGTTTCTTTACACAGTATGGCTTGCAGGGGATATAATGTATGCATGAAACTGTGCATCCTGGAAAAAATTTCAGTCACAAAGGAGATGCAGATCTCCACCTTATATAAGATATCGCCCGAGAAGCCATGGCTACTTTCCAAGGATTGCAGAAGGGGAATAGAGATTCAATAGCCCTGAACTGAGATAAATAGAAGGTCAGATTAGACGTTCTAATGGTCCCTTCTGGATTTAAGATGACGTATTCACAGAGGTTTAGTTTCCTCCGCAGACTTGGTTCTAATGAGCATTTTCCCTACAGTACCTCTTCTATCCAGGGCTCTAATTAGAGAGGCACTCTAATCCCTCTGATATCCTGTCTGAAGGTAATTATGATGAAAAGTTCAAGCATTTGACCTCAGACTGAGTCAATACAACAATGCTTATTTTCCTATGCAGTGTCCTAGAATCTGCCATCCTGTTAGAGTATCCCAGTACTAGCAGGATGGTTAAAAAGCAAGAGACAAAAATGTGACAGGAAGCAAGAAGTCATGTACGAAGGAAGGTTCTAGGCAGAAGCGCAACAGTGAAGCAGAGAGAAGCATATGGTCCGAGGCCAGATTACACCAGTGGTACAGCACAAAGAGACCCCCACCACACCATGCGAACTGGCCATTTTGTGTGAGTGTGTTGAAATTAAGGTTTCTAAGGCTATGTCTCCACTGGCCCCTCCCTTTTAAAGTGGCATGCAAATGCATCAGCTCTAAAATGCAAATAAGGTGCTAATTTGCACAGTCAGTGCCTCATTTGCATAATGATGGTCACTTGCCGTTCCAGAAGAGCTGCTTTCAAAATGCAAGATAGCTGTGTAGACAGGTTTCCTTTGAAAGGAAGCCCCACTTTTGAAAGCACCCTTCTTCCTGAAAAAAATTAGGAAGAACGGTGCTTTCAAAGGAGAGGCTTCCTTTTGAAGGAACCCCATTTACACATCTGTCTTGCATTTCGAAAACAGCTCTTCTGGAAAGGTGAGTGGCTGCCATTATGCAAATGAGGTATTGAATATTCAAAATAGTACCTCCTTTGCATATTTAATCCACCATGTTTGCATGGCCTTTTGAAAGGGAGAGGCCAGTGTAAACATAGCCTATGTACCTAGGCTGACTGATGATATTTTACAGAAAAATCACACACACACTGATCCAAATATACTTCCTGGGTACAACAATAGTGAATTCAATGAGCATTTTCATGGAAAACCTTTAGGCCAGCTGTCAGATCTAGGAGGGGCCCACATATTTATACAAATGGAAAACCAAAATACTGTAACAGTGCACTCTATTTTTAAAAGTGGGCGGGGCTTCCTATTTCACTTCAGATGAAATAATTTTAGCACAGTTTCGTTTATTTGCTTTCCTTAATGAAAGACATAAGAAATTAATCTTGTATTGCTTTCCACTGTAAAGAATTACTTAAGAAATACATATTTTCAACTAGGAAAGGACAATTTTGCTCCCAGTGCTCACTGCTTTAGGGAAAACAAACTATGTAACTTCTAAAGCCAACTTCACCCAAGTACTTCATGCATGTTACTTGTCCGTTCATTGCAAGCAAGGCCTAATGGATAGCTGTGCTGTAACTTCAAAAGTGAAATGAAAATTGCCAAGTGCCAAAATGAGGAAATGCCCCAACTGCGAACAGTAAATACCTGAAGGAGAGAGCAAAAATGTGTGTGACTTCCAGTAGAGTCTGTTTTGAATTACTGTTCGTGATTCACATATTTTGTGAACCATTTTAAGTAAGTAGAAGAGACTTTGGAAATAAAACAATATAATCCAGTATAGTAAAAACATGCATATCCTAAGGCAAAAGTACTTTTAGTTTTCTTTGTCATGCCACAGCAGAAATGTCTGTTGTCCTGGTGTGTGTTTGTGGAATAAGAGGCATGTTAAGGAATCACAGAGGTGATGAGAGTTGTAGAGCTTTGAATGTGTTTCTTGTGCTAGAGCATATGTCCCCTTTTCAATGCAAGAATCACAACTGGTGTCCTGCAACAGCTTGAAAACATTCTCTCCACTCCCACAGGAAACTCCCCCACTTCTCGTTTGTATTGTTATCATGGAACCTTTCCCGTCCAGGATGATACTTCAGACCACTTTTCTGACTTTTTCACTATGTAAGTAAAATACGGATTCAAAGTTTCTTGGTTTAAAACTGTTCAGAGCTGAATGATCCCAATTTTAGTTACTCATTTCTTCTTTGCCATATAAGTTGTGTCTACACGTGCATGCTACTTCGAAGTAGCAGCACTAACTTCGAAATAGCGCCCGTTGCGGCTACACGCGTCGGGCGCTATTTCGAAGTTAACTTCGACGTTAGGCAGAGAGACGTCGAAGTCGCTAACTTCATGAGGGGATCGGAATAGCGCCCTACTTCGACGTTCAACGTCGAAGTAGGGACTGTGTAGTCATTGCGCGTCCCGCAACATCGAAATTGCTGGGTCCTCCATGGCGGCCATCAGCTGGGGGGTTGAGAGATGCTCTCTCTCCAGCCCCTGCGGGGCTCTATGGTCACCGTGTGCAGCAGCCCTTAGCCCAGGGCTTCTGGCTGCTGCTGCGGCAGCTGGGGATCCATGCTGCAGGCACAGGGTCTGCAACCAGTTGTCGGCTCTGTGTATCTTGTGTTGTTTAGTGCAACTGTGTCTGGGAGGGGCCCTTTAAGGGAGCGGCTGGCTGTTGAGTCTGCCCTGTGACCCTGTCTGCAGCTGTGCCTGGCACCCTTATTTCGATGTGTGCTACTTTGGCGTGTAGACGTTCCCTCGCAGCGCCTATTTTGATGTGGTGCCGCGCAACGTCGAAGTTGAACGTCGACGTTGCCAGCCCTGGAGGATGTGTAGACGTTATTCATCGAAATAGCCTATTTCGGTGTTGCTACATCGAAATAAGCTATTTCGATGTTGGCTTCACGTGTAGACGTAGCCATAGTGTCCCTAAACTTCAGTGCCAAATGCTAGGCCTGGAGGGTCGATTTAAATTCTCCTGTTACGTTCATTCCCTGTGACGCATCTGGCACTGGCCACTCTCAAAACAGGATGCTAGGCTAGATGGACCATGAGAATGGCTATACTGGGTCAGACACACGTTTTTAATCTTTGCTCTGAAATTTTCCTTGAGCTTATGCCTTGTTAACTATACTTTTTCACTTAATAGTCTACGTCAGCAACAGCTCAGCAACTCAATGTCTAACTCAATGTTCTAGATCTGGGAGTTAGCTTGGGATGCAGAAAATCCAGACTTCACTCTCCTAACTCATGTATTTGGCCTCATTGAAGCCAGTAGGAGTTGCAGATACTCATCACTTCACAAGATCAGCCTCCAAGAGAGAAAGTAAGTGTTTTTAAAATATTTCTGAACCCAATACGCATTGGTTCAGTGCTTTAACAAGTTCAGTCATTTGCTACACATGTAAGCCGTGGCCACACTTGGCCAAACCTTTGAAATGGCCATGCTAATGGCCAAATCGAAGACTACTAAAAAGGTGCTGAACTGAATACTCAGCACCTCATTAGCATTTGCACGCTTCTGGCTGCGACTCTTTGAAAGCGCCGCTTTTGAACGCACACGACTCAGCATGGCTACATGGGGGTCCTTTTCGAAAGGACCCCCCATGTTTTGAAATCCTCCTATTCCTCTCCTCTGAGGGGAATAAGGGGATTTTGAAATGTGCGGGGTCCTTGCGAAAAGGACGCCCATGTAGCCGTGCTGAGCCACACACATTCAAAAGCAGCGCTGTCAAAGCGCCACAGCCAGAAGTGTGCAAATGCTAATGAGGCGCTAAATATTCAGTTCAGCACCTCATTAGTATTCTTGTTTGGCCAAGTGTGGCCACAGACATACTGTCTTCAAAAGAATTGCTTTCAATTAAATCTTCAGTGTCTATCTTTGTGTATTGGATCACTCATCCATGCAACTGTTCATAGCTGTGGTTCATTACAGGTTTCATACATTGTCTATTACTCTAGTTACCAGCAGTAAAATGAGCAGCCACAGCTGTGTCTTGAGGAGGACATTTAAATTCACAGCTCATTGTGGTATTATTATAAGCAAGATCAGTTCGTTCTAACACTCCTTGTTTGGTTAATCATAACACAAAGCTATCAGTTACCTTACGCATTACAACGACAGCTTCCCCACTTTTGATATTTGCCATGTTCCCAGGCAACCCATGTAACTTAAGACACTTGCAGAAACTATTTTTCTTCCCTTCCCCCTCTTCCTTCCACCCTATCTACCTGATGCATGAGATTTTATTTCATTGTTTCTATCTTTCTGTTACATTCACTTCATCTCAGTTATTATTTATCAGGATTTTCTAGATCTGAAGAAGTGGGTCTATCCCACAAAAGCTCAGCACCTAATAAATTATACTGTTAGACTTTAAAGTGCTACAAGCCTGCTTTTTTGTTTCATGAAGATACAGACTATCACGGCTACCTGTCTGAGACATAACTTCCTCTAAAAGATTTATTTTTCAGATGCTTAATCTCCATCTCAAGGAGGATTCCTCTGGTAAAAAAGAGCAATCATTTTCTTCTATGATTTTAATAGTAGTAATGCTAATAATAATAATAAACCCAGCTCATAGAGCTGGAAGGTCCTTGGGAGATCATAGAGTCCAGTCCCCTGCCCTTTTAGCAGGCCCAAGCACCATCCCTTCCGCCCCCCGCCCACCCCTTGTTAAAAAAAATTAATCTATTTGCCCTACATCCCTAAACAGCCCCCTTCAGAAGTGGGCTCACAACCCTGGGTTTAGCAGGCCACTGCTCAAACCATTGAGCTATCCCTCTCCACTAGTCTTGCTATTAAGAATTGAGGGGGGGGATTGTTTTTGATTTTTGTTTTGTTTTAAATAGCCTTTTTACAGTACAATACTTCAAATATTCTTGCATGGTCAATGTTTAGTATAACTCCCCACCCCATACAAAATAATTGACTATGGATAGTACGCTACTGTGCTGCCCATCATGCGAATAGTGTCTCACTGCTTCCTTGTGCTGCTCTGTCTGTATTCATCTACTGTCTCGCTTTCTTAAACTGAGGTTGTAAGCACAGTAGGGCAAGGATTGCCTTTTGTCATCTGTCCCTAGCACAAGGGGCTCCTCATCCAGAGCTGGGGTTCCAAGCTGCTACAGTAAAGTATTTCATTGAGAAAACATGATGAATGTATTATAAACACCTGGTGAGCATCCACTTGCAGCCCCCATTAGCTCCCCAGATAACCTCTGTGGCCTGCCAGTGAGCCCCATGGATTAGCACCTCTCCTCCTGCTCTGTTTCTCCCACCTGCCACTGTCAGCTTTTTCATGGCATTCAGGAGGCTTGAAAGGGGAAAGAGGCAGGAGCGTGGAAGCAGCGTACTTGGGGGAGAGACTAAACTGGGCGGGAAGAGGTGGTCCAGGTATGGAGCAGGGTGGGAAGAGGAGGACGAGGCCTTGGGGTAAGAATAGGAGTTGGAATGGAAGCAGAACCAGAGGTCAAGTACTCACCCAAACTTTTGAAAGTTGACACCTATGAGTGTCTGGATGGATGAACAGACTAAATGTATGTTTTTAGTATACGTGTGTACTAGCCGATGTCCCCGGCATTACTCATGTCCTTAACTGAAGGGTTTTTTTCTGCTCCCACCAGCCCCCACCTGTCCCTAGAGAGAGGGTGCAGGTCAGGCTGTGGATTCCAGCCCCCCCCATGCCTTTTCATGGGGGAGGGATTAGTTTGGGCCATGCCTCCAAGCCCCTTCTGTTTGTCTTTGGCAGGGGCGTTGGGATGCAGCTCCCTGTCCTTCCAGGGAGCTGGATCAAGCCCTATCTCTCAGTCCCCTGGCCTGTCCCCAGGGGTGAGGGGGCCAGCTCAGGCCATGACTCCAGGCCCCAGCCTGACCAGTGTGAGTTAAAAAAGCCAGGGCTGGGCCGCTTTCCTGGACCCTGGCATGAGCTCTGGGGGGAGGTATCATGGGGGATGGGGACAGAGCTCTGGAGTGAGCCAGGAGGCCAGACTGAGCTTCGGTCTGAGCTCCTAGGTGAGTTGGGTGGGGGCTGAATGCCAGGGGGCTGTCTATGGTGTAAGCCAGGGTGCCAGCCACAGTGTGAGCTATGGGGGCCAGCCCCAGCCCCAACCCCAGTTCCGGGGATGGGGATGGAGGGACCAGGGCTTGGCTGAGGTGCTGGGACTGGCCCTGGCCTGAGCTGCTCACCCCAGAGCTTAGGCTGTGGCATGCCCTCCAGGGAGCAGAGGGGCCAGGCCCTGGCTCTTTCCTCCACACCCAGCCAGAGCAGTGGGTGCAGGGGAGGCCAAGGCTGTGGCTTTTGTTCCTGGCCCCAGCCAGAGCTGCAGGGAGTGGAAGAAGCCAGAGGAGCAGGGATGGGTCCAGGGTTGATCCAATTTCCCCAGCTCCAGTGTGAGCTTGTGGGGAACAGGGCCAGGTTTTCTGGCCCCAGCATGTCAGGGGGGCTAATTTGGGAGGGCACTTCACCATCTAGAAGCAGGCAAGATTGAGAGACCCATCTGTATGTGGCCACTGTTTTCCTGCTGTGGCTGCCTCCTGAAGTCATGCTGCAGCATTGCTGTTCCCTGAGCTCGCTGCCTCCAGTAGTGAGTCTGAAGTACGTTGTCTCTGCTGACAGTGCCCTTTCTGTTTCCGTGTTCTGAGAAATCCTGGGATTTCAGGCTTTTCCCACTTTCCAGCACAGCTAAGCCCTGACCTTGGTTTAAGTTGGGGTAAGAGGAAGCTGCCTACACCAAACTTCATGGTCTTACAGTTTAACAGGAATTCTTGAACAAATGTAGCACATACAGACAGGCAGACTCACTCTAACGTATATGGATAATATATTTCCCACTATACATGTAAGGAAATAGAGATGTTTCCCCCTTATGAGATCAAATGAAAGAGTATCTACATCACTCTGCTCACATCTCAGTACCATGCCACAGGCAAGCTACCCAGCCTTTCCCCACTCCCTGATGGGTGGCGATGGGGTTCAACTACTGTACATTAGCATTTTGTACACTTCTGGAAACCATTTTCTCCCCCAGTAGCGAAGTGAAATTATAAATGAGGGACCCTCGTATGTGCTTGACCGAGTCCCACACAGGATCTTTCAAAGCTCTGTCATCCAGGCCTCCGTTAGCCAGAAGCAAATTGCTTCCCTGTTATTGTGCATGCTTTTCTTGTGAATATATAGCACTTTCTAATACTGCCTTGGGCCTTCTACACCCTTCAGCATGACCCTTCTTAAAGACAGTTATCTTTGATCTACTACCACTCTGTCTTGCAGTGAAGTATATTTTTAGCCCGATATGGAAGTAAGCCATTCCTTTGCACACGGTGCTTCCTGCGTTGTTTACTCTCCTACATTTCTGTAAGCTATGCTGGATTGCTCTTGCTCCCCCAACAGGAACATGTTATTCATGTGCACTCATTCCCCTGCTCCTTGTTTATAAAGCTCAATTTTCTCTAACTGCATCATGCCACACACTACAAATCACATTTGTGTCCCATTTAAAATGTAAACCACAACAGACACAGAAGGACAAAAGGAACCACACGCCCAGCTTTCCTGACAAAACTCCCACACATCGATAATTAGAAGCATGTAAAACCATAGCACAGACTGGAAGAACTCGAGTGGCTGCCATGCCTCACGCTGCCTGTCGCAGCCCCTCCCTCCGCTTTCAGCTCTGCCACAAAATAGCCGAGAACAGTAAAATGTACAGGGGAAGATTAACAAACAAACTGTGAAACAATAGGGATTAAAGTAATAAACATGGCCTGACAAGTGTACTTTCCTGAATCTTTCTAAAGTCTTTGTTTTAATTAATTATCTGTGTTTGTGGGACATTAACTTTCCCTGCTTTTCCTGGCAGAATCTCTCTGAAGCACCAAGTCTAAAATGACTAAAACCCCACTTGAATACATCAGTAATATTGTGAGCCTTCTTTAGTATCTTTTGGATATACAAAATGCATACAGAGGCCCCATCATGTGTTCCAGGCACTTTCCAGCACAAACAGAAGTATATAACATTATAAAGCCCAGATCCTACAAACACTCATGCATTTAAGTAATCATGACCAACCCAGGGAAGCTACTTGCACAGAAAGCTTTTCATGTGCGTTAAGTGTTTTAAGGACTAGGAGTTCATAGGCCCAATCTTGCCAACGCTACCACATGCAATGCTCACAATCAGGCCTGCCAACCAGAAAGAGGGGAAAGCTTGGCAATTGCACTGGGGCCCAAAGATTCAAAGGGGCCCAGAGTCCCCAGCTGATGCTGCTACTCCTCCTGCAGCAGCCAGAGTCCCGGGCCCCTTTGAATTGCCATTGGAGTGGTGCTTTGCATCGCTGTCGGGGGTGGGCAGCACACTGTGGTCTGGGCAGTGCTAACCCTTCAAGCCCCACCTCTTCCAACCTCAGCCCCACCCCTGTGGGGGCACACAGCCCTCCCCACACACCTTCCGCTGGGTTTGCCTTGGCTGTTGGCCCCACTGCTTACACTCATGAATAGTGCTAGTTACTCATATTAGTATTTTTAGAGAACATGGTAGTTTTGCTTGCACCCAGCGGCTACAATGACCGTTGAGGCTCCGTTCTTCAGGGAATTATGCAAAATACTGTGAGCAATAAATCTGCCCCCAAAGAACTTATAATCTAAATAAGTAGACCTGGCTGAGAAGGGAAATAAAAGCACAGATAAGTCAAGCGTCTTGCAGAATTAGGAAGAGAGCCCAGGGCCTCTTATATCAGATGATGCCACCATTCTTACAATAGTAAGCACTCACAATCAGCAAGGGAGGGTTACTAACTGGAATGAGGAGAGGAAGGGCACTGGTTACATCAATACAATCATATTGATGTCGATAGCTCAATTTTTATTTTGATATAAAAATAAAAATTAGCATTGAACAGTCTAATCTGCTCCTCAATTAGACAAATATATCAGGCTGTCTGGATGCTCTCACAAAAGTCATGCTTATACAATATGAAACAATAATATTGTATAAATTCCATCTTCCATATATTTCATTGGTATTAAACTGATATGCACAATCATCCTAAAAATGAATGACTCTCTTATTATGTGGACTACTCTTCCCCATTTTATCTTCTACAGAAAGCCATTTTTTCCAGTCCCACACTATTTATGCAAGCCACCTAGTGGGTGTACAGTACTGTCCGTCCCTTTGCATTTCATTTATCTTTTACAGCAGACAGCCTCCACAATTCTCAGAATCTAGCTACAGAGCTAATGTATGCCACAGTTAATCAGGAGAGGAATACCTTTCACCTCATGAGGATTCACTGAGTCTATGTCTATACGAGGCAATGTAAGTCGACCACAGATATGCAGTTCTAGCTATGGCAATTTCGTAGCTAGAATCGATGTAGCTACACTCAGGTAACTTGGCCATCTCTACCTTGAATGGGTCGATCTTCTGAGGTAGTGTAGATGTAGCCTGAGTCTACACCCAGGCAGTACTGTACTACCTAAGCATAAATGATTTCCAGTACAGATTCTCCCACCCCCTTAAATGTCTGAATCTGCTTCTGCACTATGAGATAAAATCATAGAATCATAGAACACTAGGACCAGAAGGGGCCTCGAGAGGCCATCGAGTCCAGTCCCCTGCCCCGAAGGCAGGACCGACCACTATCTACACCATCCCTGATAGACATCTATCTAATCTGTTCCTAAATATCTCCAGCGAGGGAGATTCCACAACCTCCCTTGGCAACTTATTCCAGTACTTGACCACCCTGACAGTTAGGAACTTTTTCCTAATGTCCAACCTACACTTCCCTTGCTGCAGCTTAAGTCCATTGCCTCTTGTTCTCTCCTCAGAGGCCAAGAAGAACAAGTTTTCTCCCTCCTCCTTATGACACCCTTTAAGATATCTGAAAACCGCTATCATGTCCCCCCCTCAATCATCTCTTTTCCAAGCTAAACAAGTCCAATTCTTTCAGCCTTTCTTCATAAGTCATGTTCTCCAGACCTTTTATCATTCTAGTTGCTCTTCTCTGGACCTTCTCCAATTTCTCCACATCTTTCTTGAATTGGGGTGCCCAGAACTGGACACAATATTCCAGCTGAGGCCTAACCAGCGCAGAGTAGAGCGGAAGAATGATTTCTCATGTCTTGTTCACAACACACCTGCTAATGCATCCCAGAATCATGTTTGCTTTTTTTGCAACAGCATCACACTGTTGACTCATATTTAACTTGTGATCTACTAGAACCCCTAGATCCCTTTCTGCTGTACTCCTTCCTAGACAGTCTTTTCCCATTCTGTATGTGTGAAACAGATTATTCCTTCCTAAGTGCAACACCTTACATTTATCTTTATTAAACTTCATCCTGTTTACTTCAGACCATTTCTCCAATTTATCTAGATCATTCTGAATTATGACCCTATCCTCGATTTTTCAAAGTGCCTGTCCTCACTGTAAATTCCATTAGCTTGATTTATGGACCACTGAAATCGACATACTATCGAAATCCTAAAATCGAAGTAAGCTGAAGGGTGTAGCATTCAGCTGGAATTTAAAATTCCAAATGAAGGGTAGTGAGGATGCACCATGTCTTTAAGTCAAATTCATTAGCCTTCACAGATGTCCTGTATGTTCCTCACAATGCCCCACAGTTCTCTCTGGCCTCTTACATCTCCACTGCTCTCCAGTGCAGAAGAATTAGGCATCAGGAAGACTGTTACAATTCGACACCTGAAGCCCATGGCTGTAGGGGCATGAGAGGCTGAAAAATTTCTTTCTTTTTCTTTGGTAGTAGTGCAGCTGTGGGGTCTGTGCTTCTGTGTATACCCCTCCTAGCGGCTTTTTTTTCTGTGCTGTCTGAAGCTAGCCGCGGGTCCCTCCGTACTATGTCTCAGCTAGGCTGCGAGTGGGGGTCATGCTTCTCTGGTACTATGAGAAACTTGTTTTCAGACGTTTACATGTTGTTCTGATCCCCGCATCCCCTCTCTTCCCTCCCCCCTGGAGGCACCACACATTCTGGAACGTTCCCTCACCCAGCCTCATCATGTGGCTTTACCTCAAACCAATAAAAGGACATGCTGCACAAGGTGCCAGGCACCTTGCAAGAGGTGAGGGTCACAATTTTCGGAGCTGGCTGCAGCCAGGGGTCTTTTAGCTGCCCAGAGGAATGTCTCCCTCAGAGGTCATGATTTTCATGGCTGGCTGTAGCCAGGGGTTTTTTAGCCACCTGGGGGATGCCTCCCTCAGTGGTCATGATTTTCAGGACTGGCTGTAGCCAGGGGTCTTTTAGCTGCCCAGGGACATCTCCCTTGGCGGTCATGATTTTCAGGGCTGGCTGACCCAAGCCATACAAGTGTCAATGAGGACAATGTATTAGCTATACAATTACCACAGTTGTTGAAGTAAGGTGTGCACTGGGGAATATTCTTATCCTTAGGATCTAGGTTCCTAGGTCCAAACCTAGCTATAGTCTGGGGTCTCAGCCTGATGAACCATTCGAGTTTCAGTATAGTAATTGTGTCTACTTAGACATAAGGAACAACAAGAAGTCTTGTGGCACCTTATAGACTAACAGATATTTTGGAGCATCAGCTTTTGTGGGCAAAGACCCACTTCATCAGATGCATGAGTGGGGAGGTGGTTTCAGAGGGGTATTTAAAGAGTGGGGTCCCAGGAAAAGAGAGGGCCAGAGCTGACAAGGTCTGTTTGCTGAATGGACCTTGTCAGCTCTGGCCCTCTCTTTTTCTGGGACCCCATTCTTTAAATACACCTCTGAAACCACCACCCCCCACTCATGTATCTGATGAAGCAGGTCTTTGCCCACAAAAGCTTATGCTCCAAAATATGTGTTAGACCATGGGTGTCCAACCTTTTGGCTTGCCTGGGCCGCATTGAGTGAAGATAGTCTTGGGCCGCGTACAAAATATATAATATAGTTAATGTATATAAATCACATAATAATGTTAAAAGTTTACGATCTTGTGGGGCCACATTACTAG
The DNA here is from genome assembly GCF_033958435.1 of Carettochelys insculpta. NCBI lineage: Eukaryota > Metazoa > Chordata > Testudines > Carettochelyidae > Carettochelys > Carettochelys insculpta. Next base: position 100,609,556 of record NC_134141.1, read on the forward strand.
CTGTCCAGGGCCACATGCGGCCTGCGGGCCACAGGTTGGACACGCCTGTGTCAGACTATAAGGTGCCACAAGCCTTCTTGTTGTTCTCAGAGCTTCAGACTAACATAGCTACCTCTGTGATATTAGACATAAGGGTCTTCTTTGGTAGGAGGACTAAATCCAGAAACAAGATGCTGAAAGGGACTCAGTGGGTGGTCACAATTTTTGTGGCTGTCAAAAGTGTAATGTCTTTTAGTCACCACGAGCCATTACTGCTGAACCATTTGAGTTTCAGTGTAGCAACCATGTCTATTTAAACGTACTTAGCATGGCAGGGGAAAGAGGGGAATGAAATGTGGGAAGATGTCATCATATACCCACATCTATTCATTGGGCCAGAATGCAACAGAGCTCAGGGAACTGTGGGATAGGTTCCCACAATACTCTGCTGCAGCACTCCATTTAAACTCAATTTAAGCTACTTGTGTATGGCAGGAGTAAGTCAATTTTGTGGGGAACATGTGGGAAGGTGAAGATGCTCAAAATTAAATGGATAAAACCCAGTGTTAAGATACTGATTTTAATAAAATCAATTTTATCTTGTAGTGTGGATGCAGCCTCAGGAGCCAGAAGCAACCTAAAAGGATAATTATTTGGTTTAAAAGTCTAAACTACTGCCCATTTTCAAATAGTTTCATATCAAGGTGAAAGTTAATTAGCTCTGTTAGTCAAGTTTTCCACTTCTTGTAAACAGTCCCCTCTCATTCTTAAGGAGATTAATTGCCTTTTGGCCATTCAAGCTGCTCATGATTTTAGACTTTCACTAAAAGAAATCAGTCTTATAAATCACAGAAACATCATAATGCTGAATCACCAGGAAATTCAAACAGTACCTAGGTCAGAAGTCAAATGCACTGAAAATGCAAAGAAATGGTATTTCTCCCTGTGAATTTGCATGAGTGAACAGCCTTACAAAATAAGCTGCATCAGAAAAAATGGTAGAGGAAATGTGAAAAACAGGGATCTGTGGAGTGAGTTTCAAAATAGGAATGAAATCCAGGTACTACTGAAATCAGTGGGAGTTCTGCCTTCAACTTCCATGGAGACACCATCTCCAAAGTGGTGGGCTTTCTTCATCTCACTTGAACACCTTGAAGTGCATAAAAAGAGCATGAGGGTTGAAAAGCTGGCAAAAATCAGCTCAAAATCTTGTGGGAGTTTTCCATTGCATAATTAAATAGGTTTAATTACAAATGTTTTACTTTTTCTAACAGAAAAGTTTAAACAATTATTTTCAAGATGAAACAATTTCATAAAAAATTTGTTCCTGATTTTCAAGGGATTTCCCCCCTCATATTTTAACTACTTTGGGGCTTAATTTTTTTAAAAAATTAGAGAGAAAAAGTAAAGGAAAAATACCTCTACTGTTTTACTTCTTCAAATGGATAAAGAGTGGGGATTATTTAAGACAAAGAAAAACAGGTAAAAGAAAACTAGAATTTGCACTTACTAGGAGATGAAACTAAAATTTTGAAAAAAATCAGGTTAAATTTTTTACTTTTAAATTTTTGAAAATTCTACAAAGTAAGCAAACTAGAAATTTTTGTACAAAAAAATTAACTGCAGAATCCACACACCTCTGGTTCTAGCACCTATGCATCAAACAGTGAGCTTATGGAGCAGGGACCTTGACTTTTTAGTTGATTACACAGCACTTTTAATATAATATAATATAATATAATATAATATAATATAATATAATATAATATAATGTGTTCAGTAAAGAAAAGTTATATGTTAGGAGCTAAATTGTGCCTTCAAGGCGTAACCCTTCAAGGTGCTAAACTCCTAAACCTGGATCCATATGAATATTTTAGTTCCTAACTTCTTTTTAAATCAAAGCTCCTGCTAAATGCTGGAAGCATTTAGCTTTCTTTGCATGGTAGTCTTCTATGAGACTTCTGGTTCTCTCTCGGCCTGAACAGATTAAATATAAACAATGTTATTTTGGTTCTAATTTTCCCTTCATTTTAAAGTCTCTTTGATTAAGCAGTGTGAGATTTTTCACAGTTATAGTTTTCATTTTGAATCCTATTCAACTGAAAGAGTCAAATTCTTCCAGAAATCATTAAAATACTCGAGCACACTGAACTGTGAAAAAATCTTGTAAAATCTTTTCCCAGCATGTGTGATCTTAGTCAAAACATGTGCATCTTTAACACTGCTATATATATAATAGATACTAAAAATGTGGCAATTCAAAATGCTTTTATTAAGCCTTTGTGTAAATCCTTATATAAAATGGGGTTTTCTATTAGGTTTTTCCTGTGGCTGAATTCAGAACTGAAATGGGTCTGGCCATGTCTAGCTTCACAATCCAAACTTAAGGAATGGAGTTTTGGAAGTTTCCCAGTATGTAGCCAATCGATCGTTTATGGAAGGAGAATTCAAAGATATTTAAATTACATGCAAGGCAGATACCTATAACCACTAAAATTGTTCAGTGAAGCCATATGCATACACATATAAATGTACAAGTTTGCTACATCCGGCCTAGAAGTCAATCTGAAAACAAAGATGCTATACTAAAACTCTACTATAAATTTTATTTGTTTAAAAAGAAATTGAGCTAAAATATTTGGAACTGTATTTTTACAAAGTGTATGTACAGAGATCAAGATGGAAAAGAGATTTTGTAGCATTTGTTCTCCATTTTACTTAAAAATCACATGGAGAAAAAATAAAGCCTAGAGAAATGGAGGTTATACGCGCTTAAAACAGAACCATTCACATTGACTGGCTCGCTGCCAGCTAACAACCTGGAGAGACAACTTGAAGCCTTTAAAACTGTAATTTTCAACTAATGAATTCTTCTTACATTATTCATACGCAGAAAAGAAGCAACACAGGTACCTTTTTTCTGTTCATTTCCAGATCAAAGTTATAGTGCTCCAAAATATCTGTTAGTCTGTAAGGTGCCACAAGACTTCTTGTTGTTCTCAGCGCTCGGAATGCTTATTTTTAGGTCTGTTTGCCTGGTACTTTATTCTGGATACTTTCTGGGTGGGTTATAGCCAGTTCAACAACAGACATAGGCCATGTGTAGACTACAGTGATCTTTCAAAAGATGATCATCTTTTGAAAGAGCGTGGCACACAACAAAAATGGATCAAAAGAACAATCTGGTGTCATGAGGATGACTCTTTTGAAAAAAGGGCCCCCCGAGTGGCTACACATGCTTTTTTTTTTCCAAAAGAATCTTTCAGAAGAAGACACTCTTCCTCATTTGGGAGAGGAAGAGGGCCTCCAGAAGAAGCACTGCATTCTTTTGAAAGGCATCGAAAAAGCACATTTTGTGTGTGGACGCTCCACTTGTTCTTTCTTGACTTGAAGGAAAAGAATGGAACTTCATGAGAAAATAATTCAAAGAGGTGGGTTCTTTTTAATCTGTAGCACATCTTTCTCAAAATGAGGGGAGGGTTTGTTGTTTCATTTATGGAGGAGCTGTGTTGGGTGGGAATTAATTAGCACCACCTCCCAAATTCTGAAGTAATTGACTTTTGGAAACGCAGTTGAAAATGCTTTCCCATCAGAGGAACCCTGTTTCAGCTTAATCGTTTCTGACCCTCTACAAGCATGAGGACCACAAGAGGTGATGGAAGCCACTACAGATGTTTCAGAGCCCTGCCAAATTATTCAGCTGAATTTGGTAATATGCGTACTGATTTTTGGCTAGTTAATTAGCAGCCTCATGCAAACTGTCAGAACTTTATTAGTGTTCATCCTAGGTAACCAGCAGTGATTCATTCCCTTAACCAGTACTTTCCTTCTCCCAGTACTGTATATTAAACTAATTTCTTCATTTTAAATAGGCAAATGCCTTTCTTCTTCCTGCTTCTTTCAAATAAAGCACTGTCATTTTTACGGGCACATTTGGATGTTTCTGGATGTGGCTATTGCACTGACCCTCATTAACAAATGTACAAACTACCTGCACCATTCCTATGTGAGCAGGTTCAGTGGGAGCCAAACAAGTACTGCAGCTGGATAGATTTAACTGGAGCCAAGGGATGTATTAAGATGGGCATGTTAACTAGTGCTCCAGTACAAGTGCCATCTCTTTTGTAACAATCCAAAACTTCATTGTGGGAAATTCCTGGGATTAAGGCCAGTCAGAAACAAGCCAAGCAAATGGTAGCCAAAACACAAACTGTGAGTCTCATGGGTAGATGCTGGCAACCAACTGAAGCTGCATAACAACTGATTAAGAACAGGATGCATGGCGCCCTTTAATGTGGAGTGTTTGTTCTCTCCACATATTTATTCACAGAAGTAGCTCTAATTATGTGGAGTGTAGACAAGGGGACTGTGAGGGTCATGAAATAGATTATTTGAATCCTGCCCAGATGAAGATTCGCATAGTTGAGTGCAACTCCAGAGAGACAAAGCCTACAAAATGTACTTAATCACAGCTCTAACACAATGAAACCGTCTCCCACAAGTCTCCCCCACAACATACATTTTGCTTCCCATGAACTACTATGGGTGCTAGGATGCAGAAATTGGTGCAGAGTAGTACCCAGCAGTCAAGCTCCTGATCACCCAGATGCCAGATGTTAGATAGAGCTTTATATCAGATCCTTACCAGACAAGGAAGTTTTCTGCATGCACAGCCTTTTCCACCCACTTTAAGGCCCTGTAGGTGGCCAGTGAAAAAGAAAGTGGCATCAGGATCACTGAGAACAGGCCAGTGATATCCATGAAGGTTGCTGTCCCCTCAGAATGAATTCAATAAAGATATCAGGTACCAGGGCATAAGGTATGGCGATAAAGGGGCTTTTTGCTGGCAGGGGCACGTCCACATGGCCTCTTTAGTGCTGGCTCCCCCCTCTGCCAAGACTGAGCTCTCTCACGGCTATGCTAATGAGCTGCAGGACCATGCTAATGAGTGGCCATTTGCAATTGCAAGGCTGCTTATTAGCATGAATCTGCCGGGAAAGCCACACTATGTATATCCACCTTAAGAGATCATTTACTCTCTAGAAGAGTAATATTACTTCAAAAGATTGCTTATTTCGAAATTGAGACTGTCCAGTTACGAAAGATGTATGATCCAGGAACTTGGGTGGCACATATACTTTAAAGGCATTTCTTAAAGGTTTAAATCAAGGATATGACTATTATACACTATCTCTCTAACATATGTCCACCGACACAGCAAGAACAAACAACACATGAGCACATAGCTAACAAAATAGTCTTCCCTAGCGATCAAGTTTTAGCACATTCTGTGCCACCTGATACTGTGCCAGGTAACAGTACATTTTCTGGGATTTATGGTAGGTTTCAAAGAAAAAATATTCTGATTCCTGTTAACGGCAATGAGTATTAGTTTGGGCATTAAATAGCCAACTCATTCGAAGCCAAGAGACAACCCTTCCTTTTTGCCCGTGAGAGCAAACCTGCTCTCATGTTGAGAAAAGTGTTTTTCTTGGCAGAAGCCTTGAAAAAATGGGTGAAACCATTAAAGATACAGGAGGTAATAAAGCTACTTCCTTCCCATTATGCAACTGCTGATATGCTGCCATTTCTGAAAAGTAATCATCATGAGCTATCCCGGAAGATTCAACATGAGTATTGCCATTCTGGGTCAGGACCAGCCAGCACAGATGCTACACAGGAAGGTGTGAGTGTAATAGGATGGGGTTTCTGGGAACAGCTACAGAAATCAACCCAGGGTACCTCTGCTTAAAATCTGGGCCGTTTACAGCCCCAGGCTGAGACTTCCTTCTCACTAAGGCAAATCCAACCAGCCTCCACAGTGCTTCTGCCAGCCCCAGTGGCCAGCCAGAAGCCACACAAGCAAACCCACAGACTTCTCAGCTGCAGTACCAGCCCAGACCAACAACCCCCAACTTAAGGTGACAGGGTCTTAAGCCTGTTTCACCAAATACCACACAGATTCCTCCAGACCCCAAAGGGCCCAGCCCCAGACCTGAGTCAATATATACATACTTGGATCTTACCTAAGCAACCACGCAAAGGCCAGATCCTTAGATCTAATATCTAAGGGTTTATTAATACAAAAGAAAGAACAAGGTTAGAGAGAAGAATTGTTAAAACAATACTTTACATGCATCAGTCATAACTACTGAAGCAGACCAGCGATATTATTTGCTGATTCTTGAGAGTCTCTGAAAGTTCATTTCAGGTTACACAGATTCAATAACTGGAGCATTGTAGATCCAGCCCGCTGGGGTCCACATGCTGGGACATGGACCCTTGGAGACCACAAAATAAAAGATCCAAGATGGATGCTGCTAAATCCACATCATCCTTCTGAGGAATGGGCCCCCAGTCCAGACAGGCTTCACTCATGAGGACTGAAGAACAAAGAAGTACCTGCCAGGGCCCATCTTCTAGCTTTTCCTATGTGGAGGGAACATTCCCTTCTTCTCCATAGGCCTTGGCTTACCACCTGACCAGGTAGGTCACTGTGCTGAGTTTCCATTTGTTGCAGTCCCAGTAGGAAAACCCCATGATCACAAAATGGGTGTTGGCCATCTGGGCATTTGCTCAGTCTATTGTCCTGGCTGGGGTGGAGCCCCACCTCCCATTGTGAACCTCAGCACTGAAACATTTCTCATGCAGCTGAAGAGCTAAAAATCTATAATTTTACATACATACATGATACAGCCACACAGGTAGCAAACATAGATTCAGGGTATCATCAGCTTTCATTTGGCACCTCACATGGTACCCCTAGCCTGCTATTTGGGGCCAATAGCCACACTGGCCATATAAAATGGTTTCCAGACCCAATATAAAAGTCCAGCTATGTGCCAGTGAGAACCTCATGGGGCAGATATGGGCTAATCTTCCTCTCACTTTAGACTTCAACCGTGTCTCTAATCATTATAGGAGTGCTTAAGCCCTCAAGCGTGAGGTTTAATATCTGGTCCAATATTTGTTAGCATTAACTATAACTCTGGGTAGTCTTGTCATCTGTACTAACACCCAGTCCCTTTTTGATTCTTGGCCTCAGTGCCCACCTGTACCATGAGGTCCAGATTTTTGGCAGGGATTTGTATTATTGGGTTCTCTGGAACTCTCTAACCCGAGGAGCCATTTAAATTCCACATAAAGTAGTGCTTAAGTGAGAATTCAGTGGTTCAGTTAAGTGCTGTCCTTGTGCCAAAGGATAAGTCTTAAGCTACTTTGAGAATTTTTGCTTAATAATGAATAAGATGCTAAAAATATCCAAATGCTTTCTATATAAACTGTGATTTTGTGGTATAGGTTCATTGATATTTGATACTTGTTTTACACAGATAACACCATAATGCTCAAGAAATAAATATTTGTTTCATGAATAGTTTCTCTTCTACAGACAAAACCATCAGTAGCTTTATATCCTGAAAATTTGATTGTGAAGCAATTCAAGAGTAATTAATTATCCCATGACTGGAGCATATGCTAAAAAAAAATCCCAGAAAGTTAAACCAGAGGAGAGTGCTTTTCATTACACTCCTAGCAGGAGTGAAAGACTATGAATCTAATTAAGTCCCCTCATAATGTCTGTCTGAAACCACAGAGGTGAGTATGGAGGGCTGGTCCACACAAATATTTTGCACTTCTGTTAGAGATGTGGGTCTGAAAAAAACGAAAACAAAAACTGAACTGGTGATAGCAATATATCCACTAGGGTGGATGTAATGACATCGGTATAAAGATGCCTTATGTCATTATGTCATATTCTCTTTTTAGTAAGGTAATAAGCTGCACAGATATAAGTGCTCTTAGAACAACAAAACTAAATCCATATTTGTGTTGCTTTAATTATACCAGTGTAGTCAAAGCAGTAACACTTATTTGTATCCAGTTAAACCTAAGATAAAGAAATTTTAAATTCAACAGCTAGAAAGGCAGAGAGAGGGTCACGTACCTTGCATGCATTTCAAAGAGGAAGAAGATGTCTTTCCAATCAGATCCCTACGCAGAAAGGTACTTATGCATTGAAATCAATGGGACTTAAGCACATGCTAAACTACCCTTCCTAACTAGAGACATTTCCCTGGATCAGGACTTTAGACAGACCCAGGATTGCTTTCTGTATCCAGATGTTCTCTGTTCGTTGCCATGGGTATATCCCTCAGTAGTTAGTCATGATTGTTCCACATGGTGTTTTCAACAGTCAACATTCTTCTAGTTAACACTGGCCCTTTACATTTCCAAAATTGGGTGGTCCCATTTGGCAGTGTCCCAGTGTTAAATAAGGCATAGGTGTTCTGAACAGCAGCTCTCAGGAAGAAAGACATTTCTATTATACCTACTCGTGTGGCTTTTAAAAGTAGCATTCCTGGCAGGAACAACAGCAGTAGTAAGCAACTGGAATTGCTTTGTTTTGAAGGCAGTGGTAAATGCAAAGAAAAGGGTTCTTTGCTCTGAAAGGAGGAGAACATTCTTTTAAAGTTTAGAAAAGAAAAAGAATAATTGGCAAATTAGGCTAAACAGAGCAAATCCAACCCAGCAAGAACATGAAGAAGTTTCATAAGTTGTGTCTAATTACCTTGGCTTCATCCATCTCAACGATTCCATTTTATCTCTTTTTTCACATTGCTATGACTGCCACAGCAGTACGTCAGTGAGCTGCTCTATGCTCCAGAGGAGGAGAAATGAATTAGTACTTCTGAGTCAAAGCAAAATGGTCTGGCCAGTGCCAGTTGGACTTGTCAGTCCTGGGAACAACTGGAACAGTGACTCTTACCACAGCATGAGGCCAAACAGGGAGCTTGAGCAGTGATTTAACTTCATCTTTCTTGTAGCAGGGCTTCATCTGCTGTGTGGTTCCCCACCTTTTACCCTAATATTAGCGTAAAATTAGGATTTTAAGAAGAATTTGAAGAAAGATGTTGGTGTAAATGAAGAAAGAAAAAGACAAAATTACAAATGAGAAATGGAGACAAAGGAAACAAAGTTTATTTGGCGAAGAAAATAACTCTCTAGCACCTTTCCTCCCCCTAAAATTGTAACATGATTTCTCTTTGTGCACAGGGGCCCACAGCCTTGCTGGTGTCCTGGGCAAGGTGGTGGAGGGCCTGCTCCCTACCTGGAAAAGGCAGAGCCTCAGACAGAACGGGCAGGACCGAGGCAACCAGCCCATGGAACCCCTTGGACTGAGGTATGTTCCCCCACCCCCAGTCCTCCACACTGCCTGGAGCACAGCACTTTAATACCAATGTAAAGGGCTTGAGGCTCTGATCACCACTGCTGCCACAGTAGCAATGGCTGAGAGTTCTAGGCCCTTTTGTACAGCTAGGACCTGGGGCAGTTGCTCCTTCCCTGCACCTCCATGTCCCAGCCATCAGCAAGCCTGTCTTTATGGAAGTTATCATAAGTCTCTGTTTTTAGTTTTGTTTTTTGTTTTGTTTTGTTTTGGGGGGAGTAGGGGATTGGCACAAGTTTCTGTGCTAGTCTATAGAGTAACAGTCTTCATTCATGATAGTGATTTGACTGAAAAGTAGTCTTCCTTACTGGAGAAAACCAGGGACTAGAGCCCTGTGAACAACTGAAGTGATGTAGACATGGGAACCAAACCAAAACTTCAGATTTAAACATCCCTAACTGGGGGGCAAAAATGGCACAAAGGGGCAACAGACTTTAAACCAAAACCTGGGATCCAAACATTCCATAATTTTGTGGAGCAGAAGAGTTGGAAGCTGGTTCCAAGCGTGGTGACTTGATCCCATTTCTGTGTGGACTGTGAATGAGCCATGATTGCTCTAAGTGGTAACAGAGCTCCTCCACTGCTCTGTGTCTGGTTTAAGAATAAGAGAATTCATTGTTGCATTCTTGATAACTTAAATATTAAATACAGATTGAGCTAGTAAATTTCAAGGTCTGAGTTTTGAGCAATATGGGAGGTATATCAATCCAACACTGAATAAGGCCTGAGGCTCCCTCAGTTAAGCCAAAGCGCTACTTCTGCCCATTATAGATTTCCATATTCTGCACACAACAATTCCTTCCACTCCACATATGGCTATAACAATTGAGGATATGCTCTGATAAGGCCCCAAAATGTTGCAGTTCTTTTAATTTGCCTTGATTTATTCCTGTTGTATTTTCCCTTCGCTTTCTGTTTTCCCTTTTTTCTTTGTTGTGTCCTTTTCTTTTAACATTCTCCTTTTGTTCCCATTTGTGGTAATGGACTAACCGGAGCTGTGAGGAACAAGACTGAAATTATATCACGGACATGGTAGATGGCATGAAATCACTGACTTGCCAAATCCTGGGCCTGGAAGGTGCTAAACACTAACAACTCCTATTAAATCCAACAGATGTCAACCTTTCTGGGGATCACACCCCAAACAATCAGTTCTTTCCCATATATCTCACACTCAGCCAATTGCACCACAGCCTGCCCTTAATGACAAGCAAAATGGGGGAAAAAATAATTCTGGGCACAAATTATAATGAAGATAGCAGGTAGCAACCATACATGGCAGAAGGAGGCTGATGTTAGAGGCATCAGTGGAATGGAAATAGTCAAAGAGTATTGACTAAAGACGAACTAAAGATAAAATCAGAACTTTTGGGTACAATTTTTAAAAGATATATTTTCAGGCTATTTTCAGAAACCAATCACCAATGGTGATTTTTTTGGTGATTAGAGGTAATATCCAAGAACTTATTTTGCTGTGCTACAGTAATAACACCAATAACTTGCATTACTGCTCATTTTGACTTAAGATCTTAGGTGGGTCTACACTTGGCCTCAGCTTCGAAGGGGGCATGTTAATCAGGGCAATGGGAGATTACTAATGAGGTGCTGCGGTGAATACGCAGCGCTTTATTAGGCTAATTCTCCCACAGCAACTTCAAAGCGTCAAACTAAGAAGTGCCATCGTGTGTAGCTGTGGGCACTTCTAAGTGCCCAAGCTACTTTGATGTGCCTTTACTCCTCAAAATTTTGGGGAGTAAAGGCACTTCGAAGTAGCACGGATACTTCAAAGTGCCCACGGCTAAACACATGTCGGCACTTCTAAGTCTGATGCTGTGACGTTGCGGTGGTGGAGAATTAGCCTAAGGAAGTGCTGCGTATTCACCACAACACTTCATTAGTAATCTCCCGAGGCCCTGAATAACATGTCCCCTTCAAAGCTGGGGGCAAGTGTAGACAAGCCCTTAGTGTTTTACACCAAAATTAAACTGCAGTTCTGCTTGGAAAAGTGCCTGTAAGTGTGGAAATGGATTAACTATTACCCATACATACATCTCACAATGATTCTCAATCCTGACAAGTTACAACTTTTCTTTAGATACCTTACATGTTACTCTTTATGGAGAAATGCTGTAATTTCTGTCCTTTGTTCAGTGAGTTTTTCAGGTTGGAGATGAAAACTGTACACAAAAAAACAGTGAATCCTTTGCCACGGGGTCTCTGTATCACCTATTGTTCCAAGTTTATTTTCTCATTCACAGCATGTTCAGTTTACTAGTAAAATCAAATTCAGTTGTGACCCCCACAATGCAACTGTGTAACTGTCACACACACAAGCTACATCTACACGTGTATGCTACATCGAAATAGCTTATTTTGATGTAGAGAAATCGAAATAAGCTATTTCGATGAATAGCGCCTACACGTCCTCCAGGGCTGGTGCCGTCGAAGTTCAACGTCGACGTTGGGCAGCACAGCTTCGAAGTAGACACTGCAGGGGAGCGTCTACACACCAAAGCAGCCCAAATCGAAATAAGGGTGCCAGGAACAGCTGCAGACAGGGTCACAGGGCAGACTAGCACTTCTGGGGCAACAGCAAGCTTGTCCCGTAAAGGGCCCCTCCCAGACACACACAGCCTGCACAGCACGCGGCCTGCAGAGCCACAGGCACGCACACCTGTCAAAGCAGTATGGACCCCCAGCAGCAGCATCAGCAGCAGCCAGAGGTCCACACACCCACCCCTGCAGGAGCAGTGCTTGCCCTGCTCAATGCTATGCAGGAGGCAGCTGACCACCTTTTATTCATGGAAGAGGAGCTGCCCCCAAGGGAGGAGGAAGCAGCCCCAGACCTTGCTGCCCTCCGACACCCCCCCCCCCCCCGCCACACACGCTGCCGGCTGTGGAGCTACCCCACAAGCACAGACTGGTGGGAGCGGCTGGTGCTTGGCGAGTGGGACAACGACCGCTGGCTCCAGAACTTTCGTATGAGCCAGCAGACATTCCTGGAGCTCTGCCAGTGGCTCACGCCCGCACTGAGGCACCAGGACACCTCCACATGGCATGCCCTCAGCATGGAGAAACGGGTCGGCATTGCTGTCTGGAAGCTGGCCACTCCAGACAGCTACAGATCCGTGGGGCAGCAGTTTGGCGTGGGCAAGGCCACCGTCGGGGCTGTCCTCATGGAGGTAAGAGGACCCGGGGGGGAGTCTGGGGGAGGGAGCCCTGCGGGGGAGGCATGGGGGAGGGAGCCCTGGGGTGGAGGGCCAGACACACCCAGCACACCCCTCACTGGTGCTCTCCCATGTCCTTACCCTGCAGGTCATCCGTGCCATCAACGCCCTGCTCCTCCACAGGCTCATGCAGCTTGGGGACCCAGATGCTGCCATCGTGGAGTTTGCCAGCCTGGGCTTCCCAAATTGCTTTGGGGCTCTAGATGGGACCCATATCCCCATCCATGCTCCGGAGCACAGCAGAAGACGCTTCCTGAACAGGAAGGGCTACCATTCAGTGGTCCTCCAGGCCTTGGTGGACAGCCGGGGCCGCTTCCTGGACATTTATGTTGGCTGGCCTGGCAGTACCCACGATGCCTGGGTGTTCAGGAATTCGGGCCTGTGCCACCAGCTGGAGGCGGGGACCTATATTCCCCAGTGGGAGATCCCTGTGGGGGACACCACCATGCCCCTCTGCGTCGTCGCAGACCCGGCGTACCCCCTGGCTCATGCACCCTTACACGGGCCATCTCTCAGCCAGCCAGGAGCGCTTCAACACGCACCTGAACCATGCGCACCAGGTAGTCGAGCGCACTTTTGGCCACCTCAAAGGGCGCTGGAGGTGTCTCCTCACCCGATTGGATGCAGGCCCCACCAACATCCCCCAGGTTGTGGGCACGTGCAGCACACTCCATAACCTGGTGGAGAGCAAGGGGGAGGCATTCTTCCAGGGCTGGGCTGTGGAGGCTGGCAGGGCCAATGTGCAGCCACCCGCTGCCCCCAGTCACTATGTGGACCCCGAGGGGATCCGGATCCGGAAGGCCCTGCGGGCCCATTTCAACCAGGCCGCGGGTGAAAGCTGGCAGGCCACCCACTGCACCCCCACCATTCTCCACAACACTCCCTGCCCCCATGCTCACACCACAGAGCACCCAAGAGCACACCCCCCCCCACACTTTTATTGAACATAAAAATGGACCTGTTGTTTTTGAAACCAAAAAACAGTGAATTCTCTTATTAATACTATATATATATATATATATATATATATATATATATATATAGTAGAACAAAAGGGGGGGACTATTTACATGGGGGTCAGGTACCATAAAAGAACAGGGGTCCAACATAAGCTATATACAAATAATGGGGGATATGTACAAAGGGGGAGCAGGGGGGGGGCACGTCCTCCGCCCCGCACCCTCTACTGTCCGGTGCCCAGGGTTGGAGGGCGCGACCCTTGCCTCGGCCTGAGCCCTGGCCGAGGCTGGGTGGGGGCCAGGCAAACCGGCAGATACGGCCGGCAGGTGTCTGCAGGCCCCAGGTCCCCCTCGGCGGAAGGCCCCAGGGTGGTGGACAGTGCTGGGACGGCGGGCAGAGCGGCGGGTGGAGCGGCGGTCAGAGCGGAGGGCAGAGTGGCAGGCAGCGCAGCATGGGGGGACCAGGTATTCCGCTATGCACTTGAATGTGTGCATGAAGGCCCCCCATGCCTCCTAGCGCCAGGCCAGCGCTCGCTCCTGGAGCTCCAGCCGCCGGTTCTCCACCCGCAAGCACGGCTCCAACACCTCCAGCTGACGCCGGAGGGTCGCGAGCAGCTGGGGGGTCGATCGCCGTCCTCTGGTGGCTCCTCCTCTTTCGGCCTTGCCCTGGGGCTGGCTGGTGCTCCGCCGAGGGGCTGGCCTGCTGGGATGGCCCCGGTGGGCTCTCTGGGACCACTGAGACCTCACCAGTGCTCTCCAGGCCCTCCGATGGTGCAGCTGCAGAACACGGGGGAAGAAGAGTGGAGACAGCCGTTAGTGTGGGCCCTGGTCCATGGCCCTTGTCCCCCAACCCCTCTGCTGCTGGTTCCCCATCCCCATCCCCGGGAGATGCTGCTGCTGCTGCTGCTGCTGCTGGGTGTCCACCCCCCCCCAAGGGGACCCTAGGTTCTGCTCCCCGCATCCCCAGGGATGGGGCATGGCGCTATCCTGCTGGGGGGCAGGGGCTGATGCACTCTTCTGAGGGACGTGCCACTGCTGTCCTTGGGGCCATGGTCATCTGGGCATGTGGAGGGCCCTGGTCATGTCTGTTGTCCCTGCCCCTTAACCCCAGCGGTGTGCACTGGGGGGGTACATACCTGACAGTCCACTCCCACGGTCGGGAGACACCCTCTGGGCAGATGCCCTGCTGGAGCTCTGGGATGGGAGGGCGATCTGGAGGTCCCCGTTGCTGAAGGAGGATTCCCCCTCCTCCTCCTCCGGCATCCCAGGGGTGGGCTCCTGGGGGGCCCCTGGGTGCGGGGCTTGCCTCTGGGGCAGACTCCATCTCCGGGGCCTGCTGGTGCTCGTCGGCCGAGGTGTCAAGAGTGGCCGGGGGGGAGGAGGTGTACCGGGGGCCCAGGATGGACCTGAGCTCCCTGTAAAAGGGGCAAGTGGCGGGGGCAGCCCCAGATCGGCTAGCCGCATCCTGGGCCCGGGCATAACCCTGCCGCAGTTCCTTAACCTTACCCCTGACGTGGTCAGGAGTGCAGGCAGGGTGACCCCGGGCAGCCAGGCCCTCGGCCAGCCGAGCCAACGCATCTGCATTCCACCTCTTGCACCCCATTACCTGGAGCACCTTCTCCTCGCCCCAGAGCCCCAGCAGGTCCCGGATCTCGGCCTCTGTCCAGGAGGGGCCCCGCTGCCTTTCCCCAGGCTGGCTGGCTGCCTGTGAGCCCTGGCTCCCCTTGGGAGGGTGCCCTGGGGGGGCTTGGGGTCTGGCAAGCTGCCATCGCTGCGGGGGTGGTGGACTGGGGCTGCAGAGGGGCGTGCAGGCTGGCAGCGTGGCTGTGCTGCCACCTGCACGAGCTCTCAGCTTCCTGCACAGGAACACAGGGGGCGGGGAGCTTTAAGGAGCCACTGCACGTGGCGACCATAGAGCTCAGGGGCTGGAGAGAGCGTCTCTCAACCCCTCAGCTGATGGCCGCCATGGCAGACCCCGCTCTTTCAATGTTATGGGACGCGGATCGGCTACACGTGTCCTACTTCGACGTTCAACGTCGCAGTAGGGCGCTATTCCCATCCCCTGATGGGGATAGCAACTTTGATGTCTCGCCACCTTACGTCGATTTCAACTTCGAAATAGCGCTCGCCACATGTAGACATGGTGGGCGCTATTTGAAGTTGGCGCGGCTACTTCGAAGTAGCCGGCATGTGTAGACACAGCTACAGAGTCACACCATCAACTTCATCAGAAGTTTGCAATCTGGCCAGTTATGGTTTTATTTTTTTAATATAATTTTTCCTGAAGATACTTTACCTTGGGGTTTTGGATAGTGTTCATCCCCACAATTTACGACCAACCCCAGTTTAGACTGGATCAGCATATAAGGTTTATAGTGAGCTTCAGGGCCTTCTCTCTTCTCCGATCATTAAAGGCTCTTGGGCTGGGTGAACAGAGTTCTTTTCTTCTCCGTAGATCAGATCTCTTGCCATATGAAGCCTCTGCTCAGTCCAATATAATACAGATGTAAGTTTTGTAACTTTCAGTCAAGGCTAGTTTTAACTTTTGTACCTTTAAGTTTTGTAACAGTTATTGCCTGTATAACCTTTGAGTTTTGTAACATTCCATCATTTAGAAACTTTTGTATTGGTCTTCTAATGTCTTATAGAAACTTTGTGTTAATCTTGTAATGATTTGTTAGAAGCTTGCTAAGAATTATCTTGCCAGAATTTGTTATTGTAACTGAAACTCCATTTTAAAACATACTATAACTGAAATGCCATGGTAGTTAGTTTGATGGGTCTACAATATTATTTTAAAATGTGAATGTGGGTGTGCGTGCAATGGAATCAGCCTGCAAAGCCAGCCCATCTGGATGACCAGCTGCCAGCAGCCCTTGATGGCCAGAACATAATAGGATCTGAGCCCTACAAAAGAACCCACCCCAAGAAATAGAAAGAAGTCCCACCAACAGAAGATCAAAGTCCTATCTGCTGTTATGGTCATATGCTGCTCATGGTCGTACAGTGTCCTGGGGCAGTGGGACAGGACAAGAGTTATGGACTGAAACATACAAACAGAAGGATGCAAAGCTATAAGACTGTTCTTCTTTCCACCACCACTCTGCAGGATTTTCAGTCCAGACTGAACAGAACCTGGTTCCTCCCTCACACTCAGTTCACTTGCTCAATGGACTGAGTCTAACAACAGACTGGTAAAACTCAACATCAACTAGTAGGTCTCTGTGTGTGTGTGTAAGATGTCATCCCTTTTCCTTTAGTCCAACAGTCGCATTTAATAAAATACGTATGAGTGTAATCCTCAGGTGGTCTCTAGTGGAAATAAGATAACATCTCTCATTACCTATAACAAAAAGCCTGCAGCCCACATTCTGCCTTCAATCATACCTGGACATCCCACTCTTCCCAGATCAGGACTCAGTTACACTTATGGCACTGCTACCATCTTCAAATCATGCTCTCAGTTGTACCTGTACAATACCAGTCTTTCAAGCTGCTGAACAGGTAAAACGCAGCCCATAATTCAAAAGGCACATGATGTTCAAATTAAAAGGATAAAGTAGCCATTTTTGTTCTTAGATCAATTGTTTAATCTTTACAAGCTGGGTATTCTTCACATGCAGAAATAGACGTATGGCTGTTATATGCACACATGCTGTGCAGGGAGCATGTCAATCTAATATCTCATAGACCAGGGGAGAAGGAACTAAGGTAACTTTAAATTGCCTTTAGGATCCCCACCAATCCTGAGTTTCTCCAGGAACTGAAAACGTGACTGCCATGGAAGCTAAGGTCACGTCAGACTCCTTAGTTAGACCACAGTGCTGCCCAGAATCTACTCAGATTCACCTCCAGCATGTCACATAGGCCAGGACTTGTAAAGGTGTTCTTCAAAGACAACCTAAAGGCTGACTTCCACCATGCTTGCACCCAGAAAGTGGATTCAAACTGCCTTAAAGGAGTAAGAATCGAACGTGAAGGTCTCAGCCTCTGATTTTACAAACTACATGTTATTTTTCAGTGAATATGAGGTGCTTGTTTCCACTGCTGGTCTAACAAAATCCAATATCTAATTATGTCACCATTCAGTAACTCTGTATAAATAAGCTTTATTTTTTCTTCTTGTGTCAGAAAAGCATATGTGTCTCTTCCAAGGAACGTCTGCCAAAGTTATTTAAGATGCCTCCATGCAATACATCATCTACACCTACCTAACTGAAGCACTAACTTGCTTAAAATATCTGTTTGGGAGAGGATTTGGCTGCTAATCCAGGCAGAATGTAAGGGATTAGTGAATTACCAAACTGGATATATCACTGTATAACAGTAAAAAGTACATTCCACACTGAATCGAAAAAATCCCATGGAAAGTACCCACATAATGCTTTCATAAATCAAGCTGCCCAACTCTCACTTTGTCTGTCTGTCTCTCTGGGAATTGGATCTCAAAGCTTCTTTTACAACAGGTTGATGCTTATGTTGCTTGACATGGATAGGATTAAAACATAAATAATAATCCATGCATAACTGCAGGAGATACATTATCTGTCATAATTATTTACTGCATTTAATTTTAGATTAAAAGAACCATAAGGCAGTAGATCATACATTTGAATAAACAGTGCAATCAATTTTTAAGCAAGAAGGGTGAGGGAAGGAATCGTGCCCCAGAGAAGAAAAAATTCCTTCCTTTCTTACTCATCAAGCAGAGTCATGGCACGTAGCAAATTACTAACCTGTTACCTGCTGCCGCTCAGCTATGCGGATTGGCAGGTTGATGGGCAGTGTCAAACTGCTGGGTAGGAAAGTAACACACCTGGATCCAAAACAGCCTGTATTCATTTAGTGAGTGAATTTGTCCTGGGATTCTTATTATTGTTTCCCTCCTTTTGGTTGCAGACTCAGAGAATAATTTCACTTTTGCAAGGCAACAATGAGGACTATTTTTAAAAAGATGAAATAAAAGCTTAAATCTGGCAGAAACTAATGGGCTAAAGAAGTCACCTAGCTAAGTATGAACACCATCTGTGGGCCACAAGCCATCAGAGGGGCAGACTGATGCACCAGGCAGCTCTGTGCCCCTGAAGGCAGAAGGGGCATGGCTGGAGCTAGCGTCCCTGAGGCAGCCCTTCCACACTGCCCGGAGGGCACACTGTATGGCACTCCAACAGCAAATTTAAGGGCTTGGGGCTCCAGCTGCTGCTGCAGTAGTGGTAGTGGCAGCCGGGAGCCCCAGACCATTTTGAATCACAAGGCTCCAGGGCAGTTGCCCCTTTTGCCCTTCCCTGCAAGTACTGTTCCAATCCCTCTAGTGCATCTCTATGGTAAGTAGGAGAGTGCTGGTACTGTGAAAAGTAGCTATCACTACTCTGCAGGATGCCAAGATTAGATCCTGTATTCATATTAGTGGGTCAAAAAAAATCGACAATTCTGACCATGGCTTCCTGCAAAACACCAAGGGGCAATTTTTCAAAGCCAGTACACACACAAATCCCGTTTTTGTTAAGGGGATTTACATGCATACCTCCTGCCCACTGCTATAAAAACTTATTTTGAGACTGTCCAATATAGGTCCCCCTCACCAGGTGACTGGAAAATCTTCAGAAGCACCTCCCTCTGTGATCTGCAGCCCTGCTAAATCTGTTCATTGTATCTCAGACCTACAAGTCTATATCCTCATCATCACCCTTTTAAAAATTATATCCCTTTCTGAAGGAAGTTCTCTCCAGAAGCCAGTCATGCATCTGAGCTTTATTACGCTGCTTCTTTGAGAATATACAGAGAATATTGGCAGAGTGACCTCCTAGAATCTTCAAATGAAACAAAGAAATTGAAAAGGACATCTCTTGCTCCAGCTAAGCTGCCCATAGCTTAACATAGTTTTAGGGCTGTTTAAATGATCCCATCCTTCTGTTTTAAAGTGTAATAGTGTGGCTATCATGGCATTAGCACAAAGTATATCAGCAGCTATTATCTGAGAACTAATGATTTTCCTACAAGTTCTGTACCTGGCCTACAGTTGTGAAAATGTAGACATAACATAGGATATATTTTAGATACATTTTGCTCTTAGCTACATTTCATTCCTTCTTGTTATTTCCTAATGTTGGTCTCTTTTTCACCAATAAAGCTAGTTATATGCACAACTCTAGTTAGCATTAATGGTCGTTGTTTGCACATGGTACTATACCATGAAAGGAAATGGAAAGTAAAAACAGTGCTAGTATTTCACAGCCTATGGTTTGCTAAAATGTGGAAATCATAAGGTTCTGACCCTAATGGAGTTATGATAGGACAAATTTTGTGCTAATGACCACATTTAACTCCAGTGCTCCTCCACTGGGGTCGTGCAGCTCTAGAGATGTCAGTAAGATTAACCAAAGTGTAAAAAAGTATAAAATTTGGTTTAATATCCAATATATGTCAACACATGGCCTAGATTAGAATATGTCTCCCTGTCTAGAATGATGTAAAGAGATAATTACATACGTATCACATGACACATTAATATCAAATTACATTCATCCTGGAAAGAAAGTATACCAGACATAAACACTAACACAGCCACTGTATCTTTAAATTAAATAAACTAGCACCTTTTGGTAATACATAAATCATCCATATGAACATGTGTTAAAAATAAATACGCACAAGGGCCTGACAATTTTTTCCAAGTGTAAATCTTATAATCATAAGTTACTGAGGTTTTGAAGACAAACAGCCTGGAAAAAAAAATGAGTTCTGGAACTAATTGGAGTCAGAGATTAGAGGTCAGTCTCAGTGCTGCAGCTGACCCTGGTGACCAATATAAAAAAAAATCCACCTAAGCTCATGGTGGAAGATGCTTTCTTTAAAAGTTGTTTACAGTAAAGGAATTCTGAAAGTGTACATTAGAAAACTTCCTATAACAAATTTAAAACACATGCCAATTCATAGGCAAGTAATAAACTTGTTAAGGGGCATGTTGACAGTTTCAAAGCCTTTTGCTGAAACTCTACTACTTAAGTTTGGAAACATTATAATAAACATCTCAGCTTTTAAATCTTGCTGCCTGTCTTAAGATGAATGAAAACGTCAGCTTTCTCTCCCTGACTTTATTTGGCTTTGTAACAGTAAGAGTATTTCTGCACCTCAAAGAAAATCATGTCCCACTTAAAGAAAATTATGCATTGGTAAAATTGGTATAAGCAAATTCAGAATCATGCCCGTTATTTTTAACACGCAGAAAAACATGACGCTCATTTATTCCACTGACTTGGGCCTGTAATTTCTGATGTATTCATTATGTTGTACAATGGACTTTTTTGTCTTCAAATGTGTTAAAATTGTTTATAAAAACACATCTGTTGTGTTGCATCATGTAATCATTAAACATAAGCTCTGCTTAGAAACAACGACACATAGGACAGGTTATAACATTTCTCAAAGCTGTGATGAGCATGCAACTTTGTAATTAAAGAGAAATATTCAAGTTTTTCGTGCACACATCACATTTGGAAAACTCCATTTATTGCCACAGTAGAGTAAACCATCTCCCAATGGACATATTCTACGTAATTCACCCAAGGTCAAATGCTGCACCATCACCAATCTGTTCAAATCTCAAATAAACAAGCTCTGTTCAGGGATGCAAAAGGGATCTTCAGGGGAAATGAATCTTCCTACACAAGTTGCAGATTTGACATGCAATCTGAAGCAGTAGCTGGAGCTTCTGCACATGGGCAAATCCACAGTTTCTGACTGATTTGCTAATCCCTATCTGCACATGCCAAGCTCTCTCCCCTACACTTTCTAGTGCAAGAAGAGCACAGCAGTCACATCTTGCCATGCCCATAGAATGGAAAGTAGCACTGGGCTTCCAGTTTCTGTTTTGTTCAAGTGCTTTTTAGGAGCACTGTTTATAAATTCTCATTTTTCCCAACACTGGTGCATAATAAATATTTGGATACATTTACGGGTCTTGCCGCCAAATGATTCCCTGAGTTCTGTGTATTATGTTTTAAAGTCAACCATATTGTGAAAACAGTCATCCAAAATTGTCTCTTCAAGTGCTGAAAGTCAGTTTTTTCCATGACTAATATAACCCATGTCTGTTTAATCTATTTGAATTATACTGATGCATCCTTTGTTCCCCTCTCATTGGAGAACTTGCTGCTACCAGTGTGATTAATTGGGCACTTCTGTCCCTGTTTGCCTTCAGCTTGTGAATGTCAAATGTATGAACCTGTTTTCTTTGACTATTTGGCATCAGGCTAATGCAAGCAACTGCCTCTGCTGAGAACCTCACAGGTTTACTCATCCCAGGCAGCATCATAGAAGTCATAAAAGTTTTTCAACATAAAACAAAACTATTTATCAGCCTCTCCCTTGGCTAAGTGACTTGTCAACCTCTGGGTGACCTCTGGCACTAGTATCAAATGAAAAAGTCTCCTCGCATGACAAAAACACCACACACCATGTAGAAAGGAAGGAAACCAATTCTTCAAGAGAAGCATTTTGGGTGAATGTGTAAAGCCACATTGGCTGGGTTTCCTATGCAGCTGCATGCAGGGACCAAGGGACACAAAAGAGCACACAGCATAACTTTGGACACTGTCCTGATATGTATTCGTTCCGCTTTAACTCACTGGAGTGCCAGGGGCAAAAAGAAGCCAGATCTGTTGCTTCAGAGCACACAGTTTCTTAAACTTCCCAGAACTATAAGAACCCACCCAGAATTCTTCCTTCTCTAGTTCTAACAGTAAGATGAAGAAGAAAGTGTGTGTGATAAATACTAGAGAAGACTGAGGGACTTAATGGCTGCGTCTACACGTGCACGCTACTTCGAAGTAGTGGCACCAACTTCGAAATAGCGCCCGTCGCGTCTACACGCGTCGGGCGCTATTTCGAAGTTAACTTCGACGTTAGGCGGCGAGACGTCGAAGTCGCTAACCTCATGAGGAGATAGGAATAGTGCCCTACTTCGACGTTGAACGTCGAAGTAGGGACCGTGTAGACGATCCACGTCCTGCAACGTCAAAATTGCTGGGTCCTCCATGGCGGCCATCAGCTGGGGGGTTGAGAGATGCTCTCTCTCCAGCCCCTGCGGGGCTCTATGGTCACCGTGTGCAGCAGCCCTTAGCCCAGGGCTTCTGGCTGCTTCTGCGGCAGCTGGGGATCTATGCTGCAGGCACAGGGTCTGCAACCAGTTGTCAGCTCTGTGGATCTTGTGTTGTTTAGTGCAACTGTGTCTGGGAGGGGCCCTTTAAGGGAGCGGCTGGCTGTTGAGTCCGCCCTGTGACCCTGTCTGCAGCTGTGCCTGGCATCCCTATTTCGATGTGTGCTACTTTGACGTGTAGACGTTCCCTCGCTGCGCCTATTTCGATGTTGGGCTGAGCAACGTCGAAGTTGAACATCGACGTTGCCGGCCCTGGAGGACGTGTAGACGTTATTCATCGAAATAGACTATTTCGATGTCGCAACATCGAAATAAGCTATTTCGATGTTGGCTGCACGTGTAGACGTAGCCAATGACAGGCAAATGGGAAGAGGAAATCCAATGGCTATTGGAAGGAATAATCTGAATGATTTATTCACTTGCATATGCCCTAAATTGCCTGCAACTCCTCAGGAATATCCACGCAGGCAATTAAAAGTGCTGTAGAAGTCAAAAGAATAAACCGAACCTCAGGATATGTAAAAGACTGGAATAGACAGGATCTCAGGTGCCGTGCCTGCTGCAGCTAGAACAGCTGCTACAAGGAGAAGTCTCCTCCTACATCCCACACTAGCAACACTAGGAGCATAGAGGGAACCTAGTATATAGTCCTTCCAGTGCGCACCCATAATCTCTCAGCTTTACCAGTATGTGAGAATGAGGCAGAGGAAAGAGGGTGACAATATCCCCCTGCTAAATGAACAAGATGTGAATACTAACCTTGGTGTGATTGGGTTTTTTGTGGGGGGGTTTTCAGGTTATTTCCATTACTGGGTCAGTTGGGATTGTGTGTCTGGGGACTGTTTGAGCCTCTCTTCCCTAGATCAGTCTGGATCATCTTTCATCAGCCTCCCACTGTGAGATTAATGAGGGGGTAGGGGTGACCTAGGAAATAAGGCCTTAAAAGCCAGAGGCTAAGCAACCAGGGGACCACAAACACAGGCATTTGAAAGGGACTTTGCAGGAGGAACTCCTAATATACCCATTATTTTTAAGAAGAGGCACATTGCGTATGCCAGAGCTGCTCCAGTGCCCTTCATCTGTGCCTGCATACAAACAAACACCTGCCAATGGACGCCTCCACTCAGATCCTAGTACGGTTTTGCCAAGACAGTGGTCTGCATTTCCCACTTACAGAAAACCAGGCTGAGGGGCCATCCAAGGTGAAAAGCTCTGACAAGGCATCCCACTGGTGGCCCATACCAGAAATGTTACAGAAAGGTTGTTGAGTAACATCTGGCCCTCAGATTATTACCTCATGATGCTCATCCATGAGGGTACTGATAGTACTGCAAGCTATGACCCTCAGAAGATCAGAAGCAATTACAGGGCTCTGGGAGTATGGGTGAAGGAGTTCAGAGTCCTGAGGTTGTTCTCTTCAGTCCTTCTAGTTAAGGGTAGAGGACAAGGCATCCTGGTACAGATGCGTCCTGAACGTGAATGCCTGACTGTGAAGACGGTGTCACCAAGACAACTTTGGCTTCCTTGACCACACAAATCCATTCCAGGAAAAGAGATTGCTAAGTAGAGATATGGTCCACCTACTGAAAAAGATGAAGAGCGTACTTACTGGCTAGCTTAGGGAGGAGGATTTTTAAACTAGGTTTGGCATGAACTGGTGACCAAAGTCCACAGGTAAGTCACAGAGAACTCGGAGAAGTGTCAGAACTTCTGTGTGGAGAGCATCATCGGGAACAACAGATGCCTTGAGGTGCTGGGGAAGGGGAACAATGTGAAGAGGGCTGGATGGATTGATAAATTTCATCCAAGAGATGTCACATGTATAAACACGAGAAATATATTAAAGGGAGTCCCTTGCTAAAATATTGGCATCACATTATTGATTCGTGTTGTTCTGTTTCAATTCTGAGCCATGACACTGACTGGCTGGACCACTGGTCTCATCCAGAATGGCAGTTCCTGTAGCCCTAGAAAAAATGTTCTTTCAGGTGAATGTTGGAGGAATACATTCCATGCACAGCATGGCATTTCAGTCAATTTCTCTTTTGTATTTGGGACTCAAAAAACAAGTTGCTTGCAAAATATTCAGCAAGTGGTTCTGCTTTTACTGAGTCACAATAGAACAAGATTTAACAAGATTAAAAAATAAATATTTTTCTTTTTGTTCTGGCTTACTTCATCCTCTTATAGAAGCTCAACATTTCTACAGGGAAGTCAGTCTCAGTGTTTGAGAAACAGCGCCTTAAAATGGTTTTCTCAGTTAGCCCAGGTAAACTGTATGTGATACAAAACACAAGCAGTCCTGTTGCACCTTAAAGACAAGCAAAATCAGTCTTACCCACAAAGGTTCATTACGTAATAATTAATTTTGTTTGTCTGTAAGGTGCTACAGGACTGCTTATTTTTGTGAAGCTACAGCCTAACACAGCTACCCCTCTGAGACTGTATAATATGTGCATTAGTAAATCCCTCAGGCTGGACCCTGTATGCCCGCCAGGAAAAGAGGCTGAATGTCTTCCACTTGCGCTGCCTCAGGCGCATCCTTGGAATATCATGGAAGGACAGAGTGACCAACACCACTGTCCTCGAGCAAGCTGGAATCCCAACCATGCACACTCTGCTCAGGCAGCGTCGGCTCCGCTGGCTTGGCCACGTCCACAGGATGAATGATGGAAGGATTCCAAAAGACATCCTGTATGGTGAGCTAGCCTCTGGCAAAAGACCTCCTGGATGCCCCCAGTTGCGCGACAAAGATGTCTGCAAGAGAGACCTCAGAGAGATAGACATCGAGCTGGGCAACTGGGAAGAACTAGCAGATGACCGCAGCAGATGGAGGCAGGGGTTACACAAGGGCCTTCAGAAGGGCGAGATGAAGATCAGACAGCTAGCAGAGGAGAAGCGAGTGCACAGAAAGCACACTAAGGACTTGCCAGACACCCACCACATCTGCAAGAGATGCAGCAAGGACTGTCACTCTCGTGTGGGCCTTCATAGTCACAGTAGACGCTGTAAATGAAGCCCTCAATTGAAACTATAAAGGGCGCGATCCATAGTCTATGCAGACTGAAGGATGCCTACTACTACTACTACTACTACTACTAAATCCCTCAGACAATTGTAATAATAAACTGGTTGAGATAAAATAGAATATTTTTAATAATAGGTGATCTGATGGAGTGCCTACCCCTCACAAGACTTGAAAGGGAAAAGGCAGCTAGACAGATCAATTAGCTGTACAGGGAGAAGGAACCAGGCGACAGTGATTACATGTATGAGGCTCAGATGGCTAGAAACGGGAAGAGCCTGCATAAAGCCCAGAAGCTGAAAGCAGGTGGGAGGTGGCACTGCTGCTGCATGGAAGTATTGTAATCTGTAAACACCCCTTGGTTACGTCTACACTTGCGTTCCTCTTCCAAAAGAGGAATGCAAATGAGGGAAGTTGAAAATGCAAATGAGGCACTGATTTACATATCTCATTCTTCATTTGCACAATCTCTTTTCAGAAAAGCTTTTTAGAAAGAAAGAAAGAAAGCAGTGTAGATGGGGCTTTTTCAAAAATAAACTCCATCTTCAAAAGAACCCTTCTTCCTGAAACAAAATAGAAAGAAGGGTTCTTTCGAAGATGGGGTTTATTTTCAAAAGATCCCTGTCTACACTGCTTGCTTTCTTTCGAAAGAATCTCTTCCCAAAAAAAGAGTTTATGCAAATGAAGCACACAATATATAAATCAATGCCTCACTTGAATTTTCAATCTCCCTCCTTTGCAATCCTCTTTGGAAAGAAGAATGCAAGTGTAGACCTAGCTCTTGTGTGAATGTAGAGGCAATCCACGGTTACTCCCCAAGAAGAGAAGTTTGCACTGGCAGATCTAGAGAGTGGGAGAAGTCAGATGGGTAGGAAAGGCTCAGGGGGAAAATCAGCAAAGGATGGGATACAGCAGATCTTGATTGCTGATGGGAAGGGCCCTGAGAGCTGGAATACAGAGTGGGCTCAAGTTCCCCTACCAGTCACTGAGGGAGTGGCACTTTGGCCGTTTCTACACGGACCACTTCCTTCAGAAGTGGCATGCTAATACATGGAGCAAAAGATGCTAATGAGGCACGAATGCAAATTCCCCGTGCCTCATTCGCATAACATCACGTGATTTGGAGTCCGGAAGACCGTTCTTCTGAACTCCAAAACGCCGTGTAGAAGCATGGCCCCGGGGGCCTTCTGGAAAGAAGTACTTCTTCCAGAGTCCCCTTTTTCCCAAAAATTCCTTCTTCCAGAAGCGCCCCCTGCCCCCCGGGCCATGCTTCTACATGGTGTTTTGGAGTTTGGAAGAACGGTCTTCCAGACTCCAAATCACATGACATTATGCTAATGAGGCACAGGGAATTTGCATCCATGCCTCATTAGCATCTTTGCTCCGTGTATTAGCATGCCACTTCTGAAGGAGGTGGCCTGTGTAGAAACAGCCCTTGTGGGCAGCGAATCAAAAGACTGCCTGGGATTGCTGGGGAGATGACACTTTGACAAACCACCAGAAGGGGAAACCATGTAGTTACCTGCCATATGGACACGTAAGATATTAAAAATAAGCATCCCACTGAAGGAAATGTGCCACAACCAACAGCATAAACAGCTCCCCCATCAGTCAGTATTAATTCAGTTCATCCAGAAAATTCTCCCTGTGCTACGTAACCAAGAAAATGCTCAACAAAATGTACCAAACACAATGCTTCCTGGGTCAGCAAATTCATGTTCTGGGGGGGCTACCGTTAGCTCAGATGTTGATGCACTGGGCACACAGAAAGTGTCAGGAGTTCGGGGTTTTAGTCTTGGCACTTTTAGAGAGTTCCTGAATTATCCAAGCTACTTGTGTAAATATTGTCACCTTACTTTCCTCCTCTGTAAAGTGGGGTAATATGGAACCGGTGC
The DNA here is from genome assembly GCF_033958435.1 of Carettochelys insculpta. Classification (NCBI taxonomy): domain Eukaryota; kingdom Metazoa; phylum Chordata; order Testudines; family Carettochelyidae; genus Carettochelys; species Carettochelys insculpta. The sequence continues at coordinate 100,637,024 of NC_134141.1, forward strand.
AGTTCAGCCGTTTTTTAACATTTGTGAAGCACTTTGAAATACTTCAGCTGAAGCCATAATAAGAAAGTATTTAGTTCTTTCACGGGAAAGTGCCTGCTTTATTCAGTGTCTACAGTTATCTTCAATATGGAAATCATCATTCATTTGAATATGGAATTTAAAAACTGGAAAGAAAAGTAATAAATTGAATAAACTAACTGACAATGAGATTAATACTTAAACCCCTGAAATAATTTGGTTCCATGTGTGAAGTACATATAACTAATGAAAACAATACTCAGAAATTCTTATGGCTATTTTATAGGCTTAGTCTATTTCTCCTGATGTTGACAAATGAGTTTTCTAAAGAGCTCATGTGACAAGGTGCTGTTACCCTGTCCACTGCAGATTGAGTGCAGGCAGCGAAAATGTCCTCCAGACTGCCCTTGGCTGAAGCCTAGCAGCGACAGTCAATAAAGTGACCCTCAGTCTCAGAACCTTAAGACCTGGTGGTCATAGAGGCAATGATGTTTCCCTTACTGTTAGGGCTGTGAAGCCTAGATGCCAAAATCAATATGACGGCTTCTTCTTTCTGGGCTAAGAGACCCAGTGGCTAGTCAGGGAAATGGGCCCACAAATAGTGGTTGGTGACAGCCAGAATAAATCCAGGCATTACCTGCTCCACCAGGTCCCACTCTGGGACCCTATCAGTGACAGGTGTCTCTGCCACTTAGTCAGTGGAGATCCAGGCCAAAACACATTAACTGTTCCAAACTGTGAAGCTGCTACCTCCTGCTGAGCTACTTCCTACTTTGTCCCTTGTAGTTAAGTACCAAGTGTCTCTGGGGTTACCAAGCTATTTGGTACACAAGGCCCCCAGCAACCCTAGGCTCTCATAGACTTTTGCCATTTTTGGGGTCTCCACCTGGGCTTCAGCATCCCTAGTTCTCACTGCCAGAACCTCTGGCACATTCCAGGCTGGAGTCCACAGCAACCATCCTTCCCCCTTGGCTTTTAGTCTAGACTAAGCCTCAGATGGAACAAATCAGCTATGACTACACTTTTGTCGACAAACCCCAGGGAGCATCCAGATTCCCAAGTTGTTCTGTTGACAGAAAATTGACAGAACTCAGGAGTTTTGCTCTGGGGCTAAACCTGTCCACGGCAATCAGTGGTCTATGGTGCCTGACTCCAGACCCTCTTAAAGCCACAAGGAGCCCAGGAAACCCTGTAGCAGGAAGTTGAGAGAGTGCAAGAAGCAGAGGTACCATCTGCGGTCCCCCATGCCCTTGCAGCCACTCCTTTTGCCAGAGCTATTCCAGATGACAGCCAGCCAGCCACTCCAAGACCCCCTGGGCCCTCAAGGGAATGAACTGAGTGTTCCCAGGAGTCATCCCAGGGCACAAAGAGGTGAGCCCCCTCCTGGTCCAGGGCCAAGGTGCAGGCACTCCTGGACCTGTGGGGCAAGGAGGAGCTACTCTGGGACCCCAAGGTGAAGTGCTGTGATGTCCCCACCAACACCCAGAGGGCCCCCACCATAGCAGTATCGGGCCACACCCCCTCCTTCCCTACAGCATGGAGCAGGTCCAGGTGTAAGTTAAAGAGCTCCAGCAGCGATATGTATGGCCCTGAGATGCTGGTCAATGCTCCAGGGGCAGGACCCACCACCTGCCCCTACTACAACGAGGTACACCACATCCAGGGGAGTGACACATCACCTCCCACGCCTCAGCATTGATATGGCCCTCCAAGTCCTCCCACCAGAGCTGGAGCACCACCACTAGGAGGAGGAGGCCTCTGAGCCCCAGCCCCTGCCAGAGCTGGAGGAAGATTTGGCCCAGACAGCAGCACCCTGGTCATCACCTTGGAGCCAGTCCCTGCCAGCCAGGCCACCTCCCAGGCTCTATCAGTGCTGGGTGAGGGTCTGTCTGGTGAGTACCTCTCACATCACACACCCCAGAGCACAGGAGGCAGGCACAGATGGGGTGTGCTGTGAGCATCACTCGGCTGGCTCAGGTGGGACCTCGCACTGCAGTCCCAGCACCTGGAACTATGTGCAAGAAAGCGTGCGCCACCTGCACCCAGCAGGCAGCCCCTGGGAACGAGCGTTGGCCTGCTACCAGCCGCACAGGTGGCCAGATGAGCCCCAGGCCCTGGGGAGTGGGAGCAGCCTGCCAGCACCTGTAATGACTGGAAGTGGGCTAGCCACAAAGGCAATGACCTGACCCCAGAAACACCGAGCGGGGTGGCTCACAGTAGGTGGGCATGCCTCAGGCGTGAGGCAGCACCTGCTCCCATGGGCATCACCGTGCGCCACAACTGTGTTTTGGGGGGGGCCCTGGGGAGGGCCAGGATGCTCCCAGCTCACATGCCACAAACAAGGGGACCCCTCTGTGGCCGGACACCCCCCATGCCTGTTAGGCCATTCCCTGGGGGTGGGGCGCAGCAGTCAGCATAGTCCCACAGGCCCTGCAGAGTCCCCACATGGCAGGGCCCCTTGTGCAGGCCACACATGGCTTTGCTCCTGGGCTATGCTGTTTCTTGGCCTGGAGGCTGTTAGTTGCTGCACACTGTGGGGGGCAGGGCATTACAGCTACGTCTACATGTGCACGCGACATCGAAATAGTCTATTTCGATGAATAACGTCTACACGTCCTCCAGGGCTGGCAACGTCGACGTTCAGCTTCGATGTTGGGCAGCACCACATCAAAATAGGTGCTGCGAGGGAATGTCTACACGCCAAAGTAGCACACATTGAAATAAGGGTGCCAGGAACAGCTGCAGACAGGGTCACAGGGCGGACTCAACAGCAAGCCGCTCCCTTAAAGGGCCCCTCCCAGACACAGTCGCACTAAACAACACAAGATCCACAGAGCTGACAATTGGTTGCAGACCCTGTGCATGCAGCATGGATCCCCAGCTGCAGCAGCAGCAGCCAGAAGCCCTGGGCTAAGGGCTGCTGCACACGGTGACCATAGAGCCCCACAGGGACTGGAGAGAGAGTGTCTCTCAGCCCCTCAGATGATGGCCGCCATGGCGGACCCCACTATTTCAATATTGCGGGACGCGGATCGTCTACACGTGCCCTACTTCGACGTTCAACTTCAAAGTAGGGCGCTATTCCCATCCCCTCATGGGGTTAGCGACTTTGACGTCTTGCCGCCTAACGTCGATTTCAACTTCGAAATAGCGCCCAACACGTGTAGCCGTGACGGGCACTATTTCGAAGTTGGCGCCGCTACTTCGAAGTAGCGTGCACGTGTAGACGCGGCCTAGGGGTATGTTGCATGAATGACTCACCATCTTTGGTCTCTGCCTCCCTTACAGCTGGACTGCACCATCCAAGGGCTGGGCCAGCCCCACCTCAGCACCAGAATAGGCCCACAGACAGAAGGGCCATCACCACATCCAGGAGGACTGCCAGAAGGGCCACAATGCCACCCTCTGGAGGATGACTGACCTCCTGGAGCAGTGGCTGCAGGATGACAGGGTGTGGCAGTTGTGGGCCTAGGGCCAACTAATGTCTCATTTTGATGCCGCCACCAGAGTCTGTCGTCTTATTAATTTGTGTCTGAGCCTATCACGCAAAGGCTGTTGTTTCACAGATGGTTTCAATCAGAGCAACCAAACCAGCAAAATAGGATATCCTGGTCAGAATTACTTTCTCAACCTTATTTTGAACTGTTGCTTTTTCAATCAGTCTTGGCAGATTTCATTATATGCCATTTATTGCAGCATGCGCATTTAAGATGTAACTCTTTTTATGTAAGAACATGATGTCCTTTTATGTAAGGATATGATGGCCCAGCCACACACAGAGGCTGCTCTGGCCCCATAATTTGCTGGAAAGAGCTGTCTCCTAGGATGCGTTGAAGCCCTGCTCTAGCAGCTGTGCTCTCCCTCATGGAGGTAGGCACGCCTCAGCATGAGCATGGAATGGGTGTCGAGCGGGCCCTTTAAGAGCACGTCTTGCTGGGGCTGCCAGAAGGGATTGCCTGCCATGAGACCCTGTCTGATGGTGTTCCAGGTGGTCATTTTGTTGAGAGAGCAGCGGGGCAGACCTGCCACTTTCTGTCCACTTCGCTGTCTGGCCCCGATCTGTCAACAGAAGTTTTGTTGGAAGATGTCTTCTGACAAAAACTTCAGTCACTAGATCACCCTAATCTAGACATATCCCCTTCTACTCCAGCTACACTTAGAACAGGCACAGTAGAATTGAGGGGAGTGTGGCTTCCTGTGTGGTGTTAACTCTTCGCTGTCCAGTGTGGGATGAGCACACCCTGTCACAGTTAAGTTACAAAAGAGTTAATAAAAACTGAATTTCTTTTAAAAGATTGATACTAAACAGGTGCTTGGACATCCTGGAGGCAGGCATTTCAGATACACTGTTTCTGTTGTAAATATCATTGGGAGGCAGATAATGTAGTTTTATACAACATGTTGGTAAAAACAAGAGCATAATGAAAAAAACATTGTTCAAGTCCGCATGCATAAACTGCCAAACATGTGACCCTCAGAATGCCAGCAATTTCTTATACTCAATTGCATGCTTGTCATGTCTCAGGCAGAGATAATTGGGCTCCACTATCATAACCAGACCTGAAACAAATTAATGATTACTCCGATTGAATGTTTATTAGGTACAAGAATATATCTGAATCACTCTTTGGGAGCAGTGATTTCTTCAAATTTCAAAAGTTAAGAAGCTGATGAGTTTCTTTAGGACACAGGGTTAATTGGTTAACTGTATTCCTGGGACATTATGTTATTCTGGTTTGGAAATACAGCCAGAGACGTTCTGCTGGTGAACCTGCATTTTCAAACTCACTTGTGCTGATTTTGCCTTGCATAAGCATTTTAAAATACTTTTTTATGAGCTAGTATTGGGAAGAACTAACCTCAGGGTTAAATAATACAATCATTTACAAGTGGGATTGACTGGTGTTTTGTAAGTTTCTGGAGAGAAGTTTACTTACAGCCAGAAGAAGATGCTGCATAAAAATTCTGGGGAGGAGAAAGGGGAGTTTTTAATGAAGCAGTAAAATAACTGCGTCTGTTTGTAGTTACTAGGCTATGGTGCTTTTTGTTTAGTAGGTCAACACGCTGTCGTCTTATTAATTTGTGTCTGAGCCTATCACGCAAAGGCTGTTGTTTCACAGACGGTTTCAATCAGAGCAACCAAACCAGCAAAATAGGATATCCTGGTCAGAATTACTTTCTCAACCTTATTTTGAACTGTTGCTTTTTCAATCAATCTTGGCAGATTTCATTATATGCCATTTATTGCAGCATGCGCATTTAAGATGTAACTCTTTTTATGTAAGAAAAGGGTAACCTGCTGTCACTAAAGTCACCAGAATACAAAACACGAACATGAAAAGCCATGGCCTCCATCAAAAGTCACTTGCTTTGTAACAAAACTAACTACTAGGCTAGAACTCTCTTTGTTTTTCTTCTATATAGACACTCCATAGGTAAATCTAGTATCCATTCCAGATATTTTGTAAGCCATGCTCTCTCCCACCTCTTAACCTGTGCTGACCAAAACTACTCCTCAAGCTTGTCTACACCAGCCCCCTCCTTCAAATGGGTATGTAAAAGGGCCCGCTCAGTGAATAGCAATGAAGTTCTGCACTGCATATGCAGCACCTCATAAGCATAATTCTCGCTGCGTGAACTTCGAAGTTGCTCAGGTACTTCAAAGTGCCCGTGGCTAGATCTCTTGCCAGTGCTTTGCATTGAGCAACTTCGAAGTTTCCTTACACCCAAAATGTTTTGGGGGTAAGGGAACTTCGAAGTTGCATGGGTAGTTCAAAGCGCCTGCAGCTAGACTGCTTGCCATCTCTTCGAAGTTAGCAACTACAAAGTTTGTGCGGCGAGAATTATGCTAATGAGGCGCTGCACATGCAGCACAGCACCTCATTGCTATTCACCGGACGGGCTCATTCACATGCTCCCTTCGAAGGAGTGGGCTATTGTAGACAAGCCCCTCAAGTCTCAAAACCCCAAACAAAGCCTGAAGCTGCACAGATTTAGGGATTTTTTTTTTTGTTAAAATGACAAAAATCCAACTTGTTTGTCATGAAAAACTTGAAGTGAATAAGCTAGCTGGAGTTGCCTTTGTTTCCTTTCAACTAACATAAGAATTATTAGCAACAATATTTCCAATACCATCCATAAGCATTTTTAAAATTAGTGTACATGTGTAGGTGCTAGTTTGAGTTGAGTATGGGAGCGCAAAGAGGGCTGGTAGTGAATGAGGTGGCTTCTACTTCTGCGTGCTAGTGCCCTGATTGATATTTTTAACTGTTGTTTAACTAAATTGCTTAGCCTTAAATCTTAAAGATCAAGCATCTGATATATGATAAGAGGTCTGTGACATTGTAGCATAATACCCCTTTGACAACAGGATCCAGATACAATATAATATGTTATCAGCATTTAGAGACGGTTTCTACTGGGCTCTTCACATCAGTGTGGCTGCATATGAGGAATTTATCACAGGATAGACATTAAATATATTCTTCTTCTATAAAAGCAGGAACATTACAATTTAAGAACATGAAATATTAAACAAGACATAGTCCATTAAATATATAAAATTAGAATTTAAATGATATGTCCAACTTCTTTGAACTTCCCCAGGTTCAAAAACTTCTCCATGATTTGGATCTTCCATATTTTCTCATACAAGATGGGAACATCATTGCACAGTGAATTCCAGAAATACACTGAACTTTATGGGTAACAAGATATTTCGTAGTTCAAATATCTCTATTTGTCTCCCATTTCAGGTCAATAACCAACCAAAAGCCATCAGGACATTCTTTAGCAAATTGAACTGAGGCCAGCTAACTGGAGCTGTCCTATTTGCAAGCTACCGTGTATACTGTGGTTACATAATTGGTGTCGTTTCAGTTGTTAGCTACTGTGGTTTCATTTAATGTTGTTGTCTTGGTTGCAAGCTACAGGGCATTTTTGGTGCCTTCTCAAATTACTATGGAGAGTTACAGCTTCGGTTATGCTTTTTAGTTGCTATGCTACTGATGACGTCACAGTAAGAAAATTCAATATACAGCTATGGTCCACATCTTGGAGCTGTTGTTCAGTCAGAATTCTCAGTGGTGCAATGGGAGTTTTGCCTGGGTAAGGACCTCCGGGTTAGGCCCATATCCACAAAAGGACTTGCAGGCCTAACTCCTACTTAAAGTACCTAAATCCAGAATTTAGGTGTTCCTGAAATCATTAAAAGCCCTGCTAAAGGGCTGCATAATAGTGGAGGCCTTTAGTCACATGGTGACTAAATCTCTGCTGTTACAGTTTCTGAGGAACCTAACCTTCTGCTTTTGGCCAAGTGTTTTCTGCCTCAGTCCTGGCAGCTGGCATCTCTCTCTCAACTAAGCAAGAGTGGAATCCACAAATGAGGTGAAATTATGTGTTACCTACCCACCCCAATCAGGAAGGTGTGCTCTGAGTGTGAACTAACTCAATACAAATAAATAGCTACAGGAATGAGAAAATGAACTTATATATACTCTGACTGCCTGTTAGCCGGTAGCCGGGTAACCTGCGGCGAGGTACTCCCCTGGGTCCTAAACAACCCAGTTTTTTACTGTTAGAGCAGGGAGCTCCTGGCACTCTCACCTATGGCCAGGCTGTAGAAACCAAACGGTTAAAGTTCTTTTGTTGTGCCGGCTGTGTTGCAGTGACAAAAGGGTTAACAGGGTCAGGCTTAGATCTTAACTAGTTACAAGTTTATTAAGCTACAGTTATAAGCGTGTGGTTACAAAAGGCTACTGTCTACTTCTTATATGCTAGCAAAGTACAGGTGTTAACAAGTTACGTTACAATCCAGTACAAAGATATCTGTTACCATCTAACACAATGATATCTTGATACAACGACGTCTAGTTACAGAGCTCTAATTCTTTAGCTGTGCACCAAAAAAATGGAGACCTAGCATGGGTATATCTTACCCTCTCTGCATCTCTCGATACCACCGTAGCCAAGCCTGATCGGTCACTCAATTCCACGGAAAGACGAATACGAGGTTGGGCATCCCCAGTTGCGGACCTCGGGAGGCAATCACCTGACCCGACCAGCAGGTAGTTGGTGGAATGCACTCAAAGTTAGAGTTCTGCTGGGCCCATCTTTTATACCCCTTTTTGGGTTACGTATTCTCTTTCTTATCTAAGGTGGCAGATCGTACTGGTCTGTCTTTTGTGACGCCAGTTTGCTACAAGGGCAATTCTTACTTAATTTGCACTTGTAAGACAGGAGATAAGAGAGTACAGGACATTCTTTTTGTGTGGGCGGGGGACTTCCCCTTCTGGGTGGTTGTGTGTGTGCATCATATCCATCAATGCCAGCTGGGGTGATTTCCTGAGGGTCCCCCCCTCTCTTGTCGACAGTTTGGCCTGTTAGCCTTCTATCTGTACTTTCTGTTTGTCAGGGTCACGATAAGCTAGCACATCTGGGCCTCAATGAGGGCATCAAAGACTGTGCTGTCAGCAGCCATTTCCACGCCCTGTGTGCTTCCCAGTGGGGGCGGGCAGCGAGCAAGCTGGCTTGTAAGGGGGAGACTTTGTCTGGCTACACTGCCCATTTATTTATAGCACGCCAAGCTGCTCCATACATTAGAGTTGAGCTTCAGCATTACCCTTTTATTTATTTGTAAAAGCATCTTACAATTTCTCTTGAAGAAAAAGAAAATCAGGCTACCCTAATTAGGCCACACCTAATTCAAGTGTACAGTTGCTCTTTCCTTGCTGGGCAAATGCCTATTATACCAGGTACAACACAGATTCCATTTCCCAGCTTAAACCTGTACTAGAAGACTTCACTGTACTCTTTCATGTGTCCTTCATTTCTTCCTGCATGACCCACCTTCTCAAATTTTCTTCCTCCTATTCATCTAGCACTTGATTTAATCCAATTAGTCATTTCCTAAATGCTACACAGCCTTGTTTTTTCCCTAAAAGGTTCACATTTGTCTAAGATTGAAACTTTCAAAGAAGTTGGGTGACCCCCAACCCTTGACTCACATTTCACAGCAGCTGAAGTGCCAAATGCCAGTTTTCTGTCCTGTTATTCATTTTACACTTACTTGCTCTTACATGTCCCTTGTACTTCCCACTTTAAATTGAATTTGGGGCTTCAAATATTGTTGGCAATGGGTTTCTCAGAAATTTTGTGTTATCCTTTACCCTGATAGACGAGCTCTGGAAGAAGGGAGCTGATGGTTTTTTGTGTTGTTTTGTGGTAGACAGAGCGTTTTTTCCTTTTAAGGAGTAAGGTCAAAATTAACACATCAAAAATTTGACTAACAGCATTCTCAGAACTACAATTATCTGTTCCAACCCTGCTGGTGATTTCTCTGCGTAAGTTTCAAATAGGAGCTGCAAGCATTTTAAAAATAATGAATACTGAAATAATGTGATATTATATGCTTGGTTTCAACCCTACGGTAAAATCCAGCTCTTCTTTACAGTTGAAAATATGCCCCTCTGACATTAGTATGGAGATATGTACTATTTTTTTAAATATTTACAGGCAGATAATTGAAATGTTCAAGAAGTCCCCACTGTGAGCATTTAAACATGAAGGAGCTATGCAAAGGTGACAGAGAGATAGCAGCAGAGAAAACACCATGCATTTTATATACATACCTTCAGTCCAAATTACAATTATCATCCCTCCAGAATTGACTACGTTTCATAGTGGTTAGGGTCCTCCAGTACAAAGAAGGAATCCTGTTCACAGAACACCTAAATAAAGACAAGTCATCACAGTGGCCACAAGAAGTATGAGAGTTGAGAGCCTTTTGTAATACTGAAGAAATATGAATGATGCAGGAACACACTCTGATCCAAATACACATGAATTTAGAGGCCAAGTCAGGAATGCTTAAGGTAAGTGAGTACCCCCACCCCCGTTTGCATGCATAGGCTTGATAACTGCCTCTTGATTTTTCCATATCACTTTTACCCATAAACTGCAGGACCAAATTCAAAAGGTTGTAATTAACCTACGAGGGTTTACTATTATTCTTTGGAGGACAGCAATTGGTTCCAGGTATAACACCAACAGACCCGCAGTGTCTGCAGAAGGTACTGAACCTGAAACTCTATTGGCTAGAGCCCTGTGCTCTGCCACATGAGTGAACAGCCAGCTGGCACTCAGCCAAGTCTGTAAAGCAGAGATTTTACTCTCCCTAGTACATGGTCTCTGTGCTTCTGGGGTTACTTGTTCCTCAGTAATGCAGAAGAAGAACCTTGTCTAATAGGCCTATTTCGTCATTTCTCTTGAATGCTGATTTCATTATATCTCTTGACCCAATTTCTTATTTGCATGGGCTCCAAGTGCTTCAGGAAGGTATCAATCAAATCCATAAAGGGCAAATATGCCATAACCAGCCTAGGAGTAAAATTTGCTAAAGCGGTTAAGTTCCATTTTCAAAAGTGACTTAGGGCTAGATCCACACACGGGACTTGGGTACAGCATTACAACGTCACACTTTTAGGTATCCTGTGGCCTAATAGAACCCTCTGCCCACACTAAGGTACCCAAGCTCCCTATACATTGCATGGGGAGACGTAGACATCTAAGAATTCACAAAAGGCAGATAGCTAAGCGGGCAGCAGCCTAAACTAACCATAAGAAGTGCTGAGGAGAATCATAGATCTATCCCTCACAGGGACATAGCTCTAAATTAGAGGGAGGTGCCTACCTCCAGTGGAGATTCTCAGTCCTGAAATCATTTTCTGGAGTTTGGGCTGATATGGCTTAGGCACCTTTCTTGCCACCCAACAGTCTGCTGGTTACTACACAGTCATGCATGGATCTGTGGGGCACCCACATTCAAATGTTTCATTCTGCCTGATCAAAACAGGCATGATGAACTCAGGTTTCCCATATCAGTGCCCTACCCACTGAACTATAGAGCCAATTCATGACCCAGCTTTGACTGGCCTTGCTCCTCCTCCCCTAGTTTGTGTCAGGCCCAGTCCAGCAGACATGCTCAAAATAGCCTGAGAATACACATACTGGATTGGTCCCTGCAGGGAATCTCTAGCTTGTGAAGGCTGCCAGCATTTAGGCATGAGATAATTACCAAGTGCCAGGACCTGGGCATCTGTGTGGGTGTTACTTGCAGATTTGTAGCGGGTAGGGCTTTTTTCTGTGGAAACACAGATACATAGGGATTTGAGGCCACCTACAAAGGTAGATGGTATATGAATTGAGGTTTTGATCATCTACATTTTAGATTCCAGCGTGCAGTTAGTCTCCAAAATTCACTTTGAAAATGGGACTGCTACATTACATAATTGCTTTTGAAAACTTACCCTGTATCTCAGGAGTCAACAACCTTTCTGAGGCGGAGAGCTGAAATTTGACCTTTTGACTTCTACGCATGCTACAAGTGCCAGTGATACTTTTTAAAAGTCACTAGTAGTCATACTTACAACAGCTTCATTAATAAATAAATAAAGAATCAGAAGTTTATTGTTTAGGTGACGGTTGGTTGCATTGGCTTGTCTTTTGTTAATCCATAGGCAGCATGGCTTTTGGCAAGTTCCCTGCTGCGTGAGGGAAGAGAGGTGAGGCTGAGTTCCCTCCTCGTGTGCTGATGAAAATCGGCTCACTTGCCACTCTTGGCATGCAAGCTAGAGGTTGCTGACCCCGATGTATCTCATCTCATTTATTCCAGTACAAATCACAGGTAATTCTGCTGAAGTCTGTGGAGTTAAGAAAATGCAAAGCTAGGGTAAGTGAGAGAAAATCTTGGCCAAATGAGACCTGCCTAGGACTCTCACCCTTATGAATTTAACTTAGGGACCAATGCTATTGTTTGATTTAATTCTAGCAGTAACTTGGTGTTTTGCATCCAATCTAATGTTGCTGTGAAGAGAATTATTTACCAAGTTTTGAAGAAAGAGGATTGTATAATTCTAGCTGGGACTCCTTAACCAATTTAATGCCAGACTCTTACTTGTCCGCAGTCTGTCTCCACTGTTTGGTTTAATAGTGTACAAACTGAAAAGAATAATGAGTCCCAATAAATATTAATGTGTATTATCAAATTACAAAGAGAAACTAAGCTCTAGAGTTCAGAGCTGTCCCAGGTGAACATGTGAAGACATCCAGAAGTCAATCAGTGTGTTTATTTAGGTCAGTAAGCTGTTTAATATTAATATCTACTATTCAAAGGGCCAAATTCTTCCTTGGCCAGGCCTGAAAGAAGAAAGGCTGAGGGCCATTGCATATTGTACACCATAAATCTTGCTATCTTGGAGAGGTCCAGCCCAGAAGTGTGCTTGGTGGGAGGTGGACTGCTGCTCCTTTAGAAGAGAGCAGAGTGTGCTCTCGATGATCTATGCCACAGATGTCAGGAAATGACTTAGCCAGCTGGAGGATGTCCATTTTTCCAGAATGGCAGCACAGTTGAGGTAATGCAGCTCTAGCAGATAAGAGGGAAAATCCACATCCACGGTATTCAGCAGGGCACTTATGCACATGCTTAACTTTTAGTGTACACTTGGGTCCCAATCCAAATGTCATTGGATTTGAGGGGACACTTTCCATTTATTTTAATGGGCTTTGGATCAGGCCTTTTATTCCCATTGTCTTCAGCAAAATTTAAGCAGCACATGCTTTTGTGCTTTGTGCATGGGGATGAGTTTAAACACCTAAAGCTTAACACATATTTAAGTGCTCTGGTGGTACAGGGATTGAAGCTGCACTTATAGAAATGACTCCCACTGCTTTCAGTTAGGATTAGAGAGGCTTTGTAAGCTAAATCCCACCCTTGCATGTGCAAAAACCCAATTATCATGTCCATTCAGCAGGTCCCAGGATGTGGCTGTGATCCAAGAATGTTTTAATGTCAACTGGCAAGGGAATTACAGGACCATCCTGAGTCTTTTTCACCGGAGAATGTCATGTGAGGTCTTAAACCAAAGCTGAGTTCATAGTGGTCATCAGTATGATTGTGAAATGTCCATAAAGATACCCTGTAAGCAATCGTGTACATATACTACAACAGTGTTCTTACTGTCTGTGTCAAGGCATTACAAACTAGTAGAGGTAAAAACAAGCTTTCCTCCCCACATAAAAACTATGTATTTCATTGTCAGGATGTAAACTGGTACCATAGAGGCCTAGTTACATACTAAGTCAGTCATTAGCAAAGAGCAGTGAAGTCAAGAGGGAAGCAGCACATAGGAGAAACAAGCCACGGATGCGTTCTTATCCTGTCTCTGAGGACAGAAAATGAATTGTTTAGTATGTGTAGGAGGGAAGGATGATACCTCCTCGTCCTGCCATAGGACATAAACAGGAAGTGCTTGCATTCCAACTTTGTCGGCAATCCAAAAGAAGAAACTCTGGATGAAAAACTTCTTTAGGCAACACTTAACCTACTAAGTTTAGATTCTAGAACGCAGCTTTGACTATAATTTTGTTTTAGATGTAACCGTTTGTTTCCAGAATTCTTACTCACTCTCATTTGAATAAACTTATTCTTATTTTCACTACAAAGCTATATAAGTGCTGTGATATCAAGCAAGTGCTGATTCTGAGTTAAGTCCTGCAAGTTAACATGTATGTTCTTTTGGGGGCAGCAGACGTGGTATTTCCGTGCCTAGTCAGTGCCAGGGGTTGAACATTGCAGGGCAGCATTTCAAAGGGACTTAGACTAAATACACCCTATTGTTAACCTGAAAGATAAAGTAAGGCCTGGTATAACCCAGAAAAGTGAGTGTGGGTGGCTAGAAGGCTGGTCGTATTAGGAAGCTGACACCTAATGAAGCAAGAGCAAGGTTTTCCATGCAGAACATAATAAGGGTACTCTCAATCCTGGGTATCCCAAGGACCACCACCGTAGCCCCAACCACTGGGAAAACACTGACATTTCTCAGAAATGTATTCTGTTGTTTTGTGTTGCTCAAAACAAAAACGCTTCTGATCCTACACCGTCTGAGTTCCAAAACACTGAGGGGAAAAAAAAGAGAGTACTGAAATAATGGCATAACATATTTTATGCTACTAAGACATCCCAAACAAATTATAAACATATGTATTGTTTTACAGAAATCCTTTTAAAATTGGAAATTTTTCAGCTCATCCCTTAATTTTTGCCAAGCTTAAAAAAATGATGCCAGATAGAGAGCTTTGATGAATGGACAGGTGATGTCATTTCAAAAGTTCAGGGATAATTAGAGGGGGAAAACAATCTATGATTTCACCACTGAATGAGAACAGTCTGCTGTTTGTTCCTACTTGGTGCCTAAAGACAATACTAATCTTCCCCCCATAGAAAATGGAATAATTTTATTTATTTCAACAAAAGAACTGTTTATACCTAAACAAAGCTGCAATATCTTCCCCCTTGCATATTAACTCAAAATATGCAAATATCCCTGTAGTAACTCCCTGAACCATCCTCCCTCAATGGCTACAGCATTTTGTTTATACATTAGTCTTGTGAACAACTTCACTAATAGGTAGCCCTGTTAATTTATATGGAACACAATTCCCACATATCGAAGGAGAGCAGAATGTTACAGTGGGCATCTGCTAAGGAAATCTGATAGCAGAATTTTGTTCCAGTAAGATACATTAAAAATCAATGGGCAAAACAATAATTGTGTCTCTTTCTGTTGCCCCTAGTGGTCATGTGTTCTAGTTTTATGCTGTTAGGAAAGCTGGCAGAGAACATTATACAGATCAGACATATTCTCCTCCATGTTCCTAAGTGCCTATTGGTTTTAACAGCAGTTATGCATCATGGATGTGCTTTGCAGTGGTGTTGTGAAATACCTAACATATTTGCAGAGTACTGGGACTCAAATATGGAGTAGTAACCAAGATCACAGGCCCCAAAGCCTCACCCAGTCACTCCTGTTACAAACCCCAAACCTCTGCCTGAGTTACTAAAGTCCTCAGCTTATGATTTTAAAAGTTCAAGTTGGAGAAAATACACAGTTTCCTCTTGTTTAACTTTTAGTTCTGCTTATTTGTCAGCTTCTCTCACAAACATCTTTAAGCTTTCTTCCTCTCTGCCTCTTATGCATGGAACACTTCCCTGAAATTTTACATGAGATCGGTATCTCTTTCAAATCTCTTAAGACCCACCTTTGCTGTGGTAAACACTGAGCAGGTGCCACCATGCAGAAGAGCAAATTGCATAGTTTGCCCATACTTCATCTATTTATCTACTTATAGTTATAAGTAAATTACAACTGCACATATATTTATTCTTCATACAAAACTGAATGTAAGTAATTACCTGACTATACTCCTCTCTGTAATCTCTATCTTATTAGATTGTGTGTCATTGTGTTCTTATAGTGCCTGGGACAATGGGACCTACTGCTAATGGGGACATCTGACAGTAGTGCAATACAAATTACATAAATAATAGAATATTAATTGTTTCCTTTATTATTTCCATTGCACCAATGGATAATTTTCAATCTTTCCTTTATAAGTAAAAGGACTGCATGGAGGAGTGGCTGGATGACACTCAGGATCTCCTTTACTGTTGACAATGCCTTCTGTCTACACTAGAGAGTTTTGTCAACAGAAGGGGCCTTCTGTCAACATAACTCAGGGAACGTCTACACACATAAAGCGTTCTGTCAACAGTCTCAACAGAACTCCGCATTTGTCTTGACAGTGTTATCTCTAGAAAATTTGAGGAATAATGCCTCTGTAGACAGAGTTGTGTTGACAGAAGTGCAGTGTGGACACTTCCGTCAACAGGGAGGGCTTCCAGTTCACCAGGAAGCCCATTTTGCAGAGCTTCTGGTCAGCTACTCAGTCGACAGAGGGCAGGGCAGTCTGGTTGCTGTTTGTCAACAGAGAGGATCACTCTGTTAATCTGCTTTTGTGTGTAGATGCTATCTGTTGACAGACGTTACTTTTGACAGATGCTTCTAGTGTAGATGTAGCCTTGGACTCTGAGTACTCTGTGGAGTATTGTCTGCTCCTCAAGCCCCCAGGAAGGAAAGGAAGGTTACTCTGCTTACAGCATTCTGTGTCTGTAGCTATTGATGTTCCAGCCGATATTCCATACATTTATGAGTTTAAGTTGTAGGTGAAGGGCATTTGGTTCAACACTGAGTCTTAACCTTCTGGAGATGTTGGGATGTATATCTGTTCATACAGGATTTTATGGAGGAAAAAATTTTAAAAACATGTTTTTTCTAGGGCTTTTTTCTGGTGGTTATGGAGAAATGGGAAGGAAATTGTTATTGTATTATGGTTGCAATTATGCCAAGCTAGATTTATTTTTGTTTATTTAGTATTAAATTACTTGTGTACCTAGCAATTTTTGAATTGGCATATTATATTTTTTTTAAAAAAGGGAAATAAGCAATTTAACTTTTCCTCATGCACAGCACTGGAGCATCTAGAAGCCCATTTTAAAAGTTAAGAACCGCAAATTGCATCAAGCATCCTGTAACCCAGGGCTTCCAGGACTCTTGTCTCCAGAAATGTTAGCAACCATTTAGTCAAGGATAAAAACAACTGAGAAATACAACGTTGTAGTGGTGGTGATGATAATAGTGGGCAATCCTAAATAAACAAGGCTAGCATTGTGCTCTAGGATGCAGGGTCTAGCAGACCATCAAGGGTTATAAATTCCAGTCAGGGACCCTTGACTGAGACATCTCAGCCCCAGGATATAACATGAGCCTCTCCACTGATCTTAACAATGCAATAAAGTATCAAAAGGGACTTTTCTCGCAACATGATCCTGAGACTGAGGAAATTTGCTAGAAGCTTGTTCTACGCACAGGTATGCTGAACAACAGCCTAGCTTATTCAGAGAGAGGCAGCTACAATCTGTACCCAAAAGAGCTTCCAGAGAGAGCCTTATGCAATACAAATGTCTACCCACAGTTGCAAATATCCAGGGGTAGAAACTGGTATCTGCTGATCTGCAGGGCTCTACAGGGAGAAGATGCTTCAGCCAAAGGAGAGGAGCATGGTGCCACTGCTCCCAGGAACCAGCGCTCTATTCTGCTGTTCTTCCTGGTTGTACGACCCGCGGCCCCACCGCCAGCCATGCCTTCCATATGTCCCTGGTTTGCTTACAAGAATTCATATGGGATTATGTCAAATCTTACTAAAGTCAAGATATGTCATGTGTAATATGGTCCTTCATTTACTATACCAAGAAACGAAGGAAATTAGGTTCCTTGGCATGATTTGTTCTTTATGACCCTATTAGGTTCTAGGTGCTTACAAACTGATAGTTTGATCATTTATTCCAGTATCTATGCAGGTGTCAACATTAGGTTGATTGGTCTATAATTCTCCAGGTCTTCTATGTTCTTTTTTTTTTAAGGGAAAAGTGCTGTATTTTGTGCTTCTCTGGTCATCTAGGACCGTAACCATACTCCATGTGTTCTCAAAGATCATTGTTAATGGTTCTGAGGTTGCATCAGCTATTTCTTTAGTAACCACAGGATGAATTTAATCAAGCCCTACCAACTTGAATGCGGAGTATATTTAATTTATTTAAATGTTCTTAAACCTCTGTTTTGGTTTGTGTTCTTTCCCCCCTTAATAATATTTGTATTAAGCATCTGCTCACCATTAATCTTTTTAGTGAAAACTGGCACAAAATAGGCATTTTACAGCTTCTGTGATGGCCCAGTTACTAGCTCTCCTTCCCCATAAGCAAAACCTGTAATTCCTTCATCTTTCACTTGCCCCTAATGTATTGAAAGAATCTCTTTGTGTTGCCTTTTATGTCCTTTGATAGCTGTAACTCATTTTGTGCCTTAGCCTTTCTGATTTTGTCCCTATATATTATGCTATTCTTCTCTATGGCTTCAGAGCAATTTGTCCATGTTCCCACTTTCTACAGAGTTTCATTCTGGTTTTCAGATCATTAAAGAGCTTCAGCCAGTGCCATGTTGGCCTCTTACTTTTCTTCCTATCTTTCCTTTGTATCGGGATCATTTCCAGTTTTACTTTTAATATTGTCTCCTTGAGAAACTGCCCAAGCTCCTGAACTCTTTTTTTCCTCTTGATAAGATGCCATGGGAAGAAAACCTATCAGTTCTCTGAGTCTGTAAAAGTTGACTGGAGAGGGAACAAGTAGTTCACAGATAAAACTCAATTTCTATGCATTTGCACATTGTGAGTAATTTAATAACTGAAGAGATTCTTCCCTAATTATTTAACATTATTATGCTATGAGTCCTCACTATGCCTAATTTAAAAGTTTTGTTGTATGACTGGTCACCTGAGTATCATGGTGGTGTTTCTGCTCCCTGACTGAACAAATCCCAACCACACAGGTACTTCCTGTATGAATACTTGTGCAAACGCATTCGCATGAGTATTCACAACACTTTCCTTGTCCAGGAATTCTCTTGCAAACAAAATTTTACACACACAAATGCTTGTGTGGAAAAACAATGAAGAGGAAGCTAATGTTGCTAAATTAAATTCTGTGTCTTTTATTCAAACAAATGTTTAATACTCTTTTTATTTGCAATATTTTTCCAGCTTTGTCCAAGAGTATCACTATTTTAGAGAAAAAGCCTGCATGCACCCTCACCACGCTGTGTTATGGCCAGTTAACTCTCACCCAGTGCCTTGTCTGAGGACCTGATCTAACTACCATTAAAATCAATCTGATTCTTTCCATTCATTTTACTGTAGGTCATTTATACCCTTAAGGTTCGTATATCCAGTACTGTTCTTGTACTGCTTCTGAACTGCATCTCTAGGACTTCCCTCTCTAGTGTTTTCAGACATATACATAGATTTTGTTTAAAATTCCATCTCCATACAGATATGTACTGCGCCTACAACGGCAACTGATAAAAACTGAGTATAAAAAATAAATGTGCACGAAGAATATCCTTCAGTACTGTCATGAATGAATGCCTGTAAAGGGTTAAACCTAGAAAGAGTGGGTTTTGTGTTGGCAAGTGGCCTGGTGACCCAATGGGAAAAGAGAGGGGAATTTTTGAATTGAAACAGTTACTTGCTGAGTGTCTTTTGTGTGGCCAGAGGAGAGATACCAAGAAGAATTAAGAATGAAGGCCAGCCAGGGAATACAGATGTGCAAGTAGAAAAAAAATGTTTAGTCAGATGCAATCAGGTTATTTTTTATTTGGGGCTGGCTGATATCTTCCTGCCCACCCAGCAACCTCCCATACTATGTAACTTTTAAACTGAATCCCAGGAAAATAATTCTCTGGTTTTGAAATCTACTGGTTTAGATGCTCTGTAACTGAGCAATGAAATATGCTTTAGCTAGTATATAATTTTGCTTTGTTGTTAAATTTCCTTTTTTAAGACAATATTTAGACTCCTGTGTCCTAAAAAGGAGCCTGTGTGTTTACACGCCTAAGGCTGAAAGATCAGAGAGTGCAGTCTATTTTTTTTCTTTGTTTTCAAGCTCTGTCCTAAGGAAGGGTTAAGCACTTGGGGTTACCCCACAGGGACATATCCCAAGTGTGTTTTTCTGGGTTCTAAAAACAGGTTCTCTCGTTTGGGTGGTGGCAGCGACTTTCCATGTTCAGGGAATCTGTGACCTCGAGAAGCTTTAAGCAGAAGCCCATAGAAGTAAGGTATTTTTAAGGTTTCTTGCAGGCCCCCACCTTCTGCACTCAGAGAGTCAGAGTGGGGAACAGCCTGGACAAATACATATACTAATTCAGAAAATTCCTCCTGTAAGGGGCTTTCTTTCACAGTAATGAATGTGTTATAGCTGAATTGACAGAATGGAAAACTGGAGTGAGAGTACTGATGTCCCTACTTACCTACAGCAAGCAGTTGCAAAGTCTGGGTAAATGTAAAATTGAGCTGCCATTACATAAAGCTAAAGCACATGTGGCTGGGGAAAGAAAAAGGGAAGCCCCTATGTCAGTAGAATTACGTCGCACATTTATTTGTCTCTGAGGCCATGAAAAGAAAATACTTGCCTGATTTGTTACTTTTTTGTGTGCTTTTTCTTCCTTGTCTCACCCCCTTTAAGATTTTGGATTTTAAGGATAAATTGACAACTCGTATCACATTAAAAATTTGAAGAGATAAAAGAAATGCTGTGGTTCCAATGAAATATATTGCATATTTCACATACCTGGTTGTGTAATTCAATTTTTATATGAGGGAAGACATATAAATGGTGAAATGTGACTCCGTTTTAAAAGTCAAAATACAGCCTCTCACTTCACTATCCTATAATTATTTTGGTGAAGTTAAATTTCATAAATATGCTGATATTTAAAGTTGTTTAGTAATTTCCTTATAACAATGTTCAAAGTTTCATAAATAAAAATATTTGTCAAGATAAAATTTTATTTTGGACCCTTTGGCTTCTCCTACTGAGCATCAATTTGGCTATTTGTAACCCATATTTCCCACAGGAAAACACACGCAAGACATGTATTAATTATTAAGAAAAAAATACTCCTTTTGTTGTTTAAGGGGTTAGCAGTACTGTGATAAAAAGTAAAATCATTAATCTGTAAGGTGCTACAAGCTTGCTTGTTTTTTGTTTTTTTTTTGTGAAACTACAGACTAACATGGATACCCCTCTGTGATAATAATGCAAAGCATAAAAAAAGTTATACCTCATTTGAAGAAAATTAGACTGCGGTTTATTTCTGCACAAACCACATTGTTTTTCAGTAAATGTAGTTCATAAACAAAAATTACTCACATTACATAACATTGTGAAAAAACTGTATATAGTAACACCAAAACAAAGGCATAAAGAGCAGTACTGGAAAACTATTTTAGTAAGTTTTCGGGCTGAAAGCATATCTGAATTAAATAGAAGTTGAAAGGTAGTGAAAAGTCAGGGCAAGTTTATCCTTCATAATATGCTTAATGCAATATTAATATTGGATACAGTTAAAATGCAATGTTCCTGAATTAATAAGCAGAGATGATACTTACAAATTATAAACCATTTTTAGGGGACAATAAAAACACAGGATGCTAATGAAATCTTAATGGACAGAGTGCCCAGTACTGCATGACAAGGGAAAAAGAGCTATAATCTTCTCTTTCCATGAAGAAACCCACAGAAAGGGGGAATTCGCACACAAAAACTCTCAGAACATTGTGCTGCATCATCCTACAGTTGCAGGATGGATGGAAGCAAAGAAAAGGCAGGAGCCAGAGCATACTAAATACAAAACCAAGATCTCAAAAGCTAGATCATCAAGCTTATTTTTATAGTAAAAATTTATTAGCTTATGACTTTAGTTACTGCATTACCTTTTTTCAAGGATAAACAATCCCAGTTGTGTCAAAATCTCTTCCTTTCTAGAAATTTGATTTCTCAGTTCTTCTATATGATACTAGATGAACTATTCAAGTCCAGTAAAACCATGTGTAGAACCAGAAATAGACCCAGGTTTATCTGAAGGATTCCAAGTCTGCAAGATTATTACAGAGGGAGCATGGCTAAAGGCATTTCTGGAATGGTGTCATGATGATGTTAAACTATTGATCCAGATGGAATAGAATTCTTCGCCGTATTGTTAATGAGACTGTGGCCCTGTTCAAATACCCATTAAAATCTGTAAGAGCCAATATATAATTACTGTAACAAATGTATTATATTAAATCAAAATTGAAAGGAAAATCTAAAGGCCAAAGCAACCCTAACAAAAATGTATACTCATTAGTACACAAAATATTCATAACAAAAAAAGCCTTCTTATTTTGCATCAGGGATATATAGACCACTAATCAGCAGTATTGTCTAATGGATAGAATACAGTGTTGAGATTTTGTACCTTTACCATAGAAAAAAGAGGACACACTTGAGAAGAAGTGTATGTTTATCAGTATCTACCCACTCACATAGTTTTGATGTGTTATAGTATATGTAGTACATTAATACAACATGAGTGGGTAGATACTGATACAGATAATCCCCTGAAGGGAGTGTATCTTTTTGAAAGGTCAGATGTGGTAACCCTAGATTTTAGGACTTCCTAGTCTCTATCTCTACCGTTGACTTTTTTATGTCTGTGAGCAAATCGTTTAGAATAAAATTGTCATACTTTGTTATATAAAATTAGGCTCCAAAATGAAAAGTGAGGCACCTAATTAGGTAATCTGATTTTTCAAGAGTGCTAATCACTCATACCTCTCTATTGACTTTGAGAAGAAGCACTCTGGCCTTCAACTGCTCAGAAGTTGAGGGCACACATCCAAAAAAAAATACATTGTTCTCACAGAAACATTCAACACCTTGCAGGATTAATTTAGGTATCATTTCCCCCATTTGCAAAAGGGGAATAATAATAATCATAATAACTACACACACACACCTACTAAACTTCATAGGACTGTTGTGCAGTTCGTAGAATCCTTTGAAAATATTAGGTATTTTTTTCCAAAGAGTTCAGCTTTGGATTAGCTCTGTTCCCCTTGAACTTCTTCCATAGCTATGTGTATTTTATTTAGTTACAAAGACAACTTGCAGCCATTCTTCTCACACAGCTGCACTAAAAGCTTTCATGAAAAAAGAGCCTATTATTAGCAACAGAAATGTCTCACTGAGTTGCCAATTATGTGTTTCTGAAAATGTCTACTTGAAAATGTAGGATTTGAATTAAACATACCCATTAACCTTGACTCTTCAACATGTGACTCAAAACAGATATTCTGTCTTTGATTAGCTAGGGGTACATCTGCAAACTGAGTTTATAATACATCACGTAATCTCTGTTGCAGATCTCATTCTGTCATCTGGACCATAGAGTGTTACTGTCAACAACAGCAATAAACAATACAAGACACAGCTAACAAACATTTCAGAAATCATAAGCTTGATCATTGTTCAGAAGTTGGATCAAGTGATGACTAAGCTCTTAGTACTCTAGATTGGCTTATCAACTTTGAAATACTTACAGCCCAAAGTGTGTACAAATTCTATGGGTCAAAAACACAAGACACTGAGATGAAAGAGAATTCACGAGGAATAACAATGAAGTACGGTACGTAGCAATGAAAGGCTTAGAGCTTGGTTAAACATGGAAGTGAAGCTGAGGTGCATGTTGAAGTACAGACTTTGTTTATATGTTCTTTAGTGCTAAGAATGATATGGTCTTTATAGGGAAAGATTAGCTTTGTTGTTGATTCATCCATTCCATTCATTCATGACCTTTGTGAGAAGTTGGAATATCTGGCAGCTGACTCCATTATACCTGAATTTTCTGGAGAAGCTGGTAAAGAATGTTGAATAGTAACAGAGAGGGAGCCGTGCTGGTCTATATACTATCAAAACAAAAAAGCAGTCAAGTTTGAAGTGCTTTAAAGTGCTACTTGACTGAGTTTTTGTCTTGGTAAAGGATGTGTAATTCAAGGGTGAGAAAAATAGAGTGGGGGTTGTGCTGAAAAAAAATGAATCAATGGAGAATGGATGGTGGTGAACAGGAACTCCCTCCTAAGACGGATGGAGTCATCCATCTGCCATCCAGACTGGGAAAATCAAAGTGTTCTGCCTGCCTGGAGCTAGAATTCAGGATGCAACTGAGAGTCTTCCAAGACTTATGATGCCCTCAGACTGCTACCCATTCCTATTTCTCCATGTGGTGGGCAAGGGAGGAAAGGCAGGAAATAGGGTTAGTGTCTACATTTGGTGGATGGTGCTGGATAGGAGCCCACAATGGCCACAGTGGTGACTCTGGACACTGGTGGATGTGGAAGGGGCGGGACTGGAGGGGCCTTGGCTCATCGACCACTCATGAAGAACTAAATAAAAAGTATAAACACTACATGCATTTGTTCCCTCAGTTTTCTCTCCTTTCCTCATCATCTTCAGGAACCATCCAGGGTTCCACCATATCATATGTCTTACCCCTCTCTCTCTCTCTCAAGTCAGTTTGTTTTCTCTGCCAGTCACACAACTGAACTGAACCCCACTTGCTACAAAAGGATACCCAACTCTTCTCTGCTCCTGCCCATATCTTCCTATCTCTCTTCTGGTCCTGTAAGTGTCTTTGTTCCACCACTAATATTTAATTCCTTCATCCTACTGCTGGAGTTTCCCACTTTCCAAATGTCAACCTTGTAGAGAAGTAGGAGGAAACTCTCTCTCTTGAGCCTCATTTAACCCATTGCTCCAAAGTGTTCCTACATTTATAGGAGACCATTGAATTCCAGTGCCCCTACATTGTACCTGACCTAAGAGCAATGTGATGCAGCCTTTCCTAACCCACATTTGCATGGAGGCATTCAATGGCAGTTTCATAAGGACAACTTAATACCATCAATTACTCATCATAGGTTGTAAAGGCAGATTCCCTATATCATCATAGAGGCTATTCAGTGATCCAGGTCTCTTCATCTTGCCCTGGAACTTCTGCAGCTATAGTCTTCCACATATCTCGGACCCCCTCTCTTACTTTTGCTGTCAGCTTCCTTTAGCTTTGGCTGATCCTGCAGCCAACAGGCTTCCTGTTACTCAGGAAATCTGTCTGTTTGCTCTTCTCTGAGCCCTCTGTGATTTTCAACAGCTCATCACTTTGTGTTCCTCATTTGGTAGTTTTCACTCTTTCATCCCTGAAGACAAGCAGGGTTGAAAGGGATTATCTGAAGCTACATCCATCCCAGTATCCTAAAATGCTCCAATTTGAATGGCAGCTATTCAAGTTAATGAATCTCCATTGTCCCTGATCTGAGAGAGATGTGATACTTCCCCCCACTGCCCCCCACCAATAGCAGCATGAATTGATACAGAAACTTTTTAAAATCAACTGAATTCATAAGATGTACAAACTTATTTATCACAGGTCATCACAAGAAAATCATAGGCAATTGAGGTAATATGGTTTAATTTTCTTGATACTGGATTCTATTGGTAGCCCTTGGTCTGTCAGAAACTTAGTAATATCCAATGGCTCTTTGTAAAGGAAGTAAAAGAAACTCCATCTTTGAGGCCAATAAGACAGTGATAAGAACTCTTCCATCAGCAATGGAACAATGGTCATCCACCTGCCAAACGTAAGTATTACTAGTTGAATGTGGGGGGATCCCTCTGCTGTTCTGTTAGTGCAACTCTCTATCCTCTTTGAGCTAGTGAAGCAACACAAAATGAAAAGGGAAGGTCAGGATCTGGCACTCTATGTGTAACCAAATTCTTAAATTTTAATTATTCTGTGCCTATGAAATGAACCATGACATTTTGCCACCATCCATGGGTGCTATGAAAGCAGGCTGTGTGTTAAACTCCTGCAAAAGAAGGACCGAAGGGATTGTTTCTTCCACCTGTCCTTTCTACTCATACTTCTGTTGATCTTCTGCCATCATCTGCAGTTAGAGGTTGGCAATAGGAATTATAAAAATTTGCTCTTTTAAGTAGTTACTTGGTGAGCTTTGTAATTAATCAGATGCTATAAAGTGGACAACAAATTCTCTCTGTGGTGGTAAGGTAGGGG
The DNA here is from genome assembly GCF_033958435.1 of Carettochelys insculpta. Taxonomy (NCBI): domain Eukaryota; kingdom Metazoa; phylum Chordata; order Testudines; family Carettochelyidae; genus Carettochelys; species Carettochelys insculpta. Next base: position 100,662,436 of record NC_134141.1, read on the forward strand.
GCACATGCATGGAGGCTTATTCAACTTATTCAAGCCACCAGACTTTCGTTTTAGCATTAGTTAAAGTTGAACTGCTGTTTAATTCATACATTATTACAAAAAAGAGGAAAGTCATTCACCCTGGATACAGTTGAGGTAAAAGCAATGACATGCTGCACAGGTGCCATAAATAACTAATTTTGCCTTTGACCACCTTTTATTCCAAAGCATACCTTAGATGGCAAAGTTTGCATGTTCTAACAGGCTAAGCAAAACAAAGGAGAAAAACGAAGAGCTTATCACACTTGACCTTGTGCATTGGTTTTAATATGTGATCGTGCTGGTTCAGAGAGAGTGAGAGAGACAGCGCACTTAAAACACACAAATTGCTTGTTAATCAGGTAGAATAATCTGACTTTGACTAACGTGTTTTATACGGGTTTGGAAGAAGAGCTCAAGGCTGTAATCATAGAACGTGATTTGAACTTGCTCTACAATATCACAAAGAACAGAAGCCCGAAGAGAATATGATGAATATATATGTCTAAAAAGATCCCCCTTGGGCACTGTGCCAAGGGACTGGTGGCTTTTTATATGTAATATATTATGCATTTATGCAATATACATAATTATATATTATAATTCCACTAAATAAAATCGCCAGACAACATTGACTCATTGTCCAAATTGATTCTAAACCAAGCTAAGTCAGTGTGACTGAACTTATAACTAAAGATGATAAAACCACAACATAGTACATTTCCTTGCAAGGCAAAAGACAGCTACAAAAAATGACTGCTACAGAGAATAGATTGATTCATTTCATTTCATAGGGCTGAATGACTTTATTAATCTAGAGCTGGCTGATGCCCAAGCATTTGGCCCTACGTAATATGTGGATTTTGAGGCTATTGGAAGAATATCACTTTTTCTGTTTTAGAAGTATAGAAAAAGTGAACCATTTCTTTACATTTTACCAAGTACTTGAAGGTGCAATGTATATATCCAAAAGAGAGTATGTAAATGAAAGGGTTAAGGGGGTGATATTGCACTTGTTTCTTAACCAATTTTACACTAGTGTAATTAATTGATTCTAGTGGATTTGTCTTTGATTTGTACAATGAAATACCAATAGAAATTGAAGCGTAAAGATCCAAGGTCTGAAATGACATTGTGATCATCTAGCCTGATGTCCTGTATTGCACAATAGCAATAGCACTTCCACCAAATAGTTCCTAGAGTGGAGCTTTTAGTGAAAACTTCAACCTTCATTCAAAAACTATCAGCGATGGGGAATTCATCACAGCCCTCAGTAAATTGTTCCAGCCAGTTAATTATCCTCAGTTCAAAAATGAATGCCTTTGTCCAGCTTCCGCTTCCAACCAATGGGTCTTGTTATACCTCTTTCTGGTAGATTGAAGAGCCCATTATTAAATATTTGTTCCTTATGTGAGTATTCATACCGTAATCAAGTCACTCTTAATATTCTCTGTGTGTTGAGCTAAATAGAGCTCCCTGAGTCTATCACCATATGACCTGTTTCCCAGTCTTTAATCATTCTCATACCTCTTCTCTGAACCAGCTTAACTATGTCAATATCTTGCATGCAGGGGAAATGTGTGGGGGGACATAAGAGATCATGTGCCCCCAAACGCAGTGGCAAGGGGCCAGCCAGCAGGGAGAGTAACAGCAAAAGGAGTCTGGCATGGTAGCATGGGTCCGGCCCCCACACACATCAGCAGTGGTGGGGAAAACTGGAGCAACATGGTTTCAGCTCACTTCCCTCCTTCAGCTGTGTCACTTGGGGGGCGGTGGGGGGCAGGACTACCCCAACACTCATTGATGGGAAGCTGATTACTTCATCCAGGAGATGTTCTGTGGTAATTTTATATCATTCTGATTTTTAATTAAATTAAATATCATGTGGCATCGAGTCTATCCCCTTATGGAAGTCCAAGAAGATTATATAAGCACTGTTACCTTTATTAACTAAATTTGGAATCTCATCAAAAATATATCAAGTTAGTTTGACAAGAGGTATTATCTATATCTTCCTGTTGATTTTCATTAATTAGTTACATTATTTCATTTACTATTAATCAGGTTCCATACCTGCTTCTCAGTTTTCTTCCCAGGATCAGTGTCAGGCTGATTGGTCTGCAAGTACCCAGATCATCCCTTTTGTTCCTTTTGAAAACTGTACCACATTAGTTTTCTTCCGGTCTTCTGGAACTTTCTGAATGCTCCAAGACATTTTGAAAATCATCATTAATGATCCAGGAAGCTTCTTGGACAGCTCTTTTAAAATTCGTGGGTGCAAGTTATGTGGACCAGCTGATTTTAAAATGTCTGATTTTTAGCAACTTCTGTTTAATATCTTCAGATTTGGTAGCTGAATGTAAGGAGTATTATCGCCAGATGAGGAGAATGAAACGGCTGTTTTTCCCTCAAATACAGAAATTATATATTATACATATACAAAGGGGCACCTTGCCACAAATATATAGGTGCCCCTTTGTCTTGGATTGGTTCCCTCACCTCTGCCCCCAGACTGTGGGGTCTGGGCTATGGCTACCCATGCTGTTCTGGTTGGTTGCTGGTCTCCTCCCTTCCTCTCTCACTGCCAGGGCTGTCAGCCTGGCTGGGAGAAGAGAGCCCCACCACTCCTTCCCTGCCTCCCAGCTCTCTTACTGGTACTCTCCTGACTCCTGATCTGCTTTTGGCATCTCCTTATCTCCCTCATGATATCTCTCAACTCCTCCACTACCTCTCATTCTCTCCTCAAGCTCTGTTTGCCTCAGCTGCTTTTAAGCCTCCTGGCAGTCAGCTCATCTGGTCCTTGTTAATTGATTGTGTGCTACCACACCCTATTGCCTCCACTTTGGAGCTTAATTAACTGTTTCTGTTCTTCCCTTACCCCTGTTGGGTCCTCGGCTGCCTTCCACCCTTCCACCTGGGGTCTGCAAGCCTGACCCAGTTAATATATGAATGACTTACTTGACTTACAAACTTAAACCATTGTACTCCAAGTGGAGCATAGGTCATCTACAAGTCTTCTCCACTTCACTCTGTCACAAGACAAAACTTCTAGCTGACTCCAGGAGCAGCCCAGTCGCTATCCTTCAATCTCAGTAGAATTTCTCCACATTGTTTGAGATCTTCCTCTTTTGTGTTTTCCTTGTGAGTTTTTATATATAATATATATAAAAATGTAATATAGTTATCGATAATGCCAGTAGTTCCATCTAGTAGTGGGCCAATGCCATAGTCAGGATTCTTTTTCTTTCTAACATATTTACAAAATTGCTTCAGGACAGTAACTTTGCTGACCATAGACTTCGTGTCACTTCATTTCCCATGTCAATTTCCTACAGCACCTAACATCTGATTTATATTCATTACTGTCAGCTTCCCATTTCTTCCATTTGGTTTTATTTTACTGATATTACTAATATTTTTTACAGCTGCCTTCATTTCCCCTCTGAGCTAGACTGTATTTTAACCAGCAAAAACTTCATCTGCAATTGTGGGATTCTCTCTTTTGGTGTGTCTAGTAAGGTGTTCTTAAATTATACCCTAAAACTGGTCTGGACTTCAGTAATGCTCTGGAGGGGTTTAAGCTGAGGGCTATAGGTGATAACAAGCGGTGTTCTGTTATTTTCCTTCTTGGGCCTATCATGAAGTAGCTGGCTTCTGGGTGTGCATCTGGCCTTGACAATCTATTTCTTTACTTCTCCCAGTGGGTAACTAAGTTTTACAAATGCTTGGTAAAGATCTTGTAGTTTTTTGTCTCCGGCAGTGGGATTAGAGAACACAACCTGTCATCCCCTACAGTCTGCTGCTTAAACCCCTCCAGCACATTACTGACAATCTACAACTTATACTGGAATTCACAGGCCTTGGGTAACAGGACGGTTCTTTCCTACAGACAAGAAACCTGTAGAAAAGACTTACTCTCACCACAGCTTATCACACCTGGTAGACAACAATCAAAGCACATTCCCACAGTCTCTCCCAACTAAGTCTCACACTAACTCATTCTAAATGGTAAATGAGCACGAAAAGCAAAGTGCAGAATGAAACGATCCATGCTTATTTGCTATTATGAGACATGCTTGTCATTTCAATCAGCTCCCTCCCTTGGTCTCACTTCTCTACAATCTTTCTCAAATATTTCCCTGAACCAAATGGAATCCAGATGAAACAACTCTGGATATTTTGTTTATTGGTGGCTTGTTCATTCTAAAAGCCAACGTACATAGAGGCTACATTTACATTGGCCCCTCCCTTTCAAAAGAGGCATGCAAAAACTGATGATTGAAATGCAAATGAGATGTTGGTTTTCATATTCAGGACCTTGTTTGCATAATGGTGGCCACTCACCATTCTGGAAAATGCTGTTTTCGAAAGCCAAAACAGCAGTGTAGATGGGGTTTCTTTGAAACGAAGCCCCACTTTTGAAAGCACTCTTCTTCCTGGAAAAAATTAGAAAGAAGGGTGCTTTCAAGAGCTGGGCTTCCTTTCGAAGGAACCCTATCTACATGTCTGTTTTGGCTTTTGAAAACAGCACTTCCAGAATGGCTAATGGCTGACATTGTGCAAATGAGGTGATGAATGTGCAAATCAGCACCTCATTTGCACTTTCAGTTGGTCATTTTTACATACCCCTTTAGAAAGGGAGGGGCCAGTGTGGACATAGCCATAGTGTCTGACTTCCCTGAGGCATGTGCTTTGGGGCAGACTTCTATGCTAGGAAGTCAAATTCTCCATAGTGCTTCTGTGGCAGGATAATATCAGAGGTGATTTATTCAATTCAAAAGGTAAAATCTTCCCACAATCTTCCAGAAGTGGAATCTCAGCAGGCATTTTGTTTTCCTGGGATTTACTACAGCCTCTGTTGTCTTTTGCACTGGTCTACAGTCCCATGACCTCCCTTTTGAGGTCCCTTGCCTGCATTTTCAGAGGTGACAGAGGTCCTTTGTTCCACTTTGAGATGTGGAAAGTACTTTTGTCCTTAAAATCATAGAACAGTAAAGTTGTTTTTTTGCCACCTACTGTTCAACCTGTTCCCCATTGCTGGCATAACTGAGGTATCCTCCATTTGTGGTTCAACTGGAGATGATGCCTAAAACAAAACATGGTATTTCTGTCAGTGAAAATTTGAGTGGCCAGGTAAATTATTCACATAGGCCATGTGAAAGCCCCCATCTTTCAAAAGGGGTATGCTAATAAGCCACTTTGGCAGATGGTAATCAGGCACTTTCATGAATATTCAGTGATTCATTAGCATAATTGTGGCCACGAGTGTTTCGATAGTGCCACTTTCAAAACACATGCTGTTTGTATAGACTGGGGCCTTTCAAAAGGACCCCCCCAGATTTTGAAAGCCCCTTCTTCCCAAGACCAGTTGGGTCTACACAAGCAGTGTGCATTTCAAAAGCAACACTTTCAAAACACACGCAGCCGCCACTATGCTAATGAGGTGCTGCATATTCATGGCAGCGCCTCATTAGCTTCTTCTGAAATGGCTCATTAGCATACCCCTTTCGAAAGGTGGGGATTAATGTAGCCATGGCCACAGTGGTTTGTAAATAGAAACTACTTTCTTTGATCAAGTTGAAGTTCTATTGTACCATGGTGTCTCACAGCAATATTTTCCACCGATCTTTTGTCACACAAATATCACACATTTGGAAACTAAGTACATTCACATAAAGGGAACCGTTCTTCTTACCAGTACACTACACCAGAGGCATGGATAATATCTCACCCTATACTCAGAACTACACATAAACAGAGACTGAATCCTGTTGCGAGTACATACCTGTTCATTCCTGGTTTGATAGAAGATGGCCATTCTGAAGCACTCTAAACCCAGATAACAATGTCCTCTTTTCTCCCCCGACAAAATCCTCCTCCTTCTGCCCCAGTGAAAAGTGATCCAGCCTTTTTTTCTATCTATCTCTGAAAAAAAGCCTGGAAGGACACACAAGTAGGCATTTTAGGGTTTTTTTGTTTTGTTTTTATTTATGCAGTACAAATTTACATGACATTTTGCAATGAGGATAAATTACAAAGCCAACTGTGTAGCCATGTAATTACATTATACACAGAGCCCTAGGATCAACAACAACAAAAAATCTGAAACTAACACTTTTTTTAAAGTACCATGCTCAGTGCTTTCCAGGACACAAAATGAAAACAGCCCATGCCCCGAACAGCATATTTTGTACAATGCATTCACTGAAATTATAATTATCTTTCTAGGTAAGAAAAAGAAGAGAGAGGCATTTGGTTAGAGAAAAGTACCAGATTGTTCCAATTATAGACAGCTAGGGAGTTAACTCTAATAAGAGGCCTGTAATTTCTCTCTCTGAAATTTCTAAAAGCTGAGTAATAAAGTCTCTTCGGTATTCATCCCTTTCACTAGAAGGGCCTGAGGTTTTTACAGTGAGACCTTCTTAATGGCATTTCACTCCATGTTCCCCTATATTTTCCATCCCATTACTGTAAAAGAAGAAAAACTAGAGTTGGGGAGTGAATTGTGTGTGGAAGGTGCAAGAGAGTAAATAAAAGTATATATTGTGTATAAAACACGGCATAGGGTAAAACTTAGCACTGCAAGATTTATTGTTCTCCCATGTACCATTTTTATGTCAGTGCAACTGTAGTGATTTCAGTGGAGTTACTCTCAGTTTAATTCAGTAGGGAGCACAAATTCAGCCCTGCTATCTCTAGCCCTTATTGTCTTTGATCTCCAGATATTTCTTTATATTTAATTACAGTGAGCAAAGTTCAAGCACAAAGAAAAAGAAAAATATGAGTTAGGATTTAACCAATTTTGGATCCTAATATTTAGCAGGTCATGTCCACTAAGGAGCTGTGCAATTACTGTTCAATGAAGTAGAACATCAAACTGTAGAAGAAGTTCCATGAAGATGAATATTGTTCTAGCTCTGTCCTAGGATTGTCAGTTGTCTTACCCCACTTTGTTCCTCAACAAATCTTGTCTAGTCCACTGCAGCTGATGACCTTCCCAGTCATATGGTCTAAACCACCAAACAATCCCCAGGTTACTTAGTATCCATGTTTGCAAATACTACTTCTCAGATCCATACAGTAACTGTATATATCTAGTGATTTGCCTAAAGTCACACAGAATTTCTGCAGCAGAGCAGGGAATTGAACCCAGGTCTCTGTCTAGTGCCCTAACCACTAAATCATCCTAATCTCAGGGGCAGATCAAGGACTAACACTTGGAAGGTTCCCAGGGGCTGTGCTCAACCTGTAGAGCACACTCCATGGCCTCACTTTGAATTTTTACTGTCCACCAAATCATCTCTTCATAGTCTTATTGTATTATTCAGGAGGGGACTCACAGACAATGACTCTGTTACTTCAGTGTCACAGATTGTCTCAAACAGGTTATCGCTGATGTAACTTTAAATCTGAAACAAACACAAAGTATAAACTGTCCTTCTGAACACTTCCAAATGCACTGTAACGTGCTAGGGAAATGGTTACACGAATGTAATTGTTTTCAGCAACTGCAAGATTATACTCAACTACAAAGGAGCAAGTCTTTAGAGGAAGGGAACAGAACACTAGAGGGAATATATTGGATGAGTGTTCATTTAGATGGGACAGATCTGTCAAAGCTGGTAACACAATCTTGTCACTGTCCAATGTTAAACAAGTTGCAGGGTTTTGTATTAAGAGATTGCAGGGGGGCCAAGAGAAATGTCATTGAAAATTGTTTTAACCTTTTGTTAAGATATAGAAGGGAAAGACTTTAATTGTTATTTGTATTTCAAATGTAAAATATTAAAGAAAGACTTTCATGTTAACAACATCCTTTGTTCTCTTTTCTTCTGCTGTAGTCTCTTTTTGAAGAATAGAACATTTCTGTGACAGTTTAAGACAGTAATAAGTGTGCTTTTTGAGCAAAAGAGTAAAAGTTAGTTAAGACAAGCTGAAGTTGTTATTGTTATTGCAGTTAAAAGTCCAATTCTGTTCCCTAGAAAACAAAACAAGAGAAAGACGCATATAAAAGGGGAGAGGAAAGACCAGAAAGGATACTAACATACAGCATCTATTTCTAGTGTTGACTCTCACTTGCACCCTCACGGCTGGAAAAACAAAGGGCATAGAACATGATCTTATTAGTCACTTTGAGACCTAGCAAATTTGCCTAGGGTGTTCAAGATGTTGCTTTTATTTGCCTGAGTAATCAGCACTTACAGCAATATTGGAAAATATATGTCTTGGCTGGTTAAGCCAGACTCTCCTTAAAAAGAATGTGAAAAGATAGGGACAAAAAGACAAGAAATACACCAGAGAAGGAAAAGAACAGATGTACAACGGGTAACAAAATGTCACATCACAAGCTGTGTTTGGGATTTAGCCTAATCAGGACAACTCAGTGGATGACAAAGGCCCAATAAAGTCAGACTCCCAAGAGATGGCAGGCACGCTAGCCATGTTGGTGTAGCTCACTCCAGCAGAAAACTTCTAATTTTCCCAAGAAACCTTTTCATTTAAGGACCTCAAAAGGCAGTAATGGGTGGAAGAGTCCATTTCTTCTTCATTTTGTCCACCAGTTGGGCCTAACAACCAACTTATCGATTTTGGTTCATTGATTTCCAGGGCAACACTTTTCTTGTTTAGCAAACATGGTCTTAATCCAGTTGTTGAATTATATCAGAAGGCCTTATTGTTTAGACTAATTCAGCCTGTCTCCCCATTTCACACTTAAGCTCACAAAGTAGGGTGAATTTTTAGGTCTAAATACTATGACTGTCATTGCAGTAGGAAGAAAACAGTTACCAACAGATGCCCTTCAACCATCCTAAGACAGCAAGCAGTTGTCATGTTAGGTTGCATATTAAGAAGGGAGGGCAGTGAATTCAGAACAGAACATGAGGACTAGAAGACAGCGTGCCACCTCTTTGCAGTGAAATATGTGATGTTAATGGAAGATTAGATGTGATTCTGAAGTTCTTTGGCACCTCTCTGTTGGTGATACTCATTGGCACCAATGACATCAGCCCATGCAACTACACAGATTACAGAAGATTCCTAGGATGCTGGAAAACAGCTGAAGAAAAGAAACTCCGTGTGATTTCGTCAGAGAGTCTTCTGGTCTCCCAGACAAGTGAAAGTAGAAGCAGAATACCCTGGAGGCAAGCCATTGGCTACCCAACTAGTGTGATGCTGAACTTTTTAGTTTTGTAGAGACACTGACCCATCTGACTGGGGGGGGGGGGGGGGTGCTATACAGATGGGGCAGCATACACCTCACCTGTAGGGAAACTGATCTTCCCTGGAGAATAGCTGTAGCAGCCACGAGGCCTTTAAATGAAAGTAGTAAGAAGGCAAATGTCATACAAACCCAGACTCAGAATATTGCAAGTAAATTTAACTGAGAAGAATTTTGTTTTCAAATGTTTATCTACCAGTGGCAGGAGTTCAGGTACCAAACAAGAGGAATTAGAAATTCTCGTCAATAAGAACAAATTTGGTATAATTGGCATTACTGAAACCTGCTGGGATAATTCAACATGACTGAATATTAAAATCACTGGTTTTAACCTACTGGGGAAGGACAGACTGGGTAAAAGAGCAGTGGGAGGTGACATTCTACATTCATGCCTGTTTTAGAGTTATTAATAACTAAGAGCCACGAGATCTTGAATGTGTATTAATGAATGTGCTAACAAAGCTCGGGATGAGAGCACTAGGAAGTGCATCCTACGGATGATTGAATCAAACTAGGGAACCAGACAAGTTACTCCTTAATCACCTGTCAGGGGAAAAAAACGTGTTGTCATGGGGAAATTTAAGTTTGGGAGACAAACACAAGGGGGTCTCCTGTAGACAGTAATGACACATCATTACAGTTTCTGAAAATTAGGGTTAATTTAAAACCCCAAAAATGTTTCACCCAACATAAGGTGACTATTTTGAACATTATTCTGATGTATAAAGATTAGTGAATTGTTGAAACCTGGTGGCTGGCTAGAGACCAGGCATCATGACCTAGTTAATTCAGTGGGGGCAAACAGAAGATCATTACAGTCAATAATAGGTACATTAAGTGCTTCAAAGGGGCTAATTTGTCAAAGATGAGGAAAGTGATGTGTGAAATTGACCAAGAGGAAAAAGTTAGACAGAAACATGTGAATGAAAATGGGAAGTTCTTTAAGATGATAGTATTAGATAGCTGAAAAGCCATGATTCCACACTGAAAAAACTAAAAGCTTGCCCTGGTTCAGTGGTGAAATGAAAGCAGCAGTTAGAAATGAAAGGCAATATATGAGAAATGGAAAAAGGGGAAAAGATATCAATGCCTGTATATTAGAAGTTATGAAATGAAAATAAATAAATAAGTGAAGCTAAAGACATCAGGGAAAAATCAATGGCAACAGGATTAAGGACAATATGAAAGCGTGTAAGCATATAAGGAACAAAGGAAATCCTAGCAATGTATGAAGGCCACTACTAGTTAGACATGATAAAATTATTAATAATGGTTCGCTAGATGCAGAAGTGTTCCGTAAATATTTTGTTCTGTATTTGAACAAGAGCAGGCTGATGTACTCACATTATATGATGAGAAATAAAGTACTATCAAGCACATTAGTAACCAAGAAGGTTGTTAAATAATAGCTTACCACTCATAAGCATTTTTAAGTCAGCACGCCCAGATAACTTGCACCCAAGCATCTTAAAAGGGTGCCCATTAATTTTTAATATATATTGGAATAGTGAGAAAATTCCAGCAGACAGGAAGGCTCCTAATGATATGCCAGTGGTCAAAAAGGAAAACTGGATGACCCAGCTAAGTATTGGCTAGTTAGCCTGACATCAATCCTGGGCAAATAATGGAAAAGCTAATATGAGATTCAATTCATACATAGTTTATTCAAATGATAGGACTGTAATTTGTGTCTGACAAAACAACGTTATTTCATTGTTTAATGAAATTACAATTTGATTGATTTAAATAACTGCATAGATGTAATGAATTTTGTAAGTCATTTGCCTTAGTACCACATGGCATGCTGATAAGAAAATAAACACTTGACAACATCCATAAAGCATCTGGTAAATGGTGAAGAATTGGATCTCACAAAATAATCATCAGTGGGGAATCGCTACCAAATGAGCAGGAAATCACCATTCAACATTTTCATCAATGATCTGAAAGTAAATATAAAATCGCTTCTGACCAATTTTGGGAGGGTGCATAATACAGGAAGTGGTGAATGATGATGAGGGCAGGATAGTCATATAGGTTAGTCTGGATCCTTTGATAAGCTGGGCCATTTTAATACCAGCCAAATGCAGGCTTAGACATCTTTGAACAATTAATATAAGCCCAATCTACAGAATGTGGGATTGTATCCTGGAAAGTGATCACGTTGAAAAGGATTTAAGGGTCATTGTGGATAAGCAGCTGAATAGAGCTCCTAGTTAGATGTTGCAGCAAAAAGGGCTAATGCAATCTTTGTATATATAAACAAGGGGGTAGTGAATAAGAGTAGGGAGAGGTGCATTTGTGCTTTGGTGAGACTGAATACTATGTACAGTTCTGGTTGGCCACATTTAAAAAAGCATGTTGAAAAATTGGAAAGGACACAGAAGAGAGCTGCAAGATATGCTTTCATCAGACACAACTTAGTGGCCTCAGTACAGGGTAACTAGATGCAGTTTAATGGTCTCATTAAAAAGTGAGACCAGATGGTCCCTTCAGCTCTTAAGCAAAAGACCAAACTCAGTGCAGGGCTAAATGAGCACAACTCAGTTTCCCTGAATTTGTACCTCGTTTTGTGTTAAAATGAAGTTGTGATCTGAAAACCAGGTCCGCATAATAGCACATTCTAACTCAGCGTGCCTGCTCCCTGCGTGTCTTTGAGAAGCAGCTTCTGCCTTTCTTGACAAAAGGAATGTTTCCCATCTACTAGCACTGCAGGGACAAAATAGTTATGGAAAGGGCAGCTGGTTGTCAGTCTGTCTTGCACTTAACAACATTGTCACCTACTTTGCAAACGCAGAACATTTATTACTGGTGAGGGTGTGAGAGGCAGCTTTATTTTCAGATTCCAGTTTGGAGCTGGCAGTTTGGAAAAATGACTTCAAAAATGAGCAAATTTACACTGAATGTGATTGACAGAGAAGCCCCAGCTACATCTATTTTTGTAGCAATAATATATAATCTCAAACTCAGGGACAGAGCTAAATAATATAGAATCCATAGCTACAAACCTAAAATGTAGCATTTTCTCTAGCCCAAGTGTGACCCAGAGGCCCCATGTTGGCAATGGATGCAGGGGGTATAAAGTTTTAAGTCTGTACCCAGGGACTTGCCTAAATTTGTCCAGAACAACATCTGTCTCCAGAGATGGCCATCTTTCACCCAAAAGGGTCATATGCAGTCTCTTTTTAAAGCTGAGAACTCACTGGTTGTCAGGTTTATTATGGGACGTATGCTTGGAAAATATTTTCAGACTTATGTAAAATGCAGACTACTGTGTTCCAAACCTGCTACAGTTGAAAATGGTTAGTAGAGCCTGTGCAGATACAAAATTTGTATCTTCCTCTGTATCTCTATCTGCAAAATTGAGCCACATACATCCTCATTGACATCGTTAGATGCAGATACCTGTGGCTATAAAGTGGATATCTGCAGATTTGCAGGGTTCTATATTCAAGATTTGTACCCACATCCACACTTACATACATAAAAATGAGCCATGGATATCTGCATGCACGTCTGTGGATGCGCACAGCTGTGGAGATAAAGCAGATATCAGCAGATATGATGGGCTCTGCTGGTTACAGGGTGATTCTCAGCACTAACAAAATCCAGAGAAACCTGAACCGTTTCACCCCAGCCCAGTCAAGTGTTTACAACCTAGAAAAGGTGTAGGCTTCAGCCTTTACAAAATGGAGAAAGGGCCTAACAAAGGGCACTACACTACAAACATTACACCAATGCTGCTGTGGCACTTTTGGTGAAGATGCTCTAAGCATACAGGAAAGAGCTATCCTGTTGGCTTCAGAACTCCACCGCTGCAAGAGACGGTAGCAATGCTGGCATGGTGCTATCTACACGGGGGTCAGTCTATGTCACTTTGGGGGGTTGTGGATTTTTTAACCCCAAACAATCAAGTTATACGGAAGTAAGAGTGTTCTGCAGACTGTGCCTGGGGAGACTGAATAGAAGGGATCATCAAGGGCAAAATGAAGTTAACTAAATGCTGACTTTGTTACTAAATGGTTATGAAAAGAGACGAAAGGTCTGATATGGTATCATAAGGAAAGGATCCCATCTTGCACTCTTATTACTGAGGCTACGCTGCCAACATGAGCATCATGAAATGTGGATCCCATCTTCCTCAACTGGATAAGCACTGTACGGATGGGCCACCGCGTGAGAACCACTTTACTAGACAGGAAAGGAACTGCTAATGAGCAGAGGATGTAGATTGTTTAACATTTTGCTTTTATCTGAAACAATATATTTCCAATTATTATTGCTGCAGTTTGAATCTTTAGCTTAAGCCCTGTCAAATAAAAGTTTATTTGGTTTTACTATAGACACAATTAGGTGCTATATGCTAAGGAAAGTGTTAAACTGTGGTAGTGTCTACTCAGCAAAGAAACTCCCATGACTATCTCATACCAGCTGACTCAGGCTTATGGGGCTCAAACTATGGGCAGGCTTCATTACTGTGTAGATCTCCAGGCTCAGACTGCAGCCTGAGTTCTGGGACCCTCCCACCTCACAGGGCCTGAGAGCCTAGGCAGCAGTCTGAGCTCAGAAGTCTACACTGCAATTAAAAAAGCCCCACCCAGGATTTTCTTTGTTATGTAGACATATCCTCAAGTGAGGCTAATGAATGGGGCAGCACTGACTCCTTGGAGGCAGCCAGTCTGAGAGCACTGCAGGAGTTCAGAAATTGAAAGGTTGGACACTTGCACTGAACAAAGTGGAGTGCGTTTTTTTGAGACTGGAGGAACCTTGTGTAGAGTGGTCAGAGCAGAACTCTTAGAGTTAATCATCCCATAATATTAGCCAGAGGTTATCTGTGCTTTGCCCCAACAACTCAAGCAGTGAACCTAAGGTCTGGGGTGTGCAAAGCGCTAACCTGGAATAGGAAACAGCAGCACTAGCAGAGCCCAACTTGGGTCCTTTGGGAGCCAGCAGATGGTAGTTGTGAGTGAGTGTCCCCCCATAGACCCAGACAAGGCTCCCTCATGGTATAGGCAGGCAATAGTGACTCATCCTGTACCTCTGGGCAACCCTGAAAGTATCACAGCATGTATTTGGTTGAAGGAAGCTCTCCAGCTATGAAGTATTAAAAGTGAGCCCAGAACATTTATGCATAGGTCTTTTCTTAAACAGAAAGTAGATTCAGTCCTGGAAAAACAAAGGGAGAAAGACATGTTGGGAAGCGAGTGTAATTATGTCAAATGAGGGAACTCAAAGGAAATATGTCAATGCAAATAGGAGTGTTGATTGGGTTCTTTGAAAACTAATGTTTTTGCCTACTTGAAATCTGAACAGCCATATGAAAATGCTAAACATTGATCAGTATGTTCATGCTTAATTCCCCTTAATGCTGTGCTTATGCATGCTTAGCTTCCCTTAATGTTGTGCTTCTGGAATTAAACCATTGCAGCATTAAATGCCATTTTGCTGTAAGGCCAATTTTGCTCATTAAACTGCTAAATAAGTAGTTTGCAGAGTGTTAGATTGTCAGGTGGGCATATCCCTGGTGTTTGCACAGAGCGAATGCCGTGCAGCTGGCGTGATCTTGCTTTGCTCTGTGATTACTGCAGATGTGCGTAGCTCAAGGGTTCTCAAACTTCATTGCACTTGACCCCTCTCCCACCTCCCACACCTGACAACAAAAATTACCATTTGACTCCAGGATTGGGGACTGATGCCTGAACACACCTAAGCCCTGCCCCCCAGGGAGGTGGAGGCACAGGGGAGAGCTGAAGCCTGAGCTCTGCTGCCCCAAGCAGGGAGACCAAACCCCAGGCACTGGGGAGGCTGAAACCTGAGCCCCACAGCCCAGAGCAGAAGCTCAATCCTGAGCCCTGCCACCTACAGGAGAGTGAAGATATTGGGCTTCAGCCCTGGGCACCAGCAAGTCGGACACCAGCCCTGATGACCCCATTAAAAAGGGTCACACAACCCACTTTGAGGTCCCTAACCCACAGTCTGAGAGCTGCTGGCATAGATCCTTACCTTCAGGTTAGCAGTCAGCCAAGAGATAGTTTAGTTTTGGGACCAGAGTCTCCCAAGCATCAAGATATGCTCAACAGAAGAAGGGGTCTAAGAAGGTGAGCAGAGGTACATCAGGGAACCATAAGCCGCTCTGAGTTTCAAGATATTCTGGCCACAATTTAATGTAAGTTAGGGCTAATTTACAACAGCTGGATGTGGTTCCTGGCTAAATGGCCCTAAGTGAAAGTAAGATCCTTATTATTACAAAAGAACAACCACATAAGTTTAATATAAAGTACCTGCCTTGCATCTCTCTTGAAGTGATACTCCAAGCGAGGCTCACAAGCTGCAAGTGGCTCTTTAAGGTATGACCTTCAGCCCTTTGCAGCTCGTATTAAAACACCATCTGAACAGATCATTAACCAAACAGCACATATTTACTGTGGTATTAGCCAGCTGTAGAAGGTAAATAACAGTACTTGATCACTCATGTTGCTATTAGAAATATTTCTTTCTATATATAGATATATTTCTCCCAGCAAAATGACTAATCAAATGCTATTATTTTATCAACTGTTGGCCAATAATGCTATATATATACACACACTAAATATTTCCCCAGTCACGCTGTTTATTTAAATGTGAAAATATATTACTATATTAAACAAAACAATGAATTCAGACTACTTTTTGGGAATGGTGATGGCTAACTTGGCTCCTGAACCACTAAGGGCTGAGTATCATTGTTGTATTCTATTGCTTTTGTCTTGTCTTTGTTTAAGAGACTTAACAGTATTTTAAGAGATGTTCATTTTTAACTGACAGCATGCAGAGTATAATCCTAAACACCCTTACTCGCATATAATCCTTACTAATGGGAGTACTCCACAATTAGCAGTAAGGTTTTTCAGGGGTGGATTTTTATGCAGGGGAATACTTTAAAAGAAGAACAAAACTTCTGCAGAACTACCGCACTGAAAGACTCTGTTAGCCAATTGTATTTTCTATGTCAAATTTCTCATATGAATGTTTTTTTCTAGGATCCCGTGTAAAACACACAACCCTCAATTACATAAATAACATCAGACTCTACCTAACCCCACAAAAGGTAGGACGAGGATATTTAGATAGGCATAATCAAGAGGTCCTCAACCCAATATTTGCAGCGTCCACCTACATCCCATCCACATGCACAGGACCTGGGTAAGAACTCCATGGAGGATGTCTAGTTCCCCACACTGTCACCACAAGTATAGACCGTCATACAAGAGAGCCAAGGAAATCATCTGTAAGGCAGCTCACATCTAAGCCACTTTTCATCCAAGATTCCTTTGCATTGTAAGTGCAGCTCCCCTTAGTCCTCAAATCTTTTCCCTCTACAATTCTCCTCTGAGCATAGCTTAATTTTTACAGGGGTATTTTTACTAAGTGGTTGGGTTTTATTGTTTTTATAGAGCTTTATACAACATTTATTTTATTATTAAATTAGTGCTGTGTTTCCTAAACCCTTTGGCAGGCAAATACATTATACATAAAAATTATTAAAGTCAGTTTTTCATTATTTTGGTGTACTTTATTATTTTATTTTATTTCTATATTTTTGTTTTACTTCCCTGTTTCTTCTCATGCCTTTGGTGCATTTTTCACTCTTCTTTCATCCCTTTTTTCTCTTCATTGCTCCCTCTGTCTGTTTTATCTCTATTTCTTTTCTGCTCTTCCCATTTCTTTCCAGTTCCTATCCCAAATTCCAGGATATATAAGGATCATATTAGCTCACTAATGACTTATCACATTTAAGGGTCTCCTCAGGAAGATCTGGTAATGACTTCTGACACAATAACTTCTCACAAGATGGAAATAACATTGCAAGACCTTTTTTATGAGAGTTTTCGTTGTGGACAATTAAGCACAACAAAGTGTAGTCCTGAGAAATGTGCAGGAAGCCTAGTTCTGAAAATCACGAATCTGTACGTATATGCTAATTGCTGTGGACCATCCTGTGACCAGATGTCATTGTGACAAAATGGCTGTCGTGCAAGCTCTACAGGGCGAGGCCCATTACAAGGTAATATGGCCCACATTTTAAAAGATGTCTGAACCCACAATCAGGGCCATTTCCTCAAAAGAGCTCACCTCCTAACTAGACACCCAGATCAGCAGCCAAAATTTCCAGACAATGCAGAACTGAATTCTTTCGCAGTATCTATACAGGGACTGCTGTGTGCCACACTGGTTTAAAAATCTGGTCTCATAACTTTTTTGAATGCAACTCCCTAAGCCTGAGCCTAGCAGACCTCTGCTTTTCTTTTCTTCTGTTAGGCTGCAGTCATTTCAAATGTTGAAGTCCTTGAAAAATGAGATGAGAACCTCTAATCCTTTTAGCAAGATGTTCAGCTCCACCTAGGGTGTGAAAGCCAAGGTGAAGAAACCATGCCCTTTTGGAGGGATCAGAAAAGTGGGGTCCTATGGAAAATAAGTTCCAATAGAATAGGCAGCTGTTAGGAAGAAAAATACCCCTGTGAAGAATAGAATAGGAGGTTGTCAGTGCTGCTTAATTCAGACGGGAACCACAACAGAAAATAAAATCCAAGGGAGGAAACACACTAGAGAGTATAATATACTGTAGCTAGGATTAATTGAAACCACATCTCCATGGGTAAAATCCCAGCTAACTGTCTAGCCAACTGAGAGTCTTTTGTTAGGAAATATGTAAGGTTCCTGTGTGCAGGACATTTGGTTTCATTAAATCCTAGATGGAGCATGTACAGCCCATGCGTGATCTACTTTTCTGTTTTTATTATTTGTACTGCATCCAACAGTATCATAGGCATTAAAAATAAAACAGACAAGAGAGAGCCTCTAGCAGCTTACAATCTAGAATTATGTGTGTGCTTCCAGACCAGAAATCAAAGTCTCCAGCCCCCACAAAAACAATTGTAATAAATTGCTTGTTTGGTAAATGGCATAGCAGGGCATCTGCATTTTCATTTTCTATGTATCGGGGTATAGCCATGGGTGGGGACCTCCCACTCAGGATCCAGGCCCACCTGCTCCTAGTCCTGGCTGTACTCCCAATAGGGCACAGTGGCCTGCTCCTCTTCCCCTGATGCTCCAGCCAGTGCTGAGCTGAGGTTCCTACCAGTGAGTGGAGTTGGGGACTTGTGAGGCCGCATGCCTCAAGCCCCTCCCCAGCAGCAGCGCTGGGTGGGCAGTCTCCGATCATGCTTTGTGCCTGGAACACTGAAGAAGGGCAGGCCACTGCACCCTCACCCTGCTCACCACGAGAGCGCTAGAGAGGCAGAGTGGGGCACGACCCTGAGCTCCACTTCCCATTAGGAGCAGAGGGCTGAGCAGATAGAACAGGGAAAGCCCTGACCACACTTGGAGCACCCAGCAGGACTGGGGTAAACCCCTGTGCTCAGACGCCAGAGAGCAAAAGGGGGCAGAGCAGAGCAAACCCCTTATGCCCTGACTCCACTCCCTAGCGGAAGCACCCGGCAGATGGAACAAAGCATGTCGTCAATCAACCACCCCTGCAGGAGCACCCCGGGTTAGTGCCAGGTGAGGAGGGCAAGGAAGTACATATTTATGCATCCCCCATTTTTCTGAGGCTCCTGGCCAGTGTGTCTCTCCCTCCCTTCCCCACAACCATCTAGCCATGGAGCGACAGACCCATCACTGCTACCCCACATACCATTGCCCTCCCCAAGTCAGGACCCACCTACTTTTCCCATTCTCTCTACGCTACTGCCGTGCATACTGTACATGCTTTCCATCACAGCTGTATTTCCCTTATTGTTCTGCTCTGTTCCAGATTTACAAGAGGGTTCTGTTAAATATATAATTAACTTAGTTCTTATTCAATTGAAAACAAAATGTGAGACCTTTGTGTTATGCACACTCAACTGCCCATATTGCTCCAGATCATGATAGTCTTTTTTTGGCATGCAGTACTCCTGCTGGAATTGTACTGTCATCATCCAAGAAGCGGTGGTTGGCCTGTGTCTTCCAGAAATCGATTGTCTGCTCATTCTCAGAAGGACAGAGAAGAAAATGTAAGAAGACAAAGCGAAGCTAATACGTATCAGTCACTTTATAGGTTGTGGCAGGATGATGAAAAAATAGCTTCTGTTCTCATTGGACTCAATGATCTTAAACTGGCCTTCATATGTGATTCATCATGAGGTCTAATTTCACTATACTTCTGGCATTGGCTTAAAACATGCCATTTACTTTAAAGAAAGAAATCCCAATTTGTGCTTGCACTAGCGAAATATGGACTTCTGTTCTTCTGTTCTTGTTGGTAGAGATGTGGTACGGGGCTACTCTTTAAATTCTCTGAAATGAAGGATTACTTCCTTCCCCAATTACACTCACCTTTCCTCAATTCTCCATAAATTGAAAATGGCATTGAACAATTCATCCATTCACATGCCCTACCTTGTACATTTACAATAGTTGGCATAAATACTGGGCAATGCAAAAAAAAAAAATACATGCATGATGAAGAGTGAAATGCTTACAGTAAGGGCTGGCTATGTGTTTAGAACTCAAGATTAGCACATTTTAACATAAATATACTACAGAGGTGGTTTATACCTTCATGGATTAAATGGGAGGAGGCTGCAGATTTTGTGTCAGGCTAAAGGTGGACAAGCAGAAGAGCCAGGCATCGGGAATGAAGAGATGTGGAAAAACATAACAGTACAGATTTTCTTTCTTCTATGTCAGAAAATTCTAGCGTGATCCGTGAAACAGCCAAGTGCTTTATTACAAAACTGGGTGTCTTACATTGTCAGCATTTCAGATCGAATCAATTGTTCTGTTTATTGTTGCTTTGTTTTTTCCTCTAAGTTCCAAAACGTTCAGGGCTAAATTCTGCCCTTGTTTACAACCCATTGAATTCATAGCATGGCAGAAAGTGGTCCAGCTTCATGAATCGTTTTAGGAAGCTGTCAAAACGCCAGTATTCTTTGAAAAGCATGAAAGTTTTAGGCACACATTTCAGGGTTCTGAATTTCAGCAGACTAGCAATGGAACACTATCAAACCTCTGAAATATATAATTCAGCTAGTTAACTGCAGAAGGGAGAGAGAGGTCTGCCCTTGGGTTTCAAAAGAGACAGAGGCATCTAATGGATGATCTTGTAGTAGTAACAAAATGCATCTATGGGTACAAAAGCCAATTCAATTAGCACTCTCAGGCTGGCTCTACATGTTTGAGGCATGAGGGACTGGCAACATAGTGGGGTTTAACCAGCAGAGGCACATCCACACAGCCTCTGAAGTGCTGGCACCCGCTTCTGCCAACACTGAACTCTCAAGGGGCTATGGTAATGAGCTTCAGGAGTATGCAGATAGAATGCCATTTGCAATCCCGAGAAGCTCTTTTGCATTGCTCTCCCAGCAGCGGCGCTGAGCAGAAAGCCATGTAGACATAGCCTCAGAGATGGGTGAGACACATACAAGTGTTGTATTCCAGGCTCAAGTCAGGAGACTTCCTCTCACTTTCAGAAAGGGTATCACTTTTATCCCACTCCACAAAAGGAGCAGCAGAAGGGGTGTCAATTGCCAGCAGCAGGAGGATCCAGGGGCAGCAGTCTACCCTTAATTTTTGGTAACCATAGCATCTGCCAACAATGACCTCTTAGTTCATTTGCTCTAGCTTTCACTGTAGGATTGTTTCCTAGTGCAGTTTTATTGGCATGTTATCTAGTCTAACTTTCAAAATTCTAGATATTGGAGCTTCTCACCCTCCCACCCTGGGAGGATTACTCCACTGGCTAATAGCTCTCACATATCACTTCTTAAGATATACATATCTCACAGAGCTGGTATGGACCTCAAGAGGTCATTGAGTTTAGTCCCCTACCCTCCTTCCAGGCCCAAACACCAGCCCTGAAAGCTTTTATATTTTAAATCTGCTTATCCCAGACCCCTAAATAGCCTCTCAAAGGCTGAGCACACAAGCTGGGGTTTACAAGGCCAGTAATCAAACCACTGAGCTATCCCGCCTGCATTCTTTCTACAATTCCTTGCTATATCTCCCAGCCCTATGCTCCTCTAAGTAATTCCTCTCCCTCCTGGTGTTGGCATATTTCAAACCTGCGTAAGGCTGTTCCTTCATCAGACTGCTCCCATTTAACATCTTAAAGCTTTCCTACACTTCAGTTGTAGTTGGCTAAGTTCCTTCTGGGTCATCAACGTCTTTTGCATGTTGTGGGCATTGCCCAGAAAAGATTTCATTTCAGGTGCAGTCCCACCAAACTGTATGGAGAGAGACTAGTAGGTGACAGGAAGCCTCTGCATACTGCCCAAAATTGCATTAGGGTTGGGTTTTTTGGTGGGGGAGAGGGGTGTCGTACTCTGTTGTGTATAAGAACGGGACACCATCCCTTAAAATAGCTTGTGACTGTGGCAGTGCTACTTTCTTGTGTTTGAAAGGCCACCAGAAAATAGAGCAGTAATAGCTGGCAAGACCTTGCAAGTTTGTAGACACAATTATTTGGAACCCAACTGTGTGGTTTCGTCATACAACTATGGTTTAAAGAACAAAATGCACAACAGGGTTGCATGAAAACTCAGCGCCTTTTTAGTACAGAAAAAGGTGCTTATACTCAGCTGGCTCCCCCCTCCCTCTTCCCAGCCAATCCTGTGGCTGGGGCTGCCGAGGTGCCGGTGCTCAGTACTGGCAAGTACCAGCACTACTGGACACTGGACACGCTTATGTAATTTTGTAAAAAGCACTGGATGCACTTATGTAATTTTCTGCGCACTCTCATCCCTGAAGTCTTTCAGCATTACTCCCAGGTTTCTCTTTTTGCTTAACTTTCCCAGGTTATGCTAGCGTACAGTTTTTTTCCAATCAAAAGTTCATTTTTCTGTCAGTGTTTCTAAACTCCTAACTCTCTAGGCCTCTGTGTAGCATTTCTCCAGGCTCTCCCAACTAACTTGACATCATTTATAAATGTGGATACCATGCTGTTTACCCCTCTGCCAATAATGATGATACTGAGCAAATTCAGATCTACTGAATGTCTCAGACACATTCCTCTGGCTTGATTCTTTGGCAAGGAGCATAGAAAGACAGTAAGAATGTAATTAGACATGACAACTATCCAGTACCTGAACTGAATAATTTGCTTGAAGTAGGCTACGTCTACACGTGAAGCTTACATTGAAATAGCTTATTTCGATGTAGCGACATCGAAATAGGGTATTTCGATGAATAACGTGTACACATCCTCCAGGGCCGGCAACGTCGATGTTCAACTTTGACGTTGCGCAGCACAACATCGAAATAGGCGCAGCGAGGGAACGTCTACACGCCAAAGTAGCACACATCGAAATACGGATGCCAGGCACAGCTGCAGAC
Organism: Carettochelys insculpta; assembly: GCF_033958435.1. Lineage (NCBI taxonomy): Eukaryota > Metazoa > Chordata > Testudines > Carettochelyidae > Carettochelys > Carettochelys insculpta. The sequence goes on from NC_134141.1 coordinate 100,685,030, forward strand.
AGGGTCACAGGGTGGACTAGCGCTTCCGGGGCAACAGCTAGCCGCTCCCTTAAAGGGCCCCTCCCAGACACACTCAGCCTGCACAGCACGCGGTCTGAAGAGCCATAGGCACACAGACCCCGGGCGACGCAGGCATGGACCCCCAGCAGCAGCAGCAGCAGCAGCAGCAGCAGCAGCAGCCAGAGGTCCACCCAGCCCTCCCGGCAGGAGCAGGGCTTGCCCTGATCCATGCCATGCAGGAGGCAGCTGAGCACCTCCTTGCTACACCAGAGGAGGAGCTGCCCCCAGGGCAGCAGGGCTCAACCCCCAACCCTGCAGCACCCCGCCCCCATCCCCGCCTCACACGCCGGCGGCTGTGGAGCTACCCCACCAGCACCGACTGGTGGGAGCGGCTGGTGCTTGGGGAGTGGGACGACAACCGCTGGCTCAGGAACTTCAGGATGAGCCGGCAGACATTTATGGAGCTGTGCCAGTGGCTCACCCCCGCACTCAGGCACCAGGACACCGCCATGTGGCATGCCCTCACAGTGGAGAAATGGGTCGGCATCACTGTCTGGAAGCTGGCCACTCCCGACAGCTACCGATCCGTGGGGCAGCAGTTTGGTGTCGGCAAGGCCACCGTCGGGGCTGTCCTCATGGAGGTAAGAGAACCCATGGGGGGAGGGCAGGGCAGGGGAGGGGAGGCCAGGGCAGGGGAGGGGAGGGGAGGGGAGGGCGGGGGAGGGCAGGGCAGGGCAGAGGAGGGCAGGGCAGGGGAGGGGAGGGGAGGGCAGGGCAGGGCCACGCACACCCTGCTCACCCCTCATTGGTGCTGTCCCATGTGCTTTCCCTGCAGGTTGTGTGTGCCATCAATACCATGCTCCTGCACAGGCTCGTGAGGCTGGGGGACCCAGATGCCACCATTGTGGCCTTTGCCACCCTGGGCTTCCCCAATTGCTTCGGGGCTCTGGATGGGACTCACATCCCCATCCGCGCCCCGCATCACAGTGGAGGACGCTACATCAATCACAAGGGCTACCATTCTGTGGTCCTCCAGGCCTTGGTGGACAGCCGGGGCCGTTTCCAGGACATTTATGTGGGCTGGCCTGGCAGCACCCACAATGCCCGGGTTTTCCGGAACTCGGGCCTGTGCCACCGGCTGGAGGCGGGGACCTACATCCCCCAGCGGGAGATCCCTCTGGGGGACACCACCATGCCCCTCTGCGTCATCGCAGATGCGGCATACCCCCTTCGGCCCTGGCTCATGCACCCGTACACGGGCCATCTCTCCGCTAGCCAGGAGCGCTTCAACCAGCGCCTGAACCATGCCCGCCAGGTGGTGGAGCGCTCATTTGGCCGCCTGAAGGGACGCTGGAGATGTCTCCTGACCTACCTGGATTCGGGCCCCAACAACATCCCCCTGATTGTGGGTGCCTGCTGCGCCCTGCACAATTTGGTGGAGAGCAAGGGGGAGGCCTTTTTCCAGGGCTGGGCTGTGGAGGCCGGCAGGGCCGACGTGCAGCCACCCGCTGCCCCCAGTTGGCAGGTGGACCCCGAAGGGACCCGGGTCCGGGAGGCCCTGCGGGCCCACTTCTATGATGAGGCCGCGGGGTGAACTCTGCCAGGCCCCCCACTGCCCGCCCCTTCCTCCACCACACTCCCTGCCCCAACGCCCACACCATGGAGCACCCAACCGCACCCCCCTCCCACTTTTCCTGGACAAATGACAGCACGCACTTGTGGCTGAACTTAAACTGCTTTTTCTTTTAGAACTTTTTTTTTTAACTATAAATAAAACAAGAACAAACTATATACAACATGTGTGGAACCAAAGTAATATGTACAAATAAAACAATAGTAATAAAAAAGTGTGTTCAGTAATAAAAAGAAAACCAGGGATGATAAAGGGGAGAACTATTTACATGGGGGGGACGGGGCAAACGGGGGGCACAAAATAATAAGTCCCAACTATATACAAGGGGGGGGCCACGTCCCGGGCCCTTCGCCCCTAAAGTCCGGCACTGGGCGTGGGTGGCCGGGAGCCCCACCGCGGCCGCAGCCCTGTCCAGGGCTGGCTGGGGGCGGGGCGGACCGGAAGATATGCCCGGCGAGTCTCAGCTGGCTCCAGGGGTCCCTTGGCACTCCGGCCCTCGCCGGTGGGTGGCGGGGCAACAGCGGACGGGACGGCGACGTGCGGAGCAGCTGGTGGTGCGGCGGGTGGAGCAGGCACGTCGGGCGCTGCGGCGGCCAGCGCGGCATGGGGGGCCAGGTAGTCACCAGGTGGTTGAAAGTCTCCATGTAGGCCCCCCATGCCTCTTGGCGCCAGGCCAGTGCCTGCTCCTGCAGCTGCAGGTGCTGCTCCGCAACCTCCAGCTGCCGACGGTGGATGGCCAGCAGCTGGGGGTCCGTCGCCGTCGGCTGGTGGTGGCGCGGGGTCCGCCGTCTAGCCCGCCGTGGGGCCAGTCGGTCCTTGGCCGAGGGGCTCGCCTGGAGCGATGGCCCCGGAGGGGTCTCCGGGACCACTGATGCCTCGTTGGCGCTCTCTTCCAGTCCTTCCGATGGTGCAGTTGCGGGACACAGGAGAGGAGGGGGGGAAGAAGAATGGAGGCAGGCGTTAGTGTGGGCCCCGAGCCATGGCCTTTGTCCCCCCAGCCCTGTGCTGCAGGTTCCTCATCCCCATCCCCGGGAGATGCTGCTGTGATGGATGGGGTTCAGGGGTCCCCCTGCACTGCACCCCGTCCCCTGGTGGGAGCAACTCTCACTTCACTCCGCAGGGTCTGACAGGAGAGGTTTCTTAGGCCACAGATGCCCAGTTTCTCCCAGGAGTGACAGCACCAGCTGTCGGAAGAGACAGTCCTTCCAACCCGTCCTGGGGAGAAGACCCCAAAGGGTGCCCCTCTGGGATGCAGCTTTCCCCCTCCTCAGGCTGACTGCCTTCCAGCTCTCCCTTCCCCTAGCCTCTACCTGTGGCCCCCGCCCTCCCCCCGCAATTCAAAGCCAGCTCGGCTCCTCCCTCCTCTTTGTTCAGGGCAGAGGTGTCACCTGCCAGCTGTAGCCCCACGATCATCCTTTGCCCCTGGGAGCTATTTGGCTCTTGTTGCTCATATCTAGCCTGAGTCTCCCTTTTGCACTCCCCCCACTCCACCACATGCTGCTGCTGTTGCTCCTGCTGCTGCTGCGGGGTGTCCCACCCCCTCCTCCCGGGGGCCCCTGGAGGTTCCGCTCCCCCCCTGCCCCGGGGATGGGGCATGGCACTGTCGTGCGGGGGTGTGGGGGGTGGCAGGGACTGATGCACTGCTGTGAGGGACATGGCCCTGCTGTCCTTGGGGCCATGGCCATGTGAGCATGTGGGGGGCCCTGGACACATATCTATTACCCCCCGCCCCTCAAGCCCAGAGGTGTACAGCAGAGGGGGGTACATACCTGTCAGTCCACTCCCACGGTCTGGAGATCCCCGGGGGGTGGAGGCCCGTCTGCTGCTCCGGGAGGGCAGGAGGAGGATCTGCAGCCCGGATTCTGTGGAGGAGGAGCCCCCCTCCTCCTCCTCCTCCTCCTCCTCCTGCTGCGATGGCCCGGGGGTGGGCTCCGGGGCTTACCTCCAGGGCGGACTCCAGCTGAAGGGCCTGCTGGGGCTCGTCGGCCAAAGTATCAAGGGTGGCCGGAGGGGAGGAGGTGTGCCGGGGGCCCAGGATGTCCCTGAGCTCCCTGTAAAAGGGGCAAGTGACGGGGGGCGGCCCCAGATCGGCCGGCCGCATCCTGGGCCTGGGAGTAACCCTGCTGCAGCTCCTTCTCCTTACTCCTGACGTGGTCAGGAGTGCGGGCAGGGTGACCCCGGGCAGCCACGCCGTCGGCCAGCCGAGCGAGCACATCCGCGTTCCGCCTCTTGCTCCCCATTACCTGGAGCACCTCCTCCTCGCTCCAGAGCCCCAGCAGGTCCCGCAGCTCGGCCTCCGTCCAGGAGGGGCCCCACTGCCGCTTGCCAGCCTGGCTGCCCACCTGGCTGGGCTGGCTGCCCTGGCTCCCCTTGTGGGGGGTCCCCTGGGGGCGCTGGGGGGGCTGCTGGGCAGCCATCGCAGCTGGGGTGGCTGTCTGTTCTGGCTGAGGAACGTGCAGGCTGGCCACGTGTCTGGGCTGCCACCTGCACGTTCTCTCAGCTTCCTGCACAGGAAGGGAGGGGGAGGGGACCTTTAAGGGGCCGCTCCAAGCGGTCACCATTGAGCTGAGGGGCTGCAGAGAGTGTCTCTCAATCCCTCAGCTGATGGCCGCCATGGAGGACCCCGCAATTTCGACGTTGCGGGACGCGCAACAACTACACGGTCCCTACTTCGACGTTGAACGTCGAAGTAGGGCGCTATTCCTATCCCCTCATGGGGTTAGCGACCTCGACGTCTCGCCGCCTAACGTTGAAGTTAACTTCGAAATAGCGCCCGACGCGTGTAGCCGTGACGGGCGCTATTTCGAAGTTAGTGCCGCTACTTCGAAGTAGCGTGCACGTGTAGACACGGCTGTACAGACATTAATGATGGGGAAGGAAGTACAGGATTTGAAAGAAAAATATCTGATATCTGGTAAAGTTTTGCTTTCCAGAAATCTTTTCATTAGCTGGGAATAGAAGTTACCCCTGGCAGAGCTGTATTTTACCTTTAGCAGTATCAGGGAGAAGAATGAGGCAGGAGGAAAATACACGGTGATAGAGCAATCCAGCACCAAGGTAGAAGAGCCGAAAGACTGGGCTACACACAAATTAATCAAGAGGGAATTCTCATTTCACTAAAAATCCTTCACTGAAACTAATACCTAGCTCCAAAGTAAAGTTAAAGAGAAGAACCATTATAGAGACTTAATCACTGCTGTCTTTAGGGAGCATTTTCATCTACTATGAATTTTCTCTAGAGCCAGGTGATCCCATTTGTGCTTTCAAGCTGAAGCTATTTTAGAGCCTGGGATGAGGTGGGTTGTGGGTGCTGATATTTATATCCTTGAACTGTGCCACATGACGGTAGGAAAGCAGTTCTGCAGCTTGTCAATGAGGAATGAGAAGCTACCAGGTATTAGTCTGTTGTTGATTTGCTTAACCTGACTTATGTGTGAAGTGGGTTTTTCAGGCAGGGTTGGAGGGCTGTTTATTTTTATCAGGGAAAGCTAGGGTGAAACATTGTCTTACTAGGTAAAAGAATTGCATTTACAAACAAAATGGGTAGACTTAAGCATGGGGAGAAAGGGGAAGGAAATATATAGTAAAGGAATAGGGGCTGATTGGCTGAAACAAAAGAAAGGTGGGGCCAAGGTACTATAAAGCTGGTCTCCTGGGGTTGTTGGCTTTGTTCAGGGTAGTGAAGGGGTGGTTGTTGTTGCTATGAGTTTCTGCTCTCCTAAAGGCTTTCTGGGAGGTCCTGGGCAAGTGACTTAGATCTTCTGTAAAATGGTAGCACTTGTCTGTTTTACTGGGATGTTGTGAGGTTAAATACATATAAAGCTTGTAAGGTGTTTGGTTACTATGAGGGATTGGGCATCCTACCAACAAGGTAAAGGTAAAGATGTGGCCTTTCATAAGGGCTGATCCTACAAACTTGTACTTTAAAAGTAAACCTAATCTATCTCTTTGCAGGTTTGAATTAACACTTCCTCTTTTAAAGCATACAATGAATTTATGCTTTTCTTCTCTTGCTGATTTAAAGAAGTCTGCAGCTCATAATTCCTGGCTGTGGCTGGTACACTAAAAGCTCTTAAATGTTACACTATTTTCCTGTGATTCAGCACAGGAGAAACTAATTTGTTCATCATCCCCTAGTCTGATTTGATTTTTACTTTCATCAAACCAAGCCAGAAGTATTAGTATCACCTTGTTCCTGAAAGTATGACTCAGATACTGTCAGAATTGTAACAGCGGGCACATTGGGTCTGGATGGTACTGAAAAGTAAACTTATACTTTACTGCACTAGTGCAAATGATTCTGTTGTGGAATATTTACAAGTCATTGGCTACATCTATCAGCTGACTGGGTGTATCCTGTCTTTTTGTGTCTCCTTCAAGTCTCTACACCAGGAGTTTCTTGGGCACCCTCTTTTCCTTGTGGGTTTAACTTATAGTGGCTGTGTCTACACTTACTCAAAACTTTGAATGAACAGGAGAGGGACCCGAAAACAGGCGAGTGAAAAGCAGCACTTTCAAAGTGCTGTGGCCAATAGCATGCTAATGAGGCACTGACTATGCATTTCAGCACTTCATTAGTATTCTTCGATTTGGCCATTAGCATAGCCATTTGGAAGTTTTGAGTAAGTGTTTGATACGGCTGTTACGAGGTAGGCCCACAAGGAAAATAGGGTGCCCAAGAAACACCTGACACAGAGACCTGAAGGAGACACTAAAAAGAGGGGATACACATGGTCAGAACTGGAAAAGATTGCCCAGGTAAGAGGATGCTGATGAATGATCATCAATGGCCTATGCTCCAAGGTGTAGGAGATGAACAGGCTTACTGCTAGTACTGTGAAGTAGATCAAAGTATAATGTTCCTTCCCCCTTAAAACACAGACACATGGAATCATTGGCAGGTCACTGGCTGGAAGTGAAAAATGTTAATTATGAACTATAAAATAGTAGAAATGGCAATATCTAGAATATCTATTACTAGGTACAAAAGGACATATCATTTTAACTTTCAAAGCATCTTTTAGCAGGAAACCAGAGATATTAAAAATATTCTGTATAAATAAGAGGTAGGATGGTCTAATGGGTAAAGCTCTTGAGGGCAAGTCAGGATACCTGGATTTCCTATTCTTTGCCTTGTCACTAACTACTGTGGGACCTTGGAAATGTTACTTCAGGTCTTTTCTTCTTCTTCTTACCCTTTTCATAGTTAAATCTTCAGGCCAAGGCTGTCAGTTGCTATACTAAAGGGATATACACTTGCTCCACCCCGAAAGCTGACAGAGTTTAGCTTAACCTGGGAGCTGAGGCCTGTGCTAGCATGAAATATTTACTCCAGCCTATGATCGAGCTTGAGGCAGAGGCCTGCTATAGTTATAAGTGATCTACAGTGCTCTGAAAGCTGCTAAACTCAGATGCCAGCATCCCACCAAGCTCAACACATTCCAAAGGCCAAACTTTCCAGGAGAAAGTACAACTATTGGTCCTGGAGAGTTCAAGTCCACAACAGACAACATCCAAAGTGATGTAACTGGGTCTGTGACTGGCCTGTTGGATGACCTGGGGCAAGTCATGCCACTGTTCTGTGCCTCCGTTTTCCTATCTGTAAAATGGGTATAACCATACTGACCTTCTTTGTAAATTGCTTTGTGATCTCCTCAAAAGCAAAAAAGCAGTCCTGTAGCACTTTAAAGATTAATAATATAGTTTATTGGGTGATGAACTTTTGTTGGACAGACCCACTTTAGATCTGGAAAATTATGATAAATGAGAAGAACAGAATTTAGTACAAAGATAGGGGAAAAATGAGATAAAAACTGATGAATCAGCTAAATAGGGCAGCAGGAGTTTGGGTGTGGGAAGGAAAACAGTTTCTGTAAGTATCTATTAAGTTAATTTGGGCTGGCTAGGATCACTGTGAATATCAAAAGTGCAGAAACTGACTGTGTAATTTATAAGGTAATTGGTATCTTTGAGTCTAAGGTGAAAAGTACCAAATTTGAGAATGAACTCCAATTCAGATGTAATACTTTTGTAATCTGGTATTTAAAGTCTCTTTGTCTTAGAACGAAGACTTCTCAGTTTTGGATGCTATGGCCTGCTACAGTGAAATGCTCACTGACAGGTTTTGTGTATTCAGATTCCTAATGTCTGATTTGTGTCCATTCATTCTTTGGCAAATGATTATCAGGATTATGCACTATACACACCATGGGGCATTGCTGGCACATAATGGCATATATTACATTAGTGGAAGTGCAGGAATGTGAACCCCTGATCATGTAACTGACGTGGTTTAGGTCCAGTGAAGGGGCCTCCTGTGTAAATATATGGACAGAATTGACACGGAGTTGTTTCAAGGAAAAGTTCCAGGAGTAGTATTTCTGTGGTGTGGTGTGTGGTTGCTGGTGAGGATTTTCCTGAGGTTAGGCAGTTGTCTGTAGGAAACAACAGGTCTGTCACCCAGGACCTGTGAGAGAGCAGCAGTATGTTCCAGTATCTCCTGGTGATGAGCTGGGTATTGGTGGTGGTGGTGGTGGTGTTAAAATAATCATAGCACTGTAAGTGTGGAAGATACTGTATGAAAGAGTGTGGAAACAAATGGTTGTGGGTTGTTTTAATTGCATCATAGTAAGACATGCTTTGGAATGAATCATAAAAATGTTGAAGCAATGTGGGAAATTTCAGAGTGAAGTAATTGAGAACGATGCTCTTTAACCAAATTACAGTATTGTGCAAGCCAGTTTTTTAGTCAGTGAATTGGGGAACAGAAATCGGGAATTAATTTGTTTGAAAAGCCAGCTATCTCTTAGCAATAATAAATCCTTTCTGTCCTCAGTCTAGACAACCGGAGGAATTTCTGGTGAAGTTTCATAACTTTAAGAAAACTGAATCTCTTGGATTTTGAATTTTGATAAATTGAAAGGGTGTACGTATGCCTTCAGAAACCTTCACTTTAAATATATACCAGTGATGCCTATATTTTTAAATAGAAAGCCCAGGCAAGTGAGAAGCTAAGACAATTAAAATCATGGTGTCTGTGATTCTGGGGATTGCCAAATACTCTATAAATGTCAACCTTGTAGAATAAGTAGGTCCAGATTTCTCCAGCCTCAGTTGTTTATTGTAGCTCGTATTTTTTCCCCGAGACACAATGCTGTATAAGTTTTACACAAAGCTTTTGATACAAGTCTTCATTAAAGACCTCCGTGCCTAAAGATATGCCTGGTATATGCAGCAAAATGCTGGCAGAAATGAATAACCACCCCCATTAGGTACCGAAAATCAGATTTAAGAGAACACTAGCATGAAGCAGGAGCAATCTCATGCAGTACAAATGCAAACACACACGCAGAGATGCTAACATCTTGCACCCACTACTATTCCTTTGATACAGCCATAATCTAGTTGAAATGGAAATGTATTAAGAAAGTCAAACAATTAATTGATCCAAGAAAGGTTGTTTCATGTATTGTGTAAATCAAAGCTAAAAATTCATTTAAGGGACGCTGCTGTAATATAGACTAAACACAGTTTGGCATGAGTGTGAAGCTTGGTGTGGGTGTTAAAGTTGTTCAACACTACACATGGTCAGTAATCCTCAGCAGAAATGTTAACTCAATTTGTCAGTATTATCTTTATGTCAACAGTAATGCTTAAATATTTACAGTAGGCATAGTACTCTGAGGGTTACTAACGCAAGATAAATTGGAAAAATGCAAACAAAATGGATGGCACTAATACAGGCCTTTGGCACTTTGTACTCTTTGATTTTATAGACGAGTGTTTGCCTGAAAGTTGGATTTTATTAGATTTTATGTTTTGTTTGCTCCCTCAAGGTTTTTGCTGAAATAAAACAGTTTCATATAATTATTGAGGCAATGAAAATGTGAGGACTGTATTCACAAGAGAGAGGCAGAGTCTATTACAGACTGAGCCTCTCTCATCCTGCACTCTCAGGACCTGACCGGTGCCAGATGAGAGAATTTGCCGGATGATGGGAGGTCAATATTTTCTATCACATTATCAACACTCCCACTGCTTACTGGGCTCTTAGAAGACATTTAGAGGTAACTTAGAGCTAAATAACAGCACAGGACACTGACAGCCAGGACTGGGAGCTGTAAACAAACTTAATGGGACCACAGGAAACCTGGCCACACCCATAATAAATGGTTGTCTGGTTAACTAAAATCATACCAGATTACTGAGTCTGCTGGATGAGAGAGCTCCAAATAGAGAGGTTCACCATGTACATAGATGCTCTGGGTCAAATGCAGTCCTGGTATAAGTTGATGTAAAAACCATGTACCTTAGTGGACACTGCACCTGCTTTGCACCCAGGCTGAATTTGGCCTTATGACTTTCACAGGGTTATAAAACACCTTTGTTTTTACAACCACTTATATACAAACTATCCTCCACAAGGCTTTGCTGAGCTAAATAAAACAATTGCAAGTTTTAAGACAAGGCAGGCGAGAGGGAGAGGGAGGGAGAAATGAAGAGTTATACGCAAGGGAAATGTTTACAGATGAAAGTTAGTGAGGTGAAAAGAACCATAAAGTCTTTCCCTCTTTATTCCCCCTCTCCAGTGCTATCTGCATAGCTTCTTTATAATTCACCCATCACTGTGGAATCTGAGCATCTTCTGTTTGCCTCTACCACCCAAAATCTTTACATCCTTCTTGGCATTGCATTTTACTTCTCCTCACATATCTCCTCTGACTGTAAATCTGCTTTTCGTCATCCCAAGCAATCACTGCCTCTACTCCACCTCTGTTCAAATCCTCATCAAAGTGTTCATCTCTTCTCATCTTCCTGGTTTCAAAGACATTCCCAATATTCTACCCAACTCCTTGAGCTGCAGATTTCAGCATGTTCAGAATGCCACTGCCTGGCTCTGACCTACTGACAAAGTTTAACCATGCCTGTTTCATCATCAGACAACTCCAGTAATTCCACATATACTGCAAAGAACATTTCAGCATTGGGCCTTCATGTTGTCAGACTACTCTATGCACTTGCTCTTCCCTATATCATGATATTCTAGCTTAATTTTTTCCCAGTCCTCTGCTCCCATCACTGGCTGCACCTGCACGAGCAGGTTTTTTCAAAAGAAGGGGCTTTTTTGAAACAGCCCAAGGAGTGTCTACACACAAAGCATTCTTTCGAAAGTAAATCGAAAGAATGAGGTGCTCCTTTTGAAAGCACTCACTCTTCCTTTCCCATTTCAGGAACAGTGTCCCCCTTTCAAAGCTTCTTTTGAAAGAAAACTTGTGTAGACACTCTGCAGGGCTCTCCTTTTCAAAGAACAGTCTTCATTTTCGACCCCTGGCCTCTTCTTTCCAAAGAGCAGGGACTGTGTGGATGCTCTCTTTCAAAAGAGCAGATCACTCTTCGGCTCTGCTTTTTGGTGTGTGGACGCACTCTTTTGAAAGATGCTCTTTTGGAAGAGATCTTCCAGAAGAGCTTCTTTCAAAAGATCTCTGTAGTGTAGACATAGCCACTATCTAATATTAGCTTCTTGTCACTCATTCATGCAATCCTGCCACTGCTTATGTAAAGATCTTACTCTCTGCAGCTCCTGCCTTCTTGAGCAGCCTATCTCTGACAATTTTATGTTTCCCTCTCTTCTGATAGGCTGCCACTGTCACTGGACATGAGCATTGCATAGGAAATGGAGCAACAGTGCAGAAATCAGGCCCTAAAATGCACAAAAAAACCCACTTCAACTTCAAAACACAAAATGGCCAGTGCAAAACACCTTTTCATCACAGAAGATTTAAGTCGCTTTTATTTTCATAAAAATACAAGCTTGCGATAGATACGTTGATACATTGGATATGTTGGAGGATAGAGAGAGAATCCAGAGTGACCTGGATAAATTGGAGGACTGGGCCAAAAGAAATCTGATGCGGTTCAACAAGGACAAATGTAGAGTCCTGCACCTGGGGCGGAAGAATCCCGAGCATTGTTATAGGCTGGAGACCGACTGGCTCAGCAGCAGTACGATGGAAAGGGACCTAGGGGTTATGGTGGATGAAAGGCAGGATATGAGTAAACAGTGTGCCCTTGTAGCCAAGAAGGCTAACAGAATATTAGGGTGCATTAGGAGGAGCATTTTGAGCAGATCTAGAAAAATAGCTATTCCCTTCTATTCGGCATTGGTGAGGCCACGTCTTGAATATTGTGTCCAGTTTTTGGCCCCCCAGTATAAAAAGGATGTGGATTTGCTGGAGCAGGTTCAGTGAAGGGCAACAAAAATGATTAAAGGGCTGGAGCACAAGACCTATGAGGATAGGCTGAGGGATTTGGGCTTGTTTAGCTTACAGAAGAGAAGACTTAGGGGCAATTTAATAGCAACCTTCAGCTTACTGAAGGGGAGCTCTAAAGAGGAGGATGAGAAACTGTTCTCAGTGGTGTTAGATGGAGGAACAAGGAGTAATGGTCACAAGTTGAAGAGGGAGAGGTGTAGGTTAGATATTAGGAAAAACTGCATCACCAGGAGGGTGGTGAAGCATTGGAATGCGTTGCCTAGAGAGGTGGTGGATTCTCCATCCCTTAAGTCCCAACTTGACAGGGTCCTGGCTGGGATGACTTAGTGGGGGTTGATCCTGCTTGAAGCAGGGGGCTGGACTAGATGACCTCCTGAGGTCCCTTCCAGCCCTAGGATTCTGTGATTGTGAGATTCTGTGAAAATTTGTAGTTTTGAGCAAGTGATGTGTAAAATATGGCCTCCCAAACAAAGCACTATTTAGAACAGTGCAGCTGCCTGTGGTCTCAGCCATTGTCCCTAATATCATTCATCAGAAAAGGAATAAAGCAGGAACATGGAAGCTCAGGAAAAGAGTTTCCACTAGTTGATGCTCCAAGGCTACGTCTACACATGAACGCTACATCGAAATAAGCTATTTCGATGAATAACATCTACACGTCCTCCAGGGCTGGTGCCATCGACGTTCAACATCAAAGTTGGGCAGCACCACATCGAAGTAGGCGCTGCAGGGGAACGTCTACACACCAAAGTAGCGCACATCAAAATAAGGGTGCCAGGAACAGCTGCAGACAGGGTCACAGGGCGGACTAGCACTTCCGGGGCAACAGTTAGCCGCTCCCTTAAAGGGCCCCTCACAGACACACGCAGCCTGCACAGCACGTGGTCTGCAGAGCCATAGGCGCACACACCTCGGGCGACGCAGTCATGGACCAGCAGCAGCAGCAGCAGCCAGAGGTCCACCCAGCTGCCCCCGTAGGAGCAGTGCTCGCCCTGCTCCATGCCATGCAGGAGGCAGCTGATCACATCCTAGCCACAGAGGAGGAGCTGCCTGCAGGGGAGGAGGAAGCAACCCCAAACCCTGCAGCCCCCCCACCCCCCCACCGCACATGCCGCCGGCTGTGGAGCTACCCCATGAACACCAACTGGTGGGAGCGGCTGGTGCTCAGAGAGTGGGACGACGACCGCTGGCTCCAGAACTTTCGGATGAGCCGGCAGACATTTCTGGAGCTATGCCAGTGGCTCACCCCCACTCTGAGGCACCAGGACACCGCCATGTGGCGTGCCCTCAGCATGGAGAAAAGGGTCGGCATCACTGTCTGGAAGCTGGCCACTCCAGACAGCTACCGATCAGTGGGCCAGCAGTTTGGCGTCGGCAAGGCCACCGTCGGGGCTGTCCTCATGGAGGTAAGAGGACCCACGGGGGGAGGTGAGGGGAGCCGTGGCAGGGGAGGGCCACACGCACCCTGCACACCCCTCATTGGTGGTCTCCCATGTGCTTCCCCTGCAGGTCGTCTGCGCCATCAACGCCCTGCTCCTCCACAGGCTCGTGCGGCTTGGGGACCCAGATGCCGCCACCGTGGGGTTTGCCACCCGGGCTTCCCCAGTTGCTTCGGGGCTCTGGATGGGACCCACATCCCCATCCATGCCCTGGAGCACAGTGGAGGACGCTACTTAAACAGGAAGGGCTACCACTCAGTGGTCCTCCAGGCCTTGGTGGACAGCCAAGGCCGCTTCTTGGACATATATGTTGGCTGGCCTGGCAGCACCCACGACGCCCAGGTATTCCGGAATTCGGGCCTGTGCCGCCAGCTGGAGGCGGGGACCTACATCCCCCAGCAGGAGATCCCTGTGGGGGACACCACCATGCCCCTCTGTGTCATTGCAGATGTGGCATACCCCCTCCGGCCCTGGCTCATGCACCCTTACATGGGCCACCTGTCAGCCAGCCAGGAGCGCTTCAACATGCACCTGAACCACGCGTGCCAGGTGGTGGAGCGCACATTTGGCCACCTCAAAGGGCACTGGAGGTGCCTCCTCACCCGCCTTGATGCGGGCCCCACCAACATCCCCCAGATTGTGGGCGCGTGCAGCGCCCTCCACAACCTTGTCGAGAGCAAGGGGGAGGCATTCTTTCAGGGCTGGGCTGTGGAGGCTGGCAGGGCCGATGTGCAGCCACCCACTGCCCCCAGTCGCCAGGTGGACCCCAAAGGGACCCGGGTCCGGGAGGCCCTGCGGGCCCAGTTTGATGAGGCCGCGGGATGAACGCTGGCAGGCCCCCCACTGCACCCCCCCCACATCCTCCACAACACTCCCTGCCCCTACGCCCACACCACAGAGCACCCAAAAGCACACCCCCCCACACACTTTTCTTGTAAATAAAAACAGACATGTTGTTTGTCAAACCAGAATATATGTTGAACTCTTATTATTATTATTATCATAACTATTTACAGGCAAAATAAATATTATATATATATATATATATATATGTATTATAAATCAGATAAGATGACAGGAAAAAAAGGGGAAGACAAGGAAGGGGGGAACTATTTACATGGGGGGGCAGGTATCATCATAACAGGGGTCTAATACAAACTATTTACAAAAGAGAACTGAAGGGGATATATACAAAGGGGGAGGGGGCCACGTCCTGGGCCCCACACCCCCTAATGTGCAGCGCTGGGGGTGGGCGGCTGCAACCCGTGCCTCGGCCTCAGCCCTGGCCGGGGCTGGCTGGGGGCCGGGCGGACCGGGAGATATGGCTAGCGGGTGTCAGCTGGCCCCAGGTCCCCCTCAGTGGCAGATGGCGGTGTGACAGCGGGTGGAGCAGCGGGTGGAGCAGGCAGGGCGGGCAGAGTGGCGGCCGGTGCGGCATGGGGGGGCCAGGTAGTCCGTGACACACTCGAACGTGCGCATAAAGGCCCCCCATGCCTCCTGGCACCAGGCCAGCGCCCGCTCCTGTAGGTTGAGGCACCACTCCTCCACCCACAGACACTGCTCAGAGACCTCCAGCTGCAGACAGAGGATTGCCAGCAGCTGGGGGTCCGTCGCCGTCCTGGAGTGCTGGCTCCGCCGTCGTCCCCGCCGTGGGGCTGGTCGGTGCTCCGCTGTGGGGCTGGCCTGGACTGATGGCCCCAGTGGGCTCTCCGGGACCATTGACACCTCGCTGGCGCTCTCCAGTTGTTCCGATGGTGCAGCTGCAGAACACAGGGAGGGAAGAAGAGTGGGGACAGCTGTTCAGTGTGGGCCCCGAGCTGTGGCCCTTGTCCCCCCACCCCTCTGCTGCTGGTTCCCCATCCCTGTCCCCGGGAGATGCTGCTGATGGGTGTCCCACCCTCTCCCCCCGGGGGACCCTAGGTTCCGCTCCCCCCATCCCCAGGGATGGGGCATGGCACTGTCATGCTGGGGAGGGGGCAGGAGCTGATGCACTCCTGTGAGGGACATGCCACTGCTGTCCTTGGGGCCATGGTCATGTCTGTTACCCCCGCCCCTCAACCCTGGGGGTGTGCACCGGGGGGTACATACCTGATGGTCTGCTCCCACGGTCGGGGGACACCCGGTGGGCGGACGCCCTGCTGGAGCTCCGGGATGGCAAGATTATTTGGAGCCCCCCATCGCTGGAGGAGGACTCCCCCTCCTCCTCCTCCTCCGGCATCCCAGGGGTGGGCTCCTGGGGGGGCCTCTGGGGTGCGGGGCTTACCTCCAGGGCAGACTAGCCTCCATGGCCTGCTGGGGCTCGTCGGCTGAGGTATCAAGAGTGGCCGGAGGGGAGGAGGTGTGCTGGGGGCCCAGGATGGCCCTGAGCTCCCTGTAAAAGGGGCAAGTGACGGGGGCAGCCCCAGATCGGCCGGCCGCATCTCGGGCCCGGGAGTAACCCTGCCGCAGCTCCTTCACCTTACTCCTGACGTGGTCAGGAGTGCAGGCAGGGTGACCCTGGGCAGCCAGGCCCTCGGCCAGCCGAGCGAACGCATCCATGTTCTGCCTCTTGCTCCCCGTTACCTGGAGCGCCTCCTCCTCACTCCAGAGCCCCAGCAGGTCCCAAAGCTCCGCCTCTGTCCAGGAGGGGCCCCACTGCCGCTTCCCAGCCTGGCTGCCGGGCTGGAAGCCCTGGCTCCCCTTGGGGGGGGGGGTGACCTGGGGCGCTTGGGGGGCTGGCGGGTGGCCATTGCAGCAGTGGAGGTTGTGTGTGGCTGCAGAGGGGCATGCAGGCTGGCTGTGTGGCTGGGCTGCCGCCTGCATGCTCTCTCAGCTTCCTGCACAGGAAGGCAGGGGGCGGGGACCTTTAAGGGGCCGCTGCACGCGGCGACCATAGAGCTCAGGGGCTGGAGAGAGCGTCTCTCAACCCCTCAGCTGATGGCCGCCATGGCGGAACCCACTATTTCGATATTGCGGGACGCGCAATGGCTACACGTTCCCTACTTCGACGTTGAACGTCGAAGTAGGGCGCTATTCCCATCTCCTGATGGGGATAACGACTTCGATATCTCTCCGCCTTACGTCGATGTCAACTTCGAAATAGCACCCGCCACATGTAGCCGTGGCGGGCGCTATTTCGAAGTTGGCGCGGCTACTTCAAAGTAGCCGGCACGTGTAGACGCGGCTCAAGTGTGTTAAATTTGGGAAGGGGGAGGAGAGCGTGGCCAGATGTACTAGCTCCAAGAGCCCAGTCCTGCAATGTGCTGAGCACTTTCTATTATATACTGAGCATCCTGAAATCCCAGTGACATTAGTGGGAGTTGTGTGGGTACCTAGAAACTCACAGGATTGAGCCCGAAATGAATAACTACTTCATACTGAACATCTATATGCAAAGGCTATTTACATATGCTGAGGAGAGTCAGGTTTTATACTCACTGAGACCCACGCAACACTACAATACAGTGCAAGAGACTGAGGGAAAACATACTGCCAAGTTTCTTTATTAGACTAAACTACCAGACAGAACTATTTATATAATCATTTTTCAAAGCCGTAATCTGCTGTTTTCACACATGCACTAGAATAATTTCTCTAGGAAACAAACTCTTGGGTTTCAACATAATATATGTTTACGTCCCTAAAGAGTCACATACTTTTCACTAGATCTGATCACAGTGAGAAAAAGTTAAATGTGATCCACCTCCGTGCAGCCTATAAACACACATCATACGTAGAATGTTCGCTGTTCTTTAATTAGGGGAAACCAGCTGGGATTTGAAAATTTCTTTGAAGGAAGCACAGAAGAAATGTTTAGAAAATGTATGAAATCCCATCTTGTCTTTGAGCTGTCACTCAGGCTTTGAGTCTTTTGCCCCATATTCTATTAGCCATTCTTATTCTGGACCTGTGATATCTGATTCCCGTTTCTGTAATTTCCATCTTTTGTTCACAAGTCCTTTCTCTTTACAATAACACCATTCAGAGAAGGTATGTCTTTGACTTGTCAGCTACGACTTCTTTTTTTCCTTGTAAAGGTACCATTAGTGCTCCAGGACTCGGATAGAAATGTACAAAGTGAAGGCCCTTTGCTGAAATACTTCAGCTCACTTTTCAGGGCTGCCTCAGAGCACATTAGCAGGGAGTTTCTATAGTTTACCTTGAAAATGATGGAAACCACTCTTTATTAAACAAAAGAAAGAAGGGAGCAAAGCTAAAGATATATTTATAGTACATATCTGGTGGGTTATGGTGTCCTGGCACTGTAGGATAAATGTAAAAGGATTATATAAGATAAGGCACCTTGCAAATATAACACATGCATGTTCTGACACTTTGCCTGTATAACCCTCATTCAGTTCAAAATGGTATGTTTTAAACATTTATAAAGTAAAAATATCAGAGTAATGGCCTCGAACTACATTGGGGAAAAAAAATACGCTTCCACCACAGGTCTTTACTAACCTCGTCACAGCAGGTGCTGTCTCTTCGTTATCTTTGTGCAGCGCCTAGCCGAATGGGTGTGAAGCATCTAGGTACTATGGCAATGCAAATAATAAATCCATGAGGGAATTCCAAATAATTTGCATTGAGCAATGTACAGTATTAGTGCTCTGGGGTGCTTTGATAGAAATAGATGGCAGCATGGTATAGCATGAGATGGCGATTAGGGCACAAGGCAGTCTCACTTGCTATGTGACTTTTCAGCAGTCACTTAATCTGCCTTGGCATCATTTTTTCCCATTGGTAAACTGAGGCTACATCTGTTTGCCTACCTCAGATGCATGTTGTAAGGCTTCCTTCGTGATTGTAATCACAAGATAATTCTTGGTTTGAGAAGTTTTATTTATGTCTCAAGTATCGGGATACATGCTGTATAACTGCATGATAACAAAATGATGATGCACAAGAAGCTTTAGGTGCTTAATTTGTTTGGTACAATTTATAGCAACACAAAACCAATAGCACCAGTGGCTTGAAAATAGCGTTATTGATCGTTATACCATGTAATGTCAGACAATTCCCAAAGCTATTTCCTATTATTTTTGTATTAAAATATTTTCTAGCCATAAATACAGCCACTCAGCAATTGTTTTGCACTTACACAACAGTTTAGGACAAGAAGTTAAAAAAAAAAAAAATGATTCCCAGGTGTAACTTCAGTGGGAATTCGTATGAGCAAAGTAATGCTAATTTTAAATTGTCTTCGTAAAACATGCCAGAAGGGCAACCTCAGCATAACCATTTTTTAACAAGTCAATGCATGGGGTGATTTATCCTATCTTTCATTTAGAAAGAAATAAAATAGGAAACGTAACACCTGTTTCTATAAGTAAGTTGTACTAAATGTCTTAAAGCACCCCAAGTTCATTCAGAAAAAAATATTTAGGACCATGTTATTCAGACATTGGCTTCCTGTTCTACAGTAACAAAATCCCAGGCACAGATAATTACCGGCACTAGTTTATTCTCATAGTTTAGGCCATTTGCTACAGACAACAAAATGCCCATAAGTGCATGGAATCAGAGACTTCAAACAAAACTACTTAGATGCCACACATGAATAATCATGGTTGCAAAACTACTCATGTGGGCCCCAGTTCACCAAAGCATTTATACAAGTGCTTAAATTCTCTCAGTGAGACTTAATTAATATTAAATATGTGCTTAAGTGCTTTGCCAAACTGGGGGCATGACTATTTGTGCTACCAAATATTGTAACTCCTTATTTAATGTAGTCCCAGTTAATATTTCATTGTTACATTGCTTATTTCTTAGAGCACATGCTCATTTGAAGTGGTGCAATGTCCCCTTAGCACACCGGCTTTATAAAGCAGCCTGTCCTTATGAGGTTTTGGAACCATCAGCTCCCTAAGTCCCTTGGAAAGCATGAGGCTGAGCTGCTGTAATTCAACTGCCAACCCCCTCACTACTGTGTTGTTCCTGCCCTCTGCTGCTATGTTTTTTGTGGGGAGTGGGGCACTGGGGCATGAGGAGAGAGATACAGATGTCAGGATGTCCCCCACCCCATACCCCATTTCTGGAGGGAAATGTTGGCAGCCACTGCCCTGAGTCTTGTGTTTCCTTTCTCCTGCTTCACTCCATGCTGCCTCTAGAGTGGGGTTTCCCAACCTAACAGGGGTCACCATTAAATTGTCTAAGGGTCACCACCTGGGCAGCTCCGAGCCGCATGTGGGTCTTTAAGGAGCCATTTGCAGCTTCTGCCACTGCCACCATTCACTCCTCTAGCTCCTGTTCCCTGCCCTGCTGTGTTGAAGTGGAACTCAATTTAATTGGTCTGATGGCCAGCAGGAGGGATTCAGCTGTTAAGCCAATTAAACTGAGTCCCATTGATGCATGGCAGCACTGCAGGTGGGGGAAGGGAGTAGGAGGGCTGGGGAAGTCACACAGAGGAGGCAGCAGTGGTGACCTGCCAAAGAAGTGGTGGGAGCCAGCAGCACTATTTGCGTGAGGTGGGTTGGGGGGGGGCATTTTGGGGCTGTGGGGGGTTTAAGCCTGAGGGTGGGGAGGATGGTTTCAGACTGTGAGGGGTATAAGCCTGCAGGCAGTGGGGCAGTTTGGGGCTGTGAGGGGTTTAAGCTTCAGGGAGGGTGGGGGACAAATCAAGTTTTGTAAAACAAAAAATTTCCATGGGAGAAAACCGAACCCCTCCAGTTTTGAAACTGCCTTGGGTCACAAAGTCTTACTGAATTGCCATAATGGGTCACTGTCTGAAAAAGGTTGGGAACTACTGATCTAGTGTGTGAGACTACATTAACAACATGTTACCCTGTGAGGGCTCGGCTGAATACTAGTTCATCAATTAATAACAAGACATTCCCTAAAAAATAATCCACCTGCTGACTCTACAACGTCAACCCAGCTCCACAATCATTTTGCTTTGTGCAATATTCAATTGTTTCAAACTTGCACTGTATATGTATATACTGCCTTTTGTCTGCTGAAAAACATTTCTGTGGAGCCTAATTCCTCCCCCGTCCCCAGCCCCGTTTACCTAGTTTGGAAATTGGATTTGCCTGACTTCATTGCACTTACAGTAGCATTTCTCAGGACATTAACTACAATCTTAAGCAAGGAGCTACTGTATGGAAGTCTAGTTAATTCTGGGTCACAAATTTGTCTTTAGACATATTTTTGTTGATAGTTAACACAAATGAGTACATTGTAGAACAGTGAAATATACATCTTGACCCTCTTCTGCATTAATAACCTCAGCAATCAGCACTACCAAGATACAAAATGGATTACATATTTGCCAGTGGTGACACCTACTCCCTGGCAAACTCCTTTAGCAGTTGCTGTCTGTAGCTTTAGCTTTATCTAAGGATGTGTCATATTTAGGCTGTTATATGATCTCTTTGCTGCTTCACTCCCCTAAAAGCTTTCTCCAATCTCTGAACTTCTACTTATTTTTTTAATCTTCATGAATTAGGTGCCATATGACCCCCTCATGAAACCACAGCACAGGCCATTTTATGATTACAGAAGTAGGAGAGTGGGCATTCTTTACACGTACATATGTTCCCCTGGAAATATAAACACTGGTCCTCCTGCAGCGAGTCTCCCCGTACAGCGTGAGGAAGGTCTATGTCCAAAGATGTATTTTCAGTGTTCTATGAACTTTGAGATACAAGATCACATGAGCAAGTGCAATCTGTCTCTTGCTTTTTCAAATCATGCCTTCACTGGTAACTTTGGTGTGAAGTTTTCCATACGGAAAAGAACAGATGTATTTATGAGTACTACACACTACTCTCTTCCATAACATAGCGTTCTGCTAAATACCATTTTTTCTAAGTTCTAGCATTTGTGGCCTCAGTTGCTGCCCTGTTTTGGGTCCTTCAGCATTCCCTGTGGCGATGGTGTGACATCAAGTTTGCCACAAAGCTGAAGACCCATAGAACCATGGTTAGACCAATTATTGTGCAGAGGGGAACTGTAATAATGAGGAAGTTTTCCATTTGCATCATCTTTGTCTACTGCTCCATATTAAATGGCATGACAAGATTAGATATGAGGATACTCAAAAGCCAAACACAGCAACTCCACTTCCATCAGCACTGGTTTGGCTTGGTCAGCTTTCTTGTTATGGACATATTAGGATGGGAAATCAATGAATTCTAAAGTGTGGGTACGAATGAATGCAGCTACTCAGCACCAAAAACTTGGGTGCTGCAATAAAATCAGCAAGGATGGTCAAAATCTGAGCATCCAGCCAGATAACTTTCCAGTGGCATTTCAACATCTTCAAAGGCATCTGTTTGGCCAGCCAGATGTTGGACAACTAACATCTGAGTGTCCAATATGGTAGTGATAACTGTTATATGAAGCAGAAACATGGCCATTTAAAACAGCTGAGAAGAGGAAACAGTTTTCAGTGTCAAAAGTTAAGGTATATTTTAGCATCCATTGGTCTGATTTTTGTCACAAATGAAGAGATACTTGGCAAGTTGCAGTCTTGCACCAATTGAAAACAACATGCATGCAATGGTGGGATCACGTCCAGTATGCAGAAGAAGGCACACCTTTCTAAGAGGTTTATATGCTTGATGTTGAAAGAAGTAGCACATAAGCCAAACATGAATGAGAATGATGCAACTGGGAAACTTAAATCTTCCTATATCAACTCTTACCAAAGGAAGAAGATTTACAAGGGACTTTTTAAGAGGGAAGTCTATTCTAGGTGACTTTATGGACATAGCCAAAGATAAATCCAGGTGGCACCAGGACTTGCTTTATGGCAAGGTGAGCAAGGCAGTTGCCTAGAGTCCCTCATTCCAATTGACTTGAACACTCACTGCCAACAGCCAAGTCCCACTG
The DNA here is from genome assembly GCF_033958435.1 of Carettochelys insculpta. Lineage (NCBI taxonomy): Eukaryota > Metazoa > Chordata > Testudines > Carettochelyidae > Carettochelys > Carettochelys insculpta. The sequence continues at coordinate 100,707,193 of NC_134141.1, forward strand.
TCAGCATGCCGCCTTGGGCCCTGCCTACCGGCCAGGCACTGCTTTTAAGTGTGCCACTTTGGGCCCCTGCAAACTCTTTGAGCCTGAGTAGCACTTAATACGCAAAGAGACCTGGTCTCCTTGGGATTTTCCATAACAGTGAAGTTCCAGAGCTTCAGGGTCTCTCCTGAACTTGTAGCTTTGTCAGTTATTTGCATGTTTTAATTTAATATGAGATTAGAAGTCTCATTTAAACCCATAAAAATAGGGGTTTTTAAAATTCTGGCTCCTCATCTGTACCCACATTTTTATACACCATTTGTTTTCATACCTAATCGCTCATTCACCTATCATTTTTTCCCACAAGCGCACCCATCTGCATATGCAAACAAAGAGCTTGTGCACATGTAGATTTTGTGGGTTCAGCTTTGGCTCCAGTCTTTAACAATATAATCTCCAGCATGATCGTATATCCTAAGACTGGAATGAAAGCTCTCTTTCACTGCTCTACTTTGTGCGGCAGGGCAGGAAAAATTAACAATAAGATTTTGCTGGAGATTTCGGGTAAAGTTAAGTAACTTTTCGACTTCTATGCTGAAAGTGTAATTTTGAGCTTCAAGTCCATGATGACAATTCCTTATGAGATAGAGGTTTGAGGGTGCCTAGAGAAGAAAGACTGTGTGACTATCCCATAGACACCCAGAGCACATTCCAGTCCTCATTAACATTGTTGTTTTGCCTCCTTTTTGCCATGCAGTATGGCTTCTACGGTACCTATGTTAAAACTGGCCAGGTGCCATGAACCTCTGGAAAAAAAACAAACCCATTCTGAAGAGGTATAGATCTGGGGGCTGTATTTATATTGTTGCAATCAGTATTCACATAGGTGCAGAGACCCACTTGCTGATGTTGATGACCATGACAATGCATGGATTTCCCCTCCCATCATCTCTCTCTCCTTCATCCCACAACAGGGTTCCAATAAGGTGAATTCCAGAATGTCAAAAGTAACCCCATCTGTGCCCTTTCTGCTGATCCACTCATTCCCTTCCACTCACAGAGCACTGATGAGCAAAAAGCATACAAACAATTTATAATAAATGCTATGTGAGACAAAATAAATGTCCTTTTTCAGGAAGAAAGTCATAGTGTAGTGCAGAAGTCAGCGACCTTTCCAAGGCAGAGTGCTGAAATTTAACCTTTTGACCTCCATGTATGGTCTGAGTGCTGGTGATACTTTTTAAGGTCACTAATAGTCCTACTTAAAGGCCATGTCTACACTAGCCCAAAACTTCGAAATGGCCATGCAAATGGCCATTTCGAAGTTTACGAATGAAGCGCTGAAATACATATTCAGCGCCTCATTAGAATGCTGGCAGCCATGGCATTCCAAAATTGATGCGTCTCGCTGCCGCGCGGCTCGACCAGACAAGGCTCCTTTTCGAAAGGACCCTGGCAACTCTGAATTCCCCTTGTTACTAACAGCAGATAGGAATAAGGGGATTTCGAAGTTGCCAGGGTCCTTTCGAAAAGGAGCTCCATCTGGACGAGCCGTGCAACAGCGAGCCGCATCAATTTCGAAGTGCCACGGCTGCCGGCATTCTAATGAGGTGCTGAATATGTATTTCAGCATTTCATTAGTAAACTTCGAAATGGCCATTTGCATGGCCATTTCAAAGTTTTGGACTAGTGTAGATGTAGCCAAAGAGTTTTATTAATAAATAAAGATGCAGATCTTTACTGCATAGGTGGTGGTTGGGTGCATTAGCTGGTCTTTTGTTAATCCACAGGCGGCATGGCTTTGAGCAAGTCCCCAGCTGGAGAAGGTTGGGGGAGGCTACAATACCACCTCAAATGCTGACGAAAATTAGTAGTTCCTTTGAACCCAACCTCTGTCACTATGCGCCCATGTGTGGGTGCATGCAAACACATACAGATCATTTAGCTGACCACATTGGTAGAGACCTGTTAAAGCATGTTGAACTCAAAGAATCCATGACAATTCAGTACCCTTTGAGTCAATCCTCAAATGATCAATTAATGGTTTTGCACAAAGCACAGAAAATTTAAAGTATGCTAAATAATGTTAAAAATGTACATGATAAATATACTACTTATTGTATGGAAAAATATTTTAGAGTTTTGTCTTCTAACTCTCATCACAAAGTGAAGGTGCTAAATTCAATTAACATAGAAAGCTTGCTCACAAAGCCTATTTATAAGTCACTGCATTCTGGTTGGTATAATCTCTGTTCTAATGAATGGAATTGTACTAGCTTCAATCATTTATTATATACTTGACACCTCTTTGTGTCATAAGACTTTCAGATATTTATAGTTACTAAGGGAAAAGAAGCTTTTAAAAATACACGTTCAAGTTGATTCTTAGCAGTAGAATTTGCCGAACACTTTTCAGTACACATATGTTTTAAAGAAAAGAAAAGCAGTAATGAAATAAATAAGCAGCTCACCTACACCAAAGGTACACCTACATCAAAGAGCTTGTTCAGTCTGGCTCAAATTGGATCACAAAAAAAAGTGATTTCTTTGTTAGGAATAAATAATTTGGTGCTTTTTGTGATTTATAGTCGATCCATGAACAGATCAGTTTCCTTGAAATGATTTGTTATAAATTAAAGCATTTAAATACATTTTAGACTATTGGTTGATTGCAAATATTTGAGTTCTATGTTCAGCTGTGATTGGACAAATGAGTCGAAGTATTGTTTCTGTTTTCCAAGGCCGTGTCTACATTACAGCGATCTTTCAAAAGATGATCTTCCAGAAGAGATCTGCTTTCGAAAGAGCGCATCCACACACAAAAATGAGGATCAAAAGATAGATCCAATCTTTCAATAGAGAGCATCTACACAGTCCCCGCTCTTTCGAAAGAATAGGCCAAGGATCAAAAAATCCAGCGCCATGAGGACTGCTCTTTTGAAAAAAGGGCACACGGATGATCTACAGAAGCTTCTTTTTTTTTTTTTTTTGGCAGATTCTTTTGGAAGGAGGCACTCTTCCTGATCCAGGAGTGGAAGAGCACTTCCAAAACAAGAATCGCGTTCTTTTGATTTTCTTTTGAAATAGCACTTTTTGTGTCTTGACGTGCCACAGGATCTTTTGAAAGAGCCCCTTCTTTCGAAAGAACTTGGCGGTATAGACGCGGCCTGACTGAAAGAGTACTCACAAACTTTCAGCACTGATATTTTTTGCATGTAAATTTAAATGTTTTTTTTTCCTAGCAGGGATTCAAAGCCATTGAAATGTTCACAGGGGCACATAATATAACAGGAGCACAAACATGACAGAGGTTAAATTATGTATATTTTCAAAGCAAGAAACACTGAACAACTCTGTATTACTAACATAGCTCTAATCACAATAAACTGCAGCCTCCTGGAAGTAAAATATGCTTTTGACAACCAAATAAAATTGATAGCCAATACAAAAGAGTGGGAGCTGCTGTCTCATTGCAGAATATGAAGGGGAGCATGCCAAACCAAATAGTAGACCAGGAATTCTGTGCTCATTTAAAATAAATAGGCTACTGAAAGGATGTTCATATATCTCTGGATGTTTAAAATATCCGTAATGCAGGAAACATTTGCTAGAATTTTCAGTGGATGCAGAAGATAAAGAAGAGATACATGGGCTGCAGTGACGTTACATTCCCCTTTTGGAAGTGGAATGCAAATGTGGCTGATTGGAAATGCAATGAGGCACTGATTTACATATTGTGTGCCTCATTTGCATAATGGCAGCCACTTACTGATCCGGAAAAAAATAAAATAAGAAGTGTAGGCAGGTTTCGTTCAAAAGAGAGCCCAGCTTTTGACAGCACCCTTCTTCCTCATATTTTTTCGGAAGAAGGATTCTTTCAAAAACTGAGTTTTGCCATTTGATTTGCCAGCTGGTGGCCATAAACTAACCACCTCAGATGGCTGGAATATAAAATTTAAGTTCTGTACTATGTAGGTTCTTATGTTACCCTCAACACCTTAGTATCTGAGCACCTTGCTGCAGTGCACTAAGTGACATGATAATAGCATGTTGCTGAATCATGTGCAACATCTCTCCCCATTCTGCACACACACTAATCAATGCCATCCATTTTGCCCGCGTCTACACTGAACCATAGTGCTGGCAGCTTGATGCAAAGGAGAGCTCTCAAAATCCAAATAGCCACTCATTTGCATATTTGCACAGCTAATTCGCTAGTCACACAAGATCAAACTGCCAGCTGAAAGCAAGCAGCATGGATGTGGTTCTGCTGGCAAAACCCTACTTTGTGGCAGCCCCCTATCCCTGATTTCTTCCAGGGGATGCCAACAAAGGGGGCTTTTCCCACAGAACCACGTCTATGCTGCTTGCTTTCTGCCAGCAGCAGCTTCTGCCAGTAAGGTGATCTTGTGTGAATATGCAGATTAGCCATGCAAATATGCAAATGAGCAGCCATTTCCATTTGCAAGAGCCCTCCTTTGCATCAAGCTGCAGACACTATAGCTCAGTGTAGACTCAGCCTTTGTGTATCCAGGAGTTTCCAAGTCACTCCTAATAACCTACTTATAGGTTCTGATTAACTCTCTTTGGAACGTGTTATTTAGAAACGTTGGTGTTCTGTGATCTTGACGGAAGACTTTCATCATGTGGGAGGGAGCCTTGAAGCTACCTTTTGAGTAATCCTCCTGTAAATGAAGGTGCTGAGTTATCGAGTCTTTAGCAGTCACATCTTCCCATCTTTTGCGATAGGAGTATTAGTCCCACAGAGGTTCCCTCCAAGTACTGGGGTAGCCTCAGCCAAGTGGTTCTGTTTTCCTGCCCCTGTACACTGCCCATTACTTAAATGGGGCACTGCCCTGGATTCAGTTCTACCGAGCACATAAAGGTAAAGCAATTGGAAACAAAAGATCAAATCATATGTTTCTGAAGAAAAGCTCTTGTGAGGACACCTTATTATAAAATGGTTTTATTATTGCATGAGAATTGTTTGAATAGGATCATGTCCATGGGTAACAACTTGCATGTGGGTAGACTGGAGCGCCTAAAGGAATTATTCACTGCTGATATTCTAAATAATTCCACATGCAGTGTTCCACATCTGCAAATATTGCACAAGTAAATATTACACCAGAAGCTGATAAAAACCACAAAATTCCACATCCTTCCAAAGTTTTGCTTAAAGAGGTCAAATAAGCCATAACTGAACGCTTAGTGCTGTTGGCTTGTGGGTGTCCTTGGAAGCTACTCCATCTACCACCAATTGACACGGCTTTATTTTATGAAGTGGAAACTTCCCCTTTCCTCTATCAGTCCTCAAAGTTTTCTGGAGGAAAAGAAGTTTTGTCTGTGACAATGTTACTGGCATCATAATTTCATCCTTTCTCTAACATCTGTGGAGTCTCTTTATTTGGCTTCTTTTTGTATTTGCTCATCAATTCCTCTCCCCTTTCCATTTAGCACTCTACACTTTCACCATATCAATGGCGCTTTATGTGAAAATTATGATGCACTAAAAATGGAATGACCACATTGATAGCAAAGCACATGTAGATATTTTATTTTCGTGGCTTTCATAAAAAAAACTACCTTCACTATTGAGCAACAAGAGTTACTTAGCAACATACATGTGGAAAATTAAAGCAATGAGATTTTTGCTGAGATGAAATTGCAGCAGTCTTCATAGTACCAGTAAGGAACAGTCTTGGTTATTAAATACAACATAGAAAGCTATTGTGGATTGCACTTTGAGCCAAAACTTGATCCTGCTGGAATCAATGTCAGGGTTTCTTTTGACTTCAATGGCTATGTCTAGATTACAGCAATTTATGGATAGAAGTTTCTGTGAGAAGATATCTTCTGATAAAACTTCTGTTGGCAGGTTGTGGCCAAATTGCCAAGCAGGTTGTAAGAGCAATCTGTTCTGTCAACAGAGAGTGGCTGGACTGCCTGGCCACTCTCCTGAGAAAAGGGCCAACCAGAAGCATAGCAGACAGGACTGCCTGGTGTCCAGGAAGCCCTGTTGGTTTGACGGGGGGGGGGCATCCAGAATGGTCCGACTGGCTTTCTGTCAACAGCACTCTGTCCACAGAGGCATTATACCTCATGAGAAGTGGGATAAGACTGTCATAAAAGTGCGGTGTTCTGTCTATTCACTGTGGACCAAACTCGTTGGGAATCTGGTTGCTCAGAGGGTTTTGTCAACAAAACCCTCTCGTCTAGACATAGCCAATGAGACCAAGTACTGACCTTTTCAGACTAGAGAGGACAGAGGGACTCCAAGCAGCCAGTATTCAAGAATTATGTATGAAAATTTACTATAAAACCAATCTTTGCATGAGTGTGTATGCATGTTCATAACACAACTCCCATGTAATACTCTGTTTACAGATCAGTACTCTAAAAATAAGGTTCCTATCCTGGACTGCTTGCAATTTTTAAAAAGTTCATCACAAAAAGTCATTTACACCAATACATGACTGCTAAGCCTAGAACATTTCCATGCCACTGGACAAAAAAGAAGGGAAAAATATCAAGCATGCCACCACCAACAAACAAACAGCTACATAGCAGAAGGTATAATTGTTCCCAGACAGCTAGAATGTGTGTGGTAACAGATCAACTGCGCAGACGTTGCTCTTAGCAGTGGTAGTGGGGCAATATTTACAAAAGGATAAACTGTTCTGAACAGCTTTTGTTAGTTTTCATATTTTCCTTGAAAGTGATGTGTGCACTTCATTTGGGTCTGCAGGGGCCAGACTGTCAATTTACAGTCAATTTAGAGTCTGCAGGGGCCAGACTGTCAATTATCTTTCTCATTATAAAGGCCCTGTGACGTCTCTAGTCCTCCTCTAATGATGCAAATCACAAAGCCTCCTTCCACTTCAGGGTTTGTGCCTTCCCTCTTCTGCCCTTAGCATCACCACCCTTCATTAAGGTCTTGAAGCTCCATTTTCCCCTCAGGACTCCAAGAAAAATAAGACCAACCAAAGCTGGGAAAATGCATTTTAAGTTATGGTCTCATCTGATCTTCACCATGTCCTCTGTCTTCTATGTGCCTCTCTTTCAGGTGGCAACCTTTTTAGGGCAGGAATTAGCTATCTATTGCAGAGTCTGCAGCATCAAGCACTCTGTCTCTAAATAATCAATCAACAAATGTGTAATGCAAGCTAACTCGCCAGCCTCCAGCTATTACTTTTTCCTTTTGTCTGAGTCTGGAGGAAGAGATAACAGATCATATCCAAACATTCATAGTATTAGTCAGCTCTATTCTGCCACCTGCACTCATGAGTATTTTACCTCATGAGTAGTCCTCTCGTTCTTAATTGGATTGTTCAGAGTCAAGTGCAGTACTACAGGTTGAACCTCATTCGTCTGCCACCCTTGGGACCTCACTGGTGCCAAATAAGAGAATTTGCTGGATCATGGGAAGTCAATATTGTCTGACAGCATTATCAACAATTCCAGTGCTTACCGGGCTCTTAGAAGACATTTAGGGGTAAATTACAGCTAAATAATAGCACAGAACATTGAGAGACAGGAGGTGTGGCTGTAAACAAACTTCATGGGAAACTTGGCCACACCCATGATAAGTGGTTATCTGGCTAACTAAAATCATGCTGAATTACAGATGTTTCCAGATGAGAGAGTTACGGATTAAAGAGGTTCAACCTGTATTCAGTGCAACAGGTGGAGAAGAATCTCACTGGGTAGGGGCAAAGGGGTACACTTGACTTCATACAGTTGTCTCAGCTGTCGCACTTGCCATTAGCCTTCTGAGTCCGTATGTGTGTGATTTGTAGACATCCTGGCAGAGGTGTATTTCAAAAAAGTATTTGTAAGAAGATGAGGTGATGGTTTTTTGCCCTTCCTCAGGCACAGGGCACAGTATGAGATAACACATGCAGGTGCTTGAGGGAGAAGCTGTGGTTGCCCTCACAATAAGTAGGGCTGGTGACAGACTTCACTGGGCCCTAGGCAGGGCAAAGGGGCTTGGAAGAGGTGGGGCCACAGGCAGAAGGAGGGGCTGAGCTAGCCTCCTCCACCTTTCCCTTCAGTGCCCCCCGACTGCCCCAATGAGGTTCTGGTGGCAATTTAAAGGACACAGGGCTCCAGAAGCAGCTGTGGTGACATGGAGCCAGAAGCCCTTTTAAATAGGTGGACTGCCTGGAAACTGACCCCTTTGTCCTTCCCAGCTTCCCACACACACCCCTGCCGCACATTGGTCACCCTGGAAGTAAGAAATTGCAGCTGAAATGGGGCTACATAGCTCTTAAAGGTGAAGCAAAGGTTGTACTTTATGGTCTTTAAATGCATGCGTCAAAACAAGTTATAAATTGGACCCAAAGAAGTCATTTCACTATTACCCAATACTTAATCATATTCCTCAAGAATTTAAACACTCAAGATTTCATATTTCTAAATCAAAACATTTACAAGCATTTTAGCACGATTTTATCTTACTTAGTCAAAAGTGGTGAGGTTGGTTTGCTTTTGCACCTTGCATTACGGATAGCAATGTGAAATATACTGCCAGCTTATGATTCTTCTAGTCACTCTTCCAAATTTGTTTTAAGGGCTCAGTTCACTGGCTCAGTTCTCAGCCATGGTAAAGGTTTAAGGTCATTAGGTGTCCAGCTCCTTGAAATTCAACAGGAGGTGATCACCTAAGACTGGTAGGTTGGAGCGAACAGGAGCAGAATTAGAAGCCTTAGAACACCAGCCACAATTACGTCACAAACTAAATGCACTGCTCAGATTATCTTTTGTTTAAACAAGATGTCTTAAATATGTTATCTATGTGCATAAAAGCATAAACATTTCAGCTTTCAGCTCATCCAAACTGCTTGAGCAAGCATAAAATGTCAGCTTGGCACAGGTAGTCATCCCCCACATACACACAGATTTCTCCCTCTAACTTACTTTCCAGCTGCATGATAATGGGTTCCCCTAACGACACTGAAATGATGCATGTTTTTAATACCAACAAATGCTTTCCCTGCATTGGTGAGAGCTACGGATTTTTAGCTGACAATACAATTTTCGGACTCGCTGTCTACAATGTACATATTCATTAAAAAAACAATGAAGTGAGAATTCTGAACTGCATATGACTCTATGTGGATGAATAAACTGAACTCAGAAAGAGCTAGACCCTGTCTGTGTTGCAAATGCAAATGAAGCAGAGTACATATCTTCACAAAAACCTATTTGTTGCTTATCTGACATTAACTATCCTTTGTTCTCTCCTGCATTGTCAGTAGTTGTTACTTCCCCTGACATTTTCCACTAGAGAAGCTATCCTATATCTATGTTTTTGGTGTTTCATATGATCCATGGGGTGTTGATAACATAGTTGTGTACTGAGCTGGGTCAAGACAATGTTTACAGAGCTGCAGCCATAGGGCGAGACACTGGATGACCCCTGGAAACCTCACCAGTTGAAATTCTATCATGCTGTTTACTCCTAAGGAGCAAGTGCCACATGGTAGCATGTACAAGCTACTTCCTGGTGACAGGCCTCAGGGGAGTAGAGCCTGGACCTCACTGTGAAATCAGTGTCTCCCCCTTATTCCCAGTCCTGGCTGGGGCATGTCACCATAAGTTTCCCCCATTCCCACCATTTAAAAATCCACTATTCCCCTAACACCCTACGCAAGCACAGCTCTGAATTCACCCAACCCCCAGCCCCAAACGTTAGGACACGCACACACTCCCTTTCTCTCTCTCTCTCTCTCTCTCTCCCCTTAGATGGAAGGAAAAGAAATTTGGAGCAGGTGAGAGAAGAAAATTGCACATTCAATCTTGGGCATTTGCTGTGGGCATAAAAGGGTTAATAATTCTTTGGCAGGGGCCCCCACTTTGGCTTAACCTGTCTCTATTTGAGCACAGTTTTACTTTCAACTCAGTCAGCACCTAGCTAGCTAAGGGCTTCACTAATTTCAGGCCCTGCTTTCACACTGTAAAAGCCCATCAACTTCTTTATTACCGTGGGTGCCACACCATAGAAGATCAGTGAGAAATATAACAGAAAGCCATTCCTATTCTAGGTTACTTTGGTGAGATAATTCCTTCTGGATTTGTATCAAATTCCATTTAATGCCATCTATTTCTAAAGTCTCTTTTTTCCCCCTCCCACAGAAGTCCTCTCAACTGTCCCATTGACAAGTCGGCGCTTTTCTGATGTCCCTAAGTGCCGGCACTGACATAGTATCAGATAAGCAGAGGGATGAGTGACTGGGTTAACTGATAAAATTGCTAATTAAAGCCCTGTTTTCAACACTCCTGAAAGATTAACTGGGCCAAAATTTAGAACACAGGGGAAGTTTTACTTTTAACAATGAACCCTGTTTGGTAAATAAAAGGCTCTGACAATTTCAAAGAAAGTCATGCCAAGAAGCTTGCAAAAACATTTTCCCCCTTGGAGAATTATACAAATAATACAAGTCACTTTAAAGCTTTGTGGGTTTAACTTTGCAAGCCCCTTGTTTGCTTGGTAAGTAAACATTGAGGCTAATTCACTGAATATGCTGCTGTGCTGAAAGCACAGTCATCTTCTGATCGGAGCCACTCTTTCCCCATGACTTATTCCTAACATTTCAAACTGGCTTAAAACCAAAACTGCTGTAAAATTGGAAGGGATGGGGGTGTGGATAGAAATAATTTCTTTGTCTTGCCCAGTATAAGGTGAGATATAATGTTACTGTTATGAGTATACAAAAGGTATTAATAGGGCAGTGACTATGGCCTAGATTCCAAAAGTACTTCAGAACTTAAATCTCTAATCCAGGCACCTAAATTGCAGGTTTAGACTCCATTACAATTCACAATGCTCCTGCTGAACCAGTAAGTGCTTAAACTCACATGGAGCCCAAGGTTTCGCAATAAAAAGTTTCAGAAATGCACATTCTTATGCTTCTGAACATGCGCACGGCTGCCTTCCTCTAAGCAGCTGGATGCCTAAGGCCCAGAGTGATGCACAGGTCCAGGAGAAGACAGGTGTTTGGCTGCCTAAGTCACAGGCTGGGTCTGATCTGCCAGGTGTGTTGCTGAGGCCCCCTACTGATTAGAGTGCCTCAGGTGTATTCACACAAAGCAGCCTAGGCCCTAGGGGAAGGACACCCTTCACATCTCATTGCCAAGTGGTTAGGAAACTTACCTGAGATGTGCAAGATTTCCAGATCAAGTCCCCTCTGCTTCAGGAAGGGACTAGAAGAGGAATCTACCATCTCTCAGGATAGTGCTGTAACCATTGTACAATGGGGTATTCTGGTGTAGAGTTTCCTGTTTCCTGTTGAATCAAATAATAAATATCTGGATAAATAACAAGCCACTGGAACAGAGAGACTGGATTCTGAGTGAGCTCCCTTACCACCAGGCTATGGAGTCATTCTTGTGCCAGTTCTTACTGTCTGGCCAAAATGATTAATTATGTATCCAGAGTGGAACAAGAGAGAATGAGTCAGCTCCTCATCAGAACCCCATTCTGTTGTATCAAACATTACTGAAGGTCCAACCAGCTTCCTCAGAAACACTGTTTGTGTTAGAAATGTTCTGTACTGCCCCCAGATCAGATGTGCACACCTGTTAGTTACTTAGATACTTATCTGCTTGTAATATTCCCACATGATCCGTGAGAAGTAGAGGAAAAGAGCTATTTTTAGCCCTTCACACCAATGCTCAGGAACCAGTCTGAGGCACTAAATGGAATGCTATCTGCTAAAAAGCATGAAAGATTCCCAGACCCTGTTCAATTTAAATGGTGTGACACTTATTATTTTTATAAAGCTAATTGAACAGTGAAGGTTTACTTAGCTTACTGGTAATTGCTGGCTGTATTTGCAGCACATTATACCTTCTAGTCTTCAACATAAGAGCATCTGCAACAGAGTAAAAGCCTGTGGCAATTGCTGTGTGGAGGCTGACAAATACAGAGGGCTACTGGACAGTTGTGACTGAGTCACTTTGGAGACAGGAGGTCCACCATGGTGATGCAGTGATGCAAGCATGCAGGACATTAATCATCTCCTTCCATGCAGAACTGTGACACTAGGCAATGTTCAGGAAATATTAGATGGCTTTGTAGCAATTGGATTCCCTAAAGGCAGTAGGATACTAGGTGACATGCATATTCCAATTTTGGCCTCAGACTATCTTGTGACAGAGTACATTAACAGAAAGTGCTCCTTATCTATGTATTGCGGGTGCTGGTGGATCACTTGATTTGTTTCACTGACATCGATGCGGGCTTATCAGGAAAGGTGCATGCCCATCTTCAGACACTCTGGCCTGTATAGAATTTCTTTCCATACCAGGAGATTCCAATAAGGGATGTGGAAATGCCCACAGTCATCTTGGCTGGGAGACCCAGGCTACCTCTTACTCATGAAGCCATATACTGGAAACATTGGCAGGAACAAGGAGCATTTCAACAACAGACTCCGTTTCCTAAGAGCTCATGGTGTGTAGCTGCATAAGGGAATGTGAAGCAGATGCAAAAACAGGGCCTAGTGTTGTTAATTTCAATCCCTTCTCCAACATGCATGATGTAACCAAAATATATATCGTGTAATCATGTACTATCAAAGCAAAATAAGTTCCTTTCTCCTGCTTCAGGCATACTAGAGCCAGACTGCTGGAACTGGTCAGACTCATCCAAGTCTAAAAGAGCTGGCTTGCCACACCATGAGATGAGTATTTAGCCTGTTCCATCTCCTCCTCCAAGTCAACCTTCTTGTCCACCACTTCATCCATGGGATGGGCACCATTGGCTGCTGTCTCCTGTCCCTCTGAAGTATGCACTGGTCTCTTGGCAGGGGAAGTGGGGTCACCACCAGGGATGGCACACAGCTTCTTGTAGAAACTGAATTTTTGGTGCCTCACCAGAATGACATTTGACCTCTTTGCCTTCTAACAAGCCCGCCTCAACTCCTTGATCTTTACACAGCACTGCTGCACAACCTTACCACAACACTGCTGCATGTCATTTTCATGCCTCTTCTCATCCATGCCACAAGCAATCTGCTTATAGGTGCCAAAGTTCCTATGGCTGGATCGGAGCTGCAGCTACACAGCTTCCTCTCCCCATAGAGGAAACAGACCCAGCAACACCAGTGTACTCCAGATCAGAGTGCGCTTGCTGCAAGAAGCCAGCATGGTCAGCTGGCACGTGATGTGAGCTGTTCACACCCATCAAACAGGGAATGGAATTTGGAAATTCAAAAATGTCTGGGGCTTTAAAAGCAGGAGGAGTAAGTGCCTGCCACCTGGTTGCAGGTTAATAGAGTAAAAACTGCTGCTTACCAGAGTGGCCATGATGGGCAGTTTGGGACATCTCCTGGAGACTCGCTAGGGTGAAATAAGCAAGTGCAATATCTACATTCGCGCGTGTGACTCTGTTTGTTGTGAAAAGTTCTGTGTCATTCGTTGGGGTGGTTTTGTCACGTCAGTGTAGCAAGAGAGTTTAACTGGCAGGTGGAGTATCCTTTTGTATACACATTCACTGTTTCATTGACAAAACCTAACTTTGTTGACAAAACTGTATAGCGTACACCAGGCTACTTTTCATGATGCTTTTCCTAGGAGATGGGTTGCTAACCCGGTATTCTGATCAAATTCCAGCTCAATTAATTATATTCTGCCCATAGCGGAACACAGTAACAGTCACTTCCTGGCCTAATGAGTTTGGTGAATTAAGTCTAGATTAGGGGTAGAATCTCTTGTTGATCTACATTGGAACAGGTACTGCACAGGCCGCCTCAAGGCAAGTTCCTTTTCACTCTCTTGCCAAGTTCTTCATCTCTGACCCATGGGCACTGAGGCTCGTTCCCCATTTTGGTCCCTCTGTCAAAGCTGCCAACCAGAGTGTGGATTAATGCCAGCTGTAGTCGCGGTCACTGGGCTTAATCCATTTCACATACATGGCAACAATTTTAGATCACTTATCAACCTGGGCTAAATTTCTGCTGGCAGGCTAATGACTTTGCTGATTACATTACTTGTTTTTCCAGTTACCCCTATTGCTATGTATGCTGCTTGTTTTCCTCCTCGGAGCTGCAGAACTTGAGAGGCAAACATACCTTTGGCTGAGATGCATGTAAACTTGTTTGCTATCTATAGTACTCATTAACAAGTCCATAGCACCTGGAGGAGTTCAGCTCATCAGGATCAGGACCTAAAATCTAATCTTCCTTACCTCCTTGTCCTTCAGTTATGCATGAAAATGTGCAATCTGGTTCCCAGCATGACTGACATGAAGTAATTAGGGTTTAATCACCAACTGTACATGTGGTTTTGGTTCTGCTAACTTGCTAAGAATATAATGGCATTAGAATAGATGGCTAGAGATAAACGGCTCATGGAACTTCACATTAATATGTGGATCTGAAGATTCTTAAGAGAAGGACTAAGAAAAGCTGATGAGTATCAACTGTATTATTACTCTGTTAATGTACTGTAAGTTTGTGCCACCAGTTCTACAGCCAGAGGGCCGGAGGGGAAATCAGAGAATAGCCAGCCATTGAATTGAGGACTAGAGCATAATGAAATTTTTCAGATGAAACATTTTTAATGTGAAAAAAGCAGAATCAGCAACACAAAAATATCATATGAATTCACATCCATCTCTCCAAATGGTTCCATTCCAAAAGACATTAAGACCCCCAAAAAAGTCAAAATGCTTTGCTTCAACACTTTCTAAAAGAAACATTTCAACTTTTCAGTTTAAAAGCAGTTTTTCTGAAAAGGTGTTTTATTTTTATTTTAAAATTAACCAAACTGTTAAAAAGTGTTGAAACTAAAATAAAAAATATTTCAGATGAAAATTAAATATTTCATTTTGATGAAATTTCAGGTTGAAAGAAAAAAATTATTCAACTCAAAGTAAAAAAAAAAAAATCAACATTCAATTACACAAAAAATTACCAATAGAACACATTTTGGGGTTAACCCAAAACATTTTTTTTAAGGTTGTGGACTTGCCCACAAATTAAAAATGCAGTATTCTCACTGCTCTCTCAAGGACCTAAAACCTGGCAGGCTATAATAGAAAACTACCTATGAAGACGTGTCTGGATGACAGGGTATGGATCACTCAATAATTGCCCTGTACTCATTCCTTCTGAAGCATCTAGTTCTGCTCTCAGAACTCATATTACTGGCCTAAATACCATTGGTCTGACCCAGCATGGACATTCTTACCAGTCTGTCTCCCTTCCCCACTGCTTTTAATTTTTCCTTCCCTGGTAGGGTCCAGTTCCCACTGAAGTCCCATAAACATTTTGATAGTGACATTCTCTATAGGTTTTTATACTTCTCTGAGTGTTTTCCAGCAGTACATTAAGTAACACGATTATGTGTCTCATCTGTCTGTTCTCTTTTCCTATCCCCAAAAAGAGATGCATGTTCACAGGAGTGTTTGTTTTGGTAGGCCATCTGTTTTGTTATTTTGTTTGTTATGTCTGTTGCCATGTGTTTGTCCGAGAAAGTGAGGGCAAAGAAACGTGCCATGGGCTTGGAGCAAAAAATGATAAGGTCTGTGACAGTCATTGTTTCCTCAAAGAGTTCCTTCCATAGTTTCAGACCACCCCCAGAGAAAATTCTCCGCCATAGATGAGCTTATTGTTGAGATTCTGTTGGGCTGAGGAGCATGGTTGTTAAAAATGGTCTTCATCCTGGAGCAGTAGATAGGCTTTTAGGTGTCCTGGGCGCAAGCCATACACGATAAGGACCCACACCTGGAATTTGATCAGATATTCTGTGAAAAATCAGGGTAAAAAGCAAAGAATGGGGTGGTGTGCTCACAGTATCCTGTGTTGTCAAGGAAGACAGCAGCAATGTTTTGTACTACTTAGGCTGTGTCTACACTAGCCAAAAACTTCGAAATGGCCATACAAATGGCCATTTCGAAGTTTACTAATGAAGCACTGAAATACATAATCAGTGCCTCATTAGCATGCGGGTGGCCACGGCACTTCGAAATTGACGTGGCTCGCCGCCGCACGGCTCGTCCAGACGGGGATCCTTTTCAAAAGGACCCCGGCTATTTGGAAATCCCCTTATTACCATCTGCTCATAGGAATAAGGGGACTTCAAAGTAGGTGGGGTCCTTTCGAAAAGGAGCCCCGTCTGGATGAGCCGTGTGGCAGCGAGCCGTGTCAATTTCGAAGTGCCGTGGCCACCCACATGCTAATGAGTCACTGAATATGTATTTCAGCGCTTCATTAGTAAACTTCAAAATGGCCATCTGCATGGCCATTTCAAAGTTTTTGGCTAGTGTAGACATGGCCTTAGTTTCCCCAGTGATGAAGATTTCTGTCCAGGTATATCACATGGTGGTAGAAGGTGATGACAGCATGCATAACTGACGGCAGGTCTTTGTTAGAATGGGATGGAGTCTCTTAGCCAACCAGTGATGACAGAAAGCATTAATTGTGGTCATTGTGGTGTGAGAACTCAACATCAATGAGGAAGCCAAGAGGCCTCTGAAGTGACTAGTTGTGGGTATATTCCTTCAATCACAAGAGATTGGACCATGGCCACAAATGCCTCAAAATACTTTCCTCTGCCCACCAGCATCAGCTTTGTTTTGCTCTGGTCCAGCTTTAGCTAGCTGTCCCTTATCCTCATGCACTAAACTCACCTAAGCCATCTTGGTTGTAGTGGTGCACTTGTATGTGGTGATGGGTAGCTGGAGTTGTGTATCATACACATATTGCTGGCACAGAAGTCCCTCTGATCAGACTAGTTTAGCTAGTGGTAGCATAGAGATGTTGAAAATAACTGGGGAGAGAACTGATTCTTGTGGAGCCCCACGAGTGTGGGGTCTAGTGGTAGAAGTGTGGCTTCCCACCACTACATGTCAGGTACATCCCTCCAGGATGGAATCAAAACATTTTAGAGTGTTACCTCTCAGGTGAGGCAACCATATCTCCTGGTAAACAGTGTTAAAAACTACGGGGTGCTCAGGAGGTTTGAGAAGGAGTATCCTGTTCCAATTGACAGGAGGAGATTATCAGTCACACACAAGCCGTTTCAGTTCCATGTCCTGTCCTAAATCCAATTGTGCTGGGTCTAGAATGTTGGCTGCAGTTAGAGGAGCTTGTAGTTGACCTTTTACTAGCTTCTGTATGAGTTTGCTCAGAAACAACAGGTTTGACAGCAGATGAGTTTGCAAGGAATGGAGTATCCAGGTGGGTTTCTTCAGTCTATTACATGTTTGAAAGAGGAAGGGAAGATATTTTCTTTTCTGTGAATGCAGCATTGACACAACCAGTTGTTCATGATTCTCTTTCACAAGCCAGGCATGGTATGAGACAGATTCACAACACTTGGGTCAGGGTTCCCATATGTATAACGTTGTAATGTGCTGAGTAAATGACACTGGAAAGAGAGAAAAATATACAGTGGAATGGAATATACATTCCCTGGCTTGAAAATTACTGAGTGCTTGGAGCCAAAGAATAGAAGGAGGGGGAAAGTTCCCTGGCTTCATTCCCTTAACAAATAAATCAGTGATTGGAAGGATTGGGATTTGTAAATGGCATAAAATAAATGTGTGAGACTTGGAACCAATTTGTTTTGAGAGAGATTCCAAAAATGGAAAAATTCAGCCAAATCCCCTTTTTCCCCACTTCATATTTTTAGTTGACCCCTTGTTGATTTTAAAATGTTGCTCAGCGTCTTTTAGCACTGGTAATAACAAAGACAGACTACTTTGGGAAATCTTTGCCCAATCAGAATATATTGGATCAAACTTTATCTGAACTGACTCCTTTGCTCTGGTTTCTGTTATAAATGCCTTTTCTTAAAGGGAGATTTTCTTTTTCCTCTCACATTCTTGCCATTGAATTCATCTGAGGGTGGCTAGTGGATAGAGCTAGAAATTGCAACAAGCATAAGTAGCTTTGGGAAATGGTATAAGTACCGGCGGCAGCAACCAGAAAAGCGCCATACCCAAATAACAAGAGAAGACTGAAACAAGCAGACGGCATTGGAACAGACACAAAAATCCTGGCAGTATAAAGAAGAAATTAAGGAACTTGAAGTACTGTGCTGTTGATATCACACAGAGATTTGCAATGAAATATGTAAAGGTCATCACACTCTGGATACCAACTCCTGCCTTGTGAGTATACAGTGAGGGTTACAACTTTCTGTAACTGATCCACATTAAGTGGCTGGGAACAGGAAATAAAGATGGGTCTCCTGCCATCATTCCCATTTCCCATGCCTTTATTTATTAATGTAAATCAACATTGACTTTGTGGACTACCAGAGTTTGTATGGAGATTTCTTCACTAGGCTACCATGTTTTTCTGACCCTTTCACATCAGATCAGTGTGATGGCTCCAGGGGGCATCCAGCATTGTGAGGCACTTTGCTACCACCTTTTCTTAGCATCAGAAATCCTGATCTTTATCTGCTAGAGGTCAGTTCCAACACCTCCAGCACCTAGTTACATTAGCACTGTCTTCCAGTCCTCCACCTGTCCCAGTTTGTTAGGTTAATGAGAAGCAAACTCCAGCCCCTGAAGTCCTCTGAGCGTATCACTGGAGTTCAGTCCCAATCCACAAGGTACTTTCTTCCAAAGAAACAGTATCCTACAACTCATATGTTGCACTGTAGGACTCTGCTCCACTTAACACACAACACTCAGATTTGTTTATAGAGAAAACAAGTACAAGTTTGTTTAACAAAGAACACAAGTGCAAATGATAGGAAGCAGAAATATTGGAAACAAATGGTTACATGGAAAATAAAATCAAATGCACATTCTTGAGCCTAAGTTTAGCTTAAACTAATAGGACACTGTCGATTCACAAGAGCAAACATTCACCCCAAATACTCCCAGGGTAAGAGTACCAGGCTGGGCCAGGTGATAGGTGCATACTGTCTCTGTCATGGCAGTGCAGGTCCACAAATGTATGTTCTGTAACAGAAATACCCCACACACACTCACGCCTTCCTATCAAGGGTCTGTGCTGGAGATTGTGCAATTGCATAATCAACAATTTGCTCAGACTGTAAATGCATGTCCACTGTGAAACATATAATACTCAGTTTACCTGTGGACAGACAGACATCTCTTCCTGCACCTTTGAGTCCTGGTGCTCTCTACCAGTTGGCACCACGAAGTCTCTGGATAATGCAAAGTATCAGTTTTTTATTTTTTATTTTTTTTTAAGAAAAAGGAAGATTGTTAGCTCTCCCCGTCCCCGCTCCACATTTGTCAATCTTCTCTGAAGATTCACTTAGTTTCTAACATACCCTTTTTCAGTGGAAAGCCTCTGTTTTTTTACTTTTACAACTTTTGTATGTTGCCTGACATGAATGCTTCTGCCTAATAGGGTGCAGTTATAAACAAACTGTAACTACACACACTAAGCATCCTCCTTTGTCCCTCAGATGGATTTACTTCATAGCCACCTCCCCTTATGGAACATCACTATCCCCATCTCAGCTAGCAGGGGCTGGTACACAATGATGGTGATCGCTCATTGCTGACTATGATCATCTTCCATGGGAATTATGGATCCTCTGGTTGCTAATAAGGCCTATCCTTGAACCACAAGTTCTATGACAGTGTGAACAGATGTTTCCAGGTAGGGTGTGAGGCTGTTGACCATGACTGAAAGCCAGTCTCTCCTTTGTCCTGCACATCTTGCCTGCCAGCAAGCAGAGGAGGACAAGTTAAAAATGCAGGGGACCACTGTATGAAATTTCCCTCCATTTTGAGTGATCCAGGGGCAAGTGTCAATGTCAATATTTCACTTCTTTATGTTATCCTTCAGCAAACCCTTATAATGCCTCCATTTTCCTCCTAAATTATGGTACCCTTCGTTCAGCTGAGAGAACAAGACCTTTTTGGGGAGGCAATGGACTGGCATCCAGACAACTCCAGGGAAGTTGCTGATGGATGACCATTGCCTCAATCTTTGCCTCTTCAAGAATACTAATGGCATGTCTGTCTTCCCATTTGATCTTCAAGATCTTGCCTAGGTAGCATTGGTGATATCTGTCTGTTCCAGACCCATACAACCATGTTGGGATGTTGGGAGAATAACAACTTGATAAACAAGAAGCTTGGTGTCTGTTTGAATGTCATGCTCTTGAAAAACTGCAAATGAGCAAAGGCTGCACTGGCAGAGCTCAGACAGTGTTGGATTTCTGCATCAATATCTGTTTTGGATGAGAGATGACTTCCAAGGTAGAGGAAATGGTTGATGATCTGTGGTATTTCTTCATTTATTTTAATAGAGGGAGCATTCAGTGCCTCATTTGGAGAGGGATGATGGAGCATTTTGGTCTGCTTGATGTTGAGTATGAGACCAAGACATGTAAACATTGACAAACATATTCAGGATAGTTTGAAGATCTTTCTCAGAGTGGGAAAAAATTACGTTGTCATCAGCATACTGAAGTTCCATGATAAATGTGATGGAAATTTTACTCTTCGCTTTCAGCCTGCTAAGCCTGAATAGCTTTCCATCCATTCTATAAATTATTTCAATGCCAACTACAAGCTTCCCAGCAATTAGATAAAGAATGACAACAATAAAAACTACAGACATGGTTGGGGTGATGATGCAGCCCTATTTGACTCTTGTTTGTATTTTAGAAGATTCTTTTTGGAAGCCAGTACTACTCAGGACAGTCATATTTATGTTGTTGTGAAGCAACTTTAGGACATTGAAATATTTATCAGGATAACCGGTCTTCAAAAGTACAATCCAGAGGACACAGTGATTCACTGTATCAAAGGCTTCAGTTAGATCAATGAAAGTCATAGATAGTGGTCACTTTTCTTGCAGCCGCCATGCTGTGAAGATCATCTCCACAGTTCCACAACATGGTTGGAAACCCCTCTGGAAAAATTTCTTCTGACAAGGACATAAGAGCCATGTCTACATGTGCACGCTACTTCGAAGTAGCGGCACTAACTTCGAAATAGCGCCCGTCACGCCTACACGCATCGGGCACTATTTCGAAGTTAACTTCGACGTTAGGCGGCGAGACGTCGAAGTCGCTATCCTCATCAGGAGATGGGGATAGCACCCTACTTCGACATTCAACGTCGAAGTAGGGACCGTGTAGTCATTGCACGTCCCGCAACTTTGAAATAGTGGGGTCCGCCATGGCGGCCATCAGCTGAGGGGTTGAGAGACACTCTCTCTCCAGCCCCTGTGGGGCTCTATGGTCACCGTGGGAAGCAGCCCTTAGCCCAGGGCTTCTGGCTGCTGCTGCTGCAGCTGGGGATCCATGCTGCATGCACAGGGTCTGCACCCAGTTGTCGGCTCTGTGGATCTTGTGTTGTTTAGTGCAACTGTGTCTGGGAGGGGCCCTTTAAGGGAGCGGCTTGCTGTTGAGTCCGCCCTGTGACCCTGTCTGCAGCTGTGCCTGGCACCCTTATTTCAATGTGTGCTACTTTGGCTTGTAGACATTCCCTCACAGCGCCTATTTCGATGTGGTGCTGCGCAACGTCGAAGTTGAACATCGACGTTGCCAGCCCTGGAGGACGTGTAGACGTTATTCATCGAAATAGCCTATTTTGATGTTGCTACATCGAAATAAGCTACTTTGATGTAGGCTTCACGTGTAGACGTAGCCAAGGTGAGTTGCAAGGATCCATGCCACAACTGTGCCTGCAGTGGCAAGGAAAGAGATACCACAATAGTTTTCACAGTCCTCTTTGTCACCCTTCTCAAGAAAGGGGCTACTCAAGGCATCCTTCTTTTCACTGGATATCTCTTCCTTTTATCCAGAGTTTACGAATGAGCACATAAAGCTGCCAAGTTAGCTCTGGTCCATCATCTTTACGGCTTTCAGTGGGAATCCAATCAAGAACTCCTGCCTTGTTCTTCATCTGCTTAAAGAAATTGTGTATCTCATGGCCATTGGGAGGGTCTACAGACTCATCCCTAGGAGGTCACTGGGGGGATTCACTCAAGAATTCCATCTGCAACCACTGAGTTACAGTTAAGAAGATCTTCAACTTGTTCTTTCCAGCAAAAGTTAAATTCATGGCTTCATTGTCTTTCACAAGTGTGGTTCCAACCTTAGAGTGAATGGATTCATTCCACAGCAAGCTGGCCCATAAACAGCCTTAATGGCACTGAAGAAACCACATGTGTTGTGTTGTAGATGTCTGTGAGATGTTGGAGTTCTTGCACTTTCTCACTTCACCATTTGTTCTTGAGTTCTCTGGTTTTATATTGGACTTCCACAGTCACCTTGGCATGGGCTTTTCTCTTTGTACCACAATTTACCTTGGTCTGCCAAGCTCAAAATACTATTATCCTCTTCTGACTGATGAGTTGCTCGATTTCAGCTTCTCTCTTATCAAACCAGTCCTGGTGTTTTTCTGGTTTGGTTTCCTCACAGGTATTGATGATTGATTACTGCTTTATGCTGGCTCCAGTGTTCCTCAATTTCCTCTGGAAACTGATGGAAGCTTTTCCTGTGAGACTTTTTGGAAGTGCTCATGCTTGAGGGCGTCCTTCAGATCTTGAAACTTAAACTAGTGCATGACCTGCTTCTTTCGCAGCCTCCATCTGGGGGCAATCTTCAATGTCATTGTGTATCGAATGAGGTGATAATCAGTCCAGCAATCATCCCTTGTCATTGCTCTTGTAAAAAGTGTGTCACTGCAATCTTAGGCATGCAACTGCTAAAATACTTGACCTGCCTCAGTCATTGAGCAAGATGACTGAATTACATGCCCACTGCCTGTATATTGATCTGTGACTAGGAACTTCCGGATCTCACTGACATTTCACATCCTCACTCACCGATCATCTTTTGACTTTTGTGCAAGTGCTAGTTTTTTTCCCCGTGCAGGACTTCTTTTAAAGCAGGGAGACTGGTGCATAACTGTCACTACACTGTCCTCAACAGATAGAGGGCTTGAAACCAGTGACATGGACACCACGATGATTGGAAGACTTCTGTTAGTTGCAGCCTTCATCTGCCTTCATAGCCATTATAACATTACACAACTGTTTCACCTCCATCGTGCAATTATCCTCCATCTGCTTTGCCATTGAGGACTTCTTAGCTGTCACTTTGTCTAGAACCTCGTCCTTGACCATTCTGCCATAGGTCACCATCAGAGAGTCTTGGCAGCATCACTCTTAGGCTCACTGAAATGTGCAAGCTTCTCCACCACTACAAAGTGGTGATCCATGGAGAGAAGGTATGCAGTATTAAGGATATCACTTATCTTATGTAATGTTCCTGCCTTATGTCAGACTAGTAAAAATATAGAACTGGGGTCCAGTTTTAAACTCTAGTTCCACAAGAGTGCCTCTGCACTAGAACTTCTCAGCATGGTTAAAATAAAAAAGAAAATCTAATTAATCTTGTAACCCAAAGTGTGAATTTGTTCCATTAATACTATAAAAAAGGTCATTCTTACAGCCGCTTTACTGCCCGCTGTCCTCTGGCTAGGTAAACTCTGAAGCATCTTATAAAAAGAGGGAAGTTGATACCTTCCCATTTTTAAAGCCCAGATTTTATTACTTTACCCATGATGACTACTACCTTATTTCACAGAGTATTTCCCTTCATTTAAATGAAATTACTCCAAGTATGCAATACACTAGTAAAATATAATCCTGGGTCAAGCACTTTTTGCATTGCTGCCACGCTCCAAAAGGGAGACAGCTCTGTTTTGTCAGCATTTATGGGCTGTGGATTAGATCTTTGAAAACAACATCTCAGGTGCCTAACAGAGCCTTCTAGCCAAGGGGTGAACTGCCAGATTTCATGCTACTACAGACAGTTCAACAAGTTCCAGTGCTGCAACAGAGCTACCAAAAGAATCATTCACCTCAATAAATCCAGCGAAGGGGTATGGTAGGCCTGTCTTGGCTGAAAGTTGCCCTTTGCATGTCATGTACTGAGGTAAAAGTGTGGCACTGCCTTAACACTCTGCATAGATCAAGGGTTGTATGACATATAAATCAGGAAACAGTATTGTATTTCTGGGGTGGTGGGACTCCCCAAAGTATTTAAAGTAATTCCTAACAAGAAAGGGTGGTTATTCTTAAAATATTAATTGAATGGATAGTGTGGAAATGTCAATTTCAGATACTTCTGATGTGTGTAACATGATCATCTTTGTTTTGCTATCACTGCTCTTAAAAAGTTATCCTGTTCACTTTCATCATAGAAAATTAACAAATTCAAGGACAAGTCATGAATGAGAATAATTTTAATAGGTACACAAGATAACTTTGAAAAGGTATTTACAATATATGCTGTTTTCCAATGTATGCAGTACCCTTCATCTCAACTGTATGCAAATCTTCCCCAATCACTTGACATTTTGATCTAAATAATGGGACATGCTACTAAAATTAAACTCAGCTGCATTAATAGAAATGGAAAAAACCCTCAACTGTTTGAAAAATATGGACACTTCCCCAAAACGTAATAACTAATTTTTCTATCGGACATGACAGTTTATTGGAACATTCTCATCAACTCTATAGAAAACAGCAGTGTTATTTTTGAGTGTTGAAACAATGTAACATTCAGCTAATTCCTACATTCATTCCAACAGGCGCCACTCACCAAAATTCTGATAACTAAATCTGGCAAAACATTTTTGTTTTGTTTTGGTTTGTTTTGTTTAAATGACATGCAATGACATACAATCAGAGCCTCAAGCTCTCTCCCGGATTGTTTCATTATAAAATTGCGGCAATAAAAGGTAAAGTAACCCACATGTAAACTCACAATAAATCCAGCATTTTTCATGCAAAGCCAAATATTCACACATCACTCTTCTTTTGTACCCATTGGACCCTGGTCAACACTGACTTCTGATCACACTCATCATTTACCTCAAAAAGTGACAAAGTTTGGCCACTGTGTTTTAATTTAGCAGGATGAACATCAGGAACTGGAACAGAAATATGAACTATTACCTATAAGGAGATTTTAGGAGATGATCTGAATGAAAAAAAAAAAATCTACCATTGATGCAAAACACTATTGAAAAATGTAGAATTTGAGACCACACAGTCCCAAACTTATCGTAATGGTTTTTTAATGAGAAAACTGACAGAAAAGTTAATTTAGTTTTAAAAGGTAGTTTATCTGCCACTTGTAAATGGTGCCAGACGGAAGTCCTTTATCTTCTAAATAGAGACCAAATCTAGGGAAAGATAAGAAGATAGTTCAGTCTCCAGGTCCAGTTAATCCTTGGTCTCTCTCCTCAATCTTCCAGAAATCATTCAAATCAAAGCCAAACCTGACTGCAGCGGTACGTATGAGGTGAACACATCCTAACGGAAACAACCAGACACAGAATTAATATCTCCATTTTACAACTTTATCTTCTGCTAGTGGGAAGGAAAAGATAAAATGGGATAAGGAATGCAGTGCACAGTCTGGATGTAAGAGGTAAAGTTCCAAAAAACAGTGTCCTGGAGAAGATGTTCATGGCTCACTAACACAAAACAAATACCCTAGCAAGCTCTGATTTCTGTGAGCTCTATTTGAGAGTGGAACAGGTTGGTTGTGTGCATGAAGGTTTGAACAGGCAAACACTATTATATTTGCCTCAAAAAAAATCTAGATTCCTCTCAAGTTAGTATGCAGACTAGGTAAAATGGATATCCATAATGTAACCTTCCCCAGTATCTCATGACTGGACCTAATTCATCTCTGCTGTAACTCCATTGAAGTCAAAGGAATTATACTAGGAATTAATTTAGCCCAGTAATTCTGAGAACTGTAGCTGAGATTATTATTCACCGGTATTTATAGCCATCTGGACCAATGGCCACTGTGAGCCCAGGGCAAGGTTTATGGGTGGGCCTCAGCTCCGCACCCCCAAAAGAAGCAGGTCCAAGGGTGGAAGGGGCAGAATCGAGGACGGTCGGCCCTTCACACTATCCAGACAATGGCGTTGTGCCCATGTCCCAGCCCTCAAAGCCATGTGGAGTGACACTTCAGCACTCCAGTGGCAATTCTAAGGTGCCCAGGGCTCTGGCAGCTGCGACAGCCACAGTAGCAGTGGTAAGGGCCAGGTCCTTTGAATCTCCATACCCCTATGCAATTGCCCCCTTTGCCCCTCCTTGTTCCTGGGTCTATTTACAGAAGCACCTAAAGAGCCCAGCATAGACTGGAAGTAATATTCCTTTCAGCTGTGCACTTGTGCGGCCGCTCAGACAGCAGGGCCAACAGCCACCATTGGCCCCAAGGCAAGGTGTGGGTGGAGGTCCACCTCTCCACCCTGATAGGGCCTGGCCTTGGTAGAAGAGGTGGGGTTGAGGGCAGTCAGCCCTTAGTGCCACCCAGACCATGGTGCACCCCTCCATTGCCTTCAGACCTGTGCAAAGGGGACTGGGGCTCCAGCTGCCACAGTAGCAGTGGCAGCAGCCAGGAACTGCAGGCTCCTTTGAATCACTGCGCCCCAGGGAATGTGCCTTCTTTGCTCTCCTCCCTGTCAGGAGGCCTGCACTCAGGAGAGATTCAAATGCTGCCCAGCAGGTTAGCAAAAGGCACACAACAGAGTATTTTGTTTCTACCAGTGCACATAAAAAAAATTATTCTGCAGATGGGTGGAAAAAATCCACATATGGATGGAAAAGATTAGAGGAACATTGATTGTGACCCCATTCAGATAAGTTGTGTCCAAATATGTCTCAAGGTCAGAATCACCTTTTTCAGAAAGCTCAAGGTGGAATTCAGATGCCATATTTGTATAGTTTCAGGGGCCAGACACAGAATGAACTGGGTTGGCAGTCAGGTGGTAGGTGGGTTAGGAGTCAAACTGTGTTCTTTACCTCAGATACCACCTCTAGTCGTAAAAGGCCAGTCAATTCTCTCCCCATTCTTACACTGTGGAAACACAATGGTAAAGATGGACTTCAAAACCAAGAAGGCCTGTGGCACCTTATAGACGAACAGATATTTTGAAGCATAAGCTTTCATGGGCAAAGACCCGCTTCATCAGATGCATCATAGAACACAGAAGGACACTTGAGACCTCATCTAGCCCAGTCCCCTGCACTCTTGGCAGAGCTATTACCTACAACATCACTAAAAGATCTCATCCTTTGTACAACATGTTTTTAAAAATCTTGGGGTGTGTCTACACTTGCATTCCTCTTTTGAAAGAGGGATGCAAATAAGGTAAATCAGAAATGCAAATGAGGTATAAATTTTCACATTTGGTACCTCATTTGCATATTCTAATTTTGAAAGAGCTTCTTTGGAAAGAAGAAAGCCAGTGTAGACACTGCTTTTTCAAAAGTAAAACCCATCTTTGAAAGAATCCTTCTTCCCATTAAATAAAGGGAAGAAGGATTCTTTTGAAGATGGGTTTACTTTCAAAAAAGCAACATCTACACTGGCTTTTCTTTCGAAAGAAGCTCCTTCAAAATTAGAATATGCAAACGAGGTGCCAAATATGCAAATTTATACCCATTTGCATTTTCAATTTACCTCATTTGCATGCCTCTTTTGAAAGAGGAATGCAAGTGTAGAAGCACCCTCAATGTTTTCAATCTTCCCTGCTGGATCTTATTTTTTAGACCTTTAATCATTTTGTTGCTCTTCTCTGGACTTTCTCCAATTTGTTCACATCCTTCCTGAAACATAGCATCCAGAACTGGAAGCACTGACCCTGGTGAGGTTGAATCAGCATGAAGTAGGGTGGAAGAATTATTTCCATCTTGCTTACGACACTCCAGTTAATACATCACAGAATGGCGTTTGCTTTCTTTTGAAACAGTGTTCTGTTGTTAGCTCATATGTTACTTATGATTTACTATGACCCCAGATTCCTTTCTGCAGTTCTGCTTTCTAGGCAGTTGTTTTCCATTTTGTATTTATACAACTGATTGTTCCTGTCTATCAGGCATACTTTGCGTTTTTCCTTCTCATATCTCATTCTATTTACTTCAGACCATTTCTCCAGTTTGTCTGGATCATTTTGAATTTTGATTCTACTGTCCAAGGCACTTGCAATCCCTCTTAGCTTGATATCATCTCCAGCTTTTATAAGCATACTCTCTATGCCATTATCTACATAACTCATGAAGATATTGAACACAACCAGTCTAAGAACTGATGCCTGAAAGACATCATTCCATATGTTCTTCCAGCTTGATTGTGAACCACTAAAAACTTCTCTGAAAATTGTTTTCCAATCAGTTTTATGCTCATCTTACAGTAGCTCCTTCTAGGTTGTATTTACATGGCTTGTTTACAAGAAGGTTGTGTGAGGCATTGTGGTTGATACAGCCCTCAACACCATCAAGCTCCTGTCAGTCATGGATGAGCTGGACCAGGAACCAACTGTGGTCGAATTGAAGAAAGCTATTGACAGCACTGCAGTAGGAAAGGCCCCAGGCCAGGATAGTATACCACCAGAGGTAATCAAGTGTGCCTTGGACACACTCCTGGAACCCCTACATGAGCTGCTGTGCCTGTGCTGGAGAGAGGGTGAGGTTCCACAGGATATGCGGGACACAAACATTGTAACCTTGTATAAGAATAAAGGAGACAGAAGTGACTGAAACAATTACCATGGAATCTCCCTCCTAAGTATCACTGGTAAATTGTTCGCTCGTGTCATCCTCAGCAGACTCCAGAAGCTGTCTGAGAGGGTATATCCTGAATCCCAGTGTAGATTCCATGCTGAGAGATCTACCATTGACATGATCTTCTCCCTGAGGCAGCTGCAGAAGAAATGCAGGGAGCAGAGGAATCCACTCAGTCGTTTTCATCAACCTGACCAAGGCATTTGACTCGGTCAGTAGGGATGGACTGTTTAAATTGCTCCACAAGATAGTCTGTCCACCACGGCTACTCAAGATGATCCAGTCTTTACATGAAGACATGAGAGGAACCATCCAATATGATGGCACATCATCGGATGTCTTCAGCATCAGGAGTGGCATCAAACAAGGATTCGTCCTTGCTCCGACATTGTTCAGGATCTTCTTCGCACTCCTCCTGGAGCATGCCTTTGGATCCCCAACAGAGGGCATCTTTTTGCACACAAGATCTGACGGGAAACTGTTTAATCTTGCAAGGCTGAAGGCTAAGTCTAAGGTGAGGGAAGTGCTCATTAGAGACATGCTGTTCGCAGACAACGCTGCTGTAGTGACACACACAGAAGGCCAGCTTCAAAAACTGCTGGATCAGTTCTCCAAAGCATACAAGGACTTCAGGCTTACCATCAGCCTAGAGAAGACAAATGTACTTGGTCAGGATGTTTCTGAACCTCCATCAATCGACACTGACAATTACACACTAGAGGTCGTCCATGAGTTTACTTACCTCGGGTCCACCATCACTGACACCCTGTCGCTGGAGACTGAGCTAAGCAGGAGGATTGGAAAAGCAGCCACAACTCTGTTCAGACTTAGCAAAAGAGTGTGGAACAGCAACAAGCTGTACACCCACACCAAAATGCAAGTCTACAGAGCCTGCATCCTCAGCACCCTCCTCTACGGCAGTGAGTCTTGTACCTTGTATGCCCGCCAGGAAAAGAGGCTGAATGTCTTCCACTTGCACTGCCTCAGGCACATTCTTGGGATATCATGGAAGGACAGAGTGCTCAACAACGCTGTCTTTGAGCAAGCTGGAATTCCAACAATGCATACCCTCCTCAGGCAGCAGCAGCTCCCCTGGCTTGGCCACGTCCACAGTATGAATGATGGAAGGATCCCAAAAGACATCCTGTACAGTGAGCTAGCCTCTGGCAAAAGACCTCCCGGACACCCCCAATTGCGTTATAAAGACGTCTGTAAGAGGGAACTCAAGGAGGCAGACATTGACCCAGATAGTTGGGAAGAGCTGGCAGACGACCACAGCAGCTGGAAGCAGGAACTACCCAAGGGCCTTCAGAAGGGCAAGATGAAGATCAGACAGCTGGCAGAGGAGAAGCGAGCCTGTAGACAGGACAGCAAGGACCTGCCAGACACCTACTACATATGCAGCAGATGTAGCAAGGACTGTCACTCTCGTGTGGGCCTCCACAGTCACAGTCAACACTGCAAATGACGATCTTAAATGGAGTTATGAAGGGCGTGAGCCATAGTCTACTCAGACTGAAGGATGCCTAGGTCTGTGTGAGGCAGTACCAAATGCTGATTTCAATTACTTGTAGCCAAAGTGCTCTATTTTATCACTGATAAACATTTGGGTGTGGGGGAATGGATGGGCTACAGAGAGCTCTGAGGATCCTCCCCAATTTTCTCCCATCCCCATCCTCAAGATGGTGAGATGGTGCATCACATTCATACCAAGAATGCCTGGGTAGGTCTTCAAAGCCCTCTGGTAACAACATTTATTCCTTGGGTGGCTGGGAATGGCTACTAGGCACCCTAGTCCACTGTCAGCTAACTATAATGCTTCGCTGTGTTCCCAACTAATGCTGCCCTAGAGAGCAACAGAGTGAAAGATCAAGAAGTAAACTTCACTGTGCCACATAACAAAGAATTTTATCCCTGGGGCACTGAGCTGTCACCATGGTTACATACTTGACTATAAACTAGACAAGAACAGCTAAATATCTTACTCCCAACAAAGGCCTCCAGGTCACCAAGGCGTAGAATCATGAACAATGGCAACAAGCTCTGCAAGCTGTTCTTTTCCAGCTGACTGCTTAGAAACACAAAGAAGTGGAGTAAATACCTTATTAATAGATAGTCCTTGAGATAGAACATCCAGCTGTATAGAGTCCATATGAGGACAGTCTGTATCAAAGAATGCTGTAACTTACACATCATTAGGACCAGACCATGCATGTAAGCACCTAAGTAAGTGGATGAAATAACACAGTGGGATCACAGGAATATTAACTAATCTGTATGCAACACAGCATTTTTCCAGCTGTGCCTGGACTTTCTTGCATGATACTAGAATGCAGAGAGTATTTTTCCAATAGGAAGCACATGTGAAGATCACCAAGACTTATCTACTGCTGTGACCTATTCAGCTGAAGGTAATCTTAAGGTGCCATTGTAATCCTTTCACTCTTAAAAATAAATGAGCTTTGTTTATATTCATAACCCAAGCTACTATACTTGAAATAGGAATTAAACATTTTGGCCATGTCTACACTAGCCCCAAACTTCTAAATGGCCATGCAAATGGCCATTTCGCAGTTTACTAATGAAGTGCTGAAATACATATTCAGCACCTCATTAGCATGCGGGCAGCCGTGGCACTTCGAAATTGACACAGCTCGCCACCGTGCAGCTCGTTCAGATGGGGCTCCTTTTCGAAAGGACCCCGCCTACTTCGATGTCCCCTTATTCCCATCTGCTCATAGAAATAAGGGGACTTTGAAGTAGGTGGGGTCCTTTCGAAAAGGAGCTCCATCTGAATGAGCCGCGCGGTGGCGAGCCACGTCAATTTTGAAGTGCTGTGGCCGCCCGCATGCTAATGAGGTGCTGAATATGTATTTCAGCGCTTCATTAGTAAACTTTGAAATGGCCATTTGCATGGCCATTTCAAAGTTTGGGGCTAGTGTAGACATAGCCTTTAACTCTGAAAATGAGAGATGAAGATAGTACACGTTAATCCAGGAATTTGCATATGAAATTCTCAGCTAGAGGTACAATAAACAAATTATTACAATACTCCTACAAAATTCTGGGGAGTAAGGACACTTGGAAATAGCGTGGGTACTTCGAAGTGCCTGTGGCTACAAGCATGCTGGCCCTTCGAAGTTTGACACTTCCAAGTTGCCGCGGGGGAGAATTAGCCTAATGAAGTGCCACATATTCACCGCAGCACTTCATTAGTAATCTCCTGTCGCCCTGATTGACATGCCCTCTTCAAATTTGGGGGCAAGCCCTGGGTGTGAGAGTTCTATATGCAATATTGCTAGAGGATATGTCTACATAGTGCTTACATGCTCTTAGTACAATCTCTCTCCCTCTCTCTCTGGGTATGGTTACACTGACATGAACTGCCGGTAGCAGAGTGCAAATGGGCAGTATTGAAAATGCAAATGGAAGTTCATCTGCATATTTGTTCACTGGCATACACTGCAGACAGCACAAAAAAAACTGTGTAGATGTCTTTCTGTTGGCGAAACCCCACTTTGTTGGCAGCTTCTTATGCCTTATTTTCTCCAGGCATGAGAGGCTGCCAACAAAGGTGGGGATTCACCAGCAGAAACATGTTTACACAACTGTTTGTTCTGGCAGCAGCGTATGCCAGTGAGTGGATATGCAAATGAGCAGAAATTTGCATTTTAAGACCACCTATTTGCATACTGCTGCCAGTGGTTCACATGAGTGTAACCATAGCCTATCTGTGTGTGTGTGTGTGTGTATTTATATATAAACTGCACTCAATGCTCAATAGAGCCAGCCAAGACACTATACACTTTGCTGGCTAAGCTTGTGCAGTCCATGAACTGTTCTGACTCTGCTCTCAACTATCCATGACCCCAGGATCCCGATGTAGCAGCCAAAAACAACAAAAGCGTGGTGCCACTTGACTGCAAAGCCCCAACAGTGTGATTAAGAACAGAGTAGTGTATCTTTGCTATTCTGCAGTAACTTCTCCCAGAAGCTAGTTGATTTTTATCTAAGGCTATGTCTACACTACATGATAAAAAATCGATTGTAAGTCAATTAGCCTGATTTGTCCAAGTGCCTGTCCTCACTATGAATTCCATTAGCTTGAGCACTATGAAGCACTAAAATAGACATAATATCAGTATCACAACATCATGGTTACCTGACGAGTGTAGTGTTCAGTTCGAATTTAGAATTCCAAATGAAGGGAAGTGAGGAAGCACCATGTCCTTAAATCAAATTCATTAGTCACCAGACATGTCCCATGTATGCCCCCACAGTTCTCCACTCTGGCCTCTTCCATCTCCACTTCTCTCAGGCATGGAGGAATTAGGCAACAGGAAAACCATTTCAATTCAGCACTCAGATGCCCGTAGCAGTAGGGTCATGAGAGGCTGAAACGGCATCTCTCTTTTTGTTTGCTAGTAGCATGGGTGTGGGGCCTGTGGTTCTGTCTCTACCCTCCTAGCTGTCTTTAATTTTTTTGCGCTGCCTGGCGCCAGCCACTGCCCACCCCTGCCCATACCATGTGGCAGCTAGGCTGTGGGTGGGGCTTGTGCCTGTCTGATAGAACAAGGAACTTCTTTTCAGCCGTTTACGTGTTGTCCCACTCCCACGCATCCCCTCCCTTCCCTCTCCAAGAGGTACCACGCATTCTGGAACTTTCCCTTGCCTGCATCATGTGTCAGCTAGTCTGTGGTGGGAGTCATGCTTTGACAAGAAACTTCTTTTCAGTCTCTTGCATTTTGTATGGTCTTCTTTCATGCTACCTGACCTCTTTGGGTGCGTCTACACTAGCCAGCTACTTCGAAGGAGCTGGCACAATGTTGAAGTAGCACACGTTGCGTCTACATGCGCCGTGTGCTATTTCGACGTTGAAATTGACGTTAGGTGGGGAGACATCAAAATCGCTATTCCTATCCGAAGATGGGAATAGCACCCTACTTCGATGTTCAATGTCGAAGTAGGGCATGTGTAGACGATCTGCGTCCTGCTACATCAAAATAGCGGGGTCCTCCATGGCATCCATCAGCTGAGGGGTTGAGAGACGCTCTGCCCAGCCCCTGCGGGGCTCTGTGGTCGCCATGTGCAGCAGCCCTTAGCCCAGGGCTTCTGGCGGCTGCTGCTGCTGCTGTTGCTGCTGCTGCAGCTGGGAGGTCCATACCATGTGCACGGGGTCTGCAACCGGTTGTCGGCTCTGCGGACCTCGTGCTGTGCAGGCCAAGTATGTCTGGGAGGGGCCCTTTAAGGGAGCGGCTTGCCGTTGCCCCAGAAGGGCTAGTCCTGCCTATGACCCCATCCACAGGCTTTACTGGCCCCTTTTTTTCATGGGAAGTGCTTGTGTGTGTGGACGCTTCACTTTTCCTTCCAGGGCAGCTCCTTTCAATGTTCCCCATCGCTACTTCAACATGGAACATCGACGGCACCAGCCCTGGAGGACATGTAGACGATACGTGTCAAAGTAGCCTATTTCTATGTTCTTACTTAGAAATAGGCTACTTGGACGTAGTGTGCTAGTGTAGACGTAGCCTTTATGTTGCATAAGCTGATGTGCATCTTCAGTAACTACAGGTCAGTGGCTTTCAAATGGCATCATGTTTTCTATCTGCAGTATACAGTGAGCACATATCTCTCTCACCTTTGGGTGTCTGAAGAAATTAAAGCAGGTCAAACATCAGAGCATAAATATGGCCAATAATGTAGCAACTGCAATGTGTGTATTTACGAACCTGTTAAACTGAGATTAGACCGGTCATGCTGCTTTCATCAGAGGCCTCAACGTCAAATCTGAATATAAATAATAAGTAAACAAAGCCTGTGACCTCACCTGACTTCCCCAAAAAGGGATTTTCCCACTCCCAGAACATATGTGTCATTAATGTCTCTGTGGGATATCAACCAACTGGAGAGCTTCACCAGGTATAATTAGGTGCCTCAGTACTAAGTCCAACTGCTCCAATATCAGATTATCTGGAAAGTGTCAAGATGGTTAACATTACCATGTGCTCCTTGCATGCTGACAAAGATAATAAGGCAGCACTGAAATTTGCCTTAGGACTGCTGAGAGTTTATTTACAGTTCTAGTGATGGGCAGCCTAATGATTTAAAGTAGTGGCCTGACAAATAGGCCTACAAGCTTTTATTCTCAGCTCAGGCAATGACTTACTATATGACTTCTGACAAGTCACTCAGTAGTTCAGTGATCTCTCTTTTAACATTGGTATATTTGTATTTGATATACGTACCTCACAGGGATTAGGGCAGGCTTAATTATTGTTGGTAAAGTGTTTCAGGATGTTCAGATGACAGGCTCTATTGAAGTGCAGAGTGTTATCAGATGTATTAATGTTGCTTCTATCTATCTTACCCAGTGTTTTGTGAGCTTCTTTTCAAAGTCATCATTTTAAAAATTTCCAAAAGACAGTAGCTGTGCTGAAGACATTTTGTAGACATGTGTTTTTTGTTTTGTTTTGTTTTTTTAACTTGCCAATAAGGCTAACATAAAATGAATCAAATAAAACTCCCCCACTCAATTCAGGCAGAATCTAGGTTATACAAAAATACAGACAGGTCTACACTATGGAGAAGAACTGATTTCAGATATGCAACTCCAGCCGCATGAATTGTGTAGCTGGAGTCAACGTATCATAAATCGATATTCAGAGAGTAATTCTTAATGGTTCTCAATCCTGCTGGAAAAGTATAATAAGTGGGGTTCCGCAGGGGTCTGTTTTAGGACCGGTTCTGTTCAATAGCTCCATCAACGATTTAGATATTGGCATAGAAAGTATGCTTATTATGTCTGCAGGTGATACCAACCTGCGAGGGGTTGCAACTGCTTTGGAGAATAGGGTCATAATTCAAAATGATCTGGATAAATTGGAGAAATGGTCTGAGGTAAACAGGATGAAGTTGGATAAGGACAAATGCAAAGTGCTTCACTTGGGAAGGAACAATCAGTTTCACACATACAGAATGGGGAGAGACTGTCTAGGAATGACTACAGCAGAAAGGGATCTAGGGGTTATAGTGGACCACCAGCTAAATATAAGTCAACAGTGTGATGCTGTTGCAAAAAAAGCAAACATGATTCTGGAATGCATTAACAGGTGTGTTGTGAACAAGACACGAGAAGTCATTCTTCCGCTCTGCTCTGCACTGGTTAGGCCTCAGCTTGAGTATCGTGTCCAGTTCTGGGCACCGCAGTTCAAGAAAGCTGTGGAGAAATTAGAGATGGTCCAGAGAAGAGCAACAAGAATGATTAAAAGTCTAGAGAATGTGACTTATGAAGAAAGGCTGAAAGAATTGGGGTTGTTTAGTTTGGAAAAGAGAAGATTGAAGGGGGACATGATAGCAGCTTTCAGGTATCTAAAAGGGTGTCATAAGGAGGAGGGTGAAAACTTGTTCTTTTTGGTCTCTGAAGATAGAACAAGAAGCAATGGACTTAAACTGCAGCAAGGGAGGTTTAGGTTGGACATCAGGAAAAAGTTCCTAACTGTCAGGTGGTCAAACAGTGGAACAAATTGCCAAGGGAGGTTGTGGAATCTCCATCGCTGGAGATATATAAGAACAGGTTAGATAAATGTCTATCAGGGATGGTTTAGACAGTACCTGGTCCTGCCATTGGGGCAGGGGGCTGGACTCGATGGCCTCTTGAGGTCCCTTCTGGTCCTAGTATTCTATGATTCTGTGATATTTCCTGCCATCCACACAGTGGGAGGTCGATGGCAGAAATTCTCCTGTCAACTTCCCTTACTCCTCGTGACTGCAAGGAGTACCAGGGTCAATAGTGGAGCCCTGATGGTTCAATTTAGCGTGACCCCACTAGTTGCGCTAAATTGAACCATGGAAGATTGACCACCACAGCGTCATTCTTCCAGTAAGTGTAGCTGTACCCTCCATTTGCCTCACTCTCACCTTGCCGCTGAACTACACCTTTGTAATTATTCTTGGAAAGTCAGTACAGAATCAACTTCAAGATTTTTGTCGATACTTTTGAAGTGTTGGTGAGCAACACATGAATGTGAAACCAGCTCTGCGCTACAGAATGGACAGAGAGCAGTCAATTTTCTTTTGAGGGGATAGACAGCACTTGTTGTGTCCTGCCATTCTTCAATTAAAATGACCTGTTTGATCCTGTAATGCCATATAAGTCAAATCACTCCAGTGATGAGGGTCTTCTGCATTATTCAGCACCTATGGTGGTGTTTTGTGGGTGATGGAGACAGAGGATCAGCTGCACAGGGCATGCTTTGTACCCATTACACACACAAAAGAGTCTGCACTAGGGAGCAGGCCGGGGGGGCTACAGGGACACAGAGCTGCAGTTGTGTGGGGTACGTGGCCCTAATGTGACCCATCCAAAATCACTGTGTCTGTGTTACAGTTGTGTGTTCATGAACAGTGTTGTTAACTCCAAGATTTTATCATGAGTCTGGCAATATTTAGCAAGTTTCACAAAGCCCCAGCTTCTGGAGTCCAGGGATTAAGTGGGAATCTCATCTTTTATTTTCTTTTTCTTTTTTATGTAGGATTCTAGCCCTCTTGGTTGCAAAGAAAGCTTGGAAATGTAACCCAAGTGCACTGTGATGGTCCAAAACCAGGAAGCTGAGAACTGAACATTTATTATTTGTTTTACTTTATGATTTCAAATCAATCTTGCATCTTTTTTTAGGACTCCCTCAATTCTTGAACTCATGGACTGTCATATACTTAAAATAAAACAAATCTATATCTTCCAGGGAAGCTTAAGCAGTGGACTTCACCTCACCACAGGTAGGTGAGTGTGAAAGTCAAGCTCCTTCAGAGGATTTTGGAGGAAGAGGCTGTGTTTGTGTGTACACGTAGGCAGTTGTGTCTATGTGCGCATGCACATCTGGCCCAGAAGCAGGGGTTGTGCTTGATGTCTGTGGTTTGTCTTGTGTGAAGAAGCAACTTGTTTCTTAAACACAAGGGAATTTTCTGCTGTAACATTAATGTTGATTCCACACACTGTTCTATGGCAGAGCAAAGGCTGTGTTCTGCTTATTATGAGTGAGCGTGTATACACAGCCAGCTGCTTTTTGGAAAATATATTGAAAAGATGTTTTTTCTCTGTAGCATTTCAGTGACCATGGAGCTCACAGAGGCAGCACAGAATATTCAGAGGCATTCTTCTCAATTCAGTTTAATTTACAGTAATTCAAAAAATAAGTTTTACAGCAAAGACAGTTTTGACATGCACGCTTGCTCTCCAGATACAATGGTCATGACACACAGGTGTTGGGGGCACATAGCTTCATGGAGAGAACCCACGAGAAAGGTAGCTGGTGGATCTTGCGGGAGCAGAGGCTGCAGACCTGAAAGGTGGGACAGACTCAGGCGTGGGGGGATATATAAGAGGAGGTTCCTTGTGCAGAAGCTGGGCTTGGGTACACAGGCACAAGGGGAATCCTCAGGAGGGGAAGATATGGTGTGATATGAAGAGGCAAAGACTGTTTGTGAGGAGAAGAAAGAGGAAACTGAGAGGCGTTTGATAGAGGCAATACTTTGGAAGTGATGAGGAGAAATTAAAATAAAGAAGGAGGGGTGAGGGGACAGAAGGTGGGAGAGAGAAGAGTTTCTAACCTTCTTGAGGTCAGAAGGAAGATGACGACAGTCTACTAGGAAAGGACCCAGGGGGAATGCTCGTGGTACTGTAAAGGCCTGTATGGGTATCCTCCCTCACCTGTCATTTTTCTTATTAAAATCACTCAAGTGTCCTTTTTATACAAAAATGTGCCTAACTTGTATTGTTCTTAATAATCTCCACTCATAGAAACAGCCTTAGAAAGGCCTTTACATGCTGAACTGCAATGTTCTTTGCTTAAATGCCTCGGTGATGGGCACACTGGGAATACTTGGATTATAGCTAGGAGAAGGGCTTTCTGCCGATAGTAGTTTCACTGTAAAATATTTCCTCCCATTCTTTTCTTTTCTGAGTCTGAAGTCCTTCTGCTAGTAATCTGGGACATTGCAAAGAGCCGCAGTGTTTAGAAGAAAATTTATTGTGTGCTATGAGCCTTGAAAGGAATTTTGGAACACTCTGTTTACTGAATGTTAGCAGCTACTTGAAACTGAACTTTTTCTATGTGTATACATTACCATCCTCGAATCCCACAGGAATTATACACAAGTATCCAGCTTCACTGATGGAAAACACAACTGGGTACATTTGTCAAAGATCTCTCATTTGGAATGGACTTCACTGGCTGGATTTAGAGGCTTATACTGCATTGATTGGACTGTTGTTAGCTAGCACTCCTATTTCTACAAACCATCCACACTATAGACAAAGCTAACTCATCACCTTACTCTGGGTCATTTCTTTTCCATTTGGTATATGCTTCCTAGTGATTACAAAACACAGTGAAGGTTGCCACAGCTTCATTAAACAGTCACACACAGGCCCTGATCTGCTCCCAACTGGAGTTTTTGGCTAAAGCCCTATTGAATATAAAGGCAACAAGACTGGGACTAATTCATAAAGCCATATAGGGATAACTTGTGCAATCCCTTGCTCGTGTGATGTAGTGATTAAGCGCTCATCACAGGGAGTAACATATCTCTGCCATGCCTTCCTCAGTAAATTGGACCAAGATCTGTTAGAAGTCAGTAAGGTGCCAATACACTATCAGGGCCGAAAGAATCCTGATGAGATTTTATTCTGCAATCTTCCTTTTAGACTCTGGCAGGAAGTACAGCTATGTAATGCTTCTCACTTGACCCCATCCCTCCTCTGCATGACTGAGATAGACTCAGCTCTTCATATCTCTTCTAAATGGCTGAAATACACTCAGTTCCTTACCATGGTCCTTCATGATCATTATAGATATCCCTACACACACCTAGCCAAAGTGGATTTCAGATTGTGCAGTATCCTTAACATCTCATCAACAAGAGCATGGCAACTTGGTACCATATGCACATGCCATGGTCTGGAGGAAGTGTCTATCAACTAAATTGGATTTTTTTCATTTTATTTCAATTCCTAACAAGTAACAAGGCTTTGCACCTTGATTTCTGCACTATTTATCGGATCAGAACAGCAAAATCTCAGCCACACACAGGACCAAAGTGACTGTAGGTTTCCAGATCCTGGGGTTGTCCAGACCTCAGAATATGTTATAACAGTACTTCCCAGCCTTTTTGCTAGTGTATGCCCCCAATCAGACCCCCATGCCATTTGCGGACTCCCAACAAAGCCAATTCTAGCCGCTACATACACTGCATCAAATGAAAAAGGAAACTACAATATAGATTTTGAACAGCAGTTAACAACATTATTGGAAGATATTTATTTTAAAAATAATAGATTGTAACTGCAATTTATTTAAAACAATTGCTATGATCATCTTTATCTAGCTGTTGTTATTTTTTTACAGACCCCCTGCAATACCCTCGCAGACCCCCAGGGGTCCACGAACCCTGAGTTGGGAACTGCTGTGTTAGAGCACTATCTCTCTATTCTGACTTGTACGCAGCTGCTCACAGAATCAAGCAATTCCTCCCATATGTGGGGGCACCAGAGCTGAGTACCCATGCCATGCTCCACACCCCCAGGAGAACATCCCA
This sequence comes from Carettochelys insculpta, assembly GCF_033958435.1. Classification (NCBI taxonomy): domain Eukaryota; kingdom Metazoa; phylum Chordata; order Testudines; family Carettochelyidae; genus Carettochelys; species Carettochelys insculpta. Next base: position 100,747,317 of record NC_134141.1, read on the forward strand.
TGAATCAAGAAAATAGGAAGGATGTATGGCAGCAAAACAGTGCTATGGCAGCTGTTTGCCACCCAAGAATTGCCTTTTCATGGAGGTATCCCCAGGCCCCTACTTAAGCCAGCTATCTGCATCTTTGCAGCCCCAGAGCTAAAGTCAGTTAGTGCAATGTGGCTAAAGTTGGACACCTAGAATTTGAGGTCAGATCCTAAATGACTTCTTGAAGATCACATAGAAATTTGCAATGCCCAGGATAGAATTCAGACTCCCTGATTCCCAGCCCACTGGACTACACTGCTTCCTGAAGGCATAAAAAGCCCTAGGTAACTTACTAGTGGGTCCAAACTAAAAAGACAGGAGTATTTCCAAACATTCATTACTAAATTACATTTTTATATTTGGTAGTCACTAATTATAGCCCTCTGGAAAGAGATACAATCAGTGTCATTACATATAAAAGCTAAGCAACTGCAATATTCCAGCTGATATTTTAAGACATAGTTTTGCTTCCACTGAAGTGAAAGGTAAAACTCCTACTGACCTCAGTGGGAACAGGACTGAACCTTTAAACAGAGTTGAACATAAGGTCATTTCTTATCCTTCCTGTTTTCTTTGTGTTGCAGGTATTTGTTTGTTTGTATTTGTGTTTACATTTTCCCAGGCTCATTTAGTGCCTCAGGAAGTCATTTAGGGGGCCATAATAATCTAACACATTATTACAAACCCATAAATTACTCCTTGAAGCATTACAAGAGCCTGGGAAAATGTAAATACAAACACAGTTATACAGATACAAAGAATGCATTTGATTGAACAAAAGTTAGGAAACACTGGTGGTGAAAAATGCAATAATTAAAAAAACTGGGAAAGTATTTTCCAATGTGTTTGCTTTTTCTAGAATTCAAGAGAGAAAATAACTGTCCAACACTCAAGCCCTCACAGTTATTTCTTATTTGTTTGCTAATGGACATTAAGCATACAGTAATTAGCAGTTCCCTCTTGTCATATTGAGAATTCCAACTGTTATCTGTACTGATGTGAAAATTCAGTGAGTACTATAGGAAACCGTGGTGACGCTAGCTAAATGGCAACAATAGATTTACTGACCACATTGTTTAGAAAGCCTAAATGTTTAAAAGCGAGGTAATGAATATTTAAGAAAATCTTAAATATTACACAGGCCACAGCGTATCTATTTGTACTTAGATAATCTCTGTAACCATAGAATCTGGAAACTTAACAGTCATTAATGTTATTTATTGCAGCTGGCCAGAGAATCAAAATCCCTTCAAAAACTCTTTAAATAATTTCACACACACACACACACACACACACACACACACACACACACACACACACACACACACACACACACACACACACACACGTGTTATGAAAAAATGTCAAAAATATGAAATTTTTCACAAGTGTTTTAAAGAAAAACTGCGTTTGGGGAGAATCAAACCAGAAGTTTTCAGCTGCCTGCCTGGAATGCCACTGGAAAAATTTGGTTTTGAAAAGGGATTTTTTTTTTCCTGAGAGAAGGGAGTCATTCCTAAAAGCAATCCCTGCCTATCTCTATTATCCCTGTGCAGCAGTAAAGCACTATTATGCCCATTTTGCTGATGTGGATCTGAGGCCCAGAAAAAGTAATTGTCTTACTCAAGATCACACAGGAAGTCCGTAGGGCTATGGCTACGCTATTGTTGCTATATTGGGAGACAAATGTATCCCAAAATGGCAACTCTAGGGCTAAATGCTGTGCTCAAAATAGCAGAGCTATTTCAAGCCTGGTATTCCACTTCTTCTACCCTTCATCATGAGAGGAGTAGAGGAAACCTTGAAATAGCCCCTTATTTTGAATTTTAGTGCCATTTGGATGGCACCAAGCTTGAAATAAGGAAACTCAAAATACCTTATGTAATTTGCCTAGTTGAGCAGGAAGATGAACGAAGGTCTCTTAAGATCTAGCATAGCACAGTAACTGCTCAACTGTCCTTTCTGTCTGGGACAGATTTTGACTCTGCTATAGTTCCTGCAGGCCCATCATGGAAGGCTGTAATAGGAACTCTCTCTTCAGGCGGAACCTTTCTCCTTAACTTGGCCTGTGCTCCCTGCATGACCTGATTCCCATTCCCTCTTTCACACAGGGACCGGACAAGTCACTTTGAAGAATAAAGGCCAGGGAAGATTTAAACTGTGCCAACACTAACATGAGGCATTGGTTCAATATTGTTTCAAAAGGCAGAAGGCCACCTAATGTCTCCACACCAGCTCATTTCCAAGCCTATCACTATTTAGCTTGTGAGCTGAAGAGATTCCCGAAAAAGAGTGCATTGCCATAAACAATCTCCATTTGAGCTGTAATCATGTGAATAGTTTCTTCCTAAGAAATTTTGGACTCAAAACTTAATCTCTGAATATTCAAATGAATGTCTGCGATAAAACAAATGTCTCCATGTTAATAACAACAAGAACAGGCCTGTGTTAGATGATTCCAAAGGTTTTCTTGACTGCTTGGTCTTAGAGGATATGGATTTGAGAGAGAAGTGTTGATGTCAATTACATTAACCCTAACAATGGGCCCTCTGGGACTAATCCCTTGTATATTCATCAGTAAGTGGTGCTCTTGGGCCTGAATCTGCCATCAGTTAATATGCAAATCAAGCATTGGGAAAGAAATCCTAAGATTTGTCTTGTAATATGTTATAGGAGGAACTCTTGGTTATAAAATATTATCCTAGCTATGATGATGATGATGATGACATAGGGTTTGGAAAATGTATTGTTCCCCCTGCAGAAAAAAGATAAGTAGAGAGAACACAATTTTGATCAGATGGGACAGATACAGCTTCTACAAACAGATGAGACTGTCCACTGCACAGTGAAGAAGGGAACAAGGATGGGAGCTTATGGAGGCTCCTTGATCTTCAGCACCTGGATACAATGTTAGATTGACCGGCAGCAACTCTAACTTACACCTCTAATATAACAATGTCCAAAGATGGGAAGTCCAGCATAGGCATTTTAGCATTTGAGAATGATGTGTGGAACAGCAGAATTCCACTAAGTTCAACTCTCCATTGACATGAGTTCCCTGAGAAAAAGGATATGATACAGCCTCGGTACTCTCTTAGACACATCTCTCTCCCTCTCCTTTTTCAAGGTTGTGATGGAAGTAGGAAGAGTTGCTGCCTTTGCCAATGGGCACTTCTTCACTCACCACATGAAGATCACTCAGTGCAAGCTGGACTAAGCAGACTTAGAAAATCCGACACCAGCTTATTTAGGCCACTAAAATAAAGGGCCCCAAACTGTAATTCTTATACAAGTAGTGCCATTGACTTTGAGTCCTTTTTGTGATTTATGGTCACAGAATCAGATCTCCTTACTCTAAAAGCCTTAACCAAGATGGTAATACAATCCAAAGGGCTTACCAACACTTTTTTTTCTGAAAGCTTGAAAGTTATTAAATTATAACAATGTGTTCATCTAACAAATAATTTGCTCATCCCAATTTATTGAACAGCAAGTAGGGGAACAGTTAAGGACATTGCAAGTGGTATACAATCAATAAGCATAAATCCACTTTAATATGTGCTTAAACTGTGCTGAAATTATAAATATCAACTTTTATAAAATGGTTGTAAAGAGGATATTACCTTCCAAAAACTGTGTGATTAGTTGGGGTTTCTTTTTTTTTTCTTTTTTTTTTGGTTGGTTGGTTTTTTCCTTTTATGAGGCTATGTTCAGAAACATCTAAACAAGTGAGACATTTGATTTACTGCAGGCTGCAAACAGAGAGTTTAAGAGATTGGTTTCATTTCACAGGTTTTATAAAGAAGCTACCATGCCATTATACTGCCTGCAATTTCAAAAACAGGCATATGATTAATTTTAAACAAAGTCCTGGCAAGTTAAGAGACTGAAGCTAGATACAGGTTGAACCTCTCTCATCTGGCACGCTCAGGACCTGAGCAATGCCAGATGAGAGAATTTGCTAGACCATGGGAGGTCAATATTTTCTAATACCAACACTCCCACTGCTTACTGGGCTTTTAGAATGGGAGCTTCAACAGCATAAGGCAGAAAATTTTTGTCTTCTAAAGTCAGAACACACTTGACAGTTGGTTCAGTCAGTGAGTTGATTTTGTTTAGTGACACAGAAATAGTTTACTTTAATGCATGCTAGATAAGGCATCATACATTTGCAAAGGACTCTTAACTGGTGTCTAGGATACACACTGCAACACAGAATAAATGATGTGTAGCAGAGAAGTCCATTCAAATATCTGTGATCAAACAAAAATGAGACTAGGTAGGCTGAAAACAGCAAAAATGTAAACTGTTACTGAGCTTGTGACCTTTACGTGCTCTCTCTCTCTTCCTACCCTACAACACATTAGCAGGGCATACCTAAATCCTGTGTCACCTGCCTTTGTATAAGCCTCCCTAAGTCAGGACTCTCCACAGAGCCCTCATGGAGTCAAAGATCCATAGGTGTAAAGAGGATGGGCCAAGAAACCCCCCTCATCTTTCCCTAAAGCCTCATAGGAAATCCAGAGCAAGATACATTTAGCCAGAGACTATGTTAATATTTGCATGTGCTCCATCTCCACGCCCAGAAACTACCCTTATAAAGGTGTCCTGGGAGCTTGTGTCATCTCATGTGTTTGGAAAACATCACAGAAAAGGTTTGCGTTTTCTCCAGTTGTCATAGAGCTCTGAGTATAACACTGGCTATGATATAAAGTAGTCCTCTTTGCAATGACATTGCCTTCCTCACAAAATGCCTTTGTGGTAAAGACAGAGGACAGGTCCACTATCACTTGGCTTTCTGGGAATCCTCTCTTTGCACTGAAACAACCTGAGGTTTTTCAGTATAAATTACATTACAGATCAGAACTCTCTAAGAACTGTCTAGGCTATGGAGCAGCCACTGTGTAAAGGCTCCTGTTTCAGCCATGCAGAATAGCTTCAAAGTACAGAAAAGTTAACTGCCTGCATGGATCGCCATGCCTTTCCCTCCCAGCTGATCAATGGCAAAGTAGGGCCTACTTCAGCTCTTAGGGTAGGATCTCCATCGGCCAGCTGAGTTATTCACATTGGGCACTGGACAGACAATTTAGGACTACAAACAAGGACTAGTTTATGGGCCTATTGTGTGGTCTGTCATCACAATGTGGAGAAGACTACAGAAAGGAAACAGTTTGTTTGGGTACAATAGTAAATATTACGGGCTAAACTAGAACATCAAACTCATTCAGTGGAGAGAAATAAATTGTATTTTAAATTACAGTTTAGAGGCCAACATATAAATGTAGGCTGCCATACTGCTCTTAATCCTGAGCAGAAGTCTACTGATATCAGTGGCAGATTTGCATAGATGAACAGGATAGAATCTTGTCTACAGCAGAAGATTGAATTAAGGTGCACTATTCCAGTTATGTTAATTACACAGCTGAAGTCGAGGTACCTTAATTCGGACTTCTTCTTTAGGAGCAGCAGCCTTTGTTTCACTTTCTTCTCCATCCTCCTTTCTCTGCTTCTGTGCTTTCTCCATGTCTTTATACGTAAATGTCCTCTGTTCTTCCATTACAGAAGCTTCCAAGTCTCACCTCCTCCTAGATCTGTTTAAATGATACACAGTTAATTTTATATAAGCATTAGCAGCTTATCATAATTATGCTTTAGAGTTAATATGCCAATCAGATGAATGATAGTAGGGAAGTTCATACCTTCTGAAGTCATTGTTTCAGGCTGTCTACAGACTCAGGAAGACAGTACTGCATCCACTGCATTCAGATCATATTGGAAGGTTAATTTTGCAACCACACAGGCTGGAAACTGACTGAGTCTTAGCTTTTTAAATTAGTTCAATCATGAACAGAAAAGAATATGTCTTATTGGCCACATAAATATATCACACAGGCTGGAATGTAGCCTGCATGGTGAACATTAAGCTTTTTGGTCTTTTTACACCCTGAGGGGTTCATTAATTGGATATGGTTAAACAGATTTAAAACAGCTTGTGTCTAAATGTGTGGGTTACCTTCACTAACTACCACCATAAAACTGATTTTTGTTAAAACATAAAAGATAATACCTTAAAAACTTCAGATTAAATGCTCTAACATTGCACCAGATCAGTCCCCAAAATGGGTCTTTTATATCTTATTTGTAAAACAGCTTTAAAATCTTACTGCATTTCCATACACAGTAAGCTGGTTCTTATTGTGTTCTTTTGCTTTCCCCTTAAAGAGAGGAATCCCAAGAAGACTATGATTTTCTGTAATGTAGTTTGGTAACACTTACTTTCTAGAGATCATCCAAATCTTCTGAGTCAATGCCTCAGAGTTCACCATTGGTCCTCTTCTATGATAATTACAAAATATACAGTGATTTTAGCAGATGGCACAATGTTCCTTGAGAGAAGATGCAGTACTATGGCCCCTTTACTCCACCTGGTTCTGGTTTGTATCTAGCTGTCATTCTTATTTGTGTGCACTCTTTTTAATACACTGTTTAAATATACAGTAACGTTGCTGCTTGTGTCATGGCATAAATATCAGACACCTAGAGTAGGTGACCACAACTATCTTCCATTACCAACTTTCTTATTCCGAACCACAGAGAGTTTCAACTCAACTGGGGGAGTGTTAAAAGGTGTCTTTAAAAAAATTATTTGCATAATTTTTATAAGGATGCACACAATGAAAGAGCAAAAAGAAGCATCCACTTTAGAAAGCCTTTTCTGAATTTTGGCAGGGAAATTTGATTGAATGTTCAGTAATTCAAAATGGTAAAACCTCCACTCAAAGGAAATTTTTCCTTAAAAAGTTTTTGGGAGTGTTGTTGGAGGGAGAAGGTAGTAAATGCAGCCATCAGCAAATATTTTGTTCCAGAAAGCATCCTGCCTTAGGGCAATGGATCTTAAAAGAGCAGAGTTATGTGGGGAAAAATGTGTGAGGATCTCTTTAAAATCTCACAAGGAAAAAAATTAGAGAGATTTTATTGTATAACAAAATGCCTGGTCTTTCCTCACAAAAGTAGTTTGATTGATCTCAGCAGGATTGCTCATAAAAGAACCATTCACATGACTTTTGGGTTGCAGGGTGAAGCCTCAGAGGGCACTCTTGTTAGGTAATGTACTGTAACATTATATATATATATATATATATATATATATGTATATATGTCTGTATTTTCATATATATATGAATTTCTCTAATGTTACATAATGCTCTCTAACATATAGCACATGAATCTTGACTTCACTATGAAGTTCAAAACTCTAACCTTTTTTAAGCTTTTCTGTAAGATTACCCTTTTAGTTACTAAATACTCTAGAGCAGTTTATATTGACTCCAGATACAGCTGTTGGGGAAAAAAATCTACATTTCAAACCAAATATGGAGTTCATGGCTTAGCTAAGGAATTGGAAACAATCCAAGAATTTAATACTTCTTTTTTTCCTCATGTGAGTTGTCCAATGTCCCCCTTTCTGCTCCCCTCACCTCCCCCCATTCCCAACTCTAAAGTAATAAAATGTAAAGCATCCCTAACAAGCTCTCTGTACATATCATATATTTAAATGAGCAGTGTCAGATCAACCAAGGCTTCAGATTTAGGTTTTGTAAAGCTAAGCTTTTATAGAATATAAAATGTATAGAAAAGTAACATGATTATTTAAAAAAAATTCCAATGAAAATTACTGTATTTAAAGGGGGCCCTGCAGTATTCAAGACTCCATGTAATGTTGTTATTACATAAGAACCAGGAAGTGAAACTAACTATAAACAAAATTGAAACAAATTAGGCTTCTTTCGTTATCCAAGTAGAGAGAAATTCAACTAATAAACTGCAATCATAGGACAAGAGGGGACCTCATGGGTCATCTATTTCAATCTCCTGTTCTCATAGCTGAACTAAGTACTACCTAGACCTCCCTGGCAGGTGTTTGTCTAACCTGCTCTTAAAAACCTCCATTGAGGAAGATTCCACCATCTTCATAGGCAATTAATTCCACCCTGGCATTAAGGAAGATTTTCCTGCTCTACAACCTAAACTGCCCTTGCTGCAATTTAAGCCCATTGCATTTTGTCCAATCATCAGATGTTAAGGAGAACAATTATTCTCCTTCCTCCTTGTAGAAACCTCTAATTTACTTAAAAATTGTTATCTTGTCCCCTTTCAGCCTTCTCTTCTCCAGATTAAACAACCCCAGGGTTTTTTTTCCTGTCTTCCCTTATATGTCATGTTTTCATAACCTTTAGTCATTTACATTGCTCTTCTCTAAACTTCCTCCAATTTGTCTATATCTTTCCTGAAATGTGGCACCCAGACCTGGACATGATACTCCAGGTGAGGCCTAATTAGTGCAGAGTAGAGTGGAAGAATTACTTTTCATGTCTTGCTTAAAACACTCCTGCTAATACATTCCAGAATGTTATTTGCTCTTTTTGCAGCAATGCCACATCATTGACTCATATTTAGCTTGTGGTCCACTCCAACCCACAGATACCTTTCTGCAGTACTTCTCCCTAGGCATTCATTCCCAGTTTGTATATGTGCAGCTGACTGTTCCTTCCTAAGTGAAATACTTTGCATTTGTTTTTATTGATTTTCATCCTGGTTACTATGGACCATTTCTCCAATTTGTCCAATTCATTTTGAATTTTAGTCCTACTGTCTGAAGCACTTGCAGCCCCTCCCAGTCTGGTGTTGTCTGCATACTTTATAAGTGTACTGTCTGTGTCATTAGGTAAATGCTTGATAAGGATCTTGACCAGAAGCAAACCCAGAACTGATCCCTGCTGCACTACTCCTTGATATGCCCTTTCAGCTTGGCTATGAGCCTCTGATAACTACTCTATTGGAATACACAAAACAAACCAGCAGTCATGTAGCACTTTAAAGACTAACAAAATCATTTATTAGGTGATGAGCTTTTGTGGAACAGACCCACTTCTTCAGATCTGGGAATTCTGAAGTTACGATGACTGGTCTATAATCCCCCAGGTTTTACTTATTTTCCATTTTGATAGATTGCCACTGTGTTTGCCCTTTTCCAGTCCTCTAGAATTTTTCCTGTCTTCCCTGACTTTTTGAAAATAATCACTAAAGCTGTGTCTACACAACCCCTCCCATTCAGAAAGGGCATGGAAACGTGGCCAACTGGAAATGCAAATGAGGCACAGCTTTAATTAGCTCATGCGTCATTTGCATATTCCCATGTGATCTGGCTTCCAGAAGTGCCATTTCTGAAAGCCAAAGCAGCCGTGTGGATGGGGCTCCTTCGAAAAGAAACCCCCCTTTCAAAAGCACCTTTATTCCTGAAAAAAAAATGTGTATACTGATTAATAAAGTTTTTACATTCTCGATACTTATTTTCTAACACATACTGAAACGTTTGTTTGTTCGTTTTTTCATATGAACATAAATGAAATTTCCATTGGTTTGAATTATGTTAGGCAAGTTGAAGAGGACCCTGCTAATTGCAGGTGTGATAAGTGGGGACAAACCAAAAGTTTGCTCACTCCTGGTTTAGCCTACCATTTATCTGGTTGCTCTTGTTGGCACACACATATTATAACACAAGAAGCATTGACCAAATACTTCTCAATTCAGTTGAGGGATATATATTAATGAGGAAATCTATATTTGTTACAGTAAGCATCTCAATTTAAAATTTGTTTCATGGAACATGGATTCTATAGATATTTCTTCATTCGGCCTGTGTTCGTTTGAGTCTGAGAAAAAAACATCAAAGTGAAAAAGAACATAATGTTAACACAGCAGGAAGAAAAAGGCAGCCTCGTAAAGACAATATTGTCTCCAGCTAGACAGAATCAGTTACATGAGTGGTAGGGAGAGCTGAGTGGTTTGAGCATTGGCCTCCTAAATTCAAAGTGGTGAGTTCAGTCTTTGAGGGGGACATTTTGTGATCTGGGGGAAGGTCCCTTCCAGCTCTGAGATAGGTATATCTCCATGTATCTTGCAGTAAATACTTTCAACGGATGAGAAACCTCTTAGCAGGCAAAATGGCTGCCCAATTATATTCAATAAAATGGGTGTTGTGTGTAGAGTTGAACACAAATCTGCAACTGATAACTTCAAAAGCGTGGAACACTGAGAGCAAATAATGCATAATCCAAGTGATAGGTGAGGCATTTTACAGTTTTTTTTCTTCGGTTGCAAATATCTGAGCAGCTATGCATTTCACAAAAAATGTTTTTTGAGTGATATGGCACATTCTTGATGGAGGAAGTGAATCTGACTGATGTGGGTCCAGCAATAAATGCTAATTGTGATCACATTGTGGCAGGGTGCCCCCTGCCCTGCTGCTTCCTGATTCTGGAAGACTATTTCTGAGTCATACAAAAAAGCCTCCGAAACCTACCAAATCACTAGTGATTAAATCTACTCAAATTTACATGGATGTTCTGAATGCCTAGATGCAACTAACAGTACAGAAACATACTTTCTGAAACACTCCCTGAAGCTCTATACAGACCGGATAGCCCAGTGGCTAGGGTAGTAACCCAGCACTTAGAAACACACCTAGGTCCAGTTCTCTGTTCTACACTGGCTTCTCATACGATGTTGGAAAAGCTGCTTGTTCTTTCTGTACCTCAATTTCCCATCTGCTCAATGGGAACGATACCAGTTTCCTTCCTCGCAGGTGTGCTGTGAGATTGACACCATGAAGTATTCAGATACCGTGGTAATGGGAAACCACCCGGATTAGGGAGAACAATTAGTTTTGATGGGGGAGCACACTACAAGAATTTGGTAGGTGGCCAACTGTTGCACTCTTCCATGATATTAATGGAGGAGTTGCAGGGTCTGAAATCAAGGTGGGGTGCAGAAGGGAGTTTTGGGGTAAGGACTGGGATCCAAGAGGGGGTGTAGGGTCTGGGAGGGACTTAGGGTGATGGAAAGGGTTGTTAACTGGGGCAGGGAAAAGTTTGTTTAGGCTGGGGAAGAGGAGACTGAGAAGGGATGTTATAACAGCTTTCAAGAGTCTGCAAGGTCAAGTGTCTACAAGGAGAAGAGGGAAATATTCTCTTTAGCCTCTGAGGACAGGACAAGGAGCAACGGGTTTAAGCTGCAGCAAGGGACGTTTAGGTTGGACATTAGGAAAAACTTCCTAACTCTCAGGGTGGTTAAGCAGCGGAATAAATTACCTAGAGATGTTGTGAAATAGTTATCACTGAAGATTTTTAAGATCAGGTTAGACAAACATCTTTGAGGGATTGTCTAGATGGTACTTGGTCCTGTCTCGAGTGGAAGGGAAGGGACTCGAAGACCTCTTGAGGTTCCTTGCATTTCTGTGATTCTATAGTAAAATATATCATTTTTGCTAAGACAAATTTCCCTTTATGGAAGCTGGCCACACTTCTCAGGTGTCCTTTAAATGTTATTTGGAAATTCCTGAAGTGAGAGAGGAATGCTGGTATATGACTGTTATCCTTGGAAAACTGATGAATTATTGACTTGAGTCTGAGTATGTGTTTGTAAAGAATCAATCTTTCTGTAATTCAGCAATCCCACTAAGATATCCAAAATAGTTCTTCCTGCATTTAAAATGCATGATTCTAGTTTGCTCAGAGACACCTACATAGAACCGATTCTCACAGGTACATATATATGCCACCAGCTATTGCATTCACTTCATCAATTCTGCCTGAGTGATAGCTCACTGATACAAGGTATCATTTTGGGATTCATACGTACTGCCCTCATGCACTCAGTTGCTTGTGCTTATAACCAAGGCGGCAGCAATCAGTCTAAGATGGACAGAGCAGAAACGCTGATTTTTCAGACCAGAGGGAGAAACTGGTAATCTGCACAGTTACTGTACTGCTGCCTTTGAGTCTCCATAAACAGTAATAAAAAATAATGACACAATCAATCAAACCCAGGGAGTAGGACTCAATGCTGCCAGCAAAGGGTGGAAATGGGTAAACCAGTCACAGACACTTTTCACTTTTGGTACAAGCTTTTTATGATGCTCTCTCATTCTACCTTCATTCAATTTGACTGAGTGCAGTATTTCTTTGGAAACCTTTCCCTGTTTTCTTTTAATGGTCTTTTTCCCTCAGCCAGGAAAGTCTGATAGAGGTCCAATGGAGTGTCCTGCATGAACTGTTGTAGCATGGACCCATTTGACTCTTTCATAATATAATCATTGGTTTGCTCACTGGTCTGCAGAAGCTATCTCTTTTCACCCCTGTGAGGGGGAAAAGCCAACTAAACATCCCTAGCGATAACGAGTCAATGCCAGATTAAGGCATAAGATAACTAAGCTACAGTTTGGGATCATGAAATAAAGGAAAAATCTGACTCCAGTTCCAATTCGGTCAGAATTGGTTAGTAAATAAAGGTGATATGGAAAAAAAAGAAGAAGACTCTCTCTAAATATGGACACTTCCATTCAAGTATGACAAAAATATACTCATCTGGCTAAACAAATACCCCTATCTCACACTAACTTCTCACTGTTCATTATTGACAGGCTGAAGGGCAGAACTGAGAAAAAGTTATTAATGCCCTTGTAAAATTAGTATGTCTATGTGTGAGTTTGCCTTTAGTCTCCCAAGGCAACATTTTGTTGGCCAACCGCTAATGGTAAAACTTTGACTCTGGATATACCAATAGGGAGCAGATTGCTTTTTCTATCTGTTTTCGGTTACTATATTTCATGATTGTTTCTAAGAATAAAAGTTTTGTTACATTGCAACCTTCCAGAAAAAATATTTTATGCTTTTATGTAACCTCTCTAGGTAGGCACCTGAACACAACACTACAACTCTGCATATAGCTTATGAGAGCCATTTTCTACTGGTATCTTGGTAGACAATATTACAAAAGTCGCTGCCTGGAAAAAAGTGTTTCTACCATTTTGGTCATTTGGCTTCCTTTTCTAAAGGAAAGATGAGTTTTGTTTGAGGTACATGTTACTACTGTGATCATATTTGCCACAATGCAATTATTAGTGCAGCAAACTTCATGTAATCAGTGTCAAGTGTAGATAACCATTAATGCCAACATTAATAAAATAGCTTGTATCTGTGCCAGGAAGTAGTCAGTCTTATTCTAACAAATTTTACTTCTTTATTCCCACTTCTGGCCTGAGAAAGTAGAACTAATGGCATTTTCTCTCTTGCAGTGCCCCTGTTCACCAGAGTACTTTGCATAACACCTATAGTTATCACACTAGTTATTTGGCTTGTACAATCATGGGGTCCTTGATAAAGTCACACTTGGAACCTCCAGGGAAGAGAAAAGCTGTGCTGCTGCAGTTCTGCTAAAGTGGAGTCCTGGAAAAAAAATCATGTAAACTGTGCATAGCTGTAATGTGAAAGAGACCATTTGTTTCTTGAACAGGAATTAGTATGGTGCAAGAGTTATACTGGCAGATAAACAGAATACATTTGGAAAATGTGTAAACAGTGTTTTCTTCTGTGAAAGTGTAAGCAAATGAGCTACTTCTTTTAAAAAGAAAACATGCACCATCTCCTTAACTTCCATACACACTAACGCCAACCTTCTCTTTACCACAGTTGACTTCGGTTGACAATTTTGACCACAGTTAATTTACTGATTAGCAGGAAAAGTGTCAAATGTCAAACTGAAAGAAAATCACTCATGCAAAAACATTGACACAGATAAATCTTCCTATAAAGATGATTCATAGTGTGGGAAAATTGCTTTTCTTCTGCTATTTCCTATGGGATTATTCATATGAACTCTTTTTCCATTACAAAAAACACTTCACTCATGGTTCTCCCTGCTTTAATGAAATGGGTTCTTCTACTGGATGAAATGCTAGCCCTTTTAAATTATGGGCAACAAAGTTCATCACTACTGACTGACATACAGGAGTGTAAACTCCTTAAAGTTATTGCAGCGTAAAACTAGAAGCCCACATTCCTTTTTTGCTCAAGTCACAGGTGGGCTTTGCTTTTGAAACAGCTAGTCCTAGGTTTAGGCTCAGATCCTCAAAAGTATTTTGGTACATAATCACATTGTAGTAGTAGGCATCCTTCAGTCTGCATAGACTATGGATCACGCCCTTTATAGTTTCAATTGAGGACTTCATTTACAGCATCTACTGTGACTATAAAGACCCACAAGAGAGTGAATCACATTGTAGTTCAGCTCCTAAACAGCTTTGAGGATCTGGCCCCAGGTCTACACAACTATAGTATAGCTGTTGATCGTATCTGTGTCAGCAACATATTTGTAATAGTGTCACATTACCTGGTTATTAGAACTGGCCAAAAAAAAAAAACACAAAAATGTAGTCAATATTTTCTCCTCCATTTTTGGCAACAATATGAAACATTGACAAAATAATTCAGATTTTACCAACTTTACTAATTATCTACAGTAAATCTATCAACAGTAGGGTGCCCAGTATTTTATCCCTTTTCCATAAATATTTATTTACAAATCATCAGGGGCATGGGTTTGTTTATAATGGAAGGTTGCCACATATATACACAAGCAACCCTTTGATAACAAAATAACTCTTAACAAAGGAAACATCTTTCCTTTCAAAGGAAACACATTTAGAATTTCTAGCTTTTTGCTAAAAACAAAGAGTACAGAATTCTAAGACAAGAACCAATACAAATGAGTAACCTCTGCTATTATCAATTATATTTACTGTTTGCGTTACAGTAACATCTACGTCCTCATTGTGCTAGGCCCTATAAAAATGCAGACCAAACAGACATGCCCACCTTTTGTCCCTGAGAACCTGGAATCTACCAATAAGACAAAAAAACAACAGAGGGTTATGGTCAGGAGAGTACAAGTAAATAATGAGACAATATTGGTCAGCACAATGAGCAGAGGTCTCCACAATCCAGCAGCATGACTGTTGTCAAGATTTTTTGCGGGAGTCATGGCATGCATAGTCAGTCATACTAAATAGATTGAGACATGTTCCTTTCTCAGGTCTTGATAATAGGTCCCTTACCTATAGAATTTTAAGAAGTCTTTGTATATCATGTTGTATAATTCTAAATACTTCTTTTCTCTGGCTCTGACTTGTTTGTGATGCTGAGAGAAGGAAAACTCTAGTAGGCCAAGTGGTTTTTGTTAGCACTTACTGTTCCTAAATCCTCAGTGCTAGCTCAATGGGAGTTAATTATGAAGTTTTATTATTTCAATTGGCTCTCACATAAGTATTGAATAGCAGCTCTAAGGGTCTATGAGGATTTTCATACAAGCAACAAGATTTTCTGTTGGATGTGGTCTTTTGAGGCATCAGGAATCATGAAGTTATCATGAGTCAGGGTAACGTTTAGTAAGGCATAATTGTGTTCAAGGAGTGGGAAAGTTGGGCTCTAATAGAATTAGCAGCAGAGCTCATTCAAAGAAGCTGATAAAGGTGGAGCTGATTGATCTTTACTTGCTTTGTCTATGGTAGGAGTTACCTACTAGTTGTGGGGAGGTATAACTACCTGGACAATAGTTGGAAAAGTAATAAGTTCTTGAATATTTTGTGGACAATTTTTGTTCCAGGAAGAGGAGGAAGTAATCAGGCCATTTTAGATCTGATTTACAACCAAAAGGCAGGAATTAGTAGTAACTCTGAAGGTCAGATGCAATTTGGGTGGTAGTGAAATGAGAGATTTCATTAGTCTAAGGAAAGGAAAGAGCGACAACAGTGGACTAAGAATTAAAATAAAAAAATAAGACTTTAACAAACTCAGAAAACTGGTAGGTAAGGTCCCAAGGGAAGGAAACATAAGGAGAAAAGGGAGTTCAGAAAAGATGGAGGTTTCTCACAGAGACTTTACTAAAGGCAAAAGTTAAAATTACTGTGGTGTGATGGGAAGAGAGGAAGAACAGAAAAAGTTCAATATAGCTCCATTAAGAGCTCTTTATTAGCTAAAAATCAAAAAGGAATCCTACAAAAAGTGGAATCATTGACAAACGTCTAAGGAGGAACACAAAAGCATGTGTAAGAACAAAATCAGAAAAGCTAAGGTATAACATGTTATACCTGACAAGAGACATAAAAGGTAATAAGAAGAGGTTCTAGAAATATACTAAAAGCAAGAGAAAGAGGAAGGAAAGTGTAGGACCTCTAATTAGCATTGAGAGAAAGCTAATAACTGACATCAAGAAAACTGAGATGTTTAATGTCTGTTTTGTCTCAGTCTTCACTTAAAAGGTCAATGCTGACCAGCTACTCATTACAATTAATATTGACAACAAAGGAGGGAGGAGGAATACAACTCAAAATAGGAAAAGAAGAGGGTAAAGACAATTTTCATAAGATGGAGGTATTAAAGTTGTCAAGACCTGATTAAATTCATCCTAGAGTACTTAATGAACTAGCTGAAGCAATATCAGAACCCTCAACAATGATCTTTCAGAACTTCTGAAGGACAGATGAGGTCCCAAAAGTTTTGAGAATGTCAAATGCAGTACCTGTCTTTAAAAGGGAGAACAAAAAGGATCAAGGGAATTATAGACTAGTCTCAGCCTAACTTCAATACCTATGCAAATATTGGAACATGTTGTTGATCAATTTATAAAGCACTGGGAGAATAAAAGGGTTTTAAGAATAGCCCAAGATAAGTTTCCAAGTACTAATCACGTCAAACCACCTTAATTTTCTTCTTTGACTGAGTTACTGGGCTCTTTCTTTAGAGGGTTGGGACGTGGTCAGTCGCTGTCATAGATCTTGATTTTAGTAAGGCATTTGATACATCATCATCATCACCAATAACCGTGGGCTCAGCACCCGTTGGTGTCTGATGCCTCTCTTACTATTTCCTTCCATCTTTCTCTGTCCAGTGTGGAGTGGCTTAGTTTCTGTAGACTCGCTCTGCACCAATCTGCTATATCATCTATCCATTTTCTGTGGGGTCTGCCTCTCCTATTCGAACCGTCCATTATGCCGAATACCAGGGTCTTCATTTTTCGTTCGTCATTCATTCTGGAAATAAACCCAAATAGTTGTAGCTTCTGTTTTATAACCTTCTGCAGCAGAAACTCTTTCAGCTGTATCTTTTTATATAATTCCTCATTGGTGACCTTCTGCATCCATCCTATTCTCAGAATCTTTCTATAACAACTCCTTTCGAACGCCAATATTCTTCTTTTCAAATCTTTCATTATCACCCATCTCACACCTGTACAACATGCTCCTGAATACATACGTTTTCAAGATGCCCAGCTTCACTCTTGAGCTAGTTGCTTTGCTTTTCCAGATCTTATCCATCTCCTTCAAACTCGCTTTTGCTTTCACTATTCTATTTACCATTTCCTTCTTACAGTCTAGATCATACGTTATGCTGCTCCCCAGATATGTGAACTTCTCTACATTTTCTAGTTCAATGCCATCCACACTGATCTTGCTTCCTATTTCTTTTTCTCCAAATACCATTGTTTTTGTTTTATCGACGTTCATAATCAGTCCGTACTGCTTCCCTTCTTCGTTTAACACCTGCACTGTTTTCGCTAGCTTCTCCTCATCTTCCTCAATGATAACTATATCATCCATAAACCTCAAGCTGTTAATTCTTTTCCCGTGCATAGATATCCCTTCTACTTCTTCCTTGATCTTGTCCATTGCTCTCTCCTGATGTGTGATGAAGATACTTGGTAATATTGGATCTCCTTGTCTCGTACCTCTACTTGTTTTAAACCAACTTCCCACCTCCCCGCATGTTTTCGCTGCTGCCTCCACATTATCACTGATATCCTTCAACAGTCGTATCAGTCTGCTATCCATTCCATGTGACTCCAACACCTTCCAAGTCACTTTCTGATCTGTACTGTCAAATGTCTTTTGAAAATCGACAAAACAAGTGTATACGTTCTTGTTCTTTCGTTGAGCTTTCTCTGCTATCAGTCTTAGTGCCAATATCTTCTGCATGGTGCTTCTATCTTTTCTGAACCCTGCTTGCTCGTCTGCTATATGTTCTTCTACCTGTGATCTTAATCTCTCAGTCAGTATCATCATCAGCACCTTACCTAGATGACTCATTAGTTCCAATGTACTTCCTTTCTTGGGTATTGCCACTAGCACACATATTGTCCATTCTTTAGGTGCCTTCCCTTCTTTCCATGCTATATTACACAGTCAGTGTATTTCCTAAATCATGCTTTCTCCACCGTATTTGATCCTATCATTTCCAGGGCTCTTGTTCTTTTATCATTTCACTGCTTTTTCTACTTCCTCCTTTCAAATATCGGTCTCACTCTCGATGCTTGGTGGAGATATCTCTTTCCGTTCTTCAAACAGTCTCTCTGAGACATTCAGGTCCAACTGTGCTTTGTATAGATCGGTGCAATATCTCATCCATTGCTGCACAATCTTCTCCCTGTTCATGAGCACTTCTTCATTCTCATCTTTGGTTGCCATCTGCTTTGGTTGCCATTTCCAATTAATATTCCTAATTGTCTTATATACCTCCCTGGTCTTACATTCACCGCAGTACCTCTCTATATCTTCACATTGCTTGTCTAACCATTTCTCCTTATCCTTTCTGGCTGCTTTCCTTACCTCATTGCATTTCACCATATATTGCTGTTCTGCCATCTCAGAAACATCTCTTCTGATCTTCAGTGCTCTCTTCTCTTGAACCAACTTCAGTGTCTCCTGGGTAATCCACTTCTTATTGATCTTTTCTTCTTCTGGAGCAGTTTGCTCAATTTCCTCTTCTATAGTGGTTGATATCCTTGCAACTCTCTTATCTAGGTCTTTCTCTGTGGCTATATTCTTAATCTTCTCTTCAAGCCCTGCTCCATATGCATTCCCTGTTTTTTCCTCACATAACCTCACCACGTCACTTCTTTTCTTAAACTGTGCCTTACATTTTGTTTTGAGTTTTATCTTGATGTTTGCGATCACTAGACTGTGGTCTGAGTCTATATCTGCTCCTTAGAAAGTTTGGCACTGCCGTACTGATGTTTTCCATCTTCTTATCAAAATCATCTCCATCATGTTCTTGGACTTCCCATCATTTGATTGCCACATCCACTTCCTACAGTCCTTTTGTTGGAATCTTGTGCTGCAGATCACCATCTCATGCTCTGTAGCAAACTCTATCAGTTTCTCACCTCATTCATCTCTTTCTCCACATCCAAACCTTCCCATTACTCTCTCCCAACCTTCATTATCCGTTCCAACCTTCGCATTCCAATCTCCTCCTATGATCAACACATCTTTCTTTGGTATCTCCTCCACTGCCTTTGTCAAGTCTTTATAGAATAGCCCAATATCTTCCTCCGTACTGTCCGACATGGGTGCATAAGAACATAAGAACATAAGAATGGCCATACTGGGTCAGACCAAAGGTCCATCAAGCCCAGCATCCCATCTGCCGACGGTGGCCAATGCCAGGTGCCCCAGAGAAGGAGAACAGAAGACAAGTGATTTATCTCCTGCCATCCATCTCCTGCCCTTGTACTGAAGGCTAGGGCACCATACTTTATCCCTGGCTAATAGCCATTTATGGACCTGACCTGCAAAAATTTATCAAGCTCTTTTTTAAACCCTAATAGAGTCCTGGCCTTCACAGCCTCCTCGGGCAAGGAGTTCCACAGGTTGACTGTGCGCTGTGTGAAGAAAAATTTCCTTTTATTAGTTTTGAACCTACTACCCATCAATTTCATTTGGTGTCCCCTAGTTCTTGTATTATGGGAAAAGGTAAATAATTTTTCTATATTCACTTTCTCCACACCATTCATGATTTTATATACCTCTATCATATCGCCCCTCAATCGCCTCTTTTCCAAACTGAAAAGTCCCAGTCTCTCTAGCCTCTCCCCATATGGGACCCTTTCCAAGCCCCTAATCATCTTAGTCGCCCTTTTCTGAACCTTTTCTAATGCCAATATATCTTTTTTGAGGTGAGGAGACCACATCTGCACGCAGTACTCGAGATGTGGGCGTACCATAGTTTTATATAGGGGAAGTATGATATCTTTTGTCTTATTATCGATCCCTTTTTTAATAATTCCTAACATCCTATTTGCCTTACTAACTGCCGCTGCACACTGCGTGGATGTCTTCAGAGAACTATCCACTATAACTCCAAGATCCCTTTCCTGATCTGTCGTAGCTAAATTTGACCCCATCATGTAGTACGTGTAATTTGGGTTATTTTTTCCAACATGCATTACCTTACACTTACCCACATTAAATTTCATTTGCCATTTTGCTGCCCAATCACTCAGTTTGCTGAGATCTTTTTGTAGTTCTTCACAATCCCTTTTGCTTTTGACTGTCCTGAACAACTTGGTGTCATCTGCAAACTTTGCCACCTCACTGCTTACCTCATTTTCTAGATCATTGATGAACAAGTTGAACAGGATCGGTCCCAGGACTGAGCCCTGGGGAACACCACTAGTTACGCCCCTCCATTGTGAAAATTTACCATTTATTCCAACCCTTTGTTTTCTGTCTTTTAACCAATTCCCGATCCATGAAAGGACCTTTCCTCCTATCCCATGACCACCTAATTTACATAAAAGCCTTTGGTGTGGGACCGTGTCAAAGGCTTTCTGGAAATCTAGGTATATTATGTCCACTGGGTGGCCCTTGTCCGCATGTTTATTAACCCCTTCAAAGAATTCTAATAGATTAGACAGACACGACTTCCCTCTGCAGAAACCATGCTGACTTTTGCCCAACAATTCGTGCTCTTCTATGTGCCTTGCAATTTTACTCTTTACTAGTGTTTCTACTAATTTACCTGGTACTGATGTTAAACTTATCGGCCTATAATTGCCAGGATCTCCTCTAGAGCCTTTTTTAAATATTGGTGTTATATTGGCCGTCTTCCAGTCATTTGGTACCAAAGTGGATTTAAAGGATAGGTTACAAACCACTGTTAATAACTCCGCAATTTCACATTTGAGTTCTTTCAGAACCCTTGGGTGAATGCCATCTGGTCCTGGAGACTTGTTACTATTCAGCTTATCAATTAATTCCAAAACCTCCTCTAATGTCACTTCAATCTGAGTGAGTTCCTCAGATTTGTCGCCTAAAAAGGCTGGCTCAGATTTAGGAACCTCTGTAACATACACCTGAATGACTGAGATGTTGAATGGTTTTGCTTTGAATCTCGCTACCATCATTCTTGCACTCACTGGCTTGTATCCTAATAATGCTCTTCTAGCTGTTTTGCTAAGAAGGAATCCAACTCTTGCTTCATGGATCATTTCGTTTCCTGAACAAATGACTTTGCAACTGCATACCTCTCCTGATGCCATCCAACGCATCTCTGTCAGTCCAAGTATATCGTGTTGGTATCTCTCCATCTCCTTCCAAAGCAGCTCTAATTTTCCAGTTGTCCACAGTGTTCAGACATTCCATGTTCCAATGGATAGCATATGTATTAGCTGCAATTTTCTTTCAGGAGCCAACTTATCAATCTAACCCAGATCACTCGATTAGTATCGTGGACCTCATTCATCTGGGTGACGTCCAAGCTGGCAGCTTTTAACATTTACTTGTACTGGCATCAAATTTCATTCATATTGTTGTTTGACGGTCAGCACATTGACACACATCTGACGAACCCTTCTCATTCATCCAGGCTTGGGACTGACATGGAGCTCATAGTGGCTTCATGACAGAGTTATTTGATACATCCCGCATGATATTCATATAATGCAAACTAGGAAAACATGGTCTAGATGGAATTACTGTAAGGTGAGTGCATAATTAGTTGAAAGACTGCATTCAAATAAAAAACAATTAGGAGTCCTGTGGCACCTTAAAGACTAACAGATTTATTACAGTGTAAGTTTTCATGGGCTGCAGCTCACTTTATCAGATGCACTAAGTGAAAACTTCAGTTGGCTGGGATATATACTTACAGTGCTAGTGAGGTTAATTCAATGAGGATGATGTGAGTCACTTCCAACAGTGATAAGATGGTGAGAGTACCATTACTTATTGTAATGAGAGAGCCATTCTCAGTCCCTGTTCAGGCCCATTCTGATGCACTTTAAATGAGTAAATTCAAAGTGACCTTGACAAATTGGAGAATTGTGATATCAACAGGATGGAAGTCAATAAAAAATTACAAATGACTACACTTAGGGCAAAAAATAAAATGCAGGAGGACTAAATGGGGAATACATGGCCAGATGCTAGTACTGCTGAAAAGGATCTGGGTGTGATAGTAGATCACAAATTGAATATGTCTAAAAAATGTGATGCAGCTGCAAAAAAAGGTTAATACCATTCTGAGGCACGTTAACAGGAATGTCACATGAAGATATGGGAGGTAACTGTTCTGCTCTACTCAGGACTGGTAAAAACTCAACATGAAAACCTTGTCCAGTCTAGGCATCACTCTTTCAGAAAGATGTGGGCAAACAGAAAATAGTCCAGACAAGAGAAACAAAACTGATGAAAGCTTGGAAAACCTGTCCTCTGAGGACAGTTTAAAAAACTAGGCCTGTTTAGTCTTGAGAAAAGAAAACTCAGAGGCCTGAAGGCCTGGTAAGTCTTCACATTTGTAATAAACAGGACAGTGATCTATTTTTGTGCAAGTACTGTGATTTTAAGACAAGAAATAATAGGCCTACTTTGCACCCACAGAGAACTAGGGTAGACGCTAGGAAAAACTTTCTAACCATAAGGCTTCCACATGAGATTGTAGAATCCCCCTCATGGGAAGATTTTTAAGAGTAGGTTGGACAAAAATCTGTGAGGGATTTTCTAAGATTACTTAGCCTAGCCACATTGCAGAGGGCTGCATGTAATGACTTCCTGAGGGCCCTTCCAGCCCTACATGTCCACATTTCTATGTTTTTTTTTCCTAAGGATCAGACAGATTAATCTCCTCTACAACATGCTGGGGCCCTGGAAGGAGGAACATTCAGGCTATGTCTACGTGGCAGGCACTATTTCAGGATACAGAGGTATATGCCATGTGACTGTTGTCTCGAAACAGTTTTTGAGATAAGGGGCACACTATTCTGGCATCCCTGTACTCCTTATTGCATGGGGAGTAAAGGGATGCCTTGAAATAGGGCTTTATTTCAGCATGTGGCACCATTTAGACAATGCCAAATGCCAAAATAGCCTATTTTGAAGTTGCCTAGCTTATTTCGAGGTTAGGGTGACATCTAGACATAGCCTCAGTGAAGTTGTCTTGTGCAACCTTCTCTCAATTCTGTCAGGCGGAGATCTGTGACAGGTGATGTTTGCTCCTTGCTGACTCTAGGTTTTGCTTCTCTTTCACTCTGCTGCTGCCTTCACAACCCCTCTCCATGAAAAATCGATGAAAACTGGAAGGATTTTCCACACCAAGAGCGTTGCAGAAAAGGGAATATTGTTTGTGGGCCTCCTTTAGGGTAGAATTTACACTGCCTGTTGTTCATGGACTGAAGGTGAAGACATGATATATACCCTCCCTTCCCCTCACATATGGAGCCCAGGAGCTTTGGTCTATCTCCAGACCCAGCATCTGAAGTAGGACAGGACTTTTAAGAATGTTCTTCTTCTGCAAATTAGGAATGATGTTAGCACGCAGAAAGCCCCCTCCATGAAGAATCTTGGTGGGAATAACCTTCTACCTACCCTATTGCCAGGATCACATCTGGGGAAGGGGGGAAACTAATTTGAGATTTCACAGTGGTATTTTGACGTAAGACAAAAAGGGTTTTGAAGAAGGAAAGTGCATGGTGGTGGAGAGGGGAGTAAAATATGAACCCTTAATTGCTTAAGCACACACTTGTGGTCAGTAAAAATGCTAACATATTTCCACTTACATTTGCTAATTAAAACATTCAGTGGAGAAAGTGACTACACTTCACAAGAAAAACTGTTTATAATCCTTGTAATCTGTTGCTAATTCCTTTAGGGCATCATTTACCAAATTTGACCAATATGCTTAACCGTTAAAACAAAATTAGCATAGGCTTGTGTTGTACAGCACTTTGAATGCATGTAATTAAGAGTGCATGAGCTCAGTTTTCCCCTCGGCATTAAATATGGCTTTATAGTTAACAAGGAGAGCCAAACATCACCCTGGGGTAATTAATATTGTATAAAATAATGAGACACAGGGGGAAGAGTCTGGCTGTGGAGGTTATAAGATGCAACAAATTGGAGAGTCAAAGCTGTTCACAAAAGACATGAACCTGGCTGTGATAAAGCAAGAGATATGAAATGCCTGGAATGATGACAGAGCCATACTTCGCTAAAAATAGAAAGTGTGTAGCCAGTAGCAATATTGACACCTGACCATGTGAAGTATTTCCTACCTGGTCCATTTTGATATATCATGAAAGAGTCAAGATGTTGAAAGTACAAATACAGGAAAAATGACTACTAATAATTTTCAATTAAGAGTCACGTAATAGTCGTCTTCAGTGTTGTTCTGGCTGGGTTGAACCCAGGAATTAGAGAGGAAAAGGTGGGTAATATCTTTTTATTAGACCAATTTCCACTGGTGAAAGCCTCCACAAACTTTCCAACTATTTTTAAAGTCTGGGAAAAGTACTCAGGGTACCACAGCTAAATACAAGAGGGCAACAGATACAGTGTTCATCTTGAATTGTTTTTTGAAACATGTGCTAAAGCAGCTATTTATAACTCTATAGCCTAGGGTAAAACCAGGGTCTTCATTAAATCTGTGATGTGTGGCATCTAATAGGGTTATGAACTTAAGTTCCCAGTTTCATCTTTTGAAAGTGTTACACCGGTATTCTTTGAAAATGTGGACTGACAGGTCAGATATGGAATGGTTATTTTGTAAAAAGCTTTTGCCCATGTGTGAGATGGTGTTTGTCTTTCACTATTTTTCTGTGAAAGTGCATTCAAGAATGCAATGATTGTCAGATTTCCCCCATAAAGTTGTTGTAGAGCCTTTTGATGCATTGGATGAGGTATTCCACATTATGACAGGCAAGTGTAGGATGAGTGGATCTGGACAGGTGTGTTGTGAGGGGTAAGGAGGATCAGAGTAGTCAAGATAACACCGAAGGCTTTGCATTTGTTATCTTGGCAGAAGCTGGTGCTCCTCTGAGATGATGTCCTGGCCTGTAGGGTGCTTGTGTCTCATAATGAGGTTGGCAAGGCAGGAAAAAGGTTTGAAGGCCGCCAGATGAGGGGGTTCAGAAAATGGGGGTTTTTTTCAGGATGTTGTCCCTGTAAGTATGGGTTATAACTCTAATTGTTTAATCATACATTTATTCCAGTGCATTTGATCCATGCATTTATACAGCAGTATAACTGATTTTTGCATGTACAGTTTGATTAGGGTTAAAATGAAGGTTAATGTTTTGGTGCATAAAAAAGTGAATTATGATTTTGTTTCCTAACTATTTCTCGATTTGTATGAATTAAATGCTGTAAAATTCAAGAATAACTAAATGGGTGAAATCCTGCAGCTTTGTGAGTAAATGGAAATACAGCCATTGGCTTTAGCGAGGCCAGGATTTCACCCAAGTGCTTGTAACTTCTTGAATGTTTCCCTGCAGTTTCTAATCTTGCCATTCCATCAGAATAAACTGGTCAGCAGCATTGCTCAAGAAGTTAATGATATTTCTGCCAGGACTTATCAATTCCATTTTCTCAAGCACTTGTAGGGAGCTAGACCAACTGTAGCTCCTGAAGTTCAGTGAGAGAAAAATGAGGAATACATTAATTCTCCTCAGTAATGTTATAATAGAAAGTCATTTTCTACTATTTGGTTGTGAACTGGTTTGGCCTCTGATTGTAAAATGGGTGAGATAATCATCATCTTGGTCACAACTCGGGACTGAATTGGTAAATTCCAGGGCTAAAAGTATGGGCCTGTACAGTTGGGAAAAAATGGTTCAGAACTGTAAAAGAATGGAAGAGAGACACCACACACTGGTTACATATGCACATACTGACTTCTGCCCAAGAGAAACTTAACCCAGCTCATGACTGCTTAACCAAGAAGAGACTCCTGTTTTACATCATCCAATAGAGCTGCTAGCATACAGTTCAGTCTTAACTGTGGTAACAAGCAGGCTTCAATTCCACTCTCCATGGCTACAAACAATGGCTCCAATTCCACTCTCTCTTCCCACGCCGTACTTTAAGAGTAAACCACTGTGAGATTACAATTCAACCTACTTAATCCATCCAGCCTCCCAAGATGGGCAATTTAGTAAATTCAAAGTCTGTGGTAGATACTATCTATGAGAAAACTTTGTTTCTCTTTCCTGTTTTTCTCCTTTCTTTATCCTCTTTGTTGCATCTCTTCTTTTAAGACTTAGTTTTAATTCATGGCTTTCTGTCTGTTTTTGCCTTTGAAAGATGAGCTAAGGGAGTGGTGACGAACCCACCACAGCCTCTGCCTTATGTTGCAACCACGTCTGCAGCTGCACAAAAACTCAGAAGCTTTGGTGTGAACGTGACCCGGTCTATGTTCTGAGTCACATTCATGAAGCCAGGAAAAAGCAGGCCTAGTTGTGTGGCGAGTTGAGAGTCCTTCTCCAGCTGCTAATCCTACAGGTGCCAGTGATGGAGAAGCAAACATTGACAGATCACTCAAGAATGTGGTGTAGCAGGCTGGGTTCATAGCTGGTGAACACAGATGACTTCTTGCTATAGATATCTCACACTCTGAGTTGATGCTTAAACACAGGGTATCCCACTTTGACATCTATAAGAGGGAGAGAAAGCTTCTGAGTTAATATCCTCTATCTGCATCTTCCTATCTTGAATAGACTCACAAAAGTATTTTCTCTGCTGCCAGACTATTAACTTGCCAGGTATATTTGTGTGAAACAAGTGACCTCCAGTGGCTGGTTCAGTTTATTACAACTTGTATTTCAAGCTTTCACTTTTTGAGCCAGGTACTCTGATGATCCTTCCTTCCCTTTCTCTCTCCTTTTATTTGCTTCCTGCCCAGGCTAAGGGCTTGCAGCACATTAACCTTTTCTTCTGACTGAAGATAACTAGACAGATCCTTCAGGTGCTGGCCCACACGAGCATGCCAAAGGAGGACACCAGGATTAAGAGGGCAGATAAAGAAGCAATGACCTGACTTTATAACAGCCAGTAGATCTCATGTTTTGTGCCACCATTTGACCACCAGTTCAGTCGTGTCGAGCCTGCTTTGAATATTAAAGCAACACTGACAATGTTTTTATGAAATCAGAGATTCCAGGGAGCTCCATGGTACTTTGGGTCATAAGGAAAAGAAGGAAGGTAACTGCACTTGGCAAAAAATCTAAAGCTGCACTTGACTGTGGGCATTTATGCTTTGCTTCTGAAAAATAGACATTGATAATAAAAAATAGGAGCAGCCAATGAACTCTCAAGAGAGGGTAAGGAGTGAGACTGTAGAGGAGGCTAATGGCAGCCTCCCCAAGAAATGTTTTAAAGCTCAGAAAATGACTTGGGCAGTGTTGGAGTCTTATGGAGTAGATAGCAGACTGATATGGTTGTTGAAGTATATCAGTGACAATGTGGAGGCAGCGGTGAGAACACAGGGAGAGTTGGGAAGTTGGTTCAGAATGAATAGAGGTTCGAGACAAGGAGATCTGATAATGTATGATCTAGACTGTAAGAAGGAAATAATGACTAGAATAGTGAAAGCAGGAGTGAGCTTAAAGGCAATGGATAAGATCTGGAAAAGCAAAGCGATTATCTTAGGAATGAAACCGAGCGTCTTGAAAAACGTGTGTATTCAGCAGCATGTTGTACAGATGTGAGACGTGTGATTATGAAAGATTCGAAGAGAAGAATATTGGCATTCAAGAGGGGTTGTAACAGAAAGATCCTGAGAACAGGATGGCTGCAGAAGGTCACCAACAAAGAATTAGATACAGACGGAAGAGAACCTACTGCAGGAGGTTATACAACACAAGTTACAGCTATTCGGGCACATTTGCAGAATGAACAATGAATGAAAAATCAAGAACCTGGTATTCAGCATATAATGGATGGTTCGAATAGGAGAGGCAGACCCCACAGAGAACGGATAAATGATATAGTAGATTGGTGCAGAACTAGTCTACAGAAGCTAAGCCACGCCCTACTGAATGGGGAAAGATGGAAGGAAATAGTAAGAGAGGCATCAGACACCAATGGGCGTTGAGCCCATGGTTGATGATGATAATGACCTAAAATTTAGTGTGACCACATTTGGAGACATTTTTGTGAGTTCCAGAGATCAGTTATTCCTGTAATGGACACTTCTGTAGAGGATGCCACTGACACAGGTAGGGAAACCATCACTGTTTTCTCATTTGGAAAGAAAAAAAATTAACAGGATGCCTCTGAGGATCACATGTGGATGCAGCTCCTTGAACAGAGTTTGGCAGATCTCTAATTTGGACATTCTGGAATGATTTCAAAAAGTAGGAATAAACAAGATTTTCACTAGGTGTGATCTGAATTACAATTTTTATGTAGTTATTTTTGAAGTGTATCATAGATGTAGGGTAGCTGAGACTCTTCAAAGCAGCACTAGTGAATCCTATGCTATTTTAATACTGCCAGATCAAATATGCAAAAATACAATTACCAAACCATTTCAGAAATTGAAGACAAATTCTGCTGCTTAAAAGAGTGAGGTAAAAAGTGAGTACCAGGAAAAGTAGATTAATGTGGTCTATGTGATAGAGACACAACACGAGTATCTCCCCCAATATGCTTAGAAAAATGTTGGTACAGAAATGTATTAAATGGCATAGATTTTTAATAAACAATCCAATTAGCTAATGAATAGGTATTGCACACTGTGTGATTGTTACAGATTAAAATTCGTTAACCAATAATATTTAAAACAAATATCTCATAAAACATTTTCTTTAATTTCTTGGGTGTCTTGCACAAACATATGGGGACATGCACAGTAACATGACACACAATTTTTCACATACTTCTGCTTACTTAAAAAGTGTCTTGGATAAATGGAAGCAATCCAGTGATCATTTGTTTGTTTAGTTTCTATTCTTTCCAGGTTCTTCTATCCTGCCTATCACTGGGGTTTATGAGTAGCTTGCCTAAATCTGCTTATAAACTCAAACTAGACTTTAAATGTCTATCTTCTAATGTATATTTTGTGACTACAGTGCTTCTGAAAGATCCTGGAATCAAAGGTCTGCAGGCTGAATCCTTATGTTGGAGAACAGAGAAGTAGAAAGTGAGGGTACCAGTACTATTCCGCCAACATGCTTCAAACATGGGCTTGAATACTCAGCCTCCAATGAGACTTAGCCAGCTCTACTGTGACTGCCAATTAAATGTCTCCGTTTTGCAGGCTGCTATTGGCTGAACTAAAAATTCTTTCATGGAGGCATTCATTATATGCTAGATTTTTACCTGCTACAGTAAAATACTCCAATGGCCTAGAGCTGACAAGTGCTCTCTAATTCTGAGACATCAAGTCTGAAGTGAAAGTATTTTAAAGAGCTTTTTTTTAAAGGTAATTTCTGTTTTATTGCACTTCTTTAAAGTTGCTTTTTGCAACCCTATGCCACATACTGTCTCCATATTCTTGCTATGCTTCTTACTTGTACCATAGTGCTTTACTAATGGCTGTGTTACTGTTAACATGCATGCTTTATTATACATTTTCAAATCACGGTTTTCAACACATCAGAGTTAAAATAACTGTTGCTTAGAGGGAAATAGCTATGGAAGCCAGAAATATGCCAATGCCAGCTACAAGATTCAGTAACAGAATTTTAGGACTCCAGCCAATATCGCCCATGAGTAAAGTTTATTAGTAGAAAAAAGTTAAAATCCATCATGGGGTTGGCTGACAGTACTGAATGCTGCCAGTACTTGGGAAGCGCAGGCCGATATGTCCTGCGAAAGGGTGAGTTTAGCAATACTTAGCTCTTACGTGTAATGTAAATACAGTGGTTATAACTTTTCAAGTTGTATGTTGCACCAAACAAGTTCTAAACTGACACTTCAAAAAGAGAATGGTGATCTTAGAGTTGATGTGCTTATAAATTAAAGGCAAATGTCATCTTCATGTATAGTCTGCATGTTAGTAAATCCCTCTTAAAAAAAATAAGTACATGGGGATTTTTGTCTCATAAGCAATCAAGAAAGTAAAACTGATTTTCTGATTTAACATTTAAACAATTTTTTCTATCCACATCTGTAATCTACTATATATTTGAGTTTGTTTGTGGGCATGTATGTCTGTCTGTTCAACAACTCCTCTCCGACAGACTGCCCCCCTATGCTTTAAGCAACTTGACTGACAAATGCAAATATGCATCAGAGAGATGCTTTGGACAAAATACCTTTGGTAAACTATTAGTTTTAATGTTACAATCTGCTGGATCTGTGTATTCTATTTTTGCGCACGTATATGTATCATTCTTGTATGTGAAGTTAGAGATATGGAGTGTATACCTTTATAGTTTTAAATGTGCTAATAAGGACCATTCCTGGTCCTTTTTCCCTCTCCCCCCACCTTAATGACTGGGGGAGGTGATTAACTTAATGACTTTTAAACAGCCCTGTAGCAGCCTCCTGCAAGTCTAGAAGGTGGTTGGTACTAGAAAGACACAGGTCCTACCATCAGGTACTGAAAGCCATTTTGATCCAGTGTTTTACCATGGGAAGGAGGCTTGTAAAACAGGTTTCCCACCCTATGGGAAAGTCTATTTAAGCAATGGGTCTCTATTAGGTCTTTGTTTCCTCTTAGGGTGTGTAGGGCAGAGTCCAAAGCAGGCTGCAGACAAAGAACGATGAAAGGCTGTTGACCCAAATCAGCTCTGGGCTGAAGATTTTAGCTGACATGAGAACAGTTCTTTACGGTGAGAATCTGTATGCAATAAATCTCTTAGGGAAGTTAGAACTAGAACTCTTCTGCACAGAGATTTATTTAGGGTGTTGATTTCCTGGCTGTGGTGCTGTAGAACTTCATCCTCCCAGAGCAGGGAGTAAACCCATGTCTGCATTGCTCCGTGAGCAGGCAATAATCTCAACTCTGTGCTTTAGCTGAGGGAGAGCAGGATATCTGGACAGGGTGATGGGGAGCCCCAAAGAGCAACAAGGTGAGTTTCAGTGGCTAATCAGCACACCCTGGAACAGTCCCAAGAGATCTTCTGTGACAACACCCACATCACATCCTCTTGAATGGTAAGAGCTATGACTATCAAATTCAGTATACAGCTCCCCTTATCATAACTTAAAGCAAGGTCAGAGTTTGATAGTGCCAGGAAAATGGGCTGTGCCTGAAATGGGATTACTTCTCATCAAATCATACAGAAGAGACAATCACCAGGCAAGTGGAAGGGGCTGTCTGGGGGTCTGCCTCCTCCTGGTACTGCCCCAGCTCTGAGCCTTGCAGGTGCCCTTTAGGGAGTGCAGGGGGGAGGCTGAAGCTCCCTCCCCACACGTGTGTGGGAATACTCTTGTAGTGAGGGAAAGTGCACAGTTTGTTGCATTCCTCGCTCTGGATAGGGAGCACAGAGAGCCAACAAACCTGGACCTGCCTCAGGAAGGGCACATGTACTTCTCTTCCTCCCCCCTCAAAGCTGTGCCTCCTGGAGCTGCAGAAACCATAGAAAGGTACATCTCAAATGACCCCAAGCTGCTGCAGAGAGAGGGCTGGGGTAGTCCTCTCTCACCAGGGCAGCTGTCATACAGAATCCCTCCGCACCAGACTCCTCCCCCCAAGCAATGATTTAAATGAAGCATGTACATTTTTATTTTAGTATCCAAAAAACAAAAACTACTTGAGTTGAGGACCTGAGCAATGCCGGGTAAACCTTCTAGTAGTTTAATAAAGAGAACAGGAAGCAGCTATTATTGCATGGGACAACTAACATCTGCTAGGGCTTTTAAAATGCGTGCTAGCTGTTAGTTTCTATGCCACTGGAAATATTTTAATTATTGGGTAGACTATGTAACCAAATAATTTTGTACTGCATTAGAGATCAACCACAATCTTTTCTGTAGACATCTCTTATTGAACATGAAGCCCTCTCAGCCCTTTTGTGGCTTCCTTCCCATACTGGAGATGTGGTTGGACAAGAACCAGCTCTCAAGGTCTAGTCAGCATAGAACTGGGGCAAAAGGCCAAGTAGCAAAAAAGACCACATAGGGCTCGTATGAGCTCACCCCTAAAGGCTGACTGCAAAATATCTACAGTGCAGGCAGATTAAAATAATTATTCAATAAAAGTACATGTGCTACAAAGAGCAAACTCTTGTCCTACACAATAGTTCCCCTCTTCATAAACAAAATGTAGACAAAGCTATCTCAGTGGGTCACTAATTCATTTTTGTTTTATGATTACTTTGTTCCTCTAATTACTTCAAGCTTGTAAACAACTTGCTCTCTTCATGGAAAACTATTGTCTGTTACAAGACCATCACTTAATCACATAGCAACAGCCAGCCCGGTTCAGATTTTCTCCCTGTTTGTATATTAAGAAAATTGATATGAGAGCAACGGTTAAATATGGTTTATTAGCGATTCTTCCTTTGTTGATTCTACAACTGCCTTGCCAGGATTAAAATGCAACCTATATAAAAAGGGGCCATTCAAAAATTTCAAGAGTGGTAGATTTAAAAATTGGATTGAAAATAGCCTCCTGTATTTCATGTGAGTTGTTTTTTTTTTAAATGAGGTAATAAGATGGACCCCAAAATACCAGCATTCTAAACCAATGTTGTTTGCAGAACTGGACTGGATGTTAAGATAGATGACTAAAATAAACGGTTAAGTTTTGTTCTCCTTAACATTTTTCTTCACTGACTTACTGTTATCCCAATGGCTCATATCTATGTTTATGATAATAAAAGGTCTCACATCCAAAAAGGCACTGCAACCAATGTCCCAGGAGCAGCGATTCAATTTTAAAATAATTTTAATTCCAAGCATAGTCTTTCAAAGCAAGAGTGTAAAATAAGTGCTGCAGCAAAATACCTAACCAAACATTTTTAGGAACTTGCATCTTTCAAAGTTTTAAACCAGCTATAATAGTGTTTTCTGCTTCTTTTATACAACATGAAGCATCACAGGAGAATAATCTGTAACCTAATTAATTTAATATTTATTTCCTACAAGCAACAGAGTAGCTGGATTATGCAAGTCATTGCCATTTTAGCAGGGGATTTTTTTTCCCCACCATCCTACACCAATCACAGTTGCTGAAGCAATATGCAGTAAACTGGCAATTCCCATAAACTGAGTATTTGAACCACACTTCCTTGATATACAAATGGGGCAGCCCAACTTTTCCAACACTCAATTCTTGAAGGCAGAAAGTTATCCTGTGGGATCAAAAGTTTGTTCAAAATATACACAAAGTTTATTATTATGGTCATTACAGAGAGTAATAAAGTAAGTCATTACAAAGAAAATCCACAAGATTGGAAGAAGTGAATTGATGCTCATGGTGTCTCTTCTAATGCTTTGAATTTCCATCACTTTCCATCTCTGAAGGAATTGGAATCCTACTATATTTTCCAGGTAACATAACCGTTGTTTCAGTAGAATATAAGCTGTTCATTGCATTCTCATTTTACAGAATGCCAGGTCAAAGCACAAGTTTAATCCCTGGTGGGGTAGGCTTATTCATTAAGCGTTCCTTCTTAAGAGCCACATTAATGCAATATACACTGTGCTGTTACGATGTAAGTTGGAATATAAAATGCAAGTAATTCTGTTGCTAAGTGCTTTTGTTCCAGGACTGCAGAATACTTTACCAATTTATTAATTCAAACTATATATTGGGATCACTTCATCGCCCCACCACTGAATGCAAGCCATATCTAAAGTCAAGACATAACAGAGAGCAAAATTACAGTGTAGGCCAGAAAGTGAATGTGATACTCAGTAGAACATGATGGAGAAATGGAGAAAGGCATGTTGTTGCTGAACCTGAAATGTGGCCTGGGATATTGTATTAACACAGTTTAAAAAACATGTGGACATGTTATTCGCTACAGAGGTGCAAGGACTCTTACAATTTAACCAAATTATGGCACCATGAAGGGTCTGGGCTCCAAGCTGGACTAATCAATCAAGAAGAAGCTACCTATTGAATCAAGAGCTGTGAGTGCTGCTCCTGGATACGATATTTCCAAGAAACAGAAAAGTTCTGACCAGACCCAAATTTGAAGAGACAGCTTCTTTACCATCTTGGGACACCTCTCTGCAAGATGGGCTAAAGTTTGATTGTGTAATTAAATAAGATACCATATGGAAATCATCCACATGTATTTTAAGCATCTTCAAGCACAGTAATGTCTAGCATCAATTACTGATACCAATATAAATAAGACTTCCTCCCACTCCCCCCAGATAAAGGGATTAATAGCGAACAATATACCGAAAACATAAGAATATTATCTCTTCATATCAAGATTTTAAAAAGCACTTTATTTTTTATTTCACATTTTAATCAAGAGCTTGTCAGCTAAGACTGGTAACTATCAGTGAAAAATAGAAGCATCCGAAGAGATTTTGTTACAAAGGGCACACAAGCCAACCTGCTGTCCCTTCAGTGTAATTTTGATGCTGTAACTCCCAGACTGGAGTGTCAGTCTAGTTCCCTTTTTCAGCCATGCTATACTGGATAGAAGACAACAAATGACTGTGAATGAAAACCATGTTTTTAAGCTTTTTTAATTTGCTGATGTTTCATGATAAAAACACATTTCTAAAGTTAACACTGGCACCTCTGATCCATAACAAATAGCATTTTTCACATCAAATACAAAGGAAAATTACCTGTTAAGAAGATATTACCTTTTAGTTAGCTACAAGCAGAAATAAGTTGGACACTGCAGCCAATACTACTTAAATCAGACTTGATCAAGGAGAAAAGTTAATATTCCATCATTACAAAATTGCCCTCTAAGTCCCTTTTTCCCCCTTCCTCTCAAGTGTCTTTTTCCCCCTCACAGATTCAACAGAAATGTAGGTACCAAAATAACTATATTAAGAGGCAATACATATTGCATAAAAACATAGCTGCCCAAATATGTAATTTAGAAATAAATGAATCAAGTATTCAAATGCCGTGTAACAACATATTCATGCTTACGTGGCTAATTTTATTTTTGAGCTATAGAAAAGACAGATTTCTAAAAAGGCTGTTCCATTCATTATTACATTTGATATACTACCTGTTCAAAAATGGGTTTTAAGTTATCGTTACATAAAAACAGAGGTAGCTAAGTGATAACAGTTCTCAAATGCTATTGAGTTATGAAAGGTCCCAAGACATGATGTGCTTAAAAAAAGTCAGTTTAATAAACAGTCAGGATGGATTAATTTTAAAACTTACTTCATAGTAGTTCACCTTCCCAGGTGTTAATGCTTTCTAACACAAGTACAGCTATTTGTATTTAGCCTTTGTCATCAAGGACAGCTGCTACATCATTGTGCAAACATGATAAATTCATTTTATTAGGCAACTATTTGAGTTCTATTCAAGTACACTTAACGTAATAAAAATAAAATAGGACTATATGTCATAAATTGATTTACTGCTTAGCTGTATTTATAACGAACATTTAAATAGGGATCATAATTAGGTTAAGGGAAAGTCAAATACTCAAAACATTGATTGTAAGGTTGGCATACTTTTATGGTCCCCAAGTGACGATTTATTCATTTAAAATGTCTGATAATGAAAGTCTTGATTTACATCTTCTCCAGCACCTCAAATACGTTAATTAAGAAAGTGACTTTTGCCAGCATCACAAAAATGTTGATTAAGAATGCATCAAAATACATTTGCAAGTAACAAAATATAATTAAAATCCAAAAAAGTGAACCGAAATTGAAAAAAAACATGCAGTGGCCAAAATTTCGTAATGAGTTAATGTAGGCAATCATTTGTGCTCATACAGAACTGAATGCAGAACTGGGACCACAGCGTTCTCACAATAGTTAGAAACAGCAACAACTGCAGGCAGACCAAGATTTGAATCGCTTGCATTTGCTGCAAAATATTTCACCATTTTAGATACATAATGTTACATCATGTTATACTTGGAAGTTAATAAAACAGGTCCATGAAATCCTGCATTTCAGTTTATATTACACAGTTGGCTTTCAGGGGACAGGAAAAATAGTCACTCCAACTGAATTCATCAAAAGATACTCATTCTGCTGAAGTGTCCCTGATTCATAAGATCCATAAAAGCCACAAAAGAAACACAACTCCGGTTTTTCTATATACTTAGGGAAGTACTGAGGTTTTTCTTCAGAGGTCAAAATTATAAGTGCTAATTCGTGCACTCATGGGTTTTTTCCCCCCTTCTTCATACCTTTGTCTTACATGTTGATGTACAAAATAATGGTGGTTTTGTTTTTCATACTAGCCAAATAATAGTTTTGATAGGTGGTTATCAGTGTTTATTTCTGGTAGGATTCTCTGACTTTGGCCTGCAGGGCATCACAGGTCTTCTTGGCATCTCCTAAAAGCATAGCAGTGTTGGGTTTGTAAAAGATTGGATTGTCGACAGCTGCATAACCAACACCCAAAGATCTCTTCATCACAATGACCTGCAAAGGGAAGAGGTTTATATTTTACATCACATGTATCAATCTTCTCCCTCAGTGCAGGAGATTTGAAAATAATCTCTATAGACAAAATACACACACAAGGGACTGATGATATGCCCCATAATAGTCCATAACAGACCAAGGTCATTATGCCACATGAACAAGGTAGACAATAGCCTCCAAATAATGTTCCACATTCCTATGCAGGAAACACAGCATTGCACCCCTTGTATGGGCAAGGGGGTTCTAGGATCCCCGAGAAAGAATGGCTTCCTTTAATCAAAAGCAAGATCAACAGCTGAGTAAGGACTGTACTGGCACACACAAGCCCTAACCCAATCCTCTCCATGGTAAGAATAGCAGTATGAATGTTGTGACTAGGATAGACGCTCAGGCTCTGAGTCTCAGCATGAGTAGTTAACCCAAGCCTCGGCCAAATCCACATTGCTAGTTTTAGGATGTTAGGTCAAACCAAGCTAGCACAAGTCAGTCTTCCCAGGCTGGGAATCTCACTCCAACCTCAGGAAAAACTTACCCTGAGGATGACTGAGAGTGTGAAGAATTACTATACTAAAAGACTCCCTGGGTTACACTGGACACTATACATAAATACTAGACTACAATGAAAACAGGCATAACAAAATGAAGGATATGAAACCTCAATTTCAAGTGCATGTAGCTTCTCAGAATCCCAGCACACAAGATTGGGTCCTAAGGATCCAGTTAAAACATCTTGTGGCCCACCCAAGTTACTTGTGGAAACTACTCCTGACCAACACATTTAGGCCACTTCTAGCCAAGAAACCACTGTCAACAGGAATTACTGTCGGAAGGGATTTCCTAGCAAAACTTCTATCAACTGATTGCTCTTTTGCTCAGCTTTTATGTGTTAATGAAATCTGCTCTGTCAACAGAGAGTACCCAGACTGCCCAGCTCTCTCTTGATAGAACAGCTGCCCAGAAGTTCTGCAAACAGGGCTGCCCAGTGAACTGGAAGCCCTGTCTGTCGACAAAAGGGCCCCAGAGCATCTACATGACTGTTTTGTCAACAGAACACTGTCCAGAGTTGCATTATACCTGAACAGGAAGAGGTATAACACTACCGATGGATGTGCCAGGTTTTGTTGACAAACTGTCGATAAAGCGCATTTTGCATGTAGATGATCCGTGGTTTTCCCCAACAAAAGCCCAGTTTTGCTGGGAAAAGCCCCTCATGTAGACACAGGCCTGAAGTTTACTATGCAAGGGAGAACATGTTTAACTGGGCAGAAAAAGGTGACTACAGACAGATGTCAGGAAGGCCCTTAAAACACGACTACCAAATCCCCTGACATCAGTCCCTAACATTTGACTGCAAAGGCTGGGAACTGAATAAAGTGAATAATCCTCTTTTAAAGGTGAATTATCTAAAATCCATTGGTGGTGTACTGAGTCGATTTGATTCTCCGCAAGAGTCTTCCACACTCTGGAGGGTGCTTAGCTACAATCCACAGTTAACCGTTTCTGGCTGTGTCACTCCCAAAAGCAAACATAGCTTGGCTAAAACGGTGCTTTCCTAATCAATACAGATTAACTGAATTTTTATCCTCTAGAAGATGAGCAAATTAAGATTACGCCACCTTCAGGTGTACAGGTTTTCCCTGATACCTTCAGGGAACTCCCTTGTTCTCCACAATGTTTTCATCAGATGAAGGGCAGCTCTACTTTACTATTACACCTTGTCTATCTCAAAAGGAACCAAAGACAGACTTTGGCACTCAAGAATATTATCCAAACACCCCACCTTTCTTTTAGAATCCAGCCTTTTGATAACAGCAAAAAACTTCCGAGTTAAGGTCCAGCACCAATATTGGATGAGATCACATTCTTGGTAATTATTTCCCAAGATAACTCTTCAGGAAATAATGGGTTGTCAGTTCAGACATGTGTCTTTTAGGACAGACATTCTTAAACTGTGGATTGGAGACCCCATTTCAATGGGGTCACCAGAGCCAGTATCGAACTTGCTGGGACTGGGGGCTGAAGCTGAAACCCCAGCTCCACTCCTGATGAGGGTAGTGGGGCTCAGGCTGAAGCCTTTTTCCAGCAGCAGGGCTTAGGCTCTAACTCCTGTCCCTCCTCTCAGGGTTATGCAGTAACTCTGTCGTCAAAAGGAGGTCACACTGCAATGAAGGTTTGAGAAGAAACAAATAAGTGTGGGATAATAAATGTGTGAGCCAATTAAAGAAAATAACCAGTGAACTTGGAAGAAGGAAGTTGACAGCACATAATGTGAAATGAGGCCATAACAAGGCATTGTGAATGGATAAAATATGGTTATATGGATTCCTCCAATCATGATAAAGGACTATTGAGAGAACACTAATAATAACCCCATTGCTCTGAACACTTGAGTGTTTCAGGTTGGCAAATCTGAGTAGTCAGAATGCACACTAGTGATGACAAATAAACCACCTGTGCAGCTGCAGAGGCAGAGAGACTGTTTAGGCGAGATGGGATAAAAATTAGAGTTACACTTGAGAATTTTCTACATGCTAGATCTTTTCCAAATCAGACTAACTTCTTAAGCTGCTTTCTTAGCTTTTTTTTGTATCTGAGGAACAATAGCTACCAAGGAAAGTACATAGCGGTCTGTCCACTCTACCCTTCCCTTCCCCAGCCCAACACACGTTTATTTTTCTAATACACTGCTCTCTGGAAAAGATGGACTCATGTTTTTATATTCCTAAATTTCAGTCCAATTCTTCTGAACTTTAAAAGGAGGCTGAAGTTACTAGCTTAAGATTTTAGTGTTGCAAATACTTGCCCACAGAATTCTACTCTTTAGACCTTGCAGCCTTCATTATTTTCACAGATCACAGCAAAATCATTGTACTGCAACCTTACTAATGCTCTGCAGTGCACTTCTGAAATACAGAATATTCTGCCAAGCACAGCACAGTAGAGGATGGGAAAATTTTATATGCAAACAAAGGAGATTTATTCTATTAATAATGCCAAACAAAAGCTGTTCTAAGAAAAGATGGATAAATGAGGTTGCCACAACAGTAAACTCTTTCATATCAAGCAGCCCCAGGACCAGGAACTTGCAGGATATTCAAATATTCTGGATAACAGACAGGCATACCTAGCAATACATAACACTAAAGAAAAACAAGATTAGATACTAACAAACAAACAAAAGTGTATGCAGAATACTTTCTTTACCAACAACAGTTGTATTGACTTGTACTGTAATTGCTGTATTTGTATTTACTTTCACTATACTGTATTTATGGAAAACATACCTAAAATTTACTTATAATTAAAATGCCAGTTATTTGAGAGTTCCAGATGATAGAATGCCAGATACGAAAGTGTTTACTGTACATTTTATTTGTTCACCTACCTGTTTTGATTTCCAAACTTCTAGAACTGGCATTCCAGCAATGATAGAGTTAGGATCTTCCTGAGCTGCTGAATTAACTGTGTCATTAGCACCAATCACAAGGACCAGGTCAGTTTCTGCATCAAAAAAGAAAACCTTGAAAAATAAGGAACCACAGTACTCACAGTATCTTCTGTATAGAGTTACCTTATGGTAGCACCTACAGTGCCAACAGAGAGCATACAGTACCTCACACAATGGAGCCTAAATTCACCAGTAGAGTCCCCGCCCTGAACAGATCACAATCTAAATACACAAGAAAGACCTAAAGCAAAAGTGGACACGGACTATGAAGAGATGAAGTTTTTCATTCAACTGGTCAGTGGCAGAGCCAGGAATAAAGCCCAGGTATCCTGACTTCTGAAGCCAGTGACTTATTCATTACTCTGTGCTGCCTCCCTGAAGTAAATCCTTTTAAATTCCCATAAATTTTCAACAAATTGAAAACTGAGTTTCAGTACATGCAGCCACACTGTCCCACAGAAAAACACA
Source organism: Carettochelys insculpta (assembly GCF_033958435.1). Classification (NCBI taxonomy): domain Eukaryota; kingdom Metazoa; phylum Chordata; order Testudines; family Carettochelyidae; genus Carettochelys; species Carettochelys insculpta. The sequence continues at coordinate 100,787,699 of NC_134141.1, forward strand.
AGTTGAACCTTTCTAATATGGCACCCTCAGGACCTGACTGGTGCTGAACGAGAAAATTTGCCAGACTGCTGGAGGTCAATATTTTCTAGCACATTACCAACAACTCCACTGCTTACTGGGCTCTTAGAAGTCATCTAGGTATAAATTAGAGCTAAATAACAGCACAGAACACTGAGAGCCAGGACTGGTGGCTGTAAACAAACTTTATGGGACCATGGGAAACTTGGCCACACCCATGATAAGTGGTTGTCCAGCTAGCTAACCTCATTCAGGATTACAGATGTTGCTGGATGAGAGAGTTCCAGATTGGAGAGATTCCACCTATAGTACCACCGAAGCTTTTAGATCCACAGCCACTTCAACTAATGGAGTATCTAGTTGCAATTATCTCCTGTTGACCAGCCACTACAGGGAGATGTGGCACATCACATGCCATTGGTTCCATAGCTGGTAGATTTTCACAGCAGAGTACTGTGCTGAATTTTACATTCTGGGGAGGGGTATACTCTAGTACTGTGGTGTCCAACCAGTTCTGAAGCAAACTAGCCACACTATTCTGAAAATTTATTTGTCATTCAAGCAACAAACCACACTCAACCATCCAAACAGCTGCCTGTGGCTAGTAGCCAGCATCTCGGATGTTAAAGATCATTTTACCCATTCCCTGCCTGACTGTCTTAACATATCCCTCTCCTAGCCTGTTCCCTCTGATCTTATGTTCCTCACACTATACTCCTACTGATCCCAGTCTTGCTCCTTTCCCTCCCCACCCTTAGCCTGCCTACATCTCCTCTTTGCTACTCAATCCTCTAGCTTTAAGCCAGCCTTCTTCTTCCTTCTTCTCCATGCTCCCATTGCATCAGCAGGGGTAACAGTGGAAATACACAAGGGGTGGGGGGTCCAGTCTTCAGTTCTAATACTTGGTACCATATCCAAGGGACAGTCCTACTCAACCCCTGCAGTCTTGGGTTTGGGCATGCTCGGGGCAGATGGAATGGTGCAGAAGTCAGTTGCCAGCCTCTGGCAGACCTCTACTGAACATGTGCAATGACAATTTTCAGAGGCATATACCTTGACCAAATTTGTGTGACACATCCGTGAGACAGAAAGAGGAACTTTTCTGACCCCAAGGCCAGGGTGGGCAATAATTTTTGCCGTGGGGGGAGGGGGGGGGCACTGTAAGAATGTGGTAAACAATCAAGGGCTGCACTTTTCTATGACATTAAGGGAGGCAGTGCAGGGTTTGGGATGGAAGTTGGGTGCAGACCAGAGTTCAGAGTGGAGGATTGTGGAACAGGAGGGAGTATGACGTCCTGGAGGGAACTGGGGTAGAGGAAGGGGTTTGTGACCTGGAGGAGGAGGGATATAGGAAGGAATGCAGGGTCTGGAAGGGGGTTGTGACCTGGGGCAGAGGTACAGGAATTTGGGTGGTGACATAGGACAGGAGGTGGCTGTGACCTGGGGCAAGGATTTGGGATGTAGGAGCTGGGTATTGGTACAGATGCAGGGACACAGAAGGTTTGGGTTGTGAACTGGGGCAGAGTGGATGTCAGGTGCAGGCTCTGGCTGTGAAGTGTTATCTTAGGTGGCTCCCAGCCAGCAGCTCAGTGGGCCCTCAGGCAGGCTCCCTGCCTTCCCCTCCACCACAAGCTGCTCAAAGTGGTTGGCTCTAGGGGGTGGGGAGGGAGAAGGTGGGGCAATTGTGTCTCTGTGTCCCCCCATTGGGAGGTGAGGTGCTCCACACATGACCCGCGGTTTCCAGCCAATGGGAGCTCTGCGATTGTACTGGGGGTGGGGCAATGTGCAACGGCCCCCTCCCACCCGCACCTCCCACCCACAAAATCATGCAGCATACAGAGACATTCATGATCCCCACAGCCAGTCACTCTGAGCAGCATGCAGGGGAGGGCAGGCAGGGAGCCTTCCCAAGGCTCCCACTGGGCCATGAGACAGTGCTGGGCTGGATGCAGCCTACAGACCACATTTTGCCCTCCCCTAACCCAAGGCAACCCTGCTACCACATTTTAAGTCCCTGCTCCAGAGCACAAAGGCATTAAAATTTGTCAGTGAAGCATATGTTAGAATGTTTTAATCCTGGGGGAAAAAAAATTTATCTAACAATCTTCCACTTTTGCTGAAACTTTCCAAAAGATTCACCCTGAATGGTTACAATTTGGTAAATGTATAAAGTGTCTAATAAGAAAGTCTTGCAGTAGAAAGCCTTAAGCAGAGATGGAAAATATTGCCTATCATTATCCATGCCCCCCCCCCACACACACACACACAGAGTCCATGTTGGCATCTCGTTATGTTTGAAAAGTAATCAAAAAATAACCACTTCAAGTTTAATATCCTACCAATAACGTAGTTATCACTCCCTCTCACCTGGGAAGTCTTCATTGATCTCATCCATTTCCAGCACAATATCATATGGCACACCTGCTTCTGCTAGGAGCACATTCAGCTGACCAGGCATACGTCCAGCCACAGGATGAATGCCAAACCTAGCCAAAAAAAAAAAAAAAAAAAAATCAAGAACAGAAGAAACATACCCATTAGCAGATATAGCCTGTATGATTTCATACTTTTAGGAAAGAGAAGTTACTCACCGTAGTAACGGTGGTTCTTCGAGATGTGTCCCCGTGGGTGCTCCACAATAGGTGACGGGCTCGCCCGGCGCCGCAGATCGGAACTCTTCCAGCAGTTTCTCCTGGATCGCGCATGTGCCGGCGCGTGCCGCTCCCTTGCGCACCCCCGGCCACGTGCACGATCTGGTCCCTGCCAGTTCCTTGACCAACCGCCTCGGATGCTCCTGAAAAACACTAGACAGAGATCCGAAGTGGGGAGGATGGGCGGGTGGTGGAGCACCCACGGGGACACATCTCGAAGAACCATCATTACTACAGGTGAGTAACTTCTCTTTCTTCTTCGAGTGGTCCCCGTGGGTGCTCCACAATAGGTGACTACCCAGCAGTAACCCAAGTAAGGAGGTGGGTAGTTGGTTTATGTGCAGCTTGCTTCCGAAAGGACTGCTGCCGACAGACGGGTGTCCTCTTGGTATACCCGATGTAGTGCATAATGCTTGGCGAAGGTGTCGTAGGATGACCAAGTCACCGCTCTACAGATGTCTTAACGCGATGCCCTTGAAAAAGGCTGTTGATGCTGCCACCGCCCTAGTGGAGTGAGCCCTGGGCAGGGCCAGCAAAGGAATCTTTCGAAGTTCGTAGCACATTTTTATGCAGGACACAATGTGCTTTGAGATTCTCTGTGAAGAGAGACCTTCTCCTTTTGACCTGGGAGTGAGAGATACTAGAAGCCTGTCTGTTTTCCGGAAGGACTTAGTTCTGTCTATGTAGAAGGCCAACGCCCTCCTCACATCCAGGAGATGTAGGCGTGCCTCCTTGCTGGAGCTGTGAGGCTTCGGGTAAAACGAGGGTAAAACTATTGGTTCATTAAGGTGGAACTCTGAAGAAACTTTCGGAACAAAAGCTGGGTGCAACCGTAAGGTTACCGCCTCCTTTGAGAATACTGTGAAGGGCGGCGCTGCCATAACTGCTGCGAGCTCACTCACCCCGCGAGCTGACGTAATTGCAAGGAGGAAGGTTGTTTTTATCGTAAGGAGATGCAGGGGAACTGTGGCTAATGGTTCAAAGGGTGGACCTGTTAGCATGCTGAGCACCAAGTCCAAGTTCCACGATGGTGGAAGCGGTTTCTGAGAGGGGTACAGGTTTACCAATCCCTTCAGGAACCTGGTAACGATAGGATAGGCAAATACTGTGGGCCCCTCCTCTGTATGCCGGAAAGCAGATATAGCTGCGAGGTGGACTTTTATCGAGGATAGGGAAAGCCCGCCCCTCTTGAGGTCCAATAAGTATTCTAGTATTACAGTTATAGGAATGTCAAGTGGAGCTAACTGCTTGGCGGAACACCAGGCTGTAAATCGAGTCTATTTCTGCTCATAAGTCTTCCTGGTGGAGGTCCTTCGGCTACTTTCCAGGACTTGTTGTACTCCCTCCGTACATGTGCTTTCTAAAGGAGCTGAGCCATGGATTAGCCATGCTTGTAGGCGCAGACCCTGAGGGTGCGGGTGCACTATGGACCCCTGGGCCTGTGTGAGTAGGTCTGGCGCCACTGGAAGAGGGAGCAGTGGGCGATCCGACATGCGCAGAAGCAAGGGAAACCATTGCTGCCGGTCCCACGTTGGGACTACTAGAATCATGCGGGCTCTCTCCCTTCTGGCTTTCTGCAAGACCTTGTGGATAAGCGCTGTGGGGGGAAACGCGTAAAGTATGGGGCCCTTCCATGAAATCATGAATGTGTCCCCTAAGGAGCCCCGCCCCAATCCTGCCCTGGAGCAGTACTGGGGACACTTCTTGTTGTGCTGGGTGGCAAACAGGTCGATCTGGGGAAACCCCCACGTATGAAAGATCGGTCGTAGCAGATCGGAGCAGATCTGCCATTTGTGCGTGAGTGCGAAGCGCCTGCTCAGCTGATCCGCTTTCACATTGTGAGCGCCCGGCAAGTACGAGGCTTTCAACGTTATGTTGTTGGCAATGCACCAGTTCCACAGTCGGACTGCTTCCGCACATAGGGCATGGGATCGGGCTCCTCCTTGTCGATTTATATAAAACATAGTGGAGGTATTGTCTGTATTGATCCCGACTACTTTGCCGTATATGTGGTCTCGAAAATGTTTGCAGGTGTTGAACACTGCTCTGAGCTCCAGTATGTTTATATGCAGTGACTGTTCCACAGGGGACCATAGCCCTTGCGTCACCTTGTCGCCGATATGTGCTCCCCATCCTATGTGGGAGGCGTCGGTAGTAAGAAACAGAGATTTGTGGTTGGTGAAAGGGTACCCCTGCTAGCAGGGTTTTGGGGTTTACCCACCACTGCAGGGATTTGCGCACCTCTGTCATGGGCGACACCACCCTGCGGACAGTGTGGGATGTCGGTTTGTAGACGCTCGCCAGCCAATGTTGCAGGCTGCACACGTGCAATCTGGCGTTCTGCACCACAAACGTCGCTGCCGCCATGTGGCCCAGCAGCTGCAAGCACGTTAAGACTGGCACCGTGGGGCTGTATGTAATGCCTTGCACCAGCAAACTGATGGCGCGAAAGCGGGCGTCGGGAAGGTACACCCTTGCTGTAATAGAGTTTATACATGCCCCTATGAACTCTATGTCTTGTGTGGGGTCGGTCTTTGACTTCGCGAAATTGATGACTAGGCCCAGCGAAGAAAACGTGTCCGCTGTGACGCGTATCATGCGTAGAACCTCTGCCTTCGAGGCCCCTTTCAGTAGGCAGTCATCCAGGTATGGGAATATAAATACCCCGTCTGTGCAGGTAGGCTGACACCACTGCCAGGGTTTTGGTAAAGACTCTGGGGGCCGAGGACAGGCCGAACGGAAGAACTCTGTACTGGAAGTGTTCCTTGCCGACCATAAAGCGGAGGAAGCGTCTGTGTGCCGGATGGATCGTTATATGAAAGTAAGCATCTTGTAAGTCAAGGGCTGCAAACCAATCTCCATCGTCCAGTGCCATGAGTATGGAGGCGACTGTAATCATCCGAAAACGTTGTTTGCGTAAGTATCGGTTGAGGCCCCGAAGATCTAAGATGGGCCTCCAGCCTCCTGTTTTCCTCTCTGTGAGGAAATAGCGTGAATAAAAGCCTTTCCCCTGGAATTGTTCCGGCCCTCTTTCCACCGCCGCTATGAACATAAGGTGGTCCACCTCCTGCTTGAGTCTCGCCTCGTGGGTAGCATCCCTGAAGTGGGGCCTGGAGGGAGGTTTTGACGGTGGGAGCGACTGAAAGGGGATTGCGTAACCCGTGGCTATGATCTCCAACACCCATCTGTCTGCGGTGATCTTTTGCCATTGGGAGTGAAACGGTCTGAGGCGATGATGGAACAAGAGATGGCAGTGGCATGGCGCGATGGTGGTGATAGTGCAGCCCTCGACATGCCCGTCAAACTTGTTGCCTTTGGGCCTGTCCCAAGGATGTACGGCTTTGTTGAGAACGTTGCCTGGGAGTTCTGTACTGTTGCTGCTGTTGATGTCGCCCTTGGTCGTAGCCCCGTTGATACTGCGCACGCTGTGGTTGGTATGGGTAGCGTCTTTGCTGAGGGTAATATTTTTTCTTCCTAGACGGAGGGATATAAATACCCAGGGTTCTAAGTGTAGCTCTCGAGTCCTTACTGGAGTGGAGGACCGAGTCAGTTGAGTCTGCGAACAACTTTTGCATGTCAAAGGGAAGATCCACAATCTTCACCTGTAGGTCCCTCGGGATACCCGATGTCTGGAGCCAGGATTCTCTATGCATGACCACTGCTGTAGCCGTTGAGCGTGCCGCCGTATCCGCCACGTCCAGGGCGATCTGGACTTCCGTCCTCGAAGCTGCGTAGCCCTCTTGCACAATTGCCTTTAACACCGGCTTATCATCTTCCGGAAGTGAGTCCATGAGAGAAGTAAGCCTGGAGTAACTATCAAAATTATGGTTCGCTAGGTGTGCCGCATAATTTGCCACTCTCAATAGCAGGGTGGAAGAGGAATATACCTTCCTGCTAAACAGCTCTAGCTTCTTGGCATCTTTGTCTGATCCCCCCCGATTTGTACTGAGAAGTCTTTGATCTCTGCTGGGATGTTTTGACCACCAGTGAGTTTGGTTGTGGGTGACTGAAGAGGAACTCCATGCCCTTTGCCAGGACGAAGTACTTCTTATCCGCTCTCTTGTTCATAGGCGGAGCGGAAGCCGGGGTCTGCCATATGGTAGTGGCTGACTCCATAATGGCTTCGTCCAGCGGGATAGCAATTTTGGATGAAGCTGGGGGTCTCAAATTTGTCAGGAGTTTGTGATGTTTCTCCTGCACTTCTGCCGTTTGGATGCCTTGCGTGAAAGCCACCCTTTTAAACAGCTCCTGAAACTGTTTGAGGTCATCTGGGGGAGCAACATCCCTGGGGGCCGTGGCCTCATCTGGGGAGGATGAGGAGGAACCACTAGGGTAAACCTCCCTCGAACTCTCAGGTTCCTGCAGCCGATGATACACCCGCTCGCTGGAGGATTGCAAAGGGAAGTCTTGGGGTTCTAAAATTAACTCCCCTTGAGATCGCTGTTTCTCCATCCCCGGCTGGGAGTGTCCCCGGGGGTATTGGACAGCAGGAGGGGACCTGCCCCTGGGTGTAGGCCCAGGGTGTCTGTGTCCAGCATGATAAGGACGACCATGGCAGCACGGGTCCGGGGATGGAGACCTGGACCACTCCCGGGGTGTGTACCTCCGATGTCTGGGACAGCGAGATCTCCGCGACGACACAGATAGAGGTGAAACTGGTTTGTGATAGTACTCCAAGGGATCCAGTCCCAAGAAGGGCGAAGGTGGCCCAAGCCATGGTGACATTGGCTGGAGGAACGGAGAAGCGGGTTCTGGATAGGCCGGTGGAGACCCCGACCTTCTGGGTGGCGTGTGCAGCATAAGGGGAGGGCTTGTTGATAGCAGCAGTGCAGCCCTATCCAGAGAAGGGCTGTGGTGCCGGGTTTTTCCTTTTACATTTCCCCTCCCCTGCAGTGCTGGCGCTGCCCCCTCCTGCGCCGGGGATCTCAGCCCTGCTTTTGGCGCCGCGCTTGGCCCGCTCAGCTGCGGTGCCGCGCGGATAACGTCCTCCGGTGCCTGCAGGCTCCTTGCCTGTTGGCCCTGCACCGTTGGTGCCGCGGGAGTCGGTGCCGCCTGTGGCAGTGCCGCCGGTTCCGGTGCTTGCCTGGCTACTGGTCTAGGTGCCGCGCGTGCCAGCTGTTTTGTAATCGGAGGCTCAGCCTCTGCCACGTGTGCTGCTGCGCTGCCGCTTGTCTGAGTATGCGGCTGGGGGCTGTGTGCTCCGCCCGTCCCGCTCGCTGAACCCGCTGGCGGGGATCGGGCTGGGGAGAACTTCCTCCGCTTCTGCACCAAGGGGGTGAGAGAAGCCGCCTTCCTCTTGTGGAGCCCAGAGGGCCCTTCTGGTTGAGGCCTCTCCGGCAAGTCCGGCTGGAGAGCCTTATCAAACAGGAGCATTTTAAGCCGCATTTCTCTGTCTTTCCTGGACCTGGCTGTGAGCTTAGCACAGTGGGAACACTTCTGGGTAACGTGTGATTCCCCCAGGCACCAGATGCATTCACTATGCCCATCGGAGGCTGGCATAGCTTCGCAGCAAGACTCACACTTTTTAAAGCCTGAAGAGGACATCGCGGTGAGTCTTTTTACTGTTAATAGGGTACTTGACACTTAATTCGTGCCTGTATACCGGAGTCGCGGACACCGGCCTGCAAGGGGAGGCCTACTGGCCTTCACATCCACTCATCTTCTCCACTCCTCTCTCTCTTTTTATTGTGTGTATGTGTATATATTTTTAATATTCTCTTGCTTTCTCTCTCTTTTTTTTTTTTTAAACCAGAAAAAAACCAACAATTTACACGTAGAAACACTATCTAATCTGACTCTGGCCGTAGCCTGAGTGGATTCCGTCTGCAGCCGATGGTGGTTGAGAAGGAGCTGGCGGGGACCGGATCGCGCACGTGGCTGGGGGCGCACAAGGGAGCGGCGCGTGCCGGCGCATGCGCAATCCAGGAGAAACTGCTGGAAGAGTTCCGATCTGCAGCGCCAGGTGAGCCCGACACCTATTGTGGAGCACCCACGGAGACACTCGTAGAAGAATTAGCATTCTAGGTCACACTTGGCCACATCTTTAATGCACTAATATCAGCAGAATTACTCAAAAAAATTAATTTTTCCAAGACAAATTAGATGTATTTTCCAGACTTTCCTGGGAACTTGGGGAAAGTGTAGAGGGAAGAAGATATTTGAAATTGCATAAAACCACTAAACAGATTTTAAATCTTCAACCCTCTGCTTCAAGGACCACAGATTAAATCCTTCAAAATAAAGCTCTGTTCAAGACCAAATTCATGTGGTGGAAATCGCAGGCAGGAAATGCTCCTAAATTTGGCTCTTTCCCTGAAAGGAGATGGCCATTTTTAAGATTAAAGGACCACTCAGGAATCCAGAACAAGAGAAAAAAAGTTTCCAATTCCAGCAGATCTTACTGAAATTGAGTTGATTTTAACATCTAATTTATGGAGCAAGCCCTTTTAGTAAGCTGATCCACATGGAAACTATCCTGTAGGAATGAGAATGACAGAGGCACTCCCAATTAGAGCAAGGGAGGAACTAGTGGTAGAGGCTTTCAAGGATCTCACCATCACTGGTGAGCAACATAGCAAAGTAAGTTACCACAAGGCAATATTCTGCTTCAGTAGGGTGGGTTTTTAAAAATTATTCTTAGAATAATTGGCTTTTACCTGCTCCTTCTAGACTCACAACTACCTTCTGTCACCAAAGTGAAACATTTATGTCTATCTCCCAAATACTATAAGAATTTAAAAAAAATGCATAGCATATTTGTCTCATATTTAAAAATAAGCCCATCACCAATAAGAGTTGGATCCCAATACAGATGTTGTGAACACCCCTTAGGTTATCAAGAGCTGTAAGTGTCACATACAGTAAGGGATGTGGGCCAGAATCAAGAATTCTCCTATGAAAAATGGAAGACAACGTGAGGTGTTCCAAAACCAAATGATATCTTCCAACTTTTGCCAGAAGAATCTGTAAGGCTAAAGGACAGAGGGAGAACTTTACTCTATTGGTTACAAATAAAATGCATCCTTGCAAGAATTCACACAGGAACACAGTTTCCTTAAATTAAAGATTGTCTCAATTATCTTCGACTTCAGCTGCTTCTAGGTAAAACTATTCAAATTACTGAAAAATGGGAACCGTTGAATTTATCAGGGTAACAAATAATTGCCATAAAATTACTCCCATGAATTGGTAAGATAAAACTGGGGATGGGTGGGGTAGGAATGCAGAAGGCTGGCCACTCCATTTTATTTAGTTCATGTAATGAACTCCAATGGGCAATTAGAAATCTGTTTTTAAGAAGCTGACATGCAGCTGTTTGCATCTTTCAAAAACATGACATGCTCCTCAGAATGAAAGAGGCCATGTCATCTCATAGTATGTATTCCTCTGTTCCCCAGATTCTATCATTAACAACTTTATTTCAATAAGACAGACAGGAGTAAAATAAGTCATCTGTATTTCGCCCAATCTATTATGCTGTAACTTTCAAATATGATGCTATAAAAATGTAAGATGGGTGACAAATGTGAGCTACTTGTTACAAATTGTCAGAGAATTATGACAATTTCATCTGGTAGTCATTAAAATAAAAATGCAAGCAATTAAAGTCTTTACACTAGGAACAGACGTCCGATCTCTTTTTGTGATTTAGTCTTTACTTAAATTTATTATTTTCTTAGAGTGCACATTCTGAGAGCTCTCCTTTTTTCTCCATTCAATACTTCACCACATCAATACTCTGACATGAGATATGAGTGAATATGGCAAATCTATCTACCTGACAAAGCCTTACTTAACAGGTGACCCCTTTCTTTGCCTCCAGCACATATTTAGGTGACACCACAGGACACAATTACAAGTATATAAAGTTTCCCAGAACCTTACGGGTGCAGCAAAACAATAAATAATGCAGGCTAGAATAGGAAGTTTTTATTCTAGTGACATCATAGGGCAAGTTTAAGAACATAAGAACGGCCATAGTGGGTCAGACCAAAGGTCCATCCAGCCCAGTAGCCTGTCTGCCAACAGTGGCCAGTGCCAAGTGCCCCAGAGGGGGTGGACCGAAGACAATGATCAAGCGATTTGTCTCCTGCCATCCATCTCCAGCCTCTGACAATCAGAGGCCAGGGACACCATTCCTACCCTTGGCTAATAGCCTTTTGTGGGCCTATCTCCATGAATTTATCTAGCTCTTTCTTAAATTCTGTTATAGTCTGAGCCTTCATAGTCTCCTCTGGCAATGAGTTCCACAGGTCAACTATGCGCTGAGTGAAGAACTCTCTTATTAGTTTTAAACCTGCTAGCCATTCATTTAATTTGGTGTCCTCTAGTCCTTCTATTATGGGCACATGTAAATAACTTTGCCTTATTCACCCTCTCCACACCTGTCATAATTTTATACATCTCTATCATGTCCCCCCTCAGCCTCCTCTTTTCTAAACTGAAAAGTCCCTATCTTTTTAGCCTCTCCTCATACAGGACCTGTTCCAAGCCCCTGATCATTCTAGTTGCCCTTTTCTGAACCTTTTCCAGTGCCAGGATATCTTTTTTTAGGTGAGGAGACCACATACCATAGATTTATATAGGGGCAGTAACATACTCCTTGTCTTATTTTCTATCCCTTTTTTAATAATACCTAACATCCTATTTGCCTTTTTGACTGCCTCTGCACACTGCGTGGATGTTTTCAAGGTACTATCCACAATAACTCCAAGATCTCTTTCCTGATCAGTTATAGCTAAATTAGCCCTCATCACATTGTAAGTATAGCTGGGGTTATTTTTTCCAATGTGCATTGCCTTACACTTATCCACATTGAATTTCATTTGCCATTTTGTTGCCCAATCACTCAGTTTGATGAGATCTTTTTGAAGTTCTTCACAGTCTGCCTTTGTCTTGACTATCTTGAACAGTGTAGTGTCATCTGCAAACTTTGCCACCTCACTGCTCACCCTCTTCGCCAGATCAGTTGTGAATAAAATGAACAGGACTGGTCCTAGGACTGACCCTTGGGGGACACCACTAGTTACCTAGTTCCAGAGCCCCGGGGAAACAGCATCAGCGAATAACTGAATTCACTAATGTTGCACTTGCAAATGCCGCAACTTTACTGCATAGATGCAGTAGTGTTCTCTTTTTAATACTTACTGAGGGCTGAAAAACTTCAGAGTGGCATTTACTATTTCCAGTAAATGTCTTCAGTCTTTTTACTCAAAACAGCTAATAAGGAAACCATACTGTTGTCCTCAATACTAAACAAGCTTATTTGTATTTAACCTGTTGCAGAAGTGGTTCAAGATCACATCGTCATCGTGTGACTGTGGAGTTTACATTCAGAGAATGCATTTTGCATGAACGATAAGCACGACGCACAGGAGTCAGTGGCGAGCAATCCTGCTCCCAGAGCATTTCAGCCATATAAATATAGGGTTTCTGTAATTATGCCAAAACTGATGAAACATGGAGTGCGCTAAGTAAATTACATCTGTTGCTTAATGCTTATTTTAGCTGGCTCGACAAATTTCCTTTCCTCATGTCTGAGCATTTGTAGAAGTTAGACAATCGCTGAACAGTTTGCTCATAGAGCCCAGCTTCTCCTCTTTTAACTTTCTGTGCCCTCTGTCCTACACGAGCAGCCTCTGCTCCCAGTACATATACATCTGCCAACTCTCTGAAAAACACACTCTGGTTTCAGGGAGAGATCACATGGGTGACAATTTACATACAGAGGGAATTCAGATACTCTAACACTTGTTTATTGCTCATGAAAATCTGAGTTACACAGAATATAAATCCTGATTGGAATAGTGTTTTAAACTATCCATTTCTACAAAATAAACCTTTCAGTCAAGAAATGCTCCCAGCTTTTCCTCTATAGAGCTAAGTCTTTCCTCTGCAGTATGGGGAGCGGGTCACTTGCCAGGATTTTCTGGTTATATTTCACCTAATCAATTCCCAGGGATCGCAGGGCACTGATGCACCTCAGTGCCTACCATTCTTTCCCTGTGGCACATAACAGTATTGCAGACCACATGACAGCATGCTGTGGCTGAATTTCTGTTGTTGGGGTTGATGTGTGCATTCTGGCACATGTTTGTCATCTGTGACATACAGCTCAGACTAGATAATCTGAAATTCCTTCTGACCTTAAACTCTATGGCTGCATCTACACAGCTCCCTCCCTTCTCAAAGGGGCATGGTAATGAGCAAATGGGAATACTCAAATAAGGCGTGGATTTAAATATCTCACACCTCACTTGCATAGTCCCGCGAGATTTCACTTCCAGAAGAGCCCCTTCTGGAAGCCACAGAGCCATGTAGACAGGGCCCTTCCAAAAGGAACGCCCACTTCCAAGAGCCCCCTTATTTCTCAAAACACCTCTCGAGGTAATGCATTCCAGTGTGTCACCACCCTCCTAGCAAAATAGTTTTTCCTAATATCCAGCCTACACCTCTAGCTCTTTAACTTGAGACCATTGCTCCTTGTTCTGCCATCCATCACCAGTGAGAATAGTTTCTTTCCATCCTCTTTAGAGTCCCTCTTCAGGAAGTTGAAGGCTACTGTCAAATCACCGTCACTCTTCTCTTCTGCAAACTAAATAAGCCCAGATCTTTCAGTCTCTCCTGATAGGTCATGTGCTCTAGCCCCCTAATCACTTTTGCTGCCCTCCACTGGGCCTCTCCAATGCATCCACATCCTTTCTATACTGGGCAGCTCAAAACTGGATGCAATACTCCAGATGCCAAACAGAGGGGAATAATAACTTCTCTAGATCTGCTGCAAATTCTCCTCCTAATGCACCCCAGTATGCCATTAACCTTGACTAGAAGGGCACACTGTTGAATCAGATCCAGCCTCTCATCCACTGTAATCCCCAGGTGTTTTTCAGCATAGTGCCATCTGCAAATTCAAAACTAATTAATTTTATTTAAAATGAAAGAAAAGCTGAAGATGGCACCCTCTATATGGTCAGGAAGCCCTTGGTGAAACTGAAATACAAAATCTAGTATCCTACATGCATCAGTACAATTTGACTACATCCCAGCCCTCATAACCTAGGTAAATTTTAACTTCAAGTCCATCTAGTTCACAATTTCCCCCATTTTCAAATTCCTGGGGGAAAAATAAAAAGATTAGAGCTTTTTCTTCTGTCCTGAGATTGTGGGATTCTGGTGCATAAATCCTTCCAAGATATTAACCTATAAAAATTAGATAAGACAAGCCACCTAGGAACTGAAGTCTGAGGAAACTATTCAGAACATAATCTAGATTTTTCTCTCACAACTGCATATTCTGCTGACGATGGTCACTAAAAAGTAAAAAACCCACATTCCTATGGCATTATTCAATGGATTTAGGAAGCGCACACACTTAAGTTTAAGAATGAACTTGCGTGCAACTTCCTTTACCCTACTATAATCTGTTACTACTGCAACTTGTGCAGAAATTTTGAATATACATGTGCTAAAAGAACAGCTAATAAGTCATTCAAAATATAATGAATCTCAGACCACTTCAGAATGCCTGTAGATGGTGTTCAATATGCTATGTATCTGAGCATTTCTGTATTTTAAACAAGCCACATATTATATAATATTAAAATTCTATGGTTGCATGTTTAGGATTTACCTACTCTGAATTTAATTTAGATTAAGGTAGGGCATGAATTTAAAATAGATTAGCTTTTCCTGATTAACTCCCTACACCAATGTTTTTACTATAAATTAAGAATGCCTTTTTCTGAATTATGTTGATCCACTTTTGCAGTGCATTAAGGTAATTCAGAATCAACCCCTTGCATCCGCTGCAGTGAACTATTCAAGAGGTATGGTATATAGAGAACTTTCAAGACAGTTCTGTACTACTACAAGGGCAGTAACAGAGAATAAAACTGATTGAAGACCAAGTGTCTTCCCTTAACTTCTAATGGATTCTGGGAACCTTCCAGTCTATGACATTTTTGCTGTTCCACCGGTCAACAACAAGAAAGGAAAAGCCAACAGGAACCTTGAGTAACATGCAGTTTTCTTACATGATTTTGCCAATACATTTAATGTGATCTGTTGCAAGAGAATTTCCAATCAGTGGTGATGCTAGCAATATATTTTAATAACTAAAGCAGATTCAAGTTTCCAAACCCACCTGTATTTCTGCATTTAAAACCTAGTCATAAAATGTTATACATCATGTTATATAATCTAGGCTCTTCACTAAGCATGTTATGGCTATAGGCAATGTTAAAGAACCAGCGTCCCTGAATCAACCAAGAGCCACGAAGCAAAAAAAAGACCATATGACAGATGCAATTTTTCTTGGCACAGTATGGGCATAACAAATTGATGACAATCGTATGTCCATGCTGGCGCTCTTCCATAGCGGATGTGTGAGTGTGTCATTGCATCTGGATGCTGAGCATGCTTGGGTCCTGAGGCACTTCAGCCCTACTTGAAACCAGAACGACAGCAGCTGCACTCAATGAGCACTGTGGGAGCTCCACAAAGTGATGAAAGGCCCAAATTACCACATACTGTAAATACAGATTTATTTCATTAAAATACTAGGTAACCACTGCAGCAATCTCTTCCTGAAATTGACTCATTTTAAATATAATCAAGTTACTTCACAAAAGGTTCATTCATATTCCTCTCATGAAAAGCTGAAAGAAGGTGAAATCAATAATACTTTATATGATCATGAATAAAGGAAGCCCACACAGAAGCTATAAAAAGGAAAAAGCAAAGAAAGAACAAGACGTTGTCATCACATTACCCAAAATAAGGTTCTTTTGTTACATGCCTAATGGGTCTTCAGTGTCTAACACAATTCAGCTATGCAAACAGCTTCCACAAATGGTGAGAAAATAATGGATAAAAAAGAATTGCCATGGGAAAGAGAGACATCAGGACCTTAATCGATTTTCCTACATAGCAAGTAAACCGCTACACAGAAGTATATTATTTTGGGCAATTGCTAATGAACGATTTCACTAACTGGTGCTATTATGCATCAAATTATATACTAGACACACTGCAAGGCACTATCAGTATAATTTCTAAAAATGTGGAAAGTATCGGAGAAGGAAAAACACGCTAATTGCTGGAACACTAACTTTAAAGCAGAGTCACTATGTATTTAAAAGAAACATGCAGAAATTAGAGAATGAGACTGGCTAACCAACATCTGTTAAAGTATCTTTGGGGGGGGGGGAAGGCCACCAAGACTTAACTAGTTTTTAAGATATTAAATTACCATAATTAAAAGTAGTTTCCAAAACAATTTGGCTATGGAGAGTACTGAAAGCTCTAGAAAGCTAAGGTCAATGAGGAAGGAAGGAGGAGAGGCATAAAGTTTCCATTTTGTTAACTTCACTGTGAATTACTTACCCACTTTGTAAAATTTTATTGAGAAATTCTGTGGAGTTTGACATTTGTTTTGGAATTCCAACAGCCTTTACCTGCAGAACTAGGGGAGTTGATGTAGATACAGTCCAACATGCAACAGTAAGTACAAGATAAGAAACCTGGCCTCCCAAGTCTCATGACTGGACACAATGGCAACAAAAGCCTACCTCTTCAGAAAGCAGCCAGCGCCTGGGGTATAAAAGACTAGATAATCCAGCCCTGTCATTTGGGAGAGCCCAATGGTGATCTGCCAAGAGATCAGAGGGCTCAAACACAGCTCTCAGTATATCCTTTGAAAGTTACAGTCTCCACACTGACAACAGAAACAAGACCCTCTGAGGGCTTTCAGGAATATGCTAAATAAGAGAGCTAACCTTCTTGGAAGGGATGACCTGATCTTGCCCACCTCATGATTAGAGGTCCCGGAGAAACCTTTTGACACAGTTTAGAGCATGTGCTAACACTTAGAATCATAGATTACGAGACTGGAAGGAACCTTGAGAGGTCATCGAGTCCAGTCCCCTGCCTTCATGGCAGGACCAAGCACCATCTAGACCATGCCTGACAGATGTCTGTCTAACCTGCTCTTAAATATCTCCAGTGATAGAGATTCCACAACCTCCCTAGGCAATTATTCCAGTGTTTAACCTCCCTGACAGGAAGTTTTTCCTAATGTCCAACCTAAATCTCCCTTGCAGCAGTTGAAGCCCATTGCTCCTTGTCCTATCCTTGGAGGCCAAGGAGAACAATTTTCTCCTTCATCCTTGTAACCCTTTTAGGTACTTCAAAACCACTACAACGTCCCTTTTAAGTCTTCTCTTTTCTAAGCTAAACAAGCCCAGTTCTTTCAGTCTTCCCTCAGAGCTCACGTTCTCTCGACCTTTAATCATTCTTGTTGCTCTTCTTTGTACCTTCCCCAATTTCTCCACATCTTTCTTGAAATGTGGTGCCCAGAACTGGACACAGCACTCCGAGGCCTAATCAGCACAGAGTAGAGCAGAAGAATGGCCTCTCGTGTTTTGCTCATGATATTCCTGTTAACACACCCCAGAATCATGTTTGCTTTTCTTCTGCAACTACATCACACTGTTGACTTGTATTTAGCTTGTGGTCCACTATAACCCCCTATACCCCTTTCAGCAGTTCTCCCTTCTCGACAGTTGCTTCCATTTTGTATGAAGCTGATTGTGTCTTCCTAAGTGAAGTACTTTGCATTTGTCCTTATTCAATTTCATCCTGTTTACCTCAGACCATTTCTCCGGTTTGTCCAGATCATTTTGAATTATGACCCTATTCTCCAAAGCAGTTGCAACCCCTCCCAGCTTGGTGTCACCTGCAAACTTAACAAGCATACTTTCTATACCAGTATCTAAATAGTTCATGAAGATATTGAATAAAACCAGTCCCAAAACAGACCTCTGCGGAACCCCAGTTGTTATGCCCTTCCAGCATGAGTGCAAACAATTAATAACTACTCTCTGAGAATGGTTATCCAGCCAGTTATGCACCCATCTTATAGTAGCCCAATCTAAGTTGCATTTGCCTAGTTTATTGATAAGAAGATAATGTGAAACCATTATCAAATGCCTTACTAAAGTCTAGGTATACCACATACACCACTTCTCCCTTATGCACAAGACTTGTTATCCTGCCAAAGAAAGCTATTAGATTGGTCTGGCATGATTTGTTCTTCAGAAATCCATGCTGGCTGTTATCTATTACCCTATTTTCTTCCAGATGTTTGTAGATTAATTCCTTAGTTACTTGCTCCATTATCTTTTCCAGCACAGAAGTTACACTGACTGGTCTGTAGTTTCCTGGGTAATTCTTTTTTCCCCTTTTTATAGATGGGCACTATATTTGCCCTTTTCCAGGCTTCTGGAATCTCTCATGACTTCCAGGACTTTTCCAAAGATGATCGTTAAAGGCTCCAACATCTCCTTCTATCAGCTCCTTGAATATTCTAGGATGCATTTCATCAGGCCCTGGTGACTTGCAGACATCTAATTTTTCTAAGTAATTTTTAATTCCCCCACTCCCTCAAATCCTGTAAACCTATCCCTTTCCCATTAGCATTCACCATGTTAGGCATTTCTGCATCAGAATTCTTGGTGAAGACCAAAAAAAAAGTCATTAAGCACCTCTGCCATTTCCAAGTTTCCTGGTATCATTTCTCCCTCCTCACTGAGCTGTGGACCTAGCCTGTCCTTGGTCTTCTGCTTGCTTCTATATTTATATTTATAGAATATCTTCTTCTTACCCTTTATGTCTGTAGCTAGTCTGAGCTCATTTTGTGCCTTTGCCTTTCTAATCTTGCCCCTTCATACACATATTGTTTGCTTATATTCATCCTTTGTAATTTCTCCTAATTTTCAGTTTTTAAATGACTCCTTTTTGATTTTGAGATCATGCAAGATCTCCTGGCTAAGCCAGGGCGGTCTTTTACCACACTTTCCGCCCTTCCTACACATGGATATAGCTTGCTTTTGGGCCCTTAATGATGTTCCTTTAAAAAACTGACAACTCTCTTCAGTTGTTTTCCCTCTTAGGCTTGCTTCCCATGGGACCTTACCTACCAGCTCTCTGAGTTTACCAACGTCTGCCTTCCTGAAACCCACTGTTTCTATTTTGCTGTTCTACCTTTCACCATTTCTTAGCATCATGAACACTTTTTCCCAAGCTGCCTTCCACTTTCAAATTCTCGACCAATTGATACCTATTTGTTAAAATCAAATCTAGAACTGTTTCCCCATCTAGTAGCTTTTTCCACCTTGCAAAATAAAAAATTGTTGTCAATAAAGTCCAAGAACTTTCTGGATAGACTGTGCCTCATTGTGTTAGTTTCCCAACATATGTCTGTATAGTTGAAGTCCCCCATCACCACTAAATCCTGTGCTTTGGATGATTTTGTTAGTTGCTTATAAAAAGCCTCATCCACCTCTTCTGCCTTGGTAGGTGGTCTGTAGCAGACCCCTAGCATGACAACACCCTTGATTTTTTAACCCCTTTTAACCTAACCCAGAGACTTTCAACTTGTCTATCTCCCACATCCATTTCCACCTCTGTCCAGGTGTGCACCTACTTAATATATTAAGCAACACCTCCTCCCTGTTGACCCTGCCTCATGAAAGATGTCCAACTGCTCAGTATGCCTTTCCTACCCCAACATCAACGTCTCCTAAGGGCCCCAGTATCTATCAGCTTGCCAGCACTTTGACATTTAAGAATGAATTTCCCACGAAGTACTCTGCATTCTTAGCTAACTCATTAACAGTTCAGATGAGGGGACATTTAGTGGGAATGTGTCAAAGTTGGAGTATAAAATTTTTCTATAGCTTTTTTGAGACAGATTTGTCAAATACTTTAAATGAAGTTCTCTTCTCCCCCAGCCGCACCCTTTTTGGTGTAAATAAAGCCATGCAGAGTGGGATCCCACTTTCCATATTTTTATTGGCTACTACTGTGTGATTTACTGGCTCCTGAGACACTAAGCATTGATCCCATGTGTATAAATCACTTACTCTGGATTTCATTGTTTAGTTTCCTGAGGGAAATAAAGCCTGAAATCATGTTATAAAGATTGCTGTCTGAGGTGGAGGTATCTTAGCATCCTTCCCATCTGTTATTGGATTGGTTTTTCCTAGCATTCCCTTCCCCTTCTTTTTTGTCCCCCAACCCGTCAAGTTCCAGGAAAGCCTCTTTTAAATCTCCCCAGAAGACAGTGACCGTGTAAAAGGAATGGGGCTTGATTCCCCACAAGAGAGGCAATATTTTAGGAAACAGAAAAGACCACAGATTATATTTCAGTGAAGCAGTGATTCTGGCACAAAACTCTCCTGTGTGTGTTGTGTCTAGAAAAACAATCAAATGACTGCCCTTTCTCCAAGGGAAAGGGACAATAAATAAAAGACAGACTGAACTTTCCAAAGATATCAGGACACTTCTATTGAGCAACAGTAGTAAAAGGTTAAAAAGAGTATTGTCACCATTGCTTGTCAGGATGGAGCCACATCACAACACCCCAAACAAAGGAGTATTAAGCTTAAAAGGATAAAGGTTAGTGCTCTAATCAAACATCAGATTAACTGCTGGCATAAGTGAAATCAATAATTGGCACCAATACCTAGAATATAATAGAAACATAGAAGTGGAAGGGACCCAAGAGGTCATAGAGTCCAGTTCCCTGCACTCACAGCAGGACCTAGCACCATCTACACCATCCATGACAGATGTTTATTTAACCCACCCC
Source organism: Carettochelys insculpta (assembly GCF_033958435.1). Taxonomy (NCBI): domain Eukaryota; kingdom Metazoa; phylum Chordata; order Testudines; family Carettochelyidae; genus Carettochelys; species Carettochelys insculpta. The sequence continues at coordinate 100,808,018 of NC_134141.1, forward strand.
AAGAAACTTGAAAGCTGTTATCACAAAATACATTTGAGGTCTGAACTCACAACCCCTGGTTTACAAGGCCAGTGCTCTAACCATTGGGCTTTCTGGGAGTACATAGTACCATGCAATTATTAAACTACTGGATACTAGAGCATTCCTCTAATTAGCTCCGTCTCAAGACACTGGCACAAGCATCACCGGTGGCAGCAAAAAGCAAATGTCTAGGGAAGTTTCACACAATGAAACACCCTTTGTTATGTCTACACGCACACACACTCGTACTTACCTGACATGTTTGCCTTGTTCTCTCAGCATCTTCACTAGATCAGCTATGGGGTACTGAGCTTTTGCTGCGCACAAACCATAACCTGAAAGAAACATTCCCCGTGCTTAAACTGGTTCTCCAATTCAAACTAGGGAAACAAAAAAAAACTTTTCCTATCACATGCAGCAGAACATCTAAGCATAAAAAAGCTGCATTCAAACATCGCCATAACTCATGAGAGTTTCAGCACCACCTAATTTTTCCTTCTTTTTACTCTCCAGACTTAGTCGGAAAAGGGGAATGCCAGGTTTCCTGGCCCCAAAATGTTGGGAGGGCCAATTGTGGGGTGAGGGGGTTGCAAGGGAGCAGCAAGGCTCCCCCTGTGGGGCAGTGGGTGGGGCAGGTAGAGTCACGAGGCCTGTCTCCACCTGGCCACTGTTTTCTTGCTGTGGCTGCATCCAGTGGCCATTCTGCAGTATTACTTTCCCTGCGTTCACTGCCGCAGTGGTGAGCCTGAAGTATGTTGTCCCTCCTGTCAGTGCCCCTCCCTTTCAATGCTCTGGGAAATCCTGAGATTTCAGGCGTTTCCCACTTTCCAGGCACAACCAATCCTTGACCTTGGTTTAAGGTAAGGTGAGAGGAATCTGCCCATCAAATTTCGAGGTTTTAGCTCTTGCAGTTTAACAGGAATTCTTGAACAAACGTAGCAATGACAGACCGAAAGACAGACAGACGCAAGTAGATTGTGCTCGATGTTGGCCGTACAGACAGACAGACAGACCTTAAAAGTTTATGAACAAAAACCAGATAAAGGGTAGAAAGACACCAATACACACAAAACTGAAGAGACTTGCCCAAGCAGACTACACAGGTGGTCAGTGCCCAATTTAGGAATAGAACAAAAGCACTACTGCCTCCAAGTTTAGTACCTTAACCACTAATTCACACTGATTCCTCACATAATTATGAACCATGAAGATTTACAACCTACATCCCATTAGTATCTTACAACATTCACTGTCACCACCTCTTACCTGGAGTAATGATAATGCTATTGGCCTCCCTTATCATTTCAACAGCATTATCCAAGTTGACTTCTGTGTGAGTACCAGTGATTTCCATAGGTTTCCCTCCAGCTGTTGAAGTAGTACCATAGCCACCAAGTATGACATTAGCAAGAGAACGATTCATGGCCTGAAAAACAAAGCAATTTTGACCGCCTGATCACCAATTCTAAGGACAACAAAAAATAGCTTCAGGAAGCAAACTTTCTATCTTATTTTTTCTGAATATACACTCTTTTTTATTTATTTATTTTTTAAACAACAAATTTAAAACATTTCAGCAAAAAAAAACAAACAAACAAAACACTGACATTTCAACAACAAAAGGGATCTTGGGATTGGAATAATAAAATTGCTGCAGAAGATGTTCCTGAGCTTTGACCAATTCTTCGTGTAACCACAGAATCTCTAAACCATAATATGACAATTAAACGGCCTGTACAGGAAGCCCTACACAGTGCCACCACAGCTTCAAGAAGAAAAACAAAACAAAACAAAGGAAAACACACGAAGTAAAGCTAACCAAAGGCTGACTCAACACTCTAGGGAACTGCAGAGTACCAAAACCAGATACTGTCAGGCCACCAAAAAGAGTTCTAAAAACAAGTGTTCTCAGCTGAAAATAGTATTCCTCCTGAGAACTGATTCCTTGGACTGGCAACAGGAACACCAACAGACACTAACACTTATGAAGCATGCTCCTTCTAATAGCTGGGTCCCAAAACATTCACGTACTCAGGTGAAACAGGCAAAATTTGTTGTAATTGCAGTCTAACAAATTTCAAAGGGGAATAAAAAGGGAAATAATTTGGCTCTTATGTTAAGAGTATGTGCACCATGCCAAGTTACAGCCCAGGGCAAACCTTTTAATAAGGATGGCTGCAGATTTGCAAACATGTAAATGAGAGGAAAACCCACAAGAAAGTATACAGTTTCAAATTAAGCATTTAAATTTCCAACACCTCTAAGAAGTAGGGTTGCTGAGCTTTCAGTTTTCAATAGGAATGTTATTAAAAGTCTGGTTGGCAGTGCAGTTGGGGGTGGAGCTCAGGCAAGCTCCAAAGTTCTCTGTAAGCTGAGCATTTGGGCAGCTATCCACAAGAGATTCAAATGCCACCCAGCAGAGCACCAACAGTTGGCAGCACATTTCTCTACTGGTGGTGCCTCAGTTCACACAACAAAAATTATTCTGCACATGGTGGAAAACATTAGAGAGACCAATGACAGGCTCCCTAACTGCCCTGGCTCTGCGCTGCTCCCAGAACCAGCTGTCAGGTCCCTGCATTCCGTATGCCCAGGGATGCTCCATAAACTCCCACACTCTGAATCCCAGTTATGAAGCTCCCATTGGCTGGGAGCCACAACCAATGGAAGCTGCAGGGGTGGTACCCACAGGCACAGCAGCAGCACACACAGCCTCCTTGGCTACCCATGTGCCTAGGGATAGGGGTGAGAGGGAGATAGCTCAGTGGTTTTTGACCTCCGAGTTCAATCCTTGAGAGGGCCATTTAGGGATCTGGGGAAAATAGATTTTATTTTAAAAAAAAAGTCAGTCAGTTTTGGTGGTAGGTCCTGCTGTGAGGACAGGGGACTGGATCTGATGCCCTCTGAAGGTCCCTTCTAGTACTATGAGATACATATATCTCCATATTTCAACTGATTCCTAAGTGCCAGGCTAACTGCTGCTGGGAGCCCACACCCTGAATCCCGCCTGAACCACAACCTCCTGCCCCAGCCCAGAGTCCCCTCCTGCACTCAAATTCCCTCCCACAGCCCATACACTCCCATACCCCCAACCTCCTATTTCAGCCTTGAGCCCCCTCCTGTACGCCAAACCCCTTATCCTCAGACTCACTGCAGAGCCTGCCCTCCGAGCCATAGACCTGTGCCTCCACCCTCACCCAGTGAAAGAGACCAAGTGTGGAGAATGGTGAGCAGTGGGGCAAGCAGGGGGGCAGGGCAGCAGCTGGGCCTGAGGACAGAGGGCAAGGCAGAGGTGTTCACTTGCGTGTGATTAGAGAGCTGGCAACTCTACTCAGAAGAATAAAGAAAGGGAGACAAGCATATTACAAGTGGAAGGCCATGGTTGGCAAGTAACATGGTAGTAGCATTTTGGATATCAGGAGGACACAGGATAGTCCTGATCCAAAGTCCACTGGAATCAAGGACAGTCCTTCTCTTGACTTAAACGAGCACTGGATCAGAAGCACTCTTAGACCTATAAGTTGAACACAATTGTCGATGTATGCTTTGCTCATTTAATTTTTCCCCTGTTTCAAGGGGAGAAGAGAAAAACAGAATATACTAGTAACTGCACTATAGTGGCTAATCGCCTGGTAATGTGGTCTGGAAAGAGAAGGATGCTCCCAACAAAACTTAAAGACACATGGGCTAACTCTGCAAGATACAATGCAATCACCAATCTCAATGAAGTTTGTGCATCGGGAGGAGAAAAAGCAGCAGCTCCCTAAAGATGCACAGAATGCCAAAAAACTTGTACTTTTCTTGGAAGGTCTTTACAAAAGAAGTTAAGCTACTTTACTGTGCAAGAACACAAAAATCAGAAAAGGAAACTGTGTCCCAATATATTAACAGAATAGCTAAGTCTTCTGCCTAAATTTCACTGTGCATTCCAAAGGACCATGCAGATTGCCTGGCTAAGTATTAATTAAACAGCCTGTCCACTTATATGTGCAAGCCAAAAGCAAATAGGAAAAAGGTTCTTTCTATCAAAGCAAAAACCTTCTAAGAAAAAAGGCCTGTGTTAAGGTTGTAAAGAAAAGAACCAATTCCAGTGAAAAGGTGGTTCTCAGGTGGTTTTCTTGTTTGAGGTTAAAACTATGTTGTTAACTCACCTAAGTTCAAGGCACAACAGGGAAAGTCAAGCAGACTCATCTACGAATGTCTTAGGAAAATTTTGAGATTATTGGAATGTTTCTCGAGATTAAGTTAGTTTTAATCACAAAAAGGTTATTAAAAATCCCACAGAATGAACCTTCAACCATTAAGACATTTCCACAAACATCTCCTCTGCAAGAGATAAGTTACGATAAAAATATTATTTTGGATGGAAGGTCACATTGAGAAGAATGTTGTTTCACTGGCACCTTTTAAGTCATGTTTGCATTATAAAAGTTCATATCAGCTTAAAGCTGACTGCCTACCAGTTCCCTTTCATTACAGCTTGCTGAAGAATAAAAGCTGTTCAGTCCCATGGAGTAAAGTAATGTATTTAAAGTGACATTTTGGAAGGCAGTTCATAACATAAAACAAAGTCTGTTAGTTAGAGGAGGTTAGATAATGGTCACCTGCTGAAAAATACCACCACATTATTGTGTTTATTGCTCGGCAGCAACTCATTTGCAGTTATGATAACTGACTTCTTATACAGGGTTAAAAACAACACTAGAGTCACTGAGCATCATCTTAAAAGGTGAACTCTAGAAAGTTTGCAAATAAGATGATTGTCCCTACTGTCCAAACTTCAGTATATAGACTTGATTAGGCCATGCACACCATCGCATATCTGTTTAGTCAGTTACAATCCATTTCTGTTGTCTCTTTTGATGTAAATATCTCAGCACTGCCTTTGCAAGCTCATTGAGAAGCAGCAGGAAAGGGATATGAGAAAAAAAAAAAAGAGAATCGAGGAGGAGTGTGGAGCAGGGTTAGGAACATATTTTGGTAAACAGGTGCATACTATGAATTGACAGGAATTTGTTTTACGTTTGAATGAGCAGACTGCAAATCGGTATTTTCCCTCCAATCATTTGCATTAAATCACACTTACTCATTTCCTTTAACCATCAAGTTTTCAAGTGGTTTTGGCTCAGTTGCTGCCTAGGACAAGAAAAAGCTAGAGATGGATTATGTACCAAATGATCTCTTATTTTCAAAAACAGGAAATATGAGGCACATTGGAAAGCACAAGGAGCTTCCAAATCCAAATCGGTTTTGCAAAATTTGAACTGGAGCACCCCTCTAGAGATCTGTACCAATATTCCTTTTTAATTTATCTTTCTTGAGCAAGAGTTGAAAAAAAAAAATCAAACAACTATACATGACATTTCACAAGATACCAACTCTAGTGGAAGTGGAACAGAGTAATGGAACACCTTCACAGTTGGCAACCAGGAAATATCAGAAGGGGAAGAGAGGACAACTTTAAATATGAAATAAAGCAAGAGTTGGAAGAGAAATGGAAGGCCCAAAATTATATAATGGAACTGACAGGAACAGCCATTATTGCACACTAAGGACACAGATTTTCTGCTACCTAACTTAAAATATGAGGAAGATGGAAGAAAAAGAAAAAAAGACTAGTGTGGAAGCATTCAAGGAGCACAGACCATTACTAAAACTAAAATCACACACGAAGGACTAAACTTAAACCCTTAACATTATTCCAATGCAGAGTTGTCATAAGATTAACGCGCATCTGCTGCCACCCAGTGGAGATTCCGATATCATGGCACCCTGAACAAACCAATCAGACATCATTTAGGACTATAGATTACCAACTCAAATGGTGAGTAAAGACATCATCAGACTGAATCTCACACACATCCCAGGCTTTGTAAAGCTTCATAGCAGAATTCACTCGGGAAAATAGGTTTTCCTCTTACCATAAACAGACAAGTCTCAGCCTCATATACACTGCTAATGGGTAAAGATTACAAAGATGTTCAAGTCTGAGGAGTCAGTCTCTAAGTATTCATCGCACAGTCCTCAGGCCAATGAAGCCACTCGACTGACTCTCCTTGATTTCAGCAGATTTTGCATCTGATTCCTGTGCTCCAGTTCTACAGAGCATGCTTGATTTTGAACTGAACGCTGAGCCAGTGGGAATTAAAAGCGGAGTCTAGTACTTCACTGACTAGGGAAGGGGTTGTTGAACTGTGACTTTATAAACAAAAAATGTTTCAAAATTGCAGCAAAGTCAGGCATGATTAACCTCCAAATCACTTCTACTTTCACAAAAGGTTTAGGCTGTCCAGTCCAACACTTAATTAAAGCCCATAAAAACATTTACCAGTCTCTAAACAGCCTTAATGTGCCATAGCAGTTTTGCTTCACATCCCTTCCCCGGCCCAGTGCAGATTCGGAGCATTGCTCCCCTGTTATTTTATAATACAACTTCAAGTACAAACTATTTCTATTTCATTCTTACCACACACATGATGTAAGAGAGGATGGCACCAGAGGAACCAATGAGAGCGCCAACAATGGTCAGCAAGTTGTTATTGAGCAGGAAGCCTTCTGCACACAGAGCCCATCCAGAGTAACTGTTCAGCACAGTAATAACTACAGGCATGTCAGCACCTCCTATAGCTGCTGTTAAGGTGACACCCTGAAGATCGGGGGGAAAAAAAAAATCACACACACACTTCAGCATAATCTTACAAACTATAAGTTTCACAGAGATGTTAGTCTTACTGCAGATATTTAATAAAAGGTATAAAGTTAGATTCCAAAATTATTTGATCCACAAACCCAATATGTCCCATATAAAGGTAATTAATAAGAGAGTACCATACAGGAATTCTGATCATTTCTGCCTTCAAAGATTGGATACCAAAATACTTCACACAGTTTCACAAGTAAGGTCTTTTGTTAACACTGATCGAGATTAAAAATAAGTGAATATACCTCTAAAAGCAGCAGGTTTACAATTCAAAAAGAAATTGTGCTGCTGATGTACCAAGGTGAAGAAATATGATCATTAAGTGCAAAAAGAGACATGCAGAAGATCTAGAAATGTGTTGTGGCATCATTATACTGGTCCCTCCATTTTCCCCTATTTGTGAACAGTTCCATGATTTGACATACTTGAGGTTTAAAAGGTGAACTGCAATTCTACTGTATTTTATTTATAAAGTGAACTAAAAGGTGTTTGTAAGATGATGGATGAGCAAAATAGCAAAAGCAAGACGGAGATTCAGCATAATAAACTAGTTCTTTTGCTCACCAAAGTCCAGATTTAGCAGATCTAAACATATTCTTAAATACTTTGCTAAATCAAGGCCGAATTTCAGATCATTTAAAGTCTCGTGCCAGCACCCATTCCACTCTGTAGTACTACAGTTTTTACCCAGGTCATCAGAGCAGAGTGGTCCAACTCATGCAGCTTATGATATAGCATAGTTTAACAAAAAGGGGTATAAAATTACACATCTTGCACAGCTATAAACTAAACCAGAATTCACCAGCATTCTGACAGATTATCGCGGAACCCTATGTGCAACTGAAGCTACAGTCACTCTGGTTTATGGCATCATAACCTGCGCATTGCACCAAGAAGTGATTGTGGGGCAATTTTAGTATGTGGAAGAAACAGCTGACAATTCTATACATGCTGACTCCCGTTGGCTCCCTTGCTATCTGGTGATTCAGCACATATTGCAGCAAAACAGATCCTGCAACAAAACGAAGTCCATACGTCAGTATTCGCTGTTCACTTTGAGTAGCACGTAACCCATTGGCTTACCATAACAGCAGAAAGTGCCGACACTGAACCTAAACAGGTAAGTCCTGTAGTGTAACTAGGATCGATCATATATGGAATCATTCCACCGATACTGGCAGCCAGCAAACCTGCATTCAGTAAGTGCCGGCCTGGCAGAAGCAGTGCTGCAGAGTTCAGGATACCTGGAATCAAACATACTATCACATTTAAAGCCTAAAATGCACGAGGGAGAGTTTACACATGCACCTCTGAAAAGAGATTAAAAGGAAAATAAACCACTGACGAACAAAGTGATATTCAAAGCGAAGTCAGAAACTGACAGCTATGGCAGTATCTTGGGCAAACCTTATGAAACTAACAGAGAGTAAGCCGTGCTAGTCTATACACTATCAAAACAAAAAGCAGTCAAGTAGCCCTCTAAAGACTAGCAAAATAGTTTCTTAGGTGAGCTTTCGTGGGACAGACCCACTTCTTCAGACCATATCCAGACCAGAACAAACTCAGTATTTAAGACACAGAGAACCAAAAACAGTAAGCAAGGAGGACAAATCAGAAAAAGATAATCAAGGTGAGCAAATCAGAGAGTGGAGGGGTGGGGGGGAAGATCAAGAATTAGATTGAGCCAAGCATGCAGACGAGCCCCTATAGTGACTCAGAAAGTTCACACCCCGATTTAAACCATGTGTTAACGTTCCGAATTTGAATATAAATGTCAATTCGTAGCTTCCCTTTCTACAAAGGAGCGATAATCTAAAAGAGATTATCTAAAAGAGATTATCGCTCCTTTGTAGAAAGGGAAGCGGACGAATTGACATTTATATTCAAATTCGGAACGTTAACACATGGTTTAAATCGGGGTGTGAACTTTCTGAGTCACTATAGGGGCTCGTCTGCATGCTTGGCTCAATCTAATTCTTGATCTTCCCCCCCACCCCTCCACTCTCTGATTTGCTCACCTTGATTATCTTTTTCTGATTTGTCCTCCTTGCTTACTGTTTTTGGTTCTCTGTGTCTTAAATACTGAGTCTGTTCTGGTCTGGATATGGTCTGAAGAAGTGGGTCTGTCCCACGAAAGCTCACCTAAGAAACTATTTTGCTAGTCTTTAAAGGGCTACTTGACTGCTTTTTGTTATGAAACTAAGTTTCCCTACCTTAAGAGCTCGTTATATTAAAAATGCAAGTGTGTATATACTATTGTGGGATTTTGTGTAATGTCTCTAGGGCAAAGACACAGCTGATGAATACCCAGGGAAGTGTTATGAGCTTCAAAGGACTCAGTGAAATAATGCATTAGATCAGGGTGTACCAAACTTTATATAGTTGGGACCCGGGTTTTTTAAGTGCCTTTTTTTACAGCCCGAAAATACAAACGCATATTTAAAAAATGAAAAAAGAATAAATTTTCACGGGTTTATTATTTCTTCACAACAATAGCAATACATAGAGATAACCTGTATATTCTCTAAGGACTGGTACTGAACCAAAGACCACACTTTGGGAAACGCTGCATTAGATAAAGTTAAGCAGGACTCTGAGGAACATCTAATCTTTTCTTGCTTGAAAACGTTTTTGGTGGGCCCTTGGAGACGAGTGCTAGGACTTTGCCAGGAGGAAGGAACAAATATGTCCTTTCTCCCAAGTGTTAATACATATGCCAATGCTTAATTAACAAAAATAAAAGTTTTAAACTGTCAGGAGTGTTCTGCCGACATCCCGGTCTTCCTCATCCCACGAGGAAGAAGGGATGTGTTGGCAGAGGGTTTTCTCCCAAACAATGGGAAAACATCTCCCGACAGAACTGTCAGCAGGAGATAAGAAAACGTGTTGTGCAACTTGCGTATCTTTTGCCAAAAATTCTCAGCAATATAGACATACCCCTAAAGGTTGCAGGGAAGTGGCCAGCCAATCAGAACCCAAGATGCTCAGTTTAAAGGAGCTGTAGGGCCTAAGCACATCAGTACCTGTCTGGCACCTGAGAAGCAAGAAACACTGATTGTTGCTGGTCACTGAAGCTCAGGAATAAAACTAGTAGACAGGTTCTGGTGGTTCAGCAACTAGAAAAAGGGCTTGAGAATCTGAGTTCAAAGGTCAAGGAAAAGGAAAAGGAAAAGGACCAGGGAACAGCAGCAGCAAATTGAAGGAAGCAGTATGCGGGCTGCTGGGTGTAGGGTCCCTGGGCTGAGACTTGGCATATTGAGCATGCCCAAATCCCTGTACCAGCCCCTGAGAGAGGGACAAGGCTCTCTTTGGAAGCCCAAGTGAGGAGAGGAACGTAAGGGGACCCAGTGGTTAAGACTCCAGTGAAGGGAGGCCAACCATTCCAGTTGGACTCTTCACTAAAGACCCAAGGAAGAGGCTAGATTTGAAGGGCCCCAAGACACTGCTGGAGACCCTAGTAAGAGCAGATTGTGAACTGAACTTCTGCTACCCCAGGAAGGGTTCATTCATCAAGTGTGACTTAGCCACAAGGCTGAGCCACTGGAGACCTATCCAGCAAGGGCAACAACTCATTGGGAATGCCTGAAACAAGAAAAATTGCAGCCCCTCACCCAGACAACAGGAGGCGAGTGTCACAAGCCAAAGCCTATTTATTCAGAATTAGGACCATTCTCAGGGACAGGGCAAAAAAGGGGACATCTTCTGGGGCTAGGAACAAAGAAGAGTAATCTTGTATGTCTGGCTCACTACTATCCCAACAATGGTACTATAGAGGTGAAAAGGGGCAGTCATCTTGGTATTTGAGTTCACGGGATAGTGAAAAAGCAGAACACATTAAGTGGCTGCTCAGATTAGCAGGGTGTGTCAATTGTGACCTAGAGAAATAACCAAAACAACCACCTTATTTGTATATTATAATTCCACCTTCAGTTTGAAACCTGATTATGCAGCAGAATTTTAGCTAAAAATTCCCAGTGGGGCTCCTGCAAACTATACCAGCTTTAGCACTGCTGGGAATTTTTAGCTAACGTGCCCTCAGGTGGACATGGTCTTCAATATCTTGTAACTATGCATTAAAGTGCTCCTTCAATGTATTCCGCAGCAATGAATTCACGAGATAACTTCAGTCACAGAATAAGCATCAGGTGCTGATGAATCTTTAAAGATCTTATGCGTCATGGGAATGTTTATAAATGTAAAAAGAACAGAGATAAATTTCACATGGTATGTTAGCAGAAGGACATCTAAATAAAATTACTTTAATGAATTACACTGCTTAAGTAGAGTCATGTCACATTTGCAATATCAACTGGTCTAGTAAAAGAAATCTATACTCAGAAATTCGATGGAAGTCAATGACAGAACATGTAGACTTTAATCCTAAATTGTCTACTCAGCCGGATGGTGAATACACTTTTAATTTTAGTAAGTTTTATGAAAAAAAAATTATGTCCAGACAATAAGAATGTAGAGTGCATTAAACAAAATATCCAAAAAATACTAAAATTTTGACAATGTGATTTTGGGATTGTTTACAGTATTTGGTAATTACCATGGGAAATACTCTCCATAATTTGACACTGACTGCAGATCATCCATAAATAAAGCACTACACAATAAAAACAAATTAAAAAAGAGCAAGGTACTAATTTAATAAAACTCTTAAATTAAAACTATATTAACTCATCTCAGACATTTTCTGTAAAACAAGAGGTTTTTTTTAACTCTGCACACATAGAGTTTATTAAATGGGTCCTAGAGTCAAAGAAGCGACAAAAGCAAAATCAATTAAAAAAAATTAGCTTGTATCCAACATGGACAACACTCACCTTGTAGTTTCCCATAAGCTACGAGGGAGCCACTAAAAGTCACACCACCAATGTATGTGCCAAGATACGCCACAATCTTGGTGAGGTTTGCCGCTGGATCAGTAGCAAAGTGAGGATACTCAATCATGTACTCTGCCACACAGGTAAGCACAGCAGCTAAGCCTACCAAACTATGGAAAGCAGCCACTAATTGAGGTAAATCTGAAATCTGGATCCGTTTAGCAATTGTTAAACCTGGCAAGAATTGAAAACAAAGAATTAGACTATCAGAAGGTACTGTTTGTGTGATCATGAGCTTGTGCATTCTGTTCAATAAACAAATTAGGGGAGAAAAAACAACAAATAAAATACGAATAAAACTTGCTCTGCATTACGAACGATTCCAGCAGAAACATTTACCGCAAGCCCTAATGTTATTTTTATACCTAGCCGACACTGCAAATGAGGAAATCAAAGTCAGAAGTATTCTTCGCTGCCACCTGAGATGCTTCCACTGGAGCTGGTGTTCTGCAGCATAACCCCAAAACGGGGGCATCCGACTAGACTTAGGAGACCAGATTTCAGTTTCTCAATCAGTAACTAACCTGCAGTGTGAGCCTGGGCAAATCATTTAGCCTCTGTTTCTTAATTTTCTTACGGAGCAAGTGGGGCAACTACAGATCCATTAGTCTGACCTCAATAGCATGCAAGCCTTTAGGACAAAATTTTGAAGGAAATAAAAAGTAAAGACATGGTGAGAAATGGAAAATTGGATAAAATGCAACAGGGTTTACCAAAGACAGACGGTGCTGTGCTACCCCAATAGCTTTGATAATTGATTTTTTTAAACAAGGAACTGTGACAGATTTAATCTATTTGGACTTCAGCAGCAGAGCTGATAGCCCTACTGGGCCTGTGAGCAAGGTAGGGGGCGCTCCATGCCCCTGAAAGGGGTGTGGCCTCAGGCAGAAGAGGTGGGGCTGGGGATAGGCAGCCCTCAGTGTCAGTTGGAAAGTGGCGCATCTTCCCCAGGCAGCCCTTAGTGCTCTCCAGAGCATGCCATGCCCCCTTGCCCCTACTGCTACCCAGAGTGTGCTGTGTAGTGCTTAAAGGGCTCAGAGCTCAGATATTTGAACCACTGGGCCCAGAGACAACTCTCTCCTTTGCTTCCTTTCCTTCCCAATTTGGCAGACCAGGACGATAGTTTGGCTGTTGACCCATTAATAAATGGGAAATTATTAGTTAAAATGAAGAAAATGGGGATCGTACCAAAATGCAGGTGGGTGGCTAAGGACAAGACACGAGTGATTATGCTGCAAAGTAAATTATCAAGCTGCAGGAAGGTTACTAGCAGAGTGCCTTAGGGATCAGTCTTTGGGGTTACTCTCATTGAACATGTTCATTAATGATCTCGCAGCAAGCCTGGGATCCCACATGTCCCACTGCCATAATAATGGGAGTGACTAAAATGTAATTTGTTGCAAGCAGGAAGTTCCCTAACTGCTAAGTGGAGACATGCCATCAGAGCTAGGTGCTTTGACAGATGGATGAGAAAGTACTCTATATGTGCTCAGCTAAAGATATCAAGTGTGGCATGTAACCATGAGCTACTAATTTTTTTCTCAAAGTTATAAAACTGTAACTTTTGCATGTACTCACCTATGGTGCCACCAAGCGTCATTGCACCTGACATCTGAGCCAACAATTCTGGTGATGGTTTAAGGCCTCCAAGAGTGGCTGCCAACCCTCCAGCAACACCTATCATACCCAAAGCGTTGCCAAGGCGAGCAGTTCCTTGCGTGGACAGACCGGCCAGGGCACCAACACAACACAAGCCTGAGCCCAGATACATCATCTTTAAAATAATGGGGAAACAAATGTATTCATCAAAATATTTCTGATGGTTACACCAAAGACAGACTTTTAGCACTGATGAGTCACACAGGTGGGTTTGATCTTAATCAACACTACTGTGGAGGACTTAGAGATTTTCCTTTGCTGTGCAAATGTTGTTGTTGTAATAGGACTGCGGCCATTTTAAAAGGTTACATTTATAAATCAATTTGGAGGATTTTTTTTCTTTTAATTTGGTTTACCTGCTTCCTGTGACATTAATTTTAAGTTGCAATGACTTCTCAGAAGTTTTCCACTCTAAAGCAGTCCAGAAGCAGGATTTTCTTATTGTAACACCCATAAATGCTGTCAGAGTTCAACTGTCTTAATGGGCATGAGAAATACTTTTGAGGTTTACTCATGGTAACTTTGGCTTCCTTTTCACAAAAGGAAACAAAAATAGCTTACGTGGCAGGAATACAGCCATGAGTTGGCCTGAGCAGGTCATGGTCCACCCAGTTTGCAACCAGGATCAGCCCTGTGCTAGCCTGCCCAGCATTTCAGACAGAGAGCGGGATCAGAGCCAGTGCTCACACCACTCTGCTCTGACACTCCAGCTGGGGAACAGGGCTGAGGCTTACTCTGCTTCATCCTGGCACTTTGGTTGGGGTGTAAAGACAGGTCTTACCCCCACCATCCCTCCTGTCTGACTCCCCCTCAGACCCTCATTCTTGCCCACCCACCCAAAGTCAGGGTTCACCCAAATGGGTCTTTCTGACTATGACATTGTTACATGGATAAACTCAATTTAAATAATACTTTAAAACAGCATAAAATGGGTGTTTGTAAATTACCATGCTCAAAATCCTTGAGACAAAGTTATGTTAAATTCAACAAGAAGTCTTGTGGCACCTTATAGACTAACAGATATTTTGGAACATAAGCTTTTGTGGGCAAAGTCCTGCATCTGGCAACGTGGGTCTTTGCCCACAAAAGCTTATGCTCCAAAATATCTGTTAAAGCTATAAGGTGCCACAGGACTTCCTGTTGTTTTTGAAGATACATATCAACTCGGCTACCTCTCTGATACTTATTTTGGATTGTTACTTCCACAAAAAATAAAAGGCAACTGACTTCCATTTTCTTAACTAGTCTGATTTGAATCTGAACATTTCGCCATTTTGTGCAAACCTGCAAATATGAGAAAAGTCGCTTGACCTTGTCTTGCTCAGTTTTGATCCCTTGCCCATGTCATCTTTATCCATTGTACAAATAAGAGAAAAAACAGAAGTAATTTGAGGATGAGCTGGATGAGAGATGAAGATTAGCAGCATACAGCCCTTTTGTGGGTTTATTTCAGAACATCAAAGTGATTCGAGCAATGTATACTTTAAGTCCAGTTGCCAAATGGGAAAAGAGACATGTTGAAAGCTGGATCTGTAAATGACAGAAAACAAGGGATCTTCCTACCTGTTCAATATTATAGCCACCCTGGAGAGCAGCAGCATATCCCCCTACAAAGACACCAGCAGGGAGCAGGTACAGATAATTGTATTCCGGGGGATCAGTAGGACGCTTGAACATATCCAGCATTCTCTGCGTAACCAGAAAGCCACCTTGCCAGGTACAAAAGAAAAAAATAAAAGAAAGCTGAAACTGGGCCTCAGCCAATCTCCTAGAAAAAACATTCAGTTAGTCCTAGTAACCACTGGGACAGAAGTTAGTGACTGACGTGTTAAGAGCTTTGAAAAGCCTGGACCTGATGCACCAACCAGTATAGAGGTATCTAGGATTAAATTCACATATTACTACTTTCATGGGACTACACAGGAAATTCATCCAAATGGAGGGAGGGGTTTGTGGGCTGGCAACTGCAAAGTGACCCCAAAATCTGCAGGACACCCCACAGATTTGCAAGATGGCCTACCAGTCTGCTCTTACTCTCAACTGTCCACCTGCTCAGCAACCCAGTTCATTGATGATCACACCACTGCCTCATCATCAACCCAAGCCTGTATCTTCCCTAGTGTGGGACAGAAATGCATTGACACACACTGGAGTTTTCAATGAAAATTCTGGTCTGGGTTTCCTCTGTTGATTCAGCCAAAACCCTAACCATGTGTCACAGCTTTTGCCAACAAAGAGATAAGAAGGGAGATTAAGTCTGCTCCCTTCCCTCACAGTCCCAGCTCCAGCCAGGAACAGTCTTCATAGGAATCAGGTGTCCTTCCATGTTATACAGTGGAAAGGATGTTATATCACCTATTTTTATTATGAGTCTTTTTGTAGCTTAATGGTCAAAACTGTGGCAAAAAAAAGGGGGCGGGTGGGAGATGGACACATACAATTGCAGATCAAGACACAAAGGAATACTTGTATTCCATGCAATCACTGAATTGATTAAACTATAAAGGACAACAGGTATCCCAAGACTTTCTCCAACAGGAAGTCACAGAAGGGACAGACAAGGAAGGAACTGTCACCAACCATACTAGCTTGTTTGCCTTTTTAAGTGATCCCAATCCATAAATTAGAGTCCTCTAAAACTATACAACTACCAACGTGGAAAGCACTAGTTGACTCTGGTCACAGTGGGTTTTGATTCATGTTCCTAGAAAGTTAATGTGCTCATACCAGCAATGTTGACAGATGACACAAATGCAGCAAACACGGCAAGACCTTGAGGAGTAGTATCAGGGAAATAGTTTCCTCCCATCAATGCCAGACCACCAACTGCAGTCAGTCCTATTTAAAAGATATAAAAAAAGATATTAAACATAAACGGCTCATTGTAGGGCAAGCAGCAATCTTTGATACAAGAATCAACACATATCACTTGATTAAAGTTTTAACAAGCACTGTACACAATCACTGCAGTTTAATCCCTCTGAATGAAGATCACCAATACCTTTTATTTCACTGCAAAGCTACCCCAGTGTGCCACAGAACACATTAGAAAACAGACCAATATATCTTTAGAATATAAAACATCAAGGCCATGTCTACACTAGCCCAAAACTTCGAAAGGGCCATGCAAATGGCCATTCTGAGGTTTGCTAATGAAGCACTGAAATACATATTCAGCGCTTCATTAGAATGCCGACAGCCACGGCACTTCAAAATGACACAGCTCGCTGCCGCGTGGCTCGTTCAGATGGCGCTCCTTTTTGAAAGGACCCCGGCAACTTCGAAATCCCCTTATTCCTATCTGCTGTTAGGAATAAGAGGATTTTGAAGTTGCCAGGGTCCTTCGAAAAGGAGCCCCCTCTGAATGAGCCACATCAATTTCAAAGTGCCGCAGTTGCCGGCATTCTAATGAGGTGCGGAATATGTATTTCAGCGCTTCATTAGTAAACTTCAAAATGGCCATGTCGAAGTTTTGAGCTAGCGTAGACGTAGCCCAAATGTTAACTTAAGCAGGGAGATGCTACTGTGCATCTGAAAGGCTGAGTTTTCAGGCCACAGATATCACTTACTTTGCTGCTCATGAGAACAACAACTATTTCCAAAATGAGAACCAGTTTACCATCAATTCAGATTTCATTACTAAGCTGGCAGCAATTCCAATTTTGCACAGTGCTGTACAAACATTAAGAGGAGACTGCCCATGTCTGAAAGATCTCACAGTCTAAGGAAAGAATGACAAAACTGCCCAGACTCATTATCTGAAGTGTTGGTGTATTTTTTTTCCTTTCTAAGGAAAAGAAGAAGTTATAAAGCTCACGGAGGTCACGAGTGGAGGAGTTTCCAGAAGAAAGTTTTGAAGAGGAACACAAAAGATGACCAGGAAAAGGAGAGAAGGGGAGAAATTAGGTGACAGGCTTGGGAGAACTGAAGTGATTAAAATGGGAAGTAGAAGAAATGAAAACAGATGTAATCAGGGCAGATTTGTTTAGGACCTGAAAGGTGAGGGCTAAGGCAAGGTCGACACTATGGGTTAAAAAACTGATTTAAGATATGCAATGCCAGCTACTTGAATCACAGCTGGAGTTCACGTATTGTAAATCAGTTTTTCCTGCCATCCCCACAGTTGGAAGTCCACAGGAGAATTGCTCCCATTCACTTCACTTACTCCTTGTGACTGTGAGGAGTACCAGGGTTAATGGTGATCATTTAATTTAATGCAGCTCCCTAGATGCGCTAAATTGAACCCTGGAAGATCAACCGCCACCACATTGATCTTCCAGTAGGTGTAGATGTACCCTAGGAGACTTGCATGTGATGTGAAAGGGGAGGGAAGCAGCAGCAAATATGCCAGAAGGAAAGGAAAGGGAGATGATTTAAGCAGCAGGATTTTGGACAGACTGGAGGGAGACACATGGTATGCAGGAAGGATGTTACCAAGTCTGAGCCAAACCAAACCAGTTCCATGGTAGATTACTTAAAAATACAACATGTTTGCCTGCACAAATTCTCTTTGAGGGACACTACCAGCAGTCAGAACCACATATAAGGGCTGTTATCTTTGCTATTTATAACAAAAGATTAAGTTGGGATAGACCCAGAAGTGGCTCCCTGGCATCTTTAAATACAAAGGACTAAACTTTTATTAAAAGCTCAAAAAATGTCACAGCTGTGCCCAGTATTTCCTCTACACCAGACAGCTAGCAGCAGGACAGTCACCTACCTGAGATGGCATTAGTCACAGACATGAGTGGAGAGTGAAGTGCAGGGGTTACACCCCAGACTGTGTGGTACCCTATTATTCCAGCTAAACCAAATGTTGTCACCATCTGTGTGAATGCAGAATTGGGAGCTGCAATGCCCAGTCCCAGCAAAGTACTCAGACCTAGAGGAAGAGGACATGGTTAATGCAAAATTGGGATCTCAGAATGGTTTATTTATGTCTCCACTGAAACTGTAAATATGTAAATCAGATTTAGGAGTTGATGGATGTATCTTTCCCTGTATCCATCCCATTTCCCTAATGTATCCAACTGTTGTTTCCAATTATTGAACACATTTTGTTTAGTGAAATTTCTTGGTACTCAGATACACTGATAAAGCAGCTTGGATTTAAAAGCCTTCCCTCTTCCTCCATTCCAGCATTGTACGTACATTCATTCATTCATTCACACCTTGGACAAACTGAACAGTGTACACCTAACGCCAACATTATCCTGTTCGGAGAACAAAGAGGAAGTGCAGACCTACACTGGAAAGTTTTCCTAATTATGGAAATGTGTAGTTCCAGTGTGGTGTACCCAGCTAAGTCTGTGCCACTTACAGAAATAAAATGTTTCTGTCAGCCCAAGAAAATGGCACATGGGATATGAAAATCAGATGGCTGTCAAAGAGGACTGGGAGAGAGCGTTGACTTAGGTGGCATCACCAGAGACCTGCAATCACGAGGGGCACTGGGAATATCACTCCCAATCTAACCAGCCCACGAATACCAGAGAACATAGCCAACTATGTCATCCTGTCTACCCTCCTGCTGACCTGTGTAGGAAGTAGCACTGGCTCTCCACCTCTACTTTTGCAGAGAACTAGTTGTTGTGATGGGAGCCAACAGAAAATGTCAAAATCCGAAGACCAAGGAAGATTACTGCCTTGAAAAGTAAAGTGTGAGTGGAAGCCAATTATTCCTTCTGGCAAATCTAGACCCAAATAAAAGCCAAGGTGGCAAGACAGAGAGATCTCTTTTCTATCAGTTCTCTCCCAGAAGGAAAGAAAGAGGGAAGTGCCATCCCCTTTAAACTGATAGTCACAAACAATTAAACGAATTAATCTCAGCCAGACTTGCATTGCGATTACTATTTTAATCCAGTTACCCAATAGCTTGTAATAGCAATCTCTCAAGCGAAAGAGTCCACTTGGAGACTCCTTGATCAGTGATCATTAAGCCAGCAGTTATCATGTGGAAGAATTATGGTCTATCATCTCAAAGCTTACTTTGAAATTTGAGTTGGCAAATCCAATAGACTAACTGCTTGTGTCAGCCCAGTACTGGGTGGAGTTCATCTTCTATTACTACTATTATCCAGACTGCAAATGTAGTTATAGCTTTAAATTCTGTACAATGGCAGTAAAGAACTTGAGAAAGATTGTCCAAGGTACTGTCACAAACTGACTGCATTAATTTTAACTTAAAATGGAAAATGCTAATTGGAAACCTCTTGACAACTCCTGTGGCCTGTAGCTAATTCTTCAAAACAAAAACACTTTTTCTTCTTACTTGGCAAAGTTTGAAGGCAATCAGCAGCTCTTTTTTACTAAATATTTCACAAATTCTTAAATAAGTAAGCCAAGCATACACACATGTATCTCATTACTCTGGGCTTTGAAATGCTGAAATAAAAAGTTTCACTCTACAAGAAACAATTATTCCATTATTTTTGCAATAAGTCAACATTCAATCAGTCCATTTTTTTTCCCACATGCACAAAAATGAGGTTAGAACTAGTTATTAATGGAATGATTACAAGTTATTTTTAATTAAGGACTTGTCTACATAGAAAATTAATTTGAAGTAACTTTTAAAGTAGATTAAACTGTATCCTATGGGGCTGTTTTTATTCAGAATTAAAGTGATATTAATTCAAATTATTTACTTCCAAAATGACTTAAGTTGAACTATTTTTCACCATGCAGAAAGCCACTGAGTTTTCAAGAGGCTGAATTTGGCTTATAGCACACTGACAATCGAACTATATCCATGATTAGGTGACTGAGTCCTTTCACCTGCTGTGTAGGCAGATGCTGTAGTCATAGTTTTTCTAAAAGGTGTTATTGTGGCTGCTTTTTCAGCTTCCAGCTCAGCCACAGTCTTCTGTTTCACAGGGACTCCCTGAGGAATGTTGTTTGGTGGAGGTGCAGGAAAAATCACCTTGCCATCCTGGCAACACACAAAGTTACAGTTACCCTAACATGACAGACAGCTTGCACAACTCGACACTGCTTGTTCTCAATAAATAAATAAATAAATTCTTCAGACAAGTGTCAAGACCAAACCCAAAGAATGATGGGTGAAAATCTGGTTTGTGGCTTTCCAAAAGGAGCCATAATTATAAAGAGGATTTTCTTCATAACAAATCTTTTCAGTCAAAACTAAAGATTATTATTTGACCCAGTAGAACTAGAGTTGGGCAGGGAGTTGGTATGCCTGTAAGGGAAATATTGAAGGGATTGATGCTTGTTTTTTCCCTCCCAACTCCACCTCATCTCTCAGAGGTCAGGGCAGGATCCACATATGTTTCTGACCAAAGTTAGGTGCAAGAGTGGGACCCAGAGCAGGAGCTGGGACTTGAGACTAGACTGGCCATGAGGCAGCAAGTATGAACAATTCTCCTCTCCTCATCTTCCAGCCACTGCAGGTCCTTCCAGACACCCAGCCTGGGTTGGGGAGACAAGGCATTGGCCATCAGCCACAGAAGAACTGACATATATAGGAGTAGGAACTTGCAAGTTATCCCTTTGTCAACCAGGATTTCCCCATCCCATCTCAGTTGTGTCAATTGCTCCCTCTTCCTGTCCTCCCTTTTCCACACAGACAGAAGCTTCTCAATCCACTCTACCACCACCTCATTACTTTGAGTCACCATATAATGACAGAGTACGCCACTGAAAGGGAGTGTATCTGTATCAGTATGTACCAACTAATGTTGTATTAATGTTATAGTAAAAACAACAAGAAGTCCTGTGGCGCTTTATAGACTAACAGATTTTTTGGAGCATAAGCTTTTGTGGGCAAAGATCCACTTCCTTGGAATATGCACCTGATGAAGTGGGTCTTTGCCCACAAAAGCTTATGCTCCAAAAAATCTGTTAGTCTATAAGGTGCCACAGGACTTCTTGTGGTTTTTGCAGATACAGACTAACACGTCTACCCTCTGATACTTGTGTTACTTTATTCATAGTATATTAATACAATGTGAATTGGTAGATACTGAAACAGATACACTCCCTCTCAGGGGTGTCCTCTTTTTTGAGACGTCAAATATGGTAACCCCACATTATCTGCCCTCTGAATTAACATTGTGCTAGGCACCTGAGGGAATACTAACACCTACAATCCCCAAACAATATCAGTACCCTGCTGTGTTAGGTACTGTGAAACACACAGAAAGAAGAGAAAGTCCTGTTCCACAGAACTTATGATCTAACTACACAAGACAAACAAAAGGACAGAAGGGCAAATAGAAGTACAGACAGATGAAGTGACCTGTGCTTGCTTATTCAGCATATCAATAATAGAGCGGGAAATAGAACTCCGGTCTCATGACTATCTGCCCAGTGCCTTATCATCTGCTAAGCCACGGTGCCTCAAAACACAGACAAACATTTCATATCCAGAGGAATTTGTCCTGATTAAGTAAACTGTCAAGCACACATCAGGACAAAAATTCATTATCTGAATATAGCTCACCTCCTTCCCAGCTAATGCTGAAATATGAGTAAACTAATTAGATGTCTTTGTCCACTATGGCCTGCAGTGACACTGATATCACAAACCATCAGCCACAACTGACACCTTTGTTAGGCCAGAAGAAACAAGGACAAGGAATCAATCAATGAACTATCCCTCTCACAAGTATTCCATAATATCAAAAACAAGCCACATTAATATGGAGAGAGAGGAGAAATCTGCTTTACCATTGCGATGTTGTATCTGTTCTATGAACTGAGGTCTTCAAGTTTCCTTTGACCTAAGCTAAAAAAATAACTGAACAGCACTGTCAACTTGACGCCTTTTGAAATATAATATTAAAATTCCATTTCTGCTAGAGCTACCACTAAATAGCATCTCCTAATTTTTATTTGTTTAAAATTCCTTGAAAATAGATTTTAGAGGAGTTCCTTTTGGAATTTGTATATGGAACTTTTCAGCAAGGGAAAACTCACTGTATGTGGGAACAGCAGAAATGTCTACTCAGAAAGTGCTGTCAAATTCACAAAGCAAACAAAAAAATAAATAAAAATATTTTCTTCTAGCATCTATTAATTAGAGAAATCTTAAGAGTTTTTTGTTAACTGTAAATGGCACAGCATTTTCTGACAAATGCGATTTTCAAGTTGATGGTGGCCCTTTAATAACAATGGTAGTGATAACACAATCATTACACAGAGCAGAGGAATGTTTAACATGAACACAAAAACAAGGTTGCACACCTTGCATTATGTGTAGCTTGTGAGACAATGTAAACAAATATTTACTTCCTTAGATGGATTTAAGGAAATTTCAATGATAGGTCTGGAAGTAAACAAAAAACATTATAAAGACATAGCATGCTGACTTACCTTCAATACCACAGTTCCTCTAACCACATGGTCCAAAGTGCCATAGTCAAATTGGTCCTTCAGATCAAAGTAGAAGTTTTCCTTGTCAGGACTTATAGCCTTTAAAAGCTTGGTAATATTGTTGGAGTAGAGAGTACTGGCTTGGGTAGCCATTCTACTTGGAAGGTCTGTGTAACCTATGTGTGCAACTCCCTAAATAAAACCAAGAGAAATAGTTAAAACTCCAGTACAATTCTCAGAAGAAGAAACACTGGGTCTAAACACCCAAAACTTTTCTGAACATGCACATTTCAAGTAGCAAATTTAGTTTTGGTATGAGATTGATTCTGTTTTGTACAGATTTTAATGAGCTACAAAACAAATTGTTACATTAAGATTTACACTATTTATGGCTTTTTTTTTAAACCAACAACGTTTATCCAACAACAATATATACTCATCCTCTTCGCAGATGACTGGCATTATGCCTGAATATGTAGAGGAATGCTCTGCTCGAGCATTTTTTCGATCTGTGTCACTAATTTCTAAAATACTCTTACAATGTCAGTTACTTTAAGCAGCCAGGTAAGAGATGGACAGTATAGCCTATTAAGTCTTTTCAGTCTTTCTGGAGAGTGTGGAGTGTGAGTTCTCAGACTGATGAGGGCATGAAAAGGAGATTTTTTGTAGTTGGCTGTCTTCCTGAGTTGAGTTATTTGTCCTCTGTGCTTGCTTTTTTAATCACCGATTCAAAAATATGGGGCTGAAAAAAGTGACCTTAAAAGTTCATCTAGTCCATCCCCCCATGCTGAGGGAGGATCAAGTATACATACACCATCCCGGGCAGGGGTTTGTCTAATCTAAACTGATCATAAGAACTTCCAATAGTGGAGCCTCAACAACCTCCTTTTGTAACATATTCCAGTATTTAAATATTCTGTAGGTAGGATGCTTTTCCTAATATCTAACCTAAATCTTTCTTACTGCTGACTAAGCAGATGACTTCTTAACAGAGGTTCAATTTAAATGTATACTCCAAATTAAAAAACATAGTAAGAGGACCAAAAAATTGCCACTGTGACTTAAAAGCCAAGTAAAAGAAGTAGTGAGAGAAAAAAAGGCATAGTTTAAAAAGGGCAAGTTAAATCCTAACAAAGAAAATAAAAAGGAGCACAAATGCTGGCAAAACAAGTGTAAAAATATAATTAGAAAGAAAGGCCAAAAAAATTGAATAGCTAAGCCCAAAAATCAAAAAGCAATAGCAATTTTTTAAAACTACAGAAAAAGCAGGAAGTCTGCTAAACAACCACTGAGTCCCCTAGATGACTGAGATACTAAAGAAGCACTCAATGATAATATCACTGTGGAGAAAGCAAATTAATTCTTTGCATTTATCTTCACAACTAAGAACATGAGGGAGATTCACAAACCTGAACCATTTTTTTAGGTGAGTAATATGAGAAACTGTCCCAGATTAAGGCATCATTAGGGCCGGTTTTGGAACAAACTGATGAACAAACAGTAATAAGTCAACAGGATCAGATGGCACTTGCCAAAGAGTTCTGAAAGAATTAAAATGTCACTTTGCAAACCTACTCACTGTGGTTTTAAGGCTATCTTTTAAATAGGCCAAAGTACCAAATGACTGGAGGCTAATGCCATGCCAATTCTTAAAAAGGATTCCTGGCAATTACAGGCTGGTAAGTCTAACTTCAGTGCCAGGCAAACTGGTTGAAAACATAGTAAAGAACAAAACTGTCAGACACGCACACATGAACCTAATGTGTTGAGGGAAGAGTCAACATGGTTTTTGAAAAGGGAAATCATGTCTGACCTATCTGTTAGAATTCTCTGAGGATAGGTCTACCAATGGCTGTTAGGCAGGATGGGTAGGGATGGTGTTGCTAGCTTCTGTATGTCAGAAGCTGGGAATGGATCACCTGTTCTGTTCCTTCCCTCTGAGGCACCTGGCATTAGCCACTGTCTGACAGAATCGTACGGTAGAAGGACCTTTGGTCTGACCCAGTATGGCTGTTCTCATGTTCTTGACCTACTTTTAATTGATAGAGAACAACTGATCACCACTGTCTTCATCATACTGTTCAATATACCTCAAGACTATTTTCTTCAGACTTCTTCCCTTAAGACAAAAAGCATGCCTTTAAAAAATAAACACTTTATTCATACGTCAGGTTTGCTAAATTTTCTGATGCTCTCCTTTGGTCTATCTTCAGTATGTCCACATCTCTTACAGTGTGGCACCCAAATCGGGCAAAATATTCCAGAAGAGGCAGCACCAATGCCTAGTAAGTGGTACCAATGCCTCCTGTGTCTTAGTGTCAACAGTCCTATTAATTCAAACACACACCGCCAATAATATTCGCCATTTTTGCAACTTACTTTCATTGTTAGCTCCTGTTCAATTTGTGATCCATTATGACTCCCAGATCTTTTTCTGCAGTACTACTGCCTAACCAGTTGTTTCCCATTTTGTATTTGTGTATTTGACTTTTCCTTCCTAACAGTACCACTAAATGTTGCAGCTTTATGCAATGTATCATTTTATTGTTCAAGTTTAGAAAAATAAAACAATTTAACTTCTAAGACCATGAAGACATATTTCAAAGGTGTGAAAGTGAAGTTTGCCAAGGAAATGTAAATTACATTCACTACAAAAACAAACAGTTGTTACTATCCATTTTCAACAGAATACAACATTTAACTGAAACAGTAAAATTCTGAGGAGTAAAGGCACTTTAAAGTGCCCGCAGCTACACAGCATGTCATCACCTCAAAGTTTGACACTTCGAAGTTGCCGCAGGGGACAATTAGCTTCATATTCACCGCAGCACTTCATTAGTAATCTCCCATCACCCTGATTAATATGCCCCCTTCTAAGCTGGGAGCAAGTGTAGACCCAGCTGTGGAGTTAAATAGAGGAGGAGAAAAATGTATCAGGCTCTGGCAACAGTACAGCTTATGTCAGTATGTCACTCAGAAGTGTGAATAAACCACCCCAAGTGACATAAGTTACACCCACCTATGCACTGATGTGAACACTGCTATGCTGATGGAGTAGCATCTGCTACCAATGTAGCTACTGCCACTTCTAAGGGTTGACGTAATTAAAATCAAGGGCAACATTCTATTCCATTGGCCTCGCCCGCTGACAAGGTGCGCCCAGGGGACAGGGGGAGTGGAATGAACGGAACGGATTGACAGACATGGACAATGGTGTCACAATTGTTCCAGGCCCTGACATTTCAAAGGGGCCCCAAAGCTCTGGCCACCACTGCTGACAAAATAGCAGCAGTGACAGCCAGAGCTCCAGGCCCTTCTGAAAAGCTGCAGTTGCCCTAGCCTGATCCTCTGCATGTACCTGTGAGGGAGCATGGGGGAAGGGAGGGGCACCAGGGCTGACTTCCCTAAGCCCCACCCCTTTCTCTGCTGCCACTGGCACAGAACACCTGCACTAGCGCCACAGCCTGTGTGATACCTGGGTCAGATCAGTCTCAACCTAGTGTAAGGAATGATGTCTTAGGCAGTCCCTCTTGAGCAGGCCTTGAATTGCATTTGTCTTAATAAAATGACTGGTGACAAAATGTTAATCTTAAAAAAATATATTATTTACAAGCCAGTATGGTAGACCAGGAAGCGACACATTTTGAGTGTTGAAATTTATAAGCTATTGAGTCCACAAACGATGTACATTCTTATAAATCTAAAACAGCTGCTTAAGAAAGTCCATACCTTGTGAACATAAAGCTCTCCTGGCTTAGTAGTTTCAAAGTTTCCTCCTGCTTCTGCAGCTAAATCCACAACAACTGAACCTTCTTTCATTGATTCAACCATGTCTTTACGAAACAAGATAGGAGCTTTTTTACCTGGTAAGATAGGAAAACAAAGCCTGCTACATATCACAGTGATGTTGGCCAATAATGTCCCAAAACGAAGTTTTCCCCTCAGAGAAATGCTATCTACAGAACTCAACAGAAGTTGCATGTGCATATTAGAGAGAGAATTTGGTCTCTAATTTGAATATTTTCAACTGATATGCGACCTACATTTGTGTGTACTTAGAGAGAAAAGATAACAATTTTTTTCCAAAATATGTGGAAACCACCTCATGAGCCCTCAAGAAATAAAATGTTGTTCTCCCAAAAGCATATTTTACTCATGTAAAAGACAATGTTAGAAGATGTATTTTGCAATTACTTTTATTTTATTTATCTTTAGGTTATGACTTGCAAATTTAGGGGGGGACGGGGGAGGGGTGTGAGGGCAGTGGGACATTTCTGAAGTGCCTCTGGTATCCAAATGCCAACAGAAATGGTATTACAGTAAGTGAACCTTCACTATCTCTCTGACGGGGACATATGGTTTCTGCAGAAGGTAGGCTTGGATCCCATCAAGGGATTTACCAGTGGAATCCCAATGAATCTAACCCAACTCTGTGCAAATGATTCTCTTATGCATTAAGAGCCTTAAAGCACATTTTCCAGCTTGTTTAATTGAGAGCACGAATTTATTTCTGGATTTTTCCTATGTGAGCAAACACCAAAATACCCTGTTGACAAGAACTTTTGGTAAGAAAGGTCTATGAGAAGACTAGTGCAGCATAATTTGCTGGTTACTCCAGCAAATTTGTTTTTCAGAAGGCATGAGCTGTGACACACATGGTAACCTCTTCAAGAATGGGAGCCCACCAGCAAAAGCAGAGAGCAGATACACATAAAGTTCAATAATCAACAGCTTCTCTGCCTTCTGGAACCTCACCCTGGAGACAGACAGCCCCAAAGATGTACAAACTTACCTGAGGTTAGTGGAGATGGGATAATAAAAGTATTCAGAGCAGGAGAGGAAAACATGTCTGCTGCATTGGTGACGTACCAGGAATGAGAGCTGTACTGATGATGATGTCAACTTCTTGGCATTGTTTGGCAAAAAGTTGCATTTCAGCTTCAATAAACTCTTTGGACATTTCTTTTGCATACCCGCCTTGCCCCTCTCCAGATTCCTTTAAATCCACTTCTAATGGCTCAGCCCCAAGAGATTTGAACTGCTCCAAAGCTGCAGCTCTAAAGGGTTAGGATGAAATACAGACCACATTTATAAAATCAATTGGGGGGTGTGTGTGTGTGTGTGTGTGTGTGTGTGTGTGTGTGTGTGTGTGTGTGTGTGTGTGTGTGTGTGTGTATGTATATATATACACACACACACACATATAATGGGCAGAAAGCTCTTTTCATAATCGAGAGCTTCTGACAGAATGTTTTCAGCATTTCAGTCCATAAAAATTATATGTAACCATTTGTATTACTTCAAATTTTATAAAAGATACATACAAGCCCTGGGCACTTGAAAACAGTGAGATGTGTAACATTACTACACATACAACATATGTGCGCAATAAGTCAGTATAAACAGGTCCTTTAATAAGACAAGTAAACATTTAAGGCTTCTGAGTGAAATTTTTTTCTGGGCCACTATTAGTTCTGCCTTGCCTCATAAAAATGCCTTTGGGACAGGGAAACAATTGCTGAAGTAGAAGAAGTGGTCTCAGGAAAGCAGCATTTAAAATGGCTCATACTCATGATTCTGCTTCTATAAGTCATTGCTCATGTTCCTGGAGCAAGATAGGTTGGATCTCCTCTCCCCACTCAATGACATGGAGAATGCCTAGATCAGGAATTCTCAAACGGCCTCACTCTGGGATAAAGAGCAGCGGGGTTTCTGGAAAACACAGTCCTTCCTGGCAGCCACTTCCTGGTCTGAGGCAAGGGAGGCTGGGAAATAAAAAAGTAAGTCAGCTTTGCCTCCTCTATTTCTTGCCTCCCTTGAATCTTCTAAGCTGCGTCTACACGTGCACGCTACTTCGAAGTAGCGGCACCAACTTCGAAATAGCGCCCGTCGCGTCTACACACGTCGGGCGCTATTTCGAAGTTGAAATCGACGTTAGGCGGCTAGACGTCGAAGTCGCTAACCCCATGAGGGGATGGGAATAGCGCCCTACTTCGACGTTCAACATCGAAGTAGGGACGTGTAGACGATCCGCGTCCCGCAACATCGAAATAGCGGAGTCCTCCATGGCGGCCATCAGCTGGGGGGTTGAGAGATACTCTCTCTCCAGCCCTTGCGGGGCTCTGTGGTCACTGTGTGCAGCAGCCCTTAGCCCAGGGCTTCTGGCTGCTGCTGCTGCAGCTGGGGGTCCGTGCTGCATATACAGGGTCTGCAACTAGTTGTTGGCTCTGTGTATCTTGCACTGTTTAATGAAAGTGTGTCTGGGAGGGGCCCTTTAAGGGAGCGACTTGCTGTTGAGTCCGCCCCGTGACCCTGTCTGCAGCTGTGCCTGGCTCCCTTATTTCGATGTGTGCTACTTTGGCGTGTAGACGTTCCCTCGCTGCGCCTATTTCGATGTTGGGCTGAGCAACGTCGAAGTTGAACATCGACGTTGCCGGCCCTGGAGGACGTGTAGACGTTATTCATCGAAATAGTCTATTTCGATGTTGCTACTTCGAAATTAGCTATTTCGATGTAGCGTGCACGTGTAGACGTAGCCCTAGATGAGCAAAGACCTGAAAGTGGATGATGGGTTTCCTCCTGAAAGGCTGGTTCATTTACTCATAGTCAGCAGGTTTTTAAGTGGATTTTGACACAGCCACTTCTTATGAACAATGTAAATGATTGGGAATACACTTTTTCTATTTTGGGGTGAACTGGAATAAAATCCTTGGCAGGACTATCTGTTGACAAATTCAGCAGATGTATTATGGTGGATGTGGCAGACCAGAGAAAACACAACTGTCCCCTGTGCCACCCCCAAAAATCACTTTTCCCAAGTCCCTCACTTCACAGAGCTCAAAAACACAGTTATGCTGACAGCATGTTCTGTCAGTAAGTTCAGATCTGTCAGATCATAAAAAGAACATACAATTCCAGAGCTGAAGACCCTTCAAATGCCCTCCCAAGAGCTTCCTCCCTTTAAAACTTGGAAGCTGTCAGCTTGAGAAACTCCCCTGGTTGCAAGTGTTGCAATATCACCCTTAGGGCAAGTCCATTCCTTCAGGGTCTAACTAAACAAACACCAACTGGCAGATAATTAGGGAACACAAAAAATGGAATACTCAACTAAACACAAAGGCTGCATCTACATTACATTCCCCTTTCAGGGGAGGAATGCAAATGAGGAAGATTGAAAATGCAAATGAAATGCTGATTTACAAATCTCACACCTCATTTGCCTAATCTCTTCTGATCTCTTTTCCAAAAGCAAAAACAGTCACATAGACAGGGCTCCTTCCAAAAAGAATCCCCATTTTCGCAAGAACCCTTCTTCCTATTTTATTTCAGAAAGAAGGGTTCTTTCAAAAGCAGGGATTTTTTCCATAGCAACCCCATCTACATGGCTGTTTTTGCTTTTGGAAAAGCTTCTTCCAGAAATGCAATTGGACTAGATTATGCAAATGAGGTATAAAATTTGTAAATGAGTACTTCATTTCCATTTTCGATCTCCCTCACTTGCATTCCTCCTCTGAAAGGGGAATGTAGTATAGCCGTAGACAAAGAAAAAACATTACTCTGCACCATTTCACGAAAAACTAAAGATGAACTTCAGTTTCCACTAACATTTTAATAACTCAGACCTACCTGGTATCAAAACCACGAACCACTGCTCCCATTGACTTAGCTGCTCCTGCAGAAGCCAGCCCGGCAACTCCCCCTCCAATTATAAGGACCTAAAAAAACATTTGTTATTAAAGATCAAGCTAAAATCAAAGTATCTGGAAAAGCAGCAGCAAGTCTGTTTGACGTAGTACCAGAATTCCCCATAGGGAATGTGGCTTACTGACCAGGTCTACTGAATAGGCTATCTTAGCGTACTGGGTATAAATTGACTGGCATACAGTTAATAATATAGTATTTAATTAAATTCACTTTTAACTTTAAATTATTTGGGAATTAGCCTATATGTACAATGGAACCTACACAAGACTGACATAAGAAATAGACATTTCCTCCATTTTATTTAAGCTTTGGTTTCCCATGCTCAACTGATTTTCATTCCCCTCATCAATCCCAACCAAAGGCTACTTCTGTTCAGATTCTAAGACACCAAAGTTCCAGCCTGACAATCCAAAAATGTTTCCACAATTCTTTTCACCCTGGAAATTCATGAACTGATTTTATGTCAAAAGCTTGGACTGAAAAGTTGAGCACAAATATAATTTATTAAAGTTCAACAATCTTTATACTGAGTGTAGCTTCCTTTGCAGACAATGGAAGCTTTGTCCGAATAAGGACTGATTTAGAACTAATAAACAGGGCTCTAAATTCAATCTAAACCCAAAACATTGATGTACAAAACATTTAACACCCATGAACAGTGGTTTACTGTACTCATGAGATAGTCTCTGCTACAGGGTAAGTTCTTACTTTACACACCTTGGCAGGAGGAACTTTACCAGCAGCTGTGATCTGACCAGTGAAAAATCGACCAAAGTGATTTGCTGCTAGTACAACAGCCTTATAACTGTCAAAGGAAAACGTAAGAACATGTGTATCAATATTTTTTCACATCCATCTCCCATCCAGCCACCACAGTAATCAAAGTAGTACATATTTAAACACAGGTGTAGTCTGACTTCTATATTTGAGGGGGTAGCTCCAGTCTGGCCAATGTGGCTACATGTGTGGGGGAGAAGGAAAATGTCTCCCCAGAAAAGTGCTTGTTGATTAAGGACGCAGCTAGTTTATAACAACGTACTTTAAAGGCTTATTTTTGCACCTCTAACTTTGACTGAAATTTGCAATATTTATTCTGAAGATAAATATTCCTCAACTTTTTCAAATAATATGTCTTTAAAGTTCCAGATTATTTTAAAAAAATAGCCCAAATGAAACGTGTGCCTGCAAGCACCTCTTTAGCTCAAAATGTTTGTTATTTCTTTCTACATAGTTATTTAAGACATCTTCAAACCTTATAGTACATTTCTTTGCACTTAAGATCAAGTATTTGCAAGCAGTGGAAAATTTCTGATGTCTTATCACACATTCTTTGCTGGAGTGATAAAATGTGAAATACATTGACACTTGGCAACTAACTTTTACACTTTACAACCTCTGAAGTTAAGGTTGACAGCACCAGCTGTTATGTAGGTACAACGTGAGGAACTGTTACAGAGAAACAGCAAAATCAAGCACAGTAATTGTGCAAAGATGACACAGCACTGGGAGTCAAGGACTTTCTCACTCCAGCTTTACCAACAAATCCTTGTGTGCCTTCGGAAAAGTTGCTTAATTTCTGGGCCTCAGCTGCCTCATCTGAAAAACTTAATGCTTTACTTGGCCATAAAGAAGGCCTGGCTGATGTTACTACAGCAGTGTGTAAACATAACATGCTTATCACTTGGTGATGCTCTATTTCCTTGGCCATGTTGCATTCTATAAATAGCAACAGGTTGCCCAGTATACTCTTTTCCCCATTGTGCTCATTTTCCCCCGTCTCCCTGTGATTTTCCAGAGGGTAAACTGTAAGAAAAGGAGTAAATGTTATTTTATGTTCAGGAACATCATTACTAATGTTTCCAGTGTAGAATGTGGACAGACTGATTTATTACGGGCAGCTTAGTCTAGCTGAGAAGGAAAAAAGACACTTTGGGGTCTCCGTAAGGGAAAACGTTTTTCTGGTGTGCACTTTATGCCCGAGTTCCCAATTCTCTCTTTTCGTCTCTGGTTTTGTTAGAAAAACTGAGACTTACTTCCTGCCCAATGTGAGTCCAGATATTTTATTCTGGAGATATGAATAGTGACAATCCTATTATCTAACAAAACAGCATAAATGTAGCACTCTAAAGACTAACAAAATGATTTATTTATTTTGTTCGTCTTTAAAGTGCTACATTTCTGCTGTTTTGTTTTGTTGGAGTGCAGACTAACACAGCCACCTCTCCGTTACTAATCCTGTTATCTGTGCTCAATAGGTGCTTCATGTGATTAAAAATAATGGTTTGGTGTATCCAGAACAATTTACAGATTTATAAATGTATCTTCTTTATTAGGTCTTATGATGATTTCTGGTTCTATGCACAAAAGAATGCCTAAAGCTTACATTTTTCAAGTTCTAAAACGTGTACTATTATTTCCTATCACATTTTATTAAAACTATACCAGGTGAATGAGAGGACATGCTGAATAATTATTTGGGCTATTACCTTGTTTCCTCTGGCATAATTTTTTTAAATCAGCTGTACTCATCCACTAACAAGTTGTATTTTGCCTAGATCAAGAAGCTAAATCAAGAAGGGCACAAAATGTTTTCTTACTTTGAAGAATGATACTTCCACCTCTGTACAAATGCTCATAATATTTGCTGTCAGACAATTTATGAACATTCTAGGTTGCCACCACAGATGATACAGAAAAAGCAAACCTTAGGGGTAGTTTTGGCTTTCAGTCTCCTCTGTCATGCTGCTGAGTTCATTTAGAGCATTTTATATTGTCTTATCCTATGCATCTATGTGGGACATTAATCACTTTGTGTCTCTTATCACTACAGAAACCTTAGCTTAAGCACACTGATTCAACTCACCCAGTGAGGCACTACATGCAAGTTCACAGAATAATTGCCTTCCAGTGGGGAGGGGGGAAAAAACAACAACAAAAAAACCCTGATCATTGCAAGGCTGACAAGTTTAAGTAACTCTTAGTTACTGATTCTCCTTGAAAGAGCTTCGTGAAAACAAATGCAGAATTGCTTTGGACACAAACACAGTAATATCAGAATGTCAGATTACTTTAATCTAGTTATATACACAGTCAAGCTGAAAAAGTGAGTTCCATACCCAGCAATGTTGGCCATGGAGCTAAGAGCATCATATCCCTGAGCAATGGTGACCCGTGGAACCTGATCCATAGCCAAGACAGTAGTTTTCTTTTCTGCAAGTTTCTTCAGTAAGTCTGGGTTTTGAGCTGGGTAGATAAAACTAATCAAGGTAGCACCTGTCTTAAAGAGATCTGCTTCATGTACTCCTAGCGCAGGGTTAAAAATAGGAGCCCTCACCTGAAGGAAAAGAGAAGGATTCCGATTAATTAATACAACACATCAGTGCACGTCCCATGGAGAAATATCAACAATTAGGTTAATTAAGGATTGTTTACACAATTAAACTAACAAAAGGTGTCATTCACCAGTAGGTCCTTGGTTAAAAAAAAAAAAAAAAAAAAAAAAAAAATCACACCTAGGTAATGAAGTAACAGTACAGAAACAGAATTTAGGGACCTGTGTGAAATGAATTAATGACCCCTATATAGTTGATAGTTTCTGTGATGTTCATGTTTGCCTTAGGGTAACTAACAAGTACGCTCACCTTCTCAGACCTACTCCTAAACCAATCTGGAAGCCAGGGTATTCTTAAAGAGATCCGGCTTAGATGTCCAAATCTGTTAGCCTAGCCCAGGGGTCAGCAACCAAAATAGCAAGAAGAGCCATTTTTTACAATCTAGTAAAAAAAAAACTCAGTAATTCAAGAGCTGCAATGCATAGGAATACAAGATTCTTTAATTCAAACCATACTTTCTGGAACCCCTGTTTAAGAGCAGCATACACACAATGATTTGTTATGCAATGCATATTTACTGCAGAACATTCACAAACTTTTCATATTTCCTCACACTTTATCTGCATGTTCCTACCACTGCCTTCCCGACTTTCACTCCTGAACCTTCTCTTTCTCTGGAGTATGCTAGGTGGAATTATCCAGTGTTTTCAGATCACGTATGAGTTGCTCTTTCTTTTTTTTAAATACTTTGCAATTACAGTGTCAGGAGTCACAAACAAGTCCTTCAGGAATCACATGCAGCTCTGGAGCCACAGGCCTAGCCAGGGCTTTTCTTAAGCATATATTTAAGATTGCTGGCATTCCATTATAAATCACCACTTTTATGAAGGGTCAATATTGTGCCAATAAAAACCTTTCTATGTCATACCTAAACCTTAAATTAAAGAAAATTAGATTGATCTGAAGAACTGGGTCTGTCCCATGAAAGCTCATCACTGAATAAATCATTTTGTTAGCCTTTAAAGTGCTACATTTCTGCTGGTTTATACCTAAATCTTGACATGCAACTAAAATTTCCAGAGGAAGTCCCACCGTTAAGCTTAAGTTTCTCTACATTATTTTCAAAGGTACAACTTGCCTACAGCTTCTGTCTATGAATACCCCTCATGCTTGTTTTCAACATTCTCACAGTATCTGCTGACACTGTTCTGTCTCATAACCACTTCAGAACACACTGCTGCTGTGTAGTCTTTGAATGGCAACTAGAAGGAGGCGAGCGGCCTTCATTCTTATATACTGCTACTTCAAGTACAGCTATTTACTATTGCTCAAAAAAATAACTGATTTCTTATCTATTACTAGTCTTAAGAATGTTCATTCCACGGGAAAGGGATCCACTCTACTTGGAGCTCTCCCTGTTTTGCTGTGGGAAATGCCATTACTCTAAGTGGGTGAACAGTATGAAGTTGTCTTCAAATCATTCAAAACTGCCATTCAGAGGTTTGGTTCTGTTTTCCAGTTTAGTAGAGAATTTTGTGCCCAGAACTGAGTCATCAAATAATGAACTGATGAAAACTGAAAACAAAGGTAAAACCAAAAATGCATAAGATGTGAATTTAACAGGAGTTCTCACTTGGAAAAAAAAAAAAAAAAGAAATACACAACAACAAGGAAAACAACCAGACTTCAGCAGACTACATGAAATGGTTTGGGAAATGTTATATCCTTAAAAACATTTAAATACATTATAGTGAGGGAAAAATAATTACTTTCAGCACTAAATCAGAAGCCAGTACTTCCTTGCTTCCTTGGATTTTTGCTCCTGCCTCCCTGTAGTGATCATCAGAGAATTTGGAAGCTTCTCCAGCACCTGATTCCACCACAATGTTGAATCCTTGTTTAATCAAAGCCTGAACACCAGCTGGTGACAAAGCTACCCGCTTCTCATTCTGGAATATCTCCTTAGGAACACCCACAGTCAACTGTTTATATGGGATTCCTGTAAATACACAGGAAAAGATGGCATTTAGTTTAGCAATAGTAAGAACTACTAGATTGTTCCATTTCAGCATTTTTCTTGTACTTTGTTTTACACTAACAGATACATCCCACATATAACCGTCCTCTTTCCTCAGACTAAATGTAAGAGACTAAGCAATTTTTTATGGTAATATAACTTACAGTTCATCTGCTCCCAAGAATGACTCTCCTTTGATTATCAACAACAGCTGACAGTACAAGTTCAATGTTGAAAGAGAGTCAGCTCGCAGGTAGCAAGAAGGCTTTTGAGGTTCAGATGGGTATGAAACTATGTGCAAATGGTATGGCGGGGTTGGCAACCTGCAGCTCCAGGGCCACTTGCATCTCTTTGGCTGTCATCTGGTTTCTGAAGAAACTGAATGTACAGCACGTCATGCCACGGCCCCACAATGCTCCCTAAAGTAAGGCTGGAATGTCTACATGCCCCGGGGGGCGGGATATGTCCTCAGAGCTCTCATTGGCTGGCTTCCAGCCAATAGGAGGAGCTGCACAAGCAGTGCTTGAGGGTGTAAGCTGTCCCCAGAGACCCACTGTCCCCTTCCTTAAAAGGTCACTTGGAGTAGTACAGCAACCAGATGCTCATAGGAGTGGTGTGGGGCCACTGTATGCAGGCAGCCTGCCTGCCTGAACCTTGCTGTGCCACCAGCTGGGAGCTGCCTTCTAACCAGAGCTGAACCTCCTATCCTCTTCTGAACCTCAAGCCCCTGCCCCAGGTCAGAACTTCCTCCTGTACCCCAAGCTCACTCCCAGACCTTGAAACCCCCTCCTGTAACCCAATCCCCTGCATAGAGACCCCTCCTGCACCAAATTTCTTTCTAGATACCACCCCCCTCACCTGTACCTCCAACCAAACGCACCTTCCCATGCCCAAACTCCCTCCCAGGGCCCATATACCTCACCCCTTCCTGTACCCTAATCCTCAGCACCAGCCTGGAGCTCTGCATGTGTTGTATGTCTCAAAATATTTTGGTCAAACAAAAAACAAAAAAATGCTGTTTCTCTGAAAGGTTGCTGATCCCCATACTATGAGCTTGACTGGCTTATTGAAAGCACGGTAAAGCCAGATTTGAGCCTGTACTTATTCGAGACTGAGTGCACCTTTTTTACAAATGAACTTAATACTCACCTACCTTCCAGAGGTGTCTTGTAAAACATAACTGTTTGTAAAGCACTTGGGCATCTTGGATAATAGTTACTATGGAAGCTGTTAAAGACTACATGAATTTAAAAAAAAAAAAAAAAAAAAAACCTGGAATGCCAGCCTTTCATTTTTCTCAGTTTGGAAATTACACCAGACATCCTCAAGAGAAATTAGAGCACAGAGTTGGCTTTTCACTCCCTCAGAAGTTGTGTTTATTACGAACATCTTTGGTTCTCTAGTTATCAACACCCCCCCGCCTTCTTTTTTTAAATAAAAGTACTGGTTTTGAGTCTCAACTGCGATATAATTTAAAATTGTTCTAAACCAACTAGGAATGTCTAATATCCTCCAGACTGTTAGAGATAGATTTATAAAATGCATCCTTCACACACAGTCAACCCACAGCATTTTGGCACAAGAGCATTGAAACAGTGTATGCTTTACCCAGTCTCATCCCAGTCCTGAAAACAATTACTGTCACGGCTAATTATTCCCCACTCTGGGGCTTCAAGTGCAGGTAATGGGGTCCATCTAACCACATAAAACACTGCTAGACCATGTCTCTCTAGTTTCCAAGGACAAAAAAAGAGTTTTCCTGATTTCAGTTTTTCCTGAAATCCTTCACAAACTGCCACCACCAAATGTTCAAAATCACCTTTCCACGGAAGAAGTCACTTGGACTCTCTTCCCTGAGGGCAAACCCTCAACCTCCTTTTCCCAAGGAGTTGGAAGGGGGAGGGGAAATCCTGCAGGGAACAGTGAGTTCTATGGTAACATGTCTGTGGCCAGTCACATAGTTTTAAGCCCCCACAGGACACAAAGGATCAATCAGTACTTGTTAAAAAAAAGTAAAGCACTTTTATTATTAAAACAAGACTAGCTTTGCAAGCATTGCACATGGCTTTAAAAAAAAACAAAAACCGTGAATTAAAGCAAAACATGGGGATTTTTCCCTGGGTCAGATTCTTGGTTGCAGAAGAGAACAAAAGGAACAAATAATCATGGTGTCGGAGGCTGCTGCCCACTGGCAGGCTGAGGGCGGCCACACTCTACCTTCCTGCGGGTTGCTCGGAGCCAGGGGCTGGAGGAGCCACCGCGCTGAGAGCTGCAGGAGGTGGAAGGAGCCAGGCCACCATTCAGCTTCTCTCCTGGTAATCGGGAGAGGGAGATGGAGGTATGGCGGGGAGGGAAATGGGGCAGGAAGTGGGAAGGGAAGAAGAGGGGCAGAGGACAGGAGTTGAGTGATGGGCTGGGAAGGTCAGTACATCATCATACAGTATAATAATTCTGATATAACAGACCTTCAGCATTAAATATAACAGACCTTCAGCATTAACAGACAGCCCTTCCCCCATTAGTCCTTTAAATCAAGGGTTTCCTGTGTGTCACAAACCATGAAATCTTGTTCTCCTTCCATGAAACTGTCTTTTGTGTGCTTTACCCCACACTAATCAGATTTCTCAAATTGGGGGTCCTGACCCAAAGGGGGAGGTGTCACAAGGTCAATTCAGAGGCAGTCACTGAATCCCTACCCTCACTTTTATACTTCCTTCAGGCTGGGTGGCCAAAGAGTGGTGGCTGCTGCCAGGTGCCCAGCTCTGTAAGTGGCACCCCCACCAACAGCAGCACAGAAGTAAGGGTGATAATGCTATTCCATGACACCCTTACTTCTGCACTGCTGCCTTCAGAGCTCGATGGACAGAAAGTCACAGCTGCTGACTGAGGGCCCAGATCTGAAGGAAGCAGCACAGAAGTAAGGGTGGCAATACCATGCCTACTTCTGCACAGCTGTTGGCAACAGCTCAGAGTTGGGGTCCTGGCCAGCAGTCATCACTCTCCAGTTGC
Source organism: Carettochelys insculpta (assembly GCF_033958435.1). Lineage (NCBI taxonomy): Eukaryota > Metazoa > Chordata > Testudines > Carettochelyidae > Carettochelys > Carettochelys insculpta. The sequence goes on from NC_134141.1 coordinate 100,846,682, forward strand.
TTCCACTCTGAAAGCAGCACCACAGATGTAAGGGTATCCGTACTGCAAATCCTCCTTCAATACTGTGAAATACACACACAAACACAAACTCCTTTTTTTGGTCAATTACAACACTGAAATTTCAGATTTAAGAATAGCAGAAATCATGAACTTTACTACTTTTTAAATCCTATATCCATGAAATTGACTAAGATGGACCATGAAAGTTGCCAGAACCTAACATACAACCCACCTAGTTTGTAACATTAACAAGATTCTACAGAAATCAAGTTCAAATTGGAACAAGACAACATTCTTGCTGCTGTGGTGCTGCAAAAAGTAACCAGCGAACTCAGCTGTTCACTGATAAGACTTTAAAAAGCAAACATGGCTGTAAAAATCTCTTTACAACACTAAATAGGTAGATAATTAGATTTCCAAGAATTTAATAAAAAATTGAAACTGACCCTATTAGGAGTCTAATCTCCTTTTAACTTCCACTTAAAATGATTAAATCCTGAACAAGTTACTGTATTAAACTAACAGGACAAGTTAGCAAGAATTGTGTAGAGAGATCAAAAATAAAATACAAACTCCTTTCTTCATAGTACTGTGACTTCAGGGAGTTGATACCAGTAAACGCTATCAGAGAGGAGTGTCATAATTTGCAGGGGAAGAGAGACTATCAGACTACATGCTCTCCCAAGTATGGCGAGGAAGGAGGCAAAACTCTGCTAGTTACCAGCTTTAACATCAGCTTCCAAAGAAGCTGCTCACATGTTTTCAGAGTTCTGAAATAAGATGAGGAAACATACTGAAAGACAGGGATGTGAAAAAGAAATGAATGGTGCCGAGAAGACAAAGTAGATGCTTTCATCATCAAAGTAGATGCTTTGATGGGGGAAGGGGATGCCGAGAAGACAAAGTAGATGCTTTCATCATCAAAGTAGATGCTTTTCATGCAAATTCAGCTGATGAAAGAAAATGTTCAATTTTCTTTTTTTTAATAAACACAAACTGTTGGCCTATGGAACTCGCTGGTGCTACGAGCTTAACAAGATATTGAAAAAAATGACAATTTTTTAGAATATGAACTATTACAAAAGGAAAGATTTTTTTAAAAAGCCAAAAAAAAAAAAAGTGTTTTGGGAGGGATAGACATCACCACACTTCAGGAGATAAAACAACCTCTAAGGGCAGATGTAAGAAGAAACTTTCTCTGTAAGCAAGTTACTCCATACTGGCCTACTGGAGGGTTATTTCCACTTTGCTCCGAAGCATCTGGTAGTGGCCACAGATATAGACAGGATACTGGACTAGATCGACCACTGGCCTGCTACAGTATGGCAATTCCTATGTTCCGAACAGATGAAGAAAATGGCAACCAGAAAAAACAGTGACTTGAAAGAACCTACTCTTCAGGTTTACCTTTAATTTCAAATTTTCTACAGAGGTTCTTTCTCTAATCTGTTTTAAAGACCAGACATGGAATGCTATGCATCAGCCAGTCTGGAAAACAATCTTCCAGGGCATCTTCCCTATTTCGCTTAGACTATTCAATCCCGTGAGGAGGGGAACCAGCACAAAGTTTCCTTTCTTAAGGCTTAGTCTCTTAGCAGTACAAAGTGAGACATGGGAATATATTCCAAGGTAGCAGCTACAAGCCTAAACAATGTATTAGCATTTTTCAAATCATCATCTTTATAATGAGCTGATTCTGAATACCAAATAATGTGAAATCAAGAGCAATTTTACATCAGGATGTTTGTTTTTTTTTAAATAGAAATTGTGATTTTGAGACTGCAGTGAAATTTAGTAATTTAGTTTATATGCAGATGAATTTCTTTACAGAAACCCCAACCCAAAGAAAAGCATTCATAGAAATAAAAGTATATGTAATCAACAATAGGGATGTGCATGAGAGTCTGTTCAGTTGTTTTCACTTTATTTGCTTTTGGTGGTTACCGAATCCCAATGTTAACATTGACAAAAACAAAAAAAGCCAATGGGACAGTTTAATCATTGACTGATAGGTTATCAAGTTTGGTTAGTTTCAGTTTTAAAATACTGAATGGCAAAACAGTAAGAGTCACACTTAAGTGATATTTCACTCCTAATGACAGTTCTGAATATAAAAGTACTGTGTAATTAGTAAATACTTCAGTACATAACACCATGTATCATATGACAACATCCTAATCTATGGAAACAATCACTAATAACTACAAAGGAAGCTATCAAACTACAATCTGGTCTGTGGACTACTAGCAAAATCATTTGAGGGCCAAAGGCTAAATTTCATCTTCTGATTTTAATCCACTGAATTTCCATAAGACCCTAGGAAGGATCCAGATTTTGGGATGCACATACTTACACACATTAGCCTCCTACACCTCATCTACAGCAAGAAGGATTTGCCTACATAGCTACACCAGCAAACATCCCTAATGCAGAAACAATTTGCCAGCAGCAGTTCTTTATATGGCATATCTTATGCTACTCCATGAACTAAATGAGCTATCCTCCCAGAAGAGCACTTGTTGAAATGACTGCATCTACCCTACGGCATGGTTACACCTGTTGGGATGTGCATTTTTCCACACAGCCATATGAGCAAAACTTAAGTGTAAATCAAGCCTTAGACTGGAACAGAACCTAAATATATGCATAAGTACTTTCCTATCTCAAGGTTCTATTCTGTCAAAGCCCAGGAATGCAGTGGGGCGCTAGGGTGTTGAAAACTGGGAGAGCAGACAATTAAGAAGAAACTGTTACACAGTTTGATCCATGAAACAAATGTAAAGTTGATAGCCTTTGATACATTAGTACTAACACAAATTAAGCAAATTTCATACAGCTTCACTGTAGCACAGGACCTTTTCAAAATATACCTACTTAAGAAAATTACTATCCATGTTCAGAAAATGGAAAACTATCAAAAGGGTAGCCATGTTAGCCTGTATCCACAAAAAACAACGAGAAGTCGGTGGCACCTTATAGACTAGCAGATTTTTTGGAGATTAAGATGAGAAAGCAGGTCTTTGCCCAAGATAGCTTATGCTCCAAAAAATCTGTTAGTCTATAAGGTGCCCAGGATGTCTTGTTGCTTTTAAATGAAAAACTAGTTACTCTACAAGATTCTTTTCTTAAAGTAACTTACCTGGTTTTACAGGTGCCTGACACCAGAGTATCTGATGGGTTTGGAACATTCGCAAGCATGGGGTCTTCACAGTCTGCATTTTTTGCGATATTACATTGCTGAAGAAAGGATTTGAGCAGCTGGTAACTGTGGTACGCAGGAGGCTTGCCATGTTGCCTGGGATCTAACAAGGACTGCCACGTGTAGAATGCTTGCCGCAACCTTGCTGTGCACAGAAATCACAAACAGGGGCATTAACAATTAGTGGTACTAGAAAGATGAACTGTATAGAGTCAGATGCTTATTTCAACTGATTAAAAACCACAAATGCAAACCTGTCCCCTTCCAGTGGAAGGCAAAGGTCAGCTTTTCTAAGAAGTCTGAGCAACCATCAAAACTACAGAGATTCATGACAAGAATAAAAGCACAGTCAGTTTACACAGCATTTTAGACATACTACTTCAAACTTACAACACCCAATGGGCAGGAGAGAGATCAGTCCCCTTTTACAGAGAAACAGAAAAAGTTTACTTGCCTTGACAAAAGTTACACACTAAGTCAATGACATCATAGATCTATTTCTGTATAGCCATGGTTTCCAACATGCTAGTCGCATTTGGCTATTTGAGTATGGCTAACAATAAATATATTTTAAGAATAACGTGGCTAGTTTGGTATAACACTGTAGTGGTCAACTGCAAAAGAACTTTGTACACGAAACCTTAGGGGTGATGAGGCATGCACAACCCCCTACATATCTAATGAGCCAGGAACAAGCCTCAGGGAAAAACTACCAAAACAAGATAAGCAGTGACACTGTAGCAGAACAATTTGTAGATAGCGCTAAGAGGAATGGCATAAACATGCAACAATCTTGTATGATGAGATGTGGTAGACACATAAGCAAGGTTAAAAGTACAATGGCCGTGTCTACACTAGCCCCAAACTTCAAAATGACCATTTCAAAGTTTACTAATGAAGCGCTGAAATACATATTCAGCGCCTCATTAGCATGCGGGCGGCCGCGGCACTTCAAAGTTGACGCGGCTCATCCAGATGGGGCTCCTTTTCGAAAGGACCCCGTCTACTTCGAAGTCCCCTTATTCCTATGAGCAGATGGGAATAAGGGGACTTTGAAGTAGGCGGGGTCTTTTCGAAAAGGAGCCCCATCTGGACGAGCCGCGTCAACTTCGAAGTGCCGCAGCCGCCCGCATGCTAATGAGGCGCTAAATATGTATTTCAGCGCTTCATTAGTAAACTTCAAATTACCATTTACATGGCCATTTCGAAGTTTGGGGCTAGTGTAGACATAGCCAATAAGTAACAGAACCAATAACAGATCAATAACTGACAACTAAGGAAATACCATAAATGGTACCGAGTGACCTAATGGAACTGTATGAGGCAGAAAACTTGCATAGAACCAACACAGAAACCAATGCAATTTGGACCTCACCCATGGGTATGGCTGGGTGCCTTTGACTTGAAAAAGAATTCCCATTCATCTGCAGCTGACTGGGGTCCCCAGCTAGCCAAAGGGATATAAAACACCGCTTTCCTATCATGCTTTTTCATTAAGGTTTGTTAAAACTTGTCAGGAAATAAACTGCTTGGCTGTGTCTACACTTGCATTTCTCTTTTGAAAGAGGCATGCAAATGAGAGAAATTGAGTATGCAAATGTGGTACAGATTTACATATATTATGCCTCATTTGCATATTCTTATTTCAAAATAGCTTCTTTCGAAAGAAGAAAACTAGTGTAGACCCTGCTCTTTTGAAAGTAAAGCCCATCTTTGAAAGAATCCTTCTTCCCATAAAAAAAAGGGAAGAAGGATTCTTTTGAAGATGGGGTTTACTTTTGAAAAAGCAGTGTCTACACTAGTTTTCTTCTTTCAAAAGAAGCTATTTCAAAATAATATGCACATGAGGCACCGGATATGTAAATCTGCACCTCATTTGCATGTTTGGTTTCCCTCATTTGCACGCCTCTTTTGAAAGAGGAATGCAAGTGTAGACACAGCCCTTGAGTTTAACTAGTATCTTGTCAGTGTGTTTTGTACTCGGAGAGCCCAGTGTCGAACCTGAGATAATTTTTGACTGCAACAAATACTACACCCGCGGTGTCCAATACGCTGTCCAGTCACCACATGTGGTGAACAGGACAGCATGGTGTGGTGAAGTGGCTCCTTAGAGCTGCACATGTAGAGTGCCCTCCGGCCTTCTGCCCATGCACCGCACCACTTAGTGGGAAAAGCACGCAGTGAAAGCAGCTTGCTTGGGGCTGTGGGATGGCTCAGGGTGAGTCACCAGCAGTTTGCACAGAGGGGTGGAGGGAGCTTTGTGGCGATTGCTAAAATTTTCTTTTGGACACCACTGCAATAGATACTAAAGTTGCACCTGCTTCAGAACTGGGATGGACACCATAGCCCTACAGTCACATGCTTCTTCAACAGCCATGCTGCCTCTTCAATATAAGAGGCGTTTATGACTTTCAATCAATATTTCCTCTAACTTTTTTTATCCATGTGCAGAATAAATTTTGTCATGTGCACCAAGTCATGAGCAAATGAGCATCACCAATGGAAATGCATGCTACCCACTGTGGGCACTCTGTTAATCAGCTGGGTGGCATTTGAAACTCACCTGGGTGGTGGCCCAAACACTTAGCTTACAGGGAACATTGGATTTTGTAAACTGATATTGGACCATTGACACTAAACTTTCTTTTAAGTGCTATAAACTAATGTTGATTCAAATAGTGAGAGCCAACTTTCAGTGACCCTCCTACAGAGAAATCTGCCAATTAATATGCTTACTTTTGCATTAATTTTAAATACAGACTGATAAACAAAAGCAACTGACTATACACATTACCTTTTTATTACTTAATTCAGAGATTTGTATTGCATATCAAAAATAGAGACTATGTTAATGAGGTTTAGCTGCAATGTACACACCACTATACATAGCTACCAACTGCCTCACTATTAAAACAAAAAGCAGTCAAGTAGCACTTTAAAGACTAGCAAAATAGTTTATTAGGTGACCTTTCGTGGGACAGACCCACTTCTGTCTGAAGAAGTGGGTCTGTCCCACAAAAGCTCACCTAATAAACTATTTTGCTAGTCTCCAAAGTGCTACTTGACTGCTTTTTGTTTGGATAGTGTATAGACTAGCAGGGCTCCCTCTCTGTTACTATGCCTCACTATTATTATCAGTATATTGTCCTTCAGGGTTAAGTCAGGACTTATGAAACCTGGGGTACGAGGTGCACTCTGCAGAGTCTAGACTGTGAAATCTGATAAAGCCAAACTGTGGAATAAATCACTTGTAAAAAATGAGAAAATGGAGACCAAAACCAACTTGCACAGATGGCACGTAGATGTTTGGAATAGTTCTTAAGAAATTCAAAGTACAGTTTCTTCTCCTGAGAGTTTTAGCACCAACCATTCCAATTTTGGACCCTAACCACAGCTAGCAGAGATGTTTTCAAATTTGGGAGGGAGAGTTGTGGCCAGCACTGTCCACTACACACAGATGGATCTCTGCACCCCTGTGTGGCCCCATGAGGGCCTAGTCACATACAATGGCTTTCTGATGCATCTGTCATGCTTGGTACCCTAATTTGCTGGCCTCCTCTTCAGTGCCTAGCACAGCTCTGAGAGCATGCACCAAGCACTGGCAAAATAAAACAGCCATTAACCACGTGAGTGCATTGCATCACAGGCAACATTTAATTTTTTTAAAAAGAGCACACTGAAATGTGAGGCTAATTCCCCTCTTTTGGCAACACACAGAGCCCTCCTAGCTGTAAAAAACTACATCCTCTTCCCCACCTTCCCCCAATCACCCAGTCATCACACAGCGTTCAGCAGGCAGCTATGGTTTCCAAAGGACCTACCAAAAATAGAGGACAGTACAGCGCAGTAAGTTACAAGTGTGTGTGGCACTTATGCCGACTGACACTTTGGGTTAAAAAGAGAAAAGAAAAAGAAAATCTACCCCTTCACTAGTAGTAGGAACACACAAACATGAACCCGTGCCACGTCAGTTACAAAGCAACACCTGCCTGGAAAAGCTCCCCGCTTTAGAGGACAATCCTCACCCCCAAACCCATCCCAGCCCGCCCTACCACGTCTGCAAGCTCCACAAGCACAGCAGCCGGCGTCCCGACGCCGCTCTCATTAGCAGCGTCTCATTGGCTGCTTGCAGACAGAAACGCTATCCATGCCTCACCAAGAGCCGGTAGGATTGGCTACCGCCCCTAGGCTTGTCAATCACCCTCTCCTTGGGGTCTCCACGGCCACTCATTGAAACAGCCCTGAAATCACATGAAATTCCTTGCCTACAGCTTCCACTCCTCGTTTAACTGCCTAGCCTGCTCCTCTGTCAGCCACTCGAGGAGGCACGCACAGAGAAAAGCAGCAGGGCCTGGTTGTAGCACAAGAGCGGAAACAGCAGTTTTATTCCTAGTGGCCATCAACAACCTTTCTTTTTTTACCTTGGCCAAAGTATTCCAGCCTCATTCTGTTCGTCTGTATTTAGACTCTGGGCCAAATGTCTTGTAGCTAAGAACTGTTTAGCATAGGTAGTTGCTGGTACTGGACAAGCGATCAGCTCTTCATTTATAACTATTTGTCACTCAGAGTTAACTTCTACTAAAGGAGTATTCTGCAACTTTTAATGAAAAAAATGCTACAGCCATGCAAGCATGACAATGAATCAAACAGATTGCAGCTTCCTTCCCCTCTACGTAAAATACATGCATGCACCGAGGCAACAAGAGCCTTTTCTTAGTTGGTCTCGCGTCCCGCCCCTAGACCTTTACAAACACTGTTTCCATGAAAGCTACAGTGTGTCACGGTAAGACAAGGTCATCTATCCCCTTTGTACTGTAGCTCTGTCCTGCATTCTTGCCAAAGTCAACACATGAACCTTCTTTATAACAGTGAATTTATTGAAACAATCTTTGCTCCCCTGCAAGTGTGAATCGTCAAACTTGATTTTTCCAAGTGTTCTTGATCACGAAGTTTAATTGGACAGTATATTTAAATATGATAGAAAACTGAAAAGGGCTGAACAAGTTGTTCGTACCTCATCCTTGTTCTGCTATTGTGTAAAATAAAATCAACCTTGTATTATTATTTTCCCCCTGAACACCTTTTTACATTCAAGGTCTCTTGAATCACCCAGTTATACTGAGTCTTCAGGATCTAGTTCCGCTTAGTTTTGCTTGGTGTCCCCCACGTCTCGCAACTTAGCGCAATGGAGGTAGGGCAGGCAGCAGCTGCAGCTCCAATGAGACCAGCACGGTTTCACCTGCTCCTTCCCTGTTCCCCAAGCCCTTACTGCACTTTCAGTAGAAGGAAGGCGATAGAAAGAATAAAATCAGCCTCTAATCCATTGAACGCGAAACATTTGCGACACAAGCTAGAGGGACAACAGCAGCGGCAATGACAACGGTAAGGCAGGGTACACAGCAGCCGCTTAACACGCGGCTCCGCACGCAATCGCAGCTGATACCCTCCTGTCTACCAGAGCATAACTAAGACACCGCCCCCTCCCCCCTTATTTGCAGGAAACAATAGCACCCACCAGCCTCCACGCTGCGCTCCCGCCTGTCTCGGCTCACGCTGCACTGACCTTCGAGCTGGAGCCGGCGCGCGCCAGGGCCCGGCTGAAGGGGCGGAGCGAACGTCCTCTAACCCGGAAGTGCTGGGAAGACATCTGGGTCCACTGCGCGGCGGTCAACGCGGCTCACATGATCTGGGGAGTTCTTCATGCAAATACTGGGGGGGGGGAGCGGGTAGAAAAGCGCTTTAGGTGCTTGTTCTCTTCTTCAGACAACCTTTTATGAGGATCCTCGCAAACAGCCACAGTCTTTACCCCAGGAACACCAGTCCTGGAACCTTTCCCTGCTAGAAAGCCCGCTGCCAGCTTTGTCCACATATCGTCTCTGGAAATACCATCACCGGACCCAGCCAGGTTACTCACAGAATCACGGGCACTTTCTCATGCCCCTCAAGTAACATCATATATGCCATCATGTGCCAACAATGCCCAGATGCTTTGTATATTGGACAGACTTGTAACTCCCTTAGACAAAGGGTTAATGGGCACAAAACAGACATAAGAACATACAAATGGCCATACTGGGTCAGACCAAAGGTCCATCGAGCCCAGCATCCCATCTGCCGACGGTGGCCAATGCCAGGTGCCCCAGAGAAGGAGAACAGAAGACAATGATCAAGTGATTTATCTCCTGCCATCCATCTCCTGCCCTTGTTCTGAAGGCTAGGGCACCATACTTTACCCCTGGCTAATAGCCATTTATGGACCTAACCTGCAAAAATTTATCGAGCTCTTTTTTAAACCCTAATAGAGTCCTGGCCTTCACAGCCTCCTCCGGCAAGGAGTTCCACAGGTTGACTGTGCGCTGTGTGAAGAAAAATTTCCTTTTATTAGTTTTGAACCTACTACCCATCAATTTCATTTGGTGTCCCCTAGTTCTTGTATTATGGGAAAAGGTAAATATTTTTTCTATATTCACTTTCTCCACACCATTCATGATTTTATATACCTCTATCATATCTCCCCTCAATCGCCTCTTTTCCAGACTGAAAAGTCCCAGTCTCTCTAGCCTCTCCCCATATGGGACCCGTTCCAAACCCCAAATCATCTTAGTCGCCCTTTTCTGAACCTTTTCTAATGCCAATATATCTTTTTTGAGGTGAGGAGACATCAAAACACTACAGATCCACAAACCAGTTAGTCAATATTTTAATGAAATGGGGCATTCTATTAATGACCTAAACGTATGTTACTGAAAAAAAACTTTCGCACTGCTCTTCAAAGAGAAACAGCCGAGCTGGCTTTTGTATTCAAATTCAGCACATTAACACATGGTTTGAACCCGGATGGGAACTTTCTGAGTCACTATAGGGGCTCGTCTGCGTACTTGGCTTAATCTAATCCTTGACCTTCCCCCCACCCCTCCACTCTCTGATTTGCTCACCTTGATCCTTTTTTTTCTGATTTGTCCTCCTTGATTACTGTTTTTGGTTCTCTGTGCCTTAAATATTGAGTCTGTTCTGGTATAGCTATGGTCTGAAGAAGTGGGTCTGTCCCACGAAAGCTCACCTAATAAACTATTTTGCTAGTCTTTAAAGTGCTACTTGACTGCTTTTGTTTTGATAGTATAGAGACTAGCACACCTCCCTCTCTGTTGCTTTCTATCATGTGACGCTCCTTGAATGCCCGTGGCACAGAGAAGCGATGCCTGCCTGTAACCTTTCCCCCAGCTGGCCTCCATGCAGCGCTAGTGGACAGCGTGTTTTTAGGCTGCCGTGTGGGACCCCCAACCGTGAATGAGAAGTAGTAAAAGCTAATCGATGGGCGGACGGGAGGTTATTTGCATTGTGGTTTCTCTGTGCCTCGGGGGGTAGGTTTCCAAACTTTTTTTACTAGCTCTGCAGGTTGAAACCTTAAGGGAAAGCTGAGAGCCTCATACCATGTCCCCATTTCAGCAGCTGAGGATGTTAAGAAAAACTCCACATTAAGAAACTTGTCTTAAGAAAAAGGAAAAAAAAAGCTGACTTGGAAGACACTGGTGAGATGTCCTTTGTTCATTGTTCTTGTCATTAGGGCTAATGGTACCTAGGTGTGTAGCTGCACCTTTGCTGTGTGCAGTCTTGTGATGTGGGTGGACGGATGCATTCAAGAAAGCTAAGTCTGGGGTAAAGAGTGCCTTCGGTATCTTGTTTAATTAGCTGTGCATTTTTCAGAAAGCAGTCTGACAACGTAAAGCACTGTGTAAATAGCACATTTTATTTCTTGAAATATGTGCTTTGTAGCAAAAGATCCCCGCCTTGTTTGTCAAGTTTAGTGTGGCCTACACTCCACAAAAAGGAGCAACTGTATAAGTTCTAATTATTAGGATTAGTACCTACTAGTTAATAAATATGGTGTTTTACAGAGAGCATCCCACAAAGAATAATTTGTCTGTTTTGCCCAAATTGCCTTCCATTTGTGTAGTTACAAAATTCCTCTCTAGTGTAAACAATTTATTTGCAGGTGTAATTTAGACATTTATAATATGTAGTCTATGCCTCTGTACAATGAGTATCTGTGAGTGCAAAATCCACACCAGTTCAGGTTTGTAAATAACTCAGATAAGTCACACCAATGAGTTCTAAAGGCTGATTTTGTACTGTACGAAGAAGTACTTTTTTAAACCTACTGCCTATTAATTTCAAGTCCACAGACAATATTCATAGTATTTCAAATTTTAAAATGTTAAATTTAAAATGGATTTGAATATAGATGAATGTGACTTGTAAGAAGATTTTTAAAGAAAGAGGCCCTACCCCTAAATCAGAACAACTGGATCAAGCTCAATAGCAGAACTCTAGTCCTGTAACAATACTCAAAATATCAACCTCAAAAGTTCAGAACCACAAAAAGTAATTAAATTATTATTTTAAAAGGATTAAATTATATGTTGTCCTGTCCAGTCTCATTTTGAACTATTCCCCCTGCCACACACACTAAGGGGACAAAATCTTGATTAACTGGTTAAGCACTAGCAAAACAAAAAAGCAGGCATAGAGCACTTTAAAGACTAACAGTGTATTAGGTGATGAGCTTTCATGGGTCAGACACAGTTCTTCAGATCTGGAGATAGTGCTGTGCTGGAAATAGTAGGTTAAACCTACCATTTAACTAGTTAATCAATTAAGGGGGTGTTAGTCTGTAGCATCACAATAAACAAGCAGTCCTTGAAGACTAACATTTATTTATTTTATTTAGGTAATGAGCTTTTGAGGGTAAATAGGAGAGCTTACCCAAGAAAGTTCACTACCTAATAAACAAATATGTTATTTTTAAGGTGCTATGGGACTGGTAGTTTGTCTAAAGATTGCACAGGATCAGATACAACCAAATTGAGGGAATGGCAGCTACAAAATATGGAGCAGGATCTTGGAAATGGTGCCAGGGATCCTTGCCTGCATGCTGTGTTTCTTCATGTTTGCAATATTGTAGCCTTGGATGTGGCAGTTACATATCATATATATCTCGCAGAACTAGAAGGGACCTTGAGAGGTCATCACACCCAGACCCCTGCCCTATCAGCAGGCCCAAGCCCCATTGCTGACAGATTTTTTTTTAAATCTATTTGCCTCAAACCCCTAAATGGACTCCTCAAGGATTGAACTCACCACCCTAGGTTTACTAGGCCAATGCTCAAACCACAATCTGAAGCTTTATTTTATTGTCATTCAAAATGTTTATAAACAATCCTATTAGGCCTTTTCAAGTAGAGTTGTCCACTAATCATATCTTGATAAATGTTCATTTACCTGGAGACAGCCATCCTTGTCATCAGCTATAAATACCATCTTCTCACTCTGACTGATGTCAAGAGTGCAATCCATACTTACAGCCTAATACTTAGCTTTGCAAGCTGCAGTAATATGTTACCAAGCAATAGGTTCAATTTGATTTGCTGCAGCAATAATCCATAGCTTCTTTATGAACTATAATACATGTGTGCGCATGCATAACATCATCATATTTCCCATGGAGCTGCAACAAACTGAGAAAATTACCATTATGTTTAGTAATAACTTATCTGCCAAACCCCAGAAAGCCAAATTATTCTTTGCCGGGAAGAGGGTAATTGAGATCAGGCACTAGAGCACATTCCTTCAATGCTGACTTTTTATGCTAATAATGCACTGATGTTCTTCTAAGCATGTATTCAGATTGAGCCTGGACTTGACAGCCATCCATCTGGAGTACACAATAAAATCTCTGGGTAAATTTTTGTTGATTCAGAGTATCAACTAAATTATGCCAGTGACTGTACCCAGAAAGTGCTAGCAATGATTTGGCATTCTGACCAAATATTTTGCACAAAAACAGAGCACGTTGTTATCCGATTTGGAGAAAACTAGATAGCACCAGTTCACTTTCTCAACATTCTGGAGCGCTCTTTTGCAGGTTGATTTTTGAAAGTGTCACTTCTGCTTATTAATTGGAAATGTTGTAGGCTCAGTTTTGCCCAGCCCCTCCAAAATTGTACAGTGAATACTGGTAGAGGGGCTAGCATGGTCACAGCCACTGAGTTGTGGTACCAGGCTCACCAGGTGGGGTAGATAGGGGTGGGGCCAATGACACAGTAGCTGTAGGGCCAGCACTTTAAAAGGGGCAGAGGCTGCTGGCTACCATGAGGGCAGCAGTGGCTGGAGCATGCTGGATAGAGAAAACTAGCCCCTAGCCTTGTCTGTTCCACGGGCCAGAGCTGCCCCCTTTCCTGTTGCCCAGGATGGGTGCTGGGCAGGGAGCCATGCATGGTGATCTGCCCCTTTTATGGCTGATGACCTTCTAGGGGGGTTAAGGGAAATGTTCCCACTACACGTGGAAAGTTCCATGAGAGTCTAGGCAGGCCCAGGCCCTTCTCAGAAGTTAGTGCAGGGTGCTTCCACACTGAATACCCCAATCAGAGCTGCTACTCCCCTTCTCTAGCTAACCAAACAGCCCCCAGACTGGTGCTCTCCCCCCACCCTGCACTCAGGGCCTCCTTATGTCTTTGCTTGCCCTACAGCCCAAGCACCTGCCTCTCCCCCGCCCCCAACGGGGAGCAAGGTAGCGACTCTGCAGGAACGTGGGAGCTGTGGTTGGGTGCGGGAGCAGGGCTGGGGGGTGGGGAGCAGGTGCACGGGGGAGCGGTGCCGCAGGACATTGGGGCCACCGGAGCTGGGGTCGCTTAGACCAGGGGGATTCGGCCAATGGGCGGCATAAGGGCCGATGGACTGAGCCTGCTTGAAGCAGCGTTGTCCTCCGCCTAGGCTGGGCATACGCAGGCGCAGTACGGAAGGGGACAAATGGTGCCCCACGCAGCGGCGTACTCTGCGTACGCCTGCAGATGGCTCTGCTCCCACCCCAGCTGCTCGCCTGGGATACGTGCCGCTAAATCCAGCCCTGCTGCCGTGCAAGGCTCCAGCTAGCACACAGCGCGGCCCAGCCGCCCCAGCCCAGAGCGCGCCCTTACCCGAGGCGGGGCAGCCCTGTTCTACTGAACGCCCCGAGAGGGACGGCACGGGGCCCGCGCCCCCCTCCCCGCCTCCCTCCCTTCCTTCTCCGCAGTGCCCAGAGGGCCCGGCGGGGCCGGGTTGCTATGGTAATGGGGCGGCGGGAGGCCTCCCGGCCGCTGGGGGGCGCTGTGAGCCGCCGCCGAGCGTGGGGTGAAACTGAAAGTGAAGGGCTCCGGCTGCAGCTGCCGTGGGAGGGACGCGGCCCGCGGGAGCTGCCTCGGCCCCGGTGTCTGCCCCGCTCCCTCCCCCTCTCTCTCCCACGAGCGCCTGAGCGAGCCGGTTCGAGCATGTCGGACTGTTTCGACCGGGCTCCAGGAGCCGGCCGGGGTCGGGGCCGGGGCGCCGCAGCGGAGAGCGGGAGCGGCGGGGCCCGGCTCGGAGGCAGCGGCTTCCACAGCCCAGGGGCCGCCGAGGCGCAGCACAAGGCGGGCTTCGTGCAGCAGCAGGAGCCGCTACGGCCGCCCAAGACAGCGCCGCCGGGAACAGGAAACGCAGGTACTGCGCAGGCCTGGCACTGCAGCCCCGGGGAGCCCCCTTCTCCAGCTGGCGGAGCCGCCTGCACAGCAGCCCTGGGGAACCCTCTCCTTCGCCTGCTGCTGCTGCTTGTTGGGACACCCTCCTGCCCACCAGCGCACTACAGCCCAGGGACAGCGGCCCCGAGACTCCCGTCCCGTTTCACTGGCCCCTGAGCGAGCAGCGACCTAAACCCCGCCAAGGGTTGAGTTTTTCCTCCACCCTTCGCACGCCCCACGCAAGCAGAGTCGAGCCTGGGCGGGCATCTGCCCTTCCGTCCCGTCCCCCCCACTTCCCCCACGCCTAGGCGTTATCCTCTTCTCGCTGACGCCCGTAGTCAGATTATTAGATGTGATGCTGCGTTATGTACTGTACCGCCAAAGGCTTCCTCCTGAGCAGTTGTGTTCTGTTTTCTGTATCCGGCCCCACTTTTCTTTTATTTGACGTCAGATTGTGAGGTCTTTAGTTCAGCCTCTTATAAATGCTTCCCTTCTTAGCGGTCTTCCAAAGGATTTTTTTTTTCGGGGAAAATAAATTAATTGAAATGGGTAACAAAGACACACTGCTAGGTATCAACATTTTGACTTCCACAACTCACCTAATTCCAAACTAAAAAGATACAAATGTGCACGTGAAAATGCAAACAACTTTTTCAGACAAGAAATAAATCTAGATCAGTTTCTCAGGCAATCATTTATAACTGAGTAAATAAAAGAAGCTGTCTGCTGAATTATTAGTTAGTACTTGTCAATAAATGATTCTTAGAGTTATTTTAAACTAGTTGAGAAATCTACCAGATTAGCCAAGTGTTTCTTCAGCTATCCTGTGATTTAGGAAGGATGATTGTTCTAATTTCAGATTTTTTGTATAATTGTCTTCTGCATCTGAAAAAAGAATAGACTTTTGCTTCTTTCCAATGTATCAGAAGCCTGAAATGATATGTTAAACAAAAGCATATATGTAGTGGTGTTTATTGTGGGTTTTTTTTAACAGTTAGAAAATCAGATCTTCATTCTGGAAATTTTTGTGGTGAGTAGAGAAGTATTTAAGTTTCTGATCCTACAAGCCCCGATGTACACACGTTACAGTACTACCAGGTGTAATTTACTACTATTCTAGTAATTTCCCTACTTATGGTAATAAAGAAAAGCAGGTGTTGGTGTTTTTATCAGTCTAAATTATGAGAAACAAGATTTGTTTCAGGTATTCTGGGGGTGGAGTCATTAAATCATAAGAAACAGAAAATCCAACGGTTGAAGGAAGAAATTTTTAGTTAAATGGTATAGAAATACATTGTTAAAACATCTGGAAGAAACGATGTTTGCTACAGATTCAGAGCCTTCTCTTGTTTTAGTTGAGGGGTGAGAAATCACAAAAATCTGAAATACTCACTGAAAGTTTTCTAGCAAAACCAGTGAGGACCAGGTTTGATATTTCTTAGAAATACTAATTTAAAAAAATCACTTGAAACTAAAAACCTTTTAGGCCATTTTCCACCTTAATGGTCACAATACTAACTTTAAAAAGTTCTTTGCGGGTTGCCTTATGTGGCCTCCTGAAGTCACCATGCTTTCTCTTTCATGCCCCAAGAATACAATTCCATTGTATGGCTGTTTTTCTTGCAGAAATTTGATAAATTATAGGATTGAGGTGTTCCTGTAAAGTGATGACTTTTAAAATCTTTACAGAACATGTGCAACAGACAAAAGTCAATCCTATATCCCTGGATAAAATTGCAGCTCACGACTGTGGATCAGCAATGGTTAACCCTCAGTTGGTTGTGGCGCCTGTGGCAGCATCAAAGTTGTCGGTGAATGCACCGGAGTTTTACCCATCAGGATATAATCCTAATTTTACAGTAAGTATTTAATATTCTGTTTTTAGTATCTAACTCAGTTAAAATTGTCAGGTTTTTTTTCCTTATAACATTTTGGTGTGAGATGTCACCATCTTTTATACTCCACCAACTTCAGCCATGCCACTGGTCCAATTCCTTTGGAATGTTAAGTAATGTGAATGAATGTCATTGTATACCCAAAAGTGTTTATTGTGGTTTGATTTTCTGTCCGAGATAACTGCATTCCTTCCTGATTACAGCACGCATTGATTTGACCAATTTCCCAACAAGCAATCTCTTCCTGAGACTTTACTACTGCTTCATGACCTGCTTATAAGCATAATGCAGAATAGACCTCCCTGACCTACCCACACTATTGTCTTGAGTGGTACCTCTGTAATAAATCCAGTCGTGAGGAGGCATGTGTGAATTCCTGGGGTCTTAGTTTCCATTTTTTCCATGATAATCACTCAGATAATTTACCATTCAAATTGCATGGTCTGGAAAATCAACCCTTAAAGTTTAATACTCTCATTTTGTGAATGATGGAACAATACTTTTATACTGAAAAGCTGTTTGAAAATTATAGGTGGAAAAATAAAAAATGTTTTTTTTTTCATGTCCTTTAACATCAATTGTGACCAATTAAATGCTGATGTGTTGAACTGGCTAACGGGATAAACAATTGTACATGGATGAAACTAAATTTGTGTGACATCTGTGGTTGGCAGCTTCCTATTTTTTAATCGTATTGTCAATTTTAACACCAGATATACTAAAACATGGGGAAAGAAAACTGATAATTGCCATAGAATCCATCACCTTGAAATGAGTGGCTTATATATGGAGCAACTCGCAGTCAGCTGTCCCATCTCCTTATAATCTGCAAATTGAGTACATGCTTGCAGTAGCAAGTGTACTAATTTGTCAATTTCTGAAAACAAAGGTGTAGGGATGGAGATTGATCTAAACCTTCTATGAAGGAAGTGGCAGAGCAGGGCTGCCCTTGCGGGAGGTAGAGGCTCAGAGTTGGAGTGGGGAGGGAGGCTTACATCCAGTTGAATGGGAATTGGGGTTGGGGATGGGCATGCAGCATTGCCTGCAGATGGGATAGGTTTCTGTTGGTGGAAACCCCAGCTTTTTCATCCAGGGTAAGAGCAAGTTTTATCCCTTCCTGTCGTCCCTAGCCCAGCTGGGAATGGCAGCTGAACTTCACATAGGACAGGGAACATCATCTGGGGCATTCCTGACCCTTTCCCTTCCCTCCTGTTCTCTCTGTGCCAGTGGTGTTTTAGCTCTCCATTGCCTACTCTGGGAACCCAAAATCAGGAGCCTATGTTGCTGGATAGGGGCACATGATCATTCTTGGATTTTCTCCTTGCTTCCCTATTAGTCATTTTTTGTGAGAGAAAGCAAATAAATCTCTGGAGGACATGAATTCTGTGCCTTTGCAGTGACTCAGAATTCCCCAGGAATAGAA
The DNA here is from genome assembly GCF_033958435.1 of Carettochelys insculpta. Classification (NCBI taxonomy): domain Eukaryota; kingdom Metazoa; phylum Chordata; order Testudines; family Carettochelyidae; genus Carettochelys; species Carettochelys insculpta. The sequence continues at coordinate 100,864,727 of NC_134141.1, forward strand.
AATAAGAGAATAATGTGACTGTAACTCCAGCAGAAAGCTGATGTAACTTTCAAATTAAGGTGGAGTCCTTTTCTTGCCCACCACAGTCCCTTTGCAGAGGAGGCAAGTCCTGTAAGATTCAGCTGTTGCTCATATCATCTGAAGGGAGTGGAGTATGTTTTTTCTGGAAAATCTAAAAAAAAAAAAAAAAAACTATTTAAAATGATAAATTTGTGGGTATGTTGGAACAGTGCTCACTATAACTTTTTACTGCCCTGCCAAACCTCCCTGTGCTAGAGGTGGGACATATTTGGCTGCAAGTATGACACAGCCTTTCATCGTTTCTTTTTGTTCCTCTAAAACAAACATTTATTATTGCCTCTTCAATTTTTTTCATTAATTGCATTTTCTAAATTAAAATATTGGTAGGCTGTGTCTATACTACAGTAGTCAACAGAAGGGGCTTTCTGTCAACATAACTCAGGGAGCATCTGCACGCAGTGTTCTGTTGACAGCGTCTTGAGAGAACTCTGCATTTGTTTTGACAGCGTTATCCCATGAAAACTTGAGGAATAACACTTCTGTTGATGGAGAGGGCTTCCGGTTCACTGGGCAGCCCTGTTTTCAGAGCTTCCAGTCAGCCGTTCTGTTGACAGAGCAAGGCGGTCTCGCTGCTCTCTGTCGACAGAGCAGAGCAGATTGCTCTGTCAATCTGCTTTTGTGTGTAGATGCACTCGTCAACACAATTCTGTCAACAGACACTTCTAATGTAGACATAGCTGTAATGTTTGGGGGGAAAAGTAGATTTTGTTATGGATAGATTGGATTCTAGTCTTGCCCGACTGCTGTTAACTTTAGCTGGAGGAAGAGTAGTTACTTTGGGCCTAAAACAGATCTCTTTGAATTTAATAAGAATTTTACAACTGCTTTTAGTGGCATAGGATGAGACCCCATATGAATGTGTGCACATACTGTCTTTTATTAGCTGATGGCCACTTAGAAATAACTTGGATCACTTTGGAGTTGCTGGCTGGCAAAGGCCTTAGTTTAGTTAACATATGAGTGATGGTAATGATGCTTCTCTTCTTTTGTAAAGTGCTTTGAGGTCTACCCATGGTGAGTGCTATATAAGAGCTAGGCATTATTTATTACTTTATTAGTTGCTTAAGGGGATTTTGAGACTGTTAAATATGTGTGTGGAACTTAGTCGTAGGAAGTTATTGAGGACAGATGCTTAGGAAGATTCAAAAAAGGATTGGAAATTTATATGGATAACAGGAATATCCAGAGTTATGATACTAGATGCCAGCAATATTTTTGGAGGGGATATTAATTTTTGTGCTTCCTAATTAAACCAATGTCTAATTATTAGAGATTAGGATGGGATTTAATATGGGAGGCAATTCATCCCACGCCAAGGTTCTTACACTTTCCTTTGAAATATCTGGTATTGGTCACTGTTATGAATGGGATATTGGCACATATTATTCTAGGTTACTTTTTAAATAGCCTCTAACCATAGGTATACTACTCCATTGATCTAGGATTCTGCTTTTGAAGATGGATGTGATGGTTATCCAACTCTGACGGAGTATGTGCAGGATTTCTTAAATCATCTCACTGAGCAACCAGGCTGTTTTGAAACTGAAATAGAGCATTTTGCAGAGACACTGAATGGTTGGGTCACTACAGATGAAGCATTACAAGAGCTTGTTGAACTCATATATCGACAGGTAGCCTGTATTTTTTTCCAATTTCTAGCATTTTTCTGTTGTAGGGTTTTGTTACAGAGCACAAATGTACTAAGATACATATTGCCATGAATCCTAGTTTTCTGAGAGACCTCTCCGCCCCAAAAAAATTTCACATTTAAAAAACAGAAATTCATGGTTTTTTCCATAATGAAAATAAAATCCCTATTGCCCAGAGTTTACAGCATCGATTTTCCATATTTCTATGCATGTGCTGGCAGTACGGAGTTCTACTGTGCGTGTTGTTTTTATTTCTACAGAATGTAAAAACTAAAGATTCTCTATAAAAACTTATTTTGCTGTTTTTTGCAGCAAACGGAATTCTAGCATTTCTGTGTATATATATTTTAATAGTGTATTTCCATTCATATGTGATATTGAAGTTACTGGGAATAGGGGGTTATTCTTTAATTATTGCAAGGCAGAGGATAAGTATCACGTTTGTTTGTGCTACCATGTCTTGGGCATAAACGTTATTTCAAGCACTTTTAATTTAAAAAAAAAAGACAAAGCAGTGAGCCTCAGAACCTAGGTTAAAGGATTCAAGTGTAGAGTGTTCTTTCTAGGGGGCTAAAAATAGCAGTGTAACTGCTGGGACTGGAGACCAGGTTCTGAAACCTGGCAAGACAGCTGTGTCTTAAAATCCGGGTTCTGGCCTGAGGCCCAACATCTCCTCTGCTATTTTTAGCCCTGTAGCACTAGTCCTTTGACCTGAGGATATGAGACTTATTGCCACAAATCTATTTTTGCGCCCCTGTTTGCAGTGTGCGTATACCCTTACTGTAAGACTTACTATTTTGTGGGAATTGAAAATATACTTGTAGTCTTACTTTGGAGGCTCGGTTTTAGTCTCTTGACATTTAAGAAAAGCTGAGACCTGTAAAACAGTAGACAGCTGTGCCCATATCCCTTTGAGTGCCTGACACTGGGAATGCTTCTCTGTCTGCTAGAAGTTCTTTGCTGCCATTGGTATATCTACTTTAGAAGATCGTGATTGAAGAAAGAGCTAAACCCTGGAGTAGGCAGGTCCAATCCCATGGATGGCCAGGATAGGTGAATGGAGATTCTTAACTGAATGTGGGAGAAGCATTGGAAAGAACAGTGTGCAGGTTGAGCCTCTCTTGTCTGTCCCTCTTGGGACCTGACCAGTGCTGGATGAGAGAATTAGCCAGACCACAAGAGGTCAATGTTTTCTAGCAGAATTACCAACCCTTCCACTGCTTACTGGACTCTTAGAAGACATTTAGGAATTTTACATCCAGATAACAGCACAGAACACTGAGAGCCAGGACTGGTGGCTGTAAACAAACTTTGTGACCACGAGACACTTGTCCACACCCATGATAAGTGGTTATCCAGTTAGCTAAAGTCATGCCAGATTATGGATGTTGCTGGACAAGAGTTCCAGATTAGAGAGGTTCAACCTGCAATTGCATTTGCTAAAATGAGATTAATATTAATTTCTGTTGCAGGGGTTTTGTGTAAAGTTGTGAAAATTTTAATCAGAATTTGTTACAAAAAATGAAAAATAACCAGTGTTGATTTAAAACAAAGATTTTATCCAGTTTTAAAATAGGATCTGAGAATGATCCTAAAATATTTCAGGAGGGTATAAATTTGTAAAGTGCTTGTAGTATCTGAAGTGTGAGATAATTTGAAGAAAAATAAGCTGGATGAACAGTTGATCAATCATATGGGAGCCTAGTCTGTATTGAGTTTATTTCTATTTTTCAAGAAGACTAATTCAAATTAAGCAAACAGTTGATCCTGCCTTGCTTGATTCCATTATCAGTGTTTCAGCTGGCAGTATCATTATTTCTCCAACTTCTCCATGTAGCACCAGGAATAGAGAATTAGTGCATACAACTCAAGCTTAACGTGCGGATGGGAGGGAATAGTTAAAATTATCTCATATTAATATGGAAGAAGTCAAGAGGTTTCCTGTGGGGTAAAATTGTCCCAGTATTAACCAGTTTTTGAGTTGTGATTTTCTCAAATGGAGGATGTGATCCAGTGGAGGTATACCACTCAAAATGATACAGCACATAATGTATCTTAACTGCATCTTAAACATAAGTCTCTTATACTAACCAAATTTAAAAAGCTTGCAATTCTGTATATCCAATACAAGGCAATAATATTTGAGTTCCCAATCTACTAATTAGTTACAATTATTTTCCTATTCCTATCTCAGTCTAGACAGCATTACACTTTTCCCAACTTAATTCATCTTTTAGCATCTGACCTATTAAAAAATTTTTCAACCAATTTCAGTGTTATAAACTCTTGCTTAATTGATGCTGTCCTAACTAGGCAGAAATACATATTCTTAAAACAAACCCTCTGTCCGTTCTAAATTCTTTCTATTTACAACTTTATACCATTTTGATGCAGTGGCATTGTCACACTGTCCTTTAGGAATGGATTTGGGCTAGAAAACTGAATATTCAATTTTTAAATATTAGCACAGGACAGAATTTAGGATTACATTCCATCAGCTACATTTTGGGTGTCAGGGTTTGAGGAAGCAGGATTGTTTTGGATTCTGCCTCTAACGTTTGGTGGATCATTCATGTTGGCAATGTAATGAAAGGTTCCATAGAATCAATTTTCAGTTTTGTTCTTGTGTTTGGTGTGATCTAATGGAAGAACTACACCAAGTCCAATGAAGCTGCAGCACTTTCATCAGCCTGTAGTCTTTGAAGTTTCTTTGAAACCTCTTTCAGTTAGGTTTATAATGTTAGTAATCTCTTGTGTCAAATTTGAGCTGTTTTTGATGGCTACCTTTTTGCACAGTGCAAAGTTGAATGCAAATACAGACACAGTCTTATCAAGAGATGTAGTGTGTCTTGGGGAAGCTGGGGTATAATTTCTTTTTTCAACACACTGTCTCTGTCTGTCTGTCTCTCTGTGTTTTTTGAATGCCCATATATCAGATGTTTCAGGTGACCATATTTTATTTTCATTTTAAAAAAAAAAAGGTAAAGACCTCCATGTTGGTATTTTTCTCATCCTTCTTGCATGGCATATTTCGTGTTTTAGACATAAAGCTGTGTCTTTGTAAATCTAGATGTAGAATTAATAATTAAGTCAGAATGCATTTTTCCTTTATGGAACGTAGCCACTGTTAGTTATTTTCCCTGTTTTGACAAATTTATGTTGTCAGTGTTGATTCTTCATTCTTCCTTTACTTCTTCCTTATTTCTCTCCATTTTCAGTCTCTAGCAGTGGAGTTATAAATGTATATTTGTCTTCAGTATATCAGGGGAAAAGTGTATCAAATGCACAAGTGCTTTGATCATCTCTTAAGTTACTCTTTTTGTGCTACATTGAAGGTGGTATTAGCATGAAAGAACTTTGTATCTTTCCTGTTAAGTTCAAGTCTAGTGTAATCACAGAATTTTCTAGTCCCCTGCGCTCATGGCAGGACCAAACACCATCTTAGACCATCACTAACAGATGTTTGTATAATCACCACTGAAGGAGATTCCACAACCTCTCAAACCAATTTATTCCAGTGCTTAACCACCCTGACTGTTAGAAAGTTTTTCTTAATGTCCAGTCCAGCTCTCTCTTGCCCCAATTTAAGCCTTGTCCTATCATTGGAAATTAAGGAGAATAACAACTTTTTATGTACTTGAAAACTGTTATGTCCCATCTCAGTTAACTAAACAAAGACACTTCTTTCAATCTGCCTTCATAAGTCATGTTTTCTAGACCTTTAATTATTTTTGTTGCTCTTCACTGAACTCTTTCCAGTTTGTACGCATCTTTCCTGAAATGTGGTGCCCAGAACTGGGAACGGTACTGCACTGAAGTTGAGGCCTAATCAGCACAGAGTAGAGGGAAGAATTACCTCTCATTTGTTGTTTATAGCACTCCTAATATGTACCAGAATCCTTCCTTTTTAAAAGTGTCATGCTGTTGATTCACATTTGGCTTCTGGTCCACTAAGTCCTGGACGTCTATCTGCAGTACTGCTGTCTGGATAGTTAGTTCTCACTTGTGGGTGTGCAACTAACTGACAAAAGATAGTATTTAAGTGATTGCAGGTTAAAACAATCAGACCAAAGTAAATCACGAGATTAAAATGAACAAAAAGGCTTAGCTAGTTCTAATTCACTAAGAAACTTGCTTTGTGCAAATTCTTATCCTGAAGAGCTGTTCTTATTTCAGGTAAAAGCTTCAAATTAGAGTTATATTTGCTCAGACTTGGATCTACAGCTTCTTCAAGGTTCTTCGCCCCCTCTTAGGATTAACCAGGCAGTTTCAAAGGCCAATTTAAGACAAAAACTAATTACTTTCTAATGTTTAAACAGACTCCCCCCTCTCCCCAGCAGAAATACTTTGTTTGGCATTCCTCATCCCCATGGAAAAACATCAGGTTGAAGATGGATTCCCATACCACGTGTTATGGTCACAAGTCCTTCTAGGACTAAGCACAGTTTGGACTTACTGGAAAAACAAGGCTGTTCACAGGTTATTGATTTGATCATCGAGCCATTAAGTTTGCTGGAGCATCAGCAGTGATCCTCCTTAGCACTTTCAGACTTATAAGCAGAGTCACACTTCATATTTCTAACTTCATATGCAAAAATGATACATGCATTAAAAACAGGGATATACAGATCCAGCAGATTGTAACTATAAAACTGATGTTACGTGACCTGTTTTGCATAAAGCATTTTTGAGTTATGCATATTCATATTTTCAGTTTTCATAAAGCAGGGGGAGAGCTGTTACACTCGCTTCTTCCCAAAATTAAGTACATCTTTTTTAGGAGAGCAGGGAGAAAACTAAGATTTTTGTAACGTTGTACAGTTTATAATGGTTCTGAGACTTTCTCAGGTATTAAGTGCTTTGCCCATTGAGTGATACACAAGCATTTTTAGTTAAAGTTTTGGCTATGTTGACAACATTCTTAGGGGGTTTCTAAACTTTCATTTAAGTATTGATGTTTAGATAGACAATAAAGTACTAGTGGAAGATACAGTAAACTCTTTCATATCCAGCATTCTGTCATCCAGAACTCTTAAATAACTGTCATTTTAACCATAAGGAAATTTTAGTTACATTTTTCATAAGTACAGTATTGTAAAAGTAAATACAGAAAATACAGCAAATACAGTGAAGTTTACAGTGTACAATACTACTGTTAATAAATAAAGTACTCTGCATATATTTTATTTCTTAATACCTAATCTTGTTTAGTGTTACACATTACTAGGTATACTTCTCTGTTATCCAGAATATTTGAATATTCAGCAACCTCCCAGTTTCAGAGCTGCCTGATATGAAAGCGTTTACTGTAACTTTCAAATACACTAGGCATTGGGATGTGAGGGGGAGGAGGAATTAGGGACACACAGATTCATAAGGTTAGGGGGAATCATGAGGGTCATCTAACCCCTAGTCAAGATGCAGCATTTGTTGTAATTAATCTATCCAAGACGGGTGGTTATCCAGACTCCTTTTTAAAGCCTCCAGTGAAGGGCTTCCACAACCTTCCATAGTAGTCTGATCCATTGTCATGCTGGTGGATGTTGTTATTTTTACAAAGTGAGGAGGACTTCAAGGTATAGGAAAGCCTGAATAATATTGAATTACCAGTAGAGTCTGAGCAATCCCTTGCTGAAAATAAGCATGTTACAAATAACAATTATTGAAGCTCTTTCTGCTCAGTCTGCTACTCAATAATATAGCCAGCTTTGTAGAAATCTGTTGGTGTTGATCAAGTGCTAATATCTTTGTTTCCTATTGAGCTAATTTTCATTTATTGTGAATAATTTATTTTCTGAATTTATTTTGGAAGGCCACGTCTGTCCCCAATTTCTCCTACATGGGAGCACGGCTGTGTAATTATCTATCTCATCATTTAACCATTAATCCACAAAGTGGAAACTTCCGGCAGTTGTTACTTCAGAGGTCAGTATCTACATATATTTTTATGCTGAGGGAAAACTAGCATGCTTAAAAATAACTTGTTTTTCCTCCTTTTGTATTTACCCTTGAACTTTATTTAAAGAAGTCAAAATATATATTTAATATATGCAAGGTTTAGGTTGAGATTTTAAATTAAATATATGTATTTTTGAGATCAAGACCCCTCATTTCTGATGAATTAGTGAATTAATAAATTACTAATGAATCAGATTAGAAATTATTTCCTCCAGAAATCAGTGTAGAATCCCCCACAGTCTTTTTCCAATTTTGTATAACTTTTGAAGAGACCTGTAGTAGTCTTTTGTTTGAAAAGGAAAATACGCATCCTCGGTGAACAAACGTGCACCTTCCCCTTGAAATTCAAGAGTGCCAGATCTCTGCGGTGTGCCTATATCATATTGCTTCTCAGTTTCTCTTGTATGTCACTGTGTGGTGCTGGTGTCACTAATAGTTCTTTAAATTCCCTGAATTCCCTGTGTTAAAAATGTTTTTAGGATTTTGATATTTCACTTTTTTCCTGTCAGGTTGTTCATGTCTTCTAATTAGAAATGTGGAAAAATACACTTATGAGACTGAGAGGTTAAATGCAGTACGAAAGTAGGATTCTCTCTTCAGAGTTCTTTTGACAAGGCACATTATTTTGAACCAAGGGTTCTGTTGAGGTAATCCTATTTTGAAAGAGGTTTTTTTTTACTTGGCCTCATGTAACTTATAGGGGGCACTTTTTATTAGCCTGCATGATAAAAGGAATGACAGAATAGTGCACTGGAAAGGTATTCTTAAATTTATAGTTTTTCTTCATAAGTGTCTCTAAAAATAAATCTTTTTTCCAGGGTCACTGTCAGGGCTGTAAAGATTTATTTTCCTCTTACATCTTTTACATTCCCCTGTAGTTAGTATATTTGTAGCTAAACTCATTGGTGAGTATTAAGGCTATCATATCAAGTGAATCGGGAGAAATCTACTGCGGAGCAATAGGTGACACTAATTCTTTCCCCATTTGAGTATGAATTTCTAACTCTTTGACCACCCAGGAAAAATATTAGATGTCGAGTAATTTTTCTTAAATTACTTTTGACTACTGTATTTTGTTAAGGATCTCTCCAAAGAATTCACTGCTGTATTTCGTGATGAATACAAATCTTGATTGGAGTAGGGGCCGTTAGCATGTTGTTGAATTTCCTTCTTTCCCTGAGTGATTTGCGAGCATTGTAATTACAGATTTTTTTTATAATCAATATTATGCAGAATGTAAATACAAATCCTATAATTATCAAGTTATATATACATTAATATCGTCGGTCATGGAAAATTCAAGGTGACTTTTGATAAATTGTTCCAATAGTTTATTATCCTCACTGTTTAAAAATTTATACTTTACATTGTAGGTAACTTTATTCTAATCAGAAAGCTATTCTCTGCTGAAAAGGCAAGCTTGATCACAACTCTGTGAAACTGTAGTGCACAAGTGATTTGAGAGAGATTATTTTCTTAGAAAACAAATTAAGGGCTTGTTCAACCTCCCTTCTGGTTCTGTCCACTTCTTTTATTATGTAACAAATAAAATGGGGGGTAACTCTTGTTACACCCATAAGAGTGTAGCTTTTGGAAATCTGCTATTAGATATATATATTAGTTTGAGGTAGAGGGCTAGCTACACCTCTGTCCCCTTTCTGGGTTGGATTTCTTGCATTTTCCTGTCTTAGACTGGAAAATGTCTTCCACTCTTAGGCCACATTTTGCGATACAGACCAACATTCATTACTGAGGCTCCCCCCCTCAACCCCCTACTTTAAGTCATTGTTAGAATTCAAGTTGCATGGTTTTGTTTGTGGAATTCAGTTTTTGAAACGTCAGGCTGTCAAAGGCACTCATGGCTGCAAGTGTCATCTTAGGACAGAGTACTACAAACCCCAAACTGATTGTAAGCTCTGAATCAGATTTCACCCATCAGTTAACAAATGTTAACTTTACAAGCATTATGAAAGACGGTCCCCATGTGTTCTCCGGCCTATCTTGCCACCCTCTCAAGCCTGTCTTTGTGGTAGATGATCCCTTACACCAAAAATCCCAATGATATTCTGGTTACTTTAAATCTCAAAGGGCCAGTCGATTACCAGAGGTCAGTTGTATCTTTGATCTCTTGCCAAAGACAGTGCTTGTAGCCAGTTGTATAATAAAGGAATGATTTATTAACTGGGGAAAAGAAATTAGCTATTTACAAAATTAAAGCACATAAACATACACACAAGTGAGTTACATTCTTATATTCCAAATAGGTGATAGTAGCTGACATATATGCAAGTGCTCTGTGTCTTTTAGCGCTAACAAACTAAGCAATTTGGGGAGCCCTGACTTATGCTTAGAAATATTGCTTTCCCAATTCCAAGCAGCATGATGATTTCCCCTTAATGTGGATTTCTGTTCCCTTCCTACAGTATTCAAGATGTAATGGGATGATGGCTTGTGTACCTAGAACAGTGGTGGGAAACCCTTTTTATGGGTGGGAAAGCTTAGGGACCAGTGACCCACAAAAAATCAGTCAAGGGCCTCACATAAGTGAGAAGCAAAAATACAGACAAAAACCAAACAAACCTCACTGACCTGGCTCCCGAGTGAGGAGTTAAAAGACCCTCCAAGATGTGGCCTGCAACTGAGAGATGGGGTAGGGAGAGAGAGACATTTCCTTGGGGCTTGGTTGGAGGTGCCAAAGCTGAGGATATTTTTTTTCCCCCATCACCCCAGGGCTGGCTTAACACTTCTAAGGGCCTGGGGCTAGTAGATTTTGTGAAGTCACATAGGCTGTGGGGCAGGGCCAAAAATGTGGGGCTCAGAGCCCAGTTCAGACCCCAGTATGCAGTAGGGGTCTGCTGGGAAGTAGGGTGGGACTGTGTGGTCTGGGAGGGAAGTAGGGTGCAGGAGTGGGCAGGGAATCTGGGGTCTGGGCAGGAGGAAGGGTACAGGACTGAGTGTGGGGGTTTGGAGTCTCTGTGGGAAGGAGGATGCAGGACTGGGCTGGAGGTGTGGTGTCTGGGCCAGAACAGGCTGTGTGTTGAGAGTGCAGGATCTGAATGGGAGGTATGGTGTGGGAGCATGCTGAGGGTGCAGGGTCTTGGTGGATGGGTGCAGGAGCAGTAGGTGTGTGTAGAGTCTGGGCAGGAGAGAGGGGTCAAGGGCTTGGGGTGCCTACCCTGGCACAGATGGCTTTGCATGACTATGCTTGTAGGGTCTGCTCTCCACTGCTCCTGTTGGCTGCAATTCCCAGACAATGGGAGCGAGGGGAATGGAGCCTGCAAGCAGCGCAGGGACAGCACTTCCGCACAGTGCTCCCTTCCCCCTGCCAGGCAGAGCATGGATCCCAGATGACACTTTGGAAGAAAAGCTATATAATAGTTTGAGCTTGAAAAAAGCAGAAGTAGGGAGAATAATAGTTACCCAAGACCAATACAAGCAAGTCATCTTCAGTATTTGGGATTAAAACTTTATGGTTCTCAGTCTTAACATAAATCATTTAAACAAGAATCATGCTCAGCTGTGGATTTTGTATCAGTGTTGACATCAAAAATCCAAAAAGTAACAATATGACAACCTGAGCTTGCAATATCTTCTATCCAAACATAATCCTAAATCAGTCGTGCTTCACAGCCAAGTCCCTTTCTGTTCTATCAAGTTATCACTGACAACGCTTGATAATGAAAAGGATTGGTCCATGAGAGTCTCTGTTGCTGTGTATAGGTATGCCCATTTCCAAAGACCTTGTTTGATAGGGATGCTTAGAGTTCTGTCAGAATTGCCCCCTTTTCCCTTTCATCTTTTTGTTCTGTATTTCCATTCAACTGTAAGTTTGCCATTTCATCTGATTTACAGTTAAACTGTACATATTAGTTATAACTGATGGGCCTAGGTTAAAGGGGTGATAAGTGGTGTGAAATAGATGTGACAGTGCAAGCAAAGAAGCTGTCAGGAGGATATGAGAAACTGTCATTCAAAGAATCCTTACGCAACTTCTGATCATGTGTGTAAGTTACATTTTTTTAGACTTGCCAATATTATATTTGTATAGCAGTAGTATAGGGAAATGTGGCACGTTTGGAACGAATTTTGTTCTGTTCCATTCTGCTGTCTGTTTCCATTCTTTCAGCACTCGAACACTTTTCCTGTTTGAAATCATACAATTAATGTAAAAGAAAAAGTTAAATTCTCTGTGTGTAGCACTATACATTCCTTCATGAATCAATTACTTTTTAATTCATGTCTGTTGTTCAGTGTCCTTGGGCCACTTTCTGTCTTATCTGGTAGTTTGCAGCGTGATAGCATGTTAAACAGTTCTCTTACAAGCACCAGAATTTCGACCAATAACAGTAGTTTGATTGTGAAGATATTTTTGTAGATGTCGAACGGAATATGAAAACAGAGATCAAGCAGCAAAAGGTGATGAGGCTACTCGAAAACAGTTTCATGCATTTGTGTTGTTCTTAGCTGAACTTTATCTTAACCTCGAGGTAAGAAAAAAGTTCTGCATGGCATTTTTTTGTTATCCATTTAAAGTTTCTTTAAAAACAGATTAGTAAAAGCAGATCTTCTGTTAATCTTTTGTCATTCAGCCTTTAATCAACTAGGAAATTGAAAATGTAATCAGAATTTCCAAAGAACAACATAAGAGCAAGCCATTTAGGGAACAAAATTGCTTCTAATAGTAGATGCTATCTTAAGCTAGAGCAGACTAGTCAGAATGAGGTATCTCCTTTCTCTGTTTTGAAACGAGATTTTTTGCCTGGTAAAACCACCACAATATATGCTATACTTAAATTCAAAAAACAGTTCATAGGGTAAATATTTTTCTTAACTCGTCAGTTAGAATTTGGCTTATTCCTTACCCTAGAAACCCTATTTCTATTTAATTGCATGGTCCAAGTAAAATATACACTTTACTGGTTTTGGGACCTAATCACAAAAGGAAAGAAGTATTGTACATTGTTTATAACTAGACCTCAAAAAGCCATTTGCTGATGCAGTCAGGTAAATTTCCCCAGGTGACCATCCTCAGCTCTCACAGAATTTAATCTCTATTTTTCAGTGTTTTTAAGAAAAAGTTTCTAAAACTTCTCATTTCAAAGAGAACCTCCCAAATATGAGGTGGAGGGCAGACAGGGCACATAAAGGTGTGGTAGAAGGGGGTTTAATTCTCAAGAGCATGCTATGTCTTTTGCAGCTCATGAACGGTGAAGTCATACAAACATTTATGTAGGTTTTCTTTAACAAACCATCCAGCATGTATTTTGTGTGTAAAATTTTGTGTTAATCGGGAACTTTTGTTAAATTTATTCTTCAACTTGCCAAGTGCAACTGCTGTATTGTCACATAAAACTATATAGAATAGAAGAGGGGAAAATGTATAGCAATTTTTGGAAATCATTTGACTCTATTTTATGTGCTCAGACGTGGCTTTTGGTCATTTGTAGATTAAGGGAACAAAAGGACAGGTAACAAGAGCAGAGATTCTGCAGACTGGCCTTCGGGAATTATTGAATGCGCTTTTTTCTAATCCTGTGGACAACAATTTGATCTGTGCAGTAAAGTTACTGAAGGTAGGAAGAGTGCAGTATTCAGTATTTTTCTTTCTTTTAGAAATATATTGTAACTGCTACTTTTTGCAAACTTAAATGTTGATGAAATGTTGCAGGTTTTGTCATAATATAACCAGATTGCCCTGCTATATGAAAGTGAGTACTTGACTAACACTACTTTTTATATGAAAATATAACTAAGTTAATATCAATTAATACCAATATATATTAAGAAAAATTACTAGTTCATTATTGTTTTCATATTTTCATGTTAAAATAGATCCCTAAAATGGTTGCTGTATTTTTTTTGATAGTTGCCTCTAGGTAAAGAGAGAGAAAACATTCCTTGCCAGTGATGAAGAGTGCAGGAAATGCAATATAGTAGTTGCTGTGGTTTCTGCTGGCAATTTGCAGATTATGTATAAAAGTCTATTAATTGAAATTAATATGTGTAGCCATAACAAATGCAAATGTTCATTTTTCAAAACATTTAAAAGCATATGTTTCTTTGCACATGCAGCTCTTCAGGTCTGGAAATTTTATTCAGGGCTTGTGTACATGTACATGTACAGCCCTGCAGGAGCACAACTGCACCACTTTGTGAAGAAGCTGCTTTCACCTGTCGCGCTTCAACAAGGATATTCCACCTCCCTAAAGGACAGTGTTTTTGTCAATGAGAGAAGCCTTCCTGTAGTGCTGTTCACACTGGCTTACACTGCAATCCCATCAGTCAGGTCACACTTCCTCTCATACAAATGTGGTCCAGTCATAGAGGCAAGGCCAGACTTGCTCAGCACTGCAACCTGGAAGTTGCAATGCCTGCAGCAGAATGGCCAGCCCTACAGCACAATTGCTGTCAAGAGCCATTGCTATGGGGTAAGTGCAAGGCAGGATTCAATGGAAACCACCTCAGGGCTTCTGCCTGCCAACTATTTAGTGGTTCATGACAGGGCCATAAAAACTTATAATGGGTCCTGAGCCCAAAAAGGTTGAGAGCCACTGGTGTAGACCAAGCCTCAGAGTTAAGCTTCACAGCTGGCTACAAAAATGAAACTGGTTGTTTATCATAAGTGGTTAACACATGTCAAGGAAATATTTAAGATGAAATGGCCCATGTGACTGGAGGGATGTTAATGGGCTACTTCACCTTGTCCCGGCACTTTGAAGTACTGGCAGGTGCGTCGCGGCTAGATGTGTGCTGGTACTTCAAAGTTTAAAACTTCGGAGTTGTTATCGGGGGGGGAATTTGCTTAATGAAGTGCTGCCTACGCACGGCAGCACTTCATTAGTAAACACCCAACACCCTAATTACCATCCTTCCTTCGAAGGAAGGTGGTAGTATAGATACAGCCCGTGCGTAGTCCTTTGAAAATGTTAACTTCTTATCGATGCTGTCCTGAGGAGGAGCAGGGGGTGGGCACAAAGCCACTCCCCCTATAGCTGTGCAGGTCCCACCCCTTCCGAGCCCTACCCTGCTCCACTCCTGCCCTCCCTCTCCTCCAAGAAACTACCCAGAAGATTGCAGGGCCTGGTTCTGCAGCAGCAGGGGCTGCTGCCCGCCATTCACCATGTGAGTGGCAGGAGCCAGAGCAACGCTGTGCGGTGACACCCTCTCAGGCCTGCTGCTGCACTCAGCTTCTCTGTGGCAGTGGGAAGCACAGCACACTGGCACTTGCTGTTCCACTTCCCATTGCTGAAGCTGGGCACGGCGGGCCTGAGACTGGTGCAGAGTGGAGCAATCTGCTGAGCTCCTGCCGCCCGTGTGGTGAGGGAGGTGAGGGGAGTCAACCCCTGCTTCAGCAGCACCAGGCCCTCACCCCCAGGTAAGCTCCCATCCATAGGAAGAGGTGGAGTAGCCTCTGTGGGGCCCCACGTTGACTTAACTGTATAAGTGCCTGTGCTAAAATGTAGGTCCCACTGATGTAACTTATCCACTGCACTTAAGCACTATGCCTATTGCAGAGGTGGAGTTAGGTTAATGTAGAAATTGCATTACTTTGACTGTTGCTGCCTTTCAGAAGTTGTCTCAAAATGTCCCAAACAGACAGTTAATTTGCCCAGCTGCTCCTTGGAGAAAATGCAGAACAACACAAGGAGTGTAGTGTGGGCGTGCAAAGCAATTGGATGAATAGTGATGGTAGCATGTGGACATAGTATAGGGGGAGAGAGAGATTAGTGGTCAGAGTATTGGCCTTGTAAACCCAGAGTTGTGAGCTCAGTCTTTGAGAGGGGCTTTTCAAGGGTGTGGGGCAGGTTAGATTTAATAAATAAATCAGAGATGGTGATGGGCCCTGCTCTGCATGCAGGGGACTGGACTCCATGATCTCCTGAGTTCTTGACACCTCTTTCAGCTCTGAGATATGTGTATCTCCATGTTTCTTCAAAAGGAAAACATAATTTTGAAATATAGACTTGCCCTTGAGTAAGGGCGGGGCCTATACTACAAATTTGCATGATCACAGTTGCCCCAGTGCAGCACTTGTAGTCAAGATACACTTAAGGAGGCAGAAGAGAGCTCTGCCATCAGCTTATAACTCCACCTCCTGGAGAAGCCCTTGCCTGCCAACAAAACACAGGATTTTTCACAACCCTGAGCTTTGTAGTTATATTAAAGTGTGTGTGGCATTGTAGACCTTGCCTAAACTTCCCAGACATAAAGTGTTCTTTGTAAACCTGTCTCTGTCATCAACAGAAGTTGATCCAGTACCAGTTATTATTCTACCCACTTTGTCTCCTTACTATCCTGATACTATCCTGCTACAACAACACTGCATGGAACAGTCAGAAGTTTAGCAGATGAATAAGGAAGCAATTACTTGTCCTTTTTTTCTTTTTTCTTTTTTTTATTATTTTTGCATGTTTTAAAATGTAAATGTAAAATGCATTGTTTGAGGCTACACATAACTTCTGGAAATCATTCAGAATCTAAGTCATTCATTTTTCACTGTTGTAATTTAAGAAAAATAAAATTCACCTTTGAAAATTCACCAGTAAATTAACAGAAGCATAGATATAGGCTTGGAATACATCTAGTTATGAGAAAGGTTGTGAATAATTGGTGTTGGAGAATAGGAGATTATGTTGTTCTAAGAGCTGTGTCTGCATTGTTCCCTCTAATTGTTTACATCTATGGGCAGAATAAACAATATTGTATGCACCAAGATGTGTGTGGATGGGCACCACCAGTAGAAACGTGCTGCTGGCTGGGGATGCTCTGCTAATCAGATGGGTGGCCCCCCCAGGGGAGATTTGGGTGCTCCCCAATACTCATCTTACAGGGAACACTGCATCTGATACCATACAAGGTTTTTGATAGCAGATATAAGTCAAAAACAGCTTCAAATAAAATTCAGTTTTGGATACCTAAAATTAGTCTTCTCATCATATTTAGCCATCTCATTAAGAAGACTGATGTTCACAGGTGCTAAGCTTCCTATGATTTAGTTTAGTTATGAATCGACTTCAGGGCAGGAGATGCTGCAGATGCTCAGTGCTCTGAAAAGTTATTTAGTATACTAAATCTAGTTTTTATATTGTCCTGTAGGTGTCCAACCTTCAAATTTCTGCAAATACCTACAGAATAAATATAAATTTAAAATGTAAAGCTTTGTATGAAAGTTTGTCTGCAGCATTAAGATTTGGGGGAGCTTATTTTTTAAAAATGAGTAGGGCGACAGAGAGGTTTATTCTTTCTGTAGCTTTCTCATATATTGTATTTTATTTGTAATGTTTTTCAAACAGCGTTTAATCTGTTTTACATAGATTTGTGGTTGAATATTTACTACACCTGAGGAAAGATCCTGAGTAGTTCATGAAGTCTGTGTAGAAATATATGTTTGGCCTTTTCCATTAAGGTAATACGAATAACTTTCTAGCTTACCATGACCCCACTGGATATCTGCTCTCAGTTACAAGTTAAAACTGGAAATCAAATATTTGATTGTAGTGGGCTTATCAAATGATCTACTGTATTTTATCTTCTGTTTTTGAACTCATCAGGACAAACATGCATTTCAGAATCATTACTCTAAGAAAGTGGTACCAGCAGAATCATTTTCTGTTGATCTGAGACTTCAAAAGAAGTGTCACTGTCTCTTGTTAATTGGGTATAAACTGGGGTTTAATATGGCAATGGTTCAGTGGCATTTTCTTAACTGCAAAAAATATAGCAATATAACTTTAATATTTTTAGTTTGTATATAATAACTGTAATCTCCAAGGATTGTGACACCAGTGCAATGCAGCAACTCTGAACAAACTAGTGTATAGTACACAATAGTGGAGGCATGGAAAATTTAGTGTCAAGCAGCTGTTAATCCTGGCACAGAACAGTCAAAAGGGCCTTTGGTTTTTTTTATCTTTTTTTATGCTGTCAGCAGTAAGGTGTGTATTACTTAATTTATAACCCTCAGAGTGAAGAAGGGCCAAATCACTCAGAGATTCATGTCTGTTTATTGAATCTAACTTTTATATGTGATAGTAATCAATAGACCAGCATTAGCAGTTGTACAATGCACCAATCATAACTTCTTCAGAAGAAAATAGGTATATTAACTTTTAGTAATAAGGGTTGAAATCTTTCGGGGGCAAAATTTAAATTGAGTCAAAAAAAATTTCTGCGAAGGTCTAATCATGCTACTTTCTTTTCTTACACCTGTAGCCATCTTGGCCTTTTGTGATTCCTGGAAGTTCTACGCTTGCATGCAGGCTCTCTTTTTTTTTTTTTTTTTCCTTAATCTCTTATCTAATATGAGATATCCTAAAAGTGTTTGCTTTTTTTTTTTTTTTTTTTTTTTTTTTAAATGGTGGAATTTAGGAACTTCATATCAGTATGTGTATTTTTTCTCATAAATCTATTTATTGTGGAATTTAATTTTGAGTTAACATTGAATCTTCATTTTCTGATATCATTTTTGCCTAATTGCAAGACCTGTGAGATAATGTCTACACTTCATACCTGCATCTCCCAGTGATCTGTGGATTTTTGGGTGAAACCAGTGATATATTCCTCTCTTCAAGGGAAATAATTATCATGAAAATATTAAAATGGAAAAGTCTATATTGTTTGAAATACAGATTCAGGTTGTGTGCATGTTTAAAGAGTGAACCATACATGATTGCTTTAAAGCCTTGTGAAGTTATTGAAGAGTTGGTTTTCAGCTACAGTCTTGATGATAACGTAAGTGGCAACAGAGTTCTTCATTCAACTAAGTATTAAAGAGTGGACGTTTCACTGACCAAACGAATTTTGTTTACAAAAACCCAAGGTTGGCTGTTGAGGAATTGCCAGCTCAATTTGATGAGAATTCATCAACTTACGCAATTGGTAATGTTGTGAAATTAAAGCTATATGGAAAATCAAGGTTAGCTCTTCCTTTAGAAAAATTAAAGAATGAATCCAAAGTTGTCACAGAATTCTGTAAACCATAACAACTTTGCTTTTTAAGGTTTTTTGCAGTGCACTTACTTTTCTATTAATAAAGTATCTTTTTTCTTTCTTAGTTGACTGGGTCAGTTTTGGAAGATGCATGGAAAGAAAAAGGAAAGTCTGATATGGATGAAATGGTTCAGAGAATTGAAAATGTTGTCCTGGATGCAAATTGCAGCAGGTGAGAGGACAAATTAGTTGAGCATTAATTAGTCACTGCTTTCTCATATCTGTGTGTGGATTTTTGTAGTTTTTTAGAGCTCAGTGTGAATTTGAATACAATAGAAATATTAAGTCCATTAATGTATATTCCTTGAAGAGTTACGTTAACCTCAGTGGGTCTCTATACTTATGGGCCATGAGGTAGTATTTTTTATACTAGAATAATCACATTTCTGAAAACCTATTTCTAAAGAATGTCTGGGAAATTTGTACCTGTATAAATTAGATATTTTAAGCAATTAATTTGTTTTAACTATAGATGCTTAAAATCTCTTTTCAGTGTGATGGTCCTTTAGTTGACATAATTTTAACATTTGTTAAAGTAATTTTATCAGTTACAATATTTCTTGATTTTTTTTTTCTTTTTTTCATAACTTACCACATTCTGATGTTTGTTTACCATAGAATATCATGGATATTATATGTTTGATTGCAAATATATCTCTTCGCTGTGTTCCCTAATTTCAACCAGCATCCCTTCCAAAATGAACTTCCGTGCAGAAGGGTTAAGATTAGTTTTCTACGAGAACAAGTCAAATTCTATAAAGTGGCAAAACTGTTCCCCATACAGTATATTTGTATGAGGGTTTATTGACTTTATTCAGTGTTGCTGATCATCTCCAGTGATCTGTATGCACGTAGAGAAGGCGGGTATACTCTGTCTCCACGGTATCTACTCTGTCTCTTATGGGTCTGATTAAAGGTTGGAGAAGTAATGGAGAAGTGGCTGGGTAAGTGCCACTTTCTGCTATGTTCAACTTATGGACTTTCACATAGGAATCTGATTAGGAGTTCATTCCATCTCTCTGGCCATAGCCACACCAGCACCTCCTTTTGGAAGGGCTATGGTAAGGTGGCACTTTGGCTTATGCTAATGAAGCACTGCACTAATGAGGCACTGCCATGGATATGCAGTGCCTCATTAGCATAAGCCAAAGTGCCACATTACCATAGCCCTTCTGAAAGGAGGGGTTAGTGTGGCCACCGCCTCTGAGTCCTTCCAGGGTCACTATTGTACAGTTGAAGTGGGACCCAGAAAATTACAGCAGGTTTCCTGCAGAGGGTGGAAGACCAGTGGTACAGTTATCCCTGCAGGAGCCTGGTTGCCGCTCAGTAGAATCTGTAGCGGGTATTATACCTGAAAGCTTCTACCTTTTGCATGGAAAGAAATTCATTTTTGTGGTCCCCCAAGATTGTTGAGAATGGAAGGAGCTGTAGTGTCCATCAGAACCAAAGCCTCGTACCAGAGGAAAAAGTCAAAAGTAAAATAAGTGAATGTTGCATTTTCATCTCTCACGGCTTTCTTATGCAGGCTTTTTGGAAGGAAAGGTAATAAGTGGAATTGCCATTATATGTAAAATCACAGGCAGCAGTGCTGACATAAAAGGAAAATGTTAGACTCCGCTTGATTTATTTGTAGTGCAGCTTTGATATTTTACTGGAAACTGAACTATTGTCTGTTGTGTATCATCTTTTTGATTATCTATTTCAGTATGTGGGAGGAAACCTTGCTTGTGTGCTTGTGCATTCTGTAGTTCTGGTTGAGAGAAAGTACTAGAAAACCATCTCACTTCATCCAGACCCTGCCAGGGAAAGAAAATTTATCTGAAATAAAGCCTGGCACAAAATAAGTGTGAAGGGTTGGTTCTTTCCTGGGTCCAACTTTATAGAGAAAAAAAATAGCCTCTTGTAGGGAAGGACCACTAGGAGAATTCAGTACTGTCTTCCCAAACATGATTGGATTTTTTTTTTGTTCTATTGCACCAAATTTATGGCTGTTAGCCAGTTTCCACAAATCAAAAGCCTTTATAGTATTAACACTCAACTTTCAATTACTCATGAGTTGTTACTTTTCATGGTTTTATCTTTATGGATGCTCACAGATGATTTCTTTTAGAACAAGTGAGCTTGGAAATATGACAGTTTTTTTTCATTGCACGTGTTTCATGGTCATTTATTAAACTACAGTATCTTCCGTCACAAAAATGGGTAAGGGTAAAAATGAATTGTATTTTACCTTCTGCTGCAAGTCCAAAATGATCATGATTGAGTTAATTAACAAAAATTTCTGTAAAAATTTCTCAGACCTTTCTCAGATAGTCATACAATAGACCTGTTTTTCATGTAAGCTGTACACTTGTGCAGCTGCTCAGGAAAGATTCATATGATACCCAGCTGATCAGCAAAGCACCTACAGCTAGGTTTTTGTTTCTTGTGGTGCACAAGAAATGTGCAATCATGTGCACATAAAAATGTATTCTACTCCTGGGTGGAAAAAGTCCACACATGCACAGAAAAGACTGGAGGGGACATTGCAATAGACATTTGGGAAAACTTCTTTTTACTCATAAAAGAATGCAAGTACAGTGCAGCTTCTAATTTTATAAATAGGTACTTTTTATAAATTTTTTTTGTTTCATATTGCATTAATTTTAAGTGGATGTTCTAGTTAAAATAGTGAGGAAACCTGGCCATTTGTAATCATACTGTGCAACGTATAAGGAGCAGGTAATGACCTAAGACATCATTTTGAATATGGTTTTTACGTATACTGTTTAGTTCTACCTAAATGAAAATATATCTGGGGTGGCTAGTATTAAACATTTCAGTGTGATTCACTTGCTTGCTTTCTGTAATTGATTACATTTATACAATCAGAATTACTTGCATGCACCATGGTAAGAAACTAGTTCAAATGTGTGTTTTTTCAAAACCAATTGTGGTGAAAAAACAGATTTACTAAAACCATTTTCTGCAGACTTGTTTAGTAACTGTTAAGGTTTTGATAGCTTACTGTCCCTGTTTCTCTTCCCCGTCCCCCACCTTTTGCTATAAATATGTATGACGCGTGCTCTTGAAATTATTTTAAGGGACTTCAGTTTAAATAGTAGCATATGCAGTGTTAGAGGTGTTTAGTAAAAAAAACAAATTGGGATTTTTACATTTTCAGTACAAAATACTTAAGCAGTCCTTGGTGTGTTTTGTCTATTTGCAGAGATGTAAAACAGATGCTACTGAAACTAGTAGAACTACGCTCAAGTAATTGGGGTAGAGTTCATGTAACCTCAACATATAGAGAAGCAACTCCTGAAAATGATCCCAACTATTTTATGGTATGAATATACTCAAATTTCAATTGTTCAAGTTGATTTATATACATAAAAACATAAAGTTGTAAATCTTGATAGTCTAGAAGTAGTAAAGGCAACAGATAATTATCCTGTTTATTTTAAGCATATGTATAATTTACTGTGTCATTTCAATTTTAGAATGAACCAACATTTTACACCTCTGATGGTGTTCCTTTTACTGCAGCTGACCCAGGTATGGAATTAGTATCGTCATTTTCCTTAAAAAGTTGAATTGAGTGAGATCCTGTCTAAACAGGCAGAGTGTGCACATTTTTTTTAAATAATGGAAATTAATGTAGTTTCAATGGCAATAGTGTCTTGTGTTGCTGTCTTCATGCCTTTCCAGTGTGCCCACAGATGGGCAGAGCAAAAGTAAAGATCTTATTATGTCACTTGCTCTGTAATAGGGTATAGCTGGCTGATCCTGCCTTGGTTGGGTTTTTTCCCCTCCCGTCCCCTCTCTTGTTTTCTAGCTAATGAAGGAGGAAGAAAGGAGACAGGAATAAGGAAACTAAGTTTAGCACAAGCATGTCAAACATGGGGCCCTGTCTTTTTTGTGTGTGGCTCTGGGGCTGGGAGCTGGCCATTCCGCCAGCACCTACATCCCTACGGACTCAGCCATAGCCAGAGGAATCCCAGCAGCTACAGCCCCAGGACCCCGGCAGCCCCAAGTCTAGGAGCTGGTGGGACACAGAGTACCTTAATTTATATTTAAATTATTATATATGAACTAATAATTTTACACATAACATTTTATGAACTATTAATAAAATTATAAAGTGATAACCGTCATATTAAGTATTAAATTCACAATTAAAATTATTGTATTATATTCAAACAAGACCTGAAAAAATGTTATAAAATACATCTGAAACATAACCTCTAAGTATTTACGACTTTCCAGTAAAAGTACATGTTCTTCGGTAGACCTGAAAGCTGTCAGTTTTCTTTTGTGTGGCCTTCAGCTGGCTTTGAGTTTGAAATGCCTAGTTTAGCTGCAGATTGCAAATGTGACGTAATCAGTGACTGGAGAATTTTACTATGACAAGAGCTGAATTTAGATCAAAAGCACCTGTTGAGGCTTCAGCACACATGCATCTGACGCTGAAAGAGATCTGAGCCATGCAATGGTGGTGGTTGATTTAGTGGGTTATAGATTGTAGTAATAAGCCATAAATCCAGTGTGTCTATTTTGTGATACAAACAGACACATTAACTCAAGGCAACACCAGACCTTGCCTGAACAACAGGTGCAAAACCTGCTGACATACTACCACTGTTAAAATGTTCAGTGCCCCCTACAACACAGCTTTCTTGGTCCATGAGTCTTGCACATTGCCTGTCACATGTGGTGTACTTCATCCACTGCACTAAATGCTCTAATAGTGACCTATGTAGATGAAACCAGACTGTCCATTATGCTTTTTAATGGACTCTCACAAGAAGTTTTCCGCTGCCCGCTAAGATTTTTGGAGGTGGGGGAACATTGCAACCAGCTCTGCAGTCACAGACCTCCAGCCCGTGTCGCCAGCCCGTGTCTTCCCCC
This sequence comes from Carettochelys insculpta, assembly GCF_033958435.1. Lineage (NCBI taxonomy): Eukaryota > Metazoa > Chordata > Testudines > Carettochelyidae > Carettochelys > Carettochelys insculpta. Next base: position 100,888,294 of record NC_134141.1, read on the forward strand.
CGCCACCCCGCCGGCCTCTCCCTTCAACAATGTTTTTGTGGACTTGCTGCCCATTGCAGACACCTGTGGCTTTTTTTTTTGTAAAATTGTCAATAATTCAGTTAGTTTTATATGGAGATATAGCTGTGTCATAGAACTGAAAGAAAGGAATGTTAAGAGGTCAAGTCCGGTCCCCTGCACTCACAGCAGGACTTATCACCATCCGGATAGTTAGGTTTTTTTTTTTTTTTAAATCTCTTTGCCCTGCTTCATATACTCCCTCAAGGAATGAGCTCACAACTCAGAGTTTAGCAGGCTAATGTTCAAACCGCTGAGCTATCCCTCCTCGCAGTTGCAAAAAGCAATCAGCTTACAGAAACAAGAGATTTCCGTTAATTTGGTGCTTTTTGTTGATGCTATGCCCTACTTTTCCTTCCTTCCTCCTGGAAAAATGCCCGTTTGCTTTCCATGGGAGAGGAACTAGGGCAGAACAATGTGGGAAGATGACATCACCCACAACCATTTGCAGGACATTTTTTTCCCCATGCTGCACCTGCAAAATACTCAGAATGCCACGGGGCTGAGGGAACAGTGGAGTAGGTTCCCACAATGCAGTGCTGCAACAGTCGACGTTTGGTGATTGAGTGTGGCAGCAATAAATTGAATTTGTGAGGGACGTGGGAAGGTGAGGATGCTCAAATTTGACTTAATAAAACCCAGCATTATAAAATCTATTTTAATACATTTAAATTTATCGCATAGTGTAGTCGTAGCCTAAAAAGGTTCTAATGGCCTGCTTCACCTTGACTGGAGCCTTGAAATCTGTTAACTATGCCAAGTAATTTGTTCCATCTTGTATTTATCTGTGATGCTCTGAGTATATTTCCCAGCTTTGAAGAACTCTGTGTAATCTTGAAAGCTTATATTTCCCACCAACGAAAGTTGGTCCTGTAAAAAAAATATTACTTCATCCAACTTGTCATTAACATCCTGCACTGATACAGCTGTAACAACACTTCATCCAACATTTGAAATTAAAAAAGGAATGTAATTGAAGTATATACATCTCATTGTTTATATTTCAGTGGTTAAAAAGGCCATGTTCATACTGTGTCATTGGGGGCAGGACTAATCATGCTCTCTATTTCAATTTACGTTCTGCATTTACAAGATATCTCAGAAATATTTGTATATTAAAAGTGAACCATATTTCTTTCTTTTGTAGATTATCAAGAGAAATATCAAGAGTTGCTTGAGAGAGAGGATTTTTTTCCAGATTATGAAGAAAATGGAACAGATTTATCAGGGGCTGGAGATCCGTATGTTTTGTTTTAGTCTGATACTTTTTCGAAAAATGTCTGTTACATTTCAGGGCTTTTTGTTACTTAAATTTATATATTGTTGTTACTTATTTTGTTACTTATATTTATATCTATATATATATATAGATATTATAATATGTTAGTTATATACTTATATATTGACTGCAGAAAGTGGGGGTTCTGCAAAAACCTTAAGAATACCTTAGCTCTGTAGGCCCTGCTTAAAAAAGCTCCCCAAGGTCACAGATTCCTTGACCCTGAAGGATTCCTGCCACCACCAAGAGAGGGGGAAAAAACCCTAAAACTCAGGAAGGCACACTTGGTTGTTTCCCTATGGAAACCCAAGCTTTACCCCTCCCTTAAGACAGAATTGGAAACAAAGAGAAGAAATTAAGCCGCAATCTGATAGCTGACCTTTCAGTCCAGGTGTGGAAATACACAGACGTTTCTTTAGAACACAGGAATCAAATGACTGGCTTAAAAAAAGGGTTTTTTTTATTAACAGAACTGAAGATAAAATATATCAGGAAGGTGGTCCAGCATATTTGGTTGCTAGAGGTTTTTAAAAAAACAAAACAAAAAAAACAAACAAAAAAAAAAAACCCTAAAAGATACCAAGGTTACAGCGCAGAATTTTTACTTCGCTTGAATTCATCTTAGAGTTATAGAATACAGGGGAAATGCGTCAACCAGCCTAGAAAGTCTAACACCAACCCAAAATAAAAATAGCCTGATTGCATCTAATTTAAACATTTCCTTTCTACTAACTTATCTATGTGCCTGGATTATGATGTGGCCAGGATATTTACTGGATTTATTCGGCCTGCTTAAAATCAGTCATCTTGGTTTTTCTCTGCCCAGCCACAGAACAAAAGACACTCTCAGCCTGCAATTGTGTTTCATTTCAAACCATCCCTCTCTTCTCCCATTGGCTCACCTGGCTGTGTGCCAACAAAACCCCCACTCGCTCAGGGTTTAACCTTTTACAGGCATTTATTTATGACAAGCATGGATATGTTTCCAAATACCAAAATATCCTATGCTGCATGGAATCTCTGAAATAATTATGTAATTTGACAATTGTCAAAGCTGTAAGACCAGACAGTACTACTTAGATGTATTTGTTGGTGTGGGGAGAGACTGTGATAAAATAGCAGAAGACTTCCATGAATAGGGAGATGAGACAGAGGACGTAGAAGTAAGTAAAATGGAAATTTGGTATTTTTTGATCCATCCAAGAACTAATTTTACAAAAATGGAAAAGTAATCTAATGCTCCGAATAGAGCACTGCAGTTTTTAGAACACAAGCTATACATAAAATACAAAGTATCTTATTGAAGGTTATGGTGAGATTAAAAATGGGGAGTTCTGAATATCCAAGTTGGGAAATGAGTATTCATTTCCACAATAGTGTCACCTTGGATGCATTGTGCAAACTGTGTGTAGTTTATAGTTTAATGAAACACAAAAAATTACACCAAATTAATGAACCAAAGTCAAGCACTCAAAAGATAGGAAATGCCAGGATTAAAGTCTGGTTTAAGTGACTTGCCCAGCTTCACATAAGAATTCTGTAGTGGAGGAAGAGAGAGAATCTAATTCTCCAAGGCAACATGCAAAGACCTTGATAGTGACAACTACCATCCTTTGTGGTCCTACAGTCCACTAGTTCAGTCACTACTCACCTTTCATCTTCTGCAGTGAATCAAGTGTGAAGGCTTACAAGCGGTAGCCCTTGTTAGTACACAACTTTGATCCATTCACAGAGCACGGTACAGCCTGAGCATTGAATGAGATGGTTCGTGTGGAAAAGGAATGTGTGATCATGTAATTAGTCTGGCATAATGCAGGCACACAAGGGAACTGAATAAAGGTTGCACTTTTTCATATGTTAGCAAACTGGAAACCAGTTTGTCATCTCAAACTTACCCACCTACTTTTTCCTGAATAACATAGTTTGATTAGTATTTGTTTGGGGGAATGGTGTGTATTTGAGAGAGAAAAGGTCCATGAAAAATGGTCAGATGCCTTTTGTACCCTGCTACCATTGGCTGCAGTTTTGTAGCACAACTAGCTCCAGTTTTTGTAATATTTGGACACTAAATTATGTGGTAAACTTCAGGTCAATTTAAGAATAGACCCTTTTGTAAATGTAGTACGGAAAGCAATAATCAGTGCAGTAAGCCTTGAATTTATTTTAATGCTGCGTTTTATCATATCACTACATTTTTCACTTCTGCAAATGTTAATGACAGTTCATAATACTGACACTGTTGCTAGTCTTATTCAACTCATGAAGTAACGGTTGAGCCTTATCAGAGTACATGAATGTGTGGAAGTAGGGTTTGGTGGTTAGGTTCAGTGCTTTCCTTCTAGAAAAAGGAATACATCCTAATACTTAACAGCAATCATCCACTTCTCTGTTCTCATAGCAGTGACCACTAGTGAATGAAACAGTGATAGACATGGACATTAGCTGGACATTTTTACTACAATGAGGAGCACTGAAATAATTACGTATTGACTTGGTCTTCAGGTTTTAAGGCTTCATCCACTGATTGCAGTAAATTTCATGTGTCTCAGATACATTGTTGCACACTGTCTGTATGCTTGGGGAGACAACAGTGCATTCTTTCAATTCACTTTGCAATTGGAAGGTTATTTTTTCCACAACCAAAAAAGCTAAAAATGACATCTTGAACCTTAATACTGTAGTGGCAAACTACTGCTGCCTGCATTGTGGCTTCCTGGCTTTAGTGGGCCTCAAAGGGTGTGTTACTATAAAAGAAAGAGAGATTCCAGCAGGGCTCAGAATACACTCTTTCATTGCTCTATAGGCTTCCAGGCTCAGGCTGGTGCTGGGGCTCTAGGACATGTAGGGTGGAAGAGTCTTAGAGCTTAGCCCAAACCTGAAAGTCTGAAAAGCAATGAAACAGTCCTGTGTCCTGAGCCCTGGGAGCTCGTGTCAGCCGGCACAGGCCAGGCTCAGGTTTGCCTTTGGTTTGTAGACATAATGCTTAGTGCATGTGTAGCTCCACCTGCATGGGTTGTATTGCAGGATTGGGGTCTTAAATTATACTAAACAGTTTTGCATCAGTGATTGGTTTTAAATGTCAAAATTCCACATCTTCAAAATTTGCTTACACAAGACCTAATAATCAGATTTCTAGACTACTAATGAGACAATTTGTCATGATATAGGAATACAAGTTGAATACGGTGTTTGAGCTGGGAAGCTGACAGAATAATCTGGTATTTTGGTATCTAGACATATGTCAGCAAGTATGCATTACTGAATTTGTGCAGGAAAGTTGTTTTGGGTCATGATGATCATTTTATGGTTCAAAAATTTTTGTGAAGCGCATAAGTAAACAGAAAAACTGATAAAACAACTAAAAATGGCATATTGGTAAAGCATTAGTGTTGGAGTTCTGCTGTTTAAGTCCTCAAAGGTCATGGAATGACAAAAATAAAGTTGTAAGCATAGTCTTTGTATTGGTTCAAATGCAGAAGACTTTGGAAAATGCAAGCTTCACCATTAAATCTGATAGTGAACAATCATGTGAAACTTCTAAGAATACCCTAGATACTACAGGATTTAATTTTGATTAGTCAGTTGATGTTACTCTTCTATTTTATTACCAAACATTGTCACAATGTGACAGTGTATTCTTAGTGACCCTGAGGTATTCTAACCCTTGATTTGTTTTGTGATGACAATTATTTATTAAAAGACATTTTTGTCTCCAAAGAACACCTTGCCATTTAACGTGTCAAATTTTTATGCATAGTTTTAAATATTTTTGAGGCTAAATTTGTAAAGTTTTCTTTTAACAGCAGATCTTTTTAAATTTTTTTAGGTACTTTGATGATATTGATGATGAAATGGATCCAGAAATTGAAGAAGCATATGAAAAATTCTGTTTAGAATCAGAATGCAAGAGCAAACAGTGAGATGCTACACACAGAATTTAGGTTAATAAAGCAGTTTAGGTATGTTTTAGTCAATGGGGAAACCAAGAGAACTTGTCACATGTATACCAAATTAAGGCTGTTGAGTTTCTCCTAAGTATTAAAGTTATGCAATTTCCATTTTGTTAAACTGAATCTGCCAAAAATTGTAAACTTATGCCCTGTAACTTAAAATGTTGTGTATATATCATAGTTTATTTTATGTACAGTTAAATAAACAGTGTTTTGGCTGCAATAAAGATGTTTTCAAAAGTATCACATGGAAATAAAATTTTACTAAGAGGTAACTGTCCCATTAAAATGCTAAATTCCTCTTGGAAAAATTAAAACCTTGAATTAAAAATAAATTGCTCACTTATTTTAGAATAATTAGGATTTCCTCACCCTTTTTATCATACAGGAGATTTCTGGGGTTATATTTTAGGTTAGGAAACTTAACTGCAGATGGGTAGATTTTTTTTTTTTTAATGTGTATCACAATCATGAAAAAGCTACTAATTTTTTTCAACGTGTGGCAGTATTTGGGGTTCTTTTCTGGAATAAACATTTTTAATATGTGACATTAATATGCAAGCACTGCTTTTGAAGCCAGGTGCTATAAGGATACTTGTCTATTTTCAACTTTTACCAGCAGAAGCTTCTACTCAATATTTTGCATTCTTGTACAAGAGTACATTAATCTTACTCAGTTTTAGCTCATGCTCTACTGTTTGCAGCTTTGAATCTATGTATTCTTGATTGTGATTAATGTGTCTACCCTTCTGAGTGAGCTCTAGGAGACTCTATTCCTCTAATTTATACAATTTATTGTGTTGATTTTGTAGTTTGATTTGTATCATTTTTTACATTTCAGATATAGTAACATTCAGATGTCAACTGCTGTTTGTCTCCAGTCTGATAGTTTGTTTTGTAGTTATTCTGGAATACCCAAAGACCATTATCATTGGCTATCATTCTGTTGTAGTGGTTCATGCTATTTGGTATTGGACAGATGAAGTAGAGCCCATTACCACGGTCAAAATGCATATGTTTCTAGCTTCCCAAGAAGTAAGTAAAATAGCTTATGTAAAGAAAATAGACATTGTAAATACGCATGTAAATAGTTCTGTTAATACTGCACTGTAATACATTTGGTACAATAATTCATGTGTCAGCTAATACAGTTAGCATTGACTACATTTTCTCACTGTTTGTTTAGAATATTAGTTTAGGTTGAATTTTGAAAAATAAAATTTATTAGCTTTGTTTCCTTTGAAATATTTTCATTATGCTTTTTCTTTTCTTTTTAAAAAAGGTCTGACCTATAATTTTTTGTTTCCCTGGGTTTTATAACAGTATGTTCCAAGCAAATATAGGATCAACTTAATATGGGTTGAACCTCTTGAGTCTGGCACCCTCTGGATCTGACTGGTGCCAAACCACAGGAGGTCTATATTGTCTAGCAGCATTATCAACACTTCCAGTGCTTACTTAGCTATTAGAAAACATTTTGGCTATGTCTACACTAGAAGTATCTGTCGACAGAAGTTATTGTCGACAGGGAAATCTCAACAGATTGCGTCTATGTGCAACTCATTCTGTCGACAGAGAACTGCCAGAGTGCACTATCCTTGGGTGCCAGAAAGAAGAATGGCAGCTCTGCAAAGTGGGCTGCCCAGCAACCCAAAGTCCTCTCTGTTGACAGAAGTATCTATGGTGCATGTCTGTCGACAGTTCTCTATATAGAGATTGCTATACCTCTCATTTTTGAGGGATAATACTGTCAAGGAAAATGCAGAGTTCTGCTGAGACTGTAGACAGAATGCTTTGTGTGTAGATGCTTCCTGAGTTATGTTGACAGAAGGCTCCTTCTGTCGACAAAACTCTCTAGTGTAGACCCAGCCTTAGAGTTAAATAAAAGCACAGAATATGGAGAGCCAGTACTGATGGCTGTAAACAAACTTCATGCAACCACAGAAAACTTGGCCATACCCCTAAGTGGACATCTTGTTAATTATTATAATCATGCTGGACCATGGATATTGCCAGACGACAGAGTGCTGGGACTAGAGGTTTAATCTGTATCTTGTATTCAAGCATTTATCAAATTATACTTCAAGAAGGCAGCAAACTAACATTTTTGATTACACAACTGCACTGAGAATTTTTTCTGTAATACAGATTTAAAAAGCAAATTCATAAAAGGATGATAGATAGATATATACAAGTATATTAGTATTTAAAAATCTCCATACACAATCTGGAATGTGTAGGTAATAAATTAAATTTTCTTTACACAGTGGCAATGTCTATTCTGCACATTTTCAGGTACAGTTGTATCACCATAGAAATAATATTACTTGAACCATCAAAGCAGTGTTCTTGAAAGGCATATTTCGTCTAAACCCAAGATCAAACTTATAGGTAACTTTAAAGTTTTCCTCAGCATCAGTCCTGAAAAACTGAAATTCTCTCCAACATATGACCAAGAAACATGCAACATATCAACTCATTAAACATTTGTTTGTGAAACTATTGTATATTTGCAGTACACATCTAGGGATTCTGTGCCTCACTGCAAAAAAAAAAAAAAGGTAAAACTGCCAAAGCATTTTTTTCAGTGGAAAATAGCTTGTGTATGCCCTGTCTACAGCAGAGGTAGAATGTATTATAGGTGGACTCAATTAATACCATTGGAAATGTATTGCAATATAAATATTTTAATGGTTTCGATATGGGTTTCACTGTTAATCCTATATTTAAGGTTCTGCTTTCGATAGAACCTCCAGATTGTGAACACCAGAGCTGACCAGTCAACCAAACGCCTCATTTGGAATTAGAAGCACACGATAAAGGAGCAACAGATTTAAAAACAAATACAGAACAGTTCTGTGCATAAAATAAATGGGCAGCAGCATTTTCCTTCTGCACAGTAAAGTCTAAAAGCTGCACTAAATCAATGTGCAGTTGCAAACTTTTGAAAGAATGTTTTCAGTTATGACTGTTAGTGTTACAAACAGCTTCCATTCTTGAGGTGTCTGTGACTGAGTTTCTACTGTATTTGCTTTTTTGAGTTTTCTTTAAAACAGTTACCATATTAGATCTTTCAGAAAGAGAACACTCTTGATTTGGTAGATACTTATACAGATGCTCCCTCTCAGGGGGGGTCCTCTTTTTGAAAGTTCTACTGTGGTAACCCTATTTAAAACAAAGATCTTTTTCAGAACCTTTCTTAGCTGTATTAAACAGAAGTAGTCTGTAGATACATAGATGCACAAGATTTATAAGCAATTCAAGCTTATATTTTATTGAATTAGTACATAGTCATATAAGGCTTTTACCTTAATTCTTGCTTTCAATATGGAATGGTGATTGAAAATTAAATACAAACATCAGAAAGTGCAGGTAGGATTGGTGTTAAAAGTTCATTGTACACCTCTCCACTTCTTTTTTTTTTTAAAGGAAGCCATTTTTACAGTCACAATTGGGGTAATTGCACCTGCATTTTTCTTTAGTGATCCTGCTAGGGCTTCCTGTTTCTCTCGCTGTTGCCCCTCTTGAATGGAAGTCTGTCATATACCTTTTGACCAGCATTTTTCCAAGCTGAACCATCCCGTGCCATCACTGTGTTATTCCCAACTAAAGATGGGCTGCCTAAACTGGTTTGTCTATCAAGGCTAACAACAAAGCAGTTGTCAGCAGTTGCTGTGCCAGTATTTTATACTTAAGGTAAAAAATGTTGTTGGGGTTTTTTTTCCTCAAGGCACAGCTTCAAAAGGATGGCCTCCACCCCCACCCCCCCCTCTCCAGGTCATTGCATTCTCTTGACCCTCAGTATTTTCTAGGAAATCTGTTTCACCACTTATTGTTCAAAAGGACTTTTTTTTGTTCCTGATCCTTTCCGGTGATTGCATTTGTTAGTCTCCAAGAGATGTGAAATACAATTCCAGAATGAAACATAGTTGAATTTTAAATACAGGAAACCCCAAACTTAATTCAAGTGATTCTTCTTATCTGTCACAGTAATAAAGTATCATGAGAGCTTTAAAGTAGGTTTGAAACAGATGTTGCTTTTTTCCTCTTGCATGCCTCTACTTCTGGATATAAACAGGAGATTGCTTCCAAGCTGAAGACTAGTGCTAGAAACCAGCAGGCTGCTGAGCAGCGTTTCAGTTGCTAGCCTGAGAAGTTAGCAAATTTTTTTAGGTTGGGCCCTACTTTTTACCCCTTCAGTTAACAGCACCCCACCCCCACCCTGTCTAATGTAATCCAAACTAATGGAAATTTTTATGTTCATAGGAAAAAACCCTTCCAGCACAAGTAAGAAAATAAGCATGCTGCATGTAAAACCTTTATTAATCAGTATAAATGTGAATACACTGAGTAACATTTCAATTTTTTAATGAGATGGATGAGTCCGAGACCCAGCAGTCAATTGTGTTACACCCCCCTTATGAAATTTCACACCCCCTAAGAGGGCCTGCCCCCCCCCCCACTTTGCTCACCTCTGGTCTAACCCACAAACATGGCAAAATTAATGTATTTTTTTTATAAGCCAGCTGGTAGCAGAATTTCATCCATTAATTTTGGTGGAGAATTCAAGTCCTAGCTGTATTCAGAGGTTTGAGTCTGTGCAGTAGAGTTGCTTGGAAGAGTATTTCTGTAGGATCATGGAGACTCCTTAAAGGAAGGACCTTTATCTTCATCCTGTCTGTTTCTATGTAAGGTTTAATATATTCTTTATTATGCTGTTTTATCTAGCAAATACAACATTTTTGGTCCCTGACAGCTCTTCCAGCATTGACTGTACAGTAGAATAGGTTGATACTAATACAACTAAAAAGTGGGCTCCCTAAAGCGACCCCAACCACAGCCAGTTTTTCCTAGGACTGTTGGTTAAGAGCCTAGAATGCCTAAGAGCCCTGTTTTCTAGCTCTCCTCATTGTCTATATATGATTTTTTTCCTTCTCAACCCCCCCGGCAGGAATTTGGGGGGGGGGGTTGTAAATGTGGACTTAACCCTCCCCACCCCACATCGAGTCCTGCCCTTCTCTCTCCCCACCTCTCCCGCTGTCCGTGCTGGATGGGAGAAGAGGTGAAAGCAGCCCCCTGCCCAGGGCAGATGGATGGTCTGGCTCCCTACAGCTGCCCTAGACTGAGCCCAGCAGGACAGGCTGAGGGGGGGAGCTAGTGCGGTGTTTTGGAGCCTTCACCTGTTCTAGGCAGTTGGGGGAGGACTTGGGAGGGGAGCACAGCTCGGGGCCGCTCTTATTCCCTCAGCCCCGCACTGCGGGCAGGTGGAGGGTCCCGGTGGCTTCCCTCCTGCCCAGGCTCCTCCCCGGCCTGGCCCCTCGGGGGGCGAGGAAAAGGGGGGCAGGGCAAAGGCCCACCACGCAGACACACTTCGCTTCCACACTTTCAAAAAATAGGCGGCCCCCGGCCCACCCCATCCCACTCCCGCTTTTCGGAGCCGCTGCCGGGGTAGCGTGCAGAGGGCTACGCAAACCCGGCTCACAAGGGCACTCACCGCCCTCACTGGGAGCCGCCCGGACACGCTCTGTGCCCCCCAGGCGCATGCGCGGCGTCTCCACGTCCCGCCCACTCCTCTACTGATTGGGCCTGTCCCAGCCCGCCGGCTCGAGCGGGAAACTCGAGTTGCAAGGCGGTGCCGGCTGCGGTTCCGGTCTGCTCCTGCTGCGCGGTTTGTCCCCCGCGTCAGTTATTCCTCCCTCGCCGGTCCCGTGACCAGCTCTGTTCATAAGGAAACACCGTTGAGCGCGGGGACGCTAAAGCACCTTTCCCGCGCGTGGCGGCCTGGCCGGCCCGCCCGCGGCACTGCCGTGTCCCTATTCACTTCCCTCTCGAGCTGTTGATGTTTGCTGCGGGACGCAGCAAAGCCGCAAGCGACGCCCTCCCCGCGGCGCGTGTGTTCCCCATCGGCGAAGGGGCCTCAGCTGCCGCTGTGTGGTCTGTGCAAAGCAGCAAGTGCCTCCAGCGCCCCGGGACAGGAGGGGATAAAACTGCACGAAGGAAATCACACCACCACCTTTTCTTACAGATGGGCTGCTCTCCCCTGAGCCGCACGCGCGCCGCGGGAGGACCGCCCGCATAGTCCGTCTGCTCCCCAATGGAGGCGCTCTTCGACAAACCTCTTCCTCTCCCTCTCCCTCTCCCTCTCCCTGCAGCGGTGCCTGAAAGTCTCATGATTCTTTTCGAGGATGACTCTGTAGAGGTGCATTATACGGATGGAGCCAGACTGCTGCTTTCTCCCTGTGGCTCTGAATTCCTGTTTGAAAAGGCACGTCCTGCCTCCTCCCATCCTCTGCAGCCGCCTGAAAGGATTCGCCAAAGGACTCAGTTTGTTATTAGTAACTATAGAGTACGTGAGTTAATTTTTTCTATGCTCTCCCGAAATACAGTAAGAAGAAAGTATGGGGGGGGGCTGTTTAGTCTGTACACTCATCCCTCGCTGTAGGAGCGCAATTGGTTCCTAGCTTTTTGCTCGTAGGCGAAAACTTGTAAGAGGGATGCTAAATTCCTGTTAAAATACGTGTGAAAGTCTTTGATTCCCAGTGCTTGGAGTGGCAGCAGATGGCCCTGCTTTTGAAAGGTAAGTGAAGGTGGGGTTGGGAGGGGGTTAAAGGCGGGGCACAGTTTGGGGCCATTAGTGGGAGGGAGGGTTAAAACCTGCAGGCAGCTCAAGTGGAGGAGGTGGCAGCTTGTTCCTCCTGGCTGTAGCAGAGGTGTGTGGGGGGTGTTGGGAGGGGTCTGATGGGGTTGTGGGGGGAACTGTGGGCTGAGGGAATTCTGAGACTGAGGGGGTGCGTGGGGAGTTGCCACACAGAGAGTGTTGGGAGCTGGCCCTGCAGGTCTCCATGTGCCCCAACCAGGGACCCTGAGGTTCGCTCTGGGTCAGCCCGCACCCCAGCCAGGGACCCCCCAGCCAGCTCCGCTTGAGCCAAGGGGCTGCTGGTCAGCCTGTGCCCCCACCAGGGACCCTGCAGCTCGCTCATATAAGCAGGGAAGTTCGCTCCCATCATGAACAATTGTAAGTATATGTGTCCCTCATTTTAGTGAGTACTCGTAAGTAGAGTACTCGTTAAACGAGGGATCAGTGTATCCACTAAAACAAGGCCGGTGGCACCTTTATAGACTGTACTTTGAACTGAAACTTGAAAATGATTAAACTGTGTGTCAAACGTCTACTTAAATGGATGCATGGTCTTCATTGCTGAGTAATAAAGATATCGCTGTATATTGTTTATGTCTATAAGGTGCCATAGGCCTTCTTGTTGTTTTAGTAAAAATAAAGAAGAATAATGCCACGGCCTATTTTTTTATTCTTCCTATTATAGCAGCAAACCTCATAAAGAGAATGTTCTTTAAAAAAAAAAAAAAAAAGTTGAAATAGTGAATGAACACCCATGTTGGCACTCAAAGTAAATATTGTCCGTCAGCTAACATAACAAAACAGCAGAAATGTAGGACTTAAAGACTAACAAAATGATATATTGGGTGATGAGCCTTTGTGGGGCAGACCCACTTCACCAGATCAATCTATTTCCAATACAGACTGACATAAGTACAGAGGACCAAAAAAAATTGCAATAAAATCTGACAAATCAAGTACATAGGACTGAAGGAGGGGGGTCAGGAGAGAGGGGATGTTAAGTGTCCTGCTTGAGATAATTATCAGCATCAAAGGAAGGGAAGCAGTCCCTGTAATGTGTGAGGTAATTGGTGTGTCTGTTCATACCAGGTGTTAATGTGTCAGCTAACATCTTATTTTTAAATATATAAAAGCCAGTTCATGAACAATATATGTGGGCTTTAATGTTCCTAAAGGTTGTTAGCCATCTTAATGTTGATTGGTAGTTCATACAGTGCCTTTGCATTGTAGAGAAATTGTGACCGTACTGTCGGTCATCTGGCGAAGCAGGACTTTGCCCACAAAAGCTTATGCTCCAAAATATCTGTTAGTCTATAAGGTGCCACAGGACTTCTTGTTGTTTTTGAAGATACAGACTAACTCAGCTACCTCTCTGATGAGTGTTATATATGAGACTGAATTCTTAATCATTATTTCCCCTCCCCCGAAAAAGAGCTAAAGCAACAACTGAAATGTTCCCATTGCACAATCAGTTTCATTATACTTTTTCCTCAGGAGCAGCTCCTACGAGCACTGGATTTCCGGAACCAGTTTTGTACTTGCCTGTATTTACCTTCAAGTATCATACCTCCTGAAAGGAAAAATGTAAGTTTTTTTGTATAATACTTGTGAAAAATAAGCTTCTGTGAGAGTCAGATACAGTAACTTTGTTTAGTTTGTGTTATTCATATAGTGGGTTTTTTTATGTTCTGCAAAATATAATTTGGTTGGTTATATCAGATAGTCTTGATTTTAAGTACGTAAGAATGGCTTTACTGGGTCAGACCAATGGTCCACTGGACCAAAGCCAGGTTCTTTAGAGGAAAGTAAAGAATGGGCACTCATCAAGCAAGCCATCTCCTGTTCCTGTTCCCAGCTTCTGGGAATCGGGCGCTCGGAACACTTCAGAACATGGGTTTGCATTTGTGCCCATTCTGGCTAATAGCCATGGATGGAGCTATCCTCCATGGATGTATATAGCTCTTTTTTGAACCCTGTTGTAGTCTTAGACTTCACAGTGTCCTCTAACAAAGAGGGTCACAGGATGACTATATGTTGTATGAAGAAACACCTTCCTTTTGGTTTTAAATTTGCTGTCTCTTCATTTCATTGAATGAGCCCTTGTTTTTGTACAACATACCCTTTTGTACTTTCTCCACACCAGTCGTGATTTTACAGACCTCAATCACAGTCACTCTGACTAGTCTCTTTTTCAAGATTAAGAATCCTTTGAATTGAAACTTGGAAAGCGATTAAACTATGTGTCAAACTTCTACTTAAATGGATACATGGTCTTCATTGCTGAATAATAAAGATAACACTTTATGTTGTTTCTTTGTTTTGTTGTGTCAGTTTATCAGTATGAGTAAAATCAAAGACTTGTTGCAACACATATTATGTCTTCATTTTGGCCTGTATCAAAGGTCTAAGGTAGAAACAGATCAAAACAAAAAGCAGTCAAGTAGCACTTTAAAGACTAGCAAAATAGTTTATTAGGTGAGCTTTCGTGGGACAGACCCACTTCTTCAGACCATAGCCAGACCAGAACAGACTCAATATTTAAGACACAGAGAACCAAAAACAGTAAGCAAGGAGGACAAATCAGAAAAAGATAATCAAGGTGAGCAAATCAGAGAGTGGAGGGGTGGGGGGAAAGATCAAGAATTAGATTGAGCCAAGTATGCAGACGAGTCCCTATAGTGACTCAGAAAGTTCCCATCACAATTTAAACCATGTGTTAATGTGCCAAATTTGAATATAAAAGTCAGCTCATCCACTTCTCTTGCTAAAACGGTGCGATAATTTCTTTTCAGTAACACGCATACCTTGAGGTCATTGACAGAATGCCCCATTCCATTAAAATGTTGACTAACTGGTTTGGTTTGTGGATCTGGAGTGTTTTGATGTCTGTTTTGTGCCCGTTGACCCTTTGTCTAAGGGAGTTAGAAGTCTGTCCAATATACAAAGCATCTGGGCATTGTTGGCACATGATGGCATATATGATGTTAGTAGAGGAGCATGAGAAAGTGCCCGTGATTCTGTGAGTAACCTGGTTAGGTCCAGTGATGGTATTTCCAGAGAAGATATGCGGACAAAGCTGGCAGCGGGCTTTGTTGCAGGGAAAGGTTCCAGGACTCGTATTCCTGGGCTATAGACTGTGGCTGTTAGTAAGGATCCTCATGAGGTAGGGAGGTTGTCTGTAGGAGAGAACAGGCATGTCACCCAGGGCCTTCTGGAGTGTAGCATCCTGATTAAGAATAGGTTGTAGGTCTTTAATAATTCGTTGCATTGGTCTGAGTTGAGGGCTGTAGGTGATGACCAGTGGTGTTCTGTTTTTGGCTTTTTCGGGGCGATCTTGGAGTAGCTGGTCTCTGGGTATGCGTCTGGCCCTGTCGATTTTGTTTTTTTACTTCTCCTGATGGGTAATTCAGGTTTATGAATATTTGGTAAAGTTCTTATAGTTTTTCGTCTCTGTCAGTTGGATCAGAGCAAATGCGATTGTACCTAAGAGCTTGACTTTAAACAATGGATCTAGTCACGTGTGCAGGATGGAAACTAGAAGGGTGTAGATAAGTATAGCGATCAGTAGGTTTTCAGTACAGTGTGGTACTGATCAGGCCATCCTTGATTAGTACTGTAGTGTCCAGGAAATGTATCTCTTGCATGTTGTAATCGAGGCATAAGTTGATGGTGGGGTGTAGATTTTTAAAGTCTCTGTGGAATTCTTCTAGAGCCTCTGTACCATGGGTCCAAATCATAAAGATGTCATCAATGTATCTTAAGTAGAGGAGTGGTAATAGGGGGCGAGAGCTGAGGAATCGTTGTTCCAGGTCAGCCATAAATATATTAGCATATTGTGGGGCCATGCGGGTGCCCATAGCAGTTCCACTAATCTGGAGGTATAAATTGTCCCCAAAACGGAAATGATTGTGTGTGAGAACAAAGTTACAGAGGTCAGACACCAGATTGGCTGTGGTGGCATCAGGGATGGTGTTCCTGATTGCTTGTAATCCGTCTTTATGTGGAATATTAGTGCACAGAGCCTCTACATCCATTGTGGCAAGGATGGTGTTATCAGGAACTTTTCCGATGTTTTGTAATTTCCTCAGGAAGTCGGTGGTATCTCGGATATAGCTGGGAGCGTTGGTGGCATAGGGTTTGAGGAGGGAGTCCACGTAACTGGATAGTCTGGTGGTAAGGGTGCCAATACCTGAAATGATAGGGCGTCCAGGGTTTCCAGGTTTGTGGATTTTGGGAAATAAAGAGAATAATCCAGGCTGTGGCTCAGATGGTGTGTCTGAGTTAATGAGGTCTCCAACACCACATTTTACAGACCTCTCTCCGCTGATCCCACTTTGGAATTCCAAAAGAAATTACAACTACTGAAGGAACTCCCTGCTGCAACTACATAACTGAGGTGTGAATGATCTAAGGTCAAATTTTGACACTTTTCCTTCCTTCAGGAGCATATTTTCGATATTTACCAAAAGAGATCCACATCACTAAATCACCATAGTTGCTGCCCTATTGGTAGGCTTGGAAGGATGAGCTGGTTTTTTTTGTAAATGTTGATTTCACTATGCACAATGATTTATCAATCATTCAATTGAAATTTATGGACAAGCAAAGTTTTTAAACAAATGCCACTTGAGGACTGGAGTTTCAAGATAACTGCTTTGTATATTCTGGCATATGATGTCATCAAATTGTTTTTCATCAGTTAAAAAGCTTTTGAGTCCCAACATCTACTGTCATTAAATAGCTGTTGTCTGACCTCCCTTTCTGTAACTTTACATAACTGTGAAAATTTAAAGGGATAAAAATAAAAAACCCTTACAAATAAAGTAGCTCTATCCATTGAAATTATTTTTAGAAGAATCAGATGCTGCCAAGCTGCCTTGTTGGCATTCTCCATCAAGAGAGGAGGAGGATTAAATGAGCATAAGCATAGTACTAAATTACTCTGTTAGCATTGGATATGGTCCTGCTAGAATAGGAAGAGGCATACTTGAGAAATAGGGTTAGATGTGTTGTCTTCTGTGCTGTCCTATTTTATAGACACACAGGACTCCGCTACTGTCATTTTTCAGAAGAACTGTATTCACTTACCATAGCTTCTACTACCTTCTGTTCCTTTTCCTCTTTTTAGATTCTGCTCTCTGATATCTCAGAAGTCAATTGGCCTAGCTCCAGTGCTACTGATGCAGCAATACCTATGGATAATGGCAGCATAAAAATCTCATCTTTAGATGGTCATGCCTGTCTCTGCATGTCAGAACTGCAGCAAGAGTTTACAGTAGAGTTTTTGTGCAAAGTAAGCCAGAAGTCTGCAGTGTCTTCATCATTCTCTGAAAAGAATAGCAATGATCAAAACAAGGGTCAATGTGGATCAAGTCACAATTTTAGCTCCAAAATGTTTACTAAACAAATGAGAATAGACAATAAGAATGAGGACTGGACTATAAACAAATACAGGGAACTGGACAAATCAAAGGACTATTCAAACCAAATAAACGGACAAGATGAAGCCCCATTGTCTACATGCTGTTCATCTGAGCACGTGTGGGTTACACAGCGCTGGTCTGTTTCCTTATGTCCAGAAGAATGGAAATACCCTTTGTCCTTGGCGTTAATGTTCTATCAATTGCCCACTTACAACATGCACAGAACATATGCAGAGAATTTATGCGCTATGAAGGAAACTGGGGGATCTGTTATTTTAAAGGAAAGTGAAAAATCAAAGGCAGTTTCTCATTTGCCTAAAGCTTTGCCACTCAGCTGTAGTGCACCACATCTACACAGGTAACTGAGAAAATTTGTTTGCATTTCAGTTTTGTGCAATGTATTTTATAGTTCCCTCGATCTGATTATTAGATTTTCAGCAACCTAACTGAATGATGATTGAATATTAACCATCATAAATGTACATCTACAATCCAACATGGAACACCTTTTTCTTGCAAACTTTATGAAATGTAGTTTTTATCAGACAAACATTACAGAGATCAGTGTAACAAACTGTAATAGTAAGCTGAAGAAAAATGCTAAGCTGTAATATTTGGTATATTATGGCAGGGTGGATTCATTTTAATCACGGTGATTTAAATCACCAAGTAAAAATCATTTATTTAAATTAAGTTTCCCACTGATGCTCCTTCACATGCAGTAAACCCTTGATTTAATGGACTAGTGAGGGGGGAAGGCTATCTGTTAATCCCAAAAGTCCAGTAAATCTGAGGGTTTACTACCCACCAACCCCCATGAGGCTCCCCCAACCCAAGTTCCCCTCCCCAACAAAAAAGTCAGGGACTCACCAGGCTGCCACTGCTGGAGATGAAATGGCTGGCGATGCCTGACCATGACTGGAGCTGCCTGACCACAAGCTGGAGACACAGGCATAATGTATCCCACTACTGGTGGGAGGAGAGTGTGGCAGTTCTGGCGTTGCTAGCAGCTTCTCCAGCCACGTGCCACTCTGGTGGCAGCTCCTCCAGACAGCAGTAGTAACTCCCTTAACTTTTTTTTGGTGGGGAGGGCACTGGGAGGGTTAGGATTTTACAGACCCCAGCAGACTTTGGGAACAACAGGGTTGTCTGTTTCTGAATTCTGCTAAATTGAGGTCTGTAAAATTGAGGGTTTACTGTACTTTTTAAACAATGGTATAAATCTGATCACGAAAACATGTTCATTTACAGCTCATTATAGTGTTTTTCAACATTTAAGGGGCTATAGTTTGCGTAATTTAAGATAACCTTGATTTTATTAATTTAGAAAATGGTACCTAATGTTCATTACCTGTATCAAGCTGATGATGATGCAGCAGCAGTACATTAAAAAGGTAAGAACCAAATCTCGTGTGCGCGTGAGATTTGGTTCTTAACATTTCTAAGGTACTGCTGCTACTGCATCTGCTGCTTGATACAGGTAATGAATATTGAACTAAATCTTAAATGTTACATGAATGCTTCACACTTGCAATTGCAGCAGTCTCCAGAGATTCCAGCTGACAGCTGTCCTTAAACTTTTTCTTTTAATTTTTAAAATTCATAAATTTTAACAGCCATATTAGTTTTTTCTGTGGCAAAAGTGTGGGGGAATATAGGAAGCTGTGTGCGTGTGTTGAATGTTTTTCCTTTCTCTTTCCAGTCCACTCCACTGTTCATTTCTATGCTGCCTCCATCCTTTCTTATATATTGTCTCTTTGCCTTAGGACAGTGTTTTACCTAACTCCTCTGCTGTGCTTTGCCCTAAGTTCATCACCACATAGGGAGAGAGGGGAAAAAAATCCAGCACAGCCTGTCTTTCTTTACATGTTACTTCAGTCTGCTGAGAGACAAGAACAGAAAACATAGAACTCTGAAAAATCAAAAGCTCGTAGTTAGGATGGACAGACCAGAGCCATTAATTCATTTTTATGACACTGTAGGCATAGCGTGTTTTTGATGAGATTTTAATTGTAACTGCTATTTTAAATTAAAATATTTGGTTTAAAAATCAAAATCAGATTTAAATTGATAAAAAAAATCTTAAATTATGAAGCAAGAACCAGTACTTACACAAATAAGTTAATAATAATGAGGATATTGGGAAAAAAATTATAGGTTGAACGTCTCTCATCCAGCACCCTGGAGTCCTCACCGTTCCCAGATGAGAAAATTTGCTGGACTGTGGTTGGTCAATATTTTTTAGCATATTGCAATACTTCCACTGGTTACTGGGCTCTTAAGACATTTAGGAGTAAAGTACAGCTAAAAAACAGTACAGAACACTGAGAGCCAGGACTAAACAAACTTTATGGGATCATGGGAAACTTGGCCACCCCCATGGTAAGTGGTCGTCCAGCTAACTAAAATCATGCAGGATTACAGAGTTTGCCAGATGAGAGCGCTCTGGATTAAAGAGGTTCAACATGTACAATTCTTTGGCTTTTGATAAAATGTTTGGGAACGTTGTTAGTGGCAACAACTTTTTTTAACTGTGTATTTTCCTTAAAAAGGAGGAGCATAAGGTGTGCATGTGTTAATATATGTATACACACCTCAATTCTTGTTGGCTAGTCACAAAAACATGATTCAGAATTGATTACAAGTAACTTGTTCCACATAAAGAATGAGAGGAAAAATACAGCTATAACTTAGTCAGGTTAAATGGTAGTAATTGAGCAGATTGAGTTTCCTTGAAACCATTCGTCTCACACACCTGTTTACTCTGAGACTTTGCATGAACTGAAGAGTAACTTGCTGGTAGGGTGTTTCTCAGTTCATCCATTTTCATAGCTTCTTTAAGTGAACTGAGTGTTGCATTTTTTAAATATATTTTATCAAAAATTAAGCATTGAGCAGTACAAAATACTAGTAATAATACTGATAAACTTCAGATTTGTTGCATCTTTTCTTTCTGACTTTTGCCCAGGTGGAGTTTCTGTGATTTCTTTTTACAGAGGAAGCAAGACAGTGAATGTTGTTCACACCCTCTATTAATAAAAATTGTCTGGTGCCATGGTATTCTTTACAGGTAAATAAATAATATTGATAGCTTTTGCAAGCTTGCGCACTTCTATGGGAATTAGGATTTTAGAAGGTGAACTTTCTAAATTCGCATTCTATTATACTTCCTGAAGTGGTATAATTTAAGTTCTGATCATGTTTCTGCTGTATTTATAAGGGGACTTCTGCTTTAGGCAGGGGGCTGGGCTAGATGACCTCCTGATGTCCCTTTCAGCCCAAGAAGTCTGAGGGTTTATTACTCTGAAATAAAACTTCATAGACTGTGACTTGGCTATTGTGGTATTAGCTTGGAAGTAAACATTTCTTACTGAATTGAAAAATGTTTAATTCACTTTTATTATATGAACTTTTAAAAATATTCTTCAGAATTTCTTGTGTTTGAAAATTCTGGGCTGATTATGTATTGTATAACTAAAGTTTAGGATTCTGACGCCACATTTAAAACTCCTAAATAAGAGGACTGATTTAGCAGTCAGCAAAACTCAGTTAGGGACTACTAGTATACATTTATATGCAAGTCACTGTAAAGTAACAGATTATTTAAATGCTGCTTTCATGTTTGCTGTTTAACTGTTTGTCTGAAAATGTTACATTTGTCATTAAGACGCTGAGAATTTTGTGTTCTGTCCTTTACAATAGCGGAGTGGGGAAGCAAATACTTTAAAGCTACATTCTTTCTCTTGATTATTTGCCAAATAATGTGTCATTTATTTCTAAATTTTCCAAACGTTTAACCCACATGAGCAGTCTGATTATTAAGGCTCCAGTTCTGCAACTCATTTCACATATGTTTCCATATACCTAGGGTCCTAGCAAAGTCACAGCCATAAAAAATGCATCCTGGACCAGGAAATCTGGTGTCCCTGCTGATATCTGCTCTTTTGTGTGTTTTTATCATATAGTATACAGATTTGAGGAAGGAAACAAGCATTTCTCAAGTTGAGGATCTTGACCCAAATGAGAGTTTCAGGGGATTGTAAGGTTATTTTAAGGGGTGTGGGTTCCATGGTATTGTCACCCATGCTTTACTGCCTTCATAGCTGTGTGGCCAAAGAGTGGCAGCTGCTAGCTGAGAGCCTGACTCTACAGGCAGGAGCATGGCAATATCAAACTATGCCATCCATACTTCAGCGCGGCAGCTGGTGGCAATTCTGCCGTTGAGCTGGGTTCCTGAATGCCAGCCGCCACTCTTCTGCTGCCCAGCTATGAAGACAGTGCTGCCACTAGTAGCAGCACAGAAGTAAGAGTAGCGGTCTCTCTCTCACACACCCTACCTTTTCTCTGGGTCAGGACCCCTGTGCTTACAACACTGTGAAATTTAAGATACAAACAGCTGCAAGCATGATTTTTAAATTCCTATGTCTTGAAACTGACAAAAATGGAGCTTGAATTTGGAAGGTCCCTAACAATGACCACTAAAGCTTCCTAGATTTCAGTGGGGCTTTTTGTGGACAGAGTGCACTGCCCACCCAAAATAAGTTGCAGAATTGGGCCCTGGAATAATCATAGACTACATAATACTATGCGTAGAGCCTTTCATATGCATGGATATCCTTTTCATATCTTCTGAGAGGAGAGCAGATACTTGAGCAAGGCTCTCACTCCACCTGGTCACCAGGCAGGGGGAAGGGAGTACTGTCAGCAGGGAAGAGATGTAAAAAGCTCCTAAGTCTCCCTGCAGGAGAGGCCGTGTGTTGGCCCTGCTTGGTCCTCTTCTCCCCTAGCCTGATGAGCACTGTCCCACTTGAGGACACAGGTTGCCCACCCCACATGCTGCTGTGTGCTGCCGACTAGTTTAGCTGGGAACCTGCATGGAGGAGCGACTCACTTCCAGGAGAGAAGGGGAGTGCCCAGCAAAGTACTAAGCTTCTCCTCCAAGGCGGGAGGGCCCAGCTCTGTGGGGCTGAGGATGGAGTGGGCAGGGCCTCAACATTGTACCCCTCTACCTTGCTGTGATCTGACAGAAGCTATTGCTGCCTGATGCCATTGCTCAAGAGCCCCTCAACAGCAGCAGCACATGGTGCAAGTCTGTCCCCTTCCCCTGGCACTGACACCCTCTTGAGACCCTCACTGTGCTGCCACGCTATTACCCCCAGTCCCTGCTTTTGTACTACTTGCCTCTCCCTTGCAAGACCTTGCCCTCTTCTCACTCAGCAGTACTGCCTGCCCCTCCAGAGGGCTTGCTGCAAGGATGCAAGTGAAAACCAGGTTGCAGATGATGAGCCTGGCAGGTGTGGATTGGATACATTTGTATCCCTACAGGGCTCTAATTATGTGATCATGAAATGAAAAATCCTGTATCCTATCAGAATAACTATATACAAGGAAGAGGTGGCCAGATTGTTAATGTAGCATTAAATCTAAAAATCTTGCCTCCTGTGGGGTTTAATCAGAGCTTCCTTCTAATGCGGACGCATATCCCACTCCATCATTGGTATATTTCACTTCCATTGCCTGTGGATGAATTATGTTTTTATGGGATAGCTACTTACATATAAGAAACTGAAAAAACACCATCTCCAGTTTTGTAAAAACATAATGCTAAGCTTCCCTTTTAAAGAGGAAAATAAAAATTAAGCAATAAGGATACATTTGGGGAAACAAGGAAATAAGTTTTCACATGGAGGCTTTGGTAAAAGGATGTGTATTCACATCTAGTAAATTACAATATTTTTTTCTTTTAACTGGCAATATGGATAGTTAACATCTTTTGTGTTTTATTGTCCTGTCTCTTATCTCTTGTCTCTAGGTTTGCCTATGATATTGCAAACTTTATAGAAATTTATCCTGGAGATGGATCAGTTTTCAAGTCAGAAGGGGCATTTTTGGGAAACTATTTCACACACTATTTGGTTCACAAAGAAAGAAAGCAGGTAGGATTCACAGTACTTAAAAAAACAAACTGTTTTACTACTACCCTAATTTTCCATTCAAGGTTAGCAGCATATTTCATTTTAAGAAATTGATAGGACAGTTACTAATTATCTAGTTTAGGTTATAGTTAGTATTTTGCATGATAGCTTCTCTGCGGTTTTTTTAATACTCTCTTTCACTAATGTGCCCCACCCCCCGCCGCCACTTGTGAGTGAGAGAGAAATCTGGTTAGAACATTAATCTCAAATGCAAGAAAGTAGGCATTTTAATACAATTTCCTCTCTGTGTGAAGTTTTTAAAGGGGAAAAATCCTTTTTTTGAAAGTTTTTTTTTTTTAAACATTAGGGCTGTGGCCACACTTGGCCAAAATTTTTAAATGGCCATGCAAATAGCCATTTCGAAGATTACTGATGAGGCACTGAATTGAATATTCAGCACTTCATTAGCATTAGGACACTTCCAGCTGTGGCGCTTCAAAAGTGCTGCTTTCAAACACACATGGCTCGGCGCGGCTACACAGGGGTCCTTTTCGAAAGGACCCCGCATGTTTTGAAATCCCCTTATTCCCCTCATCTGAGAGGAATAAGGGGATTTCAAAATGTGTGGGGTCCTTCTGAAAAGGCCCCCTATGTAGCCACACCGAGCCATGCACATTCGAAAGCGGTGCTTTCAAAGCACCATGGCTGGAAGCATCCTAATGCTAATGAGGTGCTGAATATTCAGTTCGGTGCCTCATTAGTAATCTTCAGAATGACAATTTCAAAGTTTTGGCCAAGTGTGGCTCCAGCCTAAATGTCCAGCACATCAATTTTAAGCAATAGCTCTGAGTTCTTAAGCTGTTTTGGAAAATTCTGATTTTTACAAATTAAAGAGGCAGTTTGGTACAGTGGATGGACCCAGCAGACCTGGGGTTTACTTCATATCTGTGGGGGAGGGATAACTCAGTGGTTTGAGCATTGGTCTGCTAAATCTAGTGTTGTGAGTCCAATCCTTGAGGGGGCCATTTAGGGATCTGGGGCAAATGTGGGGCGAAGGGATGGTGCTTGGTCCTGCCAAGCAGGCAGGGGACTGGACTTGATGACCTCCAAAGGCTCCTTCCAGCTCTATGAGATGTCTCCAAACATTAATATGTTAACTGAGCGAGTTAATTTTGTACACTTTGCTTCACCTCTGTCTTCCCTCTCACCCTTTCTTCCTTATTTATTTATGTTCTTTGGAGCAGAGACTGAAGTGTTTTTACAGAGGATACAATGGGTTTGGGGATATATTGATTTTAGCTAGCGCTACCATAATATACCTAATAAATGCATGAGTAGAAAACAACAGAAAATGTCCAGTTGCAACTTGGGTGTATAGGATGCAGTTGAGTTGCTAAATGGACACAGATGGTATAGCAAATAACTCACAAGCCATTCACTGTAGAGGTTTCAGTGAGCCTGCCATGGCCAAAATGGCACAGCAGAGTGTTACGAAGTGTCACTTCTTCCAGATGTTGAAAACAGGCTCTAAAAATGAGGAACTTGAAGGGTGTATGGCAAACAGGAACCTTTATGTTCACATCTTAGGAGTTATTTTGGAGACATGGGCTACGTCTACACGTGAAGCCTACTTCGAAGTAGCTTATTTCGATGTAGTGACATCGAAATAGCCTATTTCGATGAATAACGTCTACACGTCCTCCAGGGCTGGCAATGTCGATGTTCAACTTCGACGTTACACAGCACCACATCGAAATAGGCGCAGCGAGGGAACGTCTACACGCCAAAGTAGCACACATCAAAATAAGGGTGCCAGGCACAGCTGCAGACAGGGTCACAGGGCGGACTCAACAGCAAGCCGCTCCCTTAAAGGGCCCCTCCCAGACACAGTTGCACTAAACAACACAAGATCCACAGAGCCGACAACTGGTTGCAGACCCTGTGCATGCAGCATGGATTCCCAGCTGCGGCAGCAGCAGCCAGAAGCCCTGGGCTAAGGGCTGCTGCACACGATGACCATAGAGCCCCGCAGGGGCTGGAGAGAGAGCGTCTCTCAACCCCTGAGCTGATGGCCGCCATGGCAGACCCCGCAATTTCGATGTTGCGGGACGCGCAACGACTATATGGTCCCTACTTCGACATTGAACGTCGAAGTAGGGCGCTATTCCCATCCCCTCATGGGGTTAGCAGCTTCGACGTCTCGCCGCCTAACGTCAATGTTAACTTCGAAATAGCGCCCAACACGTGTAGCTGTGACGGGCGCTATTTCGAAGTTAGTGCCGCTACTTCGAAGTAGCGTGCACGTGTAGACAACGCTATGATGATTTTTATTCCGTCACAATTATCCAGTCAAAATAAGTTTCTAGTGATCCATAAAGGGGATGTTGTTTTGTTGTTTTACCACAGTTTGGTAACTTCTCCAAATGAAGGTGTATTCACTCTTTTTATATTGTCTTTCACTCTCTTCCCTGCTTCCTCTTAATGTTGTTCACAGGGTAAAATGATTCTCCTGCCATCTTTCAACCATTTTGGATATTTTAAGAGTTTAAATCAGGGTAAGAGTCAGCACAACAGTCCTCAAAACTAGTTCACTACTTGAATTAACATCTGCCCTTTGACAAAGTACTAAGTGCCTGTGTAGTCTGTGCACGTTCTGGCCTTATATCTGACTGTAGAATGTGGCCTAATGAATGTGGACGGCCTTTTAGCTTTGAAAAGATACTCTCATATGTCCTTCAACATGAACATGCTACTATAAGAGTTCACTAGGTGAAAGAATCACCAAAATTTGATACCTTGCTAGCATGTAAATACCACAGTATGTATAAATAATGCCTCTACTTTCTGGTATGTTCCAGCGAGAAGAAAAGATGTATTCAGCAAATAGTCTGCCTCCTGATAGACCAGAAAGTCCATACTCTGTCTGTTCCATTATTACCCAGGCAACCAGGTGAACTATTCCTTTATTTTATTTTTGTTGTTTTTGTTTGTTTTATTTTTGTTATATTAATTGCTCTAGCCCAGGGATGAGCAAAATATGGCCTGTGGGTACCATCCAGCCCACCACAATACTCTGAGCCACCAATGTCCCACAGTCCACCAGGACCTTCAGACAGAAGTGGGTTTTACCCATGAAAGCTTGTGACCTAATAAATCTGATGGTCTCTAAGGTGCCACAGGGCTAATTGTTATATATAAACATAATGAAATAGATTACAAAATAGACCCTTAACAGTAACTGTGAACAAAGCTACAGTAAGTGTGCAGTGCAGTGTATTTTCTGCATGAGATATGTATTTTTCTTTCCCAGAATTCTCCAGTACTGTTACAACACAAAACTTTCATTAACGCATAATTACAATATCTGCTGCTGGAGAATGGTATGTAACTGAAGACTTGTAAGTATGTCAAAACTAGAACTGTTATGTGATTAGTAGGGTTGATTGATGACAGCTCATGGGAAAAGGAGAGGAAGTTTTGGAATCAGTAAGATATTTGAAACTATTAATATGAGAAACTACCGAATACTAATTTAACCATAAATTGCTCTGTTAAATCCAAAGGCCAAACGTTAGGTATAAAGTTGCTCTAAATATGGTTACAACTCTTAAGTAAAAAGCAATTTACAATGTCTAAACAATAACAACATTTATGAGCCTTTGATGCAGATACTTACAAACCTGGGTGTGCTTATACCCATATTGGTCAGCTCTAATGTCATCAAGTAAGTATCAGCACCGACCCCATCTTAAAAGGTTTACCTTTTATACCCTTTAGCAAGCAAGTAATGTCACTGCCAATCGCTGACATCAGCTGAAAATCAATTTGAGACAGTTTACTCTTCTTTCTGGTCCTAATCCAGAGATGATTTACAACCTGCTTTCTTCCCAAGGTCTTTCTCTTCCCACCCACAAACAGTACAGGAGGAAGATTTAGACTGGTTTATTTGAAGACAATTTTTCTTTATCTTTTTACTGCAGCTTCTTATTTTATTAATAATTTTTGAAACCATACATCCTTCCCACACTACAATATTACTTGTTTTTCTCCTGGCCTTCTTTTATTCGCTGAGTGGGGCCTTCTTTACAAGACACAGACCCACATCTGCATATCTAGTGCTGAAATCAGTATCATAATCTTTTACCTTCTGGACTGCTAATTTTGAAATGGTGCTCTGCTTCTCCATCTTTCGTTGGCTAAGGCACACTCACAAACATATAGATCCTTAACCAAATTTAAGCCAAATTCAACTCTTTAATGTTCTGCTTATCCGACAGGCGGATATAAGCTAAAAACAAAGACCCTAGGACTAGATGGTGAGATCTGAACCCATTGAATGTAAGAGGATGTTAGCAAGTGAGATAGGAAACAGGTTATTGGTGTCTCTAAAAAGCTGCACTGTGAATCTTGGTACAGTTTATATACTAGTAATGACATAATTTTAAATACAGTAACTTTTTTATTTTTATTTGTATACTTGTTTCACATTAGGTACCAGGGTCAGATGGAAGAGAAATGCTGCCAGTTCCATTACATGAAACAGTTATTCCCAGTATAGGAAGACTTGTTGCATATTCAGATAATAAAGTCCATGCTCTGTTTTGTGATGGGATGATGCTGAACATGGTTTGGGATTTCAGCTCTTGCTATGAAAAAACACAGGTAATTCTCAGGAGCAGGGAAAGAGCTGTTCTTAAGATCTTCAGGTGGAAAGGTGATGTCTGTTAGTTAATAAATGAAGTCATGGGGAAGTTTTATATTTGGTTATGACTTGCATAAGAATCAAATTTGTGCAGTTGAGGAGCCTCCATCATCCCTGGGTTCATGAATCACAATGGTTATGCACTGTAGTTCATTGTCGCAAGCTGGTAGATTGATATTTCAAGTGGTTGAAAATCTGACCTGTTCTTTTTATTGGCAGTAGATCAGACATGGCAAACTTTAACCAGGAGAGTTGCAGAAAATTTCTCCTTTCAGCTTATAATGATAAGTCTTGTCTCATAACCATAACTATGGAGAGAGGCACTGCTGCTTACAAGTTTGTGCTATTAGGTGTATTTTACTGATACTTTTTATCTTTGAAAAACATGCTAAGTGTGTAAGATAATATGAGTGTTCAGTTTATTTTTATAATTTGGAATGTGGGTTGTTTGTCGCAGATGGCTGTCTCTTTTTCTTAGAAAAAGTGTTGAAGTAAAAGTGTGAGGTGTAATTTCACTTACATTTACAAATTCTACAGCATTCCCCACGTTTCAGAAATGAGTAAGTCACTTGAAGATCCTGTCTACACTGGACAAGGAAACCACATTAATTTCCTCTGCCAAGATAACTAAGCTAGTAATGATTGTATCTAAAAGCACGTGAGCTATAGCTGGTTAGCTCAAGCTGAGAGCATCTTTCTTCCTCTTCTCTTGGATCCTTTAACAAATATTAACCACATTTCCCAAATACCCTTCTCATAATCTTTACAAAAAGGAGACCCACAATTTTTAGATGGATTTTTTGGCATCAAAGACATCTTTTATCAGCAAATATTTATTATAATGCAGTATATGCTTCCTCTGTGATAAGAGGCCCTGTGGAAATGGGATTCCATATTTATTTTGAAAACTGATTCAGTTTTCAAGTAAAAAGACACTTTTTTTCTCAGTGCCAAGTTGCATAGTCAAAATCGATGGTGGGAGTGAGAGTTGCTGCATGATTTCTACTTCATTGCTGGTAATAAAAGTTTAAGAATTCTACCACTAATGCAGGAACTTGAGGGAAGAATCAAACTCCTTCTTTTGCTCTGTTGCCTTAGAATGTCGACTGTAAAAAGTACTTGGGGGAGGAAGTAGCATCAGCAGATGTGACTCAGTACATGCAGAGTAAGATTTGTTAAGCAATTATTTCTATAAAGTTGCTATTCTAACAATAACAGAACTTGAGGATAAACTCAAATCTATTATCTCATTCTACGGATGAAAATAGAAGGAATTAAAAATTCTGAAGGACTGGAAATTTGTCCTCTTTGGGTCAGCCAGGAGTGAAGGGGCTGAATTTTCCGTAAGGCTTGGCATCAGGAACTCTCAGTAATTTCTTTTTCTGTGCTTGTGCTGCCAGACCACATCTTAAATCAGCAGTTCTCAAGCAAGTGATTGGGACCCCAAAGAGGGTTGCTTACACTTGCTGGGGTCTGGGTCTAAAGCATGAGCCACGTCATCTGCGACTGAGGGTTTCAGCTTTCCTCCTCTCCCCCTACCCAACACCTTCTGATGTAATGCAGTAATTTTTGTTGTCAGAAGGGAATCACAGTGCAGTGAAGTTAGAGGACCCCTGCCTTACATCCATAGCCAGATACAAATGCTTTACTTAAACGTTTGAAGCTGTCTCTGATTGTAGATATTACTTTTTGAAGTAGTATGTGGTGTTGCTGTTACTTAAAGTAGGTATACTTATTTGATTCCGCTGCAGAACAATAATGGTCTTTCATCTTTCTCTTCCAAGAAAAATCCAGGTGCAGCTACCGGATGGTGTAAAGTAATTTCTCCTAATGGGGAACAGCAGCTAATCCAGATAAACTATCCTGGACCCTATGAAAGGTATAGCTAGTTCATGGAACAAATGTAACAAATTAAATAATTCAGGATGAGTCTTTTGCATCAAGAAGTGTAAATAGTGTTTCTGTAAAACAGACTTTGGAAAAAGTTGTACCTGACTGGCTAGCAAAGATTCACACTGCACAGCTCAGAATTATAGCCAGTTAATTTGATGGGATTTTCATGTATTAATTTAATCCTTTTCCCATCATTCCAAATAATATATATTAGAAAGTGACCAGATGCAGTCACAGTGGCCGTATTTTAGAGATGCTGGCTTAGGGTGTCCTGATACTGTTGGGTCATATCTTACATTTAACTAGCATTTCCCACCACAAAGATTATCCAAGTAAATTGACAAACTATACACACCATATATTATATGTAAATGAACTCCGAAATTACTTTATCAGTGAGATGCTACCTGGTGGACTGCTGGTGCACTTCACAATGTTGGAGGGGGAAACTGGTCAAGGACTATCGGTGGCACCCTTTGTTCTTACAAAATTTTCTGTTCATTCTTCAGTATCCATGAAGAGAAGATGTATTTAAAGTTGCATACAAAACACACATGCATATTGAACTGAACTTAATTCATGGAACTCCTATATGGTGAACTCCTATATAGCATTCAAGACTTTGGTTTGTGGTTCCAGTGAGTCTGAGCATATCAAGTCTGATGCTTTAGACAACTAGGCTATTTCTATCTACCCTCTAGTATCTGATCTCCTCTTCATCCTATCACCTGAAACGCTAAATCTGTGATGTCCAATATACTCCCCGATCGCCATGTGTGGCGAACAGGGCAGTGGGGTGTGGCGAAATGCAACTCAGCAGAGCCCCACATGTGGAGCTCTCCTCTGACAATTCCACGCATGCAGCCCACCACTTGGTGGAACACATGCATGGCAGTGGAGGTGGCCTCTTCAGCAACTTCGCTGGTGCAGCTCCTGCCAGGCGCCGTCAAGCTCCTTCAGTCCCCGCACAGCTCCAGCTGGCAGCCGTGCGGCTTCTGCTGCCCTAACGCAGCCGTGGCCCTGGCCCAGAGCAGTGTGGCTCCTGTGACCCCAGCAGCCCCAGCTCTAGTGAGTTGCCAGAATATACAGTTAGTGCAGGGATGGGAGATGCGGCTGGGGGTGCCTGTCTCTAGGGGAGAGGGGAGGCATTCATTGGCTTGAGGCTGTGATGAATATGCAAGGATCATGACCCCAAGTTATTATAATAATTATTATTGGACTCCACTCCTCTAAAAGGTGCTATACAAGCAACAAATTAAATGCAAAATCATGTTAAAAAACATAATTAATTTTTTTGTTAAATTATTCGGTAAGGTTCTTTTCATGTATATTTGGAATTTGTAAAAGTACAAGTTTCTTCACTGGATAATCACTAATTCTGAAGGGTCATTTGTTTTGCTTTTTTATGAAATTCACGTAATGGTATCCTGGAGGTTAGCTTTCTTCTGTTCCAAATTTACTGTTCAATGCTGTCAACTTTCTGCTGAGTTTAACTGAGGTATATTTGTCTGATCTAGATGATTTTTCTTTTTATGAATTACCTTTTTAATACAGGTACATCAGAACAGTAGAATTATGGTGCAGAAGTCTGAATGATGAGAAGAGAGACATTATACCTGCAACTGAGAAAAGCTGGTACTCATCACCTAACTTGTTATACAGAATACAGAGGGAAACCATCAAAGAGTTAAATCTTAAATATGAGATACTGATTTTTCTAAAAGATGAAAATTTAAACCCACTTATTTTGTGACTCCACCTGATTTTTCTTTACGGTATTTCAAACTACAGTAAATTCTTTCATATCTGGCATTCTATTATCCAGAACTCTCAAATAACCAGCATTATAACCATAAGTTAATTTTAGTTTTATTTTCCATAAATACAGTATAGTGAAAGTAAATACAAATAAATACAGCAAATACACTAAGTTTAGTGTACAATACTACTGTTTGTAAATAAAGTACTCTGCATACATTTTTATTTTCGTAATATCTAATATTATTTTTCTTCAGTGTTATGCATTGCTAGGTATACCTCTCTCTTATCCAGAATATTTGAATATCTGTAACCTCCCAGTCCCGGGGCTGCCGGATATGAAAGAGCTTACTGCGTATAGGCAGTTTGTGTTTAACCAGGGGCTTGTTTCCAAATATAGGTATTCTCTGCTTCTGTATTGAAGCCGTAATGCTGAAGCTCTTGCCACTGAAGAAGAAAAATATTAAATGGTGTTTTGATTTTATTACAAGATCAGAGAAACTGGGCTATGAAAGAAGCATTCTTATTAAATACTTCCATAACAGCATAGAAATTCAGAAAATTCTAGTCCACGTATACTGTTTTTTCCCAGAACAAATGTTTCCTTGCAACAGTCTACTTCTATAATCTTATCAGAAGAACAAAGTCTTTCTCATTGTAAATTCTGTGTACACTCCATCATTTTAGGAAGTATTCAACATAAGCACTAAGAACATAGATTTTATGTATATTCATTTTGAAGCATGGGTGATAGTTTTTCATTCTTCCTATTGCTAAAATGTTTGTTTTTAATAGTCCCTGCTCTGTCAGAGGAAAACATCTTGTTCTTCTACAGAATCTGTAACAATAGTTAAAGGGTCTACTTAATCATACTTGTGTCTGATGTATTTTTATACATTCTTGTTACAAGTAACATCTAAAATTACTTTCTCAAAGATAACCAAGGAAAACTTTTTTTTTGTTTTGTGCACTTCAGGATTTTATATAAGAATTTTATATATAGTTTTACTTTTGTACTTATGTCTATTATATAGTAAGAAAGGAGACTTTTT
This sequence comes from Carettochelys insculpta, assembly GCF_033958435.1. Taxonomy (NCBI): domain Eukaryota; kingdom Metazoa; phylum Chordata; order Testudines; family Carettochelyidae; genus Carettochelys; species Carettochelys insculpta. The sequence continues at coordinate 100,920,960 of NC_134141.1, forward strand.
TTTAAATTAAGGAAGTGTTATTAAAATGCCACAGTAAGTGGCAAAGGATCAGAGGGGCAGCTATAGTACTTTGAAAATTCTTCTGATCTTTTTACATGAACTAGATTTCTCTAATAGTGTCACTTTTAACACATTCTTTCTCTCTTCTCTCTCTCCTTTAGCACTCTGCTGATATAATTTAAGATTATAGGTGAAAAAGCATAATTTGGAATTAAAAACTCTAGATAGACTGAATTAAAATTTGTGAGGAGAGAATATTCTTGAAGTAGAAGCCTCATCCTGCAAACTATTGTACATATCTTTATACACATGAGCAGTTCTACTTACCTCAAAAATATGCTGTGTGGGATAGAGGAAAAAGGAAATCATTCTTTTATGTCCAAGTCATCTATAAAACTGTATAAGGAAATAAAATCATAAGGGCAAAAATACACTTGAGGAACTTTCCATTATTTATCTTGATGCCTAAAGTAAGTTTTTAATCTTCTACCAGGTCTGTTGTTGCTGAACTTGAGAAAATACAGCGATTTAACTGTATCCTTTCAACAAATGCCTTTAGCATATTTTGACTGTACATATGGTAAAACATTGAATAGGGTTTAATGACCCTCTGCCCCTTTATTCCCTTTTTGTGTGGGTATCTCCTTTCAGTGGTTACTATTTTTTTAAAGTCTCTGCTCATTTATTTATCCTAGGAATTCTCCCTGTATCATACCACTGAAAACTCCAAAAAAAATTGGCAGACCACAAACAAATCCTCAGAAGGAAATAGCTCTGTCATTCAATCTTCTGTATGACATCTTTTTTTTAAACCTCCTCTTGTAGAGAGGAGTGAGGTGTATGCCTTTGGAGCATATATTTGGAATAGGTAACAAAGGCATCAAGTGCCTCAGCTTTGCTCCATTGTTTAGCTACCTACAAAAAACAGAAAGTTACTTCATACTAAAAACACCATGTAATTGTCCCTAAATTTATTTCATCTTTTTTAATAGTCAATATTCCTTTACACTACACAATCTGAAATCTCCCTTGGTGGGTTTTATTTTAATTATACTTTGATGTGTGCAGAAAAAATACTGATTTTACATAAAGATTTGATTGAACTAAGATGTGGAAGTTTTAAAGAACTTTCACTTATTTATTAGTTGCAATATGCACTGGCAAACTACCAAATTAACAGTGGTTAAAATATTTTAACAGATCTTCTTTCGTTGCTAGAGGGGAGACCAAAACAGTTTGATGTTTCCTTAACACAGCAACTGCTAGTCTTACTGGAGAACAGCAACATTCCAAACCAGATTCCTGCTAAGAAAAATAATCCATCTCGTATTACTGACAGACAACCAGAAAACAGTTCACCTGAGGATATCAGTAAAAGGAGGATATCCGAAGCATTGGAAAAAACTTCAAAAGTCATCCAGGATATTGAATCTCTCCTAGCCTCCTCTGGGAAGTGATGCTTGAGCAAGCACTAAAAACCTAGCATTATTTAAAATATTTATGGGTAAGCAAAAAATGAAACAGTTAGAAGCCAGTAATTTTTGTTCTGAATAATTGACTTTGGCCTACTGTAACATGAGAAACTAAAATGCCACAGAGACATATGAAGGGTAGAACAGAAATAACTTGTACAGTAGACTCCTGACTTATGCAGAGGTTGTGTTCTTGGCAACCTCTGCATAAGACGAATTTTCACATAACTTGGGAGCCAGGAAACTGGCCAGCACATCACTGGCCAGTTTCCTGGCTCCTGCCAGTGGCAGGAAGCCAGGCATAGCTTCTCCCCGGCTTCCCCCTATCTGGGAGAAGTTATGCTAGGCAGACAGCTGTGGTGAAGCCGGGGAGAAGCTGTGTTGCTGCTGCTGCTGCCTGCCCCACTTTCCCCAGCTGGGGGAGCCAGGTGGGCAGGCAATGGCAGAGCAGCTTTGGCTTGCACTTAACTAGTGTTAATGCAAGTTAGGTGCAACTCAAAATTGCGCATTTCGGGGGGGGGGTGTTTACTGTATTTATGTAATCTTGTTCTTTATACTGGTAAGGTTTCAGCAATGGTGCCTTCTTTAATAGAAACTAAAATGATTGCGTGTGTTTGTAAACTCTAGTGTACTTGATTTATATACAGAATGGTTTTAACCAACTGAGTTACTGGTTTAAAAAAAATAAAATATACTCTGGGTAAGCAATTTTTTTTTAAATTTAAAGTCTTTTATTTTAAAGAGATCAACTTACCATTAAATATGGACCCACAGCTATTTATGCTGGAGAGCCTACTCTGGGTGGTCATGTGCAACCAGTGGAAGGAAGGCTGGAGTGGAGGTGTTTTTGCTGGCAGGGGTGAGCTGAGCCATACCCACTGGAGGGATGTGCCCGCTTGGGTAGTGGGGCGAGTGAGGGGCTCTCTGAAGCTCCCCGCCCTGACGCCGCTGAAATTATGGAACTAAATTCAGTTGGTTTAATGACCCGATCCCTCCCGCTGCCCTGCCAGCCGTTAAATCAACTAAATTCAGTTCTACTGCTTCAGTGGCAGCAGGGCAGGGAACTGCAGAGGAGTCACCCATTTATTTCCACTTGGTGGAGCCCTGGGGTTCCGCAGAACTCCATTTGGGAAACACTGGTCGAGCCGCATTGCTAGCACTTTGACTCCTTACTCGGCTCCCAGAAGACATAGATGAGAGCTAAATTACAACACAGAACACCAAGAACACTTTGTGGGACCACAGGAAATTTGGCCACACCCATGATAAGCTGACATATGGCTAACTAAAATCATGCCAGACCAAAGATGTTGCTGATCAACAGAGGGTCAACCTGTATCAGCAGCACAATCCTTAGGAGGGTGCAGGGTCTGGGACAGCTCTCCCTGCAAGCTCCAACCTGCTCCCTCTCCCCCATGTATTGCATTTTCCTGCCCCTCCTCAACCCCCTTGTCAGTGTTTCCTAAAGCCCCCTACGCCAAGCAATGCAACCTGGTCAATTACTGGGGGATGGCAGGGAAGTCTGGCACTAGTATCAGGGATCACCCTCCACCTCTCACTCACATCAGTGAAAAGTGGAGTGACCTTTCTGAGATATGGTGGGGTGAGGTGTGAAGCACACTGCTCAGTCATTCTGCTTCCTGCTGCTGGTGAGCATGGTTGTGAGCCTGGCCCTGCTACTGGTGCTAAGCCCCCACTGCAATCCTCTGGGACATCCTGAATCATACAGACCCAGCCCCCCCCCAACTCTGACTATAAATAGGACAATGGAACAAACTGCCTAGGACCGTGTTTCCCTCTGGTGGGTGTGGCTTGGCTCACCCCCACCAGCAAAATACCTCCACGCCAGACTTCCTTCTGCTGGGTGCATGGGGCTGTCCAGCATAGGCTCCCCACCCACCACTGTGGATGGGTTAGTCCTGGGGGCCAATTCGGGCCTGAGACAGGTTAAGCCTGGGAATAAGGGCTGTGGGTTTGGGGCTGAGAGGGGGTAAGCCTGGGGAGTTGGGGAGTGGGTTTGTGGGCTGAGGCAGGTATGGGGGCTGAGGTGCGTAGAGCCTGGGAATGGGGTTCTGCAAAATCCTTTCTACTTTAAAAGGGTTCTGTGGATAAATACAATTGGAAAACACTGGCCTAGGGAATCTCCTTCACTCAAGGTTTTCAGAAGGTGGTGGGATAGCCAGCTAGGAGGTTTTGGACTCCTTGTGTTAGACAACATGACTCTTGCGGTCACTTCTTATCTTAATTTTATGTGATTCTGATTTTTCAAAAGCTGCTAGTGACCACAGCATCCAGTTGAAAAGGGACCCAGGCAGCTCTGGCCAGCTGCAGTGGGGCAAACATCTAAGTTCCCTACTCATCCTCATAGGGTGACATGTCCATCTGGTTACTAGATGCAGGGGTAGCCCTGGGGAACTCTGCCAGGATCTGCAACCAGTGCGGGTTATGGAGGTGGTGCTTGTCAGCAGTACAAGGGGCTAAAGGGACATGTCCCCACTTCTAGGGAGCTGCCAATAGTAAGCACTACCAGGAACCTGCACCCTGAATTCCTTCCTGCATGCAAATTCCTGAAGCTGCATCCCCTTCTGTATGTGACGTCTGGTCCCAGCCAGGAGCCCCCTTTTGCACCTCAGACAGCTAATTCCTGGCCCTAGGCAGAGCCTGCACTTCCCAGCTGGAGCCCTCACCCCATCATGTATTCACATTTTCAAGATGTTCAGCTTTGTTCCTAAGCTAATTGCTTTGCTTTTCCAGATCTTATCCATCACCTTCAAACTTGCTCTTGTGTTTGCTATTCTAGTCGCTATTTCCTTCTTACTGTCTAGATCATATGTTATGTTGCTCCCCAGATATGTGAACTTCTTTGCATTCTCTAGTTCAATCCCGTCTATACTGATCTTCCTTCTTATTTCCTTATCTCCAAATAAGGAGATAAGTTGTTCCCCTCTAGTCTGCAGTTGTGAGGCCACATCTGGAATATTGCATCCAGTTTTGGGCTCCCCGGTATAGAAAGGACATGTATGTGCTGGAGCAGGTTCAGCAGAGGGCAACAAAAATGATTAAAGGGGAGCACATGACCTGTGAGGAGAGACTGAGGAATTTGGGCTTGTTTAGTTTGCAGAAGAGAAGACTGAGGGGTGATTTAGTAGCAGCCTTCAACTTCCTGAAGGGGAGTTCTAAAGAGGATGGAGAGAAACTTCTCAGTGGTGACAGATGGCAGAACAAGAAGCAATGGTCTGAAGTTATAAATGGAGAGGAGTAGGTTGGATATTTGGAAAAACTATTTTGCTAGGAGGGTGCTGAAGCACTGGAATGTTACCTAGAGAGGTGGTAGAATCTCTGTCCCTAGAGATTTTTAAGTCCCAGCTTGGCAAAGTCCTGGCTAGGATGACTTAGTTGGGGTGATCCTGTTGGAAGCAGGGAGCTGGACTTTTTGACGTCCTGAGGTCCCTTCCAGCCCTAAGATTCTATGACATGACCTCAGCATGAGTAGCTTTGTGCAGCAAGACTGGCTCAGTCTGGGAGGGAAACCAGAGGAGCCTACCGGTTGTACTCAATATCTGTGTCCTAAAAGGGAGAGATTGGATAGTTCGGAAGAGTGTTGATAGCACTTGTTAAAATTAACTGTCTGATGACTCCTTGGCAGATCCTCTGTCTTTTTGAAGAAATAACTCTATTATAATTGGCATTAATTATCTACCAATAGGCAGTCGCCTTGGAACCTTAGTCCTATGCCCTCCCTGTGCTGTCTGACTACAGCCTGCAGGCGCCTCTGCTCTCTCCATGCTCCTGCCTGGTGTTCGCTGACTAGAGCTGTTTGGCTGTAAGTTATGCCAGTTATTCAAGCGTGCTGGTTGATCAAATAGCTGTTAAACAAGAGTTTAATGTAGCTAGAGTTTAATAAGCAGTAGTAGATGGTGCCTAAACTATGCTGCTGGAGCTATCTGAAAGCAAGTGGCCCCCACCAATTTTCTGATAACATTTTCCATGCGTGTGCAGAATAAATTTTATGTCCACCATACCATACACACGTGCACCACCACTGAAAACAAAGCCTCATCTGTCAGTGGCTGTGGGCGGTATGCCAAAGAGCAGCACAGCACCTGAAACCTTCTTAGACATCTGCCCTAGTGCTCAGCTTTTAGGGAACCTCTGGCCCCCACCCTCCCAAGCTGAGACCCTGTACTCCCATCCCGCTCATTCATACTCCCAGACTAGAGGCAAGTCTGGTTGCAAAATAATAAAATTAATAAAATTAACATTTGTGTCAGGCCAACAGACCTGGCTCATTGGAGCAAAGAATTAAACCTGTAACCTTATGCACTAAAGTCCTGTGCTCTACCCCGTGAGCTAAGAGCCAGCTGGTTCTCAGCCACTGCTATAGAGACTTCCCTCTACTTTGTATGTGGTCTCAGTGCCTCTGGGGTTACATTTGTGACAGAGAGATAGCCGTGTTAGTCTGTATTTTACCAAAACAAAGCAGTCATGTAGCACTTTAAAGACTAACAAAACAATTTATTAGGTGATGAGCTTTCATGGGAGAGGCCTACTTCTTCATATCATAACCATACCAGAACAGACTCAATACATAAAGCACAGAGGTCCAAAAATTGTTATCAAGGTTGACAAATCAGAAGAATTGTTGTCAAGCTTGGCAAATCAGAAGAGCAGAGGGATGGTGGGGATGTGTGTGGAGTGGGGAAGTTGAGTTGCATAAAACATCTAAGTATGTAAAAGTATGTAATTGCTGTCCCTGTTCAAACCACATGCTAATGTGTCAAATCTGAATATGAATGTGAGTTCTGAGTATTCCCTCTGTAGACAGTTGTTAACGTCCCTTTTCACCAGAACATATACTTTCATATCTTTAACAGAATGGCCCACTCCATTAAAGTGTAGTAACAGAGAGGGAGCCGTGCTAGTCTATACACTATCAAAACAAAAAGCAGTCAAGTAGCACTTTAAAGACTAGCAAAATAGTTTATTGGGTGAACTTTTGTGGGACAGACCCACTTCTTCAGACCATAGCCATACCAGAGCACATTAGCACATAAAGTGCTGGCTGACAGGTTTGTGTACTTGAAGTTTTTTTATGTCTGTTCTATGTCCATTCCTTCTGTGTCCAAGAGTGTTTGCAGGCTGTCCTATAGACATGGTGTGTGGGCAATGTGTGGGCATTGTTGGCACAATGTGGCATGTATAGTATTAGTTAAGGAACAGGAGAATGTGCCCGTGATTCTGCAATTAACGTGGTTAGGTCCAGCAATGATATCTCCAGAACAGATATGTGGACAAAGTTGGCAATGGGGTTTGTTGCAAGGAAGAGTTCCAGTATTAGTATTATTGTGGTATAGCCTGTGGTTGCTTGTGAGAATCCTCATAAGGTTGGGGGATTGTCTATAGGAAAGAACAGGCCAGTCACCTAGGACCTTCTGGAGTGTGGCATCATGATTTAGGATAGGTTGTAGGCCTTTAATGATGCATCACAGTGGTTTGAGTTCAGGGCGGTAGGTAATGACAAGTAGTGTTCTGTTATTGGCTTTTTTGGGCCTGTCTTGGAGTAGTTCGTTTCTGGGTGCTCATCTGGCCCTGTTGTTTTTTCACTTCTCCCAGTTACATTTGTAAGGGAACAAATCTCCGGAAGAATGGGTTACAAGGAGGGGAGTACAGTGCAGGGAATCCTGGGGAGAACTCACACAATGAGAACTTGTAAGAAGTGTTAAGAGACTTGAGCCCAGGTGAGAACTGGTAACAGACCGTTGTGCGCAGTGCCCAGCGCCGAGGGAGGCTGAGTGTGGCAGTGGAACATGGGGCTCCCAGCGCCGAGGGAGGCTGGGTCTGGCTGGGAGAGAGAAGGCTTTAGTGCAGCTGTAGCTTTTCGGGCGAACAGGCAGCTGCACAGGCGAGACCGGTGTGGAACTGAGAGAGGAAACTCGCCCTTGTCCCCTCACCCGGGCTGTGCACACCCACCGGGCGGGAGGCTGTTACCCCTCCTGAGCTCTTTGCGCGGCGGGGGGGGGACTGCAAAAGAACCCCTCCCCCTGCTTTCTCCCCTCCAGCCCGTGGTCGGCCGCACCCTGCAGGTCACTGACACCCCCCCCCCCCGTTTGGTTCGTTTCTCCCCCCGGTTACACCTCGCTCCGCTGCGCGGTGCCCCTAGAACGCGTTGCCATGTGTGTAAAGACAGGGCCGCAAGAGCTGAACCGCGCTAATGGCAAGAGTAAGGGCAGCAGCTACAGCCGCGCTGACTGAGCATGCGCAGTACACCTAGGTGTGACAAAAGCTGAGCGGCAGCCTTTGTTGGCATCGCAGTGCCTTCTGCCGCCGGCCGCGGCGCTATGGTGACACACGGGTCTTGCAGCGGGTCGCGGGCAGGAGCGTGGGTGGAGCCGCCGGCCGGCCGGCGTAGCGGGGAAGAGACGGCGGCCGGAGCTTGGCAGCGAGGCGGGGACTACAAGGTCTGTGTCGGGGCTGTTTCCCCCGCCCTCACCCAGACAAACAGACGCTGGGATGAGGAGTGGAGCCGCGGGGCTGGGGCGCGGTGTCAGTGCGGGCGAGCTCAGGAGCACCTGAGTTAGTACGGGCTGAGGCAGCGGAGGGAGCTTCCCCGCCCCCACCCCGCGCTCGTGGTCTGCCGGAGGCTCAGCCCTGCTGCAGGGCCTTGCGCTGCCGTAGTTGGGGTCACGCACCCGGGCGTTGGGGCAGAACAAACGCCGAGCGGAGCTGCTGCTGCTTTGCCCTCGCTGTTGCCTGGCGGGTTTCAGCTCTGTGGAGCCAGGCAGTGGTAGACTTCCGTTTGCGTCAGACCTGCCTCTGCCCGCCTGCTGACCTCTTCCCTGGGGAGGCCTTGCCCTGCGAGGAAGTCATGGCACCAGTGCCCTGATCCCTGAAGCGGAGTCGGGCAGCTCGCCGGTCTGTACAGCGAGTGGGGGGTGGGGGGGGGTAGTGGCAACTAACAAAATAGTCCCCAAAAGCCAGGATGGACCTAGGTGCTGGGACATAAGAACAGCCACGCTGGGTCAGACCAAAGGGCCATCTAGCCCAGCAGCCCGTCTTCTGATCGTGGGCACTGCGAGGTGCCCTGAGAAATTAACCCAAGTAATCAGGTGATCCCCATCCCATCGCTTGTTCCCAGTTTCTGACACAGGGGGAGTAGGGACACCATGCCTGCCCATCCTGGCTCATAGCCATTGGTGGACCTATTCTCCATGAATTTATCCAGCTCTTTGTTGAAGCCTGTTGAAGTCCCCTTCATCACAACATCTTCTGGCAAGGAGTCCCTCAGGTTGACTGTGCATTGCATGAAGAAATACTTCCTTGTGTTGTTTTAAACCTGCTACCTGTTATTTTGATTTGCTGACTCCTTCTCCTTGTGTTATGGGAACAACTAAATAATTTTCTCTTATTTACTTTCTCAACACCAGTTACGATTTTCTAGACCACTATCTTATCCCCCACCTTAAGTCTCCTCTTTTCTAAGTTTAAAAGTCCCGGTCTTTTTAAGCTGTCCCCATAAGGCAACCATTCCTAAACCTAATCATTTTAGTTGCCCCTTTTCTGAACTTTTCCGGTATCTTTTTGAGATGAGGAAACCTCATCTATACTTGGATTCACGATGTGGGTGAACCATGGATTTATATAAAGGCAATAAAATGATCTCTGTCTTATTCTCTAGTCCTTTTTTAGTGGTCCCTAACATTCGATTTGCTTTTTTGATTGCTGCTGCACATTGCATGGATGTTTTCCGATACCTATCTACAATAGCTTCAAGCTCTCTCTTGAGTGGCAATAGCAAATGTGGTCCCCATCATTTTGTACCTGTGATTGGGATTATGCTTTCCAGTATGCATTGGTTTTCATTTATAAACATTAAAACTTATCTGCTGTTTTGTTGGCTAGTCACCTAATTTTGTGAGGTTGTTTTGACACTCTTCACAGTCTGTTTTGGACTTTAGTATCTTGAGCAGTTTCGTATCATCTGTAAATGTGGCACCTTATTATTTATGAATACAATAAACCCTCAAAATGCACGATTTTGAGTTGTTTAACTTGCATTAACGCTAGGTAAACGCAGCTCAAAATCCTGCCCCCCCTCCCCCCCCCCCAGCCCTGGCTCAACCTCCGGCCCTACGCAGCCCCAGTTCAACCCCACCCCTCCAAGCCCCACTCACCACCCATGCCCAGCTCTGGCTCCTGCTCACCACCCCTTACATGCAGCTCCAGTTCAAACCCCCTGGCCCTGGTTCAAACCCTTGCCAGCTCACCACCCGAGCACAGCTCTGGCTCGCCATCCTGCGCATGGCTCTAGCTCAGCCCCCCCACCCCATTCAACCCTGCACGCAGCTTCAGCTCAACTCCACCTTGCTGCCCCCCCTGCAGCCCTAACCCACCCCAGGCTAAACCCTCCCTGCCCCCTTCCCAGGGCCCCAGCCCATGTCCAGGCTTAACCCTCCCTAACTGCCCCTCCCAACCCCAGGACTTACCTTTCAAAAGGTGCTCCAGGTTTTCCTGCTGCTTCCTCAGCTGCAGAACATGTGTTCTGCCAGGGGAAAAAAGCCACCCGAGAGTTACACGAAACTTGACTTCTGCAAGGGTGCATGGGAATGCAACCCTTATGTAAATCGAGGTACTAGTGTATGTTAAATAGGACAAGTCCCAGTATGGACTAGTGCAGGACGCCACTAGTTATCCCTTTCCATTCCAGAAAATAACCATATATTCCTACCCTTTGTTTCCTTTCTTTTAAACTTATCAGTCCGTGAGAGGACCTTCCATCTTATCCCATGACTGCTTACTTTATTTAAGAGCCTTTGGTGAGGGACCTTGTCAAAGGCTCTGTGAAAATCTAAGTACAATTTAGCCACTGAATCCCGCTTGTCCACATGCTTGTTGACCCCTTCAGAGAATTCTAGCAGATTAGTGAGGCATGATTTCCCTTTACAGAAACCATGTTGACTTTTCCTCAGCAAATTATATTCATCGATCAGTATCAGAGAGGTGGCTGTGTTAGTCTGTAGCTTTGAGAACAAGAAGTCTTGTGGCACCTTATAGGCGAACAGATATTTTGGAGCATAAGCTTTCAAGGGCAAACACCTGCCTCATCAGATGCATGAGTGGGGAGGGGTGGTTTCAGAGGGGTATTTAAAGAGTGGGGTCCTAGTAAAAGGGAGGGCCAAAGCTGAAAAGGTCTATTCAGCAAGGTGGAAATGGCCCAGTATCAAGGTGGCCTGGGGGACTATGTGGGGAGGAGCCGCCCCTGCACTCACCAGCATCAGAAAGTGAACCACCCCAGCCCTCTCCACTATTCCAGCTCCATCACTCAGGGCAGGGGGTTTGTGGGAAGGGGTGGAACTTCCTCTGCACTCACTGGCAGTGGGAAGTGGAGTGATGTAGCTGAGCACTGCGGCAGCAGAGTGGGCTCAGGCTAGGTCTGGGTCTCTCCACTTCCTGCCATTGCCCCAGGTGAGTGCTATGTGGAGGGGGACAGTTTCCCAATTGCTGCTGCTGCTGGTGCCAGGTGCCCAAGTAGTCCTCAGGCCATGTCGCTCAGGGAAGGAGGCTTGGGGGAAGCTGCCCAGTAAGTGCTTTCTCCCTGTCCCCTCCCACCCAGGCCCTGCACTTCTACCCTGCTCTTGTATTCTCCCACTTGTCCAGACTCCCACCTTGCAGTCCCCAAACCACCACCTGAGCCCATTCATGCACCCACCCTCCTTCCCAGACCCCTCACCCCCCCCAGCTCCTGCATTCTCCCTTCCACTCACCCTTAGCCTGTTCCTGCACCCCTTCTCCCATGTGCACCCCTCGCTTTGCTCCTGCACTCTCCCTCCTTCCCAGACCCCACACCTCTACCCCAGCCATTACTGTAGCCCCTTTCCAGGCCCTTCACACCTATCCCACTCCTACACCTTCTCTTACCTGTACCTTCACCCCCAGTCTGTTTCTGCACCTTACTTCTCAATCCAAACCCAACACCCTGAGCCTGCTCCTGAATCCTGCATCCCATCTAGACCCTGCATGCTCACCCTCAGCACTTTCCTGCTTCCTCAATCTCACCCACCCCTCATTCTCACACTTAGCTCATTCCTGCATCCTACCTCCTGCTCCAGCTCCCCACCCACTGTCAGCTTACTCCTGTACCCTGCCTTCTATCCAGACACCACACCCCAAGCTCACATCTGCACCCCACCTCCTACCCAGACTTCACATCCCCAGCCCACTCTCTGGCAACCCTCTCCCATGCATTGAACTCCTCATTATTGACCCCACCCTAGAGCCCATAAAAGCCTGGGTGCCCTTAGGCTCTGGGGTGGAACTTGAGGGTAGTGAGTTGAACAGTGTGTATGGCCCCCAACTGATTTTTCTGTAGGTCAAGAAAAGTTCACAATCCTTTAATCAAAAAATCATGTAACTTTTTTTCCTTGCTTGGTTTATATTCATATTAATAAGTATCTGTAGTATAAGGATGTCAGGACTTACAAAATTGTTTGTTTGATGCTGCCAACATGGATTCTTCTGTAGTTACTTGACTGAGAGCATCTTCAGTACTTTGCATTAGTATAATTAGTCTGTGACTACTTCTCTGCTGATAGCCTATGGATAGTTGGGTCAGGTTAAGTTGCATGTGCACAGAGGCATGGTCCAGTTTTCAGTTTCAGTAATTTTTTTCATGGCTTTTCTCTATTGATATGTGTAGTCTTTAATGGAATTTTCTGGTAGAGGTGAAATTTAAGATGGTATTTTTCTCTGGTCTATGATTTTTGGAGCCTGGTGCCTTACAAGAAGAGGGCTAGATGTGTTTTTCTGGCATTATGAATTGCTAGGTGGTTTCATGGTTACATTTCCAGGGCTCTATTTAGAGTGGCACAGGACCTAGCACAACGTCCCTGCCTGCCTTAGGCCCTTACCTGTCCCTCCTCCACCCCTCCCTCTCTCTCCCCGAGCTGTGTGGCCCGCAGGACAAGCTGGGGCCAAGTCATTTGGCTTCCCACCACTGCCAGGGAGTGTGATCCTGCTGCTGGTGCCATGTCCTCCACTGGTCTCTTGGGCCAAACTGGGTCCCACGGGGCCAAGAGTAGCTGCCTGGAACCAGAGGCTACCAGGGTGGGATCCTAGCCGGGGCATTGGCCACGTGCGCATTCCTTGGCCCTCCCTTCCTGCCTTTGCCCTGCCCATGCGCCACCCTCCTCTTCCTTTGCACCCCCCCACACACACACAGAAGCACCACACTACTTCTGGTGGGTGCGAGGGCAGTCCCGTCATCCCATGGAGTGGCACAGTGTAGGAGCAGAGCAAGCTAGGAAGCGGCAAAGTGCTCGCAATGGAGGGGCGGGCAAATCTGACAAGGTGCTTGTGGACCCTTGTGCACCTCCATGTGTTGCCTGTGTCTCGAACCATCCTGTAGATGGGATCAGTGTTCCCTCTAATTTTTTGATGTCCAGGTGCAGAATGAATTTTATGTGCACCAATATGGAGATAATGTCTGACACATGACCACCTTATTGGTGCACATAACACAATTCATTCTGCACATGGGCTATCTGTGGAGGGGGTGAAGCTGAGGGGTTTGGCATATGGGAGGGAGTGCAGGTTTGGGGAGTGTGAGTTCTCTGGCTGGGCTTACAGGCTCGGGAGATCAGGGTTTTGGGGTGCAGGAAAGGGACTCAGGACTGGATAGATGGTTGAGGTACAGGGGTGAGGCTGGGGAGGTGCATCTGCGATGTGGCTGGGAGTGAGGAGTTCTGGATACAAGTTCCCCTGGGAGAGAGGGCTCCCTCCCGTCCCCTCTCACTGCAGCAGCTCCAAACCAGATGAGAGGTGCTTCTCTGTCAGATGTGGCAACACCAGTAAGACTGGTGGAGCACCTTTTTCCCAGCTTTGGCAGGTCTGTTTACTGGGGACAGTGGCGAGGGAGAACTTCGAGAAGGCACCTCTTCCCCAGCCACAGCAACCCTGAGCCTTTGCACAAGACTTACTAGGCAGTTTATTAGGGAACTTTGGATTTAAAAAAGGGTTTAAAAAAGAGCTTGATAAATTTTTGCAGGTTAGGTCCATAAATGGCTATTAGCCAGGGATAAAGTGTGGTGCCCCTAGCCTTCAGAACAAGGGCAAGAGATGGATGGCAGGAGATAAATCACTTGATCATTGTCTTCTGTTCTCCTTCTCTGGGGCACCTGGCATTGGCCACCGTCGGCAGATGGGATGCTGGGCTGGATGGACCTTTGGTCTGACCCAGTATGGCCATTCTTATGTTCTTATGGAGGGGGTGGCTCTTTGTGTTTGATTTGTTTGGAGTGTGTCAGAATTAGCGTATTTTAATGCAGAAATGATGTCAGATTATTTTTTGTTGAAGCCTTGATCTGTAGTTCCTAAGCATGGCATTGATGGTATATAACCTGGACTGCCCTTCAGTGGTCCATTATACTTATTGTGGTGTGTGCCTAAAAGGTGTTAGGTGAAGTACTGTATGTAAACTGGTGACAGCTGGTTTTAAAAATATTTGTGTGATGTTTGAACATCTTGTGTACAAAGATTTATGCCTGTGGGCTGGAAATATATCTTTGAAATACATTTGGGATGCACTTCTTAGACTTCTTGACAGAGAAATATGGATTCACCTCTCTGATTGAACTGATTACAGGTAGAGGACAATGAAAATACATTTACATATAAGGTTAACAAAGCAATTAAATTAAGAAGAAATGGATGAAGAAATTTACTGAGATCATTAGGGGCCAAATTTTCAACCTCAGGAAGTTTTTCTGGCTCTTGAGATGACAATAAGTGACTCTTGAAAATATAAGAAGAAAGCAAAAAGATATTCTAGTTATATATCACTTACATGTCAAAAAAGGCCAGTTCTTAGAATCTGTGAAAGAAGGTTCCTTCAGCCATGTGGGCTGAAGTCTCTGGAAGCTGAATATGAGTGAGTAATTGCCTGAGACCAGAATTATAATCTGATGAATTTTGGGTATTAGAAAGCATGTTTATGTTTGGTGGTTTTTTTGTTACCATCTCTCTTTTGATCTTGGTTAGTATCACTTGCCTTTGTTTTTCATTAATAAATTTATTTTAGTTTTATTACAAAACAGTCTCAGCGCTGCATGTCAAAGTGAAATGTGAGTGTCTTCAGCTAACCTAACAGGCTAGCGCATACACTACTTTGAACTGAGTGAATTTAATAATTTCTCTGTGTGTTATGAAAAGAGAGACTGGATATTGCAGAGTCATCCCTCAGGAACTGGTGTTCCTTGATTATCACATGCATGACAAGGTTTAAAATGACAGTGTCATGAGGTAGACAGTCAGGTATGGCAGGGAGATACCCCACCAACTGACCTCCTGCTGAGGTGAAGGGATGATAGACTGACTTACCATTCTGGATGTTCCAAATAGAATGCCAGAAGGTGTGAAATTTATATCCAATGGGCACGTGTCTTAAGATTTTAACTTGCTACAGAGGAAAGCCATCCCATTTAATCTGTTTTCCTGAGTGCCTTTTTGTTAATTTTTTTTTTACAGTAGATTGTTAAAACTAGTTCTGTTGATCTGCAGTCTTTCATAGGTTATATGTAGTCTAGTTGAGGAATTTCTCATTTGGTCTTAATATTTGTTTCAGAACTTATCAGGTAAAAGTCTGGAGACTGGACACATTGGGTTTCTTCCATATTTTGATTTTGCATCCTGTGCTTATATATATTTTGCAGGTTTGTAAAGTTATGTGGGTGCTTATTGTTACCTGGTTTGATTTGTTCAAAGACTGGACAAGCAGTCTTTGTTGATGGAAGTTTAACTGTTTATGTATTTTCTTAACTCTATATATTCAGAAGTAGGAAATGTGAATATCTCAAAGTGATTTGAGTGCAGCAAGCAGGTGCAGGTGCTGTAATCTGCAAATTGCAAAACAGATTTGCTTTTGGAATAAGCTAAAGCAACTGCAATGAAGTAAATAGAGATACAGTCAAATCTTTGATATCCGCCAGCCCCAGGACTGGGAGGTTGCTGGATATTCAAATATTCTGAATAATAGACAGTTATACCTAGGAATGCATAATACTGAAGAAAAACAAGATAAAATATGAAGAAACAAACAAAAGTGTGTGAAGTACTTTTTTTTTTAACCAACAATACTAGTATTCTACACTGTCAACTTATGTTGTATTTTTTGTATTTATTTGTATTTACTTTCACTATACTGTACATTTGGAAAACGTAACTGAAAATTATTTGTTGTTAAGATGCCAGTTATTTGAGAGTTTTGGTTAATAGAATACCATATATGAAAGAGTTTACTATATGTCCATTTACTCCAACTGTTCATGCATGTGTGCGTAGAACTCTGTGATCTGCTTCTCTCTCCAAATAGGTGTCCTGTGCAGAATACACTCTGACATGCAAATCAAGTGGACATGGTTATCTTTTTACCTATATCTTATAGTTTTTCCGGGTCTCCTTTTTCTCCCCATTGCACTGTGCCAACCACTTCTTTAGTAAGTGCTGCTGCTTAGTTGACTAGTAAAACATTTGTGAGATGCTGGTGGTTGCTTATTTCTTAAACTGGAAAAAATGGAATTTAATTTTTTCAAAATTTGATGTTTTAAATTGTAAATAATCTTAAGAAAAGTACTAAAAAAAAGTGCTGCAACAAATGGTGCATGATTACTCTGAGGAGTTGCAGTCATTGTTAATAGGTTCTAAACTTGACCTACTTTTTCCTCATGTCTGTGCAAAGTTTGTGTATTATTCGTTCATTTTTCTTTTTCAAATGAATTAATTAGTGAACTTTTTTATTTAAAAATTAATATTAGCTGTACGGTATCAGAAGCATTTTTGGCCAACCCTATGATACACCTTCCTGTGCTTATTGATGAAAGAAATATTTGTTAAGAAAATGTATTTAAGTTTAAAAATTGTTATGACTTATAATAACTTATTTGCAATCATGAAGAATTGCTTAACAGTGCCTTTCAACAATCATTTTTTCAGGCCATCACTTAACAGGAGTTTAAAGAAAAATTTAGAAAAACCCACTTTATTTACCAACAAAAAATAAATGTAAAAGGAAAGAATTTTTGTGCTTTTCAAAGCTTTACAGCATTGTAAGGAGATAGCAGCCATAATGTAAGGAACACATTTTAAATAAAGAAAATGTGCATTGAAACTGCAGTTTGTTCTTCCAGTTTCTTGAAATGATGTCAGAGACCATAACTATCAGATGTTTAGAACTGAGATATAGTTTTTTAGTTTTGAATGTAGCACTTTCAGTGCTAAGGAATAAAACAAATTTCACCAGCCACATAAAGACAGCATTCTTCATATTACTATTTATTTGTGATGTTGTTTTCATGAATCATTATTCAGGAGATATAATTGTCCCTAAGGTGGTGCAGTACAATTGCAGCAGAGAGTTTTGTAACAAGTGCGAAGTGTTAAATGACAGATATTTTCAAAGTGGTAAAGAGCAGTTATCACTAATAATCTAATTCCCTTTTTATGAATTTTTGATCTTCTAGTTCAACCTCAAAAGTAGAATTGCTTGTTGACCCAACATTCTCAAAGGTGTCTGATAGTCAAGGCATGTGCTGGAAATAGCAGTAGAGGTTGCTGTTAAGTGCTAATTAGAGCAGTATATTTAGGTTTCTTCTTAAAAGAGTAAAATTCTCCTCAGTTCTTTAACTGAGCTATGTTGGTTTCATGATGCTGTCTGTCCTGAATATTACAGGAAAATGTTTTAACACTTGTTTGTTTTGCATGCTGATCTCTGCTTCAGGACACACAGTGCCCAGTTTGGTGCCTATGTAGTTACGTATAGTGTGCGTGTTAACAAATTGCAGAGGAAAATAAAATGTGTGTGTGAGAGAGAAAAATATTTGTAGAGGAGAAAGAGACTGAATGAAAGCTTCCCATGGTGGTGAAAAGTTGTGTAGTGATGTGAAATTCAAAGCATAAAAAGCTCTGAGCTTTTGAGACTCTAATCAATCCCAGAATCAAAACAACTTAGCTACAAAGTAGAGGCATTATGTGGTGAAAATCCTGCTTTGAGGGGAAGAGGGAATCTTGGAATAAGACTGGGATTTGATTGGATATAATTCCCAAGTTTTGTTTTGTGAAATGGGAAGTGTCAAAAGGTGGAGTCAAAGCATTTGGGTGGACTAAAATATTCATTCTCATTAAAACTCCAAAACTTCCATTCAGAGCCATACTGTTTGTGTCAATGAATTAAGTTAATTGTATTTAATATTTCTGGAGAACCTTAGGTTTTGAACTATGAGTTTGCTATTAGGATGTGGCTTTTTTTTATGGTTGCAGATCTAGTTCCTTTTAAAAAGTATTCAGAGCTAGTTGACCCTTCTTCATTAAGACTTTTCTCTCTGGTTATTTACAGGATGAATGATGAATAAAAGGACAATGGACTGCATGTGTCCTGATGGCATCTTGTGTACAGTGACATGCTATGGCATCTGAGACTGAAAAGGCTCATGCTCTTCTCCAAACTTTCAGCACTGGTTCAGTTATTTCCAGTCTAGGATTGGGAATATTCTGCTTCTTAGCAGATCGACTTCTACAGTTCTCTTTCATTCAGCAGCATGACTGGCTCCGAGCGCTCTCTGATAATGCAGTACATGGAGTGGTGGGCATGTGGTCCTGGGTGATAGTGATTGGGCTTAGGAAGAAGAGTGACTTTAGTGAAGTCATTTTAGCTGGTTTCCTCTCTTCTGTCATTGATGTGGACCATTTTTTTCTAGCTCGCTCCCTTTCATTAAAGGTAAGCAAAGTAGATCAAAGCTCATTTTGTTTTCTGGATTATTTTTGCATTTCCATCACCTCTTAGAGCCTAAATTTTGCAATTAAAATTTTCATTACCTTAATGTGTTTAATTGGTCACAGTGTCTTTAAAACATATATAAAAATACATGTTTTATGCAGATACTCGTTTACATCTCTCAGCAATTTTTTTTAAAGTATAAAGTCCATAAGTGGCATTTTTTCTGTCTTTAGTATCAGATGTTGACATTTAAGTTCTGGAGACTCTATGCATATATCATCTCCTAACATTTGCGTATCATTCACTCTTAGTCAAGTCACTGTGTATAGTTTCATACAATGTGTGTATACTTAAATGAGATTATCCCTTGTTTTCTCTTAGAATAAATAGTAAAAGCAGCCAGATGACAGAACATCCAACTCTTATTGAGTTTAAATAAGATTAACTGTGAAATGTGAATTAAAGCAGGTTCAAAATTAAGCATAGCTAGGGCTCTATTTTCAGCTGCAGAAGGAGAAAGGGGAAGGAAATAATTACAGGTGTAATTTTAGGGCCCCAGCTATTTGTAGTCACTATTTAAAGTCATTTATATGTTGCAATTATTAGTGCTTGCAACTTGTGGAGGAAGAACAGGAACCAGCATTTGAAAAAAATCTCACCCTTGATCAACAATTTGATGCTCACATCCAGCTCCTGTTGGGAGGTACTCAAGAAGGATTTGACACTAGTTGATTATCTTTGGATTAATAAAAGGAGGAAATATGACACTGATCTTAACAAATGTGTATGTAGCAAATAGAGTGATCTTTTTGCAGGACTGTTCATGTCAGAACAGAGTTCTTGTGCCAGCCTTGTTGGAGATACACTGAACACTCAAATCTGGTTAACACATTAGTTCAATCTAATAAAAAGTAAAGAGCAGTATAGAAATGTTTGAACTTGGGGGGAAAAAGTGAATTTTATAAATTAAACCTACAAAAAACCTTTTGTTTAAAAAGAACTATTTGTAACATATTAAAATCATACTTGTGCTTGAAAATGTTGTAGCTCCTGTTGTTATAAGATATACTATACAGTAGGGTCTTGACATTTGTGAGTGCCACATTCACAAATTCAGTTATTCACACGTGGGCTTGCTTCCCCAGGGCTTCGGATTCGGGAGTGCTGGCGGCTGCCGCGGCTTCCCCAGGACTCCACCCCTCCATTCACGAAAATCAACATTCGCAACTATTCTGAACACAGAACCCTCACAAATGTTGAGACCCTACTGTAAATGGTAGATCAGAGAGGGAAGTTCTCAGTTTTTTCAGTTTGTGTACTTTGTGCATTTGACTACACTCTTTAGACAGTTTCCCCTGGTTATTTGTGTGGATCTTTCATATAACAGAAAATAGAAAAAAAAATTAAAATACAAAAATATTATAAAATGATAAAATTATCAGAGAACACTTAACTCATTATTTGAAACTGATTAGGTTTCAGGTTGTCCATGTCCCAAAAAGTTTTAATGGAATGTATGTTAGATCTCATTTTAATGAACATGCGGCATGTGTACCTCCACTTACTTTTTAAAAATCTACTTTGTATATGTGAACCAGTAAATATTATTTTAAACACATGATAGTTTTAAAACAATTTCTTTGCTCTCCTGAGCTTTTTTGCTCAAACAAGAATATTCTGAAAATAAGTTCTTCCGTTTCCAGTAGATGGCAAACTTTAACAATAGAATATGTCAGTGCAGAAAGGATAATGTTTGCAATACAGGATGTCAGCTTGTACCGTCATTACTGTTTACAACTACAGTACTGTGCTTGCTACTGCTTTTGTGAAGGATTATGCTTTATTTAAAAAAAAAAAAGCATTTGTTTGAAATTTTGTATTTCCTTGCTGTTATAGTTTGTAGTCTAGTATAATACTATGTTGCTTCCAAATTCCAACTCTGAACATTGTTATATGTTATACAAAGTCAACCCTCAGTATACAATAGTTAATGAAAAACAGTATGCTTATGAAAGGATTATGACAAGAACAATTCTTTCATTAGCTACTGTCTAGAGCAGTGGTGGGAAGCCTGTGGCTTGTGGGCCCCATTGGGGTAATCTGATTGCAAGTCGCAAGACATTTTGCTTGCTTTGACCATCTGCAGGTACTCTCCCAGCATCTATGGTTCTGTATTCCCAGCCAATGGGAACTATGGGAAGCAACAGCCAGCACATCTCTGTGGCCCCTTTAACTGCAGGTGCCACTTCCCACAGCTCCCATTGACTAGGCACAGAGAACTGTAGCCATCAATGCCTGCAGGATGTGTCGTGGCCCATAATCAGGTTCCTCTGGTGGGCCACAGGTTACTCACCAGTAGTGTAGAGCAGCATGTCAAACACGTGGCCAGGGGCTGCATGTGGCTTGAACAAATTTTTTTTTTTTTTTTTTTTTTTTTTTTTTGCAGCCCACAACCAGATGTTAGTAAAAAATCTAAGTGCAGCCTGCCCAATCACACGCCCTTCTTTGGCACCCATGAGTGGCAGGGAGCATACCAAACACCAGTTCCAATTCCTCAGGCTTTTTGTGTCTAGCACATGCACATTAAAACTGTAGGGAGCCAAAGGGGTTTTAATGTGCTGGACCTGGACAACCTAAGGAGCTGAGATTGGTGTTTGTCCCACCCCCTGCCACTTGTGAGTGCTGGAGAAGGGTGTGTGACCACTCTAAGGAGAGAGACCGTGAAACCCATGTTGGCTGAAGCAGAGAGGGAGGGGCATCTACCTAGGGGAGCTGCAATGGGGTGTGCGGAGCAAAGCGTATAGGACCGCAAGGCAAAGTAATATGGAGAAGAGGTTTGGGGGTGTGCAGTGCAAGCCTCTTGGAGCCTGGGGGTAGTGCTTTGGGGGGTAGTGCAAGCCTCAAGGGGCATGAGGGGGTAGTGTAATAGAGGCTGCACTGCAATGGGTGGCAGTGCAACGAGGGCTGCACTGTAATGAGGAGCAGTGCAGGCCTCACGGAACCGGGGATAGTGCAATAACAGGTGCACTGCAGTGGTGGGAATACAAGCCCCAAAGAGTCTGAAAGGTGGGGCGAAAACAGTGCAATGGGGGATTGCAGTATGAGCTCCAGCGTATCTGAGAAGGGAGTGCAGAGAAATTGTTGCAGGGTACGGTATAAACTGGAGGGGAAGGAGGTCTTAGCGTGGGAGTAGAGTGCTAAGTGGAACCCATAGGAAATCTCCTTTCTGGACTTTGGACAGTAGCCACAGAAGCTGTGAGATCCTGACCTGGGCTCTTTCCTCATTACCACTTCCCCTACTGCAGGCCAACCAGTCCCATCCAGCACCCCTTTCCTCTCTCCCTGCTTCCTCTGTCCAGGGAAAAATGTTGGATTCTGAGGTCTTCTATGGCCCACTGAAAAGGGGTGGGGGAGAGGGGAATCTCTAACCTCTATATGGAAGAGGCTGCTCTTGGGGCAGGGGAGGGGTTTTGCTTTGTTGTACGTACCCTGTACAAAGATGAGAGGAAAATACATAAAATCAGCCAAAGCATCTTTCAAACCTGATCACAATGATTAACAATGCAAACCCTGTAGAGTGGAAATGTTCCAAATGAAGTACGTACATAGGCAATGTCTATACACTACAGAGATCTTTTGAAATAAGCCCTTCCAGTAGATCTCTTCCAAAAGAATTCTTTTGAAAGAGAGCGTCTGCACACAAAAAAGGGGATCAAAAGAGTGATCTGGTCTTTCCAAAGAGAGTGTCCACTGTGGAAGAAACAAAGCTTCACTCTGCATTTGGTTAGAAACTGTCAGACTCATTATTAGAATATACAAGCAGTTACAGGGGAGAGCAACAACTGACAAGAGTTTCTCCTAGCCAGTTATACGCATCTCCCCAAACACCAATTTGGGCAGATATATATACTTTTACAAGTAAAAGAACAATAGTCGCATGGCTTAGTAACAGACAAAGTTCAAAGCTTACTCTCCTAATTAATGAGGAGCTGGCACTGCTTGGGTCTGGCTTATCTCAAAGCTGGTTGGTGTTATCAGTATGCTAGAAGCACTGGGGTCTCATCTCTCGTGTCCACATACCTTCAGTGTAGTACCCATCATTCCTTTCAGGCCAGGCTATAGCTTGACCAAACTTTTGCTAGGCCTCTGGTCTCTTACTTCCACACTCCCCCCCTTTTGTGCTTTAGCACAACCATTACAACATACAATCTTATCTTGCTGCGCCTACATATTAAAGCATGCCTACAAATTGGAAGCTGATATGTGTATGACAGATGAAGGCATTTTTTCGGTCTTTTAGGAAGCTATTGGACACAGAAGGTCTTCTAGTGTCCCAAGGCGGAGAAAACCCAAATATACATTCGTACTTTAATTTGGAGTGGCAAATCCTCTTCGCTCTGGAGTGGCCAATCCTCTTCAGGCAAGGGAGCAGTGACTAGCACGATCACCTGTCATTGGGGCTTGGTCTTTACCGCCAGCCCAAGTTGGGTGCCCAAGGTCACAGCCTATTGACCCGGTCCTTTAAGACCTTGAACGGGCATTTTCGGCTGCTCTGGTTGGTGCACCAGGAGAAAGGGCAGTTCCCAGGATGAAGAGAGGTATTAACCAATATTAAGAGCACATCCACCATCATTTCTCTTGCAGACCTCAAATATCCCAAGGGCTAGTGGTTTGAGCTCATAAGCACATCAGGTGCGGTTGTTGGCATGGGTGTTTCAGTGGGGACAGTAGTCTTCTTGCAATGAGAGGCGTGAATCCACGTTTTGAGTCCTTCTAGTTTGACAGCTACATTAGTTGTCAACAAGACCTGGTAAGGACCCTTCCAATGAGGTTCCAACTCTGACTTTCTTCAATATACCTTGACATGCACCCAATCTCCAGGCAGCAGGGAGTGCTTCCCGTACCTGTGAACGGAAGGCTTTGACACACTTCATTAATGCTTGACAGTAGTTTAATAACGCTTCATTAGTCAAGTGAATATCAGTTTTTGATGCTGACAGCAGCAGGGAGGCTGGGATCCTCATAGGCCTTCCCATTAAAATCTCATGCTCATCAAAGCTAATGGTAGGGCATCTCCCCATTTTAGGCTAGTTTCTGCAAAGATTTTTGCAACTTGTTCTATATAATCCCATTCTGTCTTTGCACAGCTCCTGGTGATTGTGGGTGGTACAGGCAGTGAAAATTCTGCTGAATTTGCAAGGCATTACGTATCTCCTTCATAATTTGACCTGTACAATGAGTCCCTCTGTTACTGTTAGTGGGATTCCAGACCTGGGAATGAAGTCCTTTAACAGAATCTTGATTACAGCTTTATTACCTGCTTTGGTCATAGGGTAAGCTTCTACACCCCAAAAAACATACAAACTATCACAAGTACATATTGATGTTTACAACATTTCAGCATTTGAACGAAATCAGTGTGGATATTTACAAAGAGTAGTGTGTAGATGCTCCACTGGATCTTTCGAAATAGCCCCCTTCTTTCGAAAAAACCTTTTGAAAGACCTTGCTAGTGTAGATGCAGCCTCAGCGACACAACATCAGGATGGTGATCAGTTACTCTCTGTGCTAATCATTCTCAGGGTCTGTACAGCTGCATTCCCGAGATACCACTTCTTTAAGTTAATTCTTGTTGTTCCTTCCAGCCACAAATCTCAAAGCTAGTTCATTCGTGTTGGTAGCACACGATCTTCCTATGTGGTAAGCTATCCTCATTTTTAGAGATGATGAAACTGACAGCACAGAGTACAGACCTAGCCATAGAACTCGGGTGTGCTGACACCTGGCTTTGCATGTTCACTGCGAAACCATGTGTCCCTTCTTTCTTCAGAATGTTTTAGCTCTTCTGATTTGGCTTTTATCCCTGGTCTGCTTTTATCATCAGTGTTTTCTGTGTCTTTCTTCCCTCATTGCAAGGTGTGTCCTTTCTGAAATTTTATGAACTATTAATAAAATTGTAAAACAATAAAATTCATATTAAGTATTAAATTCTGAATTTAAATTATTGTATTATGGTCAAAAATACCTAATCTATAATAATAAGTAATTACCACTTTCTGATAGCTTTCAGGGCCATCAAAGAAAATGTATTTCTATCAGTTTGCATTTGTGCAGGCCCTCTGTAGGCTTTGAGTTCGACAGGCCTGATCTAGAGGTACTATATTATAGAGTCTTGACACCTCTCAATTTGAGTATTGAAAAGCACTTCCACAAATAAAGAAAGGAATAAAGAATAACATCCTCTGACACCTGTCAGATATCACGTTATTAATTTCTTTCTTCAACATAAATCTGTAGACTCTAATCCTGCAGTTGAAATAGTCAGTTTACCATTAACTTCAGCCGTAACGTAATAATGGGGGCTCCTGAAGTACCTAAAAGTATCTAAGAGAACCTCTTACTCATTCTTGTTACAAAATTTTGTTTTAAGTAACACATTTCATTTTCTGGTTAAGTCAGTGTAATGAGTTAAGTATTAATTTATTTATTAACTTAATTAGCTATTTATTAATTTAGTAATAAAGTAACTGTAGATAAATGGATTAGTCAGAGAATTTTTTGCTCATGAGGTTTGTCATTTACCACTATTGAAATGTGCTCTGGATAGTTGTGGCTGTCCAGGTTGCCTGCTGATGAACAGCCACTCAGCTCAACATTTCACATGAAGAATAGGAATTCTAACAATGGAATACCCTTTACTTCTTACACTGTTGCATCAACACTTGCAGTGAGCACACATCTAGGATAAAAAGGATCTTGTACCCAAGATTTGAATAACAACAATTACAAGCTTGATTTTTCATTTAGGAGTTGATCAGTTCTGTGTAACAGTTGTTTTTTGACTCGGGTGTAGGATCCTTCAGGTTATTTTTGTTGGAATCAGTTATTTCTTGGAGTCACTGCTGTTCATTTACAAAAATTGTACAGTCCTGTTTCCCTGAATACAATAGGAATCAGAAAAGGTTTCTCTGTTCACCGTTCCAAGCCTAATTTCAACCATAACTATATTCCAGCATGCAGTTTGTCAAGACTAGCCACTGGAAAGCTGCCAGATGGTTTATGTACCTTGGGATCCCCATAGTCACAGAGCCCTGCAGCTTCCAGTGGCCATGGTTCACCATTCCTGGCCACTGGGAGTTGTATGGTCTGTGTCTGTGTACGTTGTGATAAACAGTCTCATAACTTGCCAGCAGCTAACGCTGATTGATGAACCATGTTCAACTTGTGGGCTGGAGGATCTCCACCCCGCTTTAAAGGCATGTTCTCTGCTGTATCCAATGGGAAATCTTGGCAAGTGCTTGTTTTGGGTGGCTTCTTTGCTTTCTGCTCCTTCTGTGTCTTTCTGTGTGTTCTTCTGTTATGCTCAAACCCAGCTCCATCAGTCAGTCCCCTAGTTCCCACATTCTCTGTATCAGTCCCTGCATTAATCCCTTGGTCCACATATATCAGAGAGGTAGCCTTGTTAGTCTGTATCTTTGAAAGGAACAAGAAGTCCTGTGGCACCTTCTAGACTAACAGATATTTTGGAGCGTAAGCTTTTGTGGGCAAAAACCTCTTTCATCAGATGCAGTGGGTCTTTGCCCATGAAAGCTTATGCTCCAAAATATCTGTTAGTCTATAAGGTGCCACAGGACTTCTTGTTGGTCCACATAGTTCAGCTTCTATACAGGGTTTGTCATGTGCCTGTGTTTCAGGTGGTATTTTTATAGTTTCAGCTACCTGGAGCCATAAATTATACTAGTGGGTCTTTACGCTTGCCTATGAATGAAAGTCAGCTGCTACACCCACCAGACGTTCTCTTGCCATTTCTGTAGCTGGTGTTGCAGGATATTTATGTGCCAGATGCGCTAAAGATTTATATATCTCTTTATGCTTTAATCTCCATTCCAAAGGACATGCAGCCATCAGCATGAAGGGTTCTGCAAATGACCCAAAACAGTGCAGACAGATGTATGTTCATTTTCATCATCTGAGTCAGATGCCACCAGCAGAAGATTTTTTTTTCTTTTTTGATTCAGGTTTTGTAGTTTCCACATCAGACTGTTGCTCTTTTAAAATTTCTGAAAGAATAATCCACAGCTCATCTCTCCCTGCTTTTGGAAGGCGCTTCAGGTTCTTAAACCTTGGGCTGAGTGGAGTACAGTAGTTATCTTTAGAAATCTAACATTGGTATCGTCTTTGTGTTTGTCACATCTATGGTGGAAGTGTTCTTAAAACAAACAGCACTTGCTGGGTTTTCATCAAAGACAGTTATAACATGAAATATGTGGCAAAATAAGGGTAAAATATAACAAAAGCCATACAATTCTCCCCCTGAAGGAGTTCAGTCACGAATTTAATGCATTTTTTTTACACAAGTGTAGGACCCCAAATAGGCAATCCCGTGGCTGGGGTGATCTGGAAATGGTACAGCCATATAGCCGGGAGGAGCTGCTGTCATGAGGCATTGGCTTCCAGGAGCAATGGGACACGTTCCTCTTCATTGTCTGCAGCATCCCTTGGGAGTGGAATCCTGTGGATCATTGGATGCCAATGTCTAACCACAGATATCTTTGCAGGTTTGACATTTGTATCCATGTGGTGCTCCGGTTATTTTCACTGTGTAATCATCTATGGTTGCCAAACGTAATCTGGATCTTTTGGTTTACAGAAGATAAGCCCTCTCACTCTGACAGGCCCCGTATGCTTGCTGTCAGCTCTGTGTCTGAAGAGGCAGCTACTATTCCCTTTAATGTTTCTGTCTGGTTTTATGGGAACAAAATCGGCAGTAATAAGGGGACTGTGTTCAACAATGGCCTCTGCTGTTTCTTTTCCTGAACCGCCTTCCCACCCTGTATCCTCTTCTGCTGATACCTGCATATGCAAGCTTCTTCCATGGATACAAAATTTGTATCCGCATCTGTATCCACACAAATGAGCTGCAAATATCCAGTGACATCCGTGGATGCTGATACCTGTGGATATAAAGCAGGTATCTGCGAAATTTGTAGGATTCTAGATACAAAATTTGTATTTATTTCTGCATCCATATTGGCAAAAAATGAGCTGTTAATATCTGCATCCACATCCAGTTTTTCAGGGCTCTGTTGACGAGATCAGTGTGCAGCCTACTCTTTTGTGATCACCACCAGGCACTAAATAAGTCGATAGCTGATTAGCTTTTGCTAGTGGTTTGTGTGCATGTTATGAAGGAATTTGGAGTTGATCCTCATCAATGGGAAATCTTGGCAAGTGATTTTACCAAATGATGCCATTGTTTCCATCCGGGGATCAAAGTCGATGACGGAAGCTGACTCCCACAGCCTGAAGAGAAAAGAGTCTGTAGGAAGCAAAGAGCTGCCTACCAAAGTACATACATTTGCAATAACTGCCAAAAATCATGCAAATTGCAGATTGGGCTGCTCAGTCATATGAGCCATTACAAACCATCTACATCATAGGCTGCAATTCTCATTGTCTTTCGCTGACAAACGATGCCAGCTAAAAATGTCTGCATGCAGACGGAGGGGTTAGTTCTTTGGAGCCTTGCTGCTACCATTTTATATAGGAAAAAAAAATGTTGCTATTGAAGGGCAAACAGTCATGTGGCAAGACAAAGTTTCTATTTTTTTAATTTTCTTTGAAGTCCAGAACATTGTTATGTCTTTAATTTCTATTTAAATTTGTTGAGTGCTGTTCTGGAACTTTTCTGTGAGGTTGCATTCTAGAAAAATATCAGAATTAATAGTTTTTGGGTTTTTTTTCAGAGCACCGTAAAGTACTAAGACTCTGTAGCAAAGTGTATTTATGTTTTAGCTTTATTGAGCATGTTTAACCTACTACAATAGTCACAAAGCAATGATTAACTCCTGAAGCCCTGTCCCAGCATACCGTGACTGTCGTGTAAAAATCTGGGAAAAATTCTGTGTGTAGTTTCTTCTTTAGTTACTGCAAAATCCTCTTCAAGAATCTGGCGAGGTTATTTATATACAAGGCATTCCATTAGCAGGGGTGGGGAACCTATGATCCCTGCCTGCATCTTGCCTGGATCTGACCCCTGAGGCTCAGGGATCAGTCCTCCTTCCCCCTTGTAGCAGGGAGCCCATGTTGTGCTTAAATGCAGCACGTGAGATCTTCTATAGGGGAAAAGGCAGCATGCCTCATTTATTGAGAATACAGCAGTAGCATCTGCTTTGCAATTATTTACACACATGAACACTATGCACACAGTCCGCCAGACGATGTTATAGTTACCAGTCCAGAGTCTGGATCAATCTAGTGGGCAACCAGATAGATCACAAAGGGGGAGCAGGGCCTTGTCGGTTGTGATCCGATGCTCTCCTGGAGTTGGTGACAAGATGAACCCAAAGTCCCATGCCAAAGCACCCTGCTTTTGTAATCCTTTTTCTCTGTTGAAGTCAGTGGATTTTGTTGTGTCAGTCCATGACTGGTGTGTTGTCTCTTTGATATCAGTTGTTCTCAAAACATCTCCGAAAGACTCATCCTGTAATTAGTCATCTTTAGACTGCTCCACGCTTTAGAGTCATTAGTCTGCCAATCCGATCACTTCTTGTACTGATGGTTCTTTTGTGACACTGTTAGGTCTGTCTTCACCCATGCTTTGCCCCTCCTTTCTTGGCCATCTGGCTCTGAGAAAACCTTTCTACCTTTATCTTGACACAGACGTACCACTTTCATGTGTAAACAAAAATGTTACAAGGGCTGTCAAAAAAAAAGCATTGTACCACAGTATCTCATATTGGACAAAGCAAACATGTGAATCAAGCAATTAAGACTTCAGCCTCCAACATTCTTCTAATCGCATTAACACAGCGACAATACTAAAACTCTATCTCTTTACTTACTAAACTTACTAAATTTTAAAATAATCATATATTCAATTAAAGAACTTAAAAAAACAGTAATAAACTGCTAAATGCATTAATGTTACCCTACATGGCTACATTATTGAATATAAAATGTGAATATAAAGAAAATAAAACTTTCAACTCCAACACCCATGCTGGCTCTCTAGCCCCACAGCCCCCTGGCAAGGATGGAGCAGCAGCTCCCTGCAGCGAGGTTGGGAGGGAGAGCCCAAGCTTCACGGGGTGGCTTCAGGCAAATGAGGACTGGCTATGACCGTGGTGAGGAACCTTACTGGTTGCTCAGACCCCACGCTCCCATCCCACTCCTGCTTCCTCCCTCCTGGGTAGCACCCGGCTTTCTCCTGTACTAGCATTGTCAGACATGCTGCGGTCTGTGAGACGGTCCCCCATTTCAATCCGAAGTCTCGTGTCCTGCATTTACCCAAAAATGTCCTGCAATAAAATTACTGAATTGTGGTAAGTTTGATATCTACGGAACTATAGTAAAACCCCGATTATCCAGCATAATTGGGACCAACCAATGGTCGGGTAACTGAAAATGTCAGATAACTGGGGAGGAGGAAAAGGAGTGGGCTGCCAGCTGTTGCAGGGCGGGCTCCCGGGGCTGTCTGCTGTAGAGCTGGCTTCCCAGGCAGGCAGCCACCAATGATCTGGAACACAGAACCCCGGTTAGTCCCAGACGGGCAGCCACCTCTGGCCTGGGGCACAGAATCCAAGCTGGCCCTAGGCAGGCAGCTGCTGTTGGCCCGTATGGTTCTCCATCTATAAACAAGGAATACTCAGCCAAGAAGATGGCCAAAATGAGTCTAGAGGTGTTCTTAGTTGGTTTTTTTTTTACTTTGATCATCATTTATATGATTAAATAAAGTGTATCTAATATTGACAAATAAATGTATTTCAGCACCCTACTTTTAGTTTAATACAAGATGCTTTCAGGGTTTCTGAAAATAATAGTATGTTATACAGTTGTGTATTTCCTGTTAATTGTCTTATATACTGTATATTGATTTTCACTGCAGCAGCATACTAGATAAGAACAGTTAGCTTAAATCCTGAGAGAGAGAAATGACTAACAATAATAGGAAACACAGTTTTTATTTCCATCTTTATGGGAAACAAATGGGTTCTATTCACTTGGTATTCCATCTGTAAACATCGGAGAAACAGTTTTACTTGTCATGATGGTGGTGGTTGCCAACTGTATTTTTCCTTTCCACAGGCTGCTCTGTCTCTTCCACAAAGACCACTTCTTCATTGTTCTACTGTGATTCCTGTTGTGGCTGTGACATTAAAGTTTATTATGCACCTTTTCAGGCTTAAGGACTCGTGGTGCTTCCTTCCCTGGATGTTGTGTATATCCTGGACTTCTCACCATGTCCGTGATGGAATTCGTCATGGGCTGTGGATCTGTCCATTTGGAAAAACTGCTCCCCTGCCATACTGGCTGTATGTGGCAATCACAGCATCTTTACCTCATCTGTGTTCATTTGTTATGTATTTAACAGGTACTGGGGAACTAATGTCTATAAAGCATGGAATTCGCATTGATGTGTAAGGATGATAGTCATTGGAAGTCACTTGTTTTGAAGATTAGAGTGAAGCTGATCCCTGTGTATTCCTTGTGATTTCTAATTAGGCAATGAGAAGCCATGGAGCCATTTTATTCTAGACTTGATTAATTGTGGCTACAGAAATCTGTTATATGAATGGTGGTAATGTAATTTCCAGGCGTCCTCGTCATGAAATCTCTAATCTTCCATGTCAGTTCTGTAGTAGCTAATTTAAATATAATTCAGTCATTCCTAAATGTTTAAATTTCCTCCTCCTGCTATTATCTCTGCTATAGTAGTGTTATTCATCTTGTCACCCTCCACTTTGAGCGCCCGTCTTCGTTCCCTAATTAACATTTGTGTGTCATTTTGAAGATGTAAAGCGCTATGAAAGTGCCAAGTACTACTGTAGTACAAATGCTGTATATCACTTCGAGAAATATTCAACGGCTGTTTTTTGTAACTTGTTAATTTACCTCATCTGAATCTAACCTCACGTATTCAGCTGTCTGTTCCTTTTTTTTTTTTTTTTTTTTTTAAAGGATTTACTACTGATTATCTGGAAGTACTTAAGTTTGAACAGTGACTGCTATTTCGTAATAGATATTCCAGGCACTTCTCTTGCATAGTCTGCTGATATTCAATTTCCAAAAAATTCTTATAGACATTTTTGGTTAGAAGGGAGAAAACAGTTTAAGGATGTTGTCTGTGAAATTGCAGAAGATTTGCATTATTTAATACTAATAAATTTTAATAATTGTATGTAATATTTAAACTATGTGGTATTAGATCATGTGTTCAGCTTTTTGGATTCAAGAGGAGCCAGTAGACACCAGGCATAAACTCTATTTTATGTTTTATTGATACCCAAAACAGTAAAGGCAAGTAGTACACAATTATGTAAATCTATTTCAATATGGAGAATAAGTGACAATGATAATATTGTGATGCTTGCACACTGGACAGTACACAAGGCACTCTATTTTAGCAGTAACCATGAACTGATTTTATAGATCATGCACAGTTCTACCATAAGCAGACTTAACAATTGTCAGTTGGAAGGTTGTGACCTCTTTCCTTTCCCACATTTATTTTCTGCAGGAAAGTATGATCTTTAAAGGAATTTCGTTAAAGTCCCAAGGAAATTGAAATAACTCCAGAAATATAGCTATTATATTAAGAGTTTACTACTGTATTGATTACCTTTTAAGATAAAGATTTTTAGCTACAGCAGTTTCTACTAAATATAATATTGTTCCTTTACTTAAAAACAAAATCATTTCACCATACTGAAATATGATTATTTTATGCTAACAAAATGCACATTCCTGCCATTTTCATGAATTTGCCACACACACACAAAAATGCATCATGAGCTTATTCAAAATAACATTTTTCCTTCTGTAGAAATCTCTCAGAAAATCCCCCAAACCGAATTACGTGTTAGGTGATAGCATTGTAAGTTGTGTAATATCTGCATCAACATGTTCCTTAAAAATCTAGCCTGAGGGATAGTTCTATGGAAGAGAAGTTTTAGAGTGGTGTTTGCTTAAAACAATAGCAGCAAGCAATAAAAAGAAACTTCTTCTTGTGCATTTTAGAGCTCTCTCAATATTTTTTCCCCTCTGCTACTGCTGACTGACAGGGCAGCACAGACTTTTTGTGCTATGAAGCTGTGGAGATTCCATTTCGAAGGGATACTTCCTGACAGCCTTCTCTCGGAAGCAGAAGAGTCAGCTCCACATGAATGCCATGTGGTAATTAGGCTTGTGAGAAGAAAGTTGATAAAATTAGTCTGCTTAGCATGAAATGTAGAAGTTTTAAAGCGAACACCTTAGAAAGAAAATTTGAAGGAGTGGTATGGCGTGAAAAGAGGCAGCTACTTCAGGGGTGCATTGTACAGCGTGTGAATCTTTCCTTTTACATCCAGCAAATGCTCCCATGGGCAGCAGATATCAAAGGCTGGAGGAAGGCTGAGCCTCACCAAACAAGCCTATGTGGCACTGTCCATGCTCTGTCTCC
Source organism: Carettochelys insculpta (assembly GCF_033958435.1). NCBI lineage: Eukaryota > Metazoa > Chordata > Testudines > Carettochelyidae > Carettochelys > Carettochelys insculpta. The sequence goes on from NC_134141.1 coordinate 100,953,634, forward strand.
AGACACCCTTCTGCTTTCTAGTGCTGCGTAGCAGGGTGCTCTTCCTCAATGGCCAAGGACCCAGGCAGCAGCTAATGGGGGGCAGCCTGTATCTGGAGACTGCCTAGTGATTCTGCCCACCCTCAGGACTACAGGGAGCACCAGCCTCCCAATGCTCACAAATTGATGGGGGAGAGGGACTGAAAATTCTTATATTTTCTGGTTGTAGTGAATATTTTGTGCCAAATTCATTTCTGACAGTTTTCCTTTAGAGTAGTAATATCAAAAGTTTTGTTGTTCTTCTAGCAGTGTCCCTATGGATGCTCCATTCTTGGTGCACATTTTCCTAATGCATCCTTGACTGGGAGATTTTAATTAGTAGTGTTAATTTGGCTTGTGCATATGCTGTTTGTATCCTGCGCACTGCACCGAGGCTGTATCTAGCTATGTTGGAGAACTGCCCCCTCAGTTGCCTCAGCCTGAGGTTGAGCTAGCATGTTCACATTTCACCACCTTGGACAGTTATGGAGCTTCTGTTTAGCTTAATTAAGTGGTTTGTTAGTTATAATTAGCTTATTTAAAACAAAAACAAAAAAACCCTCCTCTTTTGGCTATAAAGACTTGTTCTGTTCCTCTCAGGGGAATTCTCTCTGTGAGGCAGAGGCCTGGTTCACTGGAGTTCAAACATTGCCTGTTGTGTTAAGAGGCCATCCCAGTGGGTGTCAGACATTCAAGTACATTTGCTGCCTGGGCAAGTCATACATATGAGAGAAGTGCAGCTTTCATCTAGTCCTGAAATCTAGAGTTTGGAATAACTAAAGTCAAAATTCAGATCATTGTCATGGAATATATCAAATGCTCTCCTTTGGGACCGGCTCTGGACCCCATTGAGTATCAGCTTCCTGGAGTTTCTAGTGCCCCTTCCTCCATGGTGCAACATTTTCTTAGCAAATAGAAATGCTCAGAGCCCTCCTTGCCACTCAAGACATCTAGTTCCTCTCCCAGGGATTCTCCCTCAAAAAGACTTCTGTCTAGCCAGATCCATAGCTTCAAAAAAGTCTTCCCTGAGGCTTGGTACTATAGAGGTGGAAGGCCCCCTCTGAAGGGAACATTAGTAAACGCAGTTCTAGGAAGCTGGGTTTTAGGAAGATCCTTGTACCTTGGCTGGGGACAGCACTAAACAGAAGATATCTACTGTTTATATCCTGATATATTAAGTCTGATTCATCTGTTAATGTCCTTACAAAGTGTCAAAATGTCGTGTAAGCCACTAGCTTCAAAAGCAACATAAGCTGCCAGTCCCATAGGACAAGGACAAACACAACACCATTCCGTACTACAGGACTTCAGATACTACAGAGACTTGGCAGTGACTGCTCAACCAGAATCTCCATTGCTGCCAGGTAGGGAAGATTTTTTTTCCTGCAGAGACCCTCTCAGTCTCTGATCCTTTTACATCTACTATATCATTGTCCTCCCCATTAAGAGAAGAGGATGATGATGATGACCTACCCTCTGCTTCTTCTGTTTCATTGAATGGTTCTCCAGTATACCCTCACGCTAACTCCCTAAGGGGCAGGGAAGATGCTATGGGATCTGATAATTTCTGGTGGGAGCAACACTGGATGCCAGCCTTCTGCCCCGCATGGCCATGCTAGGACCCTTATCATCGCCAGTTTTTAAGGGCCCTGGCCTTATCCCATTGGTAGGATAGAGAGCTAAGCTCCTCTCCCATCCCTTCCACCAGCAGGAGGAAACAGTTGAGCAGGAAGCCAGTGTAGACAAAGAAGCCATGCCTTAATCCACCATCTCATCCTCTTTTCCAGATGTGGCCCAGATGTCTCCCCATCCTTCAGTAGTCAATCTAGGACCTTGCTAAGTAGGCGACAGAGTCTGCATATGCCTTTTGTGGAGGTTCGAAAACCACCCCGGAAGGAGCAGTTGGACGTTCTACATTCCAGCGCCATATGGAATTGCCCTCTCTATTAATGAGATTCTAGCGGAAGCTGGCAAGACCATCTGGCAAACACTGGTTACGTATTGGCCACTTTTAAGAGGTTCCACATGAAATATAATGTCCCCATTAAGAACTCTTAATTCTTCTTCTGCCAGGATAATTCCACCAGGATAAGGTGTCCTTACAGCCACATTCCAGATTTCTCCCTAAAGTAACTTGAATTTTACCTGACTCAAACCATATATCTACCAGTTTTCCTTCCAAAACTGCATACTTCTAATAAAGAGACTCTAGATGTGAGGGTGGCATTATTCTTTTATCTGGAGAGAATGAATCCATTTTGTAAATCCAATAAACAGTTTGTTTTCATTCTAGGCAGGTCAAAGAGCTATGCCATTTCTACCCAGACACTCTCTGAATGAATTGCTGAGTGTATTATTTGCAACCAGATTGATGAGGTTTCACCTCTATCAGCTTTGTGGTGCACTCATCTAGACTGTAATCTGAATCTATGGCTTTCCTCAGAAATATTTCCATTTCAGAAATCTGCAGAACAACTATGGGATCTCCATGACATACCCTTTTTAGACACTGCCCAGATGGATGTTTTCAGATACGCTGCATTTGACAGTGCAGTTCTTGTAATGGACTCCTTTCTGAATCCCCTCTTCTAGTGGGGGTGTTACTCAGGAGTCACCAAGAGCAGAGCACTCACAGGGACACTGCTCAAAGAAGGTTACTCACCTAAGCAGTAACTGTGGCTCTTCTAGATGAGTGGCTCTCCTAGAGGTGTGTTCCTATACGTGCTCAAATACCTGTCCTCTTTCTCCTCCGCTTTGGAGTTTCCTCTGAGATTCAGTAGGCTAGAAGGAACTAAGAATGGTTCCCCATGCTGCCTGATACAGCATCGGTACAAGGCTAAAGGATCCCAACAATGTATGTGTGGGCTGAATGGATGCTACTAATAGAAATCTCTAACTTAGGGCAAGTAGTTTGCACATGCATCAAGAGTGGAACAAACATAGGAGACACACTGTATGGGGGTCAGTATCCTGTTCTTCTGTTTTAAACATTGCAAGAGAGAAAAATCACTTAATGGTGTCATTTTAATTTAACTGTGGCCATCTTAAGTGTTTCAAAAAATGGTGAACTTTCACTATGGCTCTTTCTAGTTTCCCCATCCCCAGGAATTTTTAAACATTTAAATATGTTGTATTTACACACACCTGACTCTGTATTAGCAAAGGTCAAGTCTGAAAAGCACTCCTTGCACTTGGAGTGTGATGGGGATTGTGATTGTGCTTCGACCTGCAAGAGTTTGTTTCATTCTTGGACTAGTTCCCAAAAGATCTGTCTTCTGCACAAAGCTTTTCTCCTGTAGTAGGTGAACCCATTTTGGGGGAGGGAAAGAAGCTTTTCATCTGGAGCTTTAGTCAACTTTTTAAGTAACTTGGGCTCAGGCCTTTGGAAGTTTTTAAGATAAGGATCAAACCCTTGGATCTGACATTATATTCTATGGATAGACAATGCACAGAGAGGAGGACAGGTATGATGTCTGTGGTATCCCAGGCAAGTGAGAAGACATGATGTCATCTTCAATGCTCTACTAGTTGTTTCTGGGCAGATGGCTTTATGTGTGGGCATATTGCAGAGATGTAGTTGAGCCTCATGGGCTATGGCTACGCTAAAAGCATCTGTCGACAGAAGTTACTCTTGGAAGACATGTTTAGACAAAATTTCTGTCAACAGATCCTGCCTACACACAAAAGCAGATCAATCTTTTGATTCGCTCTATTGACAAAAGGGCCCCCTGGAGCATCTACGCAGCTTTTTTCTTGACAGTTTCTGCTTACAAAATACATTTTTGTGTGTAGCCACTCAATGAGTTTTGTCTACAAAACTCTCTAGTGTAAATGTAAGCAAGGTGACAAAGGCCTTTCTGACTGCATTAGCTTATTTGAAAGTGTTTACATTTACAAGTAACTTAACGTATTTCAATGCAGTGTTATGATCTTGTCAGTCCCAGAATATTAAATGGAATGAGGTAGGTGCAGTAATTAATGTGTTTGAAGTTTACTTTGCTCTTTACAGTAAGTGTAAATATGTAAAGTACACCAGTTTTAAATACACAGAAAATGAATATCAAGTGCTGGATAACAGCTTAATTTAAAATGTGAGATACTCACCATTAAGGTTTTTCCAAGTGTTAATCTAACAGTTACTTCAGTGTACAAAGAATCACAAGATGTCAATAAATGGTTATATTTTTGAAGTGCAAATAAATGTATTTCCCTCCAAATAACTTGTTTCAGTGGGTATGTGCTGTTCCTGTATTCTGGTAACTTGTTCTTTTTTGTTAAATATATATTTAGCTTCCCAACTGCTATTCTTAAAAACTGCAGCAAAACTGTCAATGGGACAGAATAATTGTTTTAACCAATGCCCTTATTAGAAAATGAGACATATATCCAACACAAAAATTAAAAAAAAAAAAAAGTAAAGTGAAGTTAATCTTTTTGTGGTTACTGGTACAGTTTTTGCTTTAAAGAACGTTAATAATGATTGTGCCTTAAATTAATCTATGCTAAATTGTGACAATTCACCAATCATTGCCTTGTCCAAAGCTGTATCTTCATGTACTGAGGTAAACTGAATTAAGTATATTGTTAACCATCCAATCTCAGGCATTCACCAGTTTTTTGGAATAACATTCCCTTTGACTGTGTGTTAGCTGATGGCCAAGGATGTTTGGTGAGGTGCCAGCTATGCCCGTTTTACACCATCCATGACTTTAACTGCTAGGACTCACTGTCCCTTTGTGGCGGGCAGCCCGGGCCAGGCTGACAGATGCCCCAAGGTCCTAAACACCCGTGACTTTAACTGCTAAAGCTCAGAGCCCCTTCGCAGTGGGCAGTCAACACTGACTGACAGGTGCCCCAATGGCAGCACTAAGAGCCTTTCCACACCCGTGACTTTAACCGCTAGGACGCACTGTCCCTTCGTGGCAGGCAGTCAGGATTGACTGACAGGCGCCCCAAGAGTTTGCCCCGTGGAGGCGGCACAACTCAACGCTAGGCTCTTAGTACTCTCACCTAATGGCCAGGCTTTATAGCCAAAACGGCTGAAGTTCTTTAATTGTGTTGGCTGCTTTACAGTAACCCAGAGAAACAAGTCAGGCTTATGCACAAACGGTTACCAAAATTTATTAAACTAGATTCTAATCATGTGGTTACAAAATTGCTAGAGCCTACTTATTTAAATGTATAGATGTTACACACACAAACAAGTTACAAAACTGAAGCCACGATCCCAAAGAAAGAAAACAAAGTATAGAGCTCTATTTCAAAATATGTGTACACTAAAGACAGGAGATCAGGTGTGGGTGCTTCTTACCCTCCTTGCATCTCTCGATTCCAGCGGTGCCAGGCCAGGATCGGTCACTCAGTTCCACGGAAAGACGAATAAGGGACAAGGCTTAGGGACCCTTTTAGCTGCAGAAGCCTTGGGAGGCTGTCACTTATCTGACCAGCAGATAGATAGTGAAAAGCACTCAAAAATCATGGTGCTGTAGGTCCCATACTTATACCTCTGTACTCCTTTATTCTCTTTCTCCTTTCTTATGCCAAATTGGGGCTGGTCTGTCTGGGCGATGCCAGCTCTCGCAAGAGTAGTTTACACTTGCAAGGGAGAGAAACAATAAGTTTCGACTACTGGACATTCCTTTTATTAGGGTAAATATTTTCCCACCTAGGATGTTGGTGTGTGTGCATCACGTTATTTAGTAGGGGCTAAGAGCCATGTCTGTCACAGCTTCTCTGTCTGCTGTGAGCCTAATCGTTGTATATGTTCCCAGAGGCACATTGTAGCAGCACACCTGTGCTTCTCACAGCTTCAAAGGCTGTGCTGGAATTTATGTTAAGTGCCCTGTTGTTTTGGCTCCCTTGTGTTCCCAGCAATGCTGGTCTGAGAGGGGGCTGGCTGTCTGGCTACACTGTGAAAAAGCTATTTTATGTGTCTACTTAGGAAAAAAAAATCAATTGAGGCAAGGGGAAACGTGTGTTGAAAAAAGAGAATTTAATTGTATTGAAAATGTCAAGTTTGCAGCTTGTAAATATGCATTTGCATTGTAATCATTCACTGAAATACAAATGAAATTAAGAGCAACATGAACATATCGGCGAGCCTTCAGTTAGCAGAAGCTAATTGAAATAACCTAAAATTCTCTGTTTGTTTAAATTGTAACTCATTACAGTCTGAATTCAGTTCCATTAGTATTACCTTACTTGGAATTTACACCTGTGCAGCAGAGAGTTGAATTTGGTCTTAAGGACACAATCTTGCTCCCTTTCTTTCAGCAACACTTGTGTTGAAAACGGTCATTGTGAGTTCCAGAGAGTAGATAAGACTATCTTTTATTGAACCAACTTCTGTTGGTGAGACAGAAGCTTTTGAGCTACACAGAGTTCTCCTTAAGATCTGGGAAAGTTATTCCCAGCATCACAGCAAAATGCAAGGTGGAACAGATTATTTAGCATACGGAGTTTGCATAGTCTAAGGGACCATTGAAGGTAGAGTTTTGTCAGGTTAAAATATGCTGAAGCAATCCCTAAAATGTATTGCCATCTTTTCCCATTCACATTGTCACCATCGTTAATGACATTTACAGAATCCTGCTGTTCGCATTCTGCGAGTGGAGGGAATCTGTAATTAAAGTATTATACTGGTATCTGCCAGCTCCTTCAAATTTGGTTGTAAGTCTTCTAACTTGGCCATAAGAGTGAATACTGTACTGCAATACCATTTTATTTCCATTGTAACACTAATGAAACATTAAAGTCCTTGACAAAAGTAATGATGGTTGTGCTTTTTTATTACACTTAGCCCTCTTGAATTTCTGGGTAGCTCGATGCTTAACTATTACTTTCTATCTGGTTTCTTTGCATACAGTTGTAATGTGGAGAGGGGGTTGTTTCTTTTTTTTTTTTTTTTTTGAGGGCCAGGAAGGTGGCAATTAGTAGAAAACTTACTGCGCTACAGTTACATTTTGAAATAGTAACAGATATACCAATATAAAGCTAAAAAAAATTTCACTGTGGTGAAATTCCATAATTCAGAACAAATGGTATTTTGTACCTTTTGAGAAGCTGAAAGCCAGCTCTGAATTTATAAAATCATTTGTCTTACCAAAGTCAATTTTATCAAAAATAATAACGCCTGCAAAATGTTGTGAAAGTGACTTTTTGCCAAAGGAGATGAAAAAACCTAATAAAACTTATCAAAAGTGTAATTCTTTCCCGAACTAATTATATACCAAATTTCCACATAGAAATAATTAATATTCTACAATTAAGAATGCCTTACTAAATTCCTATGATTAGTGAGATAAGTGTCTGATTCAATATTTCCTCAATACTGTGATCCTAACAATTTTTATTTCAAAAAGTTTCTTAGTAGGAGCTAGCTAGAGTAGTAGAATTGGAGAAATGAAAAAAGCCATTTTTTTTTTTTACTAAGTGTCATTGGTTTGAGTTCATTTTAGCTGTTTAATTACAACAGCTGTTGAGACTTCCCTGAAGTTTATAGAACATCATGACATTAGTGTCAAATATCTGACGAAACTGTTTGATATTTTTACTTTGGCTGTGTCTACACTACAAAAATAACTTTGAAGTTGCTTACTTTAAAATACAACTTCAAATTTGAGTGTCCACACACACCCTACTTGGAAGTTAAACTTTGAAATAGGGCACTACTCCATTCCTGGGAATGGAGTAATGACTTCGAAGTTGGGCTCCCTACTTTGAAGTTAATTTCAAAGTAAGGAAAAATGTGTGTAGACTCTCTGCTGCCTACTTAGAAGTAGTGCCTAACTTCCAAGTTAGTTCCTAGTGTAGCCGCATCCTTTGTGTAACTTGATCTACTCCTGTTTCAATGGTTTACTTGCAAGTCAAAGTCTTGTGCAGAAACAAAGTTTTAAAGAAATGTTTGCTTCAGTGGTGTTCTAAGTGATGATCAGCATAAAATACCTTCGTATAAGATGCTACTGATATTCCTGCTGTGACCAAATATAAACTGAGATAATTTCCAGACATTATCATTATCTTCCATTGAAGAGAATATAAAGAAACCATCATAAAAGAAATGGAGAGTGGAAAAGCTACAAAGGGCCTTGGAAGTCAGGACAAAAGTGAGAGCAGAGTGGGTGAAAGGAAGACAGTGGAGGGATTCAGGGAGGGGGCAGACATGGTCAGAATAGCATGAAAGAAGAATTTGGTAGCTACATTTTGAATAGACTGGGAAAGAAAAGGTGCAATGTGGGATATGGGTAGGCTGTAGATATAAGGGAGACAGCACATAATGACTAAGCGTTCTAGTATGAGCAGAGAAAATGCTTCTTATTAAACATTTTCTGGAGGAAGGAACATCAAAATTTGAACACAAGTTGACTGTGTCAAGGAAGGGGCAAGAGTAAAAGATGAGGTTTTATGTTTTGACTTGAGTGATTCAGATGATGGTGATTCACACAGCAGTGACAAAGAGTGGGACGTGGCTTGGGAAGAAAGCTAAGCCTTTCCGTTTTGACGCTGTTCAACTTCTTAATTTGACAGGAAAAATATCCAGATGAAGATGCTGGAGAGACAAGTTCAAATATGGGATTTGATGTCAGGATAAATATCAGCAAGTAAAGCTATTAGAATACAATTTGATACAACGAATGAATAAATATAAGACCTGCTACAGATTGGGATTTAAAAAAAATAAATGAAGTCTTGTGTGTTAGAATTGGTCATGTGAAACTTGAGTTCTGCAACTCTGACGTACCAGGTGCTTTCTCATGCCAAGGCCACAGGGCTTTACTGCACGTAGCTGTAAACCAGTTTAGCTCACCCATGTGTTAGCATTATTAAAATAAGTGTTACATTTATAAGAATGTGGTTAGTGTTTATGAAATGGTTGTAGGGTATTACATGTAGTAATCTCACATCATCTCTATCCCATGGTATAAAGTTACAGTGAGTGTTTACATTTTAAACTACTGTAGTTGTGTAACTCACCAAACAGTAAAGAAGCATTAATTAATACAAAGGGCTTGTCCTTCACACAGAAAGGCCCTATTGAAAGCAAATTAGCCATTGTGAAACATCAAAGAACAAAGGCTTTTGATTGCTACAACATACACACACACTCTCTCTCTCTCTCTCTCTCCCTCTGTCCCTCTACAGCAAAGAACAAAGGCTTTTGATTGCCCCTCCACCACACACCCTCTGTCTAAGAAGAGAGCTCTGCAGGTGGACACTCATCTGTCATTTTGTACTCTCATCCATCCATTAGATCTCTGCTGGTGTCTGCCATGAATAAGCAGGGTCAGGTAACAAACCTAAAAAGAAGGACTCAGAGAACCTGGATTTGTTTGGGAGAAAAATTTGATAGACAACATCATCTGACTCAGGATCTCCACAAGCAGGCATTGCTGGGAAGATAAAGGGACTCTGTGGCCCAATTTAAGAATTCCTTGTCTCCACATTTGAGGCAAGAATTTCTGACTGTTCTGCAGGAAGGAAAGACAGTAGCCAGAGCTGCTCTCTAGGCACCAATGAACTCAGATGATTTGGCAGCCCAGGTCAGTGGCCTTGGCTTGTGTCTGTGCAGCATGGTCCATGGCTGCCATATTTGGGGAGCTCCCATGAGGGGCAGTAGTGTCCCCAGCTCGGAGAATAAAATTCATAGGATCAGAGCTTGACTCTACCCAGCCCAGAGCCTGCCTACTAGAGTCTCAGTTCCAAGCTATGTCAGATCTCCTCTATTGTGCATGGCAGAGCCCATCTGCTCAAGACCACCCAGGTATTTTCCAGGATACTAAACCATATGGCACCATGTACTTATGAGTTCCAGCAGGTGTAGCTGCACCTCAGACCCCTGCAGATGTGGCTTTAATCAGTTTTGGTCCCCCTGCAGACAGAATTTGGACTTATTGGTCATAACCCCATTGAATATCTTGTGATTCCTGCTTAGTGGGTGGGCCTGCAATTGGTGTTTGAAAGCGTTATCTTTTGTAGCCCCATCCCCGTTGGTGACATTGGTCTCAAACACTTCAGATCTGTGGTGAGGAGCCCACCTCGACAACATTAGTATGCAAGGTCTCCAGTCCCCAGGACAGTCACTCCCACCATGTTAATGTCAGGGAGCTCAGGGTGATACACTTGGCTTGCCAAGCATTTCTTCCCTACCCTGACAGGCAAAGTAGTGCAGCTGTTGATGAACAATTCCATCACAGTGTTCTACATCATCATCAGGGCTTGTTAATTGGCTCTATATTAAGAGCTCACTGGTTACAGGACTTTTGTATTCAGCATGCCATTCATCATATGGTGTTGCAACTCCTAGGTGCCTAGAATGCACTTGCAGGTCTCCTCACCAGGTCCTATTTTTCTTGCCACAAGTGGTCACTCCATTTAGAGGTGGTTAGTATGTTTTTCCAGAGGTGAGAGACTGCCTGGGTGGATCTATTTCTGTACAGTCACAACAGAAAATGTCAGCATTTTTGCTCAATCTGCAGGCTCGCTAGAGTTTCTCTGTCTAATGCCTTTCTGCTCCCACTTCTATGGCTATGTCTACGCTAGCCCCAAAGTTCGAAATGGCCATTTGCATGGCCATTTCGAAGTTTACTAATGAAGTGCTGAAATACATATTCAGCGCCTCATTAGCATGCGGGTGGCCCCAGCACTTTGAAATTGACGCAGCTTGCCACTGCACGGCTCGTCCCAACGGGGCTCCTTTTCGAAAGGACCCCGGCTACTTCAAAGTCCGCTTATTCCTATGAGCAGATAGCCAGGGTAGGACTTCGAAGTAGCCAGGGTCCTTTTGAAAAGGAGCCCCGTCGGGACAAGCCACGCGGCGGCGAGCTGCATCAATTTCGAAGTGCCACAGCTGCCCGCATGCTAATGAGGCGCTGAATATGTATTTCAGCGCTTCATTAGTAAACTTCAAAACGGCCATTTGCATGGCCGTTTCAAAGTTTGGGGCTAGTATAGACACGGCCTATATGTATTCCCACCAATACCCCTGATTCACAAAGTCCTCCTAAAGGTCAGGCAGGACAAAGTGAATGTAATCATGGTAGCTCCAGTGTGGATGCACCAGCACTCGTTCTGAAAACTGCTAGAACTTTTGAAAGCTCTCCTGTTAGAGCTCCCATTCCAACCAAACTTTCTTTTCACAGAATCAAAGCTGTTTGTTTCACACACCACTGGTGTCCCTGCACCTGACTGTGTTGCTGAACGTGGAGGAATGGGTCTGCTCAGCACAAATCTAGCACATCCTCTTAGGTAGCAGGAAGTCTCAATGAAGGTAATCAGTTTATTATCTAAGCTGTTTGTACACAAGTGCAAGAAGCCTGGGAAACAAACAGGACGAATTAGAGGCCCTGACACAGTCAAAGACGTATGAGGTGATTAGAATAATGGAGACTTTGTGGGATGACTCACATAACTGGAGCACTGTCATGGACAGGTATAAACTGTTCAGGAAGGACAGGCAGGGGAGAAAAGAAGGAGTTGTGAGAGGGCAGTATGTTTGTTCAGAGCTCCAGCATATGAAGGGAGAAGAGACAGTTAAGTGTCTTTGGGTTAAGCTTAGAATCGTAAGCAACAGAGGCAGTGTAATGTTTGGTGTCTGCTATAGGGCACCAGATCATGTTGATGAGGTAGACTAGAATTTCTTCAGACAACTAAGAGAAGCTTCCAAATCACAACTGCTGGTTCTCATAGGAGACTTTAATCACCCAGACGTTTGTTGGGAGACCAATACACCAGCGCACAGACAATCCAGAAAGTTTTTGGAGAACGTTGGGGATAACTTCCTAGTACAAGTGCTGAAGGAACTGACTAGAGGCCATGCATAGCTTGACCTGCTGCTCACAAACAGGGAAGAAACAGTAGGAGAAATAGAAGTGGGTGGCAACCTGGGCTGTGGTGATCATGAGATATAGTAGATTTCAGGATTCTCACAAAAGGAAGAAAAGTGAGCAGTAAAATACAGACCCTTGATTTCAGAAGAGCAGACTTCGACTCCCTGAGAGAACTGATGGGCAGGATCTCCTGGGAAGCTAGTATGAAGGGGAAAGGAGTTCAGGAGAACTGGCAGTATTTTAAAGAGGTCCTATGGAAGGCACAGGATCATACCATCCCGATGTGCAGTAAGAAAAGCAAATAGGGTAGGCAACCAGCTTGGCTTACCAGGGAAATCCTTGGTGAGCTTAAACTCAAAAAGGATGTGTATACGAAGTGGAAAATTGGACAGATGAGTAAGGAGGAGTATAAACATATGGCTGGAGAAAGCTGCAGGGTAATCAGAAAAGCGAAAGCACAATTGGAACTACAACTAGCAAGGAATGTGAAGGGCAACAAGAAGGGCTTCTACAAGTATGTGAACAATAAGAGGGTTATGAGGGAGCATCTGGGGCCGTTACTGGAAGAGGGAGGTAATGTAGCGACAGATGTTATGGGAAAGGCTGATGTACTCAATGCTTTTTTTGCCTCAGTTTTCACGGATGAGGTCAGCTCCCCGACTACGGCACTAGGCAATGCAGCATGGGAAGGGAAGTGGGCAGCCCTTGCTGGGGAAAGAACAGTTTAAGAGCTATTTAGAAAAGCTAGATACACACAAATCCATGGGTCCAGATTTAATGCATCCAAGGGTACTGAGGGAATTGTCAGATACCATTCCAGAGCCTTTGGCTATTATCTTTGAAAATTCGTGGAGACCTGGAGAGGTCCCGGATGATTGGAAAAAGGCAAATGGAGTGCCTATCTTTAAACAAAAAAGCCAGGGAACTACAGACTGGTCAGCTTTACCTTTAGCAAAGCTTTTGATACAGTCTCCCACAATATTCTTGTCCATAAGTTAAGGAAGTATGGATTGAATACATGGACTGTAAAATGGATAGAAAACTGGATTGAGAGACGGGCCCAACGGGTAGCGGTCAATGGCACAGTGTCTGGTTGGTGATCAGTTTCAAGGGGAGTGCCCTAAGGATCAGTTGTAGGGCCAGTACTCTTTAACATCTTTATTAATGATGTGGATGAGGGGATGGATTGCATCCTCAGCAAATTTGCAGATGACACTAAGGTAGGGGTTAGGTAGATACATTAGAGGGTAGGGATAGGGTCCAGAGTGACCTAGACAAACTGAAGGATTGCGCCAAAAGAAATTTGATGAGGTTCAACAGGGAAAAGTACAGAGTCCTGCACTTGGGACAGAAGAATCCCAAGCACAGTTACAAGCTGGGGACCTACTGGCTAAACAGCAGTGCGTCAGAAAAGGACCTGGGGATTACAGTGGATGAGAAGCTGGATATGAGTCAACAGTGTGCCCTTGTAGCCAAGAAGGCTAATGGCATATTGGGGTGCATTGGGAGAAACATTTCCAGCAGATCTAGAGAAGTTATTCCCCTCTACTTGGCTCTGGTGAGGCCTCATCTGGAGTACTTTGTCCACTTCTGGGGACCCCAGTATAGAAAGGATGTGGATGCATTGGAGAGGGTTCAGTGGAGGGCAGTGAAAATGACTAGGGGTCTGGAGTATATGACCTATGAGGAGAGGCTGAGAGAGTTGGGTTTATTTAGTTTGCAGAAAAAAAGACTGAGGGGCAATTTGATGGACTTTCTGAAAGAGGGCTCTAAAGAGGATGGAGAGAGACTGTTCTCAATGGTGACAGATGACAGAACAAGGAGCAATGGTCTGAAGTTATAGAGGGAGAGTTATAGGTTGTATATTAGGAAAACCCATTTCAGTAGGATAGTGATGAAGGACTGGAATGCATTACTAAGATAGGTGGTAGAATCTCCATTCTTAGAGGTTTTTAAGTTCCAGCTTGACATAGTCATGGCTGGGATGATTTAGTTGGGGGTGATCCTGCTTTAGGCACGGGGCTGAACTAGATGACCTCCTGAGGTCCCTTCCAGCCCTCGAATTCTATGATTCCCTACCAGTCCTTGCTACAGTTCATTTTAGATTACCTGCTTCATTTCAAACACCAAGGTCTGGCGCTTTCATCGGTCAAGGTGCAGTTGGTATCCATCTTGACTTTCCACCCCCTGGTCTGAGATAAATCAGTCTGCTCTCAAGACACTATGATCAAGTTCCAGAAAGGTCTAGAACAGCTATGCCTGCAAGTTCATGTCACTATCCCTTTTGGGATCTAAACCTGGTGGTTTCTGGGATCATGGGTCCTCCTTATGAGCCACTGTATTGTTCTCTACTACTCCTCTGATGAAAGGTTTCCTTCCTGGTGACAATCACTTCATCCATATGGGTCTCCGAGTTTAGAGTTTGATGTCTGAACCCTCTTATATAGTGTTTTTCAAGAACAAGTTTCAGCTGTGCCCTCCCCACAATTTTCTCACCTTCAGTGGTGATACACTGTCACAATAATAATTTTGCTCCTGGTATATCTTCTAAGGCCTCATAAGACTAACAAGGAGGGATGGTTATACATTCTGCATGTTACTCTGGCTTAGCCTTTTACATCAAGAAGACCAAACCATTCTATAAATTGACTTAATTCTTCATTACAGTGGCAGATAGGATGAAAGGTCTTCTCAGAGAAGCTCCTCATGGATATCTGCTTATGGTATGTTCTTCTATGAACAATCAGGGCTGTCACCACCAAGTATCCTGGCTGCCCACTCCACCAGGACACAGTAGCCACCCTCACATGGGTACCAATCCAGAATGTATGCCAAGCCACTGCCTGATCTGCAGTCCAGACCTTCATGCCCCATTACACCATCACCCAATACATGTAGGATGATGCCAGCTTCAGCAGAGCAGTGTTTCAAACAGCATGTCTATAAGTTCTGAGCTCACCTCCAGGAATGCCCCTTGAGAGTCACCTAACATGGAATATACACAAACAAGCATTCAAAGAAGAAAAAAAACAGTTATTTCCATTTGTAACTGTGTGTGGGATTAAGTTCTCAAGTATTCATTACTTTGCACTTATTTGATTTTTATCTGCCATTTTACCACCCACACATGCATTTTTGTGATCTGGGTGGTACCTTCTGGTCTTTAATCACAAGAAAGGTCTTTGTAGCATTAAAAGTTGCTGTTTTGACAATAAATTCTGTAACAAGGCTTTTAACCCACAGATGAGTCGGCTTTTTCCTATGAATTTCCTGCAGCTGAAGCAATCCTTGAACAGAGTACAATGAATGATCAGTTACTATAAAAGACTGACTCCAGTACATAAAGAGCAGTCCTGCTGTGGCTGGATTAAAAAGAAGCAGGTTCTACCTGTTTGTCTCAAATGTATTCCAATAAATGCTGAAGGATTATTTTATTCTTTTTCGTTTAATCAGGTTCTTGGCTTGGTTTCATATTCTGTCAAAGACTCCTTAGTCATCAAGACTGTCTCCTGTGCCTACATTTTTCTCCAGAGTTCTTGCATTGTCAGCAGTTACAGTGTATTTCAAACTGTGGTTATGCTGGACGAATTAGGGTCATTCTTTTACACAGAAGAAAAATGTGTGACATTCTTGAAACCATTCTCACAAATCAGGTAACAGTTATTTAAGTATCACACCAAGAAGATACTGGATAACACATCCATTATATGTTTAAAAAACATACACAGCAGGCTATAGGTATATATTTTCTAGGAAAAAAACAAATGATACCACAAAGAGAGGTTTCATCCAGTCAGATGAAGAACTGAGATTCATATCTCTTTAATTTCTTTGTCCATTTGTTCTACATCCCCAAACTGCTGAATGTCGTTAGGCTCAGTCTACGCTGCCTATTGAATGACAAAACTTCTCTTTCACAGGTGCTTTAAAAATCCCCACCCTGAAATATAAAAGTTTTGCCACAACAAGTGGCAGTGTGAATGGCTCATTGATGGGAAGTATTTTCTAGGCAAAAGTGCCCCAAAACCAGGTTTATACTGCCTGACTTTTGCACCTATGTTACACAGCCCTGTCACTGAGAGCTATATAGTTCAGAGCAGCCTTACACGCATTGCTTGCCTTACCTCATAGTGGAACTAGCTTATACTGAAGATCAAAGGTTTCAGATGTTCAGGTTCCAAAGTTACAAAAGAGATCCCTGTGCTCAAGCTCTGTTAAGAAACAGCTGGCTGGCACTTGATACCCACTGCTGCCAGGTAAACAAGGAAGTCTCTCTAAAAGGGGAGTGTTTTTGTAGTGAAGGGAGAGTGTAGGTTATTTCCCTGGCTGTGGTAACATTTCCTCATTCTGAGGAGTTCTGAAGTTTCCCTGCCAAGAATTACTTCATTGATATCATTGAAGATACCATCATAAGCAAGAAATAAAGTACTCCCCGTTACTCAGTGGTGTAGGATCTGCCTCCATGAAAGACCACCTCTCTCCTTTGGGTCAGAGCCAAAGCCCAGAGAAATTAATGGGCATGCATGGGCTACATGTCCATAAGGCAAAGGAAGGCACTGCCTTCCCGCACAGGGGCCTCAGGTATGCTGCAGAATGCTGGGGCTGTCTGGCCCTGGCCTCTGTTGACAGGAGAAACGTTGTTATATTTTGTTCTCATAGAAACATTGTTTTGTATATGAATGCTTACTGATGTTCCCATGAGGTTCAATATTGTATTTAGCATTGTTAGTGAATCCTCCTTAATTTTCTCATGAAATTCAGTATTGTTTTGCTAATGAAATCCTGTTCATGTTCTATACAACTGAATAACTCTACCTCCCTGTAACTTACATTCTGTTAATAATCTATTGGTACTTTACCTCCTGATTAATAGGGAATTACCAGAGCGGAATGTCATATGAGCAGTAGAAATTCAGTTTGAGCTGGAGGAATGGATAAAGGGAGTATGCGAAACTCTCCCCTGGTTTGTTGTGGGGGGTGGGGGTGAACAAAGGAGGAGAGAGGTATAAGTATTGCTCACTTCTTGTTCCAAGGTGTGCAGGCTTTGAGGAGAGATCCCCCTGCGCCTTACTTGGCATGCCAAATAAAGATTCTTCTTCCACTCTCGGTGTGTTATTGGGCCAGCGTTGCACACCGGGCACGAACTGCCACTGTGCCACCTTAAGGAGGCAACACCCCCGTAACTTTTTTAAGTATTGTTCAGGCAGATTTTGGGCAGCTGGGAAGCAGGCCCCTCAGCAGGGAACATATGCATGGCTTGAATTTCAGTCACAACGGCTTTCCCCTCTGCTGCAGCCTGCAGTTTTCTCCAGCACACCTTCTCTGAGACAAGTGCCAGCCCTGCTCTCTGGAGATTCTGCCCAGCTTATGGTGTTGCTATTGCTACTTGCTTGCTGGCCTGTTCCCTCTTCTGTGCTCAGCCCCTCACCCATTCAAGTCCCCTTCCTGACACTGTGGCCCACCATGGACAAAGTGGGATTCCTCCTTACTGTCCCCTCCCTCCCCGCTGCCTTCCTCCTTTGTCCTCTCCCTGCTCAGTTGGCCCCAGTCAGTGAGTTCCTTGTCATGCCCTGTCTCTGCTCAGCCTCTCCTATTTGCTCTGCGTAGGGTTTCCTCCTCTCCTCCCCGCATTGCACCAGCCTGGCTACTATCACTCCTCCAGATCCTCCCCTTGTCTTCTCCCTGCTAGCTCATCCCCATCTCTTTACTAGTGTGTGGAGTGGAGGTGAGTTTGGTTCCCCCAGCCTGAGCTGCTGCTGAGGTCGCTGTTGGGTCCACCTCTCCTGCCCTTGTCCTCTCCCTGGACGCTTTTGCCATAGACACCTCCTTCCTTGCTAGTGTGTGGAGTGGTGGTTGGGAGTTTGCCTAGCCCAACCCTGCAGAGCTAGATGCCCCACCCCTCCTCTTCTTGCCCTCTCCCCATACGCTGGCCAGAGTTCCCTCTGTTCAGTGTTCAGCTTCTGCCCCCTGGCTAGTGTATGGTGGGTTTCCTCGCCCCCTACTATGTCACCCACCTGTTCCTGGGTTCCATCTCCTGTCCTGCTCCTCTCCCTGCTTGTTCCCCCTGCCAATCACTTATTGAATTCCCCCTCTCCCCATTCACTCAGCCCATCCCCTCTCTAGGTGGGTTTCCTCCTTGCCCTCCACTTGTCCCTCCACCCACCCATCTCTTTCCTCCTCTCAGTGGCGTGCTTTTCCCCAGCCCCCCACTGTTCACTACTGTCCCATGCCACCCACCTCCCCGCTGCTCCCTTGACCTACTTGAGTTTCTTGATCATCCCCTTTGGCAGGCCCAGCAGCAGGAAGGGGATCCACAGCTGATACACATGATAACTGTGCTTCTGTTCTTCCTGCTTTCCCCTGGACTGGGGCACCAGCCATTTCTCTTCCATCCCTGGGGGGCCGTGCACATGGCTTGTCACTCTCTAGAGATGGCAGGCTATTTTCCTGTACTGGTCCTGCTGGGGCAGGAGAGCAAGTGGGACCATGTTGGTGCTGCATCCAGGCAGAACTTCATCCTGCTGCATGGCTGGACTCATGGACGTGGCAGAAGGGCAGAGGTTGTGTCTGTAGAAAATGCAAAAGATGAAAGGATACAAGTTCTCTTTGATGGATTTTATTGTCTTTCTGAATGGCCCAAAGGGCTGGTCCTTGTTTAGTGCTTCAGAGGAAGACAAAATACCTCCAGAGTCTTTGGCCAATCTGCCCTGACGGAAAATTCCTTCCCAACAGCAAACATTGGTTTGACCCTGTGCATGCAAGCAAGGACCTGCTGGTCACTCTGGTTACATACCCTGTTCTATAACAGCAACGAAGGGTCCTGTGGCACCTTATAGACTAACAGAAAGTTTTGAGCATGAGCTTTCGTGAGCACAGACTCACAGACTCACAGTGAGCACAGACTCACTTCATCACTTCATATGCTGGTCTTGGAAATCTGCAGGGCCAGGTATAAATAAGCCAGAGCAAGGCTGAGGATAACAAGGTTAGCTCAGTCAGCAAGGGTGAGGCTTACTACCAGCAGTTGATCTGGAGGTGTGAACATCAAGGGAGGGGAAGCTGCTTCTGTATTTAGCTAGCCATTCGCAGTCTTTCTTTAAGCCAGAGCTGAGGGCGTCAAATTTGCAGATGAATTATAGCTCAGAAACTTCTCTTTGGAGTCTGGTCCTGAAATTTCTTTGCTGTAGGATAGCTACTTTTAAGTCTGCTACTGTGTGGCCTGGGAGGTTGAAGGGCTTTCCTATGGGTTTTTGTATGTTGCCATTTCTGATATCTGATTTGTGTGCGTTTATTCTTTTACGTAGAGACTGTCCAGTTTGTCTGATGTATATAGCAAAGGGGCATTGTTGACACATGATGGCATAAATTATATTGGTAGATGTGCAGCTGAATGAACCCACGATGGTGTGGCTGATCTGGTTAGGTCCTGTAATGGTGTTGCTGGTGTAGATATGTGGGCAGAGCTGGCAATGAGGTTTGTTGCATAGATGGGTCCCTGAGTTAGAGTGACTGTGGTGTGGTGTATAGTTGCTGGTTAGGATTTGTGTCAGGTTGGCAGGTTGTCTGTGGGCAAGGACTGGTCTGCCTCCCAAGGCCTGTGAAAGTGGGGGATCATTGTCCAGGATGGGTTGTAAATCCCTGATGATGCGCTGTAGAGGTTTTACCTGAAGCAAATCCTAACCAGTTGCCACTGTTTATTTGTCTGACCTTCCCTGATGTATTAGATTCTTGTATGTATGAGTGTTTCCTGTCTGATCTGGTGCATATTATATCCTCTCCCCTCCTCTCTTCCTGACTAAAATCTAGAGAATCTCTATCACTGGACTCTGCTCCTCAAGTCTCCATTCCATCCACATGCTCCTCTGCACCAGTCGGCTTTCCCCCATCTCTTAATTTAAAAACTGCTCTACGACCTTTATAATGTTTATTGCCAGCACTCTGGATCCACCTTGGTTTAGGTGAGCCCATGCTTCCTGTATAGGCCCCCCTGATCCCAAAAGTGTCCCCAGTTCCCAATAAAACTAAACCCCTCCTCCCTACACCATCATCTCATCCACACATTAAGACACTGAAGTTCTGTCTGCCTTTCTGGCCCTGTGCATGGAACAGGAAGCATTTCTGAGAATGCCACCATAAAGGTCCTATATTTCAGTCTCTTTCCTAGCAGCCTAAATTTGGCCTCCAGGACATTTCTCCTACCCCTCCCTATGTCATAGGTACCTACATGTACCACAACACCAGTTCCACTCCAGCACTACACATAAGTCTATCTAGATGCCTCAAGAGATGCACAACCTTTGTACCAGGCAGGCACAAGAGATCCTCAACCTCTGCACCAGGCAGGCAAGTCACCATATGGTGGTTCTGGTTATCGTAAACCCAACTATCTATGTTTCTAATGATCGAAGCACCCATTACTAACACCTGCCTCTTCCTGGAAACTGGTGTTCCCTCCCCCATAGAGGTATCCTCGGTGCAAGGGGAATACCATAACATCCTTTGGAAGGAGGGTCCCAACTCTGGGATGATTTCTCTCTGCTTCCATTGACTGCTCTCTTCCCCTGAGCCTTTCATCCTCCTTAACAGCGCTGAGGGTGTCAGACTGGAGGTAGGACAGTACTACAATGTCCTGGAAAGCCTCATTAACAAATCTCTCTGCCTCCCTTAGCTCCTCTGGTTCAGCCAGCCGGGCCTCCAAAGCCCGAACTCGGTCTCTGAGTGTCAGGAACTCCTTGCACCAGGTGCACACATATGCCACCCGCCCACAGGGCAGGTAATTATACATGTTACACTTGACACAATAAACAGGATAGCCCCCACTCTGCTGCTGGGCTTCTGCCCACATCTTCTCCTAAGAATAAATTTGATTATATATGTTGCTTTTATTTAAATGTTTGGGATATAGTGTTATGAAGTTTTATGTCTAAAGGTGGTCAGAAGTAACTAGCACCCTCTACGCTCCCCCTCTAAACTCCTCTCTCAAAACTTCCTCCTGTTAGCAAATGCCCTGTTTGCAAGCCTTATCTCTTGACGGAATTGATCAGTCCCACTTATTTCTTTTTGACTTTTGATAAATAAGTAACAATGATCAATCTTGCAAAACTGCAAAAAGTGGAATAACTCATCTCTGGAAATGTAAGAGAACGTTAAAGCTCCTTTTCATTCTGTGGCTAGTTTCACTTTTTCTTTGAAACAACATCACAGCTATCTCCTTGCAGGAACAATCAACAGTAATATCTGGAAAGGGAAAATGAGGAGATATCACGATCATTGATTAGAATTAACAGCTGCTTTCCTTAGGTCTGAATAAGTAGATCCTGATTTTTCTTGTGCTCTTTAGAGAGATGCAGACTTCATCAGTTACCATTTCTTCCACCTGAGAATATGACCAAAACCAATAACTCTTATGGGAATATATATTGTATTTCTTACCCCCTGAAAAGGATGGGTCAGCTAAATCAGATAATTCCTTCCTGTAACCTGCAGCCCTCTGTCGTCCTTGCATCTCAGAATATGACCAGTTGCAAAGATCTATGTTTGACAGGCAGAATTTTTGTCAGTCAACAAATATAAATGATTGGTCGTTGGATTAATTTTGTAACAGTGAGTAAAATGCATACCTTCTATGTAATGAACTGCTGTATTGGTTTGTTTGTTTCCTTCTGTACAATCAGCTGTGTTGTTTAGAATCCAGTAGTTATAAATTACTGTTCCCTTATCCTTGACTAGTACATAGGGTTACTATCCGTCCTGTATTAGGAACAAGTGTCCCTACTTAGTTTTTAAAAGGGACTAATCCCCACTGATCTTTTCTGCCAGCAGCTCTTGACCATCTCTCTAGGAGGGATCAATGTGCCCCTTTGCCCTTTTCAGGGAATGTGTGTTTATATCCTAGATTTCTGTTGGGACATTCTTGTACCATCTTGCTAGGATGTGTTTAGTGAATACCTAGTGCGTACAGAGGCAATGCATAGGGAGAGCACATGGGGTCACACGCACACCCCAGTGGCACCCCCCTGCACACACCATCAGTACTATGTTGCATCCAGTGAGCATGGGTGTGGTCCTACCTATCCCCCAGATCAGTGCAACCTAAGGGTGGGGGTACACGTCCTAGCTTGTACTGATCTCTGACGATGCCATCCTGGGGGGGACACTGCCCCCACTCTCAATGAAAGTGGTGCAGCACTTGGTGTGGGACTCTAAATCTGAAGTAGCAGCAACGAAGGGTCCTGTGGCACCTTATAGACTAACAGAAAAGTTTTGAGCATGAGCTTTCGTGTTTGTCTATAAGGTGCCACAGGACCCTTCGTTGCTGTTACAGATCCAGACTAACATGGCTACCCCTCCGATACTTGACACCTTGCATCGATCTGAAGTGTAATTTGACAAATTCGATAGTTTTTAGAACCAAACAGAACCCTCCCCATACAGCTCTGTGAAAGGTACGTCAACTACACTATGTACCTTCATTTGACATTGCCCCTTTGTGTAGACCTGGCCAGAGAGAGCGGGATTCAGGCTGGGGTTACTTCACTTCTGAGAATAAGAGCGTCTGCATGTGCCCAGTCAGGTTACTGCACCTGCCCTTCTCAGATCAAGAGAACCTGTCTGCAGGTTGCCAGCTCCCCAGCTGTTACATCTTGGGTAGAGACCACAGCCCTCTGCCCCAGGTATTTCCTACCTTGCTTTTAGCAAAGGCAGGAAATTGCACAGCCTGTTTTGTAAACCCAGAGTTGATTTGGCTCTTGGGCCCATTTTATCTGAACACCAAAAGATCACGTGGCTGGGGATGAAGCCAAGATGGTGCTGGATTTGGCCTATCTGAACCCAATACCTACATGCTGTCTGCCCTCCCCAGAATTAGCTAGCCACGGTAGTATAAAATCTGCATTTGTGAGCACAGATCCATGCAATAAAAGCTGCAGATGCAGACAGAAAGCTGGTCTCCACTGACTGATTTTGCATCTAAAGAGAAGTTGCTTTGCTTTACAAGAACAGTGGAGCATACCTATAGGCAGAGAGTCTTCACTGAGGTGCCAGCAGGGCAGGCATATTCACATAAATCTCCCCGATCCTCCTGTTTGTGCCCTGTCCCAAAACTGGCTGTTACAATGTCCCCTGCTTCCTAAGAGTTTAAACTGAGTGTCTTTCATTAGGCTGCGTGTAGAGCTGTCTAGCACATGTCAAGATTTTCTGGCCTATTCCTATAGAATTCCTGGCCTTGACTGAGACTGTAAGCTTTTGGACAAAACCCCAAGGCAGAAAATAGCTACTGAGGTAGAGGTGGGGGGCTGCAATTTAGAGTGTGCTGTGAAGCAGGCTAGTTTGGTCGGTGCAGAGAAGGAGCACAGTTAAGGGGGATGCATGCCGAGCTGTTTTTTTGGTTATAGGCATGGGAAAACTCAGGGATGGGTTTAAAATAACATCTTTGCTTCAGTGAGTTAAATATTTAGTAATCTGGAGTGAATAATTTATAAAGGCTTAGGGTATATTTAACATACAAAATCAGTTTAGAAATACTGATTAAGAAAATGTAAAACAGAGAAGAGCTGCACTGTGTATTCCATAGTATTTAAAGCTGTATTCAGCAAGACAGCTCATTTGCCCTTACTATACAGTTTTTGCACATAAAGCTCTGACAAATTTCAGGGTATATCAAAAAACCTGTGACTGACATTTTCTATTTCCCAGTTTAGTGCTTTTAAATAAGTCCATTTTGCATGTCCACTCTTGCCCATCTGGCATGCAGTGGAGAACATGCTCCATTTTTTTTAGAAAGGAAAGGCAGAAGAGTGTTGTTTTCAAATATCTTTTGCTTCATTTGTGTTCAGGGATCTGTCTGGGTGTGTGTGTGTGCAGGGAGTGGGAGGGAAGAGAAGAGGGAGATTGGGCAGAGGATGAGCTCTGCGCAGATTCGGGGGAGGGGAGCAGAGGTGGAAGATAGGCAGGGACAGAGGCAGAAGAAGATGGGTGAGGGAGCTTGCCTCCCCAATCAGCAGCTTTACCCACTGCCCATGTTAACAGGACATGCTTCATTTGCTTTTAATGGGGTTTAGCTCAGACCCCACCCACTTGGACAAGCTGACATAGCTGTGATCAGCAGTTTATTTTTGGTGCTCAGGTGGAAAAAAATCACCTGTAGTGTTCTGGTTCCTTTGCAATTAACGATGCACAGAATATCCGAGTATTTCCTGGTACACACCAGCGGGGACTGTCATATATGTTAATATTCTACCAAAGTGTGAACTCTAGAGCTATTGAGGCTTTGTTGGCACTTCTGTCGGTCAATTTACAACCTTCCCCACCTAATGACCATCACTTAAAAGAGGACATATTCCTTCACAGTTGAGGTATTAATGATTATGATGGTGTTTTTTTTTTTTTACTTCTATTTCCTGGATATCCCAATCAAACCTGATTTGCATAAAGCTTATCTACTTTCCTTCACATTTGCATTCAATGAATTTGCACTTCACCTCCTGGCAGCCATTCTTTGCTTAAGGTTGTAAAACACCACCGTACCAAACATAAATCATTTTCACACAGCCTTTTTAAGCTTCAAAGAGGGAAAAATTGGTGTTTACATGTTTTAAGTAAGATTTTTGAAGTGGATAACTGTATCTAGCTATATGGTAACATATTTGCTTGGCCTGGGGCTATATACCGAGTTTAAAAAGAGAGTGTGTTAGGCAAAGGAAGCAAGGCTAGGTTTGATGTAACTTTGGCTACATCTACACTAGCACACTATGTCGAAGTAGCCTATTTCGACGTAAGAACATCGAAATAGGCTACTTCAATGCGTATCGTCTACACGTCTTCCAGGGCTGGTGCCGTCGACGTTCAACGTCGAAGTAGCGATGTGGAACATCGAAAGGAGCCACCCCGGAAGGAAATGCGGAGTGTCCACA
Source organism: Carettochelys insculpta (assembly GCF_033958435.1). NCBI lineage: Eukaryota > Metazoa > Chordata > Testudines > Carettochelyidae > Carettochelys > Carettochelys insculpta. The sequence goes on from NC_134141.1 coordinate 100,978,388, forward strand.
CACACAAGCGCTCCCCGTCGAAATAAGGTGCCAGGAAAGCCTGCAGACCGGGTCACAGGCTGGACTAGCCCTTCCGGGTCAACAGCAAGCCGCTCCTTTAAAGGGCCCCTCCCAGACACACCCGGCCTGCACAGCACGAGGTCCGCAGGGTACTCTCCACACTCTCGCAGACCAAGGCACAGCAGATATGGACCCCCAGCAGCAGCAGCAAGAGCAGCAGGAAGAGGAGGCCCTCCAGGTAGTCATCCAGGGGGCAAGCGCCCTGCTAGGTGCTGCCCGGGAGGCCGCCCAGTGGTTCCTGCCAGAGGAGCCCTCCCCGGGGGCAGACGGGGACGCCCCTGACCACCGGGCTCCCCTCTTCCTCCCCCGCCAGGTGCTCCACCACCTCTGGAGGTACCCTAGCAGCTCCAAGTGGTGAGAGCAGCTGGTCATGCAGGAGTGGGACGACAACATGTGGCTGCGGAACTTCTGCATGCGCCGGCAGACCTTCCTGGAGCTCTGCCAGTGGCTCACCCCCGCACTGAGGCACCAGAATGCCTGGATGCGGCGTGCCCTCCCCGTCGAGAGGAGGGTCGCAATAGCTGTCTGGAAGCTGGCCACTCCAGCCAGCTACCGCTCCGTGGGACACCAGTTTGGAGTGGGAAAGGCCACACTCGGGGCCGTCGTCATGGAAGTAAGGAGGTCCAGGCACACACCCATTGGGGGGCGGAGGGGGCCGGGTGTGAGGCTGGAGAGGGAGGGGTGCCGGGGAGTGAGGGCTGGGTGGGGGGTACCCAGGGAGGTGCCCAGGAGGTGGGCCGGTGGGGGGGGCCCTGAGGCACCCTGCACACACTCATGGGTGCCTGTGTTCCCTCCCCACAGGTGGTCTGTGCACTTAACGCCATGCTGCTCCACAGGGTTGTCCAACTCGGGGACCTGGACGCAGCCATTGCCGGATTCGCTGCCATGGGGTTCCCAAACTGCGTCGGGGCCCTGGATGGGACCCACATCCCCATCTGTGCCCCGGACCACAGCGGAGGAAGATACATAAACCGCAGGGGCTACCACTCTGTGGTCCTGCAGGCCATGGTGGACAGTCGGGGCCGCTTCCAGGACATGTACGTGGGCTGGCCTGGCCTGGCTGCACACACGATGCCCGTGTTTTTAGGAACTTGGGCCTGTGTCGCCAGCTGGAGGCAGGGACCTACATCCCCCAGAGGGAGATCCCTCTGGGAGACACCACCATGCCCCTCTGCCTCATGGTGGACATGGCCTACCCCCTCCAGCCCTGGCTCATCTGCCCGTACACCAGTCACCTCAATGCCAGCCAGGAGCAGTTCAACGCCCACCTGAACCACACCCGCCAGGTGGTGGAGAGGACCTTCAGCCATCTGAAGGGCCGCTGGCGGTGCCTCCTTGCCCGACTGGACGTCAGCCTCCAGAACATCCCCCAGGTTGTGGGCGTGTGCTGCACGCTCCACGACATTGTTGAGAGCAAGGAGGAGGCTTTCATCCAGGTGTGGGTGGTCAACGCTGGCATGCGCTTCCCCCAGCTGGTTGCCGCACGCAGCTGCCAGGCCCACCATGAGGGGGTATGGGTCCACAAGGCCCTGCAGGCCCACTTCGATCAGGGAGACCCCTGAGCACCTCCCTGGCCTTCCCCAGAGGACCCCCACACACACCACCCCCAACACCCGCACGCCACCCCCCCCCAACACCCACACGCCACCCCCCCAACAAGCACACGCCTCCAGTTATTTGGAAAATAAAACCTTTTTTTTAAAACTGCTAAGTTTGTTTTGTGCACAACAGAAACTGCAACCAATATACAAAGGGGGACAACTATATACATGGGGGACAACTATATACGTGGGGGCCCAGCGGACGGCTCAGCCCATCATTCCGGGGTGGGGTTAGAGGGGCGTGACCCCAGTGGGTACGGCTCGCAACCTCCCCCGTGTCCGCGGTCCCCAGCATGGCCGGCTGGGGGCTGGGAGGACCAGCAAGTACGGCTGGGATGCCTCCACTGGCCAGTTTTCAGCCCCAGTGGGCCCTGGTCCTGGGGAGCTTGCAGGAGGCATGGCAGGTGGGGCGGCAGGCGGCGAGGCAGGTGGGGCGATAGGTGGGGCAGCAGGGGGCGAGGCAGGCGGCGAGGCGGGGGGGCAACAGGTGGAGCAGCGGGGAGGGTGGCCTGGGTGCAGCAGGGGGCGGGAGCTGGGCAACGGCCTCCCAGATCGACCCAGCTATGTCCCAGAAGACCCCCATGAAGTCCTCCCATGCGACCCACCGCCAGGTGGACTTCTCCCTGTCAAAGTGGAGTCTCTCCTCCGCCACCTCCGTGTGCCACCAGAGAGCTTCCAGGAGCTGGGGGTCCACAGGGGCCATCCCGCTGGCCTTGGGGGTGTCTCTGGGCGCTGGTGGTGGCTGATCACCGGTGGGCTGTCGAGGACAACAGAGAGTGCCTGGCTGCCAGGGGCGTCAGATGGTGCAGCTGCAGAGAGGGAGAGAGGGAGGGGAAGGTTGTTAGTACCGTGCCCTGGCCCGTGGCCCATTCCCCCTGCATCCCCTTGGGTGCTGGGTCTCTGTCCCCGTTGGTGGATGTGATGTCCCTGCTGGTTGTCCCCATAGCACTGTCCCCTCACCCCCGGGGTTAAGGCACAGTGCTGTCCATGGGTGCAGGTGCTGACGGGTGCTGATGGCTGTGCCGCCGTCCTGGGACTATACTGTGGCTGGGCGGTTGCAGGCTGGGGTCCGTTGGGGGTGTGTGAGGCTCCCAGTCGTGTCTGTTGCCCCAGCCCCATGACCCGTGGGTGTGTGCCGTGTGGGGTACATACCTGACCGTCCATTGCCACAGCCAGGGGAAGCCCAGTGGGTGGATGCCCGGCTGGTGCTCCAGGAGGGGAGGTCGATGAGGAGCCCCCCCTCCTCACTGCCAGACCCCTCCTCTGCTGTCCTGAGGGGGGTCTGCTCGGGTGGGCCCTGGGGTGCGGGGCTGGTTCCTGGGCTGGACTCCAACTCCGAGGCCTGCTGGGGCTCATCAGCCATGGTGTCAAGGGTGGCCAGAGGGGAGGAGGTGTCCCGGGGGCCCAGGATGGCCCTGAGCTCCCTGTAATAGGGGCAAGCGGCAGGGGCAGCCCCAGACTGGATGGCTGAGTCCCAGGCCTGGGCATACCCCTGCCGCAACTCCTTCACCTTACTCCGGACATGATCTAGAGTGTGGGCAGGGTGACCCCGGGTGGCCAGACCCTCAGCCAGTCGGGCAAATGCTTCTGCGTTCCGCCGCTTGCTCCCCATCACGTGGAGCACCTCCTCTTCACCCCAGAGCCCCAGCAGGTCTCAGAGCTCTGCCACCGACCAGGAGGGACCCCGCCTCTTTTTGGCTCCCTGCTTGGCTGCTGGGGGTGCCTGCGTCCCCTCGGTGGGGGAGCCCTGGGGGCGCTCGGGGGGCTGGCTCAATGCCATGGCTGGTGGCAGTGCAGATTGGGGCCTCTGGAAAGCGTGCAGGGCTAGCACATGCATGTGCTGCTGCCTGCATGTTCTCAGCTTCCTGCCACAGGAAATCCAGATCTGTGGTGCTTTGAAGACTGCTGCACGTGGGGACCATAGAGCCCCACAGGGGCTGGACAGAGAGTCTCAACCCCTCAGCTGATGGCTGCCATGGAGGACCCCGCTATTTTGAAGTAGCGGGATATGGATCGTCTACACACACCCTACTTCGACGTTCAACGTCGAAGTAGGGTGCTATTCCCATCCTCAGATGGGAATAGTGATTTCGATGTCTCGCTGCCTAATGTCGATTTCAACGTCAAAATAGCACACGGCGCGTGTAGACATAACGGGTGCTATTTTGACATTGTGCTGGCTACTTCGAAGTGGCCGGCTTGTGTAGATGCACCCTTTGAGTATATTGCTAGCAAATGTTCGGAACGTTGGTATCCCTTCATGAAAGGATGGAGTAAAAAGTTGGGAGATACAGGGGCAGATTTGTCATTGGGCTGATAGTTACATGGCACTGGGCCCAAGCTCACAAGGGCCCCATACATCTCCCTTCCTCCCCACTGTGCTTGACTGTGGGAGCCCAGAAGGCATAATGGGAGCCCAGGGGACCCTGGGAGCTGTAGTTCCCTGCTGGAGAGCTGGCCCTGAATCAGAGAAGGGACTACATTTCTTAGCATTCCCTTGGCCACTAGCAAATAAAAGGAAGGGTGTGTGAGAGCCTTGCACAGCACTTGTTGTGAATGGAGAGCAGGCTGCTGGAAGTGCGTGGGGCTGTGAGTTAGGAACATATGTGCAGAGGTAAGTAAATGGCTTTGGCCCAGATCTTACCCTCAGAAGCCTCGGTCTGGCTTAGGAATGTCGGTGCCCCCAGAGAAGGCATTGGGCGGGCTGAGTGGACAGTGCACCTCTGTCTGAGGCCTAGCAAGGGAGGTGCGTGGAGAAGTTATGATAATTAAGGGAAGAAAGGCTCTACTAGAGGGTCTGGGCAGCTTTAGGCACAACAGCAGACACAGGGGAAGATTTGACTCTATTATCACAGCCATATAAGCAGAAATAGCTTTTTCCTTTCCAGAGGTGTCTAATACTCAGAAAGGGAATCTGGCACCTGTCTTCCAAACTTGAACAGAAGTGCTCAAGTTTAATTTGGGCTCCTGTTACATCATTTCTCCCAAATCAAACACTGAGCCACTGTAATTTGTTGTAGAAAAAGTAGGATAAAATTGGGCAACAAATGATGGCATCTTCCCAGTGCTAACTGGGACTGGAGTTGCTACTTTCAGCCTCAGTTACCAAGTTGTTGGGGTTTTTTGTTTTTGTTATTGTTGTTTTTTAAGATTTCTTCTTTTAAAAAGCAGGTAGTTATACTGCATTGGTGATTTTTCCACAGAGAGTGGAACAAAAGAGGAACAAAGACACCTCAATGTTTCCTAGTTATGTGGAACAGTTTTACATTAGTGATCAAGATATCCTCCAATACCACAAACTAAAAACTGTTTCTCCTTTTCTTCTGTAATTGTGCAGGAGCCAGTCCTGTGTTCTGTGCAATTCCAAAATCCCCACTGAATGCAGAATTACCTCCTTTCATAACCATAGTACTGGATCTTTTCACATTTCGTAACTGGATGGGAAGCCTCTCAGGAAAAGTTAATTGTTGCTCCCCTTTGCTTCTCTGAAAAGGCTGATTTGAGCAGGCTTTGGGCAGAACTGATTGTACGTGGGGTAACATCACTGTCGTCTTAGGGTCCCGGGCCCACAGTGGAGGGGGGTGGTGTGAACTTGTTGGAGAGCTGCTGCCCTGGGATGGGATGGGATGGGAACCTTCTTGTGCCCCAGCCTCCAAAATCCTTCAGGCTGCACTTTTGTGTGCTAGCTCAGGGGTATGTGGGAACTGGGATGATGAGCGTTTCAGGTACTTAAAGCCATGCCTTAGAGGGAAGCACTGAACTGCAGCACCTGCAGCTGTCTAGGGCCAGCGCTGAGGATTTAGAGTCCCCAGTGCTGCCATTGCAAGGTTCAAGCATGCTCAGCCTTCGAATTGCCACCTCTCCCGTGGCTAGTAGCTGCCTAAGGCTGACTTCTGGCAACTGGTCCCATGACTCGATCCAGAGAAGTTGCAGGTGGCTCTGTGATTTCTGGGGCCATTAAATTAGCAGTAAATAAATCCCCAGCTGGCTAGGGAGCATGTCCAAGATAGAAGGCAACAAGAATAGGGAGAGGTGATGGTGACCAGGTACTAGACTAGCATGGAGATGGGAACTGAAGGAGAAAGGCAGATTAAAGAGACTAGGACTTTTCATTTTAGAAAAGAGGAGACTAAAGGGGGATATGACAGAGATATATAAAATTATAAGTGGTGTGGAGAAAGTGAACAGGAAAAAATGATTTACTTGTTCCCATAATATCAGAACTAGAGGACATCAAATGAAATTAATGGGCAGCAGGTTTAAAACAAATAAAAGGAAATTCTTCTTCATACAGTGCACAGTCAACCTGTGGAACTCCTTGCCAGAGGAGGCTGTGAAGGCCAGGACTATAACAGGGTTTGAAAAAGAGCTAGATAAATTCATGGAGGTTAGGTTCATTAATGGCTGTTAGCCAGGATGGGTAAGGAATGGTGTCAGAACCTGGAGATGGATGGCAGGAGAGATTGCTTGATTGTTACCTGTTTGGGCCAGTCCTTCTGGGGCACCTGGTATTGGCCACAGTTGACAGACAGGATACTGGGCTGGATGGACCTTTGGTATGACCCATTATAGTCGTTCTTATGACTTCAGGCTCCCAGGAGTGAAGTGCTGGCATTGGGGAACTGGCATTTGTAAGTAGCTTGCGGGGTGCTAGGATAGGGATTTGTCAGAACTCATCAGTTAGCTGTGGAAGTTTATTGAGATGAGACTAGGACTACGTACAGTCACTGGTGAAATAGAGTAGTCCTGGAGAGACTGCTATAGCATGTCTCAGTGAGGAATGACACAAATCTGTGGGAAGTTTCCCCTGATCACTATGAAATTTCTGATCACACTGGACACTGGTAAACCCACATGTGTATAGCTCAGTGAGAAAAACTGAGAGCTGAGGAAGCTGCATACAGCAGTATGTACAATCTTGCAAAGGGTGCTGAGACTCACTATAGGGGTATATTATAGCACTGCCACACCAGGCCCACATGGAGGAGGGGCCAATAATGACTAGATGGGACCCACAAATATATTTAGCAATGGCTGGATTAAATTCATATTCCAATTTGTATGCTACACTTCAGAGAGAGACTGAAAAGAAAATAATACACAGAGGTGTGTATTTATTCCAATACTCTGAGAGGTAGAAGAAATGACTGAAACAGCCTGTCCTTTATACTACCTAAATAAATCATTTGGTAAGGACTATCTGAGAAACCTCACATTCCAGCGAAGCAGCAACTGCAGACATATGGCTGGATTCTGTTCCTGTTGAAGTCAATTACATCGGCTATAAACTAATAGGAAAACAGGGTTCAGTGCTCTGAAGTATAGCCCAGGAACTGTCAAGTTCTATTCCCAGTATAGTGACTCTCTGAGTGGTATGGCAGAGTGGGACCAGGGCAGGAAAGACAGGAGCAAAAACAGGGCGGAGATGGAGCTGACGATCAGACTGGGAGCAGCTGAGGAGTAGGCTGCCCTAAATCATGCAGGCTTTGCGACCGGGTGCTGGCAAACAGGGTGCATGCTAACAGGAGGGAGTTTGGAGAGGCTCTCCTGGAGGAGGAGAAGGAAGGAGCAAACTAAAGCACCTTGGGGTAAGTGGCTGCTTATATTTGGAGGTTTTGGGCTTGTGTGTTTGTTTGGAGTTTGGAGTTTGTTTGTTTGGAGTGCTGAGCTGAGTGTGTGTTTGTTTGTTTGAAAGGCCGTGTGCTCAGGCAGGCAGGCAGGCAGTTGGAAGCTGATTAGGTTTGAATTGAAACACCGTGTGCTGATTGGCTGAGCTGTAGGCAGAGGGAGGAGCTATCAGGGAGGCCGAGCACTTAAACCCTGCTAGTAAGCGACCAGGGAGCTTTGCGACCGGGTGCTGGCAAACAGGGTGCGTGCTAACAGGAGGGAGTTTGGAGAGGGGGAGCTTGGAGGGAGCCAGTGACTTCTGTTGCCCTTAAACTAAATCCTTTATAACAACCTCTATCTGAAACATTTAATTAACCCTCATATATAACTAGAGTAGGAAATGGAGGCAGAAGCCCAGCAGCAGAGTGGGGGCTATCCTGTTTATTGTGTCGAGTGCAGTATGTATGACTACCTACCCTGTGGGCGGGTGGCGTATGTGTGCGCTCGATGCAAGGAGCTCCTGGCCCTCAGAGACCGAGTGCGTGCTTTGGAGGCCAGGGTGGCTGAACTGGAGGAGCTAAGGAAGGCAGAGGTGTTTGTGGATGAGACTTTCCGGGACATAGTAGGGCTGTCCCACCTCCAATCTGACAGTCCTGAGGCTGTTACGGAGGATGAAAGGCTCAGGGAAGGAGAGCAGTCAAGGGGAGCAGAGGGAAACCATCCCGTAGTTGGGACCCTCCTTCCAGAGGGTGATGTTGTATCCTCTCGTGCCGAGGATACTTCTCCGGGGGAGGGAGCGCCAGCTGTTAGGAAGAAGCAGGTTTTAGTAGTGGGGGATTCGATCATTAGAAATATAGATAGTTGGGTTTGTGATGACCGGGAGAACCGTATGGTGACTTGCCTGCCTGGTGCGAAGGTTGCGGATCTCTCGAGGCATCTAGACAGACTTATGGGCAGTGCTGGGGAGGAGCCGGTCGTCGTGGTACATGTTGGTACCAATGACATAGGGAAGGGTAGAAGAGATGTTCTGGAGGCCAAATTTAGGTTACTAGGAAAGAGACTGAAATCCAGAACATCTTTGGTGGCATTCTCTGAAATGCTTCCAGTTCCACGCGCAGGGCCAGATAGACAGGCAGAACTTCAGAGTCTCAATGCGTGGATGAGACGATGGTGTAGGGAAGAGGGGTTTAGATTTATTAGGAACTGGGGACACTTTTGGGGTAGGGGGAGCCTATACAGGAAGGATGGGCTCCACCTAAATCAAGGTGGATCCAGACTGCTGGCATTAAACATTAAAAAGGTCATAGAGCAGTTTTTAAACTAAGAGGTGGGGGAAAGCCGATTGGTGCGGGGGAGCACCTGGATCGGACGGAGACTTCTCTTACACGAGGCTCCATAGACAGGGATTCCCTAGAAGTTAGTCAGATAGGGAACGTGGGAAATAATATATGGGCAAGATCAGATGTGAAACAATCGTGCATAAAAAAATCCACCACGTCTGTGAAAGGCGGACATATAAATAGTGGTAGTTTTCTAACATGCTTTTACACTAATGCTAGGAGTCTGTCTAATAAGATGGGTGAACTGGAGTACCTCATATCAAAGGAGGAAGTTGACATAACAGGCATCTCAGAAACATGGTGGAATGAGGACAATCAGTGGGACACTATCATACCGGGATATAAATTATATCGGAAAGACAGAACAGGTCGTGCGGGTGGCGGAGTGGTACTATATGTGAAGGATAATATAGAATCAAATGAAGTAAAAATCCTAAAGGAATCAAAATGTTCCATAGAATCATTATGGATAACAATTCATTCCTCTAATATGAATATGGCATTAGGAATATATTACCGACCACCTAACCAGGACAGTGATAGTGATGCTGAAATGTTAAGGGAGATTAGAGAGGCTATCAAAATAAAAAACACAGTAATAATAGGAGATTTCAATTATCCCCATATTGATTGGGTGCATGTCACCTCAGGACGGGATTCAGAGATTAAATTTCTTGATGCCTTAAATGACTGCTTCTTGGAGCAGCTAGTACAGGAACCCACAAGGGGAGAGTCGATTCTCGATCTAGTCTTGACTGGAATGCAGGATCTGGTCCAAGAGGTAACTGTTACTGGACCGCTTGGAAATAGTGACCACAATATAATAACTTTTAATATTCCTGTGTTGGGAAGAACACCGCAGCGGTCAAACACTCTGGCATTTAATTTCAAAAAGGGGAATTACACTAAAATGAGGAAGCTAGTTAAACAGAAACTAAAAGGTAGAGTAATTAAACTAAAATCCCTGGAAGCTGCATGGAAACTGTTTAAAGACACCATACTAGAGGCCCAACTTAAATGTATACCCCAAATAAAAAACACAGTAAGAGACCTAACAAAGAACCACCATGGCTAAACAGCCATGTTAAAAAGGCAGTGAGAGAGAAAAGGGCAGCTTTTAAAAAGTGGAAGTCAAATCCTAGTGAGGAAAATAGAAAGGAACATAGACACTCCCAAATTAAGTGTCATAATGTAGTAAGAAAAGCCAAAAAAGAGTTTGAGGAACAGCTAGCCAAAAATTCAAAAAACAATAGTAAAATGTTTTTTAAATACATTAGAAGCAGGAAGCCTGCTAAAAAAGCAGTGGGGCCCTTGGATGATAAAGATATAAAAGGAGCGATCAAGGAAGACAGTGCCATTGCGGAGCAATTAAATGATTTCTTTGCTTCAGTCTTCACGGCTGAAGATGTTACAGAGGTTCCTAAATCTGAGCCAGCCTTTTTAGGCGACAAATCTGAGGAACTCACTCAGATTGAAGTGACATTAGAGGAGGTTTTGGAATTAATTGATAAGCTGAATAGTAACAAGTCTCCAGGACCAGATGGCATTCACCCAAGGGTTCTGAAAGAACTCAAATGTGAAATTGCGGAGTTACTAACAGTGGTTTGTAACCTATCCTTTAAATCCACTTTGGTACCAAATGACTGGAAGACGGCCAATATAACACCAATATTTAAAAAAGGCTCTAGAGGAGATCCTGGCAATTATAGACCGATAAGTTTAACATCAGTACCAGGTAAATTAGTAGAAACACTAGTAAAGAGTAAAATTGCAAGGCACATAGAAGAGCACGAATTGTTGGGCAAAAGTCAGCATGGTTTCTGCAGAGGGAAGTCGTGTCTGTCTAATCTATTAGAATTCTTTGAAGGGGTTAATAAACATGCGGACAAGGGGCACCCAGTGGACATAATATACCTAGATTTCCAGAAAGCCTTTGACACGGTCCCACACCAAAGGCTTTTATGTAAATTAGGTGGTCATGGGATAGGAGGAAAGGTCCTTTCATGGATCGGGAATTGGTTAAAAGACAGAAAACAAAGGGTTGGAATAAATGGTAAATTTTCACAATGGAGGGGGGTAACTAGTGGTGTTCCCCAGGGCTCAGTCCTGGGACCGATCCTGTTCAACTTGTTCATCAATGATCTAGAAAATGAGGTAAGCAGTGAGGTGGCAAAGTTTGCAGATGACACCAAGTTGTTCAGGACAGTCAAAAGCAAAAGGGATTGTGAAGAACTACAAAAAGATCTCAGCAAACTGAGTGATTGGGCAGCAAAATGGCAAATGAAATTTAATGTGGGTAAGTGTAAGGTAATGCATGTTGGAAAAAATAACCCAAATTACACGTACTACATGATGGGGTCAAATTTAGCTACGACAGATCAGGAAAGGGATCTTGGAGTTATAGTGGATAGTTCTCTGAAGACATCCACGCAGTGTGCAGCGGCAGTTAGTAAGGCAAATAGGATGTTAGGAATTATTAAAAAAGGGATCGATAATAAGACAAAAGATATCATACTTCCCCTATATAAAACTATGGTACGCCCACATCTCGAGTACTGCGTGCAGATGTGGTCTCCTCACCTCAAAAAAGATATATTGGCATTAGAAAAGGTTCAGAAAAGGGCGACTAAGATGATTAGGGGCTTGGAAAGGGTCCCATATGGGGAGAGGCTAGAGAGACTGGGACTTTTCAGTTTGGAAAAGAGGCGATTGAGGGGCGATATGATAGAGGTATATAAAATCATGAATGGTGTGGAGAAAGTGAATATAGAAAAATTATTTACCTTTTCCCATAATACAAGAACTAGGGGACACCAAATGAAATTGATGGGTAGTAGGTTCAAAACTAATAAAAGGAAATTTTTCTTCACACAGCGCACAGTCAACCTGTGGAACTCCTTGCCCGAGGAGGCTGTGAAGGCCAGGACTCTATTAGGGTTTAAAAAAGAGCTTGATAAATTTTTGCAGGTCAGGTCCATAAATGGCTATTAGCCAGGGATAAAGTATGGTGCCCTAGCCTTCATAACAAGGGCAGGAGATGGATGGCAGGAGATAAATCACTTGTCTTCTGTTCTCCTTCTCTGGGGCACCTGGCATTGGCCACCGTCGGCAGATGGGATGCTGGGCTTGATGGACCTTTGGTCTGACCCAGTATGGCCATTCTTATGTTCTTATGTTAATGAAGGCCAGCTGATCCCACTCAGGGCTCCCTTTATGAGTCCTTCTCCCTGCAGGGTATGGGTGGTTGAGGAGAGTTTGGAAGGTGAGAAAGAAATGGGAAGGAGACTTGGAGGAGTGCTAGAGGCCATAGAAGAGCCACAGCAATGTGGGGGCTGTGCTGCCCCAGTCCAGGGGACCTGAAGCTCAACCAGAGATTGTGGGGAACTGATCAGCTGGAGGAGCCAAACAAAGGAGGGGACTTGTTGCCATGGCTACTGGTAGGCAGTACCAGGGGTGGGGCAATCATCTAGGGAAATGGCCCAGGGAGAAGTACTGCAAGGGCAAAGGAAGTCAGCCCTTGCCAGGAGTGGCCATCCAGGGTACCTGGGCTAGAACCTGGAATGAGTGGGTAGGGGCTGGGTTCCCCCAGACCCCCTACCTTTGCCCTAGCAAGGGTAATGGGGTTTGTATGGTGGGGCCAGTGGACTAAATGGAGGACCTGGGGCCCAGGAATGAGAGTGACCCTACCACAGTGGTCACAGCCAAGTCTCTTGACTGTCCTGCTTCAGCTTCTCACTTGAAAAAGTGAGTAATAATGCCTTGCTTGCAATAAAACTGAGAAATAATTGATTGATTCTTGTAGAATACTACCTACCTGCAACAAACTGTCCTAAAAAGCCATTAGTAAGACAACATCAAGCCCTGAAATGTTAGAAAGTGCAAGAATTAAATCTGGCTGTGAAACTTTAATCTAGCCTCTTGTGTATGCCTTATGATAGTTTTAATTGCATGAGCACATACCATTTTTTCCAAGTCTCTTACATCAGTCAGGGCACAGGATGGATCCACTTTGTGGATAAAGTCAAGGTCTGTGAGGTATAGTAGTCTGTTGAAGTAGCCTCTTAATTTTTTGCAGAAGTTGGAAGGTGTGTCATGAAAGAAGTAGGCCATGACCAAAAAGAGGATGGTCTTGTGGTTAAAGCAACTCATTGCTGCCCAGGAGAGCTGGATGCTCTCCCTGCTTCTCCCACAGCATTTGTGACTGATGCTAGGTAAGTCGCTTAACTAGTGAACCAACTGTGAAAAGTTTAGTTTATCTATCTAGCCTTCATTTTCTGGGTGCTGTTTTCAGACACAGTCTGATTTGCAGAAGGGCTGTGCACACTCTGTCTAACAGAGTCCAGGGGCAGCTGTGCTTTACATACATCATTCTTTATAATGCTAAGTCCTCTGAAAAATCATGTGTTAATAGTCTCAAATAGGAGACACAAACTTAGTGGGTATTTCTGAATGTAAACTTGTCTCTGCTCCTTATCAATTCACTTCACAAAGAATGTGTGAAGAGAGATGATTTGTGCAGTGCTCTGGTATTTTGGTGATAAACACCCTAGAAAAGCCCATGCAAACATGATTGCTTCTGTGTCAGAGCAGGGTTTGGATATTGTGCAGTGTATAAGGTAGGAGGCCACATAGAACAATGAGGAGAAAGCAAAACGTTGAACAGCTGCTCATTAAGCAACATGCAGTCTGTGCCCTTTTTAAATGCGTGATGTCCCAAATTAGTAATGCTCTTTCAACACAGGTTTGTTTGTATTTCATTTCCTATTTTATCATCCAATCTCTCGCTTTCCTGGCTCCTTGTCCAAGCACTTTTTCCCATTTCCAGTTCTCTTCTCTCACCTCAGCTCCTTGACACAGTGTTCTTCCCTTCCCTGTCATCCAGGTCAGAGGTTGGGGGCAACCACCCAGGGCCCCACACTTTGGAGGGTCCTGTGGGACTCAGGTTGCTCTGCAGGGGGGGAGGAGGGGCTGGCACTAGCAGCAGGGTTGAGGCCTTCTTCCCCACCCCTCCCCCACCCCACACCACTCAATGGTGACAGGAAGTGGAATGCCCTGGCCCCAGCCTGCCCCACTCTGCCAGCTCCTAGCCATGTCACTTGGGCAGGGGGCTTGTGTGAAGGGGTGGAACCTCCCTCCACACTCACTGGCAGTGGAAGGCAGAGTGACACTGCTGGGCGCTGGAGGAGCAGAGTGGGATGGGACTGGGTCACTCTGCTTCCTCCTGCCACACTGGGTGAGTGCACAGGCAGCTCAGCTCCTGCTGCAAAGCCTGGCTAGTTGTCTGGGCCACATCACTTGGGACAAGGGGAGGAGTAGGAGTGGGGTGGGACGAAGCAGGAATGGGGCTTTGCAGAAAGAGGCAGGGTGGGGTTGGGGCATGGGGAAGACAGAGGAGGGGTTGTCTTGGGCCCTATACCCCACCCTCCTTAGGGCCAACTCTCTGATCAAGATAATCCCAGTCTCTTGCTCCAGCTCCTCATCTAGTCCAAGACCTCACACCTATTGGTTCTCCGGCCCAGTCTGCATGCACCTTCAAGCTTTTCATTCCAACCCACACTTGCTACAACCCTCCCTCCAACCCCACCACCTTGCAGGCTTGTCTCTTATCCCCTCTGCATTCTGCCTACGCACCAGGCTCAGCTGGGAGTAGGGGTACTGTCACCAGGAACCCAGTAAAGACTGCCAACAACCAGTGCAGGTACCTGGAAGCTGCATGACCCAAAGCAGCTCAGAGGTACAATTGCAAGGTAAGTCCTACTAAGCTGCAGGCTGGAGCATGTACAGCGTGGATGGAATCTTTTGGGAATTTAGCAGAAAAATAAGTCTGCTGACTATATGCAAACTGGTGGGGGGGCGGGGCTTGTCTTTTAAGGCATATCATTTGGCCAGATTTACATGGCTTTTCACAGGGATGGCGGAAGGCACACTCCTGCCAAATTTCAGGTTTCTACTCTAAAGCATGGGAATGCTAGAGGTATTCAATAAAGGTCCCCACAAATACTACATATATTAGCAAGTTTGTCTGTTTATCTGTGTGTTCAAGAACTCCTCCCAAACTTTAAGAGCTAGGACCACCAATTCTGATATATAGCTTCCTCTTACCATAAATAACCAGGTAGTTGAACAGGGCTGGCTGGGAGCATGTCTGTCATCCTGTCTGGGACTGCCCCAGCCCTGGGCCTCACCCTGCCGGGTATTTTTAGGGATGACAGACTGGGAGCTGAAGCTCCCCTGCCCCAGAGTCATACAGGGTGGCTGCTAGTTGTTCTCCTTCCTCGCTGTCAGGGCACCATGGGAAAGTGTAGAGATTGCTGCATTCCTTACTATGGCTGGGGAGGGCAGGGTCAGACAAGCTGTGCACTTTCCTCTTGTTCCCTGACAGGGACAGGAAGGGGAAGAGCAAGCAGCACCTGTACCCTGGTACTAACCTGGGTGTGGCAGAGAGGAGGGTTCAGCTCCCCTCTTCTTGCACACAAACACAGCCCCATACTGAGGCCCTCCTCACCCCCACACTTCTTGCCCTGAGCCATCCACATCCCCAATTCCCTGCCCTTAGCCCACTGCACTCAACCCCATACTTACCTTTCTTTCAGATAGTGGTGTATCATGACCCCCCACCTCAACCACCTGTACTTAGTCCCCCCCCACTGTGTGTGTGTGTGTGTGAGAGATGGAGGTCAGGGAGTAGTGATACAACAAGACCTGTAAGAAATTTGTTACTTTCACCCCAGACTTACCCAAGATGCAGTAGAAAAATAAGACAAACCTGAAATGAAATTGCTTCTCAATAAATCTAACAGGAAAGAGAGAAAACAGAGAAATCTGAAGTAGTGCTCTGTTTTGGCATAGCTAAATCTATGCTTAACATCTGAAAGCTCCACCTTGTTTGGGTTAGAACCACAAAATTGGGTGTACTGCTTCCTTTTATCATGACTTAAAGCAAAGTAAGGGTTTGGTTGTGCCAGGAAAACAGGCTGTACCTGGAATGGGATTGCTTTTCCTAAACTAAACCAAATAGGATAGAGACAGAATGACCAAATCAAGTACAGTTGCCGAACTGACATAACTGAGTCTCTGTTGAAAGAGCATGAGCCAAGATGAGTCTGGAATAGGATTTCTTCCCAATAAACATTACAGAAAAGAGAAAATGGAGAAATTTTGGAAAAGTGCTCTTTTTTGGCATGGCTAAACTAATGCTTAAGGTTTGAAAACTAGAAGAAAATATTGCTGCAAACAAAATTGACTATACCTAGCAAATGAAGAGTTTACAGGGATTAAGAAAAATACAGTAGAAGGAAATTCCATTTTAGGAATTAAAAATCTCTCTTATAAGAGAAGCTGAAAAAATAACTCCATTAAAAATAACACTTTTTTTTTTTAAAATTTTTGGACTACAGGTTTCAAAAAGTGTGTAGTTGACTGCTCAGTTCATAACTCTGGTGTTCCTAACTCTCTGAGCTGCCAGTGTAGACTGTTGTCCATAAAATGCCTGCTTGGGTGCTGCCTAAATTCACTCAAGCCTAAATGTTGGCTATGAAACTTCTCTGGGCATGTGAGCTACACCTTCAGCCAGGTGTCTAGATGCCCCGCTCCACTTCAGGACCCACTCTCACTCCACCCCTTCTCCAGGGTGTCTCCATGCTCCACCTCGTTCTGCTCCCACTCTGCCTCATCCCCATAACTCCTCCCCTTCACTCTGCCCTCTCCCCCCCGCCCCCCAATGCCTCCTGTGCTCCACTAAGCCCTGGATCTGTATTGGGCAGGAGGCACTGGTTGGGGGTGGGTAGAGGAGCTGATTGATAGGATAGCCTGCAGATCAGGGGCATGACCAAGGCAGGAAAGGAGCTGATTTGCATGGCTGCTGGTGCATCCTGAACACCAACTACTTTTTTCCTTGGGTGCTCCAGCTCAAAAGCACCCATTGAATCAACATCTGTGTTTGCTAAGTTAAGCAGCTTTGTTTTGCACTGGCTAATGCTTCCCGATTGCCTTTAGAAATAACCACACACAGAGCAGTGTGGCAGTGACAAATCACTAGTAAGTCAGAGTGGAGGGATGGGTAACTAATGCAAAAAGCACATTTGGAAATAAAGGAGACAACTGCACAATCAAGCTGAGACCAAAATAAGAAACCACTGAGAATCCAGTAAGATGACACCAAGCTGTGAGTTTGAACTTCTGATGTTCCCCTGGTTTTCTATTAGCTTTAGGAGACCAAAGCAAGACATCCATTCACTCTCCTGATGTGAGGCCTTCTCCAAAAGGGCAAAGCAAGAGCCAAGAAATCGGATGAAAAGGGAAGTAGAGAAACATTCGTACTTGGCTGCTTTTTTTCCCCCCCTTTATCCATGTATTGAATCTTATTCAAAGCACTTTTTGGAGAGTTCAGAGGAGTAGTCCAGACTCCTGAAACAAAACCTGAACTCACGCAGACAGGACTTCTTACATCTTTTGCTTAAAAGAATGTGTCTGGTATAGTGGAAAGGAGAATTTGCCTTAAATCAAAGGGAGGTTTATTGCTGTTATAGAATTTTATTCTAGCTGTAGTCTTATGACTTAGAAGCTCCCCTGTCCTTGGTTCTGCCTATGAATAGTGAGGACCTGTTTCTGGGCACTGGGTTCTCTCCACGCCTGGTGAATGGCTCTGGCGTCTATCGACAAGGTTTTTTTCTTAAAGATCTCACCCAAGGTGCCCTGCTGCCTCACAGAGCCTTGGTCTCTAATAGTACACATCCCTATCCCACTTTACTTTGTGATTGTTGTTCAAATAGTGGGAGCTGGGAAACAATCTTACTGGGATCCAGTCTGAACTATAGATTGTGCAGATCTTAGAATCAGAGAGCGAAAGCCTTTTTTTCCCCCCTCCCCCCACCCCCATCTAGCTTCTGTCACCATTTTATATAACCCAGGAGAGTTTGCTTTGCTTGGACCAAGAAGCCATTTGAGTTCAGTTTTCATCTTGCTTCACTTTTATGCAGTGTGTGAAGCTGTTCCAAAATCTGGATGACTTAGTACCAAGCAGGAAACTTTAAATGTCAGCTTGGAGATGTGCCTAACTTTAGCGAACACTAGTACTCTTCTTTTTTTGCTTCAGATGAATAGCCATAGGCCCAAACTCTCAGGTGCCTATACATTACTTATTAACCCTGAAAAAACCCTGATAAGAAATATGGTTAGAATTCTGCAGGCTGATGAGGCTGTCAGCAGGTCTAAGGATCTGAAATTTAATCAAGTTCAGATATCCACTCCTTATGGACTTTGAGTGGATACAACCTGCCTCTCTGGTATCACTTTGTGCTCATGTTCAAGTAGGTATACAATGAAAATGCTCCGAGCTGGTTTGTTAGTTTATCCTGCATTCTCGAGTCTCTGCTTTCCTAGCCTCCATGCCCTGGGCCCTCCAATCCTTTAACTCCCCCACCCCAACCCCTTGTTCTGTGTACTCTTTACAGATCCCTTTTCTATCCTTTGCCTTTTTAGCGTTCCTCAGCTCCACCTGTTTCTCCCTCTTGACGTTCCTCCTGGCTCAGTCCCCCAACTGCTTTTGCCTTGATCGCTTTCTTGGCCTCCCTTCCTGGTGCTCCTGCCCCTCCACCTCCCAGTTCCATTTTTTGGCAGCGTCTGATCAGTATGCTTTGGCCAGGAGGATCCTGCTCCTGCAAGGCATCTGCCTAGAGCTACATCCCTGAAACATCTGGTCAGAGTGGCACAATGAGCAGAGGAACTCCTTGTTGTCCTGATGCTCTGTACTCTGCCAAGCACTTCAGGCATTTGCAATGAGATGGTGCTTCTTGAAGGGGGGGTAGGAGCTGTCTTTCTCCATAGGAACACAAGAATCGACCCTCCATGTTGAAGAATAACTGTAGGAGTCTGGAACGTTCAGGATCTAGCCATAAGCTTATACACTTGTCTACTCTTTGCTAAAGTAATTTTAGGAACATGAATGAAGAGCAGAGAGCTGATTAACATTACCTCTAATAGGACAGTAAGGTAGTGGAATACATAACTGGCAATGGGATCTGGGACCTTTGTCACAGTCCTTGGTTCAAACCTTGACCAAAACCTATTCTTCAACAGCTTTTCATGGCCTCATTAAAATGAGCTGATAGTTTTGGTTCTGGACCCGGCATGCAACTTTCCACATCCTGTTTGGCGCTAATTAACATCCTTGTTGAAAGCCTGAAACCACACACAGTTCAGCTCCACAGCTAATAAGTCAACCTTGCTCTTGCAGCTCTAAACTGAGGCATATTGCCCATGGCAGGTGGGAAAGCCTGCACTGCTTTTCCCTGTGCTATTCTTTTTGCTCAAGGAGGAGTCTTTGGACCAAAAGAGCCATGAATTTGGCACCAGTGCCCCATTTACACACACAATGTTAAATGTTTCAGAAATGACTAAGCTTACAGCTTAAATGTTTGCTTTTCATCCTCATTCTTCCCACAATTGTTCTGAATACCAGGTTAGAATCCCATTGCTGGGTTTTTTGTTTTCCTTTGCCTGCCATTCAGTGATTTCTTTTTAACCTCATATGGTGCATAAGGCAACATAGCAGATTATTTACACCCCCTCGGTCAAAATTGTAACTATTGCCAGCCTGGGCTTGGTGAGCTGATCCACTGACCGCTCATGTAACGTCAACTAGCTACCTCTTACTGGTATTGTTAAATACACCAGCAAGAATCCCTGATGTAGGCAGGGGTCAGTGTTCTCTCTAATTCTTTTCCTAGCCAGGGGCAGAATTTTTTTATGTACACCAAGGCCTGTGTGGATGTGCACCACCAATAGAAACACACGCTGCTGGCCCCAAGAGGCTATGGGCACTCTGCTAATCAGCTAGGTAGAACCTGAATCTTTCCCGAGCAGCTGCCCAAGCGCCCAGCTTATGGGAAACACTGGCAGCAACCTGCTTTTTTGAATGCCTTATAGTACCAGCTTTTTTTATTTTAAGTGGGTGGCGCAAGCTCCCAGTCTAGCTTCCTCCTTCAAAATCCACTGAATGCGGGGTTTGCGCACAGAGAACATTCCAGGTGTTATACCCATAAGAGCAGAGACAACACTTGATCTTAGCCACCATCTGTTAGGAACCCCACCTAAGTATTCCAATCATTCCCTTTGCTATAGGCCCACAGTTCAGTCATCACTTGCCACGTGGCGAATAGGTCCACTGCAGTGTGACAAATGTGGCTCACGGAGCTCAGAGCTGGAGCCTGAGCCTCTGCCTTGGTGGCGCCACTCTCCCCCCACCCCCGGGAACATGAGGCCAGGGCAGCAGCCCAAGCCCTTGCCGTGGTATCCTGCCAGAGCGCTGGTCCAGGGCTGGAGCCTCTGCAGTGTATCTCCCGCCAGTAATGGCGGATCCAGGGCAGAGGGATGTGGAGGGAGAGGCCCAGGCAGGGGCTTGGAGGATGTGGAAGTCAGGGCATAGGGTGTGGGGGGACCATGCTGCCCAGCCACCCAGGGCCCACTGGGGACTGCTGTGCCTGGCTGCCCAAGCACTGGAGCTGGCTGGGGACCACAGCTGTTCAACTCTGAGCACCAAGACTGGTGCCTGGATATGCTGTGGTCATGCAGCATAGGGTGCTGACAAACATCCAAAGGCCCACCCCTACCCAGCCAGTCTGTTATAAGTGCACTGCACCAGGGCACACCAGCTTGCTTTCACCTTTGGGGAAGAGGGAGACCTGTGCATATAAAATCCATTAAATTCACAAGCATTTACCATGGCTACTTGTGCAAATTAAGCAAGCACGTCCGCAAACAGCGGTATAGGTACTAGCTACCTGCTAACAGAGCTGTGCAATTTACTCCCAAATTGTGGCAAATGTGAATGTGGTATGTGAATATTTGTACAACTGTGACTATGACTTTCACACACCAATCTGGGCTCCACTTTGAAAATTCTGACACATGCCTACGGTGAACCAGAAAAAACCAGTGTGATTCTGTAGTAATGGCAAGCCTACATGCTAAACGGTAAAGCTCTGCATCTTAACTTTTGTTAATGAAGCCATTGTAAATAGGACTATTGGTGACCTTTAAAAGTATCACTGGCACGCAGATGGTACATAGAGGTCAAACTTCATCACGCTGCCTCAGAAAGTTTGCTAACTCCTGGGCTGGTGGGAGCTTGGCTCTGGGAGCGGGGGAGGGCATTTGTTTAGAGTTGAGGGCTGAATGTAGCGAATACGGAAGGACCACAAGTGTGGTGATCTTTGAAGTCCAATTGGACATCGCTGCTATAGGCTAATGGCCTCTCTGGAGGTGGGGGGGAAGGTGAATAAATTGAAATCTGATCATCTTGATTGACTGGGCTATTATGCACATAGTCATTTACAAAGCATGTTAAACAAGGCAAGACACATGCCCAAAGAGTTTGCAGTCTGAATTGATTGGACATATAAAACTTAACTAGAAGAGAGTGAGAGAAAGAGAGGAGGGCTTTGTGACTGAGTACATCTCTCCTCACACACTACATGCTATTGTGATAATTTTTGTACAGTGTATGTCTTGTCCAGTATCATTTGAAAACTCACATTTTGCTGCTCTGTAGTGTCCTGATAAAATGTGTGTTGTCACATTGTATGTGAAATAATAAGATCCTGCACTGTTGTGTTGTTAACACCACAGCCCTACCCAAACTGAAGTTGGCAAAGGCATGTGTGCTTGTGTAAACCATGTACTTGATAGGGAGCTATATCTTTAAGAGACCCATGTGGAGGAGGTAGGAGTGAGTTGTGTGTGGGTCATTGTTGCTAGGTGGATTTAGCATTTCATAGCCATACCTGCAATTGGGTGTGGTAGATTGTGGTCTGCTCCCAGAGGTTGTGTCTTTGTTGCTGGGGTGAGACTCAGTGGGGTCCAAGCAGTCAAGGTAGGTACTTTTCTGAGGCCCGTGTGCCCTGCCTGTGCTGGGAGAAGCTGAGCCAGGAACGTCTGTCCCTCACTCTGAGCTTTGCAACAGGTTTGTGATGATGCTTATCCTCCGCCAGGGAACATGGACAGTGTTAACTATAGCAAGGGGAAACTGGGAGAGAAAAAGATCGTCTTCTGTTTTCATTGTATGCTTTGGACGTTTTGATTTTAGCCAAACTGTTCTAATTAAATTTCTTAACAAATCTTTATTCACCAGCTTTTCTTTCAACGTAGCAATGGGGAGAGAGTCATTTCTGTTTTGTTCTCAGTTTTTGTATTTTCATGAAACAGGGTTTTCTTCACCAGTCCATTAGTTGGCACAGGAGCAAGCAAGCTTTTTACATCGGGGGCCCCCCTTTTTGTCCCTGCAGTTAGCCGGCACTCCACAACCTGTCTAATAAAATTCAAACCAAACCAAGCCTGGACTCTTTCGGGAGCTTGAAACAAAGGGTTGTGCCCATAAAAGGACACAGCTCTTACCTCCTTTCATGTGCCTCTGCAAAACGTGAGGGGGAGACAAGAAATAATGACAAGAGACTGAGGAGGGGCAGGGAAGCAGACAGCTGAGCCTAGAGAGGCTGCAGGGAGGCAACAGAGGGGCCACGTGGCGGGGGGGGGGAAGGGGCGGAAATGAAGCCAGCTCTCTGCCAATGGCAGAGATGCAGGCATCGCAGCACAAGCACAGCACAGCTGTGCACAGAAGCTACAGAGAGGTAGTGGAGGGCCCCCATGGGGGAAGCTGATTACATTGCACCCCCCTTTTTGAAATTCGTGCCCCCCCCCAGTTTGCATACCCCTGAGTTAGCAAACTGGCTAGCAGTGATCCTCACCAGAGGAAGCATCTGCATGGATTCCAACTGAGGATTCTGACAAACAAGCGGAGGGAAGATGTTTCCGATTTGGCAAGTTGTTTAGATTTGGTGATGAAAGACACTTGCTGAGACTTAAGGGAACTAAACCTAAGCTTTCTAGATCTCTGTTTCGTCTTACTGAGTTCTGTGTGGGCTGAACTGTTCACATTTTAATTTTGGTAGTCTGCTTGTTAAAACTGTGAAGATAATGTCTGTGGGCTATAAAATGACTGTCATGTTGTAAAAATTAGACATTTCTGGAGTATAAAATTTTATAAAGTTATTTGATTAAATGTGTTTCTTCAGGGACTTGAATGTGGGCAGGCTGACCCTGTGCAATCCTTGCTGAAAATCCTTAGAAACTGAACTCTGACTCTCCAGCCACTTTTCTATGGGAGTTGGGATTTTAAAGGCACTGGAGGGCAATGAAGTGAAGTCTATTCCACCCAATGTTACACTTGACTTAATTTGCACTTAGTCAGTAAACAGAGTCATCAGAGAGGGAAGGAATAAGAGAGAAAATTCAAACAGTGGAACATTCCTTCACATAGGCTCTTGGGTCTCATCTGGAAATGTTTTTCAAGAGGGGAACTGAATCTGTAAAAAGGAGGGACAGATGCCCCAAGGGACTCCTGTGTTTTTCCCTGACCCATCATACTCACTCCACCCTATAGAAACAACAGAAGCATCCATTAGTGTGTGGTCAGCAGACTCTGATCTAACTAGTTTGTTCAGTAAGACTTCTGAAAGCCTATTCTGTGAGAACTTGGGTTTGAATCTACCAGAGTTAAGTTAGGCCCCAGTGAGCATTTTATCTTTATTTTTCTTCTAACCATTTTTGATGTCACTTAAAATCTCTTTGTCATTAGTAAACTTGTTTTACTGTTTTATCTAATGTTGTGTGTTCAAGCCAAAGTGGCTGGGTAACTCTGTCTGAGTAACACGTTGGGTGAGGGGCAACATACTCAGTAGACTTGTACCGTACTGTCCAAGGGAGTCTGGACTTTCCTTTAGAAGGAAAAGGAGGAAAATGCACAACAGGGTGTTTGTTTGGGCTTGTCCTGAAGCGTAACCAAAGACTTGCTTTGGCTGGCCGTAGCACACAGGCACATACTTAGTGGCTAGAGGATGTTTGTGAGCAGGTCAGGCTGAAGACTACCGCAGCAAGGCTTTGTAAGGGGCACCAACAGTTACAAGCCCAGGGTGACACAGCTACTAATTCATCTGAACTTTATCCTGGTATGACACAGGCTCACGGTCATTTAACTGCCTCCCCAAGGACAAAAACAAAATATACATGGGCAAGAAGCTGCTTGAAGAGTTTGCCTGCTGTCTAACTAGCATAAATGCATCCTAAAATGGTTTTTCTTCTACAGTTACTAAATGATTGTTTTAGCTGTTTAATTTAATTTCTTTTCTTTTGTTACTGTTCAGTTAAACTAGTGTAACTGCTCAAAAGATAATTATTCTTTCTGGTTTTTTTCAAACTTCATTGCAGCATTTCACATTTTTCTGAGTTATAACAATACCTCAGTTAAGTAACTTAATTTTTTGAAACAAGATGGAAGCCTCTATCTAAAGGCTAAGCCTGTTGCAGACCATAACTCTTAGTGTTCTTGTTGTTATTCCAGTGGTTCCTACAGTAGGGTCGCAACATTCGCAAGGGTTTGGTGTTGAGAACCTTCAAACGTTGAATTTCATGATTATCATTTTGCAAATATCATTTTATCCTGGCTGGGGGAAAGGAACTCAGCAGGCTCCTGGGCAGCTCTGGACAGCAGTGGGCGGAGCAGGAGACCAGTGGCGGGACTATGGGCCTGTGCTGTACCCCTGGCTGGCTCGCAGAGTCCAGGGGAAGCAGCCGCTGGCACTCCTCCCAAGGAGCCCCAGGGAAGTGGCAGCCACTCGCGAATAATTGAATTTGTGACCGTTAAACTGGCAAACGTGAGCTTGCTGCATTCTAATATACTAGTTCTTCATAATATGTGAGCAGTCAATTGACCAGTTATTTTTGGACAATACTGTATTAGATTAGCACAGTTTTGGAAAGAGGTTATTTTAGATACTATGTTCTGTTATGATAATTGGATGTTGGACTGTGATAGTTTTAATTTGCTATTGCACATTCATTATGTTGTTTCTTGAGTTTGATTTTGTTTTAAAATTTCTCAGTGACGTAAGAATGAGTTCTCTTGTGTTTTGAATATGCTGTTTAGTATTCACCTACCAATATTTTATGTCAATTAAAGTTGCCGTCATAAGTTTCTTAATGTTGTATTCATGAAAAGGATAAAAAGGTACCTGTTCAAACCAATCCTGTGTGTTGCTGTTGAAACAAGTAAACATTTTGTTTGCTTTGGTTCCAGGAAATTAAAAAAAAATGGCTTTGCAAAATCTGCATGAACTTGAATACTGTCAGCTGTTGATTTTATTCTGCATGTAGTAGTTATGTCTGTTAGGAAAAGTAAAATTTGCTGCTGCAGAAAAGTAAAACCAGTTAATTGTGTATTCTTGAAAACATAGTGGAGTGTGCATATGTAACCCTTCTGTTAACGCCAGATGCCTGCCAGAAGGGCCGGGTTCAACTCTTGTGGGGTTTTCCTATCAAGGATACAATCAACCGGCTCGAGCCCCCACCCAGTGGCCTGGGACAATTTCACCCCCGTGCTGCGTGCCTGTAAGGCGGTTCTCCCCCCCACTCGCAAGCACAGAGTCTGAGATATAGAAATGGCTTGTTTAATGACCGTAACCTACCCCAAGGTTACAGCGACAGATGCAGTATATCTCAGCACAGAAGAGACAAAACCCCTTTTACCCAGATACCATCCCCATATGCAGTAGAACCCAGTCTCTTGCTGGGGCTCTTGGCCCTTTTCCACACACACACAGTTACAGGGTGTACCCTCTGCAGTACAGTCCCAAACTCAAAGCCCACAGATACATCACCAGGGCAATACTAGCTGTCCACTTGTCTGTAGCCTCCCCTTGCTGTCACCAGCCGCCCGCCGTCGGCCGCCGCCGCCGCTCCTACCGCCTGCCGTCGTCGGCCGCTGCCGCCGCCGCTCCTACCAGCTGCCCGCCGTTGTCGGCCGCCGCCGCTGCTCCTACCGGCCACCCGCCGGTCGCTGTCGTCGGCCGCCGCCGCCGCTCCTACCGGCCGCCCACTGGTCCTGCTGTTGTCCGTCAGTCCTAACCCCACTGCTTGGGACTGCCCTAAGGCAGAACCCAGTGATTTCAGCTCTGTGTGGCCTCAGCTGCCACTCTGTGATTTCAGCTCTTGGTATCTCTAGTGTGGGGTTTCACAAACACCCTAGTAGCCAGCTCTATCTTTTAACAGGTGGGGAGGGTTAGTCAAGCCAGGCTTATAGCTATATGGCCAAGGCATAGGCAGGGCCAAGGCACTCAGCAAGCTGGCTCAACCCATACCCCTCCCCTTCTCTCTCACAATGCTTTAAACCAGGGAGCCCTGTGTAATCAATGTCTTACACAGCTAAGGCGACTGCCCTGTCCCCCCACAACAACCCAGAGCATTGGTGAGATCTCACAACTCCCACCTTAAGTGTCAGCTTAAATTGTGATTTTACAACTACATGTTTACAATAGACCAAATCTCATGGCTTACTTGCTACCCATTAGGCTTTGCCTGAAAAGGTATCACACATGCACACCTTTTGCATTCTCATGCAGATGACCTCTGGGAGACTCATTCCTCCCAGCCTTCAGCAGCACTGCATTCCTTCTGCCACATTCCCTACACATATATCTGAGTAAGGCACAGAGGCACAGCTGACGACATGCTATGTGAAAGTGTGGTTCAGAATGTAGTTCTCCATTGTCTTTCTTCCATTGCAAATGCCTGTGCAGGGATCTGTTTCCACTCCCACTGAACTTAGACTTTTGCCATTGATTACAACAGCAACAGGTCAGGTCCTTAGTATTAAGTTAAAGCTGGGCCTATGCCAAAAAGTTCAAATCCTGATCCAAGATGGGTGACCCTATGTGAGGACTCTGCTATTTAGTTATTTTGTGAGCCAAAAAGCATCACAGGTCCTATTTTGTATCCATAAGATGACCTACAGAATCTCCTTTAAATCTGTTACTGCCAGCTTTCCAACTTGGGGCATACTGCTGTAACATCTGCTTTATCAGCTTTCCTTTTCGCTCATTTGTTTTTCTGGGTTACGGTGAGGACCAGCTAACATATAAAACAAAGCTGTAAGTTCTTACCTTGGTATACAAGCAGCTTGGCATACCTTTCTGAATGTTACAAGTCCCTTTCTGGCTTAACTATTGTACAAACAGTATTGGAGAGCAGGTGCTGGCTATGAATATCCACTCACTGAGTTAACACACAAATAACTTCTTCCATGCCAAAACTAAATGAACACTCACTGTGTTGTATTTATCTTCTTAAGAAACACACAAATTTCCACATGGGTTTAGTGTGCTTCTGGCGTCCCAATCAGACATATTCTGGAGGATTAATGAACTAAGAGTGACAATTAGAGCTCTAGGGGGATTACAATGGACAAATCATAGTGCCATACCAAGTTGATTGCATATTATTAGTTTTGAATTGCAAAATCAGTGTTGGAAATAACATACAGGTTGAACCTCTCTAATCTGGAACCCTTGGAACTTGACTGGTGCTGGACAAAAGAATTTGCTGGACTGGAGAGGGCATATGATCTAGCAGCATTACCAACATATCCACTGCTTACTGAGCTCTTAGAAAACATTTGGGGTAAACTGCAGCTAAATAACAAAACAAAATTCTGAGTGCCAGGACTGGTGGCTGGAAACAAACTTTATAGGAACATTGGAGACTTGGTCACACCCATGCTAAATTGTCATCCAGCTAACTAAAATCATGCTGGATTATGGAGCTTGCCGGGCAAGAGAGTTCTGGAGTAGAGAAGTTCAACCTGTAGTAGATATATTGAGATGTCTCTAGACTTTAGTAGTATGTGATTCTGAAAATTTTACTGTAAGTTTAATGGAGGTAACCATATTCCCAGTAACAGGCTGGGAGCACTCACATTTTAAGGTCAGAAGGGGCCCTTATAATTTTCCAGTCCAGTGGTTCTGCAGCAGGGATTCATTCACGCATCTCAGTATTTGCCTAGTTTTACAAAAGGCAACACAGAAAGCACTAATGTAATCAATCAAGACAATGACTTTTCATTTTCTGTTTTCATAAAGACAATGATTCATTTTATATTGCTTTGTATGCTAAAATTTAAGTACAATATTTATATTTAGACTGGTTTGTTTTATAATTGTATGGTCAAAAGGAGAAACTAAGCAATCTTCCCATAATAATGTGTGCTTTTGTATGTAGGATGGTTAACCACACCTAGGTGCATGGGCTACACAAACATCAGAAAAGGACCGTCTCATGCAACCCACAGAAATACAGAAAGCAGCCAGCCTTACAATTTAGCTTGAAATGATGCACCAAAAATCAACCAACCCATTTTTGTTCACAATGAACATTCGACTCCTGCCACAAATGATCATTCTCCCCTATTTCTCACTTCCCCACCAATGGAAATTCTGTATTGGGTTCAGAAATATGGGGACAATACCAGGGAATGTGAACAGGGTGATGATGTCAGAGGTACATTATAACCCTGGATGCTCTGGTTCTGTGGTGGCACAGAAGACTTACTTCTACAATGTAACTGAAGTCTGCAGGTCAGTCACTGCCAGTGTTCTCTCTAACTTTTTCCATCCATAGGTGGAATACATTTTGTCATGAGCACCCCGGCATCTGTTGTTGTGCCCCACCAAGGGAAACACATGCTGCCCACTGTGGGTAGCTACAGGCACTCTGCTCATCAGCTGGGGGCCACCTGAATCTCTCCTGGGCAGCCACCCAAGCGCTCAGTTTTCAGGAAACAGATTACTGCTGTTGTTTGCAGTTCGAAAAGGCAGCCGGAGGTGGATGATATGGGACTGTTCACTTCCACCCTCACTTATGGTCATGCAACCTCATGGATATCAATGGACCAAATTCAGCACTAGTGCAACTCTGACTTCAGTGGAGTTGTGCCTGTTTTGGTCACAGCTGAATTTGGCCGGTTTATTTTAATGGAGTTGCATGGTTGTTACAGACATCAGAATTTGGCCCTCATATTTGAACTGTATGAAGCAGTGAGAAACAGTGATTCTTTGTATCAGAGGGGTAGCTGTGTTAGTCTGGATCTGTAACAGCAACGAAGGGTCCTGTGGCACCTTATGGGCTAACAGAAAAGTTTTGAGCACGAGCTTTCGTGAGCACAGATTCACTGAGCATCTGATGAAGTGAGTCTGTGCTCACGAAAGCTCGTGCTCAAAACTTTTCTGTTAGTCTATAAGGTGCCACAGGACCCTTCGTTGTTGTTAGTGATTCTTTGGCTCTTCTTAATCCACATTTATCTATTTAGCACCCTTAATACCAAAGCACAGGGAGCTGCCAGGTCCATCAGAGACATACACACACACAGAAGTTGAATTTGATCCTGCAAGATTCTGGATACTCTGACCCAATCCCGTAAATATTTAAATCTGTGCCTGAAGTTATGCAGGTGAATAGTCCTACTGAAGTCAGTGGGACTGTTTACATGTGTAAAACTTTGAGTGGGCACTGAAGCATTTTGGTAAATCAAGTCAGAATGCTTAAAACCTTGCAGCTCAAGCCCACTTGCAGCATTTGGAAAGGGTGGAGCTTTAAAGTTAGTTTCTTTTACTGCAGTCCAGGAGGTAGGATCACTTTTGTTTGCTGTAATTTACAACCTGGTCTGTTACAGTAAGTTCAACAGCAGTGGAAGAAATGGATTTGAAACTACTCACTCTCTCTTCTGCTCTTGCATTTGTGCTTGTTCAGACAACTGAAGGTAAGTTGTACTGTACATTCTCTTTTTACTACATTTATAATAGCTCTGTTAAAAATAACATAAGGCAGTGTCTCTCTTTGGAAATGGAGTTGTTTTATAACCACGGCGCTTTGAGAAGTTGGGGACTATCACTTTTGTTTTTAATTTCTGAACAGAGAACAGGGAGAACTGTAAGCACCGTGTCCTGGCCCCACTGACATCAGTGGCAGAATTCCCCTTAACTTAATGTCAAAACAAAAAGCAGTCAAGTAGCACTTTAAAGACTAGCAAAATAATTTGTTAGGTGAGCTTTCGTGAAAAGCTTTTTGTTTTGATAGTATATAGACTAGCACAGCTCCCTCTCTGTTAACTTAATGTGTGTGGGGGAGGAGGGGTGTTAACTCCTTAAATTTAGCTAATTACAGTTTGCACAGCCAAGGACAGTTGAATGGTTAGGTTGGGAAACTTTTGGTAAGCTGTTTTAACCAAGGAAATGCCACATCTTCAGAAAGAAACAATACAACAAGATATTTGCCACATTAAATGTTACCATTTTCACAGTACTTTGGAGAATGTAGGACAATGTATTTGAATAAAGCTACTCACATGCAGGAGTGTCTATAGGATACTTTAGATGCAGACTAAATTAGCATTCTTTAAGCCATGTACGCTCCTGGATAGGTCCAATGCTTAAGTAGGATTTTATAGCTAAAATGTAAAAAATGTTTTTTCTCACATTTTAACAGTAGCAAATTTGCACAGTAGATTAAATCTCCCAATATGCACTATGCTTTCTGATGGCTGTGCTAGGTGCATGTATGAATTGGGTCCACATACTTAGAATTTTTTAGCCCTGACTCCTCATGTTTTTTATTTTTTTCCTTGTAATTTTGTATTACAAAATAATCTTGTTAAACTCAGTGATATAAAAATCTTGACCAAATTCAAGAGCTTGATCCTGTGAGATGTTGAATGTTTTCAACTCCCAGTGACTTCAGCAAGAGCAGAGTTTCAAATGGCAGCACATCCAACTGTATTACAGAACTTTTAGTGCATGGTAGTATAGGCTTCATGCAGCCAGTTAATGCACACCAAGCCAAGGTATAAATCTGCACTGCCCTAGCTTGCTGGGCACTAAAACTGTGTATTTAAACAGGCCCTCAGTATGTTGCAGGATAATGCCACAAGTGGGTAAAAAAAAAAAAAGCCCCTTAAAATCCTACCCTGTCAAAATGGCCTCTGCACCTGCTGGGCACGCATGTGCCTCCACACTACGGGGTAGGGTATTCAATAAGAGCATAGAAGTTCTCTTAATGTCTTTTATTCTGTATCTCAGGTGGCTCAGTACAGATGAGAAAAATAATTAGGTGACTAAGACAAACATACTCTGCATTTAATGGCACAAAAATATTTAAAGGCAGATTTTCATGAAGCCTTGCAAACACACTAGTCTTTTGAAACTGGAGGATGTGGTAGGAGTTTTTGAGAACAACAAGAAGTCCTGTGGCACCTTATAGACTAACAGATGTTTTGGAGCATAAGCTTTCATGGGCAAAGATCTGCTTCGTCAGATGGGAGATGTATAAGTTTTGAGCCAAATTCTGCTTCCGCTACACTCCATTTACTTCAGTGGAGTGGCACAGATGTGAGACTAAGATCTGGCTGTTAATATTCAAATGTCTGTGTGTTCTGTTTCCTTGTGGCTTAGCATGTGGTTGTTTAACTTCTGTTCCGTGGAATATGTGAGAGCCCTCTGGTGGCCAAAATAATACTAACAGAGAGAGAGGTGCTAGTCTATATACTGTCAAAACGAAAAAGCAGTCAAGTAGCACTTTACCTTATCAATATTTTTTTCTGATTTGTCAACTTTGATTACTATTTTTGGTTCTCTGTGCCTTAAATATTGAGTCTGTTCTGGTATGGCTGTGGTCTGAAGAAGTGGGTCTGTCCCATGAAAGCTCATCACCTAATATATTATTTTGTTAGTCTTTAAAGTGCTACTTTACTGCGTTTTTGTTTTGATAAAGTAATACTAGCGCACTCTCCTGAATCAAGGCAAAGAGTACAAGAAGTCCTGTGGCACCTTACAGGCTAATAGATATTTTGGAGCATAAGCGTTTGTGGGCAAAGACCCTAACAAGGCAAAGATTGTGCGTTTTAGTGGATAAGGCAGCTCCAGAGTACTTCAAATGCAAGCCTGCCACTGAGGGGTTTAGGGGCAACTGCCCTTGGGCCCAGTGTTTCACATTTCATAGAGCTGGAAGGGACCTGGGGAGGCCATCAAGTTCAGTCTCCTGCCCTTTTGGCAGAGCCAAGGGCCCACCCCCCTGGCTCCCTAAATGGCCTCATTGAAGATTGAGCTCATAACCCTGGGTTTAGCTGGCCAATTCTCAAACCACTGAGCTATTCTCTGCCCCCAAGGGGGCCTGGAGCTGTGGCTGCTACCAGCATAGCAGTGGAAAGACCTTCAGCCCCTTTGGAACAGCTGCAGAGAGGGGGAAGGGGGAGAGGGGCAGGAAGCACGGACCTAGCGTCTTTTGGGTGTTCCAGAGACACTTAGGACACTGATTGTGTTGCTTCAGGCAAGAGAAGGGAAGTTTGAGGGACTATTGCTAAGGATTAGCAAATGAATGGTAAATGGTTAGAACAATTAATTTTTAATTAAGATAAAAGAAGTAAGTTTAAAAAAACTTGTAGAAAATGAGAACTGCCTTCTCACTCCTTCAAATAAATTGCATATAATAAAGATTTAAAAGGCAAGTGGTAAAGGTTACCAACAAACAACAACAAAGTCATAAAGGGGAGAGAATTAAACAACTAAAGTTAAGCAAGGGGGCATAAACATGAATAGGCAATATAAGAGAGGGTAAGGGAGGAAAATTATATTTAAGTGTAGAAATTACTTAAGTAGTCCTCTATATTTTTAAATTAAAAACAGTCCTAGGCTGTGTCTACGCTACAGGGATCTTTCGAAAGAAGCCCTTCTGGAAGATCTCTTCCAAAAGAACTTCTTTCGAACGAGTGCGTCCATGTACAAAAAGTGGATCAAAAAAGCAATCTGCTTTTTTTGAAAGAGTGTCCATGCAGCCCCCACTCTTTTGAAAAAACAGGCCAGGAATCAAAAAAATTAGGTGCCATGAGGACTGCCCTTTCGAAAGGAGGGCCTTCTGGAGCGTCTACATGTTTTCTTTCAGAAGACGCTTTAAAAGAGGGGTACTCTTCCTGAAACGGGAAAGGAAGAGCGATTTCGAAAGTAAAGCCACGTTCTTTCAATTTACTTTCGAAAGGACGCTTTTTGTGTGTAGACTCTCCATGGGATTTTTCAAAAGATCCCCCTTCTTTTGAAAGAACTTGCTAGTGTAGACGCAGCCCTATAGTTTAATGGGGTAAAACAAGTAGATCAGCCAGGTTCCAACCTGAGGTTTTTGGAGATGACATATTTTTCTTCTTTGCTTCTGTATTTTGACTTCCTGCTTAGTTTCTGCCTAGTTTTAATCTTCCCTCTTCCTGTCCTGTATCCGCTCCCCTTAATTTGTGTTTATCTTCCTCCTCCTTCACCATGCACCTCACAGAGATGTGGCTTTTTGACAGCAGCTGGCAGGTGGACAGAGCTGAAGGAACTATTTGCCTTTGTTCTTATCCCCCGGAAAACTTGCAGAGTTCCAGCTAGAAATTCTGGAAGACTTCAAAATAAGAAATCCTGTCTGTGTGACTTGAGGGTCCTGTCAGAGATGGGTGAAGACTGACTGGTGTGCTGGCTTGAAACCCATGACACAGCAGTTCAGCGGATCATGTTGTTGCAAGAAAGACCAGGGTATACTGCGTTGGAAGTGGCTGGTGCTAAATCCCTGAGATTTCCCAGCACGTTTTGGGATGTAGGTATGGTTGAGGGGCTCCTGGCTCCTCCATGGGCCTGACATCGTAAAACAGGAGCTCTGTGTGGTGAGGAGTGGCAGGACATTTCTCGAACAAGCCTCTGATGGACCTTTCTACCTGTTTGGATGATTCAGCTCTTTGTTTATAAAAGTTACAAAGCTTCTCACAAACAATTGATGTCTCCCTGGTGAAAGTCCCCAGGCAGAAGAAAGGAGTAGAAATTGACAGTGCGGGCAGAATCGCGGGCAATAAACCCCCCGCTGACCCCGCACCAGCAGTCCGTCCAGATCCCCACGGGGCCTCAGACGAGGGCAAAGAGGAGACGGCAGGAAGCCCGCCGACTGGCAAAGGACCGCTCCGCTCCTCAGCAAACCGACCCCACCCACCTCCGGCAGGGGGCCTAGAGCGCAGTGCAGTGTAAGTGGGGAGAGACTGGGGAGAAGCTAATCCCTGGTAGGTTAGGAGCTGGCTTGTTTGTTGAGGGCAAGGGTGAGATACGGAGAGGAAGGTTGGATTAAATAATGATTATATTTATTAACAAAAACAGTAACTTATAAACAAACAGCACAATAATTGAACTTGTAACGATATATATATATATATTAACTTATCTACTTCTAATTATACTTTAAACACTTACAATAAACAGCAACAAGGGTTCCATGAGGGAAGTCTGTATGAGACTCTCCTTGTAAAACACAAGGACACAAAAATCTAATAAGTTTTTCCTCCGGGTTATAGGGGATAAATTAGTTTGTCACCCCTATGTACCCTGAGTGACTAATAGTGCCACTCTATTGGACACCTTGAGGTCCACCCTACAAGGGTCCTTCCCAACTGATTTTTTCAGTGGGGATTGGAGAGAAGGGAGGAAAGGGAAAAAAGGGAGAAAAGGGGTTATAGAAAAAGAACACAACGATAAACAGTTAATTAGTAAAACTTCTAGTTATGGGCTTGTTAACCAGGTGTGCAGCTTTAAGCCAATGGTTATAGCCCCAAGTAATAATAGTTCCCAGTTAGAGTTACTGGCTTGGTAAGTATCCCCACACAGCCCAAATTAAGCTAGAAAGTTAGTGTTTAGGGCGTAGGGGGTTTTACGTGTCTGATCCGGTGGTCTAATCCGATAAGATGGTCACGTCCGGTGGAGAAAGGCTGAGGCGTTGGCAGCGAGAGCGGTGGTGCTGCGATGGTGGCAGACCTTAAGCCTCAATTGGAGTGGACGCAGTACCCCACCCTAGGGATGGGGCCAGTTCGACCCACTCCAAATCCGCTCTCAATCTGTTTGTTGGCGGCGAGATCGGAGGTGCCGCAGTGATTTTTGGCAGCCTCTGGGTGCTAAGGGGTGAGGGCGCAGTACCCCACCCTAAGGGTGAGGCCAGTTCGTCCCTCACCCAATTTACCTCAGAGCGGAGACTGCCTTAGCTCTTTTAGTATGTGTGATTTCAGCTATGCCTCAGCAGAGCGGACTCTGCTGGGCGGATGTAGAATTGCAGCTGAGGACCTTCAGGGAACAGGAGCTCTTCACAGTCAGGAGCACTTCGCAAAGTCTTCTTTCAGCGCCGGCTGCCGGTGGATAGTGGAACCCCCGAGCGCTGCGGGGCACTGCCTTATATTCCCTGTTTTTATGAATTATTCATGAGGTCATTTGCATATAAGCGTTCTGAGGGGCCTGTTTTCAATCAGGTCCCTTTCCAGGAGCTACCTCATCTCCGTCCAATGAGGAGCCTGGATTTTGAAATTCATGATTTGAAATGTTTGTGAGTTCAGGTTACCGGTAAAACCAACCGACACAGAGTGACCGTTACGGGGGCTGCTAACTGGCAGCCTATGTACCTTTTAGGGTCTACCTGCCCCTGTAATAATATTAATGGCCCAAGGCTTGTTTCCCCTGGCCCACGGGGACGATTATGCCCAAGGGATGAAAAATCCCTGACAGAAATAATGACACAAATAGGGTGTATCCCTTGTGACAGAGAGGAGGCAAGGCACTGGGGATTCCTTTCTGTACCTGTCAGTCCTGCACTCTGGCTCTAGCTTGCTGGTTGAGGAAGACAGACAGCTTGTGGCAGTATTACCACACTGGGTCTGAGCCCTGGCCTGTATGAAGCAGGAATGGACTGGATTGCTCTCTGCGCTGCTGACTGCAGCGGAGGCAGGCAAAACAATGGAGGAGGAGGAAGGACTGGAAAAGGCTGGGGTGAGCCAAATTTCAGTTATCTTCTAGCAACTAGTTGACTCATGGGTCACCAGCCAAAGGGGACCACACAACCTCTCCACCCCCCAGGGCACTCCTGCCTGCACCATCTCTAGCCTCATGTTTCCCCATCCTGTCCCTTTCCCATCCCATTGGGCAGCAAGCAGTGTTCCTGGAAGCATGGCTGGAGGGTGCCTAGGAGTGTGCAGCCACGCCACTTCCTCCCCTCCCTGCTTGACTGTCCCTAATCAAGTGCAGGGCCTGGGACAACCCCCCACATCCACCCAAGTCCTGGCCCCTACCCATTTCTTCCTGTTGCTGCTCTGCCCCACCGCTTTCCGCTGCTGCTCTGCACCCTCCCTGCCCCCTCTCCACCCCCTCCTCCAAGTCTCTGCCCTGCTCCTTCCCTCAAACCCTGTCCCTGAGCAAGGAGGCCTGAGGGACTGGACACTGTGGACTCAGCAGCATGTTGTACAGATGTGAGACATGGGTGATAACTAAAGATTTGAAGAGAAAAATATTGGTGTTTGAGAGGAGTTATTATAGAAAGATCCTTAGAATAGGATGGATGCAGAAGGTCACCAATGAGGAATTATAAAGGAAGGTACAGCCAAAAGAGAGCCTACTGCAGAAGTTATACAATGCAAGTTACAGCTAGTCGGGCATATATGCAGAATGAACGAAAAGTCAAGACCCCGGTATTCAGCATAATGGATGGTTCGAATAGGAGAGGCAGACCCCACAGCAAAGGGGTAGATGATCTAGTGAGCTAGTCTACAGCAATTAGGCCACTCCACCCTGGGCAGGGCAAGATGGAAGGAAATAGTGAGAGGCACCAGACGCCAATGGGCACTGAACATAGGAGGCTTGGTTCTGAACATGTCTGGGTTGTGGGCTTAACTCATGGGCTAGATTTGCTTACCCAATCGCTTGTAGTTACTGGCTGAGAAGTCCCTACTGGATTGGACAAGACAAGTTTGTCTGACAAGAATCGCCCCAGTAACATTTCCCAAGTCCAATAAAGCCATAATGGGGGGTGTTCTACATGTCCTAGCTGAGTTTCCTATTTTTCACTCACTCCTCTGAACGTTTTGCATGGCCTCTTCTCCCTTCATGCCTCCCTACTGGAGGGAAACACTAGCGAGCAGGGGGCACATACAGGCTCAGCCCAATATTGCACACCCTTGTGATAAGTCTACAGTACCGAGTTGTGTTGACAAAGCTAATGTCAACACCCAAAAGATGACAACATAAAAATCACCAGAGGGTGTTCACACTTGCTCCGTCTGTTAACAGCTTGTGTCCACAGGGGGGGCACCATCCTCCACAGCGTGAGCAATACACTGTGGGTATGTATCCTACAGTGCAGTGTTGTGGAAAGGCAGAGCTGGTGCCTGTGAATTTTGGGATTCCCCTTGAATTTTCCCACAGCATCCTCAGCTGCTGTGAGTGGCATTGTGAATAGCTCTGTGACCTCTACATGCTGAGGAATGGCAAAGCAGCACAAGGAGCCTGTTCCCCAGCAGCTGTGTTCCCAGTGCAGGCCAGAGGAGGAGCAGAACAATGATTCCTGATCTGCTTGTTCCCTAAATGAAGCACTACTCAGCTGTCAGGTACTCCCCAGCGGTTTGAAAGCAGAGAGGCTATTTCAGGGCCACAGAGATCAGACTTAAAGATTAACAAATTCATTCGGTCAGGAGTTTTCATGAGATGAGCAGTTTCGACTGGTTGGTGGCTGCAGCAGGCAGAGATCCTGTCTCAGGGCCCTACTGGGCTGCTGGCCAGGAGTTGCCCAGCTGAGTTGCCCAGCTAAGTCTCCCAGCCGTTGTCTGCCTCTGGCACTCCAGACCCTCCCTCCCTCAAAACCCTCTGCTCCCCCCACACATAACCCAAACCCTCTGCCCCCTCCTGCACCCCAGTCCTCTGCCCCATGTAAGGGGACTGTTGGCTCCTTACTAAAACTCAGTGGGGGAGTTGATTGGCTAGTTCCCAGTACTAAAAGGGGAAGGGTCCATGAGAAACCAGGGCCCTGAGATGATAGTCCCCAGGGCCAATGGAAAGAGGCCACACTCCAGGTCAGCCAGATTTACAGGTTGGACAGGCCAAGGAGGGAATCAGGAGGCCAGGTCCCGTCCTCTGTGTGAGCTGGGTTTTGACTGGGCCTCTTGGAGAAGAGGGAGAGAGGGCTAAGAAGAACAGCAAGGAATGCAACTGTACTGAGAAGCAGACCTGCGGTGAGAGAGCTAGAGGCCCATGCAGCCCAAAGAGCACCGATCCTGTGCAAAGAAGCAGACCTGCATGACCACAGAGCTAAAGGGATCAGAGAAGTAATGCAAGGAGCTGGAGGCTGGCAACACAGCATAGTCCGCAGCTGGGTGTGGTGAGCAGATGGGACCAGCAAAAGGAGGGGAAAGGCTCTGGGCAGGCAAACACCACAGCTGGGAGGCCTTGCAGGCCAGACTTGGAGAAAGATTGTAACTCCAGCTAGGAGAGGGGCCCTGTTACTTAGAGCCTGAAGTCCTGTGGTCACTGCCTGAGCAAACATGTTCAACCTGCAGCCCCACCACCGCAGCACAACCAGGGCCAGAGAGAAAGCCCTAGGACTAAAGAGGAACAGACTGTGAACTGTGTGTATGCTCAGCAGACTGCTGGTTGTGATGTCCCTCTGCCACAGAGCGGGGCTCTGTGTTCCCTGTTGCCCTTTCTCATTTTGCCTTATTCTTTTCTTTTGAATTGGCCACTGTGTAATAAACTGTATTCGCTTTGAATTACAAGCGGTGATCAGGTATCGGAGGGGTAGCCGTGTTAGTCTGGATCTGTAACAGCAACGAAGGGTCCTGTGGCACCTTATAGACTAACAGAAAAGTTTTGAGCATGAGCTTTTGTGAGCATAGACTCATTTCATCAGATGCTGGTCATGGCAGATTTCCATGACCAGCAGCTGATGAAGTGAGTCTTTGCTCACGGAGGCTCATGCTCAAGAGGTGATCAGCGGCTCAGGAAAGCACCCGCTGTGAAGAGAGCACCCTGGAGTGGGGACACCCTAGCCCCTGCCCTAAGTGACTGCGACATTGGGGGTTCAGCCCCAGGAAACCTGGGCCCAGCCTTGTTGGGATTTCAACGACTCTTCTACTCAGGAGGGTAGAAGGGGAGCCCTCAGGGTCAGGGAGGCCACTGGGTAAAGGGAGTGGGAGCGAGGACTCAGATCCTTTCGCTGGTCAACTTCACCGGGGTAGTATAGAAGCCAGGAAAGTTCCCCACAATAGTGGGACCATTCTGCTGCTTACATAATGGCTGCTGGCCAGGAGTTGCCCAGGTACGTCTCCCAGGAACAGCCTGCCTCTGGCACTCCAGACCCTCCCTCCCTCAAAACCCTCTGCCACTTTCTGCACCCATACCCCCTCTCAGACCCTACAGCCCAGTCCTCTGCCCCAGGTCACAGCCCAAACCCCTGCACACCAGTCCACTGCTCCAGGTCACAACCACCTCTTGCACCCAGCCTCCATCCCACACCCTGCACCCTCCATTAATATCATGGAAGAGCACAGCCCTTGACTGCTTTCCAAATTCTGGGAGTGCTCCTCCAACCAACAATTATTGCCCAGCCCTGGGCTAGCCTCACTGATAAGAGTGGAGGCAGGAGTTGATGTCTCCAAAGAGTAGGTCCCTGCTGTTTGAAGACCCTGCCCTCGCCCTCTTTAAACAGCAGAGCAACATACAGGACAGTTTGTCCTCCTGCCAGGTTACGTTTCCAAAGTGTGACAGGGCCATTAGCCAATTATTTGTACTGCAGTGTTCTTTGATGGTCCTTCGCGCTGGGTAGGGGATGATTCCTGTGCCTGGCTTCACAAGTTATAAAACAAAGCTTCCATACGTACACGTGGCATGGAGTACAGACCTAACAAGTAAGAGCAACAAGGAGTCCTGTGGCACCTTAAAGATTAACTGATAGATTGATTTGGCTGTAAGTTTTTGTGGGTAAGAACGGCTTTGTTTCCGGTACATCTGATGAAGTGTTTTTTCCCACTGAAAGCTTATGCTCTAATAAACCTGTTAAGTCTTCAAGGTGCCATAGGACTCCTTGTTCTGCATTCATTTCATTGATGAAGACTTTTTTTTTCCTTTGATTCTTTTAGCTACTCTATTTCCGGTATCCTTTAACTGTTGCACTGAAGTATCGCACCATGTGCCCAGAAGGTTGCTAAGACAAGTCCTAAAATTTGAAATCCAGAAAGATGATGGAGTGTGCAACTTACCAGCTGTGATGTAAGTCATGTTCTGTGTGGTGATATACTAAAGGAAGATTGTCAAAAGTTAAAACTTATTTTGCCTGGTTTTCCAGTGATTTATTCTAATTTTATAACAGTATTACACCTTTGTTAAACCTGAATTGTTTTAAAAATCTGATTTATATTTTACCATTAATGTTTAGTTGCTTTTGCACGACACTCAGCAAGGAAAATGAGAATAGACTTATCAAATCAGATTTTCTTGTGTTTTGTATTCAGTCCAACTGAGTTTCACATTTGCTGTCTTGAGCTAGCAAAACACCACACTGTTTGGTCAGTAATAGCTCATGGACATCTTAAAACATAAACGATACGTTAAATTAAGTTAAAAACCGTGGACACATTCCTGTTCATCGTAATCTTGCTAAGTTTTTTGTTCTGTAAACACTTGCACAGATCTGACTGCTGGGGCTGTCCTGTGGGGGGCGGGGGAGAGCCAGGGCCTGAGGCAACACTCCCCACAGGTTCCACCTCTGTTTGTCCCCACCCCCCTCCCTCTCGCCCCTTTGGCACCCTTTGCCTAAAGTCCCCTCCCATTAGGCTGGCAGATGGACAGCAGGGTGCAGCAGAGCAGGTTGCCAGGTTGGTCTGACTTCCCCTGATTCAGCGAGAGAATGTGAGGAGGCAACCCCTGCTGTTGCCCTGCACTGCCCCCCACTCCCAGGTAATCCCCTGAGCTGCCCTGGACTCCATGGGTCACATCCATTGGATGGTTGAAACGACTGTCACTGTGCGCCCCAAAGCACGAGGCTTAGGGAGGCCTCCCCGAACTGTCCTATGGGTGGGATGACTCTGCTGACTGACACTTCATTCCCAGTGCACTAATTTGCACTGTGTTCTTCTGCTCCAGCAAAAACAATCCCTTCTGCTCTGCAGTATTTCAAGTTAGCAGGTGTTGAGCTGTTATGCAGTAAAGCCACTTCTGCTTTGGAAGGTACAGCTGGGAGAAACATTTTGGATGAATAATTTACTGAAAAAAAGTAGTTCTGGTTGGCCCATAATAGCATCGAGAGTACACTTATAAAGTCTATGGATGATACCAAGCTGGGGGGCGGGGAGGATGCAAGTGCTTTGGAGGATAGGGTGATACTTCAAAATTATCTGGTCTGAAGTAAATAGGATGAAATTCAATAAGGACTAATGCAAAGTGCTCCGCTTAGGAGGGAGCATTCAGTTGCACACTCACAAAATGGGAAGCGGCTGTCTAAGAAGTACTGCAGAAAGGGATGTAGGGGTGAAAGTGGACCACAAGCTAAATATGAATCAATGTGACACTACTGGGTGGGGGGAGGGGAAGCAAACATCGTTCAGGAATGTATTAGCAGGAGTGTTCGTAAGCAAGACACGAGAAGTAATTCTTCCACTCTGTTCAGCAATTATTAGGTCTCAACTGGAGTACTGTGTCCAGTTCTGGGCACCACATTTCAGGAAAGATGCGGGGAAATAGTCCAGAGAAGAGCAACAAAAATGATGAAAGGTCTAGAAAACCTACAAGAAGTTGTTACAGAGAAGGAGAAAAATTATTCTCGTTAAGTGCTGATGATGGGGCATGAAGCAAGGGGCTTAAATTGCAGCAGAGATGGTTTAGGTTGGGCATTAGGAAAAAAATCTGAATTGTCGTGATGTTTAGCCATTGGAATAAATTGTCTAGGGAGGTTGTGGACTCACCATCATTGGAGATTTTTTAAGAGTAGGTTACACAAACACCTGCTGGGGTTATCTAGATGGAGCTTGGTCTTGCTCTGAGTGCAGAGGATTGAACTTAATGATCTCTTAAGGGTCTTTCCAGTTCTGTGATTCTATGAAAACTATCTGTTAATTGGATATAAATTAATTGAATAGTTTTACCCAGAAAGAGGGCCTAGATTAGTAAGATTATGCACTGTTCACAAAACAAGGAGTGTGCACACCCCGACCCATCTCCCTCATAGCCTTTAGTCCACTCTCCTTGGTTGTGGGAGGCCCAGGTTTGTCTCTGTGCTCTGGTGCAGGAATTAGAGTCTGAGACTCCCCTCCCACATGAATGCCCTAACCACTAGGTTGTTCTGGGGGGGTAGATCTCAATCTCTGCTGTTGAAGCTATTCTGTGCCTTATGAATTTACCAGCAAGGACTTGAATTTGGGCCTCCCCCTCCCAGCAGAGAACAGTAGAACCCCAAGGTAGGTGAGGGTTGTGCTCCTGCACACCCTCACAAAATTCAAATTTTGCGCAAGTTGGGAGGGAGCCATGAACCAAGCAGCAGCCTGGCTCCTCTGGGCTTGCAGGAGCTGGGAAATTGCCCAGTGCACTAGCATTGGTCAGCTTCCTGCCTCCCGCCAGCAGAGAGGAGCCAGGCATGGCTTCCCCAGAGAGAGTGAGAAGGGAAGTGAATAGGCTGGTAATGAGTTAATCATCTGGGATATGGGAGACCTGGATTTAAGTAGCTGTTTTCAGCACATATTTGAACCTCAGCCTCCCAAAGCCCAGATGAGTACCCTAACTGCTGGGCTAACAAGGAAGATGGCATCACCATGACCTCATTCTCCTGAAATACTGAAATACTTGTGTGAAGCCCAAACCAATTATTTTAGCACTAATGGATTGTTTCATTTAACCTGCAATGGCCTGCTGTTAGCCCAATTTTGTGTTCAAACCAAGATGTTTTGTTTTTTTTTTGCAGAACAGACAGGAAACAAAATGATTGGGGAAAAAAAGTCAGATATTTGCCTTGTCTGTTTGGCAGTAAGATAACATGGGCCATTTCTACACAGGCCACTTCCTTCAGAAGTGGCATGCTAATACAGGGAGCAAAACATTTGATCATCATAGTTGTTTCTACACCGCTAATACAGGGAGTGAAAGATGCTAATGAGGCATGGATGCAAATTCGCCATGCCTCATTAGCATAATGTCATGTGATTTGGAGTCTGGAAGACCGTTCTTCTGGACTCCAAAATGCCGTGTAGAAGTGTGGCCCGGGGGGAGGGGGGCTTCCG
The DNA here is from genome assembly GCF_033958435.1 of Carettochelys insculpta. Classification (NCBI taxonomy): domain Eukaryota; kingdom Metazoa; phylum Chordata; order Testudines; family Carettochelyidae; genus Carettochelys; species Carettochelys insculpta. The sequence goes on from NC_134141.1 coordinate 101,020,951, forward strand.
GAAGGAAGTCCTCTTTCAGGAGGCCCCTTCTTCCCAAAAATTTTCGGGAAGAAGGAGGCTTCTACATGGCATTTTGGAGTCCGGAAGAACGGTCTTCCAGACTCCAAATCATGTGACATCATGCTAATGAGGTGCGGGGCATTTGCATCCATGCCTCATTAGCATCTTTCGCTCCCTGTATTAGCTGTATAGAAATGCTCAAATGTTAGTCTCACAGTACCTGAAATCAGAGAAGTTTTGTTCCTTTCAAATATGGCTAGTTACCTATTAAGAGTTATTTTAAAATGGTTTTTGCAATAGATGATTAACTTATTTTTCTTCTGGCAGCCTTCATGTAAAGCACAAGAAGTTATGTGTAAGCTCACATAATAAAACCATTAAGAAATGGATGGAAAGGAACAGGATCAAAAACCGTAGAAGAGATGGAAATCATCATTCTGGGAAGAAAAGAAACACCAAAAGAAAAAAATCAAATTGTGGCGAAGCACTAGTGTGCTGAAACACACATGGTGGAATTACCTGTGAATGCTGCACAAAGTTCTTTGCAAGAGACAAATGTTTGATTAGGAATTCACACACACTGACTGCTCAACATTTTGCAATTATGTCTTAAAATAGTGTTTTAAATATCTAAATTCCAGGAGCAATCAGTGTCAGATGTCAGATATACACATCCTTTACCACGATGGGAAACATCCAAACCCAATAAAGGCAAACATTGATGCATTAGGAATGACAATCTCTTCTTGGCCATGTATTAAGTTTTCTATTCTGTTTCATCCCCTGATCGCCCTGTATTCTTCAATACTTCTCTAATTTCTGACCCCCTCTCCTGCATTGGCTTTCACAGTTGTCCTCACTCTGAGGACTGTTTTTAACATCTCCTTAGGTAGTCCATCCTCCCGCTCCTTCTCCCTCTGTTTATCTCAGGGTCCTGTCCTTGGTACCCTACACCTTATCCTCCTCCACTTGCATAGACTTGTTATCATCTTTGTGCTGCTTGTCACAAACCATCTGCTCCTCCTGTGACCTGCTTTCTCCTTCCCAGTCACCTTCACTCTTTTTCTGACGTAACATTCTGGAGAGTCTGCCACTGTTTCAAGCTCAAGATGGTCAAAAATGACATCACCCCCTCCCCAATCAAGCTCTCATTGCTTCTAATTTTTCTTCTTTATTGCTGGCAATACCATTGTCATCCCTGGCCCCCAGGATCAAAATCATGGAGTCCAAGATTCTGCTACAAAGATCGTTTTTGTCCTGTTACTCTTTGTTCTGATCAGGTTACTTCCTTTTTCAAGTCCTTTCCTCAGTCCCTCTCTGCCAATTGCACCAAAATCAGAGTCTCCTCCTGGCCATCAAGGCCTTACCCCTCTCTGCCCCCTCCCTTGTTCTACACCCGTAAGGTTGTTCCATCTGTCCCTCATCAGCATCTGAGCAGTGCCGGCCACGTGTCATTGCTACACAGGCTGTGTTCTTCCTCCTGCTGCCATCTGTCATGCTGTCTGGTTGGAGCAGCCTCTCAGGCTCAGATCACCAGGCCCTCTCCCTGGTTATACAAAACCCTCATGCAGACATACTACTAATGCAGTCTACAAATACCAACCCAGGTCAGTCACACACAGCAGTGCTGACAGCTGCTGCGGGGCCCAGGGCAAGGTGGGAAGGAGGCCCGGCTCTATGCCCTGGAAGGGATGGGGCCTTGGGTAGTTAATTCTCACCACTGCCCTGACTGCAGTGCCGACCCCTGCCTCCTGATTCCCTCACAGCCATGTGCAGCTGGAGCAGTGCTGCTGTGGCATGTCCAAGGGCCCAGAGATCCAGCTGGAGCTGTGTAGCTCTTTGATATGGTGCACCTGTCGGCCACTGCCCCCCCCGCCCCACCCCCATCAGTGGGCCTCGTCACGCTCCTGACATATTATGCTGTGGCAGAAAGAGTAGTAGTGAGTGAAGGAGGGCAGAGATTTAAAGAGCACTACACTCCTTGAGGTGCACCTATAAATCTAAATGACCGAGTCATAAGTGTTTTCTCCCTCTTCTCCAGTTGTGTTGGTTCTCACGGCAGCACATCTAAAATTAGACTGCTTTCCTCGAGGATAGGGACTGTGTAAAGTACTTATGAGTTTGTATAAACAAGAACTGCAAACACATGATGGTGCACATCGGATGCCAGGTACAAGATGCAAGTAAATCTTCCCAAAACAAAACCGAAATGGCTATATTTGGTGGCGGCACTAAATGGCAACCCAGTCCATCAGACGCTGACCTGCAGCGATGGAGGAAACTGATTCACATCTGAAATAGCCATAGGTAAGAAAAAACACTCAGATCCGGATCCTCAACTCAGGGCATGTGGGGCAGAGATGATGGTAGCTCTGTGCCACATTTTGTCTTCCTCTAGTCCTCTGGGAAAATGAGGGCCAAATCCACCTCTGACACAACTGAGAGCACCCATAACTCTCACCTGTGTCTGCTAGACAATGTTCTACTGGCCTAGGATGGTGTAGGGTGCGAGAAGAGTTTGTAACAGTCTCATGAGAGCAGATCGACCCCTCTGTGAATCCTCAGGAGAATCTAAACAGACCACTCTGTGCAAGGTGAAAGCTGCAAAACTAACTGCCATGGGAACAGCTGCAGAACAAGCCGCGCTTGCCAAGATTTCAAGGCTACGCTGGCAGTAGACCACAAGAGATAGTGATAAGAAATGCATAGGCAATTTTAGGCAATCTTATGTTAATGAGCTCAGCTTTATCAGCTAGTGTTAGGAGGCCTGTTACAGAGCCTCTCCCCGAGCGAAGCTCTGGCGCGTCGGGTTTTCCCCCACGGGTGACTACGGCGTCTTCGGGGCTCCCGCCGCGGGTGTCACGCGCTTTCAATAAACCAAATATAGCACTCGCCTTCTGGGTGCAGCCTCGTCTCTGGGGAACCCGAGCCTGGTTGGCTACAGATGGTGTCCTGCCCCCCACAAGATACTTGGAAATGCTTCCCACTGGATCTCTTTTACTCCAAGGTGGGGTGGAGTTGGCATAGTCAGCTAGACACAAGCTGGGAAATCCCCAGCTGCCCTATTAAAGCCTTTGTACCACTAGAGATGTGCCCTGGGAGGATCCTAAGGAAGGGTGAGGATTTGGCTTTTACAAGCTTTCAGCTTTTCCAATTAAAACAAAAGGAAAAACATCCTGTGTCAATGAGCCTTTAACCAGATAGCCATTGTGGAGCAGGTTTTGAAAAGTATTCGAATGTTTGAGATATAGATTGGAACAAATAGTCGTCTTATAAAACATGTAGGTGCCAAGTTCCCAGTGATAGAAATGGGAGTTAGGCACTTAGTGGGCTTTTTGGAATTGCCTGTTTACATTTCTAGGTACCTAAATTCTTTTAGAAATCTTAGCCTTTTAAATGGAGCCCACAACACAGACATAGGCCAGAGAAAATGCCTCAGCTATCTTATGTAAATGATTTTTTTTAAAAACCTATTTTTGCAGGGTGTTTTCACTGTGTACAATAGTTGCTAAATATAAATAAAATCCACTCTGAGATTATTGCATATGGGGTATATTGTGAATGATTAATGCTCACATCTGTATATGGGGTATACATATGACTTAGCTATATATAGTACATGCAAATTGACCCAGCATTGCTCAGTTATTTAAATGAAATGAGGTCGCCTCCCCCCCCGGGTTTGGAAATAAGAGGAAAAAGGCTATGGTTTATGCAAATGGCTGGGTAGGGGCTAATTGCATGAGGGTGGTCTGGGGAAGGCAGCAGGCTCCCTGGGCCCTGCATTGTGACTGAGCAGCAGGGCTGGGGTAGAGGAGCACATACCTCTCCTGGCAGGGTGGAGAGCCCTGTCTCCAGGTGGCTACTATTCTCCTGCAGTGGCTGCCCCCAGTGGCCACTCAGCAGTATCGCTGTTCCCTGCACTCGCTGCCCCCAGTGGTGAGTCGGAAGTATGTCGGCCCTCCTGTTGGTGCCCCACCCTTCCCATGCTCTGGGAAACCCTGGGATTCAGGCAGTTCCCACTTTCTAGGCACAACCAAACCCTAACTCTGGTTGAAGTTAGGGTGGGAGGAAGCTGTACACCAAATTTCTCGGTCATAGCTCTGCAGGTTTAGAAGGAGTTCTTAGAACAAACGTGCCACCAGACAGACAGTTGCTCTCTAAAATATACACTAGATGTTATAAATTAAATCATGTTATACAGATGTGAGCAGATCTGTTGCATACATTTTCCATTAGGTGCTTTGAATAAGTAACTAGAGGGCTGGCCTGACAGAAACTGGTATCGCGGGCAAACGTGCACCGTGGTGCCCTTTTGCTGAGTTTAAGTACCGATACCCAATGTGGTCACGCACCATGAGTTCACTGGACACGCTTTTAAGTTGCAGCAGGGACTGTTCACTTACAGCAGAGACAGATGCAGATGGCCAGGGAAGCCCATACGCTCAGCACTTATCACAGTAGTACCCAAACCTCTGGCACGAGCGGTAAGAATGTCAGGTTGGCAACTGGGAGAAATGCTTGGGTATGGCAAGGGTATGGCAGTGCTGTGAGGCACAACTGAAGCCCAGCAGTGCAGCACTTACTTGGGCCTAGGTATTGTTTCCCTGAGCTGCCAGCAATCTGCACAGGGAGCCCCATTGCCTCCATTATTCAGCACTGTCCAACTCTGGGCATTGCTGTGTGCCCGAGGACTTCTCACTGTTAGTCCAAGTACCCCAGCTCCACTCCTTCTCCACAGGCATTTGGGGAGGGGTAGTGGCTAGGTGGGCTGCACCAGGCAACCAGGCGTGAGTGCAGGCGCCACCAGGTAGAAGCAGGTCTCTCCTTGATTGTTATCTCACCCCCAGCTCAATGCAGATGACCTCATGGCACAGCCCTGGGGACAAAGTCAGCTCTGGCTGCAGTCTGCCCTACAGGGCACTCCCCAGGCCCACTGAGGCTTCTGCAGCTAGCTCTGGGGCAGGCGTCTCCAACTGCAAGTTATAACCACCCCCGCCCCCCCATAAGACTAACAAACCCAGGTTGCTGGCAGAAGGGAATGAACTGTGACCTTAGAAGCGAAAGCCCTGTGCTCTACCACATGAGCTAAAAGCCAGCTGGCTCTCAGCCAAGGCTGGCAGCAGAGACTTCCCTCTCCCTTGTCAGTGCCTCTGGAGTTACACCCTGCCCCCCAAAATCAGCCCTCTCTAACTGGGAGCTGGCTCTACCCACCCACCGGCTCTGCTGAGCCAGGACACTGCATCGGCCAACAAAGCCACCTGTTAGTGCAGGGTGGAGCTCAGCTAACAGGCTCCCTGGTCTTAAACACAGCATTCTCTCAACCACAGTGCCCTGCGAATGTGAGCTGGCTGCTGGAGAAGTCAAGCAACGGGGACAGGCCTTGACTCAGCTGGCTCTACACTGCATGCAGTAAGCCCCATTCCACTGAAATTCTCCTGTAAGAGACAGGCTACTGAAGCAGGAAGAGACCCTGACAGAAGCCCCCCCAGCACTGCACAGCTAAGGGAAGGGTCCCTGGAGAAGCTGCTGTAGGATAGGGTGACAGGGGGTGGGGGCACCTGAACACATGCTGACCTGCTCTGCTAATCAGCCAGGCTGCACTTGAATCCTTCTGCACAGCTGGAACCTCCCCTCTCCCCAGAGCCCTTTAAGTGGCCCAGGCCCCTGGACAATTGCCCCCTTTGCTGCTGCCTGTCGGTGGGCCTGTGTATAATGTATCGTGTTAGTGTGCACCCTCATTAGCGGTCTCTGGCAATCACCATGCGTGTCTCTGGACGCTTCCCTCTGGAGTTAGGCACGTTTCTTGGCCAGCGTCATGGGGCCTTTCATGCCCTGTAGGGGTTTCCCAGCAAGCTAAATAAGTGGTCTCCAACCAATACCCCATTGCTGCTGCGTGTCCTTATCTCTCACTGGTGTCCTACAGATGCTCAGCTCTCTGCAGGATTTCAGCTACGCACCTGCCTCACAAAGCTGGTTCACGTATGTCCTAGGTCCTCTATGGGCCCATTTGCTTTGTTTCTTCCCCTTCAGTAGCTTCATACCTTATATACAAACCACGGAAGTGGCTGAGCAAAGACAGATGTGTTCGGACGTAGGCTGACAAGAGAAGGAAGGTGTGTGTGCGGGGTGGGGGTGGGGGGCTGAGTAGTGGTAAAGCTCCAGCAGGGGGAGCAAGCAGCAGCTGTCACTTGGCATAGGGGCCTGGAGCCCCTGAGCATGGGGAGAGAAGGCATTGGAGGTGCACAGGAGATACACTCCCATTCAGGTGAGTAGCAGTGCCACAGAGAAGAAGACTCTCCCCAGACATCAACTAGTCCCATTCCTTTGCCCAAAGAGGGCAGAGTGATGAGTATTTCAGCAAATGATGGGGTTAAGAGGGGCCTGTGGGACACTCCATGAAGTTCTGGCTGGCAGACTGGGCCTGGGGAACTGTGAAAGTTAACAGGGAGTTTTTGTGTGCTCAGCACATTGAGGGTGCAATCTGACCTTGTGCGAGGGCTGGTTCCAGCTTGCAGGGCTCCACCCCAACAGGTGTGGTAAAAACAGCTCTGGGGGCAAAATGCAAGAGGAGGATTTGGCCCAGTGTTATACTGGTATATAAATGTGACTACACCTGCATAAACACAGTAACATATTTCAACATTTTAATGAGATGTCCTGAGACCCAGCAACAGATCGCGCTGCGCCACCCTTATGAAATTTCACACACACAACCCTTGGGGACCTGCCCCGCCCCTTTGCTCACCCTGTGCTAGAATACTGCCCTGGGCCCTTCTCCAAAGGAACCAGACTCTACAACCACAAACTGTTACAACGTTTAAGAAAAAGCTAATGGACAATTGTTGGGCAACATATCTGCTCGCCCCAGCTCATGCCAGCCTCTTCTGCGCGCCAGTGCTCTTCATCAGCCCCACTTCTCTTCCTCCCATGTGGGGGAGGGGGTGCACAGAGCCAAAGACACCACTCTGTTCCCAGAGAAGCACACCACAGCACATCCGCACAGTGGGAAAAACTCTCCTGTTGACTTCCCTTAGTCCTAATGCGGGACAGGGGTATTGACACAAGTGCTCTGTAAGTTCGATTTAACGTGTCCCTATTAAGCACCCTAAATTGAACGCCAGAAGACGGACCACAGCGGAGTCAATCTTCCTCATAGTGAAGAGGTACCCCAAGATAAGAGAGGACAAGGGCCTTGAGCAGGCTTTCAGCAGTAAGAATGAAGTGTCAGATGGATTTTCTTCCTTTTGTTGACAAATCCTTTTTCCCTATAGGTTTTTTCTGAAGCTTTTTCAGCAATAGGAAGTCTTAGCAAAGGAACCCCCTTGGGTGTACTGAGATCTCCCAGATGTACTATTTACTCTGAGGTGTGACTAACAGGGATTAGACAGAGACAACCAGAGACAGCCACTTCTGCAGCCATTGATGTTGTACGAACCCTATAATATAGTGTCAGTGACCAAAGCTTAGATATCAGGAATAGTGATGTCTGTTGCTTAAGCTGCGCTCAATCCAGGAAAAAAATGATTGGAAAATTGATGTGGAATTCAAGTGATAAAAATTAGACAAGAGGAATATAATCAATGCTAATCAATGGTTTCAGGAGAAATAGGTATCATCATACAAACTTTCTTTCTTGATGAGATTATAAGTTTGACAAAGCGAGCTGTGTAGATGTAATATACTTAGGCTGTGTCTACACTACAAAAAGACCTTCGAAGTTGTTTACCTCGAAGTACAACCTCGAAGTATGCAACTGCAAAGCTGAGTGTCTACACACGCCCTACTTCAACGTTAAATTTTGAAGTAGGGCATTACTCCATTCCCAGGAATGAAGTAAGGACTTTGAAGTTGTGCGTAGACTCTCGGGTGGCTACCTTGAAGTAGTGCCTAACTTTGAAGTTAGTTCCTAGCATAGACACACCCTTAGTGTTGTGTCAGGCATTTGATTCAGTATTGCATGATATTCTGATAAAAATATCTAGTACAGTAGGGTCTTGACATTCACGAGTGCCACATCAATTAATTCTATTATTCTCAAGTGGCCTCGCTTCCCCAGGACTCTGGGGCTGGGAGCACCAGTGGCTGCCGCAGCTTCCCCAGGGCTCAGGGCAGGGAGCTCTGGCGGCTGCCGCGGGTTCCCTGGGGCTCCGGGGCCCAGAGTGCTGGCAGCTGCAGTGGGTTCCCCACGGCTCTGGGCGGAGACCACCAGTGGCTGATGCGGCTTCCCTGGGGCCAGGAGCACTGGCGGCTGATGCGGCTTTCCCAGGCCCAGGAGCACCAGGAGCGGCCACAGCTTTCCCAGGGCTCTGAGGCCAGGAGTGCTAGCAGCTGCTGCGGCTTCCCTGGGCCTCAGGCAGGAGCACTGGCAGCCACCACTTCCCCAGGGCCAGAGCACCAGTAGCCACAAGTTCCCTGGAGCCCTGGGGCCACAGCCCTGGCAGCTACTACCTCCTGGGGCCCCACGGCAGGGAGCACCTGTGGCTTCCACTTCCCGGGGTTCTGAGCCCACCACCATTCATGAAAACCAACATTCATGAGGGTTCTGAACACAGAAGCCTCACGACTGTTGAGACCCTGCTTTATACAACACAGCTACCATCCAAAAGCACAGGACTACGAGCAAACAGCCACCCGAGGCTACGCTGGGCAGTGTCCTTTGTCTCAGAGTCTCTCTTTGTGGTGTGAAAGCCCAATAAACAAATTTATCTCTAAATTGGTTAGTCTCTAAGGTGCGACAGGACTGCTCGTTGGTATCAGATGTAAGGAATGTGGCAGCAGGAACACAATGCTGCTGAAGGCTGGAAGGAGTGTGTCTTCCAGAGATCATTTGCATGAGAATGAAAAGGTGTGCATGTGTGATACTTTTCAGGGAAAGCCTAATGGGTAGCAAGTAAACCATGAGATTTTATCTATTGTAAACACATTGTTGTAAAATCACAGTTTATGCTGACACTCAGTGTAGCAGTTGTGGGATCTCACCAGTGCTCTGGGTTGTTGTGGGGGACAGGGCAGTTGCCATAGCTGCATAAGCAACGAAGGGTCCTGTGGCACCTTATTGTTGGCACGGGAAACGTTATTATATTCTGATCTCATAGAGACATTGTTTTGTAAATGAATGCTTATTGATGTTCTCATAAGGTTCAATATTGAATTTAGCATTGTTAGTGAATCCTCCTTAATTTTTAGTATTGTTTTGTTAATGAGATCCTGTTCATGTTCTATACGACCGAATAACTCTACCTTCCTGTAATTTACTTTTTGTTAATAATCTATTGGTACTTGACCGCCTGCTCAATAGGGAATTACCGGAGCGGAATGGCATAAGACTAGTAAGAATTCAGTTTGAGCTGGGGGAGTGGATAAGGGATTATGAGAAACTCTCCCCTGGTTTGTTGGGGGGGGTGGTGAACAAAGGAGGAGAGAGGTATAAGTATTGCTCACTGCTTGTTGCAAGGTGTGCAGGCTTTGAGGAGAGATCCCCCTGCACCTTACTTGGCATGCCAAATAAAGATTCTTCTTCCACTCTCGGTGTGTTATTGGGCCAGCATTGCACACCGGGCACGAACTGCCACTGTGCCACCTTAAGAAGGAGGCAACAGTTTTGGCGTCCCTGGGTGGGCACTCTAAATTAAAGCCTTGCCCGGCTTGCCTCTTGGCGGGGGTGGCGGGAGACGGCGTCGGACTTCCAGTGCGCACACCGGTAACTTTACCGGGGGAACTCAGCATCCAGATTCCGCAGCCCCTGCCGGGGACGACACAACGGTGCAACACAGCAATGTGGAAGAGAGAGAGGAAACAGAGGGTGGAGCGGTGAAAGCCGGACCTCTGAAACTGAAACAGAGGATGGAGTGGCGAAAGCTGGACCTCTGAAACTAGAGGGTGGAGCAGCGAGAGCCGGACCTCTGGACAGGTAAGACCCAGTCCCTTTTTGTGAAAGGGACTTCCGGGACGCCGGACAGATATTAAGGTCTGGGGCAAAGGTTATGGGTCAGGGTCAGAGTACCCATAGGAATGGTCAGGGTCGGAATACCCCTAAGAACAACACCCCTTTGGCTTGTGTTTTAAAACACTGGAAAATTATAGGGGGGGACCCTCTGACCAAATCTAGATTAAGAAAACTGTGCACAACAGAGTGGCCACAGTATAACCTAGAAGGGCAGGAGCGGTGGCCACCAGAGGGATCCCTAAATTATAACACCATATTGCAGCTGCTTTTGTTTTTACATACCGGTAAATGGGAAGAACATATGTATGGCCAATATTTTGAATATCTTAGAAATAGACAAGACCTGCAGGAAATGTGTGGATTATCATGTGCAGTACAACCAGCTGTAAATAAGCCTAATGTAAACTGTCACCAGGACCCCCCTTCGGCTTCTGCACCCACACCCCCTCCATACAGGGAAAGGGTTTCCCATGATTTGGGAATAGCCCCCTCAGTTAAACTGTATCTATTAGTGACTGAAACAGTGGTTGACTGACTGGGAGCTGCGGGTCGGCAGGCTACTACTATTCAGGTGTAGACCCATGTGCCCTTTAATCCGATCGATTTGGCAACTTTTAAACCCCAAGCCGGGGAGTTTTCCACGGATCCTAGCTGCTTTATTTCAATTTTCAAAGGGTGTTTAGCCAGTCACAAGCCTGATTGGAATGACTGTCAGGTCCTAATGAGAACTCTGTTGTCTGAAGTGGAGCATAACCAAGTTGTAACAAAAGCCAGGGAGGAAGCAAGAAAAAGGCATGAACTTGGCAGGAGCAAAAAAAAAGCGATTTGTCAGATCCCTGAACCCAGCAGTAGGAAACAATTGCGTGCCTTTTTGGGAACAGCAGGATTTTGCAGATTATGGATACCTGATTTTGGGGTACTGGTAAAGCCTCTGTACGAGTGTGTTAAAGAAAGTAACAGAGACTTGTTCTGTTTTAAAAAAAAGAGGCTCAACATGCATTTAAAGCTTTAAAATTATGTCTAATGGAAGCGCCAGCCTTAGGTCTACCAGATATTACCAAACCATTTCAACTGTATGTGCATGAAAGGAAGGGAGTGGCCCTGGGAATATTAACTCAAAAGGTGGGAAGTTGGAAGCGACCTGTGGCTTACTTCTCTAAACAAATAGATACTGTTGCTAGAGGCTGGCCAGCGTGCCTGCGGGCGGTGGCGGCTGCAGCCATCGTCTTAGAGGAGGCAGGAAAACTCACTTTGGGAGGGGAAGTTGAGGTCAACACCCCACACGCTGTGCAAGCCCTGCTGGAGGCAAAAGGAGGGCTTTGGCTCACGCAAGCCCGACTCACAAAGTACCAAGCCTTGTTGCTAGAGAATGCAGAAGTTAAGTTGGTAACCAGTCCAACTTTGAACCCAGCCACCCTGTTACCTGAAAAGGGGACAGAGGAAATTGAGCATGACTGTTTAGAGACTATTGACACTTCACAGATGGCAGTTCCCGGGTGATAAACGGAAAAAGGAGAGCTGGATATGCGATAGTCAGCCTGCACGAAACTATTGAGGCCCGTCCTTTACCAGTGGGTACATCAGCTCAGCTAGCAGAACTTATAGCCCTCACTCGAGCCCTGGAAATGGCTAAGGATTTGCGAGTTACAATTTGGACAGACTCTAAGTATGTATTTGGGGTAGCACACGCCCATGCTGGAATTTGGAGAGAAAGGGGAATGATCACAGCTCAAGGGGAGCCTGTCAAATATGGAGAACAAATCCAGGCTTTCCTCCAGGCTATACAGGAACCAAAGGAGGTAGCTATTGTCCATTGTCGAGCTCACCAAAGGGGGGATGGAGATGTAACTAGAGGTAATGCCCGGGCAGACCGAGAGGCCAAACGGGTAGCGAATACGGAAGATATTGCTCTTTTGCCTCTGATTCCCACTCTCCCAGATCCCCATGAGAAGCCAGAATATTCTGCCCAAGAACAGCAGTTAGCTGAGCAGTTACAGCTGAACCTGCGAGAAGGATGGTATGTAAGAGAAAAAGGACAAGTGTTGCTTCCCGGACCCTTGATAAGGCCAACGGTTATAAGTTTTCATCAAGGAACACATGCAGGTCAGGAGGCCCTGGTCCAATTATTAGAGAAGTACTTTATAGGAGATGGAATAAGAAATGAAGCCAGACGGGTGGTTAGAGACTGTATGGTATGTCAGAAAAATAATCCCCGAGCAGGAAGACCTGTGGTACCCCCCACACTACCATCAGCCCCGGGACCGGGTCTCGTGTGGCAAATTGACTTTACTGAACTACCTCGCGCCAGTGGGTTTCAGTACTTACTGGTACTTGTGGATCATTTTACAGGATGGATAGAGGCATTTCCATGTAAAAATTGTACGGCCAACATGGTTATCACTAAAATTTTAAAGGAGATAGTACCCCGGTTCGGAGTACCAGAATGGATTGAATCAGACCGAGGAACCCATTTCGCAGCTCGATGTGTGGAGAAAATAGCAGATGGACTCAAGATCCCATGGAAATACCACATTCCATATAGACCGCAAGCCAGCGGAGTGGCAGAAAGAGAACATCAGACTTTGAAAAGACATTTGTCAAAATTGTGCCAGGAAGCTCAGCTTCAGTGGCCAGAGGCCCTCCCCTTAGCCCTCTTAAGGACCCGAATATTACCCAAAGGGAGGTTAGGATTAAGCCCATTCGAAATTTTGTTTGGGCGACCATGGCCAATGAATGGGGTGCCTGGTACAGGTATAGAATGGGGAATAGGGGAGGGGTTTTTTAAGGAAATATTTGCTGTCACTGTCGTCTGTTATGTCTTCAATCCACAGGTTTGTTCGTGACAATCAGCCCATTCCGTTGGACCAACCCCTTCACGATATTCAGCCAGGAGACAGCGTCTTGCTTCGGACGTGGCAAGAGGAGCCCCTTCAAAAGAAGTGGAAAGGACCCCACCTCGTTTTATTGACTACTAAGACTGCTGCTAAACTACAAGGGGTCAAACCGTGGGTCCATTTCACTCGAGTAAAGGTCGAATCTGCTGAGGAAAAGGAGTGGACTGTGAGCCGTGTTACCCCAGAAGCTGAAGAGGACTTAGGACTGAAATTATTGTTTAAGTATTAAAAGATAAGAAAGTGGAAATGCTACCCATGAATCAGGTTTTGAGTAAGGAATATGAGAAGACTCAATATGGGACATCTTAGCTGTGTCTACACGTGCACGCTACCTCGAAGTAGCGGCACTAACTTCGAAATAGCGCCCGTCGCGGCTACACGCGTCGGGCGCTATTTCGAAGTTAACTTCGACGTTAGGCGGCGAGACGTTGAAGTCCCTAACCTCATGAGGGGATCGGGATAGCTCCCTACTTCGACGTTCAACGTCGAAGTAGGGACCGTGTAGACGATCTGCGTCCCGCAACGTCGAAATTGCCGGGTCCTCCATGGCAGCCATCAGCTGGGGGGTTGAGAGATGCTCTCTCTCCAGCCCCTGCGGGGCTCTATGGTCACTGTGTGCAGCAGCCCTTAGCCCAGGGCTTCTGGCTGCTGCTGCGGCAGCTGGGGATCCATGCTGCAGGCACAGGGTCTGCAACCAGTTGTCGGCTCTGTGTATCTTGTGTTGTTTAGTACAACTGTGTCTGGGAGGGGCCCTTTAAGGGAGCGGCTTGCTGTTCAGTCCGCCCTGTGACCCTGTCTGCAGCTGTGCCTGGCACCCTTATTTCGATGTGTGCTACTTTGGCGTGTAGACGTTCCCTCGCAGCGCCTATTTCGATGTGGTGCTGCGCAACGTCGAAGTTGAACATCGATGTTGCCAGCCCTGGAGGATGTGTAGACGTTATTCTTCGAAATAGCCTATTTCGATGTTGCTACATCGAAATAAGCTATTTCGATGTAGGCTTCACGTGTAGACATAGCCCTTGAGTGTTCTCAAAGGGGGGAAATGTTGGCACGGGAAACGTTATTATATTCTGATCTCATAGAGACATTGTTTTGTAAATGAATGCTTATTGATGTTCTCATAAGGTTCAATATTGAATTTAGCATTGTTAGTGAATCCTCCTTAATTTTCAGTATTGTTTTGTTAATGAGATCCTGTTCATGTTCTATACGACCGAATAACTCTACCTTCCTGTAATTTACTTTTTGTTAATAATCTATTGGTACTTGACCGCCTGCTCAATAGGGAATTACCAGAGTGGAATGGCATAAGACTAGTAAGAATTCAGTTTGAGCTGGGGGAGTGGATAAGGGATTATGAGACACTCTCCCCTGGTTTGTTGGGAGGGGGTGAACAAAGGAGGAGAGAGGTATAAGTATTGCTCACTGCTTGTTGCAAGGTGTGCAGGCTTTGAGGAGAGATCCCCCTGCACCTTACTTGGCATGCCAAATAAAGATTCTTCTTCCACTCTCGGTGTGTTATTGGGCCAGCGTTGCATACCGGGCACGAACTGCCACTGTGCCACCTTAAGAAGGAGGCAACATTATAGACTAACAGAAAAGTTTTGAGCATGAGCTTTCGTGAGCACAGACTCACTTCATCAGATGCCAAGACCAGCATCTGAAGAAGTGAGTCTGTGCTCACGAAAGCTCATGCTCAAAACTTTTCTGTTAGTCTGTAAGGTGCCACAGGACCTTTCGTTGCTGTTACAGAGCAAGACTAACACGGCTACCCCTCTGATAGCTGCATAAGACATTGATTACACAGGGCTCCCTGGTTTAAAGCATTGTAAGGCAGGAGGGGAGGAGTACTAGTTGAGTCAGCTTGCTGAATGCCTATGCCATATAGCTATAAGCCTGGCTTGACTAGTCCTCCCCACCTGTTGAAAGGTAGAGCTGGATACTAGGGTTTTCATGAAACTCCACACTGGAGATATTAAGAGCTGAAATCACAGAGTGACCGCTGGGGCCATGCAGAGCTGAAATCACAGGGTTCTGCCTCAGGGCTATCCCCCAGCAGATGCTGGTGGGTGGCTGGTAAGGGAGCAGCGGCAGATGATGGTGACGGGCGGGTGGCTGGTAGGAGGAGCGGTGGATGACGGCAACTGGCAGGCGGTAGGAGGAGCGGCGAACGATAGCGACCGATGGGCAGCTGGTAAGGGAGCAGTGGACAACGGCACCCAGTGGGCGGCCGGTAGGAGGAGCGGCGGATGGTGCGTCCGGCAGGCAGCCGGTAGGAGGAGTAGCCAGCGGCCAGCAGGTGGCAGTCAGTGGGATGCTGCAGACACTGGACAGCTAGTACTGCCCTGGTGATGTATCTGTGGGCTCTGGGTCCGGGACTGCACTGCGAGAGGTACACCCTGTAACTGTGTGTGGGGGAAGGGCAAAGAGCCCCAGCAAGAGACGTGGTTCTATAGCATATGGGGATGGTATCTTGTTAAAGGGGTTTGTCTCTCCTTTGCTTTGATATACTTCATCCATCACCGTAAACTTGGGGTAGGTTATTGTCATTAAATAAGTTGTTTCTATCTTAGACTCTGTGCTTGTGGGGTGGGGGAGAACTGCCTTACAGGCACCCAGCAAGTGGGGTGAGATTGTCCCAGGCCACTGGGTGGGGGCTCAAGCCGGTTGGTTGTATCCTTGACAGGAACCCCCTGGGAGCTGAACCCGGCCGTTCTGCCAGGCACCTGGCATTAATAGAAGGGTTACACAAGCAACAACCCTTCCTTTAACACACCACTTCCCTCCCTCTCCGCTGCACCCCACTTCCTGTTGCTGTCCTTGGATAGTAAAGATCCGGAGTTCAGGGGTGCTTTCACATGAATTCAGTTCCCATCCTGTGGGCTGGGCATTGTCACAGAGCAAGATTTCAGCTGCTGCAGCCATCACTGAAACTGGCTCCCAGGCGTTGCAGTTCACTCTGGCACTGCTGGAGCACTTGGTCCTGCTGCCCTCTGCTCTGGCTGCCTCGCTCTGCTGTGATGTCACATTCGGACGTCCCACCGCACATGGTATTGACAGAGGACAAATTAAATGGATTTAGAACTGGCTGATCACAAAACCTAATCAGTGGGGAATGAATGACACTAATGGAGTTCCCAGCTGGCTGGAGCACTGGCTGGCTGGGCAGCTGCACCATAGGTAGAGCCTCAGCCTCTGGAGCATGGTGGGCTGGGGTCACCCTGGCATTTTTGTGAAGCCAATCCCTTTTCTTGCCTATAACATTCACCACCCATGCCCCATCCCCTGTGGCTATTCGGTGTGGAGCAAGGTATGCTCTGAGCACACGCCCTTCAGACAAGCTAGGTGGGCTGATGCTTATCTTCACCTGGCTTGACGATCGTGCTGGGACCTAGGCATGAGACTGGGGCCTAGGCTCCTGCCTGACGCACCAGTGTGCATGCCCAGAAAGAAAAAAAATTAGGCACCTAAGAATTTTTACAGCAAATATTTAAGCCCTGAATTCAGATACCTACCGGCTTAGCTGGTAGCAGAATGCAAATGGTGGTGTGGACCACATGATGGTGCATCAAATTGGGCTTTAGGTTCTCAGGTCCCTTTGTATATCTGATTTTTTATTGCTGGAGAGGAAGAAAGACCCCAGTATGACTTTCAGATACCAGGCTGAATTTACGTGGTTAAATTACATGGTTAAAATTAGCCCAAACATTTTTGTATTTATAAAATGAACATAATTTGGACTTCCCACCTCCTTTGGACTCAGTAGGCCAAATTCATGACAGCTAAGACACAGAGCTGGGGCCTCTGCAAGAAGATGCCACTTAAACTGAGGAGAGAAAATCCTGCACTATAGCTGCCAAGAGCGTTGACGTACTTTGTTACTGAAACTAACTGTAATTAGATACTGAAATTTTCTTGTACGACACAGAAACAGTGAAGTAAACCCTTGAAATGCACAATTTCAAGCAGTGCCTAACTCACATTAATGTGAGTTAAGTGTAACTCAAAATCCTGCGCCTCCCCTGGCCCTGGCTCAACCTCCCGAGCCCCGTGTGCCTTGGCTCAACACCCACTGCCCCGCTCGCCCCCCACTGGGGGGAGCAGCTCCTCCTGTCTGCAACCAAGCAAGCCGCAGGTGCTCCTGGCCCCAGAGCCCTGGGGAAGAGGCAGCTGCAGGCGCTCCTGGCCCCGGAACTCAAGGGAAGAGGCAGCTGCAGGTGCTTCTGGCCCTGGAGCCCTGGGGAAGCAGCGGCTGCAGGCACTCCCCACCCAGAGCCCCAGGGAAGCGGTGGCTGCAGGCGCTCCCAGCCCCAGTTCAAACCCTCTGCATGTGGCTCTGGTTTCCCCCCGCCCCCACCCCTGCAGCCCTAACCCACCCCAGGCTTTACCCGCCTACACCCCAGGGCCCCAACCCACTGCCAGGCTTAACCTTCCCCAACAGCACCCCCCATCCCAGGACTTACCTTCCAAAAGAAGCTCCAGGTGCTCCTGCTGCTTCCCTGGCTGCAGAACGTGTGTTCTACCAGGGAAAAAGCCACCCCTAACTTACGCAAAATGTAGGTTACATGAGGGTGCATGGGAACATAACCCTCACATAAATCGAGGGTCTACTGTATATGTCCCACATCAATCACCTTAAGAACAGAATCCACCTATTGGTTTTTTTGGATGTAATGAACTCCTATTTCTGAAAAAGAGTTTCCCAATATCACCAGGATGTAATGTTAGTTGACATTCTTGCAGGAGAGAGACAATAGAAAAAGTGTTACAACACTGTTCTAGTTCCTGATTTTTATCAATTTATTTTCAAGATAAATTAAATATAATAAATGACTAAGTTGTCTTGATTGTTTAAGTCATGGCAGCCTCAAAAGGCACAGAAACAAACTTGTATCAGAGAAACAATTATTAATAATTTGGACTTGCCCATCTCTGTTTCTCTAGCCTGTAACTTTAGTCTTTTTGAGTTACAATTACTTGGCACAAAGTGCCCTATCTCACATGTGAGACACTTCTTTCAAATGAAGTCTTATAAAGATTCAACCAAAACTGGAAAAGAAAGCTTTTCAAATTGCAAAATAAATTGCTGGCAATGCATCCATAAACTGTAAAAAAAGCATCATTTTCTCTTCTTGAATTCAATGATGACGATCATTCTACTTTTGCTGAATGTCTAATGATTTTCTTACACAGGTATATGACAATTTGAAAGCATATCAGTTAAAGTGCTTGAAAATAAAGAAACCTGCATTAGTAAAGTGTATGATGATGAGATGATGAAATCAGGCAAAAAATTTGAAGGCCAGGCTGAAAATATACTTTTTTAACCTTTTTTTAAAAACTAAACTGTGTTTCTGTCTAGGAAGTCGTCCTTTTAAGGGTAACTAAAATGTAGTTGTCAAACATATAGCCAGTACACGTGATACAGCCTGTGAGATGTATTTGCTGTCTGCAAAGTGTTTTCAGATTCTAAAATACTTTTATAATAAAACTTTCTATTTTTTACTCATTTATGGAAAGTAACAAAAAATGGAACTGAACCCTCTCCATACAGTTAGAGTGATGGCCTTGGACTAAGTTGATCAGAGGAGCCTACAGAAAATGGAAAGGTTCTCTATGGCTATGTCTGGAGAGTTTTGTTTGTCGAGAAAACCCACAGAGCGTCCACATTCCCAAGGTGCCTGTTGACAGTAAATTGACAGAACATGGTACTTTTGTTGACTGCATTCTGATGCTCCCCTATAAGGCAGAACACCTCTGTCAACCGAAATTTGTGGACAGAAAGCCAGTCTGGACATTCCTGGGAGCCTTCTGTCAACAGACATGGCTTCCGGGACACTGGGCAGCCCTGTCTGCTGTGCTTTTGGTTGGCCATTTTGTCGAGAGAGCCACGAGGCAGTCCAGCCACTCTCTGTAGACAGAGCAGATCACTCTTTCAATTTGCTTTGCAGTCTGGTCTCAATTTGTCGACAGAAGTTTTGTCAGAAGATAATCTTCCGACAGTAAATTCTGTCAACAGATTGAGGGTATTGATTTTTGGCTTACTGCATTCCTGTGTCACATAAGCTGCGTCTACACGTGCACGCTACTTCGAAGTAGCGGCACCAACTTCGACGTTAGGCGGCGAGACGTCGAAGTCGCTAACCTCATGAGGAGATAGGAATAGCGCCCTACTTCGACGTTCAATGTCGAAGTAGGGACTGTGTAGACGATCCGCGTCCCGCAACGTCGAAATTGCTGGGTCCTCCATGGCGGCCATCAGCTGGGGGGTTGAGAGATGCTCTCTCTCCAGCCCCTGCGGGGCTCTATGGTCACCATGGGCAGCAGCCCTTAGCCCAGGGCTTCTGGCTGCTTCTGCGGCAGTTGGGGATCCATGCTGCAGGCACAGGGTCTGCAACCAGTTGTCAGCTCTGTGTATCTTGTGTTGTTTAGTGCAACTGTGTCTGGGAGGGGCCCTTTAAGGGAGCGGCTGGCTGTTGAGTCCGCCCTGTGACCCTGTCTGCAGCTGTGCCTGGCATCCCTATTTCGATGTGTGCTACTTTGACGTGTAGACGTTCCCTCGCTGTGCCTATTTCGTTGTTGGGCTGAGCAACGTCGAAGTTGAACATCGACGTTGCCGGCCCTGGAGGACGTGTAGACGTTATTCATCGAAATAGACTATTTCGATGTCGCAACATCGAAATAAGCTATTTCGATGTTGGCTGCATGTGTAGACGTAGCCATAGTGTTTCTTTGGGACAATTTTCACTCTGCTGATGATCAAGGAGCAATCACTGTCACAATCTACGCTGTGATACATGCGTGTAATTTTGATGGCATTGAGAGGTTTCCTGTGTATCAGTACAGGGTCAAGTTGATGCCAGTGACTGGATCTGTGGTGGCACCATGAAACCATGTGACAGTTTAAGAAAGTATTAATGATGCAGAGCTGATTCTGAGAGCTGAATTTGAGAAGTCTTTGACCATTTTCATTCATTTTCCCAATACCGTGATGACCGAAGCACATGGGCCAGGACTGATAGTCGTGTTCAACTCTTGCATTGAAGTTGCCAAGGATGTACAGTTGTCACCAGTTGGAAAGGAGTCGATAACTTTCTGAAGATTATAATAAAAGCAGTCCTTGTGTTTGGCACACGATGCCAACATGGGTGCATAAGCACATAAGCACTGATGATGTTGACATATCCTAACTTGGTGCAGCGCTTCAGGGATATAATATGTTCTGATTCAGCTGTGAGTCTATTGATAGATATCAGCAGCTTGTTCTGAACAGCTAATCCAACTCCGTAGAAGCGGTGTTCCTCTGAACTCAAGCCCTTCCAGAAGACGGTGTAATTGGTGTCTTTCACTGACTCAGCATCTGCGAGCCTGGTTTCCTGGAAAGCAGCGATGTTGACGTTTTGTTTGTGTAGATTTTGATCTATGACTGCTGTTTTTCATATTGAGTCACTGTTCATAAGGTAATGGACAGATTCAAGTCTTGGACACATGGTCTGCACATTCCAGCTACTGAGCTGGAGGCAAGTTGATTTATAATTTTGTTTTTTGGTGGGTGTGTCATTTACATCTACTTTTCCATTTTTGGTCTATCCCCATGCACACAGTGATGAAGACAATGTGGCGGGTCAGCACCTTATTGACCAGGGGCTGCCCAGCTTGAGGCAGGCAGTAGCTGACCACTGGAGACTGATGACTATTCCCGCTGACAAAAGTGACCCATGATGTACTCCTCTTTGCCAGTTCAGGAGAGCTTATAACCCATAACTGCCAATTCCTGCGTTGTTTCCATGCTATCAGCAAGGATGGAGTGTCCTTTCCATTTGGCACCCTCTTGCATGTTGCATTGCCTGGGCTAGTGTTTGAAGCAAGTGCGTTGCCCAAGAGGCCCTAGTCCCCTCTTTGTTGCCCCATTTGAATCCAAAGGAAAGACTGAAGTCAGTATGTTCGGAACTGAGGTGACTGCAAGGAGATGCTGCAAAGCAGGTTGGACAAATCCTCCCTGCTAACCGCCTTAGGGTCTCCACTCCGGATTTTCTGTCTGGGTTTACTCCCATAGCCTACCCACACGGCAGTGGGAAATTTTCTGACAGGGTTGTCTTCCCTTGGGTGACGTAAGGAGTCACGGTCCCTTGGATACCAGTGACCAAACCATGGTTCACACACCATTTGGATTAACCATAATAATCCAGGGACTCAAGTACCCCAGACTCTTGTCTCATGCAGAATGAGGGCGTAGAAGTCGGCTCAGTCCATGGACCATCATTCTTAGGGGTCCGCGCTGCTCACCTGGCGCCTGCAGGCTGCTGGTGCTGCTGCTGCTGCCCCTGCTTGGGGCTCGCGGAGGACCATGTGAGCAAGAAGAAATAACACATGGCAAATGGCAGGGAGGATCGGGCCAGCTCAATTCTCTCCACCACCTCCCTCTCTCCTGTCGCTGAGCTCCTCCCCTGCCCACAGCCCCCCCCCACATCCCCTCAGCCCAGCCTGCTCCCAACACTCCCCTGCCCACACCCTCTAGCCCAGCTTGGCCCATTCCCAGCAACCCCCCAGCCCACAGCTCCCCCCACACCCTCCAGCCTAGCCCACTCCCAATACCCCCCTGGCTCACAGCTCCCCTTGCACCCCACGGCCCAGCCTGCTCCCAACACGCACCGTGGCCTGGTCCCCAAAACCCTCGACCACTACTCTAGCTCGCCGAACTCTCCCCACTCAGGTACCACTGGTGCAGCCCTGAGGAGCGAGCTGCCACCTCCTCCACTGGAGCCACCATCTTGGAAAAAAGCCTCCCTGGCTTAAAAGTACATAAATTCAGTCACACTGTATACAATCACTTTTCAATTGTTTCCTGCCATCTTTTGAGACCAGGAAAGCTTTGCAATGCATTATTTGAAAAGTAAATCCCAAACCAAGCCTCTCTCTCTCCTGCTGGGTGTAGATACCATTGATGTTTTTCTCTACATGTTAGTCTGAGATTTTCCTCCATCCCTAGTTAGTCTGATAGGTCTGTTTACACAATATGTAAATACATTCCACTTGTCCTTCAAAATACTTTTGAAGTAGTTCCCAAATGGAGAAAACACATTTCTTTGTTAGGTGCAGAGCTGTTTGCCAGCTCCCCTGACACATCTGGCTTACATACGCTTGTCATAAGATCAATGACTTGTTAGTTTTCAAATGATACTTCACAAGGCATATTTTGCACAAGGATTATTACAAGAGCATGCTGGGTGTGAATATCAGAGTGCTTAATGTCACAGTGAGCTTTCATGTCAGTTTTCAGTTCTTGCACTAAGTGGCAGATTGCATTTGAAATAAATATCAATGCAAGAGCTAAATGGCCTGCAATGTCTATGGGAAAAAACTTCCTGCCAGCACAGTTGAACAATGGAATAAACTGCGTAGGGATGTTGTGGAATCTCCATCAACGGTGATTTTAAAGAGCAGGTTAGACAGACAGCTGTCAGTAATGATCTAAATGGTGCTTGGTCCAGCCATGAGTGCAAGGGACTGGACTTGACCTCTTGAGGTTCCTTCCATTCTGGTATTCTGTGACATTACAAATTCTGAATCTTGCATGGATGTACACCATTGGTGCAAAAGTTGGAAGCCATTCTCTCTCATGTGCTAGTCTATTAGTTATTTAAGTATTAATCTATGGTGGATCAGTCATTGGGCCAGAGAGCAAAAGTGACTGTAGTCCATCAGGTACTCAGTAACCCAAGATTCAGTCCCTCCAGCCTTTTCCAATTACTCTTTCATTAGCTAGGCAGAGTGCATCACCTTCAACAGGAGACACTGAAGGAGCTTTATATCAGAGACTATCCCATATCTTGAGGGTTACCATTTCTAAATAGGGTAACAGGATACCCCTGTTCAAATCCTTTCACATACTGAGGCAGAAGTGAACCTGGATCTCCTTTGCATGGTGACAAGTATCAGAGAGGTAGCCATGTTAGTCTGTATCTGCAAAAACAACAAGAAGGCCTGTGGCACCTTATAGACTAACAGATTTTTTTGGAGCATAAGCTTTCATGGGCTAAGACCCACTTAGTCTAAGATGTATCTGTGGGTCTTAGCCCATGAAAGCTTATTCTCCAAAAGATCTGTTAGTCTATAAGGTACCACAGGACTTCTTGTTGTTTTTGCATCTCCTTTGCTTCTGGCAAATGATGGGATAAAAGTTATGGTCTGGCCAAAACCTCTTCCCCGCTGCACTGATCTTATGGCTGAGAGCTGATTTGGTAGGTGGCCTGAAAGCATCTCCACCAGCTTGGGCCTTGCAGGTGAGTTAGCTGGCCAAATGCCTGTCTTCCCCAGTTTGTGGAATACTTTAGGGCTTAAGCTGGAATCTAGGCATTTGGATGTCTAGAGGGAAGCAACAGTATGCAGTCCCAAAATGTAACGGCTATGGTCACACTAGCGAGTTTTGCCGACAAAACACTGATTTTGTTGACAAAACTGGTAGAATGTCCACACACAAAACTCAGCACTTTTGCTAGCAGTGTTCTGCTTGTCAGCCATTTGAGATTCTGTCAACAAAAAAGCTGTGTAGACATTCTGCCGGGCCTTCTCTCGACAGATAGGATATCCAGAACAATGGGCAGCCCTGCCTGTTGTGCTTCCGCGTGCCTGGTTTGTTGAGAGAGCAGCCAGGCAGTCTGTCTACTCCGTCAACAGAGCCCAGTGCTCTTCCGATTGTGTGTGGTCACACTCTGTCAACAGAAGTTTTATTGGGAAATCTCTTCTGACAGTGACATCTATCGACAGAGCACTGTAGTGTAATGGTAGCCAATGCCTATGGAAATCTTCCTCTGAAAAAATTAAGGTGCTGAGTATTTTAGGCACCTCCAGGGTTTGGAAGATGTTCTTTAGATCCAAACTGGGACTTAGGTGCCTAAATCTAAGATTTGGGGCATTTAGGTGCCAAATATCAGAGAGGTAGCCAAGTTAGTCTGTATCTTCAAAAACAACAAGAAGTCATGGAGATGGGCTGCAGGCTTTCTTAGAAAAACGTGCAGCACAGATTCCCAAAGGTGAGCATAACAAGAATGATTAAAGGTCTAGAGAATATGACCTATGAAGAAAGGCTGAAAGAATTGGGCTTGTTTAATTTGGAAAAGAGAAGACTGAGGGGGGACATGATAGCAGTTTTCAGGTATCTAAAAGGGTATCATAAGGAGGAGGGAGAAAACTTGTTCTTTTTGGTCTCTGAGGATAGAGCAAGAAGCAATGGACTTAAAAAACTGCAGCAGGGGAGGTTTAGGCTGGACATTAGGAAAAAGTTCCGAACTGTCAGGGTGGTCAAACACTGGAATAAGTTGCCTAGGGAGGTTGTGGAATCTCCATCTCTGGAGATATTTAAGAACAGGTTAGATAAATGTCTATCAGGGATGGTCTAGACAGTACTTGGTCTTGCCACGAGGGCAGGGGGCTGGACACGATGCCCTCTCAAAGTCCCTTCCAGTCCTAGCATCTATGATTCTAGGATTCTATGACAAGCTCTACCGAAGACTTGCTCCCGTTGCTAGGCAACATCCTCCTCTGTGCGCCAGGGACCCGCGCGGCCGCACTACCCTCACCCGCAGTCGGCAGTGGGCCCCCCCATTGGTCAGCTCGGCCCTGCGCTAGTTCGCACTGGGCGGCCTCTCCCTGAGCCATCTTCCCATTGGCTAACAGCAATCTGCCCAGGACGCGTCACGCTCTCACACCATGCTCCAGCACCACCGCCGCGGGTTGGGAGTGGCGACAGAAGTGGGGCCTGAGACGGGGACTCTGATTGGACGGATGAGCCGCCGCTTACTGTTCAAGCGGCCGCAGGGGCGGCGGAGCTTTTTTAAAGGCGCCGCTCCTGTTCTCAGGCCGCATCCAGTGGCTGAGGCGCGGAGAAAACGAAGCGGCGAGCCGCAGCCCGCAGGTGAGAGCTGGGCAGAGGCGCGTTGTCCGCCGCCCCAGCCGCGCGGGGGGCGGCGCTGAGCGACCCGGCTCCGCTTGGGCTGGGACCTGTGCACGCGCTCGCTTAGGACCCGGGACCTCCGCGTCCCCGTCCCGCTGCGTGCGGCGGGGCTGTCGGTGGGATCCGCCCCACCTCGGGCTCGGCGCGGGCTGCGGCAGGTGCCAGGGCCCATTAGGGCTGCGTCGCTCCTGCTCCGCAGGCGCGGGGGCAGTGGGAGGTCAGCGCCGCTTGGTCGGCTGCGTGCGCCAGGCCAGGGGCGCCCAGCTGCATGGCGCGGGGATGGGCGCGTTTGCCTGCAGGAAACAGTGACTCGGTGCCCGGCTGGCCGACGAGCCGCCCGGCCAGAATTGGGCCCAAGCTGCTGGTCTGTCCCGGGGTCGTCACAGGCTCAGTGAGCCTTGGACGTGTGAGTACAAGGCGTCCTCCGCGGTAGGCTATAGCTCATTCCAAACCTGCTGGAACAAGGCACGTCCGTAGACACTCAATGAAAATCGGGGCTGAATGCCAACCAGGGTATGGTGCGGTGCTTGGCTTTGTGCTTTATCGACTATACCACATGTGCCAAGTTACTCCGGGCGCATAGCCAGACGCAGTCGCTGCCCTAGTATCAGCAATAGATACTACCAAGGTAGACAGTCTCTTACTGCGTGATGGTTGTGCCACCAGACCTTCCCAAGAATGCTCTTCAGCTGATAGATGATTTCCATAACCAATCTTCCATGCATCTGGACAAGAAAGCAATCATGTAGCACTTTAAAGACTAACAAAATAATTTATTAGGTGATGAGCTTTCGTGGGAAAGACCCACTTCTTCAGATCAATAGCCTTACAAGATCAGACTCAATATATAAAGCACAGATGTCCAAAAGTTATCAAGGTTGACAAATCAGAAAAATTATTATCTCTGTCATGACTCATCTGGGTGTGAATGCTGCAGGGAATTTTACCTTCCATGTATGGGACTGCTGAGGTCAGAAAATTTAAGGACTTTTGTATGTCTTAGAAAAAAATAAATCAAAGGAGTTGGAAGAATTGTTCTACTGACATTCAGCCACATACTAAAATGCATAGTTTAACTGTTTTTTCCACTGAATGTCTCTTCTACACAAGCTTAAAAGTGAAGCTCAGTAAGCAAAAGCAGGAATGAGTGCAAGCCTTAAGTTCATGGATAATAAAACAAAAAGGCAGTTGTGTGGCACCTTTAAAGACTAACAATATTATTTATTAGGTGATGATCTCAGACTCATTTATTAAGGGATGAGCTTAAAGATTAACCATATTACTAGGTGATGAGCTTTTGTGGGACAGACCCTTTTGAGTGGCTCTGTTCCACAAAAGCTCATCACCTAATGATACTATTTAAGGTGCTACAGGACTGCTTTTTTTTGAGAAGATAGACTAACAGGGCTACCCCTCTGAGACTTTGTGGATAATTCCTATTATCTGTGTATATGCATTAAATACATTTGTTTCTGCTCTACTTCACTACAGTCAAAATTCCAGGTTCTGCAATCAAATTGTTTTCATCTCCTTATGTCAGCCCTCTTTACCATTGATCATATAGTAAGCCAGCTATTAAATCTCTCCCCCACTGTAGCAAAATCTTATTTGTGGAATCATACCCAATCACAAAGTTAAACCTGTGTTTACTGTACAAGGGCTTTGTAATAACTGAAATCCTGTATTTGCTGCATTAGTCACGTAAAACCTGATATGGGGAGAGAGACTATGTCTTTGAGTAATTCTTATGTCCTAGTTACCTTCAGAGCTTCTTGAGAAGTGTTGCATGACATTAATCTGAGGGATAGACATATGAGTCTGTATCTTCACAAAAAAACAAGCAGTCCTGTAGCACCTTTAGTCTTTAAGGTGATACAGGACTGCTTGTTTTTATTTTTTTTGTATGTGATATTGTATATACACTGCACTTCTTTTATAAATGCACACTGCCTAACATATGAGCTGTAACCAGAAGAGTGCTGCATCTCATGAACTTTCATGGTCTACCAACACCTTTCTTAAAACTGCTGAATAGCTGCAGGTAGTCTGCATTCTCCTATATTTGGTAGAACTAACAACTTGTGGAGCATTCAGTGTCTAGTACATGCTATGTTCAATGCACATGGATTAAATATATTCTGAAATGGGTGGAGAAAAGAACTACATTAAATTAATGGGCACTTAAGTGATTATCAAATTCATCATAGCAATATTTCTTCAGAAACAAAAACAATGTTTTTTATTTTATTTATGAAGCATATTTCAGGAATAAAAGGAAGAAAAGTGAATGACAAATTGTGTTGCCTGCAAGAAACAATTATTTGAGTTCTTATCCTGTTTTGTAGCTTTCAGCAGACTTTTTTCTGTGGAAAGTACATGTTCAAAAATAAAATTGTGAAACAGTCTAGAGAATAATCTCAAGTAGACTAGCACAGCTTGTTCTAATTTAAAAAATAAAATATGTGCCACCACATTATGTCTTTCCCATCATGGAAAAACTGTGCTAACAGCATTTTCTAATCATGGCAAGGACTGATGTGGTTTGCATATTATGCTTCGTAGATATTCTTTAAAAGGTACAAGGTTAAGTCACTTAATTTTTTCTGACCTACGTTAAAACAACTTGCATCATTAAAACTGAGAAAAACAAACCCACGTTAGTTTCATTTCTCTAACTTCTAACAATGAAAATAGATTATTATGGTAGAAGGTGGAAATTTGATTCAGAAGGCAGATGGGCCTCCTTGCCCTTCCTCTCTTTCCCCATCTCTTCAAGCAGTCCTTTCTTTTCTGCAAAAATTAACTTTTTTCAGCTGTACCATTGTCTCATTGGGCCTGTAAACTCTCCCTGCAAAAGGAATGTATCTTCCTCCAGGTGTGTGAAAGTCTATGCAACAACTAGAAATGGACTGTTTTCAGGTGCTTTCCCCAGAGAGCTGTCAGATGTCAAAGACTCTTTAGTCTCTATCAGTGTATTAGTTGGATTTGAACTGAAGGGAAAGCTGAATTTGAGACCTTTCAATCCTCTGAGCCGCGTGGTCCTTCTTGGTATTGTTACAGTGACAATGCTGGCATCAAAATATTCTTGTTTTTGACTCAACAGCATTTGATATTAAAGTTCCAATTTAATTTTTGTATTTTGGTAAGTCAAAAAACATGAGTAATATTTGAGCCCTGTCTTTTATATAGTGTTTTATCTCGAAATGTTCTGTATACATGACAGTAAAAAGTACTTTAACTTCAAGGCATGGACTCACTTAACATAGCAGGAGAGTAAAACTTTTGATAGTCAGTGCACTGTTTCTGATTCAAACAGTTTTGCAGCTGCATTTTATTTACCACTGACATTCCCTATTTAGGGAGTTCCTACTGAGTGTTACAAGTGAGGAAACTGCATTTTTGTTATGTAGCAGGTTTTAATCAAATCCGTGATTGTCCATCCTCAGTTGACCCCAACTGGGCTGATTTAGACCAGTAAACTGTGTTTAGAATCTCTTGTAATAAATGGCCTAATTAATCATTAACATTTCATTTCAATTTTGGGTTTATCTGATTACATGTAAGGAGTAAATAAATAATAACTTTGTCGTATAACACTAGAACTAGGGTGTCACCAAATGAAATTAAGCGACAGTGGGTTTCAAACAAATGAAAGTATTATCTGTTCCACACAGTACAGTGGCAACCTGTGGAACTCTGTGCTAGGTTGTGAAAGTCAAGAACAGCAGCTGCACTAGGGAGGACAAGCCCACTCATTGCCCCCTCTCCAGCCCTTCCTCCGAGTTCTGCCTCTGCTGTGCTTCTTCACACCCCCATTCCACCCCTTCCTTCAAGCCCTCTTCTCCAAGCAGTGTGACCAGGGGAGTTATTGGGGGAGCCTGGCAGCAACAGTGGTTCCCCCCTTCACCCCACTCATCATGGCAGCAAGAAATAGAGCAACCTGGCCCCAGTCTGCTGCTGCTGCTTCCCTGGCCCCATGGCCCCACCCCCCTCAAAGCACAAGGTCCAGGGTGCCTTCCCCAAATTGGCCAATGGACAGCACAGCTCTGGCCGAGACTATAACTGGGTTCAAAAGAGAAGTAGATACATTCATGGAAGACAGGTCCATCAGTGGCTGTTAACCAGGGTGGGGGTGGGGGGGAGCGGGGGTGGGGATGGTGTCCCTAGCCCGTTTGCCAGAAGCTGGGAATGTGCAATATGGGATGGATCACCTGATTGCCTATTCTGTTCATTCCCTCCAGGGTACTTGACATTGGCCACTATAGGAAGACAGGATACTTTATCAGACAAAAAGTGCAACCTGCTTTTGCTTTGCATTCTTATAACAAACATGCTAATATTTCAGACTATAGGATACTATTGTGATTTAATCTCTTACTGAGATGAAGCTGCAGTGTCCTGTTTCATTTCACTGATACTCAGAAATACATGTCTGCAGTATTCCACATGCATCACATAACTACCTTAGCACTTCAAGAATAAGCAAAAAGAACAATATCTGAATTACAAACAAATTTTAAGCCTGTTGAATGCAGAGTGAGTAATTTAAACTGATTAGGAACTTAAAAGTTAAGACTAATTATTTTGGTTCTTCCAAAATGCATGAGAAGAGAACTTAGCAAGTGGAACACAGTGTGATTAAACAGTTGTGTTGGGTCATAGTATCACTTCAAAATATCATATGTGCTGATACTTCTTTTTTTAGGTATCCTTACTTGTCACTTCGAAGCATAAGTACAATCAGTTCAAAACCTTTGGTTCCATGTTTATACAGCAATAAATGCATGTGAGTGTTTATATCAATCTTTTAGGTAGCAACTAAATGGGCAAATTAAACATGTATAGTTTTTCTTAACCCTTCTGTAGACATTCATCCCTAATTGGTGTGAGTAGTTTTTTTTTAAAAACAATCAGTTGCCAGTCTATGTAAAACATGATCACAAAGCCACTCCTTGGACACATGCTTCCAGTAAAACTTTTGACTTAAAGGAGGCTATTAAAACAGCATGGTCTAAGGCAATGTCTACACAACAGAATTGTGTTGACTTATGATAGACTACAGCCGCCAGTTATTACATTGCTTGTGTGTGTGCACACACTTTTTTCTGTTATCAGTGTATACTTTCACAGGGAGTGCTTGTATGGGGGTTAGGGGATATTACAGCTGTGGGTGGGCCCATAAGCCACCCACTACTTGGATCCCAATAGGAGGAAAGCTTGTATTGGTTGTACTGTCAGTGGGGGGGAATCTTAAGAGGCCAGAAACCGTTCATGGAAGGAATGAAGTTTCAACACATGACCTAATTACCTCAACTGTGACATTGCTGCTCCATAAGGTGGTGTTTCTAGACAAGTGGGGAGAGACATTCAGGGGGGAGGGAAGGAGTCAGTTTTAAGTGAACAGACTTCCTCAGCTAGGCTGCTGCAAAACGGCTTACCTCAACCTAACGACCTAGTATGGATCAGGCCTAAAGGGGACACCAGAAGTTTTTATAGCCATGCAACTTTCTCATACAGACAAGTCTATGCCTTCCCTTGAGGTAGCAACACCTACCTGTGCTGTGTAACAAAATTCCGTTCAGCTAAAAGAAAATCATGTTGCAACTTGTCATGCCTCAGTCTCTCTTCCCTGCTGATGGGCGTTAGCACCTCACGGAGGAACCACACCTCATTATCAAGGTGGTTAGGAACCTATGCCAGTGTTTCTCAACACCTGGTGTGTGGACCAACACTGGTTCCTAAGATTTCCCCGATGCAATTAAGGAAAACACCAAGCTAGTTCCTGGTGTTGAAAACAGTGGAAAACACCGCCCTAGCCCACCTCTAGCTTCTACAGAGCCCAATCCCCCTAACAGCAACGAAGGGTCCTGTGGCACCTTTATAGACAAACAAAAAAGTTTTGAGCATGAGCTTTCGTGAGCACAGACTCACTTCATCAGATGCTGGTCTTGGAAATCTGCAGGGCCAGGTATAAATAAGCTAGACCAAGGGTGGGGATAACAAGGTTAGCTCAGTCAGCAAGCGTGAGGCTTACTACCAGCAGTTGATCTGGAGGTGTGAACACCAAGGGAGGGGAAGCTGCTTTTGTATTTAGCTGGTCATTCACAGTCTTTGTTTAAGCCTGAGCTGAGGGCATCTAATTTGCAGATTAATTGTAGCTCAGAAATTTCTCTTTGGAGTCTGGTCCTGAAATTTTTTGCTGTAGGATAGTTACTTTTAAGTCTGCTACTGTGTGGCCTGGGAGATTGAAGTGGCCACATCAATACCACCCTGTACCGTAAACCCACTGACCGCTACGCCTACCTTCATGCCTCCAGCTTCCATCCCAGACACACCACACAGTCCATTGTCTACAGCCAAGCACTAAGATATAACCGCATTTGCTCCAACCCCTCCAACAGAGACAAACACCTACAGGATCTCTACCAAGCATTCTTGAAACTGCAATACCCACCTGAGGAAGTGAAAAAACAGATCAGCAGAGCCAGACGTGTGCCACGAAGTCTCTTACTACAGGACAGGCCCAAGAGAGAAACCAACAGAAAACCACTAGCCGTCACCTACAGTCCTCACCTCTACAGCGCATCATCAGGGATTTACAGCCCATCCTGGACAATGATCCTGCACTTTCACAGGCCTTGGGCGGCAGACCAGTCCTTGCCCACAGACAGCCTGCCACCCTGAAACAAATCCTAACCAGCAACTATACACCGCACCAGTCACTCTAACTCAGGGACCCATCCATGCAACAAACCTCATTGCCAGCTCTGCCCACATACCTACACCAGCAACACCATTACAGGACCTAACCAGATCAGCCACACCATCGTGGGTTCATTTGGCTGCACATCTACCAATATAATTTATGCCATCATGTGCCAACAATGCCCCTTTGCTATATACATCAGACAAACTGGACAGTCTCTATGTAAAAGAATAAATGCACACAAATCATATCAGAAATGGCAATATACAAAAACCCATAGGAGAGCCCTTCAATCTCCCAGGCCACACAGTAGCAGACTTAAGTAGCTATCCTACAGCAAAGAAATTTCAGGACCAGACTCCAAGGAGAAATTCTGAGCTACAATTCATCTGCAAATTTGACGCCCTCAGCTCAGGCTTAAACAAAGACTGAATGGCTGGCTAAATACAAAAGCAGCTTTCCCTCCCTTGGTGTTCACACCTCCAGATCAACTGCTGGTAGTAAGCCTCCCCCTTGCTGACTGAGCTAACCTTGTTATCCCCACCCTTGCTCTGGCTTATTTATACCTGGCCCTGCAGCTTTCCAAGACGAGCATCTGATGAAGTGAGTCTGTGCTCATGAAAGCTCACGCTCAAAACTTTTCTCTTAGTCTATAAGGTGCCACAGGACCCTTCGTGGCTGTTACAGATCCAGACTAACATGGCTACCCCTCTGCTACAATCCCCTAACTGTCCCATCCGGGAAGGGAGTCAGGAGAGGAAGCAAACGGGCTGATCCTTGCCCCTTCCACCCCGCGTAGGTAGGCCAGCTCCACTCTCTGTCGCTGCAGCATCCAGCGCGGGCTGTATTTCCTAGGGCAGCGCTGCATCCTGGACAGAGGCGCTGGTATCCGGCAGGGCGGGCTGCAGCCATCGCTGCGACCGGTGCACGTGAAGAGCCTCCCGCCAGGAAGGGAAGCGTGCGCTTCCCCCAGCTCGCGCACTGCAGGGGGCTCGCCCTGTCCGCGCCTGCTGAGCCGCGCCCGCGACTGTTGGTGTCTCCCTTTCTCACGAGCGCGGGGAAGGCGGCCGAGCCAGATCTGTCCGTCTTCCCTGCGCGCTCCCCGCCCTCGTCTCCGAGAAAGGAGCGGGCGGGGGTGGGGTGGTGGTCATCTACTGCAGCAGCGCGCATGCGTGAGGCGCGCGGAGGGCGACATCGGTCCGCGCATGCGCCCTGGGGTCTCCCCGCCCAGCCCGACCTGCGGGACTGCGATGGGATTCCGTAACATGTGAGTGAGTGTGGGGGTTAGGAGGGGTGAGGCGATTCCTGCCCGGGCCCGAGATCCCGGCGCCCGGGCCGAGCCGGTCCCGCGCAGTGCCGCGGCTGCCGGGCTGTGCCGCATGGGCCGGGGCGGGAGGCCGCAGGCGCGGGGTGGGCCGCGGCCGTGCAGCTCTGCCCTCTGCGGAGGACAGTGCCCGGGGCTGGGGGCGGCCTCCAGCGAGCCTGAGTCCGGGCCGGCGCGGGGCTGAGCGCGGGCAGTGTCCTGCGGCGGCCCGGGCGTGGCGCTCGGACTCCCACCTCCGCGTGAGGGGCGACCTTGGGCGGGCGAGTCCAGCCCTGCCTCAGTGTGTCCGCAACAGGGGCAGTGGTCCCGGTTCTGCTTGCGGAGCGCGGCCGGCCAGCGGCGGGAGCGGCGTGGGGACTGTCCGAGGCGGGGCTGTCACAGAGGAGGCGGGGGGGGGGGGTTGGTTTGGGGGTTCTGGCCGAAGTGTTTTGTCTTTCTGACATTTCGGCAGCAAAACTTTAGCCTTTCGGTTGAGCCCAGGATTGAGATTTGCCCGCCCAGCCGAGCCCCGCTGCACCGGGGGAGTGGGGCCAGCATTTGAAGGGCGCAACCACGTTGTCTCTTCTTCCCCGGCTGGATGTTACCGGGTGGTTTTCCTGTTGTGCGACCTGGCAGGGGTCTGAACTTGAATTCCTGCTGTGCTGCAGGTTGCTCCAACGCTGCAGCGTCTAACGCATTAGCCACATGTGGGTATTTGGCCAGTGGAGTGTGACTAGTTGGCTTGAACAATAAGTATATGTTCAGAATAATGTGACTCGTTCTCTGTATCTTCAGAACTAGTTAGACACCACAGCTCTAACGGATTCATCCCAGTTTGTTGAAATGAGCAATTTTCCTTCATAGTTAAAGGTATTGGAAATAAAGAATGATTTTGTCACCCTGCTTTATTGTTGACCTAAGCACGTATCTGTTAGGCATAGGATTATGCTTGGTTGGTGTTCCTGAAAGTTTCATCAAATGGCATAATACCAAATTAAAGACTTTAGGACAATCCTGGAGGGTTGGCAAACACAGACAGTGTAGGCAGGTGGATGAGAACCAAATGCTTGTATGGAATTGGCTGCTTTGGTCACCTTCCTGATATGAAGGGGTCTTATGTTTATTTTTTCAGATATTGAGACCTTTTAGATCCTACCCAACAATCTTGATCCAAGTGCTCGTCAGCACTAATGGTAGGACTCCAGGAGGGATGTGCAATACAAATGTCAAGATCAACCACTGACACCTACTGTCACTGAAGCGCACCTTTTTATTTTGAATAGTAACAGAGAGTAAGCCGTGCTAGTCTATACACTTTTTTTATTTTATTTTACTTATCAGGGAAGAACTTTAAATAATAATAGTGGCCTCACTACTGCAAAGATGGGGGGAGGGGGCTCATTGCCCCTGATTTGCTTTCTTTGAGATGAGGAACACTGAATGGGTGTCTGCTCCTAAGTATACAAATTGGAATGCTAGCATCATTGCATTCTGTGTCATGCTTAGACTTCACTTTAAAACTTTGTTCATGTAGTAGTTATTCATGAGAGCAAACCTCTGAGCCTAGATCTCTATGGGAGACCCCGACTAGGTACCCCATTTCCATTGGCAGTAATCTCCTCACATTACTTATCCAGTTGACATCAGTGAGCTTATTAATGTGCATAAATGGTTGCATCTTCAGGGACTAAGTATATTTTTTTAATGATTTCAAGAATTCATAGTCATATCAAACTAGAATTGTTACTGACGATTACAAAATCAAAGAAACCAGTACAAAGCATCCACTAATAAAATGAGAAGAAACTAAATAACTAATAATACATACGTAGAAACTTACCCTTAAGAAAATCAAATTGTACTTTTTTTAAAAAAAAAAAAAAAAAAAAAAGGGGATCTTTCTGGAAGTGAAGCATGTTTATGATGTGTGTCACTAATGAAGATAGCACTCCATGTTGGTAAGAGAGGGTGGGACATGTCATAGCAAACAACATTAGACAAAATATGTAGGAAATAAAGATTTTTTTCCAGGAGTTAGTAGAACATTAGAAGTTTACTGCACAGTTACTTATTAAAGTGAATGTATCCAAACAAGTTTTGGTGCATGTTTGTTTCTTTTTCTCCTCCTCCAAGCTCTACCACAATGCCTGGGTCACTTCCTGTGAATGCTGAAGCCTGTTGGCCGAAAGATGTGGGAATTGTTGCACTGGAGATCTATTTTCCTTCTCAGTATGTTGACCAGATGGAATTGGAAACGTTTGATGGTGTGGATGCTGGGAAGTACACCATTGGTTTGGGTCAGTCGAAGATGGGATTCTGCTCAGACAGAGAGGATATCAACTCACTCTGCTTGACTGTGGTACAGAAGCTTATGGAAAGGAACAGTCTCTCCTATGATTGCATTGGGAGATTAGAAGTTGGAACAGAGACAATCATTGACAAATCAAAATCTGTAAAGACTGTCTTGATGCAGCTCTTTGAGGATTCTGGTAATACAGATGTAGAAGGGATCGACACAACAAATGCATGCTATGGAGGCACTGCTGCTATCTTTAATGCTGTTAACTGGGTTGAGTCTAGTTCTTGGGATGGTAAGTTTGGTGTCTTTGTGGGAAACCTGCATTTTAAGTCTTTGTCCAGTAGTCTTCGTATCAACTACCTTGAATGCACCGCACATTGCTTTTTGCTTGGATACTAAGTCTTAAAAATATTTTACAACATACATTTCCATTTCTGTAATTAAAAATGCCAAGCAAGACAGACATTGGTCTTCAACTTAGTTTTTCTTGGAAATACACGAGACGGAAGATGTGTATTTCCAAGATGACTTGCATATCTAGAAATGTCAAATAGGGATGTTAAAGAGCAAGTAATCTGTTGACCAAATAACCACCAAGATGTCTGTCAGTTACTTGGTTAACCCCTCTCTGCTCCTCCCCCAGTCACCGCTGCTGCTGCTGCTTGGCATTTAAAAGGCTGAACTGCACAGGCTGGATTGGTTCTGTCCCTGCTCCCCACCAGTGCTACTCTGCATTTAGAAGGCTGAGACAGCACACAAGCTGGCTCGTTTTCTGTCCCTGCTGTGGGGATTGGGCTCTTCCCCTGCTGTTCTGCATTTCCCCAGCCTATGTGCAGCTCAGCCTTTTAAATGCAGTAGGTGTGGGGATCAGGGACAGATGCTGAGCCAGCCTGCTTGCTGGCTCAGCCCTTTAAATGCAGAATAGCAACATGGAGAATCTGCCTGATTCTGCCACAAGCAGAGACAGAGGCTGAGCCAGCCACTCCTTATTTATTTGGGCTGGTGGGAGACAGGGAGTAGCTAGGAGCACTAACCGATGAGCAGATGCTTATTGTTTAGCCAAGTAACCAGATACTCTATTATATCCCTAATGTGAAATTAGAATGTATTAGCTCAGTGGTTTGAGCATTGGCCTGCCAAACCCAAGGTTGTGAATTCAATCCTTGAGGAGGCCGTTTAGGGATTGGGGCAAATAGATGTCAGGGATGGTGCTTGGTCCTGCCAAGATGGCAGGGGACTGGACTAGATGACCTCCAGAGGTCTCTTCCAGTCCTAGGAGGGGTGTGTGTGTGTATATATGTATTACAACGTGTTTGAGATCCCTACTTCTTGCTGATCTTTTCTTGTAAATCTATATGGAAATGCTTTATGGAATGAAAATGAAAGGTAGAAATAAATTCAGAGAAATGTCAGTTGATTGGAACACTTACAGTCCTGCAGCCATATCTTCCTGGAAATTGAAGAACCAAATGTTGCAAACTAAAATTTCCAAGGGACTTCTTTTGATAGTTGTTTTTTCTCTTGCAGGTCGTTACGCGCTTGTTGTTGCTGGAGACATAGCTGTGTATGCCACTGGAAATGCCAGGCCAACTGGTGGAGCTGGTGCTGTTGCTATGTTAATTGGTCCAAATGCACCTTTAATTTTTGAGAGAGGTTGGTCTTACGTGGAAAGATTTGAAATAGATACCATGCATGAGGCTCACAGAACATCTTCAACTCTCTGATATCCTGTCCAACAGCTACTGTCATTACAGGCCTCCAGGGAGCCACGTTAACTTTTCTGGTGTTAGAAAATGCACCTTCTATCTTGTTGGTGTAGACTGATCTATTGTTGCTCTGGGCAGGATTCACCTACAGGCAGAGTAGGAGGTACTACCTGCCTGCTTGTCTTCATTCAGAGTTTCATCAGTGGAAATACAGGGGCTGCACTGTCTAGTCTAGTGCATGTCAGCGCCGTTTCCTCAAGGAGGAGCGGGGGTCAGTCAAACAATGTAAATCACTATTTATAGACAGGATAGGTTAGATTCGCAAAGGAGCTTAGCTGTGCTGAATTTCAGCTGTACTACACTTAACTTCTGGAAGCCTAGAAAATTACTGGGATAAGCAAAGCGTGAATTAGGCATGTTGACTCCTTATATAGTAAATAGGAGGAGAGGAGCTCCTCAGAATGGGATTCACCAAAGAAGAGGGAGGGCCAGTGGTGGTGCTGCTAGCCCTCCTGTCACCCAGGCCTTGTGTCCCCTAGAAGTGTGGGGCCCCTGAAAATGAGGGACCCAGGGCAGCAACTTTGAACCATCCTATGGATGGGGTGGCTCTGGCAACTAAATATAAGAATAATTCTCTTTACTTAGACAAGCCATTAGGAGCTGCCAAGGCAGGAGGCACAAAGCTTAACACATACCTCTCTTAGAGATAGTTGCCTAAGTCCAGGCTGCAGGGACATGCCTGCCTGTGCATGGGAGGGATTCTCTGCGGCCATGCACTTGGTTTTGGGCGTCGTGTTGTTTTGGCAAGCGCCCAGAGGGGGTTCTTGGAGAAGCTCCCATATACCTATCAGCCATGCAGTCAGGGTATATGCCAGGCATTTGGAGACCTCTTCCCCATGTTGAAGTCCCCTCCACCTGAGTGGGAGAAGAGATTTGAACAGGGATCTGTCACCTCTCAGGTAGGTACCCTAACTTCTGTTTTGGGATATTCTGATGTGGGCCCCTCTGTCTCTCCTATTGAAATTGTTCTAGTTTTCATTTAAAAAAAAAAAGCCATTGGGCCAGAGAGCACAACTAACAAGGTTGTCCCAAAGAGGGGGCCTGGGCCACCCCTGCCCTCTCTATCCCAGGCCCTGCCCCTTCTCCACCCTTTCCAGCAAGCTCTGCCCCATTCTGCTCCATCTCCCAAGCCCCTGCCTCTTCCTGTCCCAAGCAATACTGGGCACTGTTGCATAGCATAGTGAGGCCAGTAGCACTGCTGCTGTCCCCTGCACTGCCCAGATCTTGCATTCTTAAGGGGGAGGGTAGAGAAGAGTGGGGGCTGGGGTGTTGTTCCCAGCCCCCATGTCACCTTGATCTTGCATCCCCCTGACAATGAGGGGCCTGGGACAGCCACACTGAACTGTTCTTTGAGTGGGATGGCTCTAGCAATTAAGAGTAAGAATGACTCTCTTTCTTGGTCATTAGACCACTAACCTGGGAGGTGGGCAACCCAGCAACCAGTGCTTCTGCAGCAATGACTCCTTTGGATTATTTATCCATAGCAGAATACCTTCAATAGGAGAGAATGAGGGAGTGGTATGTCAGAATAGCTCAACAGAAAGAGAACTCACCTGAAAGGGGTCAGATTCCCGTTCAAATCCATTTTAGAAGAATTAGGTGGAGAAATGCGTAGTTTCCTAAATTAATGAATCACATTGTGTCCAGATATCTAGAAGGGAGCTGTAGTTCACATGCTCAAACAGAAACATAGGCATACAGGGAATTTTTACTGCACAAATTCAGGTGCAGTGTGAGTTAGACATTTAGAGTGTTTGGCATCAGCTCAGGTGAAATTTTTGCACATTCAACTGGAGCCTGATGTTGAGACGAGGAAACCTAAATCCTTCTGTGAATGTAGTCTTGTGTTTTTCCAGCACTTCTACTCTCACCTGGGTAGTGAGAGATCTGGAGCTGTATGCCAGACCACCATAGACGTGAAAAGGCACTACTAAACTGTGTAGCCAGCACCAAATCTTATCTGTATGCAACTAACCCGGGGTGACATGGATTCAGATTGACTTATGAACTGGTTCTCTAAGCAATATTGTTGTTTTTTTAAATAGGACTGCGTGGGACCCATATGCAGCATGCCTATGACTTTTATAAGCCAGACATGGTATCTGAATATCCTGTAGTTGATGGAAAACTGTCTATTCAGTGCTACCTCAGTGCACTAGATCGCTGCTATTTTGTTTACCGCAACAAAATCCATGCTCAGTGGCAAAAAGGTATGTATTACTGTAAAATGGTTCAGGCTAGAGCAAATAGTGAGAGTGCAGTATTTGTACAATCATATCTTTATGTCCAGCCAGCGGAAATTTTAAATATGTATTTATATCAAGGTTTATAGTGAAATGAACACAGCTTGACCCACTAGTCTTTTTGGTTTTTTGTTTTCATGGGGAAAGAGTAGTGCCTGTTGAAGTATTAGTCCACTTCTGTTTTGGCGCATACAACATTAAATGAACATCAGGGAACCAATATCGGACACAGAGACTTTGGCTAACTCGCACCTCCGGTGTACGTTACCTAGCATGGTGTGAGTGTATATTTGCTTTATTAATGGTCCCTTAATCTGGTGACATTGAGATTTACGTTAAATTATTCAACAATTACACTGAGTAATGTAAACAATTGGTTTCCTATTTATTGAATAGCACAGTTTTGGCTATAAATATCTCCTGATGCTGCTAAAATCTGATATGTGTGCCAAAATTCTACTCTGTGTTTCTGTGTACCACCATAATCAGGCCACTTCACCGTACAGGCACAGGTTGCCAATTATTATCTAAAGAGCTGCTTTGATTGGCCAGAAATTACCTTATGTTTTGACATATAAATAACTTTAGTGTCCCTAGTAACTTTCCAGCTCCGGCTGGGTTTTACAGTAATCTGGATGTTACCATACCATTGCTTGCTTGTGTTAAAAAATGTGGTTAATGTGAGCAACTGTACATGTATTGTAACAAGTTCCTGTGACCTTTTTGCCTTTTGCAGAAGGTACCGACAGAGACTTTACCTTAAATGACTTTGGTTTCATGATCTTCCATTCACCATACTGCAAACTTGTCCAGAAATCTGTGGCTCGACTGTTGTTGAATGATTTTCTTAGTGACCAGAACTCTAAAACAGAAAATGGCATTTATAGCGGCTTGGAAGCTTTCAGGTGAGAAGTGCTACTATCACTTAATTAGTCAGAAATAATCGGGAATCTAAAATGTGCTGCATATTTTATATTGTTTTCTCTTTCAGCTGTTGTACTGGGTAGCAGCAGTTTCTAAACCTCATTATTTTTTCAATAGGGATGTAAAACTGGAGGACACTTATTTTGACAGAGATGTGGAAAAGGCCTTTATGAAAGCTAGTGCTGAACTCTTTAATCAGAAGACCAAAGCTTCTTTACTTGTATCCAATCAAAATGGAAACATGTACACCCCTTCAGTCTATGGCTGCCTTGCTTCTCTTCTAGCACAGTAAGTGTAAAGCTAGAGAAATAAGGTTATGACTTGATCTGTTAATGCTTGAAAGCTCTAGAAACAAAATTTTTCCAACAGGCTTACTGTAACCACAACAAATTTGTGCCAAAAACATTTTCCCTTGGATGAAGTTCAGGTAGCAAAGTGCTCTAGATACTCGTCATGCAGAATGAAGTGGGAAAGCAGGCTCTGTGCATTCCAGTTGTCCTGATAGCTGTCTTTTGTCAGACAGCATACTAAGAATTGATTGTGTATAAACATAGTTGCAGCAAGTACCTGTGCCTTGAATTAGCAACATTTTAAGATGATCTTTGTAAACAATCAAGAGAATCCCCACCTGGTTTCAATCTTAAAACCTGAACACACGAACATTGTTGCTGAATCAGGTATCAGAAGCCTTTCCTCTCCTGCCACAAGTTATGGCAGGGTTGATTGTATGATTACTAGAATCTGGTTGCAGCTCAGATGATTCTGCATATATACGTAATGCTGTAAAACCAGCCTACACAGATGACTTCTTTGTCTATACTCTAATCTTACATATTTTATCTGCCCATCTTTTGTGAGTAGCATTTAGGAATAACTGCTTTCCTAGCATCCAAACTAATTAGCAACTGACTAAAATTCTCATTTGCTAGGTAGGGTAACCTCTGCCAGCCTTCAGACAAGTTCAGAGGAGAGAAAACCAGACACCATCTTTTCCCCACTAAAACAAGCATACCCAAAGAGCAATTTCATTTGTTTGCACAGCTCCAGAGTGGTCCAGCCACTGGGGCTGGGACTGTACCTAAAGGAAATCTAGCAGATTCACTCCTTAGCATCCACTTTCTCTGAGCCGTGGCTTCTTAGTTTTCTTAGAGGTGGTGGTGCTGCTGCACTTTAGGGCTGGAAAACGCAATCTGGACTTCACTTAACTTCATTCTATTTAAATTAGTTTGAGGATAGTTGCACTGCAATCTCAGATTTTGTTTCAGATATTATACAGCGCTGTAGATGTATGTGGCGCTTCTCAGTTAGAAAGTGAGAAGACTTCTTCCCTGAGAGGCATAGTCTAATATTGGTAATGCAGCGTGTAGATTCCCTCACCAGGAGAGGTGAAAAAACAAGAAATGACAAGCATGCTGTTTTGTGTGTTTTATATGAGGGAACTGTGGCTTGTAATCAGTTAAGGTGTGAGTTGCACTGATCCAGTAAGCTGGTCTTAGCAGGCTTCTTCCTGGAAGCTAAATATCATACTTGGTTATTTAAAATTGGCACTTAAGGGTGGTTCTCTTAATTCTTCTCAACTTTTGCATGGTATACAGGTACTCTCCCCAGCAGCTAGCAGGACAGAGAATTGGTGTGTTCTCCTATGGGTCTGGTTTTGCTGCTACACTGTACTCCATTAGAGTTACA
This sequence comes from Carettochelys insculpta, assembly GCF_033958435.1. Taxonomy (NCBI): domain Eukaryota; kingdom Metazoa; phylum Chordata; order Testudines; family Carettochelyidae; genus Carettochelys; species Carettochelys insculpta. Next base: position 101,062,674 of record NC_134141.1, read on the forward strand.
CAGGATGCTACACCTGGTAAGTTAGTTAGACTATAGCGTTTCTCATTCAGACAGCTCACCCCAAAATTGGCTATACTGAAACATCGGTATAAGGAAAAATGCAACAGACTAGCTAATAGTGATGGAAGTATTTCTGTACCTTTGGGAAAAGAGTAAAAATCAAGATGCTGTTTCACCATGTTTCAGCTCTCAAAAGACTACCTTTTAAGTTTTTGGCATTTATAATGGCTAAAGTTAAAGTAATATAATCTTGTGTCCTGGAGGCCATGGAAATTGTATATTAAGATAAAATAATCTTCCAGATTGTATAAACATCTTTTTGAAATACTGTACAAAGAACCCGTGTGGAAGAGTGTTTAAAGTGGAAAAGCCGTTGCATAAGGGGCAGTTCCACTCTCTTGACCTCAGAAGCCTGGTTCCAGTGGTACAAAAAGTCATCATGGCTGGGACTTCCTAGTGCACTGGTATTTACTTAAAGTGTTAACATCGACTTAGGGGACATTTTGTGTGTTTGCAGGCTCTTCTCTGGATAAAATAACTGCTAGTCTGTCTGATCTGAAAGCAAGACTTGACTCAAGAAAGCGTATTGCACCAGATGTCTTTGCTGAAAACATGAAGATTAGACAGGAAACGCATCACTTGGGTAAATGCATTTTCATATAAAGGAAATTACAGTACGTTTAACCAAGTGATTCCTGTTGTTGTTGTTATCTAACCCATGAATTCAGTTAAGGTTTAAAGTCTAGGGCTTTTTAGTTTTACATAGTTTCAATCAAGCAGTGCTGCAGTTAAGTGTTCATGGCCCAGTTTGAGCTAAAGTGAAGGCCAGACTTTGGTGCTAATAAACTTGTTCCTCTGCTAATGTTGTGCTTGGGAAAGGGGCAATGGATGTTGTGGTAAACATTAACCATCTACAATCGATTAACAATGTTTTCCTGATTTCCTCATAGCGAACTACATTCCACAGTGTTCAGTGGATGATCTTTTTGAGGGAACGTGGTACCTAGTGCGAGTGGATGAAAAACACAGAAGAACTTATGCTCGACGTCCGGTGCTGGGTGATGGACCCTTAGAAGCAGGAGCTGAGGTTGTCCATCCAAGCATTGTTCATGAGGTGAAAATTCTGTATTTTTAATACTTGATATAAATAGAAAAACTATTTGTATATAGTGATGCTGTCCAAACCGCCTATAAAAGAACAAGACACCAATAAGTTATGTCCAATTTGTTAGAATAGGTAAAATAAGAGCCACAAAAATCTCACATACATTTAAAAAAAATCCCACATGCAGAATGTAAATTTTATTGCAAGAGAGACTGAGTTAGTTTGTTTATAAACCAAGAGTGCAGAAACATCCAGTCAAACTTGAATAGCTAAAGCCAAAGTTCCAAACTTGTCTGAGAAATAATACTGCGGACTAGGAAGAATCTATGAAACCTAAAAGAGTAGGAACTGGAAACTTGTATTTAAAAACTCTCTTTTCCTCCTCAGCTTATCCCAAGCCCTGCTAAGAAAGTGCCAAGAATCCCTGCAACAACAGATTCGGAAGCTGTTGCTGTGTCTGTTTCCAATGGAGAGCATTAATATACCTCTGTGAGGTGGGAAATTAATTAAAGTGGGGGTGTAATGGAAAGGAAAAGGGATTAGATATTATCTAAGTTTCACTGTACAGTAATACTTTATTGGAGCATGGAAAACTTTTTAAACTCCTTGAGGGGCTTTGTTTAATGTGGTTCCGTAACACTAAAGCATGACTGTGTTGGAAAAGTTTAAAAAAAAATCAAAGGTTGAGTGGGCTTTTGTAATGCTGGATGTTGGTGTGGTTTAATAAATGATGCAGGAGTACGTGCACTAATTACAAGATCTTGGTAGCTGGACACAGAAAAAACAGGAAATTTTGCATGACTTCCCAGATGTTTTAGTGAAACGTTCTAAAGTAGGTTTAAATGCTCATGCATGTTCTGGGAGTAAAATCTTCTAAATGGGGAGGGTGCAGTTTTTGTGGAGAGGAAGGGAACCCATGATCAAAAGCCATTCCCCCTGAAGTCACTTGGGTTTTTAATGTTGGAGTCCTTGGTGCCTTGACTATAAGCACTCAGTTCTCTAAATACAATATACCCATTATCTTTCCCTTCTAAGATTGTTAGGAATAGGCATTAAGTGATCAAAGTCTGTGACCACTGGGTAGCTGTGGCCTCTATCTAATTTCCAGTGTCCAAATCACTTTCATCCACATTTTTAAAGCCCAACCCCATACTGTTTTGGCAACATTAGGAGAGGCCAAGGACTGAATGAAGTTGGAATCTTCACTGTCGTTCCACTGAGAAGTCTTTGGCAGCGTAATAGGAAGTAATCTGTGCCTAACTAATACAGGCTCTAATCCTGTTTCTTACAATCCGGCACCTTTTAAAAGATTAAACATAAACGGTGATTTTTTTTTTTGTTAGCTTGATCAGAGAGCAAACTCCTAGTTCTCCATTTTCAAATATTCAGAGGACCTTATTCAAACTGACAAACGACAAAAGAAAAAGATGTTCCTCGTTCTTGCTGCTTTTACTATATTTTTCTTAATGACCATTTCTAAGTCTGAACTCATGAGTGGCTTCATACTTCAAACTGCCCCTGCACTTCTTTAAAAAGACTGTTTGCAGGAAAACACCAAAATCTGTTCCTACCCAGTCTGAAAGCTGTCCATCATGCAAGGAATAAATGCCCAAAACTTGGGGGGAAGACTATTCTGAGCTGTGAAGAGCATTGATAGCTTGTAAAATATATTTAAATTGTTCTAATGTGCAGAACTGAGTCTCTTTGTTTAATTTTATTCCACTGTCCACTTCAAAACGTTGTCTAATATAAACTTGCAGAAATGATGTGTTGCAAAATGCAGGTTTTTTGTAATGTGTTTGTATAATACACTGTCACTTACTAAGATTTGGTAACTTTTTTGCTGGACTTGTATAGTCAACTTCATAAAATTTCATTTAATATGAACTGACATGGTCAAATGGTCTAAGTGCTTTTACTGAAAGTGATGGAGAAATGATGCATGATGATGCTTTTGCAAATGTTTGGGGTTTTAGTTTCATAAGAGCAACTTAATTTGTTGCCAGAAGACAAATTTATCACAGAATAAAGTCTGTTGCCGGCAATGGACAGGCCAAGAAATACTGGCACAAAAATAAAATTAATCTGCCGTCCTCTCTAACAGTGAGGCAGATCCTCTTGTAAATAAAGTTTTAGAGCTGTTTGAAACTTGTGTTGGTGTAATGCTGAACTGGTGCAGAATACAACTCTTAAATGGACTAGAAAGAATCTGACCCAGCAAACATTGGCGAGTTTAAACAGGTTACTGACCAGGGAACCCAAGCTATGCAGGTGTTCTGATATACGTGCTTCCGTTTTCTTGCATAGTGGAATGTTAAGAGGAAAGTTAATCAGACTGCCTAGTTAACACTCTAACCCAAAAAATATTTAGAATCATGTTTTAGAGCTGTATCTTTCAATGTTACATACAACCCATTCTTTAAAACCAAAGTAGTTCTCACCCAGATGTACACTGTATGGCTGGGTCTACACGTGCCCCTTCCTTTCGAAAGGAATGAATATGCAGCGCCTCATTAGCATAAGGGCGGCCGCGGCCTGTGGAGATGGGACCTTCCGAAAGGACCCCCCCAGTTTTTGAAAGCCCTTCTTCTGATCAGGCCTCTATATTTACCTGCACCTCTTCAGCCATAGGGCCATCGAAGCTCCATTTGGCTGCGGATTGCCATTCCTGGCCAATGGGAGCTGCAGGTGTTCTGGTCTATGCTGCTCCTTAAGGCCACAAATAGTGATCCACAGGCAATGAGAGCTGCGATCGCCAAGACCAGTGAAAGTGCAGGTAAACGCAAGAGTGGTGGCCCGCCAGGGACTAACCCTGCCCACTTTTTTTTTTTTATTGCCCACCCTTGGACTTGCCACTAGCTGCCAATGTAGCTATTGTAACTGCCAGCTCATACTGGTATAACTATCAGGGAAACATTTTTAGTTTGTATTTGTTGATGATGTGGGGCACAGAGCCCAAAATGTCTGATTAAGGCAGACGTATGGGTATCCTGCCTTGACACAAACATTGCCTATGGCAATTCTCTTAAAAGGGCACATAGTCAAGGAACTCTTTACTACATCAGACTGGTAGGCTATCAGAAAATCCCCAGAGCCAACCGCCAACCCTCTCCCACTCCTGCAGATGGGTTATGGAGGTGGTTTTGTTTTACTTTTGATTACAAGTATCAAAATCAAACTGTTTTGGTTTTCTATTCTAATCTTTACTGCTGATGTAAGATGAACCAGAAGCACTGCACTGTGGTATGTTTCCTTAATGTCCTATTCAAGGACGTTAGCAGTGAAGCTGAAGCCAGACATAGTTGGAGCCTGGTCCTATTAGTGGTATCCTATGGACTTTTTGGAACAGGACTGGGTACTCTGTAAAGTTCTATGTTCTTGTTGCCTCATCTCTGTAAGTCGCAGAAGGATAAAACTCTATGAAGTCCAGTAGATGGCAGCAGCGTAGCTGACTGAACACAGCAGTTGCAGCCTTTCACAGTGGTACTAAATGGTACAAAATGATTTTGAATCAGTGGAGCAGAATGTTAGGGTTTGACTTTAAATACAGGATAACTTTTGATATATCACAGCAAGAAACAGCTTGACAAACCAGAAGCAATGTTAAGATTTTTCCCCCCCCCCAAAAGCTGATGCTGGATTAATTATGAGAAAGGGGAAAAAAAAGAAAAAAAAAGTTATCTGTCAAGGTGTGATCTCAAAAAATGAAGTGCTAATATTTAATGCCTAATATATGCTAGTTATTCTTGACTTAAGTAAATAGTTGTAGATTCCTTGGAAATGAATATGCACACATGCACAGCTGTTCAGGAATTACTCTTTCAATAATCAGATTTTATCTGTGCAAATTGAGACATTTAGCTTCTTGTACTCTGGTGACAATGTCAGGATAACAAAGTAATATGTCTACAAGTAACCATATTACAAATATCAGTCCAAAAGATCATCCCAAATATGTTGAGGAATTTTAAAAGGCAACATCCATTAGGTAACTTATATCATTTTAATCAGTTAATGTGTCTTTCGTTTTATATGTGATGTCTGTGGACCAATGGGGAAACACAAGCAAATCTCTTTGCGAACTAGCCCTCTGAATGAACTAAAGCATTTTGAGATTTAAGGCAGTTTTGGTTTATTTAAAAGTTACAAAAATGTAACATCAAAGCTTACTGTGAAATGAATAAACTCCTTGTTAAATTTACTGACTGTAAAGTCTGCTATATGCAATTCATAAAATTGAACATAACTTGGATGTATGTCTGATGCCACGGTATGAACTACAACCTTTCTTTAAGTCCTGCTCTTTGGGTTCTGGTTGCGTGATTATAGGAACAGTCTCCAGGGCTCTCTTCTTTTGTACTCTGTGCAAAACAATTCGGTAGATACCAGTTATTGAACTTCGAGAATCTCTCCCGCGGTTATTTTGAATGTGTTCTTCTGTGATTCCCAAATCTTCCAAAGTGTTTTTTACTTCAAGTTCCTCATCTCTGAGGTTACTAGTCTCTGTTAAATACTTTGGATCCAGTTTAAATGGGTCCAAAGCTTTTGGATACTGTATCCCTTGCATCCATTCATTCTTCATAATACATTCAATAGAGTATCGTGCAGTTGGGACTGGCTGAAGAACTCCTTTGATCAGTTTCTGGCAAGTGTCTGAAAGATATGGGGGGAGGCTATATGTCCCATCAAGAATGCACTTCTTCAGTTTGGCCACTGTGTCTGCTCGAAAAGGCATTGTACCTGTTGTCATAAAATATAAAAGGATGCCTAGTGCCCATATGTCCACATAAACGCCAACATAGTTTTCGTCTCGGAAGAGCTCTGGGGCAGCATAAGGAGGAGATCCACAGAAAGTGTTTAAAGTTTCATCTCTTTTACTGATTGTGCTGAATCCAAAGTCTCCCAACTTCACACAGGTGTTACTGGTGTAGAGCACATTTTCTGCTTTCAGGTCTCGGTGAATGATATTGTTATCATGCTGTAGAGCAAGAGGAAAGTAAGGTAAGTATTTGTATATGAGAAGGTTTTCCCAGCTATTTTTGTCCCTATATTGTTACCATATAGAAGTTGACATTTAAAAAGTCAACATGTGGCAAGTTATACTACATAGTGGGTCTGAGGGTTTCCAGTGTTTTCCCAATAGCTAGAATAGGAAAATCTACATGTAGAATATGGAACTTCACAGTTAAGGTGCTCAAACAAACTTAATTTTGCCTGTGCTGACACCAGTGGTGGGGAGGAAGAGAGAGAAAATAATTTCTTTAAAAATCAGTGTAACCTGGCACCTTAACACTTGCATTAATCATAGTTGTATGATTATTCCAGAGCATTGCTACAGGACCGGGTTAAAGCAACTGAACCACCTTTCCTTAACCTAATATTTACGTTTCTTTTAAGGAGTTAATAACAGTGATTTTGCAATAATTACACCATCTCTCATGGTTTTTTGCCTTATATTCCTGATAGAGCTGATTAAAAATACTTATCTTAATACTTTTTGTGCAGGCCCATCCTGTATCCCAACTGAACATCCTCTGATCTCTTTTTGAATGTTTCTGTGGATGATACCTCATCACCCTTTAGACTCGATAAAAGGCAGGCCAAACTTCATCGACTTCTATACGTTTAGGCCAAGGTTGAATCTGAGCCATAAAGATCTTTTAGGGTAGACCATTATCACTTCATAGATCTCGACTTGCTCTAGAACTACACCTATTATACCAGGTGCCATTATGCTATTTCCTTTCATCCATTGTGTTCTCCTTCCTCCCAAAACCAGAAACCTGCTATATATAGAGTGCTGATTCTTGGGTCCAGGAATCAGCATGATACACGTTAGCTTAGTCAGCATGTTTCCAGATGCAGCATGATTTCACATCTGGACAGGAGTGCTGTATGACAACAAAGAAAGTTGTCATGCTGGCATGATGTTCTATGTGAAATGAGTTTTGTGATCTCAGTCTGCTACCCAAGGCAGAGGTAACGATCAGAAAAATACCATTCAGGAGGCATGGTTAAGCTGTAAACAGGCAGGGCACTGCTTTTAGGTTGTTGCAGTTCTACTCTTGCCCTGCCTGTTTACTGCTTAACCGTGCCTCCTGAATGGTTCTGATTGTCACCTCTGCTTTGGGTAGCGGACTGAGAAGTATAAAGTTATGTGGTGAAGTCTACATTGCCACTGCATGTGGGGTGGCTGTTCTGTGGGGACTTGGGTTTCCAGAACTGTCTTTCAGGAACCTTTCATTAACACTACACCTATCTGGTGCAAAACAAAAATACATTTATGAAATCTGCTAAAGTAATGAAGGGTAATTTAGACCTACAGCAAAACAACTTACCATGTGCTTTACAGCAGATGCGATCTGGGAGAAAATTAATTTACTTTCCATTTCTGTTAACTTTCCCTCTGTGCTGATTTTAGCAAAGAGTTCTCCACCTCCTGCATACTCCATCACAAGGTGCAGTTTTGATAATGTTTCCACCACTTCGTAAAGTCTGATAATGTTTGGGTGGTGTAGTTTTTCCATACTGGAAATTTCACGGGATAGTAAACGTTGAGTTTTCTGATCTAACTTGGTCTTGTCCAAAATCTTAATTGCTACTTTTTCTGGAGAGAAAAAATATATTTGAATATATTAGGACAAATGTTTGCCTTAAGACTCTTGTTTAAAGCAATACTTATTTATGGGGAAAAACTTTTTAAAAATCTCAGTTCTTTTTTCCATTTAATATTCATTTACTGTCAGTCACAGCCAGGCATCCACGTCAAATTCTAATACAGCTCTGCACATACGCCACTCCTTCAGAACCAAAGCACCATTTTCCAGTTACTTAGTATCCAGCAACATAATAGGAAGCCAGAGGTGGTTCTAGTTAACCTAAACTGATGGTCAGATGGTAACAGAGAGGTAGCCGTGTTAGTCTGTATTCTAACGAAACAAACCAGCAGTCATGTAGCACCTCAGAGACTAACAAAATGATTTATTAGGTGATGAGCTTTCGTGGGACAGACCCACTTCTTCAGATCTATAGAATTTCAAGTCCAGACCCAGTTATAAAGCATAGAGTTCCAAAGAAACTTGCAATAAAAACTGACAAATCAAATACATAGAACCCCTCACCTCGCTCCTTCAGGTTTAACTGAAGCCAAGTAATCAGTTTCTTTAAAGGACTACAGGCACTTGGGTGGCAATTAGTGGACTAATAAGGCTATTGGCTCAATAAGTGGGAGGAAGAGGAAGAAAGGGGAGCTCAGTGGGTGAGTCTGGACTGAGAGAAGAAGCTGCATAGATGTCCCTAGCTGTAAGCCTGCACTAGATTCTGTTATACTGTATACATGGTGAAAGGACGATAATCAGGTGTATGTTTGTGGTTAAGAGAGCAAGAAACAGGTGAGGCAGCATGGCATGCTGGATAGCAGGGGAGCTGCTCTGTGACAGAAGGCTCACAAATTTGTTATTGGATGTGAACAAGCCTGACCTGACCTCTTCACAATGTCTTCTGCCCTTCCCCCACCAAAAACCACAGCCCCAAACTGCCTGATTATACTCAATGCTACTGTTAAGGTTTGTGTTTTACCGGGTTTCCTTTTGGGGTTCTTGTCCATCATAGTCAAAAAATATGACTCTAATATATCATTTACTCAGGCAAGCACAAACTTCAAAGGGAAAAAAAAGATAGGAAGTATGTCTACGGGAAAAAGAGAGTTCAGGAGATCTGGCAGTTTTTAAAGAAACATTATTAAGGGCACAAGAGAAAACTATCCCAATGCATAAGAAAGAAAGTATGTTATGAACTATGCTGACTTAACCAGGAGATCTTCAATGACTTGAAACTTGGTCATACGAAAAGCAGAAGATAGATCACATTATAAAGAATGAATATTAAAGAAAAGATATGGACAAAATAAGAAAGGCCATGGCCCATAATGAGTTAGCATAAAAATATTGTCCAAATAAGAAAGCATTTTAAAAATTTATCATACCCAAAAGGAGGACCAAGAATAGGACAGGTGCACTAAATGAGGAGAGAAGGTCAGTAACACAAAGTGTAGTTGCCAGAACTGTACTGATCGCAGACGGTGGGGCCCCACAAGAGAGCTTAAAAAGAGCTTGTCTTTATAGGGTTCTGCTAAAAAGCTTCCCAAAGTCAAAGATTCCCTGAGTCTAGGAGGTAGCTGCCACCACCCAAGTGGGAAAGCTCCTCTTCAGAACTTAGGAAGACACACTTGGGATGTTCCACTGGGGGTTAACCCCAAGCTTTTAACCCTTCCTTAGGAGACAGCTTGACAACAAAGAGGAAGAAATTAAGCTGCAATCTGACAGATGACCTTTCAGTCTTAGGCATGCATTTACACAGACCCTTCTCTAGGACACCGGAGCCAAATCACTGCCTTTAACAAAAGGTGAATTGTAAACAAAAGATTTAGATAGTAAAGCCTACTTCATTGCTAAGTGTTACAGAGCAACTAAAAAGGTAAATTAAAGCACAAAGTTACTTCCCTGGGATTCAGTTATAAGTTACGGTGTACGGGGGGGGGGGGGTGTACATCAACCAGGCTTTGAAGTCCCCCCACCAAACCCAAAATAAAATAACCTTGATTGCATCTGACTGAACATTTCCTTTCCACTTAGATATCTGTATGCCCAGATTTCTCTGAGGTCTGGATACATACTGAACCCTCCAAGCCTGCCCAGGCTTAAACCATCTCTGTGTCTCTTGTCTCTGGTGACATAATAGACAGTTTCCCTCTCAGCAGGTAACTGCTTCAATTCAAAAATCCCCCTCTGGCTTCCCACTGGCTCACCTGGATGCCTACCAACAGAGAACCCCCTTGTGCTCTGGGTTTAACCCTTTACAGGCATTTATATATGACAGTAGCAATGGCCAAAACATTAAATGACCCATCAAGTGACACATCAAGGAACAGTGAACATCAGAGTAAAGGGGGTAGAATCTGAGGCTAAATTAGGGAACAATCAGTTTAAGACTTACTTAGATGTCCATCATAGATGACCGGTACCACTCAATACTGAGGAAGCACATGCTAAAGGGGAGGGATCTTGACTGTCACACGTGTCGCTCCCGACCAGTGACGCTCCCTGCCCCCACCCCTCTATGCTCAGCCCAGGGCTTCAGCATTCTCCCAGCTCCATATTACCTCTGTCTTTTTCCACATTCTTCCCCTGCTACTCCCTGCCCTCCCCCCACAGGTGCTCCCTGGGAGCCTGATGGGGAGCAGGGCAGAACTGCTTTTACCTGAGGGAGCCTGTCTCGAAGGCATCAGCGGCCAGGTACATGCACAGGCTCAGCTGCTGGGCACGGGCTGAGTCCATCAGGAGGGAAAGAGGGGTACTCCTGCTTGCTCAGTCCCTCTCCCCGTCAGCCAAACCTATATGGCTAGAGGGCTGCTGCTGCCTCCCAGCCAAAATCATTCAGAAAGCAGCAGCTTTGGCCTGCTCCCTGCCCAGCTACCAGGGAGGGAGGTGCAGGCTGAGAAGCAGCGTCTGGCTCCTGCCCCTGGCATGAGGGGACCGACTCCTCTCTCTACTCCTCTATGTCACCTCTGGATTTTCTTCAAGTCAGCAGAGCCTGATGAACTATACAGAAACTAACTGAAGAAATCACCGAGCCATTAGTAAAGCTGCGATTCTTACACAGACATCACACACGTCATGAATTCTGTGACCTCCCATGACTGCTCCCAAAGAATGACTGCTTCCCCTTGAAAGCACACTCACTGATGAGCCAATAAAGCAAGCAACACATTGTTGAGGGGGGAGGGGGGTGTCACATGCGGCAGTCAACTTTTTTCCTGGTATGAGTGACCAATATGAAAAAGAGAACAAACACCTCATGCCTGGGGATAGATGGAGGGGGCTGACGATTGTGTTTATGTCTACAGAAGAAAAGAATAAAGTGTCATAAAGAGCAAAGGGCTTGAGGAGCTTTAAAACATCTCTTAAAGTGATGTGGATGTAGAGCGAATACAAGAAAGCAAGGGCCATGAGGAGGAGATGAAAATGAGGACCAAAGGGATAAAAGTGCACAGAGAAAAACAGGAAGTCTTAGAGGAGGCACGTGGGCGCTCTCTTTCTCTCTCTCTCTCTCCCCCCCACCCACCCCCCGATTTCAGACAATGGTAGGGTGAATTCTTTTTTCTGCTCATTGACTGAATCATAATTGAAATCTACATATGTGTGCCACAGGTTTTTAATCCTAAAAATGTGACATTCAGGACTCATGATGACACATTTGCATTTCCCTGCACCAGTCTCCAGACAAAGATCAGTGTTACAGAAGGTTCCCACTTCTGTCACAGGCAGCACTCAGTACCCACTCGTTGCGGAATCTACTGTTTATTTAACTGAAATTAGAAAGAGGCGAAAACTACAGGGAATACTGCTGAACTCTGTTCTTTATATGTATTTCCATAAGCTGGAATTTAAATGCTGATGCCTTTAGCAGTTTGTATCGCAGCCAATGAATGCTTCCTGAGAGGGCCTGAGTAATAGCTTCTATTCCAAGCTTTTATGCAGCTGTTGATTTGGAAGCCATAGCATGGTGGCATGGTTCCACCAGAAGTGAATGCTGCTATATAAATGCTGGTGATCCTCAACTACACTGCAACATGTGAATAAGGTGGGTTTTGATTTTTGCAATGCTCAGTGGAGGACTGACAGTTGGGTGCCATTCACCTAAGAAGCTATGGACTGTAGTGGACAATGGTATTTCTGCTGTGCTAGATGTTGGCAGCTAAAGGGTGGACAGATGGGGGGGGGGGGACGGACACAGCACTCCTACATGTAGGAAAGCTGGGCCAGGGCCTGTTCTGAAGTCAGTGCTGCAGACAGGACAGTTAGGGGCAGAGTTAGAGAGAGCCAGTGGACACAGACCCCCTATATGCTGGGATTGTGCAGAAGTCACAGCCCATAGTCCAGTCTAGAAATTGGAGTCACAGTTGCAGAGCAGCTGCAGAGGGGCAGTATTTCCTTAATGCCTCCAATACAACAGCATGCTGCTGTCTCTCTCTCTCTCTCTCTCTTGTCTAGTTAAAAACCACCTTTTTTAGGTTCTGCCAGAATTGGGTAGGGTGGGGAGGAGGAAGTGGAAGTACAACAGTACAGAGACAACCTGGCAAACAGAATCCCCTTATCCAACCCAGTGCATGCTGCATGTACACAAAGGTTGTGTGCACCCAGACCTTGGGTACCTTCTCAGCAAAGTTCATTTACAACCTGTTTGAACAACACCATAATAGTTTGTGGCTCATAATAAGTGTGTCTCCTGAGGGCAGCAAGTCTTTGCTCTAATTTCAGTGGTGGGTTTAATGTGTGGGAGCCTGGTGGCCTGTGAGATAACAGCAGGTCAGAGTAGATCAGGGGTGTGGCACCTTTTTTTTTTGGGTAGGGGCTCACTGACCCACAGAAAAATCAGTTGGGGGGGGCCACATAAAAGCAAAAAACAAAATGAAAAACACCAAAAACCCCGCTCCCTGATGTGGCCCCTGCCTGAGAGCTCTCACTCCTCTCCTGCTCCAGCAGCACAGTCAGGAGGCATGAGGTTTGTGGCTCCCCCCGCCCCCCCCCCCCCAGTAGATTAACCCTCACAGGGGCCTGCGGTAGGACAAAAAAGAGCGGGATTCAGGGTTCAGTGTGTGGGTGGGGGCGGCTGGGGAGCAGGTGTGGGGTCTTGGAGGAAAGGAGGGTGCAAGAGCAGGCTGGGGGAGCGGATTGGGGTCTGGATGGGAGGGAGGGTGCAGGAGCAGAAGAGGGTTGGGGGATCTCGGTGGGAGGTAAGATCCAGAAGTGGGCTGGGGACAGCAGTCGGGGGGGGGGTCAGGAGTGGCTAGCGGGGAGGGGGTCAGGGTGGCAGGGAAGGTGCAGGAGCAGCGTGGGGGAGTCTAAGCAGGAGACAGGAGCATGAGTTACCTGCCGGTGGGGTCGCTTGCCTCCATACACCGCCACTGCCGCCCTCTCGCCTGACTTGCGGAACGGCAGCCTCTCCGGGGAACTTTTCCTCCCACCGCTCTCAGGCACCTGCTGCTCTGATTAGCCAGAATTTCAGCCAATAGGAGCAGCAGGCAAAGCCTCTCTGCAGGCAGTGCTGTGCCACCATTCCCCCAGCCAGCAGAAAGGATGAGGAGTGGCGCCGCCACTGCTTCCTGCCTACCACCCCACATGCTCCAGCAGAGCCCATGGGCCAGATCTGGCCTCGGCTTGCCTGATCTGTCCCGTGAGGCTCCGGGCTCCCCACCTCTGCCCCGCTGCAGGCTGGCTGCTGGGAAGGGGAGCCCTGAGCCTCGATCCAGGCAAGCTGTGGTCCAGAAGTGGCCTGGGGGTTCTCCACCCCTGGACCAGATGACCTTGTGGTTCCTTGTGGCCTTAAGTTCTGTGACTCTCTCCTTATAGGGCGTTTGAAAATAGGCATCATCCTGTGCACCCAGGAAAGTGACCATCCACCAGGCCTGCTACTGGCACACAACTACTCCTGAGGGAACTTCCACACTGCAGCTGAACATCCCTGACTGGCCAGAGTCCACTGACTCAGGCTTGAAAAGCTCAGGCTGTGAGGCTGCTTTGTGGTGCAGATGTTTGGGCCAGACTGGAGCTGAGGCTCAGAGACCCTGTCCCCGCTCACTGGTTTCCAGAGCCAGGGCTCCATCCAGGCCTCCCCTGAACATCTATGCGCCAATTAAACACCTCTGCAGCCTGAACTCAAGTCAGCTGACACAGGCCAGTCACAGGTGTTCAAATGCAGTGTAGATGTACCTTTGGAGAATCTAGCACAGCTATTACCCACCTACTCCTGTGGACTGGCTTAGGCAGCAACAGCAATAAGATAAGGTCGGGGGGTGGAATACCTTTGGCTTGGAACAAAAAACAAATTGAAGGAGCTTTTTCCCCCACTGCAAGAGAGGTATTTTCCACTGCTGTTGCACAGGTCACATTGCACTGTTCCAGAGTCAGCAATCTGTGGCTTCCCCATGCAGACATGAAGCCCTAAGGTTGAGTTCACATGCTCAGAGTGAACTTCACAAAAAGACGGGACTCAAATGGCCCCATTCACTCTCAAAACAAAAAAGAAGGAATGCTGAGGACACTTGGGGCTTGATTCTGCTCTTGGACAGCTGCAGAGGCCACTGGCTTCTGTGGTGTCTGAGTGGGTGATTTTCCTACATGGCTCTGTACATTGCCCATACATGCAGCTGCAGGTCAAAGCACCTACCCCTTTCTGAGACTTAACACAGGAAGAGCTGGGAGGAATTCTTTGCTCTGACTTGTGCAGGTTAGAGTAGCTCTTATCACAAAAACAGCAAGAAGCCCTGTGGCACCTTATACTAACAGGTATTTTGGAACATAAGCTTTCATGGGCAAAGACCTGCTTCGAAAATGCTCCAAAACATCTGTTAGTCAATAAGGTGCCACAGGACTTCTTGTTGTTTTTGCAGATACAGACTAACATGGCTCCCCCTCTGATCCTTGTTCTTATAACTGTCCCTTCTGGCTTTAAAATCTACGAACTGTGACTATCCAGTGGAAGTCTTCACACAAGGCAAGGCTACTCCTAGCATTCCTCTCCGAGAACGGCTTGGCCAGCATGTTACATTGCCTCCCCCTAGAAAGCCACTCCTAGCTCCCTCACTTGTGCTTGAGATAATGAGCAACTTGCAGTACCAAGTGAGCAAAACACATAACATTTGCCATCAGGATCATCATTACCTGCACACAGTAACTTTGTCTGTGCTGGTTAACAGTAGCTCCGGCAGTGTGGAGGAAGGACTGCAGAGCAACACTGGTCTGGAGGACCCTGGGAAGCGGGCACAAGCCCTCCAAATGCTCCAAGGAATTCAGGGTATGTGCACACAGAACCACCCTTTAATGATCTGTGTTATGTGATATTGGGGCAGGCCCAAGGGCTTCATTCCATTTGGGGTGGTTGGAAGTCAACGGATACAGCCTGTGCAAGCCCTGCAACGCAGCCCGCAATTTCCCTTGAATCTGGCACAGGAGGTGCTAGATAGAAGAATGCTCCTTCCCCTATTCAAGGGCAAGGCATAATCCAACCCTAAGGATTTATCTGTGTCCCTGCCAATAAACACATTGCGACACAATCAAACTGAATAGGTGCGTAGGATTTATTCCAAAAAACTCTGCACCACACACAGATTGAACCTCTCTCGTCCGGCAGCCTCAGGACCTGACTGGTGCTCAACAAGAGAATTTGCCAGAACTCAGGAGGTCAATATTGGCTAGCACATGACCAACACTTCCACTGATTACAGGGCTCTTAGAAGACATTTTTGGGGCAAATTACAGCTAAATAACAGCACAGAACCCTGAGAGCCAGGACTGGTGGCTGTGAATAAACATTATGTGACCACGGGAAACTTGGCCACTCCCATGATAAACTAACCCAAATCATGCTGGATTACGGATGTTGCCCAACAAGCAAGTGCCGGATTTGAGAGGTTCAACCTGTACATATACACCACCACCACAACCATAGTGTGATGCAAATGGCATTGCCTACCTTTGGTTAGAGAATGAATCCCAAGCTTCACTTGTGAGAAATTCCCACTCCCTATTTCCCCTCGGACTCGATAGAATCCAATCCTCTTCCCCAGTGTTAATTCCTTCACCACCTTTTCATCCTGGGACATATCCTGGGTTAGCTTCTCGAACGGGGTCAGCCTGTGCTTCCTGCCCTCCTCATCTTCTCCGTAGCACTCAGCCCGCCCATAGTCCTCTCCACTGTCCTCACGATTCCACCTGGCATATCGGTGGTTTCCAAGACCTCCACCATTCATATAACTTGTTGTCATAGTCCACAGAGCAGCGGTCACGTTTCCATTTGATTTAACAAGCTGTTCCAGTGGAATACGATTCAATTCTGGACATAAAAGAATTGTGATAACCTGAACAAAAACTACCAGATGTCCAAAGATCGCTGTGGAAATGACTTAAAAACCAAATTTGCCATCATAAATATATTGCTTGTTCTATCCAACACGAGAAGTAAAATTAAAACTCCATTGGCCTTTAATCTCCGATGAGCAATTTTAAATCTTTATCTGTAAGATAAAAAAGGCTGGCTAATTAAATCTGTAAACTGTACACATACAAAAGCAATGAGTCCATTTTCAGTGGAGTGCAAACACATGCAATACATTTGACACTTCTTTAACTTTCAGGTTCTGGTTTGCTGCCCTGAAAACACAGACAGGCGCACCTTCGACTAGCAGCTCAATAACCACTTTGAATAAGTCCAAAAGCTTTCAGATAATTTTGAACAGCTGATCTTAGGTAGGATTTGAAGCAGTCCTTCTCGGTTCAAAGCCAAGTCCCAAAGTTGAAAGTTGGATTTTCCTTTGATACATTTTTCAGCCAGCAAGGTTTTCACCATGACTGGGAAAAGCTTGATCCTTCTTTTGCAGTCCTGCTGTAAAATACTCAGCACTGCATTGTTTAATTCCCATTGCCACTTTGATGTATAGAATTGCTTCTGCAGGATGCCAGGAGCAGCATAAGCTGTGCACCAGGAAAAAAAAAAGCCGCACCTCAGTCTTACTCAAGTCACATGGAAGGAAAGTACAGGATTAAGTAACTGTAATGTCACTTTAACCCTCCTTTATTTAGACGAGCCTTCCTTAAAGCCTTGAGCCTTCTCAAAATTTTGCCTGACATGTTGTCTTCCTAAGAGAGACAAAGAAAGTCATAAAAACCCTTTATATAAATGGCCTCATGTTTTACTGAGCTATCACAGCATAGATTGTTTAGCAATTTTATTGCCATCCTGTTTGGCTTTGGCACACACACAAATTAGAGCTTGTACTAAAACATATTTACAAGCAATCACTTAACATGATAATAGTAAGATGTTCTCTCCTCGCTACCTGCTGATAACTGTGCATAAAGAGGAATTTTATCAGGCACTGTTAATCATTTGTATGTATCCACAATAAGAAATAAAAGACAATTGGCTTTTAATCTCCAGCGAGCAACTTTAACTCTTTATGGGTAAAATAAAAAAGGCTGGCTAATTAAAGCTGTAAACTGTACACATACAAAAGCAGTGAGTCCATTTTCAGTGGAGTACAAACAAATGCAATACATTTGACACTCTTTAACTTTCAGGTTCTGGCTTGCTGCCCTGACAACACGGACAGGTAGTGCAGCAGTTTGTGCGTAGAAGGTGTTGAAATGTTCATGAAGCTGCTGCCTTCTAGCCTTCCTCGCTCATGTACAGACACAGGAGCAAGAGCCTTACATCAACTAATGAAATAATCATTTTGCTGGCCTAATTCTATCACTTTAAATATGTGGCATTTGTGAGGTATGCAAAGGTGATGAGGACTGCCAACGAGTCAAGGCTTTGAGATGGTGCAACGTTTGAAAGGGTTGCTGCCACTCATGCCTTGGATCTATTGCAGGGTGAAGCTATCTGGATAGAAGACAAATTCCCTGTGCTCCTAGGGTTAGGTAGAAAAATGGAAGGTATTGTGGGTAAGGCATTAGGTTGAGAGTCGGGAATACTGGTTTCTCTTCCTACTTTGCTGTCAAAACTTGGGCAAACCAACATTACCAGGCCCTTCCGCAGAGGTGTAAAACCATTTTAAGTAGGCTTCCCTGAGCACCAACCCAGGCTCTACCCTAGCTATTGCTGCTATTTGAGGCTTCCAACATAAAGTTGTGGTTTCTTTGTTGGCACCAGAACAGAATCAGAAATGCAAAACCATATGTGTAACCCACATGCTTCCTGGGCATGGCGTAGTGTCCCGGCTAGTGGCGATGAGCCCACTTACAGAGAGAATAAGGAGACTGCACCACAGCCTAGCTACTAGCTGGCTCTTAGCTCCTGCAGTAGAGGCGCATGCACTAAGCTCCAGAGGTTCCAGGTTCAGTTTGACCAGACATATCATGTTACAGATGCACTAAGATGGTGCTGATGGCAAAGAAAATTAACCACAGAAGTCAGGCTCATCATGTGAATATCAGCTCTTTCAAAAGCCTGTGTCAAACAGTCAGCCTACCCATGTGGGGGCACACCCAGATTACGCAACAGTAAAGGCTCATTTTCTGCAATCATTATATATGCCAGCTGTACGAAAGTCTGAAGAAAAATGTTTTTATGGCCTATCAGGCCTATGTGAACAGTCCTAGTGTAGTGCTCATTCTGGGCAAAGAGAGGACAGCTACAAGGCAGCTACAAGGCAGAAAGCGGAAGCTCAACATCATGGTGACAGAAATATCATGGCCATGAGAATGCTTTAACCCTGATTTCTCAATCTGTCTGTCTATCCCAACATAGAGGAAACTGGTCAAGGCATTCTCACTAGCAGGTTCTTCTGCAATTTGTGCCTAACAAGTATTTGCTTGAACCCAAAAATGGTCACTTTGAGAGCACAGCCTAAGATTAATTTAATTTCTTTTTCTGGCTCTCATGCTAATTGTAGGAGCTGCAATCTCCTGGCACTTAGGCCACTGGCTAGGTTTCCTCAGTCCTTTAACACGAGCTATTTCAGTGCTGCAGGAGGTAATGCAGTATCTGCTCCCTATTCGTGGACAATGTGGTCTTTACATTGTGTAGAACAGTGTTTTTTCTATCTTTTTTCATTTGCAGACCTCTACAATTGTTTTGAATGTAGGTGTGAACCCTTTGGGAAATCTTACACATAGTCTGTGGACATCCAGGGGTCTGTAGGCTACAGACTGAAAACCACTTTTCTACAGTAACAACCATCTTTCACTGACCCCTTAGATACAGTCTGTGGCCCCCCTGAAACGGCAGACCACAGGCTGAACGCCACAGCTGTAGAATTCACCTAAATACTGTGGTGAATGGTACTGCACAAAGGCCTATAACAATAAATAATATTAAGTCTAGGAGAGGGAAAGGGAGATTGACATTACCACAGCCAGGAGGCATATTCACTGAAAGGCATCTTATGCCCCGCAGTGCTTCACTTTGGTATCTCACCTGGCTCATTAGTGCCCCACAACAGAGGGGTCACCCGCTGTGTGTCAGAGTTAGCTCCTTGCTCAAAACCAGTACTTGTGATATCAGAGTCAGAAAAAACAATGGGAATGGAGGCATAAAACTTTAGAAAAATCTCCAGATCCAGCGGTGCTGTTGTGTTAGTATTTGACTCCATTATTCAAACATTTATACCCTCATTCTTTCCGCTCAGTAACTAGGGATGGAATCCATATGCACTGGTCTCACTGAACAGTGCAACACAGAACCGGCTCGAGCCACCACCCAGTAACTTAGGAAAATTAAAAACCACTCCACGGTGCCTCTAGGAGGCAATACTTCCGTGCTGGCAAGCACTAAGTCTGCATATAGCAGAGATAACTTTAAAAAAAAAAGGGGGTGGGGTGGGGTGGAGGGAAAGGAATCTGGCGCTGCTTTGGGAAACACCATAACCATGATTTGAATACATTGGACCATGAGCAAAACTCCTCTCCGCTCCGGCTCATAGTACATTTGACAGTGTCCTTTTCCCCCATTTTTCACTTTGTGGTGTAATAGTCCAACAAACGATCCTTTAAATGCACCAGCGGGCAGCTGGGGGGCTAAAACCCTTCTCCCTGCCTTCCCAGAGTGGCGCTGCTGTCAGCTGGACAGCAATACTGCTCTGGGCAGGGGGTTTTGCTGTGCAAAATCAGTGAAGTTAATTGGGATGAATTGTTAAAGAGAGAAAAATGTGAATGAAAATTGGGACTTCCTAAGGAAGATGACCAAAAAGCTACACACTCAAGAAAGAAGGTATCCTTGACTAAAATCACATCATGGTCACGGGTTAAGTGAAAGCAGCAATTAAATAAATAAATAAATAAAAGCAATACGTCAAATGAAATATTGGGGAATGTATATAGAAATCAATATAAATCAGAAGTTATGAAGCTGTCGCTTCATAACTTTGATAAGAGAAGCTAAAGTTATCACTTGAAACATCCACACTTAGCAGGGTTTTGGACCATAAAAAGGATTTTTTTTAAAATAGGGGGAAAATGGCCTTATACTCCATGAATCTACAAAACAATGATAGCAACAACAACCAACCCACAATTCTCCTTTGCTACCTTTCATTTTTTAGAAGGAAGTGTTTCCTTGATCTCTTCTCTTGCCTCTGATGTTTTAATAATACTATTAATAGCAAACTTAGACATATGAGAAACCCTTTCACTAAATCAAGTATCATCAGGATTAGGCAAAGGGCCCTTTCCTGATCTCACTGAAGTCAGTGGGAAATAAGTTTAAGTGATTTGCTGGATCAGGGTCAGATTACTCAGCACTTTTCAGGATTGAGTCCTCAATTAGATTCATTTTCAAATCTTGTGTTAGGAGCAGGGGTGTTAGCAAGAGAGAAGTTCTATCCCTGCCCACTTTTGTGGATATTGGGTGGTTAGGATGCTCACTGCAGCCCTGTCTAACCGCTGATCCAATAAAATCTTACCACACATGTCCAGTGCAATATGGCTCAGAGATCCTACTGTAGGCTAAGGCACTCTTTCCACTGGCCTTCCATCTAAAGATGGACTTATTCAATGGCTGTGTGACAGTCTGTACCTTTATGTACATCCTTGTTACAATACTAAGAAATTCTGTGCAAAATAGGCCTTGCAAAGTATCATCTGAAAACTCATAATTTGCTGGTCATTAGTCTCCTGGTAAAATACGTTGTATGTAAAATTATAAGAGTCTACTGTATGACTTTGCTGAGACATGTTCCAAGTTTAGAAAAGCAAGCTCAGACCAGTTCTTCAGAGACAAAGGGCCTGTAATTACTTAAAATCTTTTTGTAGTTAGTACACTTGTTCTATTGTTTTATATAAGCCAGAGTGTGTTTGGATTGAAGTGTTTGGGGAACTCCGTTTGTGACAATAAGGTCTGTGAATATCATTGATATGAGCCCGCATTGCAAGGAGGGTAATGGGTAGTACAAGACACACATTTCTGGGGGAAAGTCTGGGCGTGGGAATTTCTGGTGTAATTCAAGGGTGTCAGGCTGGCTGCCTGCCTGAAGCACTCTTGTCAGCTGGCTGGGGGCATTTTACAGGTAGTGGGCTGTGGGTGAGCAGGCCAACAGTGAAGCAATGTAAAAGGCACCACAGGCTGGAGAACTGAGGAGACAGCTTCCATCAGTGCAGCTGGTACCAGTCTAACGCCACAGGCTGCCAGCAATCCTCAGTGAGATCTGCTTTGGCCTTCCTCATCGTATTTGCTCCCAACTCATTGTTTGTATCAGTCTTTAAAAGAGATGCGTGCACTTCCAAACCACCACCATTCCAAAACCACCTACCCACATTTCTGCAACCATATTCAAGCCTGGCAAAAGGCCTGTTTGGAACTTAGTGAAAAGAAAACACCAAATAGGCAGGCACAGTATATAAAGACTTGGTTATTGTTTCTTTAAATAGTTTATGAACCTTCTAATGGTCCTTACTGTGTTTCAGAAGCCACACAAACCCTGTCAAAGAAGCACTGTGTATACATAGGGTGTCCTTGTATGTTATATATACTTTGTAAAACATATGTTGTGTAAAGAGCAGAAGACATTACAGTGGGCATAAAAAGTTTAATCTTCTTAAACTCTCGGCCTGTCCTTCCAAAAACAAACACTCCCTCCTTAATCAATGTGAATTAGTGAGAGGATATACTAAAAGTAAACTGCTTCTCAAAATCCTTTTAACTTTTTAAGTGGCAGAGTGATTAAATTAGTCAGCTGCTGCTATGATAAAGGGCAGCAGTGGCAGAAAGTTCTCCATGTAGGAAGTTGCACAGTGATGTTAGCTTCTGACATCACACAAAGGACAAACCCTTCTTCAAAACTTACAATTTCTGGATACAGGGAATGCGTTTTTCTTACTTAGTATAACTCTGTACTGGAGGCCACTCAAGATATAGTCAGACATCATGTGATCTTTACTGATTGCTGGCAAATTGTCTCTGAGCTTTCTTAGAAGACTGAAAGTAGACTGGGTCATACTGGGTCACACGGCCATCAGGAAAAATAAATGGAGATCTCTGGAGAGGGAGGCCACCTAATTACTGGTGAGAAAGCATTTTGCATAAGTTTAAACAAGCCATTGGAACCCCAATAACATTACAAACCAATGAAATATAATCAGTAGGAATTGACTGGCAGATCTTTCAGACAGCTGCAAGCACAGGTTTTAATTGCTCTGCCTGCCTAACTTCAGATATCTCTAATCACCATTAGCATTAGTCCTTTCTCACCCATTTTGATAAAGGTTGGGTTGTGAGGCAGATTAAACTTTTTTTTGGATTTGCATAGATTATTCACTTCAAACTCAATTTGAGACTAGGACTATTTCTCTAAGCAAAATGCATAAGGCAAACTAGTCACTTTCTTTACATAAGTGTTCAGTTTCAGAATATTTGATGTAAAAACATTAAGGCCGTGTCTACACTAGCCAAAAACTTCAAAATGGCCATCCAAATGGCCATTTCGAAGTTTACTAATGAAGCGCTGAAATACATATTCAGCGCCTCATTAGCATGTGGGCGGCCGCAGCACTTCGAAATTGATGCGGCTCATCCAGACAGGAATCCTTTTCGAAAGGACCCCGGCTACTTCGAAGTCCCCTTATTTCCATCTGCTCACAGGAAATTTCCTCTTTTGAAAGAGGTATGCAAATGAGGCAAACTGAAAATGCAAATGAGGCATAAATTTGCATATTCACACATCATTTGCATGTTCTAATTTCGAAAGAAGAAAGCCAGTGCGGATGCTGCTCCTTCAAAAGTAAACCCCATCTTCAAAAGAATCTTTCTTTCCATTAAATAAAGGGAAGAAGGAGTCTTTCAAAGATGGGTTTACTTTCGAAAGAGCAGCATCCACACTGGCTTCCTTCTTTCGAAATTCGAATATGCAAATAAGGCACCAAATATGTAAATCTATACATCATTTGCATTTTTGATTTGCCTCATTTGCATACCTCTTTTGAAGGAGGATTGCCAGTGTAGGTACACCCCAGCTAATAAAAAGGCATTTACAAATCAGCAGACCCAGATATCATGTATCTGAAAGAGAAAATGCAAATTATGAGAGATATTGCAACCACACACACAGCATCTGTGGGGGGGGCCACATTAGGTTTTCTGGTTAAGGTAGGAAAAACCTCAAAAATGCCGCTCTATTGAGATGGACTAGAGATGTAAAACATTTATAGCCCTATGTATCAACACAAGAAATGTATATTTGTGAGTTCCTGGCTCACTGGGGAGCATTTACCTACAGACTCTGGAATCACATCTTATGACTAGTGCAAAATCTCGACTGGCTAAGTAGATTCCCAGCCATTGAAGCTAAACATGCAGAAAAATAGGGGATGGGACTGGCTGCACCTGTTTTCAAAAGACTGGGGGAACAAAGGAGGACTTTTGAAATAAAAGGATGAGTTAAAATAAACTGCGTGCCTCCAGGCTGAGTGAAGGAATTTGCCCCTACCAAAGAAAAGATCCAAACGCTTGCTGAAAGGACATTGCCTATCAGGCTACTCAAGAGAAAGATGGGCAACTTCTGGTATATTTATTAGTAAGCATGAAAGAACTTTTATTATTTTAAAATGTTTTGTCTGTAGAATCTTTTGCTATGGAAAAACAGCATAATGACTGATAAAAGTTGCTTTCATTTTCCTCAGAAAGGAAGTAACACCCAAGAGCAGTCCATTAGACAGCCTTGCTTACTGGGGTTATCACAGGGGGCTGTACAGCCTTCAAAAAACCCAGACTGGCGGGAGAGGGATGTGAGTCTGTACCCAAGAGAGGTGATGACTGGAATGGGAGCGTGAAACCCACTGGTAGGAAATTCAGGTGCAGTTACCTTGAAACTGTGACAGCTAAAAAAAAAGTTTAGATTTTTTTTGGATACTTGAACAATTTGGCAAAACTGACACAAATTTACAAAATGTTTCAAGGGTGCTGAATCTGCATTTTTTGCCAGAAAAGTTTCAGTCAAAATTTTCAGGGATCTAGCGATGAACAAATTAAATCTCACATAAACTGTATTCTGAAAACTTAAATGATACATAGACTCGTGTATGGATCTTCTACCTGAGGATGAAACTGAATACATTACACACAAGAGTATATGCACTCTGAAAAACTATAGGCATGCTTTGATGAGTGCCTAAAGACAATGGATCACTCAGCGTGTACATATACATTTGAATCTGTTGGCTATCCTGCTGTCATCCATACTTTGGCTCCATCACTCCATTGCATTTTATTTGCCTGTCTATCATAAATTCTCAGCAGTACTTTTCCTGTCTTGATTTTCAGAACATTTTATCATTTTCTCTTAGATAAAAATATTTTGTCTGAAAACTATATAATGGGTTGTTCTACAGGAATTATCAGATAAGCACGCAATGCCTATGACCATATTGGGACATTAAATTCAAGTCCTATTTTCAATTTTATCAATTTCTCTGAAAATTGCCTTTTAGATTGAGTTTGTCTAGGCTCAGAATTGTTTTGTAATGTTTTAAGATAACCTATTTAGCTATTTCTGACCTATTGAAGCATGAAAGACGGGGTTTCAAAAATCATTTAAAACAGTCAGATCTGGGGGAAGGAGGAGGAGAGACTTCGAGATAAAGTTATCTGGATTTACAACACCAGGCAGCACAGTTTTACACAGACTCCATCCTTTTCATAGAAATGACCCTTTATATAAAGAATGTTCACAGGCTCACATATTATCAACAGTAATCCAAACAAGCAAAATATTAAACTCTTTAGACTAAATATTCTTAAAAAAATTTTTTTCTCCTCTCTGAATCAATATTCATCAGATATGTAACTTGAGCAATGATGCCCTAAGTAGGACTCTGTATTTTCTCAAAAGACTCAGGGGAGACTTTTACTTTATAAATAACCTACTCCCAGAGTTCAGACATGCAGGGCATGAATCTGCTTCTTAATTGATGTCATTCATTTTTTAACTCCAATTACACATGATGCAGTTCCTTGCTACCGATTAGGCAGCTCCATTACGTATGCTTTGCATCAGCAGGAAACTGAAAACCGACTCACAGGAAGAAACTAAGGATTACCATTGCCCTTGCAGCATAGCAATGGGAACACTGTGGCTCAGTCATGCCCCAGGATTTATAGTAGGTGGAGAAATGACAGCAGCTGTACGTAGGTTCTGGACTACGTCCTGATCCACAGAGCCAGCTGTTAGTGTTATGAGAGAACTTGATGTAACCGAACTTGCAACCATCTTATACACTTAGCCCTCATAAACTGGAAGTGAGAATGTCACAGAGTCAGAAAATCTGGCTTTGGCTTAGGCAGACAGAACAAAAACAGCTGCAGAAGCTGCAGTACTACTAACAACATAGATACAGTGAAAGGACAGACACGTGAGGAGGGTGGGATGGAAAAATGACATAGGTCTAGGTGCCTATGTCTATACATTTTTGTTGCTGCTATTTCAGTTGCTTTGCTGATTAGTAGAATAATAATGTTTTATTTGCTGTTGGTAGGATGATTGTTACCCCTACTGGGGACATTATAAATTGTGTGCTTGTCTCTGAACCATCAGCCTGCTTAAGGCCTTTCCTCAGCTATGTCTGCATTGCTCAATCTACTGGCAGGATGGCTATAAATTTGCATGTCTCATTCCTGGCCCATTTGTATGACTAGGAAAGCCTCAGAAATGTGTTATACTAGCTGTCCATGGACCCAAAGGACCAAAATACAGTAGACCTCCGAGTTATGCATAGGTGGTGTTCCAGGGCAACCACGCGTAACTCCATTTTCATGTAAGTAGGAAGGAGCTGAGAACCTCTGCTTGTGGGAGCCAGGAAACTGACCAGCCCTGCTGCTGTCCTGGTCAGTGTCCAGGCTCTGCAAGCACAGGGGAGTGGGGAGCTGGGTGACTGCCTGGTTCCTGGCTCCCTGCCACTTGCTGGAGCCAGGAAACTGACCAGCACAGCAATGCTGGTCAGTTTCCCCACTCCTGTCAGCAGGGGCAGCTAAGAGTCAGGCTGGCTCCCCTGAGAAGAGCTGGGAAACCACTCCTGTCAGGGGCAGCAGCCTGACTCTAACTGCTCCTGTCAGGGATGTCCAGAGTCAGGCTGCCACCCCTGACAAAAGCAGTTTCTCTGCTCCTGCCAGAGGCTGCAGCCTCTCTTATCAGTGGCAGCACCTTTGCTGCCACCACTGACAGGAGCAAGGAAATCTCTTCTGTCAGTGGCAGCAGGGGAATCAGCTGCCACCCCTGACAGAAGCCAGGGAACTGACCAGCGCAGCAGCGTCTGGCACCAGCTCCCCACCACTCAGAGTCATGTTAACCCAAGATACGTGCAACCTGAGTGCGCGTATCTCTGGGGTCTACTGTAGTAGTCAGAGAGCAACAGAGAATAGGTAAGTTCCAGACACAATGCCATTGTTCTGGCCCTGTCCTCTACCACAGCAGCAGGGAGAACAGGTGGCATGGTAGCTTCTATGCTGGGTGTATACCACCACAAGAATCCCCCGGCACAGGGGCAATCCGCCCATGGCCAGTTACACTGGCTCCATCAGCTGCAGCTTCAATGCACCTGAAAATCTGGACCAGAATCTTTAAAATAAACAGAGTTGATTATATACAAACATAGATCAGATGGGTTTGTTTTGCCTTGTATATTAGAAAACTAAAATATGGAAAAAATGCCTTTTATCGTGCTGTTGCTTTACATGATTAAAGTGACTAGGCAAGGCATCAATTAATGTTCCAGCAACGCACACATGTACATTAAAAATACCTTTCTAGTCTTTGTTAATAAAGTCCATTGATATACTGAGTCTTTGAAATACATGACAGAATTCACTGCTAATTTTAATAAAAGGAGGCTGTGTTCAGTTCATTTTAAAATATCCTGTACTTTCCTCAGATTTTGACCTTGATAGTAATTTTGCTTTTTGCCTTGTGGTTAATCATACCTTGGCCAGTCTGCAATAGATAGTAGCTTCTGCTAAACACATATCCAGAGGAGCAGCCGTAGTAGTCTGTAGCTTCTTCCCAAAAAAGCAATCTTGTCAACTTTAAAGACTATCAATTTTATTTATTAGGTAATGAGCTTTCATGGGGTCTTAAAGTAAAACCCCACAAAAGCTTACTACCTAATAAATAAAATCGTAAGTCTTTAAGTTGCTGCCTGATTGCTTGTTTTTTGTATATCCAGAGGAAACAGAAATAGCATAAAAGTCTCTGTTAGTCTTTTAAGTAATGCACTAAATTTACACCTGACTGTATTATGTCACTGGAATTATACCAAGAATTAATTTAGCTCCTGACTTCAAATGAGAACATAAGGACTCAGGAAAAAGAATGACACATCAGAACAACTGGAGTTTATAAAATTCCACAGGTCCATGCCAAATCTTTCAAGTAGAAAACATATAGCACAATTTACTGTCTACTAAAGAGAAACAACTTTTAATGAGAAGTTTTTATTGAAGGAAATGATGGTGCATTTAAAACACAATACAAACAAGAAGTTGAAGACAAACAATGCCAATTTACTGCAGTGATTTTGCAATGACTGGACAATAAGAGAAAACATGAATGCACTATTTGGCATCATACTGGAGTTATTTCAAGTTACTGTGGTCCCATTATTCCTAATTTGCTATTATGTGGTCTTGACAGATGTAAATATAAATATCAAGATATTACATACAGCCCCTGCTCTTTTGAAAAAAGGGCCCCAGGGATGTCTACATGTTTTTTTCTGAAAGAAACTTCCTCATCTGGGGGAGGAAGAGGGCTGCCAGAAAAAGTGCCACATTCTTTTGATTTAATAGCAAAAGAACACATTCTGTGTGTAGACGTTACAGGGGATTTTTCAAAAGAACTCCAGCTTTTTTGAAAAAACTCACTAGCGTAGACATAGCTAAAAAGGACAAGGGCTGCCAGAAAAAGTGCTGTGTTCTTCCGATTTAATATCGAAAGAAAGAATTTTGTGTGTAGACGCTCCGCTGGATTTTTCAAAAAGAGCCCTGTGTTTTTTTTTAAAACCTCAATAGTGTAAACGTAGCCACAGAGTGAGAGAGTGACAAATATTCACATTGCCCCTTTAGGTATGCTGAGCACATTCAAACACAGGAGCCGCTGTTGGCAAGCTCCTCCATCCTGAGCACTGCCATGTTGCCCTCTCTGTGAAGATGGAATACTGGAGTAGGGAAGGGGGACCTGCCCCCTTATGCTTCCCCCACCCTGCATAGCAAGCAGGAGTCTCCCAGAGGGTAGGTCCAAGGTAGAGGGCAGGAGCAGCATGGCAAAGGGTGGTGGGGGTGAGGGGCAGCTGAAGTGGCTGTACATGAGAGTCTTCCAGCCAAACCAGTCAGGATCACCTGCTAGAGGCGCCAAGATCACAAGCTGGTGACTCTGCTCTATAGTGGGGCTGGGACACACTAACCAGGAAGGTTGAGCTGTTTAATGCCCAGGCTGTAACACTTCTGTGATTAGTGGAGGACTTCCACTCCAGACCCTCATTCTACAATTAACTGTAGACACATTTAACAAAACATAACTAAAAGAGATTACAAACAGAAGTTCAGACTCTATCACAGTTGGTTATTCTGTACATGTAAGAACTTACAAAACAAATATCTGAAAAGCAGTCTAATTTCAAAGGAATTCTATGTCCATGACTTGAAAATGTATTATGGTTGGAAACTTTTGGGTTAGTAAAAACAAATTTCACTACACTCTTTTTAATGTGGCAATGGAGAAGGCTCCCCAAAGGGAGCAAACCAAAGTATAGCTTGTTTTGCTCTTCAGATGCAGCAGCTGGTTTAGCAATGAATTATAACTGTGCAACTTCATGGGGGTGCATGTTAAAGTGTTCCCCTGCATGGGAATTAATGCCATGTTACCTCCAAGTTGTTTAGGATGGCTCTTTGTGGCATTACACAATGTACTACTGAGCTAGCTGACTGGTCTCTCTGGAAAACATTTTTAAGGAGAGTGAGGAAAGGAGATAATGACTGATACTCAATAGAAGGAAGAAGTGAAGTGAACGGAAGTTGACTGAAGAGCCTATTATTTTATCTGGTGAATGTCAATGAATGAAGATGATTGCCACAACGTTTTTTGAATGGTTGCCGTTCAGTTCTTAGGCAGCCAGATTTTGATAGCCCTGTTCAGGCTGAGCAGTTACCGATTTCACAAGTAGTCCCATTGGTCCAAACAGTAACACCTTTGCTCACATCTGAATAACAGCATCAGTATGGCTAAGGGGCTCACAATCTGATTCATTAACTTCAGTGGGGCTATTCACAGAATAATTCAACATGAGAAAAGATGATCGGACTCAGATAATTATTTATTATCTAATAATATAAATTTCATCTATCACATAATTAGATTAACTGCTGCATTTAATTTCTAATAATGTCCAAGCAGGGACATTTTCTCTGATGGCCACCAAAAAGTTACTGTTGCACATATGTCACAGAAGAACCATCAGAAGGTACCAATTAGAGGTACAAATACAGTAAACTCTTTCATATCTGGCAGCCCAGGACCTGGAGGTTGCCGGATATTCAAATGTTCTGGATAATAGAGAGGTATACCTAGCAATGCATAATACTAAAGAAAAACAAGATTAGATATTAAGAAACGAACAAAAATGTATGCAGAGTAGTTTATTTACAAACAACAGTTGTACTGTACACTGTAAACTTATGCTGTATTTGCTGTATTTACTTATATTTGCTGTTCTTTCACGATACTACGCTTATGGAAAACATAACTAAAATTTACTTATGGTTAAAATGACAGTTATTGAAGAGTTCCAGATAATAGAATGATGGATATGAAAGGGTTTACTGTATAAGCTAAAATGGCATACAATTAGTCATACCTGTAAACTAGAGTGGTTACTAAAAGTTTAAAGGCTGCATATTCCAGGACCAATCCCTTCAGAATACAGTCTTCCCATGTCACACTTCAAAACCCCCCAACTTAACAGCTTGATTTATCTGAATCAGATTTTTGATTAAAAATAAAAAGGAGCAGCCAAAACATGAAAGCAAACAAAATAGAGTACTGTACAAGATACTCAACTGCTATTAATAGTGACAGATCCGTTGATTTCAAAGAGATACACTTATTACAGCCACTGAGTATCTGACCCAGAAACTCAAAAGGCCCAATAAAACTTTGGATAAACGGAAAACCCTATACATTTACATACTTAAAAAGCATTGAATATCTTGCAATAAAAGGGTAATCTGTAGGAGACCATCCATTTCTAATTAAACATATTGATTATGTATATTATTCCAAAGGATGTTGGTGCTGCTAAATTTGTACCATAGAGGATTTGAACCACCAAGGGAAAAAAAACAATAAAAAACAACCAGAAAGTATATTTTTAAAAGTAGGATAAAATACTTGTTTCAACTTTTACAAACTTTTACAAAATACAATCTCTTCCTAAAGGTTTGGGGCCAGATTCTGACCTCATTTTGAAGAGTGTGAATTCGGAGTAAATCCACTGACAAACTACGGTGTTATAAAAGAGATCAAAATCAAGTCCTTTGTTTTTAGGAGACTAGAGTTTCTTAATTATCACCCTATGAATAAATATATACTTACTTCTGGTTAGGAGACATTCACCCTAGTAAATTTAAATTTACCATATTTTACCTCCAATTCCTCAAAAACACTTAAGATCCCTATATTTTATTCTTCCACTTACCTGATGAAGTTATAAACAATACACAGTAATTGCACAACCACTGCTAGCACCACAGGTCCAATACCAAAAGTTTGTGTAAAATCTTTAAGCAGAAGCCATTCGGAATCCCCTCCTCACAAGAATCTTGAATAAAAGTTGTAGCTAAGAATCCAGACTTCAAAACAAATTGTGAGAACTGAGGCATAGTTTATTTTTAAATGCAGTAGAAGCTATGGGCTAATACTGCTTGATGGAAGTTCTGAAATAGCCAAAGCTATTTTTACATAGATGCTAACAGTGCTTCTGGTGTTTCATTCACTGACTAATCCATCCTGGATTTCCTTAATGCTGTGCCTCTTCATAGCAACCTGCCACCAATACAAGGAAAGTCGGCTGCATGAGTGGAGCAGAATTAGATGGTGAGCAGAATATGAAAGGGAAAGCAAAACAAACAAACAAAAATCAAGAAAAAAAATCTCTCCTTTCACTTCAGTTACTGAGAAAATAACTAAGCAATACGCAATGCCATTATAAATACTAGTTTTAATATACTTTTCAACAGTTTTAAAGTCTCAGTATTAAAAAGTACATAAAGTTACTCAGGAATACAATAGCTTTTTAAAATGTATTTGCACAAATCTATGTGCCTGCAGCAACAAAAAGGATACTAGTGGAAATTCTGTTTCTTTAAATATCAAAGCAAAAAACTAAGCCATTCAGCAGGAGAATGGCTGCCACCTGGACTCTCAGCTTACTCTTACCAGCTAGGAGCACAGCTGCTGCCCAAACAGGGAGTGGAGGTGGAAGGCACCCCATCAGGGTTCTTGTAGAGAGGCACTGTGCTGCACAGAGCTGCGACCCTGAGCACCCACCCTCAGCTGACATGAGAAACGGCTCCATCCACCACTTTCCATGCCCAGCTGCGAAGACGGGGCCCAATCATATCAGAGAGAAAGGGGGTAGTCGCAGAGTGAAAAAAACAGAGACGCTCCCCCTGCCTCCCAGAAGACAGAGCAGAAATCTGGGGGCATTTGACCCTGCATGCCTCCCCACCGCAACACATCAACTATGGGGAGCAGTGTGGACATGGTGGGGGCTGTAAGCTGACCTAACATGGATCAACTTAATTGTGTAGTGTAGACAAGCTGTAAGTCGGATTAAATCAGTGCCCCTGCTAAGTGCTAGAAAGCACTGTGAGCTGTATCCAAAGCCCACTGAAATCAGTGAGAGTATTTGGTGGCACTGGGCCAAGTTCTATCATAGTGCAAGCAACTTTTCTGAAATCAGGTTGAAATGCCACGAAAGAAGGTGAGAGACAAGGTGGGTGAGGAAATGCCTTTTATTACCTTTGCTTGTGAGGGAGACAAGCTTTCGAGGTTAAACAGAACTCTTCAGGTCTGGGAAAGGTAGTCAGTGTCACAGCTAAACATGAAGCCGGACAGATTGTTTAGCATAAGCAGTTAACACATAATTTCAAGGTAACATTCAATGTGAAACAGTCCATCAAAGCTCCCAGTTCATCAGAGCTGTGCCTACACTACAAAAATAACTTCGAAGCTTACTTTGAGTACAACTTTCAAGTACACAACTTCGAAGTAGAGTGCCTACACACACCCTATTTCGAAGTTAAACTTCAAAGTAGGGCACTATTCCATTCCTGGGAATGGAGTAAGGACTTTGAAGTAAGAGAAAATGTGAGTAGACTCTCTGCTATCTACTTCAAAGTAGTGCCTAACTTCAAAGTTAACTTCAAAGTTAGTTCCTAGTGTAGACACACCCAAGGAGACTGAAAAGGAGGAAAATACTGTGCTCTGGAGGGAGTTTAATGGACGGGTGGTGGCTGTTGAAGTTTTCGTGGAAATGTGCAATATCTATAATGTCAACAACCTCTGACAGAACACCAGTCTTTCCACCAGGGATGTCACCTGCTATACACCAACAATCTTGGTTTCGAATGTAGTAAATTATAAACATTTTTAGTGTTGTATGTTTCTAAACAGTTGCCAGCAGGGTAACTTGATATGCTTTTTTAATATTAAAACTTTAAAACCCACCTGTCAAAAAGTAAGTAAAGACAGCACTGCTGTCTGCTTCAAATATTTGCAAGCAAATGGACAGTACTCAGAAAACCACATAGAATACATTGCCAAACTCATTCATTTCATTCTCCCCATAACTTTTTTACATTCAACAACAAAGACTTTGTCCAAGTCATGGGAATGAAAATGACTGCCTAATATGCCAACCTCTTTATGGGCCAGCCTAAAGAAGAATCTTTGGATGTATGTACTATGCCAGCAATTATACACCCGAGATACATCCATGATATTTTCATCCTCTGGACAGATGACTTAAACTCCCTCATAGAGTCTCATCACAATTTCAACAGCTACCAGCTATCCTGTCATCAATTCTTGCAAAATTCCCACACTAGCATCAGCTTTCACAATGTAACTCGACAGACAACAATAGACAAGAAACTCACAGATCACCACAGCTACCTTTGCAGAATCAGTAACCACTTCAAACACACCAAGAAATCTTTTCTCTACAGCCAGGCACTCAGATACCACAGAGTATGTTCTAAAGAGGATGTCCAGGATTCACACATTAACATACACCAAACAAGGATATTCCACTAAGAAATAGATCACATCATGGAACAGGCCTCCCAAGTACCCCAACAGAACCTGCTTCAATACAGAAATAACTAGGAAACTGTGGTTTGAGGGACGTTTGTCACGTATCACCCACACTGGGATCCATACAGGATATCAGCAAGCCACTATAACCCATATTCAATGGATATCCCATGCTGAAAGAAATCTTTCCTGAACTCTCTGTTCTGGCCTTCAAACAACCTCTCCACCTCCTCAAGCTCATTGTTAGTAGGAAGCTCCCTGAGATCAGGCCACACCATCTCAAAGGAAGCACCAGCCCCTACCAGAATGACAGCTCCACTTCCCCAATGATCAACATGCCACAAACACACATTTTGAGATCCAGGAGCCTATCACAACACAAGGCATATCTTACCCACTGCACTAAGTGTCCTAATAAAAGCTGTGTGGGTGAAATAAGACAATCACTACACAGGCAAATAAAAGATAAAGACACCTTATCACCTGAGGGTGAACAATTTTCACAAAAGGAGCACCGTGTATCTGACCTATCAGTGCTCATCCTAAAAGGAAACCTGCACTGCGCTCACAAAAGATGAGCCTGGGAACTTACACACGATTGTGCTAGACACTAAAAATCCTGGCCTGGATTTATGGTGATTACAAGAATCTTTAATTCACTAACATCCCATTTTTGTCCTTTAGAATATGGGATATTTACACTAAGCCATCTGTTTGACCCTGTATTTAGCTGTGACCCTGTGTACATTTTCTAGACCTGAAGAAGAGCTTCGTGTAAGCTTCTAAAGCTTCTCTCTCTCATACTAAAAGAAGTGTGTCCAATAAAAGATAATTACCTCACCCAACTTGTCTCTAAAGTAACCTGGGATCAACACAGCTACAGCAACACAATACGGCCATGAGAGAGATGGCTTGTAATCATTAAACATCCAACATCTCTTTCACAAAAGCACCTTTCACACTTAAAAATGTCAATGTATGGGTGTTTTACCAGTAATTTGTCAACCATCTGCGATGACAAAATGCATTCACTTATCTCTACATACCTTAAATACTAAATTATTCATATTGGAATAAGGAATCCTAAAAGTCTAAGCACACGGCTATACAGTAAGGGTGCATACATTTAGATCTTATTTTTATATTTTATAAGGGGCATATATTTTAAATCTTCATTTAAATAAAATATTAATTTATGTCCAAAACAAAAGATTTTAATATTGTCTTTATTTATGGCAGGGGTGGGGAACCTTTTTTGGGTTTTGGGCCACTGACCCACAGAAAACTCAGTTGGAGGCCACACAAAAGTGAGAATCTCCAGCCGCATATGGTGGGGGGAGGGAGAGACGACAGACATTCAGGGCTTCCCGCAGGCCAGATTAATTCTTCTGGGGACCTGCTGCTAGCAGATTTTACAGGCCACTCTAGGCTCTGGAGTGGGGCAAAACGAGGGATTTATTGTGTGGGAGAGGCCTGCTGGGGAGTGGAACAGGGATGGGTGGGAGGGAGGGTGCAGGAGTGGGGTGAAGGTGTGGGAATCCAGCCAACATGAGCAGCAGGGAAAAAAACCTGGTGAGCGCTATTGCTTCCTCTGCCTGTGCTGGTGCGCCAGCCTCAGCAGGTGGGGGGATGGTGGGCCGGTGAAGTTGGGGCACCAGCGCTGGCTCCTTGATGCAGCAAAGGGGGGACACAGCGAGGACCACACTTTGAGAACCACTTTGAGAAAGATCAGAAAAGTGCCCCCTCCAGCTCATCATGCATCATTAAACTATGGTTTACATTTGGAAGAGTCAAAACTATTTTGAACTAGCAGAGCGCACTTGGCTGCTAAGTTTTCCACCCTCTGATGCATGGATAGACAGACTTCACCTTATTCTTATTGTAGAAAAACGCAGAAAGACCTTTCGCTATCCTAGGCCCAGGCCACCAAGCAATTTCAGGAGTAAGGCTGAGACCTTGAACTTGATTAGAAACTCCATGGTAGTAGTTGCCAAACTCTAGGTCATACCTCAGCTGGACTTTTCACACTCTTCAGAGACATAGCTATGATAAATTCAATGACTAGTTTT
Source organism: Carettochelys insculpta (assembly GCF_033958435.1). NCBI lineage: Eukaryota > Metazoa > Chordata > Testudines > Carettochelyidae > Carettochelys > Carettochelys insculpta. The sequence continues at coordinate 101,098,201 of NC_134141.1, forward strand.
GACCAGGCCTTAGATACTTGGCTGGAGGGCCTTGTTCACATGCTCAGGCTCAAATTCATCACTCAATTTGTAGGTGTGAAGGAATTTTTACCCCAGCCTGAGCACCAAAATGCTTTATAACCTTACACAACTTATTGGGCTCAATACCAGGGTGAATGGATTAAATTAATGATCTGTGATATACACGAGGTCGGACAAATTGATCTAATGGTCGCTTTCTGGCCATAAAACTCTGGGAAACAGGCAGTAACTGTTATGTTTGCAAGGTTACGGCCTGTATCAACCCACCTTTTCCATTCCTTTGGAGCCCTGGGTTATGAAAGCCTAAATTAGTGGAAGGGACTGATAGGTCAGATACACAGCATAGATCCAAACAAACGATCCAATCAAGGAATATTAATTACTCCAGCCACTGGGTTTTAATCTGTAATAAAAATTTAAGATCAACTTTTGTTTGTTCTGTCTTTTGCAGAACCCTATTAAAAGAAGTTCTGTTCTAGCATAAGTTTACATTTCTGGTCACTATTTACGTAACAAGATTTTAATGTCAATAGTACAGAAGATGGGAATTCTGTTTTGCAGTCAGGTGAACACTAAGGAATGATTACAGATTAAAAAGTGAGAGGGAGAATTAATAAAAAAAAAACAGAGAAATGTGAAACCATTATTTACTTCTTGAAAAATAACTAGGTTATACTAATGGCTTTGGTGAACCATTTGCAATTCCCTTACTATGACTAAACATGTAGATTTTGGTTCCTCAGTATTCAGAGGGAAAGCACAAGGTTCCTAGTTTGATACTCTGTGATATTTGATTCACAGGGACAGTCTCATTATTTAGGAAAAGGAAACCCTTTTCCCTTAGGAACTTGTTTTAACACTGGCATATAGATCTCATTTGTACTTATCTCAATGTTAATGTTGCCAGGGCTCATTTGTTAATGTTGGCTGTTTCACTCTAGCTTTAAAGCCAATCCTGAGCTTTCTTAGAAACCCAAAATAATTTCATTAAGGTTTTCTGGGACTTTCAATGGGGCCTACAAGAGATGGCTGCTTAACACCCATTGTTTTTCAGTGGGAGATGGGCCCTTAACTCCTTCTGCCCTGCTTTTAGAATCCCAGCCTGAGTTTCAGCAAAGGTCTTTTTGAAATTTAAAAAAAAAAAAAATCCTAAATTAAATTTTGGACATTTTTGAATTACCATCTCAAACAAGAATGATGAAAGTAACTCCTAACAAAAAATATAGAACGAAGGCTCTCCCCCAGCCAGCCTCCCTTAAATGGGCCTCACCAGATATTTGGAGGGATGTGTTTGTAATGAGAATCAGATAAAATGTAAGCTTGCTTTTGTGCCTCTTCATAGCTTCAAGTTGTTAGGTACTGAAATGCTTTAAGACACACTGATTAATCCTCAAATTGGCACTACAAGCAGGTATGTTAGTTATCTCCCTTTTAAATAGGATAAATGAGGTAGTAAGATTAACAAAGTTGCCCAAGGCTACCGAGAAAATCTGCATCCAAACCAGGTTTAGCATTCAGGAGATCCTGAATGACAAACTGTGTTAAGAACACAACGCCCCTTGCAATAATGTAGTGCAGTATAACTATTATATTGGTCAAGTATCGGCGGGGTAGCCGTGTTAACCTGGATCTGTAACAGCAACGAAGGGTCCTGTGGCACCTTATAGACTAACAGAAAAGTTTTGAGCATGAGCTTTCGTGAGCACAGACTCACGAAAGCTCATGCTCAAAACTTTTCTGTTAGTCTATAAGGTGCCACAGGACCCTTCGTTGCTATTATATTGATGTCATTTAATCTCTGCTCTAGAGTGGAAAAAGCCTGCAGCTTGAGGAAGGGCCAGACTTTCCTCTCCTCTTGTTTCAGGCTCAATTCTCAGAGTGTAGGCTCTTGAGGATGCTGGTCCAATGAGATGATGTAATGCCACAATTTGACATCATGTAATAACATAGACACATCGCAGGTTACAATCTGCTGAAATGTAGCCTGCAACAACTTCATCTCTGCACTGAGCCATTTGCCCAGTCGTAGTTTTGACTTTATTTGGGTTCCTGAATTTGTACAGGATATCTAATCATTCTCCTTCTGATGTCAATTTCCAGTCAGTTGCACTTGTTTGACAATAAACAATTGATTTTGTGTAAGATGTCAAAATGACAACAGTAAGCTGAAAGAAAGCTCTTTCCACATGCAAATACAGTATACAAGAGAAGTACATGATCCTTCTAACATTTGCTGATACCAAAGATGTCATATGAGAGTCAGTGTAAAGGCTGTTACTGATGGAATTCTTGGTCCGTTTTTTAAAACATACCTGCATACAATTTTGGTTTTTAGGAATTTAAAATATGGCTTATTCTGATCCTAAATTTTAATCTGAAAAACCACCTCAGCTACATAATTCATGACTATATATATATATATATATAATGTTCTGCCTAGATAGATTTATACACAGGAGTGCATGATGGCCAAGGAAAGCCACCAATTGTGGAAAGATGGGATTCTTTCTTCTGCTCCTGACCAAAAGCTTCCTAGGTTCCTTCCATTTGGATAGTGATGTTAAAATATGGATCCTGCCAGCTTGTGAATGATCTTTCTTCACTTGAAAACAGGAACTGAAGGATGGGGCCAATGGGGCTTACTCCTTTTTAAAGCACTTTGAGCTCTACTAGTGAAAATGTCATCTTACCAACCCCAGGACTTTGTGGCCACTGCAGTTATAGCCCCATTTTACTAAAGGCTATTCTGTGACAGTGGGCTAACAAATCTCAGCATGTATGCAGCTAAGTATTCAGGGAACCACACAGCTGATTTGGAGTATACCATTCACACAAGAATCTTTAAGAAGGAGCAAAGCATAATTTAATTAGTATAATCAGAAGCTCAGATAACACAGGATAGCAGAAGAAGTCAGAAAAGAATGAAGAGTTGCCAAAACATTGTTTTCTCTGAAGGAAACAAGGTTCTGCAATATATTTGTAAAGGGATCTACAGTATTTCCTTGTTATAAACTGGGGACTTGACAGACAGCCTCTAGATTTACTACTTGATAAAAGTACAGATTCTGCCCATGCTGATAATGTGACTGTCTTTCTCCAATAGATAATAAAAAAGAAGCAGAGCTCTAAAGAGCTTATTTCTTGAAAATATTCCTCTGGGCCTTCAGTTCATGTTTTGCTTAATGTTACATGCTGCGATTTACTCTAATTCACACCCACACACAAGCCTTTTTCTTTCCAGCCATCAGAGCCAGATGCCAAAAGGATGATCTATTGCCTGATTTCAGTTCAATCTAGTTATATCAATTCTTCAGCAGCATTTATGGGCCAGATTCTACAGTCCTCACATAAGAAAATTCCGCGCAGCCAAAGTACTGCAAGAAGGGCTCTCTGTGAGGGTATGGGCAGGGATGACCCCAGTATCTATTCAGAGATATAACTAATCAATAGCTTGCCTCTTTTCTAAATATGTCCAATATGAATAATGAATATTAGCAATGCCCAGCTTAGCCCTGTCACACAACTTGTGTTTATATATATTTTTCTTGAAGTCTGTATTCTCATGTAAAATGGGTGGGGAAGCGGTTCAGTTTGTGGTGGCCAGGCAAATCAGCATTTTCATTGTTCTGCCAAGCAAGCATTCAGAAGCTGATCCAAACCTGGGTCATTCAAGGCCAAGAACACCAAAGAAGGGTTGTAATCTGTTGCTGGGAAAGTTGCCAGCCCTAATTCTTTACAAGAACTCGGGCTCTTTGACTCTGGAGAGAGTCCCTACATCATTCCTCTAGCGTAGCAGGATGTAAAATGTGTCAATGACATCTAGTTCCAAATGAAGCTGGGAGATAAAATGGTGAGAAGGGAGGGAATTGGTGGAAAGGCCTGACAGAAAAATAGACAAGGAAATCTGTAGTCCTGAAGCAAGCATATTAGCACTGAATTGTTACTAATGAGAGAAAATTCCTCCTCACATGAAGATCTGATTATGCTTCAGAATTAAGATGACATAAATCAGACAGCTGCTTCTCTAATGGGTGGCAGCACACATTTACCTTAGGATGCCTTTCAGATGCTTGCCTTTGATGTTTTTTAGGTGGACAATTCTACCAGGTACTGAGCACTGCTCGAGAGATGTTGTGAGCTCCCCACTCCATTTAAATTGATGGGAGCTCCAGGTCTCAACACCCTGTAGGATCAGACCCTGGATCAGGGCTGCTCAAGTGTAGTCCTAGCAATGAATATATCTTGCAGCATCCTAAAATGAGAAATGTAGTTTTCCTCATCCTGTTAACAGAAGAGTGCTGGGAAAGGATTCATTGCTGGTGAATTCAAACATTAAGAAGTTAGTATTGCTCTGTCAAGAAGGTACAAGGAAATATAGAATCAGAGTATCATGGGGTTAGAAGAAACCAATCCCCTGCTGAAAGCAGGACCATTTCCAACTAAACCATCCCAGCCAGGGCTTTGTCAAGCCGAGACGTAAAAACCTCTAGGGATGGACATTCCATCTGCTCTCTCGGTAACGCATTCCAGTGCTTCACTGCCCTCCTCAAAAGACAGTCTTTCCTAATATCTAGCCAAGACCTCCCACACTGCAACTGAGACCATTGCTCCTCATTCTGTCACCTGACACCTGTGAAAACAGCCTCTCTCCATTCTCTTTGTAAACTCCCCTCCCACATCCCAGTACTTGAAGGCTGCTATCAAATTTCCCCTCACTCTTCCCTTCTGTAAACTAAATAAGCCTAAATCCCTCAGCCTCTCCTCGTAGGTCGCATGCTCCAGCCCGCTATTCATTTTTGTCGCGCTCCACTGGACTCTCTCCAATGCATCCACATCCTTTTTAGTAATGGGGGCCACAGACCTGGACACAGTATTCCAGATGTGGCCTCACTAGTGCCAAATAAAGGGGAATAATCACTCCCCTGGATCTGCTGGCAATGCTCCTATTAAAGCAGCTCAATACGCTGTTAGCCTTCTTGGCTACAAGGGCACACTGTTGACTTATGTCCAGCTTCTCATCCACTGTAATGCACAGCTACTTTTCTGCAGAACTGCTGTTTAGCCAGTTAGTTCCCAGCTTGTAGAGGTGCTTGGGATTCCTCTGTGCTAGTGGAGGACTTGTTTTTTTGGCTCAATCCTACACTTTGTTTATATATCCTTGGCCCCTATCCCTACCTCCCAATATATCTACATCTCCTCTTATCTTAGTGTAATCTGCAAACTAGCTGAGGGTGCAATCCATCCCCTTGTCCAAGTCATTAATGAAGATGTTGAACAAATCCAGCCCCAGAATCTGGCCCATGGTGTACTCTGCTTGATGCCAATCACCAACCAGATATTGAGCTATTGATCACAATGGCTGTGTCTACACTAGCTCCCTTCTTCGAAGGGGGCATGGTAATCAGCCTGAGCAGAAAATAACAATGAAGTGCTGCGATGAATTTGCAGCACCTCATTTGGCTAATTCTCCCCTAATTGGGAGTAAGGGCACTTTGAAGTTACATGGGTATTTCAAAGTGCCCGTGGCTACAAGGCATGCCAGTGCTTCAAAGTTTACAACTTCAAATTTTCCGCAGGGAGAATTAGCCTAATGAGGTGTTGCATATTCATCGCAGCACTTTATTATTATTCTCTGCTCCGGCTGATTACAATGCCCTGTTTGCAGAAGGGGGCTGGTGGAGACAGCCAATATGTCCATGAAGCACTAGTTATTTTTTAAAAGAAGACATGCACATGTAATAAGATTATTACTTCACATTTGTTTAAGGTATCATAAGCGCACAATGCATTTACATGTAAATCAGCAGCAAACTTTGGATTCCTGGCAAGTTGTCTCTATGGCCTTTAGCATTGCAAAGTCTGCATATTGAAATGAAGAATACGACAGTGCAAGAGACAAGGAAAAATTCCCTTACCTCTGATGCAACTGCCATAACATTATGCTTTTAGCATGTTTAAGCAGCAAAAAGACCATCTCTGATGCACAGTTGAGACTAATTATAACACTCAAGAGATTTACTGCCCGACTCATCTAAAGATGTTACTCATGAGAGAACATATTGCAGGGAATTCTGCATAATGTAAAAAGAGAGGAAGAGGTATTTGCCCACTGGTGCTGAAGAACACCTTTTCTACTCACCTGTAACCCTCCTCTGTCTACAGGAGCCTCTGACTTTTACTGAGAGGATCCTTTCTGCTTCAGTCTCACTCTAGAGACTGCAACTCCCATGATGCCTTGGAGAAAAATGGAAGGAAACTGTGGCTTTTTTTCCAGGCAGAGAGAGAAGACGGTGGTTCTCCATGTTTTGGGATGCTAAGGTCTGCTACCGAGGGCCTGATGCAGTCTGTGATCGAACAGACCACTTCAGGGCAGGCATGGAGCTTTTTCCCAGTACAGGAATGGCTACTGAAAGCTACAGCCCACTGCTTAAGGCTGGCTGAAAAACTAGCCAGAGAAGTCACTGTAATGATCTGTGCCTGTTAAAGTGCTTCAGGGGCCAGCGCCAGTGTCACAGGGACTGGTCATCTTCTTGCCTCGCCTGGACCGACCACACCAAGCTGTCTCCAATCTAGCTGAAGACCTGCAAGTGTGCCAATGCAAGCTGGCATCTGCAACTCTGATTCCAGAGGAGTGCACGCTCTGGGGTGGGATAACTCATGGCAGTGTAAATGCCAGTTGGATAAGTTTCATTTATTTCTGTGTACTTTTTTCCCCTTAACTTGTTAAGTAAAGGTGTGTTAATTCTAATTTGGTCAATTGGATGTATATTATTTATAATTGCTATTTTGGAGTTAAACCCAGATTGTTACTGGAATAAGTATTCCTGGAGGTTCCCAAGGCGCACCATTAAGTGTGTACAGCGGCCAGCCAGGTGGAGGCACTGCCATTTTATACACTTTTAGTAATGAGAGATTGCAGCAAAGGGGTAGGAAGGGCATTCCCAACTATTTACCCTCACCACTGGAGCACTCTGTATCTCCTTTAATATTAAAATCATCAGGCACCCAGGCACACAAGTTAGTGTTGCCTGATCCCGAGTAACACAATGAGGAAAGCGGTGGCAGAGAGTGTGGTGAGCACACCTAAGCTACATGTTTTATTGAAGAATATAGAGTGGGCCTATAATCAACTAGATCTAGAAAGAGAAACCTCTCCCACTCCTTGCTCCCTATTCTAAAAGGTAAACAGTTTATTTCCTGAACTCCTGTCTCTGCACAGTGACGACATTACGCAATGGATAGCTGCGGCTTTGAAGTATTATTTTTTTATTGAGGCATGCTGGATAAGGTGGGAGTAAACTTATTCTAGAGTACTAGCCCTTGGATTATGATTAGTATATTTTAAAATGTTATAAATACAAAACAGAAAAGAAAGGAATATGGTGTCCCTGTGTATGCATGTACATAACATGAACATGATTCATTTATTAATACTAGATATGTGGAATGGATTAAATCATTAATAAATATAATGCTTTAAAGCAGGCGTGTCCAACCTGCGGCCCTGGACAGCTAGTAATGCGGCCCCACAAGATCGTAAACTTTTAACATTATTATGTGATTTATATACATTAACTATAATATATATTTTATATACGGCCCAAGACAATTCCTCTTCACTCAATGCGGCCCAGGCAAGCCAAAAGTTTGGACACCCATGCTTTAAAGGAAAGAAAACTATATACTGCCCAAATTACCTGCGTCTTAGTCAATTAGGCACGCACAGCTCTCTCCAAAGAGTGTTACATTGAAACAATAAACAGGCAATCACAAAACTGGCCCTGAAGGCCACAAAATGTTAATAACCTACAGCATCTGGAAAGAGAGAGAATTTGTAATATGATGGCCCCTTTAGGTCACATTTCCTTTAACTGTAAGAAGAGCAAAAGCACCCTATCAAAACAAAAAGCAGTGTATAGACTAGCACGGCTTCCTCTCTGTTACTATTCAATAAGCACCCTAGTGTTAAATCACACACTGTTCTCACCTGTTTGCTGGAAGGAGAAGAGCACAGCATCTGGGCAGGATTTCCAGCTAACACACAAAAGTACAGGGGTAGGCCACTGCACTGATGAGCACTCCAGTGGGGCTCAGACGCTTAACAGAGGAGGTACCTTACAGGAAATCAAACGTCACTGACACCTGTAATGAGTGTTATTTCTGATCAAGTAAAATTGATGGACAATTAAGAAATTCTACACAAACAGGTCTGAAACAGGGAATTAGAGTCTGAACTGTACGGTATGCAAAATGACTCCACAATCCCTTTGGATTATGAAAACACGAAAAATTTAAAAAAAAAACCAGGAAACTTTGAGCAAAACTCGTATGGCAAAAATAAACAATAACAACAACAATTATGGGTGAAATCCTGGCCCTACGGTGGACAATAGCAAAATTCCCTTCTGCTCCAGGCCCTGCCTCCATTCCACCCTTTCTCTCTAGACTCAGCCCTGTCCCTGCCTCTTACCACCCCCCAACTCCACCTCTACCCCATTCCACCTCTTTCCGCAAGCCCCGTGCTTTTTCCACACCTGCCTGCCCACAGTCCACACCTTCCCTCCAATACCAACCCCCAAGTGTGCCCAATCCCTGCTCCTCCCCCAACACCCTTGGGCTTCCTGAATGCTGCTAATCAGATGTTTGTTCTGGTTCTGCAGTGCTGGGAGGGTCAGCGGCAGACAGGCCACCAGTGGACAGAGGCATGCATGTAGGGAGACAGAAGGGGAGCGTAAGTTGCAGTGAGTGCTTACTTATGGGTTCTCAGCCCCAGAGCACCCATGGAGTCAACGCCAATGGGTTTGACAACATTTGTCATTCAGGAGAATGTAAAAAGACAATTAAGCTCCTTTATGGAATTGGCAGTTTGGATATTAACACAAACCACATTCAAGGGTGGTGAAGAATCTAAGCTCTGCCTGCAAATGGTTTTCCCTGGGGACTGAATGCAAACACAGAGCTGCTGGACGCATGTGGAGAGAGGCAGCAGAAAGAGCACCAAAGGACACAGAGAAGGAAGCCCTGAAGAAGCACTTCCACCATGAATCTGAGAAGAAGCTAGGAGACAGTTTCTGGGCCACGTGCTGGTTGAAAGAGGCTTGCAAGTGTTGGCAAGGAAAAAAGTCTCCTGCCATTGGGTTTGTTCAGGGAAAAAAGGACTTTGTAGGTGCTTTGTAAATAAATGAGATTGTACCAAATAAAAGACCTGACTCCATCAGCAATTTCTCCACTTAACAGTAACAACCAAGCAGATCCACTTGGATCAAAAAAGGTAACCATTAATTTAAGTGACGTTGCAAAATTATGTGTGCCCGATGGAGCCAGTTATACCACCCTTATCCAGTTTGTTGTCTCTTTCATGTGGGGAATTTATTCTAAGTTCTGCAATGCTCTGTTTCTGCTAGATTGATAATACTTTCTGCACCTCCTGCACTGACAGTATTTCAACCTTGACTTTGGCGAAATTAAATTTTTTGTCTGAAGACAGGAAGACAAGGGCTTGGCTTAAGTACGGCAACACAGACACTACACAGTACAAAGAGGCCATAAAGTGTGATGTGGGGAAGCTTACATGGTCTGTGCAGATTCCCTTCATTGGAGAGTGGTCCACAATACGGTATACAGCTGGCACAGAGAAGGCTCCACTCTCCCCACAGCCCCAGTGTTGAAAGGGGTTAAAGGAAGTGTGGTTAGACTGTAATATGATCCACAGGCTATAGAGGGCCGTTACCAACTGGACAATTTAAGCAGCACTGGGGAAGGACTGGCATAGAATTGTTAGGCCTGCTCCACACTGCATGGTGAACTGCCCCATGGCTGTAATGAGTGTATTCTGTGGAGGTCCCTTATGGCTTCTCTACAGCAATGGGGTGGCATACAGTAGACATTTGGCAACACAAAATCTGGGTCCTTGTCTTTCTCTTCACAATTACGGCTGATTTGAGATTTTTACCTACATTAGGACTGAAATACCTCTGTTGTGTAGGTTAATTATAAAATTTCATTTGAATTTTCTTTATAATTGCTCTTGAGAGGACAACAAATAATTTGTAATTCATTTTCGGATGACATACTTTCTCACTTTAATATGATAGACATTTTATTTTTTTAGATCAGTGCTCTTTGACTTTAACAGACTAACACAGACTCTTCAAACTTTTTATATAGTTTAGCTCATTGAAAAACTCATGGCTAGGCTAAATTTTAGAAAATTAGGTTACAGTTAGCCTAAATTACTAATGCTTGCTGTATCCAACTGTTATGATTATAGTCAAGACCATGCTGGTAGTTTACATCATTTTTAAGAAGTACAGTTGTTATATCAGACTTCTGACTACTAATAAACAAAAATATACAAATCTGAAGGATCTTTTATTCCAAAGAATTGCAAAAAGATTTGTAAACATTAATAAAACCTTACAACACTCCTGTGAGATACAGTAAATATTAACATATCCGCTTCACATGTGGGGAAATTGAGCTACTGAGACTATGAAGCCCGCTGTATGCTTAAAACTTAGGTCAACATAAGTATCATACTTAGCAGGAAAATCTACACCCCCTGAGGACAGCTGATAGATCCCCAGGTCCCTCAGGCTAGACACAGCTAGGTCAATGGAAGAATGCCTCTGTTGACCCACTTAACACTATGGCTATGTCTAGATTACAGGCTTCTGTGGACAAAACTTCTGTCCAGACTGCACATCTTTCAGAAGAGAACTGTCAGGCGGGAGCGTTCTGTCGACATCCCTGTACACCTCATTCCATGAGGAAGAAGGGGATGTCCCAACAGAGGGGGTTTTCCAACATTTGGCCCCGTGTAGATAGGTCAAATGTTGGAAAAGCGTCTCCCGACAGAACTGTCAGCAAAAGATACTCAAATTGTGCTGTGCAATTTGCATATCTTTTGCCAACAGTTCTCTGACATCTAAACACAGCTTGAGTGAGGTGGAGTTACTATAGAAGTGTGAAAATACCCTTCATTGTTGTGCTATTCATTTACAATATTGTGTCATAGCAGCATAGCTATGAAACCAGAGCAGTAGCACCTGTAAGCCGCATCTACACGTGCCGGCTACTTTGAAGTAGCCGCACCAACTTCGAAATGGCGCCCGCCACTGCTACACGTGGCGGGAGCGATTTCGAAGTTGACATCAACGTAAGGCGGCGAGACGTCAAAGTCGCTATCGCCATCAGGAGATGGGAATAGCGCCCTACTTTGACGTTGAACATCGAAGTAGGGAACGTGTAGCCGTGTACCGCCATGGTGGCCATCAGCTGAGGGGTTGAGAGACGCTCTCTCCAGCCCCTGAGCTCAATGGTCGCCGCATGCAGCTGCCCCTTAAACGTCCCCACCCCCTGCCTTCCTGTGCAGGAAGCTGAGAGAGCGTGCAGGCGGCAGCCCAGCCACGCGGCCAGCCTGCACGCCCCTCTGCAGCCACAAACCCCCCTCGCTGCAATGGCCGGCCCCCAATCCCCCAAGTGCCCCCAGGGCACCCCCCGCAAGGGACCCAGGGCTCCCAGCCCAGCAGCCAGGTTGGGAAGCGGCAGCGGGGCCCCTCCTGGATGGAGGCGGAGCTTCGGGACCTGCTGGGGCTCTGGAGTGAGGAGGAGGTGCTCCAGGTAATGGGGAGCAAGAAGTGGAACGTGGATGCGTTCGCTCGGCTGGCCGAGGGCCTGGCCGCCCAGGGTCACCCTGCCCGCACTCCTGACCACATCAGGAGTAAGGTGAACGAGCTGCGGTAGGGTTATGCCCAGGCCTGGGATGCAGCCAGCCGATCTGGGGCCGCCCCCGTCACTTGCCCCTTTTACAGGGAGCTCAGGGCCATCCTGGGCCCCCGGCACACCTCCTCCCCTCCGACCACTCTTGATACCTCGGCCGACGAGCCCCAGCAGGCCCCGGAGGCGGAGTCCGCCCTGGAGGTAAGCCCTGCACTGTAGGGGCCCCCCCAGGAGCCCACCCCTGGGGCACCGGAGGAGGAGGAGGAGGGGGGAGTCCTCCTCCAGCAACGGGGGGCTCTGGATCGCGCTGCCGTCACAGAGCTCCAGCAGGGCGTCCGCCCACCGGGTGTCCCCCGACCGTGGGAGCGGACCATCAGGTATGTACCCCCCTGGTGCACACCCCTGGGGTTGATGGGCGGGGGTAACAGACATGACCAGGGCCCTCCACATGCCCAGATGACCATGGCCCCAAGGACAGCAGTGGCATGTCCCTCACAGGAGTGCATCAGCCCCTGCCCCCACAGCACGACAGTGCCATGCCCCATCCCTGGGGATGGGGGGAGCGGAACCTAGGGTCCCCCGGGGAGAGGGGGTGGGACACCCATCGGTGGCAGCAGCATCTCCCGGGGACGGGGATGGGGAACCAGCAGCAGAGGGGTGGGGGGATAAGGGCCACGGCTCGGGGCCCACACTAACGGCTGTCTCCACTCTTCTTCCCCCCCACGTTCCGCAGCTGCACCATCGGAAGGACCGGCGAGTTGTCAGTGGTCCCGGAGAGCCCACCGGGGCCATCAGTCCAGGCCAGCCCCTCGGCGGAGCACCGACCAGCCCCAGGGCGGGGATGACGGTGGAGTCAGCACTCCAGGATGGCGACGGACCCCCAGCTGCTGGCGATCCTCCATCGGCACTTGGAGGTCTCGGAGCAGCGCCTGCGGGTGGAGGAGCGGCGCCTCGACCTCCAGGAGCGGGTGCTGGCCTGGCACCAGGAGGCATGGGGGGCCTTTATGCGCACGTTTGAATGTGTCGTGGACTACCTGGCCCCCCCCATGCCGCGCTGGCCGCCACTCTGCCCGCCCTACCTGCTCCACCCGCTGCTCCACCCGCCGTTGCACCGCTGTCCGCCACCGAGGGCTCCTCCGCTGCGGGAGACCTGGGGCCAGCTGACACCCGCCGGCCTTATCTCCCGGTCCACCTGGCCCCCAGCCAGCCCCAGCCAGGGCTGAGGCTGAGGCGCAGGTCGCGGCCGCCCACCCCCAGCGCTGGACATTAGGGGGTGTGGGGCCCAGGACGTGGCCCCCCCCCGCTTTGTATATATCCCCTTCACTTATCATCTTTTGTAAATAGTTTGTATTAGATCCCTGTTATGTTGTTATGACGATACCTGCCCCCTATGTAAATAGTTCTCCCCTTCCTTGTCTTCCCCTTTTTTTCCTGTCATCTTATCTTATTTATAATACATATATATATATATAATATTTATTTTGCCTGTAAATAGTTAGTTACGATAATGATAATAAGAGTTCAACATATATTCTGGTTTGACGAACAACATGTCTGTTTTTATTTCCAAGAAAAGTGGGGGGGGTGTGCTCTTGGGTGATCTGTGGTGTGGGCGTAGGGGCAGGGAGTGTTGTGGAGGATGGGGGGGGTGCAGTGGGGGGCCTGCCAGTGTTCACCCTGCAGCCTCGTCGAACTGGACCCGCAGGGCCTCCCGGACCCGGGTCCCTTCGGGGTCCACCTGGCGACTGGGGGCAGCGGGTGGCTGCACATGGGCCCTGCCAGCCTCCACAGCCCAGCCCTGAAAGAAGGCCTCCCCCTTGCTCTCCACGAGGTTGTGGAGGGCGCTGCACGCGCCCACAATCTGGGGGATGTTGGTGGGGCCCGCATCAAGGCGGGTGAGGAGACACCTCCAGCGCCCTTTGAGGCGGCCAAATGAGCGCTCCACCACCTGGCGCGTGTGGTTGAGGCGCATGTTGAAGTGCTCCTGGCTGGCTGACAGGTGGCCTGTGTAAGGGTGCATGAGCCAGGGCCGGAGGGGATATGCCGCATCTGCGATGACGCAGAGGGGCATGGTGGTGTCCCCCACAGGAATCTCCCACTGGGGGATGTAGGTCCCCGCCTCCAGCCGGTGGCACAGGCCCGAATTCCAGAATACCCGGGCATTGTGGGTGCTGCCAGGCCAGCCCACATATATGTCCAGGAAGCAGCCCCAGCTGTCCACCAAGGCTTGGAGGACCACTGAGTGGTAGCCCTTCCTGTTTAAGTAGCATCCTCCACTGTGCTCCGGGGCACGGATGGGGATGAGGGTCCCATCCAGAGCCCCGAAGCAATTGGGGAAGCCCAAGGTGGCAAACCCCACAATGGCAGCATCCAGGTCCCCAAGCCGCACGAGCCAGTGGAGGAGCAGGGTGCTCATGGCGTGGACGACCTTCAGGGGAAGCACATGGGAGACCACCAATGAGGGGTGTGCAGGGTGTGTGTGGCCCTCCCCTGCCAGGGCACCCCTCCCCTGCCAGGGCTGCCTCCCCCTCCCCCCGTGGGTCCTCTTACCTCCATGAGGACAGCCCTGACGGTGGCCTTGCCGACGCCAAACTGCTGGCCCACGGATTGGTAGCTGTCTGGAGTGGCCAGCTTCCAGACAGCAATGCCAACCCGTTTCTCCACACTGAGGGCACTCCGCATGGCGGTGTCCTGGTGCCTCAGTGCAGGGGTGAGCCACTGGCATAGCTCCAGAAATGTCTACTGGCTCATACAAAAGTTCTGGAGCCAGCGGTCGTCGTCCCACTCTCCGAGCACCAGCCGCTCCCACCAGTTGGTGCTCGTGGGGTAGCTCCACAGCCAGTGGCGTGTGCGGCCGGGGGTGTGGGGGGGGCTGCAGGGTTTGGGGTTGAGTCCTCCTCCCCTGTGGGCAGCTTCTCCTCTGTGGCAAGGATGTGATCAGCTGCCTCCTGAATGGCATTGAGCAGGGTGAGCACTGCTCCTACAGGGGCAGCTGGGTGGACCTCTGGTTGCTGCTGCTGCTGCTGGGGGTCCAAGACTGCGTTGCCCGAGGTGTGCGTGCCTATGGCTCTGCAGACTGCGTGCTGTGCAGGCTGCATGTGTCTGGGAGGGGCCCTTTAAGGGAGCGGCTAGCTGTTGCCCCGGAAGTGCTAGTCCGCCCTGAGACCCTGTCTGCAGCTGTGCCTGGCATCCTTATTTCGATGTGTGCTACTTTGGCGTGTAGACGTTCCCCTGCAGCGCCTACTTCGATGTGGTGCTGCCCAACGTCGACGTTGAACGTCGATGGCACGAGCCCTGGAGGACGTGTAGACGTTATTCATTGAAATAGCTTATTTCGATGTAGCGGTCACGTGTAGACGTAGCCGTAGTGTAGACATAGCCTACCTGGCATGTTCAAGGATAGAAGAGAAGCCAGTGACTGAGACAGGCATTAACTCAAGAATCTAGATTCTTAGATGGCTGTTCTCGCTACCAGTCTGCAACTCTAGCAGACCACCAGACTACTCAGTTTAAGAACCTTGTCATTTTCTTTTGCTGCACATGGAAACATGCTTCATTTGTAATTTTCATCACAGAAACCGAACTACTTGACTTGAAGCTTTTTGTCCTGGCCTCCAAGGTGCTGCATAACTCTGTTCCTCCCAGTTGATTAGACTGTACCTGTTATGTTGCCTGCCCCCCGGCTTTTTTTCAGCTAGCGCTATGAACAAACACTCTCCCTGAGCTGAAACACCAGGTCAGTCCTCATTTCCATCCTTCAATAAGCACTTTACTTTATGCATGTGAGTAGTTCCACTGAAATAAACTACTCACAAATTTAAAATTAAGCATATGCCAATGTGCTGTGCTAGATCAGGAAATCAAATATTTTTTTAATCTCCACATCTGCCATAACACCCATAAGAAACAAGCCAGATGCTCATTTATGAAAACTCTAATAACTGAACAAAACCAAACAGCAAGCAACCCTCATAGTACAAAGACACAAACCAGTCAGCACTTCTCTTATCAAGTTGCTAATGGATTATATTCATAGCCCCAACCCTGAGTTTGTTAGCCTGTAAACTCTTTGGAGGGAGGAAGAGGGTGCAGGGAAACAGGACTGTGCCTTAATATATATATTTGAATAGGGTTTGGGTTTTTTTTTTCTGAAGTAAAAGAATAAAAGGCATTTAACCCACCTGTTCTTTAGCAGCTTGATACTGATGAGCTAATCTTGAAAATAGATTAACCTGCATGGATTAACATGCCTCTTTACAGCTGCATGGAGTCAGGGTTGTCATGGCTACCGATAGAAAATGTATCCTGTTAATCCCCTCTCAACTGATCTGTCTCCCTGCAGCATTAACAGGATTTATTACCAGCACTGACATACAGAAGATGATTTTATTTCAGATACTGATATAAATAGAATCTCTAGCTCCCAAAACATCTTGATAAAAAGCAGTGTACTTGCATATGCATTGCAAATAACAATCAGTGAGAGGGGCAAATCTTCAAGGGATCCTTGGCTATTGAGTGAAATATAGAGTTACAGTTATGTGAAATAATTCAGATTTTGAAACAGAGCATTTGAACAGTCACTTTTTGTCATTTTATACATCTAATGAAATAACTAATAATAAAAAGTTATTAGGGCCATCAAAGGTTAAAAATAACTGCAATTAATAGTAAGATTAAAATACTTGTGAATAATTGCAGTTTTAATCACACTGATAAATAAAAGAGTACCAAATTATCACACATATTTTTGAATATTTTTCTACATTTTCAAATATATTGATTTGAGTTACAACACAGAATATGTTTACAGTGGTCATTTCATATCTGGTTATCTTTATGTAGTGCAGTGCAATCTCTTTATTGTGAAAGTGCAATTTACAAATGTATAATTACTTTTTTTTATTTGGATAACTAGACTCAAAGCCAAAACAGTGTAAAATTTTGGAGTCTATTAGGGATGTTGAATGGTTAACTGGTTAACCTAAATAGCTGAGGCTTACCAGTTACTGTTAAGCAGTGGAGGCTGGAGCAGCTCCCCACCCACCACAGATAGGGGTGTGCTCCAGCCCCACACTCCAGTGTGGCTGGGGCAGCCCTTGTCTGTGGCAGGCCCAGCCTGGAAATGCGGTGGCCCAGGGTGCTCCAGCCCGGCAGGAGCTTCTCGGATCTGCAGCTGGGTGCTCCTGCCTGGTCAGAGCAGCGGCAGTGGGGAGTGGGGAGGGACATTCCAACCAGACTAGAACAGCCCTCCCAGTCCTCCACCAGTTGAATTGATTAACCAGTTAACTAATTCAATGGGATTTTACATCTCTAGACTGTATAAGTCGAAGCATCAAGAGGCTTACAAATGTTTAGCACACCTGTCTAGTGAAACACTTTGCAATGCTGGGTATAACAGGGCCATGCGAGTACCTGTTCTCACTTTCAGGTGACATCATCAAGAAGAAGCAGGCAGCTCCTATAAATATTATATATATTTACCTCCTATAGATAGAAACAACCTCATTTGTCTCGGTGATTGGTTGAACAAGAAGTAGGACTGCATGGACTGGGAGGCTGTAAAGACTTATTTGTTATAAATAAAAATATTATTTTATTAAAATTATTTTGTAAAAATAGCAGTAATAATTCTACACTTTAAAGATGCACTTTCATGATAAAGAGATTGCACTAGAATATTCATATGAGGTGAATCAAAAAATACTATTTCTTTTGTTTATCTTTTCACAGTGCAAACATTTGTGATCAGAAATAATATAAAGAGAACTGTACGCTTTGTATTCTGTGTTGAAACTGAAATATTTGAAAATGCATAAAAAAGTCCAAAAATTATAATAAACAAATTGATATTCTATTAGTGTTTAAAAGTGTGATTAAAACTGCCATTAATCAAGACTTTTTAATCTACTTGATTTGTTTTGCATTAATCACTTAACTGTGATTAACTGAGCATCCTTGAAATAATGCACTTACTCCTGACATTAATGATCAGAAAAAAGATGCATTTTGCTAGTGCAAACAAGGGGGCAGGAGTATTTATTTTGCACGCAGAGAGCCAAAGAGTGGCAATAAAATAACCTAGTTTCATGGAAGGTAAGGAGGCTCTTGTTCACAGACCATAGGGAGTCAGGATGCCTGGATCTAGTTACAGTTCCACCTCTGACTCCATCTAGAGCTTTAATTTAATCTTTATCATTTAATATTTCTGTGTCTCAGTTATCACATTTGTACAGGATAATAAATATTTACATTTTTCAGATGGGTGTTGAGAAGCTGAATTCATTGAATTTTGCACAGTGCTTTGAACTAATAAACCACTATACAAGCACAAAGGAATAATCTGGTCCTACCGACTGAAAACCCACATAGGAAATGAAAAATTGTAGGTTTCACCCAGTAGAATCTCTGCAAGATCATTCCATTGTTGGAGGTGAGTACCAAGATACGGCTTAGGTCCCCTCTAAAAATTGTGATGCTACCACATTAAATGGTGTGCATTCATATCTGGTTAATTTAATGGCTATCAACACAGTTTATCATAATTACTTATTAACAGCGCAGAACCACAATGGATCAGGACCCACTGTTCTAAGTCCTGTCCAAATGCACAACAAGGAGGCAGTCAATGCCCCAAAGAGCTTATACAATTTAAAGAAAGCTGTAAAGAAACTAGAAGCAGACTCCATCTGCAGTTTTTAAACACGATACAACAAAATTCTAAAGTCATAATTCCTAAACTAGATTTTGAGGTACTAGAAATACAGATTGAAACTCTCTCGTGTCTGGTAGGACCATGGCTGTTGCTGGACTGGGAGCATGTGGACCAGAGATCCCTAGCTGCTCAGAGCTGGTCTGGCTGGCAGACTGCTTCTCCTGATGGCAGGGAGCCCTGCCGGCAGCCCTGTGGCAGGGGGGAACTAGGGCTGGGGTGGGGAACCCTGGGGGAGCCCAGTCAGGGTCAGGGAGTCCCACTGCAGGAAGTCCAGGCAGAGCATTCTGCAGGAAGCCCAGCTGGGGTTGGGGAGCCCTACCAGTAGCCCCTTTGCAGGGAGCAGCTCCAGAGCCCCGTGGGGATCCCAGCCAGCAGGGCATCCCTGCCAGAGCTGGGATCCCCACTGGCAGCCCCACAGTAGCAAGGAGCCCAAACGGGGGTGGGGAGCCCATCTCCATGATGGTGGGGAGTGGCCCAAGCTAGGGAGCCTCATCAGTAGCCCTGCAGTGGCAGGGAGCTTGGCTAGGGCAGAAGATCCCTGACAGCAGCCCCAGAGCAGGCACTCCAGCCAGGAGGGGAATCCCCCAGACAGCCCGGAGGCAGGGGGCTGGTGCTGGCCAGGAGGAGTGGTCCCCCATGTGAGGCCAGAGGCCTAACCTCCCCTAGTCTGGCAAATTCCCTGGTTCAGAACCACTCAGCACCTGAGGGTGCTGGACCAGAGAGGTACAACCTGTAGCAAACCTCATGAAATCTATATAAACCCATTTCTGATATGCTTTCAGCCTGACTGGCAACATCGTGTGTGTGGCTTCAAGTCATTGGAACTATTTTTAAGTCAACTAGTCCTTACTGACAAACTCTCAATGGAGTACAGTTACCAGAGTTTGGCCCATAATATTTACAAATAAATATATTTGGAAATATATAGCAGAATTTTACTCTCAACTTTAGCATCTGGACTGATCAGTCTCTGTTCTCAATCTCAGAAAATTATGTACAAGAAATACAGATTGCACCTCCCTCCTCCAGCATTCTCGGGACCTGAGTGGTCCCAAATGAGGGGATTTGCTGGATAAGGGGAGGTCAGGCCCCCAGGCTGTCTCCAGGGGGGTCTCACTCCTGCAGGACTCCCCCACGGTGCTGCCAAGCTCCTCTGCCCTGACTGGGTTCCCTGCTGCTGTAGGGCTGGGTGGGCTCTGTGCCCCAGACAGCTCCCTTCCACAGAGCTGCTGGGCTCCCCTTACCTGGCCATGAGGCTGCCGGCGGGGCTATCTCCCTGCCACAGGGCTCATGGCAGGGCTCCCAAACGGGGCTGGGCTGTCCACAGTGGGGCTCCCCAATCCCAGCTGGGATTCCCAACCTAGCTTCCTGCCCTGGGGCTGCCCCTGGGGTATCCCAGAATGGGCTGCCAGAGGGGATCCCTTCCACCAGCAGGGTTCCACTCCAGACCTGCACAGCTGGAGCTCTCTGGTCCAGCAACATCCATGGTCTTGCTGGACGAGAGATGTTGCCGGATGAGTTTCAAACTGTAGCTGGGAACTCCAGAGTGGCACCTTACTTCACAAAGCAGTTCCATTTAATCAGCACGGCTACTTTTGACCTAAGATACTAGTTTTATGAGAGTCATCAGAAACTTGATATAAAATTATTTGGGATCCTTTAAAAAGAGGTTTTACACCAGATTTTTTTAATGACAGAACCAACCAAACAACAAAGTATTTTCATTGTCAAGAGTCTCCAGATGTACAGACAAAAGGAATTTGATCCAATGCCTATTGAAGTGAATGGGAATCTTTCCAACTGTATCAAGGAGCTTTGGTTCACCGCCTCAGTTATTTTACTTCACTAAGAAAATTAAAATAGAAATTTAGTGGAAAGGAATACTATTACATAGAAAAATACCATAACAGAGCATTAAAGATGCAAGATTAAGCACTATAAAGCCATTGTCCTCTTGTATAAATGTCAACCACCTATTGCATCACAATCAATATATACAGGGCTCTTCTCCCTCCAACTGCAAATTCTCACGGACACTATCTTGCAATTGTTTCTCATTAATTTCATTCTTACAATCCTGTCATTATGAACCTGCCATTATTAATCTGAACCTTGTATAAGATACTCTCTCTTATTTCTGTGGTATTTACATTAAGCACTCATATTGTGGCTAGGAGTTTCAAAACTGACTAGCTCCATTGAATCAACGAAGATTGATTTAGAATAATGTGGGTATTTCTTCTCAAGCAGGTCCATCTGCACATCACATTTCACCTTCCCAGTGTAGTACTTACTGTTCCATTTTAATAGTGAGGAAAATACTTACTTCATTCTCATTTTCAAACACAGGTAAACTGGGTTTGTTCAAATATCCTGCACAGAACATCAATGTGGGGCAGAGGCAGTGCCTTGACATTTCAGCCAGTGGAACTTACAGAATGGTGTAAGATGAAGACAGAGGTTTAGCATGGAAACTATTGTATTAAATAACTTTATGGTGATTGCAGTCGTCCCCTGCTACAACATAAATACATCTTTCTTCTTTGGTACATTTATACTCCCAGATTCTCAACTATGCCTGAGGGATACGCTGTTAAGCTCAGGAGGACGTGAAAAAGGTGACCTGTATATGGTCCTACAATACTAGGCTGGCTGTGCACTGGTCCAATCCCTTTGTCTTCATTTCGGGGAGTCCATAACTACGCTATGGATCCCATACTGCAGCAGGAATGGGCAGGGAGTAAGAAAGGTGGACAGGACAGCCGCAGCAATGCCAGCTCTATGCCATCAGAGAATTCCCCCTCCCTGAGTTGGTTCTGCCAGCGTTAGCCTGTTTTGTACTGGGGGTACAGGGACAAAGCAAGGCAGTCACTACACTGTACTAGAGCATGTGGGCCCTAGGCTGCAGATGAACAAACATTTCAAAAACACTGTGTAGAACTAGAGCAGTATCAGGACAACATTCTCGTAAAGTTTTCCACAGGAATAACATGACTCCACACAGCACCTGAAGAAGAGGTTAGGCTTAAAAGCTTTTCGCTCTCACCAACAGCAATTGGCTCAATCATAGGGCTTACCTTGTCTCCCGCGACTCCACAAACCCTGGGTTGATATATAGGCTGTGGAACACGCTGCTGCCAGTGATGCTAGAGGCAATGACCCCAGCAAGCACCCTACCTGCAGCAAATTTGACCAGACTGCAAGGAACAAGTGGGACACTGTTTTTGGCAGGTTGGGCTATAGGTGCCTATGTCGGGATGTCTGGGCACCCTACGGGCAGCAAAGGGCCTTTTATCTCAATATGCAAAGGCTGCCAATGCACTGAGGAGATCTGAAAGTTTTGCAAGGTGCAGCATAAACTCTCCCATCAGTCCCCGTCCCCCACGACCCCGTTCCCAAACCTCTGCACCCCCTTAGCTCCCCAAGGCCCATAACCCAAACATCTGCAGCCCCTCCATGTAGGCCACCCCATCTCCAGCACCCCTCCTCCACACCCACTACCCTACAGCCTCCCTTCTCCGCTCAGGCTAATGCAGCGCCCCTCCCCCCCTAGCCCCCAGGGCTAAAGGAGACGGCAGAGCCCCCCCCCCCCGCCCTTACCTGGTCAGAGGGTGCAGGGCTGCCCGGGCGGAGCTGTGCGCGGCGCCCTCATAGATGCCGCGCTGTGATGGGGCTGCCAGGGCCGGACCGGGGGAGCCCTCGGCGAGGGGGCAGGGCGCTGGCGGGGGCGGGGCTAGGACGGAGCGCAGCCCCCGGGGAGGGCCGCGCGCAGCGCCTGGCGCCGGGGAGCGGGCGCGCGGACAGCCCCCTTCGGCTTTGGTGGGCGGTGCAGGAGGAGGCCCAAGATTAGGTGGTAACGCGTTGCTAGGCCTAGCTGCCGCAGGCCAGGCGGGGGAAGGGGCGCCCTGAAACACAATGCAACCAGCCGCTGTTTTCCTGTGCAACCTTGGACAGCTCCTCTTCTTTGCATTGCGCAGACGAGGGAGCCCCGCTAACACGGCAGTCGAGCCAATGCCGGCGCCCAGCTCAGCGCTACAGGCGTTGGATGGGAGAACCCAGAACAGCTCAGCCGCATACTCGTAAAATAACCCTTTTCCTAGCCATTCCTCCTGGCACCAACCCCTCGGCCCAGATGCGTAGGTGGTGAGTTCGCTTTTTAAAGCAACTGAGGCAAGGAGGGGACCATATCAAACTGGGGTCTGGTTTTCATGGGTGCAGTTGGTGCTTACAGAATTGGCACTCAACCTTGAACTGTTTGCAAAACCAGGATTCTCCTCCTACTGACTGACGCCACAAATGACCCGATTCCCTGTGCATCTGCTTTCGTGTCTGCAATACAAGAGAGGATGCAGACATGGAGACTATCTTACGTTGGAGGAATCTTAAAAGTCTATTATTCTTTCCTGATTCCTACCCCAATGCCATAGGCCCTGGCACAGCTTTAGGCATTCTGCTAACAGGCAGCTGCTGCAGTTTCAATCCCAGGTTGCTCATTAAGGCCCTATAAATGGCGAGAGCACAAACGTTACATGTGAAGCAGGTAGTGAGTGATGTTTCCAGTTAAAGTTGTCTAGCACCCTGTTTTCACTCACTCACACATTTGCTAATGCTTAGGGGGTTAAAAAACACAGTACACCAGTCTCCTGTCTGCCTTATGCTGCTTTTTTGGGAAATTTTCAGCAAAAACAGGCCAGCTGTTTCATAGAACAATGTTAAAGTAATGTTAGTTTTGCTCTATTAGAAAAATTCGTACAGTTTGCTGAGAAGCTCTGCAGCCTTCATCCTTTGGATCAGGGACTTCACATGTGGTTGGGATGTGTGAGAGGAGGGGTTCTTTCTGCAGAGATGGGGAAAGTATCTAAAAAGTTACTTGAGTAAACGTACTGCTGCTGGGGGGTGTAATTAAGTACAAGTTACCTGTGTACCCCCGTGTCATGATCATGAGGGTTAGCCTCCTTAGCCAGGTGGGGTTGGCCTATAGGAGCGTGGGTAAGAATTGGATTTTTTGGCTCCTCCCTTTTTCTGTCCTCTGTTCTTTCTTCTTTTTTCCAGCCATGAGGGAGACAGACACAGAATAGCTCCCTCCAAGATCAGGCCCTCCAAGCTTCTGTAAGTAGGGTAAAGTTTAGATAAATCCGTTAGGCTTTATTGTTTTATGGTTTGAGAAGTGGGATCTGATGTCTGTGTACTTTTTAGAAATGTTCTTTTACTCTCCTTGTAATTAAGTTCTAGGCCCATGGTGGAGACTCCCCATGTGTTTTACTATGTGACTTTCCCATCTAGTCATGAGGCTTGCAACATGAATATTGTTGTAATAATAAAAGTCCTCTCTTTTTCTTTTTGTTAACCTGGTATTGGTTAATGTTTGTGTCCTGGTTTTTTACTTTTGGGGCTGAGATTTCCCAAGTAGTCTCTCCCTGGTTTCCTTATTATTACTAGGGTGGTGGCAATGAATTTTATCCCCAAAATCTAAGGTTTTTAGGATTTTTGGGGGGGGGGGGAGTTTATATCAAAACCTGGTAGATAAGGTTTTGGAGGTACTTTTGCTGGCCCCCACTTCTGCATTTGTCTTGCTAGAGTGGGGAAGGAGCCACAACACCCTGGAAATCTACTTGAGAAAAAGTACACATACAGACATCATATCCGGACTGTATTCAAGTATCCAGAAGTGAAAGCAGCTGTGCTTTTTCTCAAGTAACCTTTTGGGTATTTTTCCCACCTCTTTGTGCCCTTGTGTCAGTGATGGCTCTTTTGCTTCGTCCAGGACAATCCTCCCAAATATGGCCAAGTCTCGTATGCTTAGACTTCAGAGTTTGGCTGCTAATTATTTTCAAGATTCCATCTGTGCTGAGTTTACATCCTATGGCTGGTGGAGCCAAGTAGGAGTTATCCTGAAATTGCTGATGAAATAGCTTCCAAATTTTTTTTCTTGAGAGAGATCTCTCCTCTTCTCCCATTTTCTCTTTGACCCTATGTAATAACTCTAATTGCCATACTTGGTCACACTGTATTCCATCTAGTTCAGTACCCTACTTCTGACATTGGTCAGAACAGATATTTTATAACTTTGCAGGGTTGTGGGATGTGATGGAATAACCTTCCCTTAGGTGATCTTTTGCCTACTCCCTTCGATCAGCAATTTATGATCTACAACATGAAATTTTATATCCTTAATGTTTGTGTTAGCCTAATATGACTGTGTTCTATTATTTCTAATTAAATTCCAAATCTTGCTCAGAATTGTACTTGGTTCTTTAAGTCTATAGCCAAAGCATTCTCTGGACAGATTATCCAGTATATTTCTTTTTCTTATTCTGAAAATTAGCTGCCTTCCTCCTTTGTTCTTCCATTATGAAAATTTTCAAAGAACAAAGCGTGCTCCTACTTACATTTTCCCATGCTGAGGTTATCCCATGCAACCAGTTTCTTTGTTATTACAGTAAACACTTTCATATCTGGCATTCTATTCTATTATCCAGAACTCTAAAATAACCAGAGTTTTAACCATAAGTAAATTTTAGTTTTGTTTCCCATGCTTATAGTATAGTGAAAGCAAATACAAATAAATACAGGAAATACAGTGCAAGTTTACAGTGTATAATACAACTGTAGTCGGTACATAAAGTACTACGCATAATTTTTGTTTCTTAGTTTCTAAACTTGCTCTTTAGTGTTATGCATTGCTTGGTATACTTCTCTATTATCCGGAATATTTGAATACCCGGCAACCTCCTGGTCCTGGGGCTGCTGGATATAGAAGAGTTTACTGTACCCCTCTGATTCTTGCATACAGTACAAGCACACTGTTTTATCACTACTAACTTTGGTATTTAAGGGTGTTCCATTGGAGGTGCCCTACCTTGTGAAGGACCGTGTCAACTGGCAAAGAGCATATCCTGGGGGATAAACAAGAATAAGAGCAATGCGTGTCTAGAGAGCAGGACTGAATGAAGGAGGAATGTACATGGCATCCTATGACATGGGAAAGCGGTAGCAGCCCTGTTAATTTTTTTTTCACACCCTCCAAAGTCATGGAAGATCAGCCTTTGGTTTCTATAAACCGGCAAGTTATGTGCTGCTGGTGTGTGTTCAGCTGTTGCCTACTACATGGTAGATACAAAGCTCTCCCATGGAGAATTTCTCTCTGGACTTAGGGTTGCTTTCTGCGTATGACAAACCCTTCACCACAACTTTTACCTTTGTAGGCTCTTTTCCCAAAATTCACCGCTGGATACCACACACCTTTAGTACTTATTCTGAACCAAAAATGTACCTGAATTCATTTCAGATTCACTTCAGTTTTCTTCACTGTAGTCTGTAATTAAAAGCATACAATTTACATTAGGAGTAGCAGCAGACGCTTTACATTTCACATGCTGGGTATATATATTGCTGCCATTTTTCCATGGTCATGGGCAATAACATAAATACCTAAAACACATATCAGTATTTAGGCTGCCATTATAAATATTCATGTGTATGTCTTCACTGGCTGTTTTCCCCCCAGTCATTACCAGAAAACAATTTTAAAAGCTCCTGCACCAATGTATTTTAACAAATCCTGCCAAAAAGAGAAAACAATCTTTAAAAGTTAACTGCTTACCTGCCTAATGTTTCTAAGATTTAATATGCGTAAGATGTATCTTAGAAAACTAATGTCTTATTTTCAGTTACAATTAATGAAATGTGGTTGCAGTGATTTGACAGAACCCCTAAATTGAAGACCAAATATTTCTTTGATTCCTGTTCCTACTCTTTTGGGAAGAGCAAGAAGCCAAATTCTGCCCTCTTTTATACCTACACACCTCTGCTGATTATTTTCTGTTTCTTTTCAAAAGACGAATGATTTAAATTTTATGGGTGCAAAGTAGCATAAATAGAAAGAGCACAGTCACTGTATGTGGTTTGAAGTTATGTTTAAGAATCTGATGTATGTCCATATTTAAATTGCACAAGGGAAATGGTGGCAAACAGCAAGCATTTAGGCAGATTAGATGAAATGCTTGAAAACATACTAGAAGGAATTACTCTGCACTTTCAGGAAAATGAACAAGTTAGACGTGGGACCCGCAGGATTGCTAGAATTCTCTGAGGCATCACCTGGATGTTTTCTTTCTCATTTATGAGAATGAGTGGCCTGATTTTTTTGAATGTGCCAAATCTTGCTAATGTTATTGGTAGCCAAAAGTACCCACTACCTTTAAAAAAGTCAGCTCAACATTTTTTTAATGAAGTTCCATATGCAGTTATGGGGTACTCTGAGAAAGAGGATTTCCACTAACTCCACTGCCATTATCAAGACCACATTCTAGGCCAGTTATCTGTAGAGAAAGGGAATGTTTTACATTAGTGTGTAAACTGAACTGAATTGTTACCTGCTATGCATATTGCACTGTACAAGTGCTCAAACTAAGACACTTGGGCTACGTCTAAACTACAAGATAAATTCAAATTTAAGGCAGTTAGCTCGCTATTATCACGTGACTGTCTTCACTTTAAATATTATTAGCTCAATTTAGGGAGCATTAATATTGAGATTACAATACCTTTGTTATCGGATGGGGATAGCATCAAGCTCAAACTCAAAAGTTCGATTAAAGGCCAGTGTGGAAGCCCCACGTCTTAAAATCGAACTTATTAGCCTGCCGAGGTGTCCCATAGGCAACCCGCAATACCCCTCAGTGCTCCGCTCTGGCCGCTGCTCTCCAGGTGTGCCAGAATTAGGTAACAGGAAGACTGACTTTCAAAGCAGGAGCAGGACGCCTGTGGCTGTGGGGTCATGTTTGTTTGAGAGCCTGAGAAATGTCTTTCTTGCTTTGCTGCTAGCGCTGTCACCACATCTACTCATTACAAATAGTCCCAGCAGGGAGTTCGGTGTCTGTCTTTACACTTGTTAATGTTTTCTGCGCTGCCCAGTGCCAGACACTGCCCTGCCACACCACATGGCAGCAATGCTGTTGTGGGGGTCGTGCTTGCATAAGACACTGAGAAACTTCTTCTCAGCAGTTTACATTTGTGTGCAAACCCCCCTCCATCCCCCACAGGCACCATGCATTCAGGGTCTTTCCCATGCTCGGCCACAACACGTGCATAGCCCACGACCCAATAAAAGGAGGTGCCTGCTGTTTGATGCTGACTATGCTGCCAGGCAGCACCATGTCCTTCCTTACATGCATTTAGGGCTTCAAGAGCGGGAAAGAATTTTGGAGACTTGCAGCCACCGGGGGAAGTCTCCCCCAGCAACTAAGATATTCGGAGGCTTGGAGCCGCCAGGGGGACATCTCCCTCAGCACCTAAGATACTCGGGGGCTTGCTGCTGCAAGAGGGACATCTCCCCCAGCAGCTAAGATAGTTGGGGGGCACCACAACTGGTTCCTCACTGAATCCTTCCCCCCCAACACCCGTAGAAAGGGAACAGTTTGATATTTCACTGCCATCCCTGTGTTGGCAATGTCTGTGTAGTGAAGAGGGAAGACAAATCTTTTTTCCTAGACGTTTCTATCCTCTTTCTTCTAACTTTAAGAATATAGTCAGGATCCCTGGGTTATTTTTCAGGGATTGGATGCACTCACGGGAGGGGAGACAGTCAGTGGATGGCCATTTGAAAATTCAACTACAGAAGAAAAAGATTTCTGTAAACTTCTTTGCCATCTCTGTGGATGCTCTACTCTTCCTTCCTTCCAGTGAGAAAAATGGATATTTGCTTACCACACGAGAGGAATGAGGAAAATGCAATGTGGGAAGTTGATGTCCAAGACCAGCGAGCATACCCAGAACGCTACAGGAACGAGGGAACTGTGGGATAGGTTTCCACAATGCACTACTGCAACAGTCAATGTTTGCCAGTTGAGTGTAGCAGCAATAAGTCAAGGAGCATTTGGGGAGGTGAGGAGAGTCAAAATTGAATTTACAAATTCCAGAATTCCAAAATCAATATTAATAAATTTGAATTTATCTCATAGTGTAGACGCAGCCTTTTTTTTTCCCCCCTAATTTAGTGACTGAAGCAAGTAATGCCACAGGTTGTGTGTGTGGTTGGTATTGTTTTATTGTTCAATAATACTGATTAAAATATTTACACTCCTACTTTTAAATCCACAGTTTAGCATTCATACCTATGGCTTTAATTCTTTTTAGCACAAGATCCTTATGTCAAGTGTCAGAAAAAAACTTAATTTCAAAACAAACTTGATATATCATACACACATTTTCTGTTTTAAATGCACTCATTTTTACTACAAAGTGGTAAGATGGTACAATTTTTCAGCCGCTTCATTTACCATGGATTCAGCTGAATTTTTTCCTATAGTAATTGCCCTTTCAACAATCATCACAACATGTAGTTTGCTCCATTCTCCCCCTCCATCTAAATTTAAAGCAAGAGTTGGCAGCTGACAATTATAAGCAAAAATATAAAGCGCTATAGCATTATCGACATGGATTTTTACTGTACTAGCTTCTTAAAAATTCTAGGAGCTTTGTGGAAGTTTAGTTAATTCTGAAAAGGCACAATACTTTCTGCATCCCATGAACTATAGTGACAACCTCTGTCCCCTTCAATCTGGCATTTTCAAACAAGGCTGAAAGAAGGAGGGTCAGGTTTGAAAAAAGTATACTGAGAATTGCTGCTCCTGTAAGGAAGTGTGGCTGGATGACAAACACCCGTGTTTCCTAAGTGGGTCACTCAACTGTCCTTCAGTATTCACACATACATTAGAAATACCCTAGCATTTCTCTCTCTCTCTCTCTCACACACACCCATACACACCCCCGCCCAGACTTCCTCTGCAGGTGTATCTCCAGGGCTTGCAAATGTTGAGGGAAGTCTCTCAGTGACAACAACAGCACAAACGTAGGGCACGGTATAATAATGAGAGTCTACTGACAGCCAATTATTCAATTTCTCATAAAGCTGATGACCTCTGAGATAGTTTTGGCTCCATGGCATTACATGAAAGGGGAAAAGTTCTTTTTAAAGTACAATAAAATTATTTTAATTGTATATGAAATATCCTACATTTGGTCCATCTGTCTGGTTTCCTAAGGGCAGCAATGCAGGAAAACTGACCACTGTTGGTACAAAAATCTAAGTAGAAATTAACAAAAATAATTTGGTATTTCATCCTTAAACCTTCACAGTGCAGTCATTTGTCCTAAGAATCCACTTGCTCATCCTGTGTGTCCACTATTTTTTGAATTTTTAAATCTTCAGCTTGTTCATGATCTTCTTTAACTGTCTCCACATCACCTATTTCACCAGTTTCACTTTCTTCTAGCTCTCCCTGATTAATGTTTTCAGACTCCACTTGTTCTAGATCTGTTTCATCTATAAGTTCTGCCTGTACTTCTTCCATTTGTATCTGATTTACATGTTCAACATGTAGCTCCTCCACGTGTACATCAGCACCTGGTTCAGTCTGAATGTGTTCCACTTCTACATAACTAATCTGTACTTGTTCTTGTAGATCATCCATCTGTGCGCCTTTCAGTTGATTATCTTGAATCAGATCCTGATGCACCTGTTCCACAGTTACTTGTGCTGGATCTACTTGTACCTGAATTACTGGTAGCACATGGACTTGCTCCACTTGTTCTATAATAGTCATTGATGTTACTGGTTCAGTTTCCATGGCTTCCACTGGAAGAATTTCATCTGTCACTATTCGTTCTGAAACGTTATGAATGTCTTTGAGATGCCTTCTTAGTTCACTGCCTTGCATAAACCACAAATCACATAAGGTACAATGGTTGGGTTTGTCACCTGTGTGTATTACCAAGTGATCTTTAAATTGATCCCAGCTGTTAAATACACTATTACATACCTGAAACAACAAGATGTAGTATGTTAAACAATGTTAACAAAAATGTGAGAAAGCAAAATACATGGTATATTCTGGATCAGGGTTTCACACTGTTGCTATGTAGTTTCTTGCTCCTTCTGTGGTCCTCCCACAGGTTGGTGGGAGCCCCTGCTAACTGCAGGGACGAAAAGGGGAACCCAGCATAAAAGGTTGACTCACTCCTGGCAAAAGCAATCTTAATTCTTGCATTTCCTAATTTCTGACTGCCTTTCACGTGTAGTATAAATGGGTAACTAAAACCTTTGAACATATTTAACAGCAGTTTTACCTATACTACATACATAACATATGCAGTCATTGTAAGTTTGTGACACAGTTAAGACTTAGCAAATAGTGAATCCGTAAACTGTGTGTTTAAAGAGGACAGCAGCAAAACAGAAAGGATGGCAACAAAAGGCCTTGTTTGATTAATCAGGGCCTTGATATCTCTGCCTCTTCTTCAGCAAAAGGATAACATTTAGCCTGCTTTATAACAGTTGTTAATAGCCAGGATGTTTGGAAATACAACACATATATTTATTTAGGTAGGCATGTTACAGAATGTTAAATCTAATCAAAGAAATTCTAGAAGTTTTTTAGCTTCTGCCTCTCAAGGATTTAAAAAAAAAAAAAAATCAAGCAGACAAACCTCAAAAAAAATTTTTTTTTTTTAGGAAGAAATCTAATTGTCTAGGGAATGTAGGGTGCATTAGAAGCTATAAATCTAGGTTGTAAAGTGAGCCTACACCAACTCACCTCTTTTTTTAACAATACAGTGTTTTTAAACGCACACACAGAGCTCAAGAAACAGCCTTGGTTAAACTGATTTCTTTCATAAACACACTAAAGTCTCCACTCCTTAAACCTGGAGAACAGGTAGAGTGGGAAGTGTGGGTTTTTTGTTTTTTTTTTGGTAAAACACTGAATATTTCCAAATCATCATTCCAGTTAAAGATGGAAACATTTGTTGTTTCTTAAAATGTCACAAGTATTTTCAAAATTCTGTATCTCAGTGAAACTTTTCATTCAATAATTGCCTTACATCATTGTTATACAAACAGTTTTATATAGAAATATATATATGTTTTACAAAGAAATAATATAAATGTAATAAGAAACCATTAGTACACAAACAAACCCTCACTTAATGCAGAAGAAGAAAATAATTGTTTGAAAAATCGTAGGGTCAAATTCAAGTTCAAGATATTCTAAAATTTAATTTTAAAAGCCTGTTTTGAGAACCAAAAACTCATTTACAAAGGACAGAAGTGTTTGGACATTTTGAAAACGGAATTTCAGTTCCTGGCTAACTCTTAAAAACATGAAAGAATCTCTGCAAAAATGGACTGAAAGAAAATTAAGATTAAGACTAAATTTTAAAAAGTTATTTGACTCTTTTCCACCACAAAAAGATGAACGCAATTAAAGAAACTCTATATTCAGGAGCTGAATATGTCACTTCAGCCATTGCTGAAGGCATCAAGCCAATTGAAAGGTGACAGCCAACCAACATTGAATCTAAAAAAGCCCCAAAAGAGAATGTTCTACTCTCATTTTGCCAAAACAGGAAGAGGAGCATGCCAAAGGGCTCCCAACACTTTGAAGGGAGCAGCCCTCGTGCCCCTCCTTGGCTACCCTATTCAAAATACAGCACAGTACTCCACAAAGTAACCTGCCACACACAGGCACGAAAACCAGAGAAGATTCAAAGAGGTAACCAACACAAGGAGAACTTCCTCACGACATCAGCATGGATTGGTGAGAGGAAGTTAATTAAGACACTGTCAGAGAATTTAATGTACATTTTTTGGGATGATTTTGTTGGAATAATAAAATGCTGTTATAATTGAAATACCAGCAGTGCTTCATTACTCAAGTGGTTACAGGAGATAAAACAGTGGGATTCAATCATGTTTCAGATTTTTAATATTTATAATTGGCTTGTTTTAATACAACTCCTTAAATGGCTTATGCTAAGTAACAGATTTAATTTTTTTTATTTCATAGAACATCATTAGGATTGCTTACATTTCCAACCATGAACTGGGTAATTATTTATTAATAATAAAAAAGGCCATCTGTCCCAAAATATTTTTTGTCTATCTAAAGATAAGCAAATGAGTGGATTCAAAATAGTTGTGGGAAAAACATATTTGGGTCTTAATTTGCCCAAAGGCATCCTCCACCACCCCAAAAGTGTTTTACTCCCAAGGGCATAATCTCTGTTAAGAGCTCTCAACATGCAGTACACATTGTAATGGAAGTAACCACTTCATCATCAATGTTTGGTCATGAGAGTTCATGTTTTTCCTTTCTTTAATAATAAGCCATGGTTAATAGGTATGATGTGTTGTCCTGTTCTTAATAATGGTGTCCACTACATTACGGGAGCCACGCACTGGCGCTGGCAGTAAGAAAAACAGTTAGTAAGCTTTCAACTACCATTTCTTACTTCTCTGTACTATACAATGTTTGCAATTTTAAAAAAAAAAAAATTGCTTGGCACCCAACCATTTAAGTTATCGCTCCCTTGCCCAAGACTCTCTCCACCTGTTGCTTCCATTACATACCTGACATTCATACAGCTTCTTTCTTCCCTTTTTAGCTCCAGCACCAGACTGACAGGCTGTTAAATGACATTTAAGAGTGCTATTTCTAGCAAAACGTTCATGGCAATTTGGACATTCAAAAGGTTTTTCACCTGTTAAGACAGAGAAGCATTTACAGAGGTTTAGGAAAACAAGTCAATTTTACGAGAGCTGGACTTTTTTGTGTATATATATTTAACAAAATCTAATCTCTTTTACTAAAATCTAACATGAAGATTTGGATAGAAATCTTTAAAAGATATATGAAATGGTCACTGGGATTGTTCTAAAAGAAACAGCCATTTCATCCAATATATTTTTATATAAATCAACAGGGCAAAAAAAAAATGGTTGAGTATATTAATTTGTCCACAGCTGAGAGTTATGACTTTGATATAATGGATAACTACATTCAAAATGGAATCTTTAGTTTCATGAAAAACTCATTTTTGATAAGAGCTTGGGTAAATTCAAGTATTACCTTGATTTGATGTGATGAAATACGACTGGAATCAACAACTATACAGAGCTCTGCATTACTCATTCATATCCAGTTTACCATACAGACATAAACATCATGTACCACAAATTATAAAGACTCTATTTTGTTTTAGAGTTGCATGAAGTCAGTATAAGACCTCCTAAAAATTGGTTGAAAACTCCCAGGAAAGATCTAGGTGCTGTCATGGGCAGTTCATTGAGTGACATCTCTCAATATGCAGCCACAATCAGAAAATAAGACTATAAGATACACTGAAAAAGCAGCAAAGACCATACGGTGCAGGGTGGGAGAACAACTACAGCAACAAATCCCACAATGGGTCATCCTGACCTTCAATGCTGCAAATAGTTAGGTCTGCTCATTTCCACATACAGCAGAAACAATCCAGTGAAAAGCAGTGAATAAAATCATAATTAGAGACTTGCACAGCAGGAGAGATTGAAAAGACAGCTGTTATTTAACATGAAAAGGATAAAAATTAGAGAAGCTAGGACTGAGGTGTGTTAGAGAACATCAATCTCAGTGAAGGTAAAAATCAGGAATTCCTATTTGTCTCTCTCATCATACAGCAGTGAAATTATATGCATGCAATGAAGTTAAAAAGTAAAAAAAAATAAAATAAAAATCAGAAGATATTTTCTGAAACTGGATAGATATTCACCCATGAAACTTGCTGACAAAAGCTACTTTTTCAATGGTTAACTGTCAATCTGGAAGGATGTAGCCACTGGGGTCCTGTAAGAATCTATCCTGAGCCTGGTTCTATTCACTATTTTCATTCGCAACTTGGATAGTAGTGTAGAGGGTACATATATAAAATATGCGGATGACACCAAGCTGAGAGGGCTTGCTAGCACTTTGGTTCCACATTAGAATTCCAAATGACCCTGACAAAAGAATTGGTATGAAATTAACAAAATGAATTTCAGTAAAGAAGAGTGCAAACTACTCCACGTGGAATTTAAAAATCAAATGTACAAACACAAACTGGAGAATAACTCATTAGCAGCAGTACTGCTAAAAGGGACCTGGGATTCATGGTGGCATACAAATTGAATATGAGCCAACATTGTGATGCAGTTGTGAAAAAAGACTAATATTCTGGGGTGTAGTAATAGGAGAGTCGTACCTAAGAAATGGGAAGTAACTGTTCCACTCTACTCAGCACTGGTGAGGCCTCATCTGGAGTAGTGTGTCCAATTCTGGGTACCACCCTTTAGGAAAGATGTGGACATATCGGAGAGAACCCAGAGGAGAGCAACAAAAATTATAAACATTTTAGAACGGAGAGGCTAAAATAACTGAGCATGTTGAGACTTGAGAACTTGATAATAGTCTTCAAATAAGTTGACAGCTGTTATACAGAGCAGTGTTTCTCAACCCTTCTGATATCAAAGACCAACTTGCTGCCTTCCTAACTGTGTCAGGGAAATCACATGAACTGATGCTGGTCCATGGACTAACTGGTCATTGAGAAACACCAATATAGAGGACAGTGATCTATTATTCTTGTCATGTCTTTAGTGGACCTGGAGAAGTAATGGGCTTTCTCTGCAGCAAGAGAGATTTAGGAAAGATATTAGTAAAAATAGTCTAACTAACTATGAGGATAATTCTGGAATAGGCCTCCAAGGTAGGGTTTGGAATCTTTATCATAGGAAGGTTTTAAGAACAGGTTAGGCCAACACCCGTCAGAGATGGTTTTGGTTTACCTGCTCCTGCCTCAGTGCTGGAAGATGAACTAGATTAATGTTTTCAAATATTGTCACTGCGTGTGGCCACCAAAAGCTTTACCTGTGGCCACAGCCTTGTGGGAAATGACTGACTGGGGCAGGGGGAAGAAGCAGCCACTCCCTCAGGGCAGACGGCAGAGGTTGTGCCCTCTCCAGTCTAAAGGCACAAACTCTGGAGGAGCAGGCAGCTGACAAGTTCCCCACTTTCTGGGGAGTATGGAGTTAAGCTTCATCCCTGGGGTGGGCAGGCAGGAGGCAACAGCCAGGCTTCAGGTTGCAGCTGCACAGCCTTGGGTCCCAGACTCCATTCCCCAGTGAGACATCAGTGGACTCCAACCCCGGGCTTTCCCCCATCTTACCTGTCCCCCAGTCTTCTGTCTCCAGCCTTTTGCTGTGCAGGGGCAGACACTGTCCCCTGACCACAGGGGTTTAGGTTTACCCTTTACCTGAAATCCAGCTATGGGGGATTTTGGGTCAACCCTGGGACCTAGTCACAAAGCTTCAGGCTCAGAACTCATAATCTGGCCACAAGACTTCAGGACCTTTGGCCTTGGCCCTAGGCTCAGCCTCAGCCCCTGACTCCAGCCCCACAGAAGCAGATACTTGCAGCAGGCTCATCCCCTCACCGGCCTGGCACCTGTTTCTTCCCCCATCCATCTCTGTAGTGTCCCATCCTCCAATGCCTCACAATCCACCTCCCACATCCAGGGCTTAATTTGTCCCCATCTTGCGGGGGCCAAGTAAGCCTGCTATGAAACATTATATTTGTATGCTAATATCATTTTTCACAACAGACTTAGAAGCTTGCTAGGAGGCTTTGAAAAGTGATATTAACAAACTTTTCACAGCAGCAGACGTACTAGCTAGCAAGTGTGAAAATAATAAGCAACCGAAAAAGCAACAAACAAAAAACAAAGCCCCGTATTTGTTTCTATTCTGCTTAGATCCAATAAAGAACAGACACACGTGTACATTATTGTAATTAATGAATCTGCCAAAAAAAAAAACCTATATAAATAAATTACACTGATTTGTACATGTATATGTTTATATTTGTTTTTCTTAAAATTAGTGAAGTACTTTAGGAAGAATTGTTAGAGTGGCCACTAGAGTTTTGGGGGCCAAACTCAGACCACCAAAATTTTGTTGTGAGAACCCCTGAACTAGATCTCCTGTCAAGATCCCTTGCAACTCTGTGTATCTATGGTTCCATAATAAATGAAATACGTTATTCAGTAAAATTCCAAAGAGGATGAGAAATTTACACTACAACAGCTTTTGCAGTTCCTCCAGAGAGAACTGAAATTAAAATGGCTCTTAGTCATTTGGTGAAACGTTCAAAACCACCTAAGTTACTTAGGAGTGCAAGTCCCAATGAGTGTCCAAGTCACATTGGAAAATGGGATTAAGAATCACAGCAAAAATACCTAAATGTTAAATAGTAAAATCTTAATGTTCATAGAAAATTAAAATCAACCGTTGGAACCTATTCACCATTAACGTACAATAGATGTTGGAGCCCAGGATCTTCAACATTAAGACAAGTATGGCAGTGGACAGAAAGAGTTAGGTTCATTAACTTTAGCATAAATAGTTTTTTATGAAAAAGAACTGGATACCCCAGAGAAGAAATGAATTGACCCCAAGAGTCTGCACATTATTCCCTTCTGCCCAAAGAGTGATATGCATTGTAAGGGATCTGTTGAAGGGCCAAGATAATCTATGCCGTGTGCCAACACTGCCCCGGGGCCTTGCGTTTCCCACAGTCCCCTGCCAGCAAAGCGTCCCTGGGCTTAGCAGAAGCAATGTCAGGAGCACATGTGGTAAAGAAGAATAAATTCCAAATGGAGACCAACACTAAAATTAAATCAGGCCAACCATCTGTTTAAACTTCATCTGTAATCCAATCTGAATCCAGGATGTACCTACATATGTGCCCAGAGCACCATTCAATAAGTGTGCGGTTTCATTCTATTATAGCCGAAGTTCTTTAATGGTCTTCAAGTATATTCTTATGTAGAGCACATTTTTACTGCAATCTCAAGACGACATCATGGACAACTGTGACAAAATCTCACGCCCTCCGACCCACCCAAAGTGTTTGAAACTTGTTTGTCAAGTGAAGCCAGAACAGCTCTCTTGCTCATTGCTGCTATCAGGAATTCACAGCTTAGGCAACAAGTTAACATGATCCCCAGGGATGAAAATCTCAGTAATAAAAAGTGTCATATTTAGGGAAATTTGGCCAATCTGTCATTTCTTTCTGTTGGCTCATCTAATATATACACTTCAGTCCTATCCAGACTGAGCTTCAGCAAATCAGCTCTTCTTCAAAGGCAGCTGATAGATTTGAGTCAATACTTGATCTCCGTTCATTGCCAGGATGAAACTGACCCAAGCAAGTAGCTCTACACATTCACTTCTTGTTTGTTTAAGATTAAAAAATACAAAAGAATACATATATAACCAGTAAGTTACTATACTTGTATATAAACTAAGTCTAGATAGTGGAAAGTTGTTAGTGAATCCACTTATTTTAGATTTCTCATGAACATACCTGACACATTTTGTAAAGTAGGATTTTTTGGAATATTATAGTTATCACCAATTGTCATCTTACCCAAGTCTGATAGAGTACTTCTTGTGAATTACGACTACAGTACAGATTCACTACTTAAGAAGAAACAGAAACTGGATTATTGTACTTTAAAAATCTAATATTTCTTATAGTATCATTAGCTGTCTCCACCAGCATGAATATAATCTATTTCCCAAAAGAGGAAATTCTAAAATCAGTGAAAGCTCTGTTTGCAAATGGCTTGCAAACCCACTGAGCAAGCAAAATAGGTCAGCTTTTTGTAAATCTCCAGGACCTTTTCTTTGCCTTTAATATTTCCTACTTGTGTGCATTATCTTTCTTTCCTCCCCTTATCTTTTCTTATCCTACCCAATTATTATTATGAAATTTTATATATAAACATCTTTTAGAAAGCTATAGTGCATAAATACAGGATATGAATAGGCTCCTTTAAAATTTGTTAGTTTTTTCAAATAGCCCAAATCCTAAAAATAAGTAACCCCAAAAAGTTCTTTTCAATCCTATTTGCACTCTCATTTGTTACTCAAGTGAATAATATTGATGAGAAGGAGAGTCTCAATCAGTTTTTCAGTTAAAAATCAGGCCCCACTGCTGAGTCACTGAGGTATATACTTCATGAATGGGAGTGGGAATTGCAGGTGTTCAGTCTTTCTGTCAGGTGACCCCAATGTTTCGCAAGATCATGCTTAGACAAATACAATGAATTCATTGCTCTCAGCCACAAAAGCTACATTTTTCAGCCAAATAAATAATTAGTGTCCTTATTTGAGCTACACTGATTCATCCCTACAACACATAAATACATTGCTTTAATTCAGCCCACTTAAAAAAGTCTATTCCATTGCAATTTATGATGGGCAACTGAAATGTCATTTTCTCTTTATCATCACAAATCAGGATAAAAGGGGAGATGAGTATATGGATCCTTTTTCCTGGAGTGGTGATTTACTAGGACAATTTAGTTAGTAGATAGCACTACTTTACAGGATTAAGCTAAACAAAAACACTATGGTTCAGAGCTACACATCACACATTCTGGAAACCTGACAAAGTGTGAAGTATAATGGCTGACCTTACAACTTAAGCTAGAAAGGAAAAGCTTTCCCCATTATTAATTTGCATGCAGTTATTTGCACTAAATTGGAAATTGTTAATTTGTAGCAACCAAAGTGAATGTCACTTCATTAAATATGATATTACCTTGTCATTGTTAATACACAAAATTACTAGTTTTAAATACTTAGGTGAGAAAATGACATTTTCTGCTTCAAAATCAGTTTTTACTCTATATGCCACACTGTCCTCTCTAAATACTATGCTTGAAATCAATGAGAGTTTTTTCCGCTGATCTCAAGGGATAAAAGTGGAGTGATACAATCTAGTTGAGGCCAACACACACCCAGATCTAACTACTTTTACTTTTTTCCATTCCAACCTTGCTTTCCTTCTATTAATTATTCACTAATGTGAAATAATTCATAAACATATGGCAGCCATTAATAAATGAGAAATGGTTTGCTGTATAATGGCCTTAAACTAAGCCCTCTTGTTAGAACACCCAATTAGAAATTAAAACATACCAGCTATTTAGGCAATCTGACCAAACATTTTCCTTACAGCAATCAGAAACATTTTCTAGGTAAGAAATCTATAATCAATTTAAACATAGCTTGGTCATAATGGATGAAATCTACTCCACTACTGAGTGGCCTACACAAGCCCACTTAAGTCTTTGCTCAGCAGCGGGGGATGGCAAAAGGATGTGCAATGGAAGCCCTCTCCGACATGGAAGAGGTTTCCCAAAACCTTTCTAACAATAGTAGTGAGTAGACAGGGGTGGGGCAACTTGCTTCAGTGATCAGGAATCTCATCTGTCGATGCAAAGGAGTTTTAGATCAG
The DNA here is from genome assembly GCF_033958435.1 of Carettochelys insculpta. NCBI lineage: Eukaryota > Metazoa > Chordata > Testudines > Carettochelyidae > Carettochelys > Carettochelys insculpta. Next base: position 101,137,819 of record NC_134141.1, read on the forward strand.
AACTTAAAATAGCAGCCTTGGAAGACCTGTACTGCTAACCCACATCTCCCCAATATGCATGAGTGTTTTAAGGACCAGGGTCCATACAAATCATTAAACGTTCTCTAGGCTATTAAACTATTTATATGGCGTTCGATACCGCAAATATGATGAAGTAATAAAAATGCAACTCTTTACAGCAGGACCACAAGCAGTATGATATAGGTGCTTAAACATCTCTGTATAAGGAATGGGGAAAATGAAGCTCTGTAATTTAAAAAGGGAAAGTTACCACCTCTACCAATCCACTGTAGTACATTCGGATCTGACATATAGGTGTTTCATCAGTGTTAACTCCATTAATTAAACTAACATTGCTAGGGTCAAAAGAGTTACTTTTCTACTGTATGTTGTCTATAGTCTCATAACGTGCTTACCTAAACCACTACATTATACTAAAAGGCATTTAAGAATTTTCCACTGGTTTATGATACAGTGCGGTAGTTTTACTTAATGGACTTGGTTTTTTTTCAGATGAATTGTCTACTGAATAGGAAGTTACTTTGTTTCCACATGTTTCTTCCTCAATTGAATACTTCATATGACTGTCACTCTTTGCACTTGTTTCTTTTTTTTTTTAAACAAATACAATATATTCAGTTTAAAAACATTTATTTCTTTAGAAGGCTTATTTTTCAGTAGGTGGCTAAGTGCAATTTGAGAGTCACTATTTTAGTAAGTTACATTCATTAAGTTCTACATTCACTGCTATGTAAATAAACTATTCACATTTTGTCATATGCAGAAGCCCATTAGAAAAATAGTATGTGCAACGAATCTTGCGCACACTCCCCTCTTATTTCCTCCAATCTCACAAAGCAGGCAAACACAGAAGCAAAGAAGAGACAAATTCTAGAAATACATAAACGTTACCTGTGTGTTTCCGAAGATGCTCTTTAAAATGCCCAAAGTGGTCAAACTGTTTATCACAGTACTGGCATACATGTATTTTTTTGCCAGGCCTTTGCTTCTTGCTGGCTCCACCTTCGTCAAGGTGGTAACAGGTGAGGTGCTGTTTCAATGCACTCTCTCGTAGGTACCTTTTATTGCATATGTCACACTTGTAACTCTCAGTGGAGTGTGCTTTCATGTGTTCCTTAAAATGGTAAAACAATTTAAACGAACGGTTACATTTCTCACAGTGGAATAAATTGTTCACGTGTGACAGCTGAAGTTCCACAATTTCAATACCTTCTACCTGTTTGCATGTAGGATCAGTTGCATTGTCACCTTCTTCTTGGATCTGACATTTTCTCTCCCCCTGACGGTACTTGCTGGTGATATCTGCCAAAAGAGCCAAAGCAGACTCATCTGACGTACCCGTAGTCTGTATATACTTTATAGATTGTTCTGCAGAAGTTACTTCTTCAAGAGTTTCAATGCTGTCATCTTCTACTTCAATTGTCCTTTCAGCAATCTCCACCTCAATTTCCACAGGCTCTGATTCTGCAGATGGCAACGTTTCTGTGATGACATTGGATGTTTCAGCTATCTTCCTCTTTTTGGTATTTTTTGATTCTTGTGTTTTATTTGATTCTAGTGGTGCTGAATTTTCTTTGTTCCTGTAAAGTATGTGGAATATAACATAGTAAGGATCCAAAACCACTGACACAATAAATCCTGTAATATACAGAATTTACATGAGATCATTCAAAATATATAATAAATCAGCAGTAAAGTGTCTGAAGAGAATGCATTTTCTGAAATGCCACGCAGGTGGTTATCTTTGTGCCAATGTTATAACCAAGCGTGATGACCAAGGTGTTCTTTTAGACTGTATATATTTTATTTATTCTGGACTGATCCAATACCCATCCACAAGAATAGTGAATGGACAGGCCCATCAGAAACCAATCAACTTTGTTCATTAGACAAAAAATTACCAACAGTAGAAAATGCTGCACTTGAGGCTTCAGTGGAGAGAAACGCCAAAGCGGGATGGAAAGATGACCTCATTACATCATATGGTATTGAACCCCAGGACCACATACATGAAAAATTGGTGAGGAGAGGGAACTCTCTCTTTAGAGGCAGTGTGGGGTGGAGTAGCTGGCAGAGTGGTAAGAGAAGAGAGTTCTCTTTAAAAATATACAATTGTCCATCTTCTCTGTAACTGAGCTAAGAATGCCGTAACTAATTCAGGTGAAGTGTAAATCAAGAGATACTGAGCAAATAGAATCACAAACACTAGAACTGGAAGGCTGGAGGAGCTGTGTGGCCAGTGCCAATCTTCCTGGGGCCTCCCACCCTGGACTCCCTCCCTGCAACGCCCAACCCTGCCCCACCCTGGTCTGTCTGTTGCCCAGAAAGACAGACTTGGGGGATGCTGTTGTGGACAGCTCTGGAAGGGCGGTAAGAGAGGCACGGCAGAGCTGGTCTGCCTCTGGCAGGGGTCGAGGGGAGGAGATGGGGGCAGTTGCTGCTGCCAGACGCCGGTGAGGAGGGAAGGTTCCGCTACTGACTCCCCACATGCCCACGTCTGGCGTCAGGAAGTGGCTCCCCTGTGAGTAGGGGCAGTAGGAGCTTGGCTCTGACCGGCACTTTCCCTCCCCAGCAGAAGAGACTGGGGAGTCATGCAGCCAGCCCTGGCCTTCACTGCACAGCCGTCCCAGGCTTCCTTTTATTTGATACAACATTTAGCTAATAAACTCATTATAAAATTGCAACCAATGTCTTAGAAATGCTGAGAAAATACAAGCTACGTAGTATGACGAAGGCAGATCTGTGAGGTAAGGAACAGAACTGTGCAACCCCTCTCCACACTTTCTTCCCATTTAAGCCAAGGGAGTTAAGCCCATCATAACAGAGAGCTATGCAAATCATGACTTTTTGGTAATTCTGAAAATTCAGAAAAATGTATTAATCTAACTAGAGCTACCATATAGAAAAAGAAGATAACCCTGAGAGGGACTGAATCTGAGTTCAGGTTGAACAAACAACCAACTTTTTCAGAATTTTCAGTGAATTTAAGTCAAACATTTTGCTTAAGATCTTTTTATTAAAAAAAAAAGCCCCAGAAGTATTTAAAAAATAAAGGAAGGAAGGTGGTGGTGCCCTTTTAACCAAAAGCCCCCTGGTTAGGACACTCACCTGGGGTCAGGGCATGGGTGGGGGGGGAAACAACACAATATCCGTGTTCCACCCCTGCTCCGCTGAATATAGGGAGAACAATGTCACTTCTATCAATGGGCCCAAATCCCTATGTGAATATAGTCTGAAAAATCAGAATGTTTCTTTTTGATGCTGAAATGGTTTGTTTCAACAATTTGCCAAAATTAATATTAATTTTCAGATTGTTTTAAAATGAACCCATTATCTATATGCTTTCAGTGAAAAAGTTTGATCTTACAAATTCTACCCAGTTTTAGTAATATTAAATTTTATTATTGCTTCAACACCTTGTTTGGAGATGGCTAAACAGGAGGATTAAGCAGACACCGTCCAGTCAAATTTAGCACCAAAATGTTGTAAAAGGCTTATTTTTGGAAAAACTAAATCCAAGAAAAATTAAAGCATTTCTAAAACTATGAAAGAGGCTTGTGTTTTTAAAAGCAAATTAGTTATTTCCTTGCAACTATAGCAACCCAAATGATTGTAAGATTACACTAGTGCCTCAGATGCTGAAACTGGGTTTCAATTAAATTGAACACTCTATCTTCCAAGCTCAGATAATTGTAATAAGGAACAGTAAATACAGCAGAATCTGAGTGTCAAACATCTTGGGAATGGAGGTTGTTCATAACTTTGAACAAAAGCTATTCCCATAGTTCAAAAACTTACAACTGATCATTGACTAATAGAGCTTTAAAACTTCACTGTTCAAAAGGAAAGTGGTGCTTTCCCTTTGTTTCTTTAGCTGTTTGTGCTTAATACAGCACTCGACAGTATATGCTTTTTTTTGGAATATTACCTTTTTATTTTTTTCAGAGTGAATCTCTGCAGCTGTTTGCAACAAATTTTACATTAATACATTTATAATATAACTTCCCCCATTTTACAAATACGCATTTTAATCCTGATACTGTTTTTTGATCCACAATGAAGTTGTGGAGTCTTGATTCCGCCCTGCTACTACCACAAGACTGTACTGCCTCTCTATATTTAATTGGCAACAAAGCTTAAGTTTAGGACAAACACTTGAAAATAAATATTGATGGTGAAAACTCTGCTTCTAGTCTGTAATCTCACCAAAATTTATTTATTTTTAATAAAGCAAATACCACGACTGTAGCCACCATAGGCGGAATTGTATTCCATTTCTTCAAGATGAGTGAAAAATCTAAATGCTCACCTGATTTCAAGTGCTTTAATGGCTTCTAACATCTGCAGATACTCAGCTGCTTTCCAGACATCATTTGCTTCTTCTTCACCTTGGACCATTAATTTTGCTGTGTAGGTGAACTCAATTAGGTGTCGAAATGCCATGTTACTTACACCTGTTCAGAAGTAAATATACACTGATTTTTTTGCAACTCCTCAGACTTTAGTTATATAAGAAGTAAATTTTGATAGCAAATGTTTTGACATCTAGATTTTTGTTCAGAATGTCCTGCTTACAGTAGACCCTCGCTTTACGTGGACTCGACTTACCTTTTTACATGAATGCTAGCTGAGTCCAGGGAACCCTACAGTACTGTACAAACTCCCATTCTTCTCGGAGTAGACCTCCCTGCAAGATGCTTTCCTGTGCTCTGCATTGCAGAGGGCAGGTGCCCCTGAAGTTGTGCAAGGAGCAGTGCAGGGGAATGGCAGGTGGGTGGAGGGGCGGGAGAGGGAGGGAATGTGCTTCGTGTGCACACAAATTCCTGCAGTTTTACCTACTTGTTTTTCATACCCCACAAAGTTGTCTCCATCCGAACAGCCTCTGAACCAGTTGCTGCCCCAGGGATGTCCCCTGAGATTGGGCTAGATCATTTTGTTCATTTGGGGGTTTTGCACACAGGCATTTCTATACTGGGATCTGATGAGCATTTGTAGTTCACCTCCTCCCACTCTTGCTAGGATCCAATCTGAAATTTCAGGGGTTATTTTTGACAACCAGCTTTGCACAGGAGAAGGTCTTCTTGGAAGAAGCCTCTGAAAAGCAACCGCAAATGGGGATGGCACCCTTGGGCAGCAGTGCTGGCATGCCGCTTCTGCTCTCCTTGGTATGAGGCAGGGAACGGGGAGCCGCAGAGGAGCCAAAGACAGCTGACTTTGCTCCCCACCTCGCCCTGTCTGTGTGCGTCTCGAGCGCTGGAGAGATTGTGGGAGCTGCTGCTGAGCAACAACACACTGCTTCATACTGAGCCTCAACTTCACACAGTATGAATGGCAAAGTACTTTTCATTTGATTAACCCAGGATGCTGCTGCTCAGTTGGGGAAAGCTGCTTCTCTCCTAATAACAAAAGTAGAGCACAGAGATTCGCAGCAGCTCAGGGACTCACAGTATACTTGGCAAAGGTGGACAACAACACGTAAGTAAAAACCCAGACCATCCCCACTTCCCTAATACATGTATGCTGCTGGGTGCACAGAAGAACGAAGGACAACAAAATCTAGGTGAGAAATTCCATTGTGGTCCCAGGCATCAGTCAGCAATAAAACAAACCCTGGCATTCCTGATCTCCTGGAAGCCCCAAGGAGGCTGCTGGAATGGCCTGCTTTTGTTATTAGGAGAGAAGTGGCATTCCACAACTTCCTGTTGTTTTTGAAGATACAGACTAACTCTCTGATACTTTTCTCCAACTAGGCAGCAGAGTCCTGGGTTAATCAAGGGAGAAGTACATTAAGAGGCATGTGTGGAGAAGGCTTCTCTCTACGGTAGTTAAGCTAATTTGTAAAGTTAATAGTATTCCACATCTGCCCAAGCAGGTCTTTGCCCAGGAAAGCTTATGCTCCAAAATATCTGTTAGTCTATAAAGGTGCCACAGGACTTCTTATTGTTTTTGAAGAAACGGACTAACTCAACTACCCCTCTGATACTTGGTACTTCACAGGCATGTTGCCAGCAGTGGGAAACCAGGAAAACTGACCAGCCCTGGTGGGCTGGTCAATTTCACAGCTCCTCCAAGCACAGGGGAGCCAGGAACCAGGCTGCAGCCTGGTTCCCATCTCCCCCAGCTTGCACAGAAATTCGAGTTATGCAGGAGTGGCAGGAATGCAATCCCCACGTAACTCAAGGGTTTACTGGACTGCAGACCACCCTCTTAAGATGTTCTCAGATGCTTTAGTAAGTCCACTGCTTCATGCAATGGAACCTGATGCAGCCTCTTTGTGTTTATGCAAAAATCAAGATGAACATTCTTGCTTTCTTTCAAAGGCAGAAAAACACCATTAAAGAATTTACCTCCCCATGTGCCTCTATATTTAGCAGTACAATTGTATGTCCCGTAAAAGAAACCGTAACATTATCATCTTCGTTATGAGAAAAGCTGCTAGACCCTCTCTGCTAAAGTAGAGGGTGCTAAAGTTTAGAGAAGCAGCAATCTCCATGGCGCGTCTATTGCAACTGAAAAAATATGAGATCCTACTAAAAAAATTATTCCTTCAGATATTAGTTTTATTCCTTCTGAAGGTATTAGCTACCTCACAGTCATCACAGAGCTAGGTCTTGACAAGACCAATCACCAACACCCACACATCAATGTCTATCACTAACATTACAGAACGATAAGTATTTCAGTCATACAAGTCATATCAACATGTTACCTTCTATCTCTACCAAAGGCTCCTGAGTGAAATCTTGGAAAAATTTGTAGAAGAACTGGCTGCAGGCAGCAAGGACAGCTTTATGAGCTTTGAAGTGGTGACCTAAAAGGAAAGAGGAAATCAAATGTTTGAAGTCAACAGACACTCCTTCACACTAGATGCTAATGGGTCCAGAATACAGGAAATTGAAAAATTCATATGCAATGGCATTGTAGGAGAGTGCAGTTTGAGGCAGGGATGTTAGCATTTAACCAGTAAGCCTCACCCTAAGTGGATGAGGCTTACCGATTACAGTTAACCGGTAGGGGCTGGAACAGCTCCACATCCACCGCAGGCAAGGGGATGCTCCTATAGCCAGGCTGGAACAGCACCTGCCCACGCCTCAGTTAACTAATTAAATGGGATTTGATATCCCTAGTTTGAACATACCCTCAGTTGCATGGCGTGTTACTGCTGACACCTTCTTGGGCCTTCACTGATCCACACAGCCTTCAGCACATAGCCTCAGTCTACTGATTTCAGGGTACAAAAATAATCTATAACATTTGTGTATCAGTAGATTCAGTATGATTGTACATACCATCTACAATTAGAGTGATGTCTGTAAACTGATCCTGCTCACGCTGTTCATTCAGTCTGTCCAAAATAACTTTATAATGTTCTGGAAACTCTTGAATGAATTCCATCGTTTCTTCGGCTTCCATAGTGAATAGACTAATCTATAAAAGATTATTAATGAAGTAAAAATACATCAGAACTCAATATTTTGCATCAGGGCTTCCCAAATTCCACCCTGCGGGCTACATCTGGCCTGCCAGAACTTTTGTTCAACCTTTGTCATTTTTCACAATTCAGAGGGGTGGGAATATTCAGCTAAAATGCTAACTAAAACTCAAACTCTGCTCTTTATAGCTGTAATTCCTTTCACAGGAGTGGGGACTCAGTAGAACTGCTGAGTGATTAAAAAAATCGCTATTAATTGCACAATTAATTGCACTGTTAAACAATAATGAGTGAGAAGTGCATGGGATTTGGAGCAGGGATGCGGGGGGGTGGTCTGTTTGCACCGATATGCAGGATTCACCCCCTGGGGGTGTCTCATAGCAGCAGCACTCAAAGCACTCGGGCCACCCAGTGCCAGAGCAACCTCTGATCCCCTGGCAGCTGCCAGGGAAGGGAACAAGCCTTCTCCTGCCCCAGGGAGCTGGCCCCACGGCCCTCCTCCTGCGGCCCGCTCACTTCGAGCAGCTTGTGCTGGTTTCCCACCATCTGCGATTAACGTGCATTAATTTTTTTAACACATTATTCTGCCCTGCGTTAATTGTGGGTGTCAACATGTGTTAACTGATAGTCCTAGTAACCAGCAAAACTTGGCCTATACGGTAATAAAAGGGTGGGAAATATGAATTTAGTTTATGTGAAGTGCTAGTTTGATAGTCCTAGAAGTCAAAAGCCATTGATATACCCAAAGAACACATCCCGTAAGTATAGTGGGAGTGAAAGCCACCCCACAAATCAGGCCAACTACTTCTCAGACTAAGAGATCGGTCTGTTCCCCATGCCTATTCAATCCTCAGAAACTGCTGATGCTACCAGTAAGATTGCTAACTAGTGCCAATTGTGACAGTGGTTTCTATGATACAAGTATTTCCCAGACTCAGAGGAGACAATGGAGGATCTAAAAATCTTAAGCAATGGCACTAAAACTATTCTATTTCTATACAACTTGGAATTTCTGTGCAGTAAGGGGAGATTACCCTAGGGTGCAGCTCTGTCTTCCCGCATATCTAGTTCTATGACTCAAGTGTTTAAGATTCCTTCTCACTGTTTATTAAAATGCAGCAGTATATTACACAAAGATTACTCTGCGTTATCTCAGAAATGTAAATTGGTTCCATTGAGCAAAGCTGCCTCTGCAGGACTGTGAAGCTTGCAGGCCCTCACACAACCAGTAGGATCAGAGGGGTATCCGTGCTAGTCTGTATCTTCAAGAACAACAAGTAGTCCTGTGGCACCTTACAGACTAGCATATTTTTGGAATATAAGCTTTTGTGGGCAAAGACCTATTTTGTCAGATGCATGAGTGGTATCAGATGCATGGGGGGGTGTTCAGAGGACGGTTCAAAGAGGGAGTCTCAGTCAAGGGGAGGGCCAGTGTTGACAAAGTCTGTTCAGTCACAGAGGATGTGGCCCATTATCAACGGTTAGTGTGGAGTTCTGAACATCAAGAGAAGATAAATCAAGTCAGTTCAGTCAGGGAGGATGTGGCCCATTATCAGTAGCTAATTTGGAGGTGTGAACATCAAGAGCGGAGAAACTGCTCTTGTAATGGGCCAACCACTTTGGAATTTATTTTTGAGAAACTTCAGAGCTGCAATTCATCTGCAAATTTGACACCATCAGCCAAGGATTGAACAGAGACTGAGAGTGATTGGCCTATTACAAAAGCAGTTTCTCCCATCTTGATGTTCACACCTTCACATTAGTTACTGATAATGGGCCACATCCTCCCTGACCGAACTGACTTGATTTCTCCTCTCTTGATGTTCACAACTCCACATTAACTGCTGATAATGGGCAACATCCTCCATAACTGAACAGACCTTATCAACTCTGGCCCTCTCCTTGACTGAGACTCCCTCTTTAAACCCTCCTACTCAAACATCTGACAAGGTGGGTCTTTGCCTACAAAAGCTTATGCTCCAAAATGTCTGCCTATAAAGTGCTACAGGACTTATTGTTGTTTTTGAAACTAGCAGGAGACTCCTTTGATATTCCCTCTGCCTCTCTCCCTCATGCAGTTCTCACCCATGTGAGTACTGTAGCCCCGCACTTCCTACTCCTTCCTTCCAGCACTTTTGGAGCACAATGAGTTTGCTGATTTACACTGAACGCCTGCTCTTCACCCTCATTCACAGGGTTTGAACAGCTGGACCAGCTCCAAAAGTTACTAGGAGGAGGGACTACCTCCTAAAGAGTCCCCAAAGTGAGAGGGGAGGAGATCAAGCATTATATGCAAAATTATCTTCCCTTCGGCACCCTTCAAAAACGCAGAGTGCAATGCATTACAGATTCCTCTGAAACACTGGTCAGGGTGCGACAAGCTTTATCTTCTGTCTATGGTGTCTTCTTTCAAGGCAAAACATCGCTTAGCATGGGGCAGGGCAGGAGGCGTTACTTTTCCCTCTGCACCATCATCTGCCATCAGATGGGGGAGGTGGGTGTCATACCTCTATACCACCTCACCTCATGAGGGAGCTGGGTCAGACAGGAGATTGTTCACTGTGCCCCCTTTGGTACTATCCCCTTGCAGCAAGGGTGGAGCATGGTGAGGCAGAACAGGACAAATGATGTCCCGGTCTGCACGACAACTTCACAGCAGGGGCAGACTGTGGCACGCTGCGATGTATTCGGTCCCGCAGCAGGAATGCAGCGCAGCGAGGGGATCCGGGACACGTCACAGCCCCTCTGCGTCGTGATTCCACAGCAGGGCTGAGCTGGGCTGGGGCGGAGCGGGGCTGTGTCTTTTCCCGCTCCACCCCGGCAAGCACGGAGCAGGGGACCAGGACACGAGGCACCTCCTACCTAGAGCCTAGCAGGAGCCGTCACGTGCCCCGAAAGTGACGCTTCCACCAGTTCGAACCTCAGCGCCTCAGCCCAGAGCTGGTCACATGGCCTCAAGCCCCGACCCCAATGGACAAATCTTGCTGCCAATCAATTACACTCCAGCCAATCACAGGAAAGGGGTAGGAAAAGGAGCCAATGGGCGTTCGCTAAGGGCCAGAGACTGGGGAAGGCGGAAGGCCTGCACAGCGCGGAGCGCCCGCGGTTGGCGGATAACTCAGCCAGAGCGAGACAGGCAACCAGGGTACCGCGAGGGGAGATCGCGCGCCACACAGCCCCCAACGCATGACGAGCGGACGAACAAGCGCGAGGCAGGCAGCTGGCACCACCCCAGGCCCTCCGGTCGTTATTACGTCATCAAAGCGCGCATTAAATGATCCCTTTTCAACCCCCCTCCGGACCGGGGGTTGCACCCGGAGACGCGCGCACCCCGTAGGGGGATGGGTGTTGCGCCTGATACTCACCTCGAGGAGCCCCTCGCCCTCTCTCGCCGGCTCTGCCGCTTCCTGCTCCCCAGCTCGCCGAAAAGCGGAGCGGGCGCGGGCCAATCGCGACTCGCATTCCCGGCCTGCTCCTCGTGCCGGAAGTGACGGTAATGCGACCTTTCGCACAACCGGGTGCTTGGGACCCGCTGACCCGGGGGGACGCTGGGAGTTGTAGTCTCCGCCGGGAGTCGGGTGGCGCGTTGCGTTGTGGGGCTGGGTTCGGCGGCTCTCTTCCAAGCTGCTGGAGGCTCCGCTGGGAGGTGCGGTGCTCCCTGGCGGGTGGTGCGTGGGAGCTGCGTGGGGGTCTTTACTGTGGCAGGGGGCAGGAATTCGTGTGTTCCAGGCTAGTATCTGCACCCGGAGTACAAGGACATGTGCAGTGCCGGATTCACGGTTAGGCACAGAGGCACGTACCGTCGGGCACCTAAAAGTGCCTTAAAAGTTCCAAAACAAAAAGCAGTCAAGTAGCACTTTAAAGACTAGCAAAATAGTTTATTAGGTGAGCTTTCGTGGGACAGACCCACCTCTTCAGACCATATCCAGACCAGAACAGACTCAATATTTAAGATGCAGACAAATATTAATTAATAAAAATTAATTAATTAATAAAAGACTTAAATATTGAGTCTGTTCTGGTCTGGCTATGGTCTGAAGAGGTGGGTCTGTCCCACGAAAGCTCACCTAATAAACTATTTTGCTAGTCTTTAAAGTGCTACTTGACTGCTTTTTGTTTTGATAGTGTATAGACTAGCACGGCTTACTCTCTGTTACTATTAAAAGTTCCAAGATCTGCAGAAAGCACAGAGGTTAGATGGCTGGGTGGGAGGGGTAAAGATGCTGTGCTAGGCGCACGTAAGGTGTATATCAGGCCCAGTAGCCTTCCAGCTCCGCTCCACTGCCTGTTTAGTTGGTTTGGAATCACAGCATTACCTTTCGGAAATCCCTCACCATCTTATTTATCTCCACCTTGTTCTAAGTTTCCTGCTGTGTTTTTTTTTTTTTTAAACTCCCTTCAGCAAGGGCAAGCTAGCCTCCCTGAGAAGTGATAGCTCTGTCAACTGGAGAATTCTCCTATCACCCTAGTGCTATGCCTGGCATTAGGTCAGTTTAACTGTCACTGCGTAATGTACTTATGCCAACTTAATTTCCTAGTATGGACCAAGTCTTACATGACTCAGAAAGTTTCCCCATCAAGGAGTGCCCATTTGGGTCTCAAACCTCTATTAGTTCCCTGTCACTGGGCAGGCACCTATGTCCCAGTCCTTTCTGCTTGGGTTTAAGGGCTGCACAGCCCTTTACCATACAGTCCGGCGGGCTCCGCAACCCAGTCTGCTCACACCCAGCTCCTGGGCTGTGCTTTCTCTGAGAACAATAACCATTGTGGGTCAGCCATTACAAATTACCACACAGCTCTTCCAAAGCAAAGTGTATTTATTCATAGGAAAAAAAGCATTACAGAGAAAAGATACAAAACAATAACAAATTCTTGGACTGTTACTAAACACACCAGGAATTACCCAACTTCCACCTGGGGAATCTGGGACACCAACACCTATGCAAACTATTCAGAGTTGAGGTCCATTTAGGACCCAATATCCTGTGCGCTGAATCAAGGGAAAGAACTCAAGTCTGTTCCCGGTCATCCTTTTATATCAAAAGGATTTTTTTTTTCCTCGAAAGCCGCGTCTACACGTGCACGCTATTTCGAAGTAGCAGCGGCAACTTCGAAATAGCGCCCGTCACGTCTACGCATGTTGGGCGCTATTTCGAAGTTGAAATCGACGTTAGGCGGCGAGACGTTGAAGTCGCTAATCCCATGAGGGGATGGGAATAGCGCCCTACTTCGACGTTCAACGTCGAAGTAGGGAACGTGTAGACGATCCGCGTCCCGCAACATTGAAATAGCAGGGTCCTCCATGGCGGCCATCAGCTGGGGGGGGGGTGAGAGATGCTCTCCCTCCAGCCCCTGTGGGGCTCTGTGGTCACCATGTGCAGCAGCCCGTAATCCAGGGCTTCTGGCTGCTGCTGCTGCAGCTGGGGATCCATGCTGCATACACAGGGTGTGCAACTAGTTGTGGGCTCTGTGTATCTTGTGCTGTTTAGTGCAACTGTGTCTGGGAGGGGCCCTTTAAGGGAGTGGCTTGCTGTTGAGTTCGCCCTGTGACCCTGTCTGCAGCTGTGCCTGGCACCCTTATTTCGATGTGTGCTACGTTGGCATGTAGACGTTCCCTCGCAGCGCCTATTTCGATGTGGTGCTGCCCAACGTCCACGTTGCCAGCCCTGGAGGACGTGTAGACGCTATTCATCGAAATAGCCTATTTTGATGTAGCGTGCACGTGTAGACGTAGCCTTAGTTTTGGAAACCCAAGTCTGACCCAGTACACACAAATCACATTTCCTCAACTTTTCTCTCTGAGCCTCTCCCCCACCCGCCCTAGCCATGCTATAAAAATTCCATGGCCTACCACAATACCTGTGTTTTCTGCACATAAAAGAGAGCTCTAGTGTTAGAGAGCAGCAAGCAAGGCATTTGCCTGGGGCCTCCTACCAGAGGGTCTGCCACAAAGCTGCATTGGCCAGTCTTTGGTTTCAGCCCTGGGTGGCAGGGCTCAGAGCCCTGTACTTCAACCCCATGTAACAGGGTTTTAGTTTTCAGCCTTGGGCTTCAGTGAGTCTAATGCTGGCCCTCAAACTGCTTGCAGTCCCAGGTGGGCTTGAATCCCTGGCTGAGAGCAGTGTTCCCTGCAAGCTGAACACTTGGGTGGCCACTCAGGCGAGATTCAAATGTAGCCCAGCTGACAAGGAGCGTGTCCATAGCTAGCCACACAGCAGCATGTGTTTCTAATGGTGATACGCATCTGCATGTGACTTGGTGCACAAAACAACTTTTGTTGTGCCTATGGAAGGAAAAAACATAGAAGGAACTTTGGTTCGGAGCCAACGGGTGGTGCTTCTCTGGAGTTGCTTAATAATCCCTATGGTATTCGTCCCTCCCTACTGTTAATTCCTGAAGGAGCTGTGGTAACACTCTCCCATAGAGTAGAATATAGTCATATATAAATACTTCATAAATGTCTTACAATGGTTCCTGAAGCTACTGCACAGGATTTCAACATCTGTCACAGGTGCTAAAACCTTCGGTTAACTAACCAGTCCTACACCCTGTAACCCTGTAGCTAATGACTTAAAGCTAGCTATTATGGCTGTACAGTTAGGCAGTTAACAAAAAAGCACATTCGTAACCTTTCTACAGATTTGTGGTGTTAAGACATGTTCATATATGCTTACTTGCAAAACTGATGTTGATGAGCTCATTGTTAATGGCCACTTGGCTGTTGCTCCTTTCCCAAGAGCTCGAGCTGCCTGGCTTCCTTTATCTTGGGGCTCCACTTCCCGTTCATGTATGGAATAACTGTTTGCACTTTAACTGTGTTAGTTAGTGAACATGTCCTACGAATATCAAACACAACGAAAATTCTGTGAAATTCAACTGCACTTTTTACACTGCTCCTTTGCAAAATCTTCATTCCTAGGTAATCAAAACTGCCAGCAGCTATTTAGCAGCCTCTTTTATTCATAACATAAGTACACAGAATGGTTGGTTGCCAGAGCTTTATTTATGCCAATTAATTGTAATTTAATGTCAAGTCAAATTAGTAACCTTCAGTAGAAGAAATGTAATTCCTGGCATTGTACTGGGAAAAATATGAACCCAGCAGTAGTTCAACTATAAGAATATTTTATGGTCTCTGATAATTTCCTGAAGATCATATTATTGTGTGCAATTCACAATTGCAGCTAAACTGATGCTGATACTTTACAAGTAACCTCTCATAAGGTAGTATTCAGTATATGTTGTCTGCAATTACATTTTATATAAAGCAAGCAAAAGCAATTTAACTCTTTTTGGAAATGACAATAAATGTAGTTGCTTTCCTGAGTAATTAGAAATTACATAAAACTCAGCAGAAAAATAAATGTATTTGTCGTCCCCGTCCCCTCGCACCCATTTTCCTTCTGCTTGGTATTGATATTTTAAAACAAATTTGGCCTGTCTCGTAGTTATATGGCTAGTGGAGCCTCTCTGTCTTCTCTGGTCTATCTGAGGGCACTTGCTCTTGTGGCAGGGTTAGCATTGCCACCTTTCTAATTGCTGGTCACCAGATTCCTGAGGCCTCACCCCCAACCCCAGTCTTCCCCCAAAGCTCCACCCCCATCAATACCCCATTGTTTGCTGGACCATTTCCATCTCCCGCCCCCCTCCAGCTTGACTTCTTCTGCTCCAAGGGGTTGGGATAGAAGCTGCTACAGCTTGGCAAGGAGCCTGCCTTCAGAAGTAGGTGGGCCCTGCTGAGCAGGGGCTGATGAGGGTTAATGACCCAGCACCACCGTGCATCCTGCAGTAGGCAGGCTTTTGGTGACTAGTCAGTACATCTGACTAGACACTGCCAGGTCTCTTTTAGACCAGAATTTTTGGTCAAAAACCAGACACCTGGCAACCATAAAATAAAACCTGGACACATGCCAAAAACTGGACTATCTAGGTAAAACCTGAATGTGTGGCAACTCTGGCTGGACCTCAGGTATCTCGAAATGGAAGCCCACAATTCTTCCATCTTACACCAGAGTCTGCAGATGAACTGTACTTTATCTAACAAACTCAACTAGGTCCGATATTAGTGGTTGTTCCCTTTGAGAGTCTATGACCAGACAGCCTTCCTATACCAAGGTACTGACTGATCTTAGGAATAGAAACTAAGCATAATATAATAAAGGCTGTACATTCACACAGCAAACGCTTCTACCTGCTTCTCTGTTTTACCTAAAGTCCTATCAACCTTTGAAGGGTATCTGAAAAGCTTAGCTTCTTCACGCATTCCCAGCAGTGTCTAAGTGTCCATGCGTTGCTTCTCAAAACAACTTCCGAACACTCCTTCTCTGTAGAGAAAGGGTCATGTTTTTTATACACTGAGTAGTCTTTTGTACTCTCGCTTTACCAGAATTGGACCCTGTCGCCCAAAACCAGATAGGTGAGTTCTGCAGTGGATTGGAAGCAGCACATCAAACAAATGGCTCTTGCATTGTCCCGTAAGTGAGCAAACTTTTTACCTCAGGCCCCACTTTTTGTCCCTGTAATTACTAGGGTCCCCCAAACCTGTCTCTTGTAGTTCAAACAGATGGAAATGTTGGTTATGTTTATTTAAAAAGAAAAAAGCTTTTGGCACATGTAACAAAGTAAGTCTGTAGAATGGAAATACTTCATTAATTGGTATATCAATGTGATTCACATCCATAAAAACAATAACATATTTCAATATTTTTAATGAGGTGGATGAGCCTGAGACCCAGCAGCCAACTGTGCTGCACCCACCTTAAAAAATATCTACACCAGTGATATCATCACAGGACCAAACATCAACCAGACCATCAGGGGCTCCTTTACCTGCACATCTACTAATATACTATATGCCATCATGTGCCAGCAATGCCCCACTGCAATTTACATTGGCCAAACTGGACAGTCTCTGAGTAAAAGAATAAATAGACATAAATCAGACATCAGGAATGGTAATGTACAGAAGCCAGTGGGTGAACACTTCAATCTCCCTCGACACTCAGTGGCAGATTTAAGGGTGACAGTTCTGAAACAGAGAAATTTCAAAAATCAAATGGAGAGAGAAATCTCTGAGCTGCAATTCATTTGCAAATTTGACTCCATTAACCAAGGATTAAAAAGAGACTGGGAGTGACTCGCAGCTTACAAAACCAGCTTCTCTGCCCTGGGTGTTAATATCATCCCATTAGACTCTGACAAAGGCTCACATCCCACTCTCTGATCTAACTTGTTTTTTCCTCTTTTGATAAGTACTATTGATACTGGACCATTTCCACCTTGCTGAATAGACCTTGTCAGGTCTGGCCCTCCCTTTTACTGGGACCCCACTCTTTAAATACCCCTCTGAAACCCCGCCCCCCCATGCATCTGATGAAGCGGGTCTTTGCCCACAAAAGCTTATTCTCCAAAATATCTGTTAGTCTATAAGGTGCCACAAGACTTCTTGTTGTTCTCAAAGCTACAGACTAACACAGCTACCTCTCTGATGCTTGTCACCATGCAAAGCTCTGCAACTGGCTGCCCAGCAACCAGAAGCCCCCTTCGTCGACAGAAGTGGCTACACAGGCATTCTGTCGACAGAGTGTCATGCCTCACATTTTGGAGGGATAACACTGTCAAGGGAAATGCAGAGTTCTGTTGAGACTCTGCTGACAGAATGCTATATGGCCGTGTCTCCACTACAGGGTGCTTTCGAAAGGCAAGCTTCTGGAAGGCATCTTTTGAAAGACTGGGCTGAGGGACATGCCGCGGTGGTGGCTGCATGCTGCGCTCTTCACAATATTGTGGAGAGCAAGCAGGAGCACTATATCCTGGGGTGGGCTACCGAGGCAGCTCTGGATATGAGCAGGCCCCATGCCCTGTGCCACCTGGACAGCTGGGATGGGGTGTGGGTGAGGAAGGCCTTCAGGGCAGCCTTCAATGAGGGGCCCCAATGACCCTCCCCCCCGGCACCCTCCACTAGAGCCACTCTCACATGCCCCACCACTGCTTCCATAAGTGCACCCCTCACCACCACCCCACATGTGCACACTTACCCCCTCCCCCACCTATCACATGGGACACGGGGGGTGTTGTCAGATAAACTTGTTGAAACTTAAAACGATCTGTCCTGACACACTAATACAAAGTGAGAGGGACTATGTACACGAGTGAACAGGGTGAACTATATACACAGCTTGAGAGGGGGATGGGAGTAGCAGAACCTGAAGGGGGCTGGGGGCAGCAGAACATGGACGGGGTGGCCCTTAGTCTCCTGCGAGCATGGGGAGCTGTGACCCATGGTGACCATGGGGGGCCACAGGAGGTAGGGGAATGCTGGGGTGCAGCAACCCCTGCCTGGGTGCTAGGGGCGAGTGCAGGGGGAGGGGGTGATGCAGCATGGCCTGCCCTGGCCAGAAGGAGCTGCACCAATTCCATGAGTAGAACTGGTGGGACATTGGGTGGGAGGAGGACGACAAGGTCGGAGCAGCAAGGGCGCTGGCAGGGAGGGCTGCGGGTGGTGGGGGCAGCCGCCAGGTGACAGCCTGGGTGAGGGCCTGTAAGGCCCCCAGCAACCTCACCCCAGGCTGCACACTGCCACCTTATGTCCACCTCCTGGAGGTCGAGCTACTGCTGGAACGCAGCTGTAAGGGGTGTCCGATTCCAGTCACATACCTGATGTCCCTTGAGGACTTCGGGGGTGGCCTGGGTGGAGGTGTCCCTGCTGGAGGAGCTGGAGGGGATTTCTATTACCAGGGTCCCCTCCCGGTCCAAGGACAGCTCCTGCTCCTGGCTGTGGTCCATGCCCAGGGTTCCCGCCTGCTGCCCAGCATGAGCTGAGCCTCTGCCTCCGGCACCACCATATCGATGACAGTCTCTGGCTTGGCCACATCTGTTGGCTCCAGCAGCCAGTCTAGGGCTTTGTAGTGGGGGGCAGCCGGTGGGCGCTGCCCACAAGCATCCCACTGCAGCCCAGGCCCAGGTGTATGCCTGGCACAGCTCTTTTACCTTTGACTGGACTTGGTCGGCTGAACCGGGTGTGAGTGGCTGCCCTCAGGCCGGCCAATGGCCGGCCAACGGCTGTAGCTTTTCTGTGCTGGCCTGTGGTATGGAGCAGCACCTCCTCCTCCTCACACAGCTCTATCAGGTCTTTCATCTCCCCCTTGCTCCAGGAGGGGTGTCTGTTTTTTTTGGCTCCTGGCTGCCCTCTGGGGACTCTTCTAGTGGGTTGGAGGGGAGTCCCTGGGGGTTGCCATGGGGCTGGTGGGATGCCTCAGTCATTGCTGTGAGGCCATACCGCTGCAGGCTCATGCGGTGCCTGCAGCCAGCACACTCACAGCTTCCTGCTTGGGGCTTCTGGGCCAGTGCATATTTAAACGCAGCTGGACACGATGGCCATAGAGCCCCCCATGTGCTGGCAAGAGCAACTCCGCGTGCCAGCTGCTCAGCACCATGGAGGACGGCTCTTTCAAAAGAGCGGTCTGCGGTGCATCTACACTGGCCTTTCGAAAGAGAGATTAGAAAGCAGGGGCTCTTCCTGCCACGAGAAGGGCAGAGCGATTTCAAAAGCCGCGCCGTGATCTTTCCAAAAGAATTTTGAAAGAGCACTTTGTATGTGTAGATGTGTCACAGGTTATTTCGGAAGGGGCCCTCCTTTCGCTTTTGCTTTCGAAAGGGCTTGCTAGGGTAGATGCGGCCTATGTGTGTAGATGCTCCCTGAGTTATATCGACAGAAGAGCTCTGTTGACCTTCTGTTGACAAAACTCTCTAGTATAGACACAGCCTTCGTCTGTGTGTTTGCTGACAGAATGCTTCTACCCTCTACCACGGGCTTTCACGTTGTCCACAGCAGAGTGCTGCTGCCAAATGAGCAGCATTCACTCTTTCACTTGCCATGGCAAAACTTTGTCGTTCGCGCTGCGGGGAGAGGCGGCGGTAAGCACCTGTGAACAACAAAATTTTTGTCAATTAAGTGGAAGTGTAAACATATCCTTAATCATGCAGAATTAGGAAACTGTTATGCCGTACTTGATACAGGAGACAAGGAATCACCCCATACAGCAGAGGAGAAGCCTCATACCCCCAAGGCTGGGAGGTCAGCTGCCACCACTGTAAGGAGGAAATGTAGAGTGGTAGTGGTTGGCAATTCTTTTCTGAGGGGGACAGAGGTGCCCATCTGTTGCCCTGACATTTCATCTCGGGAGGTATGCTGCCTCCGGGGGCCTGTATGCGAGGTGTTGTCGAGCATTATCTGTCCCTCTGACTACTACCCCATGCTACTCATCCATGTGGGCACTAACGATACTGCTAGGTTTGACACTGAGCAGACCAAGAGTGACTACAGAGCTCTGGGAGTACGGGTGAAGGAGTTTGGGGCGCAGGTGGTATTCTCTCCAATCCTTCCTGTCAAAGGTAGAGGCGCAGGCAGAGACAGGTGCATCCTGGAGGTGAATGCCTGGCTGCGTAAGTGGTGTTGCCAGGAAGGCTTTGGCTTCCTTGACCACAAGATGCTATTCCAGGAAGGACTGCGACACAGAGATGGTGTTCACCTTTCGAGGAGAGGGAAGACCCTATTTGAACACAGACTGGCTAACCTAGTGAAGAGGGCTTTAAACTAGGTTCGACAGGGACAGGGGAGCAAAGCCCACAGGTAAGTAGAGAAGATGGAGACCTGGGAGATGGGTTGGAAATGGGAGGGAGCATGGGCTATAATTGCAAAGAAAAAGGAGGGTCAGGGCAAAACTGGGAGGCAAGATCAAATCAATATCTTAGATGCCTATATACAAATGCAAGAAGTATGGGTAATAAGCAGGAAGAACTGGAAGTGCTAATAAATAAATACAACTATGACATTGTTGGCATCACAGAAACTTGGTGGGATAATACATATGATTGGAATGTTGATATGGAAGGGTGCAGCTTGCTCAGGAAGGATAGATGGGGAAAAAGGGAGGAGGTGTTGAGTTATATATTAAAAATTATACACACTTGGACTGAGGTGGAGAGGGGCATAGGAAAAGGATGTGTTGAGAGTCTCTGGATTAAGATAAAAGGGGTAAAAAACAAGGGTGATGTCCTGCTAGGATTCTACTACAGACCACCTACTGAGGTGGATGAGGCTTTTTTTAAACAACTAACAAAATCATCCAGGGCCCAGGATTTGGTGGTAACGGGGAATTTCATCTATCCACATATATGTAGGGAAACTAACACAGTGACACACAGACTATCCAGTAAGTTCTTGGACTGCATTGGAGACAACTTTTTATTTCAGAAGGTTGAAAAACCTACCGGGGGGAAGCTGTCCTAGATTTGATTTTAAAAAATAGGGAGGAACTGATTGAGAATCTGAAAGTGGAAGGCAGCTTGGGTGAAAGTGATGAAATCATAGAGTTCACAATTTTAAGGAAGGGTAGAAGGGAGAACAGCAAAATGCAACAATGGATTTCAGGAAGGCGAATTTTGGTAAACTCAGAGAGCTGGTAGGTAGGGTCCTGTGGGAAGCAAGATTGAGGGAAAAAACAGAGGGGAGTTAGCAGTTTTTCAAAGGGATATTATTAAGGGCTCAAAAGCAAGCTATTCTGCTGCATAGGAGTGATAGGAAAATATGGCAAAAGACCACCTTGGCTTAACCAGGAGATTGTGCATGATCTCAAAATAAAAAAGGAATCATATAAAAATGGAAACTAGGACAAATTACAAAGGATGAATATAGGCAAACCATACAGGAATGCAGGGGCAAGATTAGAAAGGCAAAGGCACAAAATGAGCTCAACTTAGCTATGGGCATAAAGGGAAACAAGAAGACTTTTTGTAAGTATGTTGAAAGCAAGAGGAAGACCAGGGACAGGGTAGGGCCATTGCTCAGTGTGGAGGGAGAAACAGTAACGGGGAAACTTGGAAATGGCAGAGATTTCCTGAGAAGTCTGAGGAAGCAATGCCTAACATAGTGAATGCTAGTGGGAAAGAGGTAGGTTTAGAAGATAAAATAAAAAAGAACAAGTTAAAAATCCCTTAGAAAAGTTAGATGTCTGCAAGTCACCAGGGCCTGATGAAATGCACCCTAGAATACTCAAGGAGCTGATGGAGGAGGTATCTGAGCCATTAGCTATCATCTTTGGAAAAGCATGGGAGACAGGAGAGATTCCAGAAGACTGGAAAAAGACAAATATAGTGCCCATCTATAAAAAGGGGAATAAGAACAACACAGGAAACTACAGACCAGTCAGCTTAATTTCTGTGCCAGGAAAGATAATGGAACAAGAAATTAAAGAAATCATCTGCAAACACTTGGAAGGTGGTAAGGTGATAGGGAACAGCCAGCATGGATTTGTAAAGAACAAATCATGTCAAACCAATCTGATAGCTTTCTTTGATAGGATAATGAGCCTTGTGGATAAGGGAGAAGCGGTGCATGTGGTATACCTACATTTTAGTAAGGCATTTGATACAGTCTCTCATGATATTCTTATCAATAAACTAGGCAAATACAACTTAGATGGGGCAACTATAAGATGGGTGCGAAACTGGCTGGATAACCGTACTCAGAGAGTAGTTATTAATGGTTCTCAATCTTGCGGGAAAGGTATAACAAGTGGGGTTCCGCAGGGGTCTGTTTTAGGACGAGTTCTGTTCAATATCTTCATCAACGATTTAGATATTGGCATAGAAAGTATGCTTATTAAGTTTGCAGATGATACCAAGATAGGAGGGGTTGCAACTGCTTTGGAGGATAGGGTCAAAATTCAAAATGATCTGGACAAATTGGAGAAATGGTCTGAAGTAAACGGGATGAAGTTTAATAGAGACAAATGCAAAGTGCTCCACTTAGGAAGGAACAATCAGTTTCACATATACAGCATGGGAAGCGACTGTCTAGGAAGAAGTATGGCAGAAAGGGATCTAGGGGTTATAGTGGACCACAAGTTAAATATGAGTCAACAGTGTGATGCTGTTGCAAAAAAAGCAAACTTGATTCTGGGATGTATTAATAGGTATGTTGTGAACAAACCATGAGAAGTCATTCTTCCGCTCTACTCTGCGCTGGTTAGGCCTCAGCTGGAGTATCATGTCCAGTTCTGGGCACCGCATTTCAAGAAAGATGTGGAGAAATTGGAAAGGGTCCAGAAAAGAGCAACAAGAATGATCAAAGGGCTAGAGAACATGACCTGTGAAGAAAGGCTGAAAGAATTGGGCTTGTTTAGTTTGGAAAAAAGATTAAGGGGGGGACATGATAGCGGTTTTCAGGTATCTGAGAGGATGTCGTAAGGAGGAGGGAGAAAACTTGGCCTCTGGGGATAGAACAAGAAGCAATGGGCTTAAACTGCAGCAAGGGAGGTTTAGGTTGGACATTAGGAAAAAGTTCCTAACTGTCAGGGTGGTCAAACACTGGAATAAATTACCTAGGGAGGTTGTGGAATCTCCATCTCTGGAGATATTTAAGAACAGGTTAGATCAATGTCTATCAGGGATGGTCTAGATGGTAGTTGGTCCTGTCATTGGGGCAGGGGCTGGACTCGATGACATCTCAAGGTCCCTTCCAGTCCTAGCATTCTATGGTTCTATGAAACACCACAAATAACCTGGTTAGCGTACAATACTCACGAATAATCACAGAGCAGCAACTTCTGCCCCAACATAAATTCTGATCCAACACCATTTTTGCATCTTTTCAGCACACGCATTTAGCACCACTGTCATTGGCTTCAGTGGAATTACTTGTGTTTATGCTGGTACAGTATCACCACTGGCATCCATTTAGTTTTACACCCTCTGGGCGCTCTCTTGTCAGAGGTATAAATGACCAGACAAGGTGGAAAGCAGTGATGAATCAAACTCTGCTCAATTAATATTTCAAATATGGTCACAGGGAAATAGAAAGTTCTGCTCTTCCACTAGCGTAACGCCAACAGATCCAGGTTGCCAGCACCAGGAATTGAACCTGCAATTAGAGGAGCTAAAGCCCTGTGCTCTACCACATGAGCTAAAGGCCAGCTGGCTCTCAGCCAAGGCCACAGAGGAGAGACTTCACTCACCCTAGTATTTTATGTACATTAATGGAGCTGTATCAATTTACATATGCTATAGCTTTGGCCTGGTATCTCCATTGAGCAGTTTCATCACTTTATTGAAGAAATTTTAATTTTTTACCCGCCTTTCTTCCTCCTTTTGCCTTTGCCCTGCTACAAACTTGAAACTGAACCAGAACTCCTTCTGCGTTTGTTTAATAAAGCTGTTATCATGATTGCTACCACTTTCTGTTCCTGATCCAGAGACAGCCTGTATCCTTTGTGAGTTGTGTTCCTTCTGTGTCCTCTGTTTTTGTAGTGAAATTCAATAATATCTTGTTACTGGATCTGGTGAGACGATGATAAGGGATAGGAAGTTCTCTACCACACCCCTTCTTGTTTTCCAATGCACTGAACTGCATTAGGAATGATGAACCCTTTTATGACAGCAGGCAGTTGTTTTCACAAAAATGCAGCTAACGGTTTGCTCAGTATCACAGAGAGTCTAATGTTTAATGAAAGAACAGCATTCTACATGTCAGGTAATCAGACCAACTCAAATACAACTAAGGGCCCCGAGTATTATGAGCTCAAAGTGCTTTATGTCAATAAAGACTAGGGGGAGGGATAGCTTAGTGGTTTGAGCATTAGCCTGCTAAACTCAGGGTTGTAAGCCCAATTATCAAGGAGGCCATTTATGGATTGTGGCAAATGGATATCAGGGAGGGTGCTTGGCCTTGCTGAGAGGGCAGGGGACTGGACTAGATGGCCTCCTGAGGTCCCTTCCAGCTCTAGGAGATGTGTACCTCCTTTTTAAAAAAAATAAAATAAAATAAAAGCAGCACTGCACATTCCCACAAAGGGTAAATCTCATCCCCTTTTCCCTATTGTGGTAGGTTAGTTTGTTAATTATAAGTTCATCTTTTTCTCTTCCTCCCTGCTTGACTCCGACATGACTTTGTTCTGCCCCCAGAATGGGACCCTCACTTTTTTCCCATTTCCTCCCCATGGGCTGCAGGGGTCAAGCAAGGAGGTCATCTGCCTCCTCAGCTAGCGCGTCCTCCCTCTCCTGTACCAGAAAGCACTTTTGTTTACTTGCACCACTGCCTGGTGTAATCCAGGAACATGATCTTAAGGCAAGAGGAAATCCTGGTTTTGTAAAAACCTTCAATAGCTGTTTACTGTGAAGAGATTCCAGGTTTCAGATTGCAGTTTAAATTGTTTACAGCAGGCACATGCCTCATACAGTGCTAGTGAGGGTGGAGGGAGAGGGGTCAATCTTAGTTCACTCCCGCTTTCCCATGTGCAGCAGAGAAGGGTAGGAGTGTAGAATCTATGACAGTCAAAATTCTGGTTATAAAATGCAATTTTCAGAAACCTGTAACTTAGTCAACAACTCAGTAAGAGTCTCCAACTAGTGCATCTATAAGGCAAAGGAGTCAGCTTGTTCTTTTGTTATCTTTAGGGGGGATTTTGTTTTTTTGTTTTTGGTTTTTGGTTTTTTTTTTGCAAAGGAACTGCGTGGCCAACACAGGATATGAGTTTACTCTAAAGTTGTTTCTGCAGTTTTTCAGATGCTGGGCAGAATTCTGCTCTCCCATATAGAAGTTTTTACAGTGGTTAACTCCACTGACATCAATGCAGTTACTCCCAATTTATACTGGTGTAAGTGAGGCCAAGATTGTGTTGTCTTATTTTTATCTCCTTTGGTGAACAGTTATGCTTCTGAAACAAGGAGGAAAAGGATTAAGTGCTAGCCCTCTTCTTCTAAGGATGGTATTTTCTTAAAAAAATCCTTTCTATCCTTTCAGTCCAGAAAGACACAAGACTGAGAAAAATGTAAATACGGTACAACCATGAAACCATTAAAGGAACGACACAATGTTTGAAAAGTGCCTGCTGTCTGAAGAGGAAAAGCCATTTTAAGTGCCAAACATTTTGGTAGACTCAGCGGGGTAGCCGTGTTAGTCTGTAGCTTCACAAATAACAAGCACTACTGTAGCACTTTAAAGACTAACAAAGTTATGTATTAGGTAATGAGCTTTCATGGGTAAGACTCACTTCCCCAGATTCCCCACTTGTAAAGGCTGTGTCTACATGAGCATTGCGCTTTCGAAAGAGGCATGCAAATGCAAACGAGGTGCAGATTTACGTATCTGGTGTCTCATTTGCATATTCTTTCGAAAGAAGAGAAGCCGTGTAGATGCGTCTCTTTCGAAAGTAAACCCCATCTTCGAAGGAACCCTTCTTTCCTTTTTTTATGGGAAGAAGGGTTCTGTCTAAGATGGGGTTTACTTTTGAAAGAGCCACGTCTCCACTGCTTTTCTTTTTTTTAAAAAAGTATGCAAATGAGGCACCAGATATGTAAATCTGCACCTCATTTGCATTTTCAATTTCCTCATTTGCATGCCTCTTTCGAAAGTGCAACGCTAGTGTAGACACAGCCAAAGTGTGAGGAAGTGTGTCTTACCCACAAAAATTCATTGCCTAATACATAACTTTGTTAGTCTTTAAGGTGCTATCAGACTGCTTCTTATCTGTGAAACATTTTGATGTTTACTTTTATGAACACATCTTTATAAATTCATCAGGCAATGGCTGGGTCAGCATATGGATCGTAGAACACCACAAAAAACCCACCAAATGTATAAAGGACACAGATAGCTGATATGAGATATGTGGATAATGTTATTTTATATGGGTATGCTGTAGAGTGTGTGTGTGTGTCTGTGTGTGTAATTAGTTCTGATCATGAATTATAACCTACAGTATTGCATCTTCAGAGGTAAATGAGATTTTTCATGAAGAGCTTCTTTAAGAACACTGAGCTATTCAGTTTCTAAGACTGAAGGAAGATTTTGTTCTTGCCTGTTTGCACAAAGTATTTTAGGAAATGAAGATTACTGTGGATCTTTCTATTGAATTGAAGAAATCTGCAGATTTGTGAGGAATCCTCATACAATTATTATGCAACTGATTCTATTAAGAATTTTTTAATTACTAAAATTTGACCAGATAAAAGGTTTTAAGAAAATGGTCCCTCAGTTAGCATCATTAGTAAGACTAAACTATAGCTGTAATATTTTCCTCCTTTTCTGAACAAAGCTTTCCAAAGCCAGAAACACTACCTGGAAAAATATAATGGTTGAACTAGGAAACTTGTTTTTTTCCCCCCAGTTTGTAGTTTTTGTCATTTTACGTAATAAGGGGGCAATGAATTTTAGTCCTTATGATACTTAGTTTATGATGATTTAAGGCGAGGGTGCAGGAAAAACTTGGGACTATTTCCCTGTCAGCTCTGCAATTTCAAACAAGCATTCAAACACATGATATCTAACCATACATTCCAGTTTTCTCTTTCAGGCCATGTGATTCCATTACTACCTAACTAGAAACTCATTTGGCCTATGAACTTTAATATCAATCAAAGATAAAGTCCAAGTGCTACAGTTTTAAAACGACTGTCATGGATGAACTGTGACTTTAGAACCTGAGCAGTCCTAATGTGGAAGATAGTCAACAAAGTAAGATTTCACAAGTAGATTTCACCTGCAATTAACAAATACATGTATACAGCTCAGGGACAAATCTAGAACTCCCTGGCCAAAGCCCCAGTCCAAAGGCTTAAGCAGGGCCCAGTTCTCTGTACTACAGCACACGTGGGCTGTGATGTGCAGCCACTTACTCCCACACATTTAAGGTTTTAGGCCAGTGGATCTTTGCTTGGTGAGACACAGCCCATGACCTTTCCAGGGCCAGCCCGCAACATGCCCCTCCACAGGCTCACAGAGAAGGTGACCACAGAGCACTGATCTGTGATGTGTGGGGGATTGTGGCCGTCTCGGGGTTACTGTTACGAGTTTCACTATATGGTGGAAAAATTCAATTTTTAATCAGGGAATTGGCGCCAGATTTCAGCAGAGAACAACCACCTTTCATTTCCCGGAGCCATGGGTCACCAAGGCGGAGGAGCTGTGAGACAGAGCTGAAATATCCTTCATACTATACATCATCGTACCCATCCAGTTCTGAAGTAGTACCCACTACAGTGGCTACTGCTGTAGTGAACTAGTCACACGCTGAAAATATAGTTAATGTTCAAGCCAGCTAGGCACATGTGGCTAGTAGGTTGGACTTCATGGCTATAAAGGTTGTGTGGGTATAATGCATATTTTTCTTGTTTCTCTAATAACAAGCATAGTTACAAAAACACTGGCTACAAAGTTGAAAGAAGACGGTTTAACTTAGCAAAACAACCCTTTTTCTTTAAAATGCTTCTGAAAAAAACAGTTTTAGATTATGTTTTTCAAAATTTTTGTTTCACAGGGCATTTTGGATTTCATTATAATTCAGTAATTTTATTCCCAAATGTCAGGATTTTCCATGAAACAGTAAAGTTCAGGGACCAAATACAGTCCAGCTGTAAGGAGATGCAACATCTGTTGACATCAATGGGAGCTGTGACTATTAAACTTGGTCTGAGCATGGATCCAATCCTGCAACTTTCACTAAGTAAATCTCCCACTGATTGCACAGGGAATTTTGCCTGAATAATGGCTGCATGACCTACCTGCACATTTTGCATCAGGAAATCTGAATTTCCCGAAAGTCTGCTGGTAATGCATATATTGCCTGGTAATACGTATAAGATGGATGCGTAACTGGCTGGATAACTGTGCTCAGAAAGTAGTTATTAATGTTTTGTAGTCATGCTGGAAGGGCATAACAAGCGGGGTTCTGCAAGGGTCTGTTTTGGGACCAGTTCTATTTAATATCTTCACCAACAATTTAGATATTGGCATAGAGAGTACGCTTGTTAAGTTTGCAGATGATACCAAACTGGGAGGGGTTGCAACTGCTTTGCAGGATATGGTCAGAATTCAAAATTATCTGGACAAACTGGAGAAATGGTCTGAGGTAAACAGGATGAAGCTGAATAAAGACAAATGCAAAGTATTCCACTTAGGAAGGAACAGTCAGCTTCATAAATACAAAATGGGAAGCGACTATCTAGGAAGGAGTATAGCAGAAAGGGATTTAGGGGTCATAGTATACCACAAGCTAAATATGAGTCAACAGTGTGATGCTATTGCCAAAAAAAGCAAACATGATTCTGGGATGCATTATCAGGTGTGTTGAGAGCAAGACATGGGAAGTCATTTTTCTGCTCTACTCAGCACTCATTAAGCCTCAGTCAGAGTACTGTGTCTAGTTCTGGGCACCACATTTCAAGAAAGTTGTGGAGAAATTGGAGAGGGTCCAGAGAAGAGCAACAAGAATGATTAAAGGTCTAGAGAACACGAGCTATGAGGGAAGACTGAAAGAACTGTGCTTGTTTAGTTTATAAAAGAGAAGATTTAGAGGGGACATGATAGTGGTTTTCAAGTATAGAAGACCCCCCCCAACTTACACAGCTGTTGCGTTCTTGCACAACCCTGTGTAAGTCAAATTTAGCATAATTTAGGGGAGCCAGGAAACTGACCAGCACCGCAGCACTAGTCAGTTTCCTCTGAGTAGCAGGTAGCCAAGAGCCTGGCTCTGGACTGCCCACTGTTCACAGGAGAGGGGAAACTGACCAGCGTTGCGGCACTGGTCAGTTTCCTGACACCCCTAAATTATGCGAAACATGACTTATGTAGCAGTTTTGCTGCTCCTGTCAGGGGCAAGAGCCAGTCCTGTCAGTGTGTGTCTTGGGATTCTACTGTACCTAACAGAGGGTTACAAGGGGGAAGAAGAAAATTTGTTCTCCTTGGCCTTAGAGGATAGGACAAGGAGCAATGGGCTTAAACCGCAGCAAGGGAGGTTTAGGTTGGACGTTATGTAAAACTTCCTAACTGTCAGGGTGGTTAAACACTGGAATAAATTGCCTAGGGAGGTTGTGGAATTTCCATCACTGGGGATATTTAAAAGCAGGTTAGACAGACATCTATCAGGGATGGTCTAGAAGACAGTGCTTGGGCCTGCCGTTAGGGCAGGGGACTGGATTCAATGGTCTCGTGAGGTCCCTTCCAGTCTAGTGTTCAGTGATTCTATATATATTACTTGCATTTGTAATGCACTTTAGGACTGGGTCTATAATTAAAATCAATGGAACTTTTAGCATTAACTTCAATGGGTGCAGGATCAAGATCTTTGGGAGCTTCTGGAATTAAAGGGAACTAGAAATGCAGTTTGCTTTTTGTTAATTACTACTGTCAGTAAAGTAATATTATTTTTAATATATTTAGTTTTGGGTACACTTTGTCTGCTAATTACATTGCAAGCAGCCTGTGCTTTTGCTCCCATTGTTCGAAGGATGACAAGTAGTTCATGACACAAACAGATTTGATATTACTTTCACAAGTCCTCACAGGAAGTCTGGCAAAGACCCCGTGATGCAAGCTCAGCAGAAATCATGTTCTGTTTGTTTCTTGTGCTGACTGGCAAAAGTTCAGAGAAATTCAGCTTTAAACTAGTTCAAAACCGCAGCTGCGCGCTTGGGGCCTTTTACCAGACAGAGGCAATTTACTTTGTGGGCGGGAGACAATACAGAACATTATATCCCTGGTGCTTATGGAGATAGCAAGTGACTAGCGCCTCTGATTTATAGCTGCTTGTGGGTGCTGGGAAGGAAAGCTAGAATGGGATGAGCTGCGGAGAGCGCCTTATGGTACCACTGTTATCATCAGGCCAGCAAACTACACAGGCATTTTCTAAAGTTTCATAAGCGCTCCTGTGTCTGCCTGGATCAGGAGGGATTGGTGGGCAGCTATGGAAGCAGCCAGTCACTCTGCTAGTGTGCTCCCTGGTGCTGCTGCTGTTCCTCTGAGGCCAGGATATCAGCCGCTGTTCATATTCCTCCAATGGAGTGGATGTCATTGGGCTGGGTTGCTGAGCAGATCTAACAGAGGCACTCACCATTCTGATCTGCTGGCAGAGGAGAGGACATGAAATAGCCTCACACTCAAAATCCTTAAGCAAGTTAACACGCTCGCTGAAGCATCCCAAGCTGCTGAAGAAAGGCCGTGTACTCGGAGTGATGGGCAGTGGCGATAACTAAACAGCATCGTGCTGTGGGTGTAGAGCTGTAGGAGTGGTCAATGAGGCTCACGGGGAAATGTGATAGCATGTGCACGCCTCAAACAAAGGTTGCCAGGAAGGGGTTAAATTTCTCAACACCCGCCCCAGCCTTGGGCCTGACTAGAGAGCGTGCCACAGCTGCCTGCTCTGAGCGCAGGCATGTGCACAGAACGGCGTTGATTCTGGAATTTCTTGCAGCCCCACAGAGACTGAACCACAGACACTGAATCTAAGTGTAAAACTGCTCTAACTCACACTGGGGACTATGCCTGCTCCATGGACAGCTCCAGGACCCAGGAGATCAGTGACACACAAAAGATAGGAGAGGGGGACGTCACTAAACTATGGCTGATTTTGTGATATTCTCTATACTTTTGGTATTCTAAACACTTCAGTTAACAGTTCCAGAAGAAGGGCAAACTCTTCCATAGAGACCCACCTCTTGGTATTATTGATTTAGGCACTAATCCAAAGTCCACTGCAGCCAATGGGAACCTTGTTACGGGGCTTCAGACCAGTCACCTATACGGTAGATACAAACTTATCAAATTTGTATTATGTACCCAAAAGGCAGAGCTATTGCAGTCTATCAGCTAGCTAAATATTTAATATTTTTACCAGGGGTGTATTTATCTAACTGATTAGCATTGTGTGCATTCTGTATTATGAGTGCTGAGTGAAAAATGCAGATACCATGAAGCCACAGTCAAAGATTCATATTTTAACTGGGGGAGTTGCAAGGGTGGGGTGGGGTGGGGTTTGGTTTGGTTTGGTTCTTGCCAGAGTAGTGCCGTCAGAGGTAAAGGATAAGGCAAAATTACTTTGTTAACAAAGGCCAAATCCAGAGGGGTGCTAAGTACCCATAGCTCTGACTGAGCTTTTAAAAACTGGCACTGAAGTCTCTTGATCTCTCCAGAACGTTAACATCTTTCTTGTACCAAAATTACAAGCCGCATTGCACCAAGAACAAGGATTAATTCTCATCTCACCAGGTACAAAATTGTGGCCGAGGTCTATCCTACAGCAATGCAATGTTGTAATACTGAAATATAATGATGTTCTACCAATGCAGATGCTGTTTCAGGAAGCAGGGAATCTCTGCATGGGACTGATGGTTGTTCATGTAAGAGCACAAGGATCACCATTCTGACCAAGTTTTTTTCTGGCATCACTGCTTTCCATACATTTCCTTAACACCATATTCATCTCAGGCTCAGGAGCGGCTGGTAGGCATCTCTGCTACCCTGGTATATTGCTCTTTGGTAGGGAGCTGCCCTATCTTAAGCTCCAATCAGCTGCTGCTGCAGCATGAGTTGCCGGAGCAGAATCAGACTGAACAGAATTAACTTGGAAGCCTTCTCTCCTAACCAGCTGATTTCTGAGTGTCACTAACTATTGCAAACCACACAGTCAATGTAGGAAAATCTGCAGTATCTGCTGTTTTACTAGCCCTCTTGTACTACCCAGGCAACAGCTGGGTTCAACTGTGCTTCCTTTGAATGAGGGTTCACCAGCAGTCTCAACCCTCCCCAGCAATGTGCGTTGTACTATTTGCAGGCTCATGACGACATTGCAGGACAAACTGCAGAAATTCAACAAACCCACTAAGAAAATTAAATGGATTTTTGTCCAGAACTTGTGTGTTCCAGTCAGGTGATTTTTTAATAATGACTGCAGAGATGAGACATGTCTAATGAAAAGACTAATGTTGGCAAGTACACTGTAATACAGATAAATCAAAGTTCAATAAGAACGCCCATGGTAATCAGAATTGCAAAACCGAAAAACAAGTCAGATGATTGGAGATGTTCATTGTTTACTCAGGTTCATGTAATTTTGATAGGCAGAAACTTATTTACCTGTGTTTCTACATTATCAGCCTGCACCTATTGCAGTCTCTAGCCCTGTATCTGAGGCTACCAACTTCTGCTTTCCCCTGGGTTCTGAGACATACGTGACTGATTATCATATATCCTCTTAAATATCCCATGATACAGCACACAAGGGCAAATCCTGCTGTCCTTTATTCAGGAGCTACTTTAACTATTTAACTCATTGCCCTGGTCCTGATCTCACTAACTCCAGTTTTATGTCAGTGTAAATCCACTGATTTTACAGCAGTACTCTCCATTTACACCATTGAGAAAATTGTATCAGGCCCCTTGAGTCAATGGGAGTTCACCTGGATAAGGACTGAATAAAATCTGAGGGTCTGATTCTATTCTAATTTATATTAGAGTAAGTTAGGAGTAGCTCCATTGTGTTCAGAAGGTTACACTGATGTAAAAACCGTCTTAAATAAGAGGCAAATCAGGCCCTGAGGAAGGACTTTTAAGGGCTTATTTGGCCAACAGATTTTAAATCCCAGTTCTCACAAACTGTTCTTAGATATTTTGACACACCTCAGTCGTTGATCTCACAATCTACTATATTACAAACCATCACTGCAGCCCAGCTCCTTTTACCAATGCAAATGTGCTGACAACTCTCATTTTGTGTTCACATCATATTTTCAGACATGTCCATGTGACAGTCCAGGCTACAGAAGTACCAGCAAACAAACACTTGATTAAAAAAAATCAGCTCCCAGGCAGAGCTCATATCCTATCTAGCACACAACCCTCCACTCAATCAAGAGGTAAGTTTCACAAGGTTGGTCCTACCTGATATTATCCAAACTTTGATCTTCAGATGCAATGGCATAAAAACCCACCGTGGTCTGAACTTGTCTGCTTGTCTGGATTTGGGAATGATGAGATAAGCAAAACTGAATGAGAGAACAAAACAAAAAAAAGAAAGGCAGTGATTTCTAGGCGTTATTGAAAGTGTAAGAAAATTAGCTTTGCCATGTGATTCTTCCTAATAATCATTCCAAATTCAAACTTACTTAGTTCCATAGACATTTTGCCATTTACTTAGTAAGGAATTAGATTTTTGTCTTTATGGGATTTTGAACACAAACTGCTATGCCAATGGTAAATATTGTAAGCTTTGTAGGGTCATGGGAATTGCCATGGATCAGAGCCAAGGTCCATCTAGTCCAGTATCCTATCTTCATCAGTGATCTTCTCCAACTGCCTTGGAGGAAGATGCAAGAACACAGGGTAAGAGGCACTTGTGTAGTATTCGGTCCTCTACATTAGCTATCCAATCTCTCATATTTAGAGATTGCCTGAAACCCCCGTGCAGAAGATTTAATATCTCTCCTGTAAAATTTGTGTCCATGCATTATGGTAACTGTGGATACTATGAGACCAACAAGAAGTCCTGTGGCACCTTATAGATTAACATGTTTTGGAGCATAAGCTTTTGTGGGTGTCCATAGAGCTATCCACAGAAATATCCAGTCCTTTGATCAGTCTCTGAACCCTCTCCAGTTCAGCAATATCCTTGATTATAGGAATGATGAGCATTGCGCAAAGGATTACAGAATAGGCATTTATAAGGGCATGATAACAGTCTCCATTGCTCACCATGCTGTTTTTTATGCAGTCTAACTAGGTGACCACATTGCCTCATGACAAATACAGGATACCACCTCCAGGGATGCGGCAAGGCTGCTGATCCCATGTCAGGGCTGCTTGGTTATGGGGGCTGCTGCTCTGGGCTGAAGCACCAGGGATGGGCGTTCTGCAGCCTCCCGTGGGGAGGCATCAGGGATGAAGAGGAGTGGAGGATGGAGGCTCCAGAACCCTTTAGTGGTGGGGGGAGGGGAATGTTCCAAAGCCTCCCAGCAGGGAGGGCCAGGGAATGGAGCAGGAGCTGCCTCCCTGAGGCATGGGAGGCTGGGGAATGAGGCAGCTGACCCATGGAGGGCTCTCTGACAGTGGGAGCTGCCTCCCCTAAGTGTAGGGCACCAGGGAATGAGGCAGCCACCCCATTGTGGAGTTTGTCAGCAGTGGGGGGCTGCCACCATGGGGTGCCAGGGAATGGGGCAGTTGCCCCACAGAGGGGCTCCCCTGCAACAAGAGCTGCTGCCACAAGGTGCAGAGCTCCAGGGAACAGGGCAGTCACCCCGTGGAGGAGCTCCCTGGCAGGAGAAGGTGCCGCCCCAAGACAGAGGGAGCCAGAGAACAGGAGCCCTGCAAAATACGGGACAATTTGCCTATTTTCTTTAAAAAGTCAGGACACCTGTGAGACAGCTTAAATAAAGGACTGTCCCAGTAAAAACAGGAAGGATGGTCACCTTAAGTCTAACATCTTGGTTGTTTCTTTTTAAGCTGAAGATTGAGCAGAGATCTTTATTGAGCTGTCTGTAAGGCTGCCGAGGTCACTCTCTTGAGTTGAGAGTTCATTTAGAACCCTGTAAGGAGTGCAAGTAGTTTAATTTTCACCCTACAATGTGGCATTAGAAGCAGCAGAAATTTAGAAAACCATGGAAAGGAAAAAGGTGGATGCTCACACTCTTACTTCCATTGCTTCCACCAGCATTACACCAATTAATGCTCAACAGCTCTCTTCCTACCCTGCTGGGGAAAGGGAAGTTTTTGAGCTGTGACATGGTTGGAGGTTTGTCTGAAGCACCTCGTCAAACTGCTTAGCTTTAAGTCCAATAAGTAGGGAGCTATGACCCCCAGCAAAGGCTTCACACCTCCCTCTCCAAAATTAGAGAGTAGAAACAGGGCAGTAATTAGAAAAAATTAGAAAAATAGCTTTTGTAGATTAGGTTTGACAGCTGCCTCCTACTGAGACATAGGACCATGGCCTTCAGTTAATAAGGATTTACTCCAGAGGCCAAAATTAGGGTTTAAAATTAGTACTTCCTGGGAAGCTACGATAGAGGAACTGGGAGACGGAGGCAATTTTGCCTGCTCCAAGGGGATGAATAAGGGGAACCCAGTACTCTGGACATTCCTCTGTAGTTAGTTCAGTTATAGAATGCTTCACACAAATGGAGTGGTCAGAGAGCAAATACTGAGACTTTCTGAAAGGTTTCTGAATGTGAAAGGTTGCGTAAGGGAGCTGAGTAGTACAGGCTAAGTCTCCAACCGTTTTCTTACCCAAAAAGAGTTTAGAGTCATACTGAATCTTAGGCCAAACTTGGAGCTGATACTTCCCTTGTGCAACTTGGTTTGTCTAGCCCATGGTTTCCCAAACTGGGGGGTGGGAAGAAATTCTGGGGGGGGCGGTGTGTGTGCAAGGTGACCCACACCCCTCATCATTCCTGCCACCTGAAGGAAGAGCTGGCCTTTGGTTCCAGCTCTCAGCTCCTGCCATTTTACATGGGCGACCCAGCACACCCACTATAAAAAGCAGACAAAGACCCATGTGGAGCTGGCTGCATTCTGCAAATAAGTGTGGGTTGGGGGGAGGGGCGATGGGGTGAGATAAGGGACTGGGGGTGCCTGGCTTTTTGGGAGGGTGGGTGAGGGGCTTGGGTGGGCGGCTCACAGGGCTTGTGGAGCTCGGTGCTGGGCCAGCTTGCAGTACGTGGGGGACTCAGGTGGCTGGCTCTGGCAGAGCAGGGCTTGGGCAGCTGGCCACAGCAATGTAGAGCTTGGGCGCCTCGGCCTGGTGGGCGGATGGCTGGCCCTAGCAGCATGGGGCTCAGGTGGGTCAGGATGGTGGGTGGGCCACTGGCCTTGGCAGCGCAGGGCTTGGGGGCACAGCTTGAGCAACTGGCCCACTGCTGGGGTGGGCTGATGGTGGGCGGCCGGCTAATCCCAGCAGCACAGGGCTCAGGCAGCCAATGGGCACGTGGACACCTGGCCCTGGCAGTTTTTGGGCAGGTGGGTGGCCGGTCCCAGTGGCGTGGGGCTCGGGCGGGCAGCTCTGGCAGTGCAGATCTCAGGCGGGTGGGCGGGCGGCTGGCCCAGGCGGCTCTGGAGGCGAGTACAGGGCTCAGGCAGCTGGCCAGCTGGGGCTGCACCAGGCAACCACGAGGGGCCAGGAAAAATTATTTTTGCTTATTTTTAATTTTAAACAACATTTTTATATCAAGCTCTTGTGTTTATTTCAAATCACAAATTGAATGTCTTGTTCAAGGGGGGTTGGATGATGGTAAAGGAGAGGTGGGGGTTCTCAAAAACAAAAGGTGGGGGTGTGATGACAAAAAGTTTGGGAACCACTGGTCTAGCCTTTCCCACAGGTGTTTTTCTAGGAAATTGCTCTGTGAGTCTCTTTCCTTCTTTCTTTCTTCCTCCCTCACTCCCTTTTAGAAGGGCCAAAGGCTCCCAGCCACCACTGCTGCAACAGGGGCAATGGGAACGGCCGGAGCCTCAAGAAGTGCTCAAGGGCTGGCTGCAAGAAGTCCCCTCCCTGCCCCCGCCACCAGCCTTGCCCAGGGCGCAGCGAAGTCTGTAGGCTGCTGTAGTATAAACCAGTGCTCAGAAACCCTTATCACTGCATGGCACAACTCAGCACTTGTTATAATTTCACGGCACACCCAATATCTGTAACTCTCCAGAGCTGCTGCCACCACATGTGTCTCCCACCAGGCAGCGGAGCACGCACACAGAGTGGTGGCGGGCACTCCTGGTGTGAGTCTGAGGCACACTAAGTGCCGCTTTGTGGCACACCAGGTGAGGCGCATTGGTGTAGACACATATGATGGCAATAGAAGAGTTTTTCTGTAGCGGGAATAAATTTGCCCCCACAAAAACTGGCACCTACATCAAAGATGTAATGGGAATTAGGTCAGCTTAACAACTTGTCTTAGGACTGTAATGTAACGATCCCTGTAGTGTTACCCATACAAATTTCTCATCCCTTCCACACTCAGGGACGAACACACCTTTACGCCATCCGTAGGGCTCAAGGCATGACCCTGTACATTTAAACTCCCACCCTTACCCAATTCGTAGGGCTCAGGGTGTAATCCCTGCGAGTATGCAGGATCTGTGCCACTGAAAAAGCCTTACACAGTAATATTCTTATTCTCTACTTATTTATAGTTACCAGAAAGCAGAATACATGCTAAGCACACAGTATCATGCGCACCAGTCCTGATAAGGCAGGCAGGCAGACTTCCACTGTTGGGACAGACAAAGTCACTCTTTGGATGCTGGTTGCTGCACCTCAGGGCCTTGGGGGGGCGCTCTTGGGGGACAGTCCTTTAGGTGTTCCTTCTTCCTTCCTGTTGGATGTTCTGTTCCTCTCTTTTTCCCGCTTGATGTTCTGTTCTTCTTTCTCCCCCTCTTGATGTTCTGTTCCTCCTCCCTTTTCCTTCTTGGACCCCAGTTTTTAAGCAGTGAAACTTGAGTCCTGCTTAGCTATACCTTGACCAACTATTTTAGTACAATTTTACTAACCAATAATAGCCCACAGAAACAGAATTACCTAACCAATCATAACCTACCACCTTAACTGATTTGCACCTAACAAAATTAATTATACAGCAGACAGGAGCAATTACAAACCAGACAGAGAATGTACAGAAAACAGTAGAAAAGTGAAGACAATCATCGGAGAACAGTGGTTCCACATCAGCCATTGATAAGTCGTTGCCTGCCAGACGAAATGCTGTCAATTAAGTTTTCTTTACCCATCTTGTGATCTGTTTAACAGTGGGTGGCACTAGCATGTGGTCTTCTTAACAGCCTGATATGCTACTATTGTGCTGAAATGTAGATGGAATGTGAGTATGTGACTTGTAGCTTCACAGTTAATGGCTGCTGCTCTTTAGTCTGGCTGCAGACAAGCTATAGGCCTCTCAAAATGGCTGGAGAAACCATATTGGTTATACATTGCAGTAGCATAGATAGAAAGAGTGAAACTTTAAAGCAAGACGGCTGTGACTGTAGCTGCCAACACTGCCAAAGCTGGCATTTTAACATTTTGTTACAAATCCATAGACGTTTGCGATCAGCCACCGTGCAGTAACCACAATTATTAGAACAGGGAGAATCGTTAATACGTCGACTGCCACTGCATTGGAACTATTGGCAGATGATGATTGTTTAATGAGAGCCCCAACCCCTTTCTGCTCTAAGCCAGCCTTTGTGTTTACCGCCAAATGGTAAATTTGCAGTTCTAACTCTGATTCATCTAGAGTCTGTGTTTCTCCGATAGCAGAGCTGCTCGTCCCTACATACTCAGCTATAGGCCCCAGCGGTCAAACACCTCCAAGCCAATATGCCCACCCATCTTTCTTGGTAAATGAAATAGTGGTGGATATGGAAAGTTGGCCTTTATACTTCTGGTGTCTCAATCTGTGTTGTAACCACTGGCTTCCAACCAGTCAAGTTCCCTGGAAATGTATCAGCTGTAGCTCACTGAATAAATACAAATGCTACAAAGTGTATTTGCTGATTTGCGTTACTATTCTTCATGTTTATTAGTGTAGTGCCTCAGGATGGTTTAACTAAAGTGCTGGGAGAGGGCTCTTGCTGTGGGGTCCCATTGTGTTAGGCACTATTCAAACTCAGGAAGAGACAGTCCCTGCCCCGAAGCTCTTACAGTCCAGCCAGGCAAGGTAGAAGAATGGTAGGTCTAGCACAGAAATCACAATTAGAATGATAATGGCAAACCGCCTGTCAAGCTGTGACTTGCTCCTCCCTGCAGTTGTTCCCCAGA
This sequence comes from Carettochelys insculpta, assembly GCF_033958435.1. NCBI lineage: Eukaryota > Metazoa > Chordata > Testudines > Carettochelyidae > Carettochelys > Carettochelys insculpta. The sequence goes on from NC_134141.1 coordinate 101,176,834, forward strand.
GGCCACACAGCTTCAAGGAGGAAGGCTCTTGGGGGGAGTGGGGGTCATCTCCCCTGCACAGCTCTGTGGGGTGGAACTTCTTTCTGCAGCTGCTGTGCTCATTTACCCAACATACAGACCTGGTGTGTACATAATATTAATACTCCATTGCACTTCTATAGTGCCTGTCATCCAAGAACCTCGAAGGGCTTTGCAAACACTAATTAAACCACAAAATGCCCCTGCCAGATAAGAAGGTTTGATGAGGTGTTCGGTATAGTGAATGTATTCTCTCTAGGAATAGCAACCAATTGATACAGCAGGTGTGTGGGGCCAACTCCCTGTAGGATGCTGCAGAATGTCTCCTCGGCAGCACTAGCTTCTGTGAGCATATTGGACCTGTCCTCCCCTTGCTATTCAGGCTTCCCAGGGAATATCAAGCCAAGTTCAAGGCCCCAGTGCGTACCTTCAATGCTTAGTGGACCCAAGAGATGTAAAAGAGTTTAAGGGCTTGTCTACACTGGTAAGTTACTGCCCTGTAATTTTCTGTCTCAGGGTGTGAAATAACAGTTTCAAGAGCGCAGAATGTTACAGCACTGTGAAGTGCCAATGGAGACAGGGTCCCAGCTCTGTTAGCTACTCCCCTTCTGGAGCTGATTTAATTGAAAGTGCTAGGAGAGAGCTCTTGCTGTGACCACGCTGCTGTGTTAAAGCGTTGTTGCAGACAAAACCTAAAGCTCTGTGATAAGGACCATAGTCAATAAATCTGCTTCTCTGGCACAATGGAACTTTCAACCGTAAGCGTAAAGCTAATTTATGCTTTCTTGGGAACTGGTTTGAGATTATGGACTGAAATCCCCCAGGAACTAAAAAACTTCGCAAGCCTTACCACCTTCCATACTGAATTCAAGGCCCATCTTTTTGACCCTCTCTTCCCTACCCTAGACACAGAACAATGTACTATTTTCAAACACAACAAGAAGTCCTGTGGTACCTAATAGACTAACAGATATTTTGGAGCACCTTATAGATTAGCAGACGTTTTCAAAGCGGGTCTTTGTCCATGAAAAGCTCATGCGTCAAAATCTGTTAGTTTATAAGGTGCCACAGGACTCCTTGTTGTTTTTGAAGCTACAGACTAACTCGAATACCCCAGTGTAATATTTAAGAAGACAAACAATAATAAAATAAAATGCTCCCCTGCATAATCTACTCTTCCCCTGGGGAGAATATGAAGGAAAGAATCAAATGTGACAGCTGCTAGTCACACCTTAATGCACTACCTGTAGGTGCTCAGATAATAGCAGTACAAGAACATATATAGCATAACAAGAAGTCCTGTGGCACCTTATAGACTTTTGAAGCATAAGCTTTCGTGGGCAAAGACCCCCTTCGAAAATATCTGCTAATCTACGAGGTGCTCCAAAGTATCTGTTAGTCTATAAGGTGCCACAGGACTTCCTGTTGTTCTTGAAGATACAGACTAATATGGCTACCTCTCTGATGCAGAGTATAAAACACTGTTGTAAATCATTGTAGTTCCACTGACTTCAGCTAAGGAGCTGGAGCTTCCCCTTCAACGGGAGTAAATATGAAAGCAACACAGAGCATTGTCTAGGTGCACAAACAATTTAAAAAGCAACCTGATGTAACTGACAAGAGTTTTTCACAAGGAAAGCTACCGTTATACACCTACTGGGACAGGGCACCTCACAGCCTAGGACAAGTCAGAGCCAAATGATATGAGTGCAAAACTTGCTGGCTCTGCAAATGTGTATATAAATTTTCCGCTCTAAAGTCTGGAGTCGGTTAGGAAAAGAATGTGATTATCAAGCCGTCCTCCCTCTCTGACTGTACCACTGCCTCCAAGTCACTGGGGTGGTTGGCAAACTGCAGAACCTGATATTCGTGTTTGTATAAAAATACCTCCCAGGTGAATGATAAATGATTGTTACTTTCAGCCAGTTAATCAAGCAGCTTTTTGGCTGCTTTAGCTAAAAGGCTTTGCTTGGCTTGCAAGGTCGTTCCCAATGAGCTCCCTGAACTTTGAACCACACTGGGGAAGTGAGATAAACAAGGCAAGTATAAATACCAGAAAGCGGCAGCTGTTGAGGCTGTTTACTTCTGGAAAGCAGAGCAGCCAAAGAAAGAGGGAAAGGGGTAAGTGGCAAGTGGCTGTTTTGCTATGAAATACCATTGTGATTTCTGGTTTTGCAACGCATTTGCTTTTTTGGTTGTAGAGTTTGATTGGGAAGCTAGAAAGTTACGTCTGAAACCATCTCAAAGGGCTTTTATAAAAAGTGAATATAGAAGAAGGCGTAATTCAAAACAAAACTTATTTCCAGTCTGTGGGACTGGGCAAGCTGTTGCTGAGCTCTGTGTGCCAAAACTGCAGAAAGCTGAGGTCATGGAACTACAATGCTGGCACGTCTCGAAGTTTGTACAAGTCTGCAAGAGAATCACCTGACGGGATTGCAGTTCCCCAAGTGTGGGCAGAGACCTAGAGCAAAATTTGAGCTCCAGTGAAGTCAATGGTTTCATAATTTCATCACTAACGTATTTGACCAGATTGCTTCTGCAGAACTGGAGCAAAGAAAAGTTAGGAATTATGGAGTCTGACAATGTCTGGTTTGCCACATTTTTGTCTGTCTGCGTGAACTCAGTAATACAAAACTTTCCTTGCATTGGAATGCTTGGGGACTGATGAAAACACATTATTTGTCTATATTCCATGTATTATGTATGTTACATCACAGAGCACAACTGATTGTCTGATCAGATTCTGTTGTCAATGAGGCAGTGGGATACCAACACAAACCTGCAGTTTGGGAGGAGGAAAAGCGTTTTCCAGCTTCTTTCCTTTTTAACTCATGGTTCCCAAACTCAATAAGCCAAAGAGTATTGTGTTAAGATACCATTGGAAAAAAGAGAGATTTTTACACTGTTCCTCCTGCTTTATGAAGATGGCTCTGAGCTCATGTAGGAGGTTTTGTGAGATTTTGGGAATCCTGAAACTCTGGGTTTTTCATTTCCTCCTCCTTGTTGCTCAATTTTCTCTAGTAGCTGTATAATTTAGAGCTTTTTCTGGCTAAGAGCCAACTGTGAAAGAGAGTCCTCTAAAAATCCTGGACTCTTTCATTGTGTTCTCAGTTTTTATAGTATTTGCTATGAGCCAACATATACCCCTGGGGCAACTACTTTGAAGTCAATGAATTACACCCCATGTTGATTTGGGCCGATGATCCAAATCTCCACCTAGTGTAAACTGGCACACCACCATTGCACAAAGAAGTGAAAAGCAGCCGACGGGGAGTCAGGTCTCCAGCCATTAAAATTGCAGTTTGATAGGAATAGGGAATGTCTCAGTTTGTTTAACTAAAGTGCAGGGTCACCCGGCAGGTCGGCGTACTTAGGTTGTCCTGTTTTCAGTTCAGAAAATATCAAGTTTACCCATTGTGTTCGTATTTTCCATGGAATCGGAGGGAAATTGCCAATAAACATAGTGGGCCAAATTCTGAGCTTACTTCCTGTGCGAGCCCCAGGGAGATAATGGTCTGCTGGTTTTGTTATGAGAATTACAACATGTAATGTGTACAAGTACCTCATTTCTTTTGTTTTTTCTCTCATTTGCAGCAGAAGCCCAGCCATGTGGGGAAGGCTGGGTTTGGCCCTGGTTCTCTGTCTCCTCCCAGGAGGAGGGACAGAGAGCCAGGGTTCAAATGCCCGTTGTAAAGAACCCCCAGAATGGCAAATTGGGGAGCACAGTCCGATGTTGAATTCTAGGGGCTCAGTGACAGTGGTAGCGCTCCTGCAAGCTAGCTGATACTTGTGCCTGCTGCAGGCTTCCAGGTAAGGACATTTCTGTCTTCCAAGTATATCTGACAATCGTATGGAGTAGTTTTTAAAGTTGAGCTAGTTAGTTACTACATGTATGCAAAGCTTTAACATATCTATGGTTTCCTCACCGGCTTGTGTACCAAACAGGACCTCTGACGGGTGCAGGGCCATTGACTGAGTCAGGCTCTTAGGCCGTGTCTACACTAGCCCCAAACTTCAAAATGGCCACGCAAATGGCCATTTTGAAGTTTACTAATGAAGCGCTGAAATGCATATTCAGCACCTCATTAGCATGCGGGTGGCTGCGGCACTTCGAAATTGATGTGGCTCGCCGCCGTGCATTTTGTCCCAACGGGACTCCTTTTTGAAAGGACCCCGCCTACTTTGAAGTCCCCTTATTCCCATGAGCAGATAGGAATAAGGGGACTTCGAAGTAGGCGGGGTCCTTTCGAAAAGGAGCCCTGTTGGGACGAGCCGCGCGGCAGCGAGCCGCGTCAATTTCGAAGTGCCATGGCCTCCCACATGCTAATGAGGCGCTGAATATGCATTTTAGCGCTTCATTAGTAAAGTTCGAAATGGCCATTTGCGTGGCCATTTTGGAGTTTGGGGCTAGTGTAGACACGGCCTTAGAGGGACAAATTCGTGCCTGTGACTCAGTTTCTTTAATCACCTCCTCAGTATTCACCAGGAGATGAAGCCACCATTTAAAAGCTCTGCCATCTTCCAGTTACACTCATATACATATAAACAATAACCAAAGCTTAGTGAATGAAATCAAAACCCAAAATAGACATTTAAGAACTTATGCCCCACGAATGCAAATGAACCCTAAGAAACCCAGCAGAAACAGTTCTTCCAGAACCGTACTCCCACTGATATGTGATTTAGAACTTGATCCTACAGAGTTTGCCAAGCATTACTCATCTCCGAGAGTAATCCCGCCATCAGTAATGGTAAACAACAGAGTACAAAAGAAAATAGCAATATATTTGGAAGCTAGTAGCCAGCCTGGCTACTCTTTAAAGCCTTGATCATGCTCTCAATACAAAACTGGCCTCTATAAGAAAAGAAAGATCTCGCTGAAATCAGAATGAAGCGTAAGGGCTGAGGTTTTCAAAGACACTTATTCCTTCAGGCTCCTTTGCAAATCCCAGCCCTAACTTTCAACTGTCTTCATTTCATTTGCAATGTGTGATCAGCTTCATCCATTCATGGGCACACCTTTCCATCATGTCATCAGTTGACTTGATTCTCCAGGGTCTGTCTTCTTGCACAGCCATCATTTACACCCAAGCTCTAGCCCTTCATTGCTAGAAATCAGGCAGAATGCAGGCAGCACCAAATTTCATTGTAAACAGCTGGTTGAAGTACAGCACATTTGCTTGAGTTGTTAAAAGAGAAGATACAGGGCTGACCTGAGATTCACTAGGCCTCTCAAATTGCTGCTCTTGCTGTCTCCTTGGCTGTTGCAGAGATATCGAAGCTGAGTAAAATCATATTTCTCACATTTTGTAAAAAAACTACCTGAAACAGAGAGATCTTTATGTTTCACTCTCTTTTTGACATCAGCAAAGGTAAGCTGTACCTAAAAACATATGTAGGATGAATACTTTTTATGCAAGATGAATTATCTTTATGGTATTTTAATGTATTCCCCCTGCCCCATCTGAATAGAGGAACACTTGTAGGAGATAGGCCAAGGATTACAGAGCCCATCTTTTTACATGCTCATAAAGTCCCTAGCTCAGTAGGGATAGGTCTGTGGGCACTTCCAGAACATGTCCCCCCCCACCAAATCAGTAACAACAGAAAGAGCCAGACACTTCCTTTAGCATGGAGTCAAGCAGCTCATCTTGATCACAACTTGGATTCATACTGCAGCTATGAACTCACTTGGAGTTGAAAACTGACACAGCTGGTTTCACAGCTTGACTCCTTTAAAGCCCTTCTATAGGCTGCATCATTCTAGTATTATAATGGTCCTTATGAGCCTTTCAAGAATTGGATTTCCAAAAGTAGGGAAGAGATTCTGACCCAATTTAGCCAATGGGAGTTTTGATACTAATTTCAGTGGAGTAGAGTTTGACTCTTGAAAACCAAATTTTATAATGGACGCAGAGGATTTCTGACTCTTGGGATAGAAAAAGAACTAGTTTTTATTGTAGCTAATAATGTGTTCAATCAGTTTACAGAGCAAACACATTTAAAGAACACTGTACATCCGTTTCAGTAGGGTAGGAAAGTATGACCACATCGTCACTATATATATATTAAAGATGGAACTCTTCCATTACATTTAGGGAAAATAATTTGCTTAACCTGTAATTTTTAAAGAAGACCATTAGTAAATACCCTCATCCTGCATTAAGTTCTGTTTCCTCCTTTGTGCCAATGGCTACTATATCCTATTTCTGGCCTTTTTAGTAGCTGTTATATCTTCCAAGAGAGTGGTAAAGTTAGAAGCCTTCCTTGTAGGCTATCATTTTAAATGTATTTCCCCCCCATCTGAATAAGGATACCTCCTCTTAGTCATCTAGCCCAGTGGTTCCCAAACTTTTCAGCACCATGCCCCCACCTTTTGATATTTTGAGAGACCTTCACGCCCCGCCACGTTTTCTTTACCATCATCCAACCCCCTTTTGACAAAAAATTCAATTCGTAATTTAAAATACACACAAAAACTTGACATAAATGTTATTTAAAATTATAAATAAGCATGAATAGTTTTTCTTGGCCCAAAAATGTAATAAAAATGTAATTTAACATCAGAAACAGCAGAAACAAAATGAACCTAATGTGAAGGGTGATGCTGCATTTTTTTTCACAAGTTAGGAAACCCTAGGTTTGAAAGATAAACATGCAGAATGCAAATCATTTTTGACATCCCGTCGATTTCTTCGTTTCATTTTCAATGTGAGTAAACTTGAAAGGCTTTTTTGACGGGGAAATATTTACAATACGTAGCACTTCTTCCCCAGCTTTCAAGTACAGTGGGAAATATTTTATCCAAAGTTCCTCCACGCTTGAGTTTTTGAATTCGGTTGCACTTGAATCATATTTTATTTTGAGTGCTGGTTCTTGCAATACTTCTGGCAATGTATCAACATCAACGGATTGCGTACTAATTTATGAATGGGGTTGCCAGAAAAGTTGTCTGGAAAATAGCAAATAACAGACTCTATGGTGCCATGCCACCCCGCCCTGGGCCACACGCCAACTGCCGAAGCCTTAGTATCCTCTGCCAGTCTTGGGGCCCCCTTATCTCCTGCTGAACCTTGACCCCTTCTGGGCTGACACCAGCCCAGCCACAGGCTGTGACAACTGCTTCCAGCCCCATGCTGCACATGGCTTGGGCCCCATGGGCACCAGCTCTGCCCTGAATGGGCTGCTGGCAGAGACCCAGGCCCTGCAGAGACCAGCTGCAGCCCTGGCTGGGGTGCCAGCCACTGTGTGGGCTGCATCCCAGCCCGGAGGCTGACTATGGACCGGCCAGGCTAACGGCACAGCCCCCACCTTGCGGATGCCTCATTCAGCCCCAGCTGGCCAGCTGCCTGAGCCCTGGGCCAGCCACCAGAGCTGCTCACACCAGCTGGCCACCACCTGATCCCTGTGCTGCCAGAGCTGCCCGCCCACCCACCTGCTGCTGGGGCCAGCTGCCCAGCCGCCCACCAGCTGCCTGAGTTGCCCACCCAGACAGCAGGCCAGCCGCCCGCCTGCCCTACAGCCCAAGCCGGGGCCAGCTGCCCAAGCCCCACAAGCCACCCACCTGAGCCCCTCCCCTCCCCAAAAACCAGGCACCAGCAGCCCCCTGCTCTTATCCATCTCCCTCCCCTCCCCCAAGCCAGGCTTCCCCAGCCCCCATCTAACCCCATCCTCCCCCTCCTCTTCCCTCCCCCTCAACCCCCATTCCTTTGCAGGAGGCAACCTATCTCCACCTGGGTCTTTGCCAGCAGCATGCTTTCTATAGCAGCCGTGCCGGGTCACCCACCAGCTGAGAGCTGGAAGTAAAGGCTGGCTCTTTCATGGAGTAGGAGGAATGAAGGGGGAGGGGCTGGGTTGCCTCACGCATCCCCCCCAGAACTTCTTCATGCCCCAACCCCAGTTTGGGAAACCATGATCTATACTCAAGCACTGTCTGGATTGTACATGCATGCAAATGACACATCAGTTTTTGGTCTCTAATCAGTTACATCCATTAGCTCCACCCTCAGTCACAGCCATTAGATTAAATATCTAAACCTATATCAGTAATAGAAACAAAGGAATTGAAATGGAAAGACCAATTACATGAGTGCATTTGCTTTACCTATGTGCATGAAATATATCAAAGGATCGGATAGTGTTACACTGTGTACTGTTACAGGCTCCAATTCTAGGCATGATACAAAGGACACTGATAACAATGGTAACACTCCCACTGAGGTCAAGCAGTCATTACAATCGGTGATGCCCGTGGAAGGACTGTAATTATTCACCCTCAGATTACTCAAGGCAAATCATTGTTCTGTAAAACCAATGTCCAGTGGAAAAAACAAACTTCTCATTTCTCAAGAGAAATCTGACTAAAGGTTTTTATTTTGTTAAAAATGTCTCCATCAGTTTGGAAGACCTGAGAGTGAAATTAGAGTACGAAGGATTGGTCAATATCTCGTACGTGATTGTTAATCATCAAGGAATTCAATCCCAGCTGAAATTTCCCACACTGAGAGAGAAAGTTTCACAGAATATTGCTGTGTACCAGCAGGATGAGAAGCAAACTGATGTCTGGACTACCCTAAATGGAAACAAAGATGATTTTCTTATCTATGACAGGTCTGTATATAAAGGAGCAATTTAAAAGTGATTTCCGTAAGTTTCCACTGTTGTATTTTGTAACCCAACAGGTGCGTTGTCTCATTTCCGTGCCAATAGGCCTTTTTCTCATAGAAAATGCGTCATATTCCGCTTTTCTAAATGCCATTAAATGAAGTAAAACCTTTCACCTTTTACAGTTAGAGACTGACAAATATGGCCCAAATTTTGCTGTTATTTAAAAATCAGTGTAAATCTGACATAGCTTCATTTTTTTCAGAGCAGTTACTCTGGATTTACGTCAGTGTACCTGACAGCAGAATTTCATTCCAGGATCCCAATCACACATGCTTATTTTTAATATTCATACAACATTATGGCAACTGATTCTGAGCCTGATTTATACAGAAAATTGATTCAGCATACTTAGTCTGAGTCTAAAAGGCTGTTAGTGTGAGGAAAAGGGGTAAATCCATTTAGACATCTGTGGGTTTGAGTAGAAAGAAATTTTTGGTGCTGCTTATAATAGGATTCTTTGAAAAAGAAATCACTATGCAAATGAGTTAACACTATCATAGGCCAATATCTGTACAGTAATCCCCCAAGGTAAGCAACCCTCGTGTACCCCGAAATTCACATAAGTCAGGGGCTTGGGAAGTGGGTTGGGTTTGGGGGGCGGGGGGGCGTTAAGCCTAGGTTGGGTTAGGGCTGCAGGAGGGGATGAGGGGGTGGAGTTGAGCCAGGTCTGTGGGGTTGGAGTCGGGTCTGCAGGGGTTGGGGTTGGGACGCGTGGCAGACGCTGGAGCCCCCCTAGCCCCTGCCCCCACAGCCCTCGGGGAAGAGCTGGCTTCTGCCAGCTCTGTTTCCTTTTGACAGAGAGATCTCCTCCCTACCCTGCACCTGGGTGTATCTGGAGGCTTTACTGTATAAAGTATGAATTTGGGTTCAGCCACGTAAGAATAGGGCTGCATACTCTGGCTTTGCATACTCTTACTGTGTCAACAGCCAAATCCTGGGGAACAGAGAAAAGTCCAAATGCCTATATCTTGCTAAGGCGAAAACCTCCTAAGTTTGAGGAACTAAACCTCAGCCCCGTCTGATCATGCTTTTTCTTGCAGCATGGAGATGAGGGCAGGTATAACTCACCACTTCTGTCAGCACATGGAGTTTTCATCCAGAGCGGTGCACTATACCCCTAAATTCCTCTCCCTGGCAAGCTGTGAGGACTAGCTGCAATGATCTTTTTCCTAGTGAGGAACGTGTGCATGGTGTTTCAGCTGCTGTTATCCTTGCTACCCTGTGTATAAATATGCAGATGTACAACTGCTTTTATGCTGTTGTTGAAAGCATTCCTAGGACTTGGCCCATAGTCTTTATTCACACAGAGTTGGGGGTAAGGAAAGGATCTTTTTTAATCGGAAAAAAGTAGACTTTTTTAATATGTTGAAACTGTGCATTAGAGATATTTAGTTTGTAAGTTTTTGGGGACTGAGTGCATCTTTCTGTCTATGTCTGTAAAGCACCTAGCACAATGGAGCCCTGTTCTATGACTAAGTCTTCTGGGAAGTACAATAATATAATAAATTATAATAGTGATAGTTTTTTTTTTTTTGGTATAACTGTAAATCTCCTTCTCTTGTTAGGTGTGGCCGTCTGGTGTATCATCTTGGTCTGCCTTACAGCTTCCTGAGTTTCCGATATGTGGAAGATGCTATTAAGATTGCATACTGTGAATACAAGTGTGGAAATTGCTCTTATATGGTACTTTCCTTATTTTATTGTTAGATAACATTTTAAAGGAACTCTTTTTCTAATGATCAAGCCCAAAAGGCATTGTTCACCAACCGGGCCACTTTATGGCTTCTCATTCAATAAGCATTTTGTTACACATTTTTCAAAATGGATCAACTTGAGCTCAAAATAGATTGAACTATGATGACTAAATTGCTGCCCTCTTGTAAAAAGTATATATCATTTTGACACAGCTAAATCCTGATTTGGGTGTGAATTCCATTTATCTAGTTGTATATACAATCAGCAAGCTGAAAACCAATAGAATTCTGAGATTCTCGTCATTCTAATTAGCTTAATTATTTATCTGATTCCCTTGATACTTCATGTTTGAAATGATCCGTAATAGCTCTGTAAAATGTCACATTTGATTTATTTTGAGCATTTTTTAATTTGATTTTGGGCATGATCTTGGTGCTGCTGAAACCAATGACAGTTTTACCATTAAATGATATGGGTGAAAACGTAGCTTTATTGACGTAAATGGCAATTGGATGTGTAATTTGAATATACAGTAGTCCCTTGATTTACACGAGGGTGCTGTTCCCACACACCCTCACATAACTTGGATTTCGCGTAAGTCAGGGGTGGCTTTTTTTCCCAGCGGAACACAAGTTCTGCAGCCAGGGAAGCAGCAGGAGCACCTGGAGCTCCTTTTGAAAGGTAAGTCCCGGGGTGGAGGGGCAGTTGGGGGGGTTAAGCCTAGCAATGGGTTGGGGCCATGGGTGGAGTGCATGGGGGTTAAGCCTGGGGTGAGCTAGGGCTGCGAGGGGCAGGGTGGAATTGAGCTGCAGCTGTGCACCGGGTGGGTAATTGAACAGGGGTGGGGGTGGTGGGCTGGGCTGCAGGAGGCTGAACTGGGGCCAGGGGGGTTTGAACCGGGGCCATGCACTGTGGGGGTTTGAACTAGGGAGGGAGCGTTGAACCAGGGCCGTGCATGGGGTGGTGAGCCGGAGCCGCGAGCGGTGGGTTTGAGCCGGGGAAGGGGAATTGAGCCAGAGCCATGCTGAGGTTGTGAGCTGGTGGGGGGTTTGAATTGGGGTCAGGGGGCCTGAGCTGGAGCCGTGTGTGGGGTGGTGAGCAGGAGCCAGAGCTGTGTGCAGGGGTGGGGGCGTGTGAGCCAGAGCCATGGGTGGGGGGTTTGAAGCAAGGTGGGGAGGGCTGAGCTGGAGCTGCATGTAGGGCTGTGAGCCAGAGCTGTGCTCTGATGGTGAGCTGGTGGGGGGTTTGAACCAGGGCCGGGGCGGGGGGTGTCAAGACAGCCATGTGCATGGAATGGTGAGCCAGAGCTGGGGGTGGGGAGTGAGCCAGAGCCATGTGCGGGTAGTGAGTGGGGCTGGATGGGGTTGGGTGGGTTGAGCCAGGGCCGGGGGAGTGAGATTTTGAGTTGTGCTTAACTCACATTAATCTGAGTTAAGCGGAACTCGAAATCGCGTATTTTGAGGGTTTACCCTCCTGGGTGAAATTCTGATCTTACTGAAATCATTGACTTTAGTGAGCCTACGATGTTACCCATTAACCTTAAGTATCTACTGATGTGCATAATGTAACCAATGCTTGTGCTGCTAGTTCATAAGCAGTGAAAGGGCCAGTGTCCATTCTTTGCATCTGGTTATTGAATATGATGCCTGCTGGGCTGTGCAGTTGGACAGCCATCTCATAGTGAAAGGACACACAAGTTAATTAGAGTGGAAAAATTAACTAACAGGAAGCACTTAGCATTTTACAATATGTCAGATTGCTTAGTGCGCTTACAAAAATCCCGTGTACTTTTGTTTTCTTATCTTTCTGCCTTTCGCTAGTCTGCTTTGTGATCCCTGAAGGTATGCCCAGGCTTGCCGCCAGGAGACTGCTTCCCAGGTCAGCCAGACAAAAATAAACTCTCACTGCTCAAGCTAGCATGCAAAAAACAGCAGTGTAGACAGTGGTAGCGTGGCCAGTGACTTGGGCTAGCCCACTCGGCTAGTCCAGGCAGGTTCGTACTTCAACTCAAGCACGGTTAGCGTGTGTCTATCCACCTGAGCAGGCAAACACGCTCCCCGCTGCAGCATAGACATACCTTTCAATAATAGATGCTTGAATAGAACAGAAGGAACTTACAGGGAAGCCATTGTACAACAGCTGCAGTGCCAAGTGCAGTGTGTAACAGAGCACCAGTCAGAACACTGTTTTCACTGTGAAATTTACAGCGAGAGCTAGAAAATGCCTATGTTTGTGCGGAGTACAGTGGTGTGTATTAGTCACTCACACGCTACAATGGGGGAAAGAAATGAACAAAACCGGGCAGTGTTATTTTAGATACATAAATAGATGACGATTATTTTAAAATGTAGCAGGAAATTTACCTAACCCACTCATGAAAGCTGACCAACACCATCGTGTTTCAGCTAAGTTGTTTCCTTGTTCAATTTTCCAGCAAAGCTGGTGGAACCTCAGGAATGTTGAGTGACTCATTAAATCTACACGTTGATTGATTCAATGGCGCCTCAGAATGAAAATATTCTTATTAGACAAAGTGGGTGAAGTAATCTACACATCCACCCTCTCTCCATAATATCCTGGGACCAACATGGCTATGACAACACTACGTACAGATATTCTGATTAGGTAGAATTTTAATGTAAGCATCCTACAGTCCAGCAGTCATTGAACTTAGTAGAAAGATTCTTACTGACATATTTAAATGTCCTTTGATTCAGCATCCCGTGCAGTTAAATTGAACATGAACAATTTCCTTTCAGTACTACTTTCATGTTTAAAATATTGACATTCCCTATTGGGACCAACTTAACTAACCTTCCTTGGTTGATATTTTTAATTTCCTCCTTGACTGGTTAATACCTATTTACAAAAAATACGACTGGGATTTTGTGGACATCGTAGAAAGTAAAATATCATAAAAACGAACGTATCAACAGAATCCTGCTTTAAAACATGGGTGCTATCGGCACCTGCTTTTTTTGCCCTGTTTATGACAAATCCGTGGAATATACTGATCAATAGAGGCTAGATTTCCTTGGCTGTGTCTACACTTAGGAAAAACTTTGAAATGGCCATGCTAATGGCCAAATCGGAGAATACTAATGAGTTGCTGAAATGAATATTCAGTGCCTCATTAGCATGCTGCCAGCTGCAGCACTTCGAAAGTGCTGCGTTTTGCTTGCACGTGGCTCATCTACATGGGGGTCCTTTTCGAAAGGACCCTGCAAATGTTGAAATCCCCTTATTCCTATCCTCTTTCCCTATTTCTTTCCATCTTTCCCTGTCCAGTGCAGAGTGGCTTAGTTTCTGTAGACGAGCTCCACACCAATCTACTATATCATCTCCCCTTCTCTGCGGGGTCTGCCTCTCCTATTCGAACCATCCATTATGCCACATACCAGGTCTTGGTTTTTCGTTCATCGTTCCTGTACCAGATGCTATGTAGCCCACCTGGTCTCACTAATATTCCACTGACGCAGCATTATTAAAGTGGGCAGGATTCAACTCAATGACCCTGTGAAAAAGGGAGAGGTTTCATGGTTTTTTTTACCTGAGCCAATCAGTTCTCTCACCTTTTTTATAAACAGCTGCATTACTCTGTTTCAGGTAAATATTAACCAGGTAGCAGAAAACAAGTTCATAACAAAAGTAAATTTCTTTCTTAAACTTGACGTCCTTCACAAGTTTCAGGCTGTGAAACCAGGAGTTTCTATTGAGCTTAGCTGGAAAGCTAAATACAACTTGAGATATGCAGCCCAGTATACATAGTTGCTCTGCTGGCACAGTAACTTAGGGCTAAATTGTGTCACAAAGACACAGCCAGCCTGAAGTAAGTGGCAGAGTATATGAATAATGCACTTTAGGGACATATGGAGATACGATGCCTCAGAGGAACCACTCAGAGGCGCGCTTCCTCTCCAGCTCTTCTTCTGCACTGGGGAGCAGTAACTTACGATACGCCTTAAAATGCTGAGAAATTCCCCCAGCCACCTGATCTGCTTCTGCTTCTCCTTCTCCTTGCCAACGTACATCTGATGAGAGCATCTTTTGCACAGTCCCAGCACTCTCTTGAGTCTCACTGGTATTCCACTCTCTTGAATGCTGGGAGCTGAAATGCAGGATGCCCTGCTGCAGTCACATTACTTCCTACTGCAACAAAACGTAGCCCTTCATTTCTTCATGGTGCAGCTGCAGCTTTCAAAAGCATTTTTTAAAGGGTAAGCTGAACATGAATACAAGGCCAGTATTTAAGATCTGATTTGTTTAAGCCTTTATGTTCAGTTACTGTACTAGTGTCATCAGTTAATTGCGTTTTTAACACTAACCCTTGCTTACTTCAGATGGGTGTATATCTGTTGTATGAACTTGTATTTTCCAGACCCCAGTTGTTGAAGACATATGCAAAAACATATCTCAGTCAACAGATGAAAAGACAGCTGAAGAAGCTCCAAAGCCACACAACCACCATTCACATAATCACAGTCAACATAGACATCATCGACACAGGCACCACCACCAGGAAGGGGGCCAGCGTCCAGAAGATCAGAATCAACATGATTCAGCTGCAACTCGGAGACATCATTCCCATGAGAGCAGTCAGCATCACAACAGGGTTGTGGGTCACAACAGACAGGGTCAGAATCGTACCCAACAAAGTGTAGGAACTGGTGCTCCAAGAGAACGGGGGAAGGGTCCTACAGAAGCTAAGAGGCCTTGAAAAAATAGAACTGCCAGTTGAAGCAATCAGTTAACCTGAAACTGGCAGAAAGTGTCACAATCAGCATCTAGTAGCTGATGTTGACACTGACGACACCTGTTGTTTGAAGAATCAGGAAATGTAGCCGCCTGACACTGTCGGGGAGAGCTCCCATCTTCCTGCAGGTGACATGGCCAGCTGTTAGCACAGACTATCACTGAATCTTGACAGTGACGTCTGCCCACAGCTGCTTGACATCCACCAGCAGCAGATGATCATAAAATGTCAGACACCTGACAGTGAGAAGCAAACACAGGAAACTGAGCATGAGAAACAAACTAAACATTTTACCAGCAGGGAAGAGCCCTTCAATTTGAATTAATTTAATTGTAATACAGCTTGTCGTAATGTGCTTCAAATTTATCACATTAATGCCCGAAACAGAAAATTGAAAAGCAAAGAGAAGTTAAAATATAAAACTGTAAACAATTTGATGTGCATTACCATCTCATCCAAAAAGGGTTGTGTGTTTTTGTTCAAAGTAAATTACTTAAACCACAGTTTGTTTTTTCAGTGCCAGTTGCAGGTTGTCTACAGTATTTGATTAGCTTGTCTGTCTTGTTTCTCTCCTAATATTCTGCTTGCATTAATGAGGACAGATGCATAAACTATAACCTAGGGGCATCTGTTTGATGTTTAGCAAACAAGAATAGAAGAAAACCAGAACAGACATTCTAATCATGTTTTATTACTGATTTATGAAGAACAGGAAAATATTTAAAAGCTCATTTTTTCTCAACTAAAAAAAGAGCTACACATGTGATCTAAACATATTGTTTTTCTGCATATAAACAGATTATTCAAGAGCAACTCGCCTTAACAATGTTTTATTTCAGCTGAAAGCTATATACCAAAATCTGCTTTGTTCAAAAGTAGTAGCTTTTTGTACTTTTTGATATTCTTATACTACTATACTATCAGAATCCTATAGCAAGGGCCTGCGTACCTTTGTGGAGCCCTACTGAAAAATAGGATTCTGCAAGGGTATTTCTGCATGGGTATAAGGGCAGTATTAGTAGATCTTGATGTGGAATCAGTGTGTGAAACAAAGCTATGGATCAAATTCAGTCCTCATATAAGCAAACACAGCTGTCACTGAATTGTTCCTATTTATATCAGGGTTAAATTTAGCCATATATAGATAGATAGGTTATTAATGTGACTTACTAATGAAACTTGTATAAAGTGTCTCTTGGTGTAGTTAGTCTTACAACTTGACTATCTTAACTGAATTGAAAATGGTGTAGTGTTTAATTTGAAGGATCCTGGAAGTAAAAGAGAGACTAGAGGTGAATGCTTTGGAAGCACATGCCATAGTTAATGATGGTTTCATAGGGAAACTGTCTCCTACAAAACCTGAATATTTTTATGGTGAATGCTAATAAGCAAGAACGCAACACTGAATATAAAGAGAACATAGATGTATGGTATATTTGAGAAAGGAATTTTCAATAAAAGTAGATGGCATTCCAGAGTTGCCTTATATTTTGTTTTCATTTTCCAAACACATAGCTTGTGCTACTACATTTATAATAAATATTTCATATGTATTAACTCAAGAAACCATTTCAATATTGCATGTTCAAAGTTCTTCTCAAAACCGCCTCCGTTTGAGGAGGGAACCTGGGCCACTGCTGAGTCGTTGCTCTAAATCTCTGATAGTATTACGGAGAATTTCAATTTCCTTGTTTTTTTCCTCCTGGAGATGCTGAAGTTTCTATGGAAATATAAATAAATGTTTTGGTAATTAAAGTTTAAAACTGAAATACAGCATGGGTGTACCCATACCACATGCTGTTACTAATGAAAAGTATTCTACCTACAATACTGAGAACCTTGGGCAGCAGGTATAAGAGACAAGGAAAGACAATGCTTTCCCAGGGTCTTGTGCTCAGCCACTCCCCTATTCCTTTCCCCATTCTGATGGTTCCTGCAGTCTCCCACAGCAAGATATTAAAGCTTTGTAAGTCTTCCCACAAAATGGGTCTTCTTAACTTAAAAGCGAAAAGCTTTCCAGCTTGCCAGACCTATTAGCATAACACTGAGGCTGTGGAAGAGCAGTAAGTGGTAATGAAGTCATTTGACAGACGTGTCAATCCAGAAGGATTTACTCTCCATTTCAGAATTTACTGACAAAAAGTTATTTAAAATTTGCTTTAAACATTTCATTATTTTGTTGCTGAAGATTATAAAAATCATGTCTCTAAAAATCCTGGCACAGTTTTTTTAGATGCACAGTCTGACTATTCAGTTTTAGCCTTAAGTGCTTAGATCTTCAGATACATAGTTTTTTAAAATAAATCCTTCAAAAGACCACCCTTATCTAAAATACATATTTTAATTCCTGTTGTACAAAAACTTGCTTCCTAAGTCTTCCTTTGTATCCCTGCTTTCTTTTCACTCTCCCTGTTGAAAAGAGCCCTTAAAGGGACGACATCCCCTTTCTTCCAGATAGCTGGACAAATGAGCTTCCTTTCGTCTATTTGATGAACTAGTTTTAAGAGAACTCTCTGTCAAAATCAGTACCTTAGTAAGATATAAAATCCTTTGTTATGCCTAAAATCTTTAGGAACGTACTTTGAACATAAATATACGTTGAAATTTTATAAACATGTTTATTGTTATGGAGGTCATACAAAATAAATTAGCGTTCCCTTTTGCTACAAGCAATGAACTATATGTTATGAACATATTAAACTACTGTGACCAATTTAAAATCATATCTTTGTTTCAATGGATTATATACGTAGTAATCTGAAATGATTACTTTATGAAGACTTAAAGAGTACATTTAAAATACAAAATCATCTTTGAAATACTGATTAAGAAAATGTAAAACAGAGTGCTGCACTGTGTATTCTTTAACATTTAATGATGTATTCAGCAGGACAGCTGACTTGCTCTTAACAAGTTTTTGCAAATAAATATCTGACTGCAGGGTACATCAAAAAAACCTGTGATTAATATATTTATTCCCAAATTTAGTGCTTTTAATTCTGAATGTCGAGCCTTCACAATCTGACATGCAATGAAAAACATGCCCATTTTCTTTAGAAAGAAACTTTAGAAGAGTGGGGTTTTTTTGTTTGTTTATTTTTTTTAAATGTCATTTAATACACCTGGGTTCAGTGATTTGGCTGGAACAGGTGAGCAGAGAAGGGGAAACCAAAAAAGCTTTCCTGTAGCACTTTAAAGACTAACAATATAATTTATTAGGTGATGAACTTTCATGGGATGGACCCAAGAGAAGAGAGAGACAGAAGGGAGGGAGCGGGGCCTGGGCAGAGCAAGGGTAGAGTATGGGCAGGGCCACAAACTGGAGATCTTGCCTCCCCAAGCAGCAGCTTTACCTGCCACCCATGCTGAGAACATACTAATATGTGTTTACAAGGATAATTCTCACAATATCTCCTTTCTGTCAGCCTTAGGATCCTAATCTAGAAAAGTGTATGCAAATATTTAACTTTAAACATGAGTACTGCCATTGACGTCAACAGGACTATTCAGTGTTAAGTGCTGTGTCGATATATGAGCAATATGAAATCTCACGATGCTCCCTTACATTAGAATGAAAGCAACAGTAGATTATGATTATGTATGAATATTAGTTTAACACAATATATTGAACATCTAAGAGGAAATTCAAGCTTATTTGAAAGTTATATGCAAATGTTGTTGAAATTAAATCCCTAAAGCAAGAGGTAATGCATTATACTTAAAAATACCCTGGTGCTACATTTACAGTTTTCAGAGTTTGTTATTACAACAATTTAAGACATATAATAATAATACGAATAAAAATATCTTAACCCTAGCCCCTGACTCCATAAACTGCACCAGAAGGGTTCTGGGATAACAGTGACAAATCATCACATTGGAAAGAGCATAATCAGAATGAAAGCAGGAAGCCCATGATGGTAGGGCTGGATGTCATGCATAGCTAGTAACGTATGATAGCTACAGACTGGAATGCTTAGGGCTTGAATCCAAACCCAACCGATATTAACAGAAATTCAGAAAGCTTCAACAGGATTTGGATCAGGGCCTTAGTTGGGGGATGTACACGTCAGCAAATCCACTGGCTGTTGCTTTTTCCTGGACAGTTTTCCAGGATACTGGTGGTTTGGTCGGGGCAAATTATGCCTCTCTCTGGCACCTTCACTGAACACATTGGGCTTGCATAACTGGGACAGAATCATTAGTGCTGCAGATGACATACACTGGAAAGATCACAGCTTTCAGATACACATTCAATATGAAGTGACGGTGGTTAGAAAAACAATTGTTTCACTTGTTAATTGAGCAATATGGTCTGGAGTCAGGGTGGCACAATAAATACGAAGCAGCACATTGCCATTTTTACAAAATCTCTTTTAAAACCAAGCTGCAATTTAAAACATTGCATATCACGCAGAATTATCAGCAAGATACTCTAGGGCTGTGTCTACACTGAGCCTTAGTGCCGACAGTTTGATGTAAATAAGCAGGCTCGAAAATGCAAAATACAGTTCATTTGCATATTTGACAGGCTAATGCACATATTTATGAGTCTGATTTGCATATTTATGGCAGCAATCAAAAAGTGTGGACATGGTTCTACTGCAAAAATTCCCAGCATAACCATGTCTACACTGCTTGATTTGTGCTGTGAATAAGCAAATTAACATCATGAATATGCACATTAACTGTGTAAATATGCAAATGAGCTCTCATTTTGCATTTTCTAGACTGCTTATTTGCATCAAACTGTTGGCATTGGGGCTTAGTATAGCCACAACCTAAATGAACACATGGCAGCAACAGTATTTGCAACCCACAGACATTTTTAGTAAAATGGTACTAAAACACATACCCTTCTATAGATGTTTTGAGGCAAGACTGTAGTATCTGGATATGATTTTGTTGTTTTATTCTGAATTCTTGCTAATTTAGCATTGAACTAAAAAGAAAGGAAAAAAATCCTTTATATTTACACTGATGCAACAGAAGAAAACATTATTTTAATAACCATAGGCATAATTTCCACCTTTTTGCATGTATTTTGCACCTTAAAATTAAAACTAGCATAGTAATCCAATAAAAACAAATAAGATTACAAGTTGACAGTGTCCTTTTTCAAATATTGTCTCAGTTTCTTGATTCTGCTGACTCAGAGGGGCTGTAATGTTTGTTTGCGAACCAGCTGAAGAGTTTCCCCAAGTGTAGAGAGTGTGTCTGAGCAAAAGAAGCCATTGCATGCTCTGAATTAAGCCAACCCGAAGTTTAGGTCCTGACATGAGAAGAGCTCACCCCAATCTAATGTTCATGTAGAGCTCCATTGAAATCAATGGATATCTGCCAATGCATTGCTGTATAAGGCCACAACCTCTCAATATTTTTCTTCATCTCTAGGTACTCAAAAACACATGGCAAAATTTTCAAGAAGAGGGGATAACAGGTGTCAATAAAACAATTCTCCCCAGCTCAAAAACAAAAACATCATTTATATTATTCTTAAAATACACCCGTATCCCCCACTTGTTAATGGTAATTAGTTACACATGTATGTGGAGAGAAAAGATCTCAGTGGCTATGTCTACACTAGCCCCAAACTTCGAAATGGCTATGCAAATGGCCATTTCGAAGTTTACTAATGAAGCACTGAAATACATATTCAGCTCCTCATTAGCATGCGGGAGGCTGCGGCACTTCGAAATT
This sequence comes from Carettochelys insculpta, assembly GCF_033958435.1. NCBI lineage: Eukaryota > Metazoa > Chordata > Testudines > Carettochelyidae > Carettochelys > Carettochelys insculpta. The sequence continues at coordinate 101,197,667 of NC_134141.1, forward strand.
GACGTGGCTCGCTGCCGCATGGCTCGTTCAGACGGGGCTCCTTTTCGAAAGGACCCCAGCTACTTCAAAGTCCCCTTATTCCCATCTGCTCATAGGAATAAGGGGACTTCAAAGTAGGCAGGGTCCTTTCGAAAAGGAGCCCCGTCTGAACGAGCCATGCGGCAGCGAGCCACGTCAATTTCGAAGTGCCGCAGCCTCCCGCATGCTAATGAGGAGCTGAATATGTATTTCAGTGCTTCATTAATAAACTTTGAAATGGCCATTTGCATGGCCATTTCAAAGTTTGGGGCTAGTGTAGACACAGCCAGTATCTTTTACATTGGTCAATTTTGAAGGGCTTAGCCTCAGCTCAGGTGAAGCTCACGGAGTTATGGCAATTTACATCATCCATGGTTCTGCCTCCTATAATTAAAACTTCAATGATTCAAATTACATTAATAAGTACTAATATCAACTCTTTCCTTTAAGTACAATCTTCTAAATCTAGCCAAGGTGCATGTCTGGTCTTTAAACTTTAAACTTATGAAACCTATTGGTGCATACCTCTATCTGCAGTTTGATTATCTCATTCTGTTTCTCTTTATCTAGAGCTCTCAGCTGTCTGGTTAAGTCCAATATTGTCAACTCTTTTTGCTTTAGCTCTTCTTTATGCTCCTCTTCTTTTAGTTCAGCTAATAACACAAAAATAACAATAAAATTGTAATTATCAATGGCTGTGACTACACGAGCCCCAAACTTCGAAATGGCCATGCAAATGGCCATTTTGAAGTTTACTAATGAAGTGCTGAAATGCATATTCAGCGCTTCATTAGCATGTGGGCGGCCGCAGCACTTCGAAATTGACATGCCTTGCCGCTGCGCGTCTCGTCCCAATGGGGCTCCTTTTCGAAAGGACGCCAGCCACTTTGAAGTCCCCTTATTCCCATCAGCTCATGGGAATAAGGGGACTTCAAAGTAGGCGGGGTCCTTTCGAAAAGGAGCACCTTCGGGACGAGCTGCTCGGCGGCGAGCCGTGTCAATTTCGAAGTGCTGCAGCCGCCCGCATGCTAATGAAGCGCTGAATATCCATTTCAGTGCTTCATTAGTAAACTTTGAAATGGCCATTTGCGTGGCCATTTCGAAGTTTGGGGCTCATGTAGACGTAGCCAATAACATTTATTTTATTAAGTGAGTAGACTTCAAAACCAACAGAAGCTGTAATGTAACACAAATTCATGAACCAACTAAAAACACAAATTGAAAAAAGGAAAACACAAAATATTTAAAATTTATTGTTTTTTGTTTGGAATGAAAAAAAACTATTGTTTTAGATGTTGAATGGTCTCCCAAATAATTGACTATTTCAAAGCCATTATCGTGATTTTGACCTGTACATTATTGTTTCAGGCTCATAATCAGAAATGTAACCTGGTCCCACATTGGAGGCTGTTGCAAGCAATATGCTGAAAACATCAAAGCAATCCCTGATTGAGCTGGTTGTGAATGCTGAAGCCAAACCTATGCTCAATGATTTCTTAGTCTTTTTTCTTGGTTGTCCGGCTGCCAAATTGGCAGTCCAGGCCAGTAGTGCTCTTGCAGAACATGTTGCTGCAGAAGCCCTCAGAGAGGAAGACAGACCTCAAACGTGGTGCAGCGGGACCGACAGCCATTGTGGGCAAGCAGGCAAGGTGGGAAGGGAGCCCAGCTTCATGCCTCTGGAAGGGGTACAGCCAAAGACAGAACGAGTGGGTTTTAAGGTAGTCAGCCCTGGTCTCTCTCCCGCTTCCCTCCCAGACCATCAGAGCTGCATGCAGAGCAGTGTCACAGGGCTGCTGCAGCATTTCAAAGGGTCCTGGAGCTCCAGCCACTGCTGCTGCTACTTCCTCCTTAACATTGTTTGTAATGAGGTCATTGGAAAATGATTATAAATATGAATTAAATAATGAAGAAGAACCAGATGCTAAAAAAACTCATTTTTATTATAGTTTTTATTTCCATGTATGAAATCTTTGAGCAGAGCCTCTGGTTCTGGTTTCTTCTGGTGATCAGCCAGTGGAAGTGCTATCCCAAGAAGGATGGAAAATAAGCCATCCTACATCACCTTAAAGACTAACAAATTTATTTGTGGGTAAGACCCACTTCTTCAGATTTGGAGCAGAAATAAGAATCAATGGTTGCAGGGATGGTGGGAAGGGAGGAGGAGAAGGGGGGAAAAAAAGGAGGGAGGGAGTCACTTGTCATAGAAACAGAAGAATATGGCAATTTACTTTAAAGTTGCTGAAGTATTTTTTTCCAATCTTTCCCCATTTATAATTTGGCTTCTTCAAGGTGGTTGGAATTGGGGACCTGAATCAGATGAAGAGTCCTGGGAACCTCTTCTGCTAGCAGGCATCTCTTTAGTTTCGTCTACACTAGAGTGATCTTTTGAAAGGGAACCTTCTGAAAGAGAGTAGTCGAAAGATGCCCTATCAAAGGGGTACATCTACACACAAGGCTGGGGCCATCGACGAGCAGCATTGAAAGGGCCATGCACCACATTGAAAGAGGCTGTCCAGGCCATGGAAAGAAAGCATCCAAACAAACCCATGCCCTCTTTCAAAAGAATGGGTCAGGAAACACCATGGATGGGGTCACAAGGTGGCCAAGGACTTCCAAGGCCCCAGCAAGTAGCTTCTTTAAAGGGTCCTTCCCCAACACCTTCAACCTGCACAGCACAAGGCCTGCAGAGCTGCCACAAACCCTGCAGACACAGTGCCTGCACGAAAGGCCATGGACCAGCAGCAGCAGCTGGAAACCCTGCTGGCTGCCACCAGCGGAGTGGGCGTCCTGCTGGCCACAGCACCGGTGGCCATCTTGCAGCTCCTGACTGGGGACCCCTCACAAGGTCAGAAGGAACACCAGAGACCATGGGGTCCTCTAGGATGCCCCCTACCCAGGGGCTCCACCGGCTCTGGAGCTACCTCACCAGCTCTGAGTGGTGGGAGCAACTGGTCATGGAGGAGTGGGGCGATGACTGGTGGCTCCGGAGCTTCTGGATGCAGGGGCAGACCTTCCTGGAGCTGTGCCAGCGGCTGCCCCTGGCTCTGAGACACTAGGACACCTGGATGTGGTGTGCCCTTCCCATGGAGAACAGGATGGCGATAGCTGTCTGGAAGCTGGCCACTCCAGACAACTACTGCTCTGTGGGACACCAGTTTGGTATAGACAAGGCCACAATTGGGGCCATTGTGATGGAGGTAAGGAGGTAAGCACACACCAATCAGGGGGGTGGGACCCAGGGGGAGCCTGGCGGGGTCAGGGTGGGGCCTCAAAATGGACGCTCTGGCAGCTCCATATGGTGCTGGATGGAGGTGGCCTGGGGGCACAGGATGGTCCTAAGCTCCTGACAGTATGGGCATGAAATGGGGCAGCCCCCAACCAGCTGGCCAAGTCCTGAGCCTGGGAATAACCCTGCTGCAGCTTCTTGACCTTATTCCTGATTTGGTCAGGAGTGCAGGCACGGTGACCCTAGGCACTCAGGCCCTTGGCCAGCTAGCAAATGTAGCCGCATTCCTCCACTTCATGCCCATGACCCAGAGCACCTCATCCTCTTGCTATAGCCCCAGCAGATCCTGGAGCTTCCCCCCGACCCCTGCCCCAGCTGGACCTTTGGGAGCCCTGGTTGCACTCGGAGTGCGGGACCTGGGTCTTCTCACATGGTTGACCAGTGGCCATGACTCTCCACTGGCCACTGGGGGTCTGGCTGAGGCGTGCACACTCTCAGCTTCTTGCAATAGGGTTTCCTGGTCCATGCGGGGTTAAGAGCCGCTGCACGCACAGATCATAGAGCCCCACAGGGGCTGGGCAGCACGTCTCTGCCTAACAGCTGATTGCTGCCATGGCAGACCCCACTCTTTCAAAAGAGTGGGATGTGGAGCATCTACACACGTCCTTTTTCCAAAAAAAGATGTTGAAAAAGCAGCCTCTATTTTCTGTTTGGAATAGTGGTTTCGATTCCTGCGGCGCCTGCCCTTGGTGTCATGTTCGAAAGAGCATGTGGCGTGTGTAGAGGTACCGCATGCTACTTTGAACTGGGGCCTGCTCTTTTGAAAGAATTGCCTAGTGTAGATGCAGCTTTTCTGTCTGCCCTTTTGAGAGTGGATGGAAATCCTGTAACAGGGCTCATAAGATGGCACCCTCCGAAGTAAAGGCACTTTTTTTACAGCAAATTCAAGAACTCAATAGCTGAAGAGGGAACTGTTTCCTGAAGGGGAGTGATTCCCTTCTTCTCCACTTCCTGCAGAATTCCTAACTTCCCTGAGCAAAGAGAGAGGAAAATTGTCCAAGATTGGTGGGAGGGTAAGATCTAAGTCATGGAATGGCAAGGGCCTAAAATAGTCTCACTGGCTGCTCCTTACTCTGTCTGTGGTGGATTCAGCCTGAGAGGTTATAGTTTCGGACACTGGAATACTGTTCTATAATGTAACTGCCTCTGGCAGCTGATGTGCTCTCTTTATTTTTCTGTTGTCCATTGAGATGTGTGGCCTCTGACTGTGGGACTCCTGTTTAGTGGGGAACTCCTAGGAACTGGCTCTGAGATTGTAATGAGGTGGACAAAGTGAAACCTTTCTGAGAAATGGAGGTGGCTGGCTTGCACAAGACACAATCCTGTCCTTCTGCACACTCTGCCAGGGACACTTTGCCAGGGAGCTTTGCGACCGGGTGCTGGCAAACAGGGTGCGTGCTAACAGGAGGGAGTTTGGAGAGGGGAGTTTAAAGGGGGAGCTTGGAGGGAGCCAGTGACTTACTTCTGTTGCCCTTAAACTAAATCCTTTATAACAACCTCTATCTGAAACATTTAATTAACCCTCGTATATAACTAGAGTAGGAAATGGAGGCAGAAGCCCAGCAGCAGAGTGGGGGCTATCCTGTTTATTGTGTCGAGTGCAGTATGTATGACTACCTACCCTGTGGGCGGGTGGCGTATGTGTGTGCTCGATGCAAGGAGCTCCTGGCCCTCAGAGACCGAGTGCGTGCTTTGGAGGCCAGGGTGGCTGAACTGGAGGAGCTAAGGAAGGCAGAGGTGTTTGTGGATGAGACTTTCCGGGACATAGTAGGGCTGTCCCACCTCCAATCTGACAGTCCTGAGGCTGTTACGGAGGATGAAAGGCTCAGGGAAGGAGAGCAGTCAAGGGGAGCAAAGGGAAACCATCCCGTAGTTGGGACCCTCCTTCCAGAGGGTGATGTTGTATCCTCTCGTGCCGAGGATACTTCTCCGGGGGAGGGAGCGCCAGCTGTTAGGAAGAAGCAGGTTTTAGTAGTGGGGGATTCGATCATTAGAAATATAGATAGTTGGGTTTGTGATGACCGGGAGAACCGTATGGTGACTTGCCTGCCTGGTGCGAAGGTTGCGGATCTCTCGAGGCATCTAGACAGACTTATGGGCAGTGCTGGGGAGGAGCCGGTCGTCGTGGTACATGTTGGTACCAATGACATAGGGAAGGGTAGAAGAGATGTTCTGGAGGCCAAATTTAGGTTACTAGGAAGGAGACTGAAATCCAGAACATCTTTGGTGGCATTCTCTGAAATGCTTCCAGTTCCACGCGCAGGGCCAGATAGACAGGCAGAACTTCAGAGTCTCAATGCGTGGATGAGACGATGGTGTAGGGAAGAGGGGTTTAGATTTATTAGGAACTGGGGACACTTTTGGGGTAGGGGGAGCCTATACAGGAAGGATGGGCTCCACCTAAATCAAGGTGGATCCAGACTGCTGGCATTAAACATTAAAAAGGACATAGAGCAGTTTTTAAACTAAGAGGTGGGGGAAAGCCGATTGGTGCGGGGGAGCACCTGGATCGGACGGAGACTTCTCTTACACGAGGCTCCATAGGCAGGGATTCCCTAGAAGTTAGTCAGATAGGGAACGTGGGAAATAATATATGGGCAAGATCAGATGTGAAACAATCGTGCATAAAAAAATCCACCACGTCTGTGAAAGGCGGACATATAAATAGTGGTAGTTTTCTAACATGCTTTTACACTAATGCTAGGAGTCTGTCTAATAAGATGGGTGAACTGGAGTACCTCATATCAAAGGAGGAAGTTGACATAATAGGCATCTCAGAAACATGGTGGAATGAGGACAATCAGTGGGACACTATCATACCGGGATATAAATTATATCGGAAAGACAGAACAGGTCGTGCGGGTGGCGGAGTGGTACTATATGTGAAGGATAATATAGAATCAAATGAAGTAAAAATCCTAAAGGAATCAAAATGTTCCATAGAATCATTATGGATAACAATTCATTCCTCTAATATGAATATGGCATTAGGAATATATTACCGACCACCTAACCAGGACAGTGATAGTGATGCTGAAATGTTAAGGGAGATTAGAGAGGCTATCAAAATAAAAAACACAGTAATAATAGGAGATTTCAATTATCCCCATATTGATTGGGTGCATGTCACCTCAGGACGGGATTCAGAGATTAAATTTCTTGATGCCTTAAATGACTGCTTCTTGGAGCAGCTAGTACAGGAACCCACAAGGGGAGAGTCGATTCTCGATCTAGTCTTGACTGGAACGCAGGATCTGGTCCAAGAGGTAACTGTTACTGGACCGCTTGGAAATAGTGACCACAATATAATAACTTTTAATATTCCTGTGTTGGGAAGAACACCGCAGCGGTCAAACACTCTGGCATTTAATTTCAAAAAGGGGAATTACACTAAAATGAGGAAGCTAGTTAAACAGAAACTAAAAGGTAGAGTAATTAAACTAAAATCCCTGGAAGCTGCATGGAAACTGTTTAAAGACACCATACTAGAGGCCCAACTTAAATGTATACCCCAAATAAAAAAACACAGTAAGAGACCTAACAAAGAACCACCATGGCTAAACAACCATGTTAAAAAGGCAGTGAGAGAGAAAAGGGCAGCTTTTAAAAAGTGGAAGTCAAATCCTAGTGAGGAAAATAGAAAGGAACATAAACACTCCCAAATTAACTGTCATAATGTAGTAAGAAAAGCCAAAAAAGAGTTTGAGGAACAGCTAGCCAAAAATTCAAAAAACAATAGTAAAATGTTTTTTAAATACATTAGAAGCAGGAAGCCTGCTAAAAAAGCAGTGGGGCCCTTGGATGATAAAGATATAAAAGGAGCGATCAAGGAAGACAGTGCCATTGCGGAGCGATTAAATGATTTCTTTGCTTCAGTCTTCACGGCTGAAGATGTTACAGAGGTTCCTAAATCTGAGCCAGCCTTTTTAGGCGACAAATCTGAGGAACTCACTCAGATTGAAGTGACATTAGAGGAGGTTTTGGAATTAATTGATAAGCTGAATAGTAACAAGTCTCCAGGACCAGATGGCATTCACCCAAGGGTTCTGAAAGAACTCAAATGTGAAATTGCGGAGTTATTAACAGTGGTTTGTAACCTATCCTTTAAATCCACTTTGGTACCAAATGACTGGAAGACGGCCAATATAACACCAATATTTAAAAAAGGCTCTAGAGGAGATCCTGGCAATTATAGACCGATAAGTTTAACATCAGTACCAGGCAAATTAGTAGAAACACTAGTAAAGAGTAAAATTGCAAGGCACATAGAAGAGCACAAATTGTTGGGCAAAAGTCAGCATGGTTTCTGCAGAGGGAAGTCGTGTCTGTCTAATCTATTAGAATTCTTTGAAGGGGTTAATAAACATGCGGACAAGGGGCACCCAGTGGACATAATATACCTAGATTTCCAGAAAGCCTTTGACACGGTCCCACACCAAAGGCTTTTATGTAAATTAGGTGGTCATGGGATAGGAGGAAAGGTCCTTTCATGGATCGGGAATTGGTTAAAAGACAGAAAACAAAGGGTGGGAATAAATGGTAAATGTTCACAATGGAGGGGGGTAACTAGTGGTGTTCCCCAGGGCTCAGTCCTGGGACCGATCCTGTTCAACTTGTTCATCAATGATCTGGAAAATGAGGTAAGCAGTGAGGTGGCAAAGTTTGCAGATGACACCAAGTTGTTCAGGACAGTCAAAAGCAAAAGGGATTGTGAAGAACTACAAAAAGATCTCAGCAAACTGAGTGATTGGGCAGCAAAATGGCAAATGAAATTTAATGTGGGTAAGTGTAAGGTAATGCATGTTGGAAAAAATAACCCAAATTACACGTACTACATGATGGGGTCAAATTTAGCTACGACAGATCAGGAAAGGGATCTTGGAGTTATAGTGGATAGTTCTCTGAAGACATCCACGCAGTGTGCAGCGGCAGTTAGTAAGGCAAATAGGATGTTAGGAATTATTAAAAAAGGGATCGATAATAAGACAAAAGATATCATACTTCCCCTATATAAAACTATGGTACGCCCACATCTCGAGTACTGCGTGCAGATGTGGTCTCCTCACCTCAAAAAAGATATATTGGCATTAGAAAAGGTTCAGAAAAGGGCGACTAAGATGATTAGGGGCTTGGAAAGGGTCCCATATGGGGAGAGGCTAGAGAGACTGGGACTTTTCAGTTTGGAAAAGAGGCGATTGAGGGGCGATATGATAGAGGTATATAAAATCATGAATGGTGTGGAGAAAGTGAATATAGAAAAATTATTTACCTTTTCCCATAATACAAGAACTAGGGGACACCAAATGAAATTGATGGGTAGTGGGTTCAAAACTAATAAAAGGAAATTTTTCTTCACACAGCGCACAGTCAACCTGTGGAACTCCTTGCCCGAGGCGGCTGTGAAGGCCAGGACTCTATTAGGGTTTAAAAAAGAGCTTGATAAATTTTTGCAGGTCAGGTCCATAAATGGCTATTAGCCAGGGATAAAGTATGGTGCCCTAGCCTTCATAACAAGGGCAGGAGATGGATGGCAGGAGATAAATCACTTGTCTTCTGTTCTCCTTCTCTGGGGCGCCTGGCATTGGCCACCGTCGGCAGATGGGATGCTGGGCTTGATGGACCTTTGGTCTGACCCAGTATGGCCATTCTTATGTTCTTATGTTCTTATGTTCTTATGACACAGCCCAGTGGAGAAACACAGGCTTGGTCTCCCTCCACTATCCTTCTGCCCTATTACCTGAAGAATCAGGGGAGAGGGAGGCATTATGCTAGTTCCAGGCAGGAGACAACACACCACCTTTTATTTTATTTCTTTTTAATTCTCTCTCTTGCCACAAGAGTTGGATTCCCTGCCCTAGCTAACAGCAACAAAACAAAATGGAGGGGTTGACTCTGGAAGGTGGGATGCGGTCTAGTCCCTTGTTCTGAGTTCAATCATCTTTGATTCTGCCCTCTACAGCTACGGACAGGTGACCCACACTGAGGACCTGACAATATAGCCTTGAGAAAGAATAGTAGTTACTGTTACAGTATACTGAATTCAATACTTTACAAGTAATACATTTCAAATTAAACAAATAAAGATAGTCTGATGTTAAGTGGAACTCATCATTACCCCTTATTGTGGACAGGAGTATCTTTTCAATGGGCCTTAGACTTCGAGAGAATCTTTGCTTTTCAATGAGCTACAAAAAGGTCTCAAATAAGTATAAAATGTACTACTTGTTAATTTCCTGAACAATAAGAAGTGGTCAAGAAGAGATACTGAACATATATAACCAGCTGGTGATTTTGACTTGGGTGTGTCATATCTCAGAATCATTTTAACTTAGTGCAGCATTCAGACAACTTACACTTTCTCCTCATGTCACAATGAACCTTTGTTAACTGCATCTTGTACTCTTCCTCTTTGTTTTTAATTTCTGTCACAAGTTTCTCAATTTGATTTGTATATTCCTGTGAATTTAAACACGTGAGTATTTGAATTTAAGAAAGGATCAGAGAGGTAGCCGTGTTAGTCTGTATCTTTGAGAACAACAGTAAGTCCTGTGGCACCTGTGCATCTGAGGAAGTGGGTCTTTGCCCACGAAAGCTTATGCTCCAAAATATCGGTTAGTCTATAAGGTGCCACAGGACTTCTCTTTAAAGGAAAGGACATTCTTAAGTACTTTGCTGGATTGAGCCAGAGTGCTCAGCATCTTACAGAACATACTCTCGCTCTCCAAAACTTCACCACCTATCTATACTGCTCTGTCTTTGAAACAGCTGCCCATATGATTTTATGTGCAAGATCAGCTTCAGAAGAAGAGCCATGATAAGTTAAATGAAAAGAATAATCCATTTCAGCCCCAGCCCTTGCAGGAATAATTCATATATTCAGAATGGACCATTGTGATCATCTAGTCTGACCTTCAGAGGCCACAGAATTTACCCAAAATTCATGTTCCCAAGAACTGTAAACCATTGTTTGAGTTGTTCTACTCAAGGAAAGTATAGAGATATGCCTTATAGCTTTGAATAAAGCATGCCCGGTCATGTCTCACCTGTTCATGAGCGTTTAATTTCTCTTCCAATAATTGGATATTATTTTTCAGCCTTTCATTTTCATCTGTATAAATAAAATATTGTTAAATATAAATATTAGGAAACTTCATCTTTCTAATAAAGAATAAAGAAATGTTTTGTATGTATTTTTATTATCCACCTAACTTTAAAATAAAAATTATTTACATTTTGTAGAAACTATTATGACACCATTTGATTAGATCTTTGTTGTTTCAAATGTGGTTTCTGCGGGACACCAGTACAGCAGTACGCAAACAATCCAGGAAGTTTTGGGAGAATGCTAGGAACAACTTCCTGGTGTAAGTGCTGATAGAATCAATCAGGGGCCGGGCTCAGCTTGATCTGCTGTTCACAAACAGGGAGGAACTTGGTAGGGGAAGTAAATGTGGGTGGCAACGTGGGCACCAGTCATCATGAGGTGGTCGAGCTCAGGATCCTGAAGAAAGGAGAGCAGCAGAATATGGACTCTGGACTTCAAAAAAGCAGACCTTGACTCCCTCAAGGAACTGATGGGCAGGATCTCCTGGGACACTAACATAAGAGGGAAATGAGTCCAGGAGAACTGGCTGTATTTTAAAGAAGTCCTACAGAAGATGCAGGAATACACTATCCCAGCAACAGGGGCTAGGAGCTTTGGAGTCCTCCACTGCCCAAAGTAGTGGGGGTATCCCATGACTCCTGGTTGCCATGGACAATAGGGGGATTCTATAGCTCCCAGCCACTGTAAACTGAAATCAGGGAGGCTCCGGATGTCACAGGTCCCAGGACTTCTGTGACCTCCATGACAAAATTTTGCCTTAATTTTGATTGCTCAGAATTTCTGAAATTCAGATGGTCTATGTCTCAGGTTGGGTATGCAGTAAATGAGGAACACATAATCAGTAGACACCTAGGGAAACAGAAAGAGAAGATCTGAACAAGAAAAGAAATTTGCAATCCCCTTCTATGACAGCATTGTTCTTAACACAGTACAAAATGAGTCATGGAAATGGTAGAAGCATTTCACCCTGTATATTTTCTTCCTGACAGTGGTGATATTACTGGCCTGCTACAATATGTTGCAAGCAAAAAAACTAGAAGAAAGAGTAAGGGGCGAATTAAAAAAAATCACTACCATTAATGTAGGAAATTTGGTCAAACACGGGAAATGACTCAGCATTGCTTCAACCATACCTTAAGGGAAAAATTAATTCAAATGTAACATTACTGTTTCTACTACGTCTAAAATAAAAACAGCAGAATAGTGTGTCCAAATTGCAGGGGATACCGTCCGAGAATGAAAACAGAAGTATGACAGGACGTTCTTTGCCATTTGCTCAGACAACTAAAACAAAACTAAAAGACATGATGCCTGATAATGACATGACAGTGTCCTAAACTTCAGCAGTTTAAGTGCTCAGCACAATATTTAAACTTCCCTGAAAAAGAAGTAACTCTTTCTGATCCTGCACACTGGGGCACACTGGAGACGTTCAGAGATTCTGCAGACAACGTCAGCCTTATGGGTGCTTGGTGTGTTGAAACAATATAAATACTGTATTGAGTTTCCAAATAACTTTTGGTGGAATTCTCAGTAATACAGTATCTCTGCACTTGCAGCCAACTACTATGTGTCTGTTGACGTATGAATTAAACAGAAGTTTCTGATCAAAATACAGCACACATTCTGCAGGACAAAGGTTCCACAAAGAGGGAATAAATTTGCAAAAACAATTGGAGATTTTTGGAGAGACTTGACTGATTAGAGGCTAAAAACACTACTATCAGGTTGTCAATGAAACGCTGACTACATTTGACTAACAGCAGAGAAAGGAGCCACACAAAGGCAAAACTGAAAAACTCAGAGAACTTGTGTATGGTACCTTTTCATTTGAACAAATTTGTTCCAAACTTATGAGCGTGGATGGTGAAAGAGCAAATTATTTTGATAAAAGTATAGTAATATTTAAGGGTAGGCACAAAAGAGTGGCTGGCCTAACTATGTAGTTGTCTAGAGACATAATAATTGTGAGCTTGTGTTTTATTTATAAAAATGCAAATTGTTGCATTTTGGATAATGTGTGCTTTTTTTGCTTCTAAGGGATTGCTTCTCAAGTGAATCAGACAGTATGTAATTTATATTTCATCTCAGCAAAGCTTGTTCATTACCCACTATTTTCAGTAGTATTTTTTGGGCTGGATTTATGAACAAACTATTACTAAAAACCTAATACAGGAAGAAGATTTTCATGGAGTTTCAACAGGCAAAAGAAACCACAAACTGACTCTTGGTACAGATTATGTTTGTTATTTTCACAGAAATTCTAGACCCCATAAGCATCTGATTCATTAATTAACCAATTCCGTGATCTTTGAGGTCCATATTATTAGCTGATGCCTTATAACTGACATCCCCACTAAATTTAATCATTCAGTATGTTATCCTGCCCCATTTAGTTCAGCAGTATTTAGTAAACCTTGTTGAATTAATTCATTTTGATGGAATCAGTGAACACCTGCCAAGTTGGAAGGACTGCTAAACTTTATTTGGCAAGTCAGACCTTATTAAAATGTCGTGTTCTTCTAAGCTGTTTCATTGCCTTTAGATGTTAACACTAATATTTATGGAGAAAGATATTAGAGTGGGAACTGTAGGACAGTAGATTATAAAACATGATTTGGTAGCTCATTAATCTTCTTTTGCTTGGTGCAATCAACTCCTAGAGCCTTAGAGAAGATTTTATAAAATAAGAATCTGGCCCCCAGCGTGCCTTTAATTTGACAATAAGTCTCCTAGCTAAAGGTTATGCCTCTAAGAAAGACTGTGTTATAGCCACTGAGGCCTTGAGAGCATAGTCTTGTTAACCAGAGAAAATACCTGATTTTTATTTAAGGCTGATTCTCATAGATACTATTGCCACTTTACACCAGTATTAAGAGTCCTTAAAGTGGGATTAAATTATATATACACCTTTTAAGGCCCTTTATGTTGCAAGAGTTGGGTAAAGTAGCTTTAAGATAAAAGGGAATCAGTCCTTTGGAGTCCTACCTCATTTTCTACCTCCCAGACTGATGGTAAAAGGGACAGAGAATCTTCAATAAGAGGAACTAAATCACTTTCGCTTGGGTACTGAAAGCCCTTTAAGCCACCACTCCTTAGGCTGTTTCCCACCCAAAATTCCCACTGATTTCAATAGGAATTATGGAGGAACAGGGCACAGTTCTGTGAGATGCAGAGTACCTCCTTCAACTGGTTGATTGTTCATATTTCCCATGGAGGTTAATATGAAACGCAGGTTGATCAGTACCTGACAAAAGGCACTCAGAGGCCCAGATCCCTAAAGGTTTTTAAACATGCAAATCTCAAGGCAGTTAGATGATTTATTGTCTTGCAGGCTTTGATCCTTTTTTATTAATTGATGTGCATTGTATATTTTGATCTATTTTGTTTAGATTTCATCAACCTAAAAAGCTGCATTATGAGTTAAGTATTCAAGAAGCCACAAATTTGTTTAATTGGGAATGATATGATTATTTTAGAAGGTAGAGGTTGTTAGATCTGAATCATCTGCTCATACTTTTCTCCATCTTTCAGCTTCATATATGTAGACACTTTTGTTCCTAAAAGTAAATACTGGAACAAATAAATGTTATCAAACTGGAGACCAGAGACTGAGATTACAAAGTCGTTTGAAAACAGTGGAGTCTTTTAAGAAAAACATCTTTCCATACAAAGATACAAAGAAAGAAACAAAGAAGCTCAATACATGCTCACAATCATTTTTAAGACCATGCACATGTAGCAAAGTTTGTGACGTTAATGTATGATCAAAAATTCGAATTTGGACAATTTTCTCTCACCTCATTCTATATTTAAGGATGGATCTATCTATACTTAGCCAAGCATGGGCAGGAATGGTTCTCCTAGCATCTGTTAGTCAGAGGCTGGAAATGGATGACAGGAGAGGGAATCACTCAATGATTACGTGTTCTGTTCTCTCCATGTGGGGCATCTGGCATTGGCTACTGTCAGAAGACAGCACACTGGGCTAGATGGACCTTTGGTCTGACCCAGTATGGCCATTCTTATATTCTAATGTTCTTAAGGTAATTAAAATTAACCAAGGTTTAAACCTAAAAAGGCAAAATATTGGACAAACTGACAGAGCAGAAACTGAGCTGAATAGAATAGGATATCATACTTTTATTAATGTGAAACCATTAAGGGTAAGAGTGATGGGATTCAACTGAGGGAAAGTTCACCTATCAACCCAAGGCCCTAAATACCACTTAGATCCACAGGCTTTATGAGCTCTCAGCAAGCACATGTAGTTTGTGCTGGTCCTTTAAATGGGGCTTTATGTGAGACTTTTATTCTCTATGAATAAGGAATTCTGATTTCATATTTAACTTATAAATAGTATTACAGACAAGTGACAATTCAGAAGAAATGGAGATTTCATAAAAATCAACATCTTTATCAATATAAAAATCTGTTCCTAATTATGATATGTATAAAAATAAGACTAAACACTACAATTATATTTATAATTTTATTTCAGAATAATAGCTAATAATAACAACACCACCTACCTAGATAAATATTTCTGGATGGCAGCTACATTTTAAGAACATTAGCAAGCTAAGCCTAAGGCTTCATTGACCCAGTAAATTACTAAAGCATGATTAAGTTCTTTGCTGGATTACAAAGCATCTAAAAATGTGATTTACACTACCTTGATTACTTGCAATATTTCTTGTGCTAAGAAACAAAAAACAAACCAAAAATGTTTATATCAGGTTTATTTCATTTTATTTTTAATTTTCTTGTGTTTTCTTATTAGCAGATAGATATTGGCCTTATAGAAGGATTAAATGTGAAGTAGGAATCCCTCCTGGTTTATGCAGTCTATACATATTTGTTTTAAAATATAATGCAATACACAGGATTCTGTTTAAACAATGAGAAGTCCTGTGGCACCTTATAAACTAACAGATATATTGGAGCATGAGCTCTTGTGGGCAAAGACCCACTATGTCAGATTCTGTTTGTTTCTTTACCTCTTAAGTCGCACTGATTTTTGATTGTTTGTTGTAGACCCTTTATCACATTCTGGAGCTTTGCATATTCTAAACAAACAAAAAGAAACATAAATATTTAATTTTTCAATAATTTCTTTATTATTTTCTTTTTAGGATTCCACTCTAAGAGCTAAAAACAACTATAAATAACTTATTTAGCAATGCAAGGTCTTTTGTAACGGGTAGAAGGTATATCAAGGAAAAAAACAATCTTGCACTTATTTCACTGTTGCCTTATAAGCTTTTCCAAATGTACAAATCCATGTTATACCTACTACAGGCAGCAGGACCAACATCCACTGTGGGCCCAGGGCAAGGTGGGAGGGGGGCCCAGCTCCATGCCCCAGAAGGGGTGTGGCCAAGGGCAGACAGGGTGGGGCCTAGGGCAGTCAGTGGCACTGGCCCTTGCCTACCCATTGCTTGGATGAGCGCTGCCAGTATTTCAAAGGGGCCTGGAAGTCTGGCCACTGCTGCTGCCAAAGTTGCAGTGGCAGCGTCCGGAGTTCCGGGCTCCTTTGAAATGCCAGGCCCCACAGCAATTGCCTCCTTTGCCCACCCCGTCAGAGGGTCTGACTATAGGCGGTACTAATGGCAACACCTATAGTTCAGTTTGCCTGACACTGTTCATTATGAGAGCAAACCTCTGTCTGTCTCAGTGTGATATTTTTATTGAAGCCTTCAGCAAAAACATGTCTCAGAACAAATTTTGGGAATTGTTTTCTGCCACGTTAAAAATATCTTTACAGCTCGTCTGTTGGGAAGCCCTAGCACAGCGGTGGAGAACCTGCAGCCCGTGAGCTGGATCCAACCCTCCCCCACCACTTAATTTCATCTGGCTTGAACCAAGTCTCTGCACCCAGGACTAGAAGGCCTGAGCCCTGTCCCCCACCCTGCCCTGCTCCTCTGGGCTGGAGCTGTGAGTTCGACTGCTGGCTTGCAGCCATGAGGGAAGCTCAGCACTCTGCCTTGCAAGCACTGCCAGCTGCACTTCCCATTTGCCAGCAAAGGCAGGGTGTGGTGCTACCTGTCTGTCCCCCTCCCCACCACAGGGACATACTAGCCACGGCTGCTTCCAGGAGCAGCAGTGGCACAAGGCCAGGGCAGGTGGGGAGCCTGCTTCAGCTACCCTGTGCCACTGAACCAGAGCTGCCTGAGGTAAGTGCTCCACATCCTCTCAAATACTCCAACTTCAGTGTCTCAATGCTGAGCCCCCTCCCATACCCAAACTCCCTCCCAGAGCCTGCACGCCCACCCTCACCCCCCGCCCCAGCCCATTCCAGCTCTCTAACGCCTACCCAGAGCCTGAACCTACCTCTCCTGTCCACGTCCTCCTCCGTGTCCCAACCTCTCATCTCCAGCCCCACCCCAGAATGTGCACTCCCCATTGGACCCCTCACCTGCTCCCACACCCAAATCCTCTGCCCCCGTCTAGAGCCCCCTCCTGCACCTGAACCCCTCATTGGCTACCAGAGGCAACCGATGCAGGAGGGCAGTAGCCTTGTGCCCCTGTCCTGCCTCTGCTCTGCCCATACATCTCCCATTCCCATGGTGCTCTGCCCTGCCCTCCTGCACCCCTGCTCCACTCCTGCCCACTGTGTCTAGTGTGTGCAGGGCAGCCCCTTCTGGAGCAGTGTGATCTAGGAGTAGCACGGCCTAGGGAAGCTTGTGCTGCTGTCAAGCTGCATTGCTCTGGGGAAGGCCCCACACTCAGCTCAGAAGTGGCACAGAGTTGATGGTGAATGCGGGGGTGGGGACAGCACTGGGGGTGCATTGTGGCCTCCTGGGCATCCCCACACATCACCTATGTTTACTACACATCCTCGCTTAATTTCCAGACCACTGAATGATGGAAGTAACAGTATGTGGAGGTGTAATTAAAGACTGCATCGTAACGCATGCCCACAAGGGAGTCAAGTTAAGGTTTCACAGGTTCTACTCTACTCTGCGCTGATTAGCCCTCAGAAGGAGTATTGTGTCTAGCTCTGGGTGTCTCATTTCAAGAAAGATGTGGACTACTTGGAGAAAGTCTGGCGAAGAGCAACAAAAATGATGAAATATAAAAATGTGACCAATGAGGAGAGATGGAAAAATGGGTTTTGTTTAATCTGGAGATGAGAAAAATTGGGTACGGGGTGGAGAGGGGGGTGTGATGATAATTTTCAAGTGCTTAAAAATCTCTTACAAGGATGAAGGTAAATATTTGTTTTTGCTAATCTGTGAGGATAGAACAAGGTACAATGTGCCTAAATTCCAGCAGGGGGGGGGGGTTAAGTTGGACAGGAAAAATCTCCTAAATGTCAGGATAGTTAAGGATTGGAAAAAATTACTTAGGGATGCTGTGGAATTTCTGTCATTGGAGATTTATAACAGCAGGGTAGCCAAATGCCTGTCAAGCATGGTCTATTATTTAGTCCTGCCTTGGGTGCAGGGGACTGGAGTAGATAATGTATTGACGTCTCTTCCAGTTCTAGTATTCAGTTTTTCTGATTCTGTCATTTCCTAATTTTGTGTGTTTGACTCTCCAATCTTTACACTCATTTAAGACAGTTTTTAACGTAATATAAAATAACACTGATGGGATTCTTGCAAGGGTGTCATTTTGGGCTGGCAGAAGGGGGACAGCAGCCCTG
Source organism: Carettochelys insculpta (assembly GCF_033958435.1). Taxonomy (NCBI): domain Eukaryota; kingdom Metazoa; phylum Chordata; order Testudines; family Carettochelyidae; genus Carettochelys; species Carettochelys insculpta. Next base: position 101,215,727 of record NC_134141.1, read on the forward strand.
CATAGAGAGACATTGCTTGCTCTTTGTCCTGGTCCCCTGACTATCAGGGAATGAGGAGAAAGTGCTCAGATTGTGTGAATTACTCCTCTGCCCCCTCACCAACCAGGAAAGGACAGCATCCACTCAAGCCACACATTTTCCTTTCACTCTCTGATAGTCAAGAGAATGGGAAGAAGAGCAAGCAGCATCCCAGAATGCACAGCTGCTTCCCCCTTGCCCTCTCATGATGATGCCTTTGGATTCTTGATTTTGAAGATTACAGGACAAAAGGCACCAGCCCTGTTGTTGTTTATCTAGTAACTGTGTGTTCTAAGTCTCACATTTTACTGGACATAACAACAATGCACCTTCAAGTTTAATCATATTTATTATACCCAAAGTATATTATTTTAAATGGAGATATTGCTTCAGATATTATTTCTTTTCTTATTATGAGCTGAATTTAAGTTTGGAGATTACAAAGAAGATGAAGGAGAATTAATTTAAACATAGCTCCTAAATGAACAGACTTTTATTGTTCAAACTCTCTTTCCCCCTTATGCATACATCAACACGTGTTTTATAATACAACCTAAATTTAGAGAAATTTGAAAAATATGCAAGTCTGCTTTGTTCCAATTTTCCATTTGCCTCAAATCTTTCTGTGGTAGGGCACCCCCTTTAGGTTATGTGGGGAGTGTGTACCAATGAGTCCATTACTCCACCTCCATCCCGACAGGGCTTCTTTCTAGTGGGTTAGCATTCACCCTCTGACTGGGCCTTGAGACTGTCTCATCCCGTCTAGTGGCATCACTGCCTGGACACAAGTGACCCATAGCCAACAAAAGGGGTCAACTAACAGAAAGGTAAAGCAGCTCTCTCCAGCAGCATATAGCTTCTCTTACTTCAGAGGGGTCCTTGGAGTATTCATGTCAATTTAGAATGTGAATCCTAGTTCTTTTGTCCTGTAACTCAACAGTTCTTCACCTTCCTTCTGCAAAGGCGGGGTTTCTGCAGGTTCTCAGTCCTCTCTCCTGAGCCAGAGAACCACAACAGTCTGTTCCCATCCCAGGGCTGCCTTCATCTTAATGGTGTTCTATCTTTTTAACTCCTCCTGACCCAGTTCTGATATGATTAGCAGGGGATGCAGCCACTCCAATTCAAAAACGTTCCTGAATCCCTTCCATGCAAGTGCAAGATTTTTATACACCATCACAGCATCTTAAATAAAACCACTATGAAAGTACAGTTTTGTATTTGTTTGGGAAACAGGCCATTTCTCATTGACAAATAATTTCAGAAACAATAACATATTTGTAAAAACAAAGATTATTCTGTTATTTCAAACATTTGCAATATTAACATGTGAACACAAGATGGACCTCCTGTAATACGTTAAGATATAAAATCTTCATGAGGTATTGTGTACAAGCGCTCAAAATTCAGGAAATGCTAGACTAACGGTTGTCTGTGCCTTAGGCCATTTTTCTTTTCTTGCTCACTTGTGTTACTGTCTTTATATCTTCCAAATTCTTCAGCTAATAGGGTAGGGGCACAACAGACCAAAGCCTCATTTACTGTACAATCCTGATACATCCCCTGAGTACAGTCCATTCTCTACTCTGAATGGAATAGGGGTCATGCAGAAATAAATAGTAAAGGATCATGAAATCAAAGACCGTGACATAATGCATGTACACAAGAAGCTGGATTAAGCTCCCAACTTCCTCTCCCAGTCTTCCGCATGGTGTTCACCATCTAATTCCTCCATTACCCTTCTTCAGGTGTATCTACACTAGACCATAAAATTGATTTTAAGGCACTTAGTTCAATTTTACAATGTGACTGTCTTCACTGCAAATAGCATTAGGTCGATTTTAAGGGTTGCTAAGGTTGACTTTCTTGCCCCGTCCCTCCCACGCAGTGTAACACCAAGTTCAAATTTAAATGGTTGAATTAATGCTAGTGTGGAAACAGCGTTACTTTAAATCAATTTTACTGGCCTCCAGAGGTATCCCACAATGCCCCCCTGTGTCCGTTCTGGCTGCTTTCATCTCTGCTGCTCTTCAGGTATGCAGAAAGTACGTAACAGGAAGCCCAGGAATTTGAATTCATTTTCTTTCTGGCCAGCATGGATAGTGCACCTCAGGAACAATCGCATCTCATCATCACAAGTTCTTCAGGTTCTAGTTCTGATCAGAGTTCTCAGGGTCACAAAAGATCCTCACCAGGGAGTCATCAGGAGATGTAGGATCTCATTTCTGTGCCGGGTGATGAATCTGTGCTGAGCAAACTGTGGACCAGCAAAAAAATGCAGACATTTATGGGGAGATTTCTCAGGGCATGATGGAGAAAGTGTATGCCAGGGATGCTCAGCAATGCTGGGTCAAAATCAAGGAGCTCAGGCAGAATTATGAGACAGTGGAAGACACTCCTCAAAACATGCTGCTTTTATGAGCAGCTCAATGCAATTCTTAGGAAGGATCTAATCATGGTCACCAAGAACTGCATGGACTCCTCAGGAGACAATGCCCAGCTCTCCGATGAGATCAGCAAGGGTGAGGAGATGGAGGCCAATGAGGAGGAAGATGCCAGTCAAGCAATTCAACAGATGGCCAAGGAGCTCTTCATCACCCTGCAGCCAGTCCTCTCATCAAACCAGTATGCTCTGGGGTCAGCAAAGCTAGAGAGGGCTCTTCTGGTGAGTATATTTCTTAAACTGCTACCAGTGGGCTGTGGCAAGGTTTGGGTAGAGGTTTTCTTCTGGTGAGCATATTTTTTTAAACAGCTACAAGTGTGTTGTGGGTGGGGTGAGGTGGATCTGTGCCTCTAGAAGAGCTTGTTTATATTTCTGGGGATGGAGTGTTTATCCTTTTTGGAGGTCTCCACAAAGGTCTCAGCCAGGTACTCGCTCTCTCTCTCTCTCTCTCTTTTTTTTTTCCACAAGATTTTTGGAGAGGCCTATTTTATTCCAGCTTCCACAACAGCACTCTTTGCCAAGCCAAGCCACCAATAAGTAATATGGCATTATGGCACCACACAGCATTCTTGAAAATTTTCTGGCCCTATGCCCACAGTGTATGAGCATATTTTTGCTTTCACTCTGTTATTCTCATGAAGCTGAAGTCTCTTTTTGCAATCTAGAAGCAGCACGGGAAGTTTCATGAAAGTTTGTCCCTTTAATATTATCACACTGCTCCCTGGCCATTTAAATTTCCCAGGACTGCCCTAGTGCACCATGTGGCTGGCAGGCTGTCCATCTCCTGACTCCTCCATGCAGCTGGCAGGCTCTCCTGGATCCATTCCCTCCCACCACACTGCTGGTGGGCTCCCTGGGTCCCCCCCACAACCATGTGGCTGCAAAGGATTTATGAGGAGCCTCTGAGAAAGTTTTTTTTTTTCCTGCGCTTTATCTTTTACAGGGCTGCTCCCTCCCAAGCCCACCACGTGGCTGGCAGGCTCGACCCCTCCCTCCCACATGGCTGCGTGTGCACCCTGTGCACCCTGTGTGCACCCTGCTTCCAGACACTGGTAGGTCCAGCATAGGCTTTCCCTGCTTTAAATTGCTTTTTCCCTGCACAGGATTAAAGTGGAGATGCTAGAGAGGTTCTTTTTTTTTTTCTGTGGTTTATTTTTAATAGGGCTGCCCCACCCCAGCCCACCCTGCAGCCAATGGGCTTACCCTCTCCTCCCCACCACACAGGTGCCAGGCTGTGCGTACCCTGCTTCCACACACTGGCAGGTTCAGCGCAGGCTTTCCCTGCTTTAAATGGCTTTTTCCCTACACAAGGAAAAAGATGCCAAGAACATTATACAGGGCTTTGTTTCATTTTATGTTTTACAGGGCTTTGTTTCAATAACTCCCCCTCCCTCCCTTAGCCGCCAGGATTTTACTGTGTCCACACTGAAATGCGCTAGAAAAAATTGTAGCTTCTGTTCTGCAGAGGCTGATTCATTGTTATCTTTAAGAAGCTAAATGTGGCCTCGGAAAACAAAAGTTGCAGTGATTGTCAGAGATCCATTCATTGTATGGGTCAGTGCGTTGTGTCACACTTAGAAATTGTATCTCAATTTTGACCTTGATTGTCTTCAACAGGTAGTGTGAGGGGGGTGGGGGTGAAAAGGTCAATGTGATGCACAGGAGGAAATGAACAAAACAGGATCTCATCCTGCAGCAGCTGCAAGAGGCTCGGAAGGAGTGAGCCCAAGCCACTGCTGATGGAAAGTGGACCAAGCAGTGGCGACAAAGCATGCTTCAGCACAGGAACCAGGGCTCAGCAGAGTTCCTACTGGCTGTTAAGGAGCAGACTGGTCCATGCTGGAACTGCAGAGGGCCACCCACCGCAGAATTCACAGTTATGTGGCCTCCTCATCCTGTTGCCTGACTTCCCCTCGTTGGGGGCCCCAAATGCAAGGGAGAAAAGGCAAGGACAGTCTCACAGTCCACCCCCAGGACCCCTCCACACTGCAAAACGCTCACATTTCCTCACATGTGATGGCAGGATTCCCTTTCTTTTTTCTACCCCCATAACCCTCACCCCCAAATAAAAAAAAATGCTGTTGTGAAATGTACGTCAGTGAAATGACCTTTGTGATCCATCGATGCCTACAATACCACGGAGAAATGCCCCTTGTGGTTTATAAACTCTGAGGTCAGATGGTCAGGAGACAGGATAGGAACGTGCATTCCATCCATCGCCCCACCACAGTTAGGAAACCCCATGGCAGCAAAGCCATTCCCTATGTCCTGCACATTTCCCAGAGTCAAGGTCTTTCGCAGCAGAATGGCATTGATTGCCTTGTCTTCCTGGATCACTGCAGCCCCCACTGTAGATCTGCCCTCCCTGATTTGATTTCCCACTGACCGGTAGTAGTTGGGCATTGCAAACTGCCACACAACAATTTCCACTCACTTGTGAACTGTCAGAGTAGGCCTCATTTTGGTATCACAGCAGTTCAGGGAGGGAACAGAAAATCACAAAGTTCCATGAAAGTGGCCTTGAACACGTGGAAGTTCTGCAGCTACACCGGTCATCCCAGACCTCCAAAATGATGTGGTCCCACCAGTGTGTGCTGCTTTTATGTCTCCAGAACTGGCGCTTCACTGCGTGCAATACATCCAGGACGGCCAGCAGCTGTGCATTCCTAGTCTCCAGTCCTTTAACGTCATCTGAATCAAGGTCCACATCCTCCTCATCCTCCCACTAACTTTATCTAATAAAATACTGTATGACATTTCAGGTAGTGGCCATAACACTGTGCAATGGCTCTAAGTTGTTCAGGATCCAGGCTAGCATCGTCCAGTGATGTGAACCAGAGGCAAACTTTGGAAAAAAGGCGCAAAATTACTTGAGCCATTCGTTTTCCAATGGTGGGGGTGCAGGGGGACAATGCACTCTGGGATGATGACATCAGATGCCCACAAGTACTTGCTGTGCATTTTTTCCCATAACACAGTGGCACAAACACCCAGAATGCAATTGCTGATGCAGGTCAAACCTAGCTAAGGCAATGGACACACACTATGTAAGCTTTCTGGACATGTGTGGACACTTACCTTCAGCTTTACAAAATCTAGTGTTACAAAGTCGACTTCAATAAATTCCCCTTTATTTCATAGTGGAGACAAAGTTTTTTCTAGACCCTGCATTTCACTTGGCTACTTCATCTTCCTTTTCATACTGCGTGGCTGCCAGTGGGGGGAGCCTCAAGAGCACAGTACAGACAGTCAATCTTCATCTTGCTTCCAGTGCCCATTGCACAGCGTCCCCAGAAGCAACGATTGCATGAAAAGCCCTTTTCAGCACGGGGATACCTTCTGTACAGAACAACTCTTCTGAAAAATTACCTGTCAAACTTCAAAGTCATTTGTCTCTGCTGTGGACTGCCATTTTCAGAGTCTCATAATTTGGCCAGATTTGGGGAAATTTTCAAAGTGATGAGAGAAAGCACATCTCTGACAGTCCCCTGCCAAATTTGAAGTGCCTGGTCCAAACCATGAAGATAACAAAGCATCTCACCCAAAAAGGTTGTCAGATTTTTAAAACAACTGGAATGTTTTCCTTCATCTTATTTTGAAAAGCAGCTCAATCATTTTTGCCAAAATTTTCTAAATGAACTCAACCTGAGGCAGACACCCTACATGGAAAATTTCAGGGCACACAGCTTGGCAGAGCAGTTAAACATAGGATTTCATAATGATTAGCCTCAGTTGACCTTAACTATAGGCTGCTCTTAGCTCCACTGTAATTTATAGCACACGACTGCCTTCTTGATTCAGGAATAAAATAATTAATTTACTGTAATTCTTCTTTACTTACTTCCAATTCCAGTCCCTTAAATTGTATCATACTTGGGTATCCTATAGATTTATTTCAGAAGTAACATTCATTCATGCTGAAAAATAGATTACATACTGCATCTCGATGTGTTGTGAATAGGAGCCAAGGAAAACCTACTTTTTTTTAATATAGGACCCCTAGAGGGAAAGCATCCATATCATCAATCCTGCCTCCCTTTTCAGTGGCTGGTTCTGCCACACGTTTATTCTTCAGTCAGGATGATGGAAACTTGTTGTTATTGAGGTTCAAAATCTGACCTACTGTGCAGGACTAGTGTAGAGCTATGCATAGGACTGGGATCCCCGGGGATCCAGCAGGACCCACTTCCATAATAGCAAGAGTGGGTGAAAGCAGAATTAAAAAAAATCCTATGCAGAGATATGGTGCAAACACAATTTGGAAACATTTGCTTCATACATCTTGCAGGAATTTTTATTAGATTTTAATATTAATTTTTCCAACTGGGTAATGAGATTTGTAATTTGTCTATAACAAGAAGAAAACATACTTTAAATACCTGGATTTTATTTCTTGCCTTTACTATTTAGGATTCAGCCCCACAAGAAGCTGAGTTGGCTATGAGCTAATCAGCATTCTAACTTACCATACATTTCAACAGCACATCTAACTTGACTGGATCTAATGATCCAAACATCTTATGTTACTAAATTATTCTTACACATTTTATGATAGAAGATTGTGGAATTATTTTTTGAACTGTCAAGCACAATCAACTGTTTTTGTATATAAAAAAACACTTACCCTCTTTTAATGAGTCTTCCCTTGATTGGCTTAATGCCAATAATCTATTACATTTTTCCAGCTGAAGATCCAGAAGGTTATTTTTTCCATTAATTTCCAATATTTTCTGTAAAAAAAATTGAAATATGTTTAGGATAATGTGAAGTTAAATCCTTTTGTGCTGAATTTTCTGTCTAAATATCAAGTTTTTCTTCCGAATATTACTAAAACAAACTAACCCCAGACCAAATCAAACACAAACCCAACAATGTTGAGCTGTGGTTTTCAGAATAGTTCAGTACCTCCTTCCCAGGTCTGTTCTACCAACACTATGATTTAGCTGTAAAGAAGTTAAGTTAGATGTTAGAGGATAGCATCAGTGTTCCCTGTAAGCTGAGATCCTGGGCTGCCACCCAGTAGAGATTCAGGTGCCACCCAGCTAATCAGCAGAATGCTGACAGCCACCCACCACGTGTGTCATGTATTTATATTGGTGGTCCACAGCTTCACATGCCTTGGTGTACAGTTGTTTTTAATTTAAGCACACAATTATAATGTTGGTAAAATGGTTGTGTATGGTGTTAGATGTCCATCGTAACACTTGACAGCCACTAACAAAATCTGTCTAATTGGTTGATGTCATCTTCATAGTTAGATTCACCTGGTGGAACAAATAATGAAAATATTTGCCTTGGAAGTCTCGTCACCTGTCAAAAAATAGATCCAGTGATCCTGGCCTAGGCAAAAATTAATTGCACGATGGCCCAAAAACTTTCCATCTAACTGCAACAGAAATTAACAAGAAAAGTTACAGGAATTTTTGAAAAGCACTCCTTCCAAAATTGAACCAAGAAGGGGCCAAGCCAAAGAAAGGTGGCAATCAAGATAACTGTTGTAGAAAAGCCTTTTCACAGTGTTGATTCCAAACATTCTGTGATGGAAGAGGATATTGTGTGGCTCAAAAAAGGCACTGCTTTGCAGCAGATTTTGAAGTTCTGTAGTACTAGGGTACATAGTCTATAATTATGACAAGTGCAGATGCCATATAGAAGAAAATGTCACTAAAAACATTTAAAAAGATATTACTGAAAGTGTTAAGAAAAAGCCCTTTCAGCTTAATTACTTTCCTTACTTACCTTTTCTATCATTGAGAAGTCATCTAGAAGTTTATCAAAATTAACCACACAGATTTTCTTCATATTTGCTTCAGTGATGTTATTCATTTGTTTCTAGAAAACAGCAACCCATAGTTATTGTATATAAAATTAACATTGATTTAAGAAGTTGTACTACTTAACTTTGCAAACATTAAAAGACAAGTAACCCATTGTACTCTGTGAAATGGATTAATCTCCTTAATCAAGAAATGGGCAATAAGTGGCTCATGATCCAGACATTGTTCACTAGAGTTTGATGCTGGCAGTCACTAGACACTTTATTTACTGGTACATCCACAGGTATGTTTGCTTGCAGGTCCCCTTAGCGATGGTTCACCACTCCTAGCCACTGGGAGCTGTGGAATAGTGGTATGGAATTAGCTGGGAATAGTGAACCATGGCCAACAGATGCTGTTGTGAGTGGCTGTACCTGTGGATGCACAGGTAAATAAAGTGTCTGCCTGCCCACCAGGAGCTAACCCTGGCAAACTGTGTCCAGTTCACAGGCTGCTTATTGTCTACCCCTGCTTTAGCCTCATTTTATAGCAGGAAAACTCAATCAGAAGGGCTAAGTGACTCACCCAAACTATGCAGTGTATTAATGGCTATGACGGTTATGGCTTCTTTATACCATCCTGCATGGATACTAGAGCTAGTGGATTAGATGATGTACTGCTTTACAACCCATACAATGCTACTGCTATCTGTGAGCTTTTAGAGTATAAATTAATAAAGAATATGTCTCTCTTAGTTTATGTTTATAATTTATATGCGGCCATAGTTAACTACTCAGACTTACAATCCTGTTTAAATTCACTTTTATGTTTTCTTTTGAGCCATTAACTGGCTGAAGGCCAGTGAGCCTTGTATAAATTATATAAAACAACAATTTTATGTTCCCAGTGGAGTGCAGTTTTCAAAAGTGCTTTGTGCTCTCCTATCTCTGTTCCCACTCAAATCTAAATATGCCCAGTTTTCTTAACGTTTCCTCACAGGCCATTTTCTAAACGTTTTATTGTTTTTTTCTCTCTCCTCTGGACTCTCCAACTTGTCCAATTGTTTCCTAAAATGCAGTACCCAGAACTGGCTACAACATGCCAGGTGAGGCCTCATTAGAGTGGGATAATTACCTCTAATTTCTTGTATAAGACGGTCCCATTAATTCACCCTAGCCTTTGTTACATCCATGTCACTTTGTTGACTAATATTTAATTTGTGAACCATTATAACTTACAGATCCTTTTAAGTGCTACTGACATCTAGGCAGTTGTACCTTTACTTTCATTATAATGAGCTTTGAAAAATTAAATAAAAATTCTAGATGATGCTGTATAATCCAACAGTTATCTTACTTCACATCATATATGACTTCACAAGTAAGCAGTCTTGCAAAATAATTATCTCACTACAAAATATACCTGCTGCAGCAACTATTTAGTATCAAATTAATGTCCTGTTATTATACGGTCCTTAAAATGTGTTTCCATTTGCCTATAACCATTCTTCTTACCCATGAGCATGAAATCTTCCATTTCTGTAGTCCTGTTATGTCTGTGGCCTAATACTGACATCACAATTTCTGGGTGGGTGTGAGAAGATAGGCACTTTGTCTATCACACCTACTTTTGTGGCACTATTTGCCTGATCTTCTACTTCTTGGGCAATGTTGCATGCCCTCATTTCCCACAGGAAAACAGGAGACTCACAGCACTTTGTAGCTGCAGGTTAACTATGCCATACAAAATAAAACTCCTGATAAACTAATGTAAAACATTTAAAAAAAATCTCTCACCAAAGAACCGCATCTACACACGCAAGTTCTTTAGAAACATTTTTCAAAAGAAATATCCAGTGGAGTGTCTACACACAAAAAGCATTCTTTTGAAACTAATTTTGCAAGAATGCAGAGCTCCTTTCAAAAGTGCTCTTCCATCTCCCATTTCAGGAAGAGCGTCTTCTTTCAAAAGCAAATATGTATAGACGCTTCATAGGCCCTTTTTTTCCGAAAGAGCAGTCCTCATAGTGCCAGATTTTTTGATCCCTGGCCCATTCTTTTGAAAGCGCGAGATCTGTATGAACGCTCTCTTTCGAAAGAGGAGGTCATTCTTTTGATCTGCTTTTTTGTGTGTGGATGCACTCTTTCAAAAGTGCATCCTGGAAAGCAATTCACATCCTCCACCTTATAGAACAGACAATCATTTTGTGGGCAAGAAGAAAGAAAAAAATATATTCTTTTATTTAATCATGATAACTGATAATCTGCTTTAGAAATTCACTTTGATTCTTCCTCTAAAACAAGTAGCTGATCATTTAATTAATACCCGCCAGCTTAACATAATAAATTTTGGTAAATAAATGTGTATATATTGTTCAGTTATAAGTAAAGGAATAGCCTCACCAGTTCTTTCTGTTGTTTCACACTGCGATAAGGGAGAAAATTATCATTTGTAATGAATCTAATGGCACTTTAATTGCTTGGTCTTCAAAGGATATCCCACAAATACCAGAAGAAGAAAGATATTATTTGTGGATATAAATGGACAGCTTTTAATTAACTGTTGCATTCTGTCCAGCTAATAAGTGGGTGAGCAAGAATGGGAAAGGATTCAAGAGAGCCCAGAACAACTGTGTCTTTGTGGTCTCTGGCCAACCCAAAAGGGACAGTGGAACACATTGGTTACAATGGAGGGCATGAGTTTCCCCACACTTATACGGTTTAGTAACGGTCATACTGTATGTAAATGTGAAGCTTCGGAGGCATTTTAACCTCTCTGGCCTAAAACCTCTGGGTTGGTATTGTGAGGGAAATATTGTTTTATCTTGACTGCTCTTCAACTTTACAAACAGAAGTGGCAATCTGTATTCCCCTTTCAAGGTAATCACTCTTAACATGACACTGGCTATGGCCCTGATTGTGCAAAAATTTTTGCTTAATTTTACATTGGGTTGGAAATCCTACCGACATTAGTGGACCTGCAACTGCATAAAGCTAAGCATGTGTAAGTCTTTGCAGGATGGAGGCCTTACTATGCATAGTCCTCTTCCAGTATGTTTGTTCGTTTTCCTGCTGTGAAAAGAAGTAGAAAAGTTAAATAATGGTTAACAGGCACACAATAAAATGAAAGCTATTTATACAAGTAATTACGCTGTTCTTTAAAAATATAAAATATATTTGCATTGAGCTAAAACAACTGTTAATTCTGTGCACTTTTTAAAATTCACTCACTAGGTTCCAATACTTTCTCCCCTCCCGCATGTGTTTTTAAAACTAAGAATTCCCAGGGCTGGGATAGCTGAAGTATGGCAGCTCTCAGGGATAGCTGAAGACAGCAAATGGATTCTGCAATATGATACACAGCCCCTTTGACTTCTGTTTGGACTTAAGGGCCACACAATTATATGAGCTGCTATGTAGGGCTTCACAGCTGATTGCCCATCCAAATGTGAAAATTAAGTAGAGAGGTGGATGTTAGGTATTCCAGGTTGCAATATTGCACCATGATCTATAGTGCCTACCCAGACCTTCTGTACAGAAGTGCCCACAGTAGAAAACAGAGGTCCCAGGAAGCAATGCTCTGTGTTGAATCGTGATTCTGTGTGAACTCTCCACACCAGGAGCGGCTGTAATATCTGCTGTAAGCATCAGTTAATAATCACCTCTCACTGTATGCAGGGATTTTTGTCTCTGATCTCCAAGCCCTTTCTGAAGGTCAGTGGTACCACCCCGTTACTGATGGCTATGCCGAGGCACACGGAGGTCATGTGACCTGCCCAAACCACCCAGAAGCCCAGTGGCTGTGCCAGGAATGGAACCCAACTCCTCTGAGAGCCAGTCTGGTGCCCTGCCCCCTAGAGTGAGCCTGGCCTGGCCTCCAGGATTGGGGCGGATGCATGCAGGGGCCTCACTCCTCCCGCCAAAGGAATGACATCAGCCAGGGTACATGTGACACTCCCCCACCCCCCAGCAAAGGTGCAATCACCCAACCACCCCAAGGCCCAGCCACGGGAAGGCGGGTGCCCCTGAGCGTTGGCGGCCGGCCTGGTGCCTCCCAGTGCAGGCTCCCCTTGGCCTCTGCAGGGTCAGGCACTCCCACAACTCCAACACTCAGCAGAAGTCAACAGGGCCCTGTGGCCGCGCTGGGCCCTGGGGGCGAGGGATAGGACCCAGCTCACCTGACTCCTCAGCCCCCCTCTGCCCCACCCCCTTGTGCCAGGCTGAGGCACCACACTGTCAGAGTACCTCAGCAGAACATGGACTGCACCACTGGTGGCATGGGGAGGGGGAGGCGACAGGAGGGAGATTTTTCTACACTCCCCCTGCACCAGCCTGCTAATGGAGACAGCCGTCCGACTGCAGAGCTGCTGGGCTGTCTGCTCCCCGCTCAGTGGCATGTGATGCACACCCACTAGCCCCACTCTGAGCAAGCAGTGGGAGAAAAGGGCAGCACAGTGTGTGGGGACCTGGGAAGACTGGGGTATGTGGGACCAGGGCAGAATGGATGTAGCACTGCAGCAGAGGGGTGATTGGAAGGCTCTGGGTGATGGTGGGGAGATCCAAGGGGACGATCCACAGCTATCAGGCTGATAGATAAAATGAATGGGAGGGAGGTGGGTTCAGAGCTCTGGCTGGATGCGGTTAGAGCCGCATGGAGCTGTCTGGAAATTGGCGGAGGGTTTGGGCAAGAGAGAAAGATGGCATTATTTTGCTTTTCATCCAATTACTATTTGTCTCTCGTGTCCATTTGCAACCTGATCTGACTGTAAAATCTCAGGGTGCTTATTACATGCAGATTTCGAAGAGGAGAATGTAGTTACGGTAGAGGTTTGGCTATCCTCTTTCTCAATCAAAGGGACTGTTTCTTGCATTCTGACATTGTTATATGTCACTTTGGGACTGGAAATACACTACTCTGTGTAAGAAAGTGGCAGCACTGGGTCCTAAGGATCGATCCACAAAGGTAATCAAGCACCCTACTGCCTCTTGAGCACCACTGACATCAAAACTATTGTACAGCTTTCCCCTAACCCTGTAGGTGCCCAAAATCCTCTTGCAGACAAGTCAAAACTACCTCAGTCCTGTTTCCTCCACACAGCTAACAAGTTATGCAGAGTTTGTTCATACCTAAGCCCCAAGAGAACTGTCAACTAGGCGCTCCACCTCCCCTGCTGAAGTTATCCCACTTTGTATTTAATAGTGACACATTTCTTCAGCCTAAGAAAGAGACTTGACTCTACAGGCCAGGGATTAGCACACATATGGGAGATCCAGCTTTAAGTCCTTACTCCAATAAATATTTAATTTTAAATGTTTATACAAAGTGATCCAGGTACAATTAATTCTACCCTCATATTTCACTATGTACATGTGGCCCACAGAGAACACAGGTCCTAACATATAATGCTCCTGGTCCAAGCAAGAGTGGCTGCATTCTACTTCATTTGATGGAAAATCCTGGCTTTCTATTAGTTAATATCTGAAAATACTGGTATAATTTACAAACGCTAAAAGGTATTTAATGCATCTATAACAAGGAACACCATGTCAAGATGGATCAAAGAAAATAAATTTTATTAAACTTTGAAAGAGAGAACACGGACATAAGGAAAGTTAAATAGAAACTGAAAGGCACAAATCTTCATACTGGTGTATAATGACTTGTGTAAGCACTGAAGTACCAAAATGACATTCTGAGATTGATTGAGGTATCTTCTATTTTTGGTGACAGACATATAATACGAAACTTTTCCCAAACACATACATAGCTGTTAATTGCATTAGTGTATTACACTTAAATTTTATATGAAACTAAATAATATAGCTGTTAGAATATCTAATAAACATTTACCATAAAGTACATGCTAAACTTAAATCCCATCCAACCCCAGGGTTCAGTTCTGCAGTCCTTAATCACAGGCTGAGTCCCCCTAAATTAAGTGAAAGTCCTCATGTAAGCAAGGTCTGCCTGACTGGGCCCACAGATTGCTATTCATGAAAAAAAAAGGGAAATTAAAATCCCTGGTTATGTATGCTTTCTAAAAAATTTCTGCTAATAAGGAAACTGTTTCTTATAAAGACAACTTCTGAAGTTAATAATGATATCACTTTCTTAAAAAAATATGCAAGAATGAAGAAAGCTTTCCCACTGAATTTTGGTTTTCTCTTTTGTAAGATTTCTGAAAGCCTTCCTAATGCTGCAAAAGATGATCTTTGTCTGCGTATAGCTGGGAAAAAGAACACACACTGGTGGACAATACTGTACTCAAACCCCTTCATTCTGGTAACTTCATTTGATTCTGTTCCAGCTTAAAAATGCACCATTGACCAAATCCTGAAGTCCTTACTTAGCTTGGGCAAAGCTTTGATTGACTTCAACAGCAAGTTAGTCTCAGTGAGGACTTCAGAGTTTGTTCCCAAGTGAAGAAAGTGCCAAGTCACCAGAGCTTATACATGTGCACTTGAGAATCATTCAGTAAACGTGTAGTTGTAAGCCTTTAAAGATCTTGGCAAACAAAAAGCCCATTGTTGTTTCTAGTACTATATAAAATGTAGCTTATCGACATTACCCTGACTCTGGTGAAGAATGGATTCATCTGTTTTGTACATAACGTTTTCTGAAAAACCTAGATTTATTAATACTTTTCTGTACATACGCTAATAAATTATTATGATCCAATAATGTGAGTTGCTACAATTTTTAATTTCTCTATAGGTTTCTTTGGAGGTATAAAAATGGCTCTGTAAAAAAGTAATTCTTTTCCACCTCTCTCCTGCAATGACGGAAGCAGGAACAGACTCTTATCAGACTGTAGCAAATACATTTCTTAGATGGATCATCGTATTTAAACTACGGTATGTAGTATAATATAAAATATCCATGCCTTTGTCTAGAATATTAAAACATTTATTAATTTATAATTAAAAATAAATGTATTTATCCAAACTACTTCTGCTTCCCACCTATTTTGTATTTTTATTTCCCCTTTACTGATATAAAGATCTCAGCACATTATATGATTTGCATTTGTCAAACTTTAAAAGCCACCTGACATTAGCTCTCTCAAACAACATGATTTACTGTATATTAAACATAGTCGTTCAATGCTTAGCATCACAAAAATCAACACCTACAATAACAAGACAGTCACTGCTATTCAACAGTCTTTTGAGACAATTCATAGATAATATTTACAATCCACAATGGGAATAGTCTGATTGAGCATTTCAGGTACCAGCATAAGACCCACAAAGAAGTTTTAAAACGTTGGTTTTGGTTTAAGCATATAAGCCCAAGCCAACATTATGCCATTAAATATATACTGTATGCACATTATCAAAGAAAGGCTATGGCAGGATTTTGTTCAGTTGGTCTGTGCTCACGTAGCCACAAGAGATCATAAATTCTTTGTCTGGAACTGGCAGCGCAGTAGCATTGAGCACAAGGCCTTGTGGAGAGTGTACTATGTGAATGGAGGTATAGTCTGGTACAGGCATCTCGGAACTTGAGGCTTCTACTGCTGCTGCACCTGGATTCTCAGCAGTAGTGGTAAGGCTCTCTGTGGTGAAGTAAACATCTTCATTAAAGCTCTGCTCTGGAACATGTGGCTCAACCGCATTCATAGGTGTCACAGCAATACATTTTTTCACATCTGCTTCACAGAAATAGGCATAGTCCATGGTGAAGTTTGGTTGACATTGTATGACTGATTCTGTGTAGGCCTCACACTGTGCTCTTCTGGTCTTGTTTGTTTGCCCTGGTGAAAGTACAACACTTCCTGCTGGAGTAACGTCACTTACTTGTGCATAGAAGTCAATATTTGCTACTGAACTCTGGTTGCTAAGCTGTGTACGGACAGATGGGCTACCTGATTCAATACTGTTGGCAAAAGCCAGCTTTGACTGGTTATCTTCTGGCTGAATATTAGTATTAGGCTTCTGAGCAGTTGGGTCCTCGGGACTAGCATGTGACTCATTATCATCTTTTTGATCAAGGCACAAGAGATCCTCTTCTTTTGCACTTGTCTTTTTGGACTGCTCAATATCTGACGTGCCATCACATGTGTCGCTAGCACTGAAGTCAGTCTCTGGAATATCCGGTTCACAACAGCTGGCACGTCCTGAATCATCATCTTTTGCTCCAAGACAGTTGTGAGACTTACAATGGTTGTCACCCAGGAGCCTGTCAGTGTCCAGTCCTTCTGTCTTCTCATCAGGGTCATCTATATCCAGTTCGATAAACTCAACCCAGGAGTCATCATTACACAGCTGTGGCTTGTAGCTCTCGTGGCTGGCTAAGATGGAGTTTACTTCATCTAGCTTTCCATTCTAGAGAGCAAAACCAAAAATGAAATGTTATAAAAAAAAATAGACAAGAACAGCTATGCTTTTTTATGCAACACATTAGTTCAAGGAAATGTAATTGTTGCAATGGTATATTCTGTTTTATACTTGGGCATCTCTCCCAGCATGCAACACCTCTGTCTGTTCTTTTCCTTCAAAATCTTGCTGCATGGGCAAGCTTTTTCCCAGGTAACATCACTGAACTAATGCCCATTCTGACGAATTATACTGTACAACACAAAATTACCTTCAAAAGGTCTGGATCGATCCCCTTAATCTTTGGAGCTGGAACCGGAGGAAGAATCAGCATTTTTAACCTTGAAAAATAAAAATTGGCTTTTAATACCAAATAATTTAAATGGTTTCATTTTGGGCACACAGAGAAATAAGATGCTGGCATTCTGTTTCTTCACAGTAATTTATTCCAAGACTTCAGCATGATGGATTCAGTCTAAAAACGTTAAAGGAAAAAAAACAAAACAAAACACTGCTTACTACTATCACTTCCAATAAGAAACAAGTTTACATCCAGATTACGCATATTTTGAATACAAACTTCAACAGTTCACACTCCACATGACAGTTCTTGAGCAAATTCCAGACAAAAGTCCTGTGGAAGGCCCTTTCAATATACTTTAAAAACAAAAAACAAACAGAAAACCCATTATGAGTCAGCTGGATTACTCAACATACCAAGAGACTTCCCCTAAGCATCTTCAGGGACAAGGAGCCCTTGCAGAAATCTATTCAGTAGTAAATGGAGGAATCAAAAGGATGCGGTAATGAAAGGGAGGGAAGGTATTTAGAACATGATAAACATAACCTGCAGATTCACAACAGCATGTTTAACTGATTGTTTTTGTAAATTCAGACCATCCACTAATGTAACAAATTTCCATGACTGCAATCTGGAGATCATCATAATGGGAAAAGGGCCATCGTGGTCTCTGCACACCATTAACAGATATTAAAATGTTTGTAGGACTTGTTTGATATCTTACAGTGTGGAATTTTAGTCTATGTAAGAAAGAATGGATCTTCAGCTATTTCTTGGTTTTTGTGAACAGCTAGGCTTTGCATTAACTGTGGGCACATGTATCTCCTCCTCCCTAGTCCCCTCTTTCGGCAGCAGGTTTCCTGCTTCTGCACAATGAAAACCCTGCTTTCCTTTTATATTGCACTAGCAGAGGTGCTCCACCTTGCTTGGGTTCTTAACTGAAGTTCTTTTTCCACTCCCAGTCTCACACTGGGGTGGGATGGAGGTGGGGATCAGGCTGCAGATTCTGGTCCCCCAGCGCTTGTCCTTGGATGTTTGGGGAGGTCAATTTGGGCAGTGACTCCCAGCCCTCTTTGCCTGTCCCAGGGCTGGGAGGCTAGGTCAGGCTGTGGCTTCCACCCAACCCCCACCTATCCCCAGGTTGGGAGACCCCTTTGGGTTGCAGCTCCTAGCTCCCGTGCCCCTGCCCTTTATTTGGGCTGCAGCTTCCATCCTGCCTGGAGATGGGGTGGGGGTTCAAGTCAAGCCTGGCTCCCAGACCCAGCCTGAGATTTGGATGGGGTGTGGGGGGACAGGGACAGGCTGTGGTGGCTCCAGCTTTCCCCAGCCATGGTGTGAGCTTCGGGCATGGGTGGGAGGGAGTAGCAGGGGACCCAGGGGCGCTGGGGCGGGGCTGGGCTATGGCACTGGTTCCAGCCTGAATTCAGGGGGAGAGAAGCTGTGACCAGGGCTGTGCTGCAGCGTTGAGCCTGGCCCTGACTTGAGCTTCAGGGTGAGCTGGGTGTGGGGGGGTGGGAGCTGACTCTCGACCCAGCTCTAGAGCAGAAGTGAGAGGCTGGGGCCACTGGTCGTGTGCCTGGCCCTGGCCACAGTGGCGGGAAGGGAAGTTGTGGCCACAACTCTTTCCCCTAGCCTAGGCCAGAGGGGCAAGGGGAGGCTGGGGCCACACCTGAAACTCTTAGCCAGGGCTGAACCTCTTTCCCCGAGCCCTGGCCAGAGTGGCAGTGGATAGGAAGCCAGAGCAGTAGGTGGGAGCGGGGTCCTTGTGCCTGGCCCTGGAAAGAGCAGCAGGGTGGGGACGGTGCTGCGTCAGTTTCCCCAGACCCAGCACGAGCTTGGAGAGGGGACAAGGCCCAGTTTCCTGGCCCCAGTGTGTTCAGCAGGGAGTTTTAGGTGTGGTTGCAGGGAAGCAGCAGGGATCCCTCTGTGATCCTACCCATCTGAAGGCTGGGAGAGTCAAGAGCCCTGTCTCCATGTGGCTACTGTTCTCTTGCAGCGGCTGCCCCCAGTGGCCACTCAGCGGTATCGCTGTTCCCTACACTTGCTGCCCGCCAGCGGTGAGTCAGAAGTACGTCGTCCCTCCTGTCAGTGCCGCTCCCTTCCCATACTCTGGGAAACCCTGGGATTCAGGCAGTTCCCACTTTCCACACACAACCATTTGGCTTATGAGGAAGCTGCCTGCCAAATTTAGTGGTTCTAGGTGCTACGTTTTAAGAGAAGATCTTGAACAAATGTAGCACCCCCGATAAACAGAGAGTCTAAAACATGCAGTAGTTTTAGCTTCTTGTCCAACACCAGTGACGGAATGCTGGCACCAATGACACACATTTTTTACAAAGTTTCTACTTCCAGGGTTCTGTATCACAGAAGTAGTCCCAGAATTGTAATAACCTTCTGAACTAGTGGTTCCATCTTATGGGCCTTCCAATTGAATTTTGCTCATCTTGGCACATGTCAAGCACGTTGGTCTACATTGGGGTTTTAACTCACAGCCCAGGGGGCTATCTGTGCCCCAAGCAGTTCCAAAACCCAGCCCGCACTTGGATGCTGGCATGTGAGCTGGCTGGCTTGGGAGATGGTGAGGGAGTGGAGCAGGCTGCTGCATAGCTCCACTTTCACACAGCTCCTGCCCAGGACCCTGCAGGCTAGCCTGACTATGGGGGATCATCCTATTCATAGGATGACTGAGGCAGCCACCATAGGGCCCCTGTGCAGAACCATTCTATGGACACAATGGTTTTGCACACACCTCCCTTGAGCCACAGAACTAGCAGCCACAAGCTGCTCCAGTCTGACAGGGCTACCAGTGATGGCACTGGGGGCTTCCAGGGGGAGAGGTTTAAACAGGCAACAGCTTGGCTGGGGTATGCAAGGGGGAGGAATGGAAACCTTGCCCCTGCGCCCTGCCAGAGAGGAGTGCCCACGGGCCCACTAGGACAATTTGAAGACTGGCACTGGCCTGAAGGTAAATTGAGTTTGAGACCCTGATTTACCTTTTTAAGTGCGCATAGAGAATAAAATATTTTTACATGACACGACATAAAATCATCCCCATTCACTTTTAAAATAAAGGTCTACAATTCAGATGTTTTACATATAAACAGCACTGAGACAGGTTCCACAGTGCAAGAGCAAAGAAAAAGGATGAAGATAATGCAACAGTGAAAAATCTCAAGGAAGATTATTTCCCCTTTCTCTCTTTTTTCCAAGGTAAGCCTTTTAAAACCCGGCAATTATTTAAAAGTGAACCTCACAATTCAGAAATTATTCTATTCCACAGACAACTGCAGATACTTATTTTCCTCATTTTATAGTTATCTTGCCTATAACTACAAGAGACAAGACACAGCAGTCAAGCGCATTTGTTTGTTTACCTTTTTTTTTTTTATAGTCAGCTGTATCTGTTGAAGTATTTAAATTAGATGACTCATTTGGCTGCAACAACAGAATTTTCTTTAACTTTTTTTTCCCAAACCTACAAATTGCAAATTCCTTAAATCAAATTTGGATGCTGGCTGTCATATCAACATGCAACATTTGAGTCAGTAGACTTTACTGAAAGTGCAGCATAAATGTGTGATCTGAGGACATAATGGATCATACCAAACCGCCAAAGAAAAGTAAAAGATGAAGCGTACATACCTTCGGTGTTTAGAGCACAGAATTAAGAACATCACCACTAGCAGCCCAAACGTTCCAAAGACAATAGCCAAGAGCCATGGAAACTGGATTTCTGAAACAACATATCAAAATCTTATTGCAGAAATCTGTAAAGCTTTGCTGTGACCTTACGTTTAACCTTCCCTTTAGTGCCAAAGAATTCCCCAAGAGAGATATTTTATTTGCTCTTTGGTCATTCAACTAAAATTAAAAAACAAACCAACTGGTAAAAATGTGCTTTCAATCTCAACCCTTTTAATATTGTACTTTATGAATCCATTTAGACACCTGATGAACTTTTCTATTATTGAACCAAATTCTGGCAAAGTCAGCATAGGGACAAGCACTTACATGAAGGGCATGACAATATTAGACAGTTTACAGCTGCACTGCTACAGCATCTTTAAGGTAGCTGCTTTAAGTTGATGGGAGAGAGCTCTACTGTCGGCTTAACTACTCCAGCCCCTGAAAGCTGCGGCAGCTATGTTGGTATAACTCATGTTGCTCAAGAGCTGATTTATACCCTGAGTAATACAAATTGACATAAGTCATAAGAACATAAGAATGGCCATACTGGGTCAGACCAAAGGTCCATCAAGCCCAGCATCCCATCTGCCGACGGTGGCCAATGCCACGTGCCCCAGAGAAGGGGAACAGAAGACAATGATCAAGTGATTTATCTCCTGCCATCCATCTCCTGCCCTTGTTATGAAGGCTAGGGCACCATACTTTATCCCTGGCTAATAGCCATTTATGGACCTAACCTGCAAAAATTTATCAAGCTCTTTTTTAAACCCTAATAGAGTCCTGGCCTTCACAGCCTCCTCGGGCAAGGAGTTCCACAGGTTGACTGTGCGCTGTGTGAAGAAAAATTTCCTTTTATTAGTTTTGAACCTACTACCCATCAATTTCATTTGGTGTCCCCTAGTTCTTGTATTATGGGAAAAGGTAAATAATTTTTCTATATTCACTTTCTCCACACCATTCATGATTTTATATACCTCTATCATATCGCCCCTCAATCGCCTTTTTTCCAAACTGAAAAGTCCCAGTCTCTCTAGCCTCTCCCCATATGGGACCCTTTCCAAGCCCCTAATCATCTTAGTCGCCCTTTTCTGAACCTTTTCTAATGCCAATATATCTTTTTTGAGGTGAGGAGACCACATCTGCACGCAGTACTCGAGATGTGGGCGTACCATAGTTTTATATAGGGGAAGTATGATATCTTTTGTCTTATAATTCCTAACATCCTATTTGCCTTACTAACTGCCGCTGCACACTGCGTGGATGTCTTCAGAGAACTATCCACTATAACTCCAAGATCCCTTTCCTGATCTGTCGTAGCTAAATTTGACCCCATCATGTAGTACGTGTAATTTGGGTTATTTTTTCCAACATGCATTACCTTACACTTACCCACATTAAATTTCATTTGCCATTTTGCTGCCCAATCACTCAGTTTGCTGAGATCTTTTTGTAGTTCTTCACAATCCCTTTTGCTTTTGACTGTCCTGAACAACTTGGTGTCATCTGCAAACTTTGCCACCTCACTGCTTACCTCATTTTCTAGATCATTGACGAACAAGTTGAACAGTCATAGCACAGACAGACAAAGAAGGAGACAGACGTGTTCAGAGAAGCATGTATCCTGCCTTCTTGAGGCCTAACAGTGGTACTGCCAGCCAACCTTCCTGTATTTTACTGCTCCTCTAAGCAACAGCAGAATGTTCATTACTGCCAGCACATGCATTCACTGGACTAACGAGGAGTATAAACATATGGCTGGAGAATGCCGGGGAGTAATCAGGGAAGTGAAAGCACAATTAGAACTGCAGCTGGCAAGGGATGCGAAGGGTAACAAGAAGGGTTTCTACAGGCATGTTAACAATAAGTGGCTTATCAGAGAAGGTGTGGGGCTGTTACTGGATGAGAGAGGTAACATAGTGATATATGATGTAAGAAAAGCTGAAGCACTCAATGATTTTTTTGCCTCCATCTTCACAGACAGACAGCTCCCACACTACGGTGCTAGACAATGCAGTATGGGAACGTGGAGGGCAGCCGTATGTGGGGAAGGAATGAATTACGAGCTATTTAGAAAAATTAGATGTACACAAATCCATGGGTCTGGATTTAATGAACCCAAGGGTACTGAGGGAATTGGCAGACATCATTGCTGAGCCTTTCGCCATTATCTCTGAATATCAGGAATGATCTCAGATGACTGGAAAAACGCAAACATAGTGCCCATCTTTAAAAAAGGAAAGAAGGACAATCCGGGGAACTACAGACTGGTCAGCTTCACCTCAATCCCTGGGAAAATAATGGAGGGGATCCTCAAGGAACCCATTTTGGAGCACTTAGAAGAGGGGAAAGTGATCAAAAGTAGCCAACATGGATTCACCGAGGGCAAGTCCTGCCTGATCAATCTGATCAGCTTCTATCAAAGTAAGAGGCGCTGTGGACATGGGGAAGTCAGTGGATGTGATATACCTTGACTTCAGCAAAGCTTTTGATACAGTCTCTTACAACATTCTTGCCCATAAGTTAAGGAAGTATGGATTGGATTCATGGACTATAAGATGGATAAAAAGCAGGCTTGATGGTCAGGCCCAATGGGTAGTGGTCAATGGCTCAATACCTGGATGGAGGTTGGTTTCAAGTGGAGTGCCACAAGGCTTGGTTCTGGTGCCGGTGTTGTTCAACATCTTTATTAATGATCTGGATGAGGGACTGGATTGCACCCTCAGCAAGTCTGCAGATGACACAAAGCTAGGGGGAGAGGTAGATACGTTGGAGAGTAGAGAGAGAGAGAATTCAGAGTGACCTGGATAAATTGGAGGATTGGGCCAAAAGAAATCTGATGCGGTTCGACAAGGAGAAGTGTAGAGTCCTGCA
Organism: Carettochelys insculpta; assembly: GCF_033958435.1. Lineage (NCBI taxonomy): Eukaryota > Metazoa > Chordata > Testudines > Carettochelyidae > Carettochelys > Carettochelys insculpta. The sequence continues at coordinate 101,239,118 of NC_134141.1, forward strand.
CTTGGGACGGAAGAATCCCAAGCATTGTTATAGGCTGGGGGCCAACTGGCTAAGCAGCAGTGCAGTGGAAAGGGACCTAGGAGTTATGGTGGATGAAAGGCTGGATATGAGTAAACAGTGTGACCTTGTAGCCAAGAAGGCTAACGGCATATTAGGAGGAGCATTTTGAGCAGATCTAGAGAAGTGGTTATTCCCTTCTATTCAGCACTGGTGAGGCCATATGTGGAATAGCATGTCAAGTTTTGGGACCCCCAGTATAAAAAGGATGTGGATGTGCTCGAGCAGATTCAGCAGAGGGCAACAAACATGATTAAGGGGCTGGAGCACATGACTGATGAGAGGCTGAGGAATTTGGGCTTGTTCAGTTTACAGAAGAGAATACTGAGGGGTGATTTAATAGCAGCCTTCAACTTCCTAAAGGGGATCCCTAAAGAAGATGGTGAGAAACTGTTCTCAGCAGTGTTAGATAGCAGCACAAGGAGCAATGGTCTCAAGTTACAGAGGGAGAGGTGTAGATTGGATATTAGGAACAACTAGTTCACCATGAGAGTGGTGAAGCACTGGAATGCGTTGTCTAGAGAGGTGGTGGAATCTCCATCCCTAGAGGCTTTTAAGTCCTGGCTTGACAAGATCCTGGCTGGGATGACTTAGTTAGGGTTGAACCTGCTTGAAGCAGGGGGCTGGACTAGATGACCTCCTGAAGTCCCTTCCAGCCCTATGATTCTATGACATAAGGTAACCCATCCTCCTTTCATACTATGCCTTTTGACCCAGGCATCACCGCACAGCTTAACCTGATGTAACAACCAGCACATCTCTTCCCACAAGGCCAGGCTAGTCACTCATGTTTTGGGCAGTATTAGTTGTATACAGATTGATGGGTTTTTCTCCTCCTTTTTTCTCCCGGCCTTGAAGCCTGGCACATACAAGGACAGAATAACACATGTGGTATGATAGGAATGAGAAACCATCCTGATAAGCGAAACATTAATCTTAAATAAGGGCGTTTCATTCTACTGAATTTGTGATTGTAAAGGGTAACAAAATAGGAAACCATATGGAAGTCTGTTCTGGCTGCTGCCTTTAGGATTCCTCTTATTCTCTGTTTTAACTTTAGGCCTCACTCTTTTTTCTGGCCAAGAAGGACGAATGAGAAGTTTTAAAACTGTATATAAAGACATAAATATAAACTTTATAGAGAAAAATACTTTCAGAGATCACTTTTCCCATTCTGTTAATAGCTCAGCTTTTTGATTTTTAGGCCAAATTTTCAAGAGTGAGTGCCTGAAATTAGGCACCTAAATCCATATGGAGACACTTAAGTAACATGTCTCATTTGAGAAGGTGACAAGCACCCCAAAATCCCACTGAAATTAATGGGATTTGTGACTGTGAAGACACTCTGAAAAATTAGGCACTTATGCAAGGATTTAAGTGCCTAACTTTAAAGCAAGCATCTTCAAATGTAATCTTATGGTCAAAAACTGAGGAATGCCACATACAGAATAAATGAATTATGCTAGACAAACTTGATTTTTATTTTATTTTTTGTTGGTGGGGGAAGGGTTGGGAGGGTGAGAGGCACAAACTCAGACTCCAGTGTGATTCCAGCCAGGGGTAGGTACTCTTACACCAACTCAGATCAGCACTGAACTCAGAGGGACAGATGCACCCCCTCTGGATCAGCTCCCAGAATCTGGACTTTAATGAGAAAGTGAATCCAGGAAGTACAATGTATTTGGACTTTAATAAGGTATTATGGTATTTTGTTTCCACAAAACCTTACTTGAAAATTTCATCCGATTTGATGTGGCTAGGAAGAACAGTATCATGTGGACAGAAGAATGGCTCAATGTCCATAGAACTGGTAATATAAACAGCAGAAGGGAGCTATCTAGTGCGACTCTGAAGGGACTGTTTGGTCAGGTTGTATTGAACATTTCTGCTAGTCACTTGGAAAAGACAGTAAAACAATACTACATACATATGCCAATGATACCAAATTTTGAGTTGCTAAATTTGCAGTTCAGGCCTGACAAGGTTTCAGAACAATCAGTTCCTTATTTTTAAATACAAAGAAATGGGAAGGTTCATGTTGGCTGTTTTTTTAAAGCAGGTAGAGGAGCAGAAGTCAGAAAGTTACTATCCCTCACCATCTTTGGCGGGCCAGGAAGAAAGCAAACGACTTTGACAGTGCACAGCAATGCTCTGCATTGAAGTGAGATTTGGTCTGATCCCTGCAGTGACTAGTTTGCTCCATGATATATAACATTAATGGTGCGTCTATATTAGGAACTAACTTTGAAGTTAACTTTGAAGCTAGGCACTACTTTCGAAGTAGCCAGCAGAGAGTCTACACACATTTTTCCCTTACTTCGAATTTAACTTTGAAGTAGGGAACCCAACTTCGAAGTAGTGTGTGTGTAGGCAACTCAACTTCAAAGTTGCGTACTTTGGAGCAAGCAACTTCAAAGTTATTTTTGTAGTGTAGACACAGCTTAATTGCCCTTATTTGTATGACATGAACTACAGAACTCATTAATAAACCTAACGTTAACTGTTTTTATCTTTGTGGAGTTGGGAAACAGCCCCATTGAGTTTGTTTCTGAATCTGCCCCTCTTGTACCACAATGAAAGGATTTTCTGCTGTGCCGCTGGGCCAGTCTCAACAAATGGTTTTTACTGCAATCATCTGAGTTTCTCATGCATTCAAGTACTAGCCACTAGGGACAGGCAGCTATGGAAAGCAGGGCAAAGTTTGTTATCACACTGTTGCAGAGCTGGTTTTCCTCACTTACCTTCATTGCATGGAAGTGAACTAATTGAAGAAAGAGCCACATAAAGGGTTTCACTAAATTCCCCGAATTTTTCAGAAGCACGTTGTCTTGATCGGACTCGTATCTCATAGTCTCTTCCCAGCTTCAAAGAGTATAATGGAATTACTGTTGTGACCATGGGCTCCAGCTGTAAAGACAAAACGACTGATACTTAGTTGAAAAATACAAGCATCTGCAGGCATTTTTACTTATGTGGAACTTTTACGTTTATTGTAAAAAGATACAGTGGACTCCCAAACTTACACGGAGGTTGCATGCCTGCGCAATCCCGTGTAAGTCAAATTTCATGTTACTTGGGGGAGCCAGGAAACTGACCAGCACAAAAGTGCTGGACAGTTTCCTGCCTTCTATGAGCGGCACAGAGCTGGAAGCCTGGCTCCCAGTTCCCTGTCACTCACAAAAGACAGGAAACTGATCAGTCCTGCTGTGCTGGTCAGTTTCTCCGCTCCTGTCAGAGGTGGTGAGAGTCAGGCTGCTGCCCCTGACAGGAACGATTTCACATCTCCTGTCAGGGCGACAGCCTGACTCTTGGCTGATGCCACTGACAGCAGTGGGAAAAACTGACCAGCACAGCAGCACTGATCCGTTTCCTGTCTCCTGTGAGTGGCGGGGAGCTGGGAGCAGTGGTGGCAGCTATGAAACCACTCTTGTTGGGATGGCAGACTGCCCGACAGGAGCAGGGTAGCGAGAGTTGGGCTGCTGCTCCTAATAGGAGAGGTTTCCCTGCCCTTGTCAGTGGCAGCAGCCACGAATCAGGCTCTTGGCTGCCGCCACTGACAGGAGCAAGGAGCTGGCGCCTGGCTCCCTGCCACTCACAGGAGTTGGGAAACTGACCAGAGCTGCTGCACTGGTCAGTTTGCCGGCTTTCCTGAGTGGCGGACAGCCCGGAGCCAGGCACCAGCTCCCCGCCACTCAGAGTCGTGTTAACCCGAGATTTGCACAACTTGAGTGCATGTATCTTGGGGCTCTACTGTACAGAAGTTGTGTCAAACTGCAACTCCTTTTGTTGTTCCAACATTATTCTACTGAACTTCCAATGAAAACAGTTTAAAGCCAACGGATGTATTAAAACAGAGGATATTTACTCCAGTCCCTCTTGGTGAGGCAGGATTAGCTATAATTTCTAAACCATCACTACTAATACTTTGCTGCTGAGTCCCTCTTCAGCACAGATCACATAAACTAATTTATGTGTGTGAATAGAATGTGATGGTAACATATGAAGATTGGAAACAGACTTCAGGAATCAAGACCCTTCTGTGTTATTAACCATAATCTACCTGTTTTTATATTACCTATTCTACTGAACACCTCCTGTCCTTGAGGTCAGTATTTTTCATTTATACAATTTATTTCCAGTTCCAGCAACAGAACAGAGAAAAATAATGAAAATGTGCTCTGAATACAATTCCTCCTGATGGGAGTTTTGTTGAATTTATGGTAGCAGAACCCAGTACTATTATTGGCAAGTTGAATGTGAGTCAGGAAAAACAGAGTGGAACTGATTAGCCTGAAAGAATTTGGTCACGACAGAATTTATGATCATACAGATTTGGATAAAGCAAAAGATGCAGGCAGAACTTTTAAAAGGGATGCGAGATTCAAAGAAAAAATAAGGATATGCTGGCAAGACAGATGAATGCCAGAGCTCAGAAGGTTGCAGAGGCCTATGCAGCAATATAGGGTGAAGACTTCTGGCAGCTCTATAGAATAGTGAAGAACCAGTCCATTAAGAACTATCATGGACAGAAGACAGACTATAGAAAGAATATTCCCATTCCACATTAAACTGTCCAGAGCCTATATCATCCACAGGTTCAACAGAAATACCAGTGCTAAGCGAGAAATGGAAGAGGGATCAATGCCTCATGAAAGGCCTCATATAGGGTAAAGCCCCTATCACTTTCAGAATTGATGCAGATATACTAAAGTGAGAGGTGAAATTCTGACTGAGGAGCTAAGAACACTAACAAAATATGGATGAAAAAACAAGTGCCACAAGACAGCAAAGAGGGCGTCACTTCCTCCCCACCCCAACCCTCTTCCAAAAAGGATGATCTGTGTGCATGGAGAGGTTTTGTAGGTTTTGTACTGCTATCAATCCCAGGAAAAGTACTGGCTATTGTTATGCTGAACAGAATGAAGAAACAACAAGCAGTCCTGTGGCACTTTAGGGACTAACAAATTGATTAGGTCATGAGCTTTTGTGGGTAAAACCCAAGAAGAAAGCAATGGATGAAATATTACAAGAACAGTGAAAGTGGGGAAGGCCAAGGAAGAACTGGGTAGAAGACCATGACAGAGGATACAGAATATGCTGGCATCAGCTGGAAAGAAGTACCACAACTAGGAAGTGACCATAATGAATAAATGAAACTGGATCATCTGACACAACAACAGCATGGAAGAAACTAAGGTCTCCAAGGTAAGGGCTCTTTTTCAATTTATGAGTCTCATGGTCTTGCTTTAATTTAACCCCTATTTTTTTGTTTTTTAAAATAGTATCTATCACCTCCCCATACAAAAAAAACTCAGCAAGAGTGATTCAAATTCCTTCCTTATTGACATCATTGACACCTGCATGCTCAGCACTCGATATAGCACTACATAATCTTGTTTAAAGCTGCCACATTGCTGCCTCTCAGCACATATTGGAAGGTAAGTAACTCAGACCATAAGCAGCTCAGATTGCAGTTTTATAGACAGTGATTAATGTAACCTGTCCATTGTGCTTCTGATACACTATTCACAGAACATAGAGCAATGCAAACCAGATGAAGCTTAAACAGGCACGTGTTCAAACAGCAGACATCAAAGACATACAAAAGACAAATCAAATTATTTGTATATATATATTGAGGGAAATTAAAATATATATGGGAACATCTAAAGGTACTTGGAAACAAAAATAAGGAAAATGTTCTATGGCACTATCTTTAGTTGACATGTACTCAAAAATATTTCCAAAAAAATTTTGTGCCTGCTCTATAAGTTGTTCTTAAAGTGATAATACAAGGTCTATTTTGGCCATAATAAAAACAACTGTTTATAAAACCAAATAACAATAATAAATATTTCAGTTTCAGAAAATGATATAATGATAAACAATACAATTCCTTGGAAGCTTTTTAACATAATTCTTTTAAATATTTGAAATGTAACATAGCAGGGGAGAGGGATAGCTCAGTGGTTTAAGCATTGGCCTGCTAAACCCAGGCTTGTGACCTCAATCCTTGAGGAGGCCATTTACAGATTAGGGCAAATAGATGTCAAGGATGGTGCTTGGTCCTGCCAAAAAAAAGAGCAGGGGATTGGACTAGATGACCTCCCAAGGTCCCTTCCAGTTCTAGGAGATGTGTACCTCCAATTACATCACATAACTCAAGAGAATCTCACTTAAAATTGAGCAGACAGAGATAATGAAATGAAAATAACTATTACATTTTTTGTTCAAAAGGAGAAAAGTGCAAGAAAAGTCCAATTAATTTTTTTTTCTGTTTCAAGACTGACATAAAAGGTCACTTTTTTTTAAAATATGAATTTTAATTTGATAGTATCCTTAGAAAAAGCTAAAAGTGATTAAATTCTATATGAAAGAAAGGACATTTGCCAAATGGAAAAGGATGCAAATGATAAATACGCAGTTTTATTTTCAAGATTTTGAACATGCACTGGAAAAAAAGGAACACTGAAAATAAATACTGTAAGTATTGCAAATGCCCTTTTAAATCAAAGCATAATTACGAGTATTTCCCACAGAACTGCACACAGAAGGACATTAAAAACCAAAGCAACTTTAAAGGGCAAACCCAAATGTGTAAATCCCAGAAACCGCAGAGACTACCTTGAAAATCTGATACTCTGGCATCAAACTAATATTGTAGACTAGAACAGCTTTTTCAAAACAGGTAAAACTAGGGAACAACAAAATATTACATGATTACAGGAAAAATTGAGATAATTAATAATAATCATACTTTAAATTTATCCACAAGGTTCTCAGAGTCTTTTTTATTATCACCACCTGAGCCTATTACCACTCCATCCATCGTTAAGATGCAACTACTTTTGGGCTTGTATGCAGTAGAAAATCTGCACTGACAACTCCACTCAGCAGGAACAAGGAGACAAACTGCAGGTTAATTTCTCTAATCTAAGTGGACAAAAAAGCAATGCATCCAACTGGAATTTGGCCAGAATATTAGGATCAAACACCTCTGGTGAAACATGGCACAACATGTTTACCAGCCTGTGAGCAGGAGCTTGGTTTTATGTCTTATCGGGCAGGCAAGACCTCCAACAAGACACGCACAGGTTAGCACAAACTTAGAGAGAAAAGAAAAAGCAGAAGTGTGACACCTATTACACAGTCCATACTCTCTGGGCTTGCTTTGGAGATCTCCCATTCGACTGCTCACCAAGCCCAACAATACTTAATTTACAAAATCTTACAAGATCACAAGCTGGGCCATAGAGAAATATTTATATTACTTTTTAAAGGCTTTGGGTATATTATCTAATCGTACAGGAATTTCCTTTCTTTCATAGTAGTAGGATAAATGTCTTCGGATCAGATTGTGGCTCCTGAGCCATTGTCTACACCAGGAAGGGAGTATGCTGCATCTGGAACTTCAAAAAACAGTCTGGAAAATGCGCAATGCAGTCATTAGCCTTGCAACTAGCGTGGAAGATGTTCTCCTCCGTGTCTGGCTAGCTACAATGCCTGGTCTTGACTGGGATCAGGGCAAAGGACCTTGCCCTCTTTCATGTGGCGACTGCTAGCACGGACCATTGCATGTACTACACAACACAAAACATCCAACAGTTGCCCCACAGCAGCACAAGTTCCCTTCAGAACCCGGCACAAGGGAACTCTTCGTATACCTGTTTATACATTAACAATTTCTTCATACCTCCCTCCATTTCGTCTCGTTTACTTCTTTGTACTGCAGTTCGTACTCCAGTGTAATCCATCCCTTCTGAACATCTGCTGATGGTGGTGGCTCCCATCTCACTTGGATGTCTGCATGGATCCCAGTCAGGCTGGTGTTAAGCAGGGTCCAGTTGAGAGCAACCGGAGGATCGGGTTGTACTGTTCATTTAGAGGGTTTTGGAAATAAAACAGAATCAATATTCTTTCTAATACTGCTCATGATTAAAGAACTATTTCAACCACACGCATATTAATTCCAGTCTCCACCTACAAATCAATTTCAAAATTAATGAAGAATCGATAACAGGTGTTATATTCTTATGCGAGTCAGACATTTTGCACCTAAATATCACAGGCTCATTCTAGAGCCCTGAGGCAGGCAAAACTGCTGCTGACTTGAAGGGTAAAATACTGGCCTGATTAATGTCAATGGCAAAACCTCTGCTTGCTTTAACAGGGCTAGGATTTCACCCTAAGATTACGTAGGACTTTAGGGAAACCAGATATGTGTGGGGCCCCAAACTTCTCCTGCACTCCTAACTAATAACATTTTGCTCATGATATTTCATGGACTTACACTATTGGTCTGTTCTGAACTGTGCATTTAAAATAAAAGAACAAAAACAAGCCCCCAGCCCCATTCTGAACTAATAAAATCCAAGGGACTTCTCCCTACAGTGCAACTGCAGAATCATACAAAAACATTTATATTTCAAATCTGGTTTTCATAATCTCAACTCTAATTCCTAACTGACCTGCCCAAACAAGAAAAAAGGCACTTATTGTTTAGTTGCAAACCTAATTACAGCTTTCCACATGTCCATGATTCAGTAGATTCCCCCACTTTCATCAATACTCCCTCTGTGGCCTCTTCCCAAGTAAAGGTTCTAGTAAAATGTTCCTTTCTATCGAACTTACCCCATAGAAACACAGATGTGCTATCATTGCACCAACATAAATGTAGTGTGTCACTAAAAATGTCCCTTCTAACCACCTGTTTAATTGCAACAAACATAACCTTCAACCAGGAAACGCTACCCTCTCTAAAAGGTGAGCAATCAGCTCTTTCTCTGTGCTACCCTAATCCCAGGCCACTCTTGAGAAGTGCCTGTGATTTAATAACTTGGAAAATTCATAGGGTACTTTAACTCCCTGCTTGGAACCAGGCTAAAGTGTGACAGATTAGATGGCAATTTATTTAACTACAGGTTGCACCTTGCTCATCTGGCACCCTGGGGACCTGACTGGTCCCAGACAAGGAAATTTGCTGGATGAAGGGAGGTCCCCTGTCTCCGGCCACTCAGTCTGCTGCTCCTCCCTGCTGCTGGTTCCACTTTTGCCCTCTTCCTCCCATCTCCAGCCCCGTGGCCCCATTAGCTCCTGCCCAGACCTCGGGCTGACACCAGCCACCCATGCTTGGGCTGCTGGCTCCAGCCTCGGCTCCACTTGTGCCAGACACAGAAACGGCCCTGCAGGTGCTCGCTCTGGCCCTGTGGTTGCGAGCTCTGGCCAGACTCTGGCCCTGACTGGGCTGCTGGTGCAGCCCCAGCTCCACGGCCACAGTGGAAGGCAACTCTAGCTGTGCCTGGGGTGCTGGCTCCAGCCCCAGCCTGGCCACCAGAGCTGGCTGTGACACCAGCTGGATGGCTGGTGCAGTACCAAGGTCAGCCTCTGCCATGCTGCTGGTATAGCCCGTGCCCCCTGGGGACAGGCTCTGGTCGGATACATAAGCCCTGCCAGGTTTCTCTGGCTGGGGTGGCAAGGGTCCCCTATCAACGGGCTCCAGTTGGACCTTCCTCTAATAGCCTCCCAACCCTCGTCTTTGGTCCAGTAAAACCTGTAGTCGTGTCGGACGACGGATGTTGTCGGACGAGAGAATTCCTGTTTTGGGAGGTTGAACCTGCAGGGAAATTGCCCAAAAGTTGAAAGTAGCTAATGTGTCTCTAAAAAAGTGACTGGCATTACAGTACAGCTCCATGCAGGGAGACTTGGTTAAAAAAACCCTGCATTACAAAGTACAGTTGACCCAATGATTATTTAGCATCTCTCTAATTCTGATTCAGGAGCCAAAATCTGACAGCTCCTGCTGCAGACCTCAATCAGGCTTTTCCCAGGAACCTCCTACCTCGAGCAGAGCATTGTTACATACCATCTACTGAAGGTGGTGCAGGGTGACAGCATCAGAATGACACATTTTAATATGTTTGAAGGACTGGTGACATTCACTCATGAAGAAGAATTCTCATTGATTTACATTCTAGGGAGAACCCATACATTGGCCTCATTCATGTCTGTACTCTTCTAACAGAGGCAAAAAATACTTTCTGACCCTGAACCACATTGCTTCCAGCCTGCTGTATGGAGGTTTTTACTTTTGCATATTAAAGACACGCCATAAATGCTAAAAACAGACGTACCAGTAAAACTAGTCCCATTTACCTTCAAGCTTTTTAGCAGGCACTTTTTAAAGATTATTCTTTACCACAGAGTGAATTTAAATAAACACATCTCCCAAATTAATTAAAAAAATCATGGCAACCATGCCAATGTATTTGATTATATGTATCATGTTACAAAAATCAAGCTATTATAAAATATATATTGGAAATGTACCTATTTCATCAACACTGAAGCATTTTTCATCTAAAACTTCATCTTTATTGATAAGCTTAACACAGTAAGTTATCCAAATAGAGGTGTACGACGTGTTGAAGTAGCAGCTGTTTTCCCCAGCAGTTATATAATCGGGACATTCTTTCCATTCTTCATCATTTCTAAAATGACAACAAAATATATATTACAGTGCAGCTAGTGAAAGTCACAGCTCGTATAGAAAGGGAAATGAGGAAGCATATTTTACAATAAAGTACCCAAACACGTGTATATGATCATATAGCTAGTTTTATGGGCTTTGGTGAAATTCCCAAACAGGCTGTTAGATTACATTGTCATGCTGGAAAGTATTAAGAGCTGCCACTAACAGCAGGCCTGGGTAAAGCTGGTCTGAGTTCTAAGCACCCTTCAAGTAGGCTATCCGGAAGAGTAATTCCCTGTGTCTACATGTGCCCCTTCCTTTCGAAAGGGGCATGTTAATGAGCGGGTTCAAAAGATGTTAATGAGGCGCTGCAATGAATATGCAGCACCTCATTAGCATAATGGCAGCCGCAGCGATTTGAAAGAGCGGCTTTTCAAATTGCGTGCTGCCCGTGGAGACAGGACCTTCTGAAAGGACCCCCCCCCCAGTTTTCGAAAGCCCTTCTTCCGATCACCAGATCAAAACAAAATGGAAAGAAAACAAGTATTTTTTTACAAAAAGTATAATTTACATCTATCGTATGTTTCCAAAGTTACCTTAAAAAACTTCACTGAAATTTACCAGAGTATATTTGTGTTGCTTGGTGTCCACTGTAGCACTGTAAGAATATTTGACTTATGGATTCCTGACTTATGAATCTTTCTATGCACCTTAGATGATACATTGTGAACTGGAATTTGGTCCCTGAACCATCCAATGTATTTCCAGATACATAGTAAAGGCATTTTGGATTTTCTGAGGGCAAAATGGATGCCTCTACATTTCTAATGCATCTTGCCCTGGGAAAGAGTCAGGTTTTAATTGTTGAACTCAGTGTGAGGAAAAAAGGCAGTTTAAACAAGTACTGTGACAGAATACTGAGAACCAGCAGGTGATCCAGCACTCTGGCTGTGTAAGCACTAATCAGCTCCACCAGCAAAGATGTGATGGAGAAGGATAGTACAGTAAAACTCTTTCATATCCAGCATTCTATCATTCGGAACTCTCAAATAACCGGCATTTTAACTTTAAGTAAATTTTAGTTATGTTTTCCATAAGTACAGTATAGTGAAAGTAAATACAAATAAATATAGCAAATACAGAATTAAGTTTACTGTGTACAACACTACTGTTGTTGGTAAATAAACAAAAATGTACACAGAGTACTTTGTTTCTTAATATCTAATCTTGTTTTCCTTTAATGTTATGCATTGCTAGGTATACCTCTATTATCCAGAATATTGGAATATCAGAAAACATCCTGGTCCCGGGGCTGCAAGGCATGAAAGAGTTTACTGTACTTACTGCAGAAGAAGACACCAGGTTGGTGAGCTAAGGAGTGAATTAACTCACCAGCTAGGAATAATTGCATGTGGTTAGTTGTGCGGCAAAAGGACTGTGATGGCAATATAAATAAAACTCAGAGGTCTTGACAAGCAAGAAGTATCCAGGATTACTTGTGAGCGACCCCAGCACAGGAAAGGACCTTGTCCTGTCTCTGGTTTTTAAGGACTAAGTGGCAAATTTAAATTGGAGTAGAACTGTACAAACACTGTACAGATTCTTCCCTCTGCCTGCTGACATTGGCATAGGTAACAGCAAGAGGCAGCCTGCGTCTCTCCATTCACAGGGATGCCAGGGGTCGCTTTGGTCACAGCAGTTCTGAGGGCGTCCCTAACTTTTTCATTGACTTCAGCGATCCATTGGATAACGGCTGGGATAAAAGGATGACACGACTATACCCAAGGTGAACTGGCAAAGCTCCTGCACCAGTGCCTTTTGCCTGAGCTGCTGCAGAGCCAATCTAATGCCAGGTCTTTGTCTGCTGAGGCGATCCCCTACACAGATTATTTCATGCCCAACATTTTGCACAGCCCAGGATGACTATGATCTTCCTTCTAGATTTTTGCATGTGTGGAAGATGATAAAATTCCTGCTATAGCAGCGGTTTGCTGGAAAGCCCTTAATTGTCAGAATCTGAAATCAATTTCGTTCTAGGTGAGTAGAGCAGACAGAGGAAGCTTAAAAACCACTGGACTAGCTAAAGGTAGGTAAGAAGAAAAATAAAATGGACCATCCCTTGTCTTCTACACTGGGTGGGACCTCTGCAGAAATTTATAATTTTAACAAATCGCATTATTATGCCCACCTGAATCATAAAATAAAGTCAAAGACATACTCAAAGACATTTATTTTAATTTCATCCCATGCCTTTAACTTCTTTATCAAGACATGTGAAGTTTCCTTTACTTATTCAAAAAACAGAGATATATATTGTGAAAAAAGTCTTTAATAGTCTGACTTTTGTTGGAAACATTAGTCCTGATTTTGTGTTTCTATAATCTGTAGTATTTGAAACCAGGGCATGTCTGTAAGAAACTGACTACAGGAACCTCTCTAATCCAGAATGCTCTTGTCTGACAACATCCTTAATCCAGCATGATTTTAGTTAGCTAGACAATCATTTATCATGGGTGAGGCCAAGTTTCCTATGCTCCAATAAAGTTTGTTTACAGCCACCAGTCCTGGCTCTCAGTGTTCTGTGAAATTATTTAGCTGTAATTTACCCCATATTGTAATCTAAAAACCCAGTAAGCAGTGAAAGTGTTGGTAACGTACGAAACAATATTGACCTCCCATGGTCTGGCGAATTCTCTCATCCAGCACCAGTCAGGTCCCAAGTGTGCCAGATGAGAGAGATTCAACCTGTATTAGAGAAGTACTTGTAATTACTCTTTTTTCTTGATTGCAATTCAGGCTGCAATGGAAATTCAATTAGACCGGCATGGGATTGCCCACAATGCAGCCTTATGGCCCAAGAGTAATAAATTATATCATAAACTAAAATGTGGTTTATATCCGTCCTCTCCCAGACCTGGTAGAAGTAGGACAAAAGTAATCAGCTGCAGGCTTTTGTTGCTGGTGAAAAACAAGCAGCAAGTTACATTCTGCTATGAAGAAAGATAACAAGCATAAGTCAATGCTGATAACATGTGCTATGTTTTAAACATTAAAATTAGGCAAAGCCCTTGGATTTATGGCAAGTTGGTTTGGCACCAAGGCCCTTTATTTGTGGTTTAAAATAGTAACCTTCCACTCAACAGTAATTTGGAATATGTTATCCATCCATCATGAAAATGTTCTGCAATGCCCACCAGCAGGGATAGAAGCTATTATGCATATATATCAAAAGAGAACATCACTCCTTATGGCGCAATCTTTAAACAGGCTTCTAGTATAATTTCCAGTACCATAAATTACATAAAAAGATTGTGGTCAGAAGCTTAAAGCCAAGAAAATTACTGGTTAGCACCTCTTTCTCTCACGTAGTTTTCAGTAATTATGTAATAATCAAATGGCACTGCTGCAACATTCCCTGGCATAGGGAGTCAAATTAAATTTGGTCTTCTTCTGAAAAGCTATGCTCTAGCTCAACCAGGAGTTATGGAATTTAATGCAGAAGTTACTGCATGAAATCTATGGCCTATGCAATCCAGTAGAACAATCTAGATGAACTCTGTTCTGCCTTCTAATCCATGAACAAACAATAAGAGGCATTAAATGCAAATGTTTATAGTAAGATATCCTATTGACATCTTTTGCCATTCAGCTGAATTTTTTATTTAATCAGTCTTGTTCTTGGGAAGAAGATAAAACATATGGGCTACGTCTACACAGGGACACTACATCGAAATAGCTTATTTCGACGTAGCAAAATCGAAATAAGATATTTTGATGCGTAGCGTCCACATATCCTCCAGGGCTGGTGACGTAGGACAGCACTAAATCGAAACAGGCCCCGCAGGGGAGCGTCTACACACAAAAGCAGCCCCAGTCGGAATAAGGGGGCTAGGAAAGCCTGCGGACAGGGTCACAGGGCGGACTAGCCCTTCTGGGGCAACAACAAGTCGCTCCCTTAAAGGGCCCCTCCCAGACAGACTCGGCCTGCACAGCACAGGTCTGCAGAGCCCACAACCACTCGCACCCCATGCATGGACCATGGACCCCCAGCAGCAGCAGCAGCAGACAGAAGCCCACATAGCCGCCCCCGGAGCAGCGGCTGCCCTGCTCGGTGCCATGGAGGAGGCCGCCCAGCATCTGCTAGAAGAAGAGCCATCCTCCTTGGGGCATGAAGAAGCTGCCCCAGACCATGTAGCCCTCCTGGCCTCCCCCCGCCAGATGCGCCACTGGCTATGGAGGTACCCCACCAGCACAGAGTGGTGGGAGTGGCTGGTGCTTGGAGAGTGGGACAACGGCCGCTGGCTCCGGAATTTCTGGATGAGCCGGCATACGTTCCTCGAGCTCTGCCAGTGGCTCACCCCTGCCCTGCAGCACCAGGACACCCCCATGCGATGTGCCCTCACCATCGAGAAACAGGTCGGCATCGCTGTCTGGCAGCTGGCCACTCCAGACAGCTACCGATCCATAGGGCAGCAGTTCGGTGTGGGCAAGGCCACCGTCGGGGCTGTCGTCATGGAGGTAAGGGGAGACCCCAGGGGGAGAGGTAGAGACCAGGGAGAGGGGGGAGATGGGGGGGAGGGGGAGCCCCCAGGGGGGAGGGGGGGACCCAGTGGGGGAGCCAGGCACACTCTACACACCCCTCACGGGTGCTCATGTCCTTCCCCTGCGGGTGGTCCACGCACTGAACGCCCTGCTGCTGCCATGTCCCAGACCCAGGCGTAACCCTGCCGCAGCTACTTGACCTTACTCCTGACATGGTCAGGAGTGCAGACAGGGTGACCCTTGGCCAGCCGGGCAAATGCGTCTGCGTTCTGCCGCTTGCTCCCCATTACCTGGAGCACCTCCTTCTCACCCCAAAGCCCCAGCAGGTCCTGGATCTCGGCGTCTGACCAGGAGGGGCCCCGCCGCCTCTTTCCCCCCCGGCTAGATGGCTGGGAGCCCTGGGTCCCATGGGGGGGTGCCCTGTGGGTGCTTGGGGGGCTGGATGGCTGCCATGGGTGCTGGGTGGTGGACAGGGGCATCTGGAGGGCGTGCGGGCTGTGCACGTGTCTGTGCTGCTGCCTGCACACTCTCAGCTTCCTGGCACAGGAAATAAGGGGGCGGGAAGCTTTAAGGGGCTGCTGCACGTGGCAACCATAGAGCTCAGGGGCTGGACAGAGAGTCTTTCAACCCCTCAGCTGATGGCTGCCATGGAGGACCCTGCTATTTCGACGTAGTGGGATGCGGATCTTTTACACATGCCCTACTTCAATGTTGGACGTCAAAGTAGGGCGCTATTCCCATCTTCTGATGGGGATAGCGATTTCGACATCTCTCTGCCTTACGTTGATTTCAACTTCGTAGATGCGCCGGGCGCTATTTTGAAGTTGGCTCGGCTATTTCGAAATAGCTGGCTAGTGTAAACGCAGCTATGATGTGGGCAATTCAAGTGGCATGGTTATACTGCAGAATTAAATGAAACCTATTTAATCTTTATAACTCATTTTCTACAGGTGGACACACACAGATACAACAATCTCGTAATTATTTACATTAGATGGACTAGTGACATTTTTGGGCATTTGGGATTCAAAGGAGTTGAAACTAGTAACTGACTTAGGAGCCTTCTGATAAAGCTTGAACCAGAAATTTTCATGGGCCTGAAGGAAAACCCCAGATATGAACACAGCTCAAACTTGGTAAGATTAAAAAACCTGGCTTTAGCTTCATAGCTGATTGTCAGGGTCACAGGGAACAAACCAAAGCGCCATATCCTAAACCTCTTCTCCGAACTATAGGGTGTTCCACCTCCAGATTTGGCAGGTTGAACCTATTTCTACTGAAAATGTTTCTTTCGGCATGTAATGCATTCCCTCCCAATCCGTATGAGTCACTGCATTAAGTTTGACAAACAACACACATCTTTGGTTTCAAAACATTCACCTGAAAATGAAGTGGCCAAATCCCCCCATCCTCCACTTACCCAAGTGTGGGGCGTAGCTCAGGACCCACCTTGAGGTGGGTCAGTGTGGCAGGAGCTTCTGCTTAGAGGAGAAGGGGGTCTTGGGCTTCAGCCCCATAGGGCATGTCTGCTGGAACCTGGGCCTTCAGCAGTGGTGTGGCTGAAGCCCTGAACTGCACCATGCGTGTGCTAGCTCTCACGTTTCTGGAGACTGCTGCATGCCGAAGGCTGCAAGTCTGTCACGGACATCATGGGTTTTGTGACCTTTTGGGACCTCCATGGCTTCTGCAGCCAACTGGTGCAACTGATCACAGGGCCATGGGAGAAGCTCAGGCTGAGCCAGGACTAGCCACACAGGCCCTGCCCACACCCGCAGTAGTTCTGTGGCAGTAGTGGCAGCAGCCCCTAGCCACCCCTATGCCAGGATCAGTGATGGTCCTGAGCCACCCTCTTACACCCACACAGCGACAGTAGTCTCAGGCTGCTCTACCCTCAAGCACTGGTGACCTCTCCCCCACAAGCAGCAGTGGTGGCAGTCACATTTGCCTCCCTACTCTCTGCAAGCAGTGGTGCTGGTGGTCCTGGACCACACCCCTCTGGAGCACAAGCGGGAACACCAGAGCCACCTCTCCCTTCCCCTAGCGTGCCAGCTGGCTCCCTGGAGCCTCAGTGGGAACCTCAGAGCTCCTCTTCCACAGCAACAGCAGTACTCCAGAGCCTCTCCCTCTGAGCACCAGTTGGCACCTTGGAACACCCTACCCCTCCACACATCCCTGGAACACCAGCGTGCACCCTGGAGCTCTCACTCCGAAGCCCCAGCTGCCAGAACACTCATGGTTTACTCAGGAGTACACAGTTCAAGCCATTGGCAGATCAGGGGCCATCAACTTTCACGTCTTGCCTGCACCTTCTTTTTAAAATTCCCCATGGCTAAATAAGAGGGCCACGTAAATTTAGCTGCCCCTTTCTGGAAAAAAAGCAGTCCAGTAGCACTTTAAAGACTAATAAAATAATTGATTAGGTGATGAGCTTTCGTGGGATAGACCCACTTCTTCATATCTTGATACCTAACAAATTATTTTGTTAGTTTTTAAAGTGCTTTTTAAAGTCTTTAAAGTGCTGGACTGCTTTTTTGTTTTGATAGTATACAGAATAGCATGGCTATCTCTCTGTTACTATTCTCCCTTACTTGAACTGTGACTCCTTACCTTTTTCCTTGGCATGAAAGGAATTAAATTGGATTTTACAGAGCAGCACAGGAATGGCTGGGCATTTAAATTATATGTTCTCTTTACCTTCTCATATACAACAGTTGTATTGTTCCAGGAGCAGTGAGGTTGTGAAAATCCCTATCAGTCCAATGACATGAAAACGTCTCCTGTTCAGGTGATCTGCACTTGATGGTTTGTGGCCGTCCCAAAATAACTGTAATGAAAAACGGGAAGAGAAAAGAAAGAAATAAAAGAAACATGTAAAACCAGGCAAATATGAAGCCAAAATCCAGGGTGCCACTTTAACAATTACCATCTTCAGATGACTTTCTCCCCTTCCCCCAATTGTTTGTATGTACAGGAAGGCAAACACTAAAATGTGACCAGACTACACATTTCAGACCTCAAAAGGTCTTATATTCTGAGGCTGCTGATCACCCAATCACAAAGTCATATACACATTTTGCAAGTGATGCAGACATTGATAACTCAACAAATCAAAAACTCTGATCTAATGTGGCCAAACTACAGAGTGTCTGAAATAAGATCCAGAGTGAAATTTTGTCCCTTTGAACTTAATGGGACATTTGACATTGATTTGCATGAGACCTGGCTCTGACCTCCAGAATTTTCTTCTTCAGTCCAATACTAATAAGTGCTACTTGAAATAAGAAATGCAATAAGGAAATCTTAAGTGTCATAACAAAAAAGCAGTAAAGTAGCACTTTAACAAAATAATTTATTAGGTGAGCTTTCGTGGGACAGACCCACTTCTTCAGACCATAGCAATACCAGAACAGACTCAACACACAGAATCAGTTTAACAGACACAATGGCGGTTTTAAGCATATATCTGCTTTATCACTTAATGCTTCAATGTCCACAATTCCTGTTCTCCATCCGTACAGACATATCACAGACCCATGAAATGAATGGTGCAGCTTCAAGTCAACATCTGAAAAATGATCATCACTAAGTTGAGAAGATACAAAGGGTGAGAAATCGGGATAGGTGGCCAGACGGGTAACAGGCACAGAGAGAGAGAGCGACAGAGAGAGCACGCGAGCCCCATATACCTGCTTTCGTCCTACAAAATTGTGACATGTTCGTCATCCTAATTAGAACAGTACAATGATATTAGTGAATTGTGTATATGTGGGGGGTCTTGCAGGACTATTACCCTATTAATCCTCTCAAACACCATGTGACAAAGGTAGGCAAGTATTATATTCCCAATTTACAAACAGGGAAGTAGAGGCAGTAACAGACCTGCTGAAAAACAAAGAAAGGGTACAGTAACAGAGAGCTAGCGGTGCTAGTCTATATACTATGAAAACAAAAAAGCAGTCCAGTAACACTTTAAAGACTAAGAGAATAATTTATTAGGTGATGAGCTTTCATGAGACAGACCTGTATGTTATCGGGCCTGCCTGGCTTCTTTCCTGAGCTCAGCAAGTCTTCACAGAAAACATTCATTAAATACAAGTAATCACGAAGCATGAAGAAATGTAAATGACTTTCTCTGTACATTTGAGCTGATTCTGTGAACCTTTAGTTGCCTGTCATTCAGAGGCTGCCTAAAGAGAACCCCAGAGAGGTGAAGTAGAAAATGTAAATGTTTATCTGTATATGCTCAGAACATGTCAAATTATTTATAAATAACAAATAAGAAGTAGGAGTAACTGACAACCAACATGAAACACCTAACCCTGATCTCCACATACATTTGTATTATAATTTGCACAGATTATTTTACCACAAATTTAAACCATGCTCATCATCTAAATTACTAGGCGCTCCCTAAATAAAAGCATTTAGAATCAACAATGAGGCACAAATGTGAGCTTTAATGATCACATTTACACACTGTGGGTATCAACACAGTACTACTCTCAAGCACCAGGCTAGGATTTTCCAAACTGATTTACCACTTTGTGTACCCAATTTGAGACATTTTAAAAGGGCCTGGCTTTCTGAAAGTGGTAAGCACCCCCACTCTGAAAGCGAGTAACAAATTATTTGCTCAGTTCTGTCTGTGATCAAGGAACTGGACTGTCCAGTAATACATATACAAAAGTATGCACGTGGTGTAGTGTGGAGTAAAAATCTGCAAAAGCAACTTCTTTCATTTCCTGACTTCTTACTGATTTCTTTTTTCAATTCATGTAGCTTAATCCAATGGAATTTTCTGTGTTTAAAAATAAATTGAAGAAACAAAGCAATGTTAATATGCACACTTATTACAGAGCCAGAAGCAGAACTCTTTCTCTGCTACCAATTGGCAATTACTGACATAGGTGAAGGTGCTTATAAAATTCCTTTTCTATGCAAGGAGTTCAGAGCCATCACAGCCCTATTTCCACTTTACATGGATGGGGAACAACTGTGACCAATTTCAGTCAAAGAGATAAAAATTTAAGAAAATGATAAACTGAGAAGACCCTTCAGAAAATGTGCTCACTCTTTTTTAAAGCAGGGCTCATATATTTCAGCTTTTGCAGCTCTACAATGGCTCATTTTCTCAATTCCAGATGTAGATAAAGTCCCGTGTTCATGTCTTAATATTATCCTGCCTCTGGAACCCCAGCCCTTGCCTCCCTCCCAACTCTCTTCCCCATTCCTGTGTCTTTACCCCATTCAACCCAAACCCTCTGCACCACTTCTCCTGCACCCATACCCCCTCCAGGACCATGCAGCTCCCTTCATCCCAATCCTCTGCCCCAGGTCACAACCCCCTCCTTCACCCAAACACCCTACCAGACCCCACACCACCTTCTGCACTCTATTCCCCTATCCCAAGCTCCCTTCTGCACCCAACTTCCATCCCAGACCCTGCACCTCCTCCATTAACATTATGTTCTAGAGCATGGATTGTGTAGGTGTTCTTTATCAATGAATGATGCTGCAATTTCAGATAACAAAATACAGATATCTGAAATCAAAACCAGTTCTTATGGGCC
The DNA here is from genome assembly GCF_033958435.1 of Carettochelys insculpta. NCBI lineage: Eukaryota > Metazoa > Chordata > Testudines > Carettochelyidae > Carettochelys > Carettochelys insculpta. The sequence continues at coordinate 101,259,755 of NC_134141.1, forward strand.
CCGTTTTGTACTACCATTCAGTATTCCTACTTTGGCAATGTAGATCTCTTATTTCCTGGGCTGGCAGGTGCTGGAGACTCTGAGGAAGTACTCAGCCCCAGCTACTGAAAAACACATCGTCTGTTGTTCACAAAAAGCTCCATCTGATTCATGTGTGGACTTAATTGAGAAAGACGTCTCATCTGATCTCCCCTTGCCTTATGCTGCTTGGGCACTCCTCAGAATGGTTAGAACTAGAGCCAGACCCATGCTGTGCAAGAAAGTTTAGATTTGGTAAGAAGCAAGTCTAACATCTGGGAGGAGATCGGGATCTTGGGTCTAGCCCAGGGCACCATCTCCAGTTAAATCTGAACTCACATTCACCATGATATATGTGAGATGAAACAAGGAACTGAATAATATCCAAAAACTGCTGGATACACAGATAACATTGTCAAAGTTGCAGGCAGTCCTGATGGGCAGCATAAGCACTGTACATCAAACAAAGGGGGTGATTTGCTGTCTAACTCCCTAATCTTAGGAGAAAATTTCTCCCTTCTTTTGCCATCTGGCCATGACAGAGTCTTACGTTTATTTCAAGCCAATCTTTGAATAAGTTGATCTGTTAACAGGCACAAAAGCTTTTAGGTGTGAAAGAGATTTCCCTACAAAACATATGTACTCACTTTCCTGACTTGAAATTTATGACTTTGTTTTTTAAACATCAGTGCCAGAGTTTGTAATAAAAAAAATTCTAGCTGATTGCTTCTAGGCTGTGTCAAGTTTCTAGGCTACACGACAGGAAATCCTACTGATTGCAGAACATGTGAACTTGACTAATACTTGGCACTCTTTAAGCCAGTCCCCTGAGTATACTTTACTTCTCACCAAAAATCAGTAATCGACATTTTACAGGGCTCTGCATGAGCTCTATCTCCTGAATGCAACCGAAATGAGATAAATTAACACAATGGCTAAAGTGATATAAATTTAGACAATGTGAGTACGTTTAGGCTCTGACAGGTAAAGTCATACATCTCGGAACCGCAAGATAAGATTTAAAGCAGCAAAACAAAACACTGACTGTCTATTCTTGTTTTCCAGCCTGACCATGTCAGCTGTGCTCTCAAACAGACTCAGTCAGGCAAAAAAAAAAAAAAAAAAAAATTCACTCTGTGCACTTTAGCAGCTATTTACAACATCACATTTCCTAAAAATTCAACCCAACACCAGAATGTATTATGCAGTTGGGAACACCCTTATGAGTCTCTGGCTTCCATTATAACAGAGCACATCTGGGTAAAATTTCTTAGCGCCTGTTTGGGGTGTCAGTGGTAGAATGTAAAACTACTACAGTCATGATATAGAAGCCAGATAATACTTCTGACCCTGCTGCTTATTTTGTTATGACCACATATTAGCTATGGACTGAGCTCTGGCTCAGCTGCTCCACGACAGTAGCAAAACCCATGCATTTTATGGAAATAATTGAGAATGCAAGCATGTCACTTACCTATTGTGGTTCCTTATGGGCAGCGGTACCAATAGCCAGCACGGGCTGGGGGCAAGGTGAGAAGGGGAGGACCAGCTCTCCGCACCCAGAAGGGGAAGAGATAAGGGCAGAAGGGGTGGGGCTTAGAGCAGTTGGCCCTTCCCCCCAATCTCATTCAGAGCCATGTGCACTATGGCGGCACAGTGCTGCGGCCTTCCAAAGGGGCCGGGTGCCCTGGTCGCTGCCTCTGCTGCTTTAGCAGAGGTGGTGGCCAGAGTGTTAGACGTCGTTGAAAGGCCAGACCCTGGGGCAACTGTCCCTCTCTGTTGGTGGGCCTGTCTATCGGTCAGTGGCCAATTTGGTGTTCTTTTCCATATAGCTCAGTTTCAACCATGCATATGGTTTAGCTACTCAACAAACTATACTCCCGTTACTACAGATTAAAGAAAAAATAAGTGTGGGCAGCCCTTTAACAAAGTGCTATGTGAGTTAAGACAGAGGGAAATCAGTGCACTAAGGACTGAGCCCTGATAGAATACCAAGTCCTAAATTTCATTAAGGGCCACTGTGTGTTAACAAGGAACGTGGCACATGCCTGAGTAGGTCACTCATACCTTGATTCATGGCAGAACTCCCAGTGACACTAGTATGTTAATATTACTTTGGTAGCAATAGTATAATATAGCTTGAACCTCTGAAAGCCAGCACATTGTGGTCTGGCAAAATTTGCAGGGAGCCGAGGGCTGGCTGGGAGTCTGGCTCCCAGCCAGGGCTGGGCAGTCACAGCTGGGCTGGTGGCTGGGGAGCTGGGAGGGGCTGCAGAAAAGTAACCAGGACTGGACTGGCAGCAGCCAGGGAGTCCTGGCCAGGCTGGTGCAGGGGGATCACTGGCAAGCCAGGAAGCCACAACTGGGATTCTGGAGACATTGTTTGGTCGAGTTGTATTGAACATTTCTGCTAGTCACCTGGAAAAGAAAGTAATACAACACAACGTACGTTTGCCAATCATACCAGCTTTTGATTCGCTAAATTTGCAGCTCAGGGCTTGACAATGTTTCAGAATAATCAGTTCCTTATTTTTAGATAAAAAGAAATGGGAAAGTTCATGTCGGCTGTTTTTCTTTTCTTTTTTTAAAGCAGGTAGAGGAACAGAAGTCAGCAAGTTACTATCCCTCACCATCTTTGGCAGGCCAGGAGGAAAGCAAACGCTTTGACAGTGCACAGCAATGCTCTGCACTGAAGTAAGATGTGGTCTGACACTTGCAGCGACCAGCTTGCTCCAGAAACTGTAACATTAATTGCCCTTATTTGTATGACATGAACTATAGAACTTATTAATAATCCTAACATTAATTATTTTTATCTCTGCAAAGATGGGAAACAGCTCCACTGAGTTTGTTTCTGAATCTGTCCCTCTTGTACCACAAAATAAGGATCTTCTGTTCTGCCACAGGTCCAGTCCCATCAAGTGTTTTTTATTGCAGTCACCTCAGTTTCTAGTGTACTCACATACCAAATACTTAGGATCAGCGGCTAAGGAAAGCAGGATATTGTTTACAATGACACGTTAATTGCAGAGTTGTTTTTCCTCGCTTACCTTTGTTATGTGGAACTGAGCTAACTGAAGAAAGAGCCACACAAAGGGTTTCACTAAATTCCCCAAATGTTTCAGATGCACTTTGTCTTGATCGGACTCGTACCTCATAGTCTCTTCCCAACTTCAAAGAGTTCAATGTAATTACTGTTGTGACCGTGGGCTCCAACTACAAAGACAGAATGACTGATGCTAAGTTGACAAATACAAACATCTGCAGGCATTTTTAATCATGTGCAACTTTAATGCTTATCATAAAAAGGTATAGTGGTTGTGTGTCCAGCTGCAAGCCCTTCTGTTCCACCAGTGTTCTACTGACTTTCCAATGAAAACACTTAAAATAAAATGACATATTGGAAACAGAGAGGTCCAGAAGGGACTTGAGCCTACATTTAGTCCAGTGCCCCATGATGAGGCAGGATTAGGTACAATTCCTAAGCCATCCATGTTAATGCTTTGCTCCAGATTCTACACTTCAGCAAAGATCTCACGAACTATCTTTTAAAACTCTCTGTGTGCACAAAGACCAATCTTACCGAAGTTACTTATTTTAGGAATATTATGTAAACCCCTTTCCCCAAAAAAAATCACAATGTGAATAAATTGTGATGGTAGCATATGAAGACCGGGAATAGATTTCAGGAATCAATAAATATTAACCATCATCTACCTGTCTTGGTATTGCATATGTACTGAACACTCTCTCTCCTGGAGACCAGTCTTCTTCCTTTATACAATCTATTTCCAGATCTGGCATCAGAGCAGAGAAAAATAATGACAACATGCTCCGAATACAATTCCTCTTGGTGGGAGTTATGTACAACTTATGGCTGTAGAATCCATGACTCTTATTGGCAAGTTGCATGTGAGTCAGACAGGGTGGAACAGATTAGCCTGAAATCATTTGGCCAAGACTGAATTTATGATCACAGAGATTTGGATTAAGATTGTGCTTGAACCGTCCAATTTCAATAAGGACTGTGTTTGTGTAACCTACACATATACTGGGTGTCGTTCTCTGTCACATGTAGTTGCACATAGACAATTTACACAGAGAAAGAATGAGTCCCCTCTACAGCCTTAGATGAGAACCAGCTAGCTTTTAGCTCAAACCACAGAGGTTCCTGTACTAAGCTCCAGAAGTCCCAGGTTGGAGTCTGCCTGCGGGTAATAACATTTACATAACACACACTTTAAAACACATTCTCTCTGGCTACATCTACACTGCATTCCACTTTTGGAAGCAGAATACAAATGAGTGAAATCAAAAATGTAAATGTGGTGTGGATTTACACATCTCACACCTCATTTGCATATTCTCACGCAATCGCACTTCTGGAAGAGGCTTTTCTGGATGCAAAACCAGCCATGTAGATGGGGTTCCTTAAAAAACAAACCCTGTTTTCGAAAGAACCCTTCTTTCTATTTTGTTTCAGGAAGAAGGGTTCTTTTGAAAACTTTGTTTTTGAGGGATCTGCATCTACACAGCTGTTTTCACTTCCAGAAAAGCCTCTTGCAGAAGTGTGCGTGCATGAGAATATGCAAATAAACATGGGATATGTAAATTGTGTTTCACTGGCATTTTCAATCTCCCTCATTTGCATTCCGTTTCCGAAAGCAGAATGCAGTGTAGCCGTAGCCTCTGGGTTTTGAAACTGAGGTCTTTGGCCCACAACTATCCCTATAATGAAGAACCAGACCATCAGGAACTATCAATATACAAGAGAAAGAATATTTCTATTCCACATTAAACTGTCCAGTGCCAATGATCATCCAAATCATCCAGGTTTCTTTTTAGTCTTTGACAAATAATACTGTAGTATTGGGCTAACTCATGAGAATCTCATCTTAAAATTGAGCAGATGCTGATTGTAAAATGAAGTGTAAACAACTATTATGTTTGTTTGTCCGAAATAAGAAAAACACAAGAAAAATCCAATTAAAAATTCTTTCATTTCCAAGACTAAGATATTGTTTGTGACACAGAAACGATCATATTTTTTAAAAAATCTGAATTTTAATTTCATAGTATTTTTCGAAAAAAGTGAAGTGATTAAGTTCTATTTGAAATGAAGGACATTTACCAAATGGAAAAGGATGCAAATGGTAAAGATTCTAAGTTTCATTTTCAAGATTCTAAATGTGAACTAGAAATGAAGGAAAGCATAAAATAAATACTTTATATCAGGGCATAATTACAAGTATTTTCCACAGAACTGCATACAAAGGGACAATAAAAATCTAACAATTTAAAAGGGCAAACCCAAATGTGTAAAACGCAGAAACCATACAGACTACCCTGAAAATCTAATACTCTGGAATCAAACTAGCATTGTTGTGCCAGAAAATAAAAACAACGGGTAGACTAGAATAGCTTTTCAAAAACTGCTAACATTAGGAAATTAGGCAAAGATTATTTTATTACAGGAAAATTTGAAATTACTGATAGTAATCATACTTTACATTTATCCAGAAGGATCTCAAAGTCGTCGTCTTCTTCTTATCTGAGACTATTACCACTTCATCTATCACTAAGGTGTAACTACTTTCAAGGTTGCAAACAGCAGAAAATCTGTGCTGACAACACTACTCAGCAGGAACAAGGAGGGACACTGAAGGTTAATTTCTCTAATCTGAGCAGAAAAAAAAGAACAACTCATCGAACCTGAATTTGACCAGAATATCAGGACCATACACCTTGTGTGAAATATGGCACAAAATGATTACCAACCATACAAGTGAGCAGGAGCTTGATTTTATGTCTTATTTGAAAAGCAAGGCCTCCAACTGAACACATGCAGTTTAGCACAAGCTTAGAGAGAAAAGAGTAGAATCCTGCTGCAGAATCCATACTGTCTGGGCGTGCTCTGGAGATCTCCCATTCAAATGTTGACCAAGCCCAAAAGTACTTCACTTACAAGATCCTACAAGATCACAACCCAAGCTGGCTTGCCTACAGGTGGTAACAAATACTTATATTAAAGGCTGAACTTCTCTAATCCACAACACTCTATTCTGGCAACACCCAAAATCCCGCATGATTTTAGTTAGTTGGACTACCACTTATCATGGACGTGGCCAAGTTTCTGTGGTCCCATATAGTTTATTTACAGCCACCAGTCCTGGCTCTCAGTGTTCTGTGCTGTTATGTAGCCATAATTTATCCCTAAATATCTTCTAAGAGCCCAGCAAGTGTTGGTAATGCTGCTAGACAATAGTGACTGCCCACGGTCCTGTAAATGCTCTTGTTCGGCACCAGTCAGGTCCCAAGGGTGCCAGATTAGAGAGGTAGAACCTGTACTGGTGGCTTTGGGTATGTTATCTAATTGTACAGGAATTTCCTTTCTCTCATATTAGCAAGGTAATTGTCTTAGTACCAGATTGTGGTTACTGAGTCTTCTACATCGGAAAGGAAGAATGCTGCATCTGGAGCTTCAAGAAAGAATTCTGGAGAGTGCAGAACACAATTATTAGCCTTGCAACTAGTGTACAACATGTTCTCTTCCATGTCCTGCTAGCTACACTGCCTTGTGTTGACTGGGATCAGGGCAAAGGCCCTATCATCACATAGCCCTCTTTTACACGGCTACTGCTAGTAAGGATATTCCTTTCAGAACCCAGCACAAGGCAACTCCTTGTACACTTGTTTATATATTAATATTTCCTTCATACCTCCCTCCATTTTGTCTCATTTACTTCTTTGTACTGCAGTTCATACTCCAGTGTAATCCATCCTTTCTGAACATCTGCTGATGGTGGTGGCTTCCATCTCACTTGGATGTCTGCATGGATCCCAGTCAGGCTGGTATTCAGTAGGGCCCAGGTAAGACGAACTGGAGCATCAGGTTGTATCAATCCTTTAAACAGTGTGTTGGAAATAAAATCAAATCACTGTTCTTTCTAATGCTGCTCATTATTAAAGAAATATTTGAACCACACATACATTATAGTCTCCACCTACAAATTAATTTCAACATTACTGCAGAATTGAAAACAGGTATTATATTTTTATTTCAGTCAGACATTTGGCACCTCAATCTCAGAGGGCCCATCCCAGAGCCCTGATGCAAGCAAAACTCCTGCTGCTTTTACAGGTAAAATACTGGCCTCATTAATGTCAAAGGTAAAATTCTGCTAGTTTTAACAGGGCCTGGATTTCACCCTAAGGATACATCCATACTTATGGTGGATTCAATGTGTCGCGATCAATCTTCTGGAGATTGCTTTTGCCACATCAGTGAAGGCACTGCAAAATTGAGCTCTCTGGGCTCGGCCATTGCCCCTGGTACTCCATGCTGCTGCGTGGAGTAAGGGATGTCACTGCATGCCCAAAGAGCCCCAGTCTACACTAGGGAACAAAGTTGATCCTGATGTGTCGATTCTAGCTATGCTAATGGTGTAGCTAGAATTGTATGCATGGGATCGATTTTGATCCCTAGTGTAGATCAGGCCTTAGAGTACATGGAAGTTTACAATAAACAGATATGTATGTTTCAGAATTCTGAAACTCTGGTTTCCAAATTTTCCCTGAATGCTCCTAATTAAATTTCTCCCATAATACTTCATGGAGATATACTATATTTTAAAGTTGATCTGTGCTGAACAGTGCATATAAAAAGAACAAAAACAACCTTCGCCCATTCTGAACTTAATAAATCCAAAATGGGAAGGGAAAAGAAAGAAATGAAATAAACATGTAAAACCAGACAAAATCCTGGGCTCCACCCTAACAATCACCGTTTTTAGATTAAAAAACCACACACTATATGCCTATTATTGTTACCAACAGACACGGATGACTCCTCCCCACCCATACAAGAGGGAACATATTAAAAAGTTATTAGACTCCAGACTCAAAAACCCATATGTTGTGAAGGTGTTGAACATCCAGATGTAAATTCATATAACTATTTTGCAAGTGATGCAGATGTTGATAACTGGACAAATCAAAAACTCTGTTCTAACACGCCTCAAACTACAGTGTCTGAAATAAGATCAAGGGTGAAATTTTGTCCCTTGAAGCCAATGGGACATTTGACATTGACTTGCATGAGACCTGGATCTTACCCTCAGACTTTCTACCTCAGTCCAGTACTAGTAAGTGCTACTTGAAATAAATGCAATGAGGGACTCTTAGTGTCATACATGCAGTAACAGTTTATTAGACACAAAGGCAGCTTTAAGCATACATCTGCTTTATCACTTAATACTTGCTGTTCACAGTTCCTGTTCTCCATCAGTACAGACATATCATAGACCCATGAAATTAATAGTGCAGCTTCAAGTCAACATCTGAAAAATGATCCTCACTCGGGTGACCAGATAGAAAGTGTAAGAAATCAGGCAGGGGGCAGCACTCCCATTGGCACCAGTATGCTAATATACAATTATTCTTACCAAATAATAATACAGGTTGAATCTCTGAAAGCCAGGACTCTGAGGTCCAGCTTTATCCATGGTCGGTCAGGACCATGGGCATTGCTGTTTCAAAGAACCCTGACAGAGGGGAGTGGGGACCAGATGGAAGAATGGCTCCCACTGGGGCTGGACAGCTGCATCTGGGTTGGCTGAAGAAGGCCTGGCAGGAGCTGGGAAGTTGGCAGTGGCCAGGGAACTGCAGCCAGAGATTCCTGGCATGGCTGACAGGAGGGAGGTCAGTGTTGGGTGGGGAGCTGCAGCTGAGAGCTTCAGCCAGGGATGGGAAGCTGCATCTGGGCCAGTGGGCAGGGAAGCCAGAGGCTGCAAGCCCTGACAGACCACAAGCAGAGCCCATGCATGGGTCAGGGCAGGTGGGAGGGGCCTGACAGCCGGGAGGGGAGCACTGCCCTCTCCTGGTCTGGGAAACTCCATGTCCTAGGGCTGCTCAAGCAGTGGTCTCTCCGATTTTTTCCATCCATGAGTAGAATAAATTTTGTTATGAGCAACAAGGCATGTGCAGAGGCGCACCACTAACTAGTACACACACATGCTGCTGTCTGTGGGCGTTCTGCTAATCAGCTGGGTGGCACATGAACTTCTCCTGGGCACCCCCACCCCCAAGCACGCAGCTGACAGGGAGAAGAACTTCACTCTAGTCCCAAGGGCACTGGACCCAGGAGGTCCAATCTGTACTCTGGATCAAGGGTACTCTATAGAACCTTGCGCTGAAGGGTTGCCATTACAGGCCTGCTGTTCATTCTTCCCTTAAAGAGGCATTTGCAAAAGTTTTGTCTTTTCATCGGAAAAACCCTCAACATTGTATTGTAATACGCTGGCTCGTATGGTACCTCGTCCCCCTGCCAGAGGGGATCAGAACTGCTGAGTTGTTTGTCACTGGTCCTAAAATGCTAATATGGAGAGGAGATTATACTTTACTAATGTGTCTGGGACCTGTCCTGGGCTGAAGCAGAGACTGTTCCCCGTACCAACTGCTGCCAACACTTAGGATATCAGAATGGCCCTTTTGCAAGTTTCTGTTGGGTCATTTTTACCTCAGCGGCACAGACACTCTTGCGTACACAGCTGCGGAACCTGGTCCACAGAACCAGAGCTAGACCAGTTCTTAGGCACGGCAGCATAATGTGAGTGCTGAGGATGGCTTAAGAACAGTGGATTGAAGTTTTCAATTTGTAGCCCGTGTAGGTATTTGCTGAAACAAGGAACACAGAGGCCACAGGCCTGTAAAACAACAGCTTAGCTGAACAAGGCAGTTAACTCGGAGTAACCCTTGATCATAAGCTATCACAAGACAGACTGGTGGAATGACTAAACTGTTGGCAGTAACTACAAGATGCCAATGCAATCAGCTTGGTACATTTTAGGAACACCGGCGACGTCCCACCACAAGAAAATTATGGTAACTAACTGATATATACGCTAATAAGCTTGAGGTAAATGGACAAGTAACCTATGGGAGATGGGCACCTCAACATCAGTAGGGTGAGCACATAGAAAAGTGAATTAAACCCCTCCACAATATGCATTCGATATGCAGGCATCAGTGCAGTGCATTATAAAAGTGTCTCTCAGCCTGTGTCCTTTAGGGTCTGTAACAACTTTGATTATGAGGATGATTAATAGTATGGTTCCTTCTGTAAGGTATGGTGAGTGTATAGTAAACCCTCAAGTGACATGGGGGGGTTGTGTTCCTGCAAACCCTGTGTAACTCAAATTTTTGCACAAGTCCAGGGGAGAGATGTTCCCAGCTCCCCTGGTCTTGTAGGAGCCAGGGAACCGATCAGCATATGGCTGTTCATTTTCCTGGGTCCTGCAAGGGGCAGGGAAATGTGAACCAGGCTGCCGTTTGGTTTCCAGTTCCCTGCTGTTTAGGGGACCCGGGAAACTGACCAGCCATGAGCTGCTCGGTTTCCTTGGTCCCGCAAGTGGCAGGGAGGGGGGAACCAGGCAGCAACCTGGCTCCTGACTCATCTTGCAGATCCAGGAAACTGACCAGGGCAGCAGCCTTGGTCAGTTTTCTGGCGCCAGCCACTGGAAGGGAGCCAGGAACCAGGGGCAACCTGGCTCCCAGCTCCCCTCCACTACTTGAAGCCAGGAAACTGAACAGGGCTGTTGTTCCATAATAAATGAAAGGACACAATCAGCAATAAGGACATTTGTAACTGAACCCAGAAATTAACTCCATCAGTGTGTGTTCAGTTCTGGGAGCTTTTTCAGCAAGGAAATGTTACTAGAATGGAAGACTAATGAATTAGGATATGTGGCAGAATTCTTTGGTAAATACATGGCTAGCCATCACAGGGCAAAAATGTCAGTGATGTGGTAAAATCTCCAATGAAAAACAAAATGAATGTGGTGCTGCAGCTGTGTTGTTGAAGCATTCCAGCACAGAGACTTGCTACAGCAACAGAAGGGTTACAGTAGAGTTTTGTTATCTCGCACTTTAAAATCAGAAAAGCTTGGTTAACCAGCATCTGGCAGAGATGGCAACACTATTCCTCCTTCAGTTAACCAGAAAAATTCTGATCGCCATCTGTCATAGTTATCCAGTGTTTGTTTGATGGCCCTGAGGCAGCAGGGGAGGGTTAAAAATGTGTAGTGTGAAGTAAGGTTATTTCATTTCTTAAACATGAAGCAGCTTGAATAACTGGCACATTTGATTAACCAGCAACTCCCATTCCCCATGCATGCCAGATAGCAAAGCTTATACTGTATTTTTCCCCTTTGTACAGGTTGAACCTCTCTAATCTGCAACTCCCTTCCGAGGCAACATCTGAAATCTGGCATGATTTTAGTTAGCCAGATGACCACTTATCATGGATGTGACCAAGTTTCCCCTGGTCCCATAAAGTTTGTTGCCAGCCTCCTGTCTTGGCTCTCAGTGTTCTGTACTGTTATTTAGCTGTAATTTACCCCAAATATCTTCTAACAGCCCAGTAAGCAGAGAGAGTGTTGGTAATGTTGCGAGGCAATATACTTCCCGTTGTCTGGTAAATATTCAGCCTGTACTTAATCCAGCCCCTCAAGAAGTGGTGACTGGATCAACAGAAGAAGTCTTCCATCACCCTAGCAGTTTCTGTAACAGGACTCAGGCTAGGTACTAGGCATCCTTCACTCTACGTAGACTATGGATCACACCCTTGGTAGTTCCATTTGGAATCATCTTCTGCAGCGTCGACTGTGACTGTGAAAGCCCACACTGGAGTGACAGTCCTTGCTGCATCTGTTGCATGTGTAATGGGTGTCTGGCAGGTCCTTACTGTGCTTTCTGTGGGCTTGCTTCTCCTCTGCTAGCTGTCTGATCCTCATCTCACCCTTCTGAAGACCCTTGTGTAGTTCCTGCCTTCATTTGCTGCGATCATCTGCCAGCTCCTCGCAGCTGTCCGGCTCGATATCTACCTCCCTGAGGTCCCTCTTGCAAACATCTTTGTAGTGCAATTGGGTGCACCCGGGAGGTCTTTTGCCAGAGGCTAGCTCGCCATACAGGATGTCTTTTGGGATCCTTCCATCATTCATCCTGTGGACATGGCCAAGCCAGCGGAGCCGCCGCTACCTGAGGAGGGTGTGCATGGTTGGGATTCCAGCTTGCTAAAGGACGGTGGTGTTGGGGACACTGTCCTTCCACGATATTCCAAGGATTCGCCTGAGGCAGCGCAAGCGGAAGACGTTCAGCCTCTTTTCCTGCCAGGCGTACAGGGTCCAAGACTCACTGCTGTAAAGGAGGGTGCTGAGGATGCAGGCTCCGTAGACTTGCATTTTGGTGTGGGTGTACAACTTGATGTTATTCCACACACTCTTGCTGAGTCTGGACAGAGTTGTGGCTGCTTTTCTAATCCTCCTATTTAGCTCAGTCTCCAATGACAGGGTATCAGTGATGGTAGACCCGAGGTAAACGAACTCGTGGACGACCTCTAACATACCGTTGTCAATGCTGATTGATGGAGGTTCAGCAATGTCCTGACCAAGTACGTTTGTCTTCTTTAGGCTGATGGAAAGCCTGAAGTCCTTGCATGCTTTGAAGAACTGATCCAGCAGTTTCTGAAGCTGGTCTTCTCTGTGTGACACTACAGCACCATCACCTGCGAACAGCAAATCTCTGATGAGGGCTTCCCACACCTTAGATTTAGCTTTCAGCCTTGCAAGATTAAAATGTTTCCCATCAGATCTTGTGTGCAAAAAGATGCTCTCTGTTGAAGATACAAAGGCGTGCTTCAGGAGGAGTGCGAAGAAGATCCCGAACAATGTTGGCGCAAGGACGCATCCTTGTTTGATGCCGCTCCTGATGGTGAAAACATCCAATAATGTGCTGTCATATTGGATGGTTCCTCTTATGTCTTCGTGGAAAGACTGGATCATCTTGAGTAACTGTGGAGGACAGCCTATCTTGTGGAGCAGTTTGAACAGTCCATCCCTGCTGACCAAGTTGAAGGCCTTGGTCAGGTCGATGAAGGCAATATAGAGTGGCTTCCTCTGCTCCCTGAACTTCTCCTGCAGCTGCCTCAGAGAGAAGACCATGTCAATGGTAGATCTCTCTGCGCGGAATCCACACTGTGATTCAGGATACACCCTCTGAGTAATCTTCTGGAGTCTGCCGAGGATGACGTGAGCAAACAGTTTACCAGTGATGCTTAAGAGGGAGATTCCACGGTAACTGTTGCAGTCGCTTCTGTCTCCTTTGTTCTTATACAAGGTTACAATGTTAGCAGCGCACATATCCTGTGGAACCTCTCCCTCTCTCCAGCACAGGCACAGTAGCTCAATTAGGGGTTCCAGGAGGGTGCCTGTGGCACACCTGATTACCTCTGGTGGTATACCATCCTGGCCGGGGCCTTTCCTACTGCAATGCTGTTGATGGCTTTCTTCAGTTCGTCCACAGTTGGTTCCTGATCCAGTTCATCCCATTACTGGTAGGAGCTCGACAGCATTGAGGGCTGTATCAACCACAGTGTTCTCGCGTGAGTACAGCTCGGAGTAGTATTCGACCCAGTGCTCCATCTGTTTGGCTTTGTCAGCGATGACTTCACCAGATTTGGATTTCAGAGGGGACATCTTGTTCTGGGTGGGTCCTAATGCCTTCTTGATGCCCTTGTACATTCCCCTGAGATTATCAGAGTCAGCACTGGTCTGGATGCTGCTGCATAGCTCGAGCCAGTAGTTGTTGGGACAGCACCTGGCTGTCTGCTATACTGTTTTTCTGGCTGCTCTGAGTGCTTGCAGGGTACTCTGACTCAGTGAGCATTTGTAGTCCAGGAGTGCAGCGCGCTTCTTTTCGATGGCTGGAATCATCTTATCAGAGTTAGCTTCGAACCAGTCATTTGTGTTTCTAGCTCTTCTTCCAAACACCAACAAGGCCGTGTTGTAAATTGTATCCCTCAGATGCTGCCATCTGGATGTCACATCGGCACCCCCAGGGCTGCTGTGCAGATTCTCCTTGAGGGTCACTCTGAACTTTTCAGCTCTCTCTGAGTTTGCTGTCTTTCTGGCATCAATACGGGGCCTTACAGTTGGTTTAGAGGGGTACAGCTTCTTGGGTCTCACCTTGAGTTTGGAGCAAACTAGCGAGTGATCTGTATCGCAGCCGGCGCTATGACAGCTGCATGTCAGAGAGACGTTTTTGAGGTTATCACATCTAGCTGATGCCAGTGACTGAACAGGACTCAGGCTATCTTAACTACATCTCTCAGGGGTGTGAATTTTTCACACATCTGACTGACATAGCTAGGCTGATCTATATTATAGGCATAGACCATGCCTGAAGTAGATTAAAGGGAGCCACTCTGTAGCAATTACGGCAGCTACTGAGCTCCTGCTGGCCTTGGGCAACCATCCCAAAACCTCAGCGCAATAGAAAGCCCCACAGATCAGGGATGTGGCTGCATCTGTGACATTTTCTCTGCAAATTTCTTCTCCCTTTCCCTCCCCAATGTGCAGTGGAATTACACAGCTGTTTACAGACAAGCAGGATCATCCAGCAGCTCCAGACGACTAGTTACAATTTGTCCCTTGGAAAACCAGCCTGCAGATCAGAACACCAATGGCAAAACTGACTGCTTTAGTGAGTACAGAAAGCATTGTGACCTCTCACATTTCCAAAACAATAACAGTAGATAATAAGTTTCCAATTAATCCTATACCATGTGACTCAGCTTGTAATTATATTTCAAGCAGCAATGGGAAAACAGAGGCTTGTGTATTTTTATTATCTGAAATTGAATTCTTTCTTGTGAAAAAGACTAGCAGGACATTAATGTATTGCACACAATTAATGTAGCTTAACAACATTAGGATAATATTTCCTAGTAGGATGTGGTTAGAGCTCTGGCAAATGAATATCACAAATTATTAATTATACTCTTCAATAGCAAACACTGCTCCTGGAGCATAAGTGCTGTTAATTCTGTGACTATTCCAAAATGTCGATTTTTAAGAATGAGCAGAAAATAGGTACCAGAAAAGTCAAGATTAAATACTCTTGGATTTTATGTTTAACTCTATGTTCAGAAGGAAGAAATGGGTTTTCCTCTGATCTGACACACTCACTCAAAATTGCTTTTTTTTCATCCCATTAAGCATATTTTTACTTTCATAGATCATGACTAAAGTGGCTTCTCTGTGATGTTTCAAATATGACATTTGCAGGCTAAAATTATTATCCTGAATATTTGTTTATAGGTCAAATTCAGACACAGAGGATATACTGATATGGAGAGGAACGTGTATGTGGAAAAGTAGTATACGGTGGGCTAACAGAATAGCTGCTATTTCCTGTGAAATCAGCTGCAGTAAACATGGGCAGCTCTTTCAAGGGACAGAGGCACGAAACGACAAGGATCTGATCCCAGGCCTCAACAACATGACACCTGAGTGTTTTTGGGTCAAACAATCCTTGTCCTCTTTTACAGCATGATCATCATCGTGATATCTGGTAATTTTAGGTATATTTAAAATGTGCAGCCATAGGAATAACCTTGCACACTGGTCTGAAGAAGTGGGTCTGTCCCACAAAAGCTCACCTAATAAACTATTTTGTTAGTCTTTAAAGTGCTACTTGACTGCTTTTTGTTTTGATCGTATATAGACTAACACGGCTCCTTCTCTGTTACTTTTCTACAGTGAAGTTGTCCCATCTCAGCACAAGTACCTTTCTAGCAGAGGACAGAAGGTTAGTAGGCAGGACATTAAGTATTTAGGCTGTAGCGTTTTATACGCCTTCACGATAAGTTATGATGTTCATCCTCTTTTCCTTAGCAGAAATGCACTGACAATTTCTTTCTGGGCAGGACTTCCACTAATGTTTTGCAGCTGCACTAACAGAACTCATTCAAAAATGTATTGCCTACACTAGCTCCACTTTTCTTTATTATTTAGCCTTACCCTACATTCTTCCTTTGGTATTTAAATAAACATTGAGTGCTATAATAATATAAACTAATAACGATTAATGCCTCTTTCACTTGCCAAGTCAGTTCTCTTTAAGAAGATGAACTCAGCAGAACCAAAATATCCAGTTCGGCTTTTAGTATTTGTGCAGCTTGTGTTTGTATATTGTGTTCTGTTTCTAAAACATTTTTTTCTTATTTTTGAGCATGCAAACATGGGAGGTGCTACAAAGAGCAGAAGCAGCTGGTGAACTTTGTGGCCGGTGGGCACAGCATAAAAAACGAATCATGCTTGCTTCTCCATGGACTGCCATCCATACCCATCCCAAACATGGTAATCAGTGGGCTGAGCCCTAGGAAGGTTTCTGTCTCATGCTGCTTAGGTCCCTTACTCTTCTCAGAATTGTGATCATCCTCCTCCTCTCTGTTCTCTGTTGCATTTCCTCTCTCCACTGCCTTATCCCCTGCAGACTGGGCAGCAGCGCTATGACAGGGATGCAAACTGTGACTATTTTGAGAGGTTTGGAGCACCACTTTCAGGGCCCAAGCCACAGGCTGTGATGACTACATAGAGCTCTGCTGTGTGGCATTCAAACTGCACTGTGCAGATTAGGGATGGGCAAGATCTGACCCACAGGCCAGATCCAGCCTGGCTAACATTTGGATCCAGCTCACAGGGTGCATCTGGACCACACATAATTTATATCCTGCTGCCAGGGTAGCAGCGAGGGCTGGGTGTTGTGGACTTTTTTAAATAGCTGCAGGAACCGCAGGTGGTGGACAGGCAGCGCTATAGCAAAGGGGGCTGGGAGCCTTCTAAATAGCAGCAATTCAAAGGGCTTTGGACTCGTGGCTCCCAGCCCCTTCCACTACTCCAGCAATGGGATATAAATAGTACTTGGGGCCAGATGCAGCCCATGGGCAGGGGCCAGTCCACCAGCTGTATCTTGCCCACCCCTGCAAAAAATGGTGATATGATTTCATTAATAATAAGAAGCTGCTCCTGACACCTTTCCAAAATTCATGAAGTGCCCCCCAGGAAGAAATTATTGCCCTCCCTGTTGTAGACTTTGCTGGCTGGCTCTAAGAGATACTCTGAGCAAACTGATGTAGGCAAGCCTGTGGCTTGCATAGCAAATCCAGCCTCCTGAATTGCATCTGGAATTGGAACAGGTTTCCTTCTATCAGACTTTTATTCAGCAGTCTGTACAGGGGCCAGAATGTGGGTGGTCGAGAACCTTGCTATTATACAAATGGCAAACCCAACAGATCTCTAGCAGCTCCCCTCTATGTCTACTTTACTTTGAAAAGAGGCCATGCTCCAAGGCTCTTTGTATAGGAGCCACCCATACCTCTTTTAAAACAGACTTCCTTCTTCTGCTGAGGGCATCCCAGGCTCCATCATCCATATCCGCTTCGGGAGGGTTCCAAATCAATGGCCCATTTGGATCTCATTGTTTTACCTGGAGGAGAGAGCTTTCCAGGCATAGTCTTTCTAAGTGTCAAGTTCCTCCCACAAAATGATGGTTCAGTGCTATATTAAAGCCACCCTCAACAGCCAGCTCACCTACACTAAAGGTTATTTAAAAATGGAGGTTGAAATACAACCCAGGTGGACAGGCACATCCCACAAACCATCATTCAAGGTGCTAATAATAATGTCATCCAGTTCCTTTGTCGGGCATGTCCATGTCCTGGTATTTCAGCTACATTGGATTGTTAAATTTCCCCTTTTGATTAACTTTAATTCTCTTCTTGTAGGCAAAAAGAGAAGAGAAGAACTGAATGACAAGAGGGAAGCATCTTGGTTATGAGGCTTAGAAATGGCATTCCACAAAGAGGGGCAGCACAGAGGGGAATGGGAAAGGGAAATCAGGTAGGTTTATGAGGAAGGCTTTGCTGACGGAGTGGAAGAGACTGAGTGAAAGCAAAAGGAGACGCAGACTGGAGCTGGAAACACAGGACCTTGAACAAGGCCAGAGAGATTGAATTCAAAGACTAGATTTTTCTGTGCTGGACATTAGTGAAGCAACCGCCTGCGACCTGCTGAAATTGTCTATATGCCTATATACAATGGAGCAAAAGAAAACCAGAAGTGCCTTATACCCACTTCTTTGAGGCACTTTTGGATGTGTATGACCTTGAACCTTATGACATGCTACACAATAAGTGCAGTTCATCAGGTCTGATCAAATATGGCACTAGATCCTAGACGGAAGTGGCTAGAACCCGAGTTCCTTTAAGAAAGGGAGAGGATGGTAGCCAGATGCCCCCATGTAACTCAGTATGGGTCAGGTGGATATATATTCCTAACATGACTTCCTTCAACAATTGCCTGAACCCTCCTATATGTTACCACCTTCCTTCCCATGTGACAAAGGGACATTGGAAATCTGGTCAACCCAGTCTTGGGTAGAAGAGAGATTTATAATTACTCTAAAAGTCATAAAAGAATTCTGCAGATGACACCTAACACTACTTTTGGGATGGGTTGCACAGTAGATGGGTATGGTAATATCTGTTTAGCTGCTCTAGAGGACAACAAATACACATGAGTATCCTAAGTTTAACTATAAAAGCAACACAGAAAGGTATAGGAGGAGAATACCATGTGAGGACAGCATTACCAAGTAAAAGTTAAAATGCAGGGGGGAATGCTAGACAGACAGGGGGAGTGGATTGAGAGGAACAGATGACAGGGAACTAAAAGGGAAGAGGACGAGAAATGAATGAAGAAACAAAACAGGAGGAGGACACACCATGGGAAGAAAAGCACGAGAGAACACAAATAGGATGACTAGAGTTGGAAGACAAGACAGAAGATGGAAGGAACATACAACAACTGTGCAACCCAGGAGAGATCTCAAAGCAGTGAAAGAAAAAATATAAATAGCTTTATTTACCAAGCAGCATTTACTATAATCCCATCTAAGGATACGGAAACAGCATATGTATTCTAATAGAAAAGTCTCCTTAAAATCAAATGCAAGGAGGTTGAGGAGCTAGAGTTATACATGAAGCTAACATGTATTGGGAGACTAATATCCCTCTGGCGACACCTCAACCACGTAAGTTCAAAACCTCAGTACTACACCCATTCACAGAACAGGGCATTCTCGGCATACCGCAAGGACCAGCTCCATGACCATGACCTTCCATGACAACCACATTCCTTAGGAACAATGGAATTGTTAATTACGAATAACCTATCCCTGAGGCAAAGAAACCTAAGTTAAAAGAGAACGAGAATAAATTATTCTGGTGTTCATGAAACCACATCTTACTGTTAACAAGGCACTTCAGTAGCTTCATCCAACACATGGTACTCTCAATAGAGACATTTTGTCTGAAGACAACCATGATTTGTTACCTGACTCACTATCACTGAAGGAACCACACTGAGCAAAACAGAAAAAGAATATCAGCTGCACCTCCTAATGATGACTTCTACTCAGTAACTAATGTTCTAGTTTCCCAGTATTGGGGATGTAGAGTAAAATCCTGATGAGACAGAAATCACTGAGAGTTTTGCCACTGACTGCACTGGGGCAAGGATCTTCCTCTGTTGAGCCAAACACTGCTCTCTCGTTATTATCCAAAGCATTCCAGCCATCAGAGTTGCAGGGCGTAGGGGGCAACAAACATACACCTGCATAGTATCATCTTACTCATGACACTTTACACTCAACTACATCACATAATCATCAGGACTCTTGCAAAGCACAGAATCTTCCCAGTGGTTCGTGTAGTTGGAGCTGAAGAAATTACAATACATCCTATGTTTCTGCTGTGTAACTGGTGGTGACATTGGGCCTGCATGAGAGCTCATTATTTACCCCATGACTTACATGGAGTCACTCTGGCTTTCCACTGGAATACATTAGATCAGCATCAAGCCAATGAGACAAATTATATATGCCAGGAGCCTGGGAAAGGTTTCATTCAGCGCTCTGATCTCATCATGCATCAGAGTGTTTATATGGAAGAAATGCCCTATCAATGCTCCAACTGCAGGAAAAACTTCAGTTGGTGCTCCAAACTTATGAGACATCAGAGAATCCACACAGGGGAAAGACCCACCCCCATAAGTCCATGGACGGTGGAAATAGTTTGATTCAAACCTCCGATCTTTTAGTGCATCAGAGAAGACATATGAGAGGGGAAAAAAACATAAAACCCTCCGTTTGGGAGAAAAGCCTGAGTAACAAGTTACATTTTTCTATGCACTGCAACATCCCTTTTGGAGAAGGGCCCTACAGGTTGAACCTCTCTCATCTGGCAACCTCAGGGCCTGACTGGAGCAGGACGATGGGAGGTTAATATTTTCTAGCACATTACCAACACTTCCACTGCTTACCGGGCTCTCAGAAGACATGTACCGGTAAATTATAGCTACAGAACAGCACAGAACATCGAGAGCCAGGACTGGTGGCTGGAAACAAACTGTAGGACCATGGGAGACTTGGCCACCCTCACGATGAGTGGTTACCTGGCTAACTAAAGTCATGATGGATTATAGAGTTTGCCAGATGAAAGGGTGCCGGATTAGAGAGATTCAAACTGTATTAATCCCTGAATGGTGGGGAAAGTTTCAGGCAAAGTTGAGTTTTTCTTTCACATTAAGGGTATGTCTACACAGCAGCCTTATTCCAAAATAAGCTATTCCATAAGAGCTTATTTCAAAATAGCTCAGCTACACACAAAAATGCATTTTGAAATAACACTTAGCTATTTTGAAATACACCATCTAAACACATATGCTGTATGCTGAGGAAGTGATTCAATTTCAAGTAAACAATTCTAGCTATGGCATTTGCATATTTAGAGTTGACTTATCTGCAGTCGACTTGTTTCCCTGGTATAGATCTAGCCTCTATACTCTCCCATTGACTTCTCTTACTCCATGCTATCATGTGGAGTGCAAGGGTCAACTGCTGATCCCAGAGAGAGAGATTTTGCACGTCTTTGCCAGATTCGAAAAATCAAACTCCGGATGATCAAACCTGACTGGATCAATCTTCCGAGAAGTATAGCCACACCCATAGAGTCTATTTTGAAACAGAGCCATTGGAAGCATGGTGGCTTATTTTGAAATAGACTCTATTCCCTGTCTACACAGTACCTATTTCAAAATACTAAGATGCTATTCCTCATAGAATGAGATTTAACAAGTTCGCAATAAGGCACTGGCTATTCAAAATTATTTCAAAATAGCGGCTGTGTTGTGTAGATGCTTGCATACTTGTTCGAAAATAGTGGCTGCTATTTCGAAACAACTTTGCTGTGTGGACCTACCCTAGGAAAAAACTCCTAACTGTGAGGGTGGTTAAACACTGGAATAAATTGCCTAGGGAGGTTGAGGAATCTCCATCATTGGAGATGTTGAAGAGCACGTTAGACAGACACCTATCAGGGATGGTCTAGATGACGCTTGATATTGTCATGAGGGCAGGGGACTGGACTTGATGACCTCTTGAGGTCCCTTCCAGTTTTAGTGTTCTGTGATTCTCTGAACTTGCCTTTGCTGAACATTCAGGCTCCTTCCAATTTCTGCAGATATTCATGTAGTTTAATGGTAAGAGCCATTTGCCAAAACAATGATTATCTAATTTGTGCAAAGCAGTGATACTGAGCGGTAAGCAGAACCACCTCACTTTATATTTTCCAGGGATCTTTTAGGCCAGGTGTTCATTAACATTTTCCAATGGCTACACAAAATCTAAAGGGACTAAACCTGGCTATTTTTAGGCAAAGGGAGAGTGAAAATAGCGCCCATCACGACAGAACAATCATCTAAAGGAAGTTAGCTGGTGGGAAGTACTTGAAATTTGTGGGAAATGAAACCTGCCCAAAAATCCTCAAATAAATTGTCGAGTTGGTAAATCACAGAGATACTGTTTTTCAGGTCACATTTATGTTCACTGCTAAATCAGACCTGAGGGAGTGTTTTGTGTAATGGCAAAAGCAGGTTTCTTTCACCAACACAAGCTACTTCAATAAAAGATTAATCTCATCCACTTAGTCAGGCCAAAAATCAGATACATAGCAGCTGCCTTCTGCAATTTCAAATTTTAAAACCCCTTTTTTACAAAACGCTGTCATTTCATTATCTTTTCATATGTGGGGGATAAAGCAATCAATGTGTGGCAGTGTGTGTATGTGGGTGAAAATTCCATTCACTCAGAGCATTCTCTGAGAGGCTCTAAAACACCATCATTCTTTTAACTGGAATGCACAGATCAAGACAGAAAACTAAAGAATAACATGAGAGATTTCAAAGTCACGTAAAGGAATAAGAAACCTAATTCCCATTCAGTTTTACTGGATATAAAAATCCTTTAGGCAGCTTTGAACATTTAAGCCATAGACTTTATGGGAGGAAAACAGATTTGCATTTTCAGAGGCCAAGAAAGCAGGCACTATGTTATTCAGTATTCTTTTGACATAAAATATTTGGATCTTATGATCTTTCTTGGTTTAAGAGAGAAGTATGATCAGTTCATTTTTGAAAGTGTAGAAATCTCTGGTAAAAATGTTTCATTCATGGCTTTTAATTTGCAAGATTAATCAATATAGTATGCACGTTTAGTGATATAGTAATTCAGAGATTAATTACTGCAATGAATCTTCAGTTACAATTCACCAGACCATAGGAAGCTCCCATGAAATTATAAAGACATACAAAATAAAGGTATAACAAAGTACCGTTTTTTCCTCTATTTTTTTCTTCAATTTGATGCATCTTCCTTTCTTCTCATATTTTTTAAAATTACTCAACAGCCCCTCTCTTTCAAAATTTAAAGAAGAAACTGTTTAACAACACAGTCTTCTATACACACTGGCTACGTCTACACTACAGAGATCTCTTGAAAGAAGTCCTTCCGGAAGATCGCTTCTGAAAAAGCTTCTTTTTAAAGAGTACGTTCACACACAAATAAAAGGCTCAAAAGAGCTATCTGCTTTTTTGAAAGAGAGCATATCCACGCAGTCCAGTGCTCTTTTGAAAAAATGAGCCAGGGACCAAAAAAATCAGGCCCTATGAAGACTGCTCTTTTGAAAAAAAATGGGCCTGTGGCGCATCTACGTTTGCTTTCAAAAGAAGTTTTCGAAAGGGGGCGCTCTTCCTGAAACAGGAAAGGAAGAGTGATTTCAAAAGGAATGCCACATTCTGTTGATTTACTTTTGAAAGAATGCTCTTTGTGTATAGACACTGTGTGGAATCTTTTGAAAGAGCCCCCTCTTTCGAAAAATCTTTTGAAAGAACTTACTAGTGTAGATGCAGCCATCCTGGTTTTTGAAGCTTTCAGAAGTCTACTAAAGATTATTACTTAAATAGGGATTCTAAAACAATATCCTCTCTATTGTATCATTTTTAAACAAAAAATTGGTTCTGTGTAGAGAATCTAATTATCACAGAGCTCAGTCTACTATACAAGTGCTCTAAGCTATATCAGCAACATACTTTGCATACACAGTTCCACTGCTACCTTGAGTCGTGGGTCCATCTGGATGAAGGAAAAATAACTGTGGACCCTTTACTACATTTTGTTGGCAGTATCCATGAAATGTCCAGGAATGGATCAATTTCTACGAATGATTAATCTTTTTAAAAATTCAACCTGATGTTAGGTTCTGGAGGATATAACACAAGAAGAAAGTACTGAAGTGTCATAAGCACCTATATCTCAGAGCAACAGGATTAAATTTGAAAAAGAGAAAAATTAGGTTGAATATCAGGAAAATACCTTCTTGCTAGTGAGTTCTATCAGATGGTGGAGCAGTGTTTCATACCAAAGGAAGTAGTGGATCTTTAAATGAGGTTTGGCAAAGAAATAGAGAATATCAAAACGGGAGCAGTCTTTCTCTGGAAGGGAGTTGGACCATATAGCTTAACACACCCTGCAGTTCCTCTGGCATCTTCAGTTTCTGTAACTCTTCAGGCTACCTGCCAAGACGGGGTATCTGGTTATCTGAACAGTGTTGCCTGACTTTGTGTGTTTTTCTCAGTTCAGCGGAGGAAAAACCACTCCAGAGGTGGAAATAGTACATAAAAAGTTACTTCAGTGAAAGTGCAGCAGCTTTCACTTCTGGATACTTGAGTACCATCTAGCTGCAAGTGACTTTTGGGGTACTTTTTTCACCTCTGTTTATATAACTGTTGCATTTGGTGACTCATATGCACAATTTTACAGAGGCATGAGCAACCTGTATAAGCAGATTTGCAAAGTAAACCACAGCACTTTCTGACAAGCTTCCAAGGGTGATTCTATGTGCCCTCTCTGATCTCTCTTTTTCAAATACTCACTGCCTGCCACTGTGAGAATACAGCACTGACACTTACATTTCAGACCCGTCAATTCTGAGTCATAGGAAAGACAAGAGAGGCAAGAGCCAACAGACCCTTCCTCTTTTGGTTACTGCACTCTAAACATGGGCTCCTGGGGACAAATTTACCTATGGTGTAAGTGCAGTGACCTCAGAACACAGGGATTTTCTCTTCTGCCTTGGTTCCTACCAGTGCATCTGAATCAACTGGCTTTCAAACAACAGGAGGTAGAGCTGGAAGTAAATCTTCAGATTGGTCACTTGAACATGCAACCATCGCTTGCACGGAAAAAACAAACCTAGATGTGACCTATTACTATTAGCTGACCAGTGCCAAAAAACAGCATGTGCCCAGCATCTGCACTAGTTGGCATCATGCTCCTCTTTCCTGTGTAAAACAAAGGCTACCCTTGAAACAACTCCATGGGTACTGAGTGTGTTCTGTCAGAAAGGGGTCCAGGTTCAAAGGCTGCATGACACTCACAAAGAAGCAATACTGCTCCTGACATCCTGCGCTCATCTTTTATTTCGATTAATGAAACAACAAAAATGAGGCGTTTCTTTGAAAACATCCTTAACTAACTAACAAATATAATAAATTGAAAGAAACCTCAATTCCACCACACTTATTACATAAGCAGGGGAGAAAAAGCCAGAAACTTTGTCCCCCTATACATCAGTTTAACAAAATGTATTGCTTCAACAACCCTTTCAAAGAGATATGGCTTGGTGTATGCTCCAAAGATCAACAGATTTGCACTAGTTCAGATGAAGAGAACTCAGCTAATACTTGAACTTCACACTGAAATTGAAGGTGATATATAAGTGCTTTGCACACTATAGCTTTGTAATCCATTTAATGCTGCTATGAGATATAGGTCATCCTTCTCTTTTAGGTGGGGACATTGAGTAAGAGAAATTAAGCAGTAGGTGGCTCCAACCAAACTGGGAAGGTGGAAAGAAGGGAAGTTGTCAAACCCAGAACTACTACTTAGAAGGTGACCAGTCACAGACAGGTAGCTCTGTTAGTCTGTATCCTCACCCCCCGAAAAAAAGGCAATCTGGTAGCACTTTAAAGACTAACAAAATACTAGGTGATGTGCTTTCATGGGACAGACCCACTTCATCAGATCTGGAAAATTTGCAAGTTTGACTTAACTTATTAGACACTTGCAAATTTTCGAGATCTGAAGAAGAGGGTCTGTCCCATGAAAGCTCATCACCAAATAAATTATTTTTTTAGTCTTTTAAGTGCTACAGGACTACTTTTTCGTTTTACTACTTAGAAATTCATGACACTATCTAGGTAGCCAGACAGGAAATTCCTTCTGTAGGCACTTAATGATTTATATAGTGCACAAAAATAATGCACTTTCCACGACTTTGCAATCCAAGACAGATAATGTAGAATTCATGGCCTTTGGCAGTGGAAATCTGTAACCTTGCTTTTGGTCCCTGCCCCTTCTCTTTTCTCTTTCTTTTCTCCCATTTTCCTTGATTACTTTGTAAGATCAAAGGCAATATTCAAAATACCTGTCTACTGCCAATACTCCAATACTTTCATTTGGAAATTATGCTAATTATAGGTCACAAAGCGCTTGAACAAGCAAGCCACTGAAGTTGACTATAATCCCCTACATTCCTCTGAACCATATTACAGAGGGGTTACCATTCTGATAGGTCTAAAACATTATTATAATTACACCACTTCCTCAGCCACATGGACCCCAGGCTATAATTATACAAAATGTTCACAAGGCACTGAAATGCATAGAATCAAGTGATTAATTCACCTCCTCTGCCATTAGCAGAACAGCAGAGTAAGTGCAGGGAATTTTGTCACTTAAAGAACTTGTGTAGCAACAAATAGAAAAACAGTATGAGAATGTGTGAGAGTCAGGTGATACCACCTGGATGACCAGAATAAATTAGTCATTTTTAGTGAAGAGCTGAAGATGGGTAAATCAATGAGGACCTGGAGCTTCTCTTGCTCACAGTTTACATTGGAATAAATTCACTGATTTCAACAGAGTTAACCAGATAAGAGAGAAATCAGCCCTTGACCTTAGTTTAGGTTGCAAACTAGATATGCTCAATTTTTGTGGGTCTGTCCCATCTCCTGCAAGGGCAGGGTATTATTAATAGTTGCTGTATTTAATTTGGTGACAAAGGGGCACATGAACGTATCAGAATATGGAACTAGAAAATCCTCCCTGATTCTCTTCTTTTGACTATGGTCCCGCTTCTGTCTTTAGCAGCAAGTCTTCAGGAATTGTGAACATGTTTAGTTCCTACCTCTGGTTTGAGGAAGGTCACATACTCCTCCCTCATTTTACTGCTTCTTGGATGGCATTAACCACCATACTCATTACCAGCCCTTTTCCTGCCCCTCCCAAAAGAGCAGGAGACGTGTCTCAGTAACTGCTGAAGTGGCTGGTACTGGAGCTTCATATGGAACACTGAAGGATACATTGGTTAGTAGCACAGCTTCCAACCCAGTGGATAGTCACCACTCCACCGTAACTCTACTAAGGTGACTGACTTTGTATTATTTAAAAAGAGAACCTCCAGCAGATGTGAATACACCCTGCCAGGACCCCTTTTCAAATAGAGTTCCTGGTCAAAAACTGGTCACCTGGCCACCCTAACATTCACTAATCTTCAACCTGGATCTCAAGGTTCTTCCTTGGTGTGGACAGAGAAACATACTACTCCAGGGCACCTCATGTTTAGTGCTCTACCAACTTCACAGCAACAGAAAATGTATCGACAACTGTGGAATCTGACCTTCTCCATGGAATCTGATCACCCCATGGTGCTGGAAGCCTAGGGCTCCCAGCTGTTAGTCTGGTTGGGCTAGGGAGGGACCTAAGTTGTATTTCCCCTGCATGGCCACTTTAGATGTGGATATCAGACCCACCTCAAGAGATGGTGCAGGAAGGAGGGTGGCACAGCCTGGGCTCTGGGCTACCCCTGCAGCTCCTCCTCCATATTGGGGCTCATTCCCACAGTGGCTCCTACCAGGAAAGAGGGCTTTTGCTCCTGGCACCTGCAGCCAGGGCAGCCTGGGCTCCCCCCACAGCTCCTGTGCAGCTCCGGGAGCAGTGCTCAGGACTCTGGCAGCTTCCCACAGTGGTTCTGCTGGGCTCAGGGCTTCTACCTCCTCTGCTGCTCCAGCTGGGGCTTGGGGTAGCCTGAGCTGAAGGTTTCTGCTACCCATGTTTCTAGTTGAAGACTGGGGCTTCTTCCCACTGCTCCTGCAGGGACTCAGGGTGATCCTGTATGGTCTATAGCCTTTGGGGCTTCTTCCGGGGTGTGGGCACCATTTTGCTCATGGACCCACAAATTGGCCACCATCATCTCTGGGAAGAGAGCACAGAAGTGAAGGTGATGGGCAGTCCCTCCCCACACAGCTTTGAAATCTGCTCCATTCATAATCCTATTTTAGGTCAGGACCCACCCCCCCCGGGTAGAAATCCTGAAATTTCAGACAAAATATTTGAATTTGTGAAATTGACTCATTTGAGAACCTTCTAGCAGTGAAATTGATCAGAATGGATCATGAATTTGGTAGGGCTCTACTTACGCTTGAGACTCAGGGCCTTCATACAAGTTAAATAGAGCCCAGCAGGTTAACTGTACACATTACCTGGTAGTATTACACAGCAAAACAGATACGTGGCATGTTTTATTTTTAATGAGTGAAGCCTGAAGTTGGAACAGGAACACAAAGCATGTTCTAGTGTGGGGAATCCCAGACTTCTATGACCTTAAACAAGGGTTGAACAGAAAATCCCTCTGGAGCATCTGCTACTGTTACCACAAACACTTTACACACTAGTAAATGATGACTTAGTATGAAAGAAACCAGATCACTAGTTATTTTTAATATTTATCCACATTTTGTTTTCATTTCAAGGAAGGCAGAGTTCATACATTATGGACTCAGACTTTAGCCCCGGGTAGTGGTTTCATGCACAAGCAGAAAGCATAAAGCACTGGGCAGATACAAATGCAAGGCAAAAGTCTCATTATAAAGCAAATATTTGGTCTTGCAGTCGGCTCAGTCTTCATGCTTCTGATTACCCAGGAAAAATATTTGCTAGTTGCAGGCAGGGGGAAGCCAAGTCTAACTTTGTGTGGAACCTCAATATTCAACCAACACAACAGGCGGGCAGAAATAAACATGACAGATGAGAAACCTCAAGATGTCCCTGACGAGAGGGGAAAAAAACAGAAGGTGGAAACAAACTTATGACTATGATGCAATATTGCGATTTACATGGATCCATTGCTACACCCACAATGGATACTGATACCTTATCATGTCCGTGTTTCCTCACTACCTTTGTGACTAGAATTAGTGGTCTGGTAAGTTACATTAGGAGCTCATCTTTAGACCTCACACATGCCTTTTTCTCCTAATCAGCCAAAATGAACAAACCTACACAAACATCACCGCTGTCTTCATTATGAAGCATTTACCCGACAGATGTTCAGTCACTCATCTTGGCTGAACATTGGTAATCTGTGTAGGCTAAGCTCTCAAAGCATATGCAGCCTGTCAAAGCTTGGATTCTAATCTGAATTTCTGGGGCCATTCCCTTCACTCATGTACACTCCAATGAAGCTAGCCAGATTGCATGAGGCATAAAGAAGAACAGAACTCATTTAGTGACCAGCAAATCAGAGCTGAGCAATGTCTCATGAGATTTCCAAGCTAGTTCATGAGAACAGTCTCCGGGGTGGTTTTTCAGCTTTTAGCCTTGATTTGAACTGAGAAACCAAAGGGCATGGGCTGGTGGGGAGAGACACTGAAAATTAAAGATTAATGTGTATTCTATTATCTCTGACAGTTTCTCCCTAAAAACAGAGTACTGCTATACAGATTCCAATGTGCCACACAGCACAGAAGGCAGAGCTTTCTATCCACGGGGCATATTCCAGAATGAGTCGCAGACCATTTAAAATTTCAAGAAACTACTTAAAATCCCCCTTTGTCATAAACTGTTCAAACTCTCAAGACCAGATCCTGCACTTTGTTCATGCGGGCTTGGCACTGTTTGAAGCATCTGTCTAGACATGCCTTCATCAGCTATGGTTATTTTCATGTTTCAATCAGCAAGTTTGTTGACAGCCTCAGCTAAGTGACCAAAGATTTACCGGCTACAGACACATAATTATTCGCAAACAGGTGCCAAGCCCGCATTCAGACAACTTTGTGGAGAAATGGGAAAAATGGATGTTATACTACAACTTCATGTGTTCCACTTTTACAGATGGAAGGAAAACACCAAATTCCAGGACCATTAGTCGGGTTCTGGCATCTTTCCGTGAGTGCTGAAATAGCTTTTAAAAAAAAAAAACAAACAAACACCTGACCAAACCAACCGATCCAGAGCTTTCAAAATAACATGCTATGTTGTTACATGGTGGTTACACTTTAGAGAGCAACTTAATTATCTCCCAAGAGGTTATCTATGTGACTTTGAATTCAACGACTGAACATTATAATTGTACAGTTCTCTGCTACTACATTCTTCCCATACTAATGCTGGCGAACAGGGCTGCAACCAGTCTCATCTATTCTTCTATTATCTGCTGATGCTTTCATTTGCTCCATGGTACTGAGATCAAACTGTTCTTCCCTCCCTGCTAATGCTTCATCTGCATGTTTCTGTTGGGCACCCTCATTTCCTCACACCACTTGGAATCTACCCGACAGCTTCAGATGAAAATATATACATTGGCATTCAGAGTACATGTCCCAAGTATGGCCAGTGCGCGTTCCTGATTCTGGTGGAAATGAGCTGCTGACTTCTTGAATCTCTTTGCTGGTCATGAAGTCTTTCAAAAATGCCCAAAATTTTTCATAGTCAGTTATTTCAACAGCATCTGGCAATGTATTTAATATTTTAGTAGATTGCCAGGTCTTCCATCCATACATTAAGACCAAGATTATGTATGAATTGAAAATTCTGTTTTGTTCTGATTCTGTATGTGAGAGATATGACAATTTCCTGAATTAACTTTGAAAAACTGAAATTTATGAAATTATATATTATTTGGGCTGGGATTGTATATCACTCGTGTGTATGTGTATGAACGGGTACATACAGAGGGAGGTGGATAAAAAATGTTAAGACGTGGAAGTTCAAAACACTTTACTAAAAAAATGTTCCAGATAAGTACAGAATTTTGAGACAATAAATGTTTATTGGATTTCCTGGGCAATTCCTTGGGAGAGATGTGACCCAGGAACTTCTTGGTGTTAGCTGGCAGAGAGAATGGGGATACACAGAGCTATTCAGGGATCTACTCAGGCAGATAATTATTCACTAAAGGGTGTCATCCGATGATGCAAACAAGAGCCAGTAACATGCTGGTCATTATAAGCATTGTGAAGAGATTGTACATATTATATTAAAGGAGTTAGATGTTTGCACTGAAAAAGAGAAGTTACTCACCTGTAACAACGATGGTTCTTCGAGATGTGTCACCGTGGGTGCTCCACAATAGGTGTCGGGCTCGCCTGGTGCCGCAGATAGAAAATCTTCCAGCAGTTTCTCCTGGATCGCGCATGCGCCGGCGCGCGCCGCCCCCCTGCACGCCCCCGGCCGCGTGCACGATCCGGTCCCCGCCAGTTCCTTGACCAACCGCCTCAGATGCTCCTGAAAAACACTAGACAGAGATCCGAACTGGGGAGGATGGGGGGGTGGTGGAGCACTCACGGGGACACATCTCGAAGAACCATCGTTACTACAGGTGAGTAACTTCTCTTTCTTCTTCGAGTGGTCCCCGTGGGTGCTCCACAATAGGTGACTACCCAGCAGTAACCCAAGTAAGGAGGTGGGTAATCGGTTTATGTGCAGCTTGCCCCCGAGAGGACTGCTGTCGACAGACGGGTATCCTCTTAGAATACCCGAGGCAGGGCATAATGCTTGGCGAAGGTGTCATAGGATGACCAGGTCGCCGCTCTACAGATGTCTGTTAACGCAATGCCCTTGAAGAAGGCTGTTGACGTCGCCAACGCCCTGGTGGAGTGAGCCCTGGGCGGGGCCAGCAAAGGAGTCTTTCGAAGTTCGAAGCACATTTTTATACAGGACACAATGTGTTTTGAGATTCTCCGGGAAGAGAGACCTTGTCCTTTTGACCCAGGAGCGAGAGAGACTAGAATCCTGTCCGTTTTCCGGAAGGACTTAGTTCTGTCTGTGTAGAAGGCCAACGCCCTCCTCACATTTAGGAGATGCAGGCGTGCCTCCTTGCCGGAGCTGTGAGGCTTTGGGTAAAACGAGAGTAAAACTATTGGCTCCTTAAGATTGGACTCCAAAGAGACTTTTGGAACAAAGGCTGGGCGCAGCCTTAAGGTTACCACCTCCTTTGAGAATACTGTGCAGTGCAGCATTGCCATCACTGCTGCGAGCTCACTCACCCTGCTGGCTGACGTAGTTGCAAGGAGGAAGGTTGTTTTCATCGTAAGGAGATGTATGGGAACTGTGGCTAATGGTTCAAAAAGTGGACCCAATAGCATGCTGAGCACCAAGTCCAAATTCCACGATAGTAGAAGCGGTTTCCGGGGTGGGGGTACAGGTTTACCAGCCCCTTCAAGAACCTGGTAACGATAGGATGGGCGAATACCGTGAGCCCTTCCTCTGTATGCCGAAAGGCTGATATAGCGGCAAGGTGGACCTTTAGCGAGGATAGAGAAAAGCCCACCTCTCTTGAGGTCCAATAAGTATTCTAGTATTACAGGTATAGGAACGTCAAGGGGAGCTAACTGCTTGGCGAAACACCAGGCTGTGAATCGAGTCCATTTCTGCTTGTAAGTCCTCCTGGTGGAGGTCCTTCGGCTACATTCCAGGACTTGTTGTGCTCCCTCTGTACATGTGCTCTTTAGGAGGTGAGCCATGGATTAGCCATGATTGTAGGTGCAGACCCTGAGGGTGCGGGTGCACTATGGACCCTTGAGCCCGCGGGAGTAAGTCCGGTGCCACCGGTAGAGGGAGCGGTGGGTGGTCCGACATACGCAGAAGCAAGGGAAACCATTGCTGCCAATCTCAAGCGGGACTATGAGTATCATGTGAGCTCTCTCCCTTCTGGCTTTGTGCAAGACCTTGCGGATAAGCGCTGCAGGGGAAACGCGTAAAGTAGGGAGCCCTTCCATGAAAACATGAATGCGTCCCCCAGGGACCGCCGCCCCACTCCTGCCCTGGAGCAGTACTGGGGACACTTTTTTGTTGTACTGGGTGGCAAACAGATTGATCTGGGGAAAACCCCTATGTACGAAAAATGCGTTGTAGCAGTTCGGAGCGGATCTGCCATTCGTGCGTGATTGCAAAGCGCCTGCTCAGCTGACCTGCTTTCACGTTGTGAGCGCCCAGCAAGTACGAGGCTTTCAACGTTACGTTGTTGGCGATGCACCGATTCCACAATCGGAGTGCTTCCGCACATAGGGCACGGGATCGTGCTCCCTCTTGTCGATTGATGTAGAAACATAGTGGAGGTACTGTCGGTATTGAATCCCGACTACTTTGCCATGCAGGTAATCTCGAAAATGTTTGCAGGCGTTGAACGCTGCTCTGAGCTCCAGTATGGATATGTGCGGTGTCTGTTCCGCAGGGGACCATAGCCCTTGCGTTACCTTGTCGCTGATGTGCGCTCCCCATCCCATGTGGGTGGCGTCGGTAGTAAGAAAAGTAGAAATTTGTGGTTGGTGAAAAGGCACCCCCACTAGCAGATTCTTGGGGTTTTCCCACCACGCCAGGGATCTGCACACCTCTGTTGTGGGCGACACCACCCTGTGGACAGTGTGGGATGCCGGTTTGTAAACGCTCGCCAGCCAATGCTATGGGCTTGACATGTGTGACCTGGCATTCTGTACCACAAACGTCGCTGCCGCCATATGGCCCAGCAGCTGTAGGCACGATAAGATCGGCACTGTGGGGCTATATGTAATAACTTGCACCAGCGAACTGATTGCGCGGAAGTGGGCGTCGGGTAGGTACACCCTTGCTGTGATAGAGGTTATGCGTGCCCCTATGAACTCTATATGTTGTGTGCGTTCGGACTTCGACTTGCGAGGTTGATGACTAGGCCCAGCGAAGAAACGTGTCCGCTGTGACATGTCTCATGCGTGAGACCTCTGCCTTCGAGGACCCTTTTAGCAGGCAGTCACCCAGATATGGGAAAAATAAACACCCCCTGTCTGTGCAGGTAGGCTGACACCACTGCCAGGGTTTTGGTAAGACTCTGGGGGCCGAGGAGAGGCCAAACGGAAGAACCCTGTGCTGGAAGCGCTCCTGGCCGACCGTGAAGCGGAGGAAGCATCTGTGTGCCAGGTGGATTGTTATATGAAAGTAAGCATCTCGTAAGTCGAGTGCTGCAACCCAGTCTCCATCGTCCAGTGCCATGAGTATCAAGGCAACTGTGATCATCTGAAACCGTTGCTTGTGCAAGTAACGGTTGAGGCCCCGAAGATCTAAGATGGGCCTCCAGTGTCCCGTTTTCTTCTCCGATAGGAAGTAGCGTCAATAAAAACCTTCCCCTGGAATTATTCCAGCACTCTTTCTACCGCACTTGTGAACATAAGATGGGTCACCTTGTGCTTGAGCCTCGCCTCGTGGCAGCGTCCCTGAGGTGAGGCCTGGTGGGAGGCTTCGTCGGTGGAAGCGACTGGGAGGGGATTGCGTAACCGTGGCTATGATCTCCAGCGCCCATACGTCTGTGGTGATCTTTTGACATTGGGAGTGGAACGGTCTGAGGCGATGATAGAACATGAGATGAGAGTGGCATTGAGCAAGGGTATTGATAGCGCAGCCCCCGACATACCCATCAAACTTGTTGCCTTTGAGGCCTGAACCGACGGCGTACAGCTTTGTTGAGAATGTCACCTAGGGGTTCTGTACTGTTGCCGCTATTGATAGCGCCCTTGGCCGTAGCCCCGTTGATATTGAGCACGCTGTGGTTGTAAGCGTAGCGTCTTTGCTGAGGATAAAATTTTTCCCTCCTGTATGGGGGAGTATAAATGCCCGAGCTTCTAAGTGTAGCTCTCGAGTCCTTACTGGAGTGAGGGACCGAGTCGGTTGAGTCTGCAAAACAGCTTTTGTGTATCAAAGGGAAGGTCCACGATCTTCTCCTGTAGGTCCCTCGAGATACCCGACATCTGGGGCCAGGATCCTCTACGCATGACCACCGCTGTAGCCATTGAGCATGTCGCTGTGTCCGCCATGTCCAGGACAATCTGGACTCTCGTCTGTGATGCTGTGTAGCCCTCTTGAACAATCGCCTTTAACACCGGCTTTTTGTCTTCCGGGAGTGAAACCTTGAGGAGAGTAAGCCTGGAGTAATTATCAAAATTATTGTTTGCTAGGTGTGCCCATAATTTGCCATTCTCAATAGCAGGATGGTAGAGGAATATACCTTCCTGCCAAACAGCTCTAGCTTCTTAGCATCTTTGTCCGATCCCCCAGTTTGTACTGAGAAGGCTTTGACCTCTGCTGGGACAACCTGACCACCAAAGAATTTGTTGTGGGTGACTGAAGAGGAACTCCATGCCCTCTGCCGGGACGAAGTATTTCTTATCCGCTCTCTTGTTCGTAGGCGGAACAGAGGCCGGAGTCTGCCATATAGTAGTGGCTGACTCCAGAATGGCTTCGTCCAGCGGAATAGCAATTTTGGATGAAGCCGGGGGTCTCAAATTTTTCAGGAGGTTGTGATGTTTCTCCTGCACCTCTGCTGTTTGAATGTCTTGCGTGAAAGCCACCCTTTAAAACAGCTCCTGAAACTGTTTAAGGTCATCCCGGGGAGAGACATCCCCAGGGGCCATGGCCTCGTCTGGGTAGGATGAGGAGGAACCACTAAGGTAAACCTCCTTGGAACTCTCGGGTTCCTGCGGGAGATGACACACTTGCTCGCTGGAGGATTGTGAAGGAAGTCTCGGGGTTCTAAATTTAACTCCCCTTGAGACAACTGTGTTTCCGTCCCCGATCGGGAGCGCCCACGGGGGTATTGAGCGGCCGGGGGTGGGGACCTGCCCCTGGGTGCAGGCTTGTGGTTTATCTGTGTCCAGCCTGATAGGGACGACCATGGCAAGGGTCCGGAGATGGAGACCTGAACCACTCACAGGGTGTGTACCCCCGATGCCTGGGAGAGCGAGACCTCCACGGCGACACTGATAGAGGTGAAACTGGCTTGTGACAGTACTCCAGGGGGATCCAATCCCAGAAAATGGTGAAGGTGGCCCAAGCCGTGGTGATATCGGTTGGAGGAACGGAGAAGGCGGTTTTTTTTTTGTTTTGTTTCTTTTTCCCCCGATGGGCCGGTGGAGACACAGGCCTTTGGTGTGGCGTGTGTATCACAGGGGGAGGGCTTGGTGCTAACAGCAGCGCAGCCCTGTCCAGAGATGGACTGCGGTGCCGGGTTTTTGATGTTGCCTTGCCCCTCTTCTGCGGGGCCGGCACCGCCCCCTCCCCTGCCGGGAATCTCGGCCCCACTGTTAGCACTGCGCTCGGCACCGTCAGCTGTGGTGCTGCGCAGGTATCCCCCTCCAGTGCCTGCAGGCTCCGTGCCTGGCGCCCCTGCACCGCTGGTGTCGCGGGGGTCTGTGCCGCCTGTGACGGTGCCGCCGCCTTAGTATGCGGCCGGTAGCTGTGTGCTCCGCTCGTCCTGCTCGCTGCAGAAGCAGGGCAAGGACCGAGCCAGGGAGGGAAGACGGCTGGTAGCTGTGTGCTCTGCCCGTCCTGCTCGCCATTTCTGCACTGGGCGGGGGGGGACGGGGTGTCAGAGCACAGTGAGAAACCCTGCAATTCCCACAGGAGTCGGATGCCTTCGCTATGCCCCATGGAGGCCAGCATAGCTTCACAGTATGACTCACGCTGTGTAAAAACCTGAAGAGGCCATTGTGGTGAGACCTTTATTATTAAGAGGGTACCTTAGCACTTAATCTGTGCCTTTCCTCCTCAAAGAGTGATCACCGGCCTGCAGCAGCGGGAGGCCTAACGGCCTTTCACGTCCACTGTGTTCTTCTCTGCTCCTCTCTTTTTCCTTTTTCTTTTTTTTTTTTTTTTTTTTTTTTAACTGGTATTCTCTTTGTCTTTGCTTTCTCTCTTCTTTTTTTTTTTTTGTTTAATAACCGAAAAACAACAAATTACACGTGGAAAAAAACCCACTAAGTAATCTGACTCTGGCCTTAGCCTGAGCGGATTCCGCCTGCAGCCGATGGCGGTTGAGAAGGAACTGGCGGGGACCAGATTGTGCATGCGGCCGGGGGCGCGCAGGGGGGCGGCGCGCGCCGGCTCATGCGCGATCCAGGAGAAACTGCTGGAAGATTTCTGATCTGCGGTGCCGGGCGAGCCCGACACCTATTGTGGAGCACCCATGGGGACCACTCGAAGAAGAACTGGAAAGGTTTCTGCTGTACTCAGTGTGTTGCGCTGGGAATCCCCGCTGAGCTGGTGGCTGGGGCCACACCCCCACCCCCAACAGGGCCCTGGGCTGGAGCTTGGTGGAGTGGGAGGCCCCAAGCTCCCCTATCCCCACCTCCTTGTGAGCCTAAGGCAGGGAGAACTTAGGCCACTGAGGCCTGAGGGCAGCACACAAACCCTCAGGAGTAAGGAGAGCAGGAGACCCTGCCACACACATATTCAGAAAAAGCTCCAGCTGGCACAGAAACACAGCAGCCCATCTGTGTAATTTACAGTCACCAACTGATCTGCTGTCCACACTGATTCCCTGTTGAATACACAGTTCAGACTGAGATGTCTTTCAAGATTCTTCAGCCTTCAGGGGATTGTTTTTAGATACCAAAGATGCCCCCTGCCCCTCCCCCGCCCTTTCACTTTACAATCATTACCTCCTATGAGAGCTATGTTTTGACAAGAAAAATGAAGGGGACAACCAGTGGAAGAAGCTCACTTATGACAAAGAGAGGAAGCAGACCTAGATACAGAAGTCACTCCCACCAGGCTAAAAATGATATGGAGCTGACCACTTTCAATTACAGACTAAACTCATTTCCTCAGCTTAGCTTTCCTCCAACAATTTCTTCACTCATACACAGATGCCCACCTCTTCAAACAAGCAAGAAAAAAAATCTATCAGACAAAACACCAAGATCAAGATATTTCTCCCACCAGCTGGACTGGAAGAAAGAGAGTGAGGATTTGTCTTCGCTACTGACCAGACCGACAGGGCAAAAATCTGTCCAGCAGTGGTAGATTTATCGCTCTCTGCCGCTTGTTCTTGTATCGATTCCAGTACTCCACCTCGCTGAAAAGTGCAAGAGGAGTTGACAGGAGAACATTGCGCATCTACACACCACAGTGAAGACACTGCATTAACTAGATCTAAGCACGTCAGCTTATCCATGTTGCTGTAGTTGCATAGGTCAGAGCACTCTCCCCTTGTAGATCAGAGATACCTTATTTCTGTTTTTTTGTTAAGGGGGATTATAGACAGAAAAGTAACGGTATTATTTGGGGCACATTTGTTTTAAATTAGTGCCACTAGAAAGATTGGTTTATTGACTTAAAACAAAATAAAATGTTTGTACATTTTCTATCTTTAAAGGGAAAGCTACAATATGGGCCAATGTTTGAGATAAAAGCCTGACAACCTCGATAGAGTCTTTTAAGGGTGAATCTATTTCTTATTGTTGTGTCTAGACTAGCCCCCAACTTTGAAGGGGGCATGGTAATTAGGGTGTAGGGAGATTACTAATGAAGTGCCACGGTGCATATGCAGACTTCATTAGGTTAAATTTCTCCTGCGGCAACTTCGAAGCATGAAACTTCGAAGTGCTGGCTTGCATGCAGCTGCGGGTCAGCCGTGGGTACTTGGAAGTGCCTGTGCTACTCTGAAGTCCATTTAATCTTCAAAATACACACAAGCTGGCACTTCGAAATGTCACACTTCGAAGTTGCTGCAGGGGAGGTCTAGCCTAATGAAAGAGAAGTTACTCACCGTAGTAACGGTGGTTCTTCGAGATGTGTCCCCGTGGGTGCTCCACAATAGGTGACGGGCTTGCCCGGCGCCGCAGATCGGATCTTCCAAGCAGTTTCTGCCGGACCGCGCATGCGCCGGCGCGCGCCGCTCCCTTGCGCGCTCCTGGCCATGTGCGCGATCCGGTCCCCGCCAGTTCCTCGACCAACCGCCTCGGGTGCCCCTGCAAAACACTAACAGAGATCCGAAGCGGGGAGGATGGGCGGGAAGTGGAGCACCCACGGGGACACATCTCGAAGAACCACCGTTACTACGGTGAGTAACTTCTCTTTCTTCTTCGAGTGTCCCCGTGGGTGCTCCACAATAGGTGACTACCCAGCAGTAACCCAAGATAGGAGGTGGGTAATCGGATTATGTGCAGCTTGTCCCCGAGAGGACCGCTGCGGAGAGACGGGTATCCTCTTGGAATACCCTGTAAAGGGCGTAATGTTTGGCGAAGGTGTTGTAGGATGACCAGGTCGCCGCTCTGCAAATGTCTTTTAACGCAACGCCCTTGAAAAAGGCTGTTGATGCTGCCACCGCCCTGGTGGAATGAGCCCTGGGAGTGGCCGATAAAGGAGTCTTTTTGAGCTCGTAGCACATTTTTATGCAGGATACAATGTGCTTTGAGATTCTCTGCGATGAGAGACCTTCTCCTTTCGATTTGGGAGCGAGGGAGACTAGGAGTCTATCCGTTTTCCGGAAGGACTTGGTCCTGTCTACGTAGAAGGCTAGCGCCCTCCTCACGTCCAGGAGGTGTAGGCGCGCCTCTTCGTTGGAGTTATGAGGCTTTGGATAAAACGAGGGTAGAACAATAGGTTCGTTGATGTGAAACTCGGAGGAAACTTTGGGAACAAAGGCTGGATGCAGCCGTATGGTTACCGCCTCCTTGGAAAAAACAGTGCAGGGTGGCGTTGCCATGACTGCCGCGAGCTTGCTCACCCTACGAGCTGACGTAATTGCAAGAAGAAAGGTCGTCTTTATTGTAAGGAGGCAGAGGGGAACCGTGGCGAAGGGCTCGAACGGTGGTCCCATGAGTGTGGTAAGCACCAGGTCCAAGTTCCACGAAGGTGGAATCGGTTTCCGAGGGGGGTAGAGGTTTACCAACCCTTTGAGGAACCTGGTAACCATAGGGTGGGCGAACACCGTGTGCCCTTCCTCCTCATGTCTGAACGCCGAGATGGCGGCGAGGTGGACCTTTAACGAGGATAGCGAGAGTCCTCCTCTCTTGAGGTCCAGTAAATACTGTAGAATGGTAGGTATAGGCACCGAAAGGGGGGCCAGTTGTTTGGTAGAACACCAGGCCGTAAAGCGAGTCCATTTTTGTTTGTAGGCCTTCCTAGTGGAAGTCCTCCTGCTACTTTCTAGGACTTGCTGTACTTCCACTGTGCATGTGCACTCTAGGGAGCTGAGCCATGGATTAGCCACGCTTGCAGTCGCAGGCTTTGGGGGTGCGGATGCACTATGGACCCCTGGGCTTGCGTGAGCAGATCCGGCGCCACCGGAAGAGGCATCGGTGGATGGTCCGACATGCGCAGGAGTAGGGGGAACCATTGTTGGCGATCCCACGTTGGGACTATCAGGATCATCCGGGCCCTTTCCCTCCTGGCTTTTTGCAAAACTTTGTGGATCAGCACTGTGGGAGGAAACGCGTAAAGCAGGGGGCCCCCCCACTGGATCGCGAACGCGTCCCCCAGGGACCCCCAGCCCAGTCCTGCTCTGGAGCAGAACCGTGGGCACTGCTTGTTGTGCTGAGTGGCAAACAGATCTATTTGGGGAAACCCCCATGCGTGGAAAATCGGCCGTAGCAGATCGGGACAGATCTGCCACTCGTGTGTGAGCGCAAAACGCCTGCTCAGCTGGTCTGCCTTCACGTTGTGCGCACCCGGCAAGTATGAGGCTTTCAAGAGTATATCGTGGGCGATGCACCAGTTCCATAAGCGGATTGCTTCCGCGCATAAGGCACGGGATCGAGCTCCTCCTTGCCTGTTTATATAAAACATGGTGGAGGTATTGTCTGTACTGATCCCGACGACTTTGCCTTGTATGTGGTCTCGAAAGTGTTTGCAGGCGTTGAACACTGCTCTGAGCTCCAGTACATTGATGTGTAGTGACTGTTCCATGGGTGACCACAGTCCTTGAGTCACCTCTTCGCCCATGTGCGCTCCCCACCCTATGAGGGAGGCATCTGTGGTGAGGAAAACCGAGATTTGCGGCTGATGGAAGGGTACCCCTGTTAGCAGGTTCCTGGGGTTTACCCACCATTGCAGGGATTTGCGCACCCCGGGTGTGGGCGACACCGCCCTGTGAACGGTGTGTACTGCCGGTTTGTATACACTGGCCAGCCAGTGCTGCATGCTGCGCATGTGCAACCTGGCGTTTTGTACCACAAACGTCGCCGCTGCCATGTGGCCCAGCAGCTGCAAGCACGTCAAGACCGGCACCGTAGGGCTGAAGGTGATGACTTGCACGAGGGAACCGATGGCTCGAAAGCGAGCCTCTGGTAGGTATACTCTGGCCGTGATCGAGTTTATGCGAGCCCCTATGAACTCTATGTCCTGTGTGGGGTCTATTTTTGATTTTGCCAGATTGATAACCAGGCCAAGTGAGGAGAACGTGTCTGCTGTGACGCGTATCATGCGGAGAACCTCCCCCTTCGAGGCCCCTTTGAGCAGGCAGTCGTCCAGATACGGGAAAATAAATACCCCCTGTCTGTGCAGGTAGGCTGACACCACTGCCAAGGTCTTGGTGAAGACTCTGGGGGCCGAGGAGAGGCCAAACGGTAGGACTTTGTATTGGAAGTGTTCGTTGCCTACCATGAAACGGAGAAATCGCCGGTGAGCCGGATGGATGGTTATGTGGAAGTACGCGTCTTGCAAATCGAGGGCTGCGAACCAATCTCCATCGTCCAGTGCTGTAAGGATGGAGGCAATCGTGATCATCCGAAAACGTTGTTTGCGCAGATACCTGTTGAGGCCGCGAAGGTCTAAGATGGGCCTCCAGCCTCCTGTCTTTTTCTCCGTTAGGAAATACCGGGAGTAAAACCCTTTTCCTTGCAGTTACTCCGGCACCCTTTCCACCGCCCCTATGAGCACGAGATGGGCCACCTCCTGCCTGAGCCTGGCTACATGGGAGGCCTCCTGGAGGTGGGGCTTGGGCGGAGGTCGCGATGGTGGGAGCGACTGGAAGGGGATGGCGTACCCCGTGGCTATGATCTCCAGCACCCATTTGTCTGTGGTGATCCTTTGCCACTGGTCGTAGAATGGTCGGAGGCGATGGTGAAATAGCCGCTTCGGATGACCTTGTGCGATGGTAGTGATGGCGCAGCCCTGGATCTGTATGTCAAACTTGTGGCCTGTGGCCCCGCCCCGAGGACGCACGGCCCTGTTGTGAGCGTCGCCTGGGAGTTCTGTACTGCTGGTGCTACTGATGCCACCCTTGCTCGTAACCCCTGTGATACTGGGGGCGCTGTTGCTGGTACTGGTACCGCCTTTGCTGAGGGTAGTACCTTTTCTTTGTGTATGGAGGGGTGTAAATCCCCAGGGTCCTGAGTGTGGCTCTTGAATCTTTACTGGAATGAAGGACCGAGTCAGTTGATTCAGCAAACAGCTTCTGCGAGTCGAAGGGAAGGTCAACTATCTTTGCCTGCAGATCTCTCGGTATACCCGAGGTCTGGAGCCAGGACTCCCGTCGCATCACCACTGCAGTTGCTGTGGAACGTGCTGCTGTGTCCGCAACGTCCAAAGCAATCTGAACTCCCATCCTCGCAGCCGCGTAGCCTTCTTGCACTATGGCCTTGAGGACCGGCTTTTTGTCCTCTGGAAGCGAGTCCATGAGGGAGGACTGAAGAGGACATTGTTGGTGAGTCTTTGAGTTTTTAAGTGGGTACTTAGCACCTTTTTTGTGCTGTTTTCCCCCCGTCCGATGGCCTGCCTCAGCAGGAGGGCTGATGGCCGTAGCTCCTGGCCTCCGGCGCTTGTTACTGGGACTGGGCTGAGCTGTCCCTCTCGTAGCTTGTTTGTTGTTGTTTTTTTTTTTTTGTTTTTTTTTGTTTTACAAAATAACAACCGGCTAACTTATAGTAGCCTAAGTAACTGAAAAACTTCAAAGAAAAAACAGATAAAGTCGTTGAATACGCTATTCGGCCTTAGCCTAGTCGGATTCCATCTGCAGCCGACGGCGGTTAAGAGGAACTGGCGGGGACCGGATCGCGCACATGGCCAGGAGCGCGCAAGGGAGCGGCGCGCGCCGGCGCATGCGCGGTCCGGCAGAAACTGCTTGGAAGATCCGATCTGCGGCGCCGGGCAAGCCCGTCACCTATTGTGGAGCACCCACGGGGACACTCGAAGAAGAAGTGCTGCATATGCACCATGTCACTTCATTAGTAATCTCCCATCACCTTAATTGCCATGTCCCCTTCGAAGTCGAGGGCTAGTCTAGACACTGCCATTGACTCAAGAACTACTACCTAATTCAAAAATAACCCTACTGGCCTGCAACTGGCATAAACTTTCTCACAACACTTTATGGGTATTTAAACAAAGCCACTTTACACATACACTGCAAAACGTTGGGATAGGCTACACACTCACACTCATTACAGAGATCACCTAAACAAAATAATTTAATTTAATAAAGATCAGTTGGAAATAAACGGCTACCAACATCTATGAAGTGAAAAGGTCAAATCATTAAACGTTCCTTGATATACCACAGCAGGAAACTGTCTAAGTTTTGAAACTTTGCAATGCACCAGTCTTCGTTGTAAAGGTCTTCATGCTATCTTCAGGAGTCAGACCCAGCCACGGATACCCCACTGACAGCCTCCCTCAGCTGGGGGAGCTGGGAGCTGCAGCAGCGCAGATGTTCCCCAGCTTCCCCTGGTTCCCCCACCACGGCAAGGCTGCCCCTCAGCTGGGGGGGCCAGGACCTGGAGCAGCAGCACGGTGGCCCCCCAGCTGGTGGAAGCCGGGAGCTTCACTGGGAGGGTGACAGCCCCTACAGGGAAGCCACCTCCTAACTCCCAGATGGGGTGACTATCCATCTTGTTTTGGCCAGGATGGCATCATTCCCCTTGTCCCATATTTGGGGGGGGGGCGGCAGCGGTGATGGCGATATGGTCAACCTAATTATGTTAGGC
Organism: Carettochelys insculpta; assembly: GCF_033958435.1. Lineage (NCBI taxonomy): Eukaryota > Metazoa > Chordata > Testudines > Carettochelyidae > Carettochelys > Carettochelys insculpta. The sequence continues at coordinate 101,303,077 of NC_134141.1, forward strand.
ATCATAAGTATAGCTATGAAGAAAAGAAAAAACATAAGTTATGTCTTAAGAGCTCACCATATATGTTACTCATCTTCTACGAAAGGCTTTGTGCACATTAATTTATAATAGCAGATTGAGATCCTTTAATGCATGGGTGTCCAACCTTTTGGCTTGCCTGGCCGCATTGAGTGAAGAGGAATTGTCTTGGGCCGTATATAAAATATATAACATAGTTAATGTATATAAATCACATAATAATGTTAAAAGTTTACGATCTTGTGGGGCCGCATTACTAGCTGTCCAGGGCTGCATGCGGCCCGCGGGCTGGACACGCCTGCTTTAATGAAATCTCTGTTAGTAGGAGTAATGCTAAGACTGGAGCTACTAACTACATATTGCACACACTCTTACCACCCATAGGAAAACTAGCTCAGAATAAAAAGTCAACTGTTTTTTTTTTGTTTGCTTAACGTTTGCAAAAAGTGGGGCTAATTTTTTAACATACCTTTGCTTTTGCTTCGTCCTGCCTCTGAACTATCATTAGGGAACAGAAGTAGAAACACCAAACTATTATGAGAAAATTTTTAAAAAAATTCTAATCCAATCAAAACCAGAAAACTTGTGTGACAGCTTGTTGTCCAGTCTAAATGCCAGACCAAAGAGGTTTGGCTTAGCATCTAAAAGTTCATCCAACTTGAACCTTAAAACCTAATTTGAAATCCAGTGAGGAAATGTAAAAAGCTTACTTTTGTAAGAGAGGAAAAAAATGTGGTTGTCAGCTAACATGGTTGAGGGCACAGTACAGAGTTCAAGAACCTATATGAAGGACATATGAGCATTAATTGAGAGAACTATTGCTGAAAGAAAGAAAGACAACCATAGAGCAAAGCAAGGTTATAAAATGTAAGGAAATGCCAAAATAAAAGCATATATTATTAGGAGGGGCAGATAGCTTGTGCTATTCAGGTTGCTCAACACTTCCCATTCTGAAACTGCTTTCAGCTGTTACAACTGCCAAACTAACCATTTGGGCTAAATATTTCCACGCTAGTTGCCAGCATCTGGCTGAAATGTTACTGAAATATTCACTCAAACAGTTCAGCCACTTCTGACAATGAGGATAAAGAAAAAATAATTTCCTGCCAACTCCAGTCTTAAAAAATCCCGGCAACCTTTTCTTTGAAAAAGAACTTGCACCCCTCTGCTTTAGAGCATGGGACTTCACATCTGGGGATGGGTGTGTGTGTGTGGGGGGTTTGTTTCAGGAATGTGCCTTTTGCCATTCTTGCAAAAATCTGTCTAGGTTAGGAGCTATATTCCCAAAGATTGTGGATACACAGGTCATGCTCCAGCTTGAGGCAAAGAAGGACTTACCCTGCAATTGCAGTCCTGGGTGGAAAACTGAAGTGGTATGAGGAGCCTATGGAGGGGAACTGGGCTGGGAGTTATTGGAGATGGGACAACTGGAAGCCAGAGTGAGGTAGAGTCAGATCAAATGAGAAGTGGGACTGGCTTGGAAAAGGCAAGGGGGACTGGAGAGGGGAGGGGACTGCACAGCTAATCTTAATTCTGCTGTTTCCGACCATTTGAGCACGTGGCTTTGCAACCTTGAGTCCTTCAAACAGAGCGAGTGCAAGTGCATACACACATGCAAAAACTCTTATTATTCTGTGTGGCTGGGTCTACACGTGCCCCCTCCTTTTGAAAGGGGCATGTTAATGAGCAGGTTCGAAATATGCTAATGAGGCACTGCAATGAATATGCAGCACCTCATTAGCACAATGGCAGCCGCGGGTACTCGAAAGTGCGGCTTTTTGAATCGCGTGCCACCTGTGGAGATGGGACCTTCCGAAAGGACCACCCCCCCAGTTTTCAAAAGCCCTTCTTCCTATCTGGTGATCGGAAGAAGGGCTTTCGAAAGGTCCCGTCTCCACGGGCGGCGCGCGATTCAAAAAGCCGCACTTTCGAATCGTCACGGCAGTCATTATGCTAATGAGGTGCTGCATATACATTGCAGCGCCTCATTAGCATATTTCGAACCTGCTCATTAACATGCCCCTTTTGAAAGGAAGGGGCATGTATGTTTATTTATATATGTATGCACACCACACATCAGAATACAAACTACAGTGTTCCCACCACACATAATTAGGACCCTGCCAAATTCAGAGTCATGAAACACACCTCACAGACCATGAAATTTGGTCTTTTCTGTACCTTTACCCTAGACTATACAGCTCTCCCAGAGGGAGACCCACATTTCTCAAATTGGGGTCCTGGTCCTAAAAGCTGTTTCAGAGGGGAAACAACATTATTTTAGGGGGTTGAAGTATTGCCAACGTCACCTGTGAACTGCCTTTAGAGCTGGGCTGCCGGAGAGCAGTGACTGCTGGTCAGGCACCCAGCTCTGAATGCAACATACTGTCAGCAGTAGCACAGAAGTACTTCAGTACCTCCTATAATAACCTTGTAACCCCTCCCCTCATTCCTTTTTTTGATCCGGATGCCTACAATTCCAACACCATAAAATTTCAGATTTAAATAACTGAAATCCTGAAATTAACAATTTTAAAATGCCTATCACCGTGAAATAGACCAAAATGGACCGTGAATTTGGTAGGGTCCTATACAAAATGGACAACGGCTAATATCTGTTTTTTTATTCCACCTTCATTTACCTAGATGAAATTCACCTTCATATATGACATGACATGACAGCACAAAACCGATACATGCACACGTTCTATTAAGCATGGGAGTGAGGGACTAAAATGATGCATGGAACCGGTACTGCCCTTTGTGCAAGGGTGAAGTCAGTATCAGGGATAGATATTCAAAATATTCTTTTTTATAAAACTATTATGGCTAAGTATATAATGGTACTGTAGGTCACTGAAGGTCTACGTATTGGCAAGAAACTCATTTAGTTACATGAGCTAGGAAACTAAGCCTGGAAACGACCTTCCTTTGGAATTCTGCAGGCACATAATGCAAACGGCACATGTCGCAATATTCCTAGAACAGTGGAGAATCACTGACAGATTGATCTTCACCTGGGCACATGAAGTGCTACTAGGTCTTACTAAGGCAAGTCAGATACATTTTCACAGAATTTCTTCTCGAAACTGCTGAGCAAATTTTTTTTTCTGTTCAAGTGGGGTCCCTTTTTTTCCACAAAAGGGCCAAGCCCTTTGGAAACGAGAGTATTAATTAAGGAATAGATTCAAACGTCAACTGCTTCTGAAACACTGGGGACTGTAAAACCTCTGTGGAGTGGTGCGGCTATGATGGGAATATGTTTAATGCTGTGCTATAGGAGAGGAATCCCTCAGCTACTACCTCTGTTCACTATGTCACTCTGTGTGTGTGTGTGCGCGCATGCACGCCTTTCCAATACATGTTCTCAAATTCATCTCTATGCTAAGCAGGAAGAGTTTGAAAAATTGGATCCCCCCATCCCCTTGGGCTCAGCTCTACACTAACTCATTTTCAGTATTATGTGAGTAGAAGCTGCCAGATGAGAACAAAATTAAGCTCTATGTGTGAATTTCACTCTGTGGAACGTAGGTGCACATTTACACATAAATATGGTGTATTGGTGTATAGATGTGTTTCTCTCTCTCTCTATAGATATATATATATAGATATATAGATGTATTTATGTCTGTCTCTCTATATATACATATATATATATATATCTATAGAGAGAGAGAGAAAGACAGATATAAACACATCTATCTATCTATATATAGAGAGAAAGTGAGAGAAACACATCTATACACCATATTTATGTATAAGCGTGCACCTGTCTTCCACCAGCAGAATGCTATGTTCAGTTAATTGGCAGAAAGCACCACATTTCTAAGACTGAGTCTTGGCAGAAAGCCATACAGAGAGCAGACTCTCAGCTTAGTGATCTTGGGCAAAATCAGTGGCTCACACCAGAGTTCACGGGAAGCTAAGCGCTTGTGCCGCTGCTCAGGAGAGATTCAAATGCCGCCCAGCTGATTAGCAGCGTGCCCATAGCTAGGCTTCTGTTCCTACTGGTGGTGCACATTTCTCAGTGCACACAAAAGTGTATTCTGCACATGAATGGAAAAAATACTTACATGGATTGAAAAGATTGGAGGGAACATTGCTCAAGAGCATATGCAGTATGTGGTAAGTTCCACGCCCCTTTGAAACACGGGACCCTGGGGGTAACTGTCCCCTTTGCTCTCCCCCCGCCACTGTCAGCAGGCCTCAGCATCAATATCACTCTTACGTTTTTAAATATACTTTTCAAAAATCTTGTATGTTCTAAATCTTAGTCAGATGCAGTTTTTCTTTTTCAGCTCATTTTAACAAGAAAATTAATTCACTGACTTATTTGCTTTGAATGCTGGTACCTATTGGTAAAGCTGGTAATATGTTCCTGGTGGACATGGGATTAACAACAGTACAAGCACCAATGCTTAATTTGTTCTGGTTCTTCTGACCAATTCCACCCTTTCAGAATAGAGATTGTGGCTTGGTATCGTGGTCTATCCAAGTTACTGAGCTGCTCTCTCCCCCTAAACAGTAGGGCCGGAAGCGGAAGAGGTGGAGAAGGCAAGGAAAGCAAACAGCACCTCTACCTCCTCCTCTTCTGCTTCCAGGCGCTTCCAAAAGGCGGCCCTGGTCACCAACCTGCCACATTTCCTTCTGTAGCAGACAGACAAATCATTCTGCTGCTTCCAAAAGTCAAGTGAAAAAAAAATGATGCAAATAAAACGGCTTACATAAAATCCAGGGATTTTTTTTTATTTTGGAAAAAAGCAGCAAAAACTGAAAACAAAAGGCTTTCTGTGCATCTTACATGGTCTGAAGACTACTGAAACTTCCTTACAGACTCCCTAACCATGACTTCCACCTCAGTTCTGAATGTCTTCTCAAGTCACTGGGTTCTAAACTAACAATGTCAGCCTGGAAGAGAGACCAGGACACCATTATGGGGGCGGGGGGCTCTTTGAATTATGTGACAATGGTCAAAAACAAAATATTATTGTGTCATTACAATGTAAAAATGGTATGCCCTGTTGATTTCTGGTCATCCTGTAAATAAAAAAGAGGATTGCAAGAGTGGTGGTGAAGCTGACCAAGTCCATGGAAAAACATCTCACACAAGAATAAAATATAAAGTCAGATATTTGCTTCAGACAGGTGCCAAGTAAGACTGAATATGACAGAAGTATGAAAACAGTGAATGGTAGAGAGATGGAAATTGAGGATATCTATTCATTCTCACAAGAATAAGGGAACATTCTACAAACCTTTGAATGGCAGTTTAAAACTGATAAAAAGAAACCCTGTGGGACTAACTTGCTACAAATGTTCACTGTGGTTGAGAGTTTGTCAGGACTCAAGAGACTGGACATGTATGGTTCAAAATAAGCTACCCCTTAGCAAATTGCTGAGAGGTAAGAAAATTTGCCAGGTGAGAAAAATGCCCAGGCACATGGGTCAAAAGCACCTTGGCAGTTTTTAAAGGGAACTTTTTCAAGCTGCCTGAGATGCAGGCTGAGACTGGATTTGATGAATGTGTTGGATGTTAGTCCTGCCTAGGGTACCACCTTTTAAATAAGATGGTTACAAGCAGATTGTTATTTTAAAAAACCTTTTTCTCTAAATGCTTTGCTCCTGTTGCAAACAACTAACAATACTTTGATTTAAGAAGGCTGTCTGGTCCTTATATTCACCACAGACTCTTGAAGGGAAGAACTACAGGCCTCTAAATCTTTATTAGATCTTGGTAAGCATGATAGACACAGAGTATTATAGCTCAAGGCCCCAACTAAAAGTGGAGAATTGTCAAATTTCACCCCACAGCCTGTGCAAGCCAAAAGCCCTAGATCTGAGAGATAAGAAGGGAGATGGCAGTGAAGGTTAGCCCTGTAACAAGGAATCAGCTTTTCCAGTGCCTGCCTCTGCATCAGCTACTTCTAGGCACTGTGAGAGAGAGGCTGCTGGATCAGAGGGACCACAGTTCTGACCCACTAGGGTTATTTTTATGTTACATTGTTCCTGTAATGGAGCTAGCTACATAACTCATATCCTGAGGCATCACAATACAGAATGTAGCCAAACACAAAACAGAAAAGCCTCTAACTCAAGATTTAGGAGTCTCCTGTTTCCTTGAATGCTCTGCTGCCTCCACAGTATCTAAGTCACACCATCTTAGGTTCCCTCACACCTCGATCCATACATAGGACTCTGGGAACGTAGCCAAGTGTAAAAGGACTCAGGTTAGACACTCTGACCCTAAGTTAAATACTTTTCATCTCATTTCTGAATTTATCCAGGACTCCAGATAATTTCTGTCTAATTGAAACATGTCATGAAGATCAATGCAGCAAAGTCTAAGATAAGGCAGCTTAACAAGCCTTATAAACATCTGACACAGTAAATTAGCACCAATAAAATGTGACGTACTGAGTCGTCCTTATAAAAACTGCTTTAAATTCTTGGCTAATAGAAATGTGTTAATTGAGTTTTTTTTTTTTTAAATAAAAAGGATGCTTCCCCAGGCACTCCCCAAACTGCATCCCTTATCACTGCATCTAAAAGCATCAGGGCCACGGTGTATGTTTACTCCAGACACTATAAGATTTCAGAACACTGGGTGTGAAATTGTGAGAATTTATGTAATAAACACTCTTGAGATGGCGTTTTTTTCTGCTATTCTCTTTGTTTCTTGCCAACTTCCAGTCACCTCCAGAACTCAATCCAAGAAAAATATGATAATATGTTAGTAACCGGCTGAATCACCAACCCACTTCTCTATTAACTTTCTCTGCCCCATCGCTTGGTGAGATTTGTGTACTACAACACTGGCAGGTTCTTTCCTGATGCCTCAAATGTCCACTTAATGCAAGGAAGGCATTATGCTCTACCCCTATAAATTCAGCCTCATAGAACAATCAGTGTTAGGGCCTCATGTGTCCCTTGCACGTTGCACAAGTTGGCAAAAGAGAAGGGCCAGAAAGGTCACGGAAGCAGTGTGGAGATTAGATGCACAAGGAGCATGACTGATCCTTGGGGGGACAGGAGCAGCCTTTGGCACAGATGCTAGCAACAGCAGTAAGAGGTTGCTTTTGTGGTGTGGCTCCCTATAAACACTGTCTGACTTTTGTGTGGAAATCTGTGTCATAATCAGCATTCCCAGAAGCAGCAATACCTGTGCAAATGGGGTGGGTAAGAATCTGTAGCCATGGGAAACCAATTGGTGGTAACATGAGAGTTGACTGCTGCCAAAGGGGAGGCTCAGAAACAGGTTCTTTTATGGCACCTGCAGAGCTACAAACCCCATGTTAGCTCAGGGTGGCAAAGGGGGATAATGATCTATATGAGCTCAAGCTATGAAAAAAGGAGAGAAACAGCCTGATCTCTCTCTCAGCTTTCAACCTGTGGGGAACCAGACAATCTTACAGTCACAGTGAGGGATCAGGGTAGTGCAGAGGGGGCATATGGAAGCCCATAGAGTTTAAGAACACACTGGTAAGAAAAACTGTTGGTTCAAAGTATGAGGTCCAATCCTGTGAAATGCATTCAGTACCTTGCATGTATTGGTCCCGAGCCTGGAGAAAGACAGGCAGAGGCAACTTTCTACGCCCAACTTGTAGAAAGGAGGGGGACAGTTTCCACAGAAGAGTTGGTAAAAATCTCTTCCTTCTATCTTTTTCCACTCCCCTTTCTTCTCACTTTCCTCCAGGGGGCCCATTCATTTCCAGCATTGCTCCCTTTTTTCACTTATCTCCTGGGGTTCCTGAAACTCTCCTCCCATTTTTCTCTTTCCGCTCATGGGGAAGTTCTACAGTATAATCTCATTCCGTATTCATTATCAGAAATCCTCTGGGTGTTATTAGGGTGACATACCTGTTCCCCAAGGCCATCAATTACATGGGCACCTCCATGGACTGGGGCAAGTGCATTGCCGAAAGGGCTGACGTTCTCCTTCTACAGAATAATCATGGTCCAAAATGCAATTCTACAAGAAACTTAGTGCTCTCCTCTTCTTTCCTAAGAGCTGCAAACCCTTAGTGAGCACATAAAGTGGGGGAGGGAAGGGGGGTGGTCTGAGTTGGCCACGTTTAAGTGCAATTCAAATTAGAAAAACAAAACAAACAAAAACAGGTTTACTTGCAGACCTGCTGAAGGTGTTTGCAGTTATACAGTTAGGCCACCGAAAATAATGGTGCTACATGGAATAGCAAGTAGCTGCCAGTAATTCTAGATGATAAAACCAGAACTGCCTATGAAATGGAATGCAATAAAATCAAGTTGGACTATCATCAGAATTCTAGGTTAAATCTGCAAAATGGAATCCTCTGGACATTCATGAATTGCACAATATGCTAATCTTGAGGCTGAGCTTCATGAGTGGTCAATGTCAAATAACACCCACTGCCAGTATTAGACTCTCTTTCTCCTTTTTTCCACTTTTGTGATCCGAAGAACTTAGGAAAACACATTCAGTTTTAATGCAATAAATCAAACATGCTGCCCAAGAGTTACTGGAGAGAATTCAGTAAATCCTATAACCACTATAAAATTCCTCTATCAATGCTGTCATGAAGGAATTTAGAAGACATGGCAATCCTTGTTAAAAGTCTTGTAGTATGCAGCTGTTGCAGCATTTCAGCAATTTGTTATGTAGTTGTCAGATTTATATCTAGCAAAGGCTTCTCTCTTGGCAAGACATATGGTGTAGGTTACAACACCATCATGCCAAACTCTTCAGTGCAGAGATTCTTATAAGGCTATATATGCAAGATATATTTGAGGGTGCATCAAAATTTCAAATTCAAAAAAAATTGCATAATAAATTTGTATTCCTGCTCATTTCCATTCCAGAACAATTTGACTCCAAGCACATATAGTAAAATGGGACAAATTAATTATGGAATAAAAAAAAAAAGCCTGAACTTCCCTTTCAGCTTTTATAGCCTTAAAATGCTGATCCAATGCATGACTGCACTGGGCAAAAGAAGTGCACAAATTACCTCAAAGCTGGGTGAATTTCTGCTCCAGCACTCACATAAATCTCAGCCACAAGGAAAAATAATGGATTTATGGGCTTCTATTCATTGCAGCTCCAGCACACAGTGGAAAACATGATGCATGGCCAAGAAGAACATGAATATGTTAAATTTGCGACCAAGCTTCATGAATGGTCAAAGCTAAACAACAGCCACTGTCAGCATCAGGTAGTCCAAGTAATTTATTCCAACTCAATTGAGAGAGCCGCTTCCTCATGTATACATCCATACTGCAATCATGAGGTGTGTGACTGCAGCACTAGTTCAGCTAGCTCAGGCACCAGAGCAGAGAAGCTACAGCAGTATTGCTGGACTTTCTCTTTTGTCCTCCTGCCATCCCCTGCCTCATTTACTTCACACCTTTGAACTCCTGCAACAATTAAAGGCAGGGCACTACAGACAAACAGCGTCCCACATTGCATAACCCTGATCTATCCCAAGGGCAAGCCCATCCTTTGCGATGAATGACCAGAGTACATAAGGGCATAATTAAGATGATCATAATGTGTATGAACAGGGCAGCTCAATTAAGATTCCACAAGCAACTTTAATTCTGGCATTTTTAAACTTTTGAGTGCTTAATTATATAACCCTGAATAAAATTGTTTTAATGTAATTTTGTGTATTAATTTTCTAGATTTTTAAAAAAACAGATATTCCATGTAGAGGCATCATATTAACACACACATGATTCATCAGCAGAGCAAGAACCTTCAGATGCACTGACAGGCCCCTAGTGCTGGAGCAATTCTGTACCAATGGGCACCAGAGGGGGATGTAATACTCTGTCAATGAGTTTCACAAATTTGCTGACAGCAGAAGATTGGTCCCATTTCAGCTGCAAATGGGCACATGGTCTAGTGGGCATAGAGCAGCAGTCAACAACCAAAAGAGCAAGAAGAGCCTTTTTTTTTTTCGAATTCGGAGCTGCAATGCACGTGAATAAGACTGTCCTTCATAAACAACATCGAGCCATAAGTTTTGTAAACCCTAACTTAAGTACAGTGTGCACACATAATCCACAATGCACTGCACATATTAAAGGGGGAGTTATCTAATGTTTTGAAATCACATATCCTTTGCTATTCAGATATGAGTCGTTCATCGTTGGGCTTTTAGATGTTCACTGAAGTATTGAAAATAATCAGGAGGCTTTTTTTCCAACCCCCGCCAAAAAAACCAAAGAACACTTTACAATCAGCTTCGTGAGCCACGAAGAAGTCCTTAAAGAGCCATATGTGGCTCCAGAGATGCAGGTTGCAGAACCCTGGCACAGACTCTTTTGCCTGTTCCCAGAACAGCTTAATGGCTTCTGCCCAGTCCTCCCCCAACTCTTCCCTTTTCTAGGCCTGATTCTTCTCTACCCCAGCTCCAGCCCAGTTGCCTACACAAGTCACAGTCTCCACTCCTGGGGTTTTTTTGCCCCAGTCACTCACCTTGTCCAGATAATCCCTATTTTCTTTTCCTGGCTCCTTGTTTAGTCAATTGCTTTGCTCCCCACACTGCCTCCCAATTCCAGTATCCTTCCCTGGGCTGCTTACCGCATTCTTAGTCACCTTCTTCCAGGCTCCTTCTCCCAATCTCTCTGCCTAACTAACTATAGCTCTTGCAACACATCCCTGCTCTTTGTCAGACCTGTATTGCTGTTCTCCACAACCTCCTTCCTATCCTCCTGCACTGGGCTCCTACTCCTAGTTTCTTGCCTTCCCACAGCTCCTTGTTCAATCTCCGTGGTCCCCCGCAAAACCAGCTAGCTGGCTCCCAGCCCCCCTCCCACTTCCCTCACTAGCACTCAGCCAGTTTCTGTACCCAGACTCCCAGCTTCAGTCTCCTTGCCCAGCCAGCCACAGCACAACGCTCATTATTCCAGCCCATTTTTTCTCCACTGTTGTCCAGCTTTTGCTCCCTCTGCACCTGAATCAGATGGCTTTTTCCACCCCACTGACAGGGAGCCACGGGGAGAGACGGAGCACTGACCGCACAGCTCCAGCCCTTTTACTGTTCTAGTGCCAGGCACCATTCCAGCCCAGAACATCCGATAGTAGCCATGATAGGGAACGTCTGACTCTGTCCCTCTAGCACTCTGTGTTTGGCACTCTGTCTCCATGAGGTGGCAGCTAGATGAGCTAGCAACTCATGAGGCTGCTACAGGCTTGGCTAAAAGAGATGTGTCTTTTACCTCTTGCAATAGAGCCAAGGTGGGCAACTCACAGCTTGTGCACCCCCTCTCTGTTCTCCCCCCCGCCCCATGCACTAAAGCCCTGCACTTCCCCCTCCCTACCAGCACTTCCATGAATCAAATGATTTGTGCCCCCGCATCCCCACTCTTCCAGCTTCCTTCCCAGAGCCTGAATGCTGCAAATCAGCTGATTCTTAATACTCATGGGGCAGAGGTCCTAGGTCTGATTCTGGCTGATGACAACCAGAGTTTCTCAAGGTTAAACATGCATATCTGGTCAGCCCTAGCAGAGTAAAGGGCTTGGGCATGCTCAGTGAGGAAGGAATCTTTGGAGATCTTAGCTACTAAAGTCGCATTGTGTATGTACAAACTGTGATTTTTCAAAGGCTTATAACATGGCCAAATTCAGGTGAATTTTCACAAAAAGGTACACCACTGATACAAAAGGTCACTCTTATGCCAAATTCCAAGTCCCTGTCCCAACACCTGAGGGGTACTGAAGTTTTTCAGAGAAAGTCTCCAGAATTTTGAAATGAGTACAGCATTGCAATTCTCAGAAAATGAACAATTTTGGCTGTAGTTTCTCTCTTTCACACATACACACTTCCTCCTGAGGCAGATGCACAGCATAAAAAATTCAGTTTAAACACTGAAAGTCTGGCAAAGTTAAAAGCTACTGAAAACAGGCCTTATGATGGGAATTGTCAGGAAACCTTAACCATAGGCAGTGCTACCGTTAATAGTTCTTTTTTATTCATGTACACTGTTCAATCTGTACAGAGCCATAAGCAGAGGCAGTGTAGGAATTATACCATAACAGTAAAATTCTACTCTCCTGTCCATAGGTGAGCTCTCCATTGCCTATTCAGCTGAAAAGTTCTCCTATCTGCAGCAGTTCCAGGTATGTGATAGCAGGTAACAGGACATTTAAAAGGGGAATTTTGTCACTATTAGAGACAGTCTTAATTCATGAGCTGCAAGAAATTACTAAGCACCCTCATTAAGAGAGAAAATGCCACCTCATTATGAAAGGTTACTGCTTCTAAGCCCAGAAGAGGGTTTGCCTTTTTCACTGGTCAATGTCACTACTGGTCATAGCTCCTAAATGAGAAACATAGACTTACTGGGCAGTATTTATAAAAAACTTAGAACCATGTATCATTAAAATAAACATAAGAGCAGGCTGGCAAGAGAAAAGAGTCCTTTAAAGAATTATGATGTAATTATTATAATATCACTCTGCTTTAGAGGCGAGAGTACAGTAGTTACAAATTCAAACGATCATTTTTAGAAGAAAACTCTGAACACATGGATCATTTGACAATCTATTTCTGGCCAGAGGTAAGCAAGCAGCAGAGCCTGAAAACTGGCTTTGATAATATCCCAGAGCACACCAAATTTACAGTGTATGGACTGGGGCCGGGGGAGTGTCTTAAGGAGATGGGGATTCAGAAAGTAGATCACTGAGCACCTCTAAGAGAGCTCTCAGCAGGATCCTAAAGCAATCTATGTGACGCTTGTCAGGACAGGATTCAATTGTGGTATAAATATTGTAGTCTTTGAACAAGTACTATCACTGGATTTTTCATACAACATAAAAAAAGAGCCTATTTATTACAGTGACTTGTCACAGAAATGCCCCTCCTGCAAAACACAATGGTAGATAAGGTCACTGCTCTCAAAGCCTTGCAGTCTAAGAAGAGAAGTGACATATGAAGGAGGCAGGGGGGAGAGGAGGAAGACAGATGAAGTAGATATATACAGTTTTTTTAAAGTACAGTTTTCCCCTTTCTTTTTCTTCTTCCCCTTTTCACCCCAAGCCCTTAAGGTGGAATTTGATGGAAAGGGCAGTGGCCTAACAGATCTGTTCAGAGAGAATGTTTTAGGCGTAACTGGTGGTATGAAAGAAAGTATGATGATCCTGTGGTGTCTTCTGATCCATCAGCTCTGAAATCTATAAATCAAGTCTTAAGTTTGACTGGCCAATCCTGCAAGGACATACAGTAAATGCTCGAGTTATGCAGCCAGCAACCCCTGTATAAGTCAAATTTTCATGCAAGTAGAGGGGAGACGGGACCCAGGCTGCAGCCTGGCTCCTGGCTTCCCACTGCTTGTAGGAGACAGGTAACTGACCAGCCTACCAGGGCTGGTCAGTTTCCTGACTTCCAGAGTGGCAGGGAGCCAGGAACAAGAGGGGCAGCCTGGTTGAAGTCTCCTGGCCATTTGCAAAACCGGGAAACTGACCATCTCATGATTGGTCAGTTTCCTGGGTCCTGCTAGCGCAGGGGAGCTGGGAACCAGGATGCTGCTTGGTTCCCAGCTCCCTGGCCCTTTGGGCAACAGGGCAGCTGACTAGCCATGAGCTGGTTAGTTTCTCAGGTCCCGTAAGCAGTGAGGAGAGGGAAACCAAGTGGCAGTGTCATCTGGGACTGCCACTGGGGGCTAGTCTGGGAGCCCAGCCACTTCCCAGATGTGGGGCAGTGTGGTCTCCCCAACCCGTGGCCAGGGACCCCGCAGCTGGTTCTGCCAGCACCTAGCTACGGGGTGTCCCCACACACCATCGGCACCGATTGCCCCCCACTCCCTCTCATGTAAACTCTAGATACACACATTTTGAATGAACGTATCTCAAAGGATTACTATACTGACATACTGTCCACCCCTTCCTCTCTCTCTCCACCCTTTTCTTATAGATCACCTTAACTCACCTACAAGTTGAGTTAAGCATCTGGATGGAAAATAAAGGTAAGCTGGTAAAAGCCCCAGGTAATGATTTCAATAACTATGGTTTTGCCTGCTCTATACATTGTATTTTACAGGTAGTCCCAGAAATCCATATAATAAAAGTTGTGGCCTACTTAAAATCCACGTCAAATGTCTGGGTATACCAAAAGGAGAACAGGGGACAATTGAGGGAGTATGTCATGGGGAGTTGTATCCCTCCTAAGAAAGAGATGACAGTATTATCAAGACAAAGAGCGATATTGTTATTATTGGTAAGTCAGTTACTGGAAATCTGATGGCTGCTCAGTGGCCTGTGTAAACAAGCTGATGAACTCAGTCCAGTTCCTAACATAAAACCAAGCACATCACAAAATCTACATCTGCAACTGAGAATGAAAGCAACTGTTCTCAATTAAGCAGAAATCCTGACTTGGAGGGATAAGTCTACCAGTGGTAGGTCGGGTCTAATATTTTGCATCCCAATTTTGAAGTCAGAATATGATGTGCAGTGATGTTAAGTGATTTGCTCTCAGTCACATAAAAACCAGAGCCAGTAACTGTACCCACATGGCGTGTCCACACAGCAAAGCTGATATTATGAAATCATTTTGAAATAGTGGATGGCTTATTTTGGATTCAGTAAACTCATTCTATGAGGAATAGCACCTATTCCAGTATAGATATTTCAGAATAGAGAATGTATAGACAGGCTGCACCTACACTAGCAAGTTCCTTCAGAAAATCTGGCCCTTTTTTGAAAGAACACATAGGCTATGTCTACACTAGCACCCCCCTTTTGAAAGGGGGATGCTAATGAGACACTTCAGGATATGCTAATGAGGTGCTGCAATGAATGCAAAATGGCAGCCACAGCACTTTGAAAGTGTCACTTTCAATCACGCTTGGCTTGTCCACATGGGGTCCTTTTCAAAAGGACCCCGCATACTTCAAAATCCCCTTATTCTTATTCAGTTATAGGAATAAGGGGAATTCAAAGTACGTGGGGTCCTTTCGAAAATGACCCCATGTAGACAAGCCGTGTGTGATCGAATGTGGCACTTTCAAAGTGTTGCAGCCACCATTATACTAATGAGGTGCTGCATATTTATTGCAATGCCTCTTTAGCATATCCCAAAGTGTCTCATTAGCATCCCCCTTTCGAAAGGGGGGTGCTAATGTAGATCCAGCCATAGAGCGTCAACATGCAAAATGTGCTCTTTTGATCTGAAATTGAAAGAATGCCACTCTTCTTCCAGAAGCCTGCTTCAGCTCCCAGATCAGGAAGAGTCCCTTCTTTCAAAATTTTTGTTTGAAAAAAAAGTGTGTGTAGACGGTTCCTGGGCCCTTCTTTCAAAAGAGCAGTCCTCATGGTGCTGATCTTTTTTATCCCTGGTCCGATCTTACAAAAGAGCAGGGGCTGTGTGGACGTTCTCTGTCGAAAGAGTGGATCGATCTTTCGATCTGCTTTTTTGGGTGTGGATGCGATCTTTCTGAAAGAAGCTTTTTCAGAAGATATCTTCCAGAAGAACTTCTTTCAAACGATCGCTCTACTGTAGACGTAGCCACTGGGAATAGGGGATATTTTGAAAGCTTATTCATAAATAAGGCTGCTTGTAGATATTGGGCACTGATTGCAAATGCCTGCCTTTTACGTGCTTTCAGGGGCTCTAATCCAAAATAGTTCTACTGGGTGTGCAGACACTATTTCAGAATAAGTTTTGTTTATTTTGAGGGTCCCCCATAGCGTGGATGCGTTATTCTGGAATAACTCTGTAATGCAGACATGCCCTGAATATCACCAAACTTTTACCTTAGTTACAGAGAGTAAGCCGTGCTAATCTATACACTATCAAAACAAAAAGCAGTCAAGTAGCACTTTAAAGACTAGCAAAATAGTTTATTAGGTGAGCTTTCGTGGGACAGACCCACTTCTTCAGACCATAGCTATACCAGAACAGACTCAATATTTAAGACACAGAGAACCAAAAACAGTAAGCAAGGAGGACAAATCAGAAAAAGATAATCAAGGTGAGCAAATCAGAGAGTGGAGGGGTGGGGGGGAAGATCAAGAATTAGATTGAGCCAAGGCTCGTCTGCATACTTGGCTCAATCTAATTCTTGATCTTCCCCCCCCACCCCTCCACTCTCTGATTTGCTCACCTTGATTATCTTTTTCTGATTTGTCCTCCTTGCTTACTGTTTTTGGTTCTCTGTGTCTTAAATATTGAGTCTGTTCTGGTCTGGCTATGGTCTGAAGAAGTGGGTCTGTCCCACGAAAGCTCACCTAATAAACTATTTTGCTAGTCTTTAAAGTACTTCTTGACTGCTTTTTGTTTTTACCTTAGCTGTTAGGCCAACCTTCCTTCCATTAACAGCATTTAAATTAAGTTTTTATTTTTTCTCTCGCAATAATTATTTTTGATCAAATCCAGTAACTGGTTAAAAAAAAAAAACAAAAAAAACGTGGCTTTTAAAACATATGGGAGACATTATTACTGTGAAAATACATATTTTATGCAAGTCTTTGCAATGGAATGTGCAGAGTCTTTTCAACATAATTTAATAGATTTATTAACTATTGTAAAAATAAACTGCATTTATTTGTTATTAAACATTCGGCCACATCCCTGGTGAGTGAAAGGGATACGTTTGGCAAAGCAATTTACAAGCCAAAAAGTTGCACATTCATACTGCAATATACACTATCAACTTAAGCCACACTTCCATCTGGAATATTTTTATACTATTGCTAAATGTTACCACTGAAGAATATATAAGAGACTGCAGAAAAATGTGTCTGCTCCCTAGGGCCTAGTTTGATACATGTGTCAACATTTTGTATTTACCAGCTTCACTGCATAATACTGTGTTGTATAGTCAGAACATTTCCTCATTGCTCATGTGTGTCTTTTACATAGCAACATGGCGGAGGAGGGAGAAAAAAAAATGTTGATTTTCAAAAAAATAAGAAAAATATAATTTTTAAACCATAAAAATTATCAGGACTCAGGATTAGGTGTAAATGTTTGAAACTATTTAAACATGACTGAATATTAGCTATGTCAGTTTCCTTCTCTCATACATCTGAATACGTGACTCTATATCTCAACTAAAGAAATTATACTAAAAGAGGTATCTCCATAGAGTCCAATTTGTATAACTTGTAGAGAACGTTCCTTCTTAATAAATAGCTTCTACGTCTCTCCATCTACAAAGAACAAATTTTGTACTTTCCTAACAACTCCCAGCTTAGACTTCACTTATTCCCATTAGGTCTGGCATTGTGCATCTTGGTATGTTTTCAAAATGTCTCCTTGACACATCTGCCACTAAATTAGCACTGGCTACTCTAGCTTGGTGTTAAAAAACAGCCTTTCAATTGGTTAAAAACCTCCCTGTCATTGAAAAATGTATTCCATTTTCAGCTCTATTTATTTTTTGCAAGATACATTTGGGTAGATCTCATGCACACAGAACTTTGTGAATCCTGTGTCAAGGGCACTAGTACATCTGCACAAATATTTTCAGTATTTCTAAAGCAAGTTAGGTAGCTTCCCCGAAAACTGCAACTCAGACAGGCTTTGTTCCATACGCACCCATGACCTACCTTTTCTAGTCACAGCAGTTAGATTAGACTCTAGGTTGACAGCATTTGCAACTTTTCTGTGGGATTATAATGGGTATGAGATTCAAGGACTTCTGAAAACCCAGCCAGTTATTTTTAGGTATATAAGTTTTGGCTACATATTTGACACATGCACAAATGCACAGTATAGCTATATAAAAGCTGCAGGCAACAGCTGCTATAATTTGGCTTCAGTGATACAGGTTCGCGTTTCTGGGTTGCCGATGCAAAACAGGTAACAGAGATAGGTCATAGCATGTGCTGTATGCAGCACATTTGAAAATATAGGGTTTTCCTGTGGTTTCAAGGGTTACTATGAGTCAGTCACACAATAGTGCTGCTGTTCTAGCCCTCCCAAGGAGAGATTTCACACTCGTTTTCCCTCTTTGGTCATTTTTCATGAAACATGGCGGTACTGGCCCCTGGAAGCTGGAACGAGTGAAATGGTGAGATATTTCCAGACCCACTTTGCGAACCTGGAGCAGCTGGTTAAAAAAAAAAAAAAGATGAATTGCTGGACATGTGGGGGATTTCAAAGTCTCCTGCAGCTCACAGAGGAAGCTTTTCTTCAGGGAGGCACAACAGGGATAAGTATCAGAGAGGTAGCCATGTTAGTCAGTATCTTCAAGAACAACAAGAAGTCCTGTGGCACCTTATAGAGTAACAGATATTTTGGAGCATAAGCTTCCGCGGGCAAAGACCCACTTCGTCAGATGCATCATCATCTACAATGTTAGTTGAACGGAGATTCTCCTGAGTACATTAATGACAACTTAGAAAGACCCTTGGAGAAAAGCTTAATGATATCAAATGTTCCACAAGCATTGTGCTCCTGGGCCAAATCTTGATCTCTGTGCAGTTAATAAGACTTTGTCCCTGCCTTTAATTGAACCAAGATTTGGCACAATGGGAAGCATTTGGGGTGGCTTCACCCAACTCAGTGGAATGAAGAAATAGCTAGAAAATAAAACAAAACAAAACTCTTTTGCGTTTTTGAACAACTCCAAGGACTTTAGCAACAGAACTCTCTTACCTTTAACAAGAGTTCAGTAGCTGAATAGACAGGATGGGGAAACAAATCCAGAATTGAGACAGAGGGCACTTGCAACATCTGCAGAATCCCCACTGCCACCATATGCTGGCAAAGTTTGGTGGGGCTGGAATTTTAAGAATGTTTTGAAGGAGCAGGGAATAAGGAAGGAGAGGTCTTGAAGCCACCTTCCCTTTAAAGATGCTTTTGACCAAAGTAGTCTTGACTTCAAGAACACTAACTGCCAAAATATGTTCCTGGCAGAAGATTCTTTACACACAGACACTTTCAAAACAGTCTTTTGCCAAAGAGAACATCCCACAATATAACAGAACAACAATTTCAGTGCCTAATATCGTCAAAATTATAGCTAACCTCAGTACAGAAAACAAAATACCAAATCAGAGTGTCAGCAAACATGGACACAACAAATGGAACAGACACATCACCCAATATAAATTCAAAAGACTTTGCAGATAGTTTAGTCCAAAGGAAAGCTGCAAGCACAGAATATTTGGCACCAATAAAAGATCTCCGTTAAGACTCAATGTGCACACATTCTGGTTTTCCAAAAGCAGGGTTTTCCCAAAGGAAAACCAGAGACAAAGAAGGGACGTGCATTTTGCCACATGAATTGATTCTAACATTTGTACTGATGAGAAAAAAAAGACATTTTTGCAGCCTGAGAGCCAGCCAGTTTCTCTGCCTTGTGCATGACCAGCTGTTTCTGGAACTCTCTTCTATTTGGTTTCCATAGTTTGACATCCCTGGAGTTTTCTCGGTTAGGATTCTGTTTCTCCCTCCCACCATCCCCACTTTCCTCCTTCCCTTTGCCTTGCAGCTGCTCATTTTTCTGAGTTTTTTTATTCTTCCATCCCACCCTACGCTGACCAGCCCCATTCTCTGTAGGGACATTAGTACTAAGCACTTTTTCTCTCCTTTGTGAAGGAAAACATTTTCTCTCGCGTACACAAAGACCTGTCCCCATTTGATGGCAGAAAGGTGTTAACTTTTTTCAAATTTTCTTACAACTGCAGTCCATGGAAGTTTATTTTTTGTATTGCAGCTAGAAGGATCCACTGAGAACACATCTCTCTACATGCACAGTTACAAAATTAGACCTTCTTGAGCCACACGTTGAACCTAATAAACCATTTTGCTAGTCTTTAAAGTGCTACTTGACTGCTTTTTGTTGAACATTTATTTTACCTTCTGAACAGCAACGCTTCCTGTTATGTCTGTAAAAGCAGCTGTCAGCTTTCAGTAAGGGCAATTTTAAAAATCACAAATTATACTTCATAAGTAAATTAAGCTGTCCAAACATGATGTGCCAAAAGCTTTTGATCTCAATTAACTAATAGAGATATAAAGCTTTGCATGCAGTGCAAACCTAAGTGCAAAGCTTCATCTCATGTTTAGTTACAGGAAGCAGACATCTGAATCAACGGGTGGACAAAATCCAGATAGAAGCTGAAGACTACCTATGCTTGTCAGTCCCAGCATGAATGTGGCTCCATTTTTATTAGCACAGCATGTTAGTGTTTCCATATCAAACACTAAATGAAACATACAGTATTAAATTAATTAATTATATATAAAACCAGAAAAATAAATAATATTTGCCCTTCCATTTAAGGTTATATAAGGACTCAAGAAATATAATTGTTCAGTGTTTAAAACACTGCAAATAATGCACTGGTGGAAAAACATGACTCCTCCAAGTTATTTAACTGTAATTTAGAGATGCTGTGCAAACTTTAAAAACAATACATATTTACTTCTAATGGGAAAAATATGAAAGGCATGAAATAAGAAGTAGGGATGGTATTATAATTCAGGCACAGGGCAGGGAGTTGGAAGACTCAGGTTTATCTCTAACCCTGTCCTTTCTTTGTGACTGGTGAAGGTCACTAAATTTCCTTTATGGCTATGTCATCTGCAAAACGATGACAATACTTAGACATAAAAAGGGAGCACTGACCCTTAATTCAACTAACGTTTATAAAAGTAAATACTTTAAAAACTTCAGAGAGAAGGTAAATAGGTATTAATTTTCACTTGTACATATTTTTGCATGGGAAGTCCATGGCAGGTGAGAATTAATTAAATGTTTATTTAAGGTCCTTGAATGGAAGAACATGCTATCATAAAGAATATCACTATTGCTGAGTTTAGACTTTATACTATTATTTGTACAAAACTGCACAGGTCTATTGTCTTACTTATTTAATACTGAGATTGGATTTCACTTCTCAATACTGCATATTACCTCATGTGAGCAGATCATAATGTTCATGCTGTTATCATTACTGAGGTTGTCTTTTGATCATGGGACACTGGAAATTATTTTAAAGCAGTTGCTCTAACTAGAAGTATGTTGAGTGCAAATACATTCATATTCAACAAATGTAAAAAGTGTTTCAGAGAGGGAGATTTATCTGAAAGTTAAGGTGTTCATCTGAAAACAGCCTGCAACTTAATTATTAGTGGAATTAATCTGATGATAGCTGCTGAGCTGTACTTTAACACATACCACAAAACAACTATGCCCCCCAGTAATAAAGACCACACCCTATCCACAGTAAAAAATTCTAATCTTTCAGATCGTAGGCCAAATAAATTATTCTCAACTCTCCAGCAGCAGTGAACTGCCAAGACTACTGCACTCCTCTGGAATCACACAGATCACAAACCCATGATAAAGCATTTGTTGTTGCGTAGTACTACCTGCCCTACTGAGGCTACAATGGTATTTATGTTCACGCTAGTGTGATTAGAGCTAGTGTGAGTATGAGTACATACACACGGGGAATCACCTGTGCTAGTATACAACAGGAGTGTAAGAGGAACTACCTAGAAGTGTAAGAATTACCTAGAGGAGTTCCCTCTCTCCTTACAAAATATTGGGAAACATCATACATCTCCTTCAGTGCAGGCAGAGGGCTTAAGGAGCTACTATAGTTTTTTTTTTTTTTTTTGTTTTTTTTTAAAGTAGGACTTCATCACTGCAAAGCAAAACTCTTCCCGATATGTTAACTCTTATCTATCTAATCTGATGTGCAATACATGCAAATTCATAAAAGAATTGTTGATTACAGTACAGTATGTATTTTGTCACAGAAACCAAGTATCTTCTCTTTAAAACATCCATTTAAATACACTAACTAGGCTGGAAAAGAAAGGATTTTCTGCCAGATGCATGAAGTTATGCAGTGGATCATGTCCATCTTACGTGGAAGCATGTATCACACAGAGGAATCTAAAGACAGATACATGGCATCTAGAATATTTTCATTTTAATGGTTGGAAGGACATGTAAGCATTTTTATTAGTCTGATGAGGCTGTTAATGTAAACTGGCACAGCTCCACTGATTAATCATTTACAATAACCGAGGATCTGGTCCATTGAGTCTAACAGATAAATTGTGATGAAATATAATGAACCATATTAGAGAAGTCTAGTCCACCCCAATCTATACTTATGCAGAACTTTAGAACTCACTTTTATATTTACATACGAATTTTCACAGTGTGCCCTGCCACCTTTTTAATGTAATGGCAAATATACTAACAGATTTATTGAAACAAAAACAACTTAAGAAGGAGATTCATTCCAGGCTACTCTGCCAAGCCAAGATATTTCATGTTTGTTCCATTTCCCCAAGTCTTTTCTTACTTCATGCCACAATGGAGGAAAGTTTGCCTTTCAAAAGATTTGTTTTGCCACAATATTTATTCCTAATTTTCCTCTTAAAAGGGTCAATTTAAAACAAATGCATTTTCTCATTGCAGTTTGTTTAAATATTGTGTATTTGTTTTAATTTATGAAGAGGTTTTCTGCTCACATTTCCAGTTTTTCATTTCTCCCTTGATAAGTTATGATGCCATGGAAGAAGTCAAGCTGGGGTAATATGCAGTGTGTTGACAAAAGCATAT
Organism: Carettochelys insculpta; assembly: GCF_033958435.1. NCBI lineage: Eukaryota > Metazoa > Chordata > Testudines > Carettochelyidae > Carettochelys > Carettochelys insculpta. The sequence goes on from NC_134141.1 coordinate 101,325,610, forward strand.
AAACTAAAAAAAAATGCTTTTGCGGTCTTATTTCAGTTTTAGTGCTACTTGTCCATGAAAAGGTTCAGCATTACAAACAGGCTTAAAATTTTTTCTAAGTGATGTTGGCCCATTATATTTTTTAAGTGAGGAGGCAAAAAGTATGGAAGGTAGGTATTTTTGAAAATCCCCTGGGATGTCTACCTGCTTCTTTAGACACCTAAATACCTTCAAAAATCTGACATTATACTACTACATCAATCGCACTCCATATAGTGACATATAATGTTGGTTATGTCCATCTTGACCTCTTCCTTTCCCTGTCTCATTAAACTAGTAACCCCTGATTTAGAGGAAGAGGTGCAAGTGTATCCACCTGTATTAGTCTGCGTGCTACGTATGAGAAAAAAATGCAACACACAGGATGTACTCTCACAAGTGGAGTTTTGAGTAACAGACTGAATAGAGAGTACAACTCTTCTTTTTAAGTCACCCAGGACATTATAAAAGGAAGTAGCATGTATGCTGATGTTTTAAACAAAGTACTAAAGGCCAGACACTGTTCTAATATTTGTGCTGTCACTGGATCACAAAGGTGCCAAACTGACAACCTTGACTATGTTTTATGGCTAAACCGAGCCCAAGTACAGCAGAGAATAATGATACAGCCTTCTCAATAACACTCCTCCAGTGTGCTTCAAATCTCATTTGAGAACACTGACTAGAGTAATGGCCTTTAAAAACTTCTTGGATTGCTGACAGCATGCCTCTGAGTGCAACCCCATCCTATCTATTAAAGCCATGTTTTTATATAACCCTATTTTAAATGCTAAACCTATAACTATTGTTTTCAATGAATCGCTTTTCTCACAACTTTTAAATTAAGACTAAAGCACATTTTTATGGAATACTTAATTACTGACGGTGCCTATCGCGCCTATTGCTTGCAAGGCATGCTCCAGGTACTCAAGAAAAATAGCCTTTGCCCCCATGATCTCGCAGTCTAAAAGGGACAAATAAATAGGGGATAAGAGAAGGGAGGGGTGTGGAACCATAGTAGGTAATTAAGGCATGTCCTATGTTTGAATGAGCCTAAAATGAATTCATAAGACTACACACTCATTCAGTCTCATGTCCTATTGCAGAATTATGTGTGAAGGGGAAAATACTTTCAAGTTCCTAGTTTAAAGTTATAATAATCAAACTGCACTTTGGAATGTAGCACTAACATTATTAGAGCAAGAAGCAACAGGCTGCCCAGGAAAGCCAACCACAGAAATGTTGCTGGCATTGGGACAGGAGTGTCTGAGTAATGAGAGATGTGGGCTCCAGGTGGTGCTAATCACATGCTTATTCCATCAATGACACAGAGAGGCCTGAATTTGAGACAAGGGCAGGCAAACACAGGTGTGCCAGTCTTCTGCAGCTTAAGATGGGTTATCAAAAGAGGCCCGTTTAAAACCAGTGTTCTCTTGTGAGCTGTCTGCACATATTGACATTTTCATGGATTGCACAGATTCTCCTCCTACGCTGAAGAGTGAACATTTGTGAAGCATGTTTGTGTAGCTCTGTCCCGAGAAGCTGATAGAAGGCTTTGGTGCCACTTAATTTGCCCTGGAAGACACCTACAGCACAGATAAGACATTGCCATAGAGAATTCAATCCCCAGGGCCAAAGTTACCTGATAAAACCACTGCTTCAAGACGCATTAGTGGTAGCACTAATGTCACTATCAGTAGTAATCCAGTAGAAAATATTACAGACTATGTGAGACTGACCATGTGCAGAGGGATCAGCACAAAGCACGTGTACCACTAAGCCTTGAAATAGGGTCTACATCTCATTTTAGAGGTGCCTTGCCATCACGCTGGCCCTCTCCAAAAGCATCAGTTCCAGCCTTAGCTGTAGTGAATTCTAACATCTTTCCCTCCAGTAGGCAAGGCTATGGAAGAAGGCATGAAGCAGGCAGATGTCTGAGGAACAAGGTTGCCAGATATTCAGTTTTTGACAGGAATGCCCAGTGAAAAAGGGACCTGGGGCCTTGACCAGCACAACTGACTGGGCTGCTAAAAGTCTGGCTGGCTGCAGCTCGTCATTCTTTAAAAAGGGCTGTAGAGGTGATCCTGGTAATTACAGGCCACTAAGTCTAACATCACTACTGGGCAAATTAGTTGAAGCTATCATAAAGAACAGAACTGACAGACATAATAGAATGTGACAGATATAATTTGTTGGGAGAAAAAGTCAAGATTTTTCTGTAAAGGAAATCATGCCTTGCTAATCTAGTAGAATTCTTTGAGGAAGGTCAACAAGCATATGTACAAGGGGGATACAGTGGATATAATGTACTTAGATTTCTAGAAAACCTTTGGCAAAGTCCCTCTCCAATGGCTCTTAAGTAAAATAAGCAGTCACGGGATAAGAGGGAAGGGTCTCTCATGGATTGTTAACTGTTTGAAAGAAAGGAAACAAAGGGTAGAAATAAAGGTTGGTTTTCTGAATGGAGAGGAGTAATTAGTGGTCTCCCACAGGGGTCTGTATTGGAACCAATCCCGCTCAACATATTTACACATTATCTGGAAAAGGGGGTAAACGTAAGATGGCAAAATCTGCAGATGACACTCAAGATAGTTACGTCCAAAACAAACTGCAAAGAGCTTCAAAAGGCTCTCACAAAACTAGGCGACAAAATGGCAGATGAATTTTAATATTGATAAATGCAAAGTAATGCCATACCAGAAAACATAATCCCAAACACGGGTACAAAATAATGGCGACTAAATTAGCTATTATTAACACTGAGGAGAGAGATCTTGGACTCAGTGTGGACAGGCCTCTGAAAACATCCTCTCAGTATGCAGCAGCAATCAAAAAAGTAAATAATGTTAGGAATCATTAAGAAAGGGAAAGAGGAAAAAAACCAGAGATTTACCTCTACATAAATCTACGGTATACCCACATCTTGAATACTGCATACAGATGTGGTTTTCTCATCTCAAAAAGATATTTAGTTACTGAAAAAAGTTAAGAAAAGGGCAACAAATATTATTAGAGGTTTGGAACTGCTGCTTTAGGAGGAGAGATTTAAAAGACTAACTTTCCATTTTAGGAAAGAGGAGAGTATGTGGGAGCTATGACAGAGGTTTACGAAGTCATGACGTGGTGAGAAAGGGAATAAAGAAAAGTTAATTTACATGTTCACATAACACAAGAACTAGGGACCACTACATGAAATTAATAGGTAGCAGGTTTAAAACAACAAAAGGAAGTATTTCTTCACACAATGCAAAGTCAACCTGTGGAACTCCTGGGCAAGGGATGTTGTGAAGACCAGGGTTCAGGAAAGATCTAGGCAAATTCATAGAGGATTAGTTCATCAATGACTATTAGCCAAGATGGGCAGGAATGGTGTCCCTAGCCTTTGTCAGAAGCTGGGAACAGATGACAGAGGATGGATCATATGATAATTACCTGTTCTGTTCATTCCTCTGAGACACCTTGCATTGGCCACTGTTGGAAGACAGGATAGTTCCAACCTTGCATTCTCCACTTTTCAGGAGACAGAGTGACAACAATAATGTGTTCTGCTGGCACATGCTGTCCTAAATGGTGTATGGGGGTCTGGAAGCAGCAGCAGGAGCTTACTTGAGGCAAGAGGAGGTTTGGGAAGCCACTGGCAGGAAGCTGAGGCTAGCAGGGGGACAGAACTGATCATCCCTCGTCTGGCAAAATCCCTGGTCCAGGGCCCCTCAAGTCCCAAGGGTGCTGGATGAGGGAGGCTGAACCTGTACTGGCTATTTGCAAAACATATGTAACATGGCATTGTAAATGCTAAAGAAGCTGGCGATAGCTACCTATTAAATAAACATACCTAAGCAAAAATAAACATTCATACTTATTTAACAGGCCTCATAGTGACCAATTTTGTTAGTGTTGTTTGTTGGGATGTGGAATGGGGACACTACTGTTGAAGTCTTATTTGGTAGCCCATGTCTCAGACACCGCAGGATCACACTGTGCAATGTGGGGGCCCCTGCTTCTCTGCATCTAGACCCCTCACCATCTGAGTTTCACCAGGATCCATTGCTCTCCCCATCCCAGCTACTTTAGGGCTCCACTGAGATTAGCCACTGGATGAAGAGTGGCTGCCTGAAGCTGAATCAGGAAAGAATCACAGTGACCTATAAAAACAAAAAAGCAGTCCAGTAGCACTTTAAAGACTAACAAAATAATGTATTAGGTGATGAGCTTTCATGGGACAGACCCACTTCTTCAGATCACAGCCATACCAAAACAGACTCAACATTTAAGGCACAGAGAACCAAAAATAGTAGTCAAGGTTGAGAAATCAGAAAAAATTATCATTATAGTGTGCAAATCAGAGAGCAGAGGAGCAGGGAGGGAAGTCAAGAATTAGATAAAGCAAAGTATGTAAAAGAGGCCTTATAATGAGCTAGAAAATTGCCATCCCAGTTCAAACCACATGTTAATGTGTCAAATTTGAATATAAAACAGAGTTCAACAGCCTCTCTTTCCAAATAGTTGTTAAAAGTCCTTTTCAGTAAAACACAGACTTTCAGGTCATTAACAGAATGGCCCACTCCATTAAAGTGCTGGCTGACAGGTTTGTGAATCAGGAGTGTTTTTATGTCTGTTTTATGCTCATTAATTCTTTGTCTAAGAGAGTTTGAAATCTGTCCAATATAGAAAGCATGTGGGCATTGTTGGCACATGATGGCATATATGATGTTAACTGAGGAACATGAGAATGTGCCCATGATTCTGTGAATAACCTGGTTAGGTCCAGTGATGATCTCTCCAGAATAAATAGGTGGACAAAGTTGGCAACGGGCCTTGTTGCAAGGAAGAGTTCCAGGATTGGTATTCCTGTGGTATAGTGTGTGGTTGTGGGAGAGAATCCTCATAAGGTTGGGAGGTTGTCTGCAAGACAGATCAGGCCTGTCACCTAGGGCCTTCTGGAGTGTGATCTAGTGAGCAAAGGAAAGCAAAAACTGGCTCACCCTTGCAACACTTCTGTAAGATGGGGGGGTAGACAAGTATTACCCTGGTGAGCGAATCAAGCTTAAAGTTCATCTATAGTTCCACAAGATGAGCAAAACGAAATGGGAATCACATGTCATGCTGAAACCCCATCACAGGCCGTGAAAGAGTGTGACAGAATGTGCCCTTATATATTCACATCATACAGGCTGTTGTAACTTTTTACACAGGATGCTTTGTGAGGTGTCATTTCAAAAGTCTAAGATGTGCGACATCATCAGTTGTTGTAGTACCCCTTTAAGGAATAACAAACAGTATTTTTGGACTATCTAGGACAGAGCTGAACAGGTGTCAACATATATCTGGGATGGAGGGGAGTGCAGGAGGAGGAAGTTCTGCATTGGGAGAAAGCTGGTATAACCAAAGCTGGTGAAAACTAGTGTGTTGGTATCACCAGGCTGCAGCTACACAAACGTATCTGGAAGTGGCCTGCATGCTGCTAGCTGGTTGTGAGCAGTCCGGGTGATACCAGCCCACATTGATCAAGGGTTTATTGTAGTTGAAAGCCTGTCTTTTTCAACAACAGACACTGGTCCAATAAAAGATATTATCTCACCTACCTTGTGTCCCTAGACTGCAGTATTTTTCTTGTAAAGAGTGGAGATTTATTCAGTGCACAGTGGTAAACTAGCAAGAATTTATCTGAAGTTATATTTCTTACTGAGAGTAACTTCTGATAGAAAAATTGAATCCAATATTCTCCTGTCCTCTGTGCTTTTCATCTCAAAAGAATAGACTATAGTTTTTGAAAGCATGAAAAAAGCAAGAGCTGCTGTTGGTTGTCTTGGCTGTAGAAATAATTTTTTTCTACACACAGGCAGATCACCTGCAAACTGTGGAATGAATAGGGAAGCTACAATTTCACTTGGCTGGCTGCCACCTCTCCACTTGAACGCAAGAAGACAAGCAAACCAGCATCCCCAACAATAAAGCCCATTAACAAAAAGCAGCAGTACATAGAAAAGCAAGCTAATTTCAATACATTTCACTTGCATTCCCTCAGGAAATATAAACGTAATACTTTGCACCACTATAGATTTTACAGCTGAGAACCTCAAAATGGTTTGTGGAGATTAATCAAATTTTACGTAAGCACAGAGATCTAAACCGATCTTAGCAGAATCTTATCCAAGGCTGTTCTTGTGGATAGGGAATAAAATTGGATAGACATGGCTTGCAGTCCCATGTTAAGTAGGGAAATGAGAACTAATCACAAAACAAGCTTTGCGACCGGGTGCTGGCAAACAGGGTGTGTGCTAACAGGAGGGAGTTTGGAGAGGCTCTCCTGGAGGAGGAGAAGGAAGGAGCAAACTAAAGCACCTTGGGGTAAGTGGCTGCTTATATTTGGAGGTTTTGGGCTTGTGTGTTTGTTTGGAGTTTGGAGTTTGTTTGTTTGGAGTGCTGAGCTGAGTGTGTGTGTTTGTTTGTTTGAAAGGCCGTGTGCTCAGGCAGGCAGGCAGGCAGTTGGAAGCTGATTAGGTTTGAATTGAAACACCGTGTGCTGATTGGCTGAGCTGTAGGCAGAGGGAGGAGCTATCAGGGAGGCCGAGCACTTAAACCCTGCTAGTAAGCGACCAGGGAGCTTTGCGACCGGGTGCTGGCAAACAGGGTGTGTGCTAACAGGAGGGAGTTTGGAGAGGGGAGTTGAGAGGGGGAGCTTGGAGGGAGCCAGTGACTTCTGTTGCCCTTAAACTAAATCCTTTATAACAACCTCTATCTGAAACATTTAATTAACCCTCATATATAACTAGAGTAGGAAATGGAGGCAGAAGCCCAGCAGCAGAGTGGGGGCTATCCTGTTTATTGTGTCGAGTGCAGTATGTATGACTACCTACCCTGTGGGCGGGTGGCGTATGTGTGCGCTCGATGCAAGGAGCTCCTGGCCCTCAGAGACCGAGTGCGTGCTTTGGAGGCCAGGGTGGCTGAACTGGAGGAGCTAAGGAAGGCAGAGGTGTTTGTGGATGAGACTTTCCGGGACATAGTAGGGCTGTCCCACCTCCAATCTGACAGTCCTGAGGCTGTTACGGAGGATGAAAGGCTCAGGGAAGGAGAGCAGTCAAGGGGAGCAGAGGGAAACCATCCCGTAGTTGGGACCCTCCTTCCAGAGGGTGATGTTGTATCCTCTCGTGCCGAGGATACTTCTCCGGGGGAGGGAGCGCCAGCTGTTAGGAAGAAGCAGGTTTTAGTAGTGGGGGATTCGATCATTAGAAATATAGATAGTTGGGTTTGTGATGACCGGGAGAACCGTATGGTGACTTGCCTGCCTGGTGCGAAGGTTGCGGATCTCTCGAGGCATCTAGACAGACTTATGGGCAGTGCTGGGGAGGAGCCGGTCGTCGTGGTACATGTTGGTACCAATGACATAGGGAAGGGTATAAGAGATGTTCTGGAGGCCAAATTTAGGTTACTAGGAAAGAGACTGAAATCCAGAACATCTTTGGTGGCATTCTCTGAAATGCTTCCAGTTCCACGCGCAGGGCCAGATAGACAGGCAGAACTTCAGAGTCTCAATGCGTGGATGAGACGATGGTGTAGGGAAGAGGGGTTTAGATTTATTAGGAACTGGGGACACTTTTGGGGTAGGGGGAGCCTATACAGGAAGGATGGGCTCCACCTAAATCAAGGTGGATCCAGACTGCTGGCATTAAACATTAAAAAGGACATAGAGCAGTTTTTAAACTAAGAGGTGGGGGAAAGCCGATTGGTGCAGGGGAGCACCTGGATCGGACGGAGACTTCTCTTACACGAGGCTCCATAGACAGGGATTCCCTAGAAGTTAGTCAGATAGGGAACGTGGGAAATAATATATGGGCAAGATCAGATGTAAAACAATCATGCATAAAAAAATCCACCGTGTCTGTGAAAGGCGGACATATAAATAGTGGTAGTTTTCTAACATGCTTTTACACTAATGCTAGGAGTCTGTCTAATAAGATGGGTGAACTGGAGTACCTCATATCAAAGGAGGAAGTTGACATAATAGGCATCTCAGAAACATGGTGGAATGAGGACAATCAGTGGGACACTATCATACCGGGATATAAATTATATCGGAAAGACAGAACAGGTCGTGCGGGTGGCGGAGTGGTACTATATGTGAAGGATAATATAGAATCAAATGAAGTAAAAATCCTAAAGGAATCAAAATGTTCCATAGAATCATTATGGATAACAATTCATTTCTCTAATATGAATATGGCATTAGGAATATATTACCGACCACCTAACCAGGACAGTGATAGTGATGCTGAAATGTTAAGGGAGATTAGAGAGGCTATCAAAATAAAAAACACAGTAATAATAGGAGATTTCAATTATCCCCATATTGATTGGGTGCATGTCACCTCAGGACGGGATTCAGAGATTAAATTTCTTGATGCCTTAAATGACTGCTTCTTGGAGCAGCTAGTACAGGAACCCACAAGGGGAGAGTCGGTTCTCGATCTAGTCTTAACTGGAACGCAGGATCTGGTCCAAGAGGTAACTGTTACTGGACCGCTTGGAAATAGTGACCACAATATAATAACTTTTAATATTCCTGTGTTGGGAAGAACACCGCAGCGGTCAAACACTCTGGCATTTAATTTCAAAAAGGGGAATTACACTAAAATGAGGAAGCTAGTTAAACAGAAACTAAAAGGTAGAGTAATTAAACTAAAATCCCTGGAAGCTGCATGGAAACTGTTTAAAGACACCATACTAGAGGCCCAACTTAAATGTATACCCCAAATAAAAAAACACAGTAAGAGACCTAACAAAGAACCACCATGGCTAAACAGCCATGTTAAAAAGGCAGTGAGAGAGAAAAGGGCAGCTTTTAAAAAGTGGAAGTCAAATCCTAGTGAGGAAAATAGAAAGGAACATAAACACTCCCAAATTAACTGTCATAATGTAGTAAGAAAAGCCAAAAAAGAGTTTGAGGAACAGCTAGCCAAAAATTCAAAAAACAATAGTAAAATGTTTTTTAAATACATTAGAAGCAGGAAGCCTGCTAAAAAAGCAGTGGGGCCCTTGGATGATAAAGATATAAAAGGAGCGATCAAGGAAGACAGTGCCATTGCGGAGCGATTAAATGATTTCTTTGCTTCAGTCTTCACGGCTGAAGATGTTACAGAGGTTCCTAAATCTGAGCCAGCCTTTTTAGGCGACAAATCTGAGGAACTCACTCAGATTGAAGTGACATTAGAGGAGGTTTTGGAATTAATTGATAAGCTGAATAGTAACAAGTCTCCAGGACCAGATGGCATTCACCCAAGGGTTCTGAAAGAACTCAAATGTGAAATTGCGGAGTTATTAACAGTGGTTTGTAACCTATCCTTTAAATCCACTTTGGTACCAAATGACTGGAAGACGGCCAATATAACACCAATATTTAAAAAAGGCTCTAGAGGAGATCCTGGCAATTATAGACCGATAAGTTTAACATCAGTACCAGGTAAATTAGTAGAAACACTAGTAAAGAGTAAAATTGCAAGGCACATAGAAGAGCACGAATTGTTGGGCAAAAGTCAGCATGGTTTCTGCAGAGGGAAGTCGTGTCTGTCTAATCTATTAGAATTCTTTGAAGGGGTTAATAAACATGCGGACAAGGGGCACCCAGTGGACATAATATACCTAGATTTCCAGAAAGCCTTTGACACGGTCCCACACCAAAGGCTTTTATGTAAATTAGGTGGTCATGGGATAGGAGGAAAGGTCCTTTCATGGATCGGAAATTGGTTAAAAGACAGAAAACAAAGGGTTGGAATAAATGGTAAATTTTCACAATGGAGGGGGGTAACTAGTGGTGTTCCCCAGGGCTCAGTCCTGGGACCGATCCTGTTCAACTTGTTCATCAATGATCTAGAAAATGAGGTAAGCAGTGAGGTGGCAAAGTTTGCAGATGACACCAAGTTGTTCAGGACAGTCAAAAGCAAAAGGGATTGTGAAGAACTACAAGGAGATCTCAGCAAACTGAGTGATTGGGCAGCAAAATGGCAAATGAAATTTAATGTGGGTAAGTGTAAGGTAATGCATGTTGGAAAAAATAACCCAAATTACACGTACTACATGATGGGGTCAAATTTAGCTACGACAGATCAGGAAAGGGATCTTGGAGTTATAGTGGATAGTTCTCTGAAGACATCCACGCAGTGTGCAGCGGCAGTTAGTAAGGCAAATAGGATGTTAGGAATTATTAAAAAAGGGATCGATAACAAGACAAAAGATATCATACTTCCCCTATATAAAACTATGGTACGCCCACATCTCGAGTACTGCGTGCAGATGTGGTCTCCTCACCTCAAAAAAGATATATTGGCATTAGAAAAGGTTCAGAAAAGGGCGACTAAGATGATTAGGGGCTTGGAAAGGGTCCCATATGGGGAGAGGCTAGAGAGACTGGGACTTTTCAGTTTGGAAAAGAGGCGATTGAGGGGCGATATGATAGAGGTATATAAAATCATGAATGGTGTGGAGAAAGTGAATATAGAAAAATTATTTACCTTTTCCCATAATACAAGAACTAGGGGACACCAAATGAAATTGATGGGTAGTAGGTTCAAAACTAATAAAAGGAAATTTTTCTTCACACAGCGCACAGTCAACCTGTGGAACTCCTTGCCCGAGGAGGCTGTGAAGGCCAGGACTCTATTAGGGTTTAAAAAAGAGCTTGATAAATTTTTGCAGGTCAGGTCCATAAATGGCTATTAGCCAGGGATAAAGTATGGTGCCCTAGCCTTCATAACAAGGGCAGGAGATGGATGGCAGGAGATAAATCACTTGTCTTCTGTTCTCCTTCTCTGGGGCACCTGGCATTGGCCACCGTCGGCAGATGGGATGCTGGGCTTGATGGACCTTTGGTCTGACCCAGTATGGCCGTTCTTATGTTCTTATGTTCTAACAAGATTATTATATGGTGTCAGCTCTTGAATTTACAGCAGAGAGAATATTTGTATTCTGACCAGTTACAGTAAAACCCCCATCAATTACAGTTAATGAATTGCCAGAGTAATTTTTCAGACAGCTTGTCTTTAGAAGAACAGTGGATCCTTCTCTCCCTTGTTATACATTGTAATACATGCTGACGTCTTGTGATGCAGTCCAAAAAGTACCCAAACATTTCCTAATTATTAGTGGAGACTGTCTGACTTTCAAATGATGACTTTTTTTTTTTAAAGGAAGGATATATTTAGACCAACTTACAGGCAAAAGAAAACCTTCTCCTGACTCTTGCTTGGTGTGTATCAAGCCAAGGTTGAAAGGGTGCCTAGGGAATGGAAATTACTACTCCATCTCCCCAGCTTGAATTCATGCACTGTATCTTTCTTGTAGTATGGGGGACACGTCTGGGAGGACCAGAATGTACTGAATTTCATCTATTCTCAGCTGGCCAACAGTCCCTTAGTACAATTTAGCTCAGCCCCAAGAAACAAGTAATTTTTTTTCTATACGGCTACTCCCTGGCTTGTGTGAAGCAAGTCTGCCGGTCTGGTTTCCTAGGCTATATCCATACTAAACATAGATGCTGATGGCAAATATGCGATTTTAGCTACGCCAATTGCTTAGCAAAAATTTCCATACCTATGCTCAGCTAATTTGTCTTTAACAGGGGAAGATTGATGGGAGAGTTTCTCCCTTTGACCCTCCTTACTCCTTGGCTCTCACGAGGAGCACGGGGTAGACTTTGATCCATGAGAGCTCAATTCCGTGCATGTGCAAAATCAAACCCCAGAAGATCAACCCTGAGTGGGCTGATCTTCCATGGTAGTGTAGATTAGCCCTGAGACAACATGTAACAGTTGGCACTAATATTCCTAGTGATCATCTCAGCAAAAAAGACCACGGACTGATTGGAGCACAGTGCCTTAAACTACCTTAAAAAGGTTGAAGCACATTGTGCTAGCTTCCCACACCACCTTGCCAATCATTGACCAGGCTTGTGCTTGTCTTGTAGTGAACAAACTACATGTCCAGAAAGGTCTGATGGTTTTATGCTAAAGCACTGATCTGGGAGTTGAGAGTTAAGAATTCAGTTCATGATTCTGCCACCAAGCTTTCACAATGACTTAAAGTTATTTCATCTCAGTCTCTCTGCTGCTCATCAATGAAATAGAGGATAATAATTTTCCTTTTTACACAGGTGTTTGAGGATAAAAGTCCTTACTATTTTGAGCTGCTCAGATACTATGGAGATAGCATCATTTAAGTCGTAGGTTAAGGACAATAAATCTGGCATCTGTCACCAGCATTAAATTGCCTGTACAGAATTCAGTACAGTTACATAACTGATAGGCTTGCAGAAACTACATATGCCTTTCACATGCAAACACAATAACCTGCATTCTTCCACAATAAAATGTTCCATTGGAAGTTATGGAAGGGGGTCATTTCTGTATCTGAATAAAGATTGTGCTTAGGCGTATTTTTCAATCAATTTCTGCAAATATATGCTTTTGCTATTCATCTCTTCCCTCTCCCCAAGCCTCTGCCTCGATGATGGCGTACTCAAACTGAGATGTAACAACATCCTGCAGCTTTAAGATTCATAGTGGCCTCAGCAACATCGCTAAGAATTTTCTTGCTCAGATGTTCAAGAAGTGTAGGACACCCATCTAGTGCTGAGCTTCACTGCTGTGAAATCGTTGTGTTCTCCTTGGCTTGAAGCTGGCAGCCAGTAATCTGCACTTGTAGTTGCTCTTCTTTCTCCATTTATTCCCCAGCCTCCAAGCTTGTCAGCCATTCCTCAGGTAACTGTCTTGTCTGCATGTACTTGGGGAAACACTGCTTCACCAGACAAGTCATATGCAAACAGAAAAATGACCATTTATGAGATTTTACTGCCTACCAACCTGTAGCCCTTAAGATGGCTTCAGGGAATGGTAAGACGATACAGAACATTTCACTTCTAATTCATCAATTAGAATCATCTTGGTGGTAAAGGACTAATAATCATGACCATCTGAAAGCTTTTGGATAACCATATGAAACCAGGTCGCCTGAATCTATCAGTTATACATTCCACGTGCTAGAGCAGGACATTAAAAAAAGTAGCTACAGCCCACCTGGGACAGGAAAATCAACATATCCTAAGTAATTATCAAACATTTCTTACATATAATCCGCACATTCGTTTTCTAAGGATCTCCTGGTGGATAAGCAGACTCAATAGACTGTAAAATTCAATCCATGCAAACAGAAAACGGTGAAAAACCAATACATCACCAAATGCTAAAATATTAAATTCTTTTCAAAGCACCTGCATTTTAGGTAACAGGTGCTATATAATGGTGAAATTAATACTGCACAGGAAGGCAGACCAAGGTCTAAACACAGTATTTAATAGAGACCTGTACTTGTTCTCTACATATCTGAATTTCACTTTAGATTTCACAAGATACTATATAGATAAAAGAAACCCTGATGCTGTCCCTTCAGACTCATTGTTTTATTACCTTCCAGAATGTATATAGCAATTAAGTCCTTTATATTACAAAAGAAATAATAAAGACTTTCCTGAACTTTAAATTTATCCCCCTCCACTATTTGTGACATTAGAACTGCTGCTTTCACACTTGTTACTGGCTGGCCTCAACCAAATGCTTCATTAAAAAAAAAAAAACCCACAACCAAAAACAAAAACAGAGCAACCAGACCTGAACAAAACAAGCAATGAAGAAGTCAAAACAAAATTAAAATCAACCAACCAAGTAATATATAAGCTTTCTGAAGTGTCAGAAATATGCTCAGTGGTATTTATACTTGATAAACATGGCAGTAGAGTAATTACAAAACAGCTGATTGCTATTAACCAGCTGATATAAAAATGAAGAATTGCATGCATTTCTCCCTCTCCCCCCCCTTTTTTCTTTTTCTGTTCTTGTCTTGGTAAGTCAAAAGCTTTACAGGAAAGAACCATCTGAAAATTGACCTACTGACATTTTCTTCTCTTACTTTGCTGTTACACTGAAAAGCCATTTGTTTTGCTCTTTTCCAAAATGTGTAAATCTATTTTGTAACAGACATGTAAACAGGACCATCCAGGAATATCATGTAAGCAGCACCAAGACGAGCCAGAAACATGTTAGTGCAGAAGGCAAAGATTAAACTACCATTAGCCCCTTGACTAGGGGCTGAAGAGAGGACGATAGGGCACTCAGACACAGTTCTTTGGTTTAAAAAACAGACTCTATAACCAGCCATGGAAAAAGCCTGCAATTCTATATACATGGCTCTGAACTCCAGAGTTGGAGAAATACAAGAAAAACCCAAAAGAAACAAAAGCACCAAAAGCCCACCCTTCCAGTGAAGACTTCCTTAGTTTATGGTTTCTAGATGGAAGCTCTTTTCACTCACCTTCCTCCAAGTTTACCTGTCACCCTACTCTCTCTGCTAAGGCTTCATTTCCAGTTAGAAAGTCAGGAGCATCGCCTTAAGGAGCTGCCAGTATTGCTGCTGTTTTTTAGCTCTGCTCTGAAATGTTGTTACAAACAGACTTGAAAGAAATTTATTTTTTAATATATTTGACTGTTAACATTTGTTTGGAGGATTTTTTCCTTTTTATATAACTTAAATTTTCAGTGTTGTGGGGAGCAAGAAATCAGTAATTACTGAATGACAGCAGACACTGGCTATGTCTACACTAGAGAGTTTTGTCACCAAAACTGGTGTTCTGTCAACAAAACGCATGGACCATCTACACATAAAATGTGTTTTGTTGAGAGTAAAGACAATCCAGGGGGCCATTCTGTCTACAGAGTGGGTGAAAAAAATCAATCTGCTTTTATGTGTAGATGTGATCTGTTGACAGAAGTTTTGTCAGCACATCTCTTCCAATAGTAACTTCTGTAGACATATGCATCCAGTATACACATAGCCACTGAGATTTAAAAAGTCAAAGCTTTAATATTAATATGAAAAAAGGGTCACTAATACTTGCCAAAATATACAAGGCAAACATCCTTAACTCTAAGAAGTGCTCAAGCAGCATTTCTTATTTTGCCTATTGGTAAATTTCTATTGTTGATGGAAACATATCTTCATCTTGTGTGTGTTTGATGAAACAGATGTTTATGATGAAAAATTGAATCCTGCCAAGCCTTACCATGACATGCCACAGCACCTGTTGATCTTGAGTGAATAAATATTTAGCTATCAGACAACAGTCTACTGATCTCTCCAAAGGTATGAACAAGGCAGAACAGACGTGGTAAAGAACCAGCGAGCTAAACCACTGTACAGGCATGATGCAAGATAACACACCCATGGAAGTCAATGGGAATATTGCATTCTGAAGAAGGGCTTAACCTATGGGGTCATCATATACTCTCTGGAAGCCACAAAGGCAGTAGGCTGTGCAGAGAAGCAGCAGCAAAGAAAACTCAGCAGGATGGGGTACCTTTCTTTCCCCTTCCCTGCCCCAGTCCCATTCCTTCAATGGAATGGGAAGAGGAGGAACTGTGTGAGGCCAGAGGTGAGGTCAGTGGGTCTGTGAACTGAGTTGGTCCACTGGACCTAAAACCCCATACAGTGGGAGAGGGTCTCAATTGGTGTTCCTCTTCAGTCTAACTCAATGAGCGGTCTAGCTTGTTGATATGAACAATTGCAACAGTTCTTTCTTACCCTTTTATACTGATTTTAGTCCATGCTCAGCAGTTTCCCCTACTGGATTTTTTTGTATGGCTTGCTCATCGCTTATGTGGTGCTGGTTTTAAGATTAAGATTTGCATCAAGAAAGTTCTTCTCACCATACTTTTAAAGAGACACAAAAAAAAGTGTAATTTCCCCATAACCTCTGTTTCAGAGAGGTGGTATCAGAACAGGGTGGGATTTCAAAAATCAGGATAAATAAGACTAAAAGAGCTCTGTTCTGATTTCAGACAAGTGGAGATTATTGTTAAAATCAGCAACTAAGCATATCCACAGTTGTTGTTTCCCAATCTAAGTTGCAAGCAGTACAGTCTGCTTTAGAATGACTTGTAATTTTCTCTTTGGATGTGTAGATACCCAATACAAACACTGATCTCACCTCCATCTCATCCAGTATTGTGCCTCACTGTTGTAAATTAAATTCACCATACCTTTTATGCTGTAACATGTGGTGTTAAACTCACCTATCCTTAATGATAACAGCTACATTTTCTTCTACAGGAATCTGCAGTACACATGCTTTGCTGTGACTAAAAAACTCAGATGACACCAACAATGGCCAAAGGATATTTAAACTCACCTTGACTGGTGGAAAGAGAATCACTTGCACAAACTAGTGCCAGAATAAGCAACAGCTGCCGAAGATCCATCCCTCTGGGTTCTGTAATCATAAAAGAGAGGGTACAGTCAGATTCTTTATGAACTCAGTTCATTACATTTAAATTCAGTTTATTCTGTCATGTAGTTTTTTTAATTTCTGAATGGAGTTCAAGCTAAAGTTTATGAAGAAAGCATATTATAATACATTTTATTGCCTCAAAGTCCTGCATTACATTACACTCTATAGCCGCGTCTACACGTGCACGCTACTTCGAAGTAGCGGCACTAACTTTGAAATAGCGCCCGTCGCAGCTACACGCGTCGGGCGCTATTTCGAAGTTAACTTCGACGTTAGGCGGCGAGACGTCGAAGTCGCTAACCTCATGAGGGGATCGGAATAGCACCCTACTTCGACGTTCAACGTCGAAGTAGGGACCGTGTAGGCGTTGCGCGTCCCGCAATGTCGAAATTGCCGGGTCCTCCATGGCGGCCATCAGCTGGGGGGTTGAGAGACGCTCTCTCCAGCCCCTCAGCTCACTGGTGGCCGCGTGGAGCGGCCCCTTAAAGGTCCCCTCCCCCTCCCTTCCTGTGCAGGAAGCTGAGGGAACGTGCAGGCTGCAGCCTGCACACGCAGCCAGCCTGCACCACCCTCAGCCCCCCACACAGCTGCGATGGCTGGCCGGCAGCCCCCCCAGGGGACCCCCCCCCAAGGGGAGCCAGGGCAGCCAGGCTGGCAAGCGGCAGCGGGGCCCCTCCTGGACGGAGGCCGAGCTGCGGGACCTGCTGGGGCTCTGGAGCGAGGAGGAGGTGCTCCAGGTAATGGGGAGCAAGAGGCGGAACGCGGATGCGTTCGCTCGGCTGGCCGACGGCCTGGCTGCCCGGGGTCACCCTGCCCGCACTCCTGACCACGTCAGGAGTAAGGTCAAGGAGCTGGGGCAGGGTTACTCCTGGGGCCGCCCCCGTCACTTGCCCCTTTTACAGGGAGCTCAGGGACATCTTGGGCTCCCGGCACACCTCCTCCCCTCCGGCCACCCTTGACACCTCGGCTGACGAGCCCCAGCAGGCCCTGCCGACGGAGTCCGCCCCGGAGGTAAGCCCCACACCCCAGGGGCCCCCCCCGGAGGCCCCCCCCAGGACATCGCGACAGGAGGAGGAGGAGTGGGGGGGGGGGGCTCCTCCTCCGCAGAATCCGGGCTGCAGATCCTCCTCCTGCCATCCCGGAGCAGCAGCAGGGCCTCCGCCCACCCGGGGATCTCCGGACCATGGGAGCGGACCGACAGGTATGTACCCCCCTCTGGTGGACACCCCTGGGCTTGAGGGGCGGGGGTAAGAAATATGTGTCCAGGGCCCCCCACATGCTCACATGGCCATGGCCCCAAGGACACCAGGGCCATGGCCCTCACAGCACTGCATCAGCCCCTGCCCCCCCTCCACCCCGCACGACAGTGCCATGCCCCATCCCCAGGGCAGGGGGGAGCGGAACCTCGAGGGGCCCCCGGGAGGAGGGGGTGGGACACCCCACAGCAGCAGCAGCAGCAGCAGCAACAGCAGCAGCAGCAGCATGTGATGGAGTGGGGGGAGTGCCAAAGGGAGACTCAGGCTACATATGAGCAACAAGAGCCAAATAGCTCCCAGGGGCAAAGGAGGATCCTGGGGCTACAGCTGGCAGGTGACACCTCTGCCCTGAACAAACAGGAGGGAGGAGCCGAGCTGGCTTGGACTTGGGGGGCGAGGGCGGAGCCCACAGGTAGAGGCTAGGGGAAGGGAGAGCTGGAAGGCAGCCAGCCTCAGGAGGGGGAAAGCTGCATCCCAGAGGGGCACCCCTTGGGGTCTTCTCCCTACGACGGGTTGGAAGGACTGTCTCTTCTGACAGCTGGTGCTGTCACTCCTGGGAGAAACTGGGCATCTGTGGCCTAAGAAACCTCTCCTGCTGTCAGACCCTGGGGGGTGAAGTGAGAGTCGCTCCCACCAGGGGACGGGGTGCAGGGCAGGGGGACCCCTGAACCCCATCCATCACAGCAGCATCTCCCGGGGACGGGGATGGGGAACCTGCAGCACAGGGCTGGGGGGACAAAGGCCACGGCTCGGGGCCCACACTAACGCCTGTCTCCATTCTTCTTCCCCCCCTCCTCTCCTGTGTCCTGCACCTGCACCATCAGAAGGACCGGAAGAGAGCGCCGGTGAGGCGTCAGTCGTCCCGGAGAGCCCTCCGGGACCATCGCTCCAGGCCAGCCCCTCGGCCGAGGACCGACCGGCCCCACGGCGGGCTAGACGGCGGACCCCGCGCCACCAACAGCCGACGGCGATGGACCCCCAGCTGCTGGCCATCCACTGTCGGCAGCTGGAGGTCGCGGAGCAGCACCTCCAGCTGCAGGAGCGGGCGCTGGCCTGGCGCCAGGAGGCATGGGGGGCCTACATGGAGACATTTAACCGCTTGGTGGACTCCCTGGCCCCCCATGCCGCGCTGGCCGCCACATCGCCCGCCCTGCCTGCTCCTGCAGCCCCACCACCAGCTGCTCCGCCCGTCGCCGTCCCGTCCGCCGTCGCCCCGCCACCCACCGGTGAGGGCCGGAGCGCCGAGGGACCCCTGGAGCCACCTGACACTCGCCCGCCCCCACCCAGCCACGGACCAGGCTGCGACCGCGGCGGGGCTCCCGGCCGCCAGCGCCCGGTGCCAGGCTATAGGGGCGAGGGGCCCGGGACGTGGCCCCCCCCTTGTATATAGTTGGACCCTGTTCTTTTCTGCCCCCGGTTTGCCCCGTCCCCCCCATGTAAATAGTTCTCCCCTTTATCCTCCCTGGTTTTCTTTTGATTATTGAGGACTGTTGTTTCTTTGTATTGTTTTATTTTTGTACATATTGCTTTTGTTCAACATGTTTGTACATAGTTTTTGGTTCAAATATTTATTTACAGTTACAAAAAAAAGGTTCGGAAAGAAAAAAAAAAGTTCAAGTTCAGCCGCAAGTGCGTGCTGTCATTTGTCCAGGACAAGTGGGGGGGGGGGGGCGGTGGGGTGCTCCATGGTGTAGGCGTTGGGGCAGGAGTGTGGTGGAGGAAGGGGCGGGTAAGTAGGGGGCCTGGGCAGAGTTCACCCTGAGGCCTGTTCATCAAAGTGGGGCTGCAGGGCCTCCCGGACCCGGGTCCCCTCGGGGTCCACCTGCCGACTGGGGGCAGCAGGTGGCTGGACGTCTGCCCTGCCGGCCTCCGCAGCCCAGCCCTGGAAAAAGGTCTCCCCCTTGCTCTCTACCAAATTGTGCCGGGCGCAGCAGGCACCCACAATCTGGGGGATGTTGTTGGGGTCTGCATCCAGGCGGGTCAGGAGACATCTCCAGCGTCCCTTCAGGCGGCCAAATGAGCGCTCCACCACCTGGCGCACATGGTTCAGGCGCTGGTTGAAGCGCTCCTGGCTAGCGGAGAGATGGCCTGTGTAGGGGTGCATGAGCCACGGCTGGAGGGGGTAGGCCGCATCTGCGATGACGCAGAAGGTCATGGTGTTGTCCCCCAGAGGGATCTCCCGCTGGGGGATGTAGGTCCCCGCCTCCAGCCGGCGGCACAGGCCTGAGTTCCGGAAAACCCGGGCGTCGTGGGTGCTGCCAGGCCAGCCCACATAAATGTCCTGGAAACGTCCCCGGCTGTCCACCAAGGCCTGGAGGACGACAGAATGGTAGCCCTTTCGATTCAGGTATCGTCCTCCACTGTGATGCGGGACACGGATGGGGATGTGAGTCCCATCCAGAGCCCCGAAGCAGTTGGGGAAGCCCAGGGTGGCAAAGGCGGCGATGGTGGCATCTGGGTCCCCCAGCCTCACGAGCCTGTGCAGGAGCATGGCGTTGATGACACGCACAACCTGCAGAGAAAGCACATGGGACAGCACCAATGAGGGGTGCGCAGGGTGTGCGTGGCCCTGCCCTGCCCTGCCCTGCCCTCCCCCCGTGGGTTCGCTTACCTCCATGAAGACAGCCCCGACAGTGGCCTTGCTGACACCAAACTCCTGTCCCACAGATCGGTAGCTGTCTGGAGTGGCCAGCTTCCAGACAGCGATGCCGACCCGTTTCTGTACTGTGAGGGCACGCCGCATGGTGGTGTCCTGGTGCCTGAGTGCGGGGGTGAGCCACTGGCACAGCTCCATAAATGTCTGCCGGCTCATCCTGAAGTTCCTGAGCCAGCGGTCGTCGTCCCACTCCTCAAGCACCAGCCGCTCCCACCAGTCGGTGCTGGTGGGGTAGCTCCACAGCCACCGGCGTGTGAGGTGGGGGGGGGGGCGGGGTGCTGCAGGGGTAGGGGTTGAGCCCTGCTGCCCTGGGGGCATCTCCTCCTCTGGGGCAAGGAGGTGCTCAGCTGCCTCCCGCATGGCACGGAGCAGGGCAAGCCCTGCTCCTGCCGGGAGGGCTGGGTGGACCTCTGGCTGCTGCTGCTGCTGGGGGTCCATGACTGCGGCGCCCGGGGTCTGTGTGCCTATGGCTCCTCAGACCGCGTGCTGTGCAGGCTGAGTGTGTCTGGGAGGGGCCCTTTAAGGGAGCGGCTAGCTGTTGCCCCGGAAGCACTAGTCCGCCCTGTGACCCTGTCTGCAGCTGTGCCTGGCATCCCTATTTCGATGTGTGCTACTTGGGCGTGTAGACGTTCCCTCGCTGCGCCTATTTCGATGTTGGGCTGCGCAACGTCGAAGTTGAACATCGACGTTGCCGGCCCTGGAGGACGTGTAGACGCTATTCATCAAAATAGGCTATTTCGATGTCGCTACTTCGAAATTAGCTACTTTGATGTAGCGTGCACGTGTAGACGTAGCCTATGACAGACAGTAAATACTACTTCCAGAAGACTGCTAGCTTAATAAATACTGAGGACAATGAGAGATTTTCTGCCCTTGGCCTATTGTCTGAGAATTCTCCTTCATCACATTTTCTCCACACTGCTTTCTGAGATGAAATGAAAGGATTATCTTGAATTCACTCTCAAACTAAGAGCTGTAACAAACATTCTTAAAAGGGAAAAGATTGTGTTCCACTTGCAGCACTCAAACATTCTGCTTGTTTCTCTCTTCTACATTAGTCGACTTCCAGTGCTATGTTGCCTATCACATTGTTAAGATACACCAGAAAAACTGTAATGATAAACTGAAGAAGGTTCAAGGAAGAACCAGGGAAATGATTAGAGGTTTAGAAAACAAAACAGTGTCACCATTAGGGTTGTTTTGTTATCTGAATTTAAAATAGGATGGAAATCCCTCCACTTCACACTTGAATATTTGATTTTAGTTAGACTAGGTGGGTAGGAAAATATTTTTATTGGCCCTACTCCTGTTGGTGAAAGAGGCAAATTTTTGCTCTTACAGAGAGCTCAACCTCAGGTTTCTACTAAATTGTTCTCTTATGCATGCCTGCAGCCTACATGTGTCTCAGAGATGTGTCAGAGGGAAGGTCTGATGTGACATGATACTCCTTGGAAAAGCTGTGATAGCCAATAGCAGCACTGTGTCCTTTATTAAAAAGGTCCTCTAATTCTACAGGGCACAGGAACTGAGCTCCTCACTGGTGTCTACACCTACAGCCCCAAAGGGGTTCTTGGTAACTGCCCGTCCAGGAGCACTGTCCTGCCAGGTCAGCGAGAGGCTAGAAAAAGTGCTATCCTGCTACACTTCTGATCTTGACAGCCACAGAATGACCTCAGAGAGGAAAGAGAGGAGAGAGATCTGTTCTCAGAGCCGAAGCAAAAACAAAAACCGTATCATGAAATCTTTCTTACTACAGATCATTCCTGTGACACGGCCGCTGCTCTCTTATCAGACTGAGCCTAGAAGTATTTAAAAGTGACAGCAGATTGTAATGCTGATGACTGTCTTGAAAATCATCTCCCACAAGGAGAACATTGTTCAGGGGCTGGAATACTAGTTTAATAAGAGATGGTTTCTCAAACTGTACCCCAACTCTCCAGCTTCAAGGATATGTTCTCTCAACATAGGCCAGTAAAGGTCCCTTCCACCACCTACCATTAAGTGTAGAAAACAAATCCCACTGAGAAGGCAAGCCTCCCGGTGCACATGGTCCTGGGGAAAGCTGTGTGATAGGGTATATACTCTGCTCTGCAGCGGGCATGGAACGATAGGGTTAAAGCCAGCAAGAAAAGTTACAATAGCAGACTGTCTTCCCTGCTGCAATTGCCAAGAACCCCTGCCACCAGTGAATGTTGATATAGGTCAGCTGGAGCTAATTGCTCCAAGAGAGAAAGGGAGCCAGGAACTATAAAAAGGAAAGAATGTCTCTTTCTGACTCTTTCTATACCAGTTCTGGAATGTTAGCCACAAGCAGATTTAAACTTCTGTTAGTAGACCGTTAAAGCTGTCAGTTCATGCAGCAGTGATCCAGGCTAGAAATAACTACCCGAAACCATGCTAGAGATGAGAAACAAAAACACAGTTTTTAGTTTACAGCATGGCTTGTAACACCTACTTAGGATCACACCTCTGAATCGGAAGTTACTGGGACCTCATAAGACAGAGAACGAAGGACTTTAGGAAATCGTTTTGTCCTTAATACACTGACCTCTGACTAGCACAAAATCTTTTGCATTTGCTACCCATGTCAGCTTCCCAACCTTAAAACACAACGTTTGTATTGTAGTCAGCTTAAGTGTAATGAGCCTCCTCTCAAGTCAGCTGTTCCTGAATATTTATACATAACTTATTTTCTACAAGCTAAATTATTAAGAGAGTAGAACTGATCTGGGGAGAAAGGTTTAGTTCTCTGTGCTGCTAGGCAATGACAGGCAAGCAGAAAGCCACAGGAAATGAACAAGGAAAACTAAGTGCACACAGATGCCTTCATTACCAATGAATATGAGCATAGGGGAAAAACACACACAATATCAGCAGCTTTAAAGCACAGCTCTTGGGTGCAAAATATAGGTCACATCTGAGAGAGAAAGAAGAGATTTATAACTGAGTTTAAATATACAGGCCTGCAGCATTTCTTTGGGGAAAAACTGTAAATCTTGCAAAATATTTATACATTCCTCATTATACTAGCTAATAACAAGACTTGTGATAGCAAAGAAAGCCTTGTTTCTCTTCCTACATAAAAAAATACAGACTCTGCCCAAAGTTCTTGGTGAAGTCCTTTTGCCTGCTCTCCTTTGCTCCACACAACACCAACAAGAAAGAACTGGTCCCCAACTAGAATGAACTACTGCTCTTCAAATCTATACAAGTTAAATGAGCAACAGGCCCAGTCACATCTCTCTCAAACAACACTAAAGTCCAGGTGGACAGCACAACATCTGGATGAATTATTGGTTCAAACAGAATCTTTTTCAGCATTGTGTACCCAACTGCATTAAAAATAACTGTTTGGATTTTACAAGTTACACAATGCATATTTCAAGAGATAAACCATTATGTGACAGAATGAGAACATTTGTGGAGTTACAAACTATGCCTTTCAAACAAACAAGCAAGCAAAAACCCAGTGACATCATCTGGAAAAATCCAGAATGCAACACCAAGCCAGTATCAAAAAATACTGCAGTAATTACATATGGTTTAGCCCACATTTTGGGATTATCACCAAACACCACCTACTTGCAAAATGACCTGTGAAATAAAGGCGTTTTGGTTTCACTAATCCAAGGGTCAGCAATCAAAATAGCAAGAAGAGCCTTTTTTCCCCCCCAAATTCCGTAAAAGACTCACTAATTCAAGGGCCGCAGTGCATGTGACTGCAAGATGGCCACTAATAAATAATGTCAACCCACACTTTTTGCAACCCTTATTTTAAGAGCAGTGCGCAATGATTCGTAATGCAATGCATGTTTACTGCAGGATGCTCACAAACTTTTTACATATTCTACTTCCTCACACTTTACAGGTGTGTGATTGTACTACTATGTTCTTGACTTTCACTCCCGAACCTACTTCTATTATGCCAAATTTACTTAATGTTTAATGTCAGTTTTCTTTCTTTACACAGATACAGTATCATATCCCACAATATACTGCACATATTAAAGGGGAGAGTTATTCAGCATTTGGAGATCACATATTGGTTGCTATTTAGATATGAGTTATTGGGCGTTTAGATGTTCACTGTTTATCAAAAATAATGAGGAAGATTTTTTGTTTTTTGGTAATTATTTTATTTTGCAATAATAGGGTTGGGAGCCACAAAGACGTCTCTGTTTTACACATTTATATTTCAAATCGGTGACTTTAAATATAGTTACAGCCTTCATTTTATAAAGCTAAAGGGTGACAAAATTAAATACAGGAGTTAAATTACAGAAATTACAAATTACTGGGGGTGCGTCAGGACCAGGGTTGCTTTGGCCCGGCAGGAGTAACCCTGCCCACAGTGCACCTGGAGCCACCGAGAACAGGGACTGCTCAGTCTTGGCTGGATTTCACATACAATACGCTAGTTTCTCTTCAACAGTCATTCCTGATTTTAAATGGTGGAAGCAAGTTCCAAATCAGACTCTTCCAAATTACTGCTCTTATTAGTGATGACATTGGTGGGCTCAACTAAGCATATTCAAAGAGTCCAGTCTCCTACTGATTTTATAAGGTCTAAAGTGGGCACAGGGCAAGGGTAATCTACAACCTAGCTTCTGACCAATCATATTCTTAATGGGCTCTGACCAAAGACAGGAACATCGACTCAGGGAACTTTGCCCACATACTAATATGAAATATATGTTAGTGAAAGTAAGTTTACAAGCAAGGGTTTCATGGATTAACAAACAAACCCAGATGCCACTTGTTCAGAGAGCAGTTAACACAGCAATTACTTGGCAGTCCAGTAAAATTAATTACTTGGCAGAGAAGGCTCTATTTTTAGCCTGCTTGGAATACAGTTTACATTTCTCCAAGAATCTGCACTCCCCACCTCTGACACACTTCCCATAACTGGAGGCATGGCTCACAGGAAAACAGCACTCGGAGAGCCAGCCAAGTTTTGCTAAATTCATAATTTGCTAACTTAATTGGCAGGGAGCTAATCTTTGTGACACTCCATGGTATGCAGTCCCCAAACTGCTATGAGCATACACAGCCTGTCTTTACATAAGCATTTTAACCTTTCTCTGCCTTATGCTTCCCCATTAAAGGGATAATTCTAACTTCACTGGTGTTACAAGACTTAACACACTCCTGTTTGTAAAGTACTTTGAGATCCTTGAATGAAAGTATAAGCACAACATTCAAACCACTTAGAATCCTAACAGTCTGGAGACAGACGTGTCAAATGTGCCATGCTAGACATGTGGCAGGAAATTCAAACATTAAATTAGAGACTCTTCGAAAATGAAGCAGTTATGATAGGGGTTTTTGTCTTTATAATTTACTGTTACAGTTCCATACTGAGGTTGAATCTCATGACTTGATACTATGTTATACCCGCTAGGAGGTATACTGTGAACTTGCATAGTTGCTAGCTTAGCATTATAAAAAAATATGTTAGGCAAAACACTTATGTAAGGATAGCATTGTTATTGAAAATGATTTGAGCTTGTGGAGTGGCATATGATGGGTGAAAAACAATCTACTATAAAGTTTCTTTTCCTGTATGTAATTATTAGGGTGTTATCATTTAACTAGTTAACCAGTAAGCTTCACTCTAAACAGATGAGGCTTACCTGTTATGGTTAATAGGTGGGGGATGAACCACACACTCCCTCTTCCCTGCTCCCCTCCCCATGGCAAATGGCTGCTCCCTCCTGGCCAGAGCAGCCCCCATCCACAGAAGTCCCAGACATGCCATAGGCAGGGGCTCTCAGGGGGCAGTGGGACTGGTAGAAGCCTCCCCAACCCATTTACTCAGTTAACTAATTAAACATGACTTTACATTCCTAGTAATTTTAGAGGTAGGCTTTTCTGGAAATGTATTTAAATAAGAAAAGTGGTTTGGAATGGAGTTCTCCTACATAATTCTTTAATAGTAACAGAGAGGAAGCCATGACAGTCTATACACTATCAAAACAAAAAGCAGTCAAGTAGCACTTTAAAGACTAGCAAAATAGTTTATTAGGTGAGCTTTCATGGGACAGACCCACTTCTTCAGACCATAGCCATACCAGAACAGACTCAATATTTAAAGTCATTATACCTGCATGTTCACCACTGTAAATTTTATGTAACTGTACACTGAAAAACCTGTTTCATATGAGCTTCATTGCATAGGCTCAGTATAAGTACAGAATTTCTTAGCTCTAACTTCATGCATGAGTTCAACTAACAATCAAGAAATTAACATGAAAAACCTCTTCTGAAGATGATGGGTCTCCATTCCAAATGGCTAAATTTAAATTTAGCACTACATTTAGCTATTCTGAAGAGTCCCATAAAGACTGAGCAATAAGGGAATGTTAGAATGTTAGGATAACAATCTAGCCAGGTATTCTCTGCTCATTTTACTGAATGTTCCTCCATGGATATCTGCATCTACATATGAGAATGTGGATACCCAAAAATATAAAGTGGATATCTGCAGATTTGCAGGGATCTACCTATTCCCTTAACTCTTTACATTAAAAAAATAACTTTTTTGTTTCATAATTAAAGTATAATTTTTGTTCTACCCATAATTCCTGTAAATCCATCCCTTCAGTGGACATCTTTGGCAGGGGAATGGGTGGAAAGGCTCTCTCTGCCACAGCTCCTCTGACCAAAGAATTCAGAAATGACTTCAGTGAGAGAGAACAACCCATGCATCAGTACTGGTGGTCACATCATGAAGGAAAACTATTTCTGATTGCTTGCAATTTCACAACACTGCTCATCTGACCTGGATGCCTTTAGAGTTATTCTGAAAGCAATCACAGGACAGTTAGCCACAAGATCACATGGCAGACCCCCCCCGACCATATTTAGTAATCTAAATTCAAGGCTCTTTGCAACTCACCTGCCTCTCTTCAGTCAGTGTGTTCTAGATTATGAAAAACAAACTGGAGTAGCACATTGAGGCCCCAGCTGGGAACACCAAGCCCAATGTGCACGGAGCACACACTCAAAATCAAGATCTCTATCTAGCCCCCAAAATCTAGGGCAGGTCTACAACAGGTCAAAAAGTCAATGAAAGATACGCAATTCCAGATACAACAATTGTGTGGCTGGAATCAATGTACCCTGGATCGATTTTTCTGGCCACCCCACAGCAGGAGGTCAATGGAAGAAACTCTCCCACTGACCTTCCTTACTCCTTGTGACAATAAGGAGTACCAGGGCCAACTGCAGAGCCTTGATGGTTCGATTTAGCACAACTCTACTTGGCACATTAAATTGAACCTAGGAAGATTGACCTTGAAGGTGTCTCTTTTCTTGTAAGTGTCGACATACACTCACATCTTGTGTATTGGTGGTACTGTTTTATTTCCAGCTCCCTTACCTAGTTCATCATCTTTTCTTTACCTCATACGAAATGGTGTAGCATCTTATTGCAAAAGTTTCTGGAGTGCTTCTAACATCTTGTCTGTAACTAGGAACTCACAGCAAAGTTGTACTTCTCTGAGGAGCTGTAGGAGGCTACACTTTCAAGATTCAGATAAAATCAAGATGCTGTTTTCTGCTGCAGTATTTCAAAAGATACACCATGACAAGCCTGTTTTTGTTGAGCACACAGTAGCCTTGCAAAAGGCAACTAACTTGATCGTTTGGAAGAGAGGGAATGGAGAAGATTTCATTTAAGGCAGCACGTGGAGTTATTTGACTGTAGCTGCTCAGTATATTTATTGTAAATAGCATGCACAGAGACTGGCATTTTCAACATGAAACAGATTATCACCCCTGCCCCCTCAAGTTAAAAAAAAAACTGAGTTTTCATGTGCAATACCATCCTCAGACTACAGCTTCCTTTTCCAGCCTACAGAGGACAGGGTGATAACTGCTGTCCCGCCCTCCTGCATTTCATTCTGTAAACATAATACCTAGAGAGGCTTCTGCTTTGCATGTGCCAAATTATCAGCAAGTACATTAGCCAATCTCCACACCAGAGAGTGTGAGATGGATTCTGATCATGTCCTGCAGTAGCATGATAAACATTAATAGCCGAGAAACCCAATTAAGAGGAATAGCAATGCCTATTGCCCAGTCAATCAGAAGTTACCAAGCCTTGCTATGCTATTCAGCACAGCTACTTATACTGTCAAAAAAACACTAAAGCTGTCCCTTCGTCTTACCTGCACAGCCTTCACTGATGGTCACTAATGCACAATTTACTCTTTCCGTGTCAAAAGGCAAATTTCAGCATCCAGAGCACAAATTAATGGGTGTGTTTGTTTGCTTTTTAATGGAACAGGTAACATACTCAGCTCAGAACAAAGGGGGTACACGTTTGCAGTCAAACGTTCTTGTGATTGGGTATCCAACCCCACACTTGCCCTGAAACAGTTAAAGTGGATTCAGAAGGGGGTGTAATTAACCCAAAAGGCCACAGATGAGAGGAACTAGGTGGCTGAGCTATACTCTGACTAAGGAAGGAAGAAAATGGTCTGGATTTATAAAGGAAAGCAACCGAAGGGGATGCTGGGAAAATCTGCTGTCACTTGCTGGGAAAGGGGAGCTTGGCAAACCCAGAGAGGAGAGGAAGCCAGGAAGGTACAAAACCGCTCAGGGAACAGCAGTAAGGTCTAAGAGGAAACAGGCTTTGACTTCTGACTAGGGTCGGTCCCTGAAACAGAACCTGAAGTAGAGGATTAGCTCAGCTTTTCCTTCCAGCCACTGAGTGAGTGGCACGAGGAGGCAGCCAATGGGAAGACTGCTGGATAAGTAAAGCTTTGATATCCTGGACAAGGAAAAAACCTGGTGACATGGCTGGAGGGCTGAGTCACAAATAAGCAGCTCAGAGCAAAAGAGGGGTTGCAGACCCAAAGAGAAAGGCAGAGAGATTGTAGGCAACCCAAGGACGGGGCTTTGCGCTCAGGAGCTATTCCAGAGTGACCAGGAGAATGAGAAGACCAACCTGTCACAATGCTGAACAGCTCCAGCTGTGAATGGAAAAAAACTATAGGTCAATTAAACAGACATGTTTAGCAAGTAAACCTGCTCCCAAGCACCTGAGTCCAGGGGTGGATTTCAGATTTAGTTTGTCAGCAGGGAGAGACACCCAAGCTTTTTTACACTGGAACCATACCTGACTCGCTGGGAAATTCAGTCACAGTAATACCCTCCTCCTGTAACAATCACCCTAAGTAGCTGGTTTTGGAGTGGACCGATCTCATGCTCACCCTGCCAGAACACAAAATATCCTTTTTCAGCTTAACCAATGTAAAGGGTACAATGGATTCCAGGGCTATATACAATTGCAAGTTTGCTATTTAAATGGAAAATATTGACAAATGTGTTCAAGGTATATGCTGGAATGAGCAAGTTCTAACATTTGTATTCCTCATTACATATATTTTATGGACTTAGTTTAGGGTTTCAGTCAACCACTTATGGTGACAAATCATTGTACCTGCTCATCTCACAGTAATTCCAGTTGGTGGAAACAGAGAGAAGATCTTATTTCATGATTGCTAGGATTCCTTAAATAACCAATAAAGGAAAAAAAAAATCCACGAAAAAGGAAGAGAGAAAACCCTAACAAAACTTGTACTGATACATTCAAGCAAACTGACTGCCAAAGACATACTTGATTGTCCCGATATGGGTGCCTTCAATGGTCTCCAGGGACAGGTTTACTGAATTAAAGGCCACTGTCTACAGCTTTAAGAAAGTTATATGTGGCAGACACCCCAGATTTAATTACACAGGATTTTTCTTCATTTTCCCCATGTAGTTTAAAGAAAAAAAAAATCAAAACAAAACCCACAGGCTAATAAAGATCATACACAATAGTACACCCCAGCCTTGAATACTGTGGGCAGTTTTGGTTAACCCATCTCAGCAAAGATAGAATAGAATTGAGAAAGGTGTAGAAAAGGCCAACAAAAATTATTAGGAATATAGAATAGCTCCCATATGAGCAAACATTAAAAACACTGGGACTGTTGAGTTTTTGGGAAAAAAGACAACTAAATGTGGGGGGATGTGACAGGGGACTATAAAGTCATATATGGGTGTGGAGACACTGAACAAGGAAGCGTAATTTACCTCCTAAAAAGGCAAGAACCAGGAGGCCACCCAATGAAATTAGCAGGAAGCAGGTTTCAAACAAACCAAATTTCACACAATACACAGTCAATCTCTGGAACTTGTTCCAGGAGATGTTATGAAGGTTAAAACTATAACTCGGGTTTAAAAAGCCAAGTTCATGGAAGATAACCAGCAATGGACCTACTAGCCAAGATGATCAGGATGAACCCAAAGCTCCAGATGTCCTTACCCTCTGACTGATGGAAGCTGTGAGTGAATGACTGGGGACAGATCCCTGAATAATTGCCCTGTTCTGTTCATTCACTGAAGCATCTGGCTGTGGCCTCTGTCAGAAGACAGGATCATGGGCTAGATGGACCAACAGAGCTGACCGAAATATGGCTGTTCTTATGTTCTTACCATGACTAAAGAATACACCATCCATTTGTAATATACTCCTCTTCTCAAATGGCCCAGAGGAAAATCAGTCTTTTAATAAAGAAATAAAGAATCACTCTCTAGGGCAGAGGTTCTCAACCTTCTTCTTAGTGAGCTCCTGCTCCCTCTGCTCAACATGCTAAATGAAGTCCAAGACCCACCTGTTCCACAGTAACTGCTTTTCTTTATACAGAAGCTAGGTGCAGCATTAGGATGTAGCAAACAGGGCAGTTGCCTAGAGTTTAGTGTCAGCCACAGGGTGACAGGGCTTCAGCTTTCTGCCCTGAACCTCAGCAAGTCTGATGTGAGGCCAGCTTGGCAGACCCTCTGAAACCTACTCACAGCTCCCCCCTTGTGAGCCCCAAACCCCTCACTGAGAATCACTGCTTTATAGCTTTCCTGTAAGGCAGTTGTAAATGAGAGATGTTAGAATGTTTCTGATGATGTTAAAATAATGACCTACAAAAGAAGAATTAAACTTTCAAGATCTGAAAGCTGGAGAGAGATTTTCCCAAGTAAATAATGCTGTCACCTGCATTTGAGACTTAACTACACCTGAGGGCTAATAAATGGGCATTAAATATTAAAACACGACAGTAGTAGCACATTGGAAATGCAAAGTGAAACACTTCAAAATTTCAAGATCCTGTGGAAAAATAGCATGTCCTCATGTGACTAAAGGCTCATAATGCAAATGAATAATGAACTGCACTACGGTTGCATAGCCAGCCTCCATTCTTCCATTTCTTAGTATCTGTGTGTTTGATTTTGTAGCTATACAAAGCCTCATCCTGTTTGTTTGAGAAGCTGCAGTTTACAGCCAGTGACACAAACACATAGAGCTGTATTTGTATTTGGCTCCCTAATACAGCCACAATCAACCAAGAGAAAGGTAAGCGGATATTTAAACAGCAAGCCGCCACACTCCAATACATTCTCTGAAGAAACAAATCTCCCACAAAGGGAGAGCAAGGAGCTGTGAGATAAATCCCTGGGAACAGATTTCTTTTCCTTTTTTAACAGTGGGACGGAGAGTAGAACAACAAAAAAGACTGCTACATTCTGCCTCTAATTATCTTTGGAGAAAGAAAATAAAGCTGAACTCTTGCCAATCAGGTAAAACCACTACATTGCCTCAGGGCTTACAGCTTGTTGCTGTCCGAGTTCCATTAAATACTATTAATATTAGGTTACCTTGCAAAGAACCATTTGAATTGCCACAATTTGTTTATACTTTCTGTTTGTAAGGCTAGTAAGAGAGAGCTACCTGGGTTAGTCTGTATCCTAACAAAACAAAATAGCAGTTATGTAGCACTTTAAATGACTAAACAAAATAATGTATTAGGTGATGAGCTTTCATGGGGCAGACCCGCTATCTTTGTGTCTGCCTCACAAAAGCTCATCACTTCATAAATTATTTTGTTAGCCTTTGAAGTGCTACATGCCTGGGTTTTGTTTTGTAAGGCTAGTTACACTTCTCTCCCACACCCTCCAGCCCTGGCCCTCTCACCCAAGGCTTCACCCCTTCCGGGAGTGTGGAGCTGGGCTCCCCACCACATTGCCCTGGGGCCTGGCAAGGCTGTTAGCCCCTCTGGTAGGAACATTTTCTTATTAACAGAACAGATGGCAACAGTGAATGTTTGTTTTGGGCCTAGTAGTTTGTCTGAAAGTTAAACATATACTCTGAGCTAAATAATACTTAAATATACACATTTATATCACAGCACAGGCTGCCGCAGGAGGTGACACTCAGTCAATGGAATCAAGGATCATAAGAACATAAGAATGGCTATACTGGATCAGTACAAACGTGCATCCAGCCCAGTACCCTGCCTGCCAACAGTGGCCAATACCAGCTGCCCCAGAGGGACTGGGCTGAACAGGTAATGATCAAGCAATCTCTCTCCTGCCATCCATCCCCAGCTTCTGACAAACAGAGGCTAGGGACACCATTCCTTACCCATCCTGGTTAATAGCTACCAATGGACCTAACCTCCATTAATTTATCTAGCTCTTTTTAAAACCCCATTATAGTCCTGGCCTTCATGACCTCCTCTGGCAAGGAGTTCCACAGGTTGACTGTGCACTGTGTGAAGAACTTCCTTTTATTTGTTTTAAACCTGCTGCCCATTAATTTAATTTGGTGTCCTCTAATTCTGATATTATGGGAAAAAGTAAACCATTTTTCCTTCATCACTTTCTCCACACCACTCATAATTTTATATACCTCTATCATATCCCCCCTTAGTCTCCTCTTTTCTAAACTGAAAATCTTTCTTCACATGGGACCCGTTCCAAACCCCTCATCATTTTCGTTTTCCTTTTTTGAACCTTTTATAATGCCAATATATCTTTGAGATGAGGTGACCACAACTGCTCATCAAGAATTTTTTTGACAAACCAGAAAATGCAAATTCAACAAAATTTAAAGTTTTCCTGGGAATTTAGCGGCATCAATAAAATGTTCTCAAGTCCAGAATGGGAATTCTGTTGAGGAAAAAAAGACCCATTTGTACTAGATAGGTGGCATCTGGGAGGGGAGTGCCATTTGGCCTGGGCCTCAGAGGACAAAGAGGCCTCAAATTTTGACATTTTTCTACAAAGCCATTTGTATTTATTATACACCTTGCAACTATAACAGAGACACAAAAGGAGCTGTATGTACACCTGCAAAAATTGATTTAAATCACTGTGGAAACCTCAGGCCTTTGTTAATTTTCTGGTCACATTCGAGTTTTTAATCTGTGTGACAGGTGTAGTTGCTGAGAGTAGTGATTACACATTATGAAACACTGTTTACAGTCTTTGCATAGCTTAGAGACTCTGAAAGTCATACTTAATTTTGTTACTATAAAATGATTTTGCTTGGTAGGAGGGTGAGTTTAACGTTTAAATTAAATGTTTATCTCTGCATAGATTTTCATATATTTTTTAAAATGTGTCTTCATTTACAATAATCAGATCAGGCTTAGCTATAAGCTCACTCTTTGCTCAGTTTTAGATTCACCTTTACAGGCTTTTTTGTGATAGTAAATTAATTCTAGTTATTTAATAAACTTCATAGCTAATCTGGCAAATGCTCCATGTTCGTATTCATAACAACGTACCACTTATTAGAGGAATTTAACAATGGTAATGTATTCGCAAATGAAATTTCAAGACTGTTAAATATGGCTGTAAAGTTTGTAGTAAAGAACACTCCCACACTGTTAATATTCATTACAAAGTATATAAAATTAAATTTTTATGTAACCATTAGCCTTTACCAATTCAATTTGTGTGTTACCATGCTTTAAAAGAACCCAAAATGAAATGACAATTTGAAAGTGTTGCAAATGAGAGACAGATGACATGCAAGGCACTTTTCAATTATTATAGATGCAACTCCAGAATTATGACCTGGGTTGTTCAATATCTTAAAACTCCTGGAAGTTCAAAAAGTATTGACTGAAGAATGATTCATTTTGTTTGATAATTTCACAAAATAAATCTGAAAAGAAATCACTGCTCGTGCATTAGAAATTCAGGAAGGTTTCAAATTAAATTTTCAAGTCTGCATTGGCTGAGCCTATGACAGAAGATCCAATGTGGCTGGGAAGTACAACGGAGTACAAGCAGTCCTTCTTGAGCAAAATGCAAACTATTTTTCTCCACTTGTGGCAACAACACTCTAAATCTTCTTGGTGTTGACTGCTCCAAACGATGCAAGGAAGCAATCACAAATTTTAGAACAATTGTAAAAACCTCTACAGTAGCAGTCCCTGAAAGTGGGGAATTTTGCAGCAGCAGCACCTGCCTTTTTCCCTTCACGACATGTCAACAACAAGATGTCAGTACAAATTAATTGCATTAAATCAGTTGCACAGCACCGGCACTCTGTGAGAAAGGCTTTAAGTGAGCTTGAATCTCTAACTCTCACAGCATAGGCTCGCACTGAGCGTGAGGCTATGTCTACACTATGAAATAAAGTTGACTTTATTAAAGTCAACTTTGTAATACTGGGTTTTATAAAGTTAAAGTTGAATTTCCACACCTGCCGACAAAGTCGACTTAGTGTGTCCCCACTAAACTGCCAAAGTTCGACTGTTGCAGCAGTGCATTGTTGGAACCTATCTTCAGCCCTGTGGGATTCTGGGTTTTCTTACTGGTGTATTATGGGAAAAAATGCAACGCAAACGGTTGTGAGTGTGTGACCTCATCATCCCAAAATGCATTGCCCTCTTTTCCCTCAATTGAAAAAAATAAACGTCCATCTTTCTGAAGTCTCTTTGCTTGACGAGAGAAATTGTTTGAGTTGTCCACATCATGGCCCCCCGCAAGCTGTTTCTAAGCATCCATTGCTCGGACTGTGCTTCATTCTGTAGAAAAACGGCGACTTTAAAATAGCTTTAGGGAGTACACAGCTGACTGTGCCATGTCAGCAGGTTGCTCTATTACTTTTCCCCCCTGTGAAAATACACCAAACAGGTAGGCTTCAGAAGGTGAAGCACCAAAATGAGCTGTGGGAGGAAAGCAGGAAAAAGAGTGATTTTTAAAAATAAGGGAGCACAGCCTGAAAACAGGTCACTCAGCTACTTTCCCCCTGTGAAAACACACCAAACAGGTCACTGCTGAGACTGTGGCTCCCCTGAACCACACACTTTGGGAAGGGAGAATACTGGGACATGTAAGTATCAGTTGCCAGGGATCAGGTCCCTGGCCTGTGTTGTCTTTGAGGGGCCAGCCCCCGAGTAACCAGTTGAAATTTTTTCGATCAGTAATGTGCCTATGCAGGGCAGTGAAGGGGAGCCCCCACATATTTGCCACCAGGGGCCAGCACCTGAAAAACTCAGCTGGCAGGGGCCAGCTGAGTGACCAGCTGACATGGTTTAATTTGTGTGCCTAGGCGGGGGCGGAGGGCAAAATATTTCTATAGCAATTACTTTTTTAAAAAAAAAAAGTTGCTTCCAGACTTCCCTAAGTAAATTTAAATTTAGAAACTAAATGCAGTAGACATGGCTACTAACAGGAATCACTTGAACACGCCAGCTGAAAACAACATACCTCTGCCATAGTTTAACAAGGGCACTTGATCCTTCAAAGAATGTCTCACGGGCTCATGCGTTTAGCTCTGGAGGACCCAACCTCAGTCCCTCATCATGACAAAATTACTTGAGTCAGTGAAGCAGTTGATTAACTAGTCCTGATATTCAAATCAATAACAGAAATAAACTAACACTTGAGTAGTTAACGTCATAAGGACAACAGCAGGAAAGATACACACATTTCAATTAACATGTATACACACAAAGTCACATGTGTGCATTTTACATCATGAACAGCAGAAGCTTAGCATGGAGCTGCATCTTATTTGCAGCACTGTCCATGGTTTACCCAGCTTTACAAGTGAGCCAACTGCTGTGAAACAATTAAGTTATCTGATATTCAAAGATGACAAGAACTTACTCACTACTGCTAAATCTACAGCAGCTTTCAGGCTGCCAAGTGACTTGTTGGTAGAAAGTATCTCCAAGCTACTTCTTCCATCTGAGCAACTGCTGGCATGTGGCAGGAAGGGCACATCTACATCAAAGGCCTTTAATTTCCCCATCTGTGGTGGGGCAAAGTCCAATAATCAGACCACTCCACCCTTACCAGAAAAATGAATCTTTACTTACAGATGGTCAAACTGGCCAGCTAAAGACAAAACAGTTCCTTAGTGGCAACCCCTGCGGTTCCAACTGTGTAAATAAAGCCCCTCTGCTCCTTATATTTCTATTTTTCTCTGTAGCCTGAGGGGCCAAATGCAAAAGGAATATTGCTTTAAACTTTCTGAAATTGACACCTGCAGCCAGTGCAGGTGAGAGACTGCAGTTCCAGCTGGCACAGAGTTATGAAAAACCTGAGGGGGAGGAGGCAAGCTGAGGTTGAGGATGGTGGGAAGGAGGGGGCAGCTGCCCTGTGGGCCATTTAGCAAATGATGCCCCTGTTGAGTTCAAAGCCTCGCAGCCCAAATATCAGCAATATATAAAGAGAGGTTAACTGAGCTCCTGGCAAGCCAAGAAACAGTCAGACTAGAACATCAAATTCCTGCTGTGCACAGAGAAAGATCCTTCTCATACCTGTACACAGTAATTACAAGAGATGTGTTAAGACTTCTCCTTAGAATATGCCAGATCAGATAATCACTGGTAATTTCCTTAATTGACACACTATAAATATCTTAACCATATGTGTAATCTCACAGTGAATCCAACCAGCCAGTTGTCTTTTAATCCTGAAGACCATTTATTAAGTTATATGTGAATTTAACTGCCTTCTTAAAACTGGGAGCACTGCGTAACTGACCCCAAACTATTCGCAATAAATAAAATATCAAGGCAAATGGATTCACACTTTATTTTTCCTCCAGATCATTGTGGAAGTTTTCATTCCACAAAAACAACTGATTCTGACAGCAAATGAATGAAGACGTTGCAGAGAATGTTTAAGGATAGGATAATTAAAAAGTGCCAGTTCTGGCGGAAAACCCGATTTACTCTCACAAAGGCGATGTCTAGACTGTCTCCCTAACTTGAAATAGTTTCAAGTTAACTTATTTGGAACTTGGTGCCACTCAAACGGCACTGAAGTTTGAAATAAGCGACTATTTCGAGGTTTCCGGTAGCAGAAACAGAATACCATGCTCATAGTAGCTGCACTATTTGGAGCGAGGTGAGAAGAAGTGGAGTTGCTATTTCGAGATACATTTGTATTCCGAAATAGCAACTATAGTCTAAACATAGCCTCAGTGAGTAATGAATTGCTCAGAGCTGCAGGGTCCAGTACACTGTCCGTTTGCCACACGTAGCAAAGTAGACAGAGCATTGCAGCAAAGCTGCTCCTTACAGCCACACTTGTGGAGCACCCTATGCCCTTCCGAGCATGAGCACCACCACCTGGTGGGACAAGAGTGGCAGCACCAGCAGAGGCAGTTCTTCCTGTGGCTCGCTCAGGCCATGGGGCAGTGCGGCTCCGACAGCGTGCGACTCAGGAGGCAGGGCTCAGGCTGCAGGGCTTGAGTAGCTCGGTATGGGCTGGTGTGCGGGGTACAGGGCAGGGCAAGTGGCAGCTGGTGCGGGGTGCATGGCAGATGGCGGATGAGTCACCAGCAGTTTGCAGTGGAGAGGTGGGGTTCCGGGCTGTGGGAGTGGGTGGGAATGGTACCTGCTGTGGGGGATGGGCATGCATGTGGCAATCCATTCAATTGCTTTAGGACACTATTGGCCTAGAGATAACAGGTGTAGCTACAGAGAAAGAACTAGAAGTGCCAAGGACAGCATGAGCTGAACTATAGATTGAGAGAGAAGAGTTATGTGAGAAGCCCAGAATAGCCCAGAAATGAAAGTGTGGGCTCAAAACAGCCCAGGAGGAAACCAGAATGAAGTGAACACGAGGGTCTTTCTGTGCTCTGCTCACCATCTCAGAACCAGACAGGCCCCAAAAAGTAGCATACATCACAGAGAAACCAAGGAGGGGAGAGGAATCTTGGAAAGGACAGGAGAGCTGTACAGCTCCCCAAGCACACTTACAAGGGAGTTACTAGCATCTGTACAGGACAAAGCCTTCAAAGGCTACATCTACACTATGAGATAAATTCAAATTTATTAATATTGATTTTGTAATTCTGGAATTTATCAATTCAAATTTGACCATCCTCACCTCCCATGTGCTCCTCACAAAGTCAACTCATTGCTGCCATATTCAAATTGGCAAACATCGACTTTTGCTCTAGTGCATTGTAGGAACCTATCCCACAGTTCCCTCATCCCCATTGCATTCTGGATATGCTTGCTGGTCTTTGACATCTTCCCACATTGCATTTTCCTCATTCCCCTACTGTGCTAAGCAAACGTCTGTTGAAAGGAAGGCAAAGTAGGGCATCCACCACAGATGGCAAAGAAGTTTGCAGAAACGTCTTTCTTCTGTAGCTGAATTCTCAACTGGCCATCTACAGAGTGTCCTCACTCTCGTGATTGCATCCAATCCCTGAAAATAATACAGGGACCAGGGACCCTAACTGTATTCTCAAAGTTAGAAGAAAGAGGACAGAAAAGTCTAGGAAACAAGATTTTTGACTTTATTGAAAATAACATAGGGACACCAAAAAGCACGAAGAAAGAAGATAGGAAAGTTTTCAGAAAAGAGATATTTTGGAGCACAAGCTTTCATTGGCAAAGACCTGCTACATCAGATGCATGAGTTGGGGGAGGAGGGAGGTGTTCCAGAAGCATCTTTCCACTTCCTGGACATAACACTACAAATCACTCATGGTCATGTAACCACTACCCTATACTAGAAACCTACTGACAGCTATTCTCACCTACATGATTCTAGCTTCCATCTGGGACCCATCACGCAATCCATTGTCTGTAGCCGTATCAGTTCCAATCCTTCAGACAGAGACAAACACCTACAAGAGCTCTACCAAGCATTTTTAAAATTGAACTATCCACCTGGAGAAGTGAAGAAACAGATTGACAGAGGCAGATGAGTACCCAGAAGTCACTTATTTCAGGTCAGGCCCAACAAAGAAAACAGAACACCACTGGGCCTCACCTACAACCCCCAGTTAAGGCTCCTCGAGCACATCATTGGCAATCTACAACCTATCCTGGCAAATGATCCCTCACTCTCACAGATGACATCAGGAGACAGACCAGTCCTTGCCTACAGACACCCCCCAATTTTAAGCAAATATTCACACACCACACCACAGAAACACTAACCCAGGAATCTATCCATATAACAAACCCCACAGCCTCACAGCCCTTCCAGGGCTTCTTTCACATCATTTGAAGCAACCAGTCCTAGCTGTGCATTCCAGCATCCACTGTGAAAAGTCACCAATCCCAGACTTCTGTCCCATGCTGTGTTCCATGCACTGAGGACATCACACATTTCACTAGAGCTACTGCTGAACTTCTGTCAGAGGAAGAAGACTCAGAGATAGAGAACAGCATGAGTGACATGGACAGCAGCAACCTGGCATTGCATTTGGCTGTCATAGAGCACTTTCACCGAGCAGACCGTCACTTTTGGGCGAGGAAAACTAGCACTGAATGGTGGGATCACATTGTCAACACAGATGTGGGATGAAAACCAGTGGCTACAGAACTTTAGGAGGTATAAAGCAACCTCCCTGGGGGTGTGTAATGAGCTGGCCATGAACTGTGGTGCAAGGACACCCAAAGAGAGACGTTATCTTGGTAAAGTAGTATACAGCAAGTAGTTTTATGAGTGTGAGTAAACAGGAAAGTGAACTAGAGGTGGACAGCAAATAAAATGCAAGTCTGCATGAGGATGTGTTAACAGAGAAGGCTAAGGACTGTATGGGCTGAATCAAAATATTAAAAAGAAATCAACAACTTAGAGCCAAACACTCTCATGTTCCTGTCAGAAAATCAGAATCACAAATCTATCACAATTTCTTCATTCTAATCACTTCTTAAAACTCACACTCTGGTACCTACCTAACATTTGATAATGACTAGGCAGCTGAACGACTACAGTCACTGTTTATCCCATGGTTAAATGTCAAAAGCTAACATGTTTTTAAATACAATTGTCCTTGTCCTTGTCTACAGTAAAGACAAATCTGTGTGTGATGTGCTGAAGTGCATGAATTTATATGTTTGCTATTACAATACCTTCTCCTCCCAAAGGATGGGATTTGGCAGCGGTGAAGGAAAAAAATGGAAAAAGTTTAAAGTAGGAGACAAACTGAATGTTGAGAGTGGTGAACAAACAAGAAATAGTGCACACAACCCTCTTATAAAATTCAAATTTAGGGTACCAGTTTATGTTAATTTAGCTTTTGGGAGAGAAAATATAGGTTTCCTGTCACTAGAATTAATCATATTTGTCTGTTTAGACCTGTTGGGATTTGGTGGGTGAGGTAATCTCTCCTATAGGACCAAATTCTGGTTGTGTGGAACTACTTTTAAGCTTACAAAGAACTTTTCTTCAGGTCTGGAAAACTAACTTCAGGCTGTCACAGCAAAAACAACACAGAACAGATTGGTTAACACAGTGTTTCTCAATCAGGGTACGTGTGTACCCTTGTTGACGGAGGTCTTCCAGGGAGTACACCATCTGATCTAGATACTTGCCTAGATTTACAACAGGCTACATAAAAACCACTAGTAAAGTCAGTACAACTTAAAAGTTCATTGAGACAATGACTTATTTCTACTGTTTCATATGCCTTAAACTGAAATGTAAGTACAGTACTTCTATTCCAATTCATTTGAAAATAAAATGGTAGAAAGTCAACAGTAGTCTTCAGAAAGTTTTCAGTAGTAGTCTTCTGCGATATTTTTGCATGTTTTTGTGAGTAAATAGTTTTTAAGTGAGGTGCAACTTGGTGGTATGCAAAACAAATCTGACTCCTGAAAAGGGTACAATAATCTGGGAAGGTTGAATGGCACTTGTTCCAAGACCTTCAATTATCTTATGACCATGCTTCTCAAACCGGAGTATGTGGACCCTTAGGGGTATACAAGAGAAGTCTGGGGGTACTTACTTTTTTTTTTTTTTTTTTTAAAAAGGTTGAGAAACACTGGGTTAACATATGTTAACAACATATGCTAAACAATCTATTACATCCTGTATAAGCTATGACAGTCTCACAGAGCTGAGGAAGAGCTACGTATAAGCTGAAAAGCTTGTCTCTCTCATCTTGTCTAACATCATGGGACCAACAAGGATACATTTTTATATTCTGTGGTGTCATAGGAATTAAATACTTTTGCAAATTCTGTTCTACCAGGATGGTGAACAGATTTTTAGAAGCTTGAATTCCCTTACATTTCCATACTATGAGGATATGTCTAAATTACAGGGATTTGTTGTCAGAAGTTTGTGTCAGAAGATATCTTGTGACAAAACTTCTGTTGACAGATCACATCTAGACTACCAGGCAGATTGAAAGAGCAATCTGCTGTCAACAGAGAGCGTCTGGACTGCTTGGCCACTATACCGGCAAAATGGCTACCCAGAACAGACAGGGTCTCAGGTTACCATTTCCTTACTTGAGTCCTGGTGAAACGCACCCTTAAAGGGAACCCCCACAGACACCTATTCCCTGCCTATGCTGCAGGTGTGCCTACCTCCTAAAGGGACAGCACAACACAGCTTGAGTAGGGCTTTGCATCTTTCTGGGAGACACAGCTCATTCCAGGGAGCCATGACACCACAGCAGCCCCTGGGGCTTGTGCTGGGCCCACACAGAGGTGCTTCAGCAGCTGCTGAACCATCTAACAGCTGTCTTCCTCTTCCTCGTGGAGGGCAAGCCTGAGTCCACCTGCAAGGACCTTGCCTTGGCTGAAGGACCATCACACCTGCACCTCCCCCCGAAGTACACAGGTGAATCTGGAGGCACTGCACCAGTTCTGACTGGCAGGGCTGGCTGGCTGGCTGGTCACCAGCAAGTGGGATGACCAGCAGTGGCTCCAGATGCCACCCCCCACCACACACTTTGGGAGGAAGGCCTTCCCTTTTCCTTCCCTCGGTGGTGAGATGGGGGTGGCTCAGCCCTCAGTCAGTGCAGGTCCAGGTGTAAGGAAGATGAGGAGGAGGAGTGGGGGGGAGGGGGGAGAGAGAGAGACACTTATTCATGCAGTGCAGCCTCTGAGGTCGTTCCCCTCTCCCCCACCATGAGCACCGACCAACACCCCCTAGGGATGTCCTGGGAGCAGAGCCATGTGTGGCCTGCTGTAAGCAGGCTCCGCAGTGGGGTGTCCTCAAAGAGTGTCTATGATACAGCGTAGATGTGTGCCCTCCAAAATGCATGCAGCTCCCTGTAATAGGGGCAGGTGGCTGTGAGGGCATTTGCACAGCAGCCTGTTTCTCTACCGCTCACAGGCTCTCAGGTCCCAGCCACAGGGTTTAAGAATGGCCAGAGGCAGGAACCACAGAGCTCATCTTGCTGTGGACAGGGAGTCTCCCAGGTACCTGTACGGTGCCCCAGAGGCCTTTACTGTAGACAGATGGTCCCCTGGAATGTCCAGACTGGCATTTTGTTGACAGAACTCTCTCTACAGAGGT
This sequence comes from Carettochelys insculpta, assembly GCF_033958435.1. NCBI lineage: Eukaryota > Metazoa > Chordata > Testudines > Carettochelyidae > Carettochelys > Carettochelys insculpta. The sequence continues at coordinate 101,368,439 of NC_134141.1, forward strand.
GCTTTTTCTCATGGCAAGTGGGGTGCAGCTGTCAACAAAAGCACTGTGTTTTACTGCCAACAAAATGCCCTTGGGAATCTGGACGCTCCACGGTTTTTGTCGACAAAATGTCCATTTTGTTGACAAATCCCTCTAGTCTAGACATAGCCAGAGGAACAAATTTTCAAAGATGTGTGTAGCGGTTAGGTATTATAGTGACGAGTGCTTATACTAACAAGTAGAGAGATCAGCTGAAAAGGGATGATGATTTCACAACCTATGCATTGGCCCAGGGGTGGGCAACAAAAAAAAAAAAAAACAAGAGTAGTGGCCTGCCAGGCTGATGCTGTATTGATGTACGCCCCAAAGGCATCAGGCAATCACAGCTCTTGATGGTCATGGATCACCACTCATGGTCAATGGGAGCAGCAGGAAGTGGTGCAGACTGGGACACCACTTCCTGCACTCCCACGGACCAAGAACAGCGATCTGCAGCCAACAAGAGCAGCAGAGGCACAGGTAACTATAGAGGTGAGGGCCCGCCAGGGATTAACCATGGTGGACCAAATCTGGCCCATGGCCTGGTATTTGCTCAACACCTGTGTTGGCCTCATCTTTCAGAAATGTGGTTTCAAGTGACTGAATGTGACGTTTTAAGAGTGAGGATTTCCCAGTCTGATTTCTTTTAGTCAAACACCGGAATAAATTGCCTAGGGAGGCTGTGGAATCTCCATCTCTGGAGATATTTAAGAACAGGTTAGATACATATCTATCAAGGATGGTGTAGACAGTACTTGGTCCTGCCATGAGGGCAGGGGACTGGACGTAATGACCTCTCAAGGTCCCTTCCAGTCCTAGCATTCTATGATTCTTTTCAGACTAGGAAAATTCAATCAGCTAACACTACCAGTAGCTTGACAGTATAATTACAGGCAGACCTATAAGGGTGATGTGACCCAGCCTAGTGTTTGCAAGTGGGCTGAAATGCTCTTTTTTAACTTATCCTTGCAAATCAGCAATGAAGCTGTGAAATACAATCTCCCAGCAAGACATTACAACAACAAGCAGCTCCAAACATCGTCGGTTACAGAAAATGGCCAAGTCTAGTAAGGTCAAAACAAATCAGTGTAGCCCTTTTAGGCAGAGGTGAGGAAAAAGGACACTTTGCATGAACAACCCCATATTCATAGAATACTCTCTCATTCTCTTAATGCTCAGCATTAGGTGAAAAAGAGTAAGGGGACATGGCTTACAGAGACAGACTCCAGTTCCACTTCCTTGTCCACCACAAATCCCGTGACCTTGAGTAAGTCACTATGCCCCAATTTCCCTGTTAGTTATATAAATATATTAAAATGGTTATTTGGTGGTCAGACACCGTAGTAAGGGTGGGACATAGGTGTACCTGAGATAGCTAGAATAGCTAGTCAGATTTAACTGAGACAGCAGATGACAAGCCTCTACAACAGCAAGGGGAAAAAAAATATCAGATCCTGGGTCTAGTTCAATTTTGGTCACTTGTCTTTCCTCCTCATCACTTGTAGTCTGTTGTCTGCTCTTGTGAAATGCTAAATGTCCAAAACTTCCAGTGAAGTCAAGAAGTGTTTGCAAGGTGCTCATCACCTTGTGGGCCCTCTATCATCACTGCTTTCATATATTAATTAAACTGCCTCCATCCTTCATCTTAATGCTTTTCATTCTAGTCAGACAGCATGTTTTCTGTTTGGGAAAACAGAATAATCAGCTTAGATATATTCCAGAGTAAGAAAAAACAGCAAAGTAAAGAACAAATGTAAAATCTGTGAAAGACGCATTCTACAAAACTTTTTATCTTTAAACCCTTATATACTTGCCTTCTACCACATAGACTCCATACTCGTAGAGTTTGTCTATATGGGAAAGTTTTCCCTTTATATGCTTATAGCCCCTCTACCCCCACATATTTACCAAAGTAAGAGAGTCCATGTGTGTAAAAGTGGCCTCTCTGGTTTAGCTTAAACTCCCTCACAAGTGACATGAGATGGAAAAAACCACACTCAGTACATGAGTCCACTTAGAGGACATACATACCAATGTAACTATGTTGGTTTAAATCCACACCGTAGGTTGTGCCAAAAATAATCCAAAACATCCCATGGAATCGAGGCCTTAACCATTTAGGTCTATATCCTCTGCTGACACGGACTAGCATAGTTCCATTGATTTCATGTCCCTATTGAATTAAGGTTATTGACCTTTCTGGCCATAGTACTCAGGCCACACACATAGTCCTTTCAGTCCCCAGCTGAAAGTCACCACAAAGAAATGCAATGCTGCACTGCCATAAACTGGCAATTGCTCAACTTAAGGGATAATGTAGATAAGAAATCTCAGGTTTTCGATAGCTGTCAATGAATAACTCAGAATGAAGACAAGGCTATAGTCTACCTGGAATCTTGCTGCAGTCATATCTCAACGTGTATCTAGGCAGTGACTGCTTATAGTTTCCTCCTTTGTTAACAATGCTGTCTTTGGAACCAAATTTTCATGAATTGCTTTCATTCCACTCCAAACAGGCATAAGAATCCAAATACAAGAATCCCTTAGCAAGACTGAGACCTTGCTTTTAAAGAAAGTTTCTTCAAACACCACAATTATATGACTGAAAAATAACTAACTAACTATCTATGCATTTACAAAATCTTATTGCCCAAAAATGCTTCAGTTATCCTCCAACACATGCACAACTGCAAGTTGAAACCCGAAAAATCATTGAAACTAAGGAACTACTTTGTAATTTCATTTGAAAGTGGCCTAACCAATTTCAAATTAATCATGCTGTGAAAGTTTTTCAAAAAGCAAGGAGATTAAAACACACATACATGCACATTCAAAAGCAAATCATTAATGCAACACCATATTTATGATTTTATACCAACTGAAGTTTGGAAATTCTAAGTTATATGATCCACATTCTGCTTTCTGTTAAACCAACGTAAATTCATAACAATTCTTCTGAAATTACTTCCATGTAACTCAGCAGAATTTGGCCCATTGTTCTGATCCTAATAATAATTCCACAACACTGCACGTACACAGATTAAGCCACTACAATTAACACTAAACAGGAAAAAATACTACTTTTTACTATTTATCAGTTACAGTAGCTTTGGGAACCATTACTCTGAATATAAAATTTGGATATAAAAAACTCTATGCTGTAATGGTACACTAACAGTTATTTGCACTTAATTTTTTTCCTAGAACAAGAATGAAAATATATGTCCCTACTTCATGTTAAAGCAGATGCTACTCTAAATGTCTGTGCAAAACCAAAAAATCCTTCTCATTCAGCCACCTACAGCCAAAAGCTTAAGTAGCAGCCTTTTTCAGTTCCTTTTGCCCCAGAGACAACAAAGATGAATGAAGCTATTCACATAAACTGCTGAATGCTCAAGAAAAAATGTTAGAGCAAATCTTGTTTACGAATACAGAGTAAGGAAGCGTGTTTTTCTTGATTATTCAAGCACATTTAAATTATAATTCTGAGCTATAAGAAAATGGGAAGGTAGAAAACAGAACAGAGTTTATACTCTGTTTCATTAACATGGAGAAAGATAGTGAATGAAGCATCAATGGGAATAACTTCCATATTCCGTAACAGCTGCAGAGGGTTAGATCTGTAGCTGATGGGAGGTGTCTTAGGAAGTAAATACCAACTAGCCACAAAACCTCTACTCAGTGCTTCCCCAGGAAGACCCAACCAGATAGCTCGTATAGCACCACAGACCTCTCCGCTTCAGAGCTACCTATAGCAGTGTTGCCAGCATTCACGATTTTACTTACAAATCTCATGATACTGGTTGTATCTCTTGAAATCTCTGCTTCCGGAATCAATTGACACTTCAGTACTTCAGCATTCATTTAAAAATATGTCTAGTGCTCAAAAGTTTTAAGATTTGACCAAAGTGTATTTTGAAGTCTCAGAAACCAAAAGTGAAAAAACCCTGATTTCATCATTTTAAATCTCAATTTAAAAGTCAAGTTATTGATTTTGGAGACCCGACTAACTCTCTGAATCTTTGGGATTGCCAATACTGCTACAGAAACATACATCTATAAACATACCCCTCCCTTACTAGTATATTTTAGACCCTAATGCAATGGGTTTGATCGCAGAGGTTGTCTCTCAGTGTGCTGGTCATGCCACTGAGACAGCCTGCTTGCCTTCTGGGTTGTCCACCTGCCTTTGTCCTGCAGGGCCAGAAGCTCTAGTTTCCTGTAGCCAAAGCATAGTTGGGATATAGCTCCCCCGCAGTGGAACACAGACACTGAGAACAGCTCAGCTGTAAGGCCATTGACAGCACCCAGCAACACAGCCCCAAAGAGGGCTACACCTCCAAATAAATCTGCCCTACTCTGTAAAACTTTTACACAGAGAAAGCTCATAAGGTCAGCACTCTACCAATGAAAGAGACATGCACAGTAGTTTCCCCCCACTCCCCAACAGTTATTTACCCTATGAACGTAAACCCCCTTTAATTAGGTAACCAATTAAATGTTATATTTAACCAGTTAACCGATTAAACAGTAGGGGTCGCTCCAACCTGACTCGCCTGAACTGACCCCCCCACCATGGCTAGGGGCTGCTCCACTTGGGCCGGCACACTCCCCACCCACAGTACTCTCAGGGCTGCTCTGGAAATGCTGGAGTGTCCCCTCCCCTCCAGTGGCAGGTCCTGCACTAGCCACAGTAGCCGCCACCAGTCAACTGTAACTGGTAAGTCTCATCCGTTCAGGGCAGCAGTTCCCCACCTTTTCCAGACGGGGACCCATTCTGATAATTCAGGAAGACTTGGTGACCCAAGGCAATTCAAAAACTGGGAGAGCAGAGCCATAACTAGCTAATTTTGCACCTGAGGCAAGAATATAAAATTGTTCCCCCTCATGTTTATATATTCATAATTGTTATTTCATAGAAAAGGGAAAATATATTAATAAAATAATAACACTACATTTACTATAGTTAGTCAGAGCTGTGGTGGTAGAAAGACACTCAACCCCATACTGCTCCCCCTAGCTTAAACCCCACAATCAGGGGATAGGGGAGTCACACTCAGGGGCTAGGAGTCACTCAGGGGCCGAAGGGGGCTAAGGGTCTCTCTCTATCGGGCTAGGGGAGACACACCCAGAGGCTTGAGGTCAGGAGTCACTCAGGGGCTGAAGGGGACTAAGGGAGGCACGGGGATCCCTGCAGCAGGAAGCCAACTGAGGCACAGAGCCCCAGCCAGCAGTGCCAGCTGCAGGAACCCTGCTGATGTCTGCGGGGACCCCATCTCCTGCAGAGGCTGGAAGCCAGGGAGATGATCAGCTCTGCCCTACCGCTTCCCCTCCCATCCAACCAAACAACCTCCGACTCAGGTCCCCACCTTAACAGAGCTGAAGTAAAGGCCCCACTTTTCCAACAATTTGATCGGAGTTGGATCATGTTACTCAGTTACTTCTTGTTCTTCTAGGATTAGTCTATAAAGTTGGTATTCAAACCACTGTATAAACCCAAAATAAAATACCAAAGAGGTTGGGTGCAAGCAGCTTCCCATATACAAGGCAGATAAAGCCCTCAGGCAGCTGACACATACCAAAGCATCCAGCCCTTGGGTAAAGTCTCCCCATGTGGAAAAGACAAAGACTAGTTCAGTGCTTTGGGCAGTAACCTGAGATTCTGAAGATCAATTCAATCTCATCAGCTCAATCTACTGCAGACTTGCTGTGTGGATTTGAGTCTGCCTCTGCAAAATGGGGATAACAGCACTGCCCTACTTCACAGGGATACTGTGAGGATAAATACATAAAGATTATGAGCTGCACAAAAACTGCAGCTCTGGGGCCATAGATGTGTCTAAAGTAAGTGAACACACCTAAATAAGAAGTCATTTTTAATTAAGAACAAGAGTGTATACATATGGTGTTAATCAGGAACAATCCCATGTGTAGACAAACCCCAATATTCTTTATCTGGTTCATCAATGTTGAGAGGCTTAGTTAAAGCATTTCTAGGATCTGTGATGATAAACTCAATGTAAGTGAAAATTATTTGTTGTTTTGTAACAGTTACAATTATTTTCAGCTACATTCTGTGCCATTTAAAATACAATATTCCATATTATAACTAAAACAAAAATCAATTTCTCTCATCTAGATAAGTTTTCTTAACAGAGACCATCTAGCTTTGGGAAAAAAACGTGACTTGGCATTGCGAGCTACTGATATAACCATTCACAAATAATCAATCAATTGCTCGTTTTTAAACACAGTTATTCACATAAAACAAAGCTAATCAAAGCTAAAAGATTTTTCAGTTTAAAATTAGGAACTCTTTATTAACTTATTATCCTGCACAGATCTTTGTTGCCAAATTCAAAAGATGTGATACCCACATTGCTTCTGTAAAATTACACTTGTTTACTGAAGGGAAACAGAATTAACACAATGAAGGTGCTCAGATTACAAAACCTGAAAGGCATCCAAGACTAAGATATTAACAGAGAAGATGTTCAGTGACTGCATGTCTTGAATAAAAAAAAAACAAACAACAAACAAAAACAAAACCCAAGAGACAGCCTCATCCTTGTCCCTCCCTCAAACGACTTAAGATATACTTAATCACACATTCTGAATATATAAATCCTAGTAAAAAACTGTCGGTGTGCCAAAATGACATTCAAAGAGGGCTTGGCACTTACAGGCCAAATTTTTTTTTTCTTCCAAATACCTTTACAAATCTGGCCCACAGAAGCCAACATCCAATTCACTTTTACAAGTTGTAGGACAGGCTTTTAATAAACATTTTTAATTGGCCTAGATTTACAATCAACCTCAAAAGGTTCGTTAACTTGAGGACTTGTCTACACTAACTTTTTTGTACTGGTGCATCTGCACTAGTTCTTACACCTAATGTAGACATACTGGAGAGGGTAAAAAAAGGGGGTGGGGGCAGGGAGAACCTTCATAAGCTGCACCAGTGTTACACTGCAAAATGACAAAAGTGAATACCACTAAAACTAAGGGTTGGTTGCAATGGCAACTTTTTGGGTAAAAATGTAGTTGCACCGGAGTATTTAAAAAAAAAAAAAAAGGTACTATGCCGACCTATTTCCCAGCGTAGACACAGTTATAAAGATGGAAGAATGCCTCCATTGTTTGGGAATGTGGCGTTTTTGCACAGGCAGAAAAACCCTTCTGGCAGCACAAACTACATCTACATCTTGGGGTTATTCTGGCATAGATATAGGGACCTACACCCACCCTGCAGCAACACAACTTTGGTGCTACAGCTGTGCCATGGTAGCATGGAAACTTCCTATGTCAACAGAAGTGGTATTTCCATCATTGCAGGTGATCCACCTCCCCCAGCAGCAGTCACCAGGTCTAAGGGGAGAATTCTTCCTTTGACCTAGTGGCATCTGCGGGAGTCAACCTAACAACATTGCAGAGGATGCAAATTTTTCATAGCCCTGAGCAAGGTAGCTAGATCAATTAATTTTTTTATGCATAAAGCAAGCTTTAGAACAAACTACACATAGCAGTCAAAAGTTTTATTGTCGTGCAAAAAAAACTGTAAAAGCAGTCCTGTATGACCAGACTTATACTGATTGGGATTCCTTATGTGAGTCAAAGATTTTTTGGAGAATTCCATGGCCAGAAGGGACCATTGTCATTATCATCATTCTGTATGACACAGGCCCCAGAATTTTGTCAAAGCAACTCCTAAGTATGTATATAGAAAAAGTCCACCTTTGATTTAAAAATTGTCATTGCTAGAGAATCCCCCAAAACTTTGGGTAAACTGTTCCAATCCAAATTTGTCCAGGTTCAGCTTTCAGCCATTCCATCATGTTATACCCTCTCTGCCTGATTGGAGAGCCTCTTATTCAATATTTGTTCCCCAATAGTCCTCAATATTTGTGGGTGCTTGTAGACTGTACTCAAGTCACCTCTCAACCTTCATTTTGTTAAAGCTATGCAAATGGAGCTCCTTGTGTCTCACTCTAAGGTGCTTTCTAATCCTTTAATCACTCTCAAGGGATTGCTCTGAACTCTCTCCAATTTATCAACATCCATCTTAAATAGTTGGCACTAGAACTGGACGTAGCATTCCAGCAGGAGTCATGCCAGTGCCAAATACAGAGGTAAAATAACTTGCTACTTTCATCTGAGATTTTCTCTCTGGATCACATTAGCTATTTTGGTCACAGTGTCAACTCACGTGTAGCCAATTATCCACCAGAATACTCAAATCTTTTTCAGAGTCCTGCTTCCCTGGGTAGAGGTCCCCCACCCCACATAAATATGACCTACATTTTTTGTTCCTAGAGGTATGCATTCAGACACATTAAATGCATATTGCTGGCTGCCACCTACTTCAACCTAGCAATCCAGACTGCTCTGAATCATTAACCTCTCTTCTTCATTATTTGTCATTCACTCAGGGTTCTTTTTTTTTGGATCATCAGCAAACTTTGTCACTGATTATTCTGTTTTCTTCCAGGTTATTGATAAAAATACTAAATAGCCTAGAGCTAAAATTAGGGATTTTAAAGTGTAACTGGTTAACCAATATGGGTTGGAGCAGGCCCCAGCCTGCCATGGGGTTGCTTGCTCCAGCCACATGGGGCCACAGGAGGCAGGGGCAATCCATCCGGGCAGAGTAGCCCTGTCTGTGGTGGCCTGATGAGGAGTGGTGGCTGAGAAGGCTAGGTTTAACTAGTTAACTGATTAAATAGGTGTGTGAGGGGCAGCTGGACTGGCCACCCCTCAGCCACAGACCAGGGCTGCTCAGCCCAACTGGAGCACCCTCACCCATGGCGTGCCCAGGGCCACCACAGACAAAGGCTGCTCTGGCCAAGCCAGAGCGCCCCAGCCTGTGGTGTGCCCACAGGCTGGGCTGCTGCAGATGGGGACTGTTATGGCCATGTTGGAGCATTCCCCCCCCAGCCCCCCGCCACTGGCAGCAGCACTGCAGGCAGGGATCTCCGGTATGCCCTGTCTCTGGGCCACCACAAGTGAGGGCACTTCAGCCTGTCTGGAGCTGCACCTGTCCATGGCAAGGGAGATGCTCCACCCAAGCTGGAGTGGTCTCCCCAGTCCCCCCTCCCGACACACACACACCTATTTAATCAGTTAACCGGTTAAACCCGTTTAACTGATTAACCAGTTAAATGGGATTGAACATTCCTAGCTGAGACCCAATGGAAACCAATCCATCTGATAATGAGCCCATTTGCAATTATCATCTTATACTTATCACTTAGCCAGTTTTTAGTTCATGTAATGTGTAATGTTCATTTAATATCATTCTGGCTGTGTCTACGCTAGCCCAAAACTTCAAAATGAACATGCAAATGGCCATTCTGAAGTCTACTAATGAAGCGCTGAAATACATATTCAGCACCTCATTAGAATGCCAGCAGTCACGGTACTCCAAAATTGATGCGGCTCGTCCAGACGGGGGTCCTTTTCAAAAGGACCCTGGCAAATTCGAAATCCCCTTATTCCCAACAGCAGATAGGAAAAAGGGGATTTTGAAGTTGCCGGGGTCCTTTCAAAAAGGAGCCCCATCTGGACAAGCCGCGCAGTGGTGAGCCGCGTCAATTTCAAAGTGCCACAGCTGCCGGCATTCTAAGGAGGCACTGAATATGTATTTCAGCGCTTCATTAGTAAATTTCAAAATGGCCATTTGCATGGCCATTTTGAAGTTTTGGGCTAGTGTAGACACAGCCTCTAGCTTTTTTTATCCAAATATTATGCAGTGCTGAATCAAACACCTCACAGAAATCCATTTATATTACATTTATTGCTTTTATCAAACTTATAATCTCATAAAGAGATCATCAGTTTGACAGGATTCATTTTCTACAAGCCAATGTTGATTGGCATCGGTTACATTACCACTCTTTATTAATCTAGTCCCATACCAGTTATTTCATTACCTTGCCTGGGATCGAGATGAGGCTGACAGGAGTATAATTAAAAAAGGTAAATGGGAGACCCAGGTAAAGACCGATACGACACTTAGCTTTCTTCCAGTCTTCTGGAACTCTACCAGTGCTCCAAGATTTATTGAAAAAAGTAGCCCAGTGAGCCACTCTCCCAGCTCTTTCAGAACTCTTGATGTAAGACCTGCTGATTTAAAAATGCCCATTTGCAGCAGCTTTGTTTAACATCCTCCAGAGATGTTAGTGGAATTGAAAGTGTGTTATCACCAGATAAGACTGCCTCATCTGGGTTTTTTTTTCCCCCACCTAAATGCAGAACAGAAATATTTATTGGACACTTTTCTTTTTTCTATTATTGTTGAGAATTCTGTTATTTCCATCTACTAATGAATTAATAGCATTGGCAGGATTCCCTTTCTATCTAATCTATTTGCAAAGACACCTTTTTATGCCCTGAACTCTGCTGGCCTTTGATTCCTTAAGCTCTTCCACTTTATCAGTTTTCCACAATTCCTAGATTCTCACTTATATTCAATATCATCAGCTTCCCCCTTTCTCAATTTTTGCTTTGTTTTTAATAGCTGCCTTCACTTTCCTTCTAACCCAGGTCAGTTTTTAACCCAATACAGCTTTTCTCCTCAAGTTGTGGGCCTGTGGCTTTTGGGGCATCTAATAAAATAGTGTTAAATTATTCCCCATTCTCTTCTGAATAAAACATTCCTCCCAGGTAACGTGTCTCAATTTTTTCCAGTTTTGTGAGACTGAAGCACCAAGTATATATACTACTGATCTGGACTTCAATTTGTTTACATATTATAAACGTGAATAAGTCGCTGCCACTTGTACCTAAGCTACCATGACCTTTTTGTTCTATCATCAGTATCTTGTGGAATTCAGAAACTATCTGTAATATTTAGAAATTGCAAGCATGTTTTAATATACATCATGAGACCTCCAAGAGAAGTCATTCAAACTGAGTGATTTTCCAATGGTTAGGTACTTACTAAAAATCAATGGTACACAATAATATAGCATAATGAGAGAAAATAAAAACGCATGAGTGAGGCATCCATTAGTAAACCATTAAACAGATATTCTGCCTGACTACTGTTCAAATGTACAAAGCTTCAGCCTCACTTTCAAAATGGTAACCATTAAAAGCTTTTGGGTTATTGTGAAGGAAAAAAACACTTTTGGAGGTAATCACACCCTTTAGATTTCTGCATAAAAAGACACTTGTCCCACTAGTGCCATTAGCTGACTTGCTGAACAGAAAAATGTACATAGGACGGCGGCGGTGGTGGTGGTGGTTGAGAAGAATGGAATGGAATGCAGTAATAGGTGGGGAGGGATGGAAGAATGGTGATGCAGCTCAGAGACACTTCCCAAAATAAAGCTTAGAGAAGCTGCGTAGGCCAGTGGATAGGGCAGTAGCATTGGAATCAGAAGACTGGGGTTCTCTGTTCCTGGCCAATCACTTCCCTCTCTCTGGGCCTATGTTTATACTCCTTCTATTTGTCCCATGTGTAATTGGAACACAAGCTTTCTTAGGAATGGACTGGCTTAGTGCTGTACAAATGCCTTCTATGTTGCACAACAAAGTCCTCATTGGGGCCTGGAGGTGCTAACTTAGTTAAAACACTAAGGCTACATCTAGACTACACTGATCTGCCAACAGAAGTTACTGTCAAAAGAGATTTTTCCAGAAAACCTCTGTCAACAGATCACATCCACGCACAAAAGCCAATCGAAAGAGCAATCCTCTCTGCCGACAGAGAGCGGTCAGACTGCCTGGCCATGCTCTCAACTGAACAGCCAACCGGAAGCTCAGCAAACAGGACTGTTCAGTGAACCAGAAGCCCTGTCTGTTGACAGAGGGCCCCCTGAAGCATCTACATGGCTTTCTTGTCGACAAACTGTTGACAAGGGCATTCTTCCTCTTCCGGGATAGGCAGAACGCTGTTGGCAGAAGTGCCGAGTTTTATTGACAAACTGTTGACAAAATGCATTGTGTGTGTAGATGCTCCAAAGGTTTTGTTGATAAAAGCCCAGTTTTGTCAAAAAAAAAAAAGCCCTCTGGCGTAGACGTAGCCTAAGTGTTCTATTTTATTTGCCCTGTTTTTTGCACATGCTGTTGCCCTTATTATCATTCTTGGCACCAAGTGAGAGACATGATCAAGATAATTATTGCTCTGAGGAATTTATAATCTAAATTGATCCAGATACAGAATGCATCAGGAAGCCCACAGGAAAAAGTGCCTTGCCAAACTCCCTTAAGTTAAGGGATAGTCAGATACAAAAAAACAAAAAATCTCCAAAACGAACTTTATAAGCTCTTCTGCCAGCCTGGGCACATTACAGAATCTAAATCACACCCTGAGTTCATCTGGCTGAAGATGTATTCTACGTAAGTATCATACTGCATTGGCACCTAAGGTCCCAAACCAGAGTGGGAGCTAAAATATCCTAGACCTAGTTGTAAGAGAAAGTTCCTTGTCCAAGAATTTGCAGTCTAAATAAGCAAGACAAAAGGGTTGGCGAAACTAAATATTATCCCCATTTCACAGATGGGGAATTGAGGTATTCAATGACTGCTCAAGGTCACACAGGAAATCTGTAGCAGAACCAAGACCTGAACCCTCATTTTGGAGCTCCAAATCCATTGGATGTCCTTGGACACTGAAGTAACAGAAAGGGGATGAAATTTAACAGTGAAAAGGACTAACAAGAATTTAAACTGGGGACTGGAAGTGACAGTGGAGCAAAAAGACCTGAGCATAGTGGTTGAGCACAAACTTAATGCAGGGCTCTGATGTATCCAGTGAGGCATTTCCAATTGCAAACTGAATGAGTTAGTATTAGAGCCATCAAATGAATTAAAAATAAAATCAACTAAAAATTAACCGTGATTAGTTAATTTTCAAATTGATTTTTATTACAATACAAAGAACAGTGCTCACTTCATTTATTGCACACATTTGGGCTATAAAAGATAATAGCATTTTCAGCTCCTCCCAATATATTTGAAAATGTTGAAAAACCATCAAAAATATGCAATGTATTTCAATTGCCATTTTGCTGTTTAACAGAGTGACTAAAACTGCAATTAATCACAATAATTTTTTTTCAGTTGATTGAGCAAGTCAACTGCAGTTAATCAATAGCTCAGGAAATACCATTATATGCAGGACTGGTGGGACCATCTGGAACACTATGTGCAGTTCTGGCCTTCCGTATTTCAGACAGATGAATTCAAACTGGAATAGGCTCAGAGCAGCGTTACTAGAATGACCCAAAGTATGGAAAACCTACCTTTTGGGAGGAGAATCAAATAGCTTGGCTTGTTTAGCATAGCCTAAAATAAAATAAAATAAAATCTGAAGGGTGAGACGACAGTGTCCTCTGTAAATACACCAGAGGGATAAACACCAGAAAGGGAGAAGGGTTAAGTGCCTATGTGGAACAAGGGAAACAAAGGCCAGGGATGGGGAATAAACTGGCTATCAGCAAGTTTGGGCTTGAAATTAGATGCAGGTTTCTAACCATCCAAGGAGTGAGGGCGTGGAAAAGCCTTCCATAGGAAGCAGTGTGTACGTGTGGGGTGGAGGGATGGGAAGAATATACAATTTAGCTTCAAGACTGAGCTTGATAAATTGATGCATGGGAGGTGTGACTAGACTGCCTACAGTGGCAACAGCTAACCTGTGACTGCCGCAGCAAGTACCTCAAGTGACCACTGATGAGCCAACATGGGGAGGTCTGAATTACTACAAAGAATTCATTCCCAGATGTTGGGCTAGGGGTATTGCCCATATGCTCAGAGTCTAACTTAGTGGACCTCATATTATCTTTTTTTTTTTTTGGAAGACAACTTGAAAAATCACTGAGGTTCCCAGTGGGTCACTTAATGATCTTTCCAAATGTTTCCTCCCCTCTCTGGGGAGCCAGGCTGAGAAGGAGGGGGAAATTGCTCCTTCTCTCTCTGCACCAAGACAATCCACGAATGGAGTTAAGGAGAAGGGAGTCTTTCCCCAGCCACAGAGCTGATGTTGCAAAACAGTACCATCTCTGACCAGCAGCCACTGCCCAGGTGCTGGGGAAAGCTGCCTCTTTCTTGGTTGCCAGAGCCCTGCACATTCCAAATCTTCTCAACCCTTAATTTCACCACATCACTCCTTACCCTCAATTCTCCCCAGGGCCACACCTCACCTTACACGTGCATCTTCTCAATGGTCCAGGCCGCTAATCAGTGGAGGTGTAGCTCTATTATTAGGTGGCTAGCCCTTCATTCTCCCATATACACACCTCAAAGGAGACTATGCATCAACCTTTTGAATAGAGCTTGTGAACCACTGGTGGTCCACATACCACAGTTTGAGAACCTCTGATCTCAGTGATCACCATATTTGGGGTTGTATAGGAATTGTCTCGTGGGTCAGATTGGCAGAGACTCTAGGGGTGTTTTATTTTTCTCTGGAGCAAGATGCCTGGGAAGTTGTAAGTTTCAACTAATGTAAATGGTGGATTCTCTGAAATAAAGTTTTTCAATCATGATTTCAGGACTTAACTAACTCAGCTCAAGGTTATGGGTCTATTATAGGAAAGGGTGGAATAAATCCTGTGGTCTACAAAATGCAGGAGGTTAGACTAAATTATCATGATGGTCTTTCTGACATTAAAGTCTTCAAGTCTATGGCCTTATTACAAAAAAATCCCAAAGTACTAATTAAATTCATAAAAGACATGATTTGTTCCTGGACATTGGCACTCCTGATTAAAAAAAAGTGGTCAGCTGTGTCTCCCTAAGTTTTCATACTGGCTGCTGTGATTTCAATTTGTCTTAACTATCTGGATAGCATCCCTTGAAATTCAGTGAATGAAACTTGCAAAATCTAAAGGGTATGGTAGCCAATCCTATTTTTGAAATAGCGTGAAAAGATTTAATTCAGCAGAAAAACAAATAAGTGCCATATATGGATATGCACTTGTAATTGAGAAGTTCTCAAAATAATACCCTCAAAACCCAATGCAACCAAAATCTCAATACAGACTCCATGCACAAAGAGAGCTAAATAAGACAAGCACAACTTACACCCCACCCAGAGCAAGGAGAAGGGCAACTCCCAGCCCTCATTATTCCTCTTGCATTGTGCAACTACATACATATCTCCACCCCTGACTCTGTACTGAGCACAATGGCTCTAACTTGCCTCATGTTTTAACGAACACGCTTGTGGGAAAGTTCTTTTGGTTAAACTTACCTTTCTGTGAGCAGTAATTTCAGTTGTATAATTAAAAAGAGTAATAGAACTGAGAACACTTTGTACTTACCGCATCTGTCACCCAATGATCCCTAGGAAGTTTGCATCCAACTGAGTAACCAGAGGTAGACAGACAATCCTACACTCCTAGGCTGTTGCTCTAATCTCTATATATTGCTGTGTAACTGGCAGACAGGGATCTCTAACTACTCTATACATTGCACAGCTCTGATTCATTCATGAGGGTTGACATCAGTGCTCCCTGTTAGATGAGCATTTGGGCAGTCGCCCAGGAAAGATTCAGGTGTGGCCCCGCTGATTAGTTGAGCTCCCATAGCCACCCACAGCAGGAAGCGTATGCTTCTATTGCAGGTGCATAAAAGATCTCTTTTGCCCATGGGTGGAAAAAATTAGAGGGAACGCTGGTTTACACCAATGGCAATAATTTGCCTTGAAAACTTAAGGGGTGTGCAACTTAGCTAATGCGGTCTAACAATTTGATTCTACAGATCACTAGTTTTTCCTTCTTTGTTCTCTATCCTCCCAAGTAATTTTCTTGGCTCCCTTTTTATGCAAGACGTTTTGAACACATACACACAAAGCCTGTGGTTATTAATTGAACTAGAAACTTGCATCAGCAATCAGAGGAGTGGATAGGGAGAGAGAGCAGAAATCCAGATCTACTATTATGCTAGATGTATGAAATCTCTTGTGATTTGCTCCAGCTATCTGGCTCAGAAAAAGTTACCCATGGGGTTACATGATATCATACATTAAAATATAATTTAAGAGTGACAATGAAGTGAGTTTTTTGAAAATTTATGGGCTAGTTTTCAGAGGTGAAAGCAGCTCCCAAGCTGCATGAACTCCATGGGCAATCATGGGCAAACACAACTCCATCTCCAAAACTGTCATCTGGGGCATGCCACAAATTCTAACCTTTTATTACATTAATTTCTCAGTGTCTTTGTCAGCTCCTCCATATTACATAGCAGGACCAAACCAGAAATGAGGATAAGCCCAGTTCAGAAAAGCTGAACCCAGCCACCTTCTCTGTCAGCATTGGTTTGGTTTTGGAAGCTTTCTTGGTGGGGACATATTCTCAGAATGACAGAGCAGTGAATTCCATACCACTTTACCCCGGAATGCTTCCAGTGATGGACACAAACTGAATGACCAGCCAGATCATCTTAAGGACTTACAATCACCAGGAGACTAGGTCCCACCTCCAAGCTTTCTTAATACACCCACATGAAGAGCAACTGGCTAAATCTGAACACAGACATGACTGGCAGCAAGAGAGACTCATTTGAAACACTACTCCTCATGGTGGCAAAACAACCCCCCCCCCAAAAAAAAATAAATAAACCAACCCAAAACAGCACTTTCATCCCTCAGAGGCCAGATGAATATACTCCTTCCTCTTGGACTTGGCTGTGACAACAGTGATTAGATACATTCATGCCTCCAGGTTTGGTTACTATTCCACAGATTTAGGAATTAGGTCATGTCCCCTGAAATACCTGCGCACATGGTAGCAGTCCCTTTGTTTTGCAAAGCAAATTAAACACACCTGCCGAGTGCTTTGCTCTCTTAACTGGCTCTTAACTGGATGCAGAGTCCAAATCAAAGTCTCTCTTCTGATATTCAAAGCCCTTCATTGATCTGGGCCTACAGCCAAACAACACAAACGTCTTTCATCTCATTAACATGACTTCTGGTAACATTTACGTTTCACTGGACCAGTAAAGCTGTCAGTCAACAGACAAGGCTTATTAATGTGGAAGGCAGGGACTCAAGCAGAGTTGTTGTGAATGACAACAGAACACAACAATTTTTGAATAAAACAGAAAGCACATTTTCCCATTGGTTTTTCCTCAGTAATATCTTACTATGCACAATCTGATAACATACCTACATATTCACTCAAACAGAAAACAGAAAAAAAAATCCTGTAAATTGATCAATGTGTTTTTTCCACCTCAGGAGAAAGAATATATTATTGCTACTTTAATATATAGGAGGAACTCTGATACTATGTTGATAACAAAAAAAAGCACAGAAAGTATATTGAGGCATACAGCATGCATACATTTTATTTACTGCCATGCAAATTCATCAGCCCTGACACAAAACATATTCACCTGCACTGTACTTAGAATGGAAACAATAATTTGCCTGTCCAACAAACCAATTACTCATCCTGGGGATGTAGAACTTTGCAATGATCTTTTATTTTATTCAGAGAGACAGAAGTGCAGTCTTAAGCCTAAAAGGGTCCAAGAGAACTTCCATAAGATATTTGTTTGGACTTAAATGTCTTAAAAATATCCAGCAGCAGAGTGAAAATATACAAAAAAAGGTCAGAGCAATTACTACTATGAAACCTTTCTATAATCCCACAAAGTGAAAAACTGGTTCAAGTAGACAGGGCACTGGACTGCGAATCAGGAGACCTGTGTTCTATCCTTAGTTCTAACGGTGTACCAAGAGCAAATCCTTGCAACCACATACCATGAGTTTTCCCATTTGCCACAATACTTGACTCCTTTACTTTATAAGTAAAGGATATTTGAGATATGGATGAAAATATTGTATAAGAGCCAGTTCTTCCTATTTAAAAGGCCACTAAAATGAAGGGCACTTTGAAGTTGCGCAGGTGCCCACAGCTACACAGCATGTTGCCACAGGGAGAATAAGCCTAATGAAGTGGTGCATATTCATTGCACCGTAGACACAGCCTAAGTGACTTATTTCACATGCAAAAAAAATTAGGAAACTACTGAGAAATATGAGGGCACAAAACTACGAGATCCCCTTAGCTGGATAACTTTATGACTAACGCTTCCAATTACACATGCTGCGATAAAGGTAACTGAATCAAACCTCTGACATCTGAGTGTATGCTGATGACAAGATGGAGGACCGAATTCTCATCCTCCACAAACATAACGGAAGCACTGACTAGGCCATTTTTAATTTAGGATTAATTATTTGATATTTGTACAGCATCAAAGCATCACAGTTCATAGTAGCTGCTCCTGTATTTCCCTCTGTTTGTTCAGCAAGGGCACCCAATCACCAGCTTCCAATTCTCCAGATGTTGTCTCACTTGAGTGAACAGCTCTCTCTCACTCTCTTCTGACCAATGTATGGACAGGCTAAACAGTTCCCTGATTTCACTACATTACTCCCAGCAAAAAAAGGTCTGCCTAAACAGACCCTGCTTGTTTTCTTTTCAGAAACTGACAACCGAGAGATGGCTACCGATAAAAGTGACCACCCCATTCTTTCTATGCAGGCCTGCTTTTTTTCCCCTCAAGGTAAAAAGAGTTACAGAAAAAAATATAAGTTCTAAAACAATGAAGAACCTGTACACAAAATACTAAACTTATCAGAGTTAACCACAATCCTGACATGGATTCTGGCAAGAGCAATCCTTCAGCCCCCACTTTGATAAATTCCCTTGATTTACCAGGTCAGCACAGCTCCAATTTACAAGCAGCACACTCATGATAACTTTAGTCCATCCTCTCAGATGAGAGGTTTTTGATCTGAAGTTCAGTTGGAAATGAGGAATACATTTTGAAGACTGAGAGTATGTAACCCTTGGAATAACTTACTACAGGTCTTGCTAGAATCACCATTACTGGAATTTTAAAATTAAATCAGATGTTTCTTCCTAAAAGATTTCAGAAGTACTGCACTAGAACATCTGAGGGCAAGTCCACACTACCCTAGAAGATCAACCCCCTGAGAGCTGATCTTCTGGGATTCGATGTCGCACGTCTAGTAGAGACACACAAAATCAACCTTTCGGGGGTCACAGTCGACTCCTATATGCCTCATGAGATGCAAGGAGTCAGGAAAGTTGAAAGGAGAAACTCTCACATCAGCCTTCCCCTGTATAGACAGCCATGTTAGCTGAGAACAGATATGCTGATTTTAGCTACACAACTGGTCAACTTTCTTAGTCTAATGTAGACATAGCCTCATTTATTTATGTGGCCCACAGTGTATTGTCTGGGCCCCACCCTTCTGGCACTGATAATGTCAATAAGCCATGGTTCTGTGCTGATTGGGCCTCAAGCAGCCTGTGGGCCACAGGTTAAGAACCACTTCCTAGTGACAGAAATTGTTTTGGGGCTGTCCTGGGGCCTGTGTTATGCAGGAGGTCAGACTAGATGATCACACTCTTGCCTTCTGACCTTAGAATCTAGGAATCTGTGACTAACTGCATAAGTAATAAAAGCAAGAATTAACCCCCAAGGAATCAATGACTGAAAAAGGGTAAGGAAAAGCTTATGTCCCTCTTTTAGAGCAGATTGAGAAACTCTGACACTAACCAAAATTGGTCCTTTACTATTATTTAATATTAGTGTAGCTCCTGAGGGTTATGATGACCCATCCTATTGGATGTTTTACAAAGACCATCCATTCTCACTCCAATATCTGTTGAAATACAAAGTGTTAAGAATTAAGGCCAATTCAGTGTTTTGTCTTCTGAACTCAACCTGCTGCTGAAATGAATATTATAGCTGCAAAGAACTGTTGTTCAGGAAAAGCCAAGTCTGGCCAGCAGGTATTACAGTAAGTGCCACAATCAATTAGAACTCACTGGAAACAAGAGAGTTTATTTACAGACTGTGAAAGTTCTGGGAATTCACTTGTGTGCTTTTTAAAAAACTGCATATGATCCCAATAAGTTGCTCTTGAAAAATGGGTGCTGCTTCATTAAATACCCTGCTACATTTGTAAATGTTGTAAGCACAACTCATTATTTCTATGGTGCCTATCATCTCTTATGAAATAATGTTAACTTTAACTTTAATCTGCAATGCCCTACTCATTCATTCTCTTTTCTTTTATTCATTATTATTATTATTATTATCGTCATCATTATCATTCGTTATTCATAGGACAAAGTGAAATGGAAGCCACCCACATGCCATTCATGGACAAACTTAATCCTTTGTAATTTTTTAGAGCAACACTAAATTACAAATTAAAATAAAAATGCTATTGAAGGAAACTGGTTAAAAAATCCTTAATCACATTCAGAAAGACTGGTAATTTTCAAAAGAAAAAATACTTAAATATTTCCAACCAAATATTTCTCTCTTCTCCTCCCTCAAAGTCTTTCCCAACATATATTAACTATATAAAACTTTTACATGTTATTATGTCAACTGGACTTTATGACAGACATTTTTAAATAGGCACATTAAAACCAGTTAACTGGTTAACCATTTTAACCCAGGGCCTGACACCTGGCCTACCACATGGTCAAGAAGTCCTGCTGTGGCAATAGGGTCCCATTATAAGTACTCCCTCTAATTTTTTTCCATCCCTGCACAGAATATTTCCCTAGCCCAAATTCGGGACACCCTATAGGGACAGCTCCCTGGCTGCTCCGTGCCTCAGGACACTGGGAATGGGGCTGCTGCCCCTGTGGGGGACTTCCCAAGCTGTCCCAAGCCTGAGGGTGCCAGGACTGGGGCAGCAGCTGTGCCTATGTGGAGCTGGGAGCCCTACTGGTGCTCCTCCCAGCTCCCGCAAGCTGCAGGGAGCTGTGAACGCCTAGCACCCAAAATATGGGGCTGTACTGGCCTAAACAGGGTGAATGGTCACCCTATTATATGCACCGAGGCATGTACAGATGTTCACAACCAATACAAACACTTGCTGCACATTGCACGTGGCTGTGGATGCCCTGTCAGTCAAACGGGCAGCACCCGAATTTCTCCAGGGCAGCTGCCCAAGTGCTCAGCTCAGGGAACGCCGCTGGTTACCCTTTTATATAAAGTATGTTTGTGTCACATTTCTTTCCCTCCAGCTTCAAACAGACAAATTTTAATTGCCACAGTCTCGTACCTAGTCATATCACAACAACAGTGCAGTTTGTGTACAGATCAGACACAGGCTGCTTCAGGTGCCTTTGCAGACAGGACCATTGGGAGCCTGATCCTGTACTTTGGCTCAGAGAGCACTAGTCCGGAATGTACATTTCAGCCAGGACAATGGATATGGCCTGTGTCTGACATGTAGATAAACTATACGGTTTGCTTTTCTTGCAGTGAGATGAGCAGACCTAGACTGTTACTGTGGTAACAATGGCTAGTTTTAGATTGTAGTGGAAGAGATAAAATACCCTCTTAAATTCTCAATTGATCTAAGAAGAGGGAAGTCAGGAGGTATAATTAGAACTTGGCTAAAAGTGACATTGCCATCTATTGCCCATTTTCCCTTTAATACAAGACCTTTATTATTACCCTCGAGGTACTTGTAAATTGTGAAATGGAACACTTGCTCCCAGCTTCACATTCATATCTTTCTTAAAAATAAGTGGTTGGGAGAGCTAGTTGTTTTTACTGCTGTTTAAAGAAACAGTAGAAAGACTGAAGACATGATTTCTTTATTCTCAAAAGTGGCTTGACTTTGAATTACAGGGTTTGGTTTTGGTTTTTTTTTTAATATAGCAGCTTTTTAATATAAGCTTCACATAACTGCCCATTATGCAAAACAATTATTTAAAAAACTCAAGCAAACAAATGCAATTAACCTTTGTGTCACCAATAAAGTCCGATTTCTGACACAATGAAATAGCTATTACAACTCAAAACATACACAGCAACGCTGTTCACAGCTGACAATTTTCTGTCCTCTTCTCCACCCTGCATGATAGAATTCTTCCTGTGAGCATTTCCAGTTCAAAGTGTACCTCACAGGATTCCCCCAGTGTTGCCCAGTCCTGCAAGGAGTGCTGTTCAGTCACACACATCAGCTTAAGTGACACCATTGAGAGCCTACCCACAAGAAGCTTCTAATCAAGAGTTGAACATCTAAATCTGCATACACATGACAACACCAAATCCCATACATCCAGCAAACAAAAGCCCTGTAAAATAGGCAGAGCTCAGAAAGAAGACACGCAGGGCTTGTCTACACTACCACCTTCCTTCGAAGGAAGGATGGTAATTAGGGTGTTGGGAGTTTACTAATGAAGTGCTGCCTTACTCCTTGAGGAGTAAGGGGACTTCGAAGTTGCCCTCACACTTGAAAGTACCAGCGGGTGCGCCGCAGCTAGACACATGCCAGTACTTCGAAGTTGCCGCAGAGGGGAATTTGCTTAATGAAGTGCTGCATACGCACAGCAGCACTTCATTAGTAAACTCCCAAAACCCTTATTACCATCCTTCCTTCGAAGGAAGGTGGTAGTGTAGACACAGCCACAGAGTTACTATGTTCTTGGTTTAAAGAGAGAAGAGGTACTCAAAAGCTATACTAATGGAGGAGGTATATTAACAGAGGTATGCTTGATGTTGACATTTAAAATCATGAGTCAGGCCTTCAAAAGTCATGTGATGGCCTTAAACAATCATAAGGGATTTTGATTTAATGTGGTGGGGTCTATTTATTTGTCTTTTGATGTTACAGTCTCTAGAGGTCACATTTTCAGTCTTTTGTACATAACCAGGTAGGCTTGCATGACTTCCAGAGCTGGGGCTTTAAAACAATTCTCCCCAGTCATAAGATTCATGATAAACTTGCAAGAACTGAGATACAGACACCCACAGGGACCGGTGTGGAGAGAGGCACGTAGGTGGAATTTACCTTGAATGCTTGCTCACCTCTCATAGGTCCATCCAAAAGACCTTTCTGTACACAAGGGCTTTTACATTTCATTGCTTGTAACAAATACATAAAACTGGGACAATCTATTTATAGGGGATTATCATCAATCAGCTTATTTAAAAAAAACATTTATGTGAAAATTCAAGTTGTGTCCTGTCTGAATGTTAATGCCTTTTACTCATCCACTTGAACTGACCACTAATGTAGGAGAAACTCATACACAAAGACAGCCAGCTGAGACCATGTCATGTCACAGCTCTCCCTCATGCTTTATAAGAACTGACTTATGGGTATGAATATACATAACTTGAAGATATTTTATGCAAACTGTTCATGTATCAATTTTAAAATTACAATCTGCTAAATCTGCATAACCTATTTTTGTGAATGTACCATTCTTGCATGTGATTTTAGAAATATGAAGTGTGAATATGCTTTTAATTCTAAATATGCTAATGAGGGCCAAGACTGATGCTCTGGAAACTGAATGGCTTGGTGACCAAGTCTATGACCTGTGAATGGTCATGTCTGTCCTATAAGCCCAAACTGTGGTTAGTCCTAGAAAGGCATGTGACCATGCCACATGGTAGCAGAATCCATCTTGGTATTTTTTCACAGAGATGGAGAGTGGAAAACAAGAAGTTCCCACCCTGGGGGAAGGTCTATTTAAGCAATTCATCCTTTTGTCTTCAGATGGCTTTCAAAACTTCCAGCCCACCCTAACAGGATAGAAAGAACTCTGAAAAAGCTGTAGACTCAGTCCAGAGTAAAGACTGACTCTGAACTGAAGTGTCTTACCTGAGATAAGGACAAATGTTTTGGATAAGTATTTGCATGTAACAAGTTTCTTAGTGGATTAGGATTACCTTGCATTTATTTTTTGTTTTACTTTAGTAATTTACTTTGATCTGATTGTTTTCACTTGCAACTATTTACATTTTATTCTTAGTAAAACACGTTTGTTTATTACCAGGTCCAGCGTAAATTATTTCCTAGGGATGGGGGAGCAACCACTGTGCTTCTCTTGATAAAGGGGGCTGACTTCATAAACATTTTCTCTGAAAAACTTTTACACAAAGCAAAACAGCTTTTGGGGTTTTAGTCCCATTTGAGGGTTGATTTCCTGGGTGCTAAGGCCTTATAGCAGAGCCCTCCCAGAACTGAACTGGTTCAGCATCTATCTTTTCCTCTTATTGGAATACCGGGGAGTGGTAACCCTAACTCTGTGGTTTGGCTGGGGAAGACCAGAGCATCTGGCCCAGCACGACACAGTGGTGGGGAGCCCCAGAGAGCAGGAAGGGAGGTATCAATGGCATGATCAGCACACCAGGGGACTTCTGTGATTTAACCCATCATGCACCATTTCTCAAGAAGGCATCCAGCTTCCCTCGGTTGGCTAGGATGCAGAGTAGTATAGCACAGATGTTATAAACATACCTCCCCACTTCTTGATTTAGCAATGTTTAATTAAATATAAACAAATAGTCTTAGTATTCACCACCCGATCCACTTAGCAAGAAAAAAGGGTCCCTTTCATATATATTACTTGCATAGCTAGCCTGCAGGGCAAAGCAAGTATTTCAGTCCTGCTGCAGGGGAAGTAAATTAGTGATTATCCGTGTGCAAATAACAGCATTTACAGTACACAGCTGTTCACATCTTCCCAGCGCTCCACAAACTTTTATAATTTGGCACGTTCTACAGAAAAAAAGATAATTGTGAAAAAAATGTAATTAAAATTTGGAAGTGTGCACTGCAGCAATTTAAATCACTGGACTATTCTGGCTTCAATGCTCAGTACACGTGCAGTTGGTGGTCTCCAAGGTCAATTTTAAAGGGAGAGGGAAAGTGAAACATGCAGGGTTATGAGACAAGCTGGCAAGACAGCGCATGCGGCAAGCTATAAGCATAGCAGGTGAGGATCACAAGGACACCCATGCTTTACTGACCCATGTTCCAATATCAGCCCCTGCCCCAGCGAAGTCTCCCCACGCCCCTAATGGCAAACATTCATGACCTCAGTCTCATGCCCAGCTGTCACATTTGCCAGTAACAAGCCCCCTTCACTCTCTCCATGACTCCAAAACCTTCCCATCCCTTCCACAGTGGCAAAATCAACAGCAGTTATCACTTTTACAGCTCTTTCTGACCACCCTAGGCCCAGATTGGGAAGACACGTTAACACTGGATTTCTAAGAAAAACCCTTCTCTGGAAGGGGAATAAACAGAGAAAGCATGTACAGGGATCATCTGGAAGTTTAACGCAAGACTGCTATGCAAGAGCAACGACCCTATGTACTCAAAAGTCAACACTAGATTCCAAGTATTTTAGAAACTGAACTCAATATTGCTTTGGTTAACAATATTTACAAGGCTGAGTCAGTGCCAGAGGCATAGGGAACATTCTCATTTTGCAACAGGCCTTGGGGAGAGCTAAGGGGCCCTGAGTCTAAGGCAAAGTAGCCTGCCAGCTTAGTACTTGTCTTTGCAGAGTCTTGTAAGCTGCAGTTAGGAACGAAGGGGAAACTATAGGTGAAAAGTCCTTTCAGGATATTTACAGAAGACAGGCAGGAGCTGGTTTAAATGTGTCAGCTGAAGCAGGACAGTGTCAAGAGCAGTGCTTCAAGTGTCACGCTAATGTAGCTGATGGAACCTGTCCAGATTCCTCAGCTTGAACTTGTTTAGTACTTCACATCCTAGCCTGGAGAGAGAGACAGGTTGGTGTCGTTCAATCCTGCCATTTTCAAATATTCATTTTGTAGACAAAAAAGCATTGCAGAAAAGAGAAAGATCTGTCCTTAAATGGCAGGAGCATGCATATTTACACTGAGGGACGCTGCATGATGCAAGTTAATCTTCTTGCTTTTAGTGATAAGCTTCAATGTTTGTGATGCATTGCACCTCCCTCATCCAGCACCCTCGGGACTTCAGTGGTACTGGATGAATGATTTTGCCAGACCAGAGGAGATGAATGCACCCAGTGCCTGGATATCCCCTGCTGGCCTGCCACACAGGGCTTCCCAGACCCAGCTTTGCATGGGACTGCTGGGGGATGCTGGGTTCAAGACCCACGAACCATGCAGAAATGCCAGGGGCTGACAGCTCCCCAACCCGAGCTCCAAGTGGGGCTGCCAGGGGACACTGGCACCTGGACCTGGATCCACCACCCCCTGAGGGGACACTGAGAGGCCATCTTGGGTGCCATCCTGCCCCTGCCCTCTGATCTAGGAGCAGCCCTCGTCCTACCAGATGAGGGATATTGCCAGATGAGAGAATGCTGATTTTTGGAGGTGCAACCTGTACTACTAATCAATGTACCAGGAGGTTTTAGATACTACAGCAGATTTTCATATCCAGCACTCTATTATCCTGAACTTTCAAATAATCAGTATTTTAATCATAAATAAATGTTAGCTGCGTTTTCCATAAGTACAGTATAGTGAAATATACTCATCCTCCTTAAACAAGTACTTTACTTATGAGTACTCACTTAAATGAAGGACACATGTACTTACCTTTGTTCACTAGACAAGGGAACTCCCCCTGCTAACAGGAGCCTTACCCCACACCCCCTCGTGGCTCCAACCTGCCGCAGCCTGACCACGCCCCGACCGGTCCCAAACCATGTCAGCTAGACCCCCCTGCCTGCCCTGAAGCCCCAAACCTCCACATCCTGACCCCCCGCTGGCCCCACAGCCCCAAACCGCCAAAGCCTGACACACACCCCCCCCAGCCAAAAAAACGCTGCAGCGTGACACCCACCTACCCCACCGCCAGCCTGCACACTGAGCCTGCAGCAGCCTGAACCCCACTGTCCGCCCCACAGACCCAACCTGCCACCAGGTTTTAACCCTCCCTCCCACTTATGGCCTCAAAGTGCCCCCAGCCTTGAACCCTCCCCAACTCTATCCCCAGACCCAAGGTTCACTTACCTTTCGAAAGCAGCACCAGCTGCTGCCACTCCTTCCCTGAGTTTGGTTCCTAGTGCTCCTGTCAGAGACTTTTACATGTATGTTAATGGTAATTTAGTATCCCTCTTACAAGTTTTTGCCTATGAGTAGAAAGTTGGGAACCAATTGTGCTCGTACAGTGAGAGATAAGTGTACAAATAAATACAGCAAATATAGTACAAGTTTACAATGTACAATACTACTGTTGGTAAATAAAGTACCCTGCATACAGCTTTGTTTGTTTCTTAATATCTAGTCTTGTTTTTCTGTAGTGTTATGCATTGCTAGGAATACCTCTCTATTATTCAGACTATTTGAACATCTTGTAATCTTCTGGTCTTGGGGCTCCCCAGTATGAAAGAGTTTGCTGTATATTAATGGGGACTACTGAATGGTGTAAACTAAGCAATACTAGGAGTAAACAAAAACAACAACGACCACCACCAGCTCATTGGTCTCAAATACTTATAGAAGTATAATATTATGGTAAAAGCACTTTATTGAGTCTTAGAAAATTGGAGTTCAAATTCTGCTACAGATTCCTGGGTGACCCTGGACAAGTCATTTAATTACACTCTGAATTCTCTTTATACAATGGGTATAAAAAAATACCTGGTCCTTTCTCTCATTCTTTAAGTGGTCTATTTAGAGTGTGAACTTTTGGGGGCAAAATTCTCTCACTGTGTATTTTAAAAATGCCTGGCACATGCCCAGCACAATGGGGCTGTGATTACAAATATCAATGTATTACTACAGTAAACGCTTTCATATCCAGCAGTCTATTATCCGGAACTCTCAAATAACTGGCTATTTAACCATAAGTAAATGTTAGTTACATTTTCCAAAAGTACAGTATAGTGAAAGTGAATAGAAATAAATACAGCAAATACATTACAAATTTACACTGTACAATACAACTGTTGGTAAATAAAGTAATCTGCATACATTTGTTTGTTTCTTAATATCTTACCTCATTCTTCTCTAATGTTATTCATTGCTAGGTATACTTCTCTATTATCCAGAATATTTTAATATCTGGAAACCGCCTCATCTTGGAGCTGCCTGATATGAGTTTACTGCATATTATAAGTAAAATATATATATTTTAAAATGTATACACAGAATTAAAAGAGGGGAGGGGAGGGAAAGGGAAGGAGCAGATGACAATCCGTGGAGCCTATTTTCAAAAGTGGCCCTTGTCGCTTTGGTTGTGTCTACACGACATTCCCCTTTCAAAAGGGGAATGCAAATGAGCAAAATTGGAAATGCAAATGAGGTGTAGATTTACATATCTCACACCTCATTTGCATATTTTGCACAATCTTGCTTCCAAAAGAGACTGTTTTTGTTTCAAAAGAGGGGAGTCCTTCAAAAACAAACTCCATTTTCTTCCTGGAAAAAATATAGGAAGGGTTCTTTCTAAAATGGAGCTTATTTTCGAAGGAACCCCATTTACCCAGCTGTTTTTGTTTTGAAAAGAGTCTCGTTTGGAAGCAAGATCGCATGAGAATATGCAAATGGGGTGCGAGATATGTAAATCCACACCTTGTTTGCATTTCTAATCTTGCTCATTTGCATTCCCTTTCAAAAGGGAATGCAGTGTAGATGCAGCCTTTGTGATGAAAAGTCTTCACAGGGTAATTTAAAATGTGTTGGGGCACTTGAAACAAGTTTGCTGGAGCATGGAATTGACCAAACAGCTGTATTTAGTGTTCCAATACTGCAGGGATGGGCACCATAAAAATATCGTAAGTCGTGGCAATAACTGCATCAGCCTGTTCACATACAACCTGGGTACACAAGTTCATTTATCCTATTTACAGTTATTTTTCTCCTTCCCTATCACGGAGGTGTAAAACATTCCTAGAGTCAGGAGATGCAAGCCTAAAAGAGACTTTATAAGCAAACTACTGTCTCATGTTGAATAGTAAGAGAGAGGGAGCTGTACTACTCTATATACTAGGTTCCAGCACTGGGAGTCCTCAGGTATAGACTGTGGCTGTTGGTGAGGATCCTCATAAGGTTGGGAGGTTGTCTGTAGGAGAGAACAGGCATGTCACCTAGGGCCTTCTGGAGTGTGAAATCCTGATTAAGGATAGGTTGTAGGTCTTTAATAATTCGTTGCAGTGGTCTGAGTTGGGGGCTATAGGTGATGACCAGTGGTGTTGTGTTCTTGGCTTTTTTGGGCCTATCTTGGAGTAGCTGGTCTCTGGGTATTCATCTGGCCCTGTCGATTTGTTTTTTTATTTCTCCTGGTGGGTAATTCAGGTTTATGAATATTTGGTAATGATCTTGTATTTTTTGGTCTCTGTCAGCTGGATCAGAGCAAATGCGATTGTACCAACCTCCCAACCTTATGAGGAGCCTCACTAACAGCCACAGTCTATACCACATGAACACCAGTCGTGGAACCTTTCCTTGCAACAAAGCCTGCTGCCAGCTTTGTCCACATATCTTTTCTGGAAATACCATCACTGGACCTAACCAGGTTATTTACAGAATCACGGGCACTTTCTCACGTTCCTCAACTAACATCATATATGCCATGTGCCAACAATGCCCAGATGCTTTGTACATTAGACAGACTTCTAACTCCCTTAGACAAAGAGTTAATGGGAACAAAACAGACATCAAAACACTCCAGATCCACAAACCAGTTAGTCAACATTTTAATGGAGTGGGCCATTCTGTTAATGACTTAAAAGTCTGTGTGTTACTGAAGAAAAATTCACACCACTCTTCAAAGGGAGACAGCCGAGCTGTCTTTTATATTCAAATTCGGCACATTAACACGTGGCTTGAACCAGAATGGGAATTTTCTGAGTCACTACGGGGCTCGTTTGCATACTTGGCTTAATCTAATTCTTGACCTCTCCCCCTCCCCCTTCCATCCCTCCACTCTCTGATTTGCTCACCTTGATCATTTTTTCTGATCTGTCCTCCTCAATTACTGTTTTTGGTTCTCTGTGCCTTAAATATTGAGTCTGTTCTGGTCTGGCTATGGTCTAAAGAAGTGGGTCTGTCCCACGAAAGCTCACCTAATAAATTATTTCATTAGTCTTTAAAGTGCTACTTGACTGCTTTTTTGTTTTGATACTGTCTCATGTCTAACACTTGAGAGCAGCACTGAGGCAGCTCATCATCTGAACATTGGTTCAAAAGACAGTCCTGCCAAGGATTTTCATAACCTCTGGAAACTAGCCTGTTTCAAGAGCACAGAATTGTCATCTTCCTCAGGAGAGGGTACGTGCAGGGCAGAGCCTTCTAAAGCAGTTCCACCTTCCACCTAACACTCTGTTGCAATGCTCCAAACTCTAACACACAATACAGGTCTGAACACCCTCTGAAAGAAATGCACTGTTGGTAGGTCAACGAGAAATCCCAAGTATGGGGTCCCCCTATTTCATTCAGGGCAAATTCTGCTCTCCAAAGCAGCTTCCACTGAAATCACTAAGAACAGAATTTATAAAATGTATGGATATAGATATATAGATATACACCCGCATTAGCGCCAGGTATAAGCAGAGATCAGTTTTACTTTCGATAGACTACACTTCATCTGTCCAGGAGTTATGAACAAATTTCCAAGACGTTCCTAATGCTGAGGTTCGTCTGCATATTGTATTCTATCCTTGTTTCTTTCAAGCAGGGTATGTGTACCCTTGGGGGTACACAGATGTCTTCCAGGGGTTACATCAACTCATCTAGATATCTGCTTAATTTTACACCAGGTTACGTGAAAAACACAAGTAAAGTCAGTACAATCTAAAAGTTAATTCAGACAATGACTTGTTTCTACTGCTTTATATGCCTTATGCTGAAATGTAAGTACCACATTTCTATTCTAAGTATCTGATAATAACATGGTAGAAAGTCAGCAAGTTTTCAGTAGTAATCATCTGTGATATTTTTGCAAGTAGTTTTTTAAGTGAGGTGTAACTTGGTGGTATGTGAAACAAATCTGACTCCTACAAAGGGTATAGTAATCTGGAAATGTTGAATGGCACTTGTTTCAAGATCTAAGATTACCTTAGGACCATGCTTCTCAAATGGTGGTATGAAAGAAGTCTAGGGGTACTTATATATATTTTAAGAGGGGTATTTAAAAAAAAAAAAAAAGAAAGAAAAAAAAAAAGGTTGAGAAACACTGTTCTATCCTACTGTGCCAACATACATCAGTACAGTCCCAGTTCTGTAATACAAGGATGTTGTTATTCATTTGGCAGAGTTTATCGGCTAGTTACACTTACAGAGCTTGGGGCCAGATTTTCTACTTCAATTTTCCAAGTGACTCCAACAGACTGTTTAGTGCAGTAAAGATCAGGAGAGTTTTACGCTTTGCCATGTAGATATTCATATGTGGATTTTGGTACATAAACTTTGAGTAACTGACATTTTAATATTGTGTGTACTATTTCTGTGAAGGCTGACATTTCCCTAGAGCTGTAGGAGACACTCCAAATTTGCATTTCTGCCTGGCCATGGGCAACTCGCTTAAGCTTAGTGTCACACTTACAGTACTGTCCTATCTCACAGGTAAGAAGTGCTTAGATACTAGGGTAATGGAGGCCATAAAAGTGTGTAAAATAGCTAAGACATATAGCCACCAGGATTTCATTGTGCACAGTGTCTGAATATAAAGGGCGGTTGGTGGGAAAAGGCTCCATGCTAGCTGCCACAGGCAGGCAGGAAGGGGTTTGGCATGGCCAATAGTTTGCGGTAGATCCAGTGGTTATAAAATCTCACATAAGGTGAGAGTGCAGAACACACAGCTCCCATTCTAACCCCAGAGGTGGAGTAAAAGCCACAGAAAAGCTACTCTGCTTAAACCTTTGAGTCTGCCTCTACGCTGTTCTGTTCCCCTGCAATCATGTTTTATCAGTTGGAGGGAGAAGAATTTCACCCTAACAACATTATTTTCACAAGAATACACCTCACAGACTTCAGTGAAGTGATCCTATGGTTCCCAACAGAGTTAACCAAGGGGTTTTTTAAATTTTTTCCCACATGGTAGCTGTATCCTTTTCTCAATGCAACAATACCAAAGAGTTTGTAGCACAACAGAGCAGCTATTTCATTTTAAACTTGAATGTGTGCACGTCTGAGCATGAAACGGAGATGTAATCCAGACAGAAATACCACCAGCCTTTACTTGACAAGATGGCCCCTATTAGTCAGCTGTGATCCAGTGGAGATTTGATTTTTGATAATCCCTGGATTGTTCTCAGTCACAATCTTTTGAATATATTTATGCTTGAAAATATGCTACCCAAACTACAGAATTTAAACGTAGTTCACAGTGTCACTCTCTGACCATAGCTGTGATTGGATGAAAAGTGAATTTCAGCTTAGAAATCTGCTCCCTGGGATGTGAGTGTTGTAGTGCTTTAACCAAACTCTGAGCCTTGGCATTCTAGAGATAACTGGTATAAAATGCTGAAAACCGAGAAGAGTGTTATCCTAGCTCAGCAATACAGGCTTGAACATGCCTTTGTCTTCTGTATTTAACACTGGTTTAACTCTACTGGCTGTAATGGACTTATTACAACCTCACACTAGTGCGCATCAGAAACAAGTGGGTGGCTACTACAGGTAGATCTGGCTGTGTGTGTGTAAAATTAGGCATACAAAAGCTACATATCTAGAGATGTTACTTACGGTGTATACACTCTACAAATCGGTACTATATACAAAAGGCAATTTATATGTTTACCTGATCTTTTGACAATAACTGGTCTGTCTGGCAAACTACACTTCTGTTATAAAACGTAAAATGTGTGCTCCTTCATGACAAAAATGGCAATATCCAATAACAGGTAACACCTATTACATTTCCAGGGAAAAGCAAATTAAGTCCATTATGTTTATAGTTTACACATTTTTCCTCTTCCAGTATTTTGACATCCATGTAGAACTTCAAAACAGTTAAGTCTTCAGCTATAAAGAAAGGATGTTTTGGGTTTCTGAGTATCAAAACAACCAAATGTATTTGCCTGTTTGTAAAACTTGCAAGTATATACCAGAACATAGTTAGCTATGACAAGCATAAAAATGACAGAAATTTAAAGCACGTAGAGCTCATACTGTGTAAGAATATTGAAAATTTTTGCATCACGTTTCATGCACAATTGGCATTTTGAATTTGGGGAAACAAAGAAAGAGCAAGAGAAATATGGCAACCTACCACAGAGGCAGAGTTCAGATAAGTGAAAAGTCCAACTAGGAGAAGGAAAAGGTTTGCTCCTGCCATGCAAGTTGACTGCACAGATGACCCTTCATTTTTATACCCATTGCTGCACTGAATGAGAGCAGAAATGGAAGGATGTGTGGCTGAAAGATATCCCCAAAAACCCTGGAATTTGCTCTCTGCCTTGATCTGCCAGAAACCGTATTGCAGAACTTATCGTTTCTTAAAGATGCATCAGGAGATGGGACTGGGTCAGAGATGCAGATTGAAGGACCTATGTGATGGAAAGGTCTACTGACATGACGAGGTCAAGTGTCTTTAGATTTTGTGCAACGGGCTATTAACTGGGCATTTGGAATGGTAGTTCTGATGAGGCAATTTCAATTTTCCAAAAATATGTTTGGGAGAGACCTAGAATTCTGGTTAGATGCCAAAGATCTCAGAATTAGATGAACTTGGATGAGCAACAAAGCAAGAGTTGAGTAATTTCCTGATGGTTTAACTAGTACTTAGTGTCAGATCTTGAAGATATAAGAATTTTTCATGATCCATTTGCCTATAAGAACATAGCAAAGCCATAACAGAAAAACAAATTATTTCCAGTCCCCCATCTGTCAGTTGTGTGGACATCCAATGCATGTTTGTCCCTAATGATGCTTGAGGTACGTTAGTACTACTGAGCAATAACTGTGAAGAATCTCATGTCACTATTTCACATACAAGTGAGATCTGCTGCCAACTAGCTCTTACAATAATCAGCTAATTGCATGTAGTAACAATCATCATCAATAACTGTGGGCTCAGCGCCCGTTGGTGTGTGATGCCTCTCTCACTATTTCCTTCCAGTGGTAACAATGATGCACTATTTATTCATTGTTGAGTCTTTCATGCCCCCTAACAGCATCTGCTGTTGAGGCAGTTAAGTATGAGTTAATGGGATTTCTCTTCTTACAGATTTTTCATTGTTACCGTACTAAACAGCCTGTATGGTGACAAGGTAACTTGTCTGGCTCATTAGGTAGTTATTCACACCTCACAATGATTTTTGTGTGAAACTTTCAGGAGATCACACTATAAGCAAAGAGAAGAGCATTGAACAGGATGCAATCTAGTCTCACTGGGAAGCAGTTACATCTAGCATACTACATTTAAAATGGAAACAAAATTTTAATGTTCAGGGTATTATTTCATGCTGTATTTTCTCTAAGGGCATTTCTACACAACAGACAAGTTAACCTGTGTCAGACCTATGCAGTTACTACAGTGGCTGATGTCCACATCGCCATCCTTCTCTCAGTCGTGCATGTCCTCATAAGGCACACTTCCAGTGACTGAAGAGGAGCGTGGGGCTGGGGGTGTGGTGCAGGGAAGGAGAGAAGAGGTGGACTGAAACGCAGGGCTCTCTGTTCCACACAGCTCCCTGCTGGGTGCCCAGCTCTCCCCCTGGCTCTCGCCACCCACTTCGGGCTTCTCAGCTCCCTAAGCAGGAGGGTGTAGCTGCATGTCTTTCTTGTCCATTTCATGGCTCCAGCATGGACCCTGAAACTGACAATACAGTCAACAGCAGATATAAGTAATGCAGTGTCTACATAGACTCTGCATCAGCCTAACAATGCTGACATAAGTCCTCTACTTCTTCTGGTGGTGGAGTTATGTTGGTGTAGTAAGGCACATACATCAGCAGGACTAGGCTGTCATATGTACACAGGCATAATTAGGTCAAGAAAAGCTGGTTTATGTTGATCTATCTGTGTAGTGTAGACCCAGAGTGTGAAAAAAGAGAAAGCATGCCAGACTCAATCTCATAACATGACTTTTGACTCACAACGCCAATGCCCTTTAGAAATACCATATAACTGGAAGACTCTAGACGAAATAACTCTTCCTTCTGCTCTAATGTGGAAGCCAGCACTGTGAGCACCATGGGTTAGAGATGCTCAAGCAGCAGACAGCACTGACTGTATCAAAATGAACGGCTGGGCATGGGCAGGCCCATACCCTCCAGTCCATGATTGCTGTCTTACAGAATGCACTGCAGGAAATACATGCTACACCTATTCTGCAGTCAGTCGTAGTCAGCCTGCTGGTGAACTGCTATTTAGCAGGCATCCAGCTGTCTCCTAAGCACCACAGGCATATGCTTCCAAAGAATGCCAGTCGGGAAAAAACAAACTGTACCATTCCCTCTCCTTCTTCATTGCCCACAACATTAATATTGGTCCGTAAAAGCTAGAGAGTCAATCCCAAATATGAGAAACAACAGCCTCCTCTAGTTTAGCTACTGTACTAAGAGGCACTTTTTAACATGCATCATTAGCTTCAGGAATGTATGAAGGCCTGGTTCTGTAACAGCTTCATACATATCACAATGCCATAATGCAATCTCACGGACATTAACTTGAAGCAACAGTGAAAAATTAAACGCCACTGAAAATTAAGTTTCCCAAGGTGGTGACTACCTTCTCATATTCCCCACTTTGGTCCATCCTTACCAGCTGCAGATGGTTCCCATGCCCTTAAGGTGTTTTGTGATTATTTTGGATCTTTACTTCTTAGCTCCTATATCAGGGTCAGCAACCTTTCCAAGGCAGAGTGCTGAAGTTTGACCTTTATGTGCTGCCCAAGTGCCAGTGATTTTTTTTTAAAGTCAGTAATAGTCCAACTGATAATGGATTTATTAATAAAGATGCAGAGCTTTACTACTTAGGTGCTGGTTGATAGCATTAGCTGGTTGTTTATTAATCCACAGGCAGCATGGCTTTGAGCAAGCTCCCGGCTGCATGGGGGAGAAGGGGTAGGGCTGAGCTCCTGCCTCACGTGCAGATGAAAAAAATCAGCTTGCATGCCACTCTTGGCACCCACACCGGGTATTGCTCACCCCTGTTCCATAACCTGGACTAAACTGATGACTTAGGACAAAATAACACTGTGCAAGGCCCCCAGATTTCCAGATAATTGTTTTTAACCATGCCCAGGGCACACCCCCATTGACCTTTCACACTGCTGACCCTTAGATCTACCATTACAAACTGAATAAAGAAAACGTTTTACACAACATTCGGGCTGCAACAAATAATAAACATGTCTAGCTGTGACACTACACTTTTCATCACTAGATCTCAAAAAGCTTAATAAAGAAGGTTAGCATCATTATCAATTTTACAGATGGGGGAAACCAAGGCAAAGGAAGGTGAAATCACATGCTCAAGGTCATTCAGCAGGCCAGTAGCAGAAATGGGAGTGGAACCCTTATCTCCTGAGTCTCTGTCCAAATAATGGTCAAAGCCCAAAAACACAAAACAATGAATTGAAAGTGCATCGGCTCGTAGTGTAAAACACAATGCCATAGGAACAGATTTGTGCAAAAAGCCCAGGGAATTTTAATCACACTTGCAGAATACCATATTTGTATTGGGAATTAAAAAACTAACAGAGGTCTCCAACCAAAATAGCGAGAAGAGCCATTTTTTCAAATTCAGTTACAAAATCAATATTTCAAGAGCTGAAATGCATGTGAATATGACACAGACCTTAATAAATGTCAAACTGTACTTTTTGTACCCCTTACTTTAAGAACAGCGCACACACAGTGATTTGTATAAGTCAGAAAGTTCAAGTTACTTTCAAGTTACTTTGGAGAGCAAAGGAGGACAAGGAAATGCCTGTGCCTGGGGATAAGCTCGTAAACAGGAAGGAGCAATGTTCACATCAACCCTCCACATTCGCACCCCCAGTTCCCAGGCTCTACCCCCCCTTCAGCTCCCCAAGCCCATCCCCCATCTCCAGGCTTTGGTGGCCTCAGCCCTGAGCCCTCAAATCCATCACCCATCCGCAAGCTCTAACCTCCATCCCACAAACCCGCCCCACCCATTCTCAGGCTTAGCCCCTCACAGTTCCAAACCCCCTCCCATTCTAAGACTTAATCCCTCTCAGCCTCAAAAACATCCACTCATCCCCAGTGCTAACACCTCTCAGTTCCAAAGTGGCCCCCCACATCTCCAGGATTAACCCACTTCAGCCCCAAACCTGACCCGGGACTAACCCATCTGTGGTGCTGGCTGGTGAGCCTATGCCAGGCGGCCATGTGTGCCCAGCAGAAGGAAGGATGGCATAGAGGGGTAAGTGAGACTCCCTACCCTGCCACCAGTGAAATAATGGAATTAAATTCAGTTGGTTTAACAGCTAAAACCCTCCTGCCAGACCTTAAACCAATTAAATTTAGTTCTACTGTTTCAGCAACAGCAGGGCAGGGAGCCACAGAGGAGTCGGTGGCAGCAGTATCTGGAGCCACAAATGACTCCTTAAAGAGCAGCAGGTTGCCAGTCCCTAGACTAATCAAAGCATTGATGGATTTTTAGTGTACCCATGCTTTTCCCTGCTATAGTTGTAAGCTGTAGAGATGCTTACTGCTGCTGCAAACAAAAAACAAACAGAAATCTGCCTTTGTCACTACAGCTACTCTGCCAAGGCACACAGATATGCCAAAAGAGCTATGCCTCACAATGTAGCTTTAGGTTGCAGGCATATGCTGTGGAAATAAATAATAGTTTTTATGATTTAAACAAGTTCTTTTAATGGTAGGGTGAAGGAGAGGG
Organism: Carettochelys insculpta; assembly: GCF_033958435.1. Classification (NCBI taxonomy): domain Eukaryota; kingdom Metazoa; phylum Chordata; order Testudines; family Carettochelyidae; genus Carettochelys; species Carettochelys insculpta. The sequence continues at coordinate 101,406,020 of NC_134141.1, forward strand.
AGATAAAGGAAAATTATATAATTCAGAAAGCCATTTGCAAATCAAGTTTCATACAAAAAGAAAAAAAAGTAGTATAAAAATAATCACTATGCTCTTAACCAAAGGTATAATGTGTAGCTCCACTTCATTATGTATAATGAAAAAAAGTACACAAAATTATGGACACCCATTGGAATCCACATTTCCTCACTACTAACTGCACCACTACAGCTTGCAGAAGGTTAGCTTCAAACACAAGTTCAGACAGATTCTGGCCAAAGTGCTGATAAAAATTATTTGCCCAAAGCAAATTAATATATCCACTCAAAGATTCACGGTCAGAAGATAACCACAGCTGTTCTCTGGAGAACAGACATAAATATTGTCCTCCTCTTCATGGCCAGTACTGATGTTCGTGAAGCAGAGGTCACAAGGCAGAAGGGATGATAAGGGATGATTCACAAAATTGTCCAGTGATTCCATATTCTCTTTCAAACATTAATAGTTAATTTAGAACCTGTTTTATTATATGTATAGTTGAGACTATGTTTTCCAAAGTGCACTACTTTGCATTTATCACTGAATTTCATCTGCCATTTTGTTGCCCAACATTTTTGTAAGACCTTCTTGTAAATCCAAAGCTGGCAGCAAAGAGTTAACCATCTGCAGTTGTTTTGCATCATCTGCAAATTTAGCCTCCTCCCTGATTACCCCTTTCTCCAGACCATTTATGAATATGTTAAATAGGACTGGTCCCAGTACAGACCCCTGCGACACATCACCAGTTACTTCTCTACATTCGCACAACTGACTATTTGTTTCCTCTCTTTCAGACAGCTACCAATTTACAAGAGGACCTTCCCTCTTATCCCATGACAGCTTACTTTGCTTAAGAGCCTTTAGTGAGGGTGTGATGGAGTGGGGGGAGTGCATGTGTGAGTCAGGCTGGATGTCTGAGGCTAGCAGCAGCTCCCAGTGGCTAAGGATGACCCTGGGGCTACAACTGGCAGGTAACACCTCTGCCTGAACAAAGAGGAGGGAGGAGCTGAGCTGAGTTTTGAATCGGGGGCGGCAGTTAGGAGGCGGGGGGAAAGAGGAGCTGGAAGGCAGCCAGCGAGAGGAGGGGGAAAGCTACACCCCAGAGGGGCACCCCTCAGGGTCTTCTCCCCAGGACGGGTTGGAAGGACTGTCTCTGGCTGCTGTGCTGTCGCTTCTGGGAGAAACTGGGCATCTGTTGCCTAATAAACCTTCTGTTATACCTGCTGAGTGAGAGTCAATCCTGCCAGCAGACGGGGTGCAGTGCAGGGGGACCCCTGAACCCCATCACAGAGGGTCCTTGTCAAAGGCTTTCTAGAAATCTAAGCACAGTATATCCATTAGATTGACTTTTTCCACATACTTTTTAACCACCTCAAACATTAGTAGATTAGTGAGGCACGATTTTCCTGTACAAAAACCATGTTAACTCTGCCAATAAATTAGGCTCATCTGTGTGTCTGACAATTCTGCTCTTTGCTCCACTTTCAATCACTTTGCTTGATGCTTAAATATGACTTAGCAGCCTGTAATTGCCAGGATCGCTTCTGGAGCCTTTTGTAAAAAGTGGCATCACATTAACTATTCACCAGGCATTCGGTACTGACTCTGACTTAGAAGGCAGTTTACCAACTCCTGTTACTAGTTATGCAATTTCACATTCGAGTTCCTTCAAAGCTCTTGGTTGAATGCCATCTAGTCCTGGTGATGTTACTTTTCAGTTTATCAGTTGTTTCAAAATTTCTCCTAATGATACTTCAGTCTGGAACAGTTCCTCAGATTTAAAAAAAAAATGACTCATATGGGAATCTTCTGCACTCCTTCAGCTATGAAGACCCATGCAAATAATTAATTTAGCTGCAATAGTCTTATCCTGGAGTGGTTTCTTAGCATCTTGATTTTCCATTGGCCCCAGTGGCTGGGTTCCTGCTTCTGATGTAGTTAATAAAATTTGCTATCAAGTATTTGAATAGCTGTTCTTCAAATTCTTTATGGCCTTCTTGATATTTTCATACTTCGTTTATCAGAATTTATGTTCCTTTCTATTTTCCTCATTAGGATTTAACTTCAACTTTCTAGACCATGCCCTTTTGTCTCACACTGGTTTTTTCAACTTGTTGTTTAGCTACGGTGGCACTTTTTTTTTATTTTCTTACTATCCCTTTTTTTTTTTTTAAATTTGGGATATACAGTAAGTTGAACCTACATTATAGCAATTTCTAAAAAGTTTCCATGAAAGTTGCAGGGATTTCACTTATACCACTCTGCCTTTTAATTTCTGCTTAACTAAATTCCTCATTTTTGTGTACTTCTTTCTGAAATTAAATACCAGTGTTAAGCTGCTGTAGTATATTTCACCCTCCATAATATAATTAGATTTAACCTCTCTCTGGTCACTATTACCAAGCACTCTAATTATATTCACCTCTTGGACCAGATCCTGTGCTCTGCTTAAAACTAATTCAAGAACTGCCTCTACTCTTGTGGGTTCTAAAAGTAGCTACTCCAAGAAGCAGCCATTTAACATGTCAAGAAACTCTCTCTGTATCTTGTCCTGAGATGACAGGTGCCCAGTCAACATGGGGATACTGGCAGCTCCCCTCCCGCTGCATCATTAAAAGTAACAGCGTCTTTAATCTCCCTGAGCATTTCAGAGTCAGTATTGCCATCCTGGTTAGGTGGTCTGTAATATATCCCTACTTCTATATTTTTATGATTAGAGCATGGAATTTCTATCCATAGAGATTCTATAATACAACTGGGTTTGTTTAAAAATTCTACTTCAGTTGATTCTATGCTTCTTTTGCATATATTGTCATGCTCTCTACCAGCACAACCTGTCCTGTCCTTCCTATTATTGCTGTGCCCAACTGATTATCTTCATTCCAGCAAGTTTCTGAGATGTCTATTATATCAACATCCCTATTCAGTAAGGCATTCTAGTTTACATCTTACTATTTAGACTTCAAGCATTTATACACAAGCACTTTAACAACTTGTCACTCTTTAGCTGCCTGTCAATTCAAGAGAGCTGTGTCTACACTAGCCCAAAACTTCTAAATGGCCATTTCAAAGTCTACTAATGAAGCGCTGAAATACATATTCAGCGCCTCATGAGAATGCCGGCAGCCGTGGCACTTTGAAATTGACGCGGCTCGCCACCGCTCGGCTTATCCAGACAGGGCTCCTTTTCGAAAGGACCCCAGCAACTTCCAAATCCCCTTATTCCTGGACTTTGAATATGTATTTCAGCGCTCCATGAGTAAACTTCGAAATGGCCATTTGCATGGCCATTTTGAAGTTTTGGGCTAACGTAGACGTAGCCGAAGTGACTGAATGAGACTCATCATTTAACTGTTTCTCATCAGTTCTTCTCCATATTTTATCAACTTCCATCTTCTCCTCTTTACTAGAGCATAGAGAATCTCCACTAATAGATCCAGGACTTTTTTCTGGTAGAAAGCAGCAGAATGTTCTTCCACCTTTTTCCCCCATGGCCGCCATTTTTAAAAGGCAGCTGAGCAGCTCTGAGCCACATGTGGCTCTTTACACAGTCACTTGCAGCTCCCGGCACTGCTGAGCTCCACCTCCAGCTCCCTGTCTGCCAATGAAAGAGTAGGGCTCAATTTAATTGTTTTAATGGCCAGCTACCCCTGCTGTACTGTACACGGGGAGAGAAGGAGGACTGGGGGGAGTCGCACAGCTGTGCGGAAGGGAACATGGTGGCCAGCAAAGGACCTGCAGCATGTGGCGCTCCTTTTGAAATGCAAGTGAATCCTGGGTTGGGGCGGTGATTAGGGGGATTAAAGGCTGGGTGCGGTTTGGGTCCATGAGGGGAAGGGTATGGGAGGGGGGTCTTAAAGCCTGGTGGAAGGTTGAGGCCACAGAAGAGGGTGGGGGGTTAACGTTGTGGTAGGTTGGGGTCTCGGGGGGGGCCAGGGGTGGTTAAAGCCCAGCCACGGGGAGGGTAGAGGGTTAAAGCGTGGCTGTGGGGGTTAAGGCCAGTGACAGATTCACACTGCACCAGGGGCAGGGAGTTAAGGCTGGTGGCAGGGGGGCAGTGGTTTAAGGCTGCAGCAGGTTGGGGCTATGGGAGGCTGGAGGGTGGTTAAGCATGGAGATGGGTTGGGGCTGTGGGAGGGGTTTAATCTGGGGGGGGGGGCAGAATTCCAGCACCTTTTTTCCTAAGGGAAAAAACCATTGAATAGATCCCCCCCTTAAGAGACATCTCTGCCCATTCCATGTAGCCCTCTGCACCTGTTAGCTCTCTCTCAGCTCTTAGTTTAGAAGCCACTCTACAACATTTTTAATTTTAAGCACCAGCTATCTGGTTGATAAGAACATAAGAACGGCCACACTGGGTCAGACCAAAGGTCCTTCTAGTCCAGTATTCTGTCTGCCAACAGTGGCCAATGCCAGGTGCCCCAGAGGGAGTAAACTGAACAGGTAATGATCTCTCTCTGCCATCCAGCTCCAGCCTCTGACAGACAGAGGCTAGGGACACCATTCCTTACCCATGTGGGCTAATAACCGTTAATGGATCTAACCTCCATGAATTTTTCTAGCTCTTTTTAAACTGTTATAGTCCTAGCCTTCACAGCCTCCTCTGGCAAGGAGTTCCACAGGTTGACTGTACACTGTGTGAAGTAGAATTTTCTTTTATTTGTTTTAAACCTGCTCCCATTAATTTCCATTTGGTTTTCCCTAGCTCTTATATTATGGGAATAAGTAAATAATTTTTCCTTGTTCACTTTCTCTATACCACCCTTAATTTCATATACCTCTATCATATCCTCACTTAGTCTCCTTTTTTCTAAGATGAAACATCCTAGTCTCTTTAATATCTCTTCATATGAGAGCCATTCTAAACACCTAACCATTTTAGCTGTCCTTTTCTGAACCTTTTCTAATGCCAATATATCTTTTTTGAGATGAGGTGAACACATCTGTATACAGCATTCAAGGTGTGAGAGTAACATGGTTTTATATAAGGTCAATAAGATATACTTCACCTTATTCTCTATCCTTTTTTAAATGATTCCTAATGCCCTGTTTGCTTTTTTGACTGCCACTGCACACTTCAAGGATGTTTTCAGAGAACAATCCATGATGACTCCAAGATCTCTCTCCTGATTAGGTGCAGCTGAAATTAGCCCCCATCATATGAGGGACCTTGTCAAAGGCTTTCTGGAAATCTAAGTACACTATATCTACTGGATCTTCCTTGTCCACATGTTTGTTGACCCCTTCAAAGAACTCTAACAGACTAGTAGGACATGGCTTCCTTTTACAGAAACCATGTTGACCTTTGCCTAACAAATTATGTTCTTCTATGTGCCTGACTATTTTATTCCTTACTATGGTTTCAACCAATTTGCCTGGTACTCACATTAGACTTACTGGTCTGTAATTGCCGGGATCACCTCTAGAGCCCTTTTTAAATATTGGTGTTACGTCAGCTATTTTCCAGTCAATGAGTACAGAAGGTGATTTAAAGGGCAGGTTACAAACCACAATCAATAGTTCTGCAATGCCACATTTGAGTTATTTGAGAACTCTTGGGTGAATGCCATCTGGTTCCATGTTGGTTTAGATGGAGCCCATCCTTCCTCCATAAGCTACCCTTTTCCCAAAAGTTTAAACAGTTCCTAATAAATCAAAACCCCTCTTCCTTATATTATTGACTTATCCACACACTGAGATCCTACAGTTCTCCCAGTCTACCTGGCCCCACGTGTGGAACTGGAAGCATTTCAGAGAATGCTACCATGGAGGTCCTGGACTTCAATAGCTTACATAGATCCTAGAGACCAAATTTAGGCAGCTTTCTCCTATTCTTCCCTATATCCCAGGCACCTACATAGACCACTACCACCGGCTCCGCCCCAGCACAACTCTACCTAGATGTGTTGAGAGACGTACTTTGCCACAAATAACCAGCTAAATCAGATGTGAGCTGGAATTAAGTAGATGAATTTTCTGCCCCTGATATTTTTGCACTGAAAAGTTTATATGGGTCAGAGTAGGGAAACACAACAGAATCAGGCGGCTAGATAATGAACAAGTCACTACCATGTCTCAGTGATATTGTGCACTTGGTGATGGTGCAAGCATATAATTTTCATGCTGGCTTTCACAGATCAGAAAAAAATATTCTTCTCTGCCATATAAGTCTTCTCTCCCACTTCTAAAACTCACACTCACACACAGCCCACACCCAAGGGGTCATGCTTACAGCCTGGCAGTCACTGTCAAAAACGGATCCTTGTCAAGTTGCCATTTTTCAAGTACGAACATATTTCATTTGTTTTAATAAACTCAGAGATGTAAATAACTAGTAAGAATTCTCCTTCCATATCAGACCTAAGAAAAAGGCAACAGTAAGTCAATAGAAATGACTGACACTAAAACTTACGCAGTTTCTATAAAGAGAAAAATAAAAGCTCATATTGGCAAAAATCATCAATAATTATCGATGCAGAAATACTTATTTTCATTTCTCTTTGCCCAGTTAGGAGCTGCTGAACTGAGTGACTATTACACAGCAGTGCAATCACTATGCTATCTGGAAATCAAAGCAACAGAAACTTCTACAGGTTGTACCTCCCTGGTCTTGTACCCTAATAACTTGACAGGCCCCAAACAAGGGTGTTGGACAATGGAAGGTCAGGCCTCTGGGGCTGCCAGTCTGCTGGCTGGGCTCCCCTCATGACCGCTGCCCACTCTTTGCCCCCATGCTGCCGGAGCAGAAGCTCCGCTCCTGGACAGGATTCCCACTTCAGGGCTGCTGGTCGGGGGGTGCCTCTGGTACCCTGCCTGCCAGCCAGGCTCCCCACCACAGGGCTGCCAGCAGGGGAGGTAGGGACTCTGGTTCCTTCTGGCCAGCCCAGCTCCACTGCCAGGCGACTGGCAGAGCTCCCTGCCCATCAGCCCTCCTTCCCACCATTTGGCTGCCAGCAGGTGGGAACTCCACACCCTGCCAGCTGCGGCTCCCTAACACAAGCCCACCAATGGGGCATCATTCCCAGCCTGCTGGATCACAGATGCTGCCGGACTGCAGAGCACCAGACCACAGAGCGTCAACCTGTAGCAAAACTGAAATTCTACCTCACTGAGAACATTTCAAGAACCGTGTAAATTTGGTGCATTTAAGAATCCTGTATTCCCGAATTTACACTGTTTGGTTGGCGCTGGAAAGCAAGGGAAGGCCTATCGTGAGGAGCTTAAAAATTTCAAGTACCTGATCTTAAAACTGATAAAAATCAATTGACTGCCACGGATTTTTGGAGAGAGACAGAGGGCAAAGTGCTGGGTGAGAGATTTGCCTCAGCTTGACCTTCACCCAATTTAACCTAGCAGCCACAGAAAGAAGCTCCAGGGTTTTGATATTCACATTATTACCAACCTGTCCTATTTAAAGAGCTAAGACTCAAATCCTCTTCACCAACCTGCAAAGTAAAAGGTCACAGAATCAAGAGAGACAACCCTTTTCTAAACACTGACCTTGTGGGATGGAAAGGAGTTGAGGCTGCTTGAGAACTTTTAGGATGAACTATATAACCTTGAGCCAAATCTCAAAGAAGTGAAGCGAAACTTTTGATCAAACCTGTATGAATCATTCTATTGATGCCAATCACTATCAGTATTGCTGACACATTACCAAACCTAAGATTGCTGAAGCTGAGTGCCCTGGTGCACTCCCCACCCCTGCCCCAGGGCTGAAGCTGGGAGCATTAGTGAAGCTCAGATGCCCTCTCCCCCATCTGAAGCCAGCAGTGGCATGGGGCTGAAACCAGGAGCTCCAGTACATCCCTCATCTGAAGAGGGAAGCAGCTTAGTGCTGAAGCAAAGCCCAGGGACTGAGTTGGAGGAGGGCGAGGGAGGGTTGCCCCCCAACTCTGCAGTGCTTTGCCCAGAGCAAGTCAGTCCCAGGCCCCCTTCCTGCTCCACCCCACCTCACCCACCACCAGTCTGCCCCAGGCCCCACCCTCTGGTCTGGTCACAGGGCAAAAGTCAGAGCCAGGCAGTGTAGGACTGCTGGCCCTCTAGCTGGCACTGCCACAGAGGGGGTAGCTGTGCCTTCCCCCGCCTTCCTCATCAGCTGCTGGTGCCCAGGGCTGTGGCTGATCCTCAGCTCCCAACCCCCTTTGGCTGCTCATGCAGCCAGTCACAGCAGCGGTGGGCTAGAAGAAGCTTCTAGCTCCAAGGTAGCAGAGCTCTTAGCAAGCAGCCAATGCAGTGGGTGCTCTTCTGGAAACAATCCCTAGCTACCCCTCTTCCTGTACCCTGAGCTGCCCCTACTCAAACAAGCCCCCTAGCTACACTCTCCCTGCAACCTGAATGCCTTTCAAATTTTCGAACTGTGTTCCTCTTTAGAGTTACAGTTTTTGATTCTGCCCACCCCCAACCCCCCCAGCTGGCCTGCTGAGTTAAGGCAGGGAGTTGAGCTGGCACCCTATAATGCAGAGCTGACCTGAGCCTCAATGGCCCTTGCTCCTCCCCCAAAATAAAAGCCAAACTACACCTACACCCAAGTCCTATCCCTCACCCAGGCTGGAGCCTAGAGCTTTTACTGCATGTCAAAGAGGGGACCACCTCAGAAAGAAAAAGACCAAGAACCATGGTATAACTGACAGATCAAGACCTTCATGACATGATAATTTCAGTTCTAATGCCTCTCTCCACATCAGTATTATCTAGGAGGGTTTTTTTAAGACTATTTGTGTTACAAATCACAGGCAGTTAGCATGAGTGAGTGGTGCAAATGATCAGCATTAATGAATTAACAGTAGGTGAGCTGAAGAGAGGCCATTCTGAGCCAGTGTCTCACTGGATTATGGACTTGTTCATCACTTCAGGTCTGAGCCAGTGCCCCAGTGTTTACCCTGAACAGAACTGCACGCTGAGAAAAGCAAAATTTATATAAAAAGGAGGCCTGTTCCTAGATAAACTGTTACCAAGTTAAAAAAAAAAAAAAAAATGAACTCCAAGGAGACACTGATGTTCACGCTCATGGCTGAGGCAAGCAGAATTGGGGTAATGTAAGCAAGATGTTCCAAAATGGTCATGGACGAGCACCCCACCTGGACTGGAGGGTACAACGAATGAACTGAGTAGCACCTCACACAGGTTGAGGGATATGACCAATGGACTGAGCAGCACACCACCCGGGTTGAGGGGTACAACCAATAAACTAAACATCACTCCCTCTAGTCTGCATCATACCAAGAAAATAAATACTACATCAATTTGTCAAAGTCCATCAACTCAGCATATTGGGATGATGTGCACGTCGGACTCTCACCTCAGTCAGCTAAACAACATTACCTGGGGTCTGGGCAGCCCCAGAGAGAAAGTGTGAATGGGCTTATGAGTGTGTATGTACTTAATGGGTTAAAAATTAGGCTGTTATATTGGGATAAAAACTCGACCATTAACCATTCAAGCTACATATTACTTTTAATTTGCTTTCCAATTGTTAAATATTCAATTTAAACATGGTTTTTAAATTGTTATGCAATCAAATGCATGCAATCAAATAATTTTTGCTGTGTTAATTATTCTCTGAGATCATATGTGGGACCTGCTGCCAGCCTGATCAACTGTGCAGCAGCGCCCATTTTGTGACATTTGCATTTATAAGCCTCTGCCTACTACGTGAAGTGTACAGCAGTAATTACAAAAAACTTTAATAAACTCCACAGGGCTCATCAAAGGTATACAAAAGTACTCCAACTCACCAGGTCCTGAAGGTAATCAATCCAAGCTCTATTAGACACATGAGTTAAAAAAAGAGGTAGATAAAGGTATTTCGTGTAGAGTTGAGAATCCTTCATAGAGTGTGCACTCCCACCTGTCCCTTCTCCCCTCTTAATTCATGCATCTCAGTTACCAACTTCTGCAGCATCATCAAGTGGTCTCACTGGTCATCAAACTATTCAGCTATTTATCAGCCAAAACTAACACCCTGAACTTCATCCCAAAACCAAGCTGGCAGCCACTGCAGATCAAGCAGCACAGGTACAACATGTTCCTTGAGTGAACTCAGTTTAACAAGCCTTCAGCACCAACTTCAAGACAAATTTCCAAATCACCTGAAGGTGCAGAGCTCACTGCAGCAACAAGATCTTGAAGCGACGCAAGTATGAATCACCATGGCGAGGTGTGCATCCAAAAGAGTAAAGTACAGATGTTTTGCCAGGTGCAGCCCTGAACACAGGAACTTTGCTGCTCCAGTACTTGGAATATCCAAAAAGCAGCTGGGGGAACTCAGCAAAATATCCAGGTTCTAACTACCAGGCACAATCCCTTCATTGAGATAACTAATGTAGTCTCCTCTGGTAATTCTGATTACATTCCCCAGCCTGCAACTATTAACTCAGCTTTATCTGAACTGAGCTTTGGTCAGCTAGCCATCAAACTCTGCTGGACAGGTTGTTCAGCTGCCCTTGTCAGGTCCTATGAGATGGAGATATACCACCTATGGGAGAGAAAACAGAACTGCTACATACCGGCCAACAGAGAGCAGACTCCTGTGCATGGGGGACTGATGATATATTTACAGATTAGTGAGGAGAAATACTAGTAATCCACTATACTTGATAGTCATTGATTATTTTAATGTTTATCTTGCCAGTACTGAAATTAAGCTGATTTGTCTAGAATTGTCTGGGTTGTCCTTCATCCCCCTTTTAAAGATAAATACCATATTTGCTCTTGTCTGGTCTGGTCCTCCTCCAGGTTTTGTAGCCTGGTACCTGTATTTGCAACACTACTCAGGTTGGCCCAAGTTGACCTTCCATCATGGAGGAGTGGACAGGCCAAATGGAGTAAATGATGCTACAATTCCACGAGTCAGGTCACAATGCCTGCACCAGGGAGCGAGGCCCACCCAGCCCTTCAGGACATGGGAGTTACCATGACAGGGTAGGGCTGCCTCTCATCTGCTCTAGGACAGAGGTTTAACCCAACTAGAGCCTTTCAGCACAGATGTAATAGACAGATAGAAGAGTCCTGGTATGTGTGACATTTTCACCAGCATAACAAACCTGCAGCCCTGCTCAAGAGTATAGTTAAGCTTTTCTGAAGCTGACAGTATTTTCTAAAGGTATTGAACAAAAGAAGTTACTATGAACTACATGTTTTATTGTTGTTTGCTCTGACTCCTTTTCAAAAAGTCGCCTGCTTATATGTATTTAGCATTTCATATGCTGGGATGACTAGATACGGAAAATATCTTTGTGAAGGGATGGTCTTAATCATTTACATGGAGCATATTTCTCATACACTGATGATCAAACTCTTAGGAATAAGACACATTGTACATTTCACACATCAAAACTTTCTGTAAGTAAGTAGCAGCTGCATTTCAGGATTCTATACAGTAAGTGACTTGTGGTAAACAATCTGAGCACAAAATGTTCCTTCAAGCCCCAACATTAGTCTGTTCCTGCCAAGCAAGGCTGATGCAATACGATACTTTCTGCCTCCAGGAGGTCAGCAGCAATGGCAGATTCGATGCTCCTTAGCCTGTTCTTTACACGTTGCCTCTCACCTCGAAACACCATCCCAGTTCTGCTCTGCCAGACAAATGCTCTTTCCTCATTCAAATCCTTCCTACACTGTGACCTCACCCAGGAGGCTGATACAAAGAGCGACAATAAATAAGACAGCTAACTGAAAAGAAACCCAGCCTTCTACTGAACCATCACAAAGTGTACATACTTAGCAGCAACCACACAGTGGCATTGTGGTAACCCACACCCCATCCGTTCTATTCTTTGTTATTCCTTATGCCTTGCTTCCCACCTAAATGTAATTGCAACAATGTCTGTCTAGCACTGTTTTAGCTGTTGGAACACTGAAAATAGTCAAAGAAATACAGTGCTTCCTAAGTACAGAGAATGCCTCATATTCTGTCCATGAAAGTTTGGCATTTAGAATAACATTTCCAGCATTCCAAATGCTGAAACTTGATTCTCTGATTGATAGTCTAAGCATGACATGAGTAGTCATATAAATCAAACAACTAGCAACTTCTGAAGCAATAAACAGCCTCATGAGCAAACCGATAAAAAAGCAAGGGTCACATCTGATTAGCGTATATCTTTACATACAATTAAGCACAGTCGTAGGAAAATGATCGTAGAGGTAAAACTTTACACATCCAGTGCCCTCCAAGAGACCTGTGCTACAAGAGGCAGGGACTAGAAAGGCTCTCATTCTACTTCTGGCTGCTCTTTTGTTCTGCTCTTTATTCCATTCTGCCTTCCTCACATTCTAAGGGTATGTCCATACTTAATGGCAGAGCAACCCATAGCTAGAATTGCATATCTGCAGCCAACTGTAAGGACTAGTGTAGACCATTCCTCCTTGTAACCTTTTGTCCTTTCCTGTTGAAATCACAGAGCTAGCTGAAGGGTAAACTACTATTCCACAGGCGTATGGGAGCAGAATCTGCCCCAGGTGAGCTCTTCTGTTCTCCCCACCTCTTTGATGGCGTGTGGTCTGCTGGCAGCTTCAGATCCATCCTGGAGAGAGATTTCTTAGTGGAGGAGTTGCTTGCCTCCCCACAGTGGGAAGGACCCCAAGGGATCACTAACATATAAGCACTACTTTAGTTACTGTTGTATGATCAGACTGTAATAGAAACACTCCACATATGGGCCGTGTCTACACTAGCCAAAAACTTCGAAACTGTCATGCAAATGGCCATTTAGAAGTTTACTAATGAAGTGCTGAAATACATATTCAGTGCCTCATTAGCATGCGGGAGGCCACAACACTTCGAAATTGACAAGGCTCGCCGACGCGCGGCTCACCCAGACAGGGCTCCTTTTCGAAAGGACCCCGGCTACTTCCAAGTCTCCTTATTCCCATCTGCTCATAGGAATAAGGGGACTTCGAAGTAGGTGGGGTCCTTTCGAAAAGGAGGCCGTCTGGACGAGCTGTGTCAATTTTGAAGTGCCGCGGCTGCCCGCATGCTAATGAGGCACTGAATATGTATTTCAGCACTTCATTAGTAAACTTTGAAATGGCCATGTGCACGGGCATTTCGAAGTTTTTGGCTAGTGTAGACATAGGCATGGTGATACTAACTGGTGCTGTCGTACATCGCTGTGACATTAGTGATTGTTCCATGTGTTAAAGACACAATTATATCAGTACTGAAGATGACAGGATTCAAGTAAAACACTGCATGATAGAAACCTTGCAAGTTCCCTATCATGAGCAGTTACTTCTAAAAGTTTACTACTGTGGATAAATTGATAATTCCAGCTCAAATAAAAAAGCAAAACAAAAATACACTGATGAGTTACCTGTATAGGCAAACATTTGCCTGCATTTCACAGAGCAGCACTCCCAGGGAAACCCATTAGACACTGAAAAGGCAACTCAACTGCCTTGTTTTCACACACTTTATAATTAAAAGTTACTAGCATATTAACTAACACGTTGCATTTCTTGGCATGAAAGGCTGGGATACAGTGGAGGAGATAAAAGATAGGAATGTTCTATTTAAATAGGTTTCCTTCTTAAGATGTTTTGCACAACTTTCCATAAATGTTCCTATATTTCAAAAGACAGTCAACAAGACATTTCAATCCCTGCACCCATATTTTCAGAAACATCTTTTAAATCAGTATCCCTGCCTCAAACAAATCTTTCCAGATCTCATAACAAGCCTGGTTTAATTAGGCCTGTGTCCAGGAATATGTTCTGCTCTGATCTGAGTGAACAGCTATGTAAAAGACTTTTTTAAATTCAAATGAAACTTTCATCAATTTGACAAACGTCCTCAATAAATCTGATTTATCTTATGAAATGCTTGTTGGCAGGCTGACAGCCACATTCTGCTTTCATTTGCACATCTATAAGAGACAGCTATTCCACTGACTTCAATGAAGTTATTTCAGTTATTTACAATGGAATAGCTGAGAGCAGAAATGTGGCCCATGGTATCTCTATGGGCTGCTCCTTGCAGTTATGGGTGGAGCAAAGTGCAGCCCTGGAGGAATCTATTAAATATACTGAGCTAAGATATTTACCATGACTGTCCAATAAGTAACTACCTCTGAACAACTGCAGAACAGCAGTTAAATATAAGCGCTTGGGATTTTATTGTGAGTAAACACCAACTATCCAATTACTCCATTTTTCTTAATGTGGCTGGCTCCAAAACTTTAATTTATGGAATCTGTTTTTAAAGGACTTTATTCAATTTTATTTCACATTGTGCACTTACCATAAATCACACAACAAAAAAAAACAGTTTACTGTTATATCCTGCATGGAAAGCAGAACACTGATTGCTCACTAGCCTCAATTTCAAAATAGCCTACAAGTTTACAAACTGTTTTGCAGATGTGCACGAGATACAGTGAAATTTGATCACTAGAGTAAATACTACTGGTGAGATGACACTCCCTGAAAGCTCCTTGCTGTCTTACAGGGAATCCTAGCCCACATAAAATAGGTGATTTATCTAAAGAATGTGATTGTGAAGCAAAACAGCGCCAACATTTTTAAGACTACATTTTTTTCTTTCAATAAAGTTCTCCCATCACCGCCCACAAATATGTTTAGAGGGTCACAATGTTTTGTTTGCTTTGTGTTTCATGCCTTAAGCAGTAGCAACACTTAAAAGAAATCTTTGGGGCTGCTCTAACCCACTACCCAACCCCCATTCAACTGCTACAAGGGTGGAGACAGAGAACATACTGGGATTTTCCAAATACAGACAGAAACAGGACAACTGGTGATCTATAAGTATCAATGTAATTCCACCAGGCTATAGACTGGATTTTAGTTTGTAATAATAAGACAATAATAGCAATATATACATGCACAGGAACAACTTTGCTGTGTAATAAAGGAACCTTGGAGGCGCAGGGCGGGAGGGGGGGCAGGACTTATACCCAGAGGGACCGACCAGAGCTCCCATCACAGCTGGGCAGTCTAGCCAAGCAAAGAAAACACAAGGGCAGGGCAGAGGCTCGCACGGTATCACATGCCCCCTCCCACCAGATATAGGTCCTGTATTTACTACTACTAAAACCCCTGTACTCCCAGTGGAACATAGGTAATCTACAAGCCTCCTCCACTTCGCTCTGTCTTGGGACAAAACTAGTTGACTCCAGGAGTACCCCAGTTGCTGTCCTTCAATCTCAGTTTCTCTCTTTTGCATGTTCCTTGCAATTCCATTTGAGTGTGACGGACTAAACTGGATGATGGTTTTCTGAGAGTGTGGTGTAAGCATCCCCACTTTCTTCTCTTGATATGAACGTCAAGTGATTCTTGTCCTGCTCTATTCCAAAGCTCCTCATTTGTGACAAAGGCTTGTCATTTGATGTGAAGCATGTACCTCAGGCATCTATTTATGAATGTCTGGAGCTTATGATTTAAAGACTTTTTTTAGTACATCAGGTCTCACATCCATACAGCAGAGCACTCTTCATATTTATGTTGAAGATCCGCAGTTTCATCTTTGCAGATATTATTTGTGAACTCCATATTGGATGGAGAGTCTTGAATGCAGCTTTCCCTGACCTGCCACTGATATACTTACCTGTTGCTCAGTCTCTGCCCATAATCTCTGCCCAAGCACATGAGCTCCTGCACATCTTCCAAGGCACCCCTCTGAGTGTGAGAGTGTTGTTGTTGGCAGCTTTGTCTTGGTCTTCCCCTTGTTAATAATACTCAGTCCATTCACTGAGGCAGCTTTGTCTAGTGTTGTGACCTTTTCTTCCACCAGCTAAATGTTCAGGGGGACCCAGACAGAGGAGCTGCTGCAGACTCTGCTCCACAGCCCCAGGCAGTGGAAGTGACCACCCTTGCAGTACACCTCTTCCAACAGCTTCTCCTGGTGGCAGCCTTCACCGTGTTCCCCAGCACAGGGAGGAAGGAAGCCCACAGGTGGCTGGCTGTGGGCTAAGCTCCCTCTTTCCACCGCATGGGACAGTCTTGTGGCACCTTATCAACTAACACATTATGGAGCATAAGCATTTGTGGGCGAAGCGTAAGCATAAGCCTTCATGGGCAAAGACCCACTTTGTCAATTGCATCTGATGCAGGAGGTCTTTGCCCAGGAAAGCTTATGCTCCAAAATATCTACTAGTCTACAGGGTTCCACAGGACTTCTTGTTGCTTTTGAAGATACAGACTAGGAGTTGGCTACCTCTCTGGTACATGGGACAGTGTTTCTTTTCCTGTTGCTAGAGTCCCAGTGCTTCCCACTACCTTCTTTGCAGGCTGCCCTGAGACTAATACCCAATGCTGGTTCTCAGGGCACAGACGACTCCCCCACTCCTGGAGCAGGGGTGTGCCCAAAGAGAACTGCTTCCCTAGCACTGCTGTGGGCTCACCTGCCTCCCAGTTAGCAACAGCTTGTACCGGAGTCTCTCAAAGTGCAGGACTCTGGGGCAGCAGCAGATGGCTCAGGCCACCCCTCAGGGAAGGCTTGAGGAAGGCGCACCTGCCCTGCCCCGCCCCACCCCCAGGAGCAATGCAGCCCCTTGGGGAGGGCACCGAACATTATGGCGTTAGCCCCCCCTTGAGTTGCACGCGTTCATTGTGCCGCCCCTCACCCAGAGCCCCAGGGACTGAAGCGGGGTGAAGGTGGCGCTGCAGCCCCGAGCCCCCACCCGGCCCGTCCTCCGCGCCCCTCGCGCACGAGCCGCCTGTACAGGGGGAGGCGAGCCGGAGCGCAGCCTTGTGCCCCCACAACCCTCACGTGGCGCCCCCTTCCCCAACCACAGCCGCGAGTCGCCTCTGGAGCCAAGACCGTAAGACCCCGCCCCCGCGCCCCCCGGCCGTACTCCCTCCCATGGGGCCCGGGGGGCCTGACCGGGCTCGCACTCAGCGTGGCTGCGTGGGGCCAGGCACCAGCCCGCTGAAGAAGCCAGCGGGCAAACCCAGCGGCCAGCCAGCGCGGCTCGCCCCCGCCCCTTCCCCTTCCCCTTCCCCTTCCCGCGCCGGGCTCGGCCGGAGTTGGCCAAACTTCCCCGAGTTTCGCGCGCCCCCGGCAGCCGGCACTCACCAACCCCAGGGCGCCCGCGCTGGGCCCGGGGGCAGCAGCCCCGCTCCGCCCGTGCGCCTCACAACTTCCCCCCGAGGCCTCGCTAAAAATAGCGGCGGGCCCAGCGGGGCCGGCTCGGGTTACACCTCCCGGCCCGGCCAGCAGGCGCTGCTGCGTACCTGAGTGCGCCCGCCAGGGCGGCTCCCGCTCGCCAGCCACCGTGCACCGAGGTCCCGCCGTGCCGCGCCGCTACGGGCCCCCCATCGTGTCCAGCGCGGGACGCTCAGCGGCCGCCGCCTGCCTCCGTGGCGGCGGCTGCTGCTGCTGCTGCTGCTGGGGGTGGGCCCGCGGCCTCCGGGGGGCTCCTGCCTGGCCGAGCCCAGCCCAGCCCGGCGGTTGGCTGCTGCGCGGGTGGGGGAGGGGAGCAGGGCCGCGGCCAGGGGCTGGGAGCGGGGCCAAGGGCTCAGCGCGTTCCCCGCCCAGCCCGCGGGGAGCTGGGGCTGGGGCTGGGGCTGGGGCGTGTCACTTCCCTGGGGCGTGCGGGCTCCGACTAGGGGAAAGCGGTGGGCGTTGCAGAGCGCTTCCCCGGAACTCGGCCGCGGAGGGGGAGCTGTGGCTTAGCGGGCACCAGCCATTCCCGCCCGCACCTGAAGCCCACCCTTGGCCTCAGCTGGGCGGTGCGGGTCCGCGCTTCCCTGGGAAGGGGAACAGATAGGATCGGATCGGATCGGATCAGATCAGATCAGCCCCGGGAGGGAGGGTCCCCGGGCTGCCGGTGGGGGGGAATGAGGATGCATCTGTCCCCTCTGTCCAGCTGGACAGCAATGCCGTCTCCCTCGGCTTCTTCCAGGCACTTTTTGGAGTTGGAGAGGAAGGTAACACATCCTGTTTATGAGTACATGCTGGACATCGATTTCTGCCTCCCCAAGGCACTTTGTGTGACTGCTCCTGACCATCATTAGGTTAGGCGATCATTGCAACAGTTTTTTGTTTGTTTGTTTTTGTTTTTGTATTTTTGTAGTCAATAAAAAGCTGGACTTATATCCAAATAAATTAGAGGTGATGAAGATATGCAAACTGAAGAATGAAACACACAGTACAAGGCTTGTTCTTAAAAAAAAATCTCCCTGACTTTGTGTTTGCTAAAA
Organism: Carettochelys insculpta; assembly: GCF_033958435.1. Classification (NCBI taxonomy): domain Eukaryota; kingdom Metazoa; phylum Chordata; order Testudines; family Carettochelyidae; genus Carettochelys; species Carettochelys insculpta. Next base: position 101,424,200 of record NC_134141.1, read on the forward strand.
TAAGAATATGATAATAAAGTTTTATGTTTTCCATGCAGTCCCCTTTTGACAAAAATGCTTTGCCAGAGTTAAGCAGTACTATTACAGAGAAGAACAATAGTAAAGCAAGGGAAGAATTAGGATCTGTATGCAAGGTGAATGAAGCAATACAAAATCTTAAGATTTTTATCAGACATCCCTCTAGAGCATTTGCAGTAGATATTTAACTCGTCTTTGTGTGTGGCTAATAATATGATTTTCAGTGTTGTGTAACTACTCAAAACACTATAGGCAATAAAAGGCTATACGAGGAGCAATTACAGTGGTGTTCCAATTCAATTTATTTTAATTTATTAAGTTTGCCTTCAAGATGATGAAATTAGAGATTTAGGCTCAATCACTTTTTAAAATGCTCAAAAGTGAACTGTCCCAATGAAGTCCAGCATCTGCTCATCTGCACAAAGTAAAGCTTGTGGGTAATCATTTGTGGAATTGTGGCCCTAAATGTCTCCCAATTAGATTCACAAGAGGAGGATTTAGTCAGAAAACAATGCAGTAACAAAGAATGCAAGGACTGTTTTCAGTTCCAATGATATGCACCTTAAGCAAACTCTGTTACTTTTTCAATTTCATGTGCTTCATAATAGGTACCTTATAATAGTACTATGATTTCTAAGTGTGGAAATCCCTATGATGGTAAAGAAGAATTAAAATACAGTATCTGTGGGTTTTACAAAAGAAAAAAGATGGAGAAACTATAGGGATTTGGTGGCAGCTACTTCCCAACATCTGAAATGCTAGCTATGGAAAGATAAGAGAAAAAGGAGCTTTGCCCCTGTTTCATTTCATGGGTTTGAATCAGCATTAAGAGTCAATCAACTAATTTTATCCTCTAGTGTTGCTTTCCTTGATAAAAAGAGCTTTTGTGTTTCGTCTTCATACTACAGTAAACACTGTCTTATCTGGCATTCTGTCATCTGGAACTCTCAAATAACTGATATTTTAACCATAAGTAAATTATATAGTTACATTTTCCAGTATAATGAAAGTATACATGCAAAGAAATACAGCAAATACAGCATGGGCTTGTCTACGCTAGCTCCCTGCTTCGAAGGGAGCATGGCAAGTAAGGTGTTGGGAGATTATGCAGCAGTTCATTAAACTAATTCTCCCCTGCAGCAACTCTGAAGGGTTAAACTTTGTAGTGCTGGCTCACGTGTAGCCGTGGCTAACCCGCCGGTACTTCAAAGTCCCTTTACTCCTCACTTTGGAGTTGCTGCGGGGGAGAATTAGCTTAATGAAGTGCTACATCTGCAGCACAGCACTTCATTAATAACCTCCCAACACCTTACTTACCATGCTCCCTTCGAAGTAGGGAGCTACTGTAGACAAGCCCCATAAGTTTACAATATATAACACTGCTGTTATTAGTAAATAAATTACTCTGCATACATTTTTGTTTTTCTCTTAATATCTTATCTCTCTCTCTCTCTCTTTTTAGTGTTACGCATTGCTAGGTATACCTCTCTTTCATCCAGAATATTTGCATATCCAGCAACCCCTAGTCCTGGGGCTACTGGATGCGAAAGAGTTCACTGTACTCAGGGTTTTGCTTCCTTGTGGTTGGATTCAAAGTCTTCAGTGGGCTTCTATCAGGGTATCATGCTGTCTGAATGGTTTGCAGTTGTGATTGCGATTGCCAGCCTCAGGGCAGACTCTGAAACTTGAAGGCAGAATCCCCTAACGGGTTGTATGTTCTAGAATTAGATTTCCCCAACCCAGTAACAAGTGTGAACTCTGAAAGCATTATATCAGTCTCATCACAGAGTCACAGGCCCCTTGGCCATTCCAGTCTATCTTGACACCACACAAGCTGCATTGTGCAAGGATGGTGACTTAACATGAAAAATCACAATGATCTTCAGGTTACCTCCAATCCCAAATCTCCAGTCATTTAACCAATCATACTCAGATCTCAAACTAAAGACGTCTGTAGCCAATCTAGTATAAGTTAAATATTTACTAGGAAAAGAAATAAGTTATGTACAATCTAAAATAGGAAACAGACACACACAAATGAGTTAGTCTTAGATTTAAAAGATAATATAAGCTTTTATATTATGTAGCTATATATGACCTTTAAGTCTGTCTCATGCCAAGCAGCATCTTTGTTCCTCAGAGTTCAGACAGCATAAAGAGACTCAATTTCTCCTGGTAAGGGATTTTTGTTCCCTGCATCCTAGAATCAAAGATAATGGGATGAGTTCATGCGTAGGTCTGCTTCTCCTGGGGAAGGGGAGTGTGGAAGGTTATGAATGCAGTCAATGAAGTTTCTGTCCTCTGATGCCACACAATACCTCATTTGCTTTCAATGGGACATTTTCTGTGCAGGACAAGCACTTTAATTAACACCTCTATTCCTGTTTGATGGATTACGCCATTTCAGAGATTTACAGTGCAAATATTCAATATAACTTTATACTGTGCAATACAGATATTCTAAATAAGATTAATATATGCAGGATCCCACAAACCATAAAGTCTACATGTGTTCTTATAATGCTTAAGTTTATTTTATCTCTACTAACCCACCGATAAGCCATACTAGTTTCCAGATGTGCATTTGTTCAGCGAGACCCTAGGCTTGACATACACTGGGCCCTGGTCTGCCAGAATCACACAGATATGTTTTGTCTGTGATCCTGCTAACACATGCATTAAGTTATTATTCCTGTGATGCGGTATGGTGAAATCGGGGTGTTCATTTCTCTTCCCGGTGCCATTACATGTGAACAATGTAATGCAAAATCAGTGACCATCTACTACCCATTTCTCTATCACTGTTAAAAACTGGGAAAACCTGTTTCTAGAACTAAAATGCTCAGTTTTATTAACACATGGTGACATAGATTCCATTTGGTTGTGATGGCTCACTTGTTCCATGCTTCTAATGTTTGCTATCATCAGAGTGTGTATGGCTTTTGGAAGTTCATTTTTTAGTCTGTTTGGAAAGGCTGGCCGAGATCTTAATTTCCACAAACTCCTACACAGATACCTGTGCACCCACAGAGATATCATTTCTCCAAACTGCAGACCGCGTGATACATGTAAACTGTTGCCACATGAAACATGTTCTTGCATGGTGAAAACTGACTGAGATGATTGATTAACAAGACAGCATTGGGAAGGTAATATATTTTGCTGGATCAGTTTCTGTTGGGGAGACAAGTTTTTGAGACCCGACCTGAAAAAGAGCTCTGGATGGTTCGGAAGCTTGTCTGTCTCATCAACAGAACTTGGTCCAGTAAAAGGGTATTAGTGTACCCACATTGTCTCTCTAATGTAATGGGACCAACGTAGTTACAAGTACCCTGCACATATGAAATGAGTCGTGGCATTTTGGTGACAATTGATGGGAAAAAAATCAATTTTGGGATTTTTCCTGTTCTCAGCATCCTAGAAACTAGGGGAGTAACAAATGGTAAAATTCTAGCTCAAAGGAAACAAGTATCTGATGCCACCAACGAAGTGGGTCTTTGCCCACGAAAGCATATGTTCCAATAGTTCTGTTAGTCTATAATGTGCCACAGGACTTCTCATTTTTAAAGGAAACAAGGAAATTAACAGTATCATTTAGTAAGTGAATACATGTATTAAATGGCATCTAAGAGGCATTGTAATGCTGAGCATCACAGCATCAAAATTTTAGCTGCTTAGAAAACTGCAGGAACAACACTGAGATCCACAAAGCCTAATTAATGGGGGAGAGACAGGCATCTTAGAATGCAATCCACAAAGTTGATATGATAGGCAGAGAGCCAACTAAGATAGCAAATGGGATATTCTGGTTGTGGGGGTTGTGTTTATGGCACCATAAAGACGACAATTCTGACAGCTTTTGTTCTTGAGTGCGTTCTTCAGTGACACATTCTGTAAGGGCATCTTGTCAATTAGATAATGTTTAACCTTTTTTCTGTTCTATGTACTTGATGTTCATCCTGTATCCATTCTTAATATGTCAGCTCTGTGAATTATTTTTGCTCCCAGTATGACGCTATAGAGCAATGTAGTAGTAGTAGGCATCCTTCAGTCTGCATAGACTATGGATTGCACCCTTTATAGTTTCATTTGAGGACTTCATTTACAGCGTCTACTGTGACTATGAAGACCCACACGAGACTGACAGTCCTTGCTGCATCTCTTGCAGATGTGGTGGGTATCTGGCAAGTCCTTAGTGTGCTTTCTGTGCACTTGCAATGTACAATAGGTACAATAGAGCAATGTACAATAGGTAAAAAAGATGAGTGAGCGTGCTTTTCATACTATACATGTGCTGCACAGAGATGTCTATTCACATTAAAGGTCAGAGTCTGAAAACATTATTCACACCAAGTAGCGCCTTAATCCACAAGTAGTTCCATTCACTTTAATGTGCCAAACAATATCAGAATCTGGCCTTTCACTAGAGGAGTCATTGCTGAATACCACTATTTTTCACATGGTTACTTATGTTTTTAAAACCATCAAGGCCAGATCTACACCTAAAATTTTTCCTGCCATAGCCATATCAGCTTGGAGTATCATTTTTTTTTTACAACATAGATAGGCTGGTAAAGGTCCTACTGTTGATACAATTATACTGATATAAAAGGACTTTTATATCGGGAATGGATTATTTTGCTTTGCTGAACTAGGCTGTGCTATGTTGCAAGAGCACTTTTATACTGGTATAACTTACATCTACACTTGGAAGTTTTGTCAGCATAGTCAAACATGCAGCTCTTTGAAGCGTAGACAATAACTTATTTGTCAGAACTTTGTCGTTACGGATACATGTGGGTCCCTCTCTGCCTCTCCTACCCTTTGAGACACTGTGGCCTAATTTTAATCTTGCGTTTGCCTCAGGGTAGAGCTGGGCCCATGGAAGAGTGCTCCTGCTGCTCCCAGCCTTCTGCAGCATTCTGCGCTAGGGAGATTGCCTCTAACCTAGTGGGTGGGGGGATGGGGAGCTGAGCCCCTCAGGCTCAGGATCCACAAGTTGCTTTCAACTATGGAGCCTCCCTTGTTCTCCTGTAGCTCTACTACTAAGGCATCGTCCATGATTTCTCGTGGCATGGAGCAACATCTCCACTGGGATTGCTATGGAGGGAAAGCCCAGTTAGGAAAGAATTGCAGACACCAGGTCAACCAATTGCATGTAATGGGACTGATTATCCCATGAGAATGGTGAGCCTGGACCTGTCTTCAGGGGTTGCCAGGGAAACCCATGGAGAAAAAGATGGAAGGAACGGAGGAGACTGAGAGCTCCTCCTGCCAGGATCACCAATGCCTTCTGCCATGCAGACCCCAGAAGAGAACTAGGCTCCATCCCACACTCCGGGTACCTTTGCCGTGACACAGAAGGGCTCCTCTGAAGCACAGTTGTTGGGGAAAGAGATGAACTCTTCAGTCTTGAGCGCACTTTCCATAGGTGGCAGAGAGAGAAATTCTCTAGTCTGCTGCACACAAAACCCTGATCAGAACCAGGGCTCCTACGAAGGCTTTAGCATCAGCTTCTCCAAGAACATGAGGTGCACACTGGGTGAGAGGTGGCTCCCTTCAAGGCATGCTCTACGAGTGACAGGAATGGTTCTCAGCAACACCCCAGCTGGCCTTAAGTGGTCTTAGAAGGCAGAGGAACACACTCAGTTCTTGCAAGGACCTAAGCAAATCAGCAGCTTCTGGGGCTTGGTGGTTGCTTTCTGGCATGCTGGGGAGAAGTGGGAGGGATGCAGGTCTAAAGGAAGCAGGCGTGCTGCTCAGTTTTCTCCCAATTGGTGTGAAGGCAGCAGCATAGGCCATGCAGAAGTGGGATTCACATGAGTAGGTGGCCATGCCTATAGGCTGTGGAGGCAAAGTCCTCAATGGTTCAGCCATCCTGGCCAGCAGCAAAGAGAAGCGTCTCCTCTCTAGCAGAAAAACTTTGGAGTGTGCTCCAGCAACTGCACTCAGGGAATTACATGTGGGTCTGGTCCCTGAAGCCATGAGCTTGAAGGCAGAGCCTTGTGCAGAGAGCTTGTACTTCTGTGGGGCATAAAAGCCCAAAGAGGATGGACAGTAGAGAGTATATCAGCGTAGATTGTAGTAGAGTGTTCTGGCTCCTGAGATTAGGGAAGTAGCTGACTGGCCTTGTAAACTGAGGTTTCTGAGTTCAGGCCTCCATGAAGTCTAGCATGTGTGGATTTTTTTTTCTTTTTTGACTGGGCCAGTAGTTCCCAGACAGGGAGGTGCTTGATTTGATCTCACTTTATTGGATTTCCTTAAAGAGTTTGAAATATGTGCAAACGATAAAGGATGAGGGTAAACAAATTACCCAAGCAAGACCATCACCAGGATGATGCAAGGCAACCCCACACCACAGTCCTAGGTGCAGGGCCCAGAGCACCTGCACCAGACCCTATCCCTGCCCTGCCCTGCCCTGCCCTGCCACCTCTCCTTCACCCCATTCCCAAGCCGCAGGCCTGCTCCACCCATGCCCCTTGGTCTCCTCCCCCAAGCAATGCTAGCTGGGGAGCCTGAACTTGGGTGGGAAGCATCAGAGTTCAGCCCTGTGCCACCACAGTGTATGTGTGGGGGAGGAGACTAATCCCTTTTGCTTCCCTATACTAGGCTTCTATATTCCTCTGGGTCCCTCCCCTCCAGAACTCACAAATGCCCATCTTTTCAGTGCCTCATTCCCTTGTGAGTATTTGGTGGCAGGTGTTTTGTAGACTTTGTTACAGTAGGCCCCTGACTTACGTGGAGGTTGCATTCTTAACAGCCTCTGTGTAAGCTGAATTTTCGGGTAACTTGAGAGCCAGGAAACTGACCAGCACAGGAGTGCTGGTCAGTTTCCAGTCTCCTTTGAGCATGGGGAGCCCGAAGCCAGGTCACAGGAGACAGGAAACTGACCAGCTGCTCACAGGAGACATGCTGGTGCTGGCAGCCTGGCTTCTGGCTCCCCTATGCTGGCAGGAGCTGGGAAACTGACCAGCACATCACTGGGCAGTTTCCTGGCTCCTGCCAGTGGCAAGGAACAAGGTGAAGCTTCTCCCTAGCTTCCCCCTGCTGGGGGAGCCAGGGAGAAGCCATGCTGCTGTAGCTGTGTGCCGAGCTTCCCCCAGCTGGAGGAAGCTGGGCGAACAGACAGCCACAGAGCAGCTTCGAGTTGCACTTAACTCATGTTAATGCAAGTTAAATGCAGCTCAAAATTGCACATTTCAGGGGTTTACTGTAGCTATTTCTATTATTATATAGCAGGAATACTGAGCCCAACTGGAGCATTTAAAGAGAAGGTCAGTTCTGGTTTGTTACTTAAGCTTATTAACAGAAGAAGTTGATGAGCATCTTCAGTTACAACTTTGCTCATAGGCCTAGGTTTTCATTTGTATGTGGGGGTGATAAATAGCTTCAGAACTCAAGTAGAAGTTACCTGGTGGAATGGGTAGAAAACTGTACCCCTGAGAATACATTAAAACATCTGACTGTCTAAGGTAATGTTTTGTATTTTGATTTTTACAGAGTGGCACTCAGAGAAAAAGGAAATCGATATCAGTTCATGTTAAGAAATTCAGTATGTGTCCTTCAGTGACGAAAACTAAGTAAATAAAATTATCACTGAAAATGAAAGTTAGGAGCTTTGATGTCATGTGCACTGAAATGGAAGAAAAATATTCACATGAACCCCTAAAATGAAGCTGTAGCCATGTAAACAGCCCTGCTTACAGTTCAGTAAAATCTGCCATAAATAAGCATCCAAGGGGTCATTGAAAATTGGGTTACTAAACAGAGATGTTCTTTAAAGCTTGAGGAAAAATGTGCCAAAACAACATGGCAATTTTGAACTGGTTGCTCAGGAGAAGTTCTAATGGAGATGGACATTAATTTAGGTCTCATGATGTTCAATTTTCTGCATTCGTCTTTTTCTATCTCAAAACCAAAAAGCTTCCTTGGAACGTACACATACGAAGTCCCATCTATTCCTGCTGCTTATTGTTCCACCTACAGTCATGGTCCCCTGCATATAACTGTGGAAACACCACCAAAGGAAAGAATTGTAACAGCAGGTGGAGGAAAGACAGTAGAGGAGGAAAATACTTAAACAGACATGCACTTCTCATTCTAAAGTCAGCTTTAGTTAAGTTACAAACAAATCTAAAGGAAGAAACTGAAAATATCCTTGCAGAGAGAAGTTTCTTAGTAAGCTGAACATTGGGGCTTAATAATGAATTCATATGATAGCTGCATTACCTAGTCAGTGTGAAAAAGACATTCACCCCTGTGCCTCAGGGACTGAGGCTAGGTGGCTTGTGCCTTTCCAGTTATGTGACAGCACAGACTACTTTAGGCCTGGGAGCAGACGACAGAAAACCCTGATGTACTCCTCTACCACAACGCATATGGAGTTTGCAGATGTAGGAAATTTCTGCTGTGCTTTCTCCATCCAGTCAACCCAGAATGTCCCACTCTCCACTTCTTACCTTGTGGTAAGGGATGTTGGTCTGATGTAGGTGGTGCAGACGCTTCCTAAACCAAGGGTATTTCCACAGCAGGAAAAAAATGTCCTCACTGGAAACTTTTCTATTATCTTATGCTTGGTCCACACCAGGAGGTTAATTCAAATTTAGGTCACTTATGTCAAATTTGCGACCAATTAGTCCACACTACAGGGGCCATTCCATTGACTTTATGGGTTGCCAAGGTCAACTTTTGTAGTCCTACTTTTAATGAATAATGCTAAATTCAGCCTGGCATGGTGGTGGACCTTTGGGTAGTGCAGACAAAGCGCTGAGAAATTCAACGTTCTTAGACTCCTGGGTGTGCCCCACAGTGTACCAGTGTGACCACTCTGCCCATCATGTTCCACTCTGCTGCTCTCTAGGTATGTCTCAGAGCGGTAGCCTCCCATCCTCCCTTTGAACGGTTTCCACTAATGTCCTGTTGGGCAGGATGCAGCCTAGCCTCAAAAAACACTGTCACCCACAGCAATCAGGTTCCACAGCTGGGTGGTCAACAATGTATGCTGTCTTTGCCCTTCAGCATCTGGTGGAGCTACACCAAGAATTTAACAGCCCATGTGACATGGCATACAATTAACATTACAGTGGCTTTTGACTCAGCTGAAAGGCCAGCACTTCAGCTCACATTGAAAGGAGCTGGTGCCCCAAACGATCTCCTCATTCTGGTGCGCTATCTGTATGCTGGTATCCAAGCACATTCAGGACTTTTGCTGCATTTCAGTACAACCTTGAGTGGGTGGCAGGGGTGCATTTTTGCCACAGCACTTTTCTGTCAAGCCATCGACTGGGTATTAGGAGTTGTTGTGCCACATGTTGAAATCCAGGTTAGTCAACAAGCATTCACTGACCAAGACTGTGCTGACACTGCTGTCTTGCTTGTGGAGAAGCCAGAGAACACCAAGACCTGTGACTCAAGACAAAAAGTGCTTTTGGTGCAGGCTGGAAACCTAATTAACAAGGTCCATATTCCTAGACGAGAGAATATTATGATGTGCAACAAGAGCAGGTAAAACTTAGATCTCATGATAATTGTGTATACAAGTTTCCCGTAATTATTAATTCAGCTGTAAGAAGTGAGCATACAGTCAAACCGTCACAATAACCCATTACAAAAAATGTTTAAAATTCAGAAGACAAAAGCCGTTAATTTAAACAGGAAATATTTTACTAATACCACTGAAGACCCGCATTAATGTGACAGAAACAAAAATAGTAAAGGACTAAAAATCAATAAGAAACAGAGGTGTTAAAAAGTAGGCCTGGTAGTAGACACAACACTCCCTTTGGACATTCTTAAAAATAAATGAGCTTGGTGAAAAAATTAGGAGCAGGTTTGCTGTTCACAATTGTACTGCAGTGAGCTTTATTCTGGCTGCCCGCCTGTCCCTGGATCTTCTTGGACCCCAGCACCCTCTTTCAGGCTTTCCTGAGAGATGCCATGACTAGACCACGCCAGAGGGATCCAGCTGACATTCACATCCTCTGGCTTTGGCTAAATCTCGAAAGCCATCTACAATGTGCAACTGTGTCATCCTTCCCATATCCTTGGGTCCTTTTACTTCCCGACCTTATGTCTTTTCTTTCCTATCCTTCTCCTTTTGCTTTTTGTCTAATTATCTGGCCTAGTTAGTCAATTTCTGTTTTGCAACACTTCTGCAAACTTGTGACCAGACAAGGCAGCTAATGCAGTGCCCTCATCTGGCTGATGCTGGTGTGATCTTACCATGTTTTTGAATGGCTGATGAGACAGCGTGCTGTGCTTGTGCTTTTCCAATAACAAAGTTGCATGGGAACAGAAGCCGCATTTTCTATCTTTACAGGTGTGTTCTTTCCTCATTGTGTGTTTCTCTTGTTTAAATTTCTAGAAATGGGGCTGGACTTTAATATCAGCCAGTCCAGACCATCTCAACTAACTTCTTCCCTGATTCCCCCAATTAAAACCAAGAGTTTCAACCATCTAAAACAAAAAGCAAACAAACAAAACCAAAAAACCCTTTGTCAAGCAACAGCTTTTTAAGACTGTCCTGCAAAATTAAATCTGAAAAGTTGTTAAAATACATACATAGTTTATGTTTCAAATGCCTAAACTGCTTTCCCTTCCTTTCTGTATCTTTAATCATTGACCTCTTGCAGGCCCCAACCTTCTGCACTCGGAGTGCCAGAGTGAGGAACAGTCTTGACGGGTGCTGATCAACATTCCCTGTAAGCTGTGCATTTGAGCAGCCATCCAAGAGAGATTCAAACGCTGCCCAGCTGATTAGCCAAGCACCCACAGCCAGCTGTGTGTGTTTTTACTGATGGTGAATGCCTGCATGTGCTTCAGTGCATGTAATACAATGTGTTCCACCCATGCATGAAAAAAAATTAGAGGGAACACTGGTGCTGGGGCAATATTATGCATATATCTATTACAGTCTATATCTGTTACAGTCCTCTTCTTTCTTTACCTCATCACAGAAAAAATTTTGCCTGTGAAGCAACTAGATGTGTCACCTTGGAACTAGTTCAGCAAACAAATGCATTTAGTGGAGTGATATTCTTTACTAAAAATGTATGTGGTATTTATGTGTTGGGTTGCAAACAAACATTTGCTGTATTACAACAGTAGCTCCCTGTGCTGCTCTAGAATCTCTGTGAGAAGGATGACAAATGAAAGGGCTGAGATTCTGGCATTTACCAAAGCGGTTATGCGAGACTTTCCTATTTGACTTGTATGCGCTGTAACCTTTGGAATAAGATATACCTGAAAAAGAAAGCAGCAAAGATGCAGGTGCATCACAAAGTTATGTCCCAAAGGATAACAAGATTCACACTGAGTATGAACAGATTTCTGCAAAACTCAGCAAAATTAGGATTTCTGCAGGGTTGGGACAGTGAGTTATGCTAGACTCTTTTGCTTTGAATGTGTGTATGTGTGAAAACCACCAAACTCAGGTACCATTAACCTGAGTGCTCATCTTAAGTGCCTGGAGGGTCTAATTTGCAGATTTGCTGAGAACCACAGCTGGGCAAACATCTGATTTTTCAATTCATTGGCCATTCTGAAAACTTCTGTTTGGGTCAAACTATAGGGATTTTTTTTAGTTGTCAGTGAATCAAAAGAGTCAGAAAAATTTCATTCTGGGTCCAACAAAATATTTCATCGAGGTTATTTTTAAGGAAAGCAAAGGAAATGAAGAGCTATTTTCAAAAACACAGCTGGAGGAGTGGGAAATTTTAGTTCCCTCTTTCCCCTATCCATACAGTTTTGCCTAGTGGTTAGGGCACTCACTTGAGTTTAAAAGGCCCATTCTGGAACATGGTCTTGATCCCAATTGTCTTGTGTAAGTGAGGAGGGCATGGCAGGGGAAGGGAGAGACTGAGGGCTTGTCTACACGGTGTGTGTTTTTTCAGAACACCCCCCCCCCCGACACCCCTTGAAAGCATCCACGCAGCCAAGCAGGATAATTCAAGATGAGTGTTTTTACCTTCAAAATAATTACTCCATTTCAGAGAATGACTTTTGCCAAATGCCCCACCTCCACTCTCAAGGTGTAAAAGGAATGTGTGTGAACAAAGCACGGCTATTATCAGCTCATGCGATGGCTCGTTTTCAATGCTGTGGCTGTGATACATGTAGGCTTCCTTCAGTCTGCATAGACTATGGATCGCGCCTTTTAAAGTTTCAATTGAGGGCTTCATTTACAGCGTCTATTGTGACTATAAAGACCCACACGAGAGTGACAGTCCGTGCTGCATCTCTTGCAGATGTGGTGGGTGTCTGGCAAGTCCTTATTGTGCTTCCTGTGCACTCGCTTCTCCTCTGCTAGCTGTCTGATCTTCAGCTCGCCCTGCTGAAGGCCCTTGTGTAACCCCTGCCTCCATCTGCTGTGGTTGTCTGCTAGTTCTTCCCAACTGTCCAGCTCGATGTCTACCTCTCTGAGGTCTCTCTTGCAGACATTTTTGTAATGCAGCTGGGGGTGTCCGGGAGATCTTTTGTCAGAGGCTAGCTCACCATACAGGATGTCTTTTGGAATCCTTCCATCATTCATCCTGTGGACGTGGCCAAGCCAGCGGAGTCGATGCTGCCTGAGGAGGGTGTGCATGGTTGGGATTCCAGCTTGCTCAAGGACGGCGGTGTTGGTCAGTCTGTCCTTCCATGATATTCCAAGGATGCACCTGAGGCAGCGCAAGTGGAAGACGTTCAGCCTCTTTTCCTGGCGGGCATACAGGGTCCAAGTCTCGCTGCCATAAAGGAGGGTGCTGAGGATGCAGGCTTTGTGGCTGTGAACTGTAGCTGTAAATGAGAATGCTCCCTTTCACAATGCTGTGGCTATGTGAAGGTGATTTTCTGACATTATTTGAAATGTCAAAATAAGTAACGTTGAAGAAACCCTGCAGTGTAGACATAGCCTGGAAAATATGAAGAGTCACTAGGCTAGAAGAACTCTATAACCTACAGATTAGAGCACTCAGGCTTTGTCTACATTAGCAATTGAGCAATAAAACTTTTGTGGTTCACAGATGCTTAACCCACCCTACTTAAATGACAAAAGCTTCGCCATGAGGCAAGTACTAGTATAAACAGTGCATTGTGAGCAGGAGTCATCTTTAACAGGAGACTGACATCTGGATTTCTACATTCAGTGCTTCTGCAACCATGCACAACTCACATTATATGCAAACACCACCAAATGAGACACAGTCTCAACTATGCTGAATGCTATGCTGTCCAGGGCCTCAAAAATAACCCAGACTTTATAATCAAACCAGGTGACAAAGAGGGTGCTGATGTCATCATAAATAAGTCAGACTATGAACAGGAGGCAGCCACACAACTTTCGAACACCACATTTTACAGCCCTCTCCCCTCTGATCCCTCTTGGAAATTCCAAAAGAAACTTCACCATCTACTTAAGGAACTCCCTGCCTCTCCTCGGGACCTTATTGACTCACATACACCATCTGAGCTCCAGCCTGGATTATTCTATTTACTTCTTAGAATCCACAAATCTGTAAACCCCAGATGCCCTATCATTTCGGGTATTTGCACCCTTACTACCGGACTGTCCAGCTTTGTAGACTTCCTCCTCAAACCCTATGCCACCAACACTCTCAGCTACCTCTGAGGTACCACTGACTTCCTGAGGAAATTAGAAAACATTGGAAAACTTCCTGACAATACCATCCTTGCCACCATGGATGTAGAGGCTCTCTGTATTAATATTCCACATGAAGATGGACTACAAGCAATCAGGAATACCATCCCTGACATTATGACAGCTAATCTGGTGTCTGGCCTCTGTAACTTTGTTCTCACCCATAATTATTTTTGACTGGGGACAATTTATGCCTCCAGATTAGTGGCACTGCAATGGGTACCTGCATGGCCCCACAATATGCTAATATATTTATAGCTGACTTGGAACAACAATTCCTCAGTTCTCATCCCCTATTGCCCCTCCTTTACTTACGATATATCAATGACATCTTTATCATTTGGACCCATGGTAAAGGGACTCTCGAAGAATTCCACAGTGACTTTAACAATCTGCACCCCACCATCAATTTATGCCGTGACTACTCCACATGAAAGATACATTTCCTGGACATTACAGTACAAATCACTGATGGCCTGATCAATACCACTCTCTATTGGAAACCCACTGACCACTACACTTACCGACATGCTTCTAGCTTCTATCCTGCACACAAAACACAATCCATCATTTACCATCAAGCTCTGAGATGCATCTGCTCTGATCCTACTGACGGAGACCAGAAATTACAAGATCTCTACCAAACATTCATAAACCTGAATTACCCACTGGGAGAAGTAAAAAACCAAATCCACAGGGCCAGATGAATACCCAGAAACCTACTACTCCAAGACAGGCTCAAAAAAGCCAATAACAGAACACCACTTGTCATTACCTACAGCCCCCAACTCAAACCACTTCAACACATCATTAAAGACATACAACCTATCCTAAATCATGGTGCCACAGTCCAGAAGGCCCTAGGTGACAGGCCTGTTCTTTCCTATAGACAACCTCCCAACCTTATGAGGATTCTCACTAGCAACCACAGGCTATACCATAATAATACTAATCCTGGAACTTTTCTTTGCAACAAGCCCTCTTGCCAACTTTGTTCACATATCTATTCTCGAGATATCATCACTGGACCTAATCATGTTAATTACAGAATCAGAGACACATTCTCCTGCTCCTCAACTAACATAATACATGCCATTATCTGCCAACGATGCCCACACACCATGTATATAGGACAGACTGCAAACACTCTTCCACAAAGAATGAATGGACATAGAACAGGCATAAAAAATCTCCAAATACACACAGTTGTCAGTCAGCACTTTAATGGCCATTCTGTTAAAGACCTGAAAGTTTGTGTTGTACTGAAAAGGGAATTTTATAACCATCTACAGAGGGAATGCTCAAAACTCACATTCATATTCAAATTCGACACATTAACGTGGTTTGAACAGGGACAGCAATTACCTCACCCATTATGTGGACTCTTTTACATACTTAGAAGTTTTATCTAACTCTTAAGTTCCCCACCCCACACTGTCCCTCTGCTCTTCTGATTTGCCAACTTTGATAACAATTTTTCTGGTTTGTCAACCTGGATAGCAATTTTTGGACCTCTGTGCTTTATATATTCAGTCTGTTCTGGTAAGGCTATTGAGCGGAAGAAGTGGGTCTGTCCCATGAAAGTGCATCACCTAATAAATTATTTCGTTAGTCTTTCAAGTGCTACATGACTGCCTTTTTGTTTTGATAGAATACAGGCTAACACGGCCATCTCTCTGTCACTTTAACAGGAGAGAATGAGAAAGACTTGTGAAGTTACACACTCTTTTTTTTTTTTGCAATATGTTTCTGAATTGGGGCATGTAACATATCACTGGACAGCTTGTAAATCCCTAAATGTGTATATTAGTGTGCATGTGTCTTTCCTATATTTGAAGTTAGAACTATGAAGTATCAACCTCTTTATTGACATAAGTGTTAGTGAAAAACACTAGTGGTACTTAAGGAACTTAATGGTCCAGTGTTCGAGATGATGATCTGTCAGTAGTCTTGTTTTTCTGGTAAACCTGGACTATGATTGGTCCTGTCAAGACACGTGGCCAGGTCCCCTGATGTTGGAACCCATTCTGAATGTAGTACTGTTCCATGAGAGCATGAAAGGGTTGAAGCCATACTCAAAGGATTCCTGCCTTGGGCAAAATCTATTTATAGGCAAGGAACCAAAAGATAGGGGAGTTATCAGTTGGGAGGTATCAAGACACTTGCTACTTCTCACCAGAATGACTGCTGAAAACATCTGAGATTCAATAGTGGGTAGACTCCAGTCCAAGGTAGGAGATTTCCTCAGTTTTGAGGAAAAAAATAATTCAAACTACTACTAGGGAAAGGAATTGCACATTACAAGTTTCTTATGGTACTATGCTTAGCTGGCCCGTTACTTACTTTAATCTAAAAAAAAAATACCCAAAGCAATCATGTAGTACCTTAAAGACTAACAATTTCATTTATTAGGGAATGAGCTTTCATGGGTAAAACCCACTTCATCAGATTTAGAGCAAAAATAAATCTTTAGTCCATAAGGTGCTACAGGACTGCTTGTTAGTTGTGTTTTTTTCTGTTTTTTGTTTTGTTTTTGTTTTTGTCTTTGGATTTTTGGTGAAACAATGACTAACATGGCTACCCCTCTGAAACTATTTACTTTGATCTGTCTGCCATCACTTGCAACCATTTAAATTATACTTTTTGTACTTAATAAAATCACTTCCGTTCGTTATTAAACTCAGGGGTAATCATTTACCAGGGAGAGGGCGCAACGGCTGTGCATCTCTCTTTCGTTGGTAAAGGGGATGAACTCATGAGTTTGCTTGGTGTAAAACTTTTATGTAGTGTAAGACAATTTTATTTGGATTTCTGATCCAAATGGTGCTGTGCACCTAGGTGCTGTGTTAAATCCCTGTCACTGAGCCTTCCCAGAGCTGGGCTGCTCTTAGTGTCTGTGTTGTTCTGCTGTGGGCTGCAACTTTAACTCTGTGCCATTGCTAGGGGAAACCAGGGCGGAGGTTCTGGCTCAGCACGACAGGTGATGGGGCACCCCAGAGGGTAGAGACAAAGGCTCAATAGTATGATCAGCTCATGAAATGACCATCTCAAGTGAATGTCTCTGACCCAGCCTGTCACAGGACCCATTTCATAATATGTTTACTACAGCCAGGATGTTAACCTAGGACAGGAGGAGGCCAGGATTCAGGTCCCTACTTCAGAGCAGGGACTGGAACCTGGGTTCCTGTGAGTGGCATAACCACAGGGCTAAATGCTATCAACACTTTACGTCATTTGATACCTAAATCCTCTTGTGAACATAGCCTGACAAGTCAAAACAGAACATCTTATTAATGACAAAGAGACCTGGTTTGATATTTCCCAAATATTCCTGTTTTGAACAAAATAATTTGCTGAATTTAATATGAATTCACTTTGGCTGCGTCTACACTAGCAACTTGGGCCTTTTCTGAGAGAATCTGCGGAGTTTCTACACACAAATTGCACTCTTTCAATCTGAAATCAAAAGAACGCATCACTTTTTCTGGTGGCCCTCTTCTTTTCCCAGATGAGGGAGAGTGCCTCTTTCCGAAAGATTCTTTTGAAAAAAAAAGTGTGTAGATGCCCCAGGGGCCCTTTTTCGAAAGAGCAGTCTTCATGGTGCCGGATTTTTCAATCCCCAGCCCGTTCTTTCAAAAGAGCGTTGGCTGTGTGGATGCTCCCTCGAAAGAGTGGATCAATTTTTTTTAATCTGCTTTTTTGTGTGTGGATGCACTCTTTCAAAAGAAGTTTTTTCTGAAGAGCTGTTCTGGAAGGACTTCTTCCAAAGGACCACTATAGACCACTATAGACCACTATAAAAAAGGGATCGATAATAAGACAAAAGATATCATACTTCCCCTATATAAAACTATGGTACGCCCACATCTCGAGTACTGCGTGCAGATGTGGTCTCCTCACCTCAAAAAAGATATATTGGCATTAGAAAAGGTTCATAAAAGGGCGACTAAGATGATTAGGGGCTTGGAAAGGGTCCCATATGGGGAGAGGCTAGAGAGACTGGGACTTTTCAGTTTGGAAAAAAGGCGATTGAGGGGCGATATGATAGAGGTATATAAAAATCATGAATGGTGTGGAGAAAGTGAATATAGAAAAATTATTTTCCTTTTCCCATAATACAAGAACTAGGGGACACCAAATGAAATTGATGGGTAGTAGGTTCAAAACTAATAAAAGGAAATTTTTCTTCACACAGCGCACAGTCAACCTGTGGAACTCCTTGCCCGAGGAGGCTGTGAAGGCCAGGACTCTATTAGGGTTTAAAAAAGAGCTTGATAAATTTTTGCAGGTCAGGTCCATAAATGGCTATTAGCCAGGGATAAAGTATGGTGCCCTAGCCTTCATAACAAGGGCAGGAGATGGATGGCAGGAGATAAATCACTTGTCTTCTGTTCTCCTTCTCTGGGGCACCTGGCATTGGCCACCGTCGGCAGATGGGATGCTGGGCTTGATGGACCTTTGGTCTGACCCAGTATGGCCATTCTTATGTTCTTATGTTCTTATAGTGTAAATGTAGCCTTTGTGTTTCAGTCCACCCAAACAAGCAGGATCATTTCACCCAGCTGTACTGAATACCCAGTTCCAGCTGCAGTTAGTGGGTGTCACAGATGGTTGGTGCTTCTGAAAAATTCAGGCCTGAAGTGTCACAGATTAGATACCTTCTCAAAGAGGCACTCCTTCTCCAGGACTCTTTTGTAGATTTTGGCTTTAATCTCCATGGAGTCACGCACTGCTATCTCACACAGGAGCTGAGCAAATAAACTCAAGGATGTTTGTGAGACACTCTGAAACTATAGTAACAAGCACTGTAGAGAAGCTCATGGGGAAATGGATAATTCCATATTCAACACAGGCTTTGTATGGCAAGTGGTAAACAAGACAAGACCACACACTGAATGATGAGAATAAGAATTGAATAATAAGAGCTGCTTCATTCACTAAATGCCATCCCATCAGAATGCAGAATGAAGCTGGGATCCTGAGGGATAGTGTGCAATTGTGTAATTATATGCTATAGGTGGGATTTTTTTAAAGCACCTAAGTGACTTGTGGCCTCTCTGTATGATAATGCATATATGGGGCAAAATTAAAGTTGCATGGGCAAACTTGTCAGTTGTCTTTGCAATTGTAATAATATTTTTAAAATAAGTTTTTTTGTCAAATGATAAGATTAACACAAAAATTCAAAAGGGGAAATGTAACATGTCCCGTGACGCCCAGCCCCTTGGTCTAGGGCGGGCGGCAACAAAAAAAAGGGGGTTAGGGCACCAGCCCGTACTCAGTTCGGGCAGTCAGCGGCTCACTGCTACCACCATACAGGCCCCCAGCCCTCCGTCTAGGGCGGGGCAGCAGTTCAGAAGAGTTGTATAGTTCTGGGCCCAGCCCTCAGTCCAGGGCAGGGCAGCAGTCCCACGTAATAATACAGTTCTGGGCCCGGCCCTCAGTCCAGGGCGGGGGCAGCAGTTCACAAGAGTTAAGCACCGGCCCAGCCCTCAGTTTGGGGCAGGGCAGCAACACAAGGGTTAAACACCGGCCCAGCCCTCAGTTTGGGGCGGGGCAGCAACACAAGGGTTAAACACCGGCCCAGCCCTCAGTTTGGGGCGGGGCAGCAACACAAGGGTTTACAGACAGGCTCAGCAGGGGCTGGCCCTGTCAAGGAGGGGGTAGGGGGTCGCAGGCCCTCCCACTCCACTGCAACCCAGCCCGGGGCCCTGGGGGTCACTCACATGCAACCCCGGCAGTGGGGATCCAGACCGCAACACACTGCCATTGGTTCGTGAGCGACGTTCCCCGGGCCACTTCCTACCTCACCCTCTGTTGGCGGCAGGTCCCAGTCCATCTGGTCGAGGGGTCCTCCTAGGTCGGTCTCCTCTGGGTCATGCACCTTTGGGGGCTCCGGCGAATCGTCCATAACAACGTCGTTAGGGTAGTCCGGCGGCGGCAATACAGGAGACGCAAGGCGGTCCTGGGTCTGAGTGCTGTAAGGATCCGCCGGGACTCTGGGGCAGCCCGCTCCCGGGGCCTCTTCCAAGGCGGGGGGTCTCCGCCGGCGAGAAGGTCCTGGTAGGTCCGGGAAGTCCGGGTAGTCTCCTTGGGGCATACGGACCCGGGATTGCTTGGAGCCTCTGGGGGCCTGCTCCTCTGGCCTGGCCGGGCGGCTGCAGGCCCTCTCCCTTTGGCCCCGAGGAGCTCGTGCAGGCACGTCCTCCCTGCCCGGAGGCCCAGCCCCGAATGGTTCCTGAGTCCCGCCTTTGGCTCTTCTAGCCCTTGGGCCCGCCCTCTGAGGGGCGGGCCTCTGGTCTCCTGGCTCCGGCCCCGCCCACCAGGGCCTCTGCATAGCCTCCCCTGCCTCCGGGTCTGCAGGAGGCCATACTGACTCACTACAGGAAATAAACGCCCTAAATACAAATCTTCCAATACAGGCATTTACAAGCTAATACTCGCATATTAGCATCCCCTTCAGATGTGTCAGGAAGGGCTACAGTGTTAGTGTAGCTGTGTTGGCCATAGACATTAGAGAGTCAAGATGAGATAATATCTGTTATTGGGCCAAGTTCTGTGGGTGAGAGAGACAAGCTTTTGAGCTACACTGAGCTCCTTTTCTTCAGGTCACCTGTTCTAATCTTCAGGTGATCTGAAGAAGCGTACTGAGTAGCTCAAAACTTGTCTCTCCCACTAACAGAATGTGGCCCAATAACACGCATCACCTCACACACCTTATCTCTTCAGGAAGCATTATAGGCATTAGAAAGATTTATCAGGGTGTTTCCTTTTGATTTATACTTGTTCTCTTTAGAGCATGACACGTGACGGTGTTTGACTATTTTAAAGAAAATACCCAAAGCCAGAAATATTAACGAATGACAACAAGTCTTCAAATCGCTACCTAAAAGTGCTAAATGAAGAGATCCATAGGGTTGTTCATGATAAAACAAAATGCAAATCTGAGCAAAGCCATCTGAGACATTCAGAGGAGAGGAAACAGAGAACTAGAGCTGAGTAGCAAAAGCACATTTTATGTTGTTATAGAAACAAACCAAGAGACAAACAGCCTCAATCTATACTTCCTGGTTTAGAACCTAAAAGCAAATATCGCTGAGTTTTGTGCTCTGCTGAGAGTTACAGAATTTGAGTGCTTTGTTCCACTGGAAGAGTACCAGAGAGAGAGATGACACACTCACTAGCATCACTCCCTTTTGAAAAACAGTCAGGGCTAAGAAAGGGTGTTTGCCCACTCTTAAGGGAATGGGGCACTGAGTCTGAGCTGGATCCAGGTACAAGTTTGATCTGAATCAGTACAAATAAGGACTGGGCTGTGAGACACAGATGAGGGTTTTGGGCTTCAGCAAACAGAGCTGAAGGAAAACCAGCTTTTCTCCCTCTGGGTCAGTTGATGATGGCCAGCTCTGAGGACCCCCTCAGAGGATGCCATGGTGTCTTATGGCACCAATCCAGCAAAGGAGTAGAATGAGCCAAAAGAAAAGTTGGACTTTGAAGAGGGACACAAGAAACTGGACCTCTCCTAAACCCCCCTACTCTTACATGGCTCTGATTGCTGAGGCTGCGTAAGGTGTCAGACCTGAGCCAGGGCTGCAACCCTATGGACCATGTGATAATGACACTCACTGGTGGCCTTTGGCCTGCCTGCCCTTCTAGCAAGTGGCACTGAACCTGATCACAGCCCAAGTAGGTTTGCCAGCTCTGAGAGGCAGAAAAGACAACCACTGCCCACCCTCCAGACATCTGCCTGACCCTTCTCTTCCCCTGCCAGGCATTCCCCCCACGAGCACCAGCCTCCTCTTCCCCTCCCAGATGCATCCAGATCACCCTCTCCATCAGTCTGACCCACTGGCCCACAGTCTCCCAGGAGACTCTGAATCCCCTCTCAAGTTAGGAGCCCTTTCCTCCTTCATGCCAGTCTCCGCTCCTTACCCATGCCTGGTGGCTAGTCTCTGGTCTTCTCAGCACTGGAAAGCAGAATGGAGAAGGAGCTGCCACACTGGCACGTGGAGGTCCTGGCCTGTAGACGAGAATGCTGATGTTGAGCCACCATTGCTCCCAGGTGCCATGTAACCTGGGTGTTATGGTTTAAATGGTGACTACAAGTAGCTCCTCTGTGTGTGCATAGCAGTGGATGACAGTTGCATTGTGCCTGCTCCCACCTCCACTTTTAACTTACATGTAACTTACAGGATGCAAATGAAAAAAAGTAATGCAACTGGCAACACAAAAGAAAAACTGTCCATGGGTGAAAAAACAGCTTGGTGGTTGGGGCCCACTGAGAACAGGAGTTCTGTGTCAGTAAGTGTGCTGCAGGCCTGCATATGTGAACGAAAGATTTGTCCCTTAAGGTCTCATCTGTGCTGTGCCAAACAGG
The DNA here is from genome assembly GCF_033958435.1 of Carettochelys insculpta. NCBI lineage: Eukaryota > Metazoa > Chordata > Testudines > Carettochelyidae > Carettochelys > Carettochelys insculpta. The sequence goes on from NC_134141.1 coordinate 101,446,231, forward strand.
GGCAAAGTGCCTCATCTATCCTCTTCTCCCACCACTATCTGTAAGCATCTACCCACACCAGTCCATATATGGAACTCCAGATCCCGAGCAGGCCCTGACCACCTCCAATCAAATCCCTCCTTAAGAGCCATATTTCTCACACAGCCCCAAGAGATTAGCTTTATTTCTTTCCAAAGAAAACAATATTGTTGCCTATTTAGCCTCAGTAGTTATCCAATGTTTGGGGCCTTGCTGGTTTGTTTCTCTTAGACAAATTGATGATGAATCAGGAATTTCTTTCATTAAGTCACATTCATTTACAAGAAAATTGCAGACAGTAAAAATAGAAGGCAATTTCCTGGGTCATGTATCCAAGCCCATTTCGTCAGCAAACATTGTGCCCGAAAGCAGCTCTTTCTCATCTTCTTCTTGGGCAAAAGTGGGAAATAATTATTGGTTGGGGGCCAAGCCAAGATTTTGGTAAGTGGTTAAGGGCCACACTTTTCTACAGAGGGGGCCCAGAGTCTGTTTCAGAGGCTGGGTGCATAAAGGATAGGGCACTGGAGTGCAAGATAGGGTGTGGGGTTTGAGAGAGAGATTTGGGTGAAGGAGGGGGTTGTGACCTGGGGCAGTGGTGTGAGAAGAGATATGGGTGCAGGGAAAGATTCTGGCCTGAGGGGAGGGGTGAAGGAGGGGATGCAGGCTCTGGATGGGAGTTGTGACCTGTGGAGGTGCAAAGGGTTGTGGTGGTGACCTAGGGCAGAAGGGGGTGGTGACCTAGGGTGGGAAGTTAGAGGGTGGGGGTGATAGAGGCAGGCTCTGGCCAAGCGGTACTTGCATAGATGTCTCCCGGCCAGCAGCCTTGCAGGACTGAGACAGGCTCCCAGCCTGCTGCAGCCACATACAGCTCAAAACTGGTGCCTGCCCCATGTGTCTCTCTGCTCCAGATCCTGGGGGGAGAAGAAGCTTTGTGTTGTACTCCACCCCCCCCCCCAGCAAAATCTCTCAACTCCTATTGGCTGGAAATTGGCCTATGGGAGCTGAGAGATTTTGCCAGGGCAGCACATAAAACCTCACCTTCCCCCAGGGTCTGGAGCAGCAAGCTACATGGAGGAGGAAGCTGCTTAAAGCAGAGTGGGGCTGCTCTGAAGTGGAGGGCTGCTCTGTTTGTCAGGGTCCCAGTGGAGCAGTCCATGGGGTGGATCTGGTGGCTTGGCAAGCCAGATCTGGTCCATGGGCTGTCACTTGCCCACCTCTGCTCTAGGGGCTACACTCACCAAATGCTTCTTCCGCATCCACACACACACCCAGAGAAACTTATAACTAATCAAAACCCTAGTCCCTGCATTTTTAACCGATCTGTCCCAGAACCACACTCTCTGCCAATCTGCACAATGGAGCTATTGATCAGCTTTGTAATTGCAGTTCATTGCCTTGGGCAGTAGCTTCTTTGGGTTTTAGCTTGCAGAACACAAAATGGCACGTATGACAGGTTTCCGAGGGGTAACCATGCAGTCTGTTTCAGCAAAAACAAGGAGTCTTGTGGTAGCTTAGGGCACGTAGCTACTCCTTCTATTTAACCTGAATTAGACAGCCACCTAGTTTAACAAAGTCCAGCATTTTAATGGAGTGGGCCATTCTGTTAATGAGTTAAAAGTTTGCATCTTACTGAAGAGGAATTTTCACAACACTCTTGAAAGAGAGGCTTCTGAACTCTCTTTTATATGCAAATTTGACACATTAACAGGTGGTTTGAACAGGGATAGGAATTTTCTGGGTCACTATAGGGGCATATTTGCATACTTGGCTTAATCTAATTCTTGACCTTCCTCCCCCACTTCTACCCCTCTCCTCTCTGATTTGCTCACCTTGATCATTTTTTTTTCTGATTTGTCCACCTTGATTACTATTTTTGGTTCTCTGTGCCTTAAATACTGAGTCTGTTCTGGTATGGCTATGGTCTGAAGAAGTGGGTCTGTCCCACGAAAGCTTATCACCTAATCAATTATTTTGTTAGTCTTTAAAGTGCTACTTGACTGCTTTTTTGTTTTAACCGATCTGTATACCAAAGAGGTGCTTGATGGCAAGTGTGGAAGTATAACATTGTATAAGTATAACGTTGTATAAGGGGATGTGCTGGATACATTGTATATGAGAGGGCATGCCAAAACATGTTACAAAGTATCTGGGGGAGCACACTTAGGGACAGTTAGCTTTTGAATGGAGAAGCAATTAAGATGGAGCCAGCACGTCTAAGAAGCAGGCATCAGAATGGAAGGTGTGAAGGGCAATTAGTTAAGTTAACTGGAAGCTGTTAAAGGAGATTGTTAAGGGTGGCAGGTAATTGAAGATACGTGACTGGTCTCAGGGATCTCGAAGGGTGGTGACTAAAATCTTTTCTTCTTTTGTCTGTAACTTCTCTGTAACTTGTTCTCCAAAAACAACTGTATAAATTAAGAGACACAAGCCCCACTCAGGGGGCTCACTTCTAAATGTATTAGCAGAGCGGCTTTGCTAATAAAACAGAGTGGTCTGATAAATTGTGAGTCTGAGTCAAACTTTGACACAAGTATTAAGACCTTCCAGCATATGCATACTCATGCATCATAAAGGGGCCTCCCCCTTTAACAGACAGTAGCTCTCTATTCTTCTTGATGCTCCCTTTTCATTCCTATGCCATTTTGAAGGCCGGGGAGCAGAGGGAAGAGGTGGAACCATTCCTTGCTTTGCTCTTGGCATCCCGGAACATAGAAATCCTTAAGGGGTCTATGGAATTCCCTTCATGAGTGCCACTAAGCAGCAGTGGGGGGCTAGGCTAATGGCAACATGCCTCCTATTAGCAATGTACTGCCTAGGGTGAGAAGACCAGAGAACAGCATGGCAGAGCAATTATTATCTCTGAGTTTCATCTTCCCTGGGTCCTCAGGGTTGAGACACAATGTGTTTTACCTATTACTCAGCTCTTCAAACCCCTCCTAGACTAGACAGGTCACATACTGAAGAAAGTGCAAAGCAATTACAAGCTCCTCTCTCGCAGGTTTCTCCATAAAATCAGGAGCTCAAAGGGTCTTCAAGTAGTATTGTTACCAGCAGTATCCTTCAGCAGCTTCTACCTTAGGAGTATTAAAGACACAGTCTCTAGTGAGTTAGAAGAAAATCCATAGAGTTAAACATCTATCTACTGTCCCAGAAAAGTGCTTCTATTTGGCTGGTTTTACCCTATATTTATTGCCCCTACCCCAAAATGTTAGTCCTTCCAGTAGAAGAGGTTTCTGAAAACCACACAGCTAAGGAGTTTGTGCACTAAATTTTTCACTCTACCAAATTAACTCTAAAAAAATTACCAAATTTACCAAAATTACCAATTTTCGCTTTCTGCCAAATCAACACTGCTCATCCTCTCTCTGCCAGCTGTAAGCAATCCAGTCCTGGCAAAGTCTTGATTGGAGTCATTCACAGTCAGAAAAACACTATTGCAAGAGCTATAGCAACAAACATTGCAATGCCACATAATACCTTTGTGAACCTATTGTATTACTCTTCGGAACGGTTTCTGCTTTATCGTGTTCCACTCCATGGAAAACGGATACCACAGCTCCAACAGGAACTAATTCTCCCCCACCCCAAACATCCCTTCTCCCCAAATAAAACGAGAATGTGGGGCAGTTCAGGTGCAGCAGTCAGCTTACAAACACCCCCTGAGAGGTACCAGCTCCTCCAGGATCTTACTTATACTGGCTCAATCCAGGTTTTCAGATACCAAACAGACAAAGAGGCTTTGGCATACAAACATTGCATTTAAATGGACTCAGACCCTTCTTTCTGATCCAGCAAATGGACAGGACTTTCTCTCCAAGAGAGACCCCCAACCATCATGGAAGGGTTGGAATGAATTTGCCCTACTAGTGCCCTATATGATTGAGGGGTGACTGCTGGTATGTATAGCTTATGGTTAAACCTCTTTAGTGTCCCCCCACCCCACCTGGAACACTTTTACGCTAAGAATGAATGTGTGTGTTTAGAAAGAGCTATGTGGACTGGTAACTGCTGGCATACAATGTTCATAACCTTGGAAAACAGAGGCAGTAACCTTAAGTCAGACTGCATTGCGGAGAACTGTGCTACCTTAAAACCTCCACTCAAGAGGGAGAGAGACACACATGTCCACCCAAAGGATGTGGAAACTAGGAACTGGAAAATTCAAGGTGGGGGCACCAAAGAGGAAATATCAGTCCAGATACTCTGCACTATGACATGCACCTCTCACTGTTCTCACACTTCTAAAAATTAAGGCACCCATATATCTGTGCACAGGGGACACAACACAGGAAGATCCAGAATAAAGCACTTATTTTTCAAACATACAGGTTAGCAAGGGGAGTCAGTATAAAGGGATTTTTTTTCTGTTATTTTTAGCTTCTGGTTAATAAATTATAACTTGCTATATTTAGGTTACTTGAATGGAGACAGCACCAGGCTTTGCTAGAGGAAAGTAAGTAGGGATGGGGGCAGGGGATGCGGGAGAAGTGGGAAATGGAGGACAGAGCTAGTGCCTAGAGCATGAGGGGCAGTTTTTTCTTTCTGAAAAAAAAGTTGAATTATTAGTTTTTATTGAAGTTTTTGAGTTTCCTTAAAAAATTATTTGGGTTCTTGTTCAACAGCTTTGGCTTGAAAATTTTGGTGGAAGGTGGACATTTTCCCCTAAACTTTGTCAAAAAGATATTTTCCACTGAAAAATATACCTTGACTCGAGCGTTTTGGCGAGCTGTGTTGGTGTCAAAGTTTAGCTTCCATTATAAATGTAATAAAGGACAAACCCTTTGTCACAGTGTAAATTCCAGTTTAGCCATTAATTTCTGTAGAACTGTTTTACATTCATACCAATGTATCTGAGGGCCTGATCTGGAGCTCATTTATGCAGGTTTAAAACCCTCATTACTACCTGATGCAATTACCCCTGAGGTACAATGGCATGCTTACTGTCAGAGGCGAATCACCGAGTGTTCAGATTTTTCTTTTAATTGTAAGAGCATAACTCTGCCCTCAAGATGCCTGAAGGCAGTGCTCATAAAAATCTTGAGGGGAACTGTGTGTCTGAGCCAAACTATGCCTTGGCTTAGTTTTAATTTGAATGTATCAAGACCAGTAAAGTAAATATTCCTCCGGTGTGAAACCAGAGCAGGGATGTTGAAGACAGAGCTGCAAAAAATATTTCAGTCTGCAGGACTTTATGTAAACCCCCTCTTTCTGCTTTGATTCAGGGAAGTTTTCACTCATTTTGAATGAAAGTAGAATCTAGATGCCCATCGTTTAATATTATTAACAGTAAGCCCTAGATCACTAGCTGTGTTTTATTTTTGACACCAAATGCAATACAGAAAATTTGACTCTGCCCCAGAGACCATAAAGAAAATTATTTTGGTCACGATGCACTACCACACCAGAGGAAAAAACAGGACCATACCAGAGGATTGGGGCCTTTTAACATGAGAACAAATTTATTACACCAGTATAAGCAAAATCAGACCAGACACACAATAAACAAGATTTGCCTCCATGTAAGAACTAGTGAGAGATCAGAATTAGTCCCAGTTTGCATCTCTCCCTCCTTAAATCAATTACCTATTCAACCACAATGATAAATATTTTCATAGCAGTAATGGAAGCACTAAACACAATACTACAATGTGATTATGAAAAGTTTTTTTCATTCAATGGACTCTTCACAGATAAAACCGGTGGGTCGGAGTGGTGGTCAGCTTTGTCAGGTCCCTGCGCAATGTGCGGGAGGGATCTGCTCAGTGTCCCTAGAAGGGGTGGGGTCTCAGTTAGAAGGGGCAGGGCTGGAGGAGCCAGCCCTCAGCACTACCTGGACTGCAGCATGCATCACCCCACAACCCTCAGGGCTGCCTAGAGAGTGCCATGAAGCACTCTAGCGGTGATTGAAAGGGCCTAGGGCGTCTGGCTGCTGGTGCCACGATCACAGGTTCCTGGCCCTTTTGTATCACTGGACCCTGGGTAATCTCTCTGTCTCTGACACACAAACACACACACACATACACACACGGTGCGGGGGAGGGAGGGCAGAGAGAGAGAGCGAGACAGCTGGATATAACCAGCAATTGAAATAAAGCGTTTGTCACCTCACTGGTTTTATTTCTGCTGCATAGTGAAATATGTCAATGAATTGCAAGATAAATGATTAATTTTGACATTTATTTGAGGAAGCATATTTCAAAACCATCAGCAAGGTAGTGAAGTGTCAGCAGCTTTGAAGTTCAGCATTTATATGCTTTGATCAGCTTTCCATGACTCACAAGCTGGCCTGACCACCTTCTTGCTCTGCTAAGCCTACCTAAAGAGGCTGTAATTAAGATCTGACCATCCCCAACTAGCGGGTTAGATCACCACAACTAATACCAGGCCTCATGAAGTGGTTGATGAGGAACATCATCTTCATGTCCTGTCCTAAACTCTGTGCAGACAACTGCTGAACAGCACAAGTAAAGGCATGTTTCACAGCACAGGGGTGAGCAAAGCAATTCTATTTACAGATGGATGGATGGAGAGTGAGAGAACACCAAATTTAGCTTTCATACAGGTGTCCTCATGCACACCGTCCCCCACCTCCTGCAGAAGTCATAAGGGCTTGTCTGCACCTATCTGAGAACAGAATATGGCCTAATGTTTGTACATTCACTTTGTGAGCCTTATGGAGCTGTTTAAATGGAGGTTGCTGTCATGTGCACTATGATCATGCCTAATAAGCATATAGTAGGGTCCCGATCCTGCATGGCCCTGGGCTTCCTCCCTTCTACTGTGCCAGGCTGTTGTCTTTCATCTTAAATAAGAGCAAGTGCAAATGCAAGTAAAATTAACTACGAGACTTATTTCTCCATATTGGATTGAAGTGTCATAGTCCTTTATGCTCAAAAGAGAAGATTAAAAAGGCAGGTCTGCTGGAAGTGGACTCTGCAATACTCATCATTAGGAGCAGACTATAAATTTGTATACTCCAGCATGGCCTGTAGGTGCGAATCCTACTAGCGAGTTACTTTATGCTATTCTACGGTAGTAAGCAGCAGAACTATGAAAGGGTTCAAATCACAGCAGAGGCAATCCGATCCCATATTCAAAAGAATTCACCACTTTCATACTGATAACTAACATATTGCAAAGAAATGTTTGTGCCACTGAAAAAGCTGCCCTTCAGAGTGAGCTGTGGAACTTACAGGTTACTTTAGGTAGATGAGCCCCTCCATAACATAAAAAGACATCTATATCTGTTCAGTAAGTGCGTGCAAAGGACAAGTTCTCTCACCAAATCAGACTCCAGGTACTGCACACAAGAGATAATAAGGGCTAGAGTAGTAGAACCAGAGCTTTTTCTTAAACAATCCTTTTTGAGAATGGGAAATGACAGGAAGACAAGAAAATTGAATGCAGCTACTGGTTTTTGTCAGATTTAAAATTGTAGGCTCGTGGTGTTCCAGTGACTGATAGTCAGAAAGAGCTTCCTGATTAAGTGCTTTTTGCAAGACTATAAAGCTATTTTGAACTCTCCTCCAGCACTTAGTAGCGTCAAAATGCGTATTTCATCTCTGAAATGTTTGAATTACTTTCATGCATCTACCAGAAGTGGTAGATCAAAGCAGTTATCGATATTATTGCTGAGGACCTAGATTAAGCTGTGTTTTCTGCCTGCATGTCCCTCTTGTTATAGTTTTCAGAGAGAAAACGGATGGGCCTAGTCCTGAAATTTAAACTCATGGGCATGGCTTTTAGTCAGATGAGACTACTCAGGCGAGCTAGTATGAAAAGATCAGGCCTTACGTTTTTATGATTCTGCGGCAGAAGAGAGAAAAAAATACACTGACAATCTTTGCTGTGAAAATATCATAATTTGAACTGATTATAATTATACAATATGAATAGATTACTATTCCGAGTCAGTCAGTGTTGTAATTTTGGCTGAAACCCATAAGAGAAACCCAAACAACAAAACACACGGACAATTCACTTTGCTGTACTTTTCTATTGGTTGTCATCATGGCAGGTGTGTGAACATGAGGTGACGCCACACAAAGCCTAGCTATTTCACTGGTTACATTCCAGTCGATTCCAGCCCCTGAAAGGAACGTATGGTGAAGCATTCATTTTTGTGTACTGCATATAAAAACATAAAGGAACACCTGCACCAGCCCATCTTGACAGTTAAACACAGTCCAACAGAAACACCAAGTTCAGTAATGAAACAACCCTACTCTGCAAAAGGAGCCAGCTCACAGCACTGGAATCCTAGTTCATCTCCCATAACCCTCCACTTTCCCACCCACGTAAAATTCCATGCCACCACTTGAACCCATTCCTGCCTAGACAAATGGGTGATACACTGTGTTTTAAATATCCACGAAGCCAGGCTGTTTTGGACCAGCTGGAGGAGCTTATTTCTGAAGCCAGGCCCTCAGGAGATGACCTAGAATCATAGAACACTAGAACTGGAAGAGACCTCAAGCGGTCATTGAGTCCAGTTCCGTGTCCTCTCAGCAGAACCAAACACCATCTAAACCATCCCTGAAAGGTGTTTATCTAACCCAGTCTTAAATATCTCCAGCAATGGAGATTCCATAACTTCCCTAGGTAACTTATTCTTGAGTTTAGCCACCCTGACAGTTCAGAAGTTTTTCCTAATGTCTAATCTAAAACTCCCTTTCTGCAGTTTAAGCCTTTTGCTTCTTGTCCTATCCTCAGAGACCAAGGAGAAAAAAATGTCTCCATCCTTGTAACCCTGTTTGAGGTACTTGAAAACTGCTATCATGTCCTCTCTAAGTCTTCTCTTTGCTAAACTAAACAAGACCAGTTCTTTCAGTCTTCCCTCATAGCTCACGTTCTCTAGAACTTTAATCATTCTTGTTGCTCTTCTCGGGACCTTCTTCAGTTTCTCCACATCTTTCTTGAAATGTGGTGCGCAGAACTGGACACAGTACTCCAGATGAGTGTTGAGTAGAGCGGAAGATTGACTTCTCGTGTCTTGCTCTCAGTACTCCTGTTAATACATCCCAGAATCATGTTTGCTTTTTTTGTAACAGCATCACACTGTTGACTCACATTTAGCTTGTGGTCCACTATGACTCTTAAATCCCTTTCCACAGTACTCCTTCCTAGACAATCGTTTCCCATTCTGTATGTAGCAAGCTGTTTCTTTCTTCCTAAGTGGAGTACTTTGTATTTGCCCTTATTAAACTTCATTCTGTTTACCTCAGACCATTTCTCCATTTTGTCCAGATCACTTTGAACTGTGAGCCTATCCTTCAAAGCAGTTGCAACCCCTGTCATCATCCTCATTGCATCAGGGACAATTTTTTTGTTCTGTGGTTGGATAGCCCAGTCCAATATGGATCTGGACTATTTGCAGGTCCCTAGGTACAGGGATTTGACAAATGAATAATTATTTCCCTGATTCATGTAAAAAAGGCAAGAGCTCAATTCTGCAAGGTGCAAAACTGAAGAAGTCTCAAGGAAGTCAACTGAGGTTCAGCAAAATTAAATTTGGCTTAGTAATGTCCACATCATAACTTCATATTTCCTAGGTTACTTTAAATGACCTTGGCCACATTAGAAGAATGCAAAGCCAATGCCCCACAAGTTAAGAAGTGCTGCCTGTCTGGCCTTCCCTGGATGATGGTCAGCATTTCTCAGAGCCTATATCCTGGTGGCACTGAGGAAAAAGGGAGCTCTAACCCATGCTTCACTCAGCCCCCAGACTTGGGGCCCTGACAAACACATGGGAAAAATAAACATGGCTTTGCAGAAGGCATGGACTTCTCCAACCCAAGGTTCTGTCCAAAGTCCTGTTGACCACTTGGTCTGCTGCAGAGACTGCAGCTAGGCTGGCATCAGGGATGCAAGCACACAGGATTGTGCTGTCAGACTGGTTGTCTTGCCCAGCGAAGCCTGGAACCCCCAAAAGGTGAAAGTTCTCCCCACTGCCACCCCTTAAATCAACAAATTAGGAATAACAGTTGTTAGTGGTAGGAATACTGCTGTTTGTGCAGGGGAAATGAGTGGCATAATTAGTGCATAGCAGGGACTATGACTACAATGAATATATATAGAATCTACTACTCGGTGGTTTGATCTACTCCCTGGGTCAGACCTGAATCCACTCACCATGGTGCTGGCATTGGCAATGCTAGTGTGGTGCTAAAACCAGCTGGAACTATTGATCTATCCGCAGGTCTTATATTTTCACCCGGAAGCAGGAGGAGTGCCTTCTATGCAAACATTAACAGCAGCAAATTCCCTAGTGGGCTTTCTAGAGTCCCTGGGACATTTTCCCTTTCAGGAGGAAATTCAGCTTGGGAAGATCACTGAGATTTTATTAAATATTTTGCTTTAGGTCACACTCTTTCTATATTCCTGTTAGGGTAGAAGGGGTGGCAGTGTTGTGTCACTTGTGAGAGGGAAAGGCTTTTTTTGAAGAGGAAAGTTATCCAGCATTGGATTCACCCAACCTCCTCTGGAAATTTCTCTCACAGCTGGATCCCACTGACCAAGAATGCTCTTTCCCCTCTCCTGTGCTTTGCTCCCTGCTTTGTCCCAGAGTAGTGCAGCTTCTACAGTGGTTGTCACATAAATATGCAGTCTAATTATGTGCCAGAGCTTTGAACCTTAATCCAAATTTGCCCTGAAGATTTGGATCAAAGCCTTAAATGGCCTTGAGAAAAGGACTGGGATTCAGCAAAACAACATGAGCGCTGGGCTGATGTACAATGTCCATGGCAGCTCGAGGCTAATATAAGGCAGACAAACACATTCCGTACAAGCTGGAACGTGTGCGTTGTCTGAATAGTGAACTATAGCAATCCATCCTGGAAAGGATAAGTTCATGGATCACTGCAACCAGGTCCTTGTCCAAGAGGAAGGGATGAAGTTTTTTAGCAACCTGAGGGCTAAAGAAAGCAATTTTAAGACACTGATGCTAATCTGGACATTCAAGCATAGGGGGGAGTTTAACAGGTTCCTGAGGCTTCATACTACTTTGATTAATGTGACATATACACTTCAGAGGAAAGGCTTAGCTAGTTCCTCAGAGCACCTCTCCTTTTTAATCAGCGTTGCTTTGGCATTAGAAGGGTTCCACTTATACCAGCTGTTCTTCATTCAAGAGCTGATTTCTTGCAGGGAATCTGACATCCTAGCAGAGGATGGTTGTTCTGGTTGCAAATGATGCAAGAGAGGAGATTGTCCTCATCACGTTAGCAGCAGCTGAGCTCATGGTCTCTCATGTTTTCTCCCACCTCTAGATATGGAAGAGAAGAGGGGCAAGTAGGGAGCCCTGTGGAACCCCATCAACTAGTTCCCCTGCATGCGCTGAGTTCTGCATGCAGCTATGAACTACTCTGAGGTCTGCTGAAAGTGGAAGGAGGGAAAAGTGGAAGAATCATAGAGGGATAGAAGAACTGAAGTGGCTCCCAGCCATTTTTGAAAGTGTTCGTCCACCAGCAAAGCACCCTGAGTGACAAATACAGTTAATAATTGCGAAAGTTAAGAAAATGGGTTGTCTCAGTAATCAAACAAAAACAGAAGAGCAATATCTTGGTGCAGTGTAGACTCTAGGACACCATGAAGTTAACTGTGGAATAAACTTAAGTGCCTGAGACGAGCTTATCTGACAGTTCAGTGAAGAATATGCATAAAATGTCAACGGTACTACCGCCTAGTGTGAACCAGACAAATAGCAGAAAACAATTCTTTTTGTATCACTCCTCCCACAAAGAACATTTGAGGTTATTAGCAGTGCTTTTTTTGTGCTGGTACTGAAAGGCCACAAAATGTCCAATTGTAGTATGTGCGGTTTACCTGCTTTGTACTTAGATGCATTATGGTGATGGACATTATATAGTTACAGGCAACCAAATACGACCTGTAAAACAATTAGGCGGCCAGATCCTCTTCTTGGGTAAATCGAAGCTCCATTGAAGGTTACCCATAAGAAAATAAATGGGTGGGTGGGGGCTTGATGCAGTTTTCCAGGTGCTAGTAGCGAGTGGATTGAACGATCTATGAAAACTTCCCATCACCACAAGTGCCCAATGTTCATAAGTTACAATCTCCCTTAAGATTTCAATAATTCACAATCAACATTGGTGTGTAGAAATAAACAATGTACACTATATTTGCCTCCCTGAGTTAAACCTTCTTGGAAAAATCCTGCCCAGAGCAAATGCGTTTATCATGTACATAAAACAAAATACAAACTACTCTCCCCTCACCCCTGCAAAAAAGAATTGCTGAAGTTCTGATGTGCTTGCAGCTGTACAAGATGAAAACAATGAAGATATTTTGAAGCATGATCATAACCAGTGACTTACTAATAACAATTGGCTCACATAAATGTGTGCCAATTCTCAGTTTAAAAAGTTCCATGATTTCTGAAAAAAATGCCAAATCTGGAACACGTTTCAAAGTTATCTTATAACAAGATTACATAGACTTTTGTATAAGCACGACCAGAATTTTTTCCAGTCGTACTTGGTAGGAAAAACAAATTTAAGGAATTAAGAGATTTTTCCTCTAACCACCTCCCCACCCTGTGTTTTTTGGTTTTTGTTTTTGGTTTGTTTTTAAGAAATTGCACATGAAAGGATTGTTTCTAAGGAAGGAGAGGTGAGTATATACCTTTGAAGATTCAGATACTTTTGATTCTAACTGCATTGCCCAACTATCAAACATACTTGCTGGAGCCCCTAGAACTGATCTGAGGGAGTAAAATTGTGTCATTAAAGCCTCATCATCATTTCCTGTAAGTTTTACTTCTAGGAGGTTTCAGATTTTATATGTTAGAGAAGTAAATATTGATTTGGTGACAAAGCAGTGCCACTGCAAGGATAACAGTCTTATATGTACTTGCCAGAACTCCAGACCTTAAACCCCTTTTTATTGTTTCTAGATGGAATAGGAATATGAATCTCCTATATAAAGGAATACCCAGATAAACAGAGGCACATAGCCTCAAATGTAGTCTAGGAGAAAAGATGGGATTCAAGATTCCCAAATAAATAATTTTATTGTGGTACGTGGAGTATACTGTGTTATAAAGCTCCATTTCCCCCTCCTGTACATCTGTGCAACATTCCCTGGATTAATAAACTGAATTTTATAATGCTATTAACAGGCTACTGCAACTGCACTGATCTTCAAGTTTATGTGGCCATGTAAAAAAGCCGCCACAGAATTTCTACCAGAGCATCGTGAAATTCATTGACTCTGCTTGGGTATTTAGGTCCAGCTTGCCATGGAACATGCAGGGCTTTGGGACTGAGATTCATAAATTCAGTGATTATTTAAGTTAAACTTACAGGAAGTCTATATAGTGATGACTTTGTCTTAGTAACACATAATACTTCCTCTAAGATACAGTATCCTATTTGCTTCGTAATAGGGAGTGTTCAGATGTGATAGACAGTTATTGTCCAGATGTGATAGAAATCTCAGTCCTTAGCCACAACTGCATGTAAGCTTATTCACTGCTTTCCTTTCAATCTTCTCTCTGTCATTTTCTGACCCATTTCCCTGGTTTAAAAATATTTTTTAGATTCCAATTACCCCAGCCTTCGGTCTCTGCTATGTTGTGACCAACTTGAGAAATAAAGACGCCTTGTCTAGCTTATCACAAGATAATAAAAGCATGAAAGCCAGGTTCAGATACAAGGTCTGATGCAGGAAAAGCTGAAAATACACACTGGTCTGATACAGAAGTGCAGAGGAATAAACAACAGTAAGGGTACATCTACGCTTACCAGAAGATGGACCCAGCCTAGTAGGGATGTGCTAAATTGAATCATAAGGGCTCAACAGTCGACCTTGGTACACCTCTGTAAGGCTGGCCTGATAAATCAATCATAGATACATCGATTCCAGCTACACAATTGTCATAGCTGGAACTGCATATCTAGGACTGACTTGCAGATCTAGTGTAGCTCTGCCCTGAGTAACAATAAGAAGCAATGAAATACTTGAGGCTGAGTGTCAGATAAGCATTTGTATCCATTACAAACACAGTATGGTGGTAAGTCACACCAAGATATTAATAGCTTCTTCTATATGTCAGTTTCATTCTTACATTATTCTAAAAATGGCAGAACAGACAACCTATGCTGAATTTTAGTATTGGCCTAGAAGGAAATCTCGGAATCTATCTTCCATAAGGAGTAGAGGCATTGTTTGTTAGAAGTTGGTAACAGCTTTTTCTAACCCTTGCAACAACTGATTGTAAAACCTTAAACTTGCAACCAACATCACCAGAATTGATTTGCCTTACCATTGTGCATGGGCACTAGTTAGTAAAAACTCAAAGTGCTTGATATGAGGCCCTTTCTATCTATTAAGAACAGAGGTGGTGAAAAGAGTCTTCCATTCACCCTCGTCTCAAGTCCGTGGGGACTGATCAGTTGCAGTGCCCATGCTTGGGGGCGTAAAGGACTGCTCCTCCCAGTGGTGCAAGTCATCCCAGGATGGGAAGGGAAAGGGAGGCGTGAAAATGGCCAGTCTCACTGCCTTCTACAATGACCAACGACCCTATCTGGGTATTTAGAGAGGAGACTCTCACCCTGGCCATTCCAAGAAATGATGCAATCAGGGAATAGGTGCAGTGGCCTCCTAATGCCCCTGCGGGTGTTAGCTAGTCCAAGAAATGGGACAAAGTGTATCCTCTTACACAAGGCTCCATAGATAGGGATTCCCTAGAAGTTAGTCAGATAGGGAACGTGGGAAATAATATATGGGCAAGATCAGATGTGAAAAAATCGCATATAAAAAATTCCAAGGCGTCTGTGAAAGGCAGACATATAAATAGTGGTAGTTTTTTAAAGTGCTTTTACACAAATGCTAGGAGTCTGTCTAATAAGATGGGTGAACTGGAGTACCTCATATCAAAGGAGGAAGTTGACATAATAGGCATCACAGAAACATGGTGGAATGAGGACAATCAGTGGGACACGATCATACCGGGATATAAATTATATCGGAAAGATAGAACAGGTCATGAGGGTGGCGGAGTGGTACTATATGTGAAGGATAATATAGAATCAAATGAAACAAAAATCCTAAAGGAATCAAAATGTTCCATAGAATTATTATGGATAACAATTCATTCCTCTAATATGAATATGGCATTAGGAATATATTACCGACCACCTAACCAGGACAGTGATAGTGATGCTGAAATGTTAAGGGAGATTAGAGAGGCTATCAAAATAAAAAACACAGTAATAATAGGAGATTTCAATTATCCCCATATTGATAGGGTACATGTCACCTCAGGATGGGATTCAGAGATTAAATTTCTTGATGCCTTAAATGACTGCTTCTTGGAGCAGCTAGTACAGGAACCCACAAGGGGAGAGTCAATTCTCGATCTAGTCCTGACTGGAACGCAGGATCTGGTCCAAGAGGTAACTGTTACTGGACCGCTTGGAAATAGTGACCACAATATAATAACTTTTAATATTCCTGTGTTGGGAAGAACACCGCAGTGGTCGAACACTCTGGCATTTAATTTCAAAAAGGGGAATTACACTAAAGGAAGCTAGTTAAACAGAAACTAAAAGGTAGAGTAACTAAACTAAAATCCCTGGAAGCTGCATGGAAACTGTTTAAAGACACCATACTAAAGGCCCAACTTAAATGTATACCCCAAATGAAAAAACACAGTAAGAGACCTAACAAAAAACCACCATGGTTTAACAGCCATGTTAAAAAGGCAGTGAGAGAGAAAAGGGCAGCTTTTAAAAAGTGGAAGTCAAATCCTAGTGAGGAAAATAGAAAGGAACATAAACACTCCCAAATTAAGTGTCATAATGTAGTAAGAAAAGCCAAAAAAGATTTTGAGGAACAGCTAGCCAAAAATTCAAAATATGATAGTAAAATGTTTTTTAAATACATGAGAAGCAGGAAGCCCGCTAAAAAAGCAGTGGGGCCCTTGGACGATAAAGATATAAAAGGAGCGATCAAGGAAGACAGTGCCATTGCGGAGCGATTAAATGATTTCTTTGCTTCAGTCTTCACGGCTGAGGATGTTACAGAGGTTCCTAAATCTGAGCCAGCCTTTTTAGGTGACAAATCTGAGGAACTCTCCCAAATTGAAGTGATATTAGAGGAGGTTTTGGAGTTAATTGATAAGATGAATAGTAACAAGTCTCCAGGACCAGACGGTATTCACCCAAGGGTTCTGAAAGAACTGAAATGTGAAATTGTGGAGTTATTAACAGTGGTTTGTAACCTATCCTTTAAATCCGCTTTGGTACCCAATGACTGGAAGATGGCCAATATAACGCCAATATTTAAAAAAGGCTCTAGAGGAGACCCTGGCAATTATAGACCGATAAGTCTAACATCAGTACCAGGCAAATTAGTAGAAACAATAATAAAGAATAAAATTGCAAGGCACGTAGAAGAGCACGAATTGTTGAGCAAAAGTCAGCATGGTTTCTGCAGAGGGAAGTCGTGTCTAACTAATCTATTAGAATTCTTTGAAGGGGTTAATAAACATGCGGACAAGGGGCACCCAGTGGACATAATATACCTAGATTTCCAGAAAGCCTTTGACACAGTCCCACACCAAAGGCTTTTATGTAAATTAGGCGGTCATGGGATAGGAGGAAAGATCCTTTCATGGATTGGGAATTGGTTAAAAGACAGAAAACAAAGGGTTGGAATAAATGGTAAATTTTCACAATGGAGGGGCGTAACTAGTGGTGTTCCCCAGGGCTCAGTCCTGGGACCGATCCTGTTCAACTTGTTCATCAATGATCTAGAAAATGAGGTAAGCAGTGAGGTGGCAAAGTTTGCAGATGACATCAAGTTGTTCAGGACAGTCAAAACCAAAAGGGATTGTGAAGAACTACAAAAAGATCTCAGCACACTGAGTGATTGGGCAGCAAAATGGCAAATGAAATTTGATGTGGGTAAGTGTAAGGTAATGCACATTGGAAAAAAATAACCCAAATTACACGTACAACATGATGGGGTCAAATTTAGCTACGACAGATCAGGAAAGGGATCTTGGAGTTATAGTGGATAGTTCTCTGAAGACATCCATGCAGTGTGCAGCAGCAGTTAGTAAAGCAAATAGGATGTTAGGAATTATTGAAAAAGGGATAGTTAATAAGACAAACGATATCATACTTCCCCTATATAAAACTATGGTACGCCCACATCTTGAGTACTGTGTGCAGATGTGGTCTCCTCACCTCAAAAAAGATATATTGGCATTAGAAAAGGTTCAGAAAAGGGCGACTAAGATGATTAGGGGTTTGGAAGGGGTCCCATATAGGGAGAGGCTAGAGAGACTGGGACTTTTCAGTCTGGAAAAGAGGCGATTGAGGGGCGATATGATAGAGGTATATAAAATCATGAATGGTGCGGAGAAAGTGAATATAGAAAAATTATTTTCCTTTTCCCATAATACAAGAACTAGGGGACACCAAATGAAATTGATGGGTAGTAGGTTCAAAACTAACAAAAGGAAATTTTTCTTCACACAGCGCACAGTCAACCTGTGGAACTCTTTGCCGGAGGAGGCTGTGAAGGCCAGGACTCTATTAGGGTTTAAAAAATAGCTCGATAAATTTTTTCAGGTTAGGTCCATAAATGGCTATTAGCCAGGGGTAAAGTATGGTGCCCTAGCCTTCAGTACAAGGGCAGGAGATGGATGGCAGGAGATAAATCACTTGATCATTGTCTTCTGTTTTCCTTCTCTGGGGCACCTGGCATTGGCCACTGTCCTCAGACGGGATACTGGGCTGGATGGACCTTTGGTCGGACCCAGTATGGCCATTCTTGTGTTCTTATGTTGTCTGAAGGGCTGCAGACAGAAATGCTGAGCACCTGGAAATGGTGTGTGTGGGAGCATGGCTCCAGACCCTCACAGAAGGTGAGGTGTCTTGGGTGGGCCCACCCCCATAGTGCTTCGAGGGTGCTCAGACCACATGACTAGGGGCTATAGTGGAAATTTAAAGGGTCCAGAGCTCCAACTACTTCTGCTGTAGCTGGGAGCTTTGGCCTTTTAACTTGCGGGGTGCTGGGGTGATGCCCTCTTTGCTCCCACCCAAGTCAGTGGCCCTGTGCTCCCCAGATCTTTTAAAACCTGGCTAGGGAGTTCTGGTGACAACTAGCAAATAATTCTAGACTGTGGCATATATGTCCAATATTGCCATTTGTTATCAAGCCATCAGCAATGCAAAGTCCTAGAGAGAAACCCCTGCTTTTTAGGGTCTCTTTTCTCATCTTTTATTTTTTCTCTTCAAATAAAAAAATCCACGAAAAACCCACCCAAAAGGAGTGTTAAAGTTGTAAACACCCCACACTCAAGAAATATCAATTCCCAAGCCTAGTGTTAACTCTGCCCCTCATTCATAAGTACTCCAATGCAGTCTTTTAAGGTCAGTCATATACATTTTCCTGGCAAAGGGAGGCTGACAACCATTTCTGGCTTGTATCATCTCTGGTCTCTTGTCATAACCCTTGTGTTACTATTATTCTTACTTTTTCCATTGCTGTTCTGATTGGATGCCACATGTATTTTCATCTGTCTTAACCCTACAAGTAATTTTAGACTTCTAGATACATTTATCTCCTTAATTTTCCATGCTAAAACTTTACTAAGCACCTTACAGATAATTTGATTTGAGCTGTTATTAATGTAATAGGTGAAGTTGGGGCAAAAGCAGCAACTTTAGAGGGCTTGTTTTTCTGAGGCTTTAACAATGAAAATAGATATCGTATAGGAGAAGGCAGAGGGGCTTTCTGCATGTTAGCTGAAGACAGGTTATTTAGGGGTTACAGAGCTCATGAGGGACAAATTATTTTAAAATAAAAATGGTCAGGGTTGTAATGAATTGGGAGGCAATGGAGCCCCATCTATCCATTTTTCAATCCACAGCATTCAGCTTTTCCCCCAGGGGAATAGCCTGTGCACCATAATCCTTCAATAAAAATATTTTGCCAAGGATATTTAAACACCATTTTACCATTTACTTTACTGAACATCACAGTGCTATTGCAAAGATGCATTGATCATGAAGCCCAATTATATTAGTCATACTGACTTTTACTCTACTGTCATCCCTCTTATTTGAAAATGGTTGTAATTGTGCTATGAAAGATGTTAAACTAGTGGCTCTTGATATTTTAAATCAGATAGAATCATTCAGCAGCTGACATGTCTTTATTACCACTTTGAAATATTTCTCTTTTGTGTCACTAAAGTAGGAAGCATTTTCTATTTGTGATGGTCAGTCAACTGTTAATGGTCTGCAGTTGGCTCTTTTGAACAGATATTTCCTCTGTATGTATTTATCTTTTCTGAATTTCATTCATTGTGTATCATATTACAGATTTTATCAAGGTAGGGATTTCTTCATTTTCCATCTTAATGTGATGGCCAAGGAAACCCCATAATACCAAAAAAAGTGAGTGGTTAGCCTTGCAGTTAATAAAGTAGGAAGAAATCAAAATCCAGAGCTGCAGGATTAAAGGTATTTCACTTTTAGTGTGTAGTATGTAAATGATTTCACTGGAAAGCTAAAAAAAGTTAATGCTCTTTAACATCTAACAGATTCACTGGCAACTTTCATAGCCAGAAAAATGGTCAAAAGCTATGTTATCCATCATCCTTCTGTAGCTGAGTAGCATTAAATACATAGTATCAGAGGGGTACCCATATTAGTCTGTATCCACAAAATCAGTGATAAGTCCAGTGGCACCTTATAGATTAACACATTTTTGGAGCATAAGCTTTCATGGACAAAGACCCACTTCACATTCAATGCATCTGATGAAATGGATCTTTGCCCATGAAAACTTATGATCCAACATATCTGTTAGTTTATTAAATACATAGGGGTTCAACCAGATTTTTCTTAAATACACACTTGTTATCTGTATTACTGTAGCAACTATAGGCCACCAACCAACAATGAGCACTCTGCAAGGAAAGGATGTCCTCCTCTTGTGTGTTAGCCCAGGCAGACAAAGGGTGGGAAGGTAGGAGGTCAGGCAGCAGGTTGATGCTATACCTGAGTTCCATTCCTGAGTCTTCCATCCACAGGTTGTTAGAATCAGAGGAGTAGCCATGTTAGTCTGTAGCCACAAAAAAACAATAAGTCCTGTGGCACCTTATAGACTAACAGATATATTGGAGCATAAGTTTTTGTTGGCAAAGACCGCTTCATCAGATGCATGAGTGGGGGGCGGGATTCCAGAGAGGTATTTAAAGAGTGGGGTCCCAGTAATAGGGAGGGCCAGAGCTGACAAGGTCTTGTCAGCAAATTGGAAATGGCCCATTATCAGTAGTATGTATCAAAAGAGGAGAAAACAAGTCAGATCAGACAGGCCCATTGTCAGAGTCTAATGGGGAGATATTAACACCCAGGGCTGAGAAGCTGCTTTTGTAAGGGGCGAGCCACTCCCAGACTCTGTTTAATCCTTGGTTGATGGAGTCAAATTTGCAAATAAATTGCAGTTCAGAGATTTCTCTCTCCATTTGATTTTTGAAATTTCTTTGCTTTAGGACTGCTACTTTTAAATCTGTTACTGAGTGTCCAGGGAGATTGAAGTGCTCTTCCACAGGCTTTTGTACATTACCATTTCTGATGTCTGATCTATGTCCATTTATTCTTTTACGTAGAGATTGACCAGTTTGGTCAATGTAAATTGTAGTGGGGCATTGCTGGCACATGATGGCATATAGTATATTAGTAGATGTGCAGGTAAAGGAGCCCCTGATGGTCTGGTTGATGTAAGGTCCTGTGATGATATCACTGGTGTAGATATCTTAAAAGGACAAGCCTTGAGCAGAGTTGGCAGCAAGGTTTGTTGCAGGGATTGGTTCCAGGTTTAGAGTTTCTGTGTTGTGATATATAGTTGTTGCCGAGAATTTGTTTAAGGTTGACAGGGTGTCTGTAGGCGAGGACAGACCTGCCTCCCAAGGTCTGTGAGAGTGAAGGATCATTGTCCAGGATGGGTTGCAGATCACAGATGATGCGTTGGACGGGCCTTAGGTAGGGACTGTACGTGATGGCCAGTGGTTTTCTATTGTTTTCCTTGTGAGGCCTGTCTTGTAGCAGGTGGCCTCTGGGTACCCATCTAGCTCTGTCAATCTGTTTCCTCACTTCCTTAGGTGGGTATTGTAGTTTGAGGAAAGCTTGATAAAGGTTTATTGACGTGTGAGCTTTCGGAGGCAAAGACCATGCACGCATCTGACGAAGCGGGTCTTTGCCCACGAAAACTTATGATCCAATAGATCTGTTCATCTACAGGGTGCCACAGGACTTCTCTCAGTTCATTAGACAATACTTCCATATTACATATCAATAGCAGAACTGATCAACTGTCAGGTTGTTTGCAATGTGGATTCTATAATATTAAAAGGACAAGATGGATGAAGTAGTATTTTTTTTTTTACTAGATCAAGTTCTGTTGGTGGAAGAGACCAGCTTTTGAAGCACATAGAGCTCTTCTTCAGGTCTGAGAAAGGCACTCAGAGCGCTAGTCCATAGTCAAAACACCACAAGGCACAGCTAGGTTGCTGTAGCATTTCCGTGCAGACACCAGGCCTGCCAAAAGCAGTTCCGGCCCCCCAAGCAAATCAGTCAGGGGGCCTGCTCTTCCCTCCCTCAGCTGGAGCCTCACCAGAGGAACCCTGAGTGCTCCCTCCTTGACAAGAGGACTCCCTGGCCAGTTGCAGCCCCATCCCCTACTGGCCTGAAGGAACCCCCTCCATACCACATACCCGAAGGATCCCCAAGATGGCTGCAGCCCTGCTCCCCACAGGCCCAGAGGAGCCCTGTTCCAGCTTCAGCCACACCTCCCCTTCTTTCCCCAGACCCAAACCTGGGGATTTGCCACTCAGCCACCCAGCAACCTGCATAGGGCATATCAAAAGTATCTCTGAAGAAACTTTTCCCCAAAGTAGATTGGGTCTGGGGAAAGCATGGCTGTGGGGCCATGTCTGCAGCCCAGAGGGGACAGCAGAAGAGACCTCATGGCTCTGGCCATAAACGGGGGTGGAGAGGGGGAAAAGGAAGATGGTGCTGGTGGAAGGAGTGGAACTAGCTACTAGACTCCCTCGAGGAGGGCTTTTTCTGCTGCCCCTGTCCTGCAGCCTATCTGTGCACTTTTCAAGGGCCTGGAGAGTTTCCTGGCTACCACTAGTGCATCAGTGGGTGAGGCCCCCAGGGCCTTTTAAAATAACCCAGTCTCACTGGCAATTCTTACTTTGCAGCCCTGTTGGCAGGCCTGGTAGATACCATCTATGTCAATGGGATGGATCCCTCCAGACACACAGACACAGACACCCCACCACATGGCTGTCTACATAGGGGGTTAGGCTGGCTTAACTATTCTGCTTACAATCCTGTGTGATGTAAGACAATATTCTTTAGATTCTGAAATTTCATGATCACTAACCTAAATCGCGCCATGTGCCTAGAGAGTGAATATTGCCTTTCACTTCTGGGAAAAGAGAAGCAGTATGTCTTAGGCAGTTTTCTGACAAAATAGCCATGGCCCTAACATGCAGTTATCTTATTTCTTCTGTTCACTAATGCTGTTTTGTTTTGTCCCTTTCTGAAGTAGAGAGTACCAGCTATACCTCATTTTTAGTAACTTACCACTACTATGATTTAGCAAGGTATTTCTGGAAGAAGCTCTCCATTTTCTAAAGTTCAAATGGCTGTTGGAGAGATAATGCTTCATCCCCTCATTTTTCCTAGAATCTAATTCAGAGATACAAGCAACTCTACTGAATAATGGCTCACAAAGGTGAAAGGAATTATTAGCTAATGAGCTACAAGTCTGTACAAGAATTCTCAAGTCATCTCTTACCGAGTATTTATGGCCTGTCTTTTAATGAGGCTCATCATTTACTTTGAGAATCTAGGAACGCCCACCTAGACCTTTCTGTCAGGAGGTTTTGCCTGCTAATCTGTTTACAACTTCCATTTTCCTAATATAAGCCCATTGTAAATGTCTTTATTAAATTGACTCTTTTCCTTCCAAGACGTGAAATGCTGATGATTGAAATCAATGGCAAAACTCTGATTTAAGTAGGGGAAGTAGTTCACCCTTAGAGTTTAAAATTTTAAAATGTTTGCATATTGTTATTGCTGTTGATGGTGCCAGCTATTGCTAAGTAATTACAGAGAGGAAAAGCTTAAGGTTTAGTGAGGTTTGTGTATATGCTCCTTCCCTTCCCTCCCCATCATTTTTTTGTTCTCTAGCTTTATTGTTCCACTGAAACTGCATGTAGGTCAGCAGTGGGGCAGTTCAAATTACCTGCTCACCTTGAGTCAGAGAAGGGAAGAATGAAAATGCTTCAGTCACTACAATATGCTAGGAGATGGGAGGCCTGTATTCCAGCTTCCCTTCACCAAAGCATCTGTACCCAATGGAACAGCTTCCACAGGAAAAAGGGAAGGAGTGACAGACTTCTGCCACAATACCTCATGGACATGGAGGCCCAAATTCAAGTCTTTTTCCACAGGAGGCAAAGAGGAGAATTGGACATGGGTCTCCTACATTCTGAAAGAGTGCCCTGAGAAAAAAGCAGTAAGGTGGCACTGCCTCAGTTTCCCTCGACAGGAGTGATCTGCCATCAGCATCTAACTTTCGGAGAGTATCTGTGGTGACAGGCTTGCAGGGCATGGACCATAAACTTGCATTATTTGGGCTTGGACTGAAGCTCAGACTCTGAGACTGGTGAGGAATGAGGGTCTTAGACCCCAGGCTCCAACCTGAGCCTAACCATCTTCAGCATCTCAGTAAAGTGCTTCAGTGCTCAGCATTGCAAAAGCCTAAGCACCCTTTGTGAATCCAGCCTTACAAGCATAGATTTAAGATGCTGATTTTTAAAAGTCATCTACATGTTGTGTAAAGGTGGGTACATAAACTCTCAGCAGTCTTGTGTCCTCATAGAAGAGAGGCCAGGGTTCACATTTTACATGTCTTCAGAAAGCACATTTTTGCCACCAGAGCAGAGAGCAACTCTCAAGAATTAGTGCCTAAGAACACCCTATATTGTGTGAGATGAATAAAAGTGTAACAGTAACAGAGAGAAACCCATGCTAGTCTGCATACTATCAAAACAAAAAAAGCAGTCCAGTAGCACTTTAAAGACTAACAATTTATTAGGTGATGAGCTCTCTTGGGACAGACCCACTTCTTCAGACCATAGCCATACCAGAACAGACTCAATATTTAAGGCACAAAGAACCTTAACACGTGGTTTGAACCCAGATGTGAATTTTCTGGGTCATTATAGGGGCTCTTTTGCATAGTTGGCTTAATTTAATTCTTACCTCCCCCCGCCACTTCTGCCCCTCTACTCTGATTTGCTCACCTTGATAATTTTTTTTTCTGATTTGTCAACCTTGATTACTTTTTTGGTTCTCTGTGCCTTAAATATTGAGTCTGTTCTGGTATGGCTATGGTCTGAAGAAGTGGGTCTGTCCCACAAAAGCTCACCACCTAATAAATTATTGTGTTAGTCTTCAAAGGGCGACTTGACTGCTTTGTTTGTTTTAAAAGTGTAACAGGTCATACACAGTTTTGTTTTCAAAAGCACTCAGTTGCAGAGTCTAATTAGAAAAAAGTATCAAAACAAAAAGCAGTCAACCTTGCTACAATGGATGTAGAGGCTCTGTACACTAATATTCCACATAAAGACGGATTACAAGCAATCAGGAATACCATCCCTGATGCCACCACAGCCAATCTGGTGTCTGACCTCTGTAACTTTGTTCTCACACACAGTCATTTCTGATTTGGGGACAATTTATACCTCCAGATTAGTGGAACTGCTATGGGCACGTGCATGGCCCCACAATATGCTAATATATTTATGGCTGACTTGGAAAAACGATTCCTCAGCTCTCATCCCCTATTACCCCTCCTCTACTTAAGACACATTGATGACATCTTTATGATTTGGACCCATGGTACAGAGGCTCTAGAAGAATTCCACAGAGACTTTAACAATCTACACCCCACCATCAACTTACGCCTCGATTACAACATGCAAGAGATACATTTCCTGGACACTACAGTACTAATCAAGGATAGCCTGATCAACACCACACTGTACCGAAAACCTACTGATCGCTATACTTATCTACACCCTTCTAGTTTCCATCCTGCACACATGACTAGATCCATTGTTTACAGTCAATCTCTCAGATACAGTCCCATTTGCTCTGATCCAACTGACAGAGACCAAAAACTACAAAATCTTTACCTAATATTCATAAACCTGAATTACCCACCAGGAGAAGTAAAAAAACAAATCAACAGGGCCAGACGAATACCCAGAGACCAGCTACTCCAAGATGAGCCCAAAAAAGCCAAGAACAGAACACCACTGGTCATCACCTACAGCCCCCTACTCAGACCACTGCAAGGAATTATTAAAGACCTACAACCTATCCTTAATCAGGATGCCACACTCCAGAAGGCCCTGGGTGACATGCCTGTTCTCTCCTACAGACAACCTCCCAACCTTATGAGGATCCTCACTAACAGCCACAGTCTATACCCCAGGAATACCAGTCTTGGAACCTTTCCCTGCAACAAAGCCCGCTGCCAGCTTTGTCCACATATCTTTTCTGGAAATACCATCACTGGACCTAACCAGGTTACTCACAGAATCACGGGCACTTTCTCATGCTCCTCTACTAACATCATATATGCCATCATATGCCAACAATGCCCAGATGCTTTCTATTAATGACCTAAAGGTATGTGTGTTACTGAAAAAGAACTTTCGCACTGTTCTTCAAAGGAAAGCAGCCCAGCTGGCTTTTATATTCAAATTTGGCACATTAACACATGGTTTAAACAGGAACGGGAACTTTCTGAGTCACTATAGGGGCTCGTCTGCATACTTGGCTTTATCTAATTCTTGACCTCCGCCCCACCCCTCCACTCTCTGCTTTGCTCACCTTGATTATCTTTTTCTGATTTGTCCTCCTTGCTTACTGTTTTTGGTTCTCTGTGCCTTAAATATTGAATCTGTTCTGGTCTGGCTATGGTCTGAAGAAGTGGGTCTGTCCCACAAAAGCTCACCCAATAAACTATTTTGCTAGTCTTTAAAGTGCCACTTGACTGCTTTTTGTTTTGATAGTGTATAGACTAGCACGGCTTCCTCTCTGTTACTAGAAAAAATGTGTAGACAATTAATGTTAGAAATATAAATCATGATCCTCAGAGGCTTGGGGAGCTATAAAAGGGTTAGAAATATTCAGCACCCATTATTCCCCAATCCTTAGCAGTCGCCTTGTCTTCACTGGCAGTAATAAAGTTTTTATTCTAGTCCTGTTGGCCACGAAAACCACTCACTAAACATGAGCTTGTTCAGTGCCCTCTCCGGGTCTGCATTCAGTGCCATCTTAAAGTGTCTGCATGCAGAGTGAAATAATAGAGCTAAAAAAGGCAGGATCTCCCCCATTCATCTCCACATATATTCAGTCACCATTGCAGTGCCTGCTGGCCTCTGTTCAGGGTGTTGCACAAGTCTCTCTGTACTGCTTCCTCTCATCTTGCCACAATCTCATTCAGATGACTCAGTTCTCTGGCCATCTCACACTTAATGCCAGCCCTTCAGGGGTGGTAAAACCCAAAGGGTCGAATACAAAATTCTTCTGTCCTTTTAAGCCTTCTGCACAGCCAAATCCTGAGTTGTGGCAGGCTTTCGTGGCCTTCGTTGGGACCTCCTGTAGCAGTCTAATTAGAATCCCCAAAGCAGCTTCTTAAACAAACTAAACAACAAGAAACCAAACACTTATCTACCCAAAGATGCAAAGCAGGCAGAGCAAAAGAATAAAAGAAAAGGGGCCTCTACATGTTTCCATTTACTTAAACCTTTATTTTTCCTTGCAAGCTTCAGTAGGCTCTAGTCATCCCAGTTCCCTCCATCTCTTGGATGGGAGTCAGTTGGTTGCTACAGTTTTGTGTTTCTTTCTCCCAATGTCTCTCTCAGCATCACCAGGCAACTCCTGACAAACGTCTCAATGCCCCCTCCCAGCTTGGCCAGCATTTATAAAGTTGTAATCATCTCCTTTCACCCGAGGTTTTGTTTTAGGGACAATAAACCTTGCTGAGCAGGTTGGAGCCAGGCAGAAGATTCTCCCCACTCAATGGATTCTTCATTGTTTGCCCCGGGACAACTGGTATTTTCTTAGACTATACAATGTTTTTGACATTATTTTGTTTCACTCCAACTGCCTTCTTCAATCCTTGCAGGCAGGTAGAATAATACCAACCCAGTAAACAGAGATGCAAAATGTACAACTCACTCATTTTTCACAGAGTGTCTAAGAGATTGTCTAAGATGAGGGATAGCAGGGTAGGAACAATCTCACTGTGTGAACATGTGGAAGCTGGAGTCAAAGACAACTTCACTCTCAGAAAAGTCTACTTTTTATGAACTGTTTACTCTTGGGATGCTTTGCCCTAGAATCCCTAGTTCAGCCAATACACTGCAGTGGAGAAGTCAGTCTCCTTATATGCAGCTGTAAGTTCCAACTGTACGCAATCAGTCTCAAGTAACACATGATAGATCTGATGATTCTTCTGCATCTTCTCCATTCCTTCTTTTCTCATCTCTCTGCCAGTTATTGTACAGCTTTCCATACTAGAAGACCTTTTTGCTTCCATTAACGCTGTACAGGATCCCACTCAGAATAACTACTTGTGTAGTCTGGAAAAAGGCAACTGTCAAGGTATATGCTGCTAGCTTCAACAACCCAGCTATTCTGTTGCCTCAGTCTGCCTTCTGCCAGGTGCAAAGTGTTTGCAAATGTTCCTTGCTATGTGTTGGCACGGTCCTGATTGCACACAAATTTTTAGTTCCTTTGAATTCCACAGTAGTGCAGGCAGGCATGCAGTTAAGCATACATGTAACCCTTTGTAGGCTCAGGGCTTAATGTGCTTGTTCACAAGACTAGTAACAGCATTTGCTTATCTGTAATGGTTTAGGTACACTTAAAAACATTAACAATAATCAAAAGGATGATCTGGACTAAAGAGAAAATAGTTTAAGATTTATATTTGCCTCAAAATAAGACATTGTTTGCACTGGGAATTCTTACAATGATAGAAATAAGGATGACGAGATAGACTTTTAAGTAGAGGGTTATTTTCTTGAAGAAATTAGTTATCTCCCTTTGGCCATGAGATTGCATGCTGAGATCCAAAAAACCAGTAACTCTTGCAGGTAATCAAAAGCTGTATATATGAAAAATTGTTACTTTTAAACACTCTTAGACCTTTTTTTACTCTGGGTGAGTGCGCACTTTGTGCCTCCTCAGGCCAGCCCATTGTTCCTGTGCCACTCAAACCCTGCCTGGATGCATGGAGGTGAATCTTAGCCCTTATGGGCTACATTACAGACATATGTAGAGATCTAAACATGCAGTTAGGTGTCTAAGCCATGCAGGCTTTTGACACCTATTCATTTGGTGAACATTGGCAATCTTCACTGGGCTCTTACTCAGGTACTTTGGAAAATACCATTGGGCACCTATTTCACTCTTCAGGTGCCTTAAATCCTTTTGGCCCTTCTCCCAGAAACATTTACGTATGAGTAGCCTCATTGACTTCAGTATATAATACCAAAAGCATGCAGTGCCACTTTTATGCCAGCACACAAAGTTAAGTATGTGCATAAAAGTGTAGCAGAAAGTGCTTTCAACAAAAGAGAAAGAAATAATAGCAGCAACCCCTCCAGTGCTTTTTTTGTGTTGGTACTTGCTGGTACTTGCTCATCTCAGCAGCCCCAGTTGTGGGACTGGCTGTGGGAGGAGGGCCGGGAGACGGCTGAGTCCTGGCTTCTTTCTTTTTTTAAAAAAAAACAAACAAACAAAAAACAAAAAAAGTATTGAATACCCCTAAGGTGCAAACTTTACCCATCATCTCAAATGAAAAAAATCATGGGAAGAGGTGGACTATAGATTTAAAAAAACTCCTGGACTTAACAGAATCTACAAGTGTACACACTTTAACAGATCTAGATAACCAGGCATTATTAAAACACTTATCTATTTTTCTGTTTTTCCCCCTTGGCTAAAGCATTTGCGCTCTTAGTCAGCACATTACAGTAATTACATTGGAAGCACCTCAGGGTAGGCTTTGTACTTTATGTGTCCTGTGAGATCATAGAACCTTTTGGCTTCTGTGGAGAGAACAACTATGTTTCCTGAAAACAGTGAAATAAATCCTTGTAAAAACATTTAATTCATGGTTCAAAACAAAAACCTTGTTAAGCTATATGTTAATGTTCTTAATAGGCTTTACTTTTATTTACTAGTCCGTGGAAACATTTAAAATAGCATGACAATAATTAATTTTTGTATTCTTTTAATAATTACTTTAAGTTACAATCTTGCTTACTTAGATTTCTAAAATCAGACAAAAGGCATCTCTCTGACATTCCAAGCTCATTTACAATGGTTTGAAAACACAGTGAAACAAAGGCAAAAGCCAGCAGCAACCTCACAGAGCCAGCCACAGAAGGGAAATAAACTTTATGACTAAGATGAAATGGGGATCTAAAAAAATTTCCCTCTTGCTCCAAAATGAAGACCATATTGGACAACTCCACTCCTCTGGCATAACAGAACCTTCTACCAGCAGAGCAGAGCTCACCGTGCAGGAGGGAGAGTTTTCACTGGAGCTGGTCTGAGATTCTGAAATGAGCTCCTGATGGAGTTTAGGTGGATCACAGACTTCACCATCTCCCATGATAGAGGTACACTTCTGCAGGCTGTTTTCTTCAACATGTACACATTGTTTTATGTACACCTAAAATGAAACCACAAGACAAAGCCCTACCGGAACACAGCACTATGCTGTACTGCACATTCCACTATCCCTCTCGTCACTTAATGCACTGCTGGTTATTTGCTCAGACATAGTCATGACAGGTTCTTTCACTTCCTCTACGTAGCCCAGGATAAAGGAAGAATGACTCACACTTCCTAAACATTGATCTTCAGGCAACTTCTTCTTCAATGGCCCCCACAAGCTGAGCCTCTCTGAATGCCATGTAGGTTAAAATATTAGCATAGCTTTGTCCCAAAAGGGAACAAATTTCAGAGACTCTTGATCTTAAGATCATCTGAGCTGTGTCTACACGTGCATGCTACTTCGAAGTAGCGGCACTAACTTCGAAATAGCGCCCGTCGTGGCTACACGCGTCGGGCGCTATTTCGAAGTTAACTTCGACGTTAGGCGGCGAGACGTCGAAGTCGCTAACCTCATGAGGGGATCGGAATAGCGCCCTACTTCGACGTTCAACGTTGAAGTAGGGACCGTGTAGACGATCCGCGTCCCGCAACGTCGAAATTGTGGGGTCCTCCATGGCAGCCATCAGCTGGGGGGTTGAGAGACGCTGTCTCTCCAGCCCGTGCGGGGCTCTATGGTCACCGTGTGCAGCAGCCCTTAGCCCAGGGCTTCTGGCTGCTGCTGCTGCAGCAGGGGATTCATGCTGCATGCACAGGGTCTGCAACTCGTTGTCGGCTCTGTGGATCTTGTGGTGTTTAGTGCAAGTGTGTCTGGGAGGGGCCCTTTAAGGGAGTAGCTGGCTGTTGAGTCCGCCGTGTGACCCTGTCTGCAGCTGTGCCTGGCACCCTTATTTCGATGTGTGCTACTGTGGCGTGTAGACGTTCCCTCGGAGCGCCTATTTCGATGTGGTGCTGCGCAACGTCGATGTTGAACATTGACATTGCCAGCCCTGGAGGACGTGTAGACGTTATTCATCGAAATAGCCTATTTCGATGTCGCCACATCGAAATAGGCTACTTCGATGTAGGCTTCACGTGTAGACGTAGCCCTGCTGAGCAACTATGGTTTTGTGATAGAGGTGCAATGCCAGCACACCACTCTTGGAGAGATATGGAATTACAATAACCGCAATGTCTTCTCTGGTCAGCATGATGACATAGCTCTACATCCAGGCCCCTTTTGCAAGTCCCATTCTTTCAATCCCACACAGTTCTTCCTTTAAAGTCCATCAGAAAAAAACAAGTCAACCACTTGAACAGCCAGGTTCAACTATTAACCACCTTCCTTAGGGGCAAGCCTAATCTGCATTAAACTATCCCCTACATACCCCCATGTCTGGCCTTCTCTTGCCCCACACCAGGGCACCCCCACCTCTCATCCCCCTCCTTCAGTTCTATGTATTTGATCTGTCAGTTTTTATTGCAATTTTTTGGATCTCTACAATATAACTGAATCTGGACTGGAAATTCTACAGATCTGAAGAAGTGGGTCTGTCCCATGAAAGCTCATCACCTAATAAATTAATTTGTTAGCCTTTAAAGTGCTACACGACTGCTGTTTTGTTTTATTAAAATACAGACTAATACGGCTACCTCTCTGTTATTTTCCAATCAGAGACTGGGCTTGTACACCAGGCAGTGTCTCAAGTCCAGAGCTCAGCACCATGTATACAATGTTGTGACATCACGCTGGATTCTTCTGACACTCTGATTCCAGCTGCGGAAGGTGAGACATTATGAGAATTCCAGCCTTCAGGCTTCAAAACTGACAGCAGCATTTTGATCTCTAGTTAGTGCAACCAGTATGTGTTAACTATAATACATTCTGCAACCTAGTCACAGACTTAAAAATTGAACAATCATCTGTTGCAGCAGTACACTGTAATTGTGTGTCATTGTGGCTAACAGCCACTGAAATCATAGCCTGAGAGCTTTGGGGGCACTTGGCAAAATATCTCATTGTTAAGATGAATTTTTGGGCATTTTTGAAGTGGTTAAACAAGTTTAAATATAGTGAAGTGAGGAAAAGTGGCACATTAGTGATGCATGCTGCAAAAGTGGCAGCACAAAAGGTTCATGGCAAACATTTTAAGCAACCGAAAAGAAGAACAGAAATGTTGTTAATTTCAAGTTCCACCTCAGCTCCTATTACTTCGAAAGCCAGCTAATCGTATTCTATAGTTCACTTCAGTGACATTTTCAAATTTGGGACCTGAGGCTGGCACTTAACTAGTGGCTTGATTTTTCAGAGTTGCATTCCCACAGCTTTACATCAGTGATCATGGAGTTGTCTTGTTAATTAAATTCATGGGGCCCCATTGGCTGCAGTGGGCAGTATTTCACCAGTTCTCTTACACTGTTAGCTCTTGCATAGGAAGATTCAGTCCCTATCCCATCTATACAGTGCACTGTCTCATTTTGGGTGCTACAGTCGTAGAAAAATAATCTTAAGCATTAAATGTAAAAGCTAATAACTGAACAATCAGAAAAAATATTGTATGCACAAGATTACCCTTACAAGGTAAAAGCAAGCAGCATCCTAATTAATAGTACTTCCTAGTAGGAGTAGTCCTGTTGAACTTTGAGTCAGCGTAATTGGGTCCCCAGCTATTCAGAATTATTGTTTATGGTGATTACTCTTGGAAGTTAAGCAAATTGTTCCAACAGGCATATTGCACAAAACATGGGCGGTGGGAGAAGCTGCTGCTTGGTCAGGCAAGCTCCTCAGCCAGTGGCCCTGACCATACTCTACCTCTGCTCCGCCCACTCCCTCCCCACTCTCACACTCTTCTCTCTGCTCACCCCATCCAGCCAAATCCCTGAACCTAGCAAATGACATGTGGCGGGAGGGCAGAAAATGCCTCTAAAATTTCTTTCTTAAGAAAATGGAGCACGTTTTCTACTGCATGCTAGATTGTGCAGACTGGACATGCAGATGGTACTTAATTAAAAGCACTACATTTGGAAATGAAAAATGTCAGTCAACAGCTTTTTTTTGGGTATATCCTGAAGTTTGTTTTATGTGCAAAGACTCTGTAGTAAGGGAAAGTCAGTCATCCAGCTGAATGCAACATTAGATGCAGTCCTCCTTTGTTTTACATTTTTTCATCAGCATTTCTAAGATGATTTTATATTTTAAATATACTCTTGGGCCACGTCTGCACAAGAAGCCTCTGTAGGCAGAAGCCACTGTCAGAAGGGATTTCCCAGCAAAAGTTCTGTCTACAGATTGTGTCTACACATAAAAGAAGATCAAAAGACCAATCCGCTCGGTCGAGAGAGCAGTCAGACTGCCTGGCCCTCTCTTGACAGAATGGCTGACCTGAAGCTCTGCAAGCAGGGCTGCTCAGTGAAGCTTTGTCTGTCGACAAAAGGACCCCAGCTGTTTTGCTGACAGAACCCTATTGAGAGAGACATTATACCTGAACGGGGAGAGGTATAATGCTGCCGGAGGATGTGCCGGGTTTTGTCAATGAGCTGTCGACAATGTGCATTTTGTGTGAAGGCATTCCGTGGTTTTTCACAACAAAGGCCCAGTTTTGCTGGGAAAAGCTACTTGGGTAGATGTGGCCTTTGTTTCTTCATCAAGAAATCATTCCAGGTTAGTAGTATAGTATAGTACTCACTGAAACAAACACACTATTTTCAATTGATCGGTCAGAGCAGTTTAGTTTGTTCATAATAAAGTTCATTGTTTTTAGAAAATGGGAACATTTGTTTATTTAGTGTGATGTTTCATAACAAGACATGTTTATGAAACTTCACCATATTTTCCAAAAATTATAGGCGTATCAAAGGATTTTATATCTTAGTAAAGTACTGAGTTTGGGGCAAGGTTCTCTTAAAACTAGCTCATCAAATAGGGAAAAAGGGAAACATTTGTCCAGCTATCTGGAAGAAAAGCATTGTTGCTCATTTAAGGGCTCTCTTGGACAGGGAGGGCAAAAGGGAAGCAGGGATGGACAGGAAGGACAGGGACACTTTGGAAACAGCCAATGAGACTTGTACCATCTTGCTGTAACATGCCCAAGACAGATTTGTGACTTGAGGCAAATTCTCCTTTTATTCTGCTCTAAAATGATGGAAAGATTAGCTCAGTCAACTCAATCAGAGACCGAGCCAACTGCCATTGGAATCAGCTGACTTCTTTCCATGGGTTCATTGCAGACACAGCAAAACTATTCTCTGGTAGCCAGTTAAACTTGTAAGCAATCCATCATGAACCACTCCTGCTTTTTTTTTTTTTAAATAAATTCTTCCTCAACATAGTGATTTCTATGAGACAAAACTTTATGGGTATAGTCATGGTCTTGGCTAAACTGTTTAGCATATAGGCATTTTATTAATTACAGCTAGTGAGTGAAAGCAAAAAGCAGTCAAGTAGCACTTTAAAGACTAGCAAAATAATTTATTAGGTGAGCTTTTGTGGGACAGACCCACTTAAGAAGTGGCTACTTCACTGCTTTTTGCTTTGATAGTATATAGACTAGCATGGCTCCCTCTCTGTAGCTAGTGAGTGGTTTTTGATACAAATCCTTGCCTTACAAGTCTAAAATCTGATTTTGCTTCTTTCTCTTGCTTAAACCAGCCATTTAACCTTGTGCTAATGAAGGTTTCAAAAAGAAATATATGCTGTGATCTAGTTCATAAAACTAACATGAAACAGAATCTCCAGTTACTTTTATCATTGTAGCTCTTTCATGTTTCACCTCATTAAACTAGAATTCAATAGCTAATTGAAAAGCAAAAATTACTTGTCTCAATATTGCACCTATCTACTTTCACCTACCTATTGCATTTATTAAAAGAAGTTAATGACTGAAAGATGTCAATGATGTTAAAAGGCCAAAGGTTTATTTTCATAGTGGAGTCCATGTCTGAGAAAGAGGATAGTTTAGTAGCTAGGGAAGTGGCCCAGAAGTCAGGAGAGCTCTAATCTATTTCTGATTCTGCCATTGACCTGCCTGTCATTCAGCAACCAACTCATCTCTTTATGCTCCTGTTCGCCTTTTCACCCCTCATTTATGTAGATCATAAGCTCTGTGGAGTAGGAACCAGGACTGCTGGCTAATATATTTGTACTGCACCTAGCACAGTGGTTCCCATGCATTTCACCATCATGTCAACCTTTTGATTTTTGAGAAACCCTCACATTCCCCCCCTTCTTTACCATCATCTAACCCCCCTTTAACAAAAAATTCAATTAGTAATTTAAAATAAACACAAAAACTTGATATAAAAATGTTATTTAAAATTAAAAACAAGCACAAATAGTTTTTCTTGGCCCCTTGTGGTCCACCAAAGCTGACTGTGACAGCTGCCTGCCCTCTTGAGACCTGCACTGCCAGAGCTGCCTGCCAAAGCCCTGTGCTGCTGGGGCCAGCCAGCCAGCCACCCGCCTGCCTGCTGGCTGCTTGAGCCCTGCCCTGCTCGGACCAGCTGCCCAAGCTCTCCACCCAAGCCCCACGCTGCCAGGGCCAGCTGCCTGCCTGCCATCTTGAGCCCCATGCTGCTGGGGCCAGCCACCCACCCGCCAGCCTGAGCTGCCCAAACCCCACACTGCTGGGGACAGCTGCCAGCCCGAGCCCCCTGAGCCCTTTCATGCTGGGGCCAGCAGCCCAAGCATCACGAGTCCCACAAGGCGGCCAGCCACCCGAGCCCCGTGAACTGCCCGCTCGAGCCTCTGCCATCCCACAAATCCAGGCACCACCAGCTTCCCGCTCTTATCCCATCCCCCTCACCTGAGCCAGGCACCCCCAGCCTGTCATCTAATCCCATCCTCCCCCTCCCTCACCCAACCCACACTCACTCATCTTTGCAGGAGGCAGCTAGCTCCATGTGGGTGTTCACCAGCTGCCTGCTTTTTATAATGGCTGTGCCAGGTCACCCACATAAAATGGCAGGGGCTGAGAGCCGGAAGCAAAGACCGGCTCTTTCTTCAGGTGCAGGGGAATGATGGCAGGGGCTGGGTCACCTCGTGCCCTTCCCCCCAGAATTTCTTCACACACACCCTCCCCCCGCCATTTGGGAAACCACAATCTAGCATAATGAAACTGTTAATTTGGCTCCGGTCCCTGAGTGTTACTGTAATACAAATAACTAATCATAATTAGAGAAATAAAATGAATTTTCTTACACTTACTAAACAGTGATGCATGACTTATGCAACTACCAACAAAAAATCTAGTCTGGTTGGGAAATGGAACTTCAGATTGACAAGGCTGCTCTTATTAATGATTATCCAAACACTACAAAAGAGAAATGAAAGACTTAAAATATTAACGTAGTCATATCCCCACTTGCACTAAAAGTTAACATTAATTTCCAGCATGTGTTTGTCTTATTTAGAAAAAGAACCATTTTCTGTGCTATATTTTAGTTGTAGCAGAGTCTCCCATATTGGAGTCAGGCATGTAATTTCTCTTCATAATGAAAATGTAACTATATAATTTGAACACTCATAATTGTCATTGACTGCAATGGGATTAGATGCTAGTGTTTTATGTAAAGTGTTTAGTGATGTATGTATTCTGCTGCGATAATTTTGAGTAATTTGTGGCAGTAAGCGACCATGTGTAAGTAAGTGGTACAGCTGAACATAGGATACTTGGCATGACAGATAAGGACAGAACAGAGACTGACAACCAAGGTTAGATGTCTTCTGTAGAGGAAAAAAACTGAAGTGATTCCAGAATATAAAGGATGGTGGATTATTTTGGTCTTAATAGATGAAATAAAAGAATAGGTTAATAGTTGTGGGTTTTTTTCATTATTAATGTTGTTCAATTGAAATGCCAAGAGCATGACAAGGGGAGTCTTCACAGCACTAATGTAACACTAAAGTAGATAATTGTATCTTGAAAAATTATGTATGGATGGAATTCAAAATCTTTCAGGTCTTTGGTACAAAACTGACCATGATTTGCTGTGCACAGATGTTTTGAATCTATTTTCAATGGCTCAGAAGGGTTGTTTAATAGACAGCTGCTTTCAGCTGATTTCAGCACTTATTGGAGTATATGAATCCTGTAGAATTAAAGTGTACATTCTATTCATACAGCTGGCCTGGTAATCCATTGGACAAAATTCCAATATTTGGTCCTGTCTTAAATAAATAATGTTTCAAATAGAGAATTGCTTAATTATTGAATTTTCTGTGTACATAAGGTCATTCACTTATGTTGGCAAGCTATCACTTTGCAACAGTTAAGGTTGGCTAAATTGCAATTGGCTCAGTAAATAGTACCATAGTGCATCTGCAAGATTAGGGCCAAGTTCTGTCTAGAGACATAGTAACATCATTTCTAATGAAATAATTGTACCTGAGGATAGAATGTGGTGCTAATGCATTAAACATACATTAGAGCTCACAATACAGGAATAAGAAGCCATTGTGCTGTAAGGCACATAAGGTACTACAATAAATATAACTGAATGAGTATGTTTCTATAGAAGTAATTCTTATAGTAATTACCATTATCAGAGATGTAGGGAGAACAGATTATTAGCATACATGTTGTTCTCTGAGTGAGTTTAATTGAAATAATAATTCTTCTTCCTATTGTTAGACATATGACTCAACAAGACAACATGGTATCCATATAACACAGAGGGGGAAATGAATGAAAGTTGAGGCACTATAGATAGCCACTATAATCTATGGCATCCTGGTCTGTGCCACTTTCCTCAGCTCCCACTGGCCAGGAACAGCAATCCCAACAGGCGCTGCAAGCAGCGGTACCTGCGGGTGCACAGTTATAGTATCTGGTAACACTGGCAAACCATGTCTGGGCCATGGGGCTGCTTATTGCTCACCCCAGTCTAGAAACGAGACACTCTGATCCACCAACACCCCATGCTTTTATCAGCCAGCTAGGAAATTAGGGCTTAATCATTTGAAAATATATTAGTTGAGGTGGTCTTGTTCATTAGCAATAATTAGGGCTCCTAAGACTTTCCTGATTTGGTGTATTTATTAAAGCCACTGGTTCTGGATTTGTGGGATTATATGAGAATCTCAGTCTTCATTTAAAAGAATACTAAGGTTCTAAGCTTCCTGGTTATGGGAAGACAGTTGGAAAGAAGACATGAATGTACCTGAGAGGCTCTGAAACCAGTAGACGAATAAAATAAACCCCACATTTATTAAATTCGTTATGATTGATCTGAGGCCAGATTCATGATTCTTTGAACATTTCAATTGTCAATACTAAATAAGTGATGTATTAGGATGGCAGAATTGTAGGAAAAACCTATAACTGAGCATGCTCAGGGACCAACATTACATGCTGTCTATAGAATTTACGCGCTAGCTATTGGGCCCAACTTAAGCTAACTCAATCCTATTTCTCCAGTTCCATTTCTCATACTACATAGACTATTAATTATCATTAGTATTATTTACATTCAGCAGTGCCTGAAAGCCTTAGCTACAGACCAGAACCCCATTGTGCTGGATATGGTACCAACACAGAACAGAAAGACAAACAATTTACCATCTAAGTCTAAGACAAGAGAAAACAG
Source organism: Carettochelys insculpta (assembly GCF_033958435.1). NCBI lineage: Eukaryota > Metazoa > Chordata > Testudines > Carettochelyidae > Carettochelys > Carettochelys insculpta. Next base: position 101,484,570 of record NC_134141.1, read on the forward strand.
ATACAGACAGATGGGGAATTACAAGGAAACAATGAAACAATATTGTCTAAATTGACCAGACAGACACAGAGTGGAGGAGGGAGCAAACAGCCAGAGTCAATTATGTGATGGTGGCAAATATCTTAGTTCCGTTTTTTTAATCGGCCAGGGGAAGGTGTAGGGTTAATTCAGAGGAGATCAGATAACTGGAAAAGGAAGTGAAGGAGTGGGGACAAGGCAAGGTAAGAGAGGGGAAGAGGACAGGTGTGAAGTTGAGGTGAAGACACTTCGACTACATCTAGAGAGTTTTGTCGACAAAACCCCAGTTTTGTTGACAAAACTCACGGAGTGTCCGCACTAAAAATGCATTCTGTCAACATCCCATTAACAGAACTCGGCTCTTCTGTCAACAGCCTTTTGCCTCACCCCCACAAGGCAAAACGCCTTTCTTAAAAGAATCTGATGACCAAAAAAAGCCATGTGGACGTTCCGAGGGGCCCTCTGTTGACAGACAGGGATTCTGGGTCACTGGGCAGCCCTGTCACTGTGCTTTCTGTTCGCTGTTCTGTTTGAGAGAGCGGCCAGGCAGTCCAGCTGCTTTCTGTTGACAGATGTGTGGCCATGATGTGTTGACAGAAGTTACTGTTGAAAGATATTTTCCGACAGTAACTTCAGTCGACAGGTTGCTGCAGTGTAGACATAGCCTTTGAGTCAGCGGGAGAGGAAGGAGTGAAGCAAACAGCCAATCAGCAGAAGGCAAAGAAAGTGAGAGAATATTCGGAGTGTCCAGAGATCCCAGCTTTGGTTGCCTCTTGTCCTACCAGGCATTATCTATGGTTGGTGCCTTTCTTCAACCCACTGGGTTAGGGGAGGGAAGCCAGTGCATGGATCCCAGTGCAGAGAAATAGAGAGACTGACTGTACGTCTGTCTTTATGTTCTGCACAGCTCTGGGTCTAGGATCTTCTGGGCAGAGGGAGGGTGCTGGCTGCACCCCAGTTTTCCAGTACAGCAGTCCTTGCTGTAGCTGCTTCTGCCCCTATCAGCTGGAGTCCATAGGGTTGACAGGTAACCCAGCTTGCCTGGGTACTGGAGACCTATTTTAAAATGCATAGAGCAGACTGATTTATAGTTAAGGCATAAATTTTTAAACCAGAGCCCTTTACATCATGTGGGAACATGAAAGCGTCTCTGTTCATTGTAAGCTAATAGAGTGGAAAGGGAGTGAGTTGAGTGCTGTAAGATTTTAGGATTAGTCATATTTACTTAAATAACCTTGAGCAAGGCATAGTTCTCAAAACTGCTAAGTTTCCTACTGGCATGACATTATAAAGAAAGAGCAAATATTGAGGAACAGAGCAAACAAATTCTGGCTAGATTAAGCTTGCTGAAAGATAAGTGTTCAGCATAGCAAATTAACAAGACTAAGAGCCCCATACATCTAGTACATCTAGTTATGTAAAACACTATGCAAAATAGACAAACATTTCTAGCTGTGGTACAGTCACCGTAGACACTTTATAGCTCTGGTATACCAGCAGACAAAAGCAACTAATACCAGGTGACAAATTTACAAATGAATTCCGTATTTAACTGAGGCTTGAACAGAAATTTCAACTATCTTATGCATTGCAAAGGCAATTTCCCCACCTTTGATATTCGCAGGAATGGGACACATCCTACTTAATTTGCTTCATCAACTGGTTCTGCTACGGATAGGTAATCCCCTCTTTTTCCTCCCCCTCTCTCTGTCCCTGCTATACAAGCCCTGTATTCTAAGTGTCTACCCCATTTTCATCTGAAGAAGTGGGTTTTAGCCACGAAAGCTCAAGACCTAATACATTTATTCATCTCTAAGGTGCTACAGGATCACTTGTTATTTGTGAACATACAAACTAACCTGGCTACCCCTCTGAGACACTGGACTGGAATTGTTGAAGAGGTACAAGTTTTCTATGTAGTCAAGGCTTCAGTATAACTCAGCTTATACTGTGCCCATCCTGAGGATATCACTGTGCACCCAGAGAAATAAAGTGGAGAAGACCTGAACAGCCAGTGTAAAAGCCAGTGAAAAATAAATGCCTTTAAGTGTAATCTTTCCAGCTTTCCTTATATATTACTTCCGAGGAAAAAAGAACACAATTCCCTCACTTAGTAAGTAATGTTTAAAGATGGACTTAGAAGAGAGGAGTGTGAAGCATGGCAGACCCTTTCACTAAGAAAGGGTCCAGGTATAGCTGATAGAAGATGATGCAGGCCTTGTAGCGGGTCATATTCACAGAATAACCTCTGTCCGATCATCAGACTTCGCATTTTGTTAGACACTGCTACATTCCAGGGCTCTCATTTTACCCTAGCCTTGTGCAAAGAGTAACTAGTATTGTTCTGTGGCAGTGATGAATTGGAGACTCAGAACTAGGGAGAAGAGGAATCAAAACTTAGGAAGAAATGCAGACTGGCCTTGCCAAAGGATTAGGAATTTCCTGTTCTGCAGAGCACTCTTGCAGTTCTCATTTTGAGTAATGGCCTCTCTTCCTTCGCATTTTAAACTTTAGTTTCCCATATTCTGCTTGGTGTAGGAAACAACATGCCAATGCTACCAATATAAATCGGGGAAGCTGGGGTGGGGGTTTGAGGGTCTGTGGATTTTGAAACTCTTCAAGGGTTCATGCCACTAGTTATAAACAGCTTTACCTTCCCCTCCTAGTAGCTTGCTTGGCTGACAACTTGTATTTCTTTAGTCCTGTGCATATTCCCAAGTCCCATGTATTAATACTCCTGAAGCTGCTCTCACTGCAGTCAAGGGTAGAACTCCCATCAATTTCAGTGGTGCAAGTTGTGGGGGGGGGGCTTAATGGTTGTATATAAAAACAAAGGAACATAATCTAAGGCATAAATGGTTTTGCAAAGGCACATTTCCTACTTTGTTTTAACATATGGGATGAATAAAGTGTCATATTAATTAACTGATAATTATCTGTCATGCTAAAATATTGCTTACTTAAGCACTGGTAATTTTCACAGAGCACTTGGAAAAGCTCAGCGCCACGTCCACAGGATGAATGATGGAAGGATTCCAAAAGACATCCTGTATGGTGAGCTAGCCTCTGGCAAAAGACCTCCCGGATGCCCCCAGTTGCGCTACAAAGATGTCTGCAAGAGAGACCTCAGAGAGGTAGACATCGAGCTGGACAGTTGGGAAGAACTAGCAGACGACTGCAGCAGATGGAGGCAGGGGTTACACAAGGGCCTTCAGAAGGGCGAGATGAAGATCAGACAGCTAGCAGAGGAGAAGCCAGTGCACAGAAAGCACACTAAGGACTTGCCAGACACCCACCACATCTGCAAGAGATACAGCAAGGACTGTCACTCTCGTGTGGGTCTTCATAGTCACAGTAGACGCTGTAAATGAAGTCCTCAATTGAAACTATAAAGGGCGCGATCCATAGTCTATGCAGACTGAAGGATGCCTACCACTACTTGGAAAAGCTGGTGAGCTGGCAGATCCCTTAGCAGTCACTGACAGGTTAAAGACAGACTGAGTAAACTGTAAATAATAGATATTTTGATTTTAATGCCTCTAGTAATTTAATCTGCAGAATTAGGAATAAAATTAAATACAGTAAACTCTTTCATATCTGGCACCCCGGGACCTGGAGCTTGCTGGATGTTCAAATGTGCTGGATGGTAGAGGCATAACTTGCCCTGGTTCCTGATGTGGCTCCTGTCCCACTCCTGGTCTTGCTCAGCTCCACCTTCTGTGCCTTGTGGCAGGCGGCATTTCCTCCAGCTTGTGGCTCAGGTAGTGCAGCAGCTCCTCCTGCTACCAGCTACACTGGGGGCTGCACTTCCTCTTCCCTGGCACCTCCTTCTCCCTGGTGGCTTGTGGTGCATCCTCACTGTGCCGCTCCTGCTTCACATGGTAGGGCTCTTCCTCTCCCCTGAAGTCAGTGCGCTGCTCTCCAGCTGCCTCCAGTTTGAGTGGCCACGTGCTTGGGGGCACACGTGGAGGTTTCCAGGGCCCCGCACCAGCTGGAGTACCTAACACAGTGCCTCCCCGCAGTGGGGCTGCCTTGTCCCAAGCCACTTGCTCAGGGGCACACCATTGCGGGGGGCCGCTGGGCATGTGCTACGCCCCAGGTGGCAGCTGGATTCTGCTCTCCTTGTGACCAATAGGCAGGAGAGGAGGGGGAAGGGGAGGTGGATATCACCAGTGCAGCCTCTTGGAGGAGGTGCCTAGGTACTGTATGCTCCATGCTGGAGTTGGTCTGCGGCCCTGGGAATTCATGACCAGATGCGCTGCTGACATGTTCTGCCTGCTCCGCTCGTCACGCTGGCGAAACATGAAACGAAATTCAGACTTTCCTGGACTGTTTTCTGAACACCTGCAGAGCAGCAGAGCTGAAAGTAACAGCCAGTGTGATCACATTGGGCCACTGTGGGGCACCTCCAGGAAGCTAAGAACCTCCAATTTCACAATGCTCCATCTGCGCTACCCTAAAGTCGACCATGCAAAGTCGAATTTGGCGTTACTCCTTGTGAAAAGCAGGAGTATTAAAATCAGCAGAACAAACCCTGTCATGAGGACTGATTGCTTAAAATCAGTGCAAGTCAGCTAAACTTGACCTAATCTCCTAGTGTAGACCAGGCCTCAGTGGAGAAACTATTTGAAAGCCAGTGCTACGTAAACCTGGGACCAAAGGGAGAAAAATGTAATTTCTCCAGGGTGGGATATGTTTATTATGAAATGCATTTAATGGGTGCATGGGCCCATAATGAGAAATGGAGCCAGACACTGAAAATTTGGTCTAAACATTTGCAGACCTAATGAAAACAGAGAGTTACCTATTTTGCAAGAGCAGGAATTTGGGAGGAAAAAAAGTTAAAAAGGACTATGCTTCCTTATTCCTGTATTGTTGCCTCACACTTGCAGTGTGGCGGACTCATTGCTGGATAAATTGTATCCATACTCCTGATGAAAACCATCTCTGATGGATTTTTTTTGGCAAGAACTGCAGGCTGCGGTATCCAGCAAGCAGGGTGGCAGGCACACCAGAAAAGCTATTCCAAAGCCTAACTCTGAAACGGTTTAGCCTTGAAAAGAGATGTCTAAAGATTATAGCAATAAAAATAAGTTGTGTGCCCCTTTTGGAACTCCCAAAAGCAGCTCTGTTCTCACTCAGGGGCTCTTTTTCTGATGCTCTTTACGGGTACTGAGCAGGGTTCTTGGGGAATTTTCAGAAGGAGCTTTGCTGAGGTTGGATGTTCAGCTCTGGATACCTTGCCAAATATTTTCAGACACTTGTGGTTTTATTCACATTTAGACATATGAAGAAAATGTCCTTTTCAGAAATACTGAGCCCTTGTTGACCATATGTTGATCTCTTTTCTCCAAGTTCCTTTGGTTTCGGCCAACCAGCCCCATTTACTATTAAATGCTTGAGATTTTTCCCATTTATATATTTCCACTTCTTACGTATTTTTAATTTTAATCATTAAAATAATCTGCTACCTTCACTTCTTCTGTCCAGAAGCAGCTGACGGCTATCTACCCCCCAGCCACCTCTGAACAGCTTAAGTTACACACGCACGATGGCAAAAACAGCAGCGATTTTCAGTCTACCCATTCAACTCTATGGGAAACAGAACTGAATTTCTACCCTGTAGGTAACAGCCAGGATCAAAGCTGCATTCTGCTGGAAATGATACAAACACAGAACAGGAGACCGGCCTTGCCTTGAAGCACTCACAATCAATCAATGTGGACACAAGAAAGGATGGGAGAAGCATGGGTGAAGGTTCACAGGTCAAGAGAGATGAAGGAGCGGTGAAAGGTGTGAGGGACAAATGTGCAGTTGCATAGAAGTAAAGAGACTGCAGCAGCGGATGGAGCAAACAGCCAATCAGCATACTGCAAAGAAAACCAGTCAAAATAATAGGCAAGTGGTCTTATCTGGCTCCTTAGTACACTGTTTTAACTGCTTCTGCTAGCGCTGTTCTGATTCAGCCTTTGAAAGTGCTGGAATCTCAAAGCTTGAGTTTTGATTGTTTACATAAGTAGCTCAAAAACAGCTGAAAGACAATTGCTGCTAAAAGCCTGAATGTTCAGCATTTCAAAAGAAGTTGCTGAGATTGACAACACAGTGAAATCCATGGGCTGCTTCTAGGCTGATCGCCACCCTCTCCCCGTTGGCTGCTTTCCTGCTCGAATGGATACATCCCACAGCCAATAGGACCTTCTACTTAGCCATAATTATTCATTAAGTTATAGTTATTCAGATCTAGAGAAGTTATTCCTCTTTATTCGGCACTGGTAAGGCCACATCTGGAATATTGTGTCCAGTTTTGCCCCCCCCCCCCCCCCAGTATAAAAAGGATGTGGATTTGCTGGAGCAGGCTCAGTGAAGGGCAACAAAAATGATTAAGGGTCTGGAGCACAAGACCTATGAGGATAGGCTGAGGGATTTGGGCTTGTTTAGTTTATGTATGAGAAGACTTAGAGGTGATTTAATAGCAGCCTAGGTCCTGTCTGGGATGACTTAGTGGGGGTTCATCCTGCTTGAAGCAGGGGGCCGGACTAGATGACCTCCTGAGGTCCCTTCCAGCCCAGGGATTCTGTGATAATTGATCCACATGGTGTGTGGCTTCATGTGACCAGTGGAGATGGAGCTACACCTGTGCTTTGGTGTCTGCTCATTAGAACACTACCTGACGCTTCCTCAGTGAGAGGTATTGCAAAAGAATTCAGTGAATGTCACTGCACAGAAGACTGTGTCTTAAGCTCAGGCTGTTATGGATGTTATTTCTTTTTGAAAAACTAACTTCTATGAGCCTTGTGATGACATTCTTGCAGATATTATCCCCCAGCTGCTTTGAGTCTTTTACAGCTTTTTTTCCTCTACAGAGATTCACCCAATAATTTTGTTGAGTGAAACAGTAGATAACACTATCAAAACAAAAAGCAGTCAAGTAGCACTTTAAAGACTAGCAAAATAGTTTATTAGGTGAGCTTTCGTGGGACAGACCCACCTCTTCAGACCATAGCCAGACCAGAACAGACTCCATATTTAAGGCACAGAGAACCAAAAACAGTAAGCAAGGAGGACAAATCAGAAAAAGATAATCAAGGTGAGCAAATCAGAGAGTGGAGGGGTGCGGGGGGAAGGTCAAGAATTAGATTGAGCCAAGTAGATAACAGTATGCACATACATCAGATCTTTACAGTCCCCCTGCAGTGAAAATGTCATTCTTTTATAATGAGAAGTCCTGTGGCACCTTATAGACAAACAGACATTTTGGAGCATAAGCTTTCGTGGGCAAAGATCCACTTCCTTGGAACATGCAGCTGATGAAGCAGGTCTTTGCCCATGAAAGCTTATGCTCCAAAAAATCTGTTCGTCTATAAGATGCCACAGGACTTCTCACTTTTGCAGATACAGACTAACACAGCTCCCCCTCTGATATTCTTTTATGAGTGCCTCAGGGAAGAATGAATTGTATTTCATTAGCGAGAAGGAAGAGTACTAGTTCTAGCGTGGTATGGTTCTGACATGACAGGCACTAAAAAGCATATGTGAGAAATATCCATGTATATAGGTGATGCAGTGGATTTGGAACGAGAAACAGTATACAGTGTGCTTCCTCCTGAGCTTGCCTCCCTTCAGCTAAATGCATGAGATCTGTACTGCAAAGTAACTCCATTCCTGAGACTTGGAGGCCTTCCAAGAAATGGCAAAACAGTTGTTTAGTGAGAGAAAAAAAATGCAGTTTTGTTTTCGTCATAGGAAAGAAGTGGCTCACACCGTCTCTGATGTCAGAAGTTCAAGTGAGGGACTGCCTGCTATCTAGCATCTTGAGGTTACAGCTTGTCATTACCACTAAAACCTCACAGCCAGTTGTCACGGGGCAGGAAGGCATTACAACCCTCCAGTCTGGAGGATGGAACTTATCTCTTCTGTACAGACAGGTATTCAAGGGATGACTGAAGTGGACTAGCTTGTATCCAGGTGTCTATGCTGGGCTTATTTTGTAGGAAAGTTAGCTTCTTAAATAAGCATAAACCACAGCTTAAGCTATACTGTACTACATGCTTGTTGTGAGCTACAATTTTCTACCTCTGGGAATTATAGTTAAAAACTGTTTCACTTATGTGCTGTACCTTGTGCTTGGAAAAAGTGTGTGTCTATAAGAATTCTGATGAAGCGTGTCCTTGCCCACGAAAGCTCATGCTCCAAAATATCTGTTAGTCTATAAGGTGCCAGAGGACTTCTTGTTTTTTAAGAATTCTTTGACATTGTAAAGTAAATTAGCCTTGGTCAGTAGTTTTTGTTTTCTCATTTCATCCATCTAATATTCTGTTTTGTCTGCACCTCCAATAATACCATTCATTAGTACAATATGTTCCTGTGTTCTGTCCCTTCAGACAAAGGTGTTCAACACTGACTGGTGCATTGGCAAACAAAAGGGTAAAGGAATAATCAGAAGGTCAATAAAGGGAGCGAAAATTAGACCAGACCCTGACCTTTCTAACACATAGCAAATATTGGTTTATTTAATGTTGCCTTGTTCAGGCAGAATAAGAACTTCTTGTGGTAAATCTCAAAATAAATCTTTTTGCTTTAAGAATATAGCCACTGTTACCGGCAGCTTTAAACCCAATTACAGTTATTAAAAGTTCAAATATTACAACAGAATGCTACCTCTCACTGAACTTTCTCACCCAGTTTCTTAGTCATAAGCTTCTAATGTGGAAGACTGGAAAAAAAAAGATTAAAAAAGCCATGGCTGGCATTTCTTCACATGAAAACTATTGCAATAGTTTTGTTTGCATGAAAATAAATATAAACTTAACCAGACCTGAAACCGCAACAGATACTCTTGACAATAGCTAAACTTTGAGTCAAGTTATTCTAATTCAATGCCAGGTTTTGCCTTCTGCACAGAATTATTAATAGCTGATCTGGGCTCTCTCACACTCTGCTTAGACAAGTAAGGTCCTCTCACATCAGGGTGTCCTCAGCTCCTTTCACATTTAGTTACAGTGCTTTTGTCTAAAGGTTTGACTATACCAATTCAGCCAGCCCAGCCTCAGCACTGACTTGGGATTATATTACAGCTAAATTATATTATGTGCTGTATCCTAAAACTATGGGAAATCTTCATAGCCTGCAATGGGAAGAGCCTTCAAAATCATTCAATGAGATTTCAAATCACTGTGGACAATTAAATCTATTCAAACATCCACATAGTGTAGCATTGGCCTTAGCACTCAGAGCAGTTTCATTGTCAGACTCGAACAGGTAGGAAGCATTAAACATATTAATGAATTTCTCTTTGGTGTTGCTTACTGTTCATGACTGCCCTCGTGGCTTAGAGTTGCAGAAAAGGCTTTCAAGGTGTAGAGCACTGTTCCCTCTAATCTTTTCCACCCATGTGAGGGTTTTTTCCAGCCACACGTGCACACCACTAGTAGAAATGAAACACCTAGCTGAGGCGGCTGTGCTGATCAGCTAGGTGTCATCTGAATCACTCCTCAGTGGCTACACAAGTGCACAGCTTATAGGCAACACTGTGTGCAGTTTGTTTCAGTGCTTGATGCAGGCAGTCTTGCTTTATGCACTGGATGGATCCAAATTTCTGAGCAATTTTTTCCCCAGCATTGTGTATTTTGTTCTGTCCTTAAGACATTTAAAACTAGAATAAACAAAGCATTAGAAAATTTCTTGCAGGGAACCGTCTGACTTTGAGATATTCCAATAACAGGGCTAATATAATCAGGGTTTCAGCTGAAGCTGCATCCCCTACTTTCACGTGTACAGCACAGCTAAGTTAACAAGGAGCAAAAATTTGTGCTCCAAGTCCTAAATATGGTTGGAGGTGAGAGGCGGGTGAAGTGTTGAACTGGGAAAAAAAAAGGAGGGCTGCGTCTCAGTGATGATCCCCACCACTGGGATTGATTTTGCTATTACGAAACTGGTGTAGTTACAGCCATGGCTTACACCACACTAATAACAGGAGGAATAGGATTACACCCAAAAGAAAGAGAAACACCCTCTGAGGTTTTTCTAACTCGCAGTAGTTATCTAAAACAGCCCACGGGTTGGTGGAATTCATTGGCTGTTATTTATCCTTATTTCTAAGAGCTGTTATCTATCCCTAAGAAGTGAGAGTTTTGAGTTTCAGGGGATAGGATTTAAGGGTTAATAGGAGAGTGTGACGTATAGATACAAACAAACAAACTGTCCTGTAGAACACGAGGTTCAGCGGACCACGCTTCCCAGCTGAGGCAGCTTGCTTTCAGAACTTCCCGGTCATTGGGTCAAAGCCCTTTCAGGGGTTCTGGGGCATCTTTGCCTCAGCCTTACATGTGACCCTTACAGGCTCATGAAACTAAAGACATACACACAGTAATACACATAGCTATGGCAGGGTACTAACAGGAAAACCAGAGATAAAAATGCAAATGCTAATTTTATTTACACAGCTGAGCAGGTACAGGAACAAAACAACAAAACACTGCATCTGGCTATCTAAGCTATACTGGTACAAATTTCTTCATAGTACCAATAGGCATTCATGCGCTACTCTGTTTAACTCATGAGCAGGCGGGAGGAGTGGTGAAGGGCGATCAGTCATTGTCGCAGACAGCGTCCAGTCTCTCCAGGATTCGTGAGTTCCTCCCCCTCCTTACGTTGTTGCCCCCCTTTATGGTCCTGCCGTTTGCTGGCTCCACCCAAGGCCTGACACATCATATCCTGGTTGTTTCTGTTTTTTTTTGCCTGCAGCCCCTCTCAGCCTCCCCTCCCCATTTTACACAACCATACATCTCATGCTTATTTTTTTCCTTTTAAGGTATGCAGCTGGCCCTCTGGGCTGCTAGGTCAGAGGCCATGGATCTTTCCTGTATAGGTTTTTCCTGTTTGCCGCTTTTACACGGGGGGTGAGGGGGTAGGCTGCAGATAGTGCAGTCTGCAAGCAATACACTAAATTCCATTGCTGACTGGTTTAGACTTTTGGTTCCTCAGTTCTTGGTGTGGGGTTAGAGGTTTAGCCTGGCTGTGCTGAGGCATATTTCCCTATAACAATTTAAAAGGGTCTCTGGACCCTGCCTCCACTCCCCGTACCTCACAGCGTTGTTCAAGTGCCCATGCAATTCACTCTGACATGCCCAAGCATAACTGTTCACTTAAGGGTCACCAGGTAATTTTACACAGTTAATACCACTGCAAGATGAGTAAATTTGTTAACCTGACCAAGAACATCAAGTATGATGTGCTACATGGAGGCCCTGAAGACAGCATAAGAACAGGTTAGATTCTCTGGGATAATCTAGAGATAATACCCTGCCCTTACATAAGTAGACAGAACTGGACTAGATGACCTCTCAGGGTCCTTTTCAATCCTATGATTATAGGTCATCAATAGGCCCTTTCAGTCACTACTGACATGAGCCATGTTTGAGCAGCTGACTCAGAGGTAAAAAGCTCCATTACATATTATTAATTTCCTGAAAGATCATCGCCTAATTTTCTATGTGATCTCTCTCTCCTCCACGTTACCAGTGAAGTAAAGACACTAATGGCAAAATACAAAAAGCAGAAAGTATAAAAATTATGACCAACACCTCTTCGAATGGTCTTGGCAGAGTGGCTGAGGAAGCACGTGCATTTACAAGTATTAAAGCAATGTTATACATGCATGTACAGGAAAACTCATAAAAATGCAAATGAATGAAGAGCTCAATGAAACAGACTATTAGCTGGCTCTGTTTGTACAGATTTGCAAGTGGAAAGGAAACTTGGCTATAACTATAATAAGTTTAGATGGTGCCAATGCTTGAAGCCCTCACGGTGCTTGAAGATCGGGATCTAAAATGAAAAAAAGAAAAAAGTAGTAAAGCAGAAGGCAACAGAAGTCAGCAAAGCCAGTAAGAGAACTGAAAATCCACCTCACCGCTGAGTGACAGATATACAGAGCTGCTTTTTCAAAAGTGGAGAGTGATTTTAAATACCTTACGTGGGGTGCCAAACTTAAGGCTTTTTAAAGGTGACTAATTGATGCTAAATATGCCCTGAGTTATGCTAATCAGCCCTTCTAGCGAGTCTCCAGTTGGTCACCCCAAAAAGTAACCAACTTACTAGTCACTTTTGGAAAATTTGACCACAAAACCCAAATCTCACAATTAAACATCTACATCAGTAGCCCAATAAACAAAGCACTTCAACATAAGCAAATGATACAGCCAAAGGTGCACTCTGCATTATACAGATGGAGAGGTGGGCGGGGGTGTTGCCCAGAGCAGTGATGGACTTGCACTGTGTCTACCGTCCTCTTTTCACGACATTGAAGAACAGTCAGGAGTTCAGATCCTCAGTAGCTCAGTTACCTCACAGAATGAAATCTGGTGTATTACTGTGAGTGCTGCGTCACACCACCACTTTCAGGAACTGCCTCTTCAGAAAGAGGGCATGGGAGAGAAAATGTCTCAGGGCACTTCCTGAAATCTGGGGGAGAAAAAGGCACTGTGATGAATGTTTTCAGGAGAACATTCTCCTGAGTGACTGTGATAGCTCTGGTAGAATATTTTAATTAAAAAGTGAAAATCACCCTGAATTTACACAACATTTACTCATCTGAAAACCCAAACCACCTGTTCTTTTACTCTGTTACATCCTTTTTTTGCTGAGATGCAAACAGATTGAAGAATCAGAACTGAGAACATTATTTTAGGTTGTTTTTCTGTTTACAAAGTTGTAGTCATTCTGATAGATGACAGAAAGAATACCATGCAATTCTGATGACTAGTTATACAACAGTGATGACTAGTTATACAACATGAGGAGCCAAAGCAAACAGTTAGTGAAGCACCCCCAGGATGAAATGATTTGTTTTACAATTCAACAAACGGTTGTATGGCAGGAAATCAGAAGTGGTCTGAATAATTTCCTAACCTAGTAATGCAGCTAAATCAGTAATAAATTTTATTACAAATGAAGAAGTTTGACTCATTCTCCTGAAAGGTGATCGAGCACATTCAGAAGAATAAAACTGCACCTTGCAAACAAGAGACAGCATGAGCTAGTGGATAAGGCACCTAGTTACTATTCTCTGCTCTGGCACTGGCCTGCTGAGTGACCTTTCTCTGTACCTCAGTTTTGTCAGCTGTAAAATAGCGATATTGAGGTTGACCTCCTCTATAAAATGCATTACAGTCCTCAGATGAAAAATGATAAATCAGAGGTATGTAATATTAAAAACAATTAAAATTTTGCCTACTTCTAAACAGTTTAGTTGAAATAAATGCAAAATGTAACTTGGCCAGATCGATTGAAAAACTGGGGTTAGGCCCATCTCTGCTAGAGGTATATTACCGTACTGACAATATCCCTGCAAACTCATCAGATTTCATGGGTGATGAATTTGTCTAGCTCCTGTGTTCAAATCTCTGTGCCAAGTGTCACTCTGGTATGAGGTAGGGGATGCAGGAGTGAAAAGGAGTGCCCTTTCTCGATGTGAACATGACTATGATGAATGAAGTACCTCAAGACAAGCTAAAACGCATGCTCAAAAGCGCTATTCACCACTAATCAAGCAGCAGGTCAGCTCACCCTTTGCAGACACATGAACAGAGTTTTTGTAAAGGCTATATTAAAGAATACTTTCTATTGTGAAACTACCCCCATGCTGCCTTGGTCAGGCTGCAGGCTGGGATGGCCATCTGCAGTCCAGGGCTAGCCCTCTAGAGCCTTTCTTTCCCCCCACCACACCACCACCTGCAAGCTAGTGGGAAGAGGGGAAGCTGAAAGCTTGGGCCATTCCCAAAGCCTTGCTCCCTGCTCTCTGGACCTCCAGCAAAGTGTGTGAGGGAGCAGCTGGAGACCAGGGCCAGGCTATGAGATTTGCCCCATCCCAGGACCAGCTGCAGGCTGGGTCTGCTTGTGGACAAGCTGGTGGCCAGGGATGGTCCGTACATCTCTCCCCACTACTCCCAAGAGGGGCTCCTGGCCACAGAGTGCAACCCCAGCCACTCAGAAGGAACCGCCGCCATAGCAGTCTTACTCTTTCTGCCCTGGGCTTCCTTCCCTGAGTCCTGCACCCCTATCTCCTGCCCTCAGCTCCCCTACACACCAAACCCTGTGCTCTGAACCCCTCCCCATCCGCCCTCACTCCAGCACCCTCCACCTCCTGCCTTGAATCCCCAATCCTCCCAGTTCCCTGCCCACACTCCCTCACCCACTCTGAGCCCCCCACCTCTACCCTGGCTCCAGCAACCCATCCCATTCTCCTGCTCTGAGCCCGCCGCTCACACCTCCCAATATTTGTAAGGCTATATGGGCACAACTTGGAAGGTAAGTGTAATAATCTACCTAGATGTGGCACAGAGTCTCATTGATAGATATCAATGCATTTTACATTTTTTTCCAGTAAGATGTCCCAAGGGAAAGAGGAACAATAGACATGCTGTATGAAGGCTGTGATGACAGCAGTGGAGCTACACTTCCTGTACAAGTTATACTTAGATTACCTCTTCAAATGGAAATATTGAGTGCTGTCAGTATGAATGTCCACTATCTACCAAGCACTGCACAAACAGTAATTTAGCCTCCCAGAATAACAACCCTGGGAGGTTACCTCTCTTTGACAAATGGGGTAACAGGTTAAGTGATTAGTACAAATGTACTCAATAAGTGAGTGATACATCTGGAATTAGAACTCCCAGCTCCAGACTTATTCCTCTCAACTATATTGCCTCTCAAAAGAGAAGACATGCTTGTCATGCACTCAAGAGATAGAAACCCTGAGTCCCGATCCTACAGCAGTGATGTTAATGGGAGCAGTTACAGGCCCTGACAGATTATAGTGTTTGGTATAGCTAAGATGAAAGCAGTTATCACAAGAGATATCCAGAAAGAGAGCTGATGGGGGCTTAAGTATTTCAGAATGGAATCTGTATATCCTTGTTAGTTCCAGTTATTAAAAAAAAGCCCACCAAACTATTCCAATTTAACTTATCTGTCCCCAAGACCTAAAATGTATCCAACCATTGACATCACAGCTAGAGAGCGAGTGTAATTAGATCTTGTGTCAAACCACACCTAAAAAACAAGATAGATGAAAAGAAACAGTTCAGATTAAACTGGGTATGCCTCAAACAAATTCAGAAAATGCCTACAAGGGCACAGGCACTAAAGCTGGTTGTTTATACTAATTCACGTTACAGTTCACCATTTTAATTTTGATTTGTTACTCATGAATCTTGGTCTTTTGCCCATGGATTTTTTATCATCAGACACAAAATATATCATATGCAGCTCTTGGACATCAAAGGGATAATGATTCAGTTATGTACCTATAAACTAGGACTGGGGAACCTTTTTTGAGTTGGGGCCACACAAAAGTGAGGAAAAAAAACCAAAAAACCAAAACCCACCAATACCAACCCTCATTGAAGTGGTTCCCAACTGAGCAACCTCACTCCCTTTGCTCTCCAGCCACTTGGGTGGTGGGAACAGAGGGAAACCAAAGTTCAGGGCTTCCCTCAGGCCAGTTAACTCTTCTGGGGGACAGTGGGTAGTAGATTTTGTGGGCCCCTGCTAGGCTCTGAGTTGGTGCCAAAAATGAGGGATTAAATGTATAGGAGGGGGCTGCTGAGGAATGGGAGAGTGGGGTGCAGGTAGGAGGGAGGGTGAAGAAGGAATCGTGATGATGCAGAGTTGGAGCAGGAAGCGGGGGGCAGGCAGGGCCTGGAAGTTCTGGGTAGGATGGGAGTGCAGGAACTGGTTAGGGCTGGGGGTCTTGGCAGGAGGTAGGGAAAAAATGCAGGGGCTTGATATTAATGGCTTGTAGCAAGATCCTTAATACAGTTTCCTTTGTGACACTTAATTCTGATTTTCGTGTCAGTAAGTATTACCTAGGAAGTCTATGATTTAATATGTGTTGATAATATTTAAATCATACAGTATTTTCTTCATACTAATGACTCCTAGTCTGTTATTCAAATGCATTTTGGGGTATTACTTAAATATGTATGTCAATGGAAGACTACAATGAACTAAAAATAATCTAAACTTTCAATATAATATGTGAATTACTGGAACTGTAGTTTTAAAGAAACACAGACTTGAATGTTTACTGAATGTTGAATATAAAATAGCTCGATAACATAACTTGTTCTCAATCTGAAAAACAAAACCAAAGGATAAGAAGTGTTTGTCTCATGAGTAAGAGAAATATATTGGTTACTAAAGTTTTCAATTAACTTGTGCTGCTGGGCCTACTTGGATGAAAAGCTGGTGTTTTAAAATGGCAAACACTGAATTTATTCTTGGTTTTTATTAAATTAAGACTAAATACACGGAGTCCTTTTCACGTGCTGTTCCATCTGCACCCTCTACCCCTCCCTTTGTTGGATGTGGGCTTGCAGTTAAGACTACCACCAGCAAAAGGCTCACATTGCCAACTCTAATTAAAAGCTTTACATACCATTTCACAATAGATTTCTGATGAGAATTCTTTCTTGAACATGGACAGTTGGAACAAGGAAAATAATCAAAGCTTTCTAAAACATATAGCCACTTCCAGGAACCTCACAAAAAAAGCACAGGTAGGAAGCCTGCCTTAGCCCTCAGCAGGGGAGGCATTGTTGGGGGGATGAGGGAGAGGAGGGAATTGTTCTTTGGGGCCTGAAAACACTACTTTGGATACTCTGATTTAACCCAAGGTTGGATGTGTCCCCCTGCTCAGCTGGTGCCCTCTGTATATCCCTAAAGAGTCACCCTGATATCATGGCCTCATGATGCCACTCTAGCAGTGTAGACTCCAGAGGTCAAGCACAGTCCTGGGGTCTCAAAAGCAGCTGTGACATCCTCAAGAGGGCAGGGAACTGGGTTACAGCCAGTACCAGTAACTACAAGGCCCTCCTGCAGCAGGGGAAAGTAAGTTCTCTCAGTAATAAAATGTGAGGGAAACCTGAATTGCTCCATTTGTCCTAGGACAAGTGGAGGTTTTCAGGAGGGGTTTCTGGAACACTGAGTGCTGGCCAAACTCTGCTCCCACTGAGGTCTTACAGCTACTTCATTGGGAGCAGAGTTTGGCCAACATGAGTGCTTTTGAAAGCTCTCCTAGGTTAACATGTATGTGACAGGAATTCAGCAAGCAAAGAGCTACATTTTACAAATAAGAAGTGTCAATTTTCCCATTTCTCAGAGGGAAAACTGAGGCTCGGCAGTGACATCATCGATGAGGGTTTTGTGGAAGGTCAGAGACAAGCCTGTAGAGCAGCTATATTTCCCAGAGCTGTTTCAAACCTGTATTTACCAAAAGTTAGCTGGATGGTTTTTATTGCTATGGAGAATCTGTTCTTGGGGAATGTAATAAATGAGTCCAGCAGAGGCAGAAATTGCCCAGAGATTTCTTAAACATGCCGTCAGGTTATCCAGTAGCTGCCTCATACTTTCTCTAGTCTATATGTAATGAATAGTTTGAAAGAAGAAATGTCTTCCACCCACTATCACCTATTTAACCACCTGAAAATGCTTATTCTTGCAGTTAGATTAATTTATTATGGATGTCTCTAGGAACTGACTGTCACTAACCTAGGAAAGAATTTAGCTCCCTGGGCTCAGTTTGGGAGATATGTGATCACTAAGGGCCCTCTGTGAATTGTGCCAATTGTCAATGGGGCCAATGGCCCTCATGTGTGAGAAGTGCCTCTCACAACACAGAGCACTGTTTAGTTGCCAGCCCCAGAATCTTCCAGCTTCCTTTTGATGGCAGCTTCAGAGCTCTTTAACTCATCAAATCTTATAATAATAAAAGGCTATTAGGATCATGTCTTTGGACAGACAGTGTTTAATTTTGCAAGAGTAACCAAGATTCTTTAAGCCACCTTCTCAGGAACTGGATTTGTCTGGAAAAATGGTGACAAAAAAGAGGAACTGTCTACGCAGAGAAGAGAATCTTCTTTTATGATTGTAAAAGAACAAATAAGCTATAAATGAATTTAATGGGTATATAAGGGATGGACTAACTCACGCAGTGAAGCTAAAGTCACAAAGGTGAAGGATGGGATGCATTACTAAAATGTTGTGAATATGAGGAAAACCAGCAGCTGCCAAATGCATTTCTCCTGGGGGTGTAGATTGTTAACATAAACTTCCAACAGCTCTAGTAATGCCATTCAAGAGAAGTTCAGAATGTATTGGAATACTCATTGCTCAGCAACAGCACAAAGCTGCATCTCTGAACAGTGTGTGACTAACAGATGATTTTTGCTAAGATGAAATCTCAAGGTCCACATAACCACAGTCACTGGTAAATTTCTCATTTATAAAACAGATTCAGTTTATCTCCAGTCTGGTTTGACTAAATCCTGGGGCCATATATTCTACATCCATACGTTGGCTGCAGAGGCTGCTCACCCTTTATCCACAGAGAGGAGGGAAGTTATCCCACACAGCAAGCCTTCCTTCCCCTCATGGCCTCATCCAAAGCCCACTGAATTTAAAAAACCACAGACTAACATTGACTTCACTGAGTTTAAAAAACATCATACCTCTGAAAGGAAACTGTATCTTACCACTGTTAGTTGCAAAGAAAAAAGTAATAATGTTAGAACTCATCAGTGCAGAATCTAAGACAAGGACAAAGTGGAAACTAAAATGAAAGTTCCAGTGGATCCTTTTAGGTAGTGTACTGTTTCCTCAGGAAACTAGGGGAGACACCTTCCAGAATAGCTACCTAAGCAGCAGTGTTTTAAAACTACCACAATTAAGGTTGTTAATTAACTGTGTGTCAGAAAGGGATCTTAATAGGGCAGAAGATCCAGCCACAAGGAAGCATAAAACACAGGGGCTGTTGTAAATCTCCCCGGTGGGACATAGACAAGTTAAGAGACCTCCAGGATGAGCATTTTGAAAATATAAACTGTGAAATCCTACCCAGTAAAGTCACTGGAAATTTTTCTCTGAACTTCTGCAGGGCCAGGATTGCAACTCCACTGTACTTAACGGAATAGTTTGTCTTCTGCTTGCTTGGTAAGACTGGCAGAAATCAGACCTAGCACAGGCTGCAGCTATACAAGCCATGGCTGCAGCAGTATCTAGCGCAGGCCTGATGGCGCACGACTACCCCCTGACTCTGATTTTGACAACTACCGTGCGGAACAGAGAGAAAAAACACAGCAGTGAGAAAAGAGGTTTCCTGAACACTGAGGAAAACCCAGTCTTCTCTGCTAATAGTAGGTTGTCCCTTTTTTGTTTTTTTACCTTGTCTTTTCTGTTGTTGCCTTTCCAGCATAAGGCAGATATAGGTAAAGAAAATACGATAGATGAGCTCAATTCTCCAACACCGTCTGCGCAGAGGAAACCTGAGGTTATGTAACCTTTTGCCCCCTACACTTTCTAGTCTTCTGCTAGTCACCCACTTCTGTTAGAACACTGCCCTGCAGAGGGGTTGGCTTCAGTGTTCATGACCCAGAATGCTTTGCAGCATTCTCTCTGAATCATCTTTGTTTAAGTTGTTCTGGGGAAACTTGGGTAGCCTACCACCCGTTAGATGCTGCCGTCCTTCTCTGTTTAGCACAAGCTCAGCTTTCATCACAGAATCTAATCAGCCTCATGCCCATCGGCTCCCCTGTGATTAGTCTAAGTGCTTGTTTGTTCCAGATTTGTAGCCTACAGCAGAAAACTGAGCAAATCAGCTTTCTGGGGGAGCATGTACACAGCGTGACAATTTCAAGTGGCAGAGATTTAGCTTTATCGGCAGCGTGTTGTTTAATTTGGTTAAAATCCTATATTAAAAGGTTGTTCTGAGTGTTGCTGTCAACTTTTCAAATTGGAACTCAAAAAGACCCAAAACACCGAAATAAAAATGCAAGTAACCCCTTTATTTAATTTGTCCAAGTTCTCTATCAAAAGCAGCTCCTCTGAAGCAGATCTGGAAACTATAGACAGGGAGTTCTGCCATAATGTCTGCAGTCTTTTACGCACTTGAGATAACAAACACGAATTTATTTAACAAATATTTCTACTTGATGACAGATCTGAGTTGCTGAAGGTAGCCACAGCTGCTATGTTGTAGTAAATGCAGTATAAATTATCAAATGCAAGCTTGAATGCTTCTCTGTCAGTAGCTAATAATCTTGTCCTCCTAAGCAAAATTAAGGAGAAGGGTTCTAAATAT
Organism: Carettochelys insculpta; assembly: GCF_033958435.1. Classification (NCBI taxonomy): domain Eukaryota; kingdom Metazoa; phylum Chordata; order Testudines; family Carettochelyidae; genus Carettochelys; species Carettochelys insculpta. The sequence goes on from NC_134141.1 coordinate 101,504,728, forward strand.
TTTTGAATTCGAGCCACTTCAGGCTATTTAAAATGTCCCTTATCTCCAAGGCAATGTGAGGAGCTAGGTGGTTAGATATTTTTATCCCCATTTTAAAAATTGTGAAGTGGAAACAGATCAATGTCTGGCCCAGGGTTACACACTGAACCAGATTTCTCCTTCCTCCACCATCCAAGATGTTTACACTCACATGACACAGAAAGGCTGGAAAACATATTTAACACTAAGAAGCCACAGCTCAGGGTGGCACAGAGCTGTGAGAGTTAATGGAGTCCTCCTCACCTACCTGAGGGATAGTCACCAAACTGTATATACACTGAAAGGAACTAGAGCACGAGTGAGCGGCAGGACTTAGGCAGAGGAGAACACCTCATGCATTCTAGTACCATAGGCTGAGTGCCTGTGGAGGACAACATACCCTGGCCCTCAAAGGACCAATGTTATGGAACAGCCATTCCTACAGAACATTGAGAAGAGGGACACACATCAAAACTGAAAGCTGTAATGGAGAGAACAGTAAGGTCTACAAATGGCTGACAGAAATATGCAAAATATTCATCTTTGTCATTATGCTTCTCCCATTCAGCCATACGTAGTCCATTTTTCTGCCCAGCTGTAAGCTCCCATGAACATTGGGTGGTCTGGAAATATGCCTGTATCTCAGTTCCAGAAATAGACTTCCATTCTAGCAAATGATGACTCAGTGCCTCTCATTCCTCAGGACGCTTAAGTACTTTGCAAGGTGTACATTAATTTTTTTTTCATTTCATCCAACACCCAACCCCTTTGGGGGTTGCAAATATTTGACAGCATGCAGCAACTATACACAAGAGCAAAATGGAGCATGCTGCACCCACTTAAAATATTAGGGAGAATGCTCAGCAGAAAGACTGTGGTTTCCCGGAGAAAAATTTGGACAGAACACACAGCTTAACACCTTGCTACTGCAAAATATAGCACTGGCTGTTTAATGACCACAAGCCATTAGGGACTTCGTTTTTGCCTTTCAAGTTCCCTAGATGACAGACAGTGCATCAAGCACCACAGAGCTCCTACAACACCAGGCAGAACAATGTGTGCCATAAATTGGATCACCAGCATCACTCCCTATAACCCCTAGGTTTTTTGTGGAGATTTCCATCCAAGTACTGCCCAGGATGCGCACTGCTTAGCTTCTGGATTGAGGCAAGAGCAAAACCAGAGATAACAACAACAACAAAGCTAACGTCAATACTGTTTTTCTTAATTATATCAATAGTGTTAATTCATATGGCAGGTATATTTTTAATATCACTACATGAATTTCCCTACGAAACTTCTATCTTTCTCTCTGTTCCACCAATAGCCATAAAAAGCGTTTATTCCAACCAATACAGGAGTTAAAATATTGACCTGCTTCAGGCTACTACTAACATCATTCACCCCAGTATCAGTTGCCAAGGGAACGAACAAATTGAATCAGCTGTAAACAGAGTAATCAACTTCAGTTATTTTCCGCTGCCATCAACGTATGAGGCTGAAAAATCCTTTTATCTCAGTTTTAGGGAAGGAGCTGTTTTTCTTCCACTCCCCCCCAACCCCCCCAGTTGCTTGATGACTATAGTTTTTGCATCACGGAAAACAATTTCCACAGTATTAAACAATAGGGGTTGACAGGAGTTGGGGGTAGAGCCCCAGCTGTTAAGTGCTGAGCTTCTTCACATCCATCAGTTTGAAGTTAACACACAGTCTTTTCGGTTAGAAAGTAACGGTTGGCTGAGAAACGTCACACGAGCGCAAGAAAGCAGCTTCAGTGTTGAGAAGCAGCAGAGGTAAGGAACAGCATGGTAAAGTGGAGAAGAATGGGGGAGTGTCAGGGCTGGAAAGTTGAAAAATGCCTCTCTGCTGAGCAGAGACTCCCTGGTTGAACCAAATAGTGGCTAGGAAGTATGGTCATTTTAATAGTTCCCTCTCTAGGCAGCATTGCCTCCAACTCAAATGGTCCAAAAATTCCCCATGTACACCCGTAGAATCATGCTTGCCCAGAAGCCTTGAGAAAGGGAATCCTGCTCATGCCTGGACCATGGACAGCAGATCTACTTAAGTTCAGGCACTGAATCAAAGGAAAGATAGCTATTGAGTGATGGCAGAATCATAACACCACAGATGCAGACATATGGGGCCTGATTCTGCTGTTAGATATCACTGAAAAATCAGATGCAACTTCAATGAAATCAATGGAGTCACACATACACATAAGTGAGAGATTGACTCAGGTGCTCATCTGTATGCTGGTAGACTGTAGATGGGAGAAAGGCACAGGTTAAATTAAACAGCTTGTTCAAAGTGATAGAGAAAGCCCGTGGTTAAGCCACAAAGAGAACCTCGGTCTCAAATGTCCATTCTCCTCCCTGATCAGAATTAGGCCTCAATCTTTTAGCTGCTTGTACATTCTATGTACTTCAGGTGGCATATTGTGCTAGCCTAGACCTTACTCCATAAAAGGCTCCAAACACCAACTGATGTTACAGCCTGCATACGTACCACTAAAAATACCAAGCACGCCCAGTAAGTCTCTTATGCGTTAGCAGTCACATTTCCTTATCACTAGCATTCTGTCTTTTGACCAGATGTATTTTCTCTTTGGCCCTCATACCCATCAATTTAATATTTGGATCAGCAAGAGTAGAGGGAACCAACTGTAGGAGATAGATGTTTTTTTGAGACCTTGAAGTTTTGTATGGTAGAGAAGCAAAACTTATCAACAAAACTAAGAATAAACTCTCCTCAGTTCATTGTTATTAGTACCATAGCCACAGCGGTGTGCCAGGCACCTCCCAAAACAAAAAAGTACTCCTTGCCCTTGTAGCAGCCTGCAAGGAACCTGGAGAGAGGATACCAAATGACGGGACAGAAGAGTCTGGAAGATGCATCAGAACATCAGCCAGTGCACCATGTCTGGAAGGCTACTGCAGCTGCTCAGGTTTAAGAAAGAGAATCATTCATAGAAACATGGAGCCCTCTTCACTCATTATCTCCATAGATGTTGATGATATGTCCTGAAGAGATTGCAACACAGAATTTAAACATAACTAATGAGAGACAGTTACAATGAGGAAGATTGAACAACGTTACAGGAGCAACTCATGGGAGGATGATCATTAGTTCATACACACTTCCCTGTGAGCTTTATTTTTTGTTTGTAATGTCTGAAATTAACTAGTTCCATTTTTGTAAGGTTAGTATCAGGCTATATCTACACGACAGCCGAAACTTGAAATAAGCTACACAATTTGCACTATGCAAATGTTGAAATTAAGTGCTGTTTTGAGGCATCCCTTACTCCTGCAACAAGGTATACAGGAATGCCAAAACAGTGTGCTCGCTAGGGCAGAAAAATATTTCAGAATAATGGGCAAGTTTAAAAAACACAGAGTATTGAAGGATCCTGAAATAGCTCTGCCATGTAGACATTGCCTTACTGACTAGGAAGACTGGTTTCAAGATAAACCTTTCATTAAGAAGGGAACATATATACTGTGATAACTAACAAAGCTTCATACTATTTACTAGCTGTAGCCTGTAACTGTTTATCCTCAGAGTCTTTCTTTTTCTGCTCCACTGTGCAGTACCTCACAAGAGGGGGCAGCTGGCTTCTGCAGTGTTACTGAGCATGCCAAGAACAAGACATTCAGCAAAGCTGTGAGCAGGGCATGTGCTCTACCCATTGGCTGCGTCTGCTTCACAAGACCGCCAAACAGGCTACATTAAACACGCACAGATATCTCTACACTTCAGGGAGATCTGACTCTATGGTTAGGATTCTGGGTTTTGAGGCTTATTAGTTTCATGGGAGAGTATTTGAGCAATTTTTAAAAGTTATGACGAGTACCAGAGAGAAAGCTGTGCTAGTCTATATACTATCAAAACAAAAAAAGCAGTCAAGTAGTACTTTAAAGACTAACAAAATAATTTATTTGGTGGTGAGCTTTTGTGGGACAGACCCACTTCTTCAGACCATAGCCAGATCAGAACAGACTCAATATTTAAATTGAGTTAAGTTAAGACTCAATATTCTGTTGAGTCTGTTTTGGTATGGCTATGGTCTGAAGAAGTGGGTCAGTCCCATGAAAGCTCACCTAATATATTATTTTGTTAGTCTTTAAAGTGCTATTTGACTGCTTTTTTGTTTTGAAAATTATGGCGCTGTACAGAACGAGGGATTTTTGAGGCTTCAGATAGAACCCAGTTAAAGGACACTTGGGACCTGACCTCTCAGTGCACACTAGCAGCTGTATATGGATCAATTAATGCACAACATATTGACGTGCTTTTTGAAGTCACACCCCCCAAGTGTGCTTTACTGCTCTACATAGTTGAGCCCTTTGACACAAATAACCAGTTCATATTGCATAAAACACCTCCAGTTTGATAAAAGAGTGCTTATCAGATAAAATCCTACAATCAGAAGTCCTATCTATAGCACAGCAGGCTTCATGACAGACTAAACGAATCCATGAAACTCACAGTCCAAAAGGTCACTACATCACTTGTATTTTTGGTAATTGAAATGACTGGATTTCTACCACTTATGTCTTCCATTAATGGACTTAAAATTACATATCACAGGAAGCATGTCTGTTATCTGCCCAGACATTTATTTTGCCTTGAAAAAGCCTTTTTGTTACCCTACAAAGATCTGAACTCTTGAGATATCTCTACTCATGCCTACTGATGGCGGCAGGGGAAGGGGCAATTGTTCTGGGGCACGGTGATACAAAAGGGCTTACACCTCCTGGCCATGGTGGCAGTGGCTGGAGCCCTGGGCTCCTTAAGTTGCTGCATGAGAAACATTCATTTAGGCTGGGAGCTGGGGCGTACCATGTTCTAGGTGGCACTGAGAGCTGGTTGCCTGAGCCCTGTCCCTGATGCCCCACCCCTTCCAGAGATGTGCAGTAGGCTCCTCCCACCCACCCAGCCCCAAGCCCAGGCAAGGCTGTCAGTCCAACTGTCTCTAGTGGTTTGAAAGATACCAGGTTAGAACATCTTAGGGACAAGCTAGCGATCAATATTCTGGTGTTCGATTCAGTGCAACTAATTGATCATTAAATTGAATGATCAGGGCACTACCGTTGATCCCGGTATGCCTCACAGTCATGAGGAGTAAAGGAAATCGATGGAAGAGTTTCTCCCATCGACCTCCTGCTGTGGACATGGCAACAAAAATTGATTTAAGATATATCGACTCCAGCTACACAAGTCTTGTAGCTGGAGTTGTGTATCTTACATCAAATTTTCCCTGGGTGTACGCTGGCCTAAGCAGGGAGATAATATCTTCTACTGAACCAACTTCTGTTGGTGAAATACAAAAGTTTTCGAGCTCCAGAGCTCTTCTTCAGTCCTGGGAAAGGTAGTCAGTGTCACAGCTAAATAAAAGGTAGAAAAGAGTATTTAGTATAAATTAACTAATATTTTAAAATAACCATTTCATTTGAAGTGACTCATCATCCCTGCAGTCAGAGCACAAAGGAGACCAGTGGCTACCATACATCCAAAATCTTTATTAAGACTGATTTTTAGTGTCTAAAGTTAGCGCCCAGGCTTGCTTTCGACAGCCTTGTACAAATTCCCATGGTGCAGGGTGAAAGGGTCTAGAAAGCCCCTTTAATGGAAGAGCTGCTCTCTGCGGAGGTTTTATGGTGGGGTGGGTGATAAGCAGCTCACAGGCTAGATGTGGTTCATGAGGGTTAGCCAGACACTAGTAAGCTGCTGGATACTTTAACTGCATGTCTGCAGGTATAGCTGCTTGCGGCCCCCATAGGTTGCAGTTTGCAGTTCCTGGCCCTTGGGAGCTGCAGAAGGCAGACACCTAGCTTAGGTTGCTTCCTATGCCTTCCAGTGGTCAGGAATGGCCAACTGTGGCCCATGAGAGTTGCAAACAACTGAATCACGTCAAAAAACACCAGAAAATGGTGCAAATAAATAGTGAACACTTTCCCTTCAGTATATTGTGATCAGACTTCTCTTTTGTTCACAGTACATCCTGCAGCTGCTTCTTCCACACTTGCCTGACAGAATCTTTGTTCCCTGAGGTATATCTGTGATTTTCAGTCATGGAGGATTTGGGGATATTGCTTCTGAACCTGCCGTCACTGAAGTTGATTGCAAAACGCCTTTACATTTTAGCATTTCATAATCAGAGCCAGACAAGGGAGGAAATATGTCATATTATGTAGGAAGTTGCACAGTTCAGCTCTGAATCACAAGTGGCTAAGTGCTTCATAATGATCTGAGCCAAATCTAGATTATGAATGCTCTGGAAGTTTGTGGCAAGTGCGTTGATTTTGTCAGGACCATCAAACCAGGGTCCAAGCTCTCTTATGGGCTACACTAGTACTCAGATTCCAAGGGAGCAGCAGTTGCCCATTGGCAAGACCCTGTGTACTTCACAGCAAACTGAATTTGTATTCTGTAGCTCACTACTGTGGCAGATTGGGAATTCTGAGGCAGTTTCAGGTAAATTAACATAGGTTGTAGCAGGCTGGTTTAAATGACTGAATTCATTTCTCTTGTTGGCTGTCTGTTACTACTGGGTGGTATACTGAAGGATGTTGGCCATAACCTTTCAAAGTGTGGGCAGCTGGACACCATTATCTGAGACATCTGTGCTGGGTTCTGAATCTGAACTTCTGGAACTCCTGAAATGCTCTCTGTAGGGAACAGTTGTCTCTGGAATTTGCCTGAGTCTTGAAAGCTGGATGAGAAGTGGGATGAACTGCTGAAATGAACTGAAGATATACAGATTTCATCCAGGTGAGTGATGTGCCAGGTACACGAAGAGATCCTTGGGATCAGTCACTGTGACAGCTCTTGTGTATATGCGACTGTAGCATTCACAGGTTTAACAAGAATGAAAGAGGAACAAAACAGGTTGTGAGACTTTTCAGATGGGCAACAGGCTTCTTTTCTCAGTCTACAGCCACGCTACCGCAGAAGAACAACCTGCTCAGGGGTCAGAGTCGGCACTGGAACTCCTCACGAGAGGTGAGGAATAAGGTAGGTCAATGGGAGAAATGCTCCCATCGACCTTCCTCTCTGTAGGCAGACATCAAAAGTTGATGACCAATGAGTCGACTTTAACTACTCAATTGGAGTAGCTAAAATTGCATCTCAGCAGACGACTTCTATGTCTAGTGTAAACATTGCCTCAGGGAAGCTGTGGGCATATGGGCCTGATGCTACAGCCATGCCAGAGAGGAAATGTGGGGGGATGGGGGAGAGCAGCTGGCTCCTCCTGTTTTATTCAGGTATGCCTTACTGGCTAAAAATAGCTTAGTGGTACAGCATACTGAGGTATACTGCCTTACATGTGGTATTGTTCAGAGCCCAGGCTCCAGCCTGAGCCCTGATGTCTGCACTGCCGTTTTTAGCCATGCAGCCTGAGCAATGCACTCCCAAAGTCAATAGACCCTGTCCTTGAGACCGAGAGCTGTGGGGTTTTTATTGCAGCATGGATAACCTCCCCCTAGCAGTCCTTCATCAGCAATTTCATGACTGCTGGGCCTGACCCAGCAATTCTTCACTCAGCACAGCTCTCATACAAGCATTCCTGTTGGGTTCCAGCACAGTATGCTCACTGAGACCTAGATTGTGCCCTTTTCGTAGGTGCATCTTCCATGATGGATAATTTGTACTGGAATAAGCCGTACATCCTATATCTTTAGTAAGACTGATTTCTAGCATCTAAAGTCAGCTCTCAGGCTTGGTTTTGAAAGCATTGCACAAGCTTCCCATGGTGCAGGGTGAAAGGGTCCAGAAATCTCCTTTAATGAAATAGTGGCTCTCTGATAGGGTTTTATGATAGGGTAGGCAATTAGCAGCCCACAGACTGGATGTGGTTCACCAGGATTAGCCCTTGGCAGACTGTCAGATGCTTTATTTATTGCCGCGTCCACAGATATGGCGACTCGCAGTTCCTGTTGGCTGCAGTTCCTGGCCTCGGAGAGCTGCAAGAAGCCTCCTTATTGGCCAGTGACCATTTCACAAATGTTCTTTTGATGTGTGTCCACAGAGGAAGTTCTTCTCCCCTGTTCTGTGTGGTCCAATAAGCTAATGCCTTACTTAGCCCTTCTGGTAACTTCTTTTCTTGACTTAAGAGTAATAATAGATAAGCTCCCTCCCTTGATATTTCTTTACACTAAGCCACTTAGAGAGAATCTCTCAAATCCAATTCTGTTTATGGAAACCTTGTTTCAAAACAAACTAGGAATGCAGATTGACTCTAAAGCTGTTAATTGAACTGCATGGTGCTCTGTAATCAAAGTGCTAAAATCTGCCTAGGAGTTTTCATTAACACTTATACATGTGTGCTTGAGATAGAAATGACTGCATTAAAGTAGTGTTTTTTCTCATCTACCATTTAGTTGGAAGGGAAATTTGATAAATGATGATAAACTGTTGCCCAATGTATTAGTTTTCAGTAACTTTGCAATATTTGGGGACCATCAAAGGAGAATATGGAGGTGGCATTAGCCTTGCATATAATATTGAATTTGTTCCTGGAGTGCTGTGTCCATTTCAGGTATCTTAAATATTAAAAAGGTATTGAAAAATTGGAAAGGCTTCACAAAAGAATACAATAATGATACAGACCAAAGGAGATCTATTTAGTTTACCCAAGAAAACGCTAAGAGGTAACTTGATCATGGCCTACAAGCACCTACATGGCAAAGAATTTGAGTAGATCCAGCGTACAGATGTGGTCGCCTCACCTCAAAAAAGATATTTTGACATTAGAAAAGGTTCAGAAAAGGGCAACCAAAATGATTAGGTGTTTGGAACACGTCCCATATGAGGAGAGGTTAAAGAGATTGGGACTTTTCAGTTTAAAAAAAGAGGACACTGAGGGAGGCTATGATAGAGGTATGTAAAATCATGAGTGGTGTGGAGAGAGTGAATAAATAAGTTATTTGTTCCCCTAATATAAGAACTAGAGGACACCAAATGAAATTAATGGGTAGCAGGCTTAAAACTAGTAAAAGGAAGCTTTTTCACACAGTGCACAGTCAACCTGTGGAACTCCTTGCCAAAGGAGGCTGTGAAGGCTAGGACTATAAGAAGTTCAAAGAAGAGTTAGATAAATTCATGGAGGTTAGCTCCATAAAAGGCTATTAGCCCGGGGGTAGGAATGGTGTCCCTGGCCTCTGATTGTCAGAGACTGGAGACGGATGGCAAGAGACAAGTTGTTTGATCATTGTCTTCAGTCTACCTGTTCTGGGGCACCTGGTGCTGGCCCACTGTCGGCAGACTGGCTGCTGGGCTAGATGGACCTTTGGTCTGACCCAGTAATGGCCGTTCTTATATTATGTTCTTTAATCTGGCAGAAAAAGGCATAAGATCAATAGGAGTTTTCCCTACATCCAACTAGAAATAAGGTGCAAGTTTTATCAGTAAGGATAATTAGTTGCTGAAACAATTTACTTGAGGACATGATCAATTGTCCATCTGTAAAGTCTGTAAAATTAGAGTGGAAATCTTTATAGCTATAGCTCATAGAAGTTACACCCTGATACAGAAATTACTAGGTGTAGTGTTGGGCTGTATTATGCAGGAAGTCAAACCGAATTACAATAGTCCTTCCTGGCCAAACCATCCTGCGCACAACAATGAATCAACCAGTATCCCACCCTAGTTACATATTTACATGGCCCTCATCACTGATGTGACTAAGGAGTCACCTGCCTCCTCTAGTGATGCAGGCCACTCACCCTTCCGCAATGGACTCCCCAAAGGGACTGCCCACCCAAGAGACTGATGGCCAGAGACACGTTCGGGGTACTGGATGACACCGCTGATGAGGGATGCCGATGACCACCACAAAACACGATGAGGGACAGAGTCAGGGAAAGCACCCAGCAAACTCAGCCACTCTCTTGGAGGATGATGTGTTTTGCCACTAGAATGCTACATAGCATCACCAACAAGGGATGATGGAGAATGATGGGCGTCACCAAAGATGACAAGTCAGATTAGGAGCCCAGCAACTCCTTAGCGCCACTCATTGGCAGGCCCAGATTAACCAATGTGCACGGGGTGCACTTTCACCAAGCCCCCGTCTGAGGATCACAACCTCTCTCCCAGCTCCGATTTGGTCCACCCCTTATCCAGTCATAAGAGGGGGCAGATAGGCCAAATCTGAGTGAATGGCCCTGTGACCTGGTGTTTGGATCGCCACTTGTACCATAGCAACCAAACTATCAGCCATCTCATTCTCCCTCCCCGTGAAAGTCCAATATGCATCCTCCTCACAGTTAAAAACCTCTGTCCTAGGGAGTAGGAGGAGAATGGCACAAAGACATTTTTTCCCCATACATGTTCTGCCTGTTTTAAGAAAGGTTGTGCCCACTCCCAGAGTGCATACAGCCCCAAAATTCTTTAACGTGGCCTTGCTCACTATGGCTCTTTTGAGTAGTACTGGGGAGTTCCAAGGAGGAACCTTATTCAGCCATTTTTACCTGAGGCTAACACACCACACTTATGGGACTTTGGCTAATCAGGTACTAGGGAGAGTGCAAAAGAGAAGAAATGGGTGGTGGTGGTGGGGGGAATCTAATAAGATCCTCTCTACTGGAAAAATAAAGTGAGCTTTGATCTATAAATCTCAAAGTGATTTACAGAGGGTAGTATTATTCCCATTTTACAGATGAGGAATAATGGCAGTATGTTAAAGTGATTAGACAATTTGCTGAGCAATTTAAACAAAAGAATTGGTGGGTTTAATAAGTTAGTTAAACAAATTCTGTTCCACACTGCACTGGTGGGCAGCCATTCAGGAAGTAAGCACATCTGAGCAAAACACACAGAGGGAGCAAGTTGCTTGAATCAGAAGGTAATATTTATTTTTGTAGTAATATTCCGAATAAAAATGTACTTTAAGCCCTCCAGGGCTCTGTTGCCTCCTTCATAAAATGAGGAAGTTATCTGTATCACAAGGATGCCATGAGACTGCCATTATCTGCAAAAAAAAAAATCACATTTACACCCTCTGATGAATGTAACTATAGAAGCCCCCAATTCCATAAACAATTTCAGGAAAGCCTTAAAATGTGCATCTTAAATATAAGCACATGCTTAAATTCCAGTGTAACTTACGCATTTTCCTGAGTGGAAATGGATGTAAGCCCAAGTTCTTACCGCATGTTGGATTACAACCCGAGTGAATAGTATTAATATTTTATCTTTCAAAAGAACTTTTGATTTTTCTGCTCATTATGTAGAAGTAGCCATTTGTATGACATGATGTCTCTAGCTAGGGAATGGTGATATTACCAGTTTCTGGTGGTGCCCATTGAGGTACAGGCTTGCTGATAGAAGTGGAGGGGCAGGGTGGCAAACAGAGTAAATGCCCTGAGGCCTGCTGATTCAAAAGCAACCTGGGGCTCCAGGCAGAGTTGAGGGGTGGTAGGAGGGGACACACCACAATCCAGACAGCAGTGAGTGCTGGTTATGCTGCCCCTGCTCCTTCTATCTGAGGCCCTGCCCCTTCCAGGATACAGAGCCAATGACCCCACAGACCATGCCCAGGGGCCCCACAAGGCTGTCAGCTCCCCTGCTGAGGTATAAGTAGCTGGACTAATCAAATCACTGCTAGTATTGGCTCCTTCTACCTTGAAAGGTCTTGCTGTGTGTGGGAGTCAGGCACTCCTCAACTCTCCAGACCTTGTTGTTAGTAATTTATAGCATCCTCCCTCATTACACAGCAAAGGGGGATTCTGGGAGTAAATCAGACCAAAGGAAAGTCCCCTCCCCTCTTTCTCCAGTGTGAGAAGAATTTGAATGGAAACAAAGAAAGGAAAAGAAGGCCTGGGAGACAGGATATCTGCATGGATGCAGCTTCTCCAGTTTGGCCAGTCAGGGTCTCATCCTCCCTGGGATCTACTTCCAATCCTTCTCTGTGGGGCATACTGCTCTGCATCTAGTCTGTGCAGCTTCAGGAGTGATGAGGTCTGTAACTACCTTTGTCTCAGCTGACCTGGCTCTATTCACCCCTGCGGCCACTGGCAGGTTTTTCCTTTTTAAATTCCTCTCCCTTCAGGCAGCGCAAGCCTTGCAACTGCAACTCATTAGTACTAAACAGGCTCAAATGCATTCATTAGTCTCCTCTCCAGAGGGAAGGCGTGTCCCTTTGCACCTTGTAGAATTTCAGATTGTTAGGCTGAGTTAATTAAATCTAACAAACCGGCTTAATAATTGTGCTATATCCCTTGCTAATTGCATGCACTGGTGGGAAAGTCAGTGACAAACGTTAGCATGCCGAGCAAGTTATTAAACAAACTATTTAATTGTGCTCTAAAAACTACACACTCTTTTCTGATGTAAATAGCTGGATCCATGAGGGCCAGCACCTAAAAGTGGAATGAGTGAGGCTCTCTCTCTTTGACATTGTCTCCCCAAAACAGTTTGTTGCATCAACAATGTACTACTGTTGCAAAACAGCAAACGTTATCCAGGGATGTGTCAGCAGGAGTGTCGTAAGCAAGACAGGAGGAATAATTCTTATACTGTACTCATCACTGAGAGGGTCTCAAGTGACATAGTTCTAGGCATCACATGTCAGAAAAGATGTGGACAAACTAGAGAGAGTCCAGAGGAGAGTAACAAAACAAAAAACCAACAAACAAAAAAAGAAAATAATTGAGTTTGTGTAGTCTGGAAAAGAGAAGACTAGGGGAACGTAACCCCCTTCAAGTATGTAATAAGTTATGTTGATAAGTGGTAGTCAGCTACTTCACCACACCTTGGCTCATTGCAAAATATGCATAAGAGACGAAATAATCAATGTCAGTTGATAACATAGTACAGGAAAAAAGATGTGATTCAATACCAATCTGTGGGAAGCTGTCTTGTGCAGTGGTGTTACATTCATCCTACACAGAAGGGGTGGTATTCTTTGTATGATTATTTTACAAATTACACCCCTTACACATCAGTGAAAATCTAATCCATCAGTTCATCCCAGTTATGTAAGCTGTTCTCTTTTCTTTCCTTATCTTTGTGCTAGGTAAGAGCATTCCAGGGACAGGTCTGTGAAGGTACTTTCCTAGGTTGCATTATGACATAAAATAAATGTATCCTGATTGACAAGTTTCCTCTCTGCTTATGCTGAATGTCTATTTCAACAAATGCAAGGAGTTATGGGAACTTAGAGTAAGCAAACAGGCCAGTTTAGACTATCACTGTTACAATATTGGGCTGTGTCTACACCAGCAAGTTCTTTTTAAATATTTTTGAAAGAAAGGGGCTCTTTCAAAATACGAAGTGGAGCACATACGCACAGAGTTCTTTCTAAAGTAAATCAAAGGAATACAGTGCTCCTTTTGAAAGCGCTCTTCCATTCCTGTTTCAGGAAGAGCACCTTCCTTCGAAAGCTTCTTCACAAAGAAAGTGTGCAGACGCTGCACAGGCCCTCTTTTCAAAAGGGCAGTCCTCATGGCACCTGATTTTTTTGATCCCTGGCTTGTTCTTTCCAAAGAGTGGGGGCTGTATGGATGCTCTTTCGAAAGAGCAGATCACTTCTTTCAAAAGGTGGCTGTAGTGTAGACATAGCCTTGGTGGTTAATGAAGGGGTGAGCAAACTTTTCATGTCAGGTCACACTTTTCTTCCCTGCAATTAGCAGCCCCACCACAGCCTCCACCACCTAATGTAATTCAAAACTATGGAAATTTCCATTATGTTCATATGAACAAAATGTGAATACATAACTAAAAACAGTAACATATTTCAACATCTTAACTAGATGGATGAGCCTGACACCTGGCAGCCAATTGTGCTGCATGCCCTGCTACGAAATCTCATGCCCCTCTGAGGAGGTCCACCCCCACTTGGCTTAACCATGGTTCCATGCATACTCAAGTACGTATGGTGTGGATAACACATTGTATATACATACTAGCCAGCACGTTAGTCAACATTTATAAAGAGGCGGATGGTAAATTGTTCTCCTTTTCCACTGCAGACTGGACAAGTAGTAATGGGCTTAAATTAAATTACAGCAAGGGAGATTGAGGCTAGACATTAGGGAAATTTTTCTAATAAGGGCAGTTACAAATTAGATTCCAAATTGGAACAAATTACCTGTAGGAACTCTGCTACTGGAGGTTTTTTTATGAACAGTTTACAGAATTCCCTCTACGCAATGGTCAGGGAGTACTTTTGTCTGCCTCACTGGACTAAACGATGAATTAAGGCCTTTTCTAGTTCTGCACTTCTCCAAAGTTTGCAGTGACTTCTGGTTCCTTCCTTCCTTCCTTCGTGGATAAGCTCATATTTCAGTCCCATGAGTGATTTGATTCTGTACACTGATCCTTTTGCTTCGGCATCATTGATTCAAATCCAGTCCCATCTTGTAGAGATTGAAAGTTGCTGCCACCTGAATCTCAACAAGCTCTTTAGTTTTTCATCTCACTCAGGAGTCTCCAGGTTCAGTTGTTTAACTTATACTGGAGTCAAGCTAATATTGTTAAAACAGCACAAAAACTGATTCCTATGTACTTTAAGGCTTTGATTCTGTGAAGACATTAGCAAGTGCATAACTTTATGTACTATCACTGGACCCAATGACATGCAGGAAACTTACTGTTTCTACTCAGGGACCGAGGATATTTGAATATTTTTCCAACTGAAACAAGAATTTCCTGCTTCTATCCTGTATTTATGTCTGTAAAATGTCTAAATGAAGTGTATGTAAATATTGGGATTGATAAAAAAAGAATCTGTCAAGCACTGAAATAGGTTTGGCTCTTGGAGTGTTGATTTTTATTTTTTATTTTTATTTTACTTTAGTAAAATACTAAACCTAATTTTAGGGTTTTTTTTTTTGTATGTTAAATGCAATGTTTCAAGCTTCCTTGCTGGTGTTTTTCAATTTATTGAACTCATACAGTACGCTGACATTTACAGAAGTCAGAGTACATTAAGAAAGGTTAATAATGTGTATTTGAGTGTGCATCTGAAGTGTTTATGCCCTCTTATTGTCAATCTCTCTGCTGTGGAGTAATTTTTGAGCTCAATGGAGAAGGATAAACGCTGTTTTTATTTTTATTTATTTATTTATTTATAAAACATTCTTGAGAAGGTGCAGTTTTTTCTCAACAGTCCTTTACAAAAACAGTTCTCTAAACAGAAGCTTTCATGAGTGATATTTAAAATGATTACATGAACTGTTTCCATTTTCTAAGTGGCTATAACATAAGATGTTTGCCTCCAATTTCTAGTGAGCTGGATGTGAAAAAAGGCACAAAGATCTTGAAAAAACCCATGGTTGCACAGAAATCAAAGGGCACAGTTCCTATTTCCATTGGACATTTATTCAGACGTTTTATCACTAGGGAGTGAAATAAATGTTCCATTGTTGTTACTTTCTTCTAGCTCCTTTTGTTCAAGCAGCTGCAGATAGGAACACAGGAACTGGCACACTTGATCAGAACCCACGTCCATCCAGATCAAGCTGCTAAAAGTGGCCAGCAACAAGTGTTTCAGAGGACAGCACAAGAACTCTCAATATGCAGATGGGGGACAATCAGCTTCCTATATCAGGCTGATACAAATATCTAATAGAGATGATATGGAGCTTAATATCCACGCCAAGGTACTGGGGATTAATTGTAACAACTGTGGAGCATCTGGAAATATTTGTAATTATTCCATCACATTACAACTCGTTAAATTCCTGGCCTCAAAAATATCCTGTGGCAGAGGTTTTATGGTAAATATGTCAGAATGTAAAGTAAAAAGGAACACTAACCAAGCATCCCTCGTTGTTAGAGCTGGTCAAAGTTTGTTTTTTTTTTTTTTTAAAAAAAAAAAAAAAAAGGATTTTTCCTCAAAAAGGATTTTTCTTGAAAAATTTTTAAATTGAAATTAATTTCATTTTTTTTTTTCAGAACACCAGTCAGAAACGCTCTCCAATTCTCACTTGAAAAGAGTGTTGATATGTCCACATTTTTACTCTCCCTTCCTTTTTACCTAGAAACAGGGGCAGGGGGAGAAAGTGAATAAATAAAAGTGAGCAAAAGCAACAACATAACCCTGAGTGTTCCACTTAATGGGAAAAATAGGAAGGGTTTTTATCCTGGTGAGGAAAAAAAGGGGAGAAACAGTTTTAAAAAATGAAAAAGATACTCCACCTAGGAAAGGACAATTGGTTGCACATAGGATCCATAACAGCAGGAGGCAAAGAGGGCAATTGCCCTGGGGCCCAGCAATTCCAAAGAGCCCAGGGCTCCTGGCTTCCACTGCAGCTACTACTGTATTGGCAGTGGTGGCTGGAGAACGGAGACATTTTAGTTGCTGCTGGAGCCCCACATGCTGGGCAGCTCCAAGGACAGGGGGAGGCATGGCATATTCTGGCTATGTCTATACTACCATGGAAGATTGATCCACTCGGGGCAGGGCGTGGGTTTCCACGCATGCGCAAAACAGCACTTTCCAGGTCAAAGTTGAGCCCAGAACTCCTTGCAAGCAGTGAGGATTAAGGAAGATTGACAGAGAAAAGCTCCCATTGATCTTCTTCCATGTAGACAGACACTGAAGTCAATTTTTAGCTATGCAACTGGTATAGCTAATATTGCGTATTGGTGGTGGACTTATGTCTAGTATAGACATAGCCCCTGGGTGGTGTAGAGGATTGGCTACTTCAGCTCCACACCTTCTCCTGAAGCCCCAGCCCTTCCAAGAGCACAGAGGCAAGGCCCCTGCCCCATCTCGCTCAGGGGCCTGACAAGTCTGTCAGCCCCTCTGGTTGCACACGTGCAAAATGGGAAATGGCTGCCTAGGAAGGAATGCTGCAGAAAGGGATCTGGGGGTGATAATAGATCACAAGGTGAATGAGTCACTAGTGTAACACTATTGCAAAAAATGAAACATTCTGGGATGTTTTAGAAGGAGTGCTGCAAGCAAGATATGTGAAGTAATTCTTCAGTCCTAATCTGTGGTGGTGAGGTCTCAAGTAGAGCTCCGATCATCATAGTTCAGGAAAGATGTGGACAAATTGGAGCAAGGCCAGGAGCAACAAAAAAGATGAGTGTTCTACAGAGAAAAGGAGGAAGAAGAATCTTGGTTTGTTTAGTCTGGAGCCAAGGAGAAGGAGAGGGGACATGGTAACAGTTTTTAAGAACATGCAGAGTTGTTACAAGGGAGTGAGCGAGCGATCAATCCTCATTAACCTCAAAACAGAACAAGAATCAATGGTCTTAAATTGCAGCAAGGGTGGTTTAGGTTAGACACTAGGAAAAAAACCTTCCTAACGATCAGGGTGGGTAAACACTGGAATAACTGTCTAAGGAGGTTGTGGAATTTCTACCGCTGGAGATTTAAGAGCAAGTTAGACAAACACCTCTCAGGGTGAGTCTCTAGATCATATTTAGTCCTGCCCTAAGGGCAGGAGACTGCACGAGATCTCTTGCAGTCCCTTGCGGTCCTACTATTTAATGATTCTATGAATTTTTTTAGAACAGTCCTTCATGTTTTCTGAAAATATTGAGGGGATACCCAAAAAGCTGCTACACCCGCTTAAAGGTATGTTTACTGCCTGTTATACACTCACACCTATCTCAAAAAATTGATCTTAGATTATACAGACCAATTAGACTGATGAAAGGCAGCTGCATCCTTGGTCTCCTCCCCAGCTGTAGAGGTACCAGACTGTGATGCTCCCCAAAGATATATAGGATTGTGAGTCAACTCACCACTACCTGCCCTTATCAGGAAAAGGTGTTGGTTGTGCCTGCTGTAGCTTCTTATACCCAGCAGCCTTTATCAATACAAACACCTTCTTTCAGGCTCCCACAGGCTTGCTGCCTCTGTGCATGTAGAAATAAGAACACACTCACTTCCAAGTCCTTAGATCACTGAATAGTCACAAAATTACCAGGTCTGCCGGTCTCAAAGCAATAATTCACACCAGCATGTAAGATTCAACTCAGAATCAACACTTTGCTTAACACCAGTGCACAGAGGTATTTTACACTGAAAACAAAAATAAGTTTACTATCTAAGGTTAGAGATTCATGTGATAGTGAGTAAAAATATTGGAGGCAAATAGGTACATTCAAAATAAAATCTTAACATGCCTTTTAGAGAATAAGAGTTAATAAATTAATCTGAAGGGATCTAAAGAACTGTGTAAAGCTTGAAAGCTCATCCCTTCCACCTACAGAAGGTAATTCAGTAAAGTTCTCACCTACCTTGTCTGTATCAGATTACTCTTGTCCAAAGGTATCTCACCCCAAATTCTCCCCCCTTGGTTGAGACCCACCTCTTATGTGGAGCAAAACCACGTTCCTTTTACTTCCTTAGTGCAGGGTGCCAAAGTGTTTTATCTGTCCCCATAAATATACAAGTAAATGTTTGAGGTACTTCTCCCTCTTTCCACTGCTTTTCTCTTCCTGTTAATTTATTTCTGATGTCTTTAAAGTCCTTCATTTGCATTCAGTTTGTTGATAGGAGACCCATTGCAAATGAGACAATACCCATCTCCTCTGACAACAAATCTCTATCACCTTTGCTAGTGGTGACTGTAGCTAGACACACAGACTTTAAGAATGTATATGCTTAACTCCTTACATACCATCCATGTGTATGTTTTGCAATGGACACTGATGCTCAGTTTGACACAGGCTCTCATTGAGAGCTTTCATGATATTCTTTGGTGAACTGTGATGTATCTGTCAGATTCAGAAGAGTCCTGTAATCTGTCTGTATTGCCCTTGCCAGTTGATATTAAGCAGTTGTTGGGTCACACATATTCTGATTCAATTTTTTGAGCAGACAGGTGCTTCACAGGGACCGCTATGTATAATCTCAGCTTTGCTAGTACTTAGACTAAACACACCCACACACAGTAGTACGAAGTTCTGAAGGTGCATGAGTGTTTACAGGTTGCAACAAATTTAAATGAACACAACAAGGACTGGGGAGATGGATTTATCAGTTAATGGACCGTGGAGGTGTAAGTTGCAACACACACTAATGAATTACACTGTAACTGCCCATACTGGTGCAAATGAAAAGGTATCTGTTTTGTAGTGTGAGTTCTATTTCAAATGGGAAGGCATCAACATGAACTACATACCTTTTAGTTCCTGCGTCTTGAGTCTACATATGGTCACAGTGCAAGAGTTTAGCATGCACTGCAGTTCCATCCTGTCCTCTGCACTGTGGGCCATGTGGACAAGGGTAACACTAATAAGATCAGTTAGTCAGCAAACCATGCACACGTTATGATGATTCCATTTAGGTTTTCGAATTAGCATTAAATGTACTCATAGGCCTCTTGGCTGAAGTGAATTTTTGGAACATCTCATTGTTCCACTCAGAGAGGCAAGAAGCATGGACTGATGACATTTAGGGTGTGCCTGCACTAGGAACTCACTTCAAAGTTAACTTTGAAGTTAGGCACTACATCGAAGTAGCCAGCAGAGAGTCTACACACACATTTTCCTTTACTTTGAAAGTAACTTCAAAGTTGGGAGCCCAACTTCGAAGTCCTTACTCCATTCCCATTTAACTTTGAAGTTGAGCCTCTACATATACCCTACTTCAAAGTAATTTTTCTAGTGTAGACACAGCTTTAGACTCCAGCCACAAAAGCTACACTCCTGTGCATTTCCGAACCCAGTGAAAAGGGGCCTTCCTCCCCATACTCTGTCCCGTTCATCCTGCAAAGAGGCTAACAATTCACTCACTGCTTCCACTGAAGAAGAGACCCAACTGATCCATATAGAAACAATTTTCTGAAAATAAATTAAAGGGCAGAAAAATATTAAAACCCGCAATTGGGAAAGTGATCTACTCAATTGTCTGATTGGGATAATTGCCTCAATAGCCTACTGTGTTTTATGCTGTGCATGTCCTAGACAAGGCTAAATTATTGATTGGCAGCTACAATTGTTCCCTTAATATAATAACTGAAAAGGGCCCTATTTTAGCTTCATGAAGATCAGGCACTTCACTTACAGACCACCTCTGTCTAACCAGACTATTAGACAGTCAAGATTTGCAGATGCATTAGAGATGTCCCCATCAAGGGAAATACTAAGCTGAATTTAATAGGACCAGAATGTGCACAAAAGTTGTGCGTGCATTGCTGCTTGCTGTGCAGCCCAAGATTTGCCCACTGTTAGTGGGTATTTTCAGAATATTAATCCAGAGTTTACACTTGATGATTATTACTCGGAAATGCCTACCTAAAGCAAAAACCACAATTTGACTTAAGTTTGTCAATGGGCTATAACTTCACACAGACTCTCAGATATCAGCATTCCTGACTGAGACCAGGGAAGCCAAGCGTCCAAGAAGCAGGACAAATCTGGCGATGAACCTTGCTCATGTGACAGGTAAGGTGCAGAGCAGGCAGTCTTCTTCTAGGTATATGTGCAAAGTGCAGATTGTTTTATTTCCATTTAGTAAGACAGCATAGAACATGCTACAAGTGACTTTACAGCATGACTTTACTCTAGGGAGTAGAAAAGAACTCCATACTGCTTATTCTAACTATTGAATAAAGGTCATTAAAGGAGCAAGCTACAATCTCAGTAAACTGAATTGAAGATTAAAGCAGAATCACTGGAATACAGAACCCATAGTGGGAGGGAGCTGATTGCTGTGAGCCAGCCTCTTTTTGATGGCACATTACCAGATATTTATGGGACCGCTCTACAGAACTAACTAGAGAGAAAGCCAAGATGGGTCTGTAGAAATTCAATTGGACTTGAAGAAATTACTTCAGAAACCTCCACACTTGAATACAAAATGAGATTCCCACCATTACGACTCTTTAAAATGATCCTGTAGAATTCTGTACCAGTGATAACACACTTGAGTGACAATGTCCACCTACCATAAAATTATAAAACGCTGGACCAGAAGTGGCCTCGAGAGGTCATTGAGTCCAGTCCCCTGCCCTCACAGCAGGAACAAGTGCTGTCTAGACCATCCCCGAGAGATGTTTATCGAACCTGCTCTTAAATATCTCCCAGTGATGGAGATTCCACAACCTCCCTAGGCAATTTATTCTGGTGTTTGACCACCCTAACAGTTAGGAAGTTTTTTCTAACATCCATCCTAAACCTCCCTTGCTGTAGTTAAAGCCTCTTGCTCCTTGTCCTATCCCCAGAGGCTAAGAAGAACAGTTTTTCCTCCTCTCCTCCTTGTAACCCTCTTTAACGTACTTGAAAACTACCATCATGTCCCCTCTGAGTCTTCTTTTCTAAACTAAACAAGGCCAGTTCTTTCAACCTTCCTTCAGAGCTCACATTCTCTAGACCTTTGATCATTCTTGTTGCTCTTTTCTGGATCTTCTTCCATTTCTCCACATCCTTCTTGAAATGTGGTGCCCAGAACTGGACACAGTACCCAACTGAGGCCTAATTAGTGCAGAGAGGAAAGGAAGAATGGCTTCCTGTGTCTTGCTCTCAGTACTCCTATTAATACATCCCAGAATCATGTTTGCTATTTTTGCAACAGCATCACACTGTTGACTTGTATTTAGCTTGTGGTCCACTACAACCACTAGATCCCTTTCTGCAGTTCCCCTTCCTAGACAGGGGCTTCACGTTTTGTATGTATGAGGCCGATTGTTCCTTCCTAAGTGGAGCACTTTGCATTTGTCCTTATTAAATTTCATCCTGTTTTCCTCAGGCCATTTCTCCAGTTTGTCCAGATAATTTTGAATTCTGACCCTATCCTCCAAAGCAGTTACACTTCCTCCCAGCTTGGTATCATCTGCAGACTTAATAAGTGTAGTCTCTATGTTAACAGCTAAATCATTGATGAAAATATTGAGTAGAACCAGTCCCAAAAACAGAACCCTGCAGTACCCTGCTTGTTATGCTCTTCCAGCATGACTGCAAACCATTAAGAACTACTCTGGGTACGGTTATCCAGCCAGTTATGCACTCACCTTATAGTAGCCCCATCTAAGTTGTATTTGACTAGTTTATTGATAAGAAGTTTGTGAGAGACCATATCAAATGCCTTACTAAAGTCTAGGTATACCACATCCACCACTTCTCCCTTATCCACAAGGCTTACTATCCTGTCAGAGAAAGCTATCAGATTGGTCTGGCATGATTTGTTCTTCACAAATCCATGCTGGCTGTTACCTATTACCTTATTTTCTTCCAGATGTTTGCTAATAAATTCCTTATTTACTTGCTCCATTATCTTCCATGACACAGAAGTTACACTGACTTGTCTATAGTTTCCTGGGTTGTTCTTTTTTCCCTTTTTATAGATGGACACTACATTTGCCCTTTTCCAGTCTTCTAGAATCTCTTCCAACTTCCAGGACTTTATAAAGATGATAGGGAGGTATCAAAACCTTTAGCTATCAGCTCCTTGAAAATACTCTTATCATGCATTTCATCAGGTCCTGGGGACTTGCAGACATCTAATTTTTTTTTTTTTTTTTTAAATACTCTAAACCTACCCCTTTCCAACGAGCATTCATTATGTTATGTTTTGAAGGTTCGCCCAAGTGTAGACAGCCATTAAGACACAATGTTGCAATGAGCACTCAGATACTTTTTATTTAAACACTGGACTAACCAGAGACCTGTTCTCCGGAGCACCTTTTATCTTCCTTCAGTCCAAAGCCCTGCCTCTCAGAATGAAGGATGATCTTTGGTCCCTGCAGCTTCACAAAAATAGTAGCGACCCCAAACAAGTTGTCTAGTAGGAACTGGACTGAAATAACTCAGTTTGAGTAACTGATGTGGTATCAAGAACTGAGAATGGGACTCATAAGACCTGAACTCTAGTCCAGCCAAGTCTGTACTTGTTCAGAAATCTCCCTAAAATGGATGTGCTCAGTTTGAGACACTTATGGGCTGCCTTTCAGAGAGGCAGATGACTTACAGGTCCCCTGACTTCAGTGGAATTGTATATTCTCAGAGCCTATGAAAGCCAGGCCCCAGACCTCAGGCTGGGGACCCAGAAACTCCAAGTTAGCAGGCAAAGGATGGGCATTTGATAAAAAGTTTAAAATAAAGTTAGTCTTAGCTTCTCTGCTTTAACTGAGAATAATAGGCTTGTCATTTCGCCTTTGTAAAGCACTGGAATAAAAAAAGGGGCCATATAATAAGTAAATATTACTAAGGGCAACAAAAACTAAAGTAGAATAGTGCATTATCATTTATTTACATCTGCTACATTGTGCCTAACTAGTAGAAAGGAGTATTCTTGCTGGCTGAGGTGGCAAGACCCCAGGACCAGTAACTGAACCCAAGACTCTAGTCAACTGGCAGTTCTGAGCACTAACCCTACACCAGACATTTGTCTGACATTTTTTATAAATTTCACTGATTTCATCTGCTGCTCTTAGATTTTTCTACTTCAAGGTCCCCTGTTCGGTAATGGTAACAATGGGTGTCTAAAGAACGCTACACAACATATTTTTAAATAGTGATGGGCAAGTCCACTGAGAGAGTATAACTGAAGTCAGAATTAAAACACTGCCTTAAATTTCATCAAAATGATGCAGTACCAATGTAATAATCAGAAATAGGCAATATTCGTGGTATATCAGAGGCCAGAGAATGACAGGGAAAAGCCACAACTTTAACACAATAATGTGTCAACTCTAGAGACACATGGAAACAATTATACAGTAGCCGGTTCAACATCTAAATCCATTTTTATCTGAATAGAAGCCAACAAATGATTACTAACTCCCTCCCACACACACACGCCTTTTGTTTTCTGAGCATCACTGCAACTGTTTTCCCTCATGCTTTTTGAAAATTGGGTCATGAATATAAATATACATAACTCAGATGCTTTTGACAAAATACCTCATGTAACCTAACAATGCTAATGCTACAATCTTCTGGATCTGTGTATCCTATTTTGGCGTACGTATCATTCTTTTATGTGACATTAGAAATGTGAAGTGTAAGTCTGTTTATAGTTTTAAATGTGCTAATAAAAGCCATTACTGGTGCCCTGGAACCCTAATGATTGGGCAACGAACAACTTGTAAACAGTCCTGTTTGCTTTAGAGGGTGCTTGGTGCTAGAAACACCATGCCACCTGGTACAGCAATCCATTTTGAATCCAAAAACAAAAAAGCACTTAAAAACATACCAGTCCTCTTTATTCCATGAAGGTCCATGTCTTGTGGGCAGATAGTCCCCTATATTGCATGTGCTGAGGCACCCACAATCCATCTGCCAGAATGAGCTTGTTGTTGTTGTGAGCAAGCTAGGCAAGGGCACCTTGCTCAGTCCCTCCCACTGATTAACCTTCCTACAGCTATATTTATACTCAACTTGGTCATCCTAAAAATATCTAGAACTGATTACATATTGTGAGAAATCCCTAAAGATGCCTTCTTTGGGTTACACTCTGCTACTCAGGATGTTGCAAAATGATGCGTGTAGTCAAAAGTTATGGATGCATCTGCTTATTGGTAACAATGTACCAGTCTACCCCTGGTTCTTCTGGTGTGGTCATGCTATAACTGTGCTGAATATGTATAATTGTGTAAACACATTCCGGCCTCAAGCTTTGCCTGCATGCCTACTTGCATCAGGCTTGAAGCAGGCCTGGGGTTTTCTTTGTTATAGATCTGTGCTTTGGTCAAGGAAGACATTGTTATTTTGGTCAAGGCAGGGCTGTGCAAGCACCTCACCAATTATCTGATTGGGAACATGGAATGAATAAGAATAAATATTTATGCAAAATGTTTTCAGTAAGACTTGTATTCTCTGGAGGCTATCCAGGGACATGTTCTATGAGAGCTGCCTGCACCACTTACTTCCCTTACACCAGTTGGATGAATTAGAGCAGTTGAGGGGGAGGGGGAGGAAAGAATATATAGAGGAGATTATGCACCTGACAGTTTTTACATTGGAATATATATACACACACACACAAAGGAGTCAATATTGCAAAACATTGTTCTTCTCTCCATCTGCTAGTTCTTTGCTTTCGACAGGTCAGTTTTCCTAGGACCTCCAGAAATCAGGGTTCTACTGTCATTTCTCATTATACACAGCATTACTTTGAGTAAATATGACAGACACAGGTCAGGCTACAAGACATGTAGATGCACAAACCAGCTCCCACAAGGAAAGCTCATTCTTTTCAGTGGTGATGGTTAAAGGGAGAAATGATGTCTAAGTTCAGAAAACAATTTTTTCAGTCAGCTGAAACAAAGTAAAAGCTGAGCACAACAGTAATAACTAAAGACTCTGCACAGTTTTCCCAAGCAAACTTCTCAGTGGTTTTCCAAATGCTTTAGCCTCCAACAGGGAGGAGTCCAAACATTCCATTATCACAGTTGCAATGCAGAAATGCATTCCTACTTAATAGCACAAAGGCAACATTTCTCTTTTAGCAGAAAGAGGAAGAGTTTAAATTGGATGCACATTCTCCATAGCAGTGACTTTCCTATGGCCAAGAGTCTTTGCTTCTCATCAAATGAATCTTTACTCATTGCAGAAACTTAAAGTTTATAACAAATTGTTAAAGTTGTCCAGGAGGCTCTCGACAGAGGATCTCTTCTTTTCCCCCTACCTTTGTGATTTGATTTTAACAAGTAGGGAGGAACTGGTTGAGAATTTGAAAATGGCAGGCAGCTTGGGTGAAAGTCACCATGAAATTATTGTCTGCACTACAAAAATAACTTTGAAGTTGAAGTTGCTTACTTCAAATACAACTTTGAAGTAACTGACTTCCAGGGAATGGAGTAAGGACTTCAAAGTTGGGCTTCCGGACTTCAAAGTGAACTTCAAAAGGAAGGGAAAACACATGTAGACTCTCTGCAGGCTGCTTCAAAGTAGCATCTGTAAGTCATGTTTTTCATACTTCTATCCCACTTCGAAGTTAGTTCCTAGTGTAGGCACACCCACAGAGTTCATGAGTAAGGACTGGTAGAAGGTGGAACAGCACAATAAAGACAATGGATTTCAGGAAGGCAAACTTTAGTAAACAGAGAGCTGGTATGTGAGGTCCCATGGAAAGCAAGACTGAGGAAAACAGCTGAAGACAGTTGGCGATTTTTCAAAGGGCCTTTACTAAGGGCACAAGAGCAACCATTCCTCTGCATGGGAAGATAGAAAGTGTGGCAAGAGACCAGCTTGGCTTAACCAGGAGGTTTTCAGTGATAAAAACAAAAAGGATTGTATGCAAAGTGGAAAATAGGTCAAAGTGCAATGGAAGAATGTCAACAAACATAGGACTGTAGGGGCAAAATTACAAAGATAACAAAATGAGCTCAGTCTAGCTCAAGGAATAAAGGAAAACAAGTGTATTAGAAGCAAGAGGAAGATGAAGAACCGAATAGGCCTATTTCTCAATGAAGAGGGAGAAACAATAACAAAAAACCACGGAATTGGCAGATGTACTTAATGATTTCTTTGTTTGTCTTCACCAAGGAGGTTGATGGAGACTGGATGCCTAACAGTGAATGCTAGTGGAGATGGGGTAGGTCAAGAAGTTAAAACAGGGAAAGAAAAAAGTTAAATTAAATTACTTAGAAAAAAGTTAGATAACTTCAAGGCACAAGGGCCTGATGAATTGCATCCTGGAATTGTCAAGGAGCTGATAAGAGGAGGTATCCAAGCCACAAACTATCATCTCTGAGAAGTTATGGAAGTCAGAAGAGGTTCTAGATGACTGGAAAAATGGCAAATATAGTACCCATCTATAAAAAGGGAAATGAGGACAACCCAGGAAATTACAGACCAGTCATCTTAACTTCAGTGCCAGGAAAAATCATGGAACAAATAATTAAGGAATCTATCTGCAAACATCTGGAAGATAATGAGGTGATATGTAGCAGTCAGCATGGATTTGTCAAGAACAAGTCATGTCAAACCAATCTGATAGCTTTCTTTGATAGACCAATGTTTATGGATCACGGGGAAGCAGTGGATGTGGCATACCTGGACTTTAAGGCATTTGATACAGTATTGCACGATCTTATCGGTACACTGGGGAAATGCAACCTAGATGGGGCTACTATTAGGTGGGTGCATAACTGGTTGGATAACCATTCACAAAACAAGAGTAGTTAAAGGTTCACAGTCATGCTGGAAGGGAGTAACAAGTGGGATTCTACAGGGGCCAGTTTTGTTCAATATCTTCATCAATGATTTAGATGGTATAGAGAGTATGCTTATCAAGTTTGCAGATGATACTAAGCTTGAAGGGGTTGCAAGTGCTTTGGAGAATAGGGTCGGAATTCAAAATGACCTGGATGAACTGCAGAAATGGTCTGAGGAAAATAGGATGAAGGTTAATAAGGACAAATGCTAAGTACTCCACTTGGGGAGGAACAAAATCAGTTTCACACATACAAAATGGAAAGTGACTCCCTAGCATGAAGTACTGCAGAAAGGGTTTTGGGGATCAGTGGACCACAAGTGAAGTATGAGTCAGCAGTGTAATACTGTGGGGAAAAAAAAAAAAAAAAAGCAAGATTCTGCAAAGCTGTTACAGGAGTGTTGTGAGCAAGACACAAGTCATTCTTCCATTCTACTCTGCACTGACTAGGCTTCAGTTGGAGTATTCTGTCCAGTTCTGGGCACCACATTTAGGAAAGATGGAGAAATTGGAGAGTGTCCAGAGAATATTAAAGATCTAGAAAAATGTGACCTAAGAGAAGATTTAAAAAATTGGATTTGTTTAGTTTGGAAAAGACAAGGCTGAGATGGGACATGATAATAGATTTCAAGTACCCAAAAGGGTATTAGGGAGGAGGAGGGATAAAATTATTCTCCTTAGCTTTTGATGACAGGACAAGAAGCAATGACCTTAAATTGCAGCAAGGGAGGTTTAGTTTAGAATTTTTTTCCTGGTGTCCAACTGTCAGGGTGGTTAAGTACCAGAATAAGTTGCCCAGGGTGCTTCTAGAATTTCCATCATTGGAGGTATTTAAGAGCATGTTGGATAGACATCTAACAGGGACGATCTAGGCACGCTTGGTCCTACTGTGAGGGCAGCAGACTGGACTTGATAACCTCTTGAAGTCCCTTCCAGTTCTAGCATTCTATGATCTCTCTCTCTGCTGTCTCCAGTTCTCTCTTGAAAACACTCAGGCTCTGGTCACTAGTCCCTCCTTTTGGAGGGGTGATGGTAATGAGGCACTGCAATGACTATGCAGCACCTCGTTAGCATAATGGCAGCCCCACACACTTCAGAAGTGCCAGATTAGACATGCATACCACCCATATAGCTGGAGCCATTCAAAATGACCCCCTGATTTTGAAAGCCCCTTCTTCCCATTTGGTGGGGTCATTTTGAAATGCCCCCCAGCTACACGGGTGCCATTATATTAATGAGGTGCTGTATATTCATGATAGTGCCTCATTTGCATGTGCCGAAGTGGCTTATTACCCTCACCCCTCCGAAAGGAGGGGCTAGTATGGCCACAGCCTCACAGAAGTTGTGTTTTTTGCTCCCTTAAAGAGACAACATACTGAAGCCCATTAAATTTACATGAAGTTTCACAAACTCCATTTCAGTCCCAGGGATGAACTGTTTCATAGTAGAAGTGAAAGAAATTCATCTAACAAAAGGGCATAGGACTATGTATTAGCAATAGACAGGAAGTATTTCCAGGAAACAGTAAAAATACACTAAGACCAAAACTAAACTTCAGGAAGTTACAATCTTTGCCTAAGCTAGTTTCTCACCTATCTTCAGCTCCCACCTGAAGTGGGGGGGACGGTGGCTTTACAAGTCTTGCTCCAGACTGCAAATTCAAGGACTCTCTAATGAGGACACCTGGGTTCCAGTTCCCCTCTGTTTGTACAGCGGAGACATTTTGAATAATGTATGAAGTCACTGACTAGTGAAAACTTCTAGTCAAAAAAAAATGTAGACTTTTTTGTGTGTCATCATTTTAGAGTAGAATTAGGATTAAGAAAAGATGGAAGGACACTTAAAGCAACTCAAAATACCCTTAATACACCATTCACTGTACTGAAAACTGCACACACCAGGCTAACAGCAAGGACTGATAGACTTGGTTTGTAAAATGCTGAAAGGTGAACATATTCTCTGCTTATCTCTCCAGAGTGCCGTGTCAAAAAGTCACCTTTCTTTTAGTAAGAATTGCCACGTTCAGTGCAAGGAAATCTTAACCATGGAACATCTTTTGGCATTATTGTTGAATTACAAGTTGATGAAAAGGCAGGAATACTGCAGAAGTGGCCTTCCCCGTTCTTTTCCATTAGTAGGGTAGGACCTACAATCTCACAGAAATTAACTAACGCCTTGAATGATCACAGTGGGGTTGCCATAGAGCTGACATCTCTTGTTTTTACGCCAGACATGACCTTAAAAATTACTTTAGCACTATAGAATACTTACTGGGAGCCCATGAGTTTTCAGAGATGGTATCCCTTGGTCCTTGGGGTTTGAGTTCCCAATACATATATTTGCAACTCCTTGATAAAGTGCTCCTGGTCAAGGGTGTTGGACTATGAAATGAGCTACCAGAGGAGATCCAAATCCTAGCTGTCATCAGAACATCTTGCCAACCCCATTTGTTTACGATGGCAGGAAGGTTGTTACAAAGAAAGGAACTACAAACATCACACATGTAAAAAGCAAAGCTTCCTGGAATTTGGGAGAGATGACAGACAGAATCCATAGTTCTATCCATTGCTTTAGGCTACATCTATGCATGGAGGTGGGGGTGTGATACCCAGTTCCAATGGACATTCTCACTCCTTTACATATTAAAAGGGGGTACAGGTTGAACCTCTCAAGTCCTCTGCTCTCCAGTCTGGTAACATCCATGGTCCAGCATGATTTTATTTAGCTGGATGACCACTTATGGGCATGTCCAAGTTTCCCCGGTCCAAAAAAGCTTGGTTACAGGCACCAGTCCTGGTTCTCAGCGTTCCATGCTCTTATTTAGCTCTAATTTACTCCTAAATGTATTGAGAGCCCAACGAACAGTGGAAGTGTTGGTCATCCTGCTAAACAATCTTGGCCTGTGGATTGGAAAATGCTATGAGTTGGCACTAATAAGGACCCAGACTACAGCGGTTCAAACTGTAGCGTGACCTTGGTAGCACAGCCAGTTGTGATTGGCTACAGACTAGCCACCCTGAGTACAAACCTACCTGGGTCTTATGGATACACGCTTGAAGTGGCTAGCCCATGTTGCCACTTGCTGCTGCCTACGCTACCCCAGCTGCACTACTACTTCTAGCATCCACGCTCAATGAGAGCTAGGGTGTGTATGTCTGAGCTTGGAACCACACCTCCAGCTCCAAACCTAGACCTAACCTTAGGGTCTACGTCAGGGCCCCATTGCATTAGACGCTTACAAATGAGTAAAACAAAAGATAGTCCCTGCTCCAGCTTGCTTAGAAGTTTAGGGGAACACCACAGAAATATCTGACAATATTTAGGTACCCACCACTGGGCTAACTACAAAATCCCTGGATAAGATAAGTGGCGACAATTTTAACGATGACAGGCTAGTGCTAGGAAGGTGCTGGAGTCATGCTTTTCATACTACTATCCCACAGGTAGATTAGACTCAGTTAAATGACCCATAAGTATGGCAACACACAGTAGTTATGCTAAAATATTGTTAATTCCTCCTGGGCGATATTTATTGCAACAAGCATGTCAGGGTACTATAAGCACCTTTAAAGTAAAGTATTTCACACTATCATGGACCCCAGAAATAAAATCTGGTGGCTAGCACATCACAATTAACCTTACAAAGTAATATAGGTTCTCTGCTGTGAGTGGGGCCATTTGACAAGTACAGGTTGCATCTCCCAAAATCATGTTACTGGACCAGAAAGCTCCAGCCAAGAGGCTAGTGGGAGGAGGGAGACAGGCTGGGAGCCCTGCCAGGCAGGAGCCCAGTGGTCAGAGAACCTGGTAGAGCTTGTATCCTGGGGCCATAGCCGGCAGCCTGTTGTCAGCCTGCAGGGGTCAGAGGTAAGGGGGCTGCTGTGGACAAAGAACAGCAGCGATCAGCAGCTGAGCCTGGAGATGCTTTCTGATCCCTGGCCCCAGTACAGCCTGTGGTCTGAATCCAGACTATGGCTTACCTGATCCAGCCTATGGGGCTTGGGGGTCTGTACCCTCCACCCTGCTGCAGGCTTGGTTTTATGCCCTGAGCCTTGGGATCCAGATCCAGGCAAGCCCTGGACCACAGACCAGGAGTTGCCCACCCCTACTTAACAGTCTCAGTAAGTTTGGCCCACTGAAACAGCCTCAAGGGTGTTAACATAAAGTCTAAATTCTTCAGAGAAAAAATGAGGCTGTGTCTGTGCTACACTTCTAAACCAATTCCCGCAACCACTTGCCTTCTGCACGACTTGTTTTATGGATTTGTAGCCACTTTAGTCCCAGAGACAAGGTGGGTGAAGTATTATTGGACCAGCTTTGGCTGACGAAAGTGACAAGCTTTTGAGCTACCCTGTATAATTCAAAAGCTTGCCTTGTTCAACAATATACATTGGTCCAATACAAGATACTACCTTACCCATTTTGTTTCTCTTATTTTATGCATGAGAGTCACTTTTCTGAGTTCACTGTGATTGGAGCCAACTCTGTCATTAACTGATTATTAAACATGGATTGTATATACACATTGTATGAAAAAAATCTTGAATGGAACCTGCTGTATTCAACAGTATTTTTCCTCTGAATGGCATGTGATTACCTTCTAACAACTAGTCCAGAAAAGCTTTTGGTTGGCACACATTTGGGGAATAAGGGTATTTGATTTGCAGTGCAGACAGGATCCCCAGGTCTGGCTGGACAGTAAACTGTTAGCCTGTCCAGTGAGAATCTGAAATTTCAAAAAATGTTTATGTCCCAAATCAGAATGGGTTGGGGGGGGGGGGGGGGGAGGTTGTTTTTTTTTTTTTTTTTTTAAATAGAGAACAAAAACAAAAAGGACATTAGAATAGCTCAATGTTTTATTTCAATATTTTCAAAATGTCCTCTTTGGACTGTCTTCAACCTCTCTTTTTCAGTATTACATTAACTATTAAAAAGACATTCTGAACTACAAACCAGAATGTTTCAAAAGTTGTCAAAATATCCCACTTGGGTTTCAAAATGAAATTAAAAAAATTGACTCAGGAAATTAATCTGAACTGATTCTTTCCCCACAAAGAGTTGTTTTGATGATTTGGCATTTCACAATGAAAAAGCTTTTAGCTGGACAATTCCCAGCCTTCCCTCCACCACATCCCCAGCCTTCTCTATCAAAGGGCACCCCATGGTGCAGTGCCATAGAGATGTGTTCTCTGGCACTTTATCCTCCTGCTGGAAACACTGCCCAGATTTTTCCAGAATTGACCAACACAGAGCAACATGGGATAGGTGCAGTTGCCCTAAGTTATGACAGCAGAATAACTGCTGTGGAATCATGACCTGGACCATGTTACTTGTGTAGTATCCAGAAGCACTGGGAAAGGGGAAGTCAGCCAGAAAGTGTGAGGAACTAATTTACGTGTATCTCCCTGAGCGGATAGAGTGAGGGTGTACAAAAGTCAGAAGTGCTGCCCGTGGCATTCTTTATTACTACCTTGCCTTGATTCTCACAAAGCCCTTAGGTAGGTGCTCTGAGGATCCAGACAACGGCTGGTGAAAAGCCAGGGGTGACAAGACAGACATACCACACAGTGCTCCCTGTCAAGCCCACAGTGCCTTATCACTCCTCCCACCTCTGATTAGAAACCTTGCTTGAGGCAGAGCTTGGTGGCAACGTCCCTACTAGCACAACTCCTGTGACTTCCCAGTGAAAAGGAAGGGAGCTTCTATGCAGACGATCCTGGCCTCCGCAAACAGCAGCTATGCCAGCACTAAAATGCTGCGTTCTCCACAGGGAAACAAGTCTTCTACCATGAGGTTAGAATGCTGCTGATATTTGTGATATGGCAAGTTCCTTGCATGTGTTTTTTTTTTTTTTTTTTTGTAAGGGGTGATATGGCCCCTTGAATTCAAAATGAAAATCCAAGAGGTGAGGAGCAGTTATAGAATCCCAGCTTGTTGGAGCTCTTGGATCATTTCTTGAAGAAAATGTGAGATGTTGAATTTGGGGATTCATTTGTCTTTTGTTTCTAGAGGGGAGAGAGAGAGAGAAACACGCAACATACCACATTTATGACTAAAAGCCACAGCTTGGCCAAGTTGGCAAAGAAGACACCAGTAGTTAATTATTTTCCTGCAGCCCTATCAAGATCCTCAGAGCACCTACCTAAGGGCTTTGTCACAACTATTAAACAATGGCAGCCACAGCATGGATGTAGATTTTGTGCTGGGCCACAATTAAATATGAAGAAATATTTAAGAAGCAAAGAATCCCTTCTTCCATTCCCTCACTGACTGGCCTGGATGCTGAAAGAGAAACAATTTTCCTCATTTCATTCTCTGAGACTTTAAAATGAGCTAATTAAGACTTCAGTCTGGGTCCCGATTCCCTTTTTCCATGGCAGACAGCAGCTTTCTCTACAAACAGTCCCATTGAAATGAGCAGGGCTGCTTGAGTAAAGTACTACCCAATACGAGAATGGTCCCAGACCCTGGCCTTTTGTCAAGCAAGGGCTCCAAAATGGAGGGTCTGTTTTTCTCAGGTGTATGGGTTTTGGTATCTACGAAAGCCTTTCAGTTTTACTAAAAACCATAGCTCATGACCAAGATGTTTTGCAAATAATTATGGGTCTGGTTCTTAAAATCATACCTAATAATCCAAAAACTCTCATTTTTATGGACTTACTCTCAGTAGAGTTCAAAACTAGAACAAATAGACAAGATATGTTTTGGTGCCTTTGCAGCTTATATAAGCCATGAGGAATCTTCAAATGCATACTTACAGACCTCCAGCACACCTTTTTGCAACAACTTTCATACAAAAAACAAAAAAAACCCCTACATCTAGCAGCATAAGTTGCTGTAAATAAAAATCAGAAAAAAAAAAAAAAAGAAACAAGAAATCCTGGGGCGCCTTATCGACTAACAGATATTTTGGAGCATAAGCTCTCATGGGCAGAGACCACATCGTCAGATGTGTCTGATGAAGTGAGTCTTGGCCCATGAAAGCTTATGCTCCAAAATGCTAGTCTATAAGGTGTCCCAGGACTTTTGTTTTTGAAGATACAGACTAACTTGGCTACCCCTCAGAGAAAAAAAAAAAAAAAAAAAAGATTTCAGACACTGATATATTTCCAGAGCTGCAGTACATTTTCAAATCTTGTCTTATGATTTGTAAATTTTACCACAAAGCCAGCTATATACTCATTCTTTGAAAAATACTACTAACAATGCTGTACAACATGATTGCCTTGGAACTTAAGAGCATGAAGGTTTCCACTGAAGTGTGAGTGTACTTTAAGGGAACTGTAGTAATGAAGAGGTTAATGTCATTTGCTGTAGAAGACATATGAGAACATGATCTTCTGAGACAACTGAAGAGTGCAAGAAGCCTTTCATCTTACAACATGGAGAAAAATACACAATATCAAACATCAATGTTTAAAGCTTCTGAAATGGAAAGGAATATTCCTTATGGAGGCCCCAAACCAGACACCTTAATGGGAGTACTTGTGGTTAAACTGATGCACAATTTGCAAAATCAACATCTAATGAAGATGTTCTTGTTTTGAATTAGGATAGATTTTTTGGTAGTGACACAAGTAGTTTTGTTCTAACATGATTAGATCAGAGCCATAGATTAAAAGGCAGGACATTTCTTTCAGTAATGTGTCATTTAACAGTAATCTGACAATGTAAGTTTCAGATTTTATTCTTTTATTTTATAGCATTGGCTATTGCACATCTTAGATTTTTCTCTCCTCCTCCCCCGCACCATTTTTAAAAAAAAAAGGATGAGCCTTACATTTTTGTTTCATCCTCCTCATTAAAGATTTCTGTTGTAAAGGCACACAATAGACAATAGTCCATCAGGAAGATGTCTGTCTCTTGTATGGAGAAAGTTGTCATGATACTTTACCTCTGAGTGATCTGCCTTTAACTGTAAGGCCCCAAAGAAAATAATTTGCATGATATAGTTACAAGTCTTCTCGTACATCTCACAATGATTCCGATGACTAGTTTGACACAAGCTTTCATTAAAGACCTACGTGACTCCTGGAGAATCCATGGGATCCCTGTACCATCTCCTAGTTTGTATCAAGAGGTTCTTGGGCCACAGTGAAAAGCCCTTTATATATGTATATGTGATGGGGTTCTGGGGTCCCCCAAGCTCTTCACCCCATCCGCAGGCAGGAGAGTCTCTCACTCAGCAGGAGAACAGCAGGTTTATTAGCCGACAGGACACAGCATCATACAGAGGAGTCAGTACAGCAGGCAGAGACAGCCAGTCCCATCCATGCTGAGGAGAGGAGGCCCCGAGGGGCCCCCAGAGCTGGGGCCTGGCCCCCTCCTTTGTCTCTCTGTCCCTCAGCCCAGACTAACTGCTTCCAACCCCCAGTTCCAATTCAAACCCCTCAGGCTCCACCTCCTCCTTTGTCTGCAGTACAAAGGTGTTACCTGGTCGTCAGGGTTACCCTCAGCAGGAGCCCCACACCCTCTGTGAGCCATACACACACACACACACAGGTATTCCCCACTCCATCACATCTCTCCCCCCTTCCAGACCGAACTGAGCGGGGTCACTCAGCCAGTGACCTGGGGAAGTTCGGGGCCCTCCCCTCGTGATCGGGCATCAGCTGTACCCTCAGTGCTCCCCTTGATGTGCACCACCTCCATGTCATAATCCTGCTGGGGGAGGCTCCAACTCAGGAGCTTGGTATTGGCCCTTTTCATGTGATGCAGCCGGACAAGTCCCTTTAGTTCCCTCAGGCTGGTCGGTCTCCCTGCTTCAGCCCCGGTCCGTCAGCCACGTTCTCAAGTCGGGCAGGCAGAGCCCATACAGATGCTGCAGCACCAACAAATCAAATAGTTCTTTTCTGGTCTGGGCCCTGCCTGACCACCAGCCCATACAGCTGCTCCGGCCAATGTCTGGAATTCAGTTACAGTCCAGTAAAAGAAGGTACAAATGCTTCCACCCTTGGCATTTAGCCAGACCACCACAATGGCTGTGTGCCTCAGTTTCCCCTTCCATGCCACACAATAGGTTTGGAATGTTCCTCCTCATGTGAGAGGTTGCAAGACTAGTTACAGGGAACAATGGTGACATTTCAGAGTTACAGACTCCTTCAACATACAATTCATGCTTCTACATCAATGTCATCATGTCACACGGCTCTTTCCAAACCTTCAGTACATGGTACAATTCTACAGCTTTTGGTAGCAGCACCCCTTGGTTACAGCAGTCAGCATGAGTAACAGAACAAACCCATTGCAACTGCACATTTACGTTGCTCTTTGGTAGACCACAACCTTTGTGCAACATCCTCGAGAATCTGGTATTTTGGGGATAAATGGCTGAGGCCTTTCTTAGCACCATCAAGTTCTAATCTTCTCTCTTGCCCCCTGGGGTGGAAATTTGATCTCTCTGGCTGTGCCCTCCCTTCTAACAAGAGCTGGGCCATTGATGATCTCAGGGAGACGGCCCCCTCCCTGCCAGCCTGGAAATCTGCAAACCAAACTGCTTTCTGAGAATTGTTTTGTGAGTCCCAGACGCAGAATCCACATGAAGGAATCCCTGTTTATCCCTTACTGGCCCACCAGGCCCACAGCTCCTTTGTCCTTTTACTTCCAACTTCTGCCTCCCTGTGGAATCAGAATTGGAGTCCAGTGTGAGAATATAAGTGTTTCTAGCATCTGGAGATGGGGAATTGCTGAACCTCTCCTGCATCCTACAGAGATTGACTGTGCAGCTGTTTTACTTGGTTCTCACAGGGCTGCTCACATTCCCTGATAGTTTTTACTTTACTTGCACCAGCTTCCAATTCCTGAGAAACTTTTACACTGTCTGCTTTGGACCCTTGCAGAGCACAGCCAGTGGTTTCACACTCAGGCAGGTCCTGGCCATCAGGGGCTGAAACAAACTTCTCCCCAGGCAAAGGGCTGCTCTGGGTCTTACAGACAAGCACCTTTCCTGTTCACTCTCCTTCACCTCACTCCCATTTTCTGCAGTCCCCACAGACGGGTCAGGAAAAGTTTCAGGGAAATTCTCTTCCTTAAGAGCTTCCCCAAACAATAACTCACCCCTGTCTGCCTCCACGGGGGCACTGCTCCCTTGAGCCACAACCAGCTCCTGGGGTTCACCTACACCCAGGATCACTTCTGGCCCATTAGGCAGATTCCCACGTAATCCCCCTCCAGGCAGACAGCCAGTACCACCGGACAGAAGGTTAGGATCCCTTTCCTCCCTTCTGCTACCAGCTCCTTTATCTTCAGTCAGCATAACTCCATTGCCCATCTGTTCTTGTGTCCTGGCGAGAGGATGACTCTGGTAGGACAGAGTCCTCTCACCCCCTCCCAATAACACCTCAGCATCAGGCAAAGAACAAGTACCAGAATCGTCTGGTCTCTGGGATTCCCTGATGATACTAACTGGATTAGACCAAGTTAAAGCATCATCCCCCCTGAGAGACACAGAGGTAGGCCCACTTCCCATCTGGGCTTCAGCTGCCCTCAGATCCAGCTCTGGGATCTTGGCTCCATCTCGAGCCCCCACAGGCTCAGGCAAAGGATTCACTTCCCCAGAAGCAGAAGCACTTTTCTTGCACCAAGGACCAGTGTCCTTAGCAGGGATACCACTGCCCATCCCAGAGCCATTCCCTCTGTTCCAGCCCCCATGGCTGGATTCAGAGTCACACCTGGAATGCTCTTTTCTGGTGGATCCTTCTCCAGCCACCCCAGGCTGGTGAATCTTCCTCAGACAATGGGCTAGTTTCCTCATTGGCACCTTTTCCAAACGCAGGCTCTGCTCTCTCCCCAGGCTGCTGCTGCTGTTCAACACAGACAGACAATGGGAGACTCTCTCCTTTGTCCCAGCCCCCCGAACTGGTCTCCACACACACACACAGAAGGTGGAGCAGCTTCTCTCAGAGACAACTTGCCATTCCCAGTGGACAAGCTGCTTTCCTGCCCAGACACACAGGCACCTTCCTCGGCCCAGGCCTGGAAAACTCTTCGCAGGGCTGTCTTGGCCACTAGTAGATGGGTTGGAATCGCTCCTTCCCTCCTTGAGCTGTGGCAGGCCACTCGGTTCAGAACTCCAGGCAGTCCAGGGTTCCCTGCCCTGATCGGGGCTCACCTCTGCAGGATTCTCCCCAGCCCTCAGCTCCGCCACTGCACATCCACGCTGCCTTGTCCAGCTTCTTTAATCTCGATTCGGTTTCCAGGTGCTCCCACTTCACAGCGGAGTTGCTCAGCGTGGTTGCAGGCTCTCAGGCTGATGCCTGCTGCACCCCACGATTCCTGGAAGAATCCCTTCAGTGTGCCAGGCTCCTTGCGGGTCACAAGCTCCCCGGGGTTAGGCCGTAGGCCCCTCTGCCCTCTGGGACCGACTCCAACAGACTCTCAGAGGAACCCCTTCTTCAGTGTGACACCCGATCTCAAGGGCCATGAGCACCCTGTCTTGGGAAGAACTCATTCAGCGTCAGCCTCCTCAGGGGTCACTTGTTCCTGGGGGTTGGGCTCTCGGCCCCTCCACCTTCTGGGACTGACTCCAACAGATTCCCAGGAGTAACCCCTCCTCAGGTGTGACACCCCCTCTCGAGGACCACAACCGCAGTTGCCTGGGTTCGGCCGCAGGCCCCTCCGCCTTGGGGAACTGCACCTCACTGCCCTTCAGCACACCTGGGTCTCGCAGGCCCCTCTTCTTCTTCCGTGGCACCCGTCACTTACTACTAGATGCTCCATCCTCAGGGTGCAGAACATCCCACTCCTAACACCAGTGTGATGGGGTTCTGGGGTCCCCCAAGCTCTGCACCCCGTCCGCAGGCAGGAGAGTCTCTCACTCAGCAGGAGAACAGCGGGTTTATTAGCCGACAGGACACAGCATCATACAGAGGAGTCAGTACAGCAGGCAGAGACAGCCAGTCCCATCCATGCTGAGGAGAGGAGGCCCCGAGGGGCCCCCAGAGCTGGGGCCTGGCCCCCTCCTTTGTCTCTCTGTCCCTCAGCCCAGACTAACTGCTTCCAACCCCCAGTTCCAATTCAAACCCCTCAGGCTCCACCTCCTCCTTTGTCTGCAGTACAAAGGTGTTACCTGGTCGTCAGGGTTACCCTCAGCAGGAGCCCCACACCCTCTGTGAACCATACACACACACACACACACACACACACACACACACAGGTATTCCCCACTCCATCACAGTATATTTATATTATATATCTAAAATGCAAACAATTGTGATCTTTATTAATGATCTAGAAATGGGAGTAAAGATGTAAAAGTTAAATTGAACCTTCACATTAATCTTTGTGTTACTATCACACAGTTCACTTTTTCCACTGATTGCCCATAATTGCTACCTTTTGTTTATGCATTTGCAGCCAGATTTCACTGATTATTAACACCCTGAATACAAGCTTTCTAAAGCATGATCGTCTCATTCAAAACAGTATTAGACCTGAAGCCCAAGGGAATTTAGGTGTTTACCTCCCTTGAAATCATTGGGTGTTGGGTGCCAAAACAGGTGAGGGCCTAGGCCTTGAGGGTCTAAATATCACTGCAAGTCAATAATACTGAAGAACCAACATTGCTTAGGCACTCCTGGCATTTTTAATCCAGCCACTCAGCTGCTGCCTAACCCCCTAGGTGATTAAGTTTCCTCAGGTCAGAACTTGCAAAGCTGCCTAAGCACTGATGCTGCGCCACAGCTAATGAACTAGTTGCTATCCTAGTTTGAGGTGAAGTCCTAGAAGCCCCAAAGCATGATACGCAAATGGGGTTGGAGAATGCTCTCTTGCCAGGAGCACTTCATTCTGTAGATGTGCTCCGGACATGGCCAAGTCTGAAACCTGCTGGATGCAGGTTTCTGATAACTGCTGGAGTTGGGAAAAATGTAGCATGCTGACAAAAGATGGCCCAGGCATATATAGTGGTGTTGTAAACCTGCTGTCCCATGATATGAGACTGACAAGATGGGGGAGGTATTAACTTATTAGACCAACTTTTGTGGTTGAGAGAACTAAACTTTTGTGCTTTAGCAAGATTACCTCACACATCTTGTTAGTCAGGGCATAGGAATACTCAGGATGAGCACCAGAAACTGGGCTGTCCTTAGGCATACGCAGCTGCCTAGGGCACCCTTACAGAGCCACATGTGCCCACACAAAGCCCTGACCACCATGCACTCTCTCTCAGCCGCTCCTGCTGACTGCCCTCTTAAGAGACCAGCAGCTTAGGTGTCTTGTTCCTGCTCCTCTTCTTCCAGGATTGAGAGGAGCCCTCAGCCTCTGCAGCTCTGTGCTGGTTCCAGAGAAGCCCCAAGCTGTGGCAAAAGCCACACTGGGTGTGGGGTGAGGGATGCCCCAAGCCCTGGCAGAAGCCAAGGGCATGGGGCAAGAGGAGCCACAAGCATGAGGGGACACAAGGGAAGCCCACAGCCTTGGTAGAAGCCACTTGGAGCACAGGTGCTCAGTAACTTGTGGGTGTCCCCATAAATTGTAAAAATGGCACTGATGAGAAGTGGTGAGTAGGAGCTGGAGAGATTATTTCAGCTTCTGGGCATGCACTACTCCAACATTGGGATCAGGGCAGCCATTTAGCACCAGGAAAGGGCTCATTGATAAGGATTCTATGCAAAGGTAGACATCTAGCTCGGGCTAGGTGCACCTGGTTACAAACTCAGGTGTCTAAACTCCCTCTGCTGCCCACCCCCTTCCCTGGTATTTCTCTCAGGGCTGGTTTAGGCAGCATCCTGCACAAGGGGAGACATTTTTCTCTGGTCTGTCTGCTGGGTTTTGAGAAGCCCTGCCTTAGGGATCTAGCCCTTCTCATACAATGCATGAAGCAGAAAGTCCCACTGGGCAGCAGGCTGCCTAGGGTTTAGGCACTGAAATGCCAAGCAGAGCAACCCCTTTGTGACGAGAGCCCCAAGACTTGTAAAGTATTAGTGGAGTTTTCAAAAGTTCCCACACATCTAATTTCATCTTACCCGATTTTTAAATCCTGCCGTGTGTATTTGAGGCACTTAAATATCCATAAAAGCACTTGTGAAAACGTTACCACATCTCAAATCCATTAAATGCCAAATGAAAAACACATCCATGTGCCCTTCTGCTCTTAACTTCTCCACCTCAGTACAAGTACTGGCAGGTCAGGATGACAATTTTGTTCTTTAAAAGCTCCTGTTGCTCATTGCTCTTGCTCCTGTTGTCAGTAATGACTGGCTGCAAATTCAATGCCAGTGGAGTGACAGAAGGATCTCTTTTTATCTGCCCCATTTTTACTGTCACAATTCAAGTCCCAGGCTTTTAGGGCTGAACCACATACTTAGACTATTTACTTCAAATGCAGACATTAGAAGAAAACCAGAATAAAGTTTAAGTATTTTTCCCATCAATTTGCTCTGAACTATTAAATTCTGGAAGACCTGTTATTCCCCATCCTCTCCTTTTCAGACAGGCTGGGGATGGCTACTTGTTTAATGAGATGTGTGTGTGAAGAAATCATTTTTGGTAAATTTTGGCATGTGAAATAGAATGTGACACTAGAAAAATTATACACACAGTCTATGAGGTGCCACAGGACTTCATTGTTTTTGTAGGTCTAACATTTATTGGAGCATAAGCTTCTGTAGGCAAAGACCCACTTTGTCAGATGCAGCTTCTCTTCCTGGATGCAAAGATTAGTTTCATTCCAGATGTCTATAAGCTGTCCTGCCTTTGCCTCTCTCCAGCTCACAATGTTCCCCCACTCAGTGCTGGGATGACTGCCTTCTTTCCAACAGGTACTCTTGGGAACAGCCGCTGCCATTCACCCAGAGGGCCATACCTGTTCCCCAGGTTCCTGGACTGTATTCCCTGTGTCAGTGTTGCAGCAGTCAGCCTCAGTGGCCGTGCTGTCTATATCAGGTGTGGCCAGGCTGCTTGCACATGGACCCTCAAGTTCCAGCTTCTTCTATCAATCCCTGTTTTTACCTCAGCATTGTCTGTCCTTCTTTAGCCACCTTCCAACTGCCTCCTCTACGGCAGACTGAGTAGTGCATTTGGGACACAGGTGGTATGCTCCTCAATCCTGCCTGTCAGTGGTAGGGGCCCAGGCAGAGACAGGTGCATGCCTGACTTCGAAGATGGTGTCATCAGGAAGGCTTTGGTTTCCTCTACCACAGGATGCTATTCCAGGAAGGACTGCTAGGCAGAGACGGTGCTCACCTTTCAAGGAGGGGAAAGGCCGTATTTGGACACAGACTGGCTAACCTAGTGAGGAGGGCTGTAAACTAGGTTTGATGGGGACAGAGGAGCAAAGCCCACAGGTAAGTGGAGAACATGGAAACCTGGGAGATGCGGTCAGAAAGGGGAGGAAGAATGGGCTACAATGTCAGAGTAAGAAGAGGGTCAGGGCAAAACAGGGAGGCAAGATCAAATCAATATCTTAGATGCCTATATACAAATGCAAGAAGTATAGGTAATAAGCAGGAAGAACTGGAAGTGCTAATAAATACATACAACTATGACATTGTTGCCATCACAGAAACTTGGTGGGATAATACACAATTGGTATGTTGGTATTGAAGGGTACAGCCTGCTTAGGAAGGCTAGACAGGGAAGAAAGGGAGGTGTTGCCTTATATATTAAAGGTGTACACACTTGGACTGAGGTGGAAATGGATGTGTTGAGAGTCTCTGGGTTAGACTAAGAGGGGTAAAAAACAAGGGCAATGTCCTGCTAGGGGTCTACTACAGGCTGCCTACCCAGGTGGAAGAGGCTTTTTTTAAAAGCAACTAACCAAGTCATGCAGGGCCCAGGATTTGGTGGTGATGGGGGACTCCAACTATCCAGATATATGTTGGGAAACTAATACAGTGGGGCACAGACTATCCAATAAGTTCTTGGACTGCATTGGAGACAATTTATTCCAAAAGTCTGAAAAAGCTACCAGGGCGAAGCTGTCCTAGATTTGATTTTAACAATAGGGAGGAATGGGTAGAGAGCTTGAAAGTGGAAGGCAGCTTGGGTAAAGTGATCATGAAATCATAAAGTTCACAATTGTAAGGAAGGGTAGAAGGGAAATCAGCAAAATAGAGCTAATGGATTTCAGGAGGACAGATTTTGATAAACTCAGAGCTAGTAGGTAAGGTTCCATGGGAAGCAAAATTGAGGGGAAAAAACAGCTGAGGAGAATTGGCAGTTTTTCAAAGGGACATTATTAAGGGCCGAAAAGCAAACTATCCCGCTGCATAGGAAAGCTAGAAAATATGGCAAAAGTCTGCCTTGGCTTAGCCAGGAGATCTTGCATGATCTCAAAATAAAAAAGGAATAAAAAAATGGAAACAAGGACAAATTACAAAGGATGAATATAGGTAAACACCACAAGAATGCAAGAACAAGCTTAGGAAGGCTAAGGCACAAAATGTTTAGCTTCACAAATAACAAACATGGCTACCCCTCTGAGAATACTGATACTTTGCAAGGCTAAGCCCTGCAGGCCAGTACCTGGTCTTAACTTCAATTCAGCCTCCCCTCACCCCCACTTCTCCCATTTGAGTATAAGGCATATGAAAACGTCTGCTTGGAAGTCCAGGGTGAAAAGAGTTTGATAAAGTTGGGCTCTGTACTAAGGAGACGGATTACCAGAAGCTATTGTGCATTTCTGGTAGGGAAACTTATTGTGCTTTATAAATACTCACCCCTGAAAGCAAATATTTTGGTGATAGTAAATGCTTTCTTCTCTGAAAGATTTTATAGCTTCTTTTCCCTCTTCCTATGCTTTTCTTGTTCCACAAACATATTCAGACATATTTCTTTAGCTCCCTCTGTTTAGTCATTTGATGCCTATCGTATGTATGCAGTTATCATATCCCTCCCAAATAGGAAAACAGAAGCAAACTATTTAATTAG
This sequence comes from Carettochelys insculpta, assembly GCF_033958435.1. NCBI lineage: Eukaryota > Metazoa > Chordata > Testudines > Carettochelyidae > Carettochelys > Carettochelys insculpta. Next base: position 101,548,679 of record NC_134141.1, read on the forward strand.
TTGGAAAAAAAAGTGTGTACTACAAAAAACAAAGGACAGTGTTATTAATGCAAATAAAGGGGAAAATGTTATGCTTTTCCGTTAGTGTTTCCTTTTAATAGGAGAGAAAGTGCAACGATATTTGCCATTTAGTAGAGAACTCACTTTAGAAATGACACTAAATAGACTGCTGGTGAGTTGGACAAGCGGGATAAAGGTTTATTTGCTTTTGAATTAGTAGTACATTAACGAACCAAAGCTGACAAAACAAACTGTCTGGGGAAATGTTGACAGCATGTCTAGAGGGGATTGCAACTGCAAATACAAACAAGCATGTGTTTTATGCTGGCCCAGTAATACAAAGAACAGTGAGATAATGGTAAAGGGGAATTCAGTCCAGAGCGGGATGCAAATGGTTTGAAGAGTTCAGGAACCAGCTGCTGTTGCAAAATTTCAGCTCAAGAAAGTCTTCCTCTTCATGTTAGGAGCCATTGGGGTAGTGTTGCAAGTGTGGCACTCAGGAGAAAAATTATGACTTTTTTAACAAAGTTCTATTTTAGCTTGTATCAGGGCTTTGCTTTGAAGTATTTGAGAAGGCATTTCAGAGGGTAGGTAGGACAGACTAGGGAGATGGATTATCAGTTTTCCAGGTGGCACAGATAAACCAGCTCTTTAGGGGGCTTTGGAAGGAGTTATCTAGAAGATTCCCCTTGTAGAAATGTGTCCAATGGGAAGATCTCATATTCCAGTTGAGCTGGAGAGTTAAGAACTAGGAGCTTAAATCAGGTTCCTCCATCTGGTGAGGGAGAGAGGTCTGTTGAGAGAGATGGGGAAGACCTGATGAATAGGACATAAAGGAGGTGAAGGGACCCAGAGAAAGAAGGGCAGGGGAAATAAAACAGTCAGTTGATTTAATTTGGGGAAGGAGGGAGCAAACAAACAATATTCTGCACATAAGGCACCAAAGAATGTTCAAGGCCATCCAGAAGTGAGGGAGTAAGTAGGAAATGGGGAGAAAAAAAGCCACTGTAGCTCATGTTTTGAACAGTATGAAAATGGGCTTTCGAAGACTATTAATACCTGAATTCAAGTCAGTTGGAGCCCTATTTACAGGGCAGTACCTCAAGATCAAGGCTACCCCAAAGAGTGCCTTTTAACTGATTAACCCTAGGATGTCACAAACAATGTCAACACTGCAAAGTACAAGGATGGAATAAACAAACTGGCTTTGTATAGCACATAAAAATTCAGGCAGGCAAGAATACTGTTAACTGGGCAATTTGCTGAGAGAAATGGCAATCAATTTGCGTATCTGATACTGATGTCACTATGCTCCTGACTAGATTGATTGCTTAATATCTTTACTTTCAGTAGGCTAGAAAATGACTGATAAGTGTTTCCTGGAAGAAGGAACACTGATCAGCTGCCAGGAAGACCGCACAAAATGGGTACATGTTTTATACTGCTTTGTGCCTGGACATGTACTGGTGCTCAGGTTCCAGTGTACTCTTTTCACTCACTGTGCTGGTTCCTTTCTAGCCAAGCTACGCACAGTGCAGAAATGGAGAGGCTGAGAGAGAATGGTGGAGTGATTTTAATTCACCTTTCTTCATCCCATAGTCTCAGCACTGCCAAGAGCCTCCCTCGTAAGTTAGAATAGCCTCCAGGCTGCAAGAAAGTATAGTCAGTTGTAACGGCCCTTAGTGGCTACTGCACCTGCTGAGAATAAGCAAGAGCATGATGAGGTTCTGCTTTGAACCGTGATTCCTCTATGGTACCTATGCTGTGAGGCTAGGAGGCAAGGCAGCCAATGCTGTGTCTTTTTTCAAACTTTTATAACATGGTTATTTCCCAGGTGGCTAGATATGCTACCCATGTAGCCATCTCACTTTGGCTGCACAAGTTGAGGGGCAAAGACTGGATAATTATCCTGCGATTGTTTCTCAACAAGAAGTTGCACCAGTGATTTAGCAAGAACAATTTAGAGAGACACAGAGGGTTGGAGAAATTTCAGTTTGTTTGTCCGCTGCAGGACAAGTTTATCTGAATAGGTGCAGTCAGTGAGTTAAAGAAAAAGCTGAGAGGGTTTCCTTTCTGGATGTTAATTTATCCTGTGTTCAAACCCAAACAGTTTTAGTTACAAGATTCCTGTGGCTGTTTTTTCCCCAATTACCACGTTTCTGGGATTGAACACAGAACTACTTCAGGAAGTTTGCGCTCATGCCATTCTGAGGTTAAACAACCCTGTTGTACATATTGAGCCCTGTTATAAAAATATATCTTTAATGAGGTACACCAAGAGGATACAGAAGCCTCAGATTTACAAAAAAAAAATATTGGTGAAGGATCAAATAATTTTGCTAAGAAACAGAGCCGAGCTATTTGGTATATACATTTGACAGACCCATTTAAATGAAGTGTTAGAAAACCAGAAACTCTGATGAATATTATGTGGCACTACACTTTGCCCTTCCATGCCCTCCTGCAAAATGTGGTGAACTGACAAAAAAGTGCTATAGCTAACAGAGGTGGGTGTGGCATGTGTGTGAGAGAATAATGAAACCACACAAGTTAAATGAATGCACAGACAACTACATAACGAACAAGACAGCCCAGCATGGTTCTAGTCTGAACAGCACCTCATTCTACCAGCCAGCCGAGGCTAGAAGAGCAGTCTAGTTGCTTTTCTTCAGAGGAGCAGCAGGGGCTCAGATAAGTAGAGATGACCTCCCTCAGTAATCCTGAACTGCCACAGGGTGTGGACTTGGGACAAGCAAAGTTAGACAGAAATGAGATCTATAAACAGAATATGGATGATTTCTAGTTTAATTCTGTCTAGGGTGCTTGAACCCTCCAGCTGTGATGAGAGATTTTTTCCTTGGTTGTCCAAAGTGTCTAAGCTTTAAATTGGAAATCTGTAGAAACCCCACTGAATGGGTGGACATTTTGCTGAAATTATAGGATGTTCAATGCAACTTAGTGGTGATGGTGTCAGGACCCTCTGGACAAGCTTAGAATAGTGATTAGTTTCAGAAATAACACTGATAATAAAATAGTTTAAAATAGAAGCTTTAGTAATTTCAGATAAGGGAATATGAGATCCTGCCTTTAAACACAGAGGTCCGTTGTGTGGGAAGCAATAATTTTACTACTTGTGATATAGTAACTTCCACTTCCTGTGGGTAATACCTCAGCAAATCCCCATAGAGATACACTGTAGACACTAGAAGTGAGACTTCTAGGCAGAAAGTAGCTGGGATTCATCCAGAGGTTAGATGGAGTATTCCACAGAAATACATTGAGCCAATAGAAGTTTTAACATTAAAAGTTATGTTTGTCATATTAATAGATGTAACAGACATTGTTACATGCTTGTTAGTTATATTGCTAACAAACATTAAGTAATTGTTACATGGAATAGACATTGTTATAGATCATGTTAAGGGAAACTTCTGTCTTGCCACTTTCTTTTAAACTATAACATTTACTGGTATAATTTATGTTACTCCCCCCTCTCATTGCAATTTCTCTTCCAAATATTGCCTTTTAAGCAGACCTTGTTGGCCATTCTTGATTGGAGGGCTGTACCTGTGTCCTTTGGGGGAAGCTCACTACCTCGGTTCACAACTCTTCCCTGGAAAGGTCATAGCTTGGGCCACAACCTTGAATACCAGAATAAGATAATTTAGGAATAAAAAGGTTTTAAATTAAAAAAGCAGCAGTTTAGGCTGTTGGGTTCAAATCTTCTAGAGGCAAGGCCAGCGGTGCCGATAGCCAGAGTGGACCTAGGGGCAAGGTGGGATGGAGACCTGGCTCCCTGCCCCTGGAAGGAGCCAAGGGGATGAAAGGGCAGGATGTAGGGAAGTCAGCCCTTTCCCCTCCTCCCCTGCATGTGAAGCAGCAGCACAGCATTCTGTGATATTTCAGAGAGGGTCAGTACTCCATCTGCCAGTGCTGCTACTGACCTGATGGCAGGAGCTCCAGGCCCTTTTGAAATGCCAGGCCCAGGGGCAACCGCTTCCTTTGCCTTCCCCAGTCAGTGGGCCTAGACAGGGCGGAGCAGTGAATCTGGTGTCCTAGCTTTGGAAGATGGTTCTGTAACACAGGCCTCCTGGCCTATGCCAGTGAGACTGTTACCCCAGATATGGGATGGTTGGGGTACAGGGACCCAGACCCACTCAGTTGTACTAGGTCCCATCCCAGGGGGTTAACAGTGTGGGAGTGTTCCACCACTGGGTCAGAGAGGAATCCAACAACACCATGCTGACTGTTACAGTCTGTCTGCATTACTGCCTGAAGTCAGCTATCCCTTGGCCACTTCCATTCCCATCAGGTTGCACCTGGATCTATGGGTGTTGGTCTCTTGGAGTAGGGAGCCAGTGGCAATCCCAAAGATTCTGCTACAGCAGCTCTGGCCAGTCCTCAGTTCTCCAGGGCTCCCCTTCTATTTCCAGGCTTTGGGCCAGGCAGGAGGCATCTGTCTTTTGGCAACTGCAGCCCAGCTACACTCCAGGACCTGCCCTTTAGACCCCTATCCTACCCCTTAACATCCATTGGAAGGGGCAGGTATAGCCCAGTTCTGCCCACAGGGGCTCAGAAGGTAATTCTTCCTCTTGGCCACAGTGCACTAAGGCTCAGGGTGTAACCTGGTTAATTTAAGTACTCACCCTTAGGCAGTTCCTAGGGATCATGGCATAATCAGCAGGTTTATTAACAGTTACCAAAACAGAATACACATGTTAAGCACGCAATGCTCACCACCCCAAAGAGGCAGATGCCTTTTCCTGGGGGCCACTCAAGATCAGATTGTCTGAGGACTCCAGCTTCCCTCATGACTGACTGCCAGGGTGTTGTGGGTCTGGCAACTCTGATCTTGGGCTGTGTCCTGGTTCCAAAGAACTTCCTTTTGGACCCCCAGTTTGTGCTGTGAAACTTCAGTCCTTAGCTATACCTTAACTAAAGTACTACAAAAATCAATTTCACCAGTGCTGGCCCATTATGAAACAATTTAACCATCCATACCCCACCACTTCAGCAGATAAAAAGCTTGCTAAATCAGTTACACAAGAGACAAATAAGCAAAAAACAAACCCGTTCTGATAAACAAAGTTAGGGCCTATGAAGGCAAAATAGTAAGTATAGATTTCACAAGCACAAATGCTGAAAAGGATTCCTTGCCAGACAGAACATTATCAAACTGTTTTCTTTAAACATCTTAAGGTTGGTTTTTCTGAGGTGGAGTACTGAAATTTGACTTTTCAACTTCTGTATGGTCGAAGTGCTGCTAATACTTTTTAAAGTCACTCATAATCCTACTTACAACAGCTTCATTAATAAACACATTAAGGCTGTGTTCACACTTGCATTCCTCTTTCAAAAGAGGCATGAAAATGAGGGAAATCAAATGCAAATAAAGTGCAGATTTACATATCTGGCACCTCGTTTGCCTAGTCTTATTTCAAAATAGCTTCTTTCGAAAGAAGAAAAGCAGTGTAGACATGGCTCTTTTGAAAGTAAACCACCATCTTCCCAAGAATCCTTCTTCCCATGAAAAAAGCAAAGAAGGATTCTTTTGAAGATGGGGTTTACTTTCAAAAGAGCCATGTCTACACTGCTTTTCTTCTTTCAAAAGAAGCTATTTTGAAATATGCAGATGAGGCACCAGATATGTAAACCTGCACCTCGTTTGCATTTTCAATTTCCCTCAGTTGCATGTCTCTTTCAAAAGAGGAATGCAAGTGTAGACAGCCTAAGATGCAGAGCTTTACCACTTAGGTGCTGGTTGGTAGCATTAGCTGGTCTTTTGTTAATCCACAGAGCAAGCTCCCAGCTCGTGGGGGAGAAGAGCTGAGCTCCCACCTCTTGTGCCAATGGAAAAAAAAGACTCAGGTTGCATGTCACTCTTGGCCTATGTCCTGGGATTGCTGATCCCTGATCTGTCTGGTGATGGACACTGTTAGGACAGCCGTGTCTTCTTAACAGCCTGGTATTACATTGCTTTGATGCCATTTAGATGGACTATGAAGATGCGACTTTCTGCTTCTAAGCTCATGGGTGCTGCTGTCCTAACATAACCACTGCTGCTCATTAAGACAAAGGCCTTAGACCTGACAGGCACACTGGCAAACACCACATGCATTATACTGCCACCTTTGTGCTTGTGGGGCTGCGCACAGATTCTAGTACAACAGTGCAGTTACTTGAGCCAACATGGATAAAACAGGTTTTTATTCAGATTACTTTCCAGGAAGTATTTTGGTACCTTCCCAAATAATTCATTGTTCCAAGGTCAGAATGAACTATTGTGATCATCTAGTCCAACTTACTGACCACTACAGACCTTAGGCTTTCCCCACAAATAATTCCTCAAACATATCTTTAGAGAAGACATTCAATCTGGGTTTAAAAGTTGCTAGTGATGGAGATTCAGCCTGGCCCTTGGTAAATTGTTCCAATGGGTAATTACCCTCACTGTATGAAACATACTCTTTCCAAGCCAAGTTTGTCTAGCATCAGTTTCCAGCCAGTAGATCATACTCTGCCTTCCTTGATTATATTGAAGAGCCCATAATTAACTATGTGTTCCCCATGTACATACTTATACTCCCATCAGGTCACCCTTTAATAGTCTCTTGGATAAGAAATAGCTTGCGTTCATTCAGTCTAAGCTCACCCCCCTCTCTGAAATAGGCATCTTCCCAAGTTATGGCTGATGGGAGGCATCTAGGCTTGTTATTCAAAAAACCAAACACTCATCTGGAAATCAATTAAGCAGCAGCTTTTTTACTTAGTGGCTGGGGCTTTTACCTAAGATTTGGGAAACCCAGGTTCACCTCCTGCCTACTAGAGGGGGCGGGGAAGAGACTGGAACAGGGGGCTTCAATGTCTCAAGATGCTCTAACCATGAGTTATGGGATATTCTGACGTGGGGATTCCCAGGCCTCTGCCATGGAAGACATTTCACTGTGCATTAATAATGGAAGACGTACTGTAACAAGTGAACTCTTGGGTTTTACCCCCATTTCTGGGCATCTTTTCAGCTTCTATCACGGTTTGTTAATCTCATGACTATATTTCTTTCCCAGACAGGACAAAGAAATAATGGCATTCTAACAAAGCCTACTGTCATAAGATTCCCTGTCACTTCAATCGGTTCAGAGGAATTTAGGGAAAGATTAAAGATTTGGCCTTTTGGAGAATCGCCAATCCCCTGACACAAATCATTTATTTTTGATTTACTGTGACAAAAACACCAGATGGTAACAGAACAAGAGAAACAAATGGATGATGCTCCAGATCAGTGGTGATGGGAATGGTTCTATAGGAGAAAGAACAGTTAATAGAGGTTCTCTTTTAAATGTTCTTGAGTGCAACAGTAAAGCAAAATGGAATTGGACAATGCTAATTGAACATAGTTACAAGACTTTTGAAGCTGCCCTTACCACAGGGCTCAGCATTTTCATTATCTTTAGTTAAAAGCTATCAAGATCAATCACTATTACTGATACCCAACACATGTAGGGGATTTTTTTTTGTGTTCTCATTTTCCATGCTGGTTTCATCATACGCATGAGATTATGTGAAGCCTTTTCTCTAAAACACATTATGCCAAATTTGCTATCAGGAATGTTATTTGTTCACTTGCATATCCATGTCTTTGTCTCCAACCACATCAATTGCAATATACAGAAAACCCATCCCATGGGGGGCTCTATTCTCTCTTCACTTAAGTCCTTCCTGAAGATCGGCCTTTACGTTTAAGCAGCAAACATTCATCTACTTCTCTAATTTCCCCTGAGTCTGCAGCTTATTGACATCAATGCAAGGAGCATAACGGGAAGAAGGAAGGAAAGACATGCTTTATCCCTTGTTTCCGGCCCCCACCCCCACCCCAATATAAGCTACAATGTTTTCATGGCTATCTTGAGAGTTGAAATATACATCAGTGACAACACTTCATGGCAGCACTGAGCCAACATCACAACATACACATAATCCACTAACAAGATTCCAAGAACTTTTGGTTTTCATCTGGTGCTTTGGTCCAGCTACTGTTGCCCCAGAAACTTCTCAGCAACATTTGCTGATTTCTTAGGGTCTTGACTTGCACAACAGTCCCGTCGTTTCTTGTACCTATCAGCAAAGCACCTAAAAATGACCATCTAAATTTTTTAATACGGTGCCGATATATCTTCGGCTTGTCGGATCTTACACGGCATATGATCTACCTTCCCAGAAGGCAGTCTAGTCTCCTGAAGTTATTCTTAAAGAGTCATTACTCAATGAGATTTAAAGGTAGCATCCCTAGGCCAGGAAATCAGAGGAAGAATATTACATGCCATAATTTAGCAGCACCTCAGAACATTAATATTTCTGATCTCACACCTGCTCCTGCTGTTTGTTATTCCCCCAAGCCTGAAGCATTCAATACAGTAGGGAGTGGGTAGATAAGGAATTAGCAGCACAAGACAATTTTGTCCTACAGTATAAGTTATTTAAGTAAAACTGTATTTGATCTAGAACTGCTCTTGTATCTTTATCTGGGAGGTCCACAGGAACTGGTTCTTTCTCTCCTTAAGCTAAGGATACAGGGACCCAGGCAAAATTTTGGCTATTTTGCACTTCTAGCAGATTAGGGTTGCCTCATCGGCTCACAGTGACCCTCCACACACCCTCTTTTCCTTTAACAGAGGCAAGGCTCACAGCTCACTGACCCATCCTCATCATAGGCTAGCCCACAGTTCAGAGTGAAAACTCCTCTGTCTCCTGGGGGAGTCCCTGTAGTGGCATGGGGAGTGTTGTGGGGCACCCTGGGCCCATCTTCTATGCTACAGTTGCAGCTCAGGGACCTTAAGGCAGTTCCCTACCCCATTAGCAACAGATGGGTTTTCCTCTACTCCCAGCTTGGTAGCTACTTCCCAAACAATGCTTCCCCAGTATCTTTCCTCTGGTACCTGACAAGTCCATGCTGCTCCTCCACCAGATTCTGGCTTAATCACCATCCTCTGCTCTCAGGCAACTTTCTTCTTCCCTCTCAGATTTTGGGCTCCAGCTGAAGCTGCAGGGAGACCTTTTAAATAAATCTTGCAGACATTAATGGTCTGCAGCTGCACAGATTAGCCTGCTGCTTCTAGGTTCTTAATTGGCCTCAGGTGCCTGGCTTGTGGCACCATACTTAGTACTATGCTAGCCACTGTAGCATTGTGGTTATTCTACTTGCCTAACATGTAAGAGGTTTCTGGTTCAAAACCACAGAGAAGCATGGTATTGTTTATTCCTCAAGGAAGAGGAAACTGTTTACCCAGAGCCTGATATATCTGTTTTCCACCAGCAGCTGGCAACCTCCACAGCTGTCCCTGTTTCCTTCTCAGTTGTCCCTTGTAACTATTTGGGTTCCAGAGTCAGGAGGATCTCCCCATAGAGAGAATCTTTTAGCTGTGGGCAGACTTACGCCCAGCCTCTACTTGGGTCTCAACAGGATGTGGTAGCCAGCTGGTCTGGGTCTGTCTCAGGACCTGTCTACTTTTCTAACTAGAGCAGTGCTCCTCAAAATTTTACGTTATGCCCCCTTTACCCATAATGTAATCTGGCCACACAACCTCCACCCACCCCATGGGAACTGTGGCCAGTGCCAAGAGATGCAGCTGGGAGCAGGAGCCTTGGATGGGAACAGTCAAGTGGGGGCCCAGAGCAGAGCTGGGAGGGCAGTGAAGAGCTGCCCTTGGGGCTAGGAATTGCAGCATTAGCTGGAGTTCAGGAATAGAGATGGGGGCAGAGTGGGGCCGGGTGATCCTGTGACTGCACCCTCCAAACATTCCTGCATGCCCTAGGAGGGTGTACTCCACCGTAGGGTTGCCAGATTATTGGCTGGGGATATGTGGGACCAGTCCCAGCATACAGCCCCTAGCTGTGGGAACTCAGCCACGGGCAGGATATTTCCCTGACAAGTCCTGTTGGACATTTTTGTGTAAATAGGGGATGTGGGACTTGTCAGGGAAATTCAGGGCTGTCCTGAGCACTGCAACCTGACTCCACAGTTTGAATTAGAATTAACACATTCATTTGGATGTGTATGCTAATGAATTTCTCATGTAGGCACGTGTTAACTGCCCTGTTAAGCTCACAAAGAGGGATTGAGGAAACTATTCAATTTGATTTCCAATTTTCTGGACAGTGCTTCTTTCTGTCACATCAAATTTCTTCTCCTGGGCTGTGTGTGTCCTCCACTTAACCTATGACCAAACCTCGTTTTGCTGTTTCATTTTCAAATGTATCACCCTAAAATTACTGTGTTCCTGCTGTTGCTAACCTCATTAATGAAACTGTTTCCATTGAAAACCATCCTTCCTGTTCCTGGGAGCTTTTTCCTGAGTAAAGATACCAGGCTTAATGAGGTCTTGTAAGTTAATTCTAACAATGCATACATGCAGTAGGAGCAAAAAAGAAATGATGAGATGCTGCAGTTTTCCCTGTTTTCAGGGCGTCTTTTCAAAACAACACGTCCTCTACAGAGTCTCTTAAATGTGGTAAGTGAAAAGTTAATGTCTTGCCCTTTAATAAAAGTAAATGCTCTGCGGCAATTTTCTCCTTGCATATTGTTTTGCAGGCTATAATACAGCCACATCACCATGTTATTTACTTTATCAAATTAAGTTTAACTGTCAGGCATAAGGTGGGGAAACTGGGCTAATATTAAACTCAGCAGGTGAGAAGTAGATTTACGTGTTCATCTTGGAAGCCACAAGACAAAATAAAAATATAAATTTCTGGTTTTTTCCTCTCATCATCTCCAAAATAAACTAGCAACTGGTTATAGAAAACAAACGAAAGGCACTGTCTAAAGCTTGGCACAGGTGGATGAGAAATGCCTTCCTTGAAAGAAGGTGTTCCCATAAAAAAGGAGACACCATCAGTTTGGGAGAACACCATATGCTGTACCTCGCCAATTTGCTGCATTTAGCAAGTGAGTGTGCAAAACGGAGGAAAAAAATAAAACACTTAAAACCTACAGACAGAATGTACCTTGAGCACCATGAAACAGTATCAGTTATATGTGCTATCAGGAACTCACACCTAGACATGGGAAACCTTGACCTCACACAAAACAAGCTCCAGATGAGGCAGTACTTGTTATTCTGATTTTCTTCAACAAGGCTGCTAAAGATAGCAACATTCTGAGGAGCTCCTGACCTGATTTTCCCACCATCTAATGTAGGGCAGACAGGGAGGGACCTCAAGACACCATCATGCCCTGTCTCCTGCTCTGAGTCAGGATGAAGTAGCCCCACCTATTTCTGACAGGTGTTTAGCAACTCTGGTCTTGAAAACCTCCAGTGATGGGGATTCTACAACCTCCTGTGAAAGAGGAGCACAGAACTTAACTACCATTATAGTTAAAAAATTTTTCCTAATATCTAACTTATCTCCCTTACTAGAGTTCAAGCCCATCACTTCTTGACCTTACCGGTAGAAGTGGAGGACCTTCACTGCTGCCCTACATGCCAACAAGTTTTAACTAACTAACTAACTAACTTCTTGACCTATTTCTAGTGGACAAGGAGAACAAGTGATCACAGACCTCTTTATCGCACCCCTCAACATATCTGAAACCCCTCAGCCTTCTTTTCTCAAAAACAGACATGCCCATTTTTTAACCTCTCCTCCTACGTCTGGTTTTCTATGACTTTTTTTTTTGTTTTGTTTTGCTACCCTCTGGAACCTTTCCAATTTGTCCACATTTCCTAAAGTTTGGCACTTGGTACTGGGCACAGCACTCCAGTTGGCAACACTCCATTCTACTACAGCTCCAGCTCCTTTTCAGCAGTACTGTCACCTAGACAATCGTTCCCCATTGTGTAGTTATGCATTTGATTTTTATCTTTCTATACATACTACTTTGCACTTGTCCTTATTGAATTTCATCTTGTTCCCTGCAGACCAATTCTTCAACTGGTCAAGGATGTTTTGAATTCTAATCCTCTTCTTCAAGATGCTTGCATTCCCTCCCAGTATGTTGTCATCCAGAAATGTTATAATCCTACTCTCCACTCCATTACCCATGCTGTTAATGAAAATGCTGACTAATACAAGCCTCAAGACTGACTAATACAAGCCTTAATAATATGCTGACTAATACACGCCTCAAGACTGGCCTCTCTCAGACCCCACTTCCAGTTTGATACCAAATTACTGATAACTACTCTGTGAGTACAATACTCCAACCAGTTGTGCACCACTAATAATAATTTCATTTGGACCTCATTTCCCTAGTTTACTTACAAAAATCTCACGTGGGACTCTGTCAAAAGCCACACTAAAATCAAGATGAATCACAGCTACTGCTTCTTCCCTAGGAACTAGCCCAGTAGCCCTGTCAAAGAAGGTGATTAGGTTGGTTTAGTGTGATCTGTTCTTGACAAACCCATGCTTCCTGTTCCTTATAATTCTATTACTCACCAGATGCTTATAAATTGATTCCTTTTTAATTTGCTACAGTATGGGTCCAAGAGTTGAAGTTAGACTGAGAGATCTGTAGTTCCCTGGATTTTCTTTGTTGTCTTTTTAAAGAATAGGTACTGTGTTTGTTCTTCTCCAGTCTTGGGACATCTGTTGTCCTCTAATGTGTTCTTGGAGATGATTGCTAATAGTTCCAAGATTGCCCAAGCTAGTTCCTTAACTACAGTAGGGTGAGTTTCATCAGGTACTGCTGACCTGATTACATCTAACTTGCCTACATATTCTTTATCCTGTTCTTTCCCTGGCTTGGGTTGTGCCCCTTCTTCTCGTTGTTAATATTAATTATGTTGAGTTTCTGGTCACCATTAAGCTTTTTGGTGAAGACTGAGACAAAATAGACATTAAACACCTCCAACTTCTTGATGTCACCAGTTATTACCTCTCCTTCCCCACTAAGTAAAGGACTTACATTTTTCTTCACCTTTCTTTCTCTCCTCATGTATTAAAAGACTCTTATCTTACAGCCTTATATGCCCCTTTCTAGATACAATGTTAGCCTTTCTGATTTTGTTCCTACATGTTTGTGCTATTCTTTTGTACTCCTCCTTAGCAATTGTCTATGTCTCCACCGTCTCTAGGATTAATTTCTGATTTTTCAGGTCATTAAAGAGCTCCTGACGTAGCCATATTGGCCTCTTACTAATATTCCTTTCTCTCCTTCTCAGCAGGACATTTTGAATTGCACCTTTAATAATGTCTCCTTGAGAAACAGCCAGCTGTCTTGAATTTCTATCCCACACCCTTTTCTCCCCAGGGACCTTACCTACTAGTTCTCTGAATTTGTTGAAAGTTTGCTTTTTTAAAGTCCATTTTCTTTATTCTGCTGCACACATTCCTTCCTTCCCTTAGAGTCACAACATTTATCATTTCATTTTATCTTTGACCCAAATTGTTTTCAATCTTCCCCTAGTTATGTTCTCCACTTTCCGGAACAAGAAGTTTTCCCAATACGCAGGTACGCGGAAATGGCCAAGCCTTTGTATGAACTATTAAAAAAGAATTGAGAGTGGCAGTGGGGTCCAGAGCACCAAACTGCATTCAACAATCTCAAGCTCTTGCAAAAGCACCAGCTCTCACATATCTGCTACCCAATCATCCTTTCCCTTTAAGGTTGGCAACATGCAGCAAGGGCATCAGTGCTCTGCTGATGCAGGATCAAGGGATTAGCCTGCGCCCTGTTGCTTATGGAGCCAAGATCCTTAGTGAGGTAGAAAAGCAGTTCAATGCATGTAGGTGAGAGATCCTGGCTTTAGATGGGGCAATACCTAATTAGTATGCCCCCAGGGACCCTTGAAACAAGGTTTTTATATCTTAGGTAGCTGGAATGTTCCCCCTCAAGGACTGAGCTCATAACTCTAGGCTTAGTAGGTCCACTGTGCTAACCACACAACTATCCCTTGCACACACAGGCCATACTTTTTTTTTAAATAAGAAAGGAATACACCAGAATAATAAATACTAAAAATTACAAAAGTAGCATCCACTTAACTGTTGGTGGCTTCTAATTTAAATATGGATGATAGGCACATTTGATTAACTTCATGTTACTGGGTTCAAGTTTCACCATGGAGAAAAGGAAAAAAGTAAATTAAATAAAGTTAATGAGAAGATAAGTACAACCTAAAGGACCCATGCGTCCTCCTCCAGCTTTTAACGAGATTCCTCCTATCCCTGAATACTCAGTGCAAGAGTCCCTAAAAATAGGAAAGCCAAGTTTGTTTTGTTTGTAAATGAATCACATTTAAAGTGCATGTGGGCAGGATAGTCAATTATTGTTAAAGGACAGAGTCAAATGGGAACAGAGGAGGCAGCCTCACTGAATGAGTCAACTTCATGAAATATCTTTGGGGACCATCTTGTATTAAGTTTATGTATCATGGTGGGGCAGAGATTGTATACAGCTCTGGCAGGTAGTTACACAGCTTCTCCAGGAACCAAAAACAGTGGTGGGTGTGTAAGGTAAAGTTGTAAGCACCTCCAAAGAGCTGGCACCCCCTTGGCAGACTTGCAGGCACTGGTTCAGACAAAGAAAGGGCTTTTAATATAAAAGGGCTGGTTGTAAACTCCCTTGGCAATTTTTGTGTGAGCCACCAAATAAAGACTAGGCTTCTGCACAGGGATGGCGGATTTGCAGAAATGTTGGGCGTAGCCAGAAAGCCCAGAGCCCGCTCCTTACCCTTCCAATTCCCTGTACCCCTCCCTAAGGCTCTGGGAGGCAGTTTGAGTTGCAGGGAGGGTTGCAGGCTTTGGGAAGGAGGTTGGGTGCAGGGTGCTAGCTCTAGGAGGAAGCTTGTGTGCAGGAGAGAGCCTGGGGGGTGCAGGCTGTGGGCTGGGAGAGGGGATTGGTGTGCAGGAGAGGTGCAAAGTACAGGCTCTGGGAGGGAGTTTGAGTTGGGAAGGGAGTCTAGGCTGTGGGCTCTAGGATGGAGTTTAGGAGCTTGGGTGCAGGCTCAGACCTAGGGCAGAGATTGGGGGTGCATGATGAAGTAAGGGGTGCAGGCTCTGAGAATTTGAGAGGATAGAGGTTAGGGCCCAGAGGGGGCATGGGAGTTTGAGGGCAGGAGGTGGGAGAGATGATGTTGGCTCTGGGAGGGAGTGGGGGGTGCCGTTCTTACATGGGACACCCTCCAGTGGCAGTGGCTTTGGAAGACAGGGTCTCCATCTGTTCCATTCACACCTTCTTTGGCTCCAAACCAAATGGGAAGAATGGGCTTTCGAAGTCCAGTGGGTCCTTTCAAAAGGCCCCTGTCTATACAGTCAGCATGTCTTTCGAAAGCGGCACTTCTGAAAAGCGTGCGGGCCCCATTATGCTAATGAGGTGCTGCATATTCATTGAACCGCCTCATTAGCATCTGCTGAAGTGGCTCATTACCATGCCCCTTCTGAAAGTGTAGCCACGGTCTAAGTGTTCCTTGACCAGCAGAGTTATGCAGTTTTTATTTCACTTCAGAAGTCCCATTATATTTTGTTTACTGAATAAACATAAACAAACCACTTCATGTTTTATTTTTCTGGTTAAAGTTAAATGTGTTTACATCTGTCTGAACTGAATACAAGCACTGACACTAAATAGATTTAAACTTGGGAACATTTTGTTCCTGCTGAATTGCTGCAGCACATTAAACAGGAAGTAATGTAAACAAAACAAAACCATTTGTAAAAGTAAGGCAGTTCTGTCATGTAACTGGTTTGGAGGGCATGATAGCAGAATTCCTAAGGACTTACTTCATTTTTTTCTTCTTTCGCCCCCTTCCCAGAATAGAAAAGGTTAATTAAGGGAGAGATGTGGTCATTGCATAGTTGCTAAAGTAATAATACAGTGGAATAAACAGGAACACCTCTCTCACAATCTCAGCTCTGATACAGCTGCTTCCATGATCTTGTGGAGGTCACACCACCTTCCTGACTCAGTTTCCCTACCTGCAAAAGGGAGATATTCATTTTCCATGGTGTTGTAAAGACTGAATAAATCAATGCATTTAAACTCCTACTTAAATAGTCTTATTATTATCACTATTTCACTTACTATTATCACTATAAGTTATTGTTTATTCTTTGCATCAAAGCAATGGAAGTCCACCTGGGGACTGAGGTCCTATTATTGAGCTAGGCTCTACAAACACAAGGTCAGCCATTGTGCTATAGAGTTTACTGTCCCTAATTTAATGCTAGTGAACACACAGTAGCTATCTACATGTGAGGGAAAAGAAACATGTGCTCAATATCTGAACTTACGTAAGTCGCATTGAAACCAAACCAAATCCTGAATTCTCTCAAATGCACGAAGTGCTGAATCCTGGAATGCCTGGGTGCCTCTGAGCTGGTATCTGGGTCCACTGGTACATACACAGCAGCACAGCATCAGGCTGCTCAGACGGCAATGTAAATCTGATCATGCTGTGTCAGACGTTTAAGGCATTATTCTGCTTCAAGCCTGAGCTCACATTAATGTGCATTCACTTTGGCAGGTCGGAATATAAAGCAAAACAGCAGTCATGTAGCACTTTAAAGATTAACAAAATGGAGATCCATCAACTATGTAATCATTATGTTTCTTTTCCCTCACATGTAGGTAGCTACTGTGTGTTCACTAGCATTAAATTAGGGGCAGTAAACAGTTTGGTACAATGTCTGCCCTAGCGTTTGTAGGGCCTATGCAATAATAGGACCTCAGTCCCCAGGTGGACTTCCATTGCTTTGGTAACAAATAATAAACAATAACTTATCTACTTATAGTGATAATAGGAAGTGAAATAGTGATAATAATAAGACTATTTAAGTTGGAATTTAAATGCATTATGATTATATAGTTGATGGATCTCCATTTTGTTAGTCTTTAAAGTGCTACATGACTGCTGTTTTGTTTTATTAGCATATAGACTAACACGGCTATCTCTCTGTTACAGGTCAGAATACTGTATTGTATTTTATTAAGCAGTTCCATGGAACCAAACATGAGGCCTACTGCTGCCATCTGATACATGACCACTTCTCACTGAGGTCAGTGGATACTGTGTGCAAATCTCGGAGTGCAGAATTGGTCCCAGAAAGGCGCCTTGTCAGGAATCAGTCAGAGATTTGTAGGATTAACTCCTGCGCTGTGCAGCCAGGGGATGGTGGAAGGAATACAGCCTTCTGTATGTGAATGGGCAATAATTCCATACCTCTGTTCTCATTTTCAGCTTACTTTTTGAATCATGCATTTTTATTGCAAATAACAAGATGCATTTACAGGATATTCACCACTGTTTCTATAGATGTCACAAATGAAAAACATGATGCCTGTGCTAACCATTCCCCTCTGCTTGTCCTCAGCATCACGTGTATCCTTTATAGTGTTGCAGGATAAATACAGTAAAGGTCAATGTCAACATGACTTTTCTTACTGTACACACACATAGTATGACTTTAATGGTTGTCAAATGTCATAGACATGCCTGATGGTACACAGAATTATGCTTTGAAGATGACTAAGTAGTCTCTGGCTACATCTACACGACAATGATCTTCTAAAGAAGTTCTTTGAGAAGATCTGTTCTGAAAAAACTTCTTTCGAAAGAGTGCGTCCACACAGAAAAAAGTGGATCAAAAGAGAGTGTCCACACAGCGCCTGCTCTTTCGAAAGAATGGGCCAGAGATTGAAAAATCAGGTGCCATAAGAACTGCTCTTTCGCAAAAGGCCCTGCGGAGCATCTACATACTTTTTCTTCTGAAAGAAGCTCTCAAAAGAAAGTGCTCTTCCTGAAACAGGAGTGGAAAAGTGCTTTCGAAAACAGAACCACATTCTTTCGATTTAATTTCAAAAGAACATTTTTTGTGTGTAGAGGCTCTGATGGATATTTCAAAAGAGCCCCCTTCTTTTGAAAAATATTTCGAAAGAACTTGCTAGCGTAGATGCGGCTGCTGTGACTTAATGCACAGAACATGAAAAATGGTCTGAAACAACCTTACCAGGACCAAAAGCCATGCACTTATGTCACCTCTCCCCCACCAAATAAATGAGTAAATACATACGTACATACATACATAACATGGTCTCAGCTGCAGCAGAGACTCCTCCAGTCATCCTTATTGCTAATTATTTTGCAGGAAGTGAGCTGTCCCTAGAGCATTATTATCTATCTTTGCCTTCAGTTCCCATTGTATGTATGAGCTAACCCATTACATTTTTAAATGGTACCCACTGCAGAAGAGAAGAAAACGAAAGCTATTTCAGAGATCACTTAGGCAGGAGATAAGGCAGTGTCTTGGATGATTTTGCTTTAGAAAATGTGTATTGTGGTGTTCATTCATTTGCTAAATTTGATTAATTTCAGATCATGATGTCTAGTGGTGTTCAAGGTACCACACTGTTGCCATCTTTTATTCAGAACACACTGTGCTTTAGCGGGGCATTTTATGGCAAAATAATTATTGCATAAGGATCAGATGGCATGCTCAGGAAGAGAACATAAGAGTTAAAATCCAGTACTGTGTGAACAAGTACAATTGCCTTTGGCTTGGCACTGGCAGCTGTCACTGTTCATGCCAATGCTTAATTTTGATCCCAGGTCTCCACTAACCCCTTCCAAAACAATTGTACTTAGCCTCTCATAAGTCACTCGACTGCAGTCAACACAATTCTCCAGTCTATATGATTAGTATGTGTGTTAAGAAATGACTAAAGACATCAGCTAGGAACATTGTGCGGGGCACTGTATACCACAGTATACAGACACCCAGTAAACCCTTTCATATCTGGCAGCCCTGGGACACGGAGGTTGCTGGATATTCAAATATTCTGGATAATAGAGAGGTATACCTAGCAAAGCATAACACTAAACAGAAACAAGATTAGATATGAAGAAGCAAACAAAAATGTATGCAGAGTACTTTATTTGCCGACAACAGTAGTATTGGACACTGTAAACTTATACTGTAGTTGCTGTATTCATTTGTATTTACTTTCACTATACTGTTCTTAGGGAAAACATAACTAAAGTTTACTTATGGTTAAAATGCTGGTTATTTGAGAATTCTGGATGATAGAATGCTGGATATGAGTTTACTGTAGTGTGAGAACCTATAGTCTCTGGCCTGAAGAGCTCATTGTCTTCACTGAGAAGTTAGACAAAAAGTGGAAGTGGAAGCAATTGATTTTGCCCAGGCTTCCAGGAGGTTAGTGGCAGAGCTTGGACTAGAGCCCCACTTTGCCAGCCTTAGGGTACGTCTACACTCAGGAGAAGATCAACATGCTGGCAGTCAATTTTCTAGGGTTTGATTTAGCGCACCTAATGGGGACACGCTAAATCAAACTGTCATGGCACTACTGTCGACCCTGGTACTCCTGGTAGTCACAAGGAGTAAGGGAAGTCAACAGAATAGTTTTTCTTATGAATCTCCTGCTGTGTGGATGGTGGCAAAAATAGATTTTAGATAAGTCAACCCCTTCTATGAAATCCTCAACTGGATTTGCATATCTAAAATCAGTTTTACCTCCTATTGTAGATCTGGCCTCAGTTTCTTGCCCAGAGTTGTACAAAGTATTCATCATCTGTCTGATTCCCATGCTACAGAGCCACTCATACCATACTAGTCATTTAATTCTCCATTGAAATATGCAGTAGAACAAGCGTTCTCAACTATCTGCGAAGTGTGAACCACACTCAAAGAGCATCCCATAGACCACCTCCTCCCCATTTGTGATTGCAAGCAAGGCATGTGCCAAATTCAGCACCTACTTACTTAGTAAAGTATTGTTAGGAAAGTATTCATGGATTTTGCACAATATGTTAGGGAAGTATTTGTCTAATGGTAGCTGTCTTTCCATGCAGTTTAGCTGCTGGCAAGAAGGAATGTCAGCATAAGGTGACACCCCTGTTCTCTGCAGACCCTCAGTGATTGTCCCACAGACCATAGAGTCACATTCTCTGCAAAAATCCATCCTCACTCTGTGTGTGTGGTTGGCCATGGGTGGATGTCTTCTGCACTACACAACTGCTGCATTTAGTCCCATGAACCACTGTCAATATAGGTGCCTCAAACACAGCTTTAAATCTCTACAGGAAGAGTCACAATGGACAAGTAGAATCACTTATACCTAGAGAACCTAGTGTGCCCTTCAACCAGGTCCCCTCAGTATGTCCCCCTTTTAGTGTACAAAACTGGTAGACCACTGCTGTGCCCCCTTCTCTACTGGGAATTCCAAGTGCCAATGTTTCAATCAATCCTTCCTGGTTCCAAGTCATAGAGACAACTGACATTTCCTCCAGGAGTGGCCTGTTGGTGTCTCCCTGTGTAATGCCCTTCTCTAGATGCCTCCCTCCCGCTTTTTCACTCATTGTTTTGCCTTTTCCTGGCCTTTTTAATGCAAGTTGCTCTTCACTTCCCTCTTCTGGTTTCATTTCCTCTGCGTTTCTCTTGGTTTTTGCTCTGGTTTCTGCTAGCCCTTCATCTCCTGCCCTCTCGCCACTCCTGGTGGAATCTGCTTGATTTGTCAGACCAACCGTTGCTGCCATTAGTTTCCCAAGCTTTCTGCCTCCTCTAGCTACCAGGGACACAGCACTGCTCCCTGCATGTTGCTTTTTACTTCAGAGATAGCACGGAGCTATTGTGTAGGGCAGAGACATGCACAAACAGCCAGAAGCAAGATTTCCCACACTTCAGTGCTTGTGTGTGTGTGCCCCTAATGGCAATTTTGGGATAGAAGAAAAATGACACAGCGTGATTTGGACACTTGGTAAATGAAAGATCCAGTGTTTCCTGGAGTCAAACTAAGCAATGTGTATAAACATGATTAATGCCCTTAGCAGTGACACAATGGCTGAAGTTCACATTACCAGATGTACCCTGGTCAGATTCCAGAAAAAAAAGGTGACCATCCATCCCGTATTAGGTGGGATGGTCTCGTATTCGGGATGCCAAAAAAGTGCCCCTCCTTATTTTTTAAAAGGGACTAATTGTCCTGTATTTGGGCCCTCCCCTTCACTGACCTTTTCCACCAGCAGCAGCGCAGGCGCAGCTGCTGGTGAGTGTCACTTCCCTAAGCCGTGGGGGAGCGTAGGCGGCTGCTGCGTTCCTGCTGCTTCCCTGGGGCTCCCAGGGAGTGCTGGGGGCTGCTGCTTCCCCAGGCTCCCAAAGAGCACCACTGGTTGTCACCTCCTTCCCGGCTCCCTGAGGCTTGATAGAGCTGGGAGGAGCCACCCCTCCTACCCATGTCTTCCTGTCCAGTGTTTGGGACAGGAGATATGGTCACCCTACAGAAAAACTCTCTCAGAAGAAATGGACTAGGCCATGGTTTCCCAAACTGAGGGGTGTGCCACCCTGGGAGGGGCATGAAGAAATTCCAGGGGGGCGTGAGGCAACCCAGCCTCCCCATCATTCCCCCTCCCACCCCAAGAAAGAGCTGGTCTTTTCTTCCGGCTCTCAGCCCCTGTAATTTTACATGGGTGATCCGCTGCAGCCACTATAAAAAGCAGGCAGCCGGCAAAGACCCACGTGGAGCTAGAAGATGCACATGGAGCTAGCTGCCTCCTGCAAAGGTGATTGAGTGTGGGTTGGGGGGAGGGGGAGGCGGATGGAGTTAGATGGGGGGCTGGGGTAAGAGCAGGGGCTGGTGGTGCCTGGCTTTGTGGGAGGGGAGGGTCTCCAGCAGGTGGCTTGTGAGGCTCAGGCAGCGCAGGCTGGAAGGTGGGTGGCAGGCCCCAGTAGCTTGGGGCTCAGGCGGCTTGGGCTGGCAGGTGGATGTCTGGCCCTGGCAGCATGGGGCTTGGTTGGGTGGCTCAGGCGGCTGGCCTGTGGCTGGGGCAGGTGGCTGGTGGGCAGGCGGCTGATCCTGGCAGTGCAGGGCTCAAGTGGCTAGCAGGCGGGCAACTTGGGCGGGCAGCTCTGGCAGCACAGGTCTCAGTGCGGGGCTCAAGTGGCCCAGGCAGTTCTGGCAGCTGGCATGGGGCTCAGGGAGCTGGGGCTGCATCAGGCACCCACGAGGGGCCAAGAAAACTATTTGTGCTAATTTTTAATTTTAAATAACATTTTTATATCAAGCTTTTGTGTTTATTTTAAATTACAAATTGACTTTTTTGTTAAAGGGGGATTAGATGATGGTAAAAGAAGAGGTGGGGAGTATGAGGGTTTCTCTAAAATCAAAAGGGGGGCGTGATGCCATAAAGTTTGGCAACCACTGGACTAGGCAGACTGAGTCTTGTCATAGGGGTGGGCTTCAAAAGATCATCTTCTGAAGCCCAGTGCAGCCCTATATTTATAAGGTTTTCGCCTTCCTGCTCCATACAGTGTCAACTGATTGACAAGGGATTATTTGCTTTTATATAGACTATGCAACAGTTTAAAATGGTTCTGCCTCTGAATCAGGCACAGTAGCAAAGTTGTTGCCGATTGAGTGAGGGCCTTGAGGAGTACGAGACACAATCCACTACGTGCTCTCTGCCTGGGACTGTAACAGAGTGTATTAGCAAAACAAACACGATCACAAAAACCACAGAAGAGCAAAGGGGGCAGAGCTAATACAAAATGGCCAACACTTGTGAACTCACATCATCCCTGTAGGGTAATAGGTGAGGTGAGCCGTATATGGTCATAAGGCAAATGAGTTTCAATGTGTCCAGCTAGGAGGTTATCCTAATGGCCACCTTATAACATACATGTTATGGTTTGGATCTTCTTTCCTTATTTGCACTTCTGTATCTCAGTAACATGGGGAACTCTATCTTCAGCAGCTTAATTACTTACATTATACTCATTAACAATTACATCAATTAGTTGCCATGGTACTTCTGTAGCTAGTATATGTAAGGTTTGGTTAAGCTCAACATCCGTTAAAGCTTTGCCTAAAATCCCAGAAGTATACTTGTGCAATGCCTTCCTTCACCTTTTCCCACTACTCTCATTGACTGTTACACTCATTGTGTGATTTAAGATTAAACTGAGTCACTATCTACAGCATAACTGCCTCATATTGAGGCCTTAACAATCATAAGCTCACAGTCATACAAGCCTGTAGGTCTTTGTGTTACAGCCTTATAATTCGTGTACTTTACTTATAAGTGGCACTTATATCTATGGTCAGGCACAATGATAATTTCCTGAGCTACTCACAGGTGCAAATTGGTTTGCATTGTAAAAAGTTGCCACATTCCTTGTTAGAGCAGCAGCCCACAGCAGTTTGCTTGTGCTCCCGCAAAGGCACACCCTGTTACTTTTTGTTATGATTTACATTCTCAAACACAATATCCAGGCTTCGGTCCTCTGTATCACTTGAGTGCCACTGAATGTGCCTTTTGTCTGTCTGGAGAGACAGTTGTTTCCCTCTTGAGTTTCTGGTCAGTTCCTTGTCCTCTGCACCAGGGCAATGATGAAATCTAATCCAGACTTCATCCAGATAATTACGTGGAAGGACACTGAAGCTTCTGTTGCCTCAAGCAAGTTTTAACTACAAAGCCTACCATGACTTAAGGATGCAGAAGAATTTTTGTTGTTCTTTTTGGCAGGGATTATCAATAGCACAATGAAAATCTCTATCTATCTTAAGGGATAACATGCTAAAAGAAGACTGTGCTGTTCTTATGTCCCTTCACAAGCACTGGCTTCCTAATTACTCTGGGATGCTTGATCCCTGCTCTGCTCCAGGCTCCACCCCAACTGCATTCCCTTCCCTGGGGCTCCCAGATACGAATGGTAAAAAAAAGATGGACAGCTGCAAAAACAGCATCATTTCTTCATATGGCTTGTGAAGAAGCAAGAGAGGTATTTAATATTTTTCAGTTTGAGGATGACAATAAAGATGGAGCAGGTAAATCAAAATGTAGGTGTTTAAGAGCAACTTTGAGGCGAAGCGGGTCTTTGCCCACAAAAGCTCATGCTCCAAAATATCTGTTTGTCTGTAAGGGGCCACAGGACTTCTTGTTGTTTTGAGGCACACTGGGCACCACAAAATATGTCATGGATGAGAGGCACAAATTTTTATTAGAAGCAGGTGTGAAAGTAGACACTGGGACTTACTGGGGCACCTTGCACCAGGCCCTGTGCCCTTAGCAAGGGGGCGATAGCTCTGGGCCTCTGAAATGGGTGGAGCCTGAGGGGGAAGGGGAGGAGCTGACAGCAGAACTTATGTCTAGCAGATAGGAGCCCCAGAGCTGCAGTGATGGAAGATGGGAGCGCAAGGGACTGACTGGCTACGCAGCAGTACAGCAGAAAGGGACCTAGGGGTTGTGGTGGATGAGAGGCTGGATATGAGTAGACAGTGTGCCCTTGTAGCCAAGAAGGCTAACGGCATACTGGGGTGCATTAGGGGGAGCATTTCGAGCAGATCTAGAGAAGTAGCTATTCCCCTCTATTCAGCACTAGTGAGGCTGCATCTAGAATATTGTGTCCAGGTTTGGGGCCCCCACTATAAAAAGGATGTGGATGCTCTGGAGCAGGTTCAGCGGAAGGCAACAAAAATGATGAAGGGGCTGGAGCACAAGACCTGTGAGGAGAGGCTGAGAGATTTGGGCTTGTTTAGTTTACAGAAGAGAAGAATTAGAGGTGATTTAATAGCAGCCTTCAGCTTCCTGAAGGGGAGCTCTACAAAGGAGGGTGAGAAACTGTTCTCAGTGGTGTCAGATGGCAGAACAACGAGTAATGGTGCAAAGCTGAAGAGGGAGAGGAGTAGGTTGGATATTAGAAAAAACTACTTCACCAGGCGGGTGGTGAAGCGTTGGAATGCGTTGCCTAGCGAGATGGTGACTTCTCCATCCCTTGAGGTTTTTAAGTCCCGGCTGGACAAGGTCCTGGCTGGGATGACTTAGTGGGGGTTGATCCTGTGTGAAGCAGGGGACTGGACCAGATGGCCTCCTGAGGTCCCTTCCAGCCCTAGGATTCTGTGATTCTAGGATAAGGGCTCAGGCAACAATTTGAAGGGTCCGGGCTGCTCTTTTGCCCCTCCCCTCCCCTGTGTTGAGGGCCTGCCAGTAGGGTGTGGCAGCTCTCTCTCAGCAGCACTGCTGCTGCAGCACTTTGATGTCACTACCTCCAAAAGAGCAGCGAAATGCAGCTGCAGTAGAGCTGCCAGACATACCAGCAGGGCCACTAATGGAGGAGGGGAGAGGACAAAAAATTGCCTGGGCGAGGGCTGAGCTGGTGGACGGTTCTTACTAGTGCCCCTCACCAGCTCACTTTCATCTCTGATTAGCAGCCAAATGGACAGGGACAGCACAGACCAATGTGTAACTGAGCCAAAACTGGCAACCCAGTCTCATGAGTGTGAAGAACTGTGCGAATCGCTCCTTAGACTGCCATGTGCAGCTTGCCTGGGGTTCCATGGAAGCTCGGTTCTGAGATTAAATTAGACCTCGGCTGTGCTGTGGGCGTCCACCGTGCCTCTGAAAGGACTGCAAAAGGGCTGGGGGAGCCGGAAAAATATGTGCACATACTGCAGCGTAACCCCATTGTTAGCAGACGCAGATATTGAATCACACTGCTGCTTGTGAAAGCCACCTATCAAAGCTGGCCCAGGAGGGCCCGGACAGTGAGTGGGGTGCAAGAAAGCATGCTGCCAGCAAGGCCTAGCCAGTGGACGGTGGACGCTATAGTCAACTGGCAAAGAAGGCCCTGAAGATACAGGCGAGGCAAAGAGGCAAGGCCAACAGATGTTTACTGTCACAGAAGCAGATGAGCCTCCCAAGATCTGTCCTTCAGTATGCTGAGCACTGAGCTTTCCAAGAATAAGTGAAATGGTTTTGCTTGTTAATGATGTCAAAACTGGGAGCTATAAAATCAGTGTTAGGACACGGGCCAATGCGAAGTCTGTAAAATTAGACAACTCGTTAAGGGCCAAACTACTGCAGTGCACCAGTATGCAGCTGATAGGCTACACAAGGGGTAGACTGCAACTCAGTGGTGAATTCAACTTGAGTATCAGGGTAAGAAAGCCTGGCTGGAACTTCAGGTGGTGAATCTGACTTGCAATCCACATTGGTCTTATAGAGTGAGACGTTTAAATTTACTACAAAAATCAATATGCTAAGGAAAGACCCACAAGGTGACTAGGGTATACTTGAAGAAAAGAACAATACAGTCAAAGGTTTAGAGTGTTTGCCAAGTAAGTCCACCATAAAGATGAACTCACAAGTACCACCTCCAATTTGTGTACTTGGTAGAATTCCATGGGCATTAGGGGACAAAATACAAAATTGGACTTTATGAAACACTTGCAAAGGCCAAAACCTACAAAATGGGTTAATTCTGTAATAAATGTAGACAAAGTGGGTTGAGATGAAATAAGAACATGCTTGGATCCAAGACACATAAATAAAGTACTATAAAGGGAACATTTTTAACTGCCTATAGCAGCAGAAATCACTAGCAAGTTAGCAAAAGTGACAGGCTTTGCTGTCTCCAATTCCAGTACGGAGTTTTGCTAAATTCAGCCAGATGGCAAAATTTGTAAACTCTGTGTTTTTAACACATCATTTGGCAGATTCACCAGACTGCATTTTGGCATCCATTCAGCTCTTGAAATGTTTCAAAGATAGATCCAACAGACACTGAAAGTTTGGGCGGTATTGAATGTTGACATATTGGTGTGAAGAAACATTAGCTGCGAACTTGATGAATGGCTCAGAGCTCTTTACAGGTACTGTGGAAAAAAACCTTTGACTGGACAAGATTAAAGCAAACTGAGAGAAATAAAACATTTGGGGCACCGTGTGGTAATAGAGGGTCTAAAATCTAAGAAATCAAAAAAGGCTGCTGTAACTGAAATGGCCACACTGACCTGCCAGGCTGAATTTCAATTGCAACAGTAACTTACCTTGGAAAGTATATCCAGCACACTATGCAAATTCTTTTAAGACAACTAGGAAAAAATGTTAAATTTGCCTGGATTCTAATGCTTTAGGTGGCATATGAACATGAGAGACTGCTTGCAAGGAAACACTGCCTATGTCAGTGGATGCAAGCTGTACTAGATATGGGCCTGTATTGCTGGCAAATAGGACCCTGCCTACATTTCTAAAGTTTTGACAACTGTACAACAAAACTATGCATAAATACAAAAAAAAATGATAATGCTATATGGCTGTAGCTGATTTCCTCAATTTACGTGCCCAGGGGGAGGGCAGGCTGGGAAGGCTGCAGAAACAGATCACAAGCCTTTTAAGGCCATTTTCAGAAAACTGTTGCATAGTACAGGGGGGTCCTCATTATACGTTGCTGCACTATAAGTCATTTTGCATACAAGTTGTTAAGTGATTCAGGAAAGCAGATTCATTATGTCGCACTCATCTGCACTTACATCATTTAGGGGCTGAGGGACCAAAAGCCAGGGACATAGCGGAGCTTTGTGGTGGCCGGGTGGCAGGCATTATAGTGCAGGTGCAATGGAATGAGCCCTGAAATCATGGGGGATAGGTGGGGAGCTGTGGGGAACGAGGAGGAGTCGGGGGGAGCTCGCAGGTAGCTGGGGTAGTGGTGGGGAACTGTGGGGAGCTGTTGGGGAGTTGCGAGGATAGGCGGGGAGCCAGCGGGAAGCAGCAGGGAGCTGGCGGGGAGCTGGGGGTGAACTGCAAGGACAAGTGGGGAGCCAGCGGGTAGCCATGGGGACAGGTTGGGGACCGGCAAAGAGCCAGGGGGGGCTGGCAGAGAGCTGGTGGGAAGCTGGCTTATCTTTTTCTGTTTATTTATTTATTTATTTATCTTATTATTTATTATTATTAATTTATTATTTATCTGTTTATTTATTTATTTATTCTATTTATTTATTTCTATTCTATTTCTATTTATTGTTTTTATAGGTTATAGGTACATTATATGTACCACATGTGTGTGAAATGTATGTATGGAGAAAGTATCTCAAGCTAATTATATTATTCCTTATGGATATTAATTCCTCTTTATAGGTTGCTTCACTATAAGCTGCATTATTTAGGAACATAACCTGGATTTACAACAAGGACCCCCGTACTCCAAGGATTCAAAGATGGTGGGTAGAATTCCACCACTACCACCTGGAAGTTGGATACAGGTCAGGGAAAGCGTAAGCAAATGCCAATGCTTTATTCAGAGCATACATGTGGTATGGTGAAGGAGTAAATCCCCAAAGAAGGTGATGTGACAGAACATCTCATGAAGCCTTATTGGCCTATTTCGGAAGGTGAACTGGAGGGCTTTCAATCACCCACTGCACATGATATTAAGGTGAATTAGTTTGTAAGTTTGGCCAAACTAGAGACCAGAAATACTAGAAAATATTCATGCTTATTGATCATACACAGAGAAATGAAAGTGCAAAATGGACTTGTGATTTAAAGAGAATCAAAGTACCAGAAACTCAGAAGAAATCCTGTCTATTATTGATGAGAGTCATCTGGGAGCAGGGCTATAAAAAAGAAGAGAGAAATCCCACCTGTACATGCCTGTCCAATAATTAAATTAAGGATGGCCTTGCAATAACTGTAAAAACTTCAGAAACAAAAGATGAAATGGAACCAGTGCTACCACATGAAGCCTCAAGGAACCTGGAAATCTGCCCAGGTGGTTGAGCAACTCACACTGCTCCTATGATATGATTGTGTTGAGACAGAGGAAGGACATGTCCATAGAAGAAACAGAAAAGGTCTGATGAAGAATGGCAATGTGAAACCAACAAACTCTGTCAATATACAGGTCAGAAATGCAAGCAATGCCAGGCTAGGCTACTGAATCTGAGTCTCGAGTGATCAGTTCAAATACAGAAAAAACATCAGGACACTGATACTGCTGTTTCTACATCTAAAGGCAGGAGGATAAGAAAACCTGCTAGATAAAGAGAATAATTATTCTAGACACTTTCTGATTCAGATTACAGTTATGGCTGCTAAATGAAGGTAATATAATTAAGTGAAACACAGATATTTAGTTAAATTGTAGGTATCTAATTTTAAAAGGGAGCTGTAATGAAAGTAGGAACTTTGAAATAGAAATTGAAGTTAGCCATTGTGTTTGTCTGGAGGAAATTACTATGTAGGAACCTAATCAGTGGAAGCATATTGCTAAGGCACTTGGAGCAAGGCAGGCAAGCCAGCAACATGTACAATTCTCAGCAGCAAGTTAAAGGTACTTAAGTATCTCCAGTGTCATTTCTCCATTGTCATAGTAGCAAGCTGGAAATAGCCATTACTGTACATTGTGCTCACCCACACTTCATTAGCCAAATAAAGGTTAAGTCTGTTAAATATTAATGATCAAGGTACATACTGAGGCTGCAGAGAAACCTTCCCTTTTTTTTTTTTTTAAAAGGTCTGTTTGCTTGTTAATAAGAATGGCCATACTAGGTAAGAGCAGTGGTCCCCCTAATCCACTATCCTGGCTTCCAAAAGTGGCCAATGCAGATAAACTAAATTAATTAACTAATTAACTAATTTAAATTACATTAACTAAACTAAATAAATTCTTTGCTCTGGTCTTCACAGCTGGGGATGTCAGGGAAATTCCCAAACCTGAAACATTCTTTTTAGGTGACAAATCTCAGAAACTGTCCCAGATTGAGGTGTCATTAAAGGAGGTGTTGGAACATATTGATAAATTTAACAGTAACAAGTCACTGGGACCAGATGGCATTCATTCAAGTGTTCTGAAAGAATTCAAATATGAAACTGTGGAACTATTAACTGTGGTTTGCAATCTATCCTTGAAATCATCTCCTGTGCCTAAAGATTGGAAGAGAGCTAATGTGACGCTAATATTTGAAAAGGGCTCTGGAGGTGGTCCTGCTAATTACAGACCAGTAACTCTAACATCAGTACTGGACAAATTAGCTGAAACTATAGGAAAGAATAGAATTATCAGACACATAGATGAACAAATTTGTTGGGAAACAGGGTTTCTGTAGATCACTCCTCTTTATTAGAACTCTACTAGAGTTCTTTGTGGGGATCAACAAGCATATGGACAAGGGGGATCCAGAGGATATAGTATACTTAGATCTCCAGAAAGCGTTTGTGAGGTCCCTCACCGAAGGCTCTTAAGTAAAGTGAGCTGTCATGGGATAAGAGGGAAGGTCCTCCCATGGACTGATAACTGGTTAAAAGACAGGTAACAATGTATAGGAATAAACTATCAGTTTTCAGAATGAAGAGAGGTAACTAGCAGTGTCCTGCAAGGGTCTGTACTGGGACCAATCCTCTTCAACATATTTATAAATGATCTGGAGAAAGGCGTAAAAAGTGAGGTGGCGAAATTTGCTAAGGAAATTACACTGCTCAAGACAGTTAAGAACAAAGCAGACTTTGAAGAGCTTCAACAGGATCTCACAAAACCAGGTGATTGGGCAACAAAAAGGAAAATATAATTTTGATAGATGCTAAATAATGGACATTGGAAAAAATAATCCAAGATGTACATATAAAATGATGAGGACTAATTTAGCCACAAACACTTGAGAGATCTTAGAGTCATTATGGATAGTTCTCTGAAAATATCCACACAATGTGCAGCAGCAACCAAAAAACAAACAAACAAACAAAATGTTAGGAATCATTTAAAAAGGGTTAGAGAATAAGACAAGGAATATCTTATTGCTCTATATAAATCAATGCTATACCCACATCCTGAATACTGTGTACAGACATGTTCGCCTCACATCAAAAAAGATATAGTGACATTGGAAAAGGGCAGCAAATATTATTAGGGGTTTGGAATGGGTGCCATATGAAGGGAGGTATAAAAAGACTGGGATGTTTTAATCTTAGAAAAAAGGAGACTAATGCAGGATGTGATAGAGGTCTATAAAATCCTGACAGGTATGGAGAAAGTGAAAGAGGAAAAGTTATTTACTTGTTCCCAACATATAAGAACTAGGGGTCACCAAATGAAATTAATAGATTGTAGGTTTAAAGCAAACAAAAGCAAGTTTTTTCTTCACACAGCACTCAATCAACCTGTGGAACTCCTTGCCAGAGGATCCTGTGAAGACCAGGAATGTATCAAGGTTCAAAAAAGAACTAGATAAATTAATGGGAGTTAGGTCTATCAATACTTATTAGCTAGGATGGGTTGGAATGGTGTCCCAAGATTCTGATTGTCAGAGAATGGAAATTCATAACAGGAGAGGGATCGCTTGACGATTATCTGGTCTGTTCAGTCCCTCTGGGGCATCTGGCATTGGCCTCTGTCAGAAGACAGGATCCTAGGCTAGAAGGACCATTGGTCTGACCCAGTATGACTGTTCTCACATTCCTAAGAACAATCTCGATATGTGGATCTGTCACTGAAGTGTCTTCCATTGAAACTGAATACCAGGAACCACTCATCTATCTGTCTGAATCCTTAACTATGTAACTATATGCAATGTTAACTAAATCTACAATACTAATAGAATTAAAAAGAATCTTGACCAGGTTCCTTCCTATGTATACCTGCATGTGGTTGGAAAGAAATGAAGCAGCTGGAGCACCATACTTCTTCTTATGGATTTACCTTCAGAACATAAGCCGTGAAGGGAGAAGCAGAGCTGATGCATGATTAATCTAACCGACTCTGCTAACTTCACCACCACAACTACTCCTATCATCACAGCTCAGAAATACAGAGGCCATGCAAAGCAGAAAATTTAAAAAAATAAAACACTTACATTTTTTAGTTGCCCGTTGCTACTTCATAAAAAGATACATCCAAACAGATTTAATAAAAGAAAAACTAGCCAGGAGAATATTATAAGCTTTATAATAATATACTTTCTGAAAATAATTATTGGCTTAATTATCTTGGATGTAAAATGTTAGTCATGTATGCAATTAGCAAGGGGGGAGGAAGCATGCCTTTTCTCTTGTTTCCTTTACTTTTCAATATGGTTGTATACATTTTAAAAATACTTGGATTATTATATCATAGCCTGAGAGACAAACATAACCCCCCATCTATTTATTAAAACTTACATCACATTGTAATGAAAGCATCATTTTTGCCTAGCCAGGTGCTAGTCACTTCACCCCCTCAGATTACCATATTTGAAATATTGGATTTGGGTTTCTGTGTTCCACCAGCCAAACATGAATAAACCGGCTCATTTGTATAACAATCATGGATTAATTTTACTCAGCTAGTAAATCTACAAAGCAAAAAATATGGACATGTTTGCAGTAGGGGTGATAACCAGTAAGCATAAAGCTTTGCCCTATGCTTACTGGTTAACTGGCTCTTGCCAGTTGACTCTGGTGGTGTCCAGTTGCACCAGAGTGGAGCAGCCCTGCAGCAGTGGGGCCAGCAGGCTGATCAGCAGGACCCCAGATGTGGTGGGATCCTACTGTGTTGGGGACAGTAGCAGGACCAGCAGTGGGACTCCATGGCCAGGGCAGGGCTGGGTGGCGCGCCAAGCAGTGGGACCTATCTCAAAATGGTTAACTGGTTGGGTGTTATCATTTAACTGTTTTAACATCCTTCTTTTCAAAGGATCTTGCTGTTACGGGCTTTTATCTTGTGTAATCTTGATTCTTGTAGAATCCCCACAGTAACAAAGAATTTATTGTAACATGTACAAGTACTGATAATCACACCATCGTCATGTGTTCACTAAACACAAAGCATAAAATTATTTACTGGGTCAGGGTGTTCCGTGGCGGAACTATTCTTTGTTGCTATGGTCTCTACACACCCAGAGATGCGTGGTGTAGCAGCATGTGTGGTACTGCCAAAGAGGAGCACAGAATGAAGAAAAGAGTTGTGAGGGAGAACCACCCTTGTTGGCAGTGCAAGCCATACATCTGATTCCAGTACACCACCAGGATATTCCCAGTGTGTGAGAGAAGGAAGAACATCACGGTGCGCACTATCCAACCTTCCAACAGAACAGAAGGGACTATTTCGAGGCAACAGACCCCTACACAGCAAGATGAGGTCAGTAAAGGATGCAGATACAGGATGCCCCAGTACACAGTGTTGGGCAGATCTCTGCCTTTTTTGCATTGCCACTTTTCTGATTATCACTGCACTTCACATACTGTTGCTGTTTGATATTTTCAGCACCATCTTTGATGCAGCGGGATGAGTTAGAGAGCACCAATAGCTTGAGCTTATTCTAAGGATTTATGTCCGATTCAAACGTATTCTAGCAGACTTTTTTTTCCTTTAAAGTGCTTTAATGGCTCTGGCTGCAGGCTATTGAAACTTTGTAATGGATTCAGCTCAGTTCTCGCAGCATGATAGCCCTGCAGACAGAGGAGTCTTCTGCATTAGCTAGACCTAGTGGGGCAGACGACTGTCGCTCTCCCTCAAAATAAGAAATAGACAATACAGTAAGCTCTTTCATATCTGGTATTCTATCAGTCAGAACTCTCAGATAACCAGCATTTTAACCATAAGTAAATTTCAGTTACGTTTTCCATACATACCGTATAGTGAAAGTACATGCAAATCAATACAGCAAATACTGTATAAGTTTACAGTGTAAAATACTATTGTTGGTGGTAAAAAAAGTACTCCGCATACATTTTTGTTTGTTTCTTAACATCTAATCTTGTTTTTCGCTAATGTCATGCATTGCTAGGTATACCTGTCTATTATCCAGGATACTTGACTAACTGGTGACCTCCCAGTCCTTGGCCTGCTGGATAGGAAAGCGTTTACTGTATGTATTCTGGGAACCTGGACTTGCTGCTCTCCTCCTTCAAAGTGGACCAGATTCTCTGGAGTCCTTGTGGGATGTCAGTTTATGGGAAAGGACGGCACTAGGGGTTTACACCAGCTGAAGATCTGATGCATAATTTCCATTTTAAGAGCAATGAAAGCCGTATTTGCACCCTAAAAAGAAGACCTCCAGTAGTTTATTTGCAGTCACTTGGGTATTAACCAGGTTGTGACAGAACAACCACTTAAGTATACATATATTCCCCTGAATGTTAACAGAAGAACATATGTGCAAAACACAAGAAATTGCACCATCTTGTCTCCAATATAACATAGCACAAAGAGAGGCTAAGATTACTTTCAACACAATGTCTGCGCATAAGAAAGGTTAATGAAAAAATTAAGTGGAAACAGTAACTGGTAAAATAATTTTGTTATAGCATACTAAAAATGTATACAATACTAAAGGTTTTATACCAATTACCTTCTGGGATCTTGCTGTAATATTGTAAGTGAAAAACAATATTCCCAAATAATCCAGTCTTCATCTTCAGAGCTTTTCAGTTAAGATTATAATAGGCTAGTAGTAATGAAATAGATTTTGGGTCACAGCAAACTTTTCTCATGATGGTAACAGGGAGTTTCCCTGGGAAAGCATCCTAGAGGAGCTCAGGTGAGTGTGGCGTTTGGGGGGCTGCATTGTGAGCTGGTGGGTTGAATTTCTGTCTGTGGTGTCTGTGTATTTGTTTCATTTTGCAGTGAGGGGCAGTTTGCATCGCTGCCTGTGTGCCTGAGCATCTGTTTTGCAGAGAGGGGCAGTTGGAAAGCATGTTTGGCAGTTTGTGTGAATTGGGAGAGCAAGGTGTGAATTGGGAGAGCTTCCTTCCAGGTGGGCCTTCAAGGGCTGATTAGATTGGAGGCAAAGGCTCTGAGCCAGGCATAACCAGCTAGCAGCTCCATAACAAGGCAGCCTCAGCAAACCCTGTGAGCAGCAAACAGGAGCAGCAAACAGGGAGTTTGCCTGGGAGTTCACCTTCGGGAGGAGCCCCATACCTGTTTTCACCCTTCTTATACAGTGCTTCTCTTGTGCCCTTCAAGGCGGCACTAGAAACAAATAAGGAATCTCTGAAAAAGGAAAAAATGGAGAGTGATATGGCTGTTGTTGTGACCTGCATGTCATGTGCCATGTTTGTCTTTCTCCCGAATGACAGAAAGGAGGATTTTCTCTGTACCCAGTGTAAGCTGGTAGCCATTTTAGAAGAGAAGGTTAAAGGACTTGAGGCACAAATATCAACCCTCAGGTCCATCAGAGTGGGTGAAGACTTTCTGGATAGAAGGCAACAGATGATACTGCAGGAACAGCAGGCTACCCAAAACAAGAAGGAGAACTGGAAGCATGTTACCTCCAGGAGGAGAAAACCAGTTCCAGTCGCTCCAATTCCAGTGGAGTTAAGTAACCGCTTTGAGCCTCTCTCCACAGGTGATACAGCAGAGATAATTGGGGCTGATACAATCCCTGGGAGGTATCTGAAAGAGTCCCAGAGTTTAGAAGGCGTGGGATGCACAGTCCTAGGGATGGGAGTTCTATGACCACCACCCCTAAGGGAAAAAGACGAGTGGTGGTGGTCGGGGACTCCCTCCTAAGAGGGATGGAGGCATCCATCTGCCGCCCGGACCTAGAATCCCAGCAAGTTTGCTGCTTGCCCGGAGCTAGAATTTGGGATATTACAAAGTCGCTGCCAAAAATTTTTCAACCAGTAGACTATTACCCCTTCCTCCTACTTCATGTAGGAACCAATGATACAGCTGAGAACAACTTTGATGAGATCACCGCAGACTACATAACCGTTGGGAGACAGATCAAGGAATACGGAGCGCAGGTGGTCTTCTCATCTATCCTCCCCGTGGAAGGAAGGGGTCCGCAGAGGGATCATCAAATCACAGAGGTAAATGCGTGGTTGCATAGGTGGTGTAGCAGGGAAGGATTTGGTTTCTTTGACCATGGGATTCTGTTTCGTGAACAGGGATTGCTGAGAAGAGACGGGATCCACCTCACAAAAAGAGGAAAGAGCATCTTTGCGGGCAGGCTTGCAAAGCTGACGAGGACTTTAAACTAGGTTTGTTGGGGAAAGGTGACACAAGCCCAGAGGTAAGTGGGGAAGGAGGAGGGAACAATCAAGTGGGTTTCCTGGGTGAAGAGGAGAAAGTGGGCCAATCGGCCCCTTCTCTAAGATGCTTGTACACTAATGCCAGAAGCCTGGGCAACAAACAGGAAGAATTAGAGGCCCTGGCACAGTCACACAAGTATGAGGTGGTTGGAATAACGGAGACTTGGTGGGACGATTTGCATAACTGGAGCATGGTCATGGATGGTTATAAATTGTTTAGGAAGGACAGACAGGGGAGAAGAGGAGGAGGAGTTGCGCTCTATGTGAGGGAGCAGTATGATTGCTCAGAGCTCCAGTATGAGGAAGGAGAAAAATCCAGTTGAGTGTCTTTGGGTTAAGCTTAGAGGTGGAAGTAACAGAGGTGATGTTGTAGTTAGTGTCTGTTATAGGCCACCAGATCAGGGAGAGGAGATAGATGAAGCTTTCTTCAGGCAGCTTAATGAAACTTCCAAATCACAGGCCCTGGTTCTCATGGGAGACTTTAATCATCCAGACATTTGTTGGGAGACCAATACAGCAGCACACAGACAATCCAGGAAGTTTTTGGAAACTACTGAGGATAACTTCTTGGTACAAGTGCTGAAGGAACCGACCAGGGGCTGTGTGCAACTCGACCTGTTGCTCACAAACAGGGAAGAACTAGTAGAAGAAATAAAAGTGTGCGGGGGGGGGTGGAACCTGGGCTGCAGCGACCATGAGATCTTAGATTTCAGGATCCAGACGAAAGGAAGAAAGGTGAGCAGTAACACACAGACCCTTGATTTCAGAAGAGCAGACTTCGACACCCTAAAAGACCAGATGAGCAGGATCCTTTGGGAAACAAAGATGAAGGGGAAAAGAGTTGAAGAGAACTGGAAGTATTTTAAAGAAGTCTTACTGAAGGCACAGGAACAAACAATCCCGCTGCATAGTAAGAAATGCAAACATGGTAGGCAACCAGCTTGGCTTAACAGGGAAATCCTTAGTCAGCTTTAATTCAAAAAGAATGCATACAAGAAATGGAAACGAGGACAGTTGACTAAGGAGGAGTATAAACATACTGCTGCAGAATGCCGGGCAGTAATCAGGAAAGCGAAAGCACAATTGGAACTGCAGCTGGCAAAGGATGTGCAGAGTAACAAGAAGGGTTTCTACAGGCATGTGAACAATAAACAGGTTATCAGAGAAGGTGTGGGGCCATTACTGGATGAGGGAGGTAACCTAGTGACAGATGATGCAGGAAAAGCTGAAGTACTCAATGCTTTTTTTGCCTCAGTCTTCACAGACAAAGTCAACTTTCCAATGATGATCCTAGATGATGCAGTACGGGAAGGTGGAGGGCAGCCATCTGTGGGGAAGGAACAAGTTCTGAGCTATCTAGAAAAACTAGATGTGCACAAGTTCATGAGTGTGGATTTAATGCACCCCAGGGTACTGAGGGAATTGGCAGAGGTCATTGCTGAATCTTTGGCCATTATCCTTGAAGACTCTTGGCGATCAGGGGAAATACCGGTTGACTGGAAGAAGGCAAACGTAGTGCCCATCTTTAAAAAAGGAAAGAAGGACGATCCAGGGAACTCTAGACCCATCAGCCTTACCTCAATCCCTGGGAAAATAATGGAGGGAATCCTCAAGAAATCCATTTTGAAGCACTTGGAAGAGGAGAAAGTGATCAAAAGTAGCCAACATGGATTCACCAGGGGCAAGTCGTACCTCACCAATCTAATCAGCTTCTATGACGACGTAACAAGCTCTGTGGACATGAGGAAGTCAGTGGATGTGATGTACCTTGACTTCAGCAAGGCTTTTGATATGGTCTCCCACAACATTCTTGTCCATAAGTTAAGGAAATATGGATTGGATCCTTGGACTATAAGATGGATAGAAAGTTGGCTTGATGGTCGGGCCCAATGGGCAGTGGTCAAGGGCTCAATATCTGGATGGCGGTCTGTTTCAAGCGGAGTGCCGCAAGGCTCGGTTCTGGGGCCGGTGTTATTCAACATCTTTATTAATGACCTGGATAAGGGACTGGGTTGCACCCTCAGCAAGTTTGCAGATGACACAAAACTAGGGTGGGGAGAGGTAGATTCATTGAAGGGTAGAGAGAGAATCCAGAGGGACCTGGATAAATTGGAAGACTGGGCCAAAAGAAATCTGATGTGGTTCAATAAGGAGAAGTGTAGAGTCCTGCACCTGGGGCGGAAGAATCCCAAACATTGTTACAGGCTGGGGACCGACTAGCTCAGCAGCAGTACGATGGAAAGGAACCTAGGGGTTATGGTGGATGAAAGGCTGGATATAAGTAAACAGTGTGCCCTTGTAGCCAAGAAAGCTAACGGCTTACTGGGGTGCATTAGGAGGAGCATTTCGAGCAGATCTAGGGATGTAGTTATTCCTCTTTATTTGGCACTGGTGAGGCCACATCTGGAATATTGTGTCCAGTTTGGGCCCCCCAATATAAAAAGGATGTGGATTTGCTAGAGCAGGTTCAGTGAAGGGCAACAAAAATGATTAAGGGTCTGGAGCACAAGACCTATGAGGA
Source organism: Carettochelys insculpta (assembly GCF_033958435.1). NCBI lineage: Eukaryota > Metazoa > Chordata > Testudines > Carettochelyidae > Carettochelys > Carettochelys insculpta. The sequence continues at coordinate 101,586,935 of NC_134141.1, forward strand.
TAGGCTGAGGGATTTGGGCTTGTTTAGTTTACAGAAGAGAAGACTTAGAGGTGATTTATTAGCAGCCTTCAACTTCCTGAAGGGGAGCTCTAAAGAGGAGGGTGAGAAATTGTTCTCAGTGGTATCAGATGGCAGAACAAGGAGTAATGGTCAGAAGTTGAAGAGGGAAAGGTGTAGGTTAGATATTAGGAAAAACTTCTTCACCAGGTGGGTGGTGAAGCATTGGAATGCATTGCCTAGAGAGGTGATGGATTCTCCATCCCTTGAGGTTTTTAAGTCCTGGCTTGACAAGGTCCTGGCTGGGATGACTTAGTAGGGGTTGCTCCTGCTTGAAGCGGGGGGCTGGACTAGATGACCTCCTGAGCTCCCTTCCAGCCCTATGATTCTGTGATATGTGCAGCCTGTGAGGCTAATGAGATCCATTAGCCAGTGAAGAAGGAATTGGAATTATTATACTCACTGCCTGCATCTACACACACAAAGCGTTCTTTTGAAATTAAATCGAAAGGATGTGGCACCGATTTTGAAAGTGCTCTTCCACTCCCGTTTCAGGACGAGCGCCCCCTTTCGAAAGCTTCTTTTGAAAGAAAATGTGTGTAGATGCTCCACAGGCCCTTCTTGAAAAAGAGCAGTCCTCATGGTGCCTGATTTTTTTGATCTCTGGCCCATTCTTTGGAAAGACAGGGGACAGTGTGGACGCTTGCTTTCAAAAGAGCAGATCGCTCTTTTGATCTGCTCGTTCGAAAGAAGTTCTTTGGAAGAGATCTTCCAGAAGGGCTTCTTCCAAAAGATCTTTGTAGTGTAGAAGTAGCCTCTGAAAATAGCACAGAGAAGATCAGCAGCCTAGTAGCACTGAGAAAGACTTTTGGTAAACAAGGATCAGCACTCATCAAAAACCATTTAATGGAGCATAGTCAATTATTTTGGTTTACGATGTATGCATTGTGTGATGTTACGACCAAGTAACATGGCATGTCGCATGCAAACATTGTATGCAAAACAATTAAGTTGTAGAATTATAGAAGAATAAGAGTGACCAGTATCTACAAAAAACAAACAAGCAGTCAAATAGCACTTTAAAGACTAACAAAATAATTTATTAGCTGATGAGCTTTTGTGGGGTAGCCCCACTTCTTCAGATCTACAGACAGATATTTAGGAAGAATAGTTATGCACTAGATATCTCAGTGAAGATGGCTGAGGCCTCTGAGAGTTGGCTCAGCTATTTTAGGTCTTGCGTATAAGGAATATTGACATAAGTACCTAACCCACAACTAAGGTGAGCACATTTCCCTATGCCAAATAAGGGACACCTGGCCTCCAGGAATGCGGGGGCTGCTATCCCATGCACATGCTGTCCAGCACCTAGTTGCTCATATCTGCAGCCACAAACAAGAGGCTGCTGTGGCTTTGCTGACCAGGGAAGGGCAGCTCAGCAGAGGGGAGTGCACTACTATATGGGACAATTTGCCTATTTGTTAAAAAAAAATCTGGGATGCCTGCCTGAAACCTAAAATATGGGACAGATGGTCACATTACCCATAACCCAACGCCATAAGATTATGGGAAAAGAGGTATCAAGGGTAGTATTGTGAAAAATCAGCCAGAAGATTCATTTTAAATCACAAAAAATGCTTGAGAGGCTCACCTGCCTCTAACATTTGTCTTAAGCATGGGATACAAACTGCGTATCAGTGCCAGGGAAATAACAAGAACCACCTGTGTTATACTCTGGGTAGTAAGAGTCTATCAGCATACAACAATACCTTGATTCCTGGCAATCCAACAAAGCACTGGACAGGAAATAATAGGATTCACACTCCACAGCTGGCCAGACTGCAAAGTATAAGTGCCACAGGAGAGTTCTTTACAGCTAGGTGATGGGTAAGCTTTGTGTACACAAGACAGGATTTTGTTTAAAGGCGACCAAACAGTTATCCTGGCAGATTTAAGAGCTGACATGGTGAGACAAACACACGTTTCATATCTGAGTGCTCTGACAAACCGGGCAGGGTCTACTGGTGAGGCAGGAATGTCCGACTGAGAAAAGAACAGTGCAAGGTGTGCAAAGCATATAATGATGGACAACAGAAAGAGATCCCATGGACTCTCAAAAACAAAACCATACACTGGGAAAAGATCGGAACTGTCTTGTTTACTGTTCACAACAGAAAGCATATGATCATAGAAATGTCCCAGAAACTGGAGCAGTCAACTATCTAGAGAATACCTAGGCAAAAAAGGTGATCAGGAAACTGAAGGCATATTTTGCAAGATGCTCCTCACCAGATACTATGCAGACACACCAGGCAGCCGTAAACTTCATCAGAATTCAAACGATTCATCATCTAAAAGGAAAGTGAGTACACTATACCTTCCACGAGTAGCCACAGAGTCACAAGAAGGCAGAGTTGTCAGTAAAGACAGAGAAAATGGCAAAGGCAAAACAGACAGGAAGGGGCACTGCAATAAGCCCTTCCCAGATAGAAGATCACATTCTGGCACAGAGATTGCTGGGACAGAGAAGCAAGACTCTGCTTTCCATGAGGGGTCGAGTGTGGCAGCCCAGCAGAGGAATGAGGGACAGGATGCAGAAGCAGTTAAGAGAGCCACACAGGCAGCTGTAGGGAACCATTGATCCTCTACCTACCCCAGGCAGGGGAGCTGGGTGGCAGGGCCATGGGCCAGGGTGTAGCAATGTGGAGGATCTGTGGCACCCCAGCTGATTCCAATTTCCAGCTTGGCGGGTGGCTCATGGGAAAGAGAATAGGCAGGGCCATGGAGCAGGTGGAGCTTCCCACTTTTAGGAAGAGTCCCTTCCCCTTGCTTTGAGTCCAACGTTTGACGCAGAAAGAGGCATTCAAGTGCCAAAGGAGAAAACAAAAGGTTTTTTTTTTCCTTTCGAAAACATTCAAAATTGAAAACACACATGCAAACCAATGAACAAGGGTAAGGGAAGGTAATTTTAGCTGTAACTTGGTACATCAGAAGTAAATGCTGACAGGTGCGGGCGTTGGTGGGGCATACACCGCTGGTATCATCTGACGGCCTGGGGTGGTAAGCGGGGGATGGTTTCAGCCACTCTGCCCTCAGCTAGGGGACTCGAAGGCACACAGGGCACCAGGGCTGCCCTAGTGGCAGGCCTGTGAGAAGGTGGAGCTGGAAGGTGGCAACTGCCCCAGAGCTCAGCGATTCAAAAGGATCCAGGGCTGTTGACTCTTGCTGCTGCTACTGCATCAGCAGTCGGGATCCCAGAGCCCTGTAAATTGCCACCAGATGGTGGGCACCAGGAGGGGGGCCTGCAGTATGGTGAGTCTGGTGGTGCTGAAGGCTGGCTGCCCTGGCCCCGCTCCTTCTGCCCGGAGCCCTGCCCATTCTAAAAGCTTGGAGTCAGGCCCCTCCCAACCTTGCCCAGGGGCCCAGTGAGACTGTCGGCTCCCCTGCCTAGTGGATACTGCTGGTCAAGGATTCTGATCTCACACGCACAAGGCTCAAGGGTGCAGAAAGTACAAGCCACACTGACACACACTTGAAGAAAAATCTCGAATTTCCTGCTCTAATATTTAAACAATGTGTCTTGAAATGCAGCTTAAGTGATTCATTTCTGAGGTTCACAAATGAATCATCATTTAAGGTTAAAGAGAAAGAGAGAGGTGAGGTGTATCAATCAGAAAATGCCAAGTCATTTGTTTACGCTCAGGAAAAAAACAAAAAACAATGTAACTTGCTGTAAACAGAGGGAGATCTGATGAGCTCTATAAACCAGATCTCCATAAGAAACTAGAAACATCTGTGTAGACATACCTCTTTTTGCTGAAATTATAAACATTTGAAAGCTTAAAAAATCAAGATAAAGCATTATGTAAATATTTTAGTGAAGAGAAAATAAAATAGACAAAATCACAACCACAGGATTCTTGCTTTTAATTCCTACCTATCTTAGTATTCTGCTACAAAAAATGTCCTATGAGCTCGGATCAATATTTTGCTTATCTGATATCTCTTTATTAGATTTTTTTTAAATGACCTATTTGAAAAGTGATTTCATCTTATGAGCCTTACATTCTAGTCTCCCAAATTAAGTATAACCTTGGCAACCAAAATGAAACCCTCATGTGCTTTTACATGAGTCACTATAAAAGTTGGTAAGTATGTGTGCAATCTGTTATCATATAATAAGTAATGGAAGCTGCACATCTTTGAGCATGAAAGGAGAGAGCTAATTTTCTATAAAGTTCTGTAAGGCTGTATGAATGATTAGTCATTCATGGGGCAGCTGTAGGTGAGTTGAAGGCTTACACCCACTGAGCACAACTAAAAATCTTTATAAGTCACTACAGCATCTGACAACACCCAATTATCCACTCTAATTTAAAGAGTACTGTCTGACTTGGTTGTTGAATGAGGGAACACAGTCACAATTGGACTGAATAAAGAGCCTGCGGTGCCATCCTGCACACTGCTGAGCCCTCAAAGCCAGTCCAGAAAAATTCTTATGCACCTTCTGCATTTTTAAATATGGGAGTTGTTCCACTGAAATTCAGGTGCTCCTATGTTTAAAGTTGAGCAAGAGCTTAGGTGACGTGCTTACTTGGACTTCAGGCCTCAGTATCTTGTAGGATTTATCCTCTTTTGAAAGTATGCATAATACAAGCCATGGCATATGAGAGAGGAGGAGGGAGAGCATTAAACCAGTTTTTGAAAAACTGCCCACCCAAGAAACTGTATTCAAGCCCATTGTAAAGCTCCTGTAGACTTCAACAGAAGTCAGATCAGGCTCTGCGGGGACAAGAGAACCTGAAATTCAGTAGAGGGAGCCTTGAAATATTAGATTGCTTTCTATTTCACCCTGGCAACAAAACAAAACCTGACCCAGAAAAAAATAAGCCATGCAACTGCAGTTTTAATGATCTAGGGAAAGAGGACTAAGAAAGATTCCAAAGTGATTTAGAAATGGACAGTGGATAATTTGTTTCATTTCATATATACTAGTACAACTGATCTCTGAATTTGTGAAAGGCTTTTACAATAGAAAGTAAGTGTCTCTCCATCAAGTCAGTGGCATACTCTCTCTGGTCCATTATGCTGCACCTAATTGCAAGGCACCATGTGGGCCATAGCCTCATGATATACATGCTTTTTTATTTTCAAAATGCATCAGAAGAAACTGACAATGTGAAGAGGAGAGAGAGGCAGACGCAGGATCTTCAAAGCCATACTGGAATATAACTTTCAGTTTTCAAAAATGGTGTCTCAGACTTGAGAGGAAAGGAATTTGAAGCCAGATGCAGCATTATTTCTTGTGAATTTACATATGATCTGGCTGACTAAAGATGTGAGCTGAATAAAAGCTGGAATGGCACTTTGAAGAATTTCCTCCCTGCTTGGAACTCAGACTGATAAAAGAGTAAAACAAGAGGCTTTGATTGTACAAAAGAGAACAAAATTTGGGGAAACTCAAGATTCCAACCAAAGTGACAGAGAAAAGAGAGTGTGTGGGTGTGTCAATAATTGAAATCTCTCTTTTTTAAATGCATAATCTTCCTTGTGTTGCTGTGGTTGGAGATCTTAAGTTACCCAAGCTCTGCTGCGATCTAGAGGGTGAAAGTCTCTTTTGTTTTCTCTTAGCTTGTTCTCATTAATCCAGCATTGTACTGTAGTTTCTAGACCACCAGCCATGCTTGAGCTAGAGAATTTGCTTCCACATCTGTTGTTGCCATACGCATGCCCATTCTAGTTAGATCTAGTTTATGTATTCAGTGTTCCATTCTAAGGTTGCATGTGTTTCTCAATGAGGGCTGCTTTTACAGGCTGCTCAAGGTCCAGCTTACTCTCTGGCACATTCCTACTCTATGTCGTAAACAAGGACATTTTTAACACATGTACACACATACACAGAGAAATTGCCAGAGTGGATCAGATCTAAAGTCCATCTAGTCCTGTATCCTATCTCTGTCAGTGGTCAGCACTGGACGTTGTACCTCAGAAAAGTCTAATCCTGATCTCTGAGGACTGAAGGTTGGCTTAAGCCTTAAAGCATGAAGTTTACTATCCCTTCCAAAATGACTAATTTAAATTATAACAACCCTAGAAATCCATACAGGTTTCCGATTCCTTTAAGCATCTTATTATGTTCTTGGTCTTGGTAGGTTCTCATTGCAGTGAGTTCCACAGTTTATACATAAGGTAGCTGTTTTCAATATTTTTAGTTAGGCTTAAGGTGATATTAAAAATGGTGCTATACACAGAACAGAAAAATCAACCCAAATGTTTGGACCAACTTGGTTCAATAGCAGAGTTTTGCTGTGACGTCCCCTAATGCTGCATTCTGGGACATATCCATTCAATTCAGAAACAGCCAGAGGACTTAGCAGAAACTATGAAGAAATTGTTTCTTTTTGGCTTGTTTTTGGCCCCATAGCCCAACTTACAGTGGCATTCATTGATGTGACCGTGTTAATTCTGCTTGGGTGTATTGTCCAGTTTTCAGTTCGGGTTGCCCACATATTGTGAAGCTTTTCACACACCTCTAATAGTTTACTTCTTGATTATGACAGCATTTCTTCTGAGCAGAACAATTCAATGTCCCATGTTATAGAATAAACTAGGATTGCAGTGCTTGTTCTGCTCGAAAAACTGAGATGAAAAATATATGTACATGTTACAGCTTCAGGCAAATGTAAACTGCCTTGCAATTTTGTCATCTTTGATGATAATAAAAACACTCTTAGACTGCCATTTACAATACCACTTTAATTACATATTTGCAATGACCTGCTGTTATCTTCATTCTTCCTTGATGACAGGGAAAGACATGCTTGGCTGATTTCCTCTTCACTAAAATTTCATGTTATCTGACTGAAAAGTCAGATGAATAGGCTCTGGCAGAGAACTCCAGTAGGGAACTCCTCCATACAGTCAGCTGCAGTTTCCTGGGCTCATCTGTAACCCAGTAGAAAATGCTTTCCTTTCATCTTGAGGGCTGTGACTCTTATTACTTCACATTCAGCAGCTTCTACAGATTGTGACAATCAAAAATATTCCTGCTCCAAGAGCTGGTCTTGAGGCTGGTCTGCCCTTGAGAAAAGGAGGTCACAGTCACTGGGTTGGCCCCTGTAACACCTATAGAATGTGTCAGGTCTCTTTCTGCCCTCAGGTAAATTAATGTAAAAAGAGAAGACTCTAAATTAAGCTGAGTCATAACTAAGCAGAATCAGCCCCACCTTTTCCATATGCAAGAATACACTCAGATGGGAAGAGCTCTTGGGGGGGAGCACTTCATTGGAGTGCTCACACTGATTCCCTACCGAGCCAGCATGAATGGCAGCCAAAAATAGTACAGCCACATGGCTGGTTCGGGTCCAGCAATGTTTTGTAAGAAGCTGGGAATGGGCAAAAGGGGATAGATCACTTGATGATTCCCTGTTCTGTTAATTCTCTCTGGACCACTTGGTATTGACTTCTGTCAGAAGACAGGATACTGGCCTAGATGGGTTTTTGGTCTGATGTGGTATGGCCATTCTTTTGCTCTTATGCTTTCCAAACAGCTGTGTTCTCTGCATAGCGACAAGTTCCCCTGTAGTTATTAATAGGTGAACTTTTTTGCCAGTGACAATGTTTGCTGGGAACAATGCTCCAAAGAAGGCACTGGACAGTCCTGTGCACATTCTGGGGGATGTAAGATTATATTCATCTTAAAAAGATGAGAGGGAGTAGAGTGGAGGAGCAATGAAAAATGTGGGGGAAGTGTTTTTTCACCCATGTTCTTCATTCAAAACAATACGCACATGAACACACACCACACAGACACAGGATATCAGATAACTTGAAATGTAGGGAAATTCTTACACGTTGACAGTAGTTGCAGAATCAGGTACCCATAGTACTAGGCATATTCAGGGGCCAGACATGCAGAAGAGGAAATTCCTGCCTGGCTTCTGGCTATGCAAACAAACAGTCTGTCCTCCACAGAGTCAGTGAGTGCCATGCAGGAAGGTCACAGACAGAGCAGATCCAAAGTCCTAAACCAAAGTCAATTGAAGTCAATGGGACTTTTTTCATTGACTTCAGTAGGGCTCTAGTCCATAGCTTCAAGGAAGAGAAACATCTGCCCCCACACCCAAAGAACATTTTGTCATAAATAGGTTTTTGTCTAAATATCATATATGTGATCAAGAAAATTTATATAATGCATAAGTCGTAAGTCCCAGTCATAAACTTCACATTGCATGTGCAAAGTGGGTAACCCAGTATAAACCTGATCTTTAATGGTTACACATCTAAAATACATAAATTAGCTTTGGAACCCTCTTCTGAGGCCTAAACACATGGGCAATCCCACAATTATAACCAAGGAGTATATTGACAGGCAGCCAAGGTGCCTATTTTAAATTGCAAAACCTCTACTTCTATTCAGAATTAAAAACACATTTTCCTCTAACAAATCAATTATAAACTCTTTCCAAATAATTGAAACTTAAAAAAAGGAAAGAACAATTCACATCCATATGGTTGTGGTACATCAGGAACCAAACATTATTAAACCAACTATTCAATGAGAAACACATTCCTTACAGAAGAAGATAGCAATAGAACTTGCACTTTTTGCTGTCACCGATGGTCTAGATAATACTCAGTACTGTTGTGAGTGCCAGGGACTGGAGTAGATTGTGTCCCAAGGTTTCTTCCAGTCCTACGGTTCTGTTCAAACTTTGATTCAGGAATTAACAAACGATAAATGGATTAGAATGTAACTGTTTCTGTGTACGTGACAGAAGAGGTGAATTCAGCAAAGTGGGCTATCATACCAGTTGTTGCAGACTATCATACACAATTATGGGCATTATACTTATTTTGGGAACATCTGGAGCTCTCTACATATGATCATTTGGAATCTGAAAAGCTTTCAGACATGCTCATGGGCTGTAAGCAATTAAGCATAGGCCCTTTGCCCTAAAGCCTCAATTTTATTTGCAGTTATAATTATGCATATCAGAGTCAGAAAAGATTGTTTTAACAGTTACTTTATCTTGGATTTTTTTCTCCCATGGCAACTTCCATTCTGATATTGTCTGTTATGTAAGTATGCCCTCATCCTCTATATTTGCCACCGTTAAGCATTTGTGTTAAAGATTTTACCTTTTGCCTGTAGTTTCAAAACACCTCCTATTTACCTGACGAATTTCCTCGAATGGATCACTTTTTATTTGAGTGCTTCACTAACAGGTTCATTTTCTATAGCTTTTATTTATTTATTTAGAAGAATGAGAATATTGAAAGGCAACAGACTATAGAGGAAATGCAGCAAATAAATTATTTCTCCTGCAAGGTACGCATGTTGAATCGGACTTTTCAAGGTGCAGAATGATATCTGTGTAAATGGGCACACACTCACAGTAGCACATTCCTACCCATTTTCAAAAACCTGAGATTAATTTCCTCTTTCTTATATAAGGAAGTCCCATTTATTGATGAAGCCAAGGAAATTAAACTACCCTTCACTTTTAAAGGGCTCCTGTGGATCAGAAGAGCGGCCGTGTGCAGAAGCTTCTTGGGCTGCTGCCTGTATGCGAGTCGTTCTTGGGAAAAAATGAAGGAATTCAACTCCCAGTGCTGCCAATCTGGCCCTTTAAATGTAAAAACCCCGTGGTGAACACACAAAAATACGCACAAAAGCCCCAAACAGAACTGGCCATAGGAGATAATGGAGACTCTGAAGACATTGACTACATTGACACAACCTGTTATTGACACAATTCATTTCTAATATTTTTCCCTTGGTTAGTTACTTAAATAGCCTTGGTGGGAGGATAGCGGGGAGATATTATCAACTTTGCTGAGGGCGACCATAGCAGATGTGATGCAGCTAAAGTGCATAACGTTTCCTAAAATATTAGCTAGGACTGTATTAGAACTGAAATTAGGAATTGTAGGGTTCAGAATACTTTGGTTTCAACATAGTGCTGGAACACAGAGCAAAAATCAAGAGCTAGAGGTGAATTATCATCATCAACCACCATGGGCTCAGCGCCCATTGGTGTCTGATGTCTCTCTCACTACTTCCTTCTATCTTTCCCTGTCCAGTGTGCAGTGGCTTAGTTTCTATAGTCTAGCTCTGCACCAGTCTACTATATCATTTGTCCATTCTCTGTGGGGTCTGCCTCTCCTATTCGAACTGTCCATTATGTCGAATACCAGCGTGTTGACTTTTTTGTTTGTCATTCATTCTGGGGATATGCCTGAGTAGCTGTAACTTGCATTGTATAACCTTCTGCAGTATGTTCTCTTTCAGCTGTATCTTCCTATATAACTCCTTGTTGATGACCTTCTGCATCCATCCTGTTCTCAGGATCTTTCTATAACAACTCCTCTTGAACACCAATCCTCTTCTCTTTGAATCTTTCATTATCAACCATGTCTTACATCCATACAACATGCTGCTGCGTATGCACATTTGCAAGATGCTCAGGTTCATTCCTAAGCTAATCGCTTTGTTTTTCCAGATCTTATCCATCGGTTTCAAACTCTCTCTTGCTTTCACTATTCTAGTCGCTATTTCCTTCTTACAGTCTAGATCATACATTAAGTTGTTCCCCAGATACGTGAACTTTTCTACGTTCTCCAGTTCAATCCCATCTACACTTATCTTTCTATTTCCTTATCTCCAAATACCATTGTTTTTGTTTTATTGATGTTCATAATCAGTCCGTATCACTTCCCTTCCTCATTTAGCACCTGCACCATTTTTGCTAGCTTCTCCTCATCTTCCTCAATAATAACTATATCATCCGCAAACCTAAAGTTGTTAATTCTTATCCTGTGCAAAGATATCCCTTCTACCTCTTCCTTGATTTTGTCCATCACTCTCTCTAGAAGCATGATGAAGATACTGGGAAATATCTGATCTCCTTGTCTCGTACTGCTACTCATTCTAAACCAACTTTCCAACTCCCCACGTGCTCAGTGCTGCCTTTGTATTGTCATTGACATCCTTCAACAACCGTATCAGTCTGTTATCCACTCCATATGACTCCAACGCCACCCAAGTCACTTTCTGATCTACACAGTGAAATGCCTTCTGAAAATCAACAAAGAAAATGTAGATGTTCTTGTTCTTTTGTTGAGTTTTCCCCACTTGTTCATCCACTAGATGTTCTTCTATCTACAATCTTAGTTTCTCAGTCAGTATCATCATCAGCACCTTGCCTAGATGACTCGTTAGGGCAATCGTTCTGTAGTTCTTGCAGTCCGATGCACTTCCTTTCTTGGGTATTGTCACTAGCATGGATCTTGTCCATTCCTTAGGTCCCTTCTCTCCATTTTTGGATCTTTGGGATCTAGATCTAGTGCAGTGAGACAAACAATTCCACGGCACACCCACTTTTTCCGGCTGAACCCATTGCTCATAAATGCAGAGCCACAGCAGTGGGAAGGGGTAATTGATGACTCTGCACCAGCTATCCGCTTTGGCTCTGCAAAGAGACGGGGGACGGGAAATTGATTAAATTTCTGCAGCAAGGCTACCTGAGTCCCAGCTGGTGTGGGGTCATCAATTTCCCTCCTGCAGCTACTACGAGGGGAAATTGACCGACCCCGTGCCAGCTAGGAATCAGGCAGCCTTGTTGCTTGAGCCCCTAGCTGGCCTGGGGTTGGTCAATTTCCCCTCCCCTCAACTCTTTGCAGAGCGGGGTTAGTGGTGGGATTGACACCCTAAGTCAGCTGGGGGTGCAAGCAGCAAGGCTGCTTGATTCCCAGCTGGTGCAGGGCTGGTCAATTTCCCCCCACAGAGGCTTTGCAAAGCAGCTGTGGGAGGGAAATTGATGACTCCAACTGCACCAGCTGGGACTCAGGCAGCCTTGCTGCTTGAGCCCCCAGCTGGCACTGGGTCATCTAAGTGTGCCCTGAAATTTCATCCATTTCTACCCCCTTTGGCTCTGCAAAGAGACAGGGGGAGGGAAAATCGACTCAATTTCTGCAGCACACTTCGTTCTTGCGGCACTCCAGTTGAAAACCACTGACTAGTGGTTGTAGATTACAAAGCCATTAGGGACCAATCTCTCTTCCAGTACAATATAGAACCCAGAGCATTCCTGAATTAATTCCTATCTGAAAAAGATGTACAGGGAGGAAGGCAAAGGAAGTCAGAATGTAAAATAAGGATCCATCTGGCCAGAGGGTACTAGAATAAACTTCTTGGATCCTTAGTTGGTATAAATGTGCATAGATCCACCAGTATCAATAAAAAATTCTTGATTCATGACAGCTGAGGATCTGGCTCATTGGATCTCTCTGGGCTGGGAGTCTGGAAGCAACAGTCCATCCATAATGGCCTTATTAGTTAGTCCATGTTAAAAGGAATCAGATTTTTCCAAAATAGTAGGTTTAGTTAGATAAAGTCATAGCTTCTTAGCAATATCAGTCTAGGTACAAGTGAGGCAGCCCATCGGTTATGGTTTAAATGCTCTATTTCATTTGCAAACAACCTATAAGGGGGATTAAAAAAAATAATCCTACCTTCCTTGAAAAAGTGGTTTGGTAATTGTAGTCATGGAAACCACTATGCATGACAGCAATAATAAGAGTACCAACATTATAGAGATGGCAGGCATAAATCTACCCACAAAGCAATGATGAGTGCAAAGAGCAAATTATTTTGAAAGCAAATTAGTTTGTTCACACAATTATTTTCAATGGAAGGCTTGCATCTCCTCTCATTTCAGTAATCGAAAAACACGTCTCAATTTAATGGATTATTCCCCCCTTCCCACTGAGCAAATTCACGAAAAAAGAAGCACAGTGATAACCACTCTTCTTTTGCCTTTGCTCACTTCCCTTCTATTTCTCACTGCTTCTTCTGATTGCCTCAGTATTTAAGAGCTGACGTGCTGCTGAAGTTTTGAAGTGAAGAAGCACTGCCACCTGTTTTTCAGTCTTTCAATAGTTAACGTATTAGGTAACTGTTTATGACTTTCATTAAATTGGTATGTGTGTTTGTTTCAGAGGAAACATTTTCTTACAAACTGATTGGTAGGATATTACTATTGTCCCCTTTGGCCTGAGCAACTAGTGATACTCAAGGCCAGCCTGGTTGTTTACAGTTATGTAGGGAAATCAATTATACGATTCAGGCATTTCTTTAGTGCAATCTTATTTTTGTACACAGAATGTACACAAAGTCCATTTCCCTGAACACAGCACTAACAAACAAAAGGCAGTTTCTTTGTTTGGAAATCCAAATCTGCCTTTCCAGTGAACACTGGGCCCAAAAAGCAAGTATTGGTTATGCTCATCAGAGCTTCGCCAGCTCTCACCTGGCTTCCTGTTCACTTTACCTTGGCTTTTTGGATGCTTTCTGCCTCTTATACACTTAGACATACACGGCTGCCTCTAGCCAATCTCTCAGCCTCTGTGACTGTAATCAATCCCCATGGAAAACCCTTGGGCTACATGGCTAAGCTTCTGCTCCTGTCACGTGGGCAGTCATGCCTACTGGTAAAATACACATCAGTAGCTAGGGATTGGAAACCAGGGTCAGAATCTGAGGCCTGATGGCAGAGCCAAGGGACACAGACACAGTAGGAAACTGGTTGCTGCTCCATAATCCTCAACCATCTGGGTCTGGAACAACTTAGAGTTGAACAAAAGCATCCTCATCTTATTCTACTGGCCTAATATCCCTGAGGGTCATTTGAGCAGTTGAGGATCAGGTGTAGCAGAACTTGGCACTCCCCTGTCCTGAACACCCTGCAGAGTGCCCCAACACACAACACGCTCCTCTCAGGCAGGAACTGGTAAGGCTGTGGGGAAGCGGGGTGCCTGACAGAGGAGGTAGGAGAACTATTGCCTCCAGCCTCATATTGGTGGGAGTTCCCCCTGCACAGGGGAATTCTCCAGTAGCTATTTCTGGGTGCTTTTTACACCATATAAATACAAAATGGCCTTTGCGCACCAGAGAATCCAGCACCATAAGCATAACTACGGTATTAAATGCTATGTGAGAATAATTCACCTTGTCTACTGCATGAAGAGTTTCAGCAAAAGAACCAGTACAATGTTCTCACATGCATAAAGGAATTACGTTATGCAGGCTTTTGTGGTGGGGTGTTTGTTTGTTTTGTTTCTTCCCCCCTGCCCCCGTTGAAAAGACAAATTACCCAAGTCCTAAAATTCAAGAAGGGACAGCTCCAGATGAAAGCTGCAGGCAGGTTTGAACAGCAAGCTTAGCTTACGTGGTTTTCATTGTTCCAGGTGGCATCTACTGATTTTATATTCATGTCCAACAAACAGCAGTACAGTGAAGTGTGCTACAGAACTTTTCAGAGAATAGTAGCCAGGTCCACATGACCTGCTAGTGCATGGCAAGCCAGTGTGCTGTGCAGGCATTCCCTAACTTGTCATGCAATGCACAAAAGTCCAATGACCCTTTTATTATTCTCTTCTTGAATCCATTGTTCCTTCATCACAATTTTCCACCCCTTTTTTCTCTTGCTGGTTATTTAGAAGGGGCAAGGAACTCTGATCCATTTGCTGCCCCCACAACCTCACCTGAGACTAGAGGAATTCTTGCAAGACAGAAAAGCCGTTTGTGAATAACATTACACAGTACTAACCCACAGAAACCCACAGCAGTCACAGTTCTTAATCATTACAGCAGAATCCTGAGATATGCACACTTGACTTGTGCATATCGTCGGTTAAAGTGACTTTTAGTGATAGGGAGCTGGCACCTGGCTCCAAACTGCCAGGCTTCAGCTCTCCTTCACTCAAAGGAGTGGGGAAACTGACTGGCTGCTGTGCTCACCAGTTTCCTGGCTCCTGTCAGGGGTGGCAGCAGAGAGTCAGGCTCTTGTCACCCCAGAGCTAGGCTCTCAGCTGCCTGCCACTCATAGGAGACAGGAAACTGATCAACACTGCTGCAATGGTCAGTTTCCTGGTTCCCAAGAGTGGCGGGGAGCTGGGAGCCAGGAAACTAACCATCACATCATCAGTGCTGGTCAGTTTCCTGGCTCCTGCAAGTGCTGGGGAGCTGGGAGCCAGGCTGCCACCTGGTTTCTGGCACCTCCCAACTTGCACAAAATTTGAGTTACACGAGGTTGCCCAGGAATGCAACCTTCACATAACTCGGGGGCCTACTGTATTGATAATTACTGGACAACATGGTGTTGTGCACAGAATGTTTTTTAAATATAAATGCACAGGATTTCTTTGAGATAATATTCTTAGTTATGCAGGACAAAACCCTCCTCTCTTTTTAGTGTATGGATAAACAGGATTTTTTCCAGGGAGATGCATGTGAGACAGAATTCTCCTGCCCTAGACCTCTGAACACAGTGGGAGATATTCTCCAGCTGCTTTGCTCGCCTACTAGCATTGCAAGGCATTTAGCCAGGAGAATTGTGCATGCTGTGAGAAAAATTCCCAGCTTAGACAATGCCCAAGTGTCTATGGAACTATATGGCTCTGGGTATGATTAAGAGATTTTATTAGCACAAGCATAACAACTTGAGATAGATTTATGCTAGTATAAAGAGACTTAGTTCTCCTTAGCTGATCAGCAAACAATATTATGAGATCTGCTAAACAATTTCAGCCCACGTTGACCTGTGACTCCATTTCAGGTGGACAAGAGAGGTGTATATGCACCCGTTACTGTAGTATTTCAGTGCGTCTCAAGCTAACACAGTTATGCTCATAGCATTCCTGTAAGGCAGGGCACTGCTATTACCCTCATTTTACAGCTGGAGAACTGAGGCATGGAGAGGCTAAGTGACTTGCCCAAGGTCACATAGCAAGTCTGTGGCAGGCTTGGAACCGACCCCAGTCTAATTTAACTTTTCAGTGCAGGCCTGCCAAAGGGGGATGGGGAGCTAAGGGGGAAATCACCTTAAGGCTTGATGTTTCTAAGGGCTTGGAGCCCTGGCTCCAGGCACGGCTACTTTGGCAGCAGGGCCTCTAGGCCCCTTTGAAGTGCCAGCAGTGCTGCTGCACCACCCCATGCAGTGGTGGGGAGGACACAGCACTGCTGACTGCCTTAGGCCCCTTCCCTTCTGTCCCTGGCCCTGCTCCATGGGGGCCATTGAGACAGTTCCTCCCACCTTGCTCCAGGCCTGCAGCGACTTTTGCCCCTACTGCTTCAATAGCAGATTTAAATTGTCATCGGATAGGGAACATCTGGGCATCTTCTGTCACTAATTTGTGTGTTGTGGATGGCAATGACTCAAAACACTCAGGCTATGTCTACACTAGCCCCAAACTTCAAAATGGCCATGCAAATGGCCATTTTGAAGTTTACTAATGAAGAGCTGAAATACATATTCAGCGCCTCATCAGCATGCGGGCAGCTGTGGCACTTTGAAATTGATGTGGCTAGCCGCCGCGCAGCTCGTTCAGACGGGGCTCCTTTTCGAAAGGACCCCACCTCCTTCGAAGTCCCCTTATTCCCATCTGCTCATAGGAAGCCGTCAGGATGACGGGATAAGCTGTGTGGGACGAGCCGCGCGGCAGCGAGCCATGTCAATTTCGAAGTGCCACGGCTGTCCACATGCTAATGAGGCACTGAATATGTATTCCAGCGCTTCATTAGTAAACTTAGAAATGGCCTTTTGCATGGCCATTTTGAAGTTTGGGGCTAGTGTAGACACAGCCTCAGAGACAGTATTTGGGGCAAAAATTTAAATGCCACACTGTAATTATTCATAGAATCCAAAGCTACTTTCAGCTAATAATGAAACTTTTCCAGTTGCATGGGAGACATAAAAGCAATGCAACTGCCTATAAGTGCTCACATTATTCAGAGCACTGAATTGACTGGCTGGCTTTCAAAGTATTGAAAAAGCATGCAGCCAATCTTTGTCAATTCAGCCAAAGAGGGATTGGTTAGATGTGACTCATACAGTAAAGGTTTATTTCTGCAACAGCAGTATCATTTTACTTTGCTTTACATCCAGTCTCCTGAGGCACTGCAAACACCTGCTGATGGATGATGTAGTTAGGGTTGATCCTGCTTTAGGCAGGAGGCTGGACTCGATGACCTCCTGAGGTCCCTTCTAACCCCTTCTGATTATTTTCAGAAGAAGGGTTCTTTCGAAAATGGGGTTTGTTTTCGAAGGAATCTGTCTACATGGCTGTTTTTGCTTCTGGAAAAGCCTTGTTCAGAAGTGAGATTGTGCAAGAATATGCAAATGAGGCACAAGATATGTAAATCAATGCCTCATTTGCATTCCACTTGTGAAAGTGGAATACTGTGTGGACGTAGCCTTGGTTTTGCAGCTGCCCCCAGGAGCTACTCTTAGTATCACATCCCTCTGATCTGTGCCCCTCCCTTTGCCTCCCTCCTCCTTTGCCCCCTCCTTTTCCATGTTCTGGGAAATTCTTGGATTTCAGGCATTTCCCACTTTCCAGGCACAACCAAACCCTGCTCTTGGTATAAGTTAGGGTAAGGGGAAGCTGCCTACCAAATTTTGTGGTCGAAGCTTTTACAACTTGAGAGAAGTTCTTGAGCAAACATAGCTCTGACAGACAGGCAGACAGATTCCATTATGTATAAATACACACACACACACACTTTCCATAGAGAGGGACAGAGAGATTAGATTACATGTCTCCACATTCCCCACTGGCTGATACTCCATTATAGTTGTGAGTGAATAATCCCGCTGAAAGATAGTCACATCTATATAAAAAAAAAGCGTGTTTAAAAAGAAGCTGTTATACATCATGTCTGATGAGCCAACATTCAGTCTCTCTCTCTTTCTACAGAAAACTATTGGAGTTACTTCCAGCGTTAATAAAAGTGTGGGAATAATACCACTGGCTTATGCTACTCCACGGAGGCAGATATCTTGTGGTCTTTCCTATATCCCTCTGTCAATGCACCTCAGTCCTGATGTAAAACACCTTATTACCATGATCATAATTCACAAGATAGTAATTTCTATTATACTTTTGCCCAATGATTCAATTTAGGTGGTTTTTTTTACACTACTAGAAGTGCTAAGTTCTGCCAGCAGAGTCTGACTCCATAAATTGTGCTGCTGACATGTTACTCTTCAGTTGGAAAAGACATCATCTGCCTTGTTACTCCAAATAGAATATTTGCTTGCTTTACATTTGCAGCTGAAGTTGCTCTTTCATTTTTCAGGTAAATCCTGTAACACGCAATAGGAGAAGAACTTTCAAAGAGGGGATCCTAACTGTTTGGAAGTTAAACAGCACCATTTTTGTTCAATGCCCCCTTTTTCCCCCTCCATGCTTGTTGCCAGCAGAAAAGGCCCAGAGAAGTAAATTGAGACAATTATTTGCTGGTTTGCAGACTTGACAGTGAAACAGGATTTGCATTGTTCAAAATATTATTAAGCTTGTTTGGCATATCCATACTGCAGGAAATCTGCACGTGGATTTGAAGGTATTATTTGCCCGTCAAGCAGCCTGTTTGCAGTTGGTATTAAATTACACCCTGCTTGCTCTTGTGGTATAACTCTGTAATGTGTTACACCAGCATAGCAGGTGCCAAGCATCCAGCAGAACATTCAGCAGGCATGATGTTAATTAGACATAGGAATGAGCTGAATAATACTGCCTGTACCAGTGGACTCTACATTTGTTGCATCATGACTCCTTAACACAGAGTCAGAGAGAGTATGATGGTTAGGATTGGACAAGGAAAATTTACATGTGCAACACAGGGGAACGTGCTGGTCTACGTGAAAATGTCTGCACTGCAGCTGGGAGCTTGCTCCCTGGAGCAGGGAGCCAAATGTGTCAGTGCTCATTGAACTAGCACCTAAAAAACACTGCAGGGAGCAGGCAGCACAGGGGGCAGCTCCAGCTACCTGCCCAAATGCAAACCTGGGTCTGTATCCCCTTGGCCAAGCCACCAACAGAGGGGCAAAGGGGACAGTTGCCACAAGGCCCAGCATTTTGACAGCATTGTCAGCCAGAGCTCCTGGCCCCTGGTAAATGATGCAGAAGCACTGCAGCATCACTTTGCTTAGCTTTGAGGTGTGTGCGTGGGAGGGGGCAGTACTGAAGTCCAGGCAATGCTAAGAACTGACTGCCCAGGCCCCACCTCTTCTGCCCTTGTCCCCACCCCTTCTGGGGGTGCACAGCCTAGGGTGGCGCAGCTACACCAGGATAGTCCATTAGTGTAGATGCAATGGGTAGGGCTTCTGCCAGCATAGGAACATCAGCAGACCAAATGAAGGAAGTTACGCCACCAGAAGCTGGAGAAAAGGAAGTCTTGCCAAGAGGTGCTCAGTCTTGCTCCAGCTTTTGGTAGGGAAGGTACTGTGGATAGAACAGTGCTGGGGAAAGGCAGAGTAAGCCACGGCAGCCCAGAGACCGCAGGCTGAGTCCTAGCAACAGAGACCCAGGGAGGTACTAGGGCTGCAGAGGAGTAGGCAGGGCAGGAAAAAGCAGCAGATTCCTACTGCCGTGCTAATGATGAAGTGGGAAGTTCAGACTGCAGTTTGCCCCTGCAAGAAGGGACGAGATTATGAATGGCAGTGGGTCACTGAGGCAAGGGGTGTGTTCGAAGTAAGGGGGTTCCTTGGGAGGGGAGGATCTCAGAGTATGGGTGCTGCTGAAGGGCAATACCCAAAAGGAAGGGTGCCATAGTTTGGGAGGGATGTGGGTCCTGATGAATGGTGGAGAATGGACAAAAAGACAGGTAGCAGCAGGCAAGATGCTGTTAGGAGAAGGTGCACTGAGGCTAGACTGAGCCAGTTCCTGGAGTAACCAGTAGAAGGCACCATGGCAATTGAGTCCCAACCTGCTATACTAGGCAACCCACAACACTCCTACCTATCCAGCATAACCAACCCTGTTAACTGGACTATTCACTTGAGACAAAACCTAGGGAAAAGTTGATGAACTTACCCCTCTTCCATTTTCTTCTTTTTCCATCTTTTCTCTTTCTCCTGCCCAACCCTCCTAAATCTTCAGTCTCAGTTAATAAATCTAGTATATTGACCATCTTATTGGACTGTATGAAAAACCATTTAAAAATCCCTCTTGCTTTATTGTTTTCTTTATTCAAGACAAAGACAGCCCCTTCTATTCTGTATTGGAGTGGTAGCCGTGTTAGTCTGGATCTGTAACAGCAACGAAGAGTCCTGGGGCACCTTATAGACTAACAGAAAAATTTTGAGCATGAGCTTTCGTGAGCACAGACTCAGTTCTTCAGATGTGAAGAACACGTCTGATGAAGTGAGTCTGTGCTCACGAAAGCTCATGCTCAAAACTTTTCTGTTAGTCTATAAGGTGCCACAGGACCCTTCGTTTCTATTCTGTAGTGAGTCCATCTCTACAGGTCTGTGCTTCTTAGTATTTTACAGAAATAAATAATATGACTGGAACTAGTACTCTGTCCCCTGGACCAAATTACTACTTTGCTTTGTTACACCATATATCCTTGTGTATCCTAGAAATATCTAAGTGCAGTCACTGCTGGAGCTTTGCTAGGGCTTTCATTAAGGGAAGCTTGATGTAGAATGCTGGCATATGTTTAATCCAGCAGCAATAAACACAAAATAATATTTCAGTAGCTTAAACCCCTTTGCCTTTTTTGCACTAGATTCTACCCTTTAGGAGCACTGATAGAGCTGTAGCTGTGTAGAAAAATGCTTTAAAATAATCCCAGGATAGGGAATCCTCTTATGCTTAGTAACTGGGTGTCTTCTTTTCAACTCATTTAAGTTTCCATTTGAGCTCTAGATCAATGAAAGAAAACCACTGCCATGTCAGCACTGGTTATTCAGCACTGTGTCATTCTTATCATAGTGCTAGCAGTCCCACTGAAATGCTGGGCCTGCTTTTGCAGTACATTATAAAATACAAATGAAGCCTTTACTCTACAAAAAAGTACAATTTCCTCTCATTAGCAATCACGTTGCAGGATGGGCCCACCCTGCAGTTGGTAACTGGTTTCTTAAAGCTGTTTCTGTGGCTCTCTAATATAATCCTCATCCATATAATACAGAGAAATTTTCACACTGTCACAGTTGTTTCCCTCTGTGTTATAAAGCAGAAACTCCAGAGACAATTTCTTGGTGTAAAGAATTTTTTTCAAGGCACTTTAGCCACAACAGAAATTTAAAATTATTTTTCTCTCTGAAATACTTTGTCTCTAGTCTTCTGCTTCAGTCTTTACTTTGGAAAAAGTATGTCTGAAACTGCCCCCCCCAGTGTTCATGGCCAATGTAGAGGAGGCCTGTGATTACCAAATATATTCCCTGCCTCTCAACTTATTCTCTTATTCTAGCATTTGTCCTCTCCTTTTAGCTGTGAAAACAGCACGGTCATTCCTTCAGGCTATCTTTAGATGCCATACAGTTGTTACCCATGTAGAAAGTATGCCTTTCTCCTCCCACCATCCCCTTCCTATTTTCTGCTTTGGCGTTAAAAAAAGCCACATCACTTAGTTAATTTATTCCTCTCTATGAGCAATAAAATGGAAGGGAAATTATTTTCCAGAGCACAAGACCAAGAAAATTAATTACTTTCACATGTGAAGGAAAATGTAACAAACTGCTATAGCATTTCTGTTATGATATAATTAATTTCCAATGAAAATACTGCCTTTTTGTTTGTGCTTTTTTCCAACCACAAAATTAATAGAAATGTTTGCTTTCTTTTGATATGAAAAGAAAAAAGCTCAGGAAACATAAAGCCCTACTTGGCCGCGTCTACACATGCACGCTACTTCGAAGTAGCGGTGCCAACTTCGAAATAGCGCCCGTCACGGCTACACGTGTTGGGCGCTGCTTTGAAATTGAAATCGACGTTAGGCGGCGAGACGTCGAAGTCGCTAACCCCATGAGGGGATGGGAATAGCGCCCTACTTCGAATTTGAACGTCGAAGTAGGGCACGTGTAGACGTTCCGCATCCCGCAACATCAAAATAGCAGGGTCCGCCATGGCGGCCATCAGCTGAGGGGTTGAGAGACGCTCTCTCTCCAGCCCCTGGGGGGCTCTATGGTCACCGTGTGCAGCAGCCCTTAGCCCAGGGCTTCTGGCTGCTGCAGCTGGGGATCCATGCTGCATGCACAGGGTCTGCAACCAGTTGTTGGCTCTGTGGATCTTGTGTTGTTTAGTGCAACTGTGTCTGGGAGGGGCCCTTTAAGGGAGCGGCTTGCTGTTGAGTCTGCCCTGTGACCCTGTCTGCAGCTGTTCCTAGCACCCTTATTTCGATGTGTGCTACTTTGGCATGTAGACGTTCCCTCGCAGCGCCTATTTCGATGTGGTGCTGCCCAACGTCGAAGTTGAACGTCAACGTTGCCAGCCCTGGAGGACGTGTAGACGTTATTCATCGAAATAGACTATTTCGATGTTGCTACATCGAAATAAGCTATTTCGATGTAGCATGCACGTGTAGACGTAGCCCTTGTTTGTTAAAGTAGCCTACAGTCCCTTCTACATACAAAAAATGGTTTCATGGCAAGTTTAAACATAAAATAAATTGCAGCAATGGGAGACTGCACGCTAACATTTTTATGAGTGAATTTAGAAAAAAAATACACGGTCTCTTGTAAATGTGTGCTTCTCATCAGTATCTTTAAAAAAATCCTTTAAGGATTAAATTGCAAGGGATTTGGTACTGCCAAGAGCAACACTACTCTCATCTCCCTCCTATGTCCATACTGGCTTGCAGCCTCCACTTGGCTGCTGCTGGCAAACATTCTCCTGGGAAACCTGGGGAAGATCAAACTCATGAGTCCTGGCAAGAGAAGGGCATGCAAACAATTCTACCATGCCAGAGCACAAGATACAAAGGCAACCAATTACCAACAAAGCAAAGAGACTGTATATACTCTTCCCTATCCCCTGCCCCACACACATATCAGCAAAGGCACAAATTAAGTGGAAAATATTTTTTCCT
The DNA here is from genome assembly GCF_033958435.1 of Carettochelys insculpta. Classification (NCBI taxonomy): domain Eukaryota; kingdom Metazoa; phylum Chordata; order Testudines; family Carettochelyidae; genus Carettochelys; species Carettochelys insculpta. Next base: position 101,609,811 of record NC_134141.1, read on the forward strand.
TGCATCTCTTTTAGCTTTCATAATCTTAGAGTTACTTGAAATGCCAATATAAAATTTTCAGAAAGAAAGGTAATTGTCAAGTTGGTGGAAAGCCTTTTTGTAAGGTGAACCTCTTCAGAGGTTTCTCTCTCTTATTTTTAATACTCATTCTAGAATCATGACTTTCAAAGTTACCTTGAGTCCCATCCCTTCTTACTTAAAATTATTAATATTTCATATATCTTCCACTGTGCCAGGCAGAACATCTTCCTTCATCTTTACAATAGTTTTTGCTGTGTGCACTGATAGAAAAAAGGTTGCAGTCCTACAGATGGAATGAAGGAACAAGCAGTAAAATTTACACACTGCCTGGGTAGGCAGGTGAAGAGAGAGGGCACAGTGAAAAGCAAAAGGAAGCCCTGAGGGGCAGGGAGATGATGGTGTTATCCACAGCAACGGAGAAGGGAGAGAATGGAAACAGATGATCATTTGATATATTAAATTTAAATTAATGCTGAGACACATGAACACAGAAACAAAAACTCAGATACTTCTGCTCTGCCAGAGACACCAGCCCCCAAATTTGTTGACCTTTCAGTTTAAAGCTCCTCATCCTCCTCTCACACTGCCCCATGGTGTGGGAGTAGCTCCCCATAAGCATTTGCAATACCCGTTTGTTGTCTTACTTGAAATTTCTCCTCAAAACTCTCCCGTGTTGTGATGCTATACAAGTGACAACTGTTGGGCAGTTTGTGTGCTAAGACCATGACCTATCATGACCACCATGATCTGATTGCTCTTCTGTGCACCCCATACGCCCATCTGCATTCGCCCACTCTCTTCTTTATACTTCAGTTGTAAAATCCTTGGGCAGGAGCCATCTTTTTTTCCATTTGTACAGCATGAAGCAAAATGGAGTCCTGAGTCCATGCCTGGGGTTCCAAGGTGGTACTGCAGTTCCAATAAAATCTATAACAAAGGTCAGGCCTGGAAATTTCGAAGTTACCAGCATAGAGATGGCAATTAAAACCATGTGAGCAGATGAGGTCGCTTAGAGAAAGGATGTAAAGGAAAAGGTTAAGGATAAAGCCCCATGGGACATCCTGGAAAATCAAATACAGCAAGAGAACTCACCAAAAGATGTTGAATGACTTGCCAGAGATACAGAAGTAGAACTACAAGACAGAAAGGTCATGAAAGCCATGGGGAGAAAAGATGTCAACATGAGTGTGACCAATAGCATAAAGGGCAACTAAGAGTAAAGGCAAAGGCCCTGAGTTTTGACCATGAAAAGATCATCAGAGACCTTTGCAAGAATGCCTTTTAGTAGAGTAGAGAAGGCTGAAGCCTGTCAGGAGGCAATGCAGAATTCAGTTGGAAGGAAAGTCGAGGCAATGAATGCAGGCAGTATGTCCAATGAGTCTGGAAATGAAATGAAGAAAGTGTGGTAACAATTTAGGGAAGGATTTTTTAGGATGACAGTGACTAAAATGTGTTTGCACTGTGAGGGGAAGGAACATGCTGAAAGTGACAGGTTAAGGAGAGAGTATGGAGCCAAAAGGGGTCACTAGCACAGAATGTCTTTTCTCAGGAAGGAATGGTGATTACAAAAGGAAGGGTGACAAGGGGGTGCTCCAGTTGGATCTCACCTTCAAAACATTCTGTCTGAAAAATAAATCACAGTATACTGTAGGGAGAGGCAAGAGGGCACAAGATTAGGAGCTGCAGAACTAAATGTTAAGGCACCTAGGAATGAAATATTGATAAAAACTTAACAATGTTATGTCAGTAATCAACTGGTGAACAGGACAGGGGTACTTTGTTCAATGAGGGAGAAGAATGCTGCAGCAGAGTGGTTGAGGCAGCACATGGCTTTTGTGTGCCATGCATGTGTTCAAGAGTTCAGAAATTATCCCTCCTCCATATCAGGATGAAACTGAGAGCTTCTGAAGAAGGGGGAAAAAAAAAAAAAAAGAGAAAACGAGAGAAAGAGAGAGTGCAAACATACAGAACAGTCCACTGGTTAGGGCATTCATGAGTTTTAAAAGACTCATGTTTGCAGCTTTGCTCTGCTGGGACTTGGTTGAGTTAAAGCTACATAGAAAGCCTGGGGCTGAACTTGAGCTGCTCACCTGAGTTAACAGCTGAATTGCCCAGTCTTCAGTTCAATTTTAAGCCCCCCAGTTACCTAACCCTACTTAAAAACCCAGACTTAAAAAATTCCACCTGCCCCCTCTTTGTCTCTCATTTTGAGAAGAAATTCCACCCCGCATCTCAGTGTAAGTTTCATCAAACATGGTATGTTCTCTGAACCATTTCAGTTAAGTGAATATACATTTTCCAAATGAAGATTCCTGATCCACCTCTTCTGTGGAACTAGCCAAGACTGAGCAAAGAAAAGATCTTGCTCAGTACACATGGGAGCAAACAAACACAAAACCAGATAAATTGTAGTGCTCAGTCTCTGGCAGTGAATTCAATAGGAACATATGTCTGAACAAATAAAAAAAAAAAAGTGTATTAACTCAGCCTTCTGTGGAGCCAGTCTGAACGTACTGCAGGCTACTGAGAAGCCACTTCAGAAAAGAACACAAGGCAAAAATATCAAATCTACCCCTCAACCCCCAAGGAAAACCAGGGTTGTAAGCACACACGTTCTAACTTTAAGGAATTGCACATTCTCATTGACTTAGCTGAGAACTGTTCATAAATTTAAATTAAATATGTAAGAGTGTGCGGGATCAGGGCCCATCTCCTGACATCAGACCACTGAAGAATGCAGCATGCTAAAAAAACAGAAGTGCTGACTCTAGCTTGTTTATGGAAGAAATGTTATCTGATGTCTTAGACCTTTCTAAAGTTCTATTCTCTATAGAGAATCCCCTGCTCAAACAACCTGATAATCCCAAAGCTGGAGTTGACAATATGACCTTCTGTGTAGCTTATATTCAGGAACAAGAAGATATTTATAGGCATCCAGAAAAGAGCACAACAGTAACTTAGAGAGCTTCCAGTATTTTTATCCCACAAAGAAAAATGAGGGCAACTAAATATAAGCCCTTTAGTAGAAATCATATAAGCAGCAAGACTAATATTCTAAACTATAGGTTAGCCATACAAATAAAAAAATACACATTTTAAGACAAAAAGCTCTGGTTTAACAACCTTAAAAATAATAAGGAAGACCTGGTCAACCTTAGCTTGAAAAACAACAAGAACAGATAAATTGGAGCATAAGCTTTCGTGGGCAAAGAGCCGCTTCATCAGACTCATGCATCTGAGGAAGTGGGTCTTTGCCCATGAAAGCTTATGCTCCAAAATATCTGTTAGTCTATAAGGTGCCACAGGACTTCTTGTTTTCAAAGACAGAGACTAACACGGTTCCTCTCTGATACTTGTCAACCTTAGCTTGGATGATCTTGGAGGATGGGGAAAAAAAAAAAACAAACCATGGTCCCACGCTTGCCCTCACTGGAATCAAAGGGCGTCATTACATTGACTTCAGTGGGCTTGTGACCAGGCCTTTAGGACCAGATTTCAACTGCATTTAGATCCCAGACTGTATTGATTTCAATGGGAGTCAGGCACCTAAATACATTGCAGAATCTAGCAGTGATTGACTACTGTATGCTAAAGAATGGACAGAAGGGGAAATGAGAAGGCTTTAAATATGCTTCATTCAGAGCTCACTTTTGATATTCAATGTATTAATGCTTTTGTGGTACAATATTGTACTTTGCAACGATGTGTGCTCAGACATTTTCACTGAGATATAAGATGGAAGTGCTCAGCCTCTGAGTATGGAACACAATTGCAGAAGAGATTAGACAAAACGGGACCCGACCCACCCTAGGAAATCCTGGAAAGCTTCCTCTTTGAAAGTCTTTTCTCTGTGTTGCAATCCCTCACCTGGGGTTTGCCACATGCTGGAACTCTGCCCTGTGTAGAACTCGCAAAACATTCCCCTATGCCAAGGGCCTGTGGACCCCCCAGTTCCTATCAGGCTTTAAACATTGTAAGGGCTTCAAGAGACGTGCCTGCAAGCCACCCAGCAATTATACTGGAGACTAACACCACTTCTGGGGCTTGTCTGGATCAGATCTGCTCAGCAGGCAATTTGCTGTGCTTTCACTCCTCCCATTAGAAGGGAGAGATTCTTGAGGCTTTGGCTTCTCTGGCTTCTCTATGCCAATAGCCTAATACACATTCAGACCCTTTGAAGGTACTCAGGCCAGCTGTTGGGCTAAGACAATCTGACACAGGATCCAAGATGTATCTGGCTGCTGCAGCTTGAGCACTGCCTTATACCATAGGCCTAAGGCTAGAGTCTCTTCTCCTGGAAGCAGCACAACCAGTGCTGGCTTAATCAAAGTGAGGCTAAGGATCAAACCAGCATAGCCTATTACATTCTCAATAGCCTTGGAAATAAGATAACACATGCCCACCTTGGTTTCTTCTCCTCATTAGGCACAATTACCCTCAGCATTGATGCAATACCATCCTGTGGCACCAATGCCTTTGCCTTGTCATCGCAAATTCATGCAGATGCTCACCAGAATAAAAGGAAGGTGCACAGAATTCATCAAAATGGCAAAAGCAGTAGAAAGATGCCCACAAAAAAGAACATATAAGATTAATAGAAATTCATTTTCTCTTAAGCCCTTCTATAGCACACCACCTATTTGTTGTAGTATTCGAGAAACCAACTGTCTAACTCAGGAGTCAGCAACCAAAACAGCAAGAGACATTTTTTTTCAAATTTGGTAAAAAAACCTGAGTAATTCAAGAGCTGCAATGCATGTGAATGCAAGACGGTCCTTAATAAATAACATCAAACCATACTTTTTATAACTCATATTTTAAGGTCAGTGCACACACATATCCACAATGCATTGTACATATGAAGGGAGAGTTAGCCAACATGTCGAGATCACATATTGTTTGCTATTTAGATATCAGTTGCTCATTATTGGGCTTTTAAATGTTCACAGAATATTGAAAATAATCAGGTTTTTGGGTTTTTTGTAAAAAAAACAAAAAACAAAAAAACAAAAAAACTTTGCAATTATAGTGTTGGGAGCTGCAAAGAAGTGCTTAAAGAACTGCATGTGGGTCTGGAGCTCCAGGTTGCAGACCCTGGTCTATGTGATTTCTTAAAATAAATTATATCCAATTGTCTCCAAAGGTTCCTCCACCTATAATGTTCCTACGTGTCACTTACATGTAACTGTTCATAACTTATCTAGATGCTGAACATCACGGACAGAATAGAGACACTGGATTTGTAGTTTCTTACAATGCTCTATCACGCTAAAATCTTCCCCCGCTCCCTTTCTTTCCCCACTATGATTGGAGTGTGTTAACAGGCCACAATGCCTCAACGATCCCTTGCAATTAATGGTAGTCCATCGATCTGATGATGACAAATCTGTGCAGATCATCTGTTATTGGTGTCATGATGTGCCCTCTGGTGACTGTATAAGCCAATTTTAGAGGTGCACATTTTGCCACAGGTGACGCATGGGAAGTTTGCAATCTGTGGGTTGTGCATTGCTGATGTTCTGTGACGACGTTCGCGTGCCTCTTGTAGACACCGGCAGTGGTCTTCCTCAAAGGCAATGCAGGTATTTCTGACTGTTGCACGCCACTGTGTTCTGTCACTGGTGGCGTCCTCAAGGTCCCTAGGTTTGATACTGCTGTACTGCAGATTGGCTTTGATGGTATCCTTGTAGCGTTTCCGTGGACAATCTATACGCCAGATGCCCTAGGAGAGTTCACCATACGGAAGCTGGTGAGGGATTCTGTTGGCATGCATGCGGCTGACATGACCGGTCCAACGTAGTTGTGACTTCATAATCATCATTTCGATGCTTGTCATCTGGGCTCTCTCGAGGACCGCAAGATTGGGCACTTTGTCTTGCCAGCGGATCTTCATGATGTTACGGAGGCAGCGCATGTGGAATGCTTCAAGCTGCTTGATGTGACGCCTATATAGCGTCCATGTTTTGCACCCCTACAAAAAAGAGATGAGAGAACAACAGCTCTGTACACAAGCAGTTTTGTTGACATCTGGATGTTATGGTGGTTTAGAACTTTGACACACAGACAGCCAAGTGCCTGGCTCACTTTCGATATTCGCGCGTTGATCTCATTATCCAGTGATCCATCACTGGATATACACTACCCACATATTTAAAGTTCTCCACTACTTTAAGCTGAGTGCCATCAATGGAGATACTCAGGACAGGAGCATTTGATCCAGGTGCAGGTTGATGGAGAACCTCTGTCTTTCTGAGGCTGATAGATAGTCCGAAAAGTTGCGAGGCCTCAGCAAACTTGTTGACAATGTGCTGAAGATCATTTTCAGTATGAGCCATAAGGGCACAGTTGCCGGCAAAGAGTGCCTCAGAAAGGAGTTTCTGCACTGTCTTAGTCTTTGCATTCATGCGACAGAGGTCAAAAAGTGAACCATCATGCCGGTATTTCAAGTATATACCTCGGTCCAGATCTTTCATTGCATGGTTAAGGACGCAAGCAAAGAACAGGTTAAATAAGACAGGAGCGAGAACACATCCTTGTTTCGTGCCGTTGATGATGTTGAAGGGGGCTGATGTGGCTCCTTCAGACAGTACTTCGCCTGTCATGTTATCATGGAAAAGGCATATAATCTGGACAAATTTTCTTGGGCAGCCAAGTTGATTAGAATGGTCCAAAGGGCTTCCCTGTTGACAGTATCAAATGCCTTTGCCAGATCTATGAAGGCAGCATACAGGTGTATGTTCTGTTCAATACACTTCTCTTGTATTTGTCTGACAGCAAACACCTTATCGGCTGTGCTCCGGCCAGGTCGAAAACCGCATTGACTTTCAGGTAGATTTGCCTCGGAAATACTGGCTATTAGGTGGTTCAAGATGATGTGGGCGATGATCTTTCCTCCAACGGAGAAGAGAGAGATGCCTCTGTAGTTTCCACATTCTGTTTTGCTGCCTCTATTCTTGAAAAGGGAGACAATAATAGCATCACAGAGGTCCTGTGGTATGTTTTCATCCTCCCAGATGCTGATGACCACACTATGGAACACTGCTAGTGCTGCTGGACTTGCCGCTTTATATCTCTCTGCTGCTATCCCATCTTTTCCAGGAGCTCTTCCTGAACTCATCTGGCTAACAGCTTTCTTAATCTCATCTATAGTGGGCGGAAAGTCAAGATCTGTCAGGACGGGTTGTTGTGGAATTTCATTGAGGACGTTATTATTCACAGTCGATGGTCTATTAAGGAAGTTGCTAAACTGTTCTCGCCATCTTTCGTTGATGCCCTCTGTCTTTGACCAGTGTTGTGTTGTCTGATGAGAGCAATGGGGTAGTCCTTAGTTTAGAAGGTCCACAGACAGTCTTAACAGCACTAAAGAACATCTTTGAGTTGTGGGTCTCAGCACAGTGCTCAATTTCTTTGGCTTTGCTCTCCCACCAGCTGTCTTGTATCTGATGGAGGTCGTTCTGTGTTTTGCTCTGAAGGTGCTAGAAACGGTCCTGTTTGGAGGCTGAGGAGGGGTCATTCTGCCATTCAATAAAGGCTTTTCTCTTTACTTCCAGTGCTGAACATATTTCTTCTTGGTTCTCATCGAACCAGTCCTGATGTATTCTTTTCTTTGGTCCAAACGATGTTATTGCTGTGTCTGTCACTATCTGCTTGAACTGATCCCACTTTTCGGTTATAGTACCGATCAGTTGACCGTGGGATGTTAATTTGTCAGCAAGACTCTTCTGAAAATTGTTGAAACATTGGGCATCCTTCAGTTTGGCTATGTTAAAAGCAGGTTGCACATGCTTAAGGCATTTGTGCCGACAGGGAACGATATAAAATTGAAGAGAGATCCTGATTAATCTGTGATCTGTCCAGCACTCTGCGCATGGCATTACTCTGGTGATCGGTATGTCTTGGATGTCTCGCCTTCTGACAGTGGCATAATTTATCAGATGGCACTGTTTAGACCGAGGGTGCATCCACGTCATTTTGTATTTATCTGCTTGTCGGAACAGAGTGTTGGTAATAGTCAGGTTGTTTTCAGAACAAAGGCTCAAAAGGAGTAGTCCACTGTTGTTCATTTTGCCTGCACCATGTGGCACGGTTACTCCTTTCCAGCTCTCGTTGTCAGCCCCGACTTGGGCACTGAAATTTCCAAGTAGGAGTAGTTTGTCTGTTGCAGGTGTGGCCTTGATCAGTCTGTCGAGATATTCATAGACTTGTTCCTTTGAGTTGTCAGGACATGTTAGAGTGGGTGCATATGCACTGATGATGGTGGCATGACGTTTGGCATTTAGTGGGAAGCGTAGTTTCAGCAATCTTTCATTGATACCCACTGGAAGGCCTGGGAGTTGACGCACCAATAAGGTTTTTATTGCCAGACCGATTCCATGTATTCTATCCTCTGTCTCAGTCTTACCCTTCCAGAAGAAGGTATAACCACTTTCTGGTTCACTCAAGAAACCTTCCCCAGCCAATCTTGTTTCACTTAATACTGCTATATTGATGTTATAGTGGGCTAGTTCACGAGCAACGAGAGCTGTCCTTCTCTCAGGTCTTGCAACAGCTTCTCAATCCATGAGAATACGAATATTCCATACACCAACGGTAAGCTTTGTCAAATTTTTCTTTTGGTTTCAACCACAAGTACGGTTGAACTGCCAGCTGCGGCTTGCTGGCCAGTTATTGTTTAGGGCAGGCAATTTTTAGGCCACCTTTTCTAGGCCCCTCACTTACTAGGGTGAGCAGTGCTGTCCTAAAGAGGACTGCTCAGACGCCTGGGATGCTGCTGGGCAACTCTGCTGCCCCAGGTACAGAGCTGGATGACCACTTGTCCCCAGGCTGCCTACGTGCGGGATTGGGACTACAACTCCCAGTGGTAACCTCCACCTGTCGCTTTGCCCCTCCCCCATCGCCGCAGGACTTGGGTGATGTGATATGATGATTTGCACAGGACCTGTGTGTGAAAGCTTTTTAAGTGGTAGAGCCGTTGCATGGGAGCAATCCCACTCTCTCGACCCTGGAAGCCAGGCACCAGTGGTACGCAGAATCATCACGACTGGTAAATTCTTTGGTTGCAGTGGATGGCCTTGACATCTTTCGTGCCTTGTCAAGCCCCTGACTTTCCACAAAGCATTGCAGAACTGCCTTCCTAGCCATTGGATCTAAATGATCTCTTCCGCCCAGTCTGCCGGAACCGACTTCACATGCTGGGTAGGCACATCTGAAAATTCACCGAAGGTTTGAGCCCCATCGGTTACACTCACCTGGTTTGGCCGGCCTGTCGAAGCCGTTGCCTGGGGTGCGGCCGCTGAGCATGCTGCAGCTACTTGAAGCCACAAGTGAGAGCTGAGTGACAAGCAGGGACCAAAGTGGATGGACTACCCCCAAAGGGGTACAACAAGTCCCTCCAACAGAGGTACTACCCCTCCCTGTACACCCCATACACCCCACCCCTTGCAATAGGTTTTAGCTAATTATGCTAAACACCATGTATTTTGCTGTGACATTTAGTTTCCAATCCTGAAGAAGAAAAACTTCAAAGCTTGTCTCTTACTGAGAGTAGACGGTCCAATAAAAGTTATTACCTCACCCACTTCGTCTCATGTAACCAGGTTGACATCCAGTGGCCAGACAAGAAAGTCACAATTCCTTTGAATCACACTGAGATGTGCGATGTTCCAGGCTACATAGCTCAGTTCTGCCTCTTTGTGTGCCACATCCACAGGCAGTTCCAGTGAAGGACATGTGATGAACTATACAGCCATTCTTATGTCAATTCCAGTTGCAGCGCCAAACTATTTTGAAATCATATGTCACTACAAAGGGTCTATTTCAGTAAGGGGAGAAGCAATTCTTTGGTACCATTTACGAAGAGTTTTGGAATCCTTTGTGCTGAGACACCTTATAAAGCTAAATCCTGCTGGCCTTATTCTAACTTTAGGTGATGGGAACAAGAATGGATAAGCAATTGATTGTACAGTAGAACGCCAAGATACGTGCACTTGACTTGTGCATATCTTGGGTTAATGTGACTTTGGGCGGGGGGTGGGGGAGGGGGAGAGGAGCTGCTGCCAGCTCCTCCCCACACAGAGGAGTGGGGAAACTGACCAGCTGCTGCACTAGTCAGTTTCCCAGCTTCAGTCAGTGGGGACAGCTGAGAGTCAGGCTGCCATCCCTGACCAGAGTGGGAAAACTGCTCCTGTCAGGGATGGCAGCCTGACTCTTGGCTGCTGCCCCTGACAGGAGCAGGGAAACTGACCAACATGCATGCACTGTTCAGTTGCCTGGCCCCCGGGAGTTGGGAACCAGGTGGCAGCATGGCTCCCAGCTCCCCTCTGCTGGCAGGAGCTGGGAAACTCCCAACTTGCACAAAATTTGAGTTATACAAGGTTGCCCAGGAATGCAACCTTCAACTGACTATAATCTATCAGAATCATTTAGCCAAACAAAAAAAAATACCAAAATGAGGATGAGAAGAAACTCTAGAAAGTAATGGAATGAACCTGAAAGTTATGACAAATAGATGCAGTGCTCAATTAATGCCTTTTTTAGCATGTGACTTACTGCTGCAGACTACAGGGAAATGTGGTTGAAGCTCTAACAATCACCTTTGGTTCAGCTTCACTCCAGAGAAGTAGATCAAAACTCATTCTCCCCCCAAGATATCCAACAGAATTCAGTGGTTGACTATTTTGAGATATTTATTAGAGCTGTCAAGTGATTAAAAAAAATTAATCGCTACAGGTTGTACCGCCCTCACTGGCACCCTTGTGACCTCAGTGGTCCTGGAGAAGGTGATTTGTCGGATGAGTGGAGGTCAGGCCCCCCCACTCCTTCTGGGGTCCCCTATGTGGCAGGGGTCCCTGTGGCTGGGGCTGCCAGCGGTGCTCCGAGTCCCAGATGGCTCCCCGCCAGAGTGCTACCAGGGTTCCTCTGGCCACACAGGAGTCCCAGAGCTGTGGGGCTGCTAGCAGGGTTCCATGCTTCAGCTAGCTCTCAGCTGTGGAGCTCCATGCTTCAGCTAGCTCTCAGCTGTGGAGCTTCCAGGGTTCCCCAGCTGGGGTCCAACGGCTGCTCTCTGGTTCAGCATCATCCATTGTCCTGCCTGATGAGGGATGTTGCCAGATGAGAAATTGCTGGATAAGGGAATTTTAACGTGTATCCATCATGCAATTTAAAAAACTGCAATTCATTGTACAAGTTAATCACGCTATTAAACAATAACAGAATACCGCTTAATTAAATAATAAAGTGTATAGTGCTCACTTTAAGTTTATTGTTGATTACAAGTATTTGCATGTGAAAAACAAAAGAAATAGTATTTTTCAAATCTGCCATTACAACTACAGATTGCACCTTCCTGGTCCAGCACCCTCAGGACCACAGCAGTCCTGGACCAGCCTCCCTGGCTGGTCTCTGGCCCCATTCCTTGGCTCCCCTCCCAGCTGTCAGCCTATTTCTGGACCCCAGCCCCTTCCCAAGTTGATTATGTAAAGCAGCTATTACTGTTATACATACATTAAATAAAAGGTTATACAGGACAATATGAAGATTTTTTTTTCAAGTTCTCTTTAAAGCTCCCCATTTTCATGTACCTTCTGAAAAAAAGCAAAGGAAAAAACAGAATTGCTTGTAGCTGTTCTCTCCTTTTTCCAAATGAAACTTGTTACCTTCCCAACCTCATGAAAATAACATGATTGTTTTAGTCTATGTCCACATTTCTGCACAAATGAGTTTAATGATAGCACCATGGACCAGGTATTGCTTCTCTGTAACTGAAAAGCACAGGTGTTTATGAAGCCCACACACTAAACGAAATATCCATCATCTTTAAAAGACAACATATTACACACTTGGGACCTGGGGGAAGAGTGTGATTACAAGTGATTGTTACATAAATTATGCAATATTAAAAGCATCATTTTTGACCTATTAAGACATGTCAGAGTCACACAAAGCTTGTCAAGCCTCACCGAACGCCAGACTAATGGCCCAGGTGGCCAGTTGCATCTTGGGACCATCTCTAGATGGGAGGGGGGGGGGCTGGGGCGGGTACGGCAGGGAAAAAGGCATCAACCTTCCCAATGTATGAAATGACGGGAGCTGCAATGACACCAGAAACAACTGCATTCTCCTAGGGTATGTCTACACTACAGAGTTATCTGGAATAGCTTATTCTTGAATGTGTCCACACTACAGAGAAGCCCCAAAATAAGAAACACTTTTTCCGAAATGGTGTGTCCACACACAACAGAGCTAAAATACTACATCAACATAGCAGCCTTATTTCAGAATTAAACTATTCTGGCATAGCTTATTTTTAAATAGCCCCTATTCCCTGTCTACACAGCCTGTCTACATGCACCATTCCTTGTAGAATGAGGTTTGCCAAATTCAAAATAAGCCATCCACTGGGAGAAACTAGGGAGATGCCGCACCTGGCTCCCAGATGGGTGGGGAGCTGGGAAACTGACCATTATGCGGGAAATTTGACTTACACCGGAGCTGCAAGAACACAACCCCAGCATAAGTCAGGGTCTACTCTATTTATGTTTCACTGACTGATAATGGGAGTAAGGGCTACTTGTAAAGTTCATTTGGCTTTGAGAGAAGGAACGATTAAGTTATTCTGGAACACTTGCTGTGTATGGTCAGGTACCTGAACATTTTTGTACTTTCTCTTCACAAACCTCATTTTTCACAGTTCTGCTTGAAGACCCATGCCTCCAAAATGTTGAGTGCCCTCATTAGTTGCTGAACAACTCTGCTAAAACCAAGAGGCATAAATTTAATTTTATACTGCTGGTAGAAATAAGCCTATGTCAGAGATAGGGGGCTGTTAGGACTATGAATCCAGGATTCTAACATTGTTCTAGAATTAATACCATGGGCTCCCACCACTCTTGGTAATTCTATGATTTGCAGCCCTGTAGGATCCAAGTGGATGGAGTAAAGCAGACAATGGCTCCATGAAAGCTGCACACCTTCTCGCTCTGATCCTACAGTAATTACTCTTGCAGCCAACTGTGGTAACTATTCACACATAGAGGGCTGCAGACTCAAGTGTCTCTTTGCTCCTCCTGCCCTTAGTTTCATGGAAAAAATGTTATGAAAGCATGTGACCTAGCTCCAGAGAGCTGCCTTTTGACTCATGTATACACCATGCCATCATCCTAAGCACTGCATGTGCTTTTCTGGTTAGAAAGAAGGTTTTCCTGAGGTGAGAGAAAATTATAAAACAGAGTAAAAAACTCCAAGGAGATAAAAATATAAATACACAGAGAGCCTAGAAAAGCCAAGGAAAGTGTTTAAGTATCAATGAATTCCAATTCTAAGGGGTTGGTTTTTTTTTTTTTACATTTTATAAAAATATTTCAGTTCCACAGATGATGATATAAAACAAAACATTTTCTTTTCCTGAATTTCATAGCCACCAAAATTATTTGTATACAGGTTTGCCAGCTGACAGCCTAGCAGATAATGTCTCTACCTACTAGATTATAATCAGGATATCATAACGGTGAAATAGGACATGTGCTCCCATAGCAACAGATGGATGTCAAACTCAGAATATTATTGCTGTAGCAGAAAGCAGACACAGCTCGACTTTAACCTCCATTGACAGGAAAAGCACAAATGGGAAGGGGAAAAAAACAACCAAATGTTTGTGTTAAAAATTTGTGGTCTAAGCTAACAGTTCCCCTTCAAGTTTACCTCTTTTCCGTAAACAATGCTGCTGGAGAGAGCCTTTTTTCCCTTTTTGGAAGTTACACCGAGATCAGTGATTGGAACACATACAAAGTATACCTTTCAGGAAATCTGGTACAACAGATAATTAGTTAAATGCACATTGTGGAATGTGGCATGTCACTTCTTCTGCTGGCCATTTAAGGAATACATTACATAGGAGATGGCTAGCTATGTTGTCAGGGCCCTCCATGTACTATGCTTCATAAATCTGGCATGACATACTTAGTTAAGAGAGGTATGCTGGCACTAAGCTAATTAAAAGGTAAAAGATTTGGAGAATGGTTTATAGTACAGAACATGTGCAGAATGAAAGGCATTATAAAGAACCTAAAATTTAAAAAAAAAAAAAATCAAACCCATTTCTTTGTCAAGTGTTGGTATCCATTCAAACTTGCTTGCAGTTATAATTCAAGTCTATATCTGGAAGAATGTTGATTATTAAAATATTTGCAACAATGGGAGGGGCGCTGCTTTTTAAATCTCCTCTCTGTCAGTATCACATCTGGACAAAATGTTCACTTCATACTCTTTGCAAAAGATTAATTCCATGTAGCTAGTTTGATCATTGTGCATTTTTACATTCAGCTTCTCCTAGTATCCACTCCATTCCACTTAACAGCCCACTTAAAGTAGCAGCTACAGTGTCTTGCACCTGTAAAACCAAGAATGGCAGATGTTAGTGCAGCAGATGGACATACATAGAGGGTATACAGATATCAAATTAACATTCCATATTTGTTCTTAAAAATCCAAAGTCAAATGTTCCCGTTTTGTCCCTGGCTTCCAAACCCCTTAAATAATACATGTTTCATAGAGTAAATTAGGAAAAAGGAAACAGTACTATTGAAAGGATCAGCAGAGACAGACATTAGACAAGCTGTACGTTACTGACTTCCTATAGCATTTTCTCTTAGTCCTACCCTCTCCTATTTTGTGACACCTTACTTCCTTCACACTATCAACTGACTCACCAGTTATTTGAAATTCTTTTTATAACTTTTGCGGAAACAGTTTCAAACTTCACAATTTCACATAGATTGTGAATTCTAAGATATTTTTATTGTTTAGTGTTCTAAAGTAACAGCAGTACATTTTAAAAATACACAAAAAACTCCTTCCAATATTCTCCTTATGAAGGCAAAGAGAAGTCTGTATTGAGGCTTTTTGGCCTGTCAGTTCTCCTTTAGCTACAGCGTTCCACTAACATTTAAAATCTACTTCAAACATTACTGCTCACTCACAAGAAAATAAAAAAAGAGAATGGAGTAAAAAGAAAAATATTTTAAGAAGTGAACATACCATCCATGGTTGTCTTAGCAGACATAATTGCAGCTGATGTGCCATATAAACACTTGGGATTCTTTTAATATCAACTTGAGAGATGCAAGACAAAACAAGCACAGGTCTGTTTGGAGGCCCCAGAGCTGGATCTATCATTGCCAAAATATGAGCAAATTCATCCTGACGGTCGTGCTCTAGAAGACAGTTTGCACATGAGTATTAGACTATATACAAACATCACCATACATAATCAAAAACTCATCTTCATTACATTTTCTTCTACCTTGGTTCTTAGGAGGATACAGATCAATGTAGTTATTCGAGTATCTTCCAAGCGATAAAAACTAAAAAGTCACAACAGCCTATTTTCCTAACTTCTGCCAAGGCCATTTTCCTAACCTCCATGAAGTGTGTTGCCCCATCTTCCTCCTTCTTCCAGTTCTCCCTTCCCAATCTGACTTTTCCGCCATTTAAAAGGCAATGATTCTGCAGACTATTTAGCATGGCTGAAGGCTAAAAGAACAAAAAGTAAACACACCTTCAGTACTAAAAGATATTCAGAACATGTTTCCTCACAACTTTTATCAATCTGCTGTAAATAAAATCATATGCTAGAAACAATCTTTAATATAAATATTTGCTCCAGTTGAAGTACTCACAACAAACAAATTTTTAAAGAAATCAACAGGTAATCTGTCTGATTCAACGTCCTTTTAATGGATTGGCAAAAATCAAAAAACCACGGAACTACTTAACACTATGTCAAAGAAAGAGAATTATACCTTTATGACATGAAAAATGAGCAAGTAAAGAACTTTAGATAATTGCAAAATTCTGTGTTAAAGCACTGCCTGACTATGATGAGTTAATATTTCAATGCATACCTTAGGAGAAACCGTATTATTATTCTCTTTATAGCTACAGACATTTTAGAAGCCCTTTGATAATAGTTAGTCTCTTTAAAGAGTAGGAAACAACCCAAATGGACAGTCTCCTTAAAGAGTAGAAAACAACTCAAATAAACATTGGAATACAATGGAAACTATCATGCTTAAAGCCATCCAAACACACGTTACAAAAAGTCAGTTGGACCACATTATGGTTATTCGAAAAGGTGTCTGAGCTCATAAAAATAACAGCATGGTAAAGAGTGAACTGGAGACCGAAGAACAGTGGAGACAATACAAGTAATTGGGCAGAGAGAGCCAAAGGTATAGTAGACCAGAGTGAATATATCAGGGCAAAATGTAAGGAATTTTAGAATCATAAGGAGAATAATAATAAAAAGGTGCGCACACAGTCGTCAAGTCTCTTACCAAAATGTTATACCAGTGACAGTGCATGGTAAAAAAGAGATAATGGTAATTCTTATTGGAGGTGATTCAGATCACAGTGCCACTCATGACACAGGATGACAGAAAAGAGCATGGAACCGGGGCTCTGAGAAGAAGTAGAGCATGTTATCATGAAAATGAAGTTTGGAAAGGAAGCAGTAGTAAATAATGTACCAGCAGAGTTGCTAGAAGGAATTGGAGACCATGACATCACTCTTGTGGAAAATTTGCAATTACATGTGGATGATTAGAAATTGAAAGAAAGATTAGAAGAAAAGAATCTTTCTGGTTTCACAAAGAAAGAGGATGCAACAGAGCGCAGTAACTATTAAACCATTCCCCTGATATCACATACAATTAAAGTACCACTCTGCATAATTCAGAATTGCATGAAGGAACTGATAAATGCAGAAGTAGCATCACCATAAGCTGAATTCAGAGAGATGAGGCACCTGATCAAATTGTGAGTATAAGTCATACCATGAAAATGCAGGGACTACTGTTACTACTGAAGGAACAGTGATTGGTCACCATTGTAGACAATGACCAGTCAGGAGATGGACAGCTGCTGTATAGCAGATGACAAAGAAGTCAGCTGCTGTGTGTGTAAAGTTACTGATGAAGTGTGAAGGCTTTATTTACACAAAGGAAGAACTGATCTCACCTAACTCTTCTATTGGTAAGAAAAAAAATGCATATAATATACTGTATAGTGTCTCTATGAAATATATTACTCATATTATATGGGAAATTCAGTAGTCAGTTGTTAGCAAGGTTTATCCTAAAACCGTAACTCCAAATGAAGTTAATATGATTCTTACTCATATTCATTAGTACCTTTATCTGCACTTCTGAAGGTGAATAATAATGTCAGAATTCAAAGTATAAATGTATTCTCATGTACTAGCAGCATCTCAACCATCCACAAAATATGAGTAACAATTAAAATAAACATGTCTTACTTTTTTGAGCTTCTGCATTAGCAACATAGATAAATCCATCAACTACTTGGCACACCTTTTTCACTTGATCAATTACACTATAGTGTACTGTCTGTTGATTTCCCTCTACGCTGTTTTCTTGGTAAAACATCTTATTGACTGTAACAGTTTGCTGTGTTCTTGCTCTCTTTCTTTCTATGCTGAAAAATATGAAAACACCCCAAACATTTAACAAAGTTATTCAGGCTAATTTGGAAGGAGAATAGGAAAGAGGAAGACAGAAAAAGTTACTCCAAAGAGAAGAAAGAGAGCATGGCCAAAACAAGCTGAAAAGTTTCATCCCTGAAACATCTTTTCACTATTTGTGTGCATAGTTAACTGATTCTGCAAGACCCATATTAATATGAACCAACGAGAAGGTTCATGCTTATAATCCCAAAATAAAGTTTGAGACACATAAAGGAAAAACACTGACCTTTATGCATCACACACACACATATTCATGGCTGCTCCAAGACACTGAGCCAGATTTAAAAAAAAAAAAAAAAAAAAAAATCCCACGGCCTACTTTCTTCACACAATTTGTGAATGAAAAAATATCATGCTGTGGCAATTGATGTAATTTACAAGAGATGTCCATCCACAGAAATAATTAAGTACTGTATATCCAAAATAAATCAGTGATTGAAATCAGGAGAAAAAGCTGAAATAACTAAGAATACTCAAATTTACTTTTGCAGAGAACACACCTTACCTGGTTGTTGAATACAGTGTCAGAATATTGAATTTTTGATGGTTATTAAATTGAAAACTGACGCCCGAGCCAATCCCTACAAGAGGAATGAAATAAATTTAGGATATCAAAAAATTCAGTAGTTTGAGACATCTAAAGCCAAAGGCTTAAAAATCCATAAAAATTATAAAATGGATACATTTAAAACAAACATATCTCTGTATTACAAGAAAATATATTCACTATGTCAGAATGTGACTTCAAACACACACTAACTTGACCAGACTGAGATGACATGAATTTAATTCAGTATTGCTATAAAAGTTTGGATGTCATTTTCAATTATTTCAGGTACCTAAATAAGTTATTTAAAATTTGTACTGCAGAAACACTTAGATGTCTCAATCAGAATCAAGCTCTCCTGTGATTCCTATTCTTAAATCACACATTAAGTTCATAGCCAAAATGTCTTACACATAATTGAAGCAAGATGCAACAAGCGTGACATACGACAGAAGGAAAGGGGAGAATAACTGCACTAAGAATGAGTATTTGCATGAACTACACGTGAGCACAACCTCACTATTCCATTTCAGTTATGAATACGTAAGTCAGAGACTCACAATCAAGTGAGTTTGGTTTTTGTACTCTGTTTTAGAGTGAGGGGAAACTGCAGCTGCTAGGAATAAGGGGATTTTGACGTTTGTGGGGTCCTTTCAAAAAGGCCCCCATGTAGACGAGCCACACGTGATCAAAATGTGGCACTTTCGAAGTGCCGTGGCCGGCAGCATGCTAATGAGGTGCTGAATATTTATTTCAGCGCCTCATTAGTATTCTCCAATTTGGCCATTATCATCTTGGCCAAGTGTAGACATGGCCATAATGTTAAATCAATGAACAAGCTGCTACCATTTTCCTAGGTGATTGGTAATAAAATACCTATATTAAAAAGAACAATCATATGTAAATTAGGTTCAAGGAAAACATTATGGTAGGAAATAGGATTCTTTTCATCCACTTTTTGTTTTCTTGTATAAAGCACAGGAAATCAAGCAACAGCGTACTTTTTAAAAGTTTTAATATCAGCTAAAGAAAGCTGGGTTCAAGACCTAGCCATGATTAGAGGATGCTCGACTCTAAGCTCTGGACCAAAACCCAAGGATAAAATCTTGACACATCTCTCCTATTAATTTCCATTGAGCTTTTTCACTGACTTTAAGGTGCCAAGATTTTGCCCCAAATACTTATTATTCTACAATAACACCCAATTCCTCTAATCAGCCACAGAGAGAAAACCCAGTTTTAGATTAATAAATTCTAAGACCAATAGGGGCCTTTGCGATCATCTAGTCTGACCGCTTGCATGACACAATCTATAAAACTAATATTTGTTTTAGAGGGAGGTATAAAGAGCACCTTTTCCCTTGTAGAACGTGTTTTCAAATAAACAACAGACTATTACCATGGATTTGTCTTTGAGGTAAGGAAGCTATATGCAAAATTTCTGGGCAAGTCATCATTCTTTGCACCAAAGATTCATCCAATTCTTCTAAACCTGGTCCAAAAAGGGCAAAGCGAGGTTCAGCTTGCATGACCAACGATTGCAAAAAGGAAGTCACAGCCCCATACATGGGACGGCTTGATTTCAAACGTCTACTTTGAGGACAGCTCTTTTTGTATCTGTGTAAAATTGATATAATTAGAAATGAACACAAAATACAGAGGAGACCTTAATTATTGTCAACCAAATGAGGTCTTGAATGTGTTTTACTAGTTGGTTGTTGATTCATCTCAATCCCGTTAGTGATGACAGAGTTGTTAACTGATACATACTGTATGTTAATAAATTAGAAGTCTCAGACCAGTAAGAAATGCTGTTGTGGGTAAGGCGTTGGATTGGTACTCAGGAGAGGAAGATGCAGAAGCCAGAGGATGGGGAGCACCAGAAGAGTAGTGAGGTGGACAGCCGCAGAGACAGGGGATAGGGAAAAGTATGTAAATGTGTAGGGGGAAGAAGGCAGTAGAAGAGAGCTGAACAGAGTACAGTGGGAAAGTGGCAAGAGCCAGGATAAAAAGAACAGAAAAGGAGCACAGTGATAAAATAATCTGTGGCCCCTTGAACACCGAGCCTAGAACCGAACCCAGGAATCCTGAGCATCTACATTCCTCTGTTGCCAGCAAACAGCAACAAAAGCACAGATCTGGCAAAGTACGTGTTTCATTCCCCCTCCAGTGGCTGAGCCACATATAAGCGAACACCATCTATTGCCCGTGCTGGTCTATCAGATTTTTTTTTGCCAATTTTAAATTATGAACTTGTATCCTCTGTCCCTCTCCCTACCAATAAAAACTTCATTAAGGATCAGGATGCAAAAATTCAATTCAAGATGCAAAAATTAGGAAATACCAAAATTAAAGTTGCCTGGACAATCTTAAACCAGTCCCTTTGCATATATGCATTATACTAATTAGATAATTTTTCCCCCACAAGACCTGATTTATTGATCAGTGCTTCAGTTTGCAACATTAACATTCTTTGAATGCAGCTGACTGAATGTACAGAGTTTCATGCAATTTACTATCTGTCAGGTAAGATTTTAAAAACCAAAATCCCATTTTATCTACATAATACTTTTGTTAAAAGTAGAAACTTGCTGAGATCTTCTAGACAAAAACGGTTACCACCTCTTCCCCCAGCACACTTTTTATTATCACATGCTGTGGTCTGACTAACTAGCTGCTATTGTGAGGCGCTTGCGCTCCTGTGGTGTTGGATGTGTATCATATGCAAAATTCTTTTAAATCCTTTGCAATATTCTTGCGTTCCTATTCAATTCCAAACAAAGAACTGACAGAACTGTTACATAATTGGAAACTTACTTTCAAAGGAACTAGAAATGCATTTTATTTGCAAAGCCACTTCAAGGGACAAGTAATATTTTCTTGTAATCAGACCAGCAGAGTTGTGGCTTTAGAATATGGGCTTGGGATGCGTTACACTGCTGTATACACAACAAAAGTAAAATACTTACATTGTCATGTAATCATACAATGCATTATCATTTAGTTCAGAAAAGGATTTATTAAAGATTTCCACATCTGGAAGTGATTTCCAGTCAACAGAAGACCAAGATGGGAGATCCCGCAGGAGAAAATATCGCCATAACAACGGATCCCGCACAGCTAGATGCCAATACTGATTTGTGCTTCCCAAGTGGCACAGGTCTTGGGGTGAGAGAAATGACATAATGTATAACTGCACATCAATCTGAAAAAAATAAAGAAGAGCAGTTTTAATGACCTGGGATCAACGCAAATATAAGAGATTAGGTGGGAAAATAAGGGCAAAAGCATTCTTATGCAAAAGTGTATGTGTGTGTGTGTGTACACACAAATATATAAAAAAACCCAGATCACTATATTATAAAGCCAAAAAGGGACTATGCCTGACTTCCTGCATAACTTGGGCAATAAATTGTGCTTGATTCCTGCATTTAACCCACGGGTGTGCAGCTGAACTAGAGTACAGTGTTAAAAGACGTCGTATCTGGTATTAGACTCCAAATTACTAACACCACTGCTTAAAATTTTGCTCCTTACCCCCCGCCCCCGCCGTTGAAACTTTGACGACCTGTGTTTCCAGCCCCTGGAGTTTTTTTAACGCCTTTATCTGCTGAATTAAAAGGCCCTGGAGGGCACGGCACGAGGGCGTGTCGGAATAACATGGGCACGCCTGTGACGCGTGGTAGCCTCCCACAGCTGCGCAGCGCATGGACTGGGGACGGAAGAGCCGGAGCGAGCCCGGCAGGAGGCAGCTCCCCCCACCCACTCACCGGCAGCGTCTGCAGGGCGCAAACCTCTTGGCCGGGCGCCTCGATGCCGCCAGCTGCTGCCGCCTGTCCGGCGCGCGGCCTCGGCCTCCGGGCCCACCTGTCCCCGAGCAGGCGGAGGCTGCTGCGCAGGGCGGACTCCAGGCGGCCCCAGTCCCCGGCCTGGCCTGCTGCCATTGCCTCGCCCGCCGGAAAAACCCGTGGCGCTGCTCGCTCGGCAAGCAGCCGGTGCTCGAGGCCTGGCCCGGCGCCGCGCTCCCAGCCTCCGGCTACCTGGGTGAGGTGGGGTGGGGAAGGAACAGACGGTGGCAGCTGCTCCGCCCCGCGCCTGCAGCAGAGGCCAGCGGCGTGGGTGAGGAGTAGCTCCGCCCCCCTGCGCGTATTGAGCAGGCGCAGCTGAACCGAACCTGCCCAGTAACTGGTGACGCCGCTGCTCTTCTCTGCGCCCGCCCCCGGCGGGGTTGGGTCTTGCCTGCTTGCGTGCACAAGCGCCGCCGAGGGTGCAGGACATTGGCCGGGCAGGGTGCAAGCAGCTCGGGGTGGGGGCGCAGTAGCTAAGCCCCGCGGTGAAGCGCTGCTGGAGGGGAACAAGGGGCAAAGCCCCTGCGCGGGCAGCAGGGGTAACAATTACCCCCGGGGGACTGAGGCACCTGTGCTGGAAAAAGAGTGGGGTGGAGAGTTTGGTTTATTTCCTCTTTCAGGCTGGCCGGGGGTGGATTCTGAGCAGCAGTCCTGGAGCACTTTAAAGACAAACTACAGTGGTCCATGACTGCTGGTTAGTTTTATTAGAATAGAGGAACGCAGCTACTCCTCTCTTACTATACTTGCCACGTTGGCTGTGTTGCTCCCTCCCCTCAGCTCTCCTGCAGGCCTTCCCCTCCCCCACCACGTACACACAGTGCAGCTCCCTGCCAGCTTTCTCCTCCTGGGCCCCCTGCCCTGCTGTTTGACTGCTCAGGGGCTCCCAAGGCTGCCACCACTTTAAAAAACTAAACTCCATTTTAACTGCAGGCATTGTTTAAGCAGTGGCAGCCGCCACAGCTTCAAGTGCCAGCAGCAGCAGCAGTTGGAGCTGCACGCAGCTCCGCCGCTGCAGGTTGCAGACCCTTGAGCATGGTGATGCACCCCTGATTATCTTGTCAAGATGAACTCAGGCTGAGGGTCTGATCTAATTCTTTGTTGAACCCAGTTAAATGTTGCCCTTCCAAATATAATGAACACACGTGCAACCCCAAGATGCCTCTGCCAGAGCATCAAATGTCTAAGTGGATTGACATCTGAGCCCCAGGTCCTCCTAGGGATGGATTTCACATACTCTGCAGCCCTCACACCCAGCCCCACACCATCTACCCCCAACTCTGCCTGCAAATCACAACCCTGACCCACAGTTCCATTCCACCCTAGCTGCCGCCTTCTCTGCCTACCTTCCCCACAGCTGTGTGAGCTGATGCTTTCACAACTGAATGAAGAGAGAGAAGCCTTTAATGATACTGTTCAACATAAAACAGCTAAAACTCACACCTGCTTCTTCATAAAGACTTTCATACTGCTGCTTGATCCATTACCACAGACACCAATGGTCAGAGATCCTGCCAGCATAGAAAACTACTGAAGGCAAGCCACGTAAACTAAGAGTTTAAATTACCCTCTTTGTGTTGGGCATCCCACTAGAAAGAATTCACAAATGGTCATTTGAAGTGTGAACACATTATGCCTCCATCCCACACCACTTGTCAAATTTTAGCAAATTAGGCACAAGTCAACACATAAGAACAGCCCCAAAAGTTCCCATAACTGCCAGTGATAGCCATTCATTATGTCTCCCTCCTACAAATCGTGAATTCCCACAGGAAACAAGTTAATGCTACTATTAAGCTTAATCTACATTACCATGGAAGATCAACCAGCTCAGGGCTTTGATTTTGCAGGTCTTGATTTTGTGACCACTGTGCTCCTCCCACAAGGTGGGTAAGGAATGCTGAAGGGAGACATGTTCCTGTCAGCTTTCCTGTTAATACAGACATAGATATGTTGATTTTAGCTACACAATTGACATAGCTAAAAGTCACTTATCTGCAGTTGACTCTCGTGTCTAGTGTAGACATGACCTAAGTGTAAGAAACTGCTACCTGCAGGAATCCGTTACTTGCAGCAGGGAGACATCCTAGATTCCTAGAACTACTCTAATTTGTACAGCTAGTCCCATTTGTACAGCTAATTTGTACAGCTAGTCCAAAACAAATACTCAGTTACTATATGAACATAAGATTATTTGCCGTCTTGTCCTACTTGGCTATAAACTTCTAGCTGATGCCTACAGATAACGGTTTAACAGTGTAATAAACTGTTAAACCGTTATCTGTAGGCATCAGCTAGAAGTTTATAGCCAAGTAGGACAAGACGGCAAATAATCTTATGTTCATATAGTAACAGAGGGAGTTCAACTATCCAGACATTTTGTGGAATATTGTAAGTGCAACTGGTAACGCATTACTACAGAGAGCCTTTCACACACACTGCAGCCAATATAACTGTTCCCTGTAAGGCTGTGCTACAACCCAGGAGCAATGTCTTTCAATAGCAGTTTCTTATGCCTATCACTTATCAGAGAGGAAGCTGTGTTCATCTGTAGCTTCGAGAACAAGAAGTCTTGTGGCACCTTATAGACTAACAGATACTTTGGAGCATAAGCTTTCCTGGGCAAAGACCCGCTTCATCAGATGCAGCTCTGGCCCTCCCTCTTACTGGGACCCCACTCTTTAAATACCCCTCTGAAACACCCCCCGCCCCCATGCATCTGATGAAGCAGGTCTTTGCCCAGGAAAGCTTACGCTCCAAAGTATCTGTTAGTCTATAAGGTGCCACAAGACTTCTTGTTGTTCTCTCATGCATATCAGTAACTTACTAGGAGCACAATCCTACAGGAGCAGTCATGTATAGCTACCATGCATAGAATGGCTTCCTGTCAGACTCTGCTACAGCCAGTAGCAATTTCTTATAGCAGCACTTTCTTACAGTCATACTTATTAACTGCAACGCAAGAGGAGCAACGCTGGCTGCTGCTCTGTGAGCAGGGGCTTCAGCTGAGGCATCCCTATAGCAGGAAAAGCTGTAGCTAAGCCTAGCACTTCTTTAGAAACAACCTCAGGCCTGCTTCCCAACACCAGAAAGGCCTTTTACCTATGACCTGTGCTAGGAAAGGATTTTAGCAACAGTACCTAAAGCCATAATTACATCTCACTTTTATTGCTTATGTGATAATTATTTTCTGACATGTCTAGATGGCATCCCTTATACAGCAGTTCTTTGCTATCATATTTATCAGTGATTGCAGACCTGCACATTCGTCCTTGTGGGAAGTTAATATTGAGAAGGTAGGCAATTTGATTGACTGGAGGCTCCATACATTGTCCATTTTGATCCAAAATAGTAGTTCTTCCCAAACTTTCAGAACTGCATCTATAAAACTCCCAACTTCACAAGAAAAAAAAAAGTCATACTACTGAGGTTTTAATATGGTTTTGTCTCAATTTAATGTTCATCTTTCTAGTTGTGTTCTTCATATACTGAGACTTTCTTGTGAAGAATGATTAATAACCAGTTAATTAGGCTAGTTGTGGAATTTCTTGAAGTAGTCCAAAATTAGTTTTGCATTTGAAGTATTCCAGGCTTGTCCTTTTAAGGGTCCCTCACATACAGCTATATATTTCATTAACATCTTTTCTCCTACATCTCGGAAATCCAGCACTGCACTATGTAAGCTGCAATACAGTTTGGTATGAGAGTCAGAATCCATTTCATGAGTTCCAGGCTTTTCTTCTCCACAGTGCTGCAGGCCCCAGTAACACATTTCTCCAATGTACATCATGGCCAGTACATGGGTATCACTGAATATACCTGCAAAACAATTAGAATTCAAGACTCTGGGTAACATGACATCTATTCCCCCCATTAATGATGCTTTTTAAAACAAATCATTAACTTAGTGCTTTTCAACAGCTCTTAAGAATTTTACAAAAGGCAGTTAAGTATCATTATCCTCATTTCACAGAGGAATGCAGAGCAGTGAAGTAACTTGCCTGAAGTCCCCCCACAGCAACTGTTCTAAGAGACCCCAGGTCTAAACCTTAGTTCATTATTCTGTCCACTCTACCTTTCAATAAGACGGATTTTAATACAGTAAACCCTCACATTACATGGGGGATTACATTTTTAGAACACCAAACCCCCACCCCACTTCCTCCTGTGTAACTCGAATTTTCAAGCAAGTCGAGAGGAAACAGGAACCAGGCTCCAACCTGATTCCTGACTCCTCTGGGCTTGCAGGAGCTGGAAAACTAATAATCTCACCAGGGCTGGTCAATTTCCTGGCTCCCAGAGTGGCAGGGAGCCAGGGCCAGCCTAACTCTCCTCCCCTTGCAGAGAGGGGAAACTAAGCAGGCAGCAGCCTTGTCAGCTTCCTGGCTTCAGCCAGTGGAGGAGAGTCAGAAACCAGAGGCAGCTTGGCTCCTGGCTCCCCTCCGTTCCTTGGAGCCAGGAAACTAACTAGGACTGCTGCCCTGCTCAGTTTCCCAGTGCTGCAAGCAGAGGGGAGCCAGGCTACCGCCTGGTTCCCAGCTCCCAGCCACTCTGGGGAATGGGAAACCATGCCTGTCAGGCACAGCACCCTGACAGCAGTGGTTTCCTGTGGCGGCAGCAGCAGCAGCAAGTCAAGCTGCCATCCCTGACAGGAGCAAGGAAACACTGCTCCTCTCGGGGACAAGAGCTGCCTCTGACAGGAAACCGTTCCTGTCAGGGCAGCAGTCATTTATCTCGAGGGTTTACTGTACTGATTTTGCCATATACAATTTTCTGTCAAATAGTGTTTATCCCAATGGTTTATAAAAAATGCAGCATGTCACTATAGAAGCACCATAGTATCTGAGGCAGAGGATTATTTAAATAGCTATACGGAAACTTTTCTCCACTTCCTCAGCTACAGGTGAGATTTAAAAAAAAAAAAACAAACACTCTCCACTAGTATCAGTACCCTCAGCATTTGCCATTTGTACACAGTGCCAAAAGTAGCCATCCAGGGCCTTTTAAAAAAAAACAACATTAAAGAAGTGAAGAGACCATGATTATAAGATAAAGTTCTATTAACACTTCCTCCTTTATAGCAAGTGAACTGTTTATGACAAGACTGGACTAGCCTGAAAGCCCTGGCTATCTAATCTTGGCACCAAAATATTCCCTGTTTGAATTTGCTTAATTCATTTAAGAAGCCCATGAATTTAGAGCAGTGACTTTTTTTTTTTTTTTGAACATGTTATTGTGTTCAACAGATTGTGCTTTTTGGATTGGTGGTGAAATTAAACACAGTTTTTATGCCTCAGATAAAAAGTACCAATAGCAATAATGATGATTATAACACCAAAGAACATTGGCAGGGACAGTAAAAAATGTTCCAACTCTACCTACTGTGACTCAGCCCTGTTCTTGAAGTACCCTCTCTACCACAGAACACTGTTAATTGCCCATGTCTATTTAATCCTAAACATGACTGCAGAGACTACCAGCATGGTAACACTTAACAATAATTATGGTGGGTTCATGCTGTTGACAATACAGAGAACTGGACATATCGCAAAACATACTGGCAACCAAGCTGTCTTCAGATGCTACTAACTTTTGGGCATTGATAATCTACATCAGATGACCTACATGTGAAAGGCTTTGTATTCCATAACTACATCAATCAGATGTTCATTTTCTTCGGATGAATTTACAGTTAACCATCTTATTCTTTCCCTCTCCACCCTCCTGACCTCACATACACAATTCAGAACAGGAAAAGAGGACTATTTTAACAGGGCATAGAATCTCAGTATGAGTGAAGTTCACCCTGCCTTTTTTAGAAATGATGTAGTACAGGATCTTATGAAAGGACAGGGAGTAATTTACCTTCACTGAGCAGTCTAGCTGTGTTTGTGTCCTGAAATGAGACATCATTCAGCTGAGTAGGGCATCTAAACCTTAGCATCTTCAGTAAATAATGGATTCCATCGTTAAGACACTGAATATAAATTATAATGAAATTAGGTGTTAGAACAGCACACAAATTAAATACATTGTAATAAATTCTAATCAGAATTATTTTAAATTAAATGTGTCTCAAATACTTATATAAAGCAAAAGAATAAGACTACAATTTTAAAGGCAAAAATCATTTTTTAAAATGCATGGAGAGTCACATTCATGGAATTACTGTTTTTCCATCTTTTTGTGTTCAAATATCTAACACAAGCCATATTATATTGCTGTGCAGTAGATCCTCATTCATATGAGGCTTATGTTCCCATGCATGCTTGTGTAACCTGAATTTCACGTAAGTCGGTCAGGGGGGGGAAAAGAGAGCTTTCTCCCCATGGTGGAATGCACATTCTGCAGCTGTGGAAACAGCAGAAGCACCTGGAGCTCCTTTTTGAATGTAAGTCCTGGGGTTGGGGGTGAGCAGTTGGGGAGGGTTAAGCCTGGTGGTGGGTTGGCACCATAGGAGGGGGTGGGACAGGGGGATTAAGCCTGGGGTGGGTTAGGGCAGGACTGAAATGGAGGCATGCACAGAGGATTTGAACAGGGGCTGGGAGTGCCTATGGCTGCTGCCTCCTTGGGGCTTGACTGCAGCTGGGAGAAGTTGCCTCCCTGGTGGAGGTGAGCCAGAGCTGTATGCAGGTGGTGAGCAGAGCGGAGGCAGCCAAGTTGGTTAATGTGAGTTATGCAAAACTAAAAATTGTGCATTTTGGGGATTTACTGTATTTATAATTTTAGTTAAGACTATCATTCCACCCATTAAAAATTGCTTTTAAGAAGACTGAATTGACATTTTAAACAAATTAAATGTTATGTACTAATTGGTAATACAAAGAAGTATATTCAGAAACTTTTCAAATGGCTACTGAACAGATTCAAAGTTCAGTAAATTATTATTCTAAGTAGACTGAGTGTCCAAGGGTAAAAGTTTTGAGAAGTGCTTTAGTAGCCTACACTGTTTGCAAGTGCAATATATGTATTTAGTAGGGATGTTAATAGTTAACTGTCTAATTGGCAAGCCTCATCCTAAATGGATGAGGCTTACTGGCTATGGTTAACCAGTAGGGGCTGGAGTAGCCCCTTGTAGGCAGGGAGTTCCTCCAGCCCCACAGGGCTGCTACAGGTGGGGACACTCCAGCCCAAACAGAGCAGCTCCCATTCATAGTGGTTGGGTGTGTGTCCGGGGTGAAGTGGCTGGATGGGCCACTACATGGGCTGCTCCAGCTGGCCTGGAATGCCTGCACCTGCAGCACACTGGGGACCAGGGCTGCTCTGCCATGCTGGAGCATCCCTGTCCATAGCATGCTGTGGATTGGAGTTGCTCCAGCCATGCCAGAATGCCCCCCACTCCTGGCAGGGAAGCTCCAGCTGGGTTCTAGTACTGTCCTCTTGCAATCAGGGTCTCTGCCAGCTCTTTAAATAGCTCCCAGCTGGCTTTGGCCACAGCTCAGCCAGTTCTTAACAGAGCTGTACACTCACTTTCACCTCTGCTCTTAAGTTTCCAACTGTGATCCAAACTGAGCCATTTCACTGACAGAAGAGAAAACTGTGGATTCAAAAATCTTATATATTTTGTGGCTGTTGTGATTGTGTCAACAGCTCCAATCTAACTCAAATCAAACAGCTTGTCTGAGGATCAGAGTTCTCATAAGCAGAAGCTTGTTGGAATTAAAAACGTTAAGATGTATGCTTGCAAAGAAAAGGGGCTTTACCTTTTTAAACAAGTCTGTGTTTTCTATTAGCCAGCATTTCCTTTCTTTTACAGTGTGACAATACATGTAGAGTAGAGCTCCTCGTCTCCAAGATAGACATTCTAACAACTCTGCACCAAGAACACCAAGAAGCTGAAATAAAACTCAAGAAGTGAACCAAAACTGAAATATTTGACTCAGAAATTAAAAAAAGTCATTTTAGCACTAGGAAATTAAAAAAAATTTTAAGAAACCTCCACAACATATATGAAGGGCACAGAGTTTGTTTTTAAGGTTAGCCAGCCTAAAAAAGTCTCTTGAAATGAGCCCTGGACTGAACCACAACTAGTATAAACTACCACTGATAGCCCAGTGAGCTATTTCTAAAAATGGTGAAAGGACCATCATTCAAGTGTCAGTTCTGATAGATGGATAAGATCAGAGCCTTTTAAAGAGAAAGTACATATTTAAATTTGACACATTAAGAACAGAGACATCAATTACCTGAAGCAGTCATTGTAATGAGTCCTTTCCTTTGATGCTCGTAATTATTTCAGACAGGACAATTAACATCCTCCCATGCCTTACGCCCTCCGTTCAATCCTATTTGATTTATCATGTTATTTTTTTTTTTTTTAAGTCCTCTGTACTTATAAATATCAGTTAGTACTGGAAATGAAATTGATCTAATGAAGTGGGTCTGTCCCATGAAAGCTCATCACCAAATAAATCATTTTGTTAGTCTTTAAACTGCTACATTTCTGCTGCTTTATTCTGATCGGTATTTTTGAGATGTGTCATTCTCTCCTTAAAAACCCCAATCATTTCAAATAAGGCTACTAGTCATAATTCAGTACTCACCTCTTCATGCATATTACTTTCTTCAACTAGTACTTCTGGTTCTGAAAGAATATCAGTAAGTTCTTTAACTCTCTGTAAGGAAGAATCTTCTTCAAAATTCTCATCTACAAGTTGGTTCTCCTCAAAATATGTGATGTCTAAGACTACCTATAAAAAGGTGAAACACAAAGCATAAAATACACTATGAACAATGCCATTAACACGTTCATTACAAGGTACATGTGGTAGAATATGACCTGATTAAGGTTACAATTTTAAAGTTAGTTATTTTAACAATATTTATTTTAGAAAAATATCACTTTACAGTTCACATATAATATGGTTAAAATTCTTAAATTTTAATCTACATAATAAGGAGCTTTGTCTACCTCTAATACTGGTGCAACTTCCATTAATTCTGGCTTGTCTCTGATCCAGAGCATAAATGACCTGAATTTTCTGAAAATGTGTGTGACCACCAGAAAACAAACTATTAGCAGCTAAGAACATGGAGGAATCTTTCCATGCTATGTCACCTTTTCTTTCATTATAAATTTTACTGTTTTTAAAAAGCACCACCTCATTCAAATGCCATACCTGTGTATAAAGCTGCAAAAGATCTGAAGGATTTACAGTTGCCTTATCTTCTTTAAAAAGTTGTTTCAACTTCTCCAGAGAGATAGCACCCTTCACTAAAAAAGCATCTGTAAGAGAGAGGGGAATACTCCTTAGAAAGGCACAAAAATATCTGGCAATAACCTACAATTAGCCTCACAGTCTTTCAATATGCAGTGACAGAAACTCGGGCCCAGCCTCAGGGAAACCCCAGCCTCTAAAATATTCCATTAGTTTTCAGGAAGAGAAGAGCAGTGAATCGCTGTGACAAGCCAGAGGCGCGTTTGCCTGCTAACCTAGAGTCCCTGTTTGACGTGCTGCTAGCCCGATGCTCTGAGGGCTGGGCGGCAGGAGTCACACCGGTAGGTCTGTCTTTTCAGTGGGCAAAGTCTCTGGCCCAAAGCAGCCTCGCCCCAGGACAAGCAGAGGCGCAGTACGAGTAAGTCCGCGGCACAGAGCTCCAGCGAGGGGCCCTGGGGACGGTGCCGCCATCTCTGCAGGACTCGCCCCCGAGACCAGAGCTCCTCGCTCACCATCTCCGCCCGCGCCTCTCAGCCGCTCCAGCCTCCGCCCCAGCCCCGCCAGCCGCGGACGCAGCGCGGTCACCGCGGCATCTGCCATCGCAGCAGCCCCAGCATCTCCTGGAGCACGTG
Organism: Carettochelys insculpta; assembly: GCF_033958435.1. Lineage (NCBI taxonomy): Eukaryota > Metazoa > Chordata > Testudines > Carettochelyidae > Carettochelys > Carettochelys insculpta. The sequence continues at coordinate 101,641,553 of NC_134141.1, forward strand.
ACTCGAGCTGCCGGCTCACCTGACCTTAGCACCACCCATTCACAGAATCACGTGACACGGGGGCGGGGGGGGTGGGGGGCGGCGAAACTCAGCCCGGACACGTCAGGTTTGTCGTGCAAGTCACGGGCCTAGTCAATTCAAGAGGCGGTGGGGGGGTGGGGAAGCGGATTCCGTCCCAGCGCATGCGCCCTAGGGAGAGAGTAGCGTCACTTTTCTGGCTGGAGAATAGCTTTGGTCACGTTCTGGGTGGGGCGTCGCCTCCTGCGCGAGCGGCTTTAACCCCTTCTTCTCCGTCCTGCCACTGCCCCACTTCCCCGTACCCTGGCAGCAGGGGCGGGGCCAGGCCATAGCTTCTCCTCAGGTGGTTGGCCCGAGGACAGGGCGGGCAGCGGGGGTGTGAGGCAGAGGCGAGGTGACCGGCGGGCCCGTTTTAAAGGGACAGGCCCATAGTTAAGTCTTCCCCACTTCTTTAAAAGGGGCCAGTTGTCTCTTATGCTTAGTCTCTCCCTTCTCGTGCGTGCTGCGGGCGGGTCCCTGCACGCCAGCTGCCCGCCCACCAGCGGTGAGCGGGCAGGTCCGAGGGATGGTGATGATATGGGGATGCAAGTTTGGGGCTCGGGACCCACTTTTCCAGTACCAGGAAAATTAGTAGAAACAGTAGTAAAGAATAAAATTGCAAGGCACGTAGAAGAGCACGAATTGTTGGGCAAAAGTCAGCATGGTTTCTGCAGAGAGAAATCGTGTCTAACTAATCTATTAGAATTCTTTGAAGGGGTTAATAAACATGCGGACAAGGGGCACCCAGTGGACATAATATACCTAGATTTCCAGAAAGCCTTTGACACGGTCCCACACCAAAGGCTTTTATGTAAATTAGGCGGTCATGGGATAAGAGGAAAGATCCTTTCATGGATCAGGAATTGGTTAAAAGATAGAAAACAAAGGGTTGGAATAAATGGTAAATTTTCACAATGGAGGGGGGTAACTAGTGGTGTTCCCCAGGGTCAGTCCTGGGACCGATCCTGTTCAACTTGTTCATCAATGATCTAGAAAATGAGGTAAGCAGTGAGGTGGCAAAGTTTGCAGATGACACCAAGTTGTTCAGGACAGTCAAAACCAAAACAGATTGTGAAGAACTACAAAAGGATCTCAGCAAACTGAGTGATTGAGCAGCAAAATGGCAAATGAAATTTAATGTGGGTAAGTGTAAGGTAATGCACATTGGAAAAAAATAACCCAAATTACATGTACAACATGATGGGGTCAAATTTAGCTACGACAGATCAGGAAAGGGATCTTGGAGTTATAGTGGATAGTTCTCTGAAGACATCCACGCAGTGTGCAGCGGCAGTTAGTAAAGCAAATAGGATGTTAGGAATTATTAAAAAAGGGATAGATAATAAGACAAAAGATATCATACTTCCCCTATACAAAACTATGGTACGCCCACATCTTGAGTACTGTGTGCAGATGTGGTCTCCTCACCTCAAAAAAGATATATTGGCATTAGAAAAGGTTCAGAAAAGGGTGACTAAGATGATTAGGGGTTTGGAACGGGTCCCATATGGGGAGAGGCTAGAGAGACTGGGACTTTTCAGTCTGGAAAAAAGGCGATTGAGGGGCGATATGATAGAGGTATATAAAATCATGAATGGTGCGGAGAAAGTGAATATAGAAAAATTATTTACCTTTTCCCATAATACAAGAACTAGGGGACACCAAATGAAATTGATGGGTAGTAGGTTCAAAACTAACAAAAGGAAATTTTTCTTCACACAGCGCACAGTCAACCTGTGGAACTCCTTGCCGGAGGAGGCTGTGAAGGCCAGGACTCTATTAGGGTTTAAAAAAGAGCTCGATAAATTTTTGCAGGTTAGGTCCAAAAATGGCTATTAGCCAGGGGTAAAGTATGGTGCCCTAGCCTTCAGTACAAGGGCAGGAGATGGGTGGCAGGAGATAAATCACTTGATCATTGTCTTCTGTTCTCCTTCTCTGGGGCACCTGGCATTGGCCACTGTCGGCAGACGGGATACTGGGCTGGATGGACCTTTGGTTTGACCCAGTATAGCCATTCTTATGTTCTTATGGCCAGCAGTGCAGTCCCTGCCGTGTGCCGCCTCTTGGGCAGCAGGCTCCCTTCACCCCCTGCTTGCAGCCCGCACTGGCCACTTGCTGTGGTGATAGGTGCATGTGGTCTGGCAGTGGCCCACAATATGTCACCTCTGCCGCCCGCGGACTGGTCCTTCACGTGCTTTCCCTCTCATTGTCTTCTCCCTGCTTTGTCCCTTAAAACCCTTCCCCAGCCCTGCTGCCCCCACTGGTCAGATCATTCAGCTCACCAGTACCCTGGCTGGCAGGCTCCTTCCTTCCCCCACTGCCTCTGCCCAGGAAAAATCTAAGACCCTATGGCCCAGGGTGCTATCTAGGAGGAGCAAAGACCTGTGTGTGCCAAAGCCCCACACAGCACTGGCCTGGGAAAGCTTCTCCGACCCCTCGGCTAGGCTTTGCAGTAGCAGGGAGGAAACTATTTTCAGCCTATTTGCACCCTGGGCCATAGGGGCTTAAGAATGTGGGAGGGAAGGGTGACCTCTCATATATACAGGCCACATTATCCCTACCTCCCACCCTCACCTCCCTGTGGCTGGAAGTAGCTCCCGTCCCCTCCCTCATGCACAATGCTGAATGGCTGCTGCTGGTCATGCTCTTATGTGAAACCTGCATACCCCCTCTGTGTTGCCTTGAGAAGACACTAAACCAAGTACCAAGAGAGGCAAGGCCATCCCAGTGACCCAGCCAGGAATGGAGGGCAGAGAAGATTAGGTCTGGTCTCCCCAGGTGGGAGAGGCATACGGAATGTGGTGTGTGATTTATCCCTGTGCAAATTTTAAAGATCAGAAGGTAAATAAAAATACCCCAGTTACACAGTATTTTTAAATGGGGTCAGTCAACTTGATGTAATTTGAACATTTGTACTGCACAGTTCTGATTGATTGCCACAGAACTTGGCTGAGTATGGCTAATTTAACCAGTGCCCTATATTCACGATAGGGAAATATGGTCACCCTAGCTTTGAGTTATTATAAAGAATTATTTTCTACATGTTTGGCTGGTGAGTTTTGCCAAAATACTCACAGTCTGATTGACCTCATATTTGGGGCTGGGAAGGAAATTTCAGTGGATCAGATTTGCAGAGGCCTAGGGTGTTGGATGGGGCAGGGTCACTTTCTGGTTTCAATTAGTGTAACTTGACATCATAAAATCATGATTAGTCATAACTGGACATCTCTGAGTTACTGAAGTCCTCCTATCATGATTAGAGACTGTGGGTCTGTTACAGAAATGGATGGGTGTAGTTTGAGGCCTAAAATGTGCAGAAAGTCAGACCAGGTGATCATGATGGTCCCTTCTGCCCTTGCAGTGAGTCAGTTAGACCAGCCTTTTGGCTTGCTCTTGGACTCCTGCTCCTAGCTCTGACCCATGTCTGTAACTACTACTGTTCTCACCGCTAGGTATGACTGATCATGCTGTGAGACTAGGAGGGCCTTGTTTAGGGGAAGTGTTTGTGTTACGCCAAAAGAAAAACTGCTGCTTATACATATTGGCTGCATCTAAGCTAGGGGGCTATGCTGGAACAACTATGTCAACATAGGTTCTGGAATGTAGATGCAACATCTGCTTTCATGTAAAAAGTGTTTTACATCTTCCGGTTTGCAGGGAAAAGGCTGAAAACATGACCTGAGGGTGTGTCCTCAAGGCTCAGAAAGCAAAGACACATAAAAAGACCCAAACTTAATTATTTCTCTTTAATCTCATTATTTTGAGCCATGATTTTTTTATTTGGCTCCTGATGTTAATTTATCTGAGGTCAGCCATGCTTATAAAACAAAGAAATTTGCATTGACATACCATCTCTTGGAGGCTAAGTTTCATTTTTGCTATTTCAGAAAATTAAGGAGGAGGAGGCCGCAATTGACAGGAGACTACAGAGTTAATAGAAGGTTGTATAATAACAGAGAGGAAGCTGTGCTAGTCTATATACTACCAAAACAAAAAGCAGTCAAGTAGCACTTTAAAGACTAGCAAAATAGTTTATTAGGTGAGCTTTCGTGGGACAGACCCACTTCTTCAGACCATAGCCAGACCACAACAGACTCAATATTTAAGGCACACAGAACCAAAAACAGTAAGCAAGGAGGACAAATCAGAAAAAGATAATCAAGGTGAGCAAATCAGAGAGTGGAGGGGTGGGGGGAAGGTCAAGAATTAGATTGAGCCAAGTATGCAGACCAGGCCCTATAGTGACTCAGAAAGTTCCCATCACAATTTAAACCATGTGTTAATGTGCCACATTTGAATATAAAAGTCAGCTGGGCTGCTTCACTTTCCAGAACGGTGCAATAATTCATCTTCAGTAACACACATACCTTTAGGTCATTGACAGACTGCCCCATTCCATTAAAATGTTGACTAACTGGTTTGTGGATCTGGAGTGTTTTGATGTCTGTTTTGTGCCCATTGTATAAATTGTAGCTGATACAATGGACACAATGTGGACACAGTGTTTTTATTCATGGATAAGTTTCTTTGTACAAAGAAGTATGTGGCCACTTAATTCAAGGGATGCTGATGTTTGACAGACATATCATGCATCTGGGATTTCCTGAACATGACCTCCTTTTTGGTCCTCCAGCCTCCATCCAGACAGAGATTTAAAACTGAAAAACATTCCTGAGAATCTACAATCATGGAAGTTGTGGGAAAGCGTCTGCCAAGAACTATTGGCTGTGTCGAACCTGAAGGTTGTAGAGGAATCCTCTCGTGGGGTCCCACCTCAAAAGGGGGTGGCAAGGCAATTGCAGGAGGGTTGCCTGTAGGGTCACCATAAGTTTGGGTTTTCCTGTTATGACCTCTTATTTAGTTCTCCAATCTCTGTCCAGGTAGACTTTGGAAATCTGAAAAAAAATTCCATGATTTTTTCCCTGCCTTCACATCTGGCTGGCTGAAAGCAGCTCTCACTACAGAGCTGGGTGGCTGGAGTGGTGACTGCTTTCAGCCACTCAGCCTACTAAATATTGCCACTGCTAGCAGCAGCTCAGAAGGAAGGATGGCAATACCATGCCCTGCTACACTTCCTTCTGTGCTGCTGCCAGTGGTAGCACTGACTTCAAAGCTGTGCTCCATCTCTCTCTGGCCGCACAACTTGGAAGGTAGAGATGCCACCAGCAGCGGCACAGAAAAAGGGGTGACAATACCATGTCACACCACCCTTCTTTCTGGGTTGCTGCTTGTAGCAGTGCTGCCATCCAAGCTGGGCACCTCACAGGAGACCATTTGTCAAAGTTAGACTCGAGACTCACAATGTGTCAGACCACTCTGTTTATTAGCAAAGCTGCTCTGCTAATACGTTTGTTTTGATTCAGAAAAAGGTGAGCCCCCACCTAGGGCTCAGGTGTCTCAATTTATACAGACAAAAGAAGGCAAGTTAATAAACAAAGAAAAAAAAAAAACCAGACACACACACCCCCCACATAGCCCAGAGACTAGTCAGGTATCTTCATTTCCATATCACCTTCAGCAGTCTCCTGTTTATGACTCTCTGGTTACCGTAATTAATTACCATCTAGCACCTACTACTCTGGTTCCTGCTTTCCCAGGCACACCTGGCTCCATCCAAACCCACCCTACATTCCTACACACAGCATCAACATAACTTCCCCTTCTTGAGCTCAGAAGCAACATTGTATCATAGTGTGATTTTTACAATGTAACTCTTATACTTCCACAATCCCTCCTTTTGGTCAAGCTATGCCTATGACCAACAATTACTGGGCTACATACATTAACCGTTCCTTTTCATTCCTTTCATCAATGATATTTAAAACCATCAGGTTAGCACTCTGGTTAGGGGTAACCCGCTGGATGGTGTGTCTAGCACAGCTTTGGATACAACAAGAGATTAATTGGAAACATACAAAAATCATTAAAATTCCAAATAAAATAGTCAGAATTCCTTGAAACAACCAGTTTCCTAGGCTAGAGAAATTAAATAAGCTACTTAGCCATTGCCACAAGGAACTTGGCTCTTCATGGGGAAGGTAGGCAATTTGCTCCAAGTGGCTAGTGTGATTTATTATGTTGTTGGTATTATCAGGTATATATACACAGCATTCTGTTCCAGTGAGGGACATGGAATTGCGGGAAAAGCTGAGCAGGATAACAGACACCTGACCAGTTAGCTGGTAACGTGGTATAAGCTTTTGTCCCACAGACCCAATGATGCCCTATTAAAGCCGGGAAAGGTTGGCTGCGCCTATTTGACATATAGGCGTCTATAAAAGAGGAGTAATATCCCCCAAAGGGCACAGGATAATCTTCCTTCCGGGGAGCAGTAACATTTGCATGGCATTGAAGGATTGCATTGTTTTTCTCAGGGAGGCTGTAGGGGGAGCAAGAGATTGATTTTCCTGTTTGATCCCAGGTTGAGAAAAAAATTCATATCCCTATACCCGGTTTGCCATTCTCCAATCTTACTTGAATAGTTCCATACACCATGGGTCACAATATATTGGAAACAGCTGCTCCTCCCTAAATTCAGCCCTGTCCCATTACATACCTAGCACCAGTGGCCCTTTCTGTCCACCACACTTATCCATTTAGAAGCATTTGTTCTCACCAGTCCCCAAGTGTCATTTCTTTTCCACGTCTTTTCAAGTGGATGAGGTCCTCCCGTGAGGTCTGAGGAATTATGAGGAATTGCCATGATGGGGACTCTAGCTCGTGAGTGAGGTGGGGTGTGGCTGCAGACCCAGCACTTAGAGATATTGAGAGTCTGAGCTATCCACACTTGCTGCTGAATAAAAGAATTGTCTTTGTCACTTCAGATTCCCCAGACCTTAAGACACCAGTAGCCAAGGATTAGGTTCTATAAGGGGCACATGTTGGAGGCAAGACGCTTTCTGGTTCTGACAACCTCTCTTGAGGGAACTGCAGTCATGGTTTTATGTCCACCAGGCAGCAGGTGCTAGGCTTACTACTGCTTCTTCTTGGGTCCTGCTATCTGCTTACCGTCCGCTTCTGGCAACCCTTACGAGGGTGTAGGTTGTAAGGTATTGCAGGCTGTTCCTCTGCATCTTCTTCTGGAGCCAAAATTGGCTCTGCGGGGTCCTGAGGTGGTGCTTGGTGCTCTGGTGATGGTGCTTTCTTACACTGTGAAGCGTGAATCCATGCTGCGATGCCAGATAACTTTACAGCTGTCTGGGTAATGAGCAGTACCTGGTATGGACCCTTCCACCAGGGTTCCAAGGCATGCTGCGGTGGCTACAGTGTGCAGGCAGTGGGGTAAACCCTGGACAACAGGATCCAAGGTGGCAGAGAAATAAGCTACTGGGTGATTTTTGTCACCATGCTCTTGGGTAAGGACCCCGAGTGCACAAGCAGATTGTTCATGACAGAAAAGGGTGAAAGACTTGCAATAGTCAGGTAATCCTAAGGCAGGGGCAGAAACAAAGCTCTGTTTAGGAGAAGTAAAGGCAGCGTTTGCTTCTGGGGACCATGGCATGGGGTCAGGCACAGAGAACCGAGTAAGCTCCTGGAGCGGTTTAGCAAGAGAAGCATATTGGGGAATCCATTGCCTGCAAAAACCTGTCATGCCTAAAAACTTTCTGACCTGGCGTGGAGAGCGAGGTTGGGGAAAGCTAAGGATGGCATGAACCCGGGTGGGAGAAAGTGTACGGGAGCCCTGGGAAAGAAGAAAGCCAAGGTACGTGACAGAGGTTTGGCAGAGCTGCAATTTAGAGCGGGAAGCCTTATGACCCTTGTTTGCTACAGCAGTAAGGAGCACCAACGAATCAGTTTCTGAGGCAGACAATGAAGGGGAACAGAGGAGTAAGTCATCTACATATTGGATCAGTGTAGATCCTGATGGGAAAACCAGGTCAGCAGGATCCCTGGCTAGGGCTTGGGAGAAGTAAGATGGGCTCTCTCTATACCCCTAGGGAAGTGTAGTCCATGTGTATTGCTGACCCTTATAAGAAAAGGCAAAAAGATACTGGGACTCAGTGAACCGGGACAGAGAAGAAAGCAGAACACAAATCCACAACAGTAAAATGGGTTGCATCTGGCAGAATAGAAGCCAGTATTGTGGCTGGATTAGGGACTACTGGAAAAGTAGGTATGACAATGCGATTAATAGCTCAGAGATCCTGAATAAACCGCCACGATTTACCATCAGCCTTTCGAACTGGGAGGATAGGGGTGTTACAGGGGCTGGAACATGGAACAATAATGCCTTGGTTCCTTCAGTGCAGTTATAACTGGAGCAATGCCAGCCTCTGCTTCAGGATTTAAAGGGTACTGAGACAGGCGAGGCAGAGGTTTGGAATTGTCTACAGTAATGCGAACGGGATCAGTATTTAATCAGCCCACTTCAGACGGATGTGATGGCCATAGAGAGGACGGAACCTGTGAAATTAGGCATTCGAGGGATGGGACTAAGGGGCAACAAGGAACCAGCACGGAAAGGGAAGTTTCGGACAGCAGGCAGGATGCAGAATCACACAGGGAAGACTGAGGAATTTGTAGACAGACACTGTCTGAGGAACAGTAAATAGTACAGCCAAGTTTACATAGCAAATCCCGACCCAGAAGATTTACAGGAGTGGAATCAGAGAGACGGAATGCATGGTCCTCAGAGAGGGGGCCAACCTGAACCAATAAAGGTTTTGAAAGGGGAAAAGAGGTAGGGATTCCCGTAATGCTCACAGCAGACAGTTTTTCCAGATCAGGGGACCGCAGGTTGGTCAGTGGTGTGGACTGTAGAAAGAAAAGCTCCAGTATCAACAAGGAAAGGGAGAGAAAGATCATTAATAGTTAGGACACATTCCCCAGGAGGGATAGAGGTAATAAGGGGATAAAATTTCCTGAGGTTCCCCAGCATCCCGTCATTGTTGTGGCACAAAGTAGGGTTGGAGATTAGCTGATGGGACCAGCAGAGAGTTTAGCTGGTTTCCTGCATGGTTACTAGGTTGGCTTGGACACTCATTCTTCCAGTGTCTGGGCTGCTTACAGTAATTACAAACCCCCGAAAGTCCAGCCCCACGCCCCCCCCTCCCCGCAACCGCATCCCCGTCCCCGGTGCTGCCTGCTCTGCCCTGAGTAGTGCTGCATTTGCAGAGCCATTAACCTTTGGAAGGACTGTTCCACCTTTCCCTTTAAAGCGCAGTAGCAATGCTCTGCTACTGCCTGCAATTTGACCATGGTCTCGGTCTCCCACCTGACACTTATTCATTTTAACATACTGCCTATAGCAGGGAGAAGGCCGTCAACAAATGCATGTGCCAGGGCTCCCTGTCCATTTACATCAGGCTGTAGTATTCCCGAATGTTGTAGGAAAATATCAGTTAGCTGGGTCCAGTAGTCTCCCAGGCTCTGTCCTTGCCCTTGTTTACAGCAGCGTATGGCTGTCCAGTTTGTTTTAGGGGACCACACTTTAGGAATGGCTTCATACAGGCGGCTCCAAAGACCCCTACACCGGTCTCTATATGCAGTATCTGGGCCAGTACTTTTCGTGGTTGAATGGCGTGCCTCAGCTGGCCAGTCTGCGGCAGTCAACCATTTTTCATACTGACTGGTAGAGGCTAACAGTTTACACAGTTGGAGGAGCTCTGTCTCGGAGCGTTCATAGGTTTCACAGATTAACAGAAACTCCTCAGCAAATTTGATAGGATTTTCCTGTGGCTTAGGAAAACCTTTAACTATAGACAAAAGTTCCGTTCGGGTCCAGGGTTTATAATTCCCTACGGGCTCACTTCCTTCCATCTTAAGGACCCGTAAAGGGGCCACAACATTTTTATCAGAGTCCTTTTTCAACCTCCCATCAGATTCTTGTCCAGGTAGCGAGATCAGGAGAATTTTTGCGGTCTGATTTGGGTTGTCTTTTCATAACATTTTGCAGGGCTGCGAGGCCAACGAGGGTATCTTCCTCATGCTCATCACTGCTCTCATCATCGGTAGTTACCAAGGGCATTTCTTTCCCTTTTCCTTTACTAGGGCAGGAGTACAGTGGGGGTTGGGTTTGATCCGGATCATTACACAGAACTGGGCAAAGGGGAGCACTCAGACTGGTGGTGGGAGGGACTGCATCCAATTGGGCTTTTAATTTATCATTAGAATTTCTAAGAGAGGTGAACTTTGATTCAGTCCATCTATGATTTGCCTCTTCCCACCACTGCATGAAGCAGTCTACCTCTCCTTTAGCCAATTTAGTTTTTGGGAGGACGAGTTTGTCTTTTAAGGTGTTCACTCGGTCCTTGTCCCAAGAACCTAACAGTGGCCACTGCAATTTGGGGTCCTCCAGGGTCAGTTTAGACCATTTCTCCAGAAACCTACAGGAGTCTGGACCCTTTCTAAAATACATAAAATGAGCCGGCATCCCCTTAGGGAACTGTTCTACCTTAGACGTTTGGTTACCCATACAGGAGGACTTCACACACCACTCACACAAGAAGGAAATTCGGGCTTGTAAGAGTGGTACCCGGTGCAACACACATAGAAAGGAGCCCACAGGCTACTGCCTCAATCACCCTTGCTTTCACACCAGGGATTATACCCAAGGTGTGGTGCAGCTGCAATTGTGCAGATTTCACTTATCTGGACTGCGGGGATGGGAACACCTTGGTCAGCCGGTCCCTGGACGGAGACAGTGCCCTGACTCAAGCACGCCACAGGGAGGACGGATAGACACAGAGACAGGACAGTCCTCAGACTGGTCAAAACTCAGCAAGAATAATTACCTGATCAGGATCAGATTCCAGAAGTTACCTCCCGGGACCCCTACCAGAACAGAGTGGGCACCAACAGGTTCGATGGCATAGACTGTGCTGCAGTTGTGCACCTTTCTGTCTCGCAGAGGACCGTTTGAACTAAATGTCCAGGCGCCGGCTGCCATGGTCGTCCTGCAAAGCAGTCAGGGATCACACAGCCTCAGTGAAGATGTTTGCCATGTTGGTGGAAGCTCCAAATTGTCAAAGTTAGACTCGAGACTCACAATTTGTCAGACCACTCTGTTTATTAGCAAAGCTGCTCTGCTAATACATTCAGAAGAAGGTGAGCCCCCGCCTTGGGCTCAGGTCTCTCAATTTATACAGACAAAAGAAGGCAAGTTAATAAACAAAGAAGAAACTAAAAACAAACCAGACACACACACACCCCACATAGCCCCTGAGACTAGTCACGTATCTTCATTTCCATATCACCTTCAGCAGTCTCCTGTTTATGACTCTCTGGTTACCTTAATTAATTACCGTCTAGCACCCGCTGCTCTGGTTCCTGCTTTCCCAGGCACACCTGGCTCCATCCAAACCCACCCTACATTCCTACACACAGCATCAACATAACTTCCCCTTCTTGAGCTCAGAAGCAACATTGAATCATAGTGTGATTTTTACAATGTAACTCATACTTCCATACATTGTTCTTTGGCCACTCCTCTCAGAAGGCAGCCCCACCACCAGCAGCAGTGCAGAAGGAAAGGTGGCAATCACATACCATGTCACATTTCCTTTTGCGCTGCTGCTGATGACAGTGTTGACATCTGAGCTGGGAGCCCTACCAGCAGCTGGCACTCTCTACCTGCTCAGCCGGGAAAGCAGTGCTGCTACCAGCAGCTGGCACTCTCTACCTGCTCAGCCGGGAAAGCAGTGCTGCTACCAGCAGTGGCACAGAAGGAAGAGTGGCAGTAGCAGACCTATGTTCTGTGTTGCTGCTGGTGGCAGACTGGTTTGTGCAGTTGGTGCCCACATTCTCTGGATGCCCAGCTTAGAAATTACAGCTACTGTGAGCAGCAGCACAGAGGAAGGGTGACAATACCGTAATGTTACCCTTCCTTCTGTGCTGCTGCTGGAGCCTAACCAGCTGCCGCTGATTCCCAGCCATGCCCCTTGGAAGTCAATGCTGCCACCAGCAGTGCAGACAAGGAAGGGAAGCAATACAATGCCATGCTACCCTTCCTTTTCCACTGCTGCTGAGAGTGGCACTGCCTTTCCAGCTGCCCAGCTCAGAAGGCAGCCCCACAACTGGCAGCAGTGCAGAAGTAAGGGAGGCAATACCAACCTTCCTTCCGTACTATTGCTAGTGATGGCACTGACCTCTGAGCTGGATCACTTACTGGCAGGCACTGCTCTTCTGCTGCCTAAAGCCAAAGGCAGTGCCATCCCCAGCAGTAGTGCAGGAGGAAGGATAGCAATGCAATAAAATGCCACCCTTTGTTATGTGCTGCTGCTGGTGGCAGTGCTGGCTGTTAAGCTAGGTGCGTGGCCAAAAGGTGCCACTCTATGGCCTCCCAGCTTGGAATTTAGCACTGCCATCAGCAGTGGCACAGAAGGCAGGCAGGCAATGCCATATCTTGCCACCTTCTGTGCTGCTGTGGGTGACAGCACTGACTTTCCATCTGCTCAGCTTGAAAATTAGACCCATTGCCAGCACCGATGGAGAAAGAAGAGTGGTAATACCTTACAGTGCCACCCTTCCTTTTGGATTGCTGCTGACAGTGGTATTGCCTTCTGAAGTAGACACCTGGCCAGTGGCACCTAGCTTTCTGCCACCAGATGAGGTGCAGAATGAAGTGGTGCAATACTTTACCATGCTGCACTTCCTTCTGCACTGCTGCTGGTAGCAGAAGTGACTTCTGAGCAGGGTAGCCAGAGAGTGGTAGCTGCTTGCAGCACAGCCAGGTCAGAAAAGTCAGTGCCACCACTAGCAGTGGTGCAGAAGTAAGAGTGACAGTACCACACCATGCCATCCTTCCTTCTGCGCTGCTGCTAGCTGTGATGCTCAGAAGGCACTCCCACCATCAGCAGCAGTGCAGAAGGAAGGATGGCAATACCATATCATACCAACCTTCCTTCTGTGCTGTTGCTAGCGGTGGCACTGGCTTCTGAGCTGGGTGACCTGCCAGCAGTGGCCACTGCTCTGCAGCTGCCCAGATCCAAAGGCAGTGTCATCACCACAAGCAGTGCAGAAAGAAGAGTGGCAATTCCATAATATGCCACCCATTCTTCTGTGCTGCTGCTGGCATGTTGTGCTGCCATCTAAACTGGGTGCCCAGACAATGGTCACTGCTCTGAGCCACCCAGCTTGAAAGACCAGAAAAAATCACAGACATTTTTTAATACTTCCAGTTTCTGCTTGGAGGAAGATTTGAGGACCAAAAAAGAGGGACTGGCTGGGAAACCTGGACAGGTAGTGACCCTACTCACAACCCTTCTACACTAGCCTTGCTGCCTCCCTTTTAGGTTTGGAGCCCCACTTGGAGAAAGGCTGCACTTGGGGATTCCCCAATGACGGTGAGGCCCAACATACCCAAAAGTTTCTGGGAGACACTCTCCCACAGCTTTCACTGAATAGGTTACAGATAGGGCCCTATTAAATTCACCTGACATTCTCACCAGTTTCACTGCCAAAGGTTTTCCAATTTGATCAATTTCACAATTACATATGTTTACATCTGAAATGTCACCATGTTCTAGCCATGCAGGGTTTGACCAAAACAGGATCACCTGTGATGAGGGGCATCAGCTTGCAAACTTGTGGGGAGGGGGTCCTAAGAGTGCCATCTTCTCTTCTGTGTTGCCTTCAGGACAGGGCTAGAGTAGGTTCCAACCTCATTTCTGCACTTCTTCTCCAGGAGGCTCTGATCTCCCCACAAAGAGTGAATGTATACAGGAAGGACAACTCCTGTCCCTGGCCGGACTGGCAGCAGGGCACCCCAAGCTCCTACTAGTAGGAGAGATCAGATTCCACACTTCAGGACAGATTTCATAGTCTGTGACACGTTTTTTGTGCCTGTGAAACTGATATGCCCTAGTCAGCTTCGCAGAGACCTTTTTTTCCTGGAAATGGTCTGGGCCATCCTTTCAGACCTCTGCTGAGACTCTTCCACCTCCCAGCTCTCAGTCTCAAAGCTGATTTGCTGAGCTAGTTACTGACAGGGAAGATTCAGGTTCTTTTGTTTTCTCTTTAAGACCAAACAAGTCACAACCAATCATATATTTGATTGATCCTGCTGCTTCTCTACAATTATTGTCTCTATGCAGTTCCTGAATCTAATGCGCCAGTTCTTAAATGTTAGCTGAATAATGACTGTGAGTCTGTAGCTCTGATCAGTTAATGAGTTCCCAGGGGCTAGCTAGAGGCAGGACATCAGCCTTGCAGGGGTGGGTGTAGGTGTGGCAGTGACATCACAAAGGCCTGTTGCAGAAATGTTAGCCTACCGGGGAAAGGTGGTGACCTCACATAAAGACCCTGACATCAGCCAGGCAGGACAAAGGTGCAAGGTAAGGGGAACCTCAGAGACACCCTCAATGGCTTTGTGGGAAGGCCATCCCAAAGAGGTGGGGCTGGAACTGCTCTGAGACTGATTCCTTCTGGTGGTGACCTTGGCCATCCTTCAGGACATCTGTTGAGACCTCTCAGCCTCCCACTTTTCATAGTCTTGATGCCAATTGGCCAAGCAGGAGGCTATTGACAGGGACAAGTTTTCCCAATTCCCCATTTGTGACCCATGGCTACGTCTTCCCATATAGGCTCTGCACATGGTCGTCTGACCTCATACATGCCATGCTGGAGAACCTGCTAGCAGAGTCCTCAGACACAGACAGGCTCCAATGCATCTTGAAGGTGAGCGTGGTCAAGTTGGGTGAGGGGAACTGGCCAGGGAATCAGATATTGAGAAACACTCACAATGTCTCAGCCTTGGGAATGGGGTGGGCTCATTTGCACAACATGCACACTGGTCTATTGATCCTGACCTGCCTCCTTCCTCCACAGTGTGTCAACTTCTGCGTCAGGTCCAGAATGTCCCAGGACAGAGCCAAGGCTAGCTGTAAGGAGCAGTGGAGATCCATTCTGATTTAACATCCACCTCCCTGTATTCAATATGTGACCTCTGACCCCAGCTTCCTGACACCAGGCTTAGGCAGACTAGCTCCAATAGGAGTGTAAACAAACTTTATGGGACCATCGGAAACTTCGCCACACCCATAATAAGTGGTCATCTGGTAAGATAAATTCATGCTGGATTATGGATGTTGCTTGATGAGAGAGTTCTGGATTAGAGAGGTGCCATTTGGAGTGGCACTCTGGCAGAAATATTTTCTTTCCTCTCTCTCTCCCAGCTACATAAATCCTGGATTCTGATTTTCCTCTCCATTTTTGCATCTAAGGAACTGAATTTTGCCTGGGAAAGCTTATGACCGAATAAATTTGTTAGTCTCTAAGGTTATGTCTACACATCAGCCCTATTTCAAAATAAGCTATTCCAGAAAAGCTATTTCAAAATAGGGCTGCTATACACAAAGGCCATATCTACACATGCCACTCCCTTTTGGAAAGGGCATGTTAATGAGGTGCTATGTATATTCAGCATCTCATTAGCATAATAGCATCTAATGATATGCTGATATGTATATTCAGCATCTCATTAGCATAATAGCAGCCAGACGCATTTCGAAAGTGCTGCTTTCGAAATGCAGACTGGCTGTATAGACACAGGTGCTTCAAAATAAGCACCACACTTCGAAATTCCCTTATTCCCAAAACAAAATATCAGCACCTCATTAACGTGTTCTAAGTGCCTCATTAACAAGCCCCTTCTGAAACGGAGGGGCATGTGCAGACAGAGCCAAAAATGTATTTTGAAATAGCTCTCAGCTATTTTGAAATACATAGTCTGCACACATAGCACTTATTTTGAAATCGGACCTGTTTGAAATAACTATTTCAAAATAGGTACAGTTAACACCAGAGAATAGCGCTTATTTCAAATAAGTGCTATCCCACAGCTTAACAGCACCTATGTCAAAATAAGCGCAGTTGCTCCCGCAATGAGAGTTACTGATTTTGAAATGACTTACCTGCTATTCTGAATTTATTTCAAAACAGTGTGCGTGTAGCATAAACGACAGCAAAGTTATTTAGAAATAATAGCTGTTACCTCAAAATAACTTGGCTGTGTGGCTGTAGCCTAAGGTGTTATAGGACTGCTTGTTACTTGTGAAGCTGAAGACTAATGTGGCTACCTCTCTGAGACTATTTACTACAGCTTTGTTAACTACAAAAAAAAGGTACAGTTGCAGGGTAGGAGTAATCCAGTTTGAGACCTTCTACTACATGTTCAGTGACATTAAGAGTATAATGCATAGATCAGTCAGTGAAACATACCACATGTATTGCCATTCAATATACAGATATAAACGTAAAAGCTTTTGAGAAATGACCCTGTAAATGCCTCCATACATACATTAATAATGACAGGCTCCATTATATATAACATTCTCAAGGCTCATTTGCATTCTAAATGTATCCTTACTCTGCCTTGCCTAATTGCTGCTGTCAACATCTATGGAATTTTTGCCATTTGAGAGTCTACAATGTCTGTTGTTTTCCTATTTGTCTTATGATTTCTTCAGCGATGACCAATTGTTTTGATTCTGGGTCACAGTCTCTTCCAGGAATGACTCCTAAATACTTTTATCAAGGTTACAGGCAGGACTCATCTATATACAGTCATTCAGCTTACAAGAACAAAAAGACTGCCTGTAGGAAAGGACAGCAATTCCAAGCCACAAGAAGTCAAGTTATTCCTTAGGCTGTATCCACATGGCACAGTTATCTTGGAATAACAGAAGTTATTTCAAAATAATTTGGCAGTGTCCAAAAGACATACATGCTATTTTGAAATAAGATAAAAATAGCAGGCTTGTTATTCCAGTTCTGTAAACCTCACTCCATGAGAAACAATGCCTATTTCAAAATCACTATTTCAAAATAGGTGCTATTAAGATACAAAACAGCACTATTCTGATATAAGCCATAGTGGGTTCCAATGGCACTATTTCAAAATAGCACTACGGACCCAGAAATGCTATTTCAAAATGCATTGGTATCTCAAAAAAAGATATTTTTAAAGGCTGGGTCTACACGTGCCCCTTTCTTTCGAAAGGGGCATGTTAATGAGCAGGTTCGAAAGATGCTAATGAGGCACTACAATGAATATGCAGCACCTCATTAGCATAATGGCATCCACGGCGATTTGAAAGCGCGGCTTTTTGAATTGCGCACTGCCCGTGGAGACAGGACCTTCCAAAAGGACCCCCCGCCAGTTTTTGAAAGCCCTTCTTCCTATCTGTGATCAGAAGAAGGGCTTTCGAAAATTTGGGGGGGATCCTTTCGGAAGGTCCCGTCTCCATGGGTGGCCAAATAGTCATTTTGGAGTATCTTATTTCAGAATAGTGCTGCCTGTAGACGTAGCCTAAGAGAGTGAAACAGACTAGAGATAACAGGCAGAATACTTCATGGATGGTATCCAGTTCAGGATAGAAAGCACTACCATTTTGTCCTGCCAGTCATTTGCATATCAACTATGCTCAGTTTCCAAATAAAATATGGCATTTCTAGGTGCCAGCTTTGCAAATTTACTAGACAAGTTTTTTTCCTTCTCACAACCATTTGTCATTAAGCTTCCTCAGTCTAGATCATGCAGAGTAGCACTTGAATAATGATCTCTACAATTAGATTATTGCATTTGAAATAAAAATGACACACCCATTGGGGGAAAATGTAACTATAAACACACAATCTATGGATGTTTGGATTGTTGAACATGGACACTAAAGTTTAATAGTCTTCTGATCAAAGTCCAAAGATGATTGGAATGATGTTTTAGCTTGTGTGTACCTTCAGAAAGCCAGATTTCACATAAATGCCTTCATATCATAATCTATGTGCAAGTGCCTGTAATAAGTAAGCAAGTTAGGAAATAATTAACATATGACTAGGGTTTGGATTTGGAAAGGAATGAGGAAAAATATAGTTCCAGAGTTAAAACTGCGCTTGAGTTAGTAAAGTGTTCATGTTACCACCCTGAATAACACTTTTAAAGTGTCAAAACAAAAAGCAATCAAGTAGCACTTTAAAGACTAGCAAAATAGTTTATTAGGTGAGCTTTCGTGGGACAGACCCACTTCTTCAGACCATATCCAGACCAGAACAGACTCAATATTTAAGACACAGAGAACCAAAAACAGTAAGCAAGGAGGACAAACCAGAAAAAGATAATCAAGGTGAGCAAATCAGAGAGTGGAGGGGTGGGGAGGGGAAGATCAAGAATTAGATTGAGTTAAGTATGCAGACGAGCCCCTATAGTGACTCAGAAAGTTCACGATTTAAACCATGTGTTAATGTTCCAAATTTGAATATAAATGTCAGTTCCTCCACTTCCCTTTCTACAAACGAGTGATAATTTCTTTTCAGTAACACACATACCTTGAGGTCATTGACAGAATGCCCCATTCCATTAAAATGTTGACTAACTGGTTTGTGGATCTGGAGTGTTTTGATGTCTGTTTTGTGCCCGTTGACCCTCTGTCTAAGGGAGTTAGAAGTCTGTCCAATATACAAAGCATCTGGGCAACAATGCTTGTTGAACAATGGACAGACTTCTAACTCCCTTAGACAAAGGGTCAACGGGCACAAAACAGACGTCAAAACACTCCAGATCCACAAACCAGTTAGTCAACATTTTAATGGAATGGGGCATTCTGTCAATGACCTCAAGGTATGTGTGTTACTGAAAAGAAATTATCACTCGTTTGTAGAAAGGGAAGTGGAGGAACTGACATTTATATTCAAATTTGGAACATTAACACATGGTTTAAATCGTGAACTTTCTGAGTCACTATAGGGGCTCGTCTGCATACTTAACTCAATCTAATTCTTGATCTTCCCCCCCCACCCCTCCACTCTCTGATTTGCTCACCTTGATTATCTTTTTCTGGTTTGTCCTCCTTGCTTACTGTTTTTGGTTCTCTGTGTCTTAAATATTGAGTCTGTTCTGGTCTGGATATGGTCTGAAGAAGTGGGTCTGTCCCACGAAAGCTCACCTAATAAACTATTTTGCTAGTCTTTAAAGTGCTACTTGACTGCTTTTTGTTTTGATAGTGTATAGACTAGCACGACTTACTCTCTGTTACTTTTAAAGTGTGTATAGACTTTCTAGTGGAAAAAGTTATTGTCTTCTCCCCATGCGATAAGGAGACAATGCCAACAGAAATTACACATGTGGATTTATTCAACAGAAGTTAAACATGAATTTATGAAAGTCACATAAATCAAAATGTCAGGTCTCCAACAGTACGAGTTTTGCCTCAAAGGGCCTCTTGCTAGCTAACAGGACTTTGGTCAGAATCTATAATGGCAAACATGGGACTGCTCAGTGCTGGTGCTCCCAATATAATCTTTTCCCCTCACTTCCCCCCTGCCCCCCGAGCTCTTTTTAGTTGCATTGCTTTTTGTTTCACTTACCTTTCAGATTTCTCAATCTTAACAGTGGCTGGTGATGCTAATTCTTGCAATGTTTAGCTGAGGCTTGCCCTGAGCACCTGGAGACCCCAAAACTACAGGGAAACCACAGGATTAATAGAAACAATGAGAAATCCTGTGGCACCATACAGACAGATATTTTGGAGCATGAGCTTTTGTGGACAAAGACCCACTTCGTCAGATTAATAGGCCTCAATGGAAGCAAGTTAAACAAGTTGTCTATGCAATCTGTTGGAGGCCGTGAGGGATCCTGCTTTGATATTTTCAGGGTCTCTTGATAATTGTTGACTGTGGGCACCAGAGTGTGTTTTCAGTTCATATATATATATGGCCCTTTCCATCTCAAGAGATGGTGGTTAGCAGTGGCGGCAAGGATCTATTGGCAGTGTATGAGTCTGCAGCTTCTCCTGTGCCTTATCCAATATTGGATTTGCATGATCAATTGCAATAACCACATGTCAGTCCACTTCCAAATTCTTGAGTCTGAGAGTTTTTCCTTCTAAGGTGAAGTTCTTTTCCATGCCTTGCACATATACTATCGAAGGCCGATGCACCCTGTTGTAGCATCATCACCAGGTATTTCAACCTGATGATGTAGATTCCCAGGATTTTGGATCGATGTTGAATTTTTTCATGGCATTTTTGCATGTATCCTGGAATCTTAGCTGTGGTCTTCCTCTTGTTCTCAACTCACGTAACAGTTCACCTAAGAGGATTTCTTTGGGAAGGCGTTGATCACTCATTCTTCTTACATGACCAAGCCATCATTGTCTTCTGCTGTTGAGGATCGCTATGAGTCTGGGTATGCCAGATCTTGACAGGACATCTGCATTTGAAACTTTATCTTGCCAGTTGATATTCATAATTCTGCTGAGGCAGCAAAGATGGAAGCTGTTCAATTTTTTCTCCTGGTTCAAGTAGGTGGGCCACGCCTCAGAATCATATAGCAGGATACGCAATACACATGCCTGGTAGATGAGTATATTTGTTTTCACTGTCAGATTAGAATTGTTCCATGCTCATCTTGTAAGTCTGCCAAAAATAGTAGCTGCCTTCCTGATTCTGATGTTCAGTTCTTCGTCCATGCATAGGTTTGTGGCGGCAGTAGATCCAAGGTAAAAGAACTGTTGAATCACATCTAATGGGCTGTTATCCAGAATGACATGGGGTCGCTGAGATATACCTTGAGTGAATACAACAGTTTTCTTCATGCTTATGTCAAGGGAAAACAACTTGCAGGCTCTGGATAGAGAATCCATCAGTGACTGTTGCATGTATTCATAATGAGCGATGATAGCTGCATCATCTGTGAAGAGGAGTTCCCTAATGAGGATTTTCTTGATCTTAGTTTTGGCCTTGAGTCTTGCCAGGTTGTAGAGAGAGCCATCTAATCTTATGTGGAGAAATACATCACTGCGTGAGTTTGGAAATGCACAATTTAGTAGAACTGAGAAGAATATGCCGAAGAGGGTTCATCTATAAAGGGGGCCTAAAATATCATACTTCATGGTGTACTGCATATGAGTTTCTGTTTCATAGATGTTTGGTTATAACATGTCATTCTATTAGTTGGTTTGAGGTTGAATAAAAGTTAGGGAACTGCACATAACTGTAAAATCTAATTATCCTTAAGCACTTTCTTTAGGTTTCCAGAAAGTTATGGTGTGACAATGGCTGAAACAGGTAATGGTCACACAGGAACCAGATGTTTACTAGGACTAAACCAATGGACACACAAAGGGATGCTCTGATCTGAGGGCACACAGTTATTACTTATACTGTTGTTACAATATATAGAGGCTCAACCTATTTGGGGATCACTGTGCTGAGGAACCTACAGGTTACATTTTTTAGCCAAAATTGCCCACAATCAGCCCAGATCTCTTACTGGTTTCAGGGTATTGACATCTACATTTGACACTCTCCACTTCTGCATCCAAGCAGCCATCTGCCACCCTTAGAAGTCAGGGAACCAGGTCACTGGGACCAAGCACAGGGATTTACTGCCCTTCTCCTCCAAAGATGGAAAACGTGAAAGAGTGCGCAAAGTGCCCTAGGAGATTAATCTTATTTCTCAGATGTCAGATTTTATAGATATTTTAACGTCTAAATAAGTCCAAAGAACTTGTGCTCAGCCATGTGAACCAAGTATTGAAGGTGTAGAGTCAGGTAACCCACTTCAGATGAGCCTTTTAGAGTCCATTCACGTATAGTATCTGAGTACAGGGGAGCCACATCTGGTTTCTCATTTTGGTTTTGAGCATCATTCGTCCTCGCCAGTGATGATGTACATGTGGGGGTTTGATTGTTTGGGTTGGTTGGGTTTTGCATGTTCTGATTAGCTTTTTTAAGATATGTATACAAAATACAAACGGTATACAGTAAGCTGATTGCATGCATGTTAAATCTGAATATAGAAAGAGCAGCAGAGCCAATAGCCACTGTGGGCTCAGGGGCAAGGAGTAGAAAGAGGGCCCTCAGGAAGAAGGGGCAAGGCCAAGAGTAGTCAGCCATCAGTGCTGCCTGGACCACAGTGCTGAGCCCCAAACCCCAGTCCTCAGAAGCTGCGCAGTGCAATGCTCCCACAGCCTCTCCAAGGAGCCCTTAATTCCCAGATACAGCTATAGCAGCAGGGTGACCAGGAGCTCCCAGCCCCTTTGAAACTCAGGGCACCTACACAGTTGCCCCCTCCCCCTTGCCCTCATTGGTGGGCCTGAGAAAGATAACAGGAGGAAATCTCCACCAGTGTCAGGATTTTTGGATTTTGAAAATGGCAAGGTATTATAATTAACATGAGGCAAACTACTCTCATTTACAGTTACACAACCCTCTGAAATCAGGTGGGATGTCTTGTTCAGGTGAAATTGAAAAAGTAGAAAATCATCATAGTAGCACTCCCTCTCTTTCCCTGTGTCTTTCTCATATAAATTTTAATGTTCAGTACTAAGAAGGAGTCTACTGGCACATTAAAGACTAACAATTTTATTATGGCATAAGCTTTCATGAGTTGCAACTCACTTCATCAGATGCTGTGTATAAACTGTTACTAACTGCATGATGATTACTGGGTTTGCCTGAGCAATCATGACACTGTACTACCAATTTACTTGAAATGTAAGGCATGCGTTACTATTACCTGGTAAAGAACTGGCATTTAAAACGCAGTTCTCTTGCTTCCCTGCCAAGGTATGTTTGGAAGTATATTACTTAGCTACTTGACATGAATGTTACATTTCAGAATCTAGAAAAGCCTGTTTCTGTAGCCCTGCCACCCATGATCTGACATGCAGTACTTTTTCTTAAGGGCATTTGTTCGTAATAGTGCAGTGGGACAGGGTTTTTCAAGCCTTTTCTGATAGATTTCTTACTAGTCACACATTGCACTGTAAAATACAATCTGCCTCTTCACTCTTGGAACAATTGGGGCAAAGGGACTCTTTGGACAATACTTGCCTCTCTAGTGACATTATAGAGGAGTCAGCCAAAACCTGACTAAGAGATTCACAGTAGATGAAATTATTTTTTTTCTTCCTGAATCAGAATTAAAAGCAATCTCAGTAAGTTCCAAGCTACACACGACTATGGCACTATTGCAGCTGATGTCTGAAGAAATTATGGTACAGGCTATTTGTTTCCTTAAGGGACTATGCCAAATGTTAAGAAATAATACGTTTCTTCTTATCCTTAGTCCAAGATGCATGCCGTTTAATCAAAATGGGCTGTTGCCTTAGTTTATCGGTGCAATGTAACTAGACATTGTAATTATGTAGCTATTAGATCAGGGTGCAGTATATGCAGTCTACTTTTAACAACAGTTACAGGTGGTAGTTTACAGTAGTAAGATTAAATGTTGAAATTTTAATGGCACCTACAGTATGATACAATGGAGCTTAAGTGGAAAAATTACTGCAACGATTTTCTGTCTGTAAATGTTACCTTATATTAGATTTTTATATAAGGCTTGTATAAAATCTGTGGCTCTTGGGTTTGCTCTGATTCATCCCTCAGCCTAGTTAATAGGTTGTTTAGTACCTTGCAAGCCACTGAAAATCTTTGGCTGTACATTCTGTTGTATGGCAGCAGGTTCGCATAGACATCATACACCTAAAAAGGAGGGTGTTGGAAATTAAAATACGAAAACAATTCAAGGTTTTAGAATATAAGAATGGCCATACTGGGTCAGACCAAAGGTCCATCCAGCCCAGCATCCCATTTGCCGACGGTGGCCAATGCCAGGTGCCCCAGAGAAGGAGAACAGAAGACAATGATCAAGTGATTTATCTCCTGCCATCCATCTCCTGCCCTTGTTCTGAAGGCCAGGGCACCATACTTTACCCCTGGCTAATAGCCATTTATGGACCTAACCTGCAAAAATTTATCAAGCTCTTTTTTAAACCCTGATAGAGTCCTGGCCTTCACAGCCTCCTCCGGCAAGGAGTTCCACAGGTTGACTGTGCGCTGTGTGAAGAAAAATTTCCTTTTATTAGTTTTGAACCTACTACCCATCCATTTCATTTGGTGTCCCCTAGTTCTTGTATTATGGGAAAAGGTAAATAATTTTTCTATATTCACTTTCTCCACACCATTCATGATTTTATATACCTCTATCATATCGCCCCTCAATTGCCTCTTTTCCAAACTGAAAAGTCCCAGTCTCTCTAGCCTCTCCCCATATGGGACCCGTTCCAAACCCCTAATCATCTTAGTCGCCCTTTTCTGAACCTTTTCTAATGCCAATATATCTTTTTTGAGGTGAGGAGACCACATCTGCACGCAGTACTCAAGATGTGGGCGTACCATAGTTTTATATAGGGGAAGTATGATATCTTTTGTCTTATTATCTATCCCTTTTTTAATAATTCCTAACATCCTATTTGCTTTACTAACTGCCGCTGCACACTGCGTGGATGTCTTCAGAGAACTATCCACTATAACTCCAAGATCCCTTTCCTGATCTGTCGTAGCTAAATTTGACCCCATCATGTTGTACGTGTAATTTGGATTATTTTTTCCAATGTGCATTACCTTACACTTACCCACATTAAATTTCATTTGCCATTTTGCTGCCCAATCACTCAGTTTGCTGAGATCTTTTTGTAGTTCTTCAAAATCTGTTTTGGTTTTGACTGTCCTGAACAACTTGGTGTCATCTGCAAACTTTGCCACCTCACTGCTTACCTCATTTTCTAGATCATTGATGAACAAGTTGAACAGGATCGGTCCCAAGATTCCCTTTTTACATGGACCTGTTCATTCTATTATACTACTACAGTTCCCCCATTAAGTGTTTCTAATTCTACTGAGATACTTTTATCATTATGAAAATTTTCAGTGTCTTGCTAATAATTATTCAAAAAAACATTTGCTTTTCAGGATGAACTCAGGACGGTACCTTCTGAATGCTGGCACAATTAAAAATTTATCCTAACTAAATCCCATTTATAGAAATCTGTTCATGCTTCTTTATGCTGTTCGGCAAAGTAGCCGAAAAGTGAATTCAACCTGCTCCCTCCAAACCCCCAGGAACTGATTCTACCCCCCTCAGATCCCACTGGCTGGCACCATGGCTAGACTGTTGCAATTCTCCGGTGATTCCATAACCATTGGAAAGTTACCACAGGTAGACAGATGTAGTTTAGACCAGCCCAGAGGCAAGCCAAGGACTGCAGAACTGCAAAAGGTGGCACAATGCCACTGCTCTCTCCCCCCATGCCTCCTGACCTCTGTGTCTACTCTGGAAGCAGCTAGTCCAGAGCAGAGAATATGACCTATCCTGAATTTAAGTATACAAGAACAATTTGGGATTTACTGGGTTCATATACTGAAAAAAGGTTAAATTTGATTGCACTAGCAGCTCCTCATCTCTATTGCAAAAATGTGTGTGGGATTGTTAAAGGCTTTACTTATATAGAGGGTGCTCCTGCTTTTTTAACTCAATGGCAACTTAAAACAATTGAGTGCGGGGGGTAGGCAGAGGGAAATGTCAAAGGAAAATAAATATAGCCTGCCATCTTTTCTTAGTTTTTGAAATTGAAATAGTCAATACTTTAAAATATCCAATGTGAAGAAATGGCAGTTATGGAGAATTTGTCTACCTGGAAGTGTTGAATCATAACATGCAATATAACTTTCATTCAGTCATTCATGTTTATTGACACAAGAGATTAGGCAATTGATATCACCCTTAAGTTGGATCTGCCCAAACCTTTGACTTGAATTTAAAACTAAAAATAATCCTGCATTCTGGAGCGTAGAAATGACTTCAACTCTTTTCATAATGTAATGCGAATTTTTGACAACCTTATTTTCATCTTTTGGATCTATATAAAACTTTCATTTTACAGTTTTACTGGTGTGACTATATTGCTAATACTGCCAGCTGGCTTCTGTATTTGCTCAATAACAAATAAGCTTTTAATTTTGAGACTCTACATGTTTTTTGTCTTTTTGGTGGCACACTAACCAAAGGGAGGTCTAATAACCTAACTATATCCAAATCTCTTAAAAACTCGATCACATCTTCAAATAATTTGTTTTGCATCTTAAGTAGTCAAATCATACACCCATTTTATCATAGTCATTTGCAGATGGATCTTCAGTTTAGTGCACATGCAACTTCCTGTTCACTGTTTCAAACTCTTCTGAATGATATCTGTCATTATCTAGACCATGGGTGTCCAACCTTTTGGCTTGCCTGGGCTGCACTGAGTGAAGAGGAATTGTCTTGGGCCACATATAAAATATATAAATATAGTTAATGTATATAAATCACATAATAATGTTAAAAGTTTACGATCTTGTGGGGCCGCATTACTAGCTGTCCAGGGCCGCATGAGGCCCGCGGGTTGGACACGCCTGATCTAGACATCCCACAATGACTTTGCAGGTGGACTTGTCTGAGTTATTTTAAACAAACCTTTTTGTTTTATTTTAATATCAACTGATCACTATTCTTCTGTATAATATTTGATGTAATTACACTGCATTTAGTTTCACTATCTATTTCAGGACTCACATTAGTTAATTTATTTCTACCATAAACCAATCTGTTGCACAATCTTTTAAATCTATTAACAAATTCCACCCCTATATGCCGCTTCTGCATTATCATCAGAGCTCTGTCCTGCACCAGAATACACGTGAATGTCTTTTGCTATTGTGTTTCTGCAGTTTGTATAGTTATGATTGACCCCGCATTTATTTCAGACACATCTGGCTTCTGCCATTTATTTACCTTTGTTAAGCATATTTATCTTTGTATTTTAACTTCACACCTTTTGCTATGCACTTTTAATTAGAGGAACCTCAGTTCTTACATTGCTTGCCAACCACTTTGTTTACAAAACACTGGTTGTATTAGTCCTGCAAATAGCCACCGTTCTTTAAAAGTCAAGTCTATTTCTTGGTGTACCACAAAGCTGTTAAATATTCAGATTCACATGGCTTACCTTTGCTTGGATCTGTAATGTAATAGTGTACCATCCAACAATTTCTTTTATAAAGAAAACGCACCCTCCATAAATATCTTGTGTTGTTTGAAGCATTCTCCAAAATTTTAATGACTTCATACAGCAGTTTCCAATCCTTTAATTGTTCCCACTGGAATTTATTTGTAGATTTCCAGTTCCTCTGTGTCTGCAACATGCACCATTGTGGAAGATTTCATTCTCTCCTGACTTCGCTGTAACACAAGTTTTTGGGGGAAAGGGAAGCTCTGCAATAATTTTCTCCCGCTTACTGTGAAATTCCCTTTAAAACTAAGGGAATCAAGTGGATTCATTTTCTCCAAAGAAAGATTATATAGTGTCACAAGAAAATAATACCTTATTATATAGTTACATGGTATATACCAACCAAATATGTTTTGGCTAAGTGCAGTGCATGAATGCATAATTCAGGAACCCATAAGCCAATATTTAAAGCATACTTCAAAAATGAATTTGCTTATCAAATTCAAGGGGAATGGAAAAAAGTGGTTTCAGATTGATAAAGCTGTAATGCTTTCAGAACAGGATAAAATGTTATACATTTGTCTAGAAATAAATGGCTTTGGGTTGTTTACATTTACAATGGCATGGAGACTACCACATTGCCAGCTAGCATAAGTGTAAACAGCAGTGCGGAAGATGAGGTATGGCTTAGGTCAGTAGAGTACAGACACATCAGAATCTTAAGAAATATACCCTACACAGCTTTCTGCAGTAAGGAAAGGATCTATTAGGCAGGAGGCAGCAGGGAGCTCCCAGAGTGTTTCCTTGCTGAAGTTAAGCGTAGAGAAGGCATATGAGTTGAGTCCTCCTGTAAGGTAAAGCAGTGCTGCTATGTGGACAATTGTACCTTGATTGTGTAACTAACCCTCTAGTATCTGTGACAGAACTACTCTGGAGGGCAATTTTATGAATGTTTTACCATTGTAGGCACTTTGACATACTACTGTCTTTGACTGATTTCCCTTAATAGTGTAAATAAGTTAAATTTATGCCATGTGATATACTCTTCAGTTAAGGTTTGATTATGAGCTCTAATTAGTAAGTATAATGATTAACATAAAGCAGCTCTAAATAGTTACCCTACTGTCATTAACCGTAGCTAGTGACTTCTATTTGGCATCAGACTTTTACATTCCAGGAATTATTCACTTACAAATGGTATTAAATGTGAATAATGCTTGACTTTCATGCTACTGAAGGAACAGTGGCTGCTCCCAGTTTATTAAAAGAAAAACAGAACAAGTTTAAAATGGACTTAGTCTTCCTGAGAATGACTAAGGTAATTCTTGTACAGGTTCCACCTCCCTGGTCCAGCACCCTCTGTACTGGGGTAGTCCCAGACCACGATTTTGCTGGCCCAGGTGAGGTCAATCCCCTGCTGGCTTCCAGCCCTGCTCCCAGGCCTCCCTTCCAGCCACCAGTCACTTTCTGGCCTTGGTCCCTTCTCTTCAGCCCCACCCAGGCTACCACTCTCCAGCCTTGGCCACAGGTTGCCGTGCCCTAGCCCTGGCTGCAGCGCACTGTTCACCAACCCTGCTGCAGGATGCTGCTTTCCAGTCCCGCTGGAGAGCAGCAGATGGTGGCCTGGACCAGCGAGCAATGGACTGCAGTGGGACCAGAAAGCTATGGATTACAACCAAGGCTAGGAAGGGAACAGCTGGCAGGGACTGGGAGCTGCAGCTCGATGTGGCTGTGCCCTATCTCCCAGCACTATCAAGGGTCTCTGATCCAGCAAAGTTTGTCTTTGTGCCAGACCGTGGGTGTTACCAGACCAAAGGGTCACAGATTTTAGAGGTTCAATCTGTAGTATGTCTGATTTCTCTAGCAGAGCCTCTTATGTTGCCACTTATTGTTTGTGGAGTTTTACAATCACCACTTAAGTGCCACAATACTTCTCTGAGAAATTAAATATTATCTCTGGTATATCAGTGGGAAACAGATGCACAGCAAGGTTAAGTGGCTTGCCCAAAGCCACAAAGGCAGGCGGTTATAGAGCGGCAATTCAGCTGGAGTTCCTGGGTCACAGACTTGCATATGCACTATTCACTAGATCCCAGTGCCTCTCTTCAGTACTCCATGATGCTGTTCCCATATGGTGCATTCACTGAATGTTGATTCAGTATTTAGGTTGCACAAAGGAAAACTGAGAAAATGCAACAGCAGCAGCACAGGCCCCAATTCTGTGGGTCTGGAGAACCCTATTAGTGTCAGTCTCCCCCAAGCACTTTTCAAAGTCAGCATCTGTGAGCAGCAGAACTGAGACAAGAGCTTGTTGGCATGGGGACCCAAGTCCTTCATCATGGAGCTTAAGGCCAGAAAGGATTACCAGATCATCCTGTCCTATGTATCACACCACACACTAAACCCAACAACCAGAATTGGACCAAAGTGTTACAGCCCTGGGAGACGGAACCACAAAAGCGAGAAGAGAGAAAAAAAGAGAGAGAAAGAGAGAGAGCGAGTGCGCGCGGGGGGAGTACTTGCTGGGGTAGCAGCTTGGCAGAGACTCGGCAGCAGTGGAAGATGCAGACGTGCTGAGATCTATCTGGGTTAAGAATAGTTGAGGTGACAGCCCACGCTTGCATTGGAGGTGGGGGATGCTGTGGGTAAGGAATAGTAGACTATGGTGAAAAGGTCACCTATTTACTGTGCACTAATTTTTGATTGGAGAGCAAGTTGGGTCAGGTTGAGTAGACCAGGAATGATTCCATAACCTGGTGGTTACAGCACCCACCTATAGGGTGGAAGACCCTGGGCCCAGTCTCCCTGCACCAACCACACTTCCACTATCTATCCACAACAGAACTGTTTCAGTGGGAGGATGATTAGACGAATGGGAAACCTACCTTATGACAGGAGACTTTAAGGATCTTACCTTGTTTAGCTTAATGAAGGGAAGGGTGAGCTATGATTGCTCTCTGGAACAAAGAGCAGATTGGAAGCAGAGTCATTTAAGTTAAGGGCCAGTGTTGGCACAAGAACATACGGATATAAACTAGCCACCAATAACTTAAGGCTTGAAATTAGATGAAGATTTCTAAACGTCACAGGAAAGAAGTTCTGAAACAGGCTTCCAAAGGGAGTCATGGGGGGAAAAAGCCTAATTTGCTTTAAGACTGAGTTGGATAAATTGTGATTAAGAAAGGTGAGGGTGGGGGGCATGTGAGCTATCTTCAAAATATTTGAAAGGCTGTCATAAAAAAGATAAAGGTTGTTTTCTCTTGCCACAGGGAGCAGGAAATGAGGCTAGGGTTTCAAACAACAGCACAGTAGGTTTAGATTAAATCTCAGGAAAAACTTCCTAAATACAAGTTGCACCTCCTAAAACTGTCACTCTCTTGTCCAGCAACATTCCTCATCCAACAGGACCAGAGAGCTGGGGCAGGAAGGCAACCAGCTGGCAGCCCCATGGGGCAAGTGGGGGCAGTGAGGCCAGGGTTGAGGTGGCGTCCCCAGCAGCTCCAGGTGAGGGACCAGGTCTGGAGCAACAGCTTCCCCCAGAAGTTCTAGACAGAGGTCTGGGGCCAGAGAGCTGGTTTCCCCCACCAGCCCTATGCAGGGCACTGGGGCTGGAGCACTGGCTTCCACCAGCAGCCCCCCATGGAAGACAAGGGTCAGAGCACTGGCTCTCCTTGCAGCCCCATGCAGGAGGCTGGGGCCAGAGTACCAGTATCCCCTGGTTGACCCATGGGGCCAGAGTGCTGGGGGGCTGGCTGCAGTGGCAAACCACAGCTGGAGGACCAGTGGGTGGCAGCCAGGGACAGGGGGCGTTAACCTCTCCTGGTCTGTCAAAATCCCTTGTTTGGGACCAGTAAGGTCCTGAGTGTGCTGGACCAGGGAGGAAATGGATTAAATTGTCCAGAGTGGTTGTGGAAGCTCCTTCACAGGTTTTCCAAAGGAGGCTGGATGGCCATCTGTTACGGATGGTTTAACACAAATCCTGCATCTCTGCAGGTGGTTAGACTAGGTTAGCCTTGTGGTCCTTTTTGACCCTGTGATTCTATGGAGGGGATAATGAGATTGCCTACAGTGGCACACGGCACATCTGTGACTGCTCTTGCCAGTGTCTCCAATGGCTGGGGATGGTATGCTAAATGCCTGGAGAAGGCTCTGAGTTACTATGAATTTTTTTCCCAGTTGTTTGTCTTACAGGTCTTGCTCACATACTGAAGGTCTAACTGATGTATTTGGGATTGGAAAGGAATTTTTCACCAAGTCAGATTGGCAGAGGTGTGGGGTGAAAGGGTATTTATTTCTGGAGCAGAGGATGCTTGCTAGTTTGAACTTGGATAAATGCTGGATTCTCTGTAACATGAAGTCTTTAAATCATGATCTGAGGATGTCAGTAACTCAGCTAGAGGGGCTGGGCCTACTGCAGAAATGTGCAGGAGTTCAGGTTGCATAATCATGATGGTCTCCGCTGACCTTAACATGTATGAGAAGTCAGGAGGACTGCTTGGCTGTTGCAGCTGCTGTGGACAAAGGCATCTAGTGATACCAAGAAGTCTTAACTTTCTGGCTGCTGAACTCTCCTTTATATTCAAATTTGACACATTAACGTGGTTTGAACTGGGATGCGAAATTTTCTGGGTCATTATAGGGGCTCTTTTGCAAACTTGGCTAAATCTAATTCTTGACTCCCTCCCCCCGACTCTCTGATTTGCTCACCTTGATAATTTTTTTTCTGATTTGTCAACCTTGATTACTGTTTTTGGTTCTCTGTGCCTTAAATATTGAGTCTGTTCTGGTACAGCTATGGTCTGAAGAAGTGGGTCTGTCCAACGAAAGCTCACCTAATAAATTCATAGAATCATAGAACAATAGAGCTGGAAGAGACCTAAAAAAGCCATCAAGTATCGCCCCCAGCTCTAAGCAGGACCAAACCAAATTCCCTCAACCTTTCTTTATAAGTCATATACTCCAGCCCCCTAATTATTTCATTAGTCTTTGAAGTGCTACTTGACTGCTTTTTTGTTTTGATAGCATAGAGACTAGCACGGCTTTCTCTCAGGAGAACAAAAAGCAGTCAAGTAGCACTTTAAAGACTAGCAAAATAGTTTATTGGGTGAGCTTTCGTGGGACAGACCCACTTCTTCAGACCATAGCCAGAGTTCTGGTCTGGCTATGGCCTGAAGAAGTGGGTCTGTCCCACGAAAGCTCACCCAATAAACTATTTTGCTAGTCTTTAAAGTGCTACTTGACTGCTTTTTGTTTTGATAGTGTATAGACTAGCACAGCTTCCTCTCTCTTACTATTTCTCTTAGGAGCTTACTGTAACTGCTGTTGGAGAGAGGGTACTACTATACTGACACTTAAACTGTCTTCTCTTTGTTAACTGGAGTATAAATTCCTAGTGACATGAAGTATTGCATGGGGGTCACTCAGGGTGCAGTGAGCACTTTTGCTTGAAAATAACTGAAGCTTCCCAATAATAAATTACCAGTTCCTGTCTGCAAGCTTTTGGCATTCTCCTTAGAAAAAGTGCCTGCATATCTGCCAAAATTGAAAAAAAGAAAAAACTGGATCACTTCCTATTTGAGGAAAAACTGGGAAGTGAATGACTTCATAGGAGGATCACCGTTCTTTTTCAGTGCCTGGAACACTTATACATTGCCAGAACTCCTCAGCTTACTCCAAAATAATATCAGTCGGTCCCTTAGGGCCAGGTCTGCTTCTCAATTGTGCACATGAATAATTGCAGTGAATGGAATGGTGCCCCTTGTGCGTACAAAGTTAATGGAGAACTATTTGCAAAACTGGGTCAGTCTCCTTAGAGAAGCTGTTCCCAACTTCTTCCAGAACAGGACCCATACTGACAATTCAGGAAGACTTGGTGACCCAAGGCAATTCAAAAACAGGGACCAGGAGGCAGCAGTGCTATAACTAGCTAAGTTTGCACCTGAGGCAAGAATATAAAATTGTGGCCCCTCCTGTTATATATTCATCACACTTACTTAATAGAAAAGGGTAAATATATTAACAAAACAACAACACTACATTTACTATAGTTTAATCAGAGTTGTGGTGGTAGAAAGACACTCATCCCCAAATGGCTCCCCCCCACCTTAAACCCCACAATCAGGGGCTAGGGGAGTCACACTCAGGTACTAGGGAAGGCACAGGGACCCTTGCAGCTGGAAGCTAGCTAGGGCATAGCACTCCAGCTGGCAGCACCAGCCACCCAGGTGTAGGGGGAACCCCACTCAATGCCCACAGCTAGAAGCCATCTGGGGCCTGGGACCATCAGCACCAGCCACAGGACCCCCAGCTGGTATGGGAGGAACCCCCATCCCCACAGCTGGAAGCTGGCTGGGGCACAGAGCACTGACCAGCAGTACCAGCTGCAAGAACCACAGCCAGGGTGGGGGAGGATCCCAACCCCTATGGCTAGAAGTCAGCTGGGGCAGAGTCCTGGATGGCAGAGCCAGCTGCAGGAACCTCAGCTGGGGCCGGGGGAGACCCCCAACGGCTGGAAGTTGGTTGGAGCAGAGCCCTATTGGTAGCACCAGCCACAGGGACCCCACCTCCTGCAAAGGCTAGAAGCCAGGACGCTGATCACCTCTGCTCTCAACCCCGGACCCCCACCTGAGCTGGGTGCTGCTCCTCAGGTATGCAGTTCTCTGCTCTGCAGCTGAAATGGCTCTCAGTGTAATTGATTGGATTGGCTGCCTGATAGCTGTTAATCCAATTAAGAAGTTGAGAACCACTTCCTCAGAGTTAAAACAAAAAAGCAGTCCAGTAGCACTTTAAAGACTAACAAGATAATACACTGTAAATTATTTTGTTAGTCTTTAAAGTGCTACTGGACTGTGTTTTAATAGTATGTAGACTAACACTTCTAGCTCTCTGTTTCTACTTTAGGAGTGTGAATGGCTTCTTAATAGCCACCCGTGGAGCCACCCAGCTCAGCCAGTGATTCTTCTGACATGTAAGCGGGACCCATAGGTTGGGAAACGCTGCCTTAGAGATGTTCTAACCTTGGGAGTCCTGAGGTATCACCCAGTTGCTTTCCCAAGGCTGGAGTCCAGGGCGTCTAGCGAGGAAATGGGTGTAGGGAGGGGGCATATGGGGTCACCTCCTGAGCACCCCCCCCGGGCCTCACCTCTGGCTGCACCATTCCTGACACAGCAGCCGCGGGCCCAGGAGAAGACGCTGGCGGGGGAGCAGGCCCAGCTGGGCAGGTCGGACGAGCCCTGTCCCACGGGGAGCTGAGCAGCCCTCATCCACCTCTGCCGCTCGGGCCGCCCGCACTGAGCCCCGCCTGGGCTGCGCCCCCCCTCGCCTCCAGCACTGCCCGCGCCGCGCCGCACGGGTTAAGGCGCCCAGCCCCTGCCCCACCCCGCTCCCATGTGACTGCCCCGCCCGCCACAGCCGCCTGCCCCCGGCGCTCCGCGGCTCCCGGCCCCGCAGCCCCGGCGCGGCGCAACCCGAAGATGGCGGCTTACAAACTCCTCCGCTGGCTGCACCCCGGCATCCGCCCGGCCGCCGTTCGCGGGGGCGCCCCGGCGCTGCTGGCGGCCCGCGCCAAGGTAGGGGGGCAGCGGCAGCGGCGGGAGCCCGGGCGCGCTGCGGGGCTCGTGTCCCCGCAGCGCCTTTATCTGGGGCCGCCCCGGGCTCCCGCCGCGCCCTCGGGGCAGCAGCTCCGGCCGCCAGCCGGCGCGTTCCAGCGCTGCCCAGCCCCGGGAGCGGCATCCCCGGGGCTGACCTTGGGGAGGGACGCGAGCGCCCTGCCTGCTGGGCTCCCCCCGGCCGCGATCCGGGCCTTCCCGGGCCGTCTCCGAGCCGTGCGCACGGGGCCGAGCGGGCTCGCCAGGGGCGCAGGAGATTGAGCGGTCGGTGGGGAAGGTGCCGCGTCTCCCCGGCCCCCGCAGGCAGGGGCTGTGCGCCGCCGCCGGGTGGGGATGGGGGGTGGGCGCAGCGATTTGCGGATGATGCTGTTGTCCGGGGGCAGGACAGGCTACGGCTGCAGGGCAGCTCCGAGCAAGTGTGTGTCTGTTCCCTGAGCCCCAGCAGGGCCTCGCCCGCCGCCAGAGACGCAGTACTCGGCTGGGAGGCTGAGCGCGCCAGGCTCTTTGCAGCGCGTGTTCAGATGTAGGCAAGGGAAAGGGAAGGACTTTCCCCGCCCCCTTCCGTTACTTCGGTTTCATGCGTGGTGCGCCTGACTCTGTAGGACAGTAGGAGATTGGGTCTGCCCTTGGGCTCGGTTAGAAAAGTGAAGGGCAAGAAAGAATTCTGGTCTCTGAAATGTAACAGAGAGAGAGAGCTGTGCTCGTCTATATGCTATGAAAACAACAACAAAAAAAACAGTCTGGTAGTGCTTTAAAGACTAGCAAAACAATATTTTAGGTGGTGAGCTTCGGTGGGACAGACCCACTTCTTCAGACCGTGGCCATACCAGAACAGACTCCATATTTAAGGCACAGAGAACCAAAAATAGTACTCAAGGTTGACAAATCAGAAAAATATTATCAAGGTGAGCATACTGTCTGATTTGCTCCTCCTCGATTACTGTTTTTGGTTTTCTGTACCTTAAATATGGAGTCTGTTCTGGTATGGCTATGGTCTGAAGAAGTGGGTTTGTCCCGCGATAACTCACCTAATAAATTATTTTGCTAGTTTTTAAAGTGCTACTTGACTGCTTTTTGTTTTGATGATTTTGTTTAGTGCAAACTACAGATGGGGTGTCAGTGTAAAACAACCACAAACAGCGCTAAACAACTGAAAATACAGTTCGTTTCGCCTTCATGAGGCTACCTAAGCTAAGGATTTCTAGTCAATATTTATATACCTCCTCTTACATATGTGTGTGTGTGTATAATTTAAACAATGTAGGTGAAATGAGAGAGATTCTAGGTGCATTATTTCAAGCTGCAACCCTATAATTAATTTTAGCTGTAGACATGTTAAAATCAGTACTTTGGGTTAAGTGAGTTACATGTACAACCTGGTATGGGTGGAGAGGGGGAAAAACAAATAACTGATAGTTAAGTATGGAGATATTCATAAAATACACTGATAAATGTAGACCATCTTCTTAAGGTATTTCTTATCTAAAGAGACACCTACATGGAATCAACATTGCACATAAACCTAATAGCATAATACATATGTCAGTAAGGCTGGGAGAAGCAGAGCAGCCAGAGTTGATACTTCGGCCGTCTAGGAAAGGCATTGGTTCATAAAAATGTGCTGGAGCTCAAACCACCTGACCCTCCATATATTGAAGTCCTAGTTTGGCGCATGGAGAGCGTAACCCATATACGCTTTTTAGTAGATGTAATCTCCTTTCTACACATCCCCTCCCTGGGATACTTCCCAGGATAAAGCTTGAATACAAAACATTTTTTTTCACACCTATTTCTTTTTACACTGTTCCAGATTTGTGGCTGCTATTTCTCTACCAGCAGTCATCGGAACACCAAATTTTATACTGATGCTGTGGAAGCAGTAAAAGACATACCCAATGGGGCCACTATACTTGTTGGTGGTAAGTATTACTTTTACCATCTTTCATGGAGTCGGGGCTGGGGGTGATGACCAAAAACCAAAAAATTTCTCATCATCTGGGTGGGAAATTCTCATTGTTTAAAAACAGTGATTATTTTTTCAAAAATATGGTTAGGACTCCTTTTTAAAGATCATACACTGAGGGCAATATTTCATGTATTTGATGGTTACAAAGGTCTTTAGAGCAAAGAAGACAGGCCCACTGAGAGCAGGATGGAACAGTCTTTGGCCTCCTTTCACATACAAGCCATGCCTGTGTGGTCCACCTGACACTTGGCTGGTGTCCAGCAAGCTCTTCTGACAGGGCCAGGGATTTTACAACTTATGCAGTAGGTTTGCCAACTACCTAATCACACAAAGCTAAAGATTCTTGCCACGCCCTCTGCTCCTTCCCTGAGGCCATGCCCCGTCCAACCCCTTCTCCAAGGCCCTGCCCCTGCTTACTCCATCCTTCCTCCCTCTGTTGCTTTCTCCCATGCTCATTCACTCTCACCAGGCTGGGGTAGGCAATTGCATTGCAGACGGGGGCATGGGGTGCAGTGGCTGCAGCACTTTTGGGTATGCAAGGCTGCATACCTGGGCTTGTGTGCTGAGCTCACTCTCGCACAGGGACACCAAAATGAGAGCTGCGCTGACGGTGGAGAAACGAGTGCAGATCATGCAATGGACACTTGTTATGCCAATTGCTGTTGGGTGGAGGGAAATTATTTTGGGGCTGGAAAATACATCTGGAGGCGAGTAGTTTTGTGCAAGCATGCAAGGCTATTAATTGTCTCCTGCTACGCCATGACTTTGACAGCATGCAGGGTGTAGTGAAATGGATTTGCAGCAATGGGGTTCTAGGAATGTGGTGGAGCAATAGACAGCGTACACAGCCCTTCTGGTCAGCAGAACACCTTGGCACTGAGTACATCAACAGAAGGGGTCACTCACTGTTCTATGGTTAGGCAAGCAGTTGGTCGATCACCAAGATGCTTCACTGACATCAGTGTTGGCCCCGTCAGGGAAGATGCATGGTATTTGCATCTAAAATCACAGGGCTGTTCAGAAAGCTGCAAGCAGGGACTTATTTTCCCCAATATGAGGAGGGTTGTGGGTGGTGAAGTTGAAATGCCAATAGCGATCATGGGGAATTTGGCCTACTCCTGGCTCTCCACACTTATGAGGTAGTATGCTGGCTACCATGATTGCACCAAAGGAAGATTCAATTACAGGCTCAGTTGGTGCAGAATGACAGTTTAATGTACTTTTGGTATATAGAAGAGATGCTATTGTTTTCACACCAGAATGGATGTCAGTGGGGTGAAAAATATCCCTACCAACAGTTAAAGTTGCCTGCTCTGTCCTTCGTAATATTATTGAAACAAAGATGGAACAGGTGCTTCTGAGGTGGAGGTGCTTTGGGTGTCTGCAGCATGTGAATAATCAGACTCTAGGGCTGTTAGATAGGCTCAAAACATAGATATCTGGCTCAGGGAGGCTTTGAAACAGCTCTCCAATAGTTGAGTCTCAAAAATGTCTTGGAGTGGACTCTGCTGTACCTGGCCCTGCTGTTTCAGGGCTTGTTAGGAATTGTGGGTGCTAGGCACACATCTCTAAATATAACACTGCCTGTGCACCTGTTAATTCTCTAGTGTTTGCCACATGTTTTATTATTACATTGTTACTGATCCTGTGAGGTTTGACACACTGCACAGTAACAAGGATGTAGATGCTTTCAGAACGTCTAGGCAGTCCGCAGCACGTATTGTAATCTAATAAAGATGAATTATTACCCATGTAATAGGATTTTAATCAGTAACAAAATCAATGCAAAGAAAAATCTCTGCAATTTAAAATCAAATATGTTAAGAACTCAATGAACGACTGGAACAGAACTTCACAAGGGAAAACACTTTCATGTCTATGTTACGTATACACACAGCAACTGTGGCTTTCGTAGGTCAGTGTATGCGAAGCTGTGGTGGGGCCTAATGTCCATGGGGTAGAGTGGTAGGGTAGAGATGCAGCCCTAACGCTATGTGAAATGTTGATTGGGGGCACAGGGAGGTGCTGCAGTGGAGATAGTGATGGACTCAGAGGTAAGCCTGCAAGTAAAGATTGTATTGGCTGAGTTCCTCTGCAGTCTGTTTGCTTTTACACAAGCCCTATTATGTCCTGGTGCATCTCCTCCTCCTTTTCCTGCTGGCATTCCTATCTGCTCTTTCCTTCTTCAGGCTGTCTGTAGTCTTCAACCTTCAGGTCCTGTGCTCGTGATCTGACTGAGAACTGGCTAATGCAGATCTCATTGAACATGCTGTCTTAAATTGTTGTCTTTTTCTCTTTTATCCAGTTCAGACGTCCTGTGTGTGTGTGTGTTGTGGGGGACCCCACAGTGCTGCAAAAGCTGGGAATGGACAACAGGAAATGGATCATTGGATTTTAGCTGGTCTGTTCACTCCCTCTGGGGCACCTGACATTGGCTATTGTAAGAAGACAGAATACTGAGTTAGGTCGACCTTTGATCTGATCCAGTACACACACAGCTGCCTTTGTCAATAGATTGCCAATATAGTTGCAATGAAAGTAGCCATTAAAGTTCAGAACTTTGTTCCCTCGCTCTCCTAAAGTTTTAAAGAGGACATGTTTATTGACACTTCTCCTTCAGAGTGCTTAACACAATACCCCAGGAGTACCAGCCAAGGAGAGTTTGGCCCTTCAGGTTGAAGGAAGTGAGGCTTGGTTGCTGTGGTAATGAATACTGTCACAGCCGCTGCCGAGACGCCAAATGTGGCAAGCAACCGCAAGACGAGGGTGCTGCGTGAGCAGCGAGAGCTGACCGAAAATGCCGAGCTCTCTCAGACATAGGCTCTAACAATGGCTCTAGGTCTGTGGTGTAACAACCCCTTGTGGGTTTCCCTCTTTTAATAAAAACAATTTGCTTTTAAGATGAAACATAGAGATGCCTGGTTGAATTAAAACGACCTAAAGGCAATTGAGCACAGTGGTCAGATTAAAAGAAACATGGGTGTCAGCAGTAGTTAATAAAGTTCCTTAGAGGGTGTCCTGTGGTGTTAAGTCCCTGCAATTCCCTGTATGGCCCAGAGAAAATGGAGACTGAGAGTAGTTAACTATTGCAAAAAACAAAGTGGAGGTTTATTATAAGTGTTCACTGAAAATTCCTTTGGTTACAGTTAATCCAGTTGATTACATCTACTTACATAAAAGATGAATACAGTTGCCATTCCCATGCCTTCTGACAGACTGCCCAAAGAAGCACCAAAGAATACACACTAGTGTGCCCCTGTGTGGGAGACACTGCTCTATATGAACGACGGTGGTGTTTAAACTGGACAACAATCCCTGCTGTCAGTTAAGTCCACTGGGGGCACTACTCCCCAGGGACCCAAAAAGAAAACAAGACTATAATA
The DNA here is from genome assembly GCF_033958435.1 of Carettochelys insculpta. NCBI lineage: Eukaryota > Metazoa > Chordata > Testudines > Carettochelyidae > Carettochelys > Carettochelys insculpta. The sequence goes on from NC_134141.1 coordinate 101,681,334, forward strand.
CCGTGTTCAAGTATAATACAGCTGGGGGCCCTGCTACCCACTGCGTTTACCTAAAAGGGGGCCCAGAACTACTGTTTCCTGACAACCCTTATTTATACGTGTTTGGCCCAGGGGTTGCTAATCCCTGACACCAGTGGCAATTTATACTTACAATGATTTTGTAAGTATATGTAACTATACTAAGTTGACAACAATAAAAGGTCTTTCAGAGACACTTAACAATAAGCTTCTAATACTAATAATAATACTATGCCTAATACTTAACAATAACAACAGTAATAACAATAATCAACAATAATATCAGTAACTGTGAATAGAAACAGAGAGTCAATACTGGAAGGATACAGCAGCTGGAGCGGCCTTTCTTTTGTAGCCTCGGCTCACAGCTGCTTAGTTGGTGAGTTGTCCAGTCCGGTAAAGAAGAAGTCTTTTTGGACCGAGGGCCAGCCCTGGCCCAGTCGGCCCCTGCTGGGGAGCAGTGTCAGGTGCTGTGGTATACTGCTGTCACTGCTGGGCTTCGCTGTGATGTTATGGCTGCGAGCTGCAGCCGACGCCTGGTGTGGCAATCCAGGTCCCCTCAGTGCCGCTTGTCTGTTCGGTGGCGCGCTCTCCCTCGGGATGGTGCAAAGTGATTTTCAGCTGCTTCGCCCTGAGGGGCTACCAAAAGGGACTGGCCCAAGTCATAAGACAGGGCGTTCCGGAAGGGCCTTGTCCGTGGTGAGCGCCCTTCTTTTATACATCCATCTTATGAATTATTCATGAGTCTGGGGGCTGGGTGTGGATCTGACAGGGAACTACCCCTGACAGGTTGGGAGACTTCGGATTTTTCTGGAAGTCTTTCCTTTTTTGGTCATGAGTGACCAGTTACAATTCGTTAATAATCATGAGTCTCATAAATATTCATAGTTGTTGGCTGTTGTTTTCCCACCAAAAGTTACCCCCTCAGATTAAATGGCTGGCTATGTATTGATCTTAAGTTTAAATCACTTTCTGAAGAAATTTCTGAGGTAAAACTTTGTGTTTTGTTAATGTTTCAAGCATGACCTGTCACCAAGGAGACCTTGTAGTATACCAGAGGCTGGGGGCATCTCAGAACCCTGCCAGGGGCTTCTCTGACAGGATTTCTTGACAAATACCAGCTCTGTTTTCACAGGTGGTGGTGAGTCTTAGCTTGTATCTCACTCCTTAGAGTGAACAGAAAACACATTTGGTGCCGTGCTGCTTGCCTGTGTACTGCAAAGGTGCCTGCCAAAGTTTATTGCTGACTGGTGTGGGAAAGTGTCCTACCCCAGATAAAGGAATAGAGGCTGCTGCCTCTAGAAATTTTAAGGAGAGGACCACAGACTGTCTCCAGGGAGGTTTCCATGAGACCTCTCTGGAGGACTGGAGGGACATCCCTGTTTACATAGACAAGCAGCTCTGTGTGTGCCCACTGCCGGCTGCATGGGGGAATGAAAAGCAGATGATAAAGCTGCCCCCATTTTATTGTATTCTTCTAGTGCGAGCGAATTAATGAAAAAGCTCTTAACAGAATCATTGTACAGTGCATCATTATAATGGCAAATGCAGTTACGTGCTTTTCTGAGGCACCTTCCCCTGCAAGTGCTCACCTGACTGGGACTGACTGACTTGTGGGGGAGTCTCAAACAGGTCCAGGCTTGCAACTGGGACGTTCAGCTCTGCCATGTGTTCCCCGTTACCCTCCTCGCTGTTCACACCAGAGGCCTGTGACATGGGATTACTAGCAGTATCCACAGTGGGGTATGTGTTGGTGGTGAGCTCCCTGCTAAGTATGGCATGTGAGTCTTCACAAAAGATGCAGTTCTGTAGCTCAGCACCAGGTTGATTACTGACCTTCTAAAGGCCTGACACAGTTCTTTGGCTCTCATGCAGCACTGTTGTACCCCTTCTTCCACATTCCCCATGTTGTCTGCTTGTGGATATGCATGTTTCTGTGTCTTGTCAATGTCTGGGCTCGCACAGCCTTTTCCTGTGGGCCTGGCAGATGCAATATTTCCTCGCTCTTCTAAGCTGGAGTGCACCTGGAGTACGTAGATGGTGTGGTCACCTGGGCAGCTGAACTCAGAAATGGGTAACTGCTCATGGAGCAAGAGGGGAAAAGACATTTCAAAAACTTGTGGGACTTTAAAAGGCTGGGGCAGCCTTCTGGTCTCTGTAACCCTGGGCAGTGGTCCCATAACTTTTTTGATCCATGTGCAGAATAAATTTTGTTATGCGCACCAAGGGATGGGCCAGTGTGCACCACCAATAGAAACACATGTTGGTAGCTGTTGGTGCCCTGCAATTCAGCTGTGCAGTCCCTGAATCTCTTCTGGGGGGCTGCCCAAGTGCTCAGCTGACAGGGAACACTGCCTCTGGCAGTGAAGTTAAAACTTGAACCAGAATGGGTAGTATTAGGTGCTGGGGGACTGTTGGCATCAACATAAGTAACCAGTGTCTCTGGTCATTCTGCATTTACCTCAGCACGTGGATCATGACTCAGTGCTGCTTGGGAAGCTGGTTTTAGTGAGTTGCTGTAATGTGGCATTTACACTGATGGGAGACAAATTTAATATGCACAACTAGAAGGACATCAGGCATGGGACATCCCACACACACACACAGATTCTCTGATGGAAAATTGTTGCAAAGGTTGAAAATGTTACTTATTATGATTGAGTTAGGTTATATACAGTTTCCTTTTACTGGTCAATTGGTAACACTTAGTATCTATGTTGTAAAAGTATCCGGAATGTGGTATGTTCAGAAGTGAAATCTCATTATGTCTCTGGGATCCTGGGAGAGGATGATGGAAACCAAGGAGACCGTATGAAACTTCAGAGATACTTCTTGAGATACTTGTTGAGGTCTTGCAGGACCAGGATGGGACATAGGCCCCCTCTTTGCCTTCAAAATGAGCAAGTACCAAGAGTAAAATGAGGACAGAGGAAGGGAGAGCAGTGCTTTTTTTTGGTATGGGTACTTGCCCGTACTGAGTACTGGCACCTCAGCAGCCCCAGCCATGGGTTTGGCTGGGATGGGGAGCTGGCATGGTACTGTTTCTTTTTTTAAATACAAAAAAGGCACTGAGGGAGAGCATACCCTAGGAAATGAAGGTAGAGATGCAGTTGAGGCAAATCTATGGGTTGTTGAGAAGTGAAAAAGCTTCAACTGTACTACTGTATTGCAGAAGTAGGGAAGCTGCAGCAGATATCCAGTGTGGAAATAAACATAGGCAATGTAATGGGACAGGCAGTTGGACTGAAAGGAGGGGGATTGTACCCTCGCAAACTAGCATTCATAGTTATGGAAATAACATGATTGAGAAACATTCTCTCCAAATATGGAACTGCTTATTTGTCTAGAACCAGATTATTCTCTTCTGTACAGAATGTAAGTTTTTCACCATCCACTGCACAGATCTATTTCTTATGATGAAATTGTTCTCTCTGAAATGCTTGTTACATTTTTTGTTTGTGTTTGTTTTGCATAGGTTTTGGATTGTGTGGCATTCCGGAGAACCTCATAGGAGGCTTACTGAAGACTGGAGTAAAAGGGTTGACAGCAGTCAGTAATAATGCAGGGTAGGTGTTCAGACACCCTTGGAATATTACATATAAAGACTTAATAATTCTGCTTATATAAATTATATTTTAACAGAGCTGTGATAAATCCTCAAGCCACTGTGGTGACTTCACATTCTGTGACCAAAATTATCCTAAGAGGATTTGTGAGGTGCATATGTTTTGTCTGCCAAGAGCTTGTGTTGATTTGGACAAATTCCCAGATTGCTCATTAAGTTATTTTTGGTAGGGTTATTTTCGAATGACTATAGAAGTACAATAGACTTCCAAGCATTGTCGGAGAGAGCCGTTGTCACTGCTCTGGCACATGGCGAGTTATCTATTTGGTGGAATACCACCACAAAACTAGTTGATACATATTTCAGCTAAACTGTTTTAAAAGCCATGATGTCAATTCTTTCTTTCTTAAAAAGCCGTAGACAGGGAGTTCTTGAAGGTCAGTTTGGTCCTTGCATAGTAACTTATTTGCAGCAAAAAGACTTTAAAAGGGATCCTCCTCAGTGAGTCTTGGGGTGTGTCTTTGCTGCACTGAAAATCTGCTGCACCAAGTTGAGAGACCAGGTCAGCAGATTCAGCCTTGGGCTGTGGCTCTAAAAATATCAGTGATAACATGCTTTGATTGGGTTGAAATGTGGGCGGTGAAACCTTCTCCTTCACAGTCTGTCAGAGCTGCATTCCAGCCCATAACCAAATGTTAACATTGCAATTCTGGAGTCTCACAAGTCTGAGCCAGCTGACTCAGGCCAGCCATGGGCAGGTGGTGGGTCTCTTACGTCAGCCTAGACATAACCTTTGTGGTGGTGTGTTTTCTAAAGAGCACATAACAGTTAAGAAAATCATGTAAGTGGGAGGAGAGGAGTAGTCACCCTGTTCCTCAGCCTTCACACAATTTCTCTTGTATGTGTTTAGATCTCTTTCATCATGATGGTGACTTGCAGGGCTGGGGAAATTATACTATGTTGTTGTTTTGCCATACAATCTTTGCATATAGAAATATCTTCTCCCAATGAAATGCATCTACTTCTGGAGAGGACCATAATGGCTTTGACAGTGAGCGGCAATAATATTAGGAGAGTGAGTAAAACTGAAGGGAGGATGCAGAGGGGCAGGTATCTTGAATTTGGCCAGCCCACCAGGGCTAACACTTCATCTGCTTTGAAGTGCGTTAGGCAGGGCCAGATTAACTCTTCTGAGGGCCTGGGTCTATTAGATTTGTGAGGTTCCCTAGGCTCTGGGCTGGGGCCAACATGGTGGGTTCAGGGTGCAGGAGGGGTCTGCAGGTGGAGGTGGGATTGGGTTAGGGCTCTGACTGAGAGTGCAGGCTCTGCGGAGGGGTGGGGGGGTGAGATGTTTGGGATGCAGGAGGAGGGTCCAGGCTGGGATCAAGGGAGTGGGAGTGCAGGAGGTTGGCCTGGGGGTGCCTGGTTTGGGCGGGAGTTAGGGTGCTGGAGTGGGGTCAGCTGGAGGGAAAGGGGTAGTAGTGTGGGGTCTAGAAGGAAATTAGGGTGCAGGAGGGTGTCAGGGCTGGGGCAGAGGGTGGTACTGTAAGATCTGGGGGTAGTTAAGGAGCGGAAGGAGACTTGGGGTAGGAGGGTTTGGCACAGGGTCAGGGCGGGAGGTAGGGTGTGGGAGTGGGCCCATGGCTATGGCAGAAGGCTGGGGTGCAGGACACTTAACCTTGGTAAGGTCTCTATAGTGGTGAAACAGGTAGTTCTGCATGGGCCATACTGGCCTGCACTCGCCTGCAGCAGCAGAGGAGCTCCTGAAAAAGCTTTGTTATTGATTGAAGGGAAGAACTTGAAATTGTTAGTGCTTCTTCCTGTAGCATTTATGCTTTTTCTTGGACATTTTCCCATGGCTTTCCAACCTGCCGTAAACTTTATTTTCTGGTGAAATCTATGATTGCAGCCCAAGACACTGGTTACAGATCACTATTACAGTGAAGTCTTGTTGAATCCCATTCCTCACCACCACCACCTCTTTTTGGACATTACTGTTCGCCTGACGTTGCAAGTGAGACAAAGTAATGCCAGCGTGCTATCATTTCTGCTGACTTGTGCTCACTTTTTCTTCTATAATCTGCATTTGCTTCAAGACAAGGGGAAAATCTCTCATTGTATCAGTGGAATTGGATTAATATTGGTCATTCTTCTGGATCATTTCCTCAAAAAGAAAGTTTGTGAAATCCTACCCCTGTCTTCCAGAAGGGTGGTGATGAATATGGGACCATACATCTTGTTAGCAGTGAGGGAATACATGTGTAGGTAGAAAGATGACACATTGGTTTATTAAAAATGGTTAGTGTGAGTTAAGAATGGAATGCCATTCCACGTGTATTCTGCACTAGTACAGCCATTAACATTAAAAATTACAAGTTGCTTTAAAGTGACTATTCTCTTTGAATAAGGCTTTCTGTTTATAGATTCAGAATATTAACATAGAACACTTGAATTCTCATTTAACAAAATTCTCATTAGTTTTGTTTAAATCAGATGTCTGAAGTTGCACGCTTTCTTGTGTTAAAATGCATAACTGAGTAGGATGCAACCTGATAGCATGAAAGTCCAGATCCAGGCTTTAATTTTTTTTCCTGAAACTTTGTAAGTGCAGCTTAAACATTAACAAAACTCCTTTTAATCTGTTGTCTATTGACAATTTGACTGAATGATAAGATAATGCTGATCCATTCATCACTTAAAACACTTTTAGCCCTTATATTGCCAAATTTGAGTGCGATTTTGGAAAGCTGTGACCTTATAAAGTGATAGTACTTTTTTCACAGCAAAGCACTGTTAGTATCTTGTTTGTCTTCATATTATGCTAACATGTAGATAATTTCAGAATACTGCTGTGGCTTTTTAGCAATGAGTACAAGAATTCACAGATGTTTAGGAGCCACTGGGTAGTTTAGATAAATTTCACTAAGTCTGTTCTCCTATCTTCTCAGAGAGTTTTCCACTCCTGATAAAAGGTCTCTTGGCTCTTGCTGGGACCTTTGCAAGTATCTTTCACCTTTTCACCCTCCTGTCTAATCCTGTAATGCTTCTGTCCATTTGCCTTCTCATTCAGCTCTATCTACTTTCTTCCCCTTGGTTGAAAGATGCCTCCAGGCTGACCTTCTATTAACTTTACATGCCACTTTTTGTTTTTAATAAAAGATGATTCATGTTTTGAGGATAGATAATGGGTCAGTGTGTAAATGTCCATTGCTCTTCTCAGGCTGAAATCTGACACTTTTTGCTGCTTCCTCCTTTGAGTGCTTGCTTATGTCCATTCCATTGTAGGTGTGTGTAATTGTCCCACGCACCATTGCTGGAAGTTTTCCCTCCATGATACCTGCACTGGACTGGCTCTGGCAAACTCTAGACCAGTGGTTCCCAAACTTTTTGGCATAAGGCCCCCGTTTTTATTTTTGAGAAATCCTCACACCCCTACCTCTTCTTTACCATCATCCAACCCCCTGTTTTAACAAAAAATTCAATTTCTAATTTAAAAGAAACACAAGAACTTGATATTAAAAAGTTAATTAAAACTAAAAATATGAACAAATATTTTTTCTTGGCCCTTCTGCATGCCTGGTGCAGCCCCAGCTCTAGGGAGCGCTAGAGGCACCTGGTACCTCACAGTGCCGTCTGCCCTGGCCTTGCAAGCAGAATGGGAAATTTTCTTCCTCCCAGTGCTGCCTACTCTGCAGGAAGAGGGACCAAGTGCCCTCCCTATTACCTCTTTCAAGGGAAAGCCTTCAATGGTTCCCCTGCACAGGTCACCCTGAGGCAATGTACCCTGGTCCTGGCCCAGTCCCAAGGGCCATTCCAACAACCAGGTGTTGTGTTCCTGGCACAGATTGCTGAACTCCAGGCACTGATCTCTGGGATCCCCATGCTGGTCACTGGACCCGCAGGACCATTGTTTTTGGGAGCCCTGGAGGCAGTGGTTGGGCGGGCACTGCTCCTCAGTGCCCAAGTGCTGCTTGCCAGAGCCCCTTCAGTGCTTTCAGTGCGCTCCTTGGAGCCATGAGACCAGTGGCTGGAGCCCCATGGCTGATCACTACAGGATCAGGGATGGGCCCTTCACTTCCTGTCTCAGTCACCAGAACCAGCACACCATGCTTAAAGCAGGCGTTGCTTCCCAGATTACTACTGAGCTTGTAGGCAGCACCCCAGATTGCTGGGTACATGGCATGGTCTGGCAGATTCCCAGTACTGCTTCCCAAGTAACAGCTGTGGGCCCCCAGGTAAAGTGGGGAAGTCTACCCCACAGTGGCACCAACACGGTCACCTGAGACAGATTATTCTTCCCAAAGCTCTGAGGATGAGGAGATGCCAGCTTCCAGAGACCTACCACCACCTGCTCAGCCAGTTGTCCACAGGTTATACTCTTGCAGCCACCCTCTTGTAGACTGGCCTTGTTCCCAAAATGGGGGACCTCAACTTCACAGTCAGTTTCGAGGGATGACAGAAGGACCTTGGCGTCAGGGTAGGCGCCATGAAGGAAGTTCCCACAGAATGAAGAGGGAAGGGTTTGTGCTCCTGGTACTTCCTCATATCTGAAGGCAAAGCAGGGCCTCTGCCCCATCCTTGTCTTGCAAGATCTCAGCAAGTATCTCAAGAAGCTGAAGTTTCATACGGTCTCCTGGGCTTCCATCATCCCCTCCCTGGATCCCAGAGACCGATAACCATCTTTCAGGTCAAAGATGGCCTACTTTCACGTCTCAACTTCTCCTTCCACAAGAGATTGCTGCAGTTTTTTGGTCAGCTAAACACATTACCATTTGACAGTGCTACTGTTTGGCTTAGCAACAGTACCAAGAGCAGCTAACCTCAGGCACTGGGCTAGAGGGGTCCATATCTCTTCTATCTGGGCCACTGGCTCCTCAAGGTGTGCACCAGTGGGCAGGCACAGTGCAGTATCAAGGTGTTGTCAGCCACTTGTCATGCTGTGGCTCTGTTGGTAAGTGGACAGAAATCATCACTGATCCCTGCTCAGAGGATCAGGGCAATGGGAGCTTCACCCAAGGTGGAGAATTCTTACCAGAATCCAGGTCCAGAGCAGTGTCAGGTCCAATTAGCCAAGTTACCTCACCCCTGCTCACCACAGCTTGGATCTGTCTCAGACTCCTAGGGCACACAGCTGGGAGCACCTATGTAGTCCAGCAGGCCAAGCTGCAGCTGAGGCCCCCTCAAATGTGGTTGTCTTCAGTCTGTTCGCCGGCCAGACACCCCATGGACAGGCTTTGCATGATACTGCCCGAGTACTCCGCTCTCTCCAGTGGTGGTACAATCCAAATCTCAGCTACCATGCCTGAAGGGGGAATGAAGCAGTAATCCCATAATATTCTCTTTGCCAAGATGATAAAACATATTCCTCACCTTTTCCTGTTGGATGTTACCCTGTGGGATTTTGTTTAAAAAGGCTCTTTCTGTTTAGGACAATGATATAATTGATACAATTAGAATTATTTTATACTGAAAATCCTCAGAGGGTTAGCTGTGGTAATCTGCATCTAAAAACAGTGAGGAGCCCTGTAGCTTCTTTAAGACTAACATATGTGCTGGGACATAAGCTTTTGTGGCTAAAACTCACTTCATCAGATGGACTGAAGTGGAAATGCAAAGGCGGATATATATGTGTAAGAAAATTACAGCAAAAGAAAGACGTTACTATGCATTGTAAATTAGGGTAGTCAGTCAGGGTGAATGTGGCCTTCAGTGCATCTCATGGGGAGATGTGGATATCCATTGAGGGGAAGTTGCCTGCGTAGAGTGTTAACCAATTAAGATCCTTATTGAGATGGAATTGTGTAGTTTTGCAAATGATTTCTAATTTAGCTGCTTCTCTTTGCAATTGAATATGAAGGTTTTTTGTGTGTGCGTTTTTTTTTTTTTTAAGGAAAGATTCATCATCATCATGAATAACTGTGGGCTCAGTACCCGTTTGTGTCTGATGCCTCTCTCACTATTTCCTTCCATCTTTCCCTGTCCCGTGCAGAGTGGCTTAGTTTCTGTAGATTAGCTTTGCACCAATCATCTACCCATTCGCTGTGGGGTCTGCCTCTCCTATTCAAACCATCCATTATGCCGAATGCTAGGGTCTTGATTTTTTTGTTCGTTGTTCATTCTACAAATATGCCCAAATAGTTGTAGCTTCCATTTTGTAACGTTCTGCAGCAGGTTCTCTTTCAAAAGGCTGTATCTTCCTATATAATTCCTCATTGGTGACCTTCTGCATCCATCCTATTCTCAGAATCTTTCTATAACAACTCCTTTCAAACACCAATATTTTTCTTTTAGAATCTTTCGTTGTCATCCATGTCTCACATCTGTACAACATGCTGCTGAATACATACATTTTCAAGATGCCCAGCTTCGTTCTTAAACTAAGTGCTTTGCTTTTCCAGATCTTATCCTTTGCCTTCAAACTCACTCTTGCTTTCACTATTCTAGTCGCTATTTCCTTCTTACAGTCTAGATCATACGTTATGCTTTTTCCTCAGATATGTGAACTTCTTTACATTTTCTAGTTCAATACCATCGACACTGATCTTCCTTCCTATTTCCTTATCTCCAAATACCATTGTTTTTGTTTTTTCAGTGTTCATAATCAGTCCGTACTGCTTCTCTTCTTCGTTTAACACCCATATCGTTTTCTCTAGCTTCTCTTCATTTTCCTCAATGATAACTATATCATCCGCGAACCTCAAGTTGTTCATCCGCGAACCTCAAGTTGTTAATTCTTTTCCTGTGCACAGATATCCCTTCTACCTCTTCCTTGATCTTATCCATCGCTTTCTCCAGATGTACAATGAAGATACTTGGCGATATTGGATCTCCTTGTCTCGTACCTCTACTTGTTTTAAACCAACTTCCCAACTCCCCGCATGTTCTCACTGCTGCCTCTGCATTATCATTGATATCTTTCAACAACCATATCAGTCTGCTATCTACTCCCTATGACTCCAACACCACCCAAGTCACTTTCTGATTTATACTATCAAATCCTTTTGAAAATTGACGAAGCAAGTGTATACGTTTTTGTTCTTTCGTCGAACTTTCTCCGCTATCAGTCTTAGTGCCAATATCTGCTGTATGGTACTTCTGTCTTTTCTGAACCCTGCTTGCTTGTCTGTTGTATGTTCTTCTATCTGCAATCTTAATCTCTCAGTCAGTATCATCATCAGCACCTTACCTAGATGACTCATTAGGGCAATCATTCTGTAGTCCTTGCACTCCAATGTACTTCCTTTCTTGGGTATTGTCACTAACACAGATCTTGTCCATTCCTTAGGCGCCTTCCCCTCTTTCCACACTATATTACATAGTCAGTGTATCTCCTGAATCATGCTTTCTCCACCGTATTTGATCATCTCTCCCGTAATCTCATCATTTCCAGGGCTCTTGTTGTTCATTAGTCGTTTCGCTGCTTTTTTTCTACTTACTTCTTCAGAATGTCAGTCTCGCTCTCAATGCTTGGGGGAGATATCTCTTCAGTCAGTCTCTCTGAGACACTTGGGTCCAACTGTGCTTTGTATAGATTGGTGCAATATCTCTTCCATTGCTGCACAATCTTCTCCCTGTTCATGAGCACTTCTTCATTCTCATCTTTGATCGCCATCTGCTTTGTCCTATTAATATTCCTAATTGTCTTATACACCTTCCTGGTGTTACATTGACCATAATACCTCTCAATATCTTCACATTGTTCCTCTGACCATTTCTCCTTATCCTTTCTGGCTGCTTTCCTTACCTCATTGCATTTCATCCTATATTGCTGTTCTGCCATCTCAGAAACATCTCTTCTGATCTTCAGTGCTCTTTTCTCTTGAACCAGCTTCAGTGTATTCTGGGTAATCCACTTCTTTTTGATCTTTTCTTCTTCTGGAGCAGTCTGCTCAAGATTGCTACTTTTAAATCCTCTGCTGAGAGAGGTCCAGAAGGGTTAAAGTGTTCCCCTGGAGGTTTATATGTAGTGGCTACTTTTTAAGTCCTTTACTGAATGTGGTTTTAATGCATCGTGAAAGACTTACCTTTAGGATAAATTTTAAGCTTGTGATCTTCCACCCATGGCCCATTTTACCTTTGAGGGAGAGGAAAATCACAAACAATTATTGGGCACACGCTGGGTTACTTCTGAGTACAGAATTAATACTGATGCCTACTTTTTAATATTTTCCTAATAGTACCACAATCTCTTTGCATAAAAAAATCAGTCCTGAAATAGTAAGGTAAAAGCAATTGACGGAGGACAACTAATTTTCAAAGTATGTCAACATTTAGCCACATAAACCTTGTGAATGTCCTTTCACCAAAACTAGAGGGATCTTCTCTAAATAATGAGACTGCTGACCTTTATTAGCAGGTATAAAGATTGAGAAAATCAGACATTTCAGCCAGCCAAGCCATCACATTAGAAAACTCTTGTTAAAGAATAGGTATGTTAAAGGAAGTACCTTGTCTGTTCCTTTAAACTAGCTGGAAGATCCCAGGGCTGCATTACCCCCTGTAATCATTTAAACAAAAGTGTAATATTTACTTATATGAGCAAAGGTATTTCTGAACTGCATTGTCTGCAGGCCCTCACTCCGGCCCTTGTTTTTCATTAGTGGCCCCTAGAATTACTTGCTATATAGATCCAGGAGCTCCTTTCCTTAGGCTGGGGAAGGGCTTTTAGCTGTGGGTGGCCTTGTGTCCTACTCATTTCTGGATTCTCCATAGATGAAGTATCTTTAGAACTGAAGTTCATGTCAGTGCAGAATACCAAGCAACTCTCTTCCTAGAGCAGAGTCATCCCCCTGCAGTCACAGCTAGGCATGCTCCCTAAGGCCGTGTCTACGCTAATTAAAAACTTTGAAATGGCCATGCTAATGGCCAGATCGAAAAATACTAAAGAGGTGCTGAAATGCATATTCAGCACCTCATTAGCATGCTGCTGGCCATGGCAGTTCGCTTGCCTGCAGCTCGTCTACACAGGGGTCCTTTTCGAAAGGACCCCACCAACATCGAAATTGCCTTATTCCTAGGAAGCATTTGGCCTGCTTGTTGTTCCTCGGAATAAGGGGATTTCGATGTTGGTGAGGTTCTTTTGAAAAGGACCCCCATGTAGACAAGCTGCGGGCGAGCGAACTGCCGTGGCCGGCAGCATGCTAATGAGGTGCTGAGTATGCATTTCAGTGCTACTTTAGTATTTTTTCGATTTGGCCGTTAGCGTGGCTGTTTTGAAGTTTCTATTTAATGTAGACATGGCCTTAGTGAATATCTGTATGTATAACCATAGGCTACCTGAGCAGTATGATATGTTCTTAAAGTTCATCCGGTCAATTGTTTTAAAATACATATTCTATGTTTTGTCCCGTCATACTGGATATCTACTTAGGGTCATTATGGAACAACTATGTGGAATTTATTTAGGATGACACCAATATGGTTCAATAGGAAAATAAAAGGTTTAACATTACTCTAAAAACTCTGAATTTTAATTGAGCCTCATCGTTTTATAGGCTTTTGAATGATTCTGCAGAATTGTACAGCAGGGATACACTCATAAATACCATACACAGGTTTAAAAAACAGTCAGTTTTAGTTTTGGTTTTTTTCCCCCATTGTGCTAGTTTCCTAAAGAGTTTCATCTACCCTTACTTGGTTTGAGGAGTGCCATTCTTTTCAACAATTAATGTCAGAGGGTCTACTTGTGTCGTAAGGAAATAGGGCTGCAGAGTTGGCCTTAATGTGACACAGTCCTCATGATTCATATAGTGGAAAAAGAAAAGGGGAAAAATAACTTTAGTCACAGTATCAATGTCTCCTTAAAGGCTCTGTGCACCAATTTTGAGCCTGCTGTATATGGCCCAATATCTAACAAGACATTATTTTTGTGTCATTTGTTTCCATTGGTGGCTTTTAAATATACATGACCTTATTTTCAAGGATGTGATTTTTGGGGCTCTGTAAATTTCATTGTACTATTTATTTCATTGTGTTTAAGCTTCTGGATCCTCTGAGATGATCTTTTTAAAAGAGATTAGCAGCATGCTGTCAGATTACCACTGAGTCAAACTGTCTCCTTAAAGGCATGACCAGCCTGTTGTCCCTGCTGCACTCTTCATCTTTTGTGTGCTTTCTGAAAAAGACCCTTTTGATTTTTGGAGGCATACTTGCTTCAGTACATAGAAGTGTGACATTGTGGTAAGCATTTGGCCTGCTTGTAACACCAGGCTTGAGACTGAATGGAGTAGAAAAAAAGATGCAAAAGTGGGAAAGGATTATTGAATATAATGGAAAAATATTTGTTATGGGCTTTAATTAGTGTAGCTCAGAGCCAAGGCAGATAAACCATCTGTTACTGTGTTGCATTCTAATTTGATTCCAAGCTTTGGTCAGGAGCTGTGTTTACAGTTGTGCTTTCTCCAAACACACTGTCTGCTCTTAACAAATAATGAAGTGTAGTGGAATGAAAACGTTAATATACTTTATACTATAATGAAATAGATTTTGCTTTCTTAATTTACCTGCCATGTGGCTTCTGTGGATGCGTGACGCCTGAAGCTGCATCAGTGGGGGAGAAACAACATTAAAACAATGTTGTTTCATTGCAAAATGTTGAGTTCAGCATAACTCAAACTTCTGACAACTAAGAAACACACAGTCAATGTTGCTTGTGCAGTTTTATCTTTGTGCTCACCCAGCAGTTCCCCAGTACATATTGTCCATGTACCTGGACTCTGGTAATCCACATTGTTGCTGAAATGTGTAAGTTCCTCACTTCCTTCCACAACCAATTCACTGTTATCCACAGGATTCCATCTAACTTTACAGAAGGACAAAAGGGCTGGGGGAGTGATTGGTCATATCATCTTCCCTCCTCTGTCACAAGCTTCTGTCCAATAGATGTAATCCACCTCTGAGAAACAGTGAAGTTTCAGAGCTTGTAATGTTTGTGCCATGCTGTCTACAGTTTCTGGACAGACATAAACCCTTCAGTTTCCCAATTAATATTCTCAGCACTTTACCAGCTTTCATACCGTTTCAGTAGCAAATAACCCACATCAGAGAAAACTATCACAACTCCTGTACATACATTTGACTCCCTCCAAATCTGCTCTCATACATTCAGTAAGGTGAATACCAGGTTTAAGGCCTGGATAATTTCTGCCCAGTGAATCACAACATCTGGTAGACCAGAATCATCTTAAGTCACTGCGGAGAGGCTGCAGAATGGGCAGAACATGTGCGTCTCTTTATAATTCTAAATGTGTTAATGAAGGCCATTACTGATACCCTGGAACCTGAATGGCTCGGTGATCAGGTCAGTGACCTTTGAGTAGCCTTGGTTGGTCTAGAAAGACCTGTGGCCAAGCCACCTGATGCTGAAACCCATTTTAGATCTGGTGCTTTTCCACTCAGTGAGAAAAGTTTGAACTAGCACGAAACACACCTTGGGTAAAAGGGGCATAAGGGGGGCAGACAGTAAGCGTAGTTGCCAGATGCCGGAAGACTCCCGCCGCCTCCATTATGACCTAAGAAGTCTCCTGCTTGAAACCTCTAAGACTTAGCAGGGGCATGGATTAGGCCAAAGCTAGGAGTCTGCTCAGCTTCTTGAAAAGATACTTAGATCAACTGTTCAGGGTAAAAAACCTGTAACAAGTTTCTTTGTATATTAGAATTAGTTGGTGTTCTTTTGTTTATTTTAACTTAGTAATTTATTTTGATCTGACTGTTTTTCACTTGCAACATACTTTTTGTATTTAATAAAGTCACCTTTGTTATCAGGCCCAGTGTAAATAACTGTTACTAAGAGGGGACAGCAAGTACTGTGCATATTTCTCTTTCGTTGATAAACAGGGCTAACCTTATGAGCTTTCACTATTCAAAAGTTTTATGCGGAGTAAGACAGATGTATTTGGGGTTTTGGTCCCATTTGATGGTTGGTTTCCTGAGTGCTGAGCTCTCCCAGAGTTGATCTGGTTCATTGTCTGTGTCTCTCTTCAGGGGGACATTATTCCTAACTCTGGTGTGGTCTCCCCCAGCCAAAGATTTTGGCTCAGCAGGACAGTGTGATGGAGAGTCTGGGGGGGGAGGGGCAGGTTTGCAGCTTAAGTGGCTTGGTCAGGGCACCAGATGAGAGCCCGAAAGGGGACCTCTGTGACCAAACCTATCACAGTCACATCAATAGTTTGATGACTGGTTCTGCTATATGTGTGGCAGGGGAGCGCAAAAATCAAAACCAGCCCTGAAACTTTTTGAAAAATGGTTATTTTTTCAGGAAATATCTCTCTGCAGCCTTTAGACCTTGAAATGACCCCAAGTTTGTGTTGCTAACCTCCACTTCCCCCCAGTGTAGCTCACCGACTGTCATTGGAATGTAACTTAGGGCAGGCCTACGCTACGGCTGAAGGTTGAATTAAGGTATGCCATTCCAGCTGCCAGAGAGGTAGCTGTGTTAGTCTGTAGCTTCGAGAACAACAAGAAGTCTTGTGGCATCTTATAGATGAACAGATATTTTGGAGCATAAGCTTTCATGGCCAAAGACCCGCTTCATCATCTGATGAAGTAGGTCTTTGCCCATGAAAGCTTATGCTCCAAAATATGTTAGTCTATAAGGTGCCACAAGACTTCTTGTTGTTCTCATTCCAGCTACGTTATTTATGTAGCTGGAATCAACGTATCTTAATTAGGGGTTCTGTGCCATCTCCACTAAGGGAGGTCATGCAGTCCCATCATCTTCCCTTACTCCTGGTTTGGGGAAGGGGGACATGGCGGAGGGAGGGAGGCAGGGGAGTACCAGTGCCAACACAGATGCCCTGTAAGTTGAGTTTAGCACATCCCTATGAGATGCACTAAATGAAACTCTGGAAGAGTGACCACAGCAGGGTCGATCTTCCCTGTAGTGAAGATGTACCCTAAGCATGTTTATTTTAGAGAAATTAAAATTATTGGCCATATTTTACCGGGAGTTGTGACATAACCTTAGTTAGTGGTTGTAGTACCGCCATGCTGCTGTCATTTGAGTCCTCTTTCCCCATATGCCACAGATTTTCTCTGTGAAGTAACTTACTCAGTGTCAATATTTGTTTTACTTCCCTCATTATTATTCACATATGGCAGTCCCACTGCATGCTACGTGCTCCCTGAACACACAAGCAGCAGAAATACATTTGCATGATTTTAATGTTTCATAATAATGTATAAAACTGAGAGAACTCTTGCATCAGGAATGTCTCAAAAGTGCTGAGAGGCCTTCATTCTATTTTTACAGACATAATTAGACAAACAGCTTATTGTAGAGAATATAACAGATGACGGAGGGGGAAAGGGCTGTTTCTTGTTGAGTCCATGATTTTTTGAGAGAGAGGAGTGTGTTGCTTGTGTGTGATGTATATAGATGTGTGAATGCATACATACACAGTAAATACAAAGCTAGCTACGTTGCCCCTTCAGGAAGTGAAGTTACAAGCTAAAGTAGCACTGCAGTGAGTTGTATTAGGTGAACTTGGCTTTTAGACTTGTCAAAGAAAAGTAGAAATAAATCCATTAAAAAAAACCATCAGTCAAGTTGTTTGGTCTATATGTTTTAACGTATGTTTCTTTATTATTACGGTTATTGAATAGCTAACCCTTTTGTAAACTGTAATCCCAGAGGAAGATCGCACTGCTCATGTTTCTAATTTTATCATAGGAGCTATTTCAGGATTCTGGCAGATGACGTCCTAAGGTTACTGAAGTATGGCGCCATTAAGAAATCAAATATAACACTGAGCAACTTGACTTCTAGATTTTTGGCTCTAGATGATGCATGGAAATACAGGAGTTGGTCTAAGCTTAACAGTAGTACGGCATGAGTACATTGTCACTCTAATGTTATGCAACAGATGTTAAGCTTAGCCTTCAATCATTATCATTCACTAGGCCTTTGAAATATGTTGCATACACCTCAGATTCAAACATGAGTAGTAAAAATTCTGCAAATATTTTCCTCAGTAGGAGAATATGAAGAGACACAAAATGAGTGAAGGGAATTAATCCCTCCATTTGTTGTAAGTAGAAATACATTTCACAGCAGAGAGTAAAATGGGAGGAGACAGACTAGCTTTCCTGCTCTCCTAAAGGAAATGAAGTGTAACTGTGGAACTTGCCATAAGTCTGAGCAGCTTTAACCTTCTGAGTCTTGAAAATGTTTTCAACACATTCCATACGATATTTTCCATATATGTAAAGTGCATAAGATTTACCGTTACACTTTTTTAAAAGTCCCTTTCGTAGCAGCAGTAAGAGTGTGCTCTTCCATGAGGGGCTCTTTTTACAGGGTGTGCTGCTTGTTCTTTTCAAACTTCAAGATGTTGACTGCTTGTTATTGTTCACCTTCAGGAACAGGGAATTGGGTTTGGCAGGCCGATGTCTTGATGGGTGTGGCGAGTATTCACAGCTGGTCGGTGAAAATAGTTTAGTCCTGCGTGCCTAAATTCCTCTTAAATGAAATTTAAGCTCCTAAATCAATTAGACATTTCAATGCTGAGCACAGCAACACCTAAATATATTTGATTTGGATTTTAGAGTCTGATTCATCTCTCAGTAAAATCAGTGAAGTCTCCCATGACTTTGGTGGGAGTTGGATTGAGCCCCGACTGCTTTTCCAGCTCTCATGGCACCACCAGAGGTATAGGAGCTCTTTAAATTGGGGGTGGGGCAGGGCAGCAGCTTTGATAAGTATATTGTGCCCTTTTCCTCCCACTATCATAGTTCTCTCTAAAACTTTGGAGGGAAATGTTGCTGACATGTCTTTTCTTCTATTACTATATGACTGGATGAATCCTAATTTCAACGCTGAATTATTATTTCGGCTGGAAGTGTTAAGAAGAAAATTCCTGTGATTGCCCCCTTCTTTCTCTCTCTCTCTCACACACACGTGTGCATGTGTGTGCGCACACTCACACATTCTCTCACACACGCAAAAAGCAGGGTGGGAGGAGGAAGGAAAAAACAAGAAATGAATTGTCATAATAAAAATGTATAACACCTCGCTCCATCCACAAATCTCCGTGTCTCAGTATCTTGGGATGGAGAGAGCACAAAATAGGTATTGTGAGTGGATAGACTTTGTGGCTGTTGCATAGAAGAGTGTCCTTCTAGAAATTTAGTCACGGAGTCACTATAGGAAACCGTTCTCGAAGGGCTAGTATCCAAAACTATAAGTGTCTGTCTGGGACCAAACAAAAACTGCCGTGCAGTAAAAGCAGAATATCATATTAACCAAAAATAGGAATTCATGGCAGTGTGACACATAATAGCACGTGCTGTAGAATGACCTACTGTGGTGTTATGCCTCTTGCCAATATGGCAAATGGTTAATGTTGTGTGTTGAGCAACTGGGGATGTATGACCCCTAGCCTAGAATGAAAATGATCATACCTTTCCAACAAATATAAACTGTTTTCAACATGAGGGTAAGAAACTACTTCAAAAATAATTCAACAGCTTGTGTGACGGTGACGCCAACAGAGAAATACTTTTAATGTGACTGTGTCTTGTGACCTTCCTGGCTACAGACATTTGTTTGGCAGAGACTCTACTGAGGTAAATGGAGAGTATGAAATGTGCATGCTTTGTTCTGGGACCAGGGATGTAAAAGCCTGCTTGATGAGGACATGCTTCAGTGACTGCTACAGAGGCAGCCAGACGGGGAATTACAATGCTTGGTAATAAGAGACTAAAATCTCACAAATCTAAATTACAGATCAGCCATTGTCCCTCACTAGCCACTGCTCTGTAATGCGTGTGCTCAGTCAGCATTCTGTAACTGCATGCAAAGTTCCTTATGTCCCCTTGGTAGTGGTCATCTGTTATTTCTCTCAGCTTAGTCCTTACTTGCTAATGTGTAAAATGGCTCGTTAACTTTAATTAGCTGGAAATACTGGCCTTTCCTGTCCATGCATTTCAGAATAGCATCCTTACTATTCATTCTCTTCTGAAAGGGTACAATCAGAACTGCACACCTTACTCAAGGTGTGGGCTTACCATGGAGTTATATCGTGGCATTATGGTATTTATGTCTTAAGGAGATCCCCTTGCTAAATGAACAAGGTGCAAGTATTGTGGGGCAAGTGACCTTTCTCTTGGCTGTTTTGTTTTTCCCCTCTTTAGGTTATTTAACATTATAGGGTCAGTTGGGATTGTGTGTTTTAAGATTGTTTCAGTCTGTGTTTCCTGGATCATCCTTGGTCATTTTTGATCAGCCTCAATCAATGTTGTGACCACCCTCACCCTGTACGATCACTGACCTAGGAGAGAAGGCCTTAGATGCCAGAGGCTAAGCAACCAAGAGGAGCTAGCTACCAAGGGGCCTGAAACAGGGAAGTTTGAGAGTGAATTGGTAAGAAAGGTGCAATATAATCACTAGGGTTAGAAAGGGCTGCATCAACAGCGCTGCTCCTGTCTTCACTTGCACCTGTATCCATATAGAGAACTTCGCCATGAATGCCTCTGTCCACTTCTGTGGATTTGCAGAGACTGTGGCCTTCCCTTCTCTCTCTCAGACAGCTAGGCTGGGGGGCTGCCTAATGTGATTGGTGCCTGCGGGTGGAGTCTCTCAAGATGCAGGTGGGAGAGCTACAGGAGAAGGAGGTGGCTAGGTTGAAGAGCATCCGTGCCTACAAGGAATTCATTGAGTATTCACATCATAACCATAGGTAGTCCGTCGTGTCTGATGATGACGTCTTGAGCTTGCACAGGCTTATCGGTTGTGGACTCGAATGTGGTTGAGGAGTCCAAGCTTTGAAAGGCATGGGCTGGGGGCAAGAGAATTGTCCTGGCTCTGTTGGTACGGCTGTTGTTGCTTGCTTGCTTGCTCTCATGAGCATCAATGAGGCTTACACATCGCTGCTCTCCAAAGTTGTCATACGCATGTCATACGAGAACATGCCAGTCTGTTTGGTCTTTTGCATGCTGCTCTAGCTGATCTGGTTTTAAACCAGCATGAGCAATGTTGGCCTTCACGCAGTCTTTATATCTCTTGCGAGGCCTTACTTGATTCCTTTTGCCCTGGGAGAGTTCACCATAGAGGAGTTGCTTAGGGATTCTTGACTCCTCCATTCGTATGATGTGCCCTGTCCAGCAAAGCTGGGCTTTCAGAATCGTGGCTTCAATGTGCGTGGTTCCTGCTCTGACCAGGACTTCCAGGTTTGTAACTCTGTCCTGCCATCGAATGTGTGGTATTGATCTCAGGCTGTGCGTGTGGAAGTGCTCCAGCACATAGAGACATCCAAAGCCAAGGAAGCTGATAGGATGGATGTCACACCACCAGGGGAGGAGGAGATGGCTGTGTCTCGGGGAGGACACTGATTGATGGTTACTTCTGGCAGCAGGCAGTGCTCCATCCCAGCTTGAAACCACCCACCATGATGATGGAAAAATAAGTTGCCCTGGCAACAAGCAGTGAGGAATTGCCCCAAAAAGTGGTGGAGGAGGAAGTCTGTATCCAGGAGACCAGGAGTACTGCAGCTACCAATCCTAGAAGGAAAGTCTGGTAGTGGGGATTGATGACCCTCTTCTGATTGGGATGAAGGCACCATCTGTTGCCCTGACGTGGCATCTTGGGAGGTATGCTGCCTACCAGGGGCCCATATCCAAGAAATTATGGAGGGTTTGTCAAGGACCGTCTGGCCCTCTAGTTACTATCCTGTGCTACTCATCTATGACCCTGAGAAATGACTACCAGACTCTAGGAGGACTCGTGACGATGTAGTTCAGGTAGTCTCTTTGATCTTTCTGGTAAAGGGTGGGGGCTCAGGCAGGGACCAGCACTTCCTAGAGGTGAATAACTGGCTGAGAAGATCATGTCACCAGGTGGTCTTTGACTTTCTTGACCCTGGGATCCTGTTTTGGGGAGGAAGAGCTGCTAAGCAGAGATGGGGCCTGCTTTTCAAAAGGGGAAGAGCATGTGTGGATATAGATGGGCTACCTTAGTGAGGAGGGCTTTAAACAGCTTGATGAGGGCAGGAGATAAAGCTAGTCAACAATATTGACTCCTCAAAGAAGGGGTGGATTTCAGGGAGGGGATGGGGGACATGGGCTGTTACAGTGAGGATAAGATGAGATGAGAAAATGTAGGGGGAAATCAAAATCACTATCTTAGATAGATGTATACTAATGCAAGAAACATGTGGAACAAGCCATTTTGTTGCCCAGTCACCCAATTTTGTGAGATTACTTTGTAAGTCTGTTTTGGACTTAACTATCTTGAGTAAACTTTTTATCATCTCAAACCTTTATCACCTCACTGTTTACCCCATTTTCCAGACAGTGTAGGAATATGTTGAAGACCACTGATCCCAGTACAGATACCAAGGTGACACCACTGTTCAGATCTCTCATTGTGAAAACTGGCCATTTATTTCTATCCCCTTTTGTAGTTTTAACCATGAGAAGGCTTTTCTTCTTATCCCATGACTGCTTGCTTTCATTATGAATCTATGGAAAAGGGACTTTTCGAGGACTCTCTGAAAGTCAGAATACACTATATTCACTGGATCATCCTTGTCAACATGTTTGTTGACATCTCAAGGAATTCCAATACATTGGTGAGGCATGATTTCCTTTTACCACAATTGTGACTCTTTCCTATCTAAATATGTTCATCTGTGTATCTACTAATTCTGCTCTTTACTAGTGTATACAAGCCCTGGTAAAGCACTGTAGGTTTGGGCAGGTCTGTAATGGGAATTTACTCTGGCATAACTGTGTTTCCCAGGACTGTACAAATTTCACGACTATGAGGAAAGTAGTTAAGCCTATCTAACCCCTGGTGCAGACTACACTAGGCTGAAGGAAGAATTTTTATTGACCATGTTACTGTCTCTTAGCGAAGTGGATTGTCTACACCAATGGGGGACCCTTCCCATTGGTGTAGGCAGTGTTTACGCTTAAAGGGCTATAGCGTTGTTATTGCTGTTGTACCTCTGCAGTATTTCAAGTGTAAACAAGCCCTTGGAATCACAGTTTTGCTCTTTGCTTCCCTTTCTGAACAGTATCCTGTGGCAGCCCCATACGTGTGGAGGGTACGCTGCAGTAGTGCAGGTACGGTTGCACTGTCTCCTATGTTAGAAGAGTGGCTGGTGCGAAGGCTGTGCTCAGCCACTGATCCTCCTGTCTGACTGCATAGAAGCTATCTGGAGTGGCTCTCCAGAGGCTGGTTCCCTTTAGTGTGGTGCTACCTAGATCTGAGTAGCAGGTGATAGAGCGTAAGGCTGCACCTTGTGTCCTTTTATTCCCTTGACAAAAAACTGTACAAGCTAACTGTACATTGTCACTAAAATTTGAAGAGACAGTATAAAATTGCTCTGCCACTGACTTACTTTTTGGCTTTGAGCAAGCTACTGAATGTCTCTACCTCAATTTAAAATGGGGTAAATTCTGTATGAGGGTGTAGTGTGGGTAATGAGCCCACATGTACACAGAATTCTGGAAGTGTGATATTAATGCTTGCTGCTAAGTTTGTCAAAAATAAATTAAGGCATTACCCCTCAGATGCAGTAATCTTGATTTATGTTTCATTTTTTAATTTCAAAATCTAATGCAAAGTTATTTTATAATTGTTCAGATTGGTTTATATACAGAAAAAATGCACCATGCATGATTCAGCAGTGTTATAAGTATACAAATTAAAACAATTTTTTTATTTTGAATTTTAAAGAGTAAATGCCAGATGTCTCTCTTATTTATTGACTTCAGAAATTTGTTAACCTCTGATGAAACTGGCCCTTAATATGGTATATGCATGACAACATTAACGAGAGCAGTTGTGAATGTTCTTTGATATGATACCTGAAACTGCACAGGATCAACAGATGATAAAGCCTGGTTTGGTCAGGGTCTGTTTATTACCTCCTTTGTTTTATGTTGTCTGAACTAGCAAAACAAACAAATTCCTCTTGTTTTCTTCATTCATTGTAGCATCATTGCTTTGTCTTTAAAGATATTTTTTTCTGAGCTCAGAAAGCTGGAGCATATATTTTGGAGAGCAGAGATTTGATTTTTGGTTGTTCAACACAACATCTTCCTTGTATCCACTTTGTCTTTACAGATGTTCATTAGTTAAAGCCGGCTTTAGGGGTAATTTCCATAATGTGAAGGGAGGAGAGGGCAAAGATATGGAAGAGAGAGCAATCTATCGTGTTGCCTTCTCATGGGATGGTTAGTGCAGAGATAATTCACCTCTTAACATGAACCAGAGTATGAATTAGCCTAACTCAAGGACAGGGACTGGTGTAGGTTTCTGTAGTTGAAAGCCAATAATTTGTGTTAATTTTCAAGACAACAGGTATACCAGTGGCAAAGTTGAGTCTAGAATAAATTGGGGCATTTCAATTATTGCCTTGAAGTAGTCCCCTGATGATTTTTTTTTCAACATTACACAATTGCCTGTTTCACTGGAATTCAAACAAAGATTGTTTGTATGAGGGGGATAAAAAAATTGTGTATAATAGTGGATAATGCCAGCTGGGTTTCCCTAAATTGTGGTTGTTATAAAATGTCTGACATGTTGGTGTTTTCAGTGGGGCTATGCATAGTGCAGGCTCCCACACTCGGCTGCAGTGTGTTGGATATCTGGGGTTGGTTCGTAAAACATTTCTTTTAATAGATTTTTTTTATATTTCTTGTCCTGAAACCTGAGGCAGACAGCAAATAGTGTTCATGATTTACTGAACATGTGTAACTAGGGGCCTCACCATAAGCTAACAGACAAATTCGATTGTTGTCTTTATGGGCAGTCATGAAAAGAGCTTCTTCTAACTGTCTTCTTTATGGGATGAAGGTGCTGGGGCTCAGAGGGCTTTGAAGCTCAGGGAGAACCTGGACCTTGTTCCTATGCAGTATGCTAACATGCTACAGAGAGTCCTGTTTAAAATCAATGGGGTTTGGGGTGAGTGGAAAACTACAGTCCAATGCAGGATTGGGGCCATGGGGGGGCCGGGGCAGGGGGGAAGCATTCTTTGGCTATCGTGTGTCTGCATTACCAGTTTTTTAAATTAAATCTTAATTTTGTGTCTAATACTGAATCTGCCTCTTTCTGCCAGCTCTCTCTAGAGCAGGTGAGGTGGCAGCAGCAATAGAGGATGCAACAGAAATAGTAACATCAGGAACATCACGTGATTATATACTTTGATGGAAAAAATAACACATGCTTGTTTAAAATGAGAGTCTCAACATAAGCTAGCAGAGTGACTCACTGAGGAAAACCTTGGCTGCAGTCCTGTCTGTTCCTCAAGGAGCTGTGACTGTAACAAAAAAGTGAAACATTTACTATAAGAAAATAAAACAGGAAAACACCCCGGTTGGAACTGCTATACAGGTGTGTCTACACCTGCACAGTATTTTGAAAAGACCGGCCCTCTTTTGCAAGAGTGAAGGGAGAGTCTACACGTACCATGCACTCTTTCGATGTGAAATTGAAGGAACGCAGCCCAGACATCGAAAGCTGGACCCCAATCCCGCATGGGGAAAAGCGCCACCCATCGAAAAACAACATCGAAATAAGGCACGTGTAGATGTGCCATGGCCCGTTCTTTCAAAAGAGGAGTCCTCCATGATGGCGCCCAGTCTGAGTGCGGAGATGCCCTGCCCCACCAAGCAGAGCTCTATGACCCGCACATCCGGCCGCTCTTAAAGCCGCACGGACCCAGAAACCCCGTGACAGGAAGCTGAGAGCAGGCAGGCTGTGAAAGCACGAGCTCCAGGCAGCATGCCCTTTCAGCCACCCCCGACAACACGGACAGGCACATGGCCATCGCTCAGCAGTCCCCCAAGCCCCAGGGTCCCCCCTCAGAGCCCCCACAGGGCTTCCAGGGGTCTGTCCCCCAAAAAAAGAAAAGGGCCCCCTCCTGGACGGACCATGAACTGAGAGACCTCCTGGGCCTCTGGAGGGAAGAGGAGGTCCTCCAGGAGATGGGGGTAAAGCAAAAGAACGCTGCCGCCTTCACCTGCCAGGTCCAGGGACTGACCAGCCAAGGCCGCCCAGAGTGGACCCCGGAGCAAGTCTGGAGCAAAGTTAAAGAGCTCTGGCAGGGCTATGGCCGGGTCTGGGATGAGTCTGGGCACTCAGGGGCAGGCCCCTCCATCTGCCCCTACTATAGGGAGCTCCATAGCATCCTGGGGCCCAAGGACAGCTCCCCACCAAAAGCGGTCCTGGACAGCTCGGCAGACCAGCCCGAGCCGGAGGAGCTGCAGGAGCCAGGAGTAGCCAGCCCGAGCCAGGGGGCAGACACCACCCGGGACTGGTCCAGCGACGAAGGCGACCTCGTCGTCGACGTCCAGCCGGGCCACCGGGAGCTGGGCGTCCCCAGAGATCCTCGAGGTCCGCCCCCAGTAAGTGCACAGCAGGGCCAGCACCCCTGCAGGCAGGGCAGGGTTGGCACCCCTGACAGTGGCCTGGGCACAGGGCCGGAGGCCCAGGGCCACACATCCCAGCAGGCCACAGCCCAGAACATGCCCTCTGCACCTGCCAGTGCCACCCAGCATCCAGACCCATGGACAGTTCCAGGCACCCAGTTGCCCAGTGGGATGCCCCCAGGCCAGCCCACACCTAGGGATGGTTCCACCCAGCGGGGAAGTCTGTGTGCACTCGACGCCACAGGGATGCCATGTCCACCATGGCCAGACCCTGGGAGGGTCGGGGGAGGCGGGGCCCCAGGGGGACAGGGTCCCAGGGGGAATGGGGATGAGGTCCTGCTTGGAGACTGACATGCTGTCCATCACCCCTTGCAGGTGCAGCAAGTGAGGGCCCACGCAGTCCATCGGCGTCGGTGGTCCCCGAAAGCCACCCCCCAAGAGGCATTGGACAGGGGCGAGGCACCCTCAGCAGCAGCATTACGCCGGGTGCGCAGCCAGAGATCACAGCGGTGCCTGGTGGATGACCCCGCCAACCTCTGCCAGGCGGAGCTTATGGAGCACCAGCTCTGGCTGGAGGAGTCTGACCTGGCATGGTGGGGGGAGGCCTGGGACAGGCTCATGTCCTGCCTGGATGCCATCAGTGGGACTTTGCAGGAGCACGTGGGCAATATGGCCCGGCTCCTGGCCCTCCGCACCCCCCACCCCCAGCTGCCCAATCCCCTGAGCCACCTCGCAGGGTCCCCCCCAAAACGTCCCACCCAGGGTCCCCGGCCACCCCACACAGAATCCTCCACCCCACCTCACACAGATGCCCCCCCTGCCTTCCCACCATGCCCGTACCTTCTGGTGCTCCCAGCCGCACCGTGGCACCCGCTTCCGGAGGGGAAGGGGGTCTCGGGGCCGGCGTGGCTCTTGGCCCACAACTGCCTTGTCCAAGTGACCCTCCCAGTTCTAGCCCCCGCCCCATACTCCTCCCCCCACATTGTACATAGTTGTTGAACATTTACACCAGTTTTTTTACAGTTTATTATTGATAAAGGTTTATATTGTGCACCACTACCCATATCCCCAGGTGGGGAGGCGTGGCAGTGCATGTGGTGGGGGGTGGATATATGGGGGGAGGGGGAGGTGGGGCATCGAGGTGCTTAGTGCGGCCCCGCGGCGATACTTGCACGAAGGGCCTCCCTGGATCCGGACACTGTCATCGTTCGCCTGGCGACAGGAGCCGGCTGTTCGAACCCCATGGTGGCCTCAGCTGCCCACCCCTGGATGTAGGCATCCCCTTTGGCCTCCACAGTGTTGTGGAGGATGCAGCAGGAGCCCACCACTTGTGGGACATTCTGCACCCCCACCTCGAGGCAGCAAGAAGGCACCGCCACTGCCCCTTGAGGTGCCCAAAGGCCCACTCAACCATGTGCCGGGCCTGGTTGAGGTGGGCGTTGAAGGCCTCCCTGCTGGGGTTGAGGTGGCCAGTATAGGGCCGCATCAGCCACGGCAGTAGGGGGAATGCTGCATCCGCAACTATGCATAGCAGCATGGTGGTGTCCCCAACCGGCGTCCCCTGCTGGGAGATGAAGGTACTGGCCTCCATATGCCGGGACAGGTCAGAATTGCGGAAGACCTTGGTGTCATGGGTTTGCCCCGACCAGCCAACGTAGGTATCCATGAACCAGCCTTTGTGGTCCACCAGGGCCTGGGGAACCACCGAGTGGTAGCCCTTCCGGTTGATATAGTGTCCGGCGCTGTGTGATGAGGCGTGGATGGGGATGTGCGTCCCATCCAGGGCACCAAAGCAGTTCGGGAACCCCAGCGAAGAGAAACCCTTGACGATGGAGTCCAGATCCCCGATGCATACGACCCAGTGCAGAAACATGGCGTTCAGGGCACGGACAACCTGCAGGGAGGGAGGCCGTGCACTCTCGTGAGGGTGTGGCAGGGTGTTCCCAGCTGGCAACCCTCTCCTGCCCACCCCAGCCAGCGACGCGCCCCCCTCCCAGGTGCCCCGGCCGGCGACCCCCGAGGGGTCCCTGTGTCCATGGGCCCTCTTCCCGTGGCGGGAGTGTGCCCTGGGCCCAGCTTACCTCCATGAGCACTGCTCCGACAGTGGCCTTGCCCACCGCAAACTGGTGACCCACTGAGTGGTAGGAGTCCGGGGTGGCCAGTTTCCACACCGCAATGGCGACTTGCTTCTCGAGGGGGAGCGCAGGCCGCATGGTGGTGTCCTGATGCCTCAGTGCAGGTGCCAGCCAGTGATGCAGCTCCTGGAAGGTGTCCCGGTTCACGCGAAAGTTCCGGAGCTAGGTGTCATCATCCCATTGCCCCAGAACCAGTTGCTCCCACCAGTCTGTGCTGCTGGGGTGGCTCCACAGGCGCCAGGGTGCGAGGGGTGGGGTGCAGGCTGGGTGCACTCCGTGTCCTCAGGGGGGCTGTTCTGTCTCCCATGGAGGAGGGGAGCGGCTGCGGTGACCCTGCAGACAATGTGGGCAACAGTGCCCGTGATGTCCGCATCCAGTGCGAGGAGCAGGGTGTCGTCGGCCGTGGTGCTGCTGCACTGGGGTCCTGTGTCGCTCCTGGCAGCTCGGCAGGCCTCAGCTAGTGCAGGGCTGGGGAGGTGAAGGGGAGCCCTGTAAGGCAGCCACTGGCTGCAGGCCCTGGAAGGGCTTGGCGGCCATGTGACCCCGTCCACGGCATCTCCGCTTCCTTTCTTTTGAAAGAGTGCTTGTACACGTATGGACGCTCTCTTTCGAAATAATGGGACGGGGTCTTTGAAAGAGTGGGTCAGAACTGCGATCTGCCTTTGCCCTGTGGTCATGTTCTTATCGATTTCTGAATTGCCATTTTGCTTTTTCGATGGTGGGCTCCTCTGTAGACACAGCCTATGACCTTCTGCGTGTAGACTTGCTGTGACGCTGTCTTCTGCTCTTGCTGTCCTTTCTTTGAGCATGACTTAGTGACTATTTATTTATTGGTAACCTAATGGAAGTGGAAGCTTTTAAAGATTGTTCTATTAGTAAGCTGTCACTAGTTGCTATATTATATGTGGAAAACAGTTCAGATAAAGGGTCTAGATTTACATACCTTTCTCAGCTGAGAGATGTATGTATCTGACAGGTGACAGTGATGACTTGATTCTAATTCTGGGATACTGACATTTTCTCCTTCTAAAACCTGGGGCTTGCTCCTATGGCTACATACCCCCATCTGTAAAATGGGAATAATAGTACTTCCCTGTCTTACAAGTGCCTTGTTAATTTGTTAATATTTATGAGGTGTTTTGAATATGGCAATGTGCTCTGTATTTTAAATTATATTATTATCGGTGTTTTTCTACAGTGTTGACAATTTTGGACTTGGTCTTTTGCTTCAAACTAAGCAGATAAAGCGGATGGTATCATCCTATGTTGGAGAAAATGCAGAATTTGAACGACAATACTTAGCTGGAGAATTGGAAGTTGAGCTTACACCTCAGGTAAGCTACTATCCCTAGGGGAACTTGTCCTTTCCTTTTCACCTGTAATAGTGTTCTGTGCTATTATTTAGCTCTAATTTACCTGTAAATATCTTGTAAGAAGTGTTGGGAATGCTGCTAGACAACACTGACTTCCCATGATTCGGCAAATTCCCTCATTCACCACTGTCCAGGTCTGAAGCGTGCTCTACTCAAGGGGTTCAACCTGTAGGAATATTTTCCATATAGGTCAGTGTGTGTTGTAAACACACCTAACAGTTGCTCTCAAACTGTGGCCTGTGAACTGCTGGTGATCTGTTTTGAATTGACTGATCATGCAGTGTAAATTTCTCTTGTTATTAACAGATGATAAATCACCTTAAAAGGTTTGTTAATAAGAAATTAATTATTAAGTGCATTGTTCGCTCTTTGTTTTGAAACATGCCTGCAGTCTGCTAGGTAAATGTACAAGAGAGGTCTTTCCCAGGAGAATTTGCACTCTTAAACACATAGTATTGCAATGAGCAAAACAGAGAGGAAGAGTCAGCTGTGGGGAGGGAGCTGGCATTGGGGGTTAGTGGAACAGGCTTTATGGCAAGAGAGAGGGGTCAAGGTGTTGAGTGTAAAAGTGAAGTGGAGGGAACAGATGACTGGGTCTGTGGAGGTGACTGGGAAAAGAGCTTGGAAGCAGAGATGTTGGGTGAGAAGTAAAATGAGGGGCAGCGATTGGGAATCGGGAAGGGTCAGCTGAAAGTAGTGGGTAGGACCATGTTGAAAGAGATGAAGTGGTAATTGGTAGCAGGCCTGCCAACAAGGGGGCAAAGGAGGTAACTGATTCAAAAGGGACCAGGGCTCCTGGCCACTGCTGCTCTGGCAATGACAGTGGTTGAAGCCCCCAGCCCTTTAAATTACTTCTGGAGCCGTGTGCAACACGTTCTGGGCAATGCTGAGGGTGAGGCACAGTGTGCTCCAGCTGATGGTGAGGGCTGACTAGGGCAAGGCTAATTCCAGCCCAGCTCCTTTTGCCCGTGGTCCTACTCTTCCTCCAACCCCCACTGTGCCCAGGGGAACAACAGATCCGTCTGCCCCCCAGTTAGCAAGAATATTTTAAAATATTGAAAGATCCAGGGGTAAAAAGCGAGCTGAGAAGATGATGTGGCATGAATGACCATTTTGGCATTAATCGATGGTTGAAAGTCAAGTTGAACCAGAAGCTAAGTGGAAGAAGATGGAAGGCTAAGGTGTCAGAGGAAGAAACCAAAGGTGAGGGTGAAAACTGGGAAAAGAATATTAGCCAGGTGTCAAGCAGAGAAGAATATGTTTTGTGTGGTAGTTATATACAAGGATGTTATGCAACCATGAATGGGCAGGAAGATTGTCCAGAAAACACTTTTTCTACATACAGATATGGTTCATGATATGAAAAAAGTTAACCCTTGAGTTATTTGCTGCTGGTTTGTGTATTGGATTGTGTATGGAACTTCTGCCATCTAGTGGAAAAGAGTTAAAGTCAGCATTTTAAGCTGCACACTGTGAAACTTAATAACATATGAGCTGAATTTAGCAGTTCTTTTGTGTTAAATCTCTCTGTGAATATATTGTGTAAGAATTTAATGCTTACAAGGTAGCTCTTCGGCCAAATCCAGCTAAAGCACTTCTTGCACTAGAGGAGTTTTGAGGATGTTGGCCATGAGGGTAGCCTAGAGTGTGGGTACCCATAGTCTATCAGTCCTAATATTGTAAAATTAACTGCATAATTCTATGCAACTTGTGGCTAGTCACTAAAACATAAGTTCTGTACTGTCAAAGGATACAATATAACACACGGTGTGAAGGGTACTATAGGATCCCCAACTTCGTGTTGTGCAGATCTGACTCCTGGCACTCGCACAGTGCGCGGTTACTCTTGACTCTATGCCACTGAGAATGCTGCTTGTCAGAACATTTGAGGTGAAGAAGCATCCTGTGCCCTTTTCTACCAGATGGGCTAGTCCCTAAAAGCCCTGGCTCTTGCCACTTTCTGAGTTATCAAAGTTTGTTTATCCTTTCTTTTGAACATGGTCATGAATGAGTGCAGGGAAGGGGTTAATCTTCCTGAAGTGACCTGAATCCCAGATGAGCCAAAGGGAGTGAAGTAATTCTGTTTAAACTGAGAACTGCAGTTCCTGGGGCTTTTGTCTCTGCTGACAGCAGAGAGGAAGACAGAGGGAAATGTCTCCCAGGCAATTGGAATGAAATATCCTGACTGAAGAGGTAAAAGAGAGCAGAAGAGGTGAGGGCTGAACCTCTCTGATCTGGGACAATTTGGTCTGGCATGAGGGAGCTTCTGGCTCAGAGAGTCCCAGCAGCTGGGATCAAGGCTAGGGTGCCTGTGGCCAGGGCTGGCAGCAAAGCCAGCACAGGAGCAAGGAGCCCAGCAGCCTGGGCACAGAGATCCTGGCAGCTGGGGCCTGCAGTGGAGTGTGGCTGGGGGTGCAGAACCTTGTGCTAGGGCCAGAAATGGAGCCTGGACAGGGTCCTGGAGCCAAGCAGCCAGGGCTGGGGCCAGCACTGGAGGCCTGTCAGGGGCATATAGGCAAGTGGCTGGGGCTGACATGGGAGTCCACGTGGGGCTGCAGAACTCAGCAGCTGGGGCTGGCAGGGGAGCTCTGCTGGGGATCACAGAGCCTGCCATCTAGGGCCAGGGCTACCAGAGGAGCCCCACTGAGGGGTGTGGAGCCCAGCAGCCAGGGACAGCTGTGAAACCTGGCTGGTGGCCCGGAGAGAAAATGGTCCAGCAGCAGAGCTGAGCCCGGGTGCAGAACCTGGAGGAGAGCCCAGCTGGTCTGTAGTTGGACCCCAGGAAATCTGAGTCTACCAGTAGAGGGTCTGGAACTGACCTTTCCTGGTCTTGCAAGTTCCCTGGTTTGGGACTGGGCAGTCAGATATCTCCTGAGGGTACGGGACCAACGAGGTCCAACCTGTAGGTAAAAGTACATGTTAAATGCACTATATCATCAATGCTCAGATGAGTACTAAAGTCTTGGAGAAGCTGGCATTTTGTTTGCCAGAATCACAATGACCACCACTTATTTAGCACTCAAGAAGAGAGAAATTGCTGGCTCCCAACCTTCTGCTTAAACTGGAAGGCATTGCTGCCTCAATTTTTAGTACAGCATCTGTTGTTCTGTTTCCCTAGAGACTTGAGGCTGGGGACTTCCCTAGAGGTTGAGAACTAGAAATTAGGCAAACGGGATTGGTATCAAAGTCAGTTGTTACTAATTCTGATAGCCAAGTGGGGAATAAGAAGAGGACGAAGTGTACGTGGATTTGAGTAATATACAAGTAAACAAGATAGAGAAAGGGGGTTATAAAACAGAGGCAAGAAGCTGAACACTGAGTGACTGGGGAGTTCAAGTACAGTGCATTGTAACGGATGGCCAAGAAGAAGGATTTTATGGTCAAATGGTGTACCACTTCAGCACGGGACAAATAACAAAAGGGGAAAGTAGTTGGATATTTGTCAAATTTTCTAATAGGATTTTAATGACAAGTCCCACAGGAACCAAGAAAAAAGAAAAAGCCCCACAAGCATCTCTTCCGGAAGTGGTTGTTCGTACAGGAAAAATCAAATCAGAGTCGTCATTGTTTATTTCTGACCTCGTTCTCCTCCAGGGCACACTTGCTGAGCGCATTCGTGCGGGAGGGGCAGGCATTCCAGCATTCTTCACAAGCACAGGCTATGGAACATTGGTGCAAGAAGGGGGAGCGCCGATCAAATACAACAAAGATGGCAGTATTGCCATTGCCAGTCAACCAAGAGAGGTAAGATGCCATTATGTTGTGCTAAAGCTTGCAGGTTAGGTAATCTGAATTCCTCGCTGGTTCACAAGATAAACAGCAAGGTAAGCTCCTCCCAACCGGTCTGAATCTGGAGGTTACAGGAGATGGGTTTGTTAAAGAGATGAAGAATCACTTGGCACAAACATGTTCAGAAACCGCTGTTAGGGCAGGTTTGCCATCAAATGTTACATTAGTGCAGCTACCTGGGTAACACTTGAGTGAAGATGCTGTTGTGCAAACAGGAGAGCTTCTTATGTTGGTGGTGTTAGTTCACCTCCACAGGAGGTGCTAGCGATATTGAAAGAGTAGCTCACCCTCTGGCGTAGTGCAGTCTAACACCAGGCATTAAGTCAGTGTAACTGCATTGCACAGAAGTGTGGATTTTTTTTCCCACACGCTTGAGCGATGTAGTTATACTGATATAAGTCTGCTGTGTAAACCTGGCCTTGAGTACTGATAGTTGAAATGTGGTTTGGTAAAGGCTTTAACGTTAATAAAAGATGCAGAAAAAAGTACTGCTTCAAACTGAGAAACAGGTCTGGAAATCAAAGCAGCAGAATCTGGAGAAGGGGAAACATCTGCCAGTGTATAACCCTGTTCAGTAAAATTCCTTTAATCCAGCCTCTGCTGGTCCAAAAATCCTGATGGTCCGGTATCTGTAGTCCCCCGAGATATACAGGGGTTGCCTTCGGTCCTGTATCTTGCCTCCTGCCACCCCCATTTTCCCCTCTTTCTCCACAGTCTGTCCCATTCTCCCTCTCTTTTTTCCACATTCTGTTGCACTGTGTCTGCTGCTTGCTTTCTTTTGTATGCTCCTTTTCCATCCTGATCCCTGCCATTCTGTATCTCCAACATTCCTGAAGCACAGTTGATATCTGGAATACTTCTCTGTTTAATTGGACCACTCTCTTTAGCATATCTGTTTTCTCCCTTGGAATATTTGTAGGAGCCCTTCATATCTTCCTTGCAGGGTGTTTTTTTCTTTCAAGAATTAGCTCTTTCTCCTTCCCAACCCCTTCCTCTATTGAACATCAAGAGAGCAGGAACTGCTTTTGTAGCTGGCCAGCCATTTCAAGCCTTTGTTCACACATCACCCTGGCCTTCCTCTTGATTGCTACTCCCTTCTTTTCATGAGCCTGTGTATTTAGACCTGCCTCTGGAATTGCCACTACACGCATCTGACAAAGTGGGTCTTTGCCCATGAAAGCTTATTCTCCAAAAAATCTGTTCGTCTATAAGGTGTCACAGGACTTCTTGTTGTTTTTGCAGATACAGACTAACACAGCTACCCCTTTGATACAAACAAAAATGTTAGTTTGTGTCTTTACAACTTAAAAGCAATCCAGCCTATTAACCCAGGACTCAGAGTGAGGTTTTTTTTTAATGTTTAAATAATTGAGGTAAGAGGAAGCCAATTGACTTGTCTTTTGTTGCAGTCTCCGTAGCTATGTAATGTATGTTGCACAGGGCATCAGTCCTAAACCAATGTTAAGCTTATAGGCAGAAGATTGGTTTGCATAATCTCTTATTCACCTTACATAGCCATTCAGGATTCATTGACTTGAGATGGGCAGTGGTAAGGGAGATTCAGCATCAACTAACTTACATTACTCTCCCTCATATAGTTTTATGCCACCCTCCAGTGGCATTTCAATCCATGAAGTAGGATTAGAATCCAGGATCATCTTGTTCTTTGATTCTTGTCTTCTGCTGTAAGAAAGCATAGCTTTTTTTTAAGTGCAAGAGTTAGGTACAAATTGTATATTGTAATTTCCAGCTCTTGTATTGTACACAGAGCTTGGCTTGCTGATTTATTTCCATTTGGTTTGGCTTGATTTTTGATGGTAATGTGCAGGAAATTGTTAAAAATTTTGATCATTCTGTTTTCTTCCTCTATTCACTCTTAACAAAATTCTTCATAGGCATCTCAGATCCAAGAGCCTTGTTGTTAAGCCTCAGTGACTTATAATTTGGGGGGGGGGTGGAAAACCCAAAACCCATGCTGATGGATGGCTTACTCAGTACTGTCTGTCCTCTGGTGACTTTACCTGATTGTCATTGAAACACTGTTCTGTCTAGTTCCTGAGCCTTTTACAACAGTTTTGCTTTGAACATCAGTAAACAATTATGAAGAAAATAGGGTTGTGTTTTGTAAAATCTAGAGATTACTTTACCAGAACACAGTAGTCCATTTTTGTCTTAATGAGCTTCCGTGTTTTGCTTTCCTTAATTTAGCGCAAATTTTAAGAACATGCTAGGTCCTAATTCAAGAGACTTATTAGCTTCAAAAGTATAGAAATTCTTTTTTTTTTCTTACTACACAATGTACCCAATTTCATGGAGCTATTAAAATGGTTGTTTCTTGGTTTATGTATTACGTTATCAAGTTACACAGCACCAAAAGAAGATATTGTCTGAGAACAATGGGTGAACTTCATCTCTGTAGCAAATGTTTGCTTGAGGGCTATGTATTACTTAAACTCTCAGTGGACTTCAGAGGTACATAGACCTTGGGCAGGGTCTCTGCATCTGGATGAGTTGTAGCGAGTGTGAATAAAAACACTGCAAGTATCGCTGCTGCACCTCTAAGGCATTGTAACATTGTACCAGCTGCTGGAAGTACAGCATAATTCATATCAATTTTTAGGAGGTCATGTCACATAGAACTGGAAGGGACCTTGAGAGGCCATTGAGTCCAGTCCCCTGGCCTCACAACAGGGCATATCCCCATCCCTGTCAGATATTGTTATATTTTATTTTAACCTGCCCCAGACCCTTGAAAGGCTAAATGCTGGGTTTGCAAGGCCAGTGCTCTAACCGCAGAGCTATCTCTCCACTCTGCAAGAACACGTATCCAATTCCAATTTTATGTTTCTCTAAACAAGAAAGCGGTAGCAACTATAAAAAGTAGTTATTGCCTTCCTGTGCACCTCTGGTAGTACCTACCTGAGCTATGACCCATAACGCATATCTATGCATAGATACAAAAGGTTTTAAATAGAATTGCCTGTACAGTAAACCCTCAAGTTATGCAGGGGGTTACATTTATGTAACCCCTATGTAATTCTAATTTTTGTGTATGTCAAGGGGAGAG
The DNA here is from genome assembly GCF_033958435.1 of Carettochelys insculpta. Taxonomy (NCBI): domain Eukaryota; kingdom Metazoa; phylum Chordata; order Testudines; family Carettochelyidae; genus Carettochelys; species Carettochelys insculpta. Next base: position 101,717,655 of record NC_134141.1, read on the forward strand.
GGGAATTGGGCTGCTGAGTGGCAGGGAGCTGGGAACCAGGGGTAGCCTGGCCTCTGTCTCCCTGCTGCTTTCAGGACCCGGGAAACTGATCAACTGGTCAGTTTCCTGGTTTCTGCAAGTGGTGGGGAGCTGGGAACCAGGCAGCAGCCTGGCTCCCAGCTCCCTCCACTTGCAGAGTGGGGAAACTGATGAGGGCAGCAGCTTTGGTCAGTTCCCTGGCTCCAGTCAGTGGAGAGCAGCCGGGAACCAAGGGCAGCCTGGCTCCCAGCTCCCCTCCACTCCTTGGAACCAGGAAACTAACCGAGCCTGCTACCCTGGTCAGTTTCCCAGCTCTGCAAGCGGAGGGGAGCTGGGGGGCAGGCTGCTGCCTGGTTCCCAGCTCCCTGTCACTCTGGGGACTGGGAAACCGCTCCTGTCATGGGTGGTAGCCTGACTCTCAGCTGCACCCCTGACAGGAGCAGTTTCCTGTCAGGAGTAGCAGCTGTGTTAACCCAAGTATTATATAAGATGTGTGTTTTAATGCTGCCTGCATCTCAGCAGTGTGGTGGTGTTTCCTACAGGTGAGGGAGTTTGATGGTCGTCACTATGTTATGGAGAAGTCAATTACAGGTGATTTTGCACTTGTGAAGGCATGGAAGGCTGATCGTGCAGGAAACATTATCTTCAGGTATGGCCCATTCACCAGTGGAGGAAGAAACTATCATAGTTTGGAACACTGTGAAAGGAAAATGGAATCTTGTCCTCTGATGGCAAATGAATATTTTACAGACTTCACTTTTATTCATATTACCTTGCCCTGTTGTTAAATTAGAATATAATCAAAGATTAAAAATAATTAGATATCTGTTAATGGCTTCCAAGTATACAAGAATAGCTGTGAAATATAAAAAAAGTGATAAAAATAAGGCATGGCTGATAAAAGCCACAAATGATTTGTGAAAAAACATAGCAGCTTTCTGTACAGACTGAAATTTGGGAATAAAGGACTCATTTCTTTTGTTTTGTTTTGAAGAATGGGAGGGTAGCATCATAAGTGACAACAACAGCCAATTGCATTTATTTTGCAATCCAACTAATAAGTTTAATTCTGATCTGTTGAAATCAATGATTCAACTCTTAGTGATGTCTCTGGTGCCGTATTGCTTTATGCTATTCCATATATAATATTTTGTGATTGAAAAACTCATGTCTGTATGGTGTGAATTATGTTTATGTCCCCTTAAAGAATTGTGCAACACAAGGTCAGCCACAGTCAGAGATCAAGGTATGCCTTGGCAGTTGTATTGCTCCTATGGTATTGCCTCTGTGAAAACAGGAGAGGTTTACTTATGTTTAACACAGTTTTTGTTTGTTTGTTTTTTTGTTTGTTTTTTTTTTGTTTTGTTTTTGTTTTTGCTGCTACCAAAAGAAGAGGTAAGTGTTGTGGTAGTTGAGCGTATGTTCACACACTAAACTGCAAAGTTTAAATAATTCATCTGTTTTTGAAGATTATTGGAAATAAGGCATGCAAGAAGCCCCAGGTGTTTATAAACTATGTCGGATTCCATAGGAAAAGCCAGAATAGCACCAAAACTGGTCTGTCTTAAAGGTCAAGGTGTTTAAATCAGTGACATTAGTTTTGCCTGTTTTATGGTTTTCAACCATTTGGGAGGAAGCCTCTCTCCCAAATAAGTGATTGTTTCTGGTTTGAAAAATGAACTTCAAATGTGCATGCACAGAATGATATAGGCCACATGCTGTCTGTTCATTTGCTTTCCCATGCCTCTAGGTTTGTGGATATTGGGAGGTGTCATTCAGTCTGTCCTGCCTCTCCCTCCATGTGCCACACAGCCTTCAGTTCTGTATCATTTTCCCCCACCCCATTTTCCCTTTCTCCACAGTCTGTCTCATTCTCCCTCTCTCTTCCACATTCTGTTGCATTGTGTCTGCTGCTCACTTTCCTGTGTATTCTCCTTTTCTCTCCTGACCCCTGCCCTTCCATATCTCCAACATTCCTGAAGCACAGTCAATATCCGGAATACTTCACTTGGAGGGGGAGTCGGGGAAGTAGAACTTTTCAATTTGGCTGCTATTGAGGAGAGGAAGACACTCCTGCCAAGATTTCCTCCTTTCTACGAATGTTCAGCTAGCAGATAGCCTGTTCAAGTAACCAAATTGTAAACAAATGCTACCTCTCAGCCTGAGAGTAGAGCACAATCCTCCTGCAAACACTTCTGATTTTCATCAGGAACACAGTGGAGGAAAAATTGCAGTAGATGATAGTCAATGTGTTTTACCCACCATGTGGCTGGATGCTCCGTGTGGACATCTTTTCAGTACCAGTGGGATCTGTTACCAACACATGGCCTTGAGATTTGTGAGCTGTATTCTAAATGAGCTCAACTATCCCCGCTATTAATTGTGACTCAGTGGCTATAGGAGCTGATTGCTTGTTGGGATTTGCCACAATTTCACAGTGAGCCTTTGCTGCCTTTCTGCTTCTGTCAGCCTGAGAGCTAACCCAGCAAAGTTTTCACTCAGGCTAAGGGCAGAAGTGAAGGTGTTCTTCAGTTGCTCTTGAAAGAATGGGTTAAGGTCTATATTTAATAGATTTTAAGGCCTGAAAGGACTAGTGTAATCTAATCTGATTTCCTGCATGCAGGAATTATTCGGTAAAAATATTAGTCTCTATGTACCCAACAATGTGTGGTTGAACTACAGCATATCTTTCAGAAGAAAGAATTGTGCTGGGATTGCTGCAGAAGGTCTTGTATGGAAGTCTGCAGCATTTTTCCTCAATACAGTGAACTGTAAATGCGTTGCCTCCAAACAAGGTTGTACAGAGAAAATTACACTTCTAAATACCTTTGCCTAGTAAGCCTGATCTCCTTAATAGATATCCATGTCAATTACAATAGCAACATAATCAAGAGAATGACCAAAACATTTTAATGTCTGAAAGAGGACCAGTTACTCCAAGCTTTGGCTTGGCATCAGCCAGGGGAGCGTAAATCATTCTTTTCTGTGCCAGCTACAAGGGTTTACAGAGAAGAATTTGATTTCACTGGTTTGGAGTTGATGTGCCTTCTGGGTAGCAAGGACAACTTCAGCTCTCACTGGTGCATTCCAGGAACTTGGCTAGTTGGCACTACCTTATAGAGCAGCCAGAGGAGTGGTAATTCCAAATGCCCTGGTCATGCTCCCCATTCAGCTAGTACTGCTTAGTTTTGGTGCTGTTCTGGCTCTTGCCAGCCCTACCCCTGCACATGGAACTGCAATTCTGTGAACCATCTCTGGGACCCATATTACAGGGAGCTCTGCTGTTGTGTATATTGAGCCAGTTGCGTGGCTTTGAACACCATTGTGTACAGACTGGATGTAAGTTGTTTAGGTCCATTTTAGGCTACCAAGAACTGGGCACTGAGGCCATCTTAGATTCCAAAATCAGGAGAATGGACTTTGTGTAACCTAATGAGTTGGCTGGTGTGTGTTTCTGTTGAGCCTCCTTGTTATCTAGGCAGCATTAACAGCTGTTTTATATCCTGGATATATTAAAATGTTCACTCTAGGTATGTGGGCAAGAATCAAGGATGAGGGTGGAAGATGCTTCTACTACTAACATTTTTTGTGAAGCTTTGCATCTTTGATAAGTTCAGGGAAGTTGGCAGTGCAGGAAGGGAACAACTTTTAGCCTGGGTCCATGCCTATAAACAGTAAGCTTCGGGAGAATGCTACCTTAAGATCCTTCTGCAGATTCAGAGATGAGTTATTGTAATTTATCACTCACAAGAAGCCTATAGCTAGATTTAGAAAGACTAGATTTTTGTTTGGGTAAATGTGGATGTCACTCTGCACACTCCCAGAAACTGGGGTGCGGGGCAGTGGGGAATCCAGCAATGGTGATTGATGCCTACAGAAAGGTGAAAATTGAACAGTTCTTCTTGAGAACTTTTATTTTAGAAGTGAATTTATTAAATCTCAGTATCAGCAATCATGAGATAATTGTATGACCCTTCCATGATTTCCAGAAACTGTGGAAGTTAAAACTGATAAAAATGAAGAAGCATTAAATAAATACTGCTGTCACAATTTATATATGAAATCGAATTCTGCCAAGCCAACCCATAACTTTCAAATTGGTCTTATCCATGAGTCTCACGCTACTGAGATGCAAATGAATATGTACTTTAAAAATTGTTGTCAGAATAACCAGAACATATTATTGATTCACTTTTTAAAGCTCACCCCTGCACTCCCATATGTATGTGTGTTTTCACATACCTGGTAAAAGTCAGACATGGTTCAGGTGTATTTAAATACAATAATTGTATTTACAAACTGCACCATAGCTGCGGATTTTAGGCTGAGGGTTCAAGACCCTAGGCAACACTTGACTTGGTTAGTGTTAACACACAGCAGCTACTTATGTGAGTGTATTCATGTTTTATGTCTGTATTTTTTCACAGTGATATTGGAAATCTATTAACTTCTTGGAGCAAAACCTTTGACTTATATCTTGTTTTACACCACAGATACTGTTTTCAGATTTCTCTTAAATGTTTGTATTTTTTGATAAATCTCCCAAAATTCAATGTACGTCTTAGCACTTTTTCACTGCTAAGTGTGATAGATAGCAAAACTAAGATGCTTTTTCTTATTGTCTGTCTCATGTCTGTACTTAATATTGCTTGTGCTTTATTTGCCTGGAAACTTTGTTCATATTTTAAGTTAATGTGAAAACTCCCTTTGACTCCACCTGGGCAATAATACATTTAATACTTGAGATTTGTTGTGTGTTGGTCCCAGGATGTTAGAGAGACTGAGTGGGTGAAGTAATATTTTTGATTGTAGCAGCTTGTTTTGCTTAGAGCTTGTCTCTCTCACCATCAAACATTGTTCTAGTAAAAGAATGGCAACCTTACCTCCCTCCTTTAAGCAGTATCTACACCATTGTGTTCATGCTCATTGTGGTGTGTAGATTCATTATGTTAGTGAAAAGCTCTGGAATTGGGGAGATTCCAAGGAAAGGTTCCAGGACAGTGTAAATTAGCAGTGTAGGTATGGGAGGCACAGCGAGGGCATGTAGAGAGCCATGTAGGGCATAGAAGAGAGAGTGTAGGGATGTAGGACACCCTTTTCACCAATCTATGCCCCATTGTTTATACTGCTATTTTGGGCTTGCAGCGTCTGTATTCTACATGCTGCCATAAGTAGACATAACTTCCATTTGCAACTGGAATTTTATGTTCTGTCCGGCATTTGCAAAATCTTTAAAAATATTTCTACCTGTTTCTTTTATCCAAAGGTTGGAGCTTTTATTTGTAACAGTCTTGATTTTTAATCCAGGTGTTTGTGTTTCTTGATGATTGAACTTCTGACATCTGGAGCTGAGATCCATAATAATAGGTGACAGGGAAGAAACATTCCCTTCTAATGCTTTTTATTTTCTGTCTGTCAATTCCCATTCCATCTTTTTTCAGTTCTCCTTGTTCGTCCTTGTTTGGTTTCCTGTTCTACCAGTCTTATTGTAAGGGTCAATTTCCCTCTCACTGCAGCTGTTAATTAAGGTTCTATTTCTGTACCAATAGAGGAATATACATCTGAATTCCATTTTCTGTGGTTCCTCTCCTCTTGTGATCTTTTGGCCAGAAACAGTGTCAGTGTCTCAGATGATATGAGATAAAAGATCTTTTTTCCTCCTCTAGTCTCTTCTGGAGATTTTATAGTTACTGGTTAATATTAATAAAACAATTTACATCTCTATGTTTGGGCTTGGACTGTTAATTTGCTTTCATTCCCTATTTGTATTACACTAGAAACCAGAAAAAAGTTCTGTAGTGAATGCTACATCGAGGCATTTGGCACAACATAAAACCAGGAGAGGGCAGTGGAAGCCCAGTTTTCAGCATGGTAAAAGTGAGTGATGTGGCTTGAACAACAGGGTTAAGAGAGGAGGAGTAAAGACTTCAACATGTCTGGCTGGAAAACAACTCTATTTTTGTCAGACATTCCAAGGCGTCAGAATTTGTTTTCATTTCAATGTGGAGCAAAGATAAGAATTTTCAAAAATTTTTGCCAAAAAGGGGGTGGGTGGAAGGGAAAGAGAGAGAGAGACATTCCAGAGTAGCCAGTAGCTTGGTATTTAGGACTCTCAGCTAGGAGGAGAAACACTTGGGCCATGTTTACATTACCCGGAAGATTGACCCTGAATGGGCTAATCTTCCAGGATTCGAGTTCATGCACCTGGTAGAGGCACAAGAAATCGACCTATTGGGTTGGCAGTTGACCCCTGTGTTCCTTGCTATTGCGAGGAGTAAGGGAGGTCAGTGAGAGAAACTCTCCTATTGACCTTCCTCAGTGAGGATGGACAGGTAAGTCAATTGCAGATAAGTTGACTCTAGCTATGCAATTACTGTAGCTAAATTATGTATTTGCAGTCGACGTATCTGTCTAGAGTAGTCCAATCTCAATGTCAAGATCCGGCTCTATTCAGTTCAGAGCATGGACTTCTACCTGTGTCTGATACGTTCCACACAGTGTCCTAGTCACTCCCTTCCTTAGTTTTCTGTGATTCTGTCTTCATGGAGCTGTTTGATTTTTGTGTGAACAATTACATATTCACTGTGCCAAAGAGAAGAGGAATGACTGACTGACTTATTTGGTTTTGGCCAGAAATTCCATCCTGGACCTGAGAAACTTTCTGATTAAATATTCATTGAAGCACTTTGGTTTTGACAGGAAAAAAGTTTCTGCAATTTTTTTTTTTTTTTTGACTACCTGCGTTGGAAAGTTTGCAAACACTTCATGTTACGTCCCAAAATTCTGCATAGGAGGTGCTGTTTTCTGAAACAGTAGCATCTCAGATGTAGATGTGGAGCTGGTTCACGAGATTTTTATCTTTAGTAAGATCTGGGTGCTAGTTTTAGCTTAGTCCATAAGACATAGTGCTTTACTGATTTGCCTTTTTCTCTGGATGCCTTTGTTTCCATGTTACAACAATAATACACAGAGAAATTTGTCGCAGCTGGCAGGCTTCATTTGAGAGAGTCCAGGACTGTCAGGGCAGTGATATTAGTTAAAATAACTGGATAAGTGGAAAGCTCCTTTAGAATGGGCTAGCACAGTTTCCATGTGCCATATAAGTGATGTTTTATTTAAAGTCATGTGTAGGAGTTCTGCTGGTTTTCTGGTCTTCCTGCATAGGAATGAATTTCATCCAACAGGCAACAGTGCAGCCATGGGGAATGGTGGACGGTTGATGCTGCCATTGGCTCTGAGGAATTAAATACACGCTTTCCTCAGTAGAATATTTAATTGCAAAAATGGATGTGTTTAAGTCATGAAAAGCTGTAAAAAAACATGATTTATCAAAATGTAACATTTTCCCATGTCTTTTGGTTTTCTTTTCTCCCTATTAACAATTTTATCTGAAAGAAAATAGCATAACATTTATGTTACAGGAATATATTGTAATAGCCTAATTCTGAAATGGAAATGCTTATATTTTTACTCTTAATTTTATTTTCTCTATTTTCTCCTTTTTCTGTGATAGAAAAACGGCAAGAAACTTCAACCAACCTATGTGCAAAGCTGCCAAAACAACCATGGTAGAGGTAAGTTTGAGTAGTGTTTTCTGTGTGGCTGCTGCTTATTCCAGAGTAAAATCCTTGTATTGTCAGGTAATTCTAAAGCAAATTAAGAAATGTGTCACTTGACTGTATGCCGTAAATTACAAAACAATAGGGCCATGTCTACACTAGCTCCAAACTTCGAAATGGCCATGTAAATGGCCGTTTAGAAGTTTACTAATGAAGCGCTGAAATACATATTCAGCGCCTCATTAGCATGCGGGCGGCTGCGGCACTTCGAAATTGACGCGGCACGCTGCCGGGCGGCTCGTCCCGACAGGGCTCCTTTTCGAAAGGACCCCGCCTACTTCGAAGTTCCCTTATTCCTGTGAGCAGATGGGAGCAAGGGGACTTCGAAGTAGGCGGGGTCCTTTCGAAAAGGAGCCCTGTCGGGACGAGCCGCCCGGCAGTGTGCCGCGTCAATTTCGAAGTGCTGCAGCCGCCCGCATGCTAATGAGGCGCTGAATATGTATTTCAGCGCTTCATTAGTAAACTTCAAAATGGCCATTTACATGGCCATTTCGAAGTTTGGGGCTAGCATAGACATGGCCTAGGTCAAAGAGAGGTTCAGGGTTTCCTGGTAACTCCTGTTTCATTGTGTAAGTTTTGGTATGTGGTTTATGTATTTCTGCCTTTACTGCTGAGTGAACTTTTCTGATCATTTTATAACCTATGTGCATAACCTGCAGGCCAAGATCCACTGTGGGGTCAAGCTTTGCCACCACTGCAGGAATGTTGTATCAAGTTCTGGTGGCCACAATTTGAGAAGGATATTAATAAATGGGAGAGGGTTCAGAGAAGACCCATAAGAACGATAGGATTAGAAAACATGCCTTATAGTGGTTGAGTTCTTTCAGTCTATCCATTTTTAAAGTAATAAATAGAAGGCTAAGGGGTGACTTGGTAACAGTCTGTAAATATTTACTGGGGAACAAATATCTATAATGAGCTCTTCAGTCTAGGAAAGAAAGAAATTCCTGGAAGTTGAAGTTAGACAAATCTAGACTTGGAATGAGGCATAAATTTTTAATGGTGAAAGTAGAATGATAGAACAGTAGAACTGGAAGGTATCTGCAAGAGGTCATTGAGTCCAGACCCTTGCATTCATGGCAGGACCAGGCACCATAGAGATCGTTCCTGATACATGTTTAAAGTAAATAGCCATTGAAACAGTTTACCAGAAGTTGAGGTGAGCTCACCATCAATGGGAATTTTGAAGTTAGGGACTGAACATTTTTCTGAAAGAAATGCTCCAGGCGTTACGTTTGGGACATTCTGTAGCTTGTACTGTGTGCGAGATGAGACTAAATGCTCACAATGCAGTGTTCTAGCTGTGGAATCTGTAAATCTATGCACATAAGACAGGTGGGCAATGGCTAATACACCTTGTTTTTGGGCCCTGTTCTTATATTTTCGAACCACCTGTCTGGAGTCCCTTTGATTTCAGAAGGAAATGCCGGCTCACAGATCCTCATGCAGAATCTGGGCCTGCCTTCTCAGCTGATACAAGTAATTTGAAAAACTCAGGGACCAATGACTGCACATAAAATAAAACTTTCCTAATCCACGTTTCAATAAACCAGATCGTCTGCAGAAAACAATAGTTATCTCTCCCTACTTTTCAGAAAAGGTGTAAATGTGGATGTTGTAGGGTGGGCTGTATGTGAATAAGATTGCATTACTTCTGCAAATTAAAATGCACTATACTTACCAGTATGCAATAAGGCGTTGTTAGCATTTAAATTAATCCACAACTGACGACAAGTAAAGAAATTCTTTTGGGATATATTTCCTGTAATTTTTGCTGATTTCCCATGGCATCCCAATGATAATTAAATGCAAATTAAGGCAAACATACCCACCGTTGTTCAAAGCAGGTCTCTCTTATTAGGTTGGCACTACTGGAGTTTTGAATGTGGACTTTTAACATCATAAACTTTAAAGCTTCACGCACAGTTTCATTATACGTGTTACCAAGATATTACTAATCAGCAAGTTGTGAGTTTAGAAGTGATATCTAACAAAGCATATATTTGTACAAAGCTTACTGTGATAGTTTGCGAGGGTATCAGTAAAGGGGTGAATTTCAGCACACTGTGCATGTTCCCCTATGGATTGTTGCAAAGATTTTTATCTGTGTGAACGTTTCTGGAAGGCAAGTAGAACTGGAACTGAAACTGAAACTTTTTTTGTTTTAGGCAGGAATAATTGAATCCTCTCTTTCTGCTGCTCGGAGAACTTCTCTCCCCACAGAAGAAGGGGCAAAATTTTCTTCTCAATAAACAGATAAAATATGAATTCCTTACTGCAATAATTTCGTGTAAGACTATCGTAAATTGTAGCTCCCTTGAGTCCTTCAACACTTGCACTGCCATCAAATTCTGGGAGTGCTGTATGCAACATGGCATATCTCCATTATTTTTCAGGTACTTTGCAGAAAAATAAGCAGGAGGGTGGGAAAGACTTCATTGTCATACACAAGGTCAGAACAATTAGACACTTTGTCTCTTCTGTGAAGCCAGGCGTGTGCTGCCAGAAGCAGGACATCTGACTTACAACCACCACAGAGTGATGCAGAGTCACTGGGACAGGAATAAGTTGCACATCTCTGTGGATTTATAGATTCTTTTTTGAGTCACTGGGATTTTTTTCATCAATACAAACTGCATACATTTGTGTAGGTTTATATAACTGTTTGTATGTGATGCTGTAGGTAATTTTAATTTCTTCCCCTGTGTATTTATATTTAGATGTTTGACTTTTGTCCACTTTTAAGATACGCTCTCCTTTAATTAGGGATGGGTGTCATAGTCCTTTGCACTTCCTAGGAGCAGGAATGCTATTATACTACTAGAAATGTTGTGCTTGTTGTTTCCATCCTGGCCAAAAGTAGGAAATGTGTGAGGAGGTGCATATGAGAACCTGTCCTTGCAAGATTACCTTCAGAGTTTTGAAGATTTCAGGGAGCATGAGTACGTTGACAGCAGAATTTATTCCTTAATATGTAGGCTCTTCTACCATTCATTTGAAAACAGTGGAAGTTTTGATATTGACTTCAGCTAAAGTAGAAATAGACCCTTAATTATTTTTTTCCCAAATTCAGGCAAAAGATCATTTTACAGGAATATAACAGAGGAAAACAGATGTTGTTTAATGCTGGAGAGCAGTAAATATACTATTTTCAGAGCGGATTTTGTAGAACAACAACAAATATTGTCACTGACATAAATTGGAAACAACGTTCTCAATCCACAGCCATTGACTTTAGAGGTCTTGGGTCAAATTTTCAAATATTAGCCTTCGGCATTGTTTTTGGCTCGTCAACTTCAGTCCTTTTTGTTTCACTTTCTTTACTGGATTAGAAATTTGCTGGGAAATACACAAGATGTTTACTGGCTTGAACACATTTCTTCTAGATAGTTTGATGTAAAAAGGCACCTGATACCATGTGTAATTATGGGGGTCTGTGCTTAGATACATACTCATCCATTCTAATTCATCTTGCATGTGACTGTACTGAAAGTCATTAAAAGATAGTAACTAAACTACATAATGTGGATAGATTGTTATGAATGTTAACCTATTGCAAAGAAAATCATTGAATGATCAAACTTAGGTGATATCAGTTATTTGTGGTTTGGGTTTTTCTTTCCTAAGAATGAAACTAGAATACCAGTGAAGTTAAAGCTTATTCTGTTCCCTTTCAGTATGTTTTTGTTATAGTTTCCCTTCAATTATTACATTCTGTATTTAAAATTTTCTTTTTTTCTTCTTATGTTCCCATGTAAATATTTACTCTAGCAATATAATTACACAGAGAGCTCTGGGCTGCTGTGTTACAAAACAGCAGGTGGGAAAGAGTCCAAAATGAGTTAGGCATGGAACTAACTCTCTTGCAGTGCCATACAGCTAGCTCAGGGGGCAGACTGAGCGAACTGAAGGCAGGCTGGCAGGAATAAGAGAGCTCTTGGAATGAAGGCCTGGCTCCTGTCGTTGGAGTCCATCTGAGAGGATGCTAGATTCTGATGTCCAAGGTCATTTCCTCCAGGGGGAAAAATACCTGGGCTCCTGTAATCCAATCACGTATCTGGAAGTCTTTGTTCTATCTATCTATTGCACACCAACAAAATGGCTGTGTTCAGAAACAAAACATAAGTCTTCCTGAGGAATGTTTTGAAACTAAGCTCCCTCACTTGTCAGTGTTTCCTTTTCCCAGTTTTCTTCTTCATATACCTGTGAGGGACAACTTCTCAAAGATTCACTCTAGCAGCAAGTGGAGGAGCAGAGTTGTGTGCATAGTTAAAAGTGCTTTCCTCAGTGTCTTTGACATCCTGACGTTAGTCATTTGCATTCAGCAGCATGCATTCAGGATAAAGAGCTTCTGTGCAACAGTTCCTACTCTTCTAGAGCAATTTGTGTTTGCTGTCCTGAGAATATCAGCTAGAGTGGAGCTGAAGTAGTCAGCTGTCAAAACTGTGAATGTTTCCAGTTGATCCTTTTGAGCCATCTGAAACTCTCATTGTTACAAAATCTAATTTCCCACAAGATTTATTGGAAACAGAATTCAGTCTTTAACATGTTCCCAAAGTTTGGGAGTGAAGCTTAGTCAATTTGTGGCTTGTCAAACCTAGAGCCAGTGAGATAATTTTGGAAATTGCAATGAAAACCGGACATTTTCCATCATACTTGTGGTGGTTAGTTTTTTAGTTATGCGGTTGCTAAACTCCTTCATTATAATAATGTGATATTTGTGCTTTTGATGCCACATCAGTTGAAACACCATCAAATATAAAATGTGGGTTTGGTTTGTCCTGTGAGTTTAACTGAGTTAGTGTTCTAAGGCTGTGCTTTTTAGGACTTTTTGGCAATAGGGCCTTTCCCAGCCATCTATGCAGCCAGAACACTCTTGTCCGAATTCTTATCCTGTGTCTCCATTACTGCAACATTTTGTTTTCTGGACTTAAATGCAGTCTTGCCTTGGTTATACGTGTTGAGAATGCTGCTGCAGATGTCATACCCCCCGCCTGTAGCTTTGACCATCACAGCTCTTTGAGTCTCTCCTCAGGTTCCCCTGGGTCTATAATATCAAGTGTAAGCTTCTGTCTTCACTTGCAAGACCTTTTTGCATTCTGGCTCCATCCTGCATATCACCTCTCTCATTTGCTCTTGAGAGGTTAGTTCCTGCCTTTGACTTAAGATATCAGCCTCCATCCTCTGTATATTGAATTTTCAGACTTCCACCTTGTGCTTTCCCCTGTTCTGTCCCTCATGCTTTGGAGGAATTCCCAGTAAACACCCACAAAGCCAGCTCAGTGTCTGACTTTAGAGTGTTCCTCAGAACTCTCCTTTTGCCAAGCAGCCTACAGTGGTTGGGCTGCTTCTGGCTGACAGTCTCACTCTTTCCTTGTCTATCTGTTGTCTCTAGTCTTATACTTAGCTTGTTAGGCCCTGGAGGCATGAACAATCGTTTTGTTCTGTGCTTGCACCACCTCTTCCCCAGTAGGGTTCTGGCCTGTGACTGAGGCTTCTTTCCACTGTGGTACTATGAATAATCAGAGTGCTTGAATGAGAGGGTTAAAAAGCTCAGGGTGCTGGAGGTGTTGGGGGATGTAGGTGCTGAGCTGGGGGTTGGGTGGGGGTTCAGGGTAGGGATTTAGGTGTGTAGGAGACTGAGGGTAGGGGATGGGGGTGTAGGAGTCAGGGCAAGTGACTAGGAGGTATGGGGGACCCAGGACAGAATGGGAGGGTGCAGGAGTTGGCACAAGGGTTTGGGGACTCAGGAGGGGGTTGGGCAGTGTGTGGGGGCTCAGAGCAGGGGTTGTGGGTACAGGTGCTGTGCTGGGGGGAAAACCCCAGGCCTCTGCTGGAATTGTGGGTGAGGGGAGGGCAGAAGGAACAAAGCCCCTTGCTCCCAGCAGGAGCTGCACAAGAGGGAGGGAAGCATCTGGATTCCAGCCAGCAGTTGGGGCAGTGAAGGGGGAGATTGGTAAGGACAGACCTGTGCTGTGGGCCAGTGGGTGATGGAGGGCGGGGAGGGGAGTGGGCACGGACCATGCTCAACACAGGAATCTTACCCATGGACTGTGGCCAGCAGTATTCAGAGCCCCTCCCTCAGCAGCCCCCTGTCTTACTGGTGCACCCCTGCCCCATGTCCTTCCTTGCAGACCCCTCCATTTCCATGTTAGGGAAAACAGTCTCATTCCAGGCACGTCTCATTGTCCTAGCACAACCAAACCCTGACCTTGCTTTAAGTTAGGATAAGAGGAAGCTGTCTACCAAATTTGGTGGTCCTAGTGCTTACCATTAGGAGGAGTTCTTGAATAAGTGGACTCAGGTGGACACACAGATAAACCAGACAGATGCACAAATTCTCTCAAGTATATAGTAGATTATAAATACGGGGCCAGACTCTCAGCTGGTGTAAATTAGAATAGCTCTATTGAAGTCAGTAGATATGTCAGTTTGCGCCACCAGAGGATCTGGTGCACATTCTCCGGTAACAGTTTTCTCTCTTAGTCTTTAGCATTTTCAGATGGAGTTTTCTTTAAGTGCTCACAGGCCAAGATTTTCATCTCTTCCTGAGGTCAGTGGAACTTGAGATTCTTGGCACTTCTGAAAGTTGGGCAGGTTTCCAAATATTGATTTGGGAGCCTAATTTTAGGCTGCCACTCTTGAAAACCTGGCTATTACTATTTCACCTTTAAGGTAAATTGTGGTATGAAGGTTGCGATTTTAGCTGCCAGTGCCAGTAAATTTTGTCACAAATGAGTTGACAGCAAAGCATTTATAGGTACATAAATAATATCAATATTTTCTTTTCCATGTATTCAGATTATCCCTGCACTGAGGTGTTAACTAAATTATTTCTTTGTTTTTATAGTGCCCGGCACAATGGGGCTCCAATCCAGATTAGGGCATTTGGACACTATCGTAATATTAATAATAACGGATATATTTCAAATGTTTATAAACTAGCTGTCTGAATCTCTAAGATCACAGCACTCAATTCTTTTTGTTTCATGCTAGGGTTGCTAAATTTAGCTCCCACAGTAAAGAGCATTCCCATCTAAAGCATCAGAATACAAAAAAAAAGCCAGTGTTCTCATAAAAATGCATTAAATAAAAATCATTAAACCCTGCATTGTATCTCAGGTTGCTTAGTAACAACATTCCACCTACGTCAGCGAGCTCTATTATCTCAGGTACAGTGAACCACATTTCGCTGAAAGAAAGAAATAGATAGAAGTCAGTCGTTTATATCATATTGTCCATGCCAAGCCATGACACTGCTGTTATCAATAAGTGAGAAATGAACAAATTACATTATGACCCAGACCTGCAAAAGCTTACACGCAGATGCAACTGTTTTCATGTTAACTGGTTAACCAGTAAGCCTCACCCTAAATGAATGAGGTTCATGGGTTACAATTAACTGGTTCTTGGCAGTCAATTGATAATGAGTGGGACATCTTCGTGGTACACTTTATTCGTGAGTCCATTGATGGCTGATCAGCCTGATTCTGGAGCCACAGATCTTATCTCAGAAGGGGCAGGTGTTGGTAGCTGTTGGAGGGCTGTGGGGCAGTTTCTGATGCTCTTTTCTTCCCCACCTCTCATCTGCACTGTGGTGGGACCTCCCAAATTGTGCCACCCCCTCACAGATACCATTCTCCACTAGAGACAGTCTTGGGCAAGTTTCTCCCAAGCGTTTACACTGATGTTTCACCTTTTCATGTGTGCCTCCAGCATGTCCTTATATTGCTTCCGCTGGTCCCCAGCGCTCCTCTGTCCTTCCTCCAACTCAGAAAACAGAATCCGCTTTGGGAGATGCTGATCAGACATCTGAACCACGTGACCAGTCCAGCAAAGTTGTTGATGAATGATAATGGCTTCAATGCTGGTTTAACTCCCCAGCGCAGCTGGAGCAGCCCTGGTCCACGACATCCTCCTTCTCCACCGACCCCTCTTAAGATTTAACGAATTAAACAGGACTTTGCATCCCTAGTTCTCATATGAATAATCTCACTTTTTAGACTCATACTCCTAGCCCCTGGTGTCATATTTCTAAAACCTAAATGAGCATGCAATGAATAAATTAAATCTGTCCATAATTGAAGTAAAATAATTGAACTTTAGATTTTTTTTTCTTTCTTTTTTTGTGGAGGAGCCTTCTTTAACATACTTCTAATTTGCAGTGAGGGGGGAAAATAGTGAAAGTCAGGGTAGTTTGTTATGTATTGGTATAACAAGTAGCCTCTCTTTAAAGGTAATCTTTAAATACAAGAGTCCAATTCAGCACTTTATAGCTGATGCACTGAAAGTTGTTATAAAAGATGGTAAAAATTCATAATGAATCTAATTCTTTTTTGGCTATCGCTTAGTCAGGCTCAGCTTGACATAGTTGTGGCTGGGATGGCTTAGTTGGAGTTGATCCTGCTTGAAGGAGGGGGCTGGACTCAATGATCTCTTCTTGAGTTCTCTTCTAGCCCTGCGATTCTAGGATAGGTGTGATATGACAATGAAGATCAAAGTATTTTTACTTTGTTTTTCCATGTATATGTGTTGATTATTTTTTTCTTTTAATTGATTGCTTCAGAACTGAGTGTGAGCTTCATGAGCATTAAGCTCCAGCTATCTAATTTGGGGATCCATATGCAGATGTAGTGAGCACAGTCTTCTAAGAAACGAGCAACTTCCTAAGATTTAATAGGGTTTTGAAAACATAGTGAGAGAGGAAAATTTTGGGTGAGCAATTCACACCGATCAAAGCAATTCTGTACACTAAAATATGGCACACATAATGATAGTGAGTCTGTAATTATTATTTATAAAGCTATTTTCATTTGTTTTATGGAATTGAACTGACCTCTCATTTACACAATTGACTTGGCATCCTACTAGAAGATTTACCCAGTGTTGTTTGGGTCCTTACCTCGATTATTATTATTTTTTGGGGAGAAAATAAAATGCAAATGTACATGCTTCATTTCAGTCTTTGCTCTAGGGAGGGGCTGGGGATGAGGAGTTCAGTATGCAGGCTGCCCCAGGGAGAGAAGAGTACTACAGCCCCCTCTCACTGCAGCAGCTTGGAGCCAGGTGAGAAGTGCCTCTCCATGGCCACTGCATTTCCCGTGGGTACAGATGGGGGAAGGGTGCATGTCCCCTGGCTGGGGCAGGTCCAGGTTCATCTGCCCCTCTGCTCCCCAGCCAGAGTGAGGAATATAACAAACTGTGCACGTCCCCTCTCTTCCTGATGAAGGGTAACAATCAGGAAGGTTCTCAAGTCCCCCTTCTCCCCCACACCCACCCTAACGTGGGCTGGGGCAGGTCTAATTTCATCTGCCTCCTGTGCTTCCCAGCCAGACTCAGGAATGCAGAAAACTCTGCGTTCTCCTTGCTCCCTGATGAAAGGGAGCAGCTAGCAATGTTTCTGTACAAAATGAGGGCAGGAGGTGCCCTGGGAATGGTGTGCTCAGGGCTGGGGAAGTCGGGGAGGGGGCATTCCCCTCCCCCACAACCAGACCCTTTCAGCTGCCTGGTGATTCTCTTTTTTGCATGGTTTTATGAAAAACTCATCTATATAACAGATAGCTGTTCCTTTCTCCGCCCCTTTCCCTTGCTGCTCCAATGGAGTTACAGCTGTCCCAGTCTCTATCTCTGACCCTTTGCTGCTCTCCTGTGGTCATTCTACAGTACAACTGTCTCTGCTTTTTATCCCATATCCATTGCTGACCGCTGTGCAGCCATTATATAGCAGAGTCCTCCCTTTCCATTTTGATGAGAAGCAATCCCATTCCAGGCACATCCCATTTTCCTGGCACAACCAAACCCTGATTTTGCTTTAAGTTCTGGTAAAAGGAAACTGTACACGAAATTTGGTGGTCCTAGTTCTTACCATTTATTAGGAGCTCTGGAACAGATGGACAGACAGACTCTCAGCTCTCTCAAATATATAGCAGATATGTTATCTGAAGTGTACCAATGTTGCTCATGAGCCAAGAGACCTGATATATCTTATAGGAAGATACTGAAAATTTGGATTTTTAAAATATTTTTAGTTCACCATTTCATTATGTGTGCTAACATAGATGTGAATCAATGACAGTTACAAACCATCAGGGCAGGAGAAACAAGATGCCTTAAGCAGCAGTCCATCTGTCTTTGCTTCATGAAACCCCATATTATGAAGTACTCTTCTACAGGAAACAGTGTGCCGTGTGCTTCCAGAGGTCACTCATTCCTAGATTTCTTAACCTATTTTAGTTTTTTACCACAGGGGAGCTAGTTTATTAATGGGGAGGGGGCGTGTTGAGGGAAATAAATGATAACTGTTGTGTTTTTGGATGCAGTTTCCCAGTGTAAGCCGATAAAAGGCATGAGTGGCATTCAAGGTTGAAATGCTACCAGCCATTAGCCCATAGTATGGACTACTGCATGTGGGAATGAAACAAAATCTCAGCTGGGTAGACTATTAAGGTTAGAAAACCAGCAGCAGCCAAGTAAATGTTTTATGAAATATCGTGCAGCCTTTTAAAATATCTAAGCAGTTATTGATGCATGTGACGATTATATTGCCTCATTTAGGTTCCAACCTCTTCCTAAAGATTTCCACCATCACCTAAAATGTTTTAAAAATGTAATTACTGAAAGAGGAAAAAAGACCGTTTAGGAAGGGTAGGGGATTAGAATATTAAGGTCATCTTGACTTTGTATCTTGGTTCTCTGAAGTGTGATTCTTGCTGTTGTAGGAGACAGTAGAAACACAGCAGTATTCCCAAATGGAAGGAGGCCATTCATTCTCTCTTTGCTTCTTCCCCTGCCCACACACTTGATGGGTTTCTCACATTATTTTCAAATAAATGCTGTCTATTGCTGTATTTCCCAAACCCACACTGAGTGGCTCTGTGAGAAATCTGTACTCTCCAAATGTGAAATTCAGCTTTCTTCAATCATGGATACAATTCTCTGAATCAAATATTAAGTTTCTTTGTTCATTTTCTATGATTAAATCGCTTACCCTATGTCTGTACAGCAGTGTTATTTTGAAATCAGCTATTCTGGAAGAGATTTTCTGGAACAGCTTATTTCAGAATAACATATCTACACACAAAGGCCATTTCTACACAGGCCACTTTCTTTGAAAGTGGCATAGTAATACATGGCCCAAAATATGCTAATGAGGTGCAGATGCAAATTCCCCGTGCCTCATTAGCATACAGTCACATGATTTGGAGTCCGGAAGACTGATCTTCCGGACTCCAAAACGCCACTTAGAAGCGCGGCCCCTGGGGGGTCTTCCGGAAGGAAGTCCTCCTTCTGGAGGCCCCTTCTTCCCAAAAACTTTTGAGAAGGGGCCTCCGGAAGACCCCCCGGGGGCCGCACTTCTAAACGGCATTTTGGAGTCCGGAAGAACGGTCTTCCAGACTCCAGATCACATGACTGTATGCTAATGAGGCATGGGGAATTTGCATCCACACCTCATTAACATATTTCAGGCCATGTATTACCATGCCACTTTCAAAGAAAGTAGCCTGTGTAGAAATGGCCAAAATGCTTATCAAAATATCACTCAGCTATTCTGAAATAGAGCATCCATATATAATAGAGCCTATTTCAGATTAGAGCCCCTAGAAGCACTATAGCTTATTTTGAAATAGCCCCTGTTCCAAAATATCTATTCTGGAATAGACTCTCTTCCTTGTAGAAGAAGGTTTACAGAATTTGAAATAAGCCACTTTCTATTTCAAAAGTATTTTGAAATAGAGATTTTGCTGTATAGATGCTTGCAAAGTTATTTCAGAATAGCCACTGTTATTTCAAATTAACTTTGCTGTATAAACACACCCTAGGTGGGTCTACACTGCAAAGTTCTGTCTACAGAATTCACTGTTAAGAGTTTGTCAACAGAACCTCTGTCTTCAGAACATGTCCACACCTAATAGGGGCTCCCCCGTCAATTCCCTGTGTTGACAGAGAGCGGCTAGACTGCCCAGCCTTCTGTCACCAGAACAGCTAATTGGAAGCTCTGCAAACAGGGCTGCCAGGTGAACTGGAAGCTCCCTCTGTTGACAGAGGCCCCCCACCCTGGAGTATCTACACGATTTTTCTGTCTACTGAGGTGCTGTGCCTCAAAATTTCAAGACATAACTCTGCTGGGAAAAAGGTTGTGTTCTGTCGACAGATTCTAAACAGAATGCATTTGTAGTGTGGACGCTCCCTAGTTTTGTCAGCAGAAGGCCTCTTCTGTGGACAAAACTTTGAGGTATAGGCCCAGCTTCTGAGCGAGACCCACTTCAGTTTGCTGACCCAAGAATAAACAAGCCATGTGGTTCTCAAACTTTTGTACTTGTGACCCCTTTCACCTAGCAATCCTCTGAATGCAACCCCCACTTATAAATGTAAAACACTTTTTATATACCACCATTCTAAATATTGGAGGACAAAGTAGGGTTTAGGGTGGAAGCTGACAGCTCGTGACCCTCCCACCTCCCATGTAATAAGCTTCTGAGCCCCTGAGGAGTCCTGACCCTCCTCCCCCTAGTTTGAGACTCTCTCCCCTGACCAAGCCATAACCCAATTTCTTATAGTTTGTACTTGATGACTTTGTGTCAGTCCTAGCGCCTGCACACTGAAGGGAGACCACTTACTGCACTGGCTAGTAGTTCAGCCTGCTACTTTCACATCTGTTTAAAAGGAATCTGTCCACATCTTTCCCCTCTGCTTGCCTTTGTCATTCTCATTCACTGAGGTGTGTTAACGAGCCCCCTACTAGCTAGAGACGACATGATTTTTTTTTCCCTATAACCTACTGGGAAAAGGGTGTCTCGAAAAAAATCTTGCTATCTTAGACAGGTAGCAGATTCTCCATACTGTAAGACTTGTGATGATTTATTGCAGTGGGGTGAAACATACTCCAGCGAGAATCATACTGCAGCTAGCTGAAGATTTTTGAAAGTATTAAATCCCCATCTCGCCTGAAACCATGTCAGTAGTGACAGACTGGGCAAACAGGAGAGGAAGAGAAACAATAAATATTTTGACCATCAGCTGGTGGGGAGAGGACTGGTTGTTTTTTGTGCCATTTCGCATCTTTCTGTTTGTTGTTGTTCAAATTGAGCTTTTCCCCAAAGACTTTCAGCTTGTGCATTTGGTTGTCATAAGTTAATCTTAGGCTGGGAGCTCTTGTACCCACATTCCTGCTCGTAGAGACATTCTTAACTGGCCAGAGCTGGCATGCACCTCTGAAAAAAGATTTTCACAGTGAGGTTGACCCCAGCACGTTAGAGAGACAAGGTCAGGAGGTAATATCTTTTATTGGATCACCTTCTGTTGCTCAGAGATCCACTTTCAAGCTTACACAGAGCTCTTCTTTAGGTCCTGAAGCTGGATTTGGGCCAATTGTCTTCCATCTACTTGAGATGCATTCCAGCTAGCTGGCAGTAAAAGAGAGATGTGTGAAGGTGGCTGTTTTCTTCGTCTAGACTTTCCAAACTCAATAAAAACAAAAGGTGCTGAAAGAATCTAAAGATTGCTGCAGGAGCTGCATTTTCCTTTTAGTAGTTTAGACAGAGCAATGACACTTACCATCTATGTTTTGCTTTTTTTAAAAAAAAAAATTATAATCTAGCAGCTGCACTTAGCAGTATTAAATCCAGACAGGAACAGCATGGGTTGGTTCAGCTGTTATTTCCCATAGAATTAAGATACGGGGGAGAATAACTTTGATTAAAAAAATTAGAATTCTTACCTGCTATGATTTTTTGAATGTTCTAAAGACAATTTTCCATATTGACTGCAGGCAAAAGTGATGCCGAGTTTCCTCATTCAGTTAAGTAAACAAAGCTTCCTCCCTTTAAATAGAAATATACTTTGAAGTCAATTTTGCCTTTGGCTACTTTGCTTTTGTGCCATGAGCTTATCACACCACTACTGCTGTCATTAGAGCCCTGCATGGATGCGGATGTGGATGCGGATATCTGTGGATAGCAACGCAGATGTGAACACAAATGCCGTGTCTGTGCAGGGTTCTGACTGTAAGAGGTGGGAGGGTGCAGATCTTTCACCTGCTGTGGATGGGTGACCTGGGAGGGAGGATGCTCTGCCATGACTCCCAACAGCCGTCCATCCAGCTCTTACCATGGCTAGGCTATAGCTCTGATCATCTCACCTTCTCCTCCCCAGTTGGAGCCAGGTCAGGGACAGATGCATTGGCTGTTGTGGGGAGCCTGAATCTCACAACCTGCCCTGGTGGGGAGGCTAGAGGGCAGGGACACTGGTCTGGGAACCTGGGGGGCAGGGAGCCTTGGCACCGCTAGTGCAGCTCTCCCTGATCTGGTTCTGGCGGGGAGGGGAGAACAGCCTGGGCGAGCAGCTCAGAGCTGCAGCCTGGCCATGGTAAGAGCCAGACATGGAGCTGTGGTCGACCTTCCACCTGCCCTGGACAGGGGCTTGAACAGCACCCAGGCAGATCCACAGGTCTCCAGTTGCCCTCCACCCGGAGAAGAATGGAGCCCAGACAGGCAGCCTTGGGGAGCTGTAGCAGACCATTTGTCTGCAGTGCGTGGGGAGAGGGGGTCTGAAAGCAGCCCCCAGCCATGCTCCCTCTCCCACTGGGGGGCCCCCAGGCTCCCCACCCAGCTGAGAGCAGATGGAGGGTCTGCAACTCTGCATAGGCTCCCTGAGGGTGCATAGGCATTTCCCTCAATCCGGGCTCCAGCAGGGAAATGTCTCAAAGCCTCAGCCCAGCCTCCAATGTAGAGCCCTACAAATCAGATGCAGCTATATCCCGCAAATAATTTGTGTGGATTGGCTTTGGGGACGTGCATTTATCTGTGCAGAGCTCCGCTTGTCATTTTCCCCAATGAGTTATTTTTTTCCTCCGCCTCTAACAATATTCAGGAGAGAGATTTTTGATGCACAGTAAACTCTCTCCATTTTCTTAATATTTGCTAGTAGTTTTCCATTGTTACTATTTATTTCCAGCTATATTCTTTCTTAGCATGCATGTCAGTGGCAGAACATTTTCCTATGGTATGTAAAACATGATTTTTAAGAATACGGTATGACCACTCATTTGATTGATGTAACAGTTATATGAACTATTTAGTTTCTGAAAAATGCAAATACCGTAGATAAATTATTTCAAATCTGTCACCATGTAAACCAGGAAGGAGGTTAGTGACTAACACACAAATCACCATACAGCATTCATATACCTTCTGGGTCTCTCGGTAAAAGTTGGCAAATGTCTCATTTCCCTGCCCCCCTCTCCACTTCTGAAGGGCTCAAAATCTGTAATGTTAGGTGTTAATACATCTTCTGCCTATTACCAAGTCAGATTTTGAAGTTCAGCACCGTCAGATCACTAAATGAATGTATTTCTTGAATCAGCTGGAGCTTTCCTTTGAGGATTTTCAAAGTAGCTTAGGAGGCTTTTATGAAAAATCTGTCTCTTCCTGTAGCGTTTCTAACATTTGTTTAATTAATTTCAACAAATGAAGTCATGAAATTATTGGACTGGAAGGGACATTGAGAGATTTTCTAATCCAGTCCCCTGCACTCATCCCAAGACTAAATATTTTGTAGACCATCCCTGACAGGTGCGTGTTTAACCTGTTCTTAAAAATCTCCAGTGATGAAACCACAACCTTCCCAGGGGTTGGGAAAAAGGCCTCTGCCAGGGGAAGGGTGGAGGTGGATGGGAACAAGCCAGTGGGCAAGTTGCACAGTCCCCATGCCCCCAGCCAGCCCAGAGAGAAGCCAGAGGGCAGGGAGCACACCCCCACACCTCCCTAGCGACAAGCCTGCAACATCTGCACCTCTTCCTCTGAGCTCCCTCTCCGCATCTTCAGAGCTTGCACTTCTCTGAGCGCATCTTCCTTCTCCCCTGCGCTCCCTCTTCTCACAGTCCCCTGCCCTGGCTCCTGCACCTCCCACCCTAACACCCCAGACATCATAGAATGATAGAATCATAGAATACTAGGACTGGAAGAGACCTCACGAGGTCATTAAGTCCAGCCCTCTGCTCTCATGGCAGGACCCAGTACTATCTAGACCATCTCTGATAGACGCTTATCTAACCTGTTCTCAAATATCTCCAGAGATGGAGATTCCACAACCTCCCTAGGCAATTTATTGCAGTGTTTGACCGCCGTGACAGTGAGGGGCTTTTTCCTAATGTCCGACTTAAACCTCCCGTGCTGCAGCTTAAGCCCATTGCTTCTCGTTCTATTCTCAGAGGCCTCGTTTGCTTAACAGTCATGTGAGACAGCATCAAAAGCCTTGCTACAGTACAGGTATACCACATCTTCCTCCCTTTCCTCTAACCACAAGGCTTATTACCCTATCAAAGAAAGATACTAGGTTGATTGGACATGATTTGTTCTGAACAAATCCAAGCTGACTTTTACTTGTCACCTTATTATTTTCTTGGTGTTTGCAAACTGATTACTTAATTGTTTGCTCTATTATCTTTTTGGGTACGGAAGTTAAACTGGCTGGTCTGTAATTCCCCAGGTTATCTTCATTTCTCTTTTTGTAGATGAGTACTGCATTTGCCCTTTTCCTATCTTCTGGGATCTTGCCCATCTTCCATGATTTTTCAATGGCTCCAATATCTCTTCAGTCAGTTCCTTGAGTATTCTAGGATATATTTAGTAAGACTCTCTCTCGACTTGAAGACATCTTGTTTGTCTAAATAATTTTAACTTGTTCTTTCCCTATTTTAGCTTCAGATCCTACCTCATTTTCACTGGCATTTACCATTAGACATGCAGCTGCTAGTACCGTTTTGGTGAAAACTGAAACAAAACACTCATTTAGCACTTCTGCCTCTTTCACATTTTCTGTTATTATTTCCCCACCCTCTCCCCTCTGACTGTCATTCATCTTCCTCTTGCTTCTACTATATTTGTAGGAAGAAGCTTTACTCTTTTGGTTTCTCACTTTTAAATAATGCCTCTTCTTAATGTATGGGCTGTGCAAAGGTGAGAAAACCCTTTGTCTATTTTGATTTCTTTTCCATGATTTTAGTTGGAGAAATATTGTTTTCACTGAGCTAAAAGCCAGTTTTTAGTCCTTGTATAATTTTGTTAAGTGCTTGATCTTTTTTTATAAAATTAACAGTGGCCTTGGGGTTCCCTTCCCCCACTCCAACGTAGAACTTTATTTGCAAGTTGAAGGCTATTTCTCCAATGGGATATACAGTAATGGGCAATCATTATTTAGGAGTATAAGGACTTGAAATATGTGGCTATGTTCAGATAATTTAATCAGCAGACATTCATAGTACAGGTTGAACCTCTCTAATCTGGAACTCTCATCTGGCATGATTTTAGTTATTAGCCAGATGACCAATTCTCATGGGTGTGGCCAAGTTTCCCATGGTCCCATGAAGTTTGTTTACAGCCATCAGTCCTGGCTCTGTGTTCTGTACTGTTACTTCGCTGTAATTTACCCCTAAATGTCTTCTCGGAGCCCATTTAAACAGTGGAAGTGTTGGTAATATGCAAGAAAACATTGACCTTCTGTTGATTGGCAAATTATCCAGCACCAGTGAAGGTCCCAAGGGTGCCGGATGAGAGAGGCTTAACCTGTACCACTTGCTATGGAGTTTTCTTGCAGGTCAGTTTAATGCTTCTTTTTCCTTGGATTCTATTTCAACATTGTTTTTCTGTGTCTGAGTTTATTTTCAAAACAATTACTCGCTAAAACCTAAAAAATCATTTTCCAAATTTTCCTGAACCAGGGATGAGTTAAGAACCTTCCTACTGAGAATGTACAGTAGTATTTGCGTTTGCAAGAGGGACTATAGTAACGAATACAAATTATCTACTCTCTAATTAAGAAATGGTCTATTATATTCTAATTTCTAATGTAACGGTTAACATCCAACTAAGTTTCATAACAAAAAATTCTCAAAATAACACATTTTCACAGTGCATACATATTTAAAACATAACTGATTACAACCAGGCCAGGTTTGTCTGGGTTTGTATCCATAAAGCCATTTTTTAAAGGATTTGTAACATAATGAATCATCTGCTGGAGTATGAGCCCATATCACTTGAGGGTTGGTTACTTATAGTCTATAAGTGGAATTGATCTATTACTGGACTTTGTAGCAATCTTACACGGATTTATTGAACTGGAAGAAAATTTTGCAGTAGAAAAACAAAATTAAACCCAGACAAGAAAAGCAAGTTAAGCAAGACATGCAATCACTGTCTTTTATCATTTTGTTTTTTGGCACATATTTGAACATTTTTAGGACCTGGTTCTACAGTCTTTACACACGTAATGTAATTGACTTAAAGGAGCAATTTATCTGTGCTAATTTCTGATTGTTCACAGTTGTAGTTCTACAACTCTAAGAAAAATAGGAAACTTCAGTTTATACGTAATAAAATAACTTGTTGTTACAGGCAGAGCTGGGCATAGCACCTATTTTATGATTCTGAGGTTACTAACATTGTCTATTATAAGACCTCTTACCAGTTGTTTATAGGCTTGCAAAACTGTAATTCCTCAGGCTTAAGGTTTTCATGCTGGGAGAGTGCTTCAGGGTGAATTTTAGTTTTGTATCTTGGAATCGGAGACTTTGAATTAGTAGCAAAGCCGGCCTGATATCAGGGATGTTCCCCAATTTGGCCAAGTAACAATGTCCTGAAAAATTACAGTCCCGGACTCTTGGTATAGGACTACCTGTAGCTGGCAGCGAAGTTATCCACAGATGTGGCCTGCACTGAAACGCTGCATTCTCACACACAACTGTCCTAGTTGCCCACCTGACTTCACGTAGGACATTTGTTGTGTAGCGGCAGGGGCTGAACAAAACTTTCCCTGCACTTGCTACTCCTGGCTCACAGGAGTTGGTGTGGCCCTGGGCATGAAGATGGAGGACAGGTCTGTGCTCTCACTACTCTCCTTGGCTGACGCGCGTACAGCAAGGCAAAGGAGATAGCCCAACCAGAGTGCACAGTAACAGGGGAGGGGAAATTGAGGCCATACCCACACTAGAAGCACTTTACCAGTGTTGAACCTCTCTAATCCAGAATTTTCTTCTCTGGCAACATTCATAATCTGGCATGATATTAGTTAGCCGGATGGCCACTTATGGGCGTGGCCAAGTTTACTGTGGTCTCATAAAGCTTGTTTCTAGCCACCAGTTCTGGTTCTTGGTGTTCTGTGCTGCTGTTTAGCTATAATTTATCCCTAGCTGTCTTCTGAGAGTCCAATAAGGAGTGGAAGTGTTGGTAACGCGATGGACAGTATTGATCTCCCATGATCCAACAAATTCTCTCATTTGGCACCGGTTAGGTCCTGAAGGTGCCACACGAGAGAGGTTCAACCTGTACCAGCAAAATACTCCCAGTGTATTCAAAGCTATCCTGAGAAGGCTACATGTTGTATTGATATGTAAAAGCTCCCTGCATAGGTGAAACAAGCTAAAGGGGTACCGGAGAAGCTTTGGTAGGGTAACTGTGTCTACATTAGAGGCTTATGTCAGCACAGCTGTCAGTCAGAGATCCCCACTGCTTCACACCCCAGCTGACATAGTTGTGCCAGAGAGAGTCTGTAGTGTGTACCTCATCTAAGAAGGAGCAAGGGAGGCTGGGAGAGGAAAAATGGAGACAGGTGCCTCCCAATAGTGGGGAAAAGAATGGGGAGGTTGGAACAGAAACTACTGGGGGAGGAAGGTAGGGACAGGGACAGGCTTGAGGGAACAAGGGCAGAAGGGATCAGGCTGATCAGGGACTGATGTGAAAGGTTTTTTAACCACTAGTGAATACTTCCCTGCAGAACCTAGACTTGAATCTTGAAGTCCCCAAGGCCCAACATTCCTCTCATGGCAAGCTGTGAAACCCAATGACGTGATGCCTCTTCCTTCTCCATGGCTCAGCCATGTAGCCATTAATATAATATCACTGCAACCTGTTAGGTTATGTGTTAGAGGCTGTGCTATAGACCTAAATCTCAGTGTTTCTGCTGATAAGTCTTTTGCTTAGCAGAGTGGTGTCACGTGACAGGCCATGTCATATTGTTCAGTTGGCTTTTTTAAAAAACTCAGGAAGTTGCATCCAAAAATGGATGAATGTAAGTTTCAACATTGGAGCACTTGAGCTGAATGAATCAGTATTCGTCTGGAACAAAACAGTATTTGGTCATACGATGAAAGACTATCTGATAAATACAATACTGCTGTTATAGGCAACCTTAATTTTCCAGCATTTCTGGCTTCTGAGTATTTGACTTTCTGAACTTATTATTCTTTTTCATTTTGTGTTTGGTTTGTTGTGTTCACATTTGAGTAATCACCCAACAAGTCAACAAAAATCAGTAGTTATACTGAAGTTGGAAATTTCATCAGAAGCTAATGAAGTTGGCATAGAATTATGTGAATTACATTTGTGTATACTGTCTGGTGGCCTTTTAAGATTGAGGTTGACTAGTAAAGGCAAACATATAAGTGAACATTGCACTTTTCACACAAGCATATTCAGATAGCAACAGATTTATTTAATACCAATTGAAGTGCACATGAACTAGCATATGATGTGGAGCCAAATGTTTAACTGATGATTACTCAGTGGTTGGTTGCTTTTTCAGTGTTTATTTTTAAACAACCTGCTTCAGGCCAGCCATGGACCGACTGTTACTGACTTCAGTAGGAGTTTGGCAGGAGTAAGAATTAAATACTTTGCAGTTCAGGATTTTCTTTAGAATGTTACTACTATGTCCTGTCTCATTTCACAACAAGTTGAAAAAGTGCTGTAATAGACTGTAAAGAGGCAGGGTTTTTTTTGTTATGTTTTATTTTATTTAGGCCTCTCAAGATCTCTTTGTACCTTTTCTGTGATTAATTGAAGTATTTCAGGATAGTCTTTTTAATAAAACAAAACCAAATCCAAACCCATGATTTGGAGTAAAAAGTAGCTTTAATAGGTTGGTATTTTAAAAATGCATGGGTTGCTTTTGTGTTAGCATTGAAAGAAAAACCTGTTTTGGATTCTGCCACAAATCACTCTGGTTTTGGATTTTATTTTTTAATGTATTCTAACTTTTGAAAAGACTTTGCACATCCTAATTCCGCTCGTTAGCAGGATTAAGATATGGTGGACAAACTCAATTTTAAAGTCTTTTTCTTTTTTTAATAAAATGATTTGACGTGAGTGGTTGTTACCTTTAAAATTGGATTGCCTCTTTGCAGTGAAGTATCTTTTTCAGCCTTACCAATTTCAATATATCAGGACTACACATCCCAAGGTTCCCTTCAGCTATAGTGCACTTCTGAAGTTTTGGAAATTCAGGGGTTGCCATGACTACAGGCTTCACATGTAACAGGTGGGGGAGAGGTTTTGAGTGACAGTGCCACACGGGAGGTGGAGGAAGAGATGAGTACAGAGGGCAGCTATACAGAGAAAGGGGGAGAGCTCTGGGCATGGGGAATGTGCTTTCCCTACCACAGCTCTGGTGTCAGTTTGGCCTGGCCAGTGTGTGGGGCCTCAAGAGGAAGAACACAAGTAGGGTAGCAGAACCCCAGCCAGAGGATGGGGAGAAGAACAGCCGAGGATGGGCCAGAGTGACAGTGGTCCTGCTGGTGGGCCCCAGATTGGCCAGGATCGATGGGCACTGGCCCTATCAGTCCGCTGTTGTCTGTGTGTCAATTGGACATTGACAAATATACAGCTGGAACCATATTGTTGTGAAAACAGCTGTTAAGTTTATAAGAAAGTGTTTAGGCCTTATGAAATGCTTGTAGGATTCTGCATGTATTGATCTCACTCATAATGTGTATACCCCATGTTATAATGCTATATAAAGTGTTTGTATTGTAATCCTCTATAATTGTGTAAGTCGTCGAACAGGAAGAAAGCATTAATTATGCTGACTTTCTATATAACATGTTAGGTCCTGCCCACCAAGAAGGCCCACTGAAACCAAGTAAGCCATTGTGAAATGTCAAAGAACAAAATCTTTAACAGCAGTTTTCCCTCCCCCCATGAAAATGAGACATGCATGTGAACTCATCCCACCAAATTCCATTCTGGGAACATGGGAATAAAAGTCCCTAATAAGAAGAAAGTATATTTCTATGCTACTTGGCATTTGGAAGGGTAAGATTTCTCAGCTCAGGCAAGGGATCCCCAGCTACTTAGCGTGCGTTAGCCCTACGGGATATATAGAGCTTACATATTACAAAAGTTTCCATCTCCTTTTGAAAATGTACACCTGCAACACATTTGTATATATTCACCTGCTTTAATTTTGTGAATAACTCATTTCTTTTTCTTACTAATAAATCTCAAATTAGTTTATTACAAGATTGGCTACAAGCATTGTATTTAATGTAAGGTCTAATGTGAAATTGACGTTGGGTAAATGACCGCTCCTTTGGGACTGACCAGGAATGTCCTAGGTATTATTGTGATATATGCTGTAAGGGACCATTTTGTCATGAAAGCAAGCTTGCCTAAATGGCAAGATAGACCAAGGCTCTGTGGTTAGGCTGTTACAATACATTTACAAACAGCTTGGATTTGGGCCCTGTGTCTTAACATCTGCCCTGATGTTAGTACTCTCACTCTTAAGCAACTTCAGACAGCTTGACAAGGTTTATACCTCTGAGATGTCTGCTCCTCCTTTTGATGCATTTCCCTGTCGCATTGAAGCACCTCACTGAATGTGGCTGCCCTGATTGCTGGGCTGCAGAATAATTGACATGGTTTTAAGAGGAGTTTTTTCTCCTTGGTTACAGAAGATGGTGTGTCGAGTTTTCTTAAGCAAGGCGGGACATTAAGTCAGGGTTGCAAGCAGAGAGGGGAGACCAACCATTCAAAGAGGAGTGCATGCTTTTACAAGAGAATGCTGGCAGTGCACAGGAGAAAAGAGAGACATTAACCGTGTCCGAAAAAAGAACGTCAGAGCTGACAAGGGAGAATGAATACAGAGGGAGAAAGAGACGAGGAAGGAGAGAGAGACCTCAGCAAATTCATCTTGCCACAAACCACCTTCTTACTCTCAAAATAATCACGGCTGTCTGTGTGTGTGAATCAGGTTTTGGGACACCGGCAACAACAGGAAAAACTCAGTGAAAGGAGTAATTCATTATAAAACGGATGAAAGTGGGAAAGACAACAGGATGTCCTTTTATAGCATTTAAACTGTTTCAGGATTGTAATTGTTTTTTGTGAACTATTCATTCAGTTTTAGAAAGAGTTTGGGATGATGTCCGTTAGTAGACCCAAGATGGTTAAGTGTAAAGTTAAGGCCTGTGTGTGCTAGCAATCTTACAGTTTCCCACAGTTGCACTCCACAGTCACAACTCCATCAGCAGTAGCAATGTTGGAGAAGGTGCTGTAGCTAGGAATTGCTGGCAGCTGACACTATGTTAACTGCACTGTTGTCTAAGCCTGCTCTGAGCGGTTAGGTGGCATAATGGCTGGAAAATGGGAAGATAGTTTTAATTTGTGTTCTTCTTGTTTGTACAATGGGAAGGTGTAAGAAAATGGCCTGTGTGGGTGTAGTTAGACCAGTGGTTCTCAAAGTGCAGTTGGCAGACAGCTAGTGGTCCATGACTGCCTTACGGGGTCATGGGCTCAGGGCTGGTCCCCCTACAGTGGGGAGCTCATACTGGTTCTCCAGCTCTGTGGCTGTCCCCCAACTCCACCGTGAGGTTTTAGCATGAGCACTGGCTTCCCTCTGTGGGGAGGGGGAGCCCCAAGCCTTGTAGGCCATTTCCAGCATGCAGGGGAAAGAAGCAGCTCCATGAGCTCCGCAAGCTGCCGTTCCCCCTCCCCTCAAGATAGGGGAACAGCAGGGTAGGAAGTCATTTGTGGGAGGCTTTTCCTGCTACTCCCATTGGCTGGCCAATGTGAGCAGTGTGGGGGCCGTGCCTGGGAGTGTGGAGCCAGGTAAAAGCACCTCCCTCATAGGCCCCACACCCCATCTCTCATCCAACTCAGGCCCTCTCCTGCTTCCTCCCTCCCTCCCACCCAGACCCCCACCCCCAGTCCCTTCTTGCACCCTCGCACCCAGACCTCCAGCCCACTTCTGTAACCTATCTCACACCCTCACTCCCTCCTGCACCCTATCTCCTGCTCATACCCTGCACCCATTTCCCTATCATGCTATCAGCTCTTTCCCAGACACTGAACCCCTCATTTGTCTTTACCCCACAAAATCTAGTAACCCCATGAACCCAGAAGAGTTAATCTGGCCTCTGAGAGCCCTGATCCCCACAGTTCCCATAGGGCTGGAGCATGAAGGGAGTAAGGTGTCTCTGTTGAGGCCCACATCAGTAAGGATTGGTGGTTTTTCTTATCCTTTTTTTCCATCTCACTTTTCTTTGGCCCTGGACTGGTTTTTGTGTGGGCCAGTGGCCCCCAACCTAAAAAGGTTCTTCACCCTTGTCATAAAGACAATGTTGAAACCTTTTGTTTTGAATATAAAGTAATATTTTACTTTATTTGAAACAGAGTTTGGTAAACTATGATGATGTACATAATAAGATCTAAATATATGTCCCCTTATGGTATGGCTGTGTATTTGTTTTTATGCTCTAGTAGCCTAGATAAGCAAATGCACTTTGTCATCATGGGTGGCTGGCTGGTGCTCAGATGAGAGCTTTGCAGGGAGCAGGGTGGACTGCAGGCCAGAAAGATTTTGAGAACCACTGAGTTAGACTCACAAAGAAATATGTGTGCGCGGTTTTTTGTTTATATGCCATGCCTGTTAAAGGCAATGCATGCACAAAATAAATGAGTTGATTATTGTTGTGCAATATGGACTGCTGCAGCAAAAGAAATATGGGATAAAAATAACTGCCAAGTGATTATGGGTGTGGTGGGGGAGAAAGAGAACAAAAGATGACGTTTCTAGAGAAATCACTTGTTTTCTGAGGAAGAAGAATGCGGTGGGTCCCATTCTCTCCTAGCAGAATTCCACTGAACTCAAGAAAGTTATGCCAACCAAAACATCAGCTTGGTAAATTCTAACCTTCATTAAGAAAGCATAAAACCAGCCCTTTTATAGTAGAGTTTGAATCAATAGTGATTAATATTCCTGGCGGGGGGGGGGGGGGGGGGCATTTTTTCACCTAATACGTAAAGGCAGATAAAGGTTAAACCTCTCTGTATGGGTAGTATCTTGTCTGTAATTCTGCTAATTTTAGTTAGATGGAAGACCACTTGTCATGCGAGTAGCCAAGTTTCCTGCAGTCCCGTGAAGTTTGTGTGCAGCTACCAGGTCTGGCTTTCAGTGCTCTATGCTGTTGTTTTGCCCTAAATTACCTTAAATGCCCTGTAAGAGCCCAGCAAGCAGGGAAGTGTCAGTAATGTGCTAGACAATATTCACCACCCGTCATCTGGCAAATTCTCTTCTTTGGCACCCATCAGGTCCCGAGGGTGCCAGACAAGAGAGTTTCAACCTTTACCAGTTAGAGAAGTGGGACTTGGATGCCGGATGATGGCAGATCTGCTGTATATGGTAGTTTCAGTGAACTATCTGCGCAATTCTCTTCTGCTTTTCTTCCTTTTTGATCTTGTTCCAGGATTCTTGCAGCGGCTGCTGTTCTGACAGAGAATCTTCATCTGTGTCCTTCAGGATTTTTCCATCTTATCCTATTTTTGATCACAGAGGCATTCTGCTGTCTCATCATATAGATGGCAATGTGACCAGTTATTTAGCAAGATGCTGCATAGATTCTGTTGCACCATTTTGTTCCCCATAAAATCCTTTTATTTTTAAAGTGCTCGGTTGATTTGGCCCACTCTACTTTAGGGCACCTTTCTCCCTCTTCTCCTATCTTTGCTCCCTGTCAATGTCTTGTACTCGTCATTTCACACAATTTTACTGTTGTTTGTGCAAAAACCTTTTCCCCTACAGCTCTTGCCTTGTGAGCAATCTTATTTTCCTGACTCATCAGGTCTTTGAACAGAATTAAAGATCATTTGAAAACACCTTACTTTCCTTGACGATACCTTTTTATTTTCTTTTTATTGTTAGCCCATTGAGCCATTTATTGGCACCCTATAAGGAATATTAGGGTAAAGGTTGTTTGAGAGATGCTGTGTAAAATGCATTATTGATGAGATTTTACAGTGACAGCAGGTACAGCACATAGATTTGGTTTCATGTGAGAATCATGAATGCTAACCTGGATTTAAAGTATTTTTGTTTTTTCATTTGTAAAGACAGTGCTCTGAGAGTTATTCACAATAGAGATTGGGCAAATGGTATAACTCTCTTGATGCGTCTTGTGGCATAAGCCTTTGTTGTTTAGGGATCCTTAGATTTATTTTAGGTAACCTATAATCCTAGGGCTGGTTTAGCCCACTGCCGAAACCAGGCTCAACCCTAACTAAATCATCCCAGGCAGAACTTCGTCAAGGAGGGACTTAAAAACCTCTAGGAATGGAGATTCCACCATCTCTCTAAGTAACTTGCTCCAGTGCTTTACCACCTTTCTGGTGAAATATTGTGTTTAATGTTGATATTGTAACATGTTCGTGGGAGACTAGCTCTGATATATTTCATTTTGAGTACAGAACATTGCATTATTTGACATTATAATGTTGTTCCTCTATAAATACATTGAAAACACGAAGCAAATGTAACTGAGAACACAGAATATAATGAATGTGCGATAGTGTCTCCAGGAAATTCTGTGAATGATGTAGTGACAATTAGATTATTTAAGAATTCCTTTCAAAGTATGAAAATGACAGAGGTCACATTTAAAATACACAGGGGGCTGACAGATACAAATTTTATATCAAAACTGCATTTTAATCAATTCAGCTTCTTTCTTAGAACATGAAATTTACCTTTTTTCAACTGCAACATGTCATACTAAATACTCAGACTTGTATGATACAGCCTTGCATTCTTGGGAGTATCTGACAGAACAGCACAGCTTGAAGTACTTGCAAAATGGTCTCAACTGGACCTCCAGATTTATATGACTAAAATTGTACACTTCCTTTTTGTACCCCCTTTGGTACAAAAATTTAGTTTTCCTCAGTTTTGGTGATTATTATTTTGTATCTGCAAACAGTTCTGTAGGTGTGCAGGACATATTTGTCTGTGCAAACTGTATGGGTAAGAATGTAATTATTCAGAAATGCATGTGGAAATATTTTTACACAAAAATGTGAATGTTCACTGCATGAATAAGAAATAGTCTTGCAATTTTAGACTCTTACTTTGATGCCATTCCACTTTGGTCCACTCTGCCCTTTCTTGGACAGGTGTGAGCTACTATAGGTTGAGTATCTGGAAGTTTCATTGCTAAAACTTACTTAAGTTTATCTTGTTTTGAGAGAATACACTGGTTCAACAGAGTATATAGACTCTTCCTTTTTCTCTCTGCAGGTGGAAGAAATTGTTGATATAGGAACATTTGCCCCAGAAGATATTCACATTCCAAAGATCTATGTCCATCGTCTCATAAAAGGAGGGAAATATGAAAAAAGAATTGAAGTAAGTGGCTCAGTTTCTTGGTCATGATGTGTGTTGACCTAGAATCTATTTTATAAATTACAGAATTTCTGCTCGAACATTAAACTGTAGCCATAAGGTATTATGAGATGGATTCTCTGTTCCACATAGTGTGGGAGATTTCAGAGGGAAGGAGAGGTAGTGATCATGGATGCCCAGTTGGCAAGTTTTAGTAACTCCACCTTAGCCCTTCCATAGCATGATCCCTCCTCATCCTGACATGCCACCTTCACTGCAGCCAGGGCCATGGTTGGTGTAAGAGCCAGCTCTTCCAGCTTTCAAGCAGATGAGTGATCTCCTGCTCTCACTGCTATGCAGGTGACACAAAGAGCCTGGGACCAGCAGAGAGAATTTGTCCTTGTTTTCAGATTCGTCTTGGAAGTGTTTTGTTTTGTTTTTTTCTTAATTGAAAGTGTTACTTGAATGCACTGCTCCACAGAACTGCAAGACCTTTAATCCCCCAGAGATGACAAAAATTAAAGGCAACACCAGCGCTCGGAGCCAGCTCCATCCCCCACTACCTGTATAAGACTCCGCGTGGGAGTTTGCATGCTGGGTGAAGACTCTGGGATGGGGCAGGAGGTGATGCGAGCTCAAGGGAATGTGGTGCAGGAGGGGTACAGGCTCCAGGACAGGGTCTGGGTGCATGGTCTGGCCTGAGATGGGGGTGGGGGTGCTGGTGGCAAACTCTAGGAAGAAGCTTAGGGGCTGGAGGGGTGCAGGAGTTTGAGGGTGGGGGAGGGGTATAGGCTGTGCAGGGAGTTGGGTGCACAAGGGGGAGTGGGAGGTGCCATGCTTACCCCCTCTGGCTGTGGTTCCTGGTGGGCGGGGGGACAGGTCTCCATGCACTGCTGCCCCTGCATGTTCTCTTCCCTATGCACTCCTGGGGGCTCCCACCACCATCACCTGCACTGCAGCAGGCCTAGAGTGGTTTCCTGCTGCGAGCAGTGCACGAAGGCAACCACACACACGCCACAGGAGGTGCTGGGCTGCTGCTGGTGGTAGCCCCTGGGGCATTTTAAATTGCCGGGGGGCAGCAGGTGGTCCCAGGAGGCACATGGGGTTGGGGCAGAGAGGGAGGAGAGAGAATGTGGGGTGGCAGGTGGGCTGGGGAGAGACCTGGCCCCAAACTTCGTGCCCAGCCTCAGGCCAGGAATATTTCTGATTCTGGGGCACTGTGGGCCCATACGGTTTGCTGCACATGCATGTGACCCTTCCTATCCCCCTGCCTAGCTTCGCCTCGCCTCACCTCACCTAACCTATCTACTTTCAAAAATTACAACTTTTAATACCAATGAACATGTTGTAGCATTTTATTTGACCACAAAGAAAGCAGCTATTATATTGCTGTGTTTAAAACCAAGCTAGGAAGAATTGCCTGAGCTTTGATTCTGTGGTGTCACCTCCCGGGAGCAAGGTCTCTGGATTCAGTTTTGTGCATGACAGCTCTCTGGATGTTCAGTCAGAAATGTCTTGTGCCAGCAGTCTTGTACTGTGATCTGATACATGTTTAGTACTTCTCTGTAGTCAGAAATAACGTTATTGGCTGTGTTTTGGTGGTTATGTAGGTGGTAGTGGGAAATATGAAGGGGGAAAAAAGGTGAGCAACAAAATGTTTGTGCCAATGTCTGCACAATTGTCTTCTTGAGGCTGTACTGCTAGAAATCAATTTTCTGCCACCACCATGCAACCCCAAAGGCCTGGGAACTTATAAGACTCTCCAGATAAGCCTCCTAGTACACTTCAAGCAGGGAGATAAATCACAGCTTTCTCCACTACCAGTTTATTCTGCACAAACTTGGTGTGTCACTGGGTATCTGACCAGAACCAGATTGCCAAAGCTCTTAGTCTGTGGGCACTTTGTATTAGACAGCAGTTAAAAACCTTTCCCTTCTTTTGAGGCATAGCTGTCACATCCACTCAACAAGCTTCGCATGTTTCTGAAAACATACTGATTTTGCTTTGATTAAAATGCCGTTGCCATTTCGTTTTGCCTACAGGAGCTCACTTCCATACAAATGATGCTTGTCTGTCTTCTCTGATTTGCTCTCTGTAGAGGAGGTGCTCCTAGGACCAAGGAGAGTAAGCCAGGACTTTAACAATCAGCCATCATATCACACCACTTACCCCATTTTTACACCCTTTGCAAAGTTTTATATAATGCTAGCAGATGTACCCGGCATTGCTTGCATCTTTAACTGAAGTTATTTAAAAACATTAAAAGGAAAATCTACATGTTTGTTTCAGTAATGCCCTCATGCTTCAGTTAACTAGTGGGGCTCAGGGTGGGGAGCAGGGAGCAAAGGAGGTAGGGTAGTAGGTGAGGGGGCTGAGAGCAGGGAATGGTGAGTGTTGGAACCAGGGCAGTGGATGGGGATCTTGGGGCAGGAAGTAGGGATGCAGGAACTTGGTTATAAGGGGGCTCAGGCAGGGGATTAGCTGTGGCCAGGGAATGGGGGTGCAGGAGTGAGGGGAGAGGCTGTGGGAGGTGAAGTTGGGGTTCAGGGTGCAAGATTAAGGGTAGGGAGTGGGACCATAGCATGGAGGGTGCAGGCTGCAGCTCCTGAGCCGCGTCTACACGTGCCGGCTACTTCGAAGTAGCCATGCCAACTTCGAAATAGCGCCCGCCACGTCTACACGTGGCGAGCGCTATTTCGAAGTTGAAATCGACATAAGGCAGCGAGACGTCGAAGTCGCTGTCCTCATGAGGAGATGGGAATAGCACCCTACTTCGATGTTGAATGTCGAAGTAGGGCATGTGTAGCCGATCCGCGTCCTGCAACATCGAAATAGCGGGGTCCACCATGGCGGCCATCGGCTGAGGGGTTGAGAGATGCTCTCTCTCCAGCCCCTGAGGGGCTCTATGGTCACCGTGTGCAGCAGCCCTTAGCCCAGGGCTTCTGGCTGCTGCTGCTGCAGCTGGGGATCCGTGCTGCATGCACGGGGTCTGCAACCAGTTGTCGGCTCTGTGGATCTTGTGGTGTTTAGTGTAACTGTGTCTGGGAGGGGCCCTTTAAGGGAGCGGCTTGCTGTTGAGTCCGCCCTGTGACCCTGTCTGCAGCTGTTCCTGGCACCCTTATTTCGATGTGGGCCGCTTTGGTGTGTGGCTGCTCCCCTGCAGCGCCTACTTTGATGTAGTGCTGCCCAACGTCGATGCTGAACGTCGACGGCACCAGCCCTGGAGGACGTGTAGACGTTATTCATCGAAATAGCTTATTTCGATGTCACTACATCAAAATAAGCTATTTCGATGTAGCATTCACGTGTAGACGTAGCTCTGTTGTCCCCAGTCTGTCCCTGCCTGTCCTGCGCATGTGTGTGGGGGGGCAGGAAAGGTGCTTAGGTGAGGCTGCGGCTTTTACCCTCCCACTTGTCCTCAGATGGGGGCAGTGTATGCTGTAGCTCTTATCCCCCCCCAACCTGTCCCTGCAGCTCTCAGCCCCTTGGCCTGTAATGGGGGGAGGGGAGGGAGGAAATTTGGCCACACCTCTCCCTGCCACCTGCCTGTGGGTGGGGGGTCAGTTTGGGCCGTGGCTCCTGGCCAGGCCCCAGAAGGGGGACCCTGAGAGCTGAGGCTGGTCCATGGCACTGGATCTTCTCCTGGAGGGGGGTGCCCCCAGTCTGGCCCCAGCTCTGGGGGTGGGAGGAAGGAGGAAGAGGCTGGGGCAGCAACACTTCCCTCGCCCCAGCCAGAGCAGCAGGGGATATGTGGGGCTGGGGCTGTTGTGCTGGGCCTGGGGAGAGCAGCGGGGGGTGGGGCCACAGCTTGGCTGCTTGTCCCAGCTCCATCTGAGCCTAATGGCGGGAGGGGGCATGGCAGGGTTTCCCCACCCTGGCATTTGGGGAGGGCTGTGGGGAGAGAAACAGGCTCCGGGGAGGGATGCACTTACTCATCCATAGGCAGCTAGGTTCAGGAGCTCACGTTGGGCTGGGACAAGCAGCTGCCCCCAGCGGTCACTCTGCAGCATTGCTGTTCCCTGTGCTCACTGCCCACAGTGGTGAGTCTGAAGTATGTCGTCCCTCCTGCCGGTGCCCATCTCTTCCCATGCTCTGGGAAATCCTGGGATTCAGGCAGTTTCCACTTTCCAGGCACAACTGAACCCTGATCTTGGTTTAAGTTAAAGTAAGAGGAAGCTGCCTACCAAATTTTGTACTCATAGCTCTTATGGTTCAAGAGGATCTCTTGAAGAAGCATAGTGCCAGGAGGCAGGTAGGCAGAGAGAGACATTCTAAAATCTACAGTAGCTATAATAAAGTCTTAGCAGGCTGACTTTGGTCCACTGAGTTTTGTAATCCTAGCTGTGATGCATCTCATCAAATATAAATATTGCAATGGAATTGCAAAGTTGTTTGTTTACTGTCTTACACAGAGAGGGTAAAGTAGCATTTGTTTTTTTTCTTATTACATTTTGAGCATAAATTAGATCAAGTGTATCACAGTTTCCAGTGTAGTGTTGGGAAAAGGGTTCCCACAGAAACCAACTATAGGAAGAGTGCCAGGTATAGGAAGGTATGTTATTGTCCTAATTGTGTTACAGAAATGACATAGTCATACTCCTGTACATTGGTGGTGGCTGGGTTGGAATGGGAGGAAGGAGAGGAATTATTAGAAGCTAGCTTGTCATACATTCCCTCCACCACTGGAGGTTAAGCAGCCAGGGGTTAAAAAGAAAGCTTCTTTAAAATGAAATTAAATTACATTCAAAATAAGTGTTTACATATAAATATGGGCTTTATGTAGTAGCTAAGTTACCAATAAAGGCCTCTGTTCTCTCCCGTCTGCGCACATAAACCCACTGGCTTAAAGTGTGGAAAGATACAGGACAAAACTGCAGGAAATATATTTTGACAGACGTTCTCAAAAGAGCAATACTGTTTTTGACTGCAACCCATCCCTTATGGAAAAGACTTATACAATTTAAAGCAGCAATAACTTTTATAGAATTGTAAAGCAGATATCAAATTTAATCACAGCAATAATATCATCTGTTTTCTCAGCTATTGGACAAAATATGTATAGAGGGATCTCATTTGTTAATTTTTTTTTCTTTCTGGACAGTACTTTCTTTAGACCCCAATTGGGTTCATTCTCGTAATAGTCTAAAGAGTTCTACATAGAATCTCACTGGAACAATAAGCCTGACTTTTATATCTTGCAGAGCAAGAATCTGAATCCCATAGTTTGTTTTCGATAATGTCTTACTTTCTAGCGATTATCCATCCGAAAACCAGAAGAAACAGAAGCCAAACAAAAAAAGGAAGGAGATAACGTGAGAGAGAGGATCATCAGACGAGCAGCTTTAGAGTTTGAAGACGGCATGTATGGTATCCTCCAGCTGTGTTGTAGGTTAAAGAAATAAGATTTGCTGTGATAAAATTAACAGCCACAGCTCTTACTCCTGGCACAAGTTTGTTACCCTCTTCACCATGCATTACAGTAGTGTTTCTTAACTTGTTCTGCAGAACACAGGTGTTCCATGAAGAACTCACATGTGTGCCATGAGGGTTTGGAGAAATACACTGATGGTACATATTTTCTGTTAATAAAACCCAGATACGATATTACTACCTCATTGGCATAATAGTGATTACATTACTTCATTTTGTTTTTCCTGTATTTGTTGCTGCTGCTTTTTTTTTGTCTGACAATTGGTTTTTGAGGAAAATTTTCATAGGTGTTCCACATAAAATATTATTGTTTGGTGTTCTGTGGTCTCAAATAGTTTAAGAAACACTGCACTACAGTACTTATGGCTCAGTCATTGTATCCTACTGACATAGATGGAACATTAAAGCATGCATCATGAGATGTTCCAGCTGGGTGTAACTGCAGTGTCATTGGCAGTCAAGTGATTGCTATGTCTTGAAAAACTGCAGGGCCATCTATAGTAAGTGAAGCTTGCTTGGACATTTATATTAGTAGGTTGCCATCTCAGCATAGGCTGTTCAGATGAGAAAATAAATCAGTACATATTTGTAGTTTGTAAAAGAAAGGTTCTGATCACAGCACAAATATAATTTTCTAAATTTATTCATTGACAGTCATTATATTCTAGTTGTACCTTGACCAGTTTACTTCAGCTAACCTGGGCATAGGAATTCCACTCCTGGCCAGCAACTTCATCAGTCCAAACATTTCAGTTCACCTTCAGAGTGAAAATGGAGTCCTGGGCTTGGTAAGTATAGGGTCCATGAAGGTTGATGTCATGTCCATGGGTTGGTTTGTTGTTTCCTTTTCACCAATCTGGCTATACTTTGAGCTCAATGAGCTGCTGGGTTGCATGGTGCTGAGCATTCTTGCTCAAGCCTAGGAACATACTTGAGCACATGCTTAACTGAGAGAGATGTCAAGCGGTCCTATTGAGACTATGGATCTGATAACAATCTTAAAATGAACAATGTGTTTAGGTAAAGGGCTTTGCTATGTTGGTGCTGGAGTACTCAGCACCTTGCAGGATCAAGCTCTGTAAGAGGTTTTTTAGTTAGACGTCATTCATAATTTTAAACTAATATAATCTGTATGTATATTTTACTCTAGTGATGTTTTTGAAATTGAACCTGGGTGCCTGGAACTTCATGAAATTCTGCAGCTTACATGATTTCATAATTGTAATAGCTTGTACTAATGTGCTAACTAATTCAGGGACTAGTGTACATTTCAGTACACATGCCAAATAAAAGTGGTATGCCACACAGAGAAAAATCCAGGTGTATACTGTGTTTATTTTGCAACACAAACATTACAGTTAATAAAGGAAAATATTTGTGGTGTTCTGGAGCATTGATAAATATTGAGACTGTGTTTTGTTGTCAGGGTCCTTATCCACTTGAAAACGAGGTAGATCCAGACCTGATTAATGCAGGTAAAATCATTAACATGCTTTAACTTCTGGAAGCTGTTCGTAACTGATTTAACATACTTTATTTGATAGAATACTAAATCCAGAACACTGGCGCAATGTTACTTTATTTGTTGTTTTGCCCTTTGTTAATACTGACATTTTCAGTGACAATGAATTTTGCTTATGAGTGACCATTAATGTACTAGCTAGTCAATTTGTGTGTCATCACTGCTTTCTAATAGCCGTTAGTGACAGTTAAAGGAGGCTCTTTTTTCAACCCAAGGGTCAAGGCTTGTGGTTTTCTTTTTGGAAGCAAAAGATCCTTAGACCTGTTCCCCAATTCAGCATGTACACTTGAGTTGTGAGGTCTATATGTATATGCATTTG
Source organism: Carettochelys insculpta (assembly GCF_033958435.1). Lineage (NCBI taxonomy): Eukaryota > Metazoa > Chordata > Testudines > Carettochelyidae > Carettochelys > Carettochelys insculpta. The sequence continues at coordinate 101,759,989 of NC_134141.1, forward strand.
TTCAGCTATATTTCCTGGGTTTTTGGGAGGTGCTAGAAATTGATCCCAGGGGCACATTTGACAAAATTCGTGGTCTTCAGTCACTAAGTTTTGTATCTTGCCTTATTACTGAGTGGTGATATCTTTGGAGGAAAAATTTGAGCAACTCTTCAGAGATCTCACTTGAGTATTTGGAGGAGTTGCCTCCATCAGTAATTCACCCATTGTAGGTTCAGACAACGTCTCCTTCACTTTTGGCCAGAAAAAGTGGCCGTACAACTTTGAAATGAGAAAGCTGGCTTGCTAGGTTTCTGTTTGTTGGTTTGTTTTTAGTTTAGTGTAATAATTCAAAGTTTTGCACATCCTTGCAGTTAATACAGTTCTGCTTAAACACATACATGCCTTGCTTTTGCACTGGGATGTGCCAGTACAGAGACTGCATCTGTATATATTCCCATAAATTAGAGTGTTAATGGGACACTGCATGGAGGGCAGCAGCCCTGCATATTAGGACATTGCTTGTTGTTCTTCCTGTTCCCCTAACTGTCAGGGAGCGAAAGGAAGGTACCCAGCTTGTAGGGATGCCTCCCATTCCTGGCTGGCGAGGGGAGGGGGCGGAGGAGTGATTCACACAAGCCAGGTAATTTGCCCTCAATCCCTGACAGTCAGGGAAATGGGAAGAAGAGCAAGCAGCATCCTGGTACACATGGCTGTTGCCCTCCCTCTGCTCCCAAAATGGCACCCTTGAGTGGATCCCAGTGCCTGATGAGGTATATACATCTGGTATTTTTAAAAGGGCATTACCTAATCCTATAGATTTCCCCTTTAGTAGAGCATGTTAGCTAGTACAGCTAAGCAGAGTAGGCAAAATGAGATAAAGCACTGACATTTAACCAAGTTTGTAATTTAATTTAGCTGTACGCTCCAGCAACTGCTCACTGACTGGTAAAAATATTTGCTGCCTGGCTTAATTAATTTTATTCTGTTATCATAGTGTTGTTTTTCCCACTTTGAGCTGTGCCATCTCTGCAATATTACTCATGAATTATTTCACCATCTAAGAGTTTCACCACCAACTGGCTGTTGAAATACTTTGAGGGGGAGATTTTCCAGGGCATAAAGGGGAGTTAAGTGCCCGCCTTTGAAAATCTCTCTCTCTCTCTCTCTGTACATGTGCTCAAGTTAACTTCTGAATAATTTTTTTTCAAAACTAAATAGGTGTAAAATTGTTCTCTAAAAATAATTTATCCTAAATTGATAGTGATCATCTGGCATTAGAAGTATTCTTTCAGAACCTGGAAGCTGCGATGGTTATATGCATCAATAAGGCAAATAACTAGGCAAGAAGAAGAAAGAGGATTAGTTTTTTCCATATCATCTGTCACTAGGTTGGCGTCCCCATTCCATAAAGGTCCCACACCTTCCCTGACCACCTTGTTGAAGCCGTTCTTGTTGTCCTTCACATCCCTTGCTAGCTGCAACTGCACTTTGGCCTTCCAGGCCTTACACCCCTACATGCTCAAGCAATATTTTTTAACTCCTTCCTTGTCATCTGTCCAGGTTACCCTTTCTTTGGAGCTTCTTTTTTGTGTTTAAGCTCACTGAAGATTTCTCTGTGCAGCCAAGCTGGTCCCTTGACATATTTTGATGTTCCTCTTGCACACTGGAGTGGTCTGTTCCTGCACCATAATAAGGCTACTTCAGAATACCCAGCTCTGCTGGACTCCTTTCCCCTTCCTAATAGCCTTCCAGAGGATCCTGCACATCAGTTCCCAGAGGGATTCAGAGTTTGCTTTTCTGAAGTGCAGTCTGTTGCTCTCCTTCCTTCCTTTTGTCAAAATCCTGAATTTAACCATCTCCAGGTTAATGCTGTCCAGGTTGCCACTTACTACTTCCTCTCCTGATTCTTCCCAACTTGTGAGGAGCAGGTCAAGAGGAACATGAGTCCTAGTTGGTTCCTCCAATACTTGCTCCAGGAAGTTACCAGTCCTTTAGTTCTCTACATTTCAGCAATGCACTCCAGCATAACCACTCTGAACTGGTGATTTAGAGGTCACAGCTCCTCTTTTTCTTGGCTGAAGTAACACAGTAAGGGTGTTGTTTTTCCTAACCTCTCAGTTCTTTCAGATAAATTTTAAGGCTTGCCCTACAGATCCAGCAAATCACATAGGCTTCCCCTTTTGGATAAGGAAGATGTGGACAAAAAGAAAGCAATGAGATCAATGAAAACTCCAATTTACTATTGTAATAATGGTGGGATCTGTTTTAAAAAACCACCTTGTTTTCATGAAAGACTTAGCAAAACAACTGATGTCGTAGGTGAACACAGGCTCTGTCTGAAGGCATTGGACACAGCGTTTAAATCACAGGACAGAACCTTAGGAGGATATATTAGCTGAAGTGCTCCAGTGAAGCCGTATATCTCCCTCCTCCTTCCAAGACTTTCTGGATACACTCAAAATTGATGACAGGTCAGAAAGAGAGAGACTTTCAAGGTACTAGCCCGCATTTCGATATCAAATTCATCTTATAAAAACTCCAGAACCTGAGCTGCTTCCGCTGAGGCTGAATATTTTGCCTTTGTCTACGCCAGGCTTTGAATTTACACTGATTTTTGAGCAAGCCCTAGTTGTGGTTTTGCCCCTAGGAGCTAACAGAGTTCCAGTGAGGCCAGCAGAACAGCTTTTGTGTTCTAGAAACTTCATTTCAAATGCCCAGCTGCCAGTTTGACTTGCCTGGTTTCTGGTGACGAACTGGATCTTAAAGTAACAAATGTAGCACGGGACTCTGGTTTGACTTGGATGCATGAGGACCCAGCATTGGAAATTTTGAAATTCTTGATGATCACGTTGAAAGATTGGTTGATCACCCCACATGATCAATTTTTCTTGTGCTCAAGCAGTCACCCTTTGCATTGCTGGTGTTCAGTGCCATTGATAGACCAGCCAGCAGCAGAGCATCTGGAACTGCTGTTGGTGCTCCCTGGCCTGCAGCTGCTGCACCGTGGGCTCCTCTGCCCCCTTCAAACTCAGACAACAGTGGCAGCTTCTGCAGCTGCTGCCAGGCTGCCCTGGTGTGCTGCACAGTGTGCCTCTGCAGCATGGCACTTCTGGGTTAGGCCCAGTCCTCCTGTGTTCCTTGTGCTGATCCCCGGGAGTGGAGCCTGGGCATGCAGCTGGGAAAAGCAGGATTGGGCCCCGGTGTGCCGGCCTGGGAAAACAGATGGCCCGACTATAGTTTTGCTCCTTCTTCAGGGGCTGCTCCAGCTCAGGGAGGCATGCGGTGAGTCTGGCTGAGGCCCACCACACTTCCCTGAAGCTAGGCCCTTTTCATCTGCTTATGGCACTCCATTTCTGCAGCCTTGCTGTGCTTCCTGGTGCAGGAGCTCAGCCTCTGGCTGCCCTTTCTAAACTTAGTCATTTGGGCTCTATAGCTCAGCCGGGGTCACAGTAAATACTGCCATGTGGGGTGGCCAGAGCAGCTGGCTGCTGAGCCCAGGGAAGAGGTTTGGGGAGCTGAGGCAGGCAGTCACCAAGTGGGAAGAGGAAAGCAGCCTGCAGCATGGCATTGAGCAAGCTTCTGGCTGCGTGGGGGAGGAGGCGTGGGCCTGAGCTCCCGCCTTACATACTGGTGAAAATTGGATTATATGCTATTCTTGTCATGTGTGCTGGGGATTGCCTACCCGGGTCTAATCTTTCTACTGATTGGAGAGACCTCTCCGGTCAACATGAAACCACTTAGATGAGTAGGGGGTAGTTATGTTGATAGGAGAAGCTCTCCCTGAGACTACAGCTATGCTACTGCAGAAAGTCAACCTAAGCTATGAAACTCCAGCTATGTGAATAACGTACCGGGGAGTCAACATATCTTAGTTTGTTACCCGCAGGTCTACACTGTGAGGGGGTTGATGGGAGAGTGCTCCCATTGAATACTCTTCTCATCTGGGGTAAAGTAGGGGGTTGACTGCAAAGAGATCTGCAGTTGATAGGTGGGTCTTAACTAGATCCACTAAATCAACCACTGGTAGATTGATCTCTGTGTCAATCTATGCTGTAGTGTAGACATAGGCTAATTAATGGCTTTATTCAGCCCCTGCCCAACTCCCTCACAACCTTTTTACAGAGTAACCTGCCCCTCCCATAATTCAAAAAAAGTTTATACCAATAAATATGGATAGGGTCTGATGGAGTTTGACATGCTGATGATGATTCCTTTCTACTGGATTTTCCTATTTTTCCAGTTCTGCAAATATAACATCCCATTTCTTTTACAGGTAAAGAGACAGTCACTGTTCTTCCAGGTTCCTCCTATTTCTCTAGTGATGAATCATTTGCGATGATTAGAGGGTATGTAACAGTACTCCTAATCTGTTAAAATGCTAAACAGAATAGGATGAGTCACTAACTAATTTATTAGTATTGCTCTGCAATGTGATTATTATTTAACAACCTGTAAATTTATTGTGAATGTTCAGTGAGAACCTACAGAAGGAGTAGTTCAGGGTACTAGAAACTGAAATATTCAACTAACTGTGACAGATATTGTAAGGATGTTTGCGGCTAACACTTGGCTGTATATAAACACATTCATAAGAGTGTTTTAAATGACTACTTTTTAATGATTTTCCTAGGAATCTAATCTGTACTAGCGCACTGTATGTTCTCTTTGCTCAGCTTGTGTCTGCAGTGCTATTCCTGCCTCCCTGATGGAAATTCACCATCTGCACCTGTTTTTTGTTTAAATATAAACACACGCTAAACCCTAATGGCTCTGAAAAGATAATCAGTGCATGTAAATACATGAAGGAGGGCATTTAAAAATGTGAGTTCAGCACTGGTTTACTGTGAATGTAGTTAACTAAAACCAGACAAAAGTTATAATGCTTTGGAGCCTCAGAAGGCTGAGAGAAATCCAAGCAGTGCTATGGGGAAAAAAGTACCTGTGTGGCAAACTGCTCAGTTCCTCTGTTGTTTACTACCATTTTTAAGAGTTTTACGTTGATAGATTAAGACAATGAGCAAGTAATTTGGCAGGCTGTTATTTTATGCAGTATGCTAATTGCACACTATCTTTTTACCAGAGGTCATGTTGATTTGACAATGCTTGGAGCAATGCAGGTGTCCAAGTATGGTGATCTGGCCAACTGGATGATACCTGTAAGTAAACAGCTGTACCATGAGTGCACCTGATTTAAATAATACAAATACATGTTTTTCCCAGCTTCTCTCCTAACAACTGTGTTCTGAAACTTCGGTTTCTAAACCGATAGCAGCAGGAGGAGATTGTTCTTCGTTTAACATGTATTTCCCTTTGTTGCAGTCTCAGGTGCCTAACTTTATACATTTTTTTTTTTGTTTTGTTTTTAACAAATGTTCAAAAACTGGAGATTTAAGGAGCTGTGGAGACGTTTGTTAGTGGGACCATTGTTCCAGACATACAAATTTTTTTCAATATAGAGTTCAGGAAGACTTTTGACACAAAGAAAGTGTACTGTTTCTTTAAATCTCTGGCAAGGAAACAGGGTGAGTGGGTAGAATTCTGGTAGAAACTGGGCTGTGAGGCAGAGAAAATGAAAAAAAACATGTAGCTTTGAGGATGATACTGTTTTCCTTCAGTATTGTTGGCTTCAAGGATCCAAAACCCTAGAGTCAGGGCCCTAAAATTGAGCTTGAGTTGTAAAAAACTGAGACTTTTAAAATAATATTTTGGGGTCCTATTTGCATTTTTGTTCTTGAGTTGTTAAGGTTCCTCTTTTCATGCTTTTCTGGGAGTTTTAGAGACTTGCTGCATACACATTCAGTAGCTCTGAAGACAACATCAACACTGGTAGGAATCAAAGATTGTTTAACTGAAAAGAGAAGATACAGAGCTTGAAGTTGGTAGGAAAGAAGACAACCCTATAACCAACAGTCAAAGCAAATTTATTTTATATGGAAACTGGAGATTCCAAGAGGTTCCTGGCTGATAAAATAAGGAAGTTGGACTTAGTTGGATAGAGAGAAGTTAGAAGGGACTGTGAGGATCATAGAAGTTTTACAGCAGTACGTATTAAGGTCACTGGTTCTGTCTGCATATAAGCAAAGCCAAAATATTACACTCCAGTGATTGATTGTTTTAAACTCATTTGTCTTTTCTACATTCATTAGACACTATAATAGAGGCCCAACGTAAATGTATACCCCAAATTAAAAAACATACTAAGACACCAAAAAAAAGAGCCACCATGGGTTAACACCCATGTAAAACAAGCAGTGAGGGATAAAAAGGCATCTTTCAAAAAGTGGAAGGCAAATGCTAGTGAGGTAAATAGAAAGGAACATAAACACTAGCAAATGAAGTGTAAAACTGTAATAAGGAAAGCCAAAAAAGATTTTGAGGAACAGCTAGCCAAAAGCTCAAAAACAATAACAAGAGGTTTTTTAAATATATTAGAAGCAGGAAGCCTGCTAAAAAAAACCAGTGGGTTCCCTAGATGATACAAATACAAAAGGAGCAATCAAGGACAATAAAGCCATTGCAGAGAGACTAAATGATTTCTTTGCTTCAGTCTTCACAGCTGAGGATGTTGGGGAGATTCCCAAACCTGCACCGTTTTTTTGTGGGAAATGAAACTGAGGAACTGTCCCAGATTGAAGTGTCGTAAGAGGAGGTTTTGGAACAAATAGATAAACTTAGTGTTAACAAATCACTGGGACCGGATGGCATTCATCCAAGGGTTCTGAAAGAACTCAAATAGGAAATTGCAGAGCTATTAACACTAGTTTGTAATCTGTCCTTTGGATCAGCTTCCGTACCCTAATGACTGGAAGATAGCTAATGTGACACCAATATTTAAAAAGGGCTCTAGAGGTGACCCTGGCAATTACAGACTGGTAAGTTTAGCATCAGTTCCAGGCAAACTAGTTGAAACAATAGTAAAGAATAAAATTGTCAGGCATGTAGAAGAACATAATTTGATGGGCAAAAGTCAACGTGGTTTCTGCAGAGGGAAATCACGTCTTACTAATCTGTTAGAGTCCTTTGAAGGGGTTAACAAACATGCAGACAGGGGAGATCCAGTGGATATAGCGTACTTAGATTTCCAGAAAGCCTTTGACAAGGTACCTCATCAAAAGCTCTTATGTAAATTAAGTTGTCATGGGATAAGAGGGAAGGTCCTTTCATGGATTGAGAACTGGTTAAAAGATAGGAAACAGAGGGTAGGCATAAATGGTACATTTTCCAGATGGAGAGGGTAACTAGTGGTGTCCCCCAAGAGTCAGTCCTAGGACCAATCCTATTCAATGTATTCATAAATGATCTGGAGAAGGGGGTGAGCAGTGAGGTGCAAAAGTTTGGAGATGATGCTAAACTGTTCAAGATAGTCCAGACAAAGGCAGACTGTGAAGAACTTCAAAAGGATCTCAAACTGAGTGATTGGGGAACAAAATGGCAAATGAACTTTAATGTGGATAAGTGTAAAGTAATGCAGATTGGAAAATATAACCCCAACTATACTTTCAATATGATGGGGGCTAATTTAGCAATAACTAATCAGGAAAGAGATCTTGGAGTTACCATGGATAGTTCCTTGAAAACATCCACGCAGTGTGCAGAAGCAGTCAAAAAGGCAAATAGGATGTTAGGTATTATTAAAAAAGGAATGGAAAATAAGGCAAGGAGTATCTTACCGCCCCTATATAAATCTATGGTATGCCCATGTTTTGAATACTGTGTACAGATGTGGTCTCCTCACCTAAAAAAAGATATCCTGGCACTGGAAAAGGTTCAGAAAAGGGCAACTAGAATGATTAGGGGCTTGGAACAGGTGCTGTATGAGGAGAGGCTAAAAAGATTGGGACTTTTCAGTTGAGAAGAGAGGAGGCTGAGGGGGAGCATGATAGAGGTATATAAAATTATGACAGGTGTGGAGAGGGCGAATAAGGAGAAGTTATTTACTTGTGCCCATAATACAAGAACTAGAGGACACCAAATGAAATTAATGGGTAGCAGGTTTAAAACTAATAAAAGAAAGTTCTTCTTCACTCAGCGCATAGTTAACCTGTGGAACTCATTGCCAGAGGAGACTATGAAGGCTAGGACTATAACAGAATTTAAGAAGGAGCTAGATAAATTCATGGAGGTTAGGTCCACAAAAGGCTATTAGCCAAGGGTAGGAATGGTGTCCCTGGCCTCTGATTGTCAGAGGCTGGAGATGGATGGCAGGAAACAAATCGCTTGATCATTGTCTTCAGTGTCCCTGGGGCACTTGGCACTGGCCACTGTCAGCAGACAGGCTACTGGGCTGGATGGACCTTTGGTCTGACCCAGTATGGCCATTCTTACGTTTTTATGTTATGTTCTGATTCACTTGCCGCAGCATGGTCTAATGTTGCTAGATACATGGTTTCAGAGCTCCTTGGTAAAAACTCTTGAGCAAGGAGTGACACAATTACTAATTTTGCCTTCATTTACAGCTACTGATTTGCACACCTTTTTTTTTCTTTTTTCCCCTTGAATTTGATACCAATGTCAATAAGAACTACGGATTTTCACAGCTAAAGTGATGAAATTCTAATCCATGGGTGGAAGAATGAATTTGACCCCATTTCAAAAGGTACCATATGGATAAAAAGATTGTCAGGGCAATTTGAGAATTTTTTTTTCAGGCGGTAAATTCTTCAATTATTGTGAAAAATGAGACTTAAGAATTAATGTCTCCTCTCTGTGAACCTCTAGCGGGTGGTTGTGTGTTTTATATGCCTGCACTCAGTTTAGGGAACCTGGAGGATAATCAGGTATTCTGCCGGGCCAGTGTTTCTTGTGTTTTGGATTTTGCATTTCTTAAGATCCAAAATAAGTAATAAAATCAGTCTTTTTTGGAAAGGAGAATACGGGGGGTGGGGGAACCAAATTATATTTTTATTGCCTGATATGGTTCACAATCTACATCAAAGTGAGATTAATATGGAGTCACCAAATATGTTGCTAAAAAGAGTCAAGGACTGAAGCCCAATATTGTTAAAAATTAGCATATGGAGGATAATCACAGCTATGCTCTAGTGAGTTCATATTTCCTTTTAAAATCAATTTAGTGTCTAAATTTTTATCAGATGAGTTAGATGTATAAATGATTATCAGTCTGATTCTGTAGATACAAGTGGGATACAGACTGTATTGTGTATCTTTTCCTTTGTCACCCGATAAACCACTTTAGTCATCATGTTGAATTAATACACTTCTGTCAGTGGACTTCATCTTCTTCATTTTGTAGAGGATGTTACTAATGATAACAATAAAAAATGAGCTAATTATTTACCTACTGTTTTGCAAAAATGATTTTGAATCATTGCATTCTGGATCATGAAATGTGTGCATCATTTAAACACGCAGACATTTCATTCTAAACTTCTGGGGAATGAGCTTAACATATTTCTTACTGAAATAATTTAGGTAGGTTACTGAAAAAATACTGAAAACCTCAATGTAGGTTACTGAAAAAATAATTTTTGTTGCACACACTAATGATTTTTCTTGTGTGAAATATGTTCATCTGAATTTTTGAAGTTTTTTTTTAGTGTGGGTATTAAGAAAAAGCAGTCTTGGAATGGGAGATTACATGAGTCGTACATATTTGAATGTGAAATGCACTAAAAGTGTAGTATTTAGAAATGATTGCAACATATGTTCAGTGTTTCAGTTTCAAACTGCCATTACGGTTAGTTTGAATGAAGTCCTCAGTCCTACGCTAGAGTCCAGTGTCGTTCCGTGACGCGCAAAGTCGCATTAGAGCTCTGAGTACAGAGGTCTATATTTGCAAATCCTGATGAAGGATTGGGGTAATATTTTAAGTATTTTTACCAGCGTGTGCCACATTGTTGTTGGTATTCTTAGGATGATGATTTATTTAGATTATGCTGAAAGCCCATTTCAACAGCTAGTAGAAGTCTGTCCATACAGGTCTTGATGTTCTAAGGCATATTTGGGTTTGATCACTCAAAAAAAAACTGCTGCCCAGCAAGGATTCTTCTCCTTACAGTAGTCTTGTACAAGGAGATCCACAGTCTCTCCAGCTATAGAGCTTTTGCTGCACTTACAGTTTGAAGTTAGGGCTTTAATCTGCACATCTTTATGGTTTGAATCCTTAGCCAAATTAAGCCTAAACATTAGTCTTAGACTAACGTTCCTTATTGATACCATTCAAGCTGACAGTCAATGTGCTAACATCTATGGATTGTGGGCGTGTCCTTCATGTTAAAAGTCCCCTGACTATCTGGAATCACTTCTTCCCCAACCCCCAAGACAGTGTTGTGCCAGCTTTTCCTGAGAGGATTGTGAGAAAGTTGGTTTGAACTGTCTGTCTGGAAAGTGCTATTTTGTCTACTTTATTGTTTCTATCGTAAATGTATCTTGAAGTTGAAAAGAGGAACATTTTTATAAATGAAAAAGTAAATGAAAGACAACCTGCTCTCTGCTGTGCAAAGTACTGGTAACCTATGCAAGGGAGGTACATGCAGTGTTGCCTCACGTGCCTGATAGATGCCTACTGAAAAACAGGAGTATACTATCCAAAGATACTATCCAAACTTTCAGTAGTAGCTGTGACTGAAGAGGTTAATCTTAAAGAGCAGATATTTAAGTTTTCCTTGGTCTTATGCTACTATCTATTTTAAATAAGCTAATATGCCATCATTATGAGGTGCTTTGCTGAGGTCTGTGTGTCCATTTTGTTGCGAGATTTTATATGTCCATTTTGTTGAATAATATACAGACACTTTACTGCAAGAAGCCAACAATCAAGGGCACTTAGTTCCATATTATTGCATCATATTTCATTTAGCTTTCTGTTTTCACAGTTTCATCATTTTTATATGCCCTGAGTTTCTGGTGGTATTTCCATCAGTTGGAGGCAAGTAATAATCCTAAGACTTCAAGTTTTGAATAAGTATCATAGTGAAACTATCCTTGCTCTACCTTAACAGCTCGACATCACTCACACGCTGATGCTTATATATGTATTTGCATACCTTTTATAAAGAGGAAATGAACTGGGAAGGGTTGTTAAAATAGGTGTAGCCCATTCCTTCTCTAACTTTTAATGGAGGTGGGACTCCCATGGCAGTTTGAGTCAAGAAGAGCATTGCTTCTTGGGATAATACTCATGGGAATGGGAGGAGCTTGTTTCTAACTACAGGTTCTTGACAGGCTCATACCATAAACTATGAAGATTTATGTCCTTTGTGTGCCACAGTCTTTTTCTCAGGGCCACTGACTGTATTTGCTTGCATCTTCAGGTTCCACTTCTGCCCTTCCTCAAGCTTATTTAGCTCATGCCATCCCAGGCTCCTACCTTAGCACCTTCATTGCAGGGGTTGCTCAGATCCTGGACACTCAGCCTTTCCAGGACTTGCTTCTAAGTGAGAAAAATGTACTATCTCTATACCTCTTCCTTGGTGGCAAGTTCACAAGCCTACTTACCATAGAATGCAGTTCTATTACTCTCTGTGGAAGCCAGGCACAGGCTGGAGGTGGGCACCTACTGCTCTTTAAGGCCTACCCTGAGGCACAATACCCTCTTTTTTTCACTAGCTTTAATAGTTTTTTTTGTTTGTATTCCACAAAAGGAAATGTCTTTCCCTGGAAGGAGCGAAGAATAATATTTTCAAAAGTGCCTAGATCACTTAGGGGCTTAAGTTTTATTCACTTACAATGAAACTCATTGCCCACTCAATTGAAGACGGACAGGTCACCCATCACACATTTTAACCATTTGTGATTATATTGTCTGTGTCTCTGTTCACATTGTCTCTGTATAACTTTTACTTCTGCCGGTATATCTTCTTCTCTTATCTGTTTTCCTCACTCTTATTCTTCTTGTGCCTAGTAATATCTCTTTCTATCCTACCCCTATCTGCACCCCTACTTTTCCTGTGTTTTAGTCTCATTCCCTCTTGCACCCCCTCCCGCCCCCAGCAATCATCTCTCTCTTCTGCTCCTCAGCATCATTCAGGGCTCTCTCCAGCTTCCTCAACAGTCCAGCTATCACTTCTCTCTTGGTGTCCCTCCTGCTTTCTCACCCGCTTTAGGTATTAGTCTGGAAATTTGTTGCTGAAAAGATGTTGTGTATTCCATTTCCTACAACCTGGAAAAGGGGCATCACATCCCTGTGGGCCCCTTTCCTAGACACCAAGAAGAAGGGGTTGGGGAGAAAACAGAGGAGTTGAAATATTCTCTCCTGATCCAAGGAAATCATAGTTGCTCTTATTCTGTTTGTACTCTGCTTCTTCTCCTTCCCATACCTATGGGATATAAGCTCCAGGACCTCTTACCTTTATTGATAGCCCCTCTATTTCCCTGATCTAGGCTTTGAGAGAGGGAGATATGTTACATATTGCAACATCTCTTGCTGCAACTTGTGTAAGCCTTACCATACCACTGTTAAAATGCTGGTTTTTTGTTGCTGTTTTCTAGTCCCATGACCAGTGCTAGGCTCAAAACAACAAGACTTCTTGATGCATCTGTCAGTGGCCTTGGGCAGAGAAGGCTTCACTTTCAATGTACACCAACCCCAAACCACCCTTAGAAGGAAGAAGTTAGCTTAGTCTCCTTGTATTGATTGTAAACCATTCTGCCTATTGTTTTGGCCAGGTGCAAGGCAGTCTAAAGGCACTAAACCATGTCCACCAATTATTTCACACACTCAGCTGTCAGTCAGGTTTGAATTCCGAAATGAATCTTAGGGATGAACAGAAGAGTCCTGCTATCAGTTCCTTCAACCATGGAAATTTTCATCAGGTACAACTTGTTACATGAAATACTTCATCTTATAGATAATGGAGGTTTACAGTAGATTCACTTAAAATTGATATTTAGAAAATATTTTTGCTCTCACATTCTGATAATGATTGGTAAATATTGACTTTTTGTTTTCCAATTAAAAACCACTGTAGAAAGGTTAAAAATAATGACATGGTACATTTCCGCAGTATCTCTGTTTTACTAAATCCCAACATTGTTGAGTAAGCTATGCATCACCTTTCTCCCTCTCCCTCTCCCTCCCCGCCCCCGCACACTCCAAGCCATTAAATATCAAGCTTTAAGAACGGGGGTGGGCAGCGGGAACAATTTTAAAGTGACGGCTTATGCCTTCAAGGGATTCATTAACATTAATATCATACATATTGGTGCTGCTGATCTGATGTAACAGCAAATATACCATTGAACCAGAGACAGACAGACCCCGTGGCTAAGGGTTGAAGAATTCCAAAGAGTAAATTTTTTTTAAAACTTCTGTGGGTTCTATTTCTATAGATAAGAATTTCCTCCAAACTTTTGCCTTCTGTAGTACCATCACTAATGGACAGGTGCCATGCTCTGTCCTATATAATGGTTCTGACTGAATAACATACCTTTTTGGAAGATCTGTACTACATGAGAACAACAGAATATGGCTAATGAAGAATATTGTATCTCAGTTTTCATCTGGTACTTTGCAATAATTAGATGCAGTGCATGTAAAAAATTGGGATGTCTCCTTCTGAGTAGCACCACCTAAGTTCTGGAGGTAGAACACTAGGGGTGCATCTACACTAAAAACTACCTTCGAAATTAGGGGCTACTCGAAGTAGCCTGCAGAGTTTCTACACATTTTCCCTTGCTTCAAAGTTAACTTTGAAGTAAGGGAGCCCGACTTATAGGTCTTTACTCCATTCCCGAGAATGGAGTAGTGCCCTACGTCAAAGTTTAATTTCAAAATAGGGTGCGTGTAGGCACTCAACTTTGAAGTCTGTTACTTTGAAGGTGTACTTCAAAGTAAGCAAATTCAAAGTTATTTTGTAGTGTGGACATGGCCTAGGTGTTCTAACCATCAAGGTTATCTGTATGTGCAGCTGCATTCTCTATAGTCAACTTTAAATAATTAAACACACGACTAAGAAATTTATTCTTCTGCTGTAATCTAAATTCTGATATTGTGATAGGTGCTATAATTCAGTTAGGGGTTTTGGACTAGGAGGATGGGCTTATATAAACAAACATATGAACACACTAAAACATACACAATAACTATTAATTTTCAGTTCTTATACCATCTTTTACTCTCAATGATCCCAGTGTGCTCCACAAGCTGCAGACAATTCCAAGCAATTTTGTGCAGGTGTACCAGGTAGGAAAGGGAGAAGATAATAGGAACCTTTAATGCCCTGATGCCTCCCTGAACAAAAACAGGCTAAGATGCAAACCTAGTACTCCCTTGAGCACAAGGGAGAAGGCGTGACTAATGAGCCCAGAGATCCTCTAGAATGACATGCTCAGACAGTTGAGTGGTGGGTTGAACCTTCGTCCCTCTGAGACACATGTTGCCTTCAGACAAAGATGCTGTAGGGGAACATGTATTGTTCCTTGTCATGGAGCAGTAGCGAAACATGTTGCAAATCTTCTTGTCCCTGACACCCTTGTGTTTGTGGCAGCATCGAAGCAGCTCTTAAGGCACACTGGTTCTAATAAAAATCAAAGCCGTACCAAAAGTCACTTTAGCTTTTTTAAAAACTGATTTTAATTTGAAGCATTTGGCCTAAGGTTTTCAAAAGTGGCTAGCGATTTTGATGTCCAGCTTGAGACATCTGATAGGAGCCTGATTTTCTGAAAGCTGGGTGATCCCTTTTGAAAATCAGGGCTGTCTATGGAGTCTCAAGTTGGGCTCCCAACAGCTAAGGCATCTAAAAACAAGTCACACTTGGAAAAATCATCTTGGAATTTTAGAAATATCAGCCTAAAATCTTAATGCTGTATATCAAATCCAAGATCTAACATGGAGCAGCCTCAGTAATGACAATTAAAGTGTTAATCATGAAATCCATTTACCGGAAAGAAAATCATGATACCAAGAACTGACCGTTATTGAAGATTAACTTTTCAGGGACACAGTGAAAGAGAGAATTCCAATTTAATGTTTATTTGCTATCTATAGAGGTCAGTATAACTTAGGACACTGGAAAGTAATGTTATATATTAAATGGTAATTTTTCATCCTGTCCTAAATTACATTTGTGCACAGCTTTGGATGAGGATTTTTTTTTTTTTTTTTTTTTTTTTTTAAATCTCAGACCAGTTGAAAATCTGGTCTTCAGTGCATTAGAAAAGTTTCAGAGCTGCTACTTTTGGACCCGACCCAAAGTTAATTCAAGTTGGTGGAAAGACTCCTATTTTTTGCAGTGGGCTTTGAATGACACCTTGAGTGAGCTGATACACTAATAGTAAATAATAGAAAAATAATATAAAGGGAATCCTTCCTTTGGATTTCCCAGTATGTTGTAGTTTATCCATGTTTGTCTGTGCATCTCATCAGACCCTAACCTGTAAGGGGTTGTGTATGTATTTCCACTGCCTGTAACAGGACTTCTTCGGTCTTTGTAGGATCAAGAGCATGGAGTGTAAGCTCTCAGAGTGCAAACTGTCTTAATATTGTCAGCATCCAAGCTACTACCAGCAGATATGAAAAGTCATAATACAGTTACTTAGGCTGAGTCTGCAATATTGACCCATACTGGTATAACTACATTGCTCAGGGGCATGAAAAATCCACAGCCCAAACAATGTAGTTTCACTGACCTTATCTCCTCAGTGCAGACAGTGCTATGTCAGTGGGAGAGCTGCTCCCATCCATAAAGCTACCACCTCTCAGGAAGTCTCTCCTGTCAGTGTTTTTAGTGTAAGTTTTAAGACAGTAAAACTTTGGAGATGAGCTACATCCACTCTGATTTAATGTGTACTGATGTCACCCTCCCAATTCTAAATCCCTTTTTCTCTCTTCAGCAGCTGAGGAAGTCAGTTTCATCTCACAAAAACTTATGCCCTCACATCCTAATTATTCAGTTACTCTTTAAAGTGCTACCCGAATCCTTGTTCTTTTGTTGAAACAGACTACCATGGCTATTTCTCTGAAACTTTTCCCATTGACATTGTTCCCCTTTGAAACTCAGATTTTCCTAAACTTGTTTAATCCAGAACAAAACTTCATAATTTTCTCCAGTCACCATCCCATTTTCCGGCTACAATAGTAGTTTTAACCTCCAAAACGTTTATCTGTAAACAATTCTAAGTGAAAATCTGAAAGGTTCCTCTTGTCACAATCAGTCAGCAACCATTGCTTTCCCACCATTTTGCTGCTGATATTAATATTTCACACTGCTCTTGTTGGCATTGTAGCTGTCAGTCAAGATTAGTGTGAATCTCCTTCTTACTGATTAGAACAATGTTAATGAAGATGTAAGAATAACAGGGGTGGCACTGCCAATCTATGATTATGGATTTTTGGCCTTTTTCTGCAGTCTGCCTCTGGACACTTGGGCAATTAGCTGCTGTCAGATTTAAAGCAGGGATTTAATATGAAACTGAACCATTACTTTTGTGTTTTATGAACTAGCTATAGCACTAAAATGTTTGAGTCCTCTTCTCTCTGACTCCTCTTTAATAATTTAGATTGTGGGCCAGATTCACCCTTGGTGTAACTCCATTGAAGTCAGTGAAGTCAGAGCCGGGATTAAGCTGGGGAGATATCTGTATAAAAACCCTAATGGTGAAATTCATTCAGCTATAGTGTAGCCTCCCAAGTGAAGTGGCAGAAGATGCCACGTGTAAGAAATAAAAAAAATTAGAAGTATGAGAAATTGTATTGTAAGGACCGTTCCTTCCATGCCAGAGAGTGGGCTTGATAACATCCCTGATCAAGTCTCTCCCATTCATCAAGTCTAGTGCTCTATGAATATCAACCATTATACATTTATTTCTGACTTCCAAATTATGTGTTAAGATGCAAGACACACTTCTTGCATTATTATTGTAGGTAATGGAATGATTATGGGGTGCTGCAAAATAAGCAACTGATAGAAACAGAAAATATTTAGGCTAATTAAGTGTTTTGAATTTGAACATCTCTGAATATTTGTGGCTAATTCCCACTGCATTTGGAGCAGCTACCCCAAACTGCCTGAAACAGAAAATATGGTGGGAGTAGATTTGTTAACTCCAGACTGGGGAATCTGCAGTTACCTGGATTCTTACACTTCCTGGAGTTCTGCAGTTTCTCCGTGATAACATTATTTAAATTATAGCCATCAGCATTGACTTCTTTGCAGATTTCTGCTTATTTAGTGAAGCATGTAATGTAGAGTAGTTTCTGGTTCCACCTGCCTTGCTCGCAACAAATACACACCTGGAAGTCCTTCAGATCCCTTATAGCTGTAGAGAGGAGTGAGCAAGCTTTTTACATTAGGCTCCACTTTTCTTCTCTGCAGTTAGCAGAGCACCCACCCCACACCTTGAACCTGTGAAATGTAATGCAGACTGACAACTTTCAGTTATGATCATGTAAAAAAACCACTTTCAGCACGTGTAAGAAGGTAAGTCTATAGAAAGTAAAAACTTTATGTAAACTTGAATACTGTTTTTATGGATGTGTAACATTGCAATGTTTTTAATGAGATGGATGATCCTGAGACCCAGCAGCCAATTATGCTGTGCTCCACTTATGAAATTTCATGCCCTCCCTGGGGGGGGGGTCCCCCAACCCCACTTTAACCACTGGCCCCACACACACACACACACACACACACACACACACACACACACACACACACACACACACACACACACACACACACACACAGAGAGCCATAGAGAGGCCACTGCAGGTTGAAAGGAAGAGTAAAGTATATTATGTTAGCTCTGTTCTGCCTTCCAATTCCATGTGAGGTTTTTCTCTCCGGTTGTATTTTGATTTTCCCTTCTCCACACCTCATAGCATAGGGGGAGTATAGAGCTCATAGGGATGAAAAGAAATGGGTGCAAATCAGATGTTAAGAGTGGTAACATTCAAACACTGGTAGAAGAGCACTTCAGCCTCCTTGGACTTTCCATACCAGACTTGAAAGTTGCCATACTTAAGCCACAAAACTGCAAAATCAGACTGCAGTGTGAAACGGCATCTCTGGAAATCATGTGCAAATTTGGCATTGTCAGATTGAGTCTGAGTAGGGCCTAGGACAGGATAGCTCACTACAAAAAGTAATTTTCCCCCATCTGGTATTCTCACCTTCTCATCAGCTCTTGGGAGTGGGCCCCATCTCCCGTGTGAATGGGCCTCATTTGCACTGGTCCTCTGCATTGTAATGTAACACTTCCATCTTTACATGTGGGTATATATATCCCTGCCTAGCTGTAGTTTCCACTTGGTGCATATGACACAGTGAGCTCCAGCCCGCAAAAGCTTATGCCCAAATAAATCTGTTAGTCTTTAAGGTGCTCGGATTGTTTTTGCTGCAACAGCCTCACACAGCTACGCTTCCGAAAACAATCGGGATAGTAATCGATGTTCCCCTCTGCTTTTTATTGAAGGGAAATAAGAAATCTGACTTAGGCTGTGTCTATACTGCAGGGTTTTTTTTCCCCCAGAAATAACTTCTTTCAATGTTCTAGCATCAAAATAAATTATTTCTGTGAAGAGCGTTCACACTGCAAGAGCATTTTGAAATTGACCGTTCATACTAGAGAACCTAATGTTGAAATGGAGCAACGATGGGGTGCCTCCTGCTATGCCAATTAAGTTGTAATTACCCCTGCTTAGTTACATACTGAGTCAATTTTGAAATTGAGGAGGAGATCAGTGAAAGTTTGTTTGTTTTGGTGGCATTACTATTAGGAATTAAATGCCCCATTATTCCAGAATAACAAGCTTCTCAGTGTGGGCACAAGGGTTTTTCTGGAAAAAGGGGTGGATTTTTTGGGGCGTGAGGTGGAAACAGTGTTGACAAGCCCTTACATAGCTTCCTGTAGCAATCAACTTTTTCAGACTAAAATTTTTCACTGCCTGTTTCAACACCAGAACATATGTAAAAAAAAAAAAATCCTTAACTGTGCCCTGAACTGTGGAGCCATAATCACCGCACGAGCATGGATATTATGTAGGTTGTTCTTGGAAGTGACTTTTAACAACCACTGCACAACATGGACTATGTTTTGGTGGGGCCGTGTACAGCTCAATGGAAAGCTTAATTTGATGTTCTCTAGCCCTTTAATTGTAATTTACATCTGTATAGACTGCATGCATTTGAAAGCTGCACAGCAATAGGAGATTGGCTTAAGTACCTCTTTAGATGCAATTTCAGTGCATTCATTTGAATTTCACTTTGCTATTTTAATTCAGTGCCGGCAGCCATTTTGAATTAGTTTTATGGGAAAATAACTTAATAAAAATGGACACACTTTCCTTCAGGCATATGCCCTATTTTAAATTACTTTTCTGTTCTAGAAATAAATATTTAACATCACCAGCACGGTTACTTTTTAGCATGCTAAATTTTAGGGAAAAGATATCGTGAGAATTTTTTAAAAGTTTGTAGATTACTTAGGAGCCTAAATCTTAGGAAAATTGTATCTAATGTCTTTTAATTCTAGGTTTTGTTGTGGAAGTTCAAAAGTAAATTGGGCATTTAACATTTTTGAAGATCAAGTGGACTATTTAATGGTTAAATACATATTTTAGAAGTTGACTTTAGACAAGTCATTTTTTTGAAAAAAACTTTGCTGTGTATATCTAATAGCATGTAATGACACAATTATTGCATGCAAGGTCTGTAACTGTTTATTTCTGCATTATTTCTTTCACCCACTCTACTGCCACAACAATACCATTAATGACTTTTTAGTATTCCTTGCTAATGTTCCTTCAGTTAGTCTCTCTGTGTAAAATCTAATCTAGCTGTCAGAGATGGCAATATAATTGCAATAATTCTGTAATTGTGTAATTCTTAGATTTCCTGAAAGCCTTTGGCAAGGTCCCTCACCAAAGGCTCTTTTGTAAATTAAGTTGTCATGGGGTAAGAGGGAAGATTCTTTCATGGATTGAGAAGTGGTTAAAAGATAGGAAACAAAAGGTAGGAGTTAACGGTAATTTTTCAGAATGAAGAGGGGTAACTAGTGTTGTTCCCCAAGGGTCAGTTCTAGGAGCAGTCCTATTCAACTTATTCATAAATGATCTGGAGAAAGGGGTAAACTGTGAGGTAGCAAAGTTTTCAGACAATATTAAACTGCTCAAGATAGTTAAGATCAAAGCAGATTGTGAAGAACTTCAAAAAGATCTCACAAAACTAAGTGACTGGGCAGTAAAATGGAAAATGAAATTTAATGTGGATAAATGTAAAGTAATGCACATTGGAAAAAATAACCCCAAATGTACATACAATATGATGGGAGCTAATTTTGCTACAACTAATCAGGAGAGAGATCTTGGAGTCATTGTTGATAGTTCTCTGAAAACATCCATACAGTGTTCAGCACCAGTCAAAAAAAGCAAACAGGATGTTGAAAGAGAGAGAATAAGATGGAGAATATTTTATTGCACTTATATACAACCATGGTATGCCCACCTCTTTAATACTACTTACCATTGTGGTCCCCCATCTCAAAAAAGATATTTTGGCACTAGAAAAGGGCAACTAAAATGATTAGGGGTATGGAAACAGGTGTGATATGGAAAGAGATTACAGAGACTAGGGCTTTTCATCTTAGAAAAGAGAAGACTAAGTGGAGATATGATAGAGGTATATAAAATCATGAGTGATGTGGAGAAAATGATTAAGGAAAAATTACTTTTCCCATAATATAAGGAATTACTTGTTCTCATAATATAAGAACTAGGGGACACCAAATGAAATCAATGGGCAGCTGGTTTAAAACAAATAAAAGGAAGTTCTTCACACAGTGCACAGTCAACTTGTGGAACTCCTTGCCAGAGGAGACTGTGAAGGGTAGGACTGTAACAGGGTTTAAAAAAGAGCTAGATAAATTCATGGAGGTTAGGTTCATTAACGGCTCTTAGCCAGAATGGGTAAGGAATGGTGTCCATAGCCTGTTTGTCAGAGACTGGAGATGGATGTCAGGAGAGAGATGGCTTGATCATTACCTATTTGGTTCACTCCCTCTGGGGCACCTGGCATTGACCACTGTCGGCAGACAGGATACTGGGCTGGATGGACCTTTTGGTCTGACCCAGTGTGGCCATTCTTATGTGCCATTTGAGGCCCTACAGTCACTAAAATAAATGACAGAGCAGGTATATTCTAGAGCAGTTTCTTACGCTTTTTCAGTCTAGTTCTTTCCTCCACTGAAGAAATGAAAAATAAGATATTGGAACAGGAGCGATTTTTTCTTTTTAGAAGTAAACTGCTGTGAGCATTCTTTTCCCTTATGAATAGAGCAAATTGATGTACAATATCATATTTACAATATTTATATGTACACCTAATTATTTTCTTTATATAACATTATTTATCCTCAGATGTTTTCTTCATTGCAGTTTAGGTCTTCCCTAGGGCTTGGTGATAACTGATTTTTTTTTTATTATATCCTACAGAAACGTAGTACAGATAATATTTTCTGGGTATTCATTATGGTCTTCAGCTCAGATTACCCGTTTATACAGGTTGTGCATCCTATACATATGTGAATGGTGATAGCAGCCTTATGGAAGGAGGAGGAGCCTCCAGGGCTAAGGATGGGGAGTCATGAGTACTACTGGGGGTTACTGTGTAGACTGGCAGAGCAGAAGATTCCACACACAGATTTCAAGTTTACCTTTTGAGTGCATTATAAGCCCCATACTTTGTGGGACCATGTCTCCAAGCAGAGACAGCACCACAGTGGAGTTAATGTTGGTTCAATCACTTACTATCATTCACAATGTCCTGCAAGATCTAACCCCTTTGCTTAACAAGGATGCTGGAAATAGCAACTGGTTCCCATTTCTGCACCTCCCTACCCCATCCTCACTAGGCTGATGGCATCCAAACCAGGTCTGCTTTAAGAAGGGATAGGAAGGTGGGAAAGTCATCCGGACTCTACTCCTCTCCGCCTGTTTGTTTTTGTGAGGTTTGTCATCCTTTTCCTTAGCTCTGCAACAAGAAGGCAAATGAATATCTGATTCTTGGAAATTAATCAGAATTAATGCCAAATTCCCATTTCTTTCCCCATCAGGATCTTTCCAGATAGTTACTTAACATCTCAACTGAGTATTTAGATCAGTCACTCTGGTTTTTCGATGGCTATATGTATCGCTTGGTGGAGATGGAGTAAGAATTGTGGAATCACCCCTTTTAGTAATCCAGAACACAAAGCGAAGCATATGGTTTCCCATCAGTAGTTGAGGAAAGTAAGGCAGACACCATTCATATTGATTTAAAAGACCCTGATGGCATCCAGCTGACTGAGGTGATCAGCCTTCTTGTTAGAGCAAGTTTTGCATGGGGCTGCTGAGATCAATTAAACTAAACTGTAAACCCTGTAAATGATGGAAACCACATCAAACCAGAGGGTACTGCTGCATGCCCAGTGCTCCTAGTTCCAGCACCTATGGTGATAAGCTACTTACATTGTGTTTTAAACCATAAGCATCTGACCAGCAGTGAGCACGGATTAAGGAATTGGTCTCCATTTCCTCTTATGGAGGTGTGTGTTCATTTAAACACTCCTTATTTCTTGATCATACAGGGAGTTATCAGAGCTGTTCTTTCATTTGCTGAATCAGCTCTACAGCCCAGTTCTTTTCATTGAATCCCTCTGGAGGGGTCTTTTTCCTATTGACTGGCACAGATGCTGCTCTGCACCTTGTGGACATTCTTGGAAAACCTCTTTGGTTAGTTGCAAGCCACTGTGAACCTCAAAGGGAGCAAAAGATGCAGAGCATCTTTGCAATATCTGAACAGGAGTCATGACTTCCCAAGGTATCTCTGATTTCTGCCTTACCTAAAGTGCTGAAAGCATGGCAGGAGGCAGGGAGGATTCATCCCATCCTTGTGCACTTTTTGTAGCAGCTATGGTGGCAGAAAGGAGGAAAGCAACAGTAAGCCTCTTCCTATCCCTCCTACCCCCTGTTTTGTTTGTATCTTTACTTTAGGGAAGGCATAGAGCTCATATGAAACACTTTTTCCTCCTAATCTCAGCCCTCTAATTAAGAAGGTTCTTATTACAACGCTTGGTACTGGAGAGAATTTGAACCAGTGCACTAAAATAAATCTTTCCCAAACAAGTTCCTTTAACGTACTTCTTAGGGTTAAGGGTGTACCTAAAGAAAAACATCACCCACAACGGTTCAAATACTGAACCCTGTACAAGCTTAAAGGGTAGTTTAATAAATGTTAGGGTGTGTTTTTTATCATTTGCCAATTTTAAAATAATTCTGGCTTTTTCCCAGGAGCCGACTAATGCTGTTGGTCTCACTACTTATTGCAGATTATTTAATTACAACATTTCTATAAAGAGTGTTCAATCAAGATGCAGAGTGACCTGTTGTAACTACTTCATTCATTTCCTATTTAAGAGAAAATGAAATAGAAATTAACATTGTAACTTTTATGTTTAGTGAAACAATGTAGTTCTGCCTCTCAAATCCAGTGCCTCCTGCGTGCCCAGCACCATCAGTCCTAATTAGCTTTTAGCAGAAATTTCACATAACTGTTGGCTGCTGTTGCAGACAGTTTCCAGGAAGAGTAAATGTTTATTTTTGAGAGGCTTTATTTTGCTCACAAGGCACTCAGATCATTTAACAACCAATCTGGTATGTGTTGACTGCAATTAAATCTAGCATAGAGGTTTAAAAGTAACAGAAATCCCTTGGAAATGTGCAGCAATAGTAGGAGGTACTACTGAGTACCCAGAGCTCTGTTTTCACTTAAAGCAGACCAAGATCTGCGCCTTTGCTTTTGTTTGAGTGACTATTTTCAGCATAAAGGAACAAAAGTGAATCCTTATTTGGGGAGCCATTAACCCTACTTTTCAGCATTTAGACTGTCATGACCCCCAGGTGATACTAGTAGGGACCACAGAAAGAGGAATATGAGTTATTTCACTTGCAGAGTGCATAACCTCTTCAAATAGTTGTGTGATGTTGTTTCAATCAATTTATTTTCAACCTATTAGAACACAAATGCTCTTTCCCCTCCCCGCTATCAGCAACAAAGACTTGATGCCAGGATCCAAAAGCCACTGTGTTCAGCTGACACTTTCTCCACATACATAGAGGGACGCAGAGTCCTCATTCCTGGGCCATAGAGGAGAATTTCTCCAGCTGCAGACTTGTCATGCCCCACCATTAGCACTCTTCCTCTCTGAGGCTAGGTCTACACTGGCCACGGAAGATCGAATGCTTAGGTCCAGTCTTCTGGGGTGCTGTTTCGTGGTCACTGTCAACCCCAGAACTCCTTGCAAGCCACAAGGATCAAGGAATGCCAGCAAGAGGAGCGCTTCCAGCCAGCATTCTGCAGTGAGGACAGGGACCAATGTTGATGGCTGCAAAATCAGTTTTAGGTACGCAATTGGCATACTTAAAATTGCATCGCAACATTCCCAGTAAGTGTAGACATAGCCCCAGCCCTAGTCAGGGCGGCTCTCCAGATAACTGAAGGAAACAAAGCCACTAGGGTCCCTATAAGGAGGTGTCAGCATCCTCATGTGGGCATGGTAATGACTGGAGTGGCATAATTTATAACTCAACAGTGCCACACCTTTAGCTTTCCTTGTGCCATGCCTGGGATAAATGTTTGCAAGGTGGTGGTTGCAATGACAATTCAGCCTCCGCAGAACTCTGTATTTCAGGGTTTTCAGGGAAGGGTTTGGGTACTGCTGTCAATTAGCATCCAGTGCACAAATCTGACACAGAGAAGTGCTATCCAATGGAAATGTCAACATTCATTTTAAGGATTGCTGTTTCAAACAAGTATTTTGTACTGTATGAATCAAGCAAACTCTTCCAGGTTATTTTTTGTCTCAATTTTGGAGAAGATTGAAAATGTTTTGTGTAATTATGATCAGCATCTTTAGTAATTGAGAGCTAGTAAAATGTTTACATTTTGAATGAAAATCTAATGATTTAATGCAAATTATTAATATGACCAATGAACATATTGTAAGTAAGTAGAAAGAGGTAGACAGCTATATGATCTGAAACACCACGTGCTTAATGTCATGGCTCATAGGGACAGCAGGAAATAAATGGAAAAGAAAGAATTATCAGGAAAATGTTTTACATTTGGAAGCTCCCCATAAATGTCTCTTTCCAGATGGTTGGGCCCATCATTGCTCTGTTTCCCATTTACAAAAGGGGAAAAAAAACCTGTATTTCAGTCAAGATTACTATTTTTACTTAAACAACCATGCAAAGGAAGAACAACAATAAAACCTTCATGACAGTAAGTACTTTATTAGATGCTTATTCTCAAATTGCTTGACAGTTTTACGCAGAGCACACCTGTAGACAGAGACTGATGAACCATTTTAGTTTATTTCAGCAGCAAACTGAAAAGAAAAACAGTTAAATATACACCACAATCACTCTATATCCAGTACAGCATTGCGTGCAGTTATGTATTTAGGGCGAAACAGGTTACATAGTCTCATCATAAGGTGATGCTAGCAGTCTTTTCCTCCGCTTGCATCTCAGGACAATGTAAATAGAAGCTTTTAAACTTAGACATTGTAAAATGACCTTGTCTAGATAACTTGCATCCAAGAGGTTTAAAAAGCAGGTTCAGGAGCTTGCTGGAACATTAATTGTGATGATCAATAAGTCCTGCAGCACTGGGGAACTTCCAGAAGACTGGAAGAAAGCTAATGTGAACAATTTTTTAAAGGGTAAATGGGATGATTTTGGTAAATATAGGCCTGGCAGCCATACACAGATCCTGGGCAGGAAAATAGAGCTGCTGACATGAGACTCGATAAAGAATGAAATAAGAGTAAGGTAATTAATGCAAATCAACATGGGTTTATGGAAAAAGTCGTTTCTTCAAGTTTTGTGGCAAATGTTGGCCTAATACACTGAGACTTGTGTAAGGTGTTTGATTTGGTACTGCACAGTACTTTGATTTAAAAAAAAATACTATAGGAATATGAAAACATGGCACACACAATGTGGATTAAAAACTAGGTGACTGACAAGTCTCAAAATATTTTGTTCAGGGAGTCATAAATATTTCCACTGAGGGTCATACAGGAAGTGGTTCTTTGCTGTAAGCTGCTTAATATTTTTGTCAATGACCTGAAAGAAAAACTAAAATCATCATTGATAAGGTTGGCAAGTGACACACAAATTGGGGAAGTTGTGGATTTCTTTGTTAATTGGGAAAAGTAAAATATATATATTTAATATGGTTAAATGTAAATGTGTGAATTTAGGAACAAATAATGTTGGTCATACCTACAGACTAAGGGAGTCTATCCTGGGAAGCATAGACTCTGAAAAAGATTAATGGCCCATTGTGGCTAATCAGCTGAACTTGAGTTCTCAATGTGATGTGGTGGTCAAAAGAGAGAATGTGATCCTGGGAGGCATAATCACAGGAAACTTGATGAGAGATCAAAAGATTATTTTACCTCTGTATTGGGCACCGGTGTGACTGCTGCTGGAATAGTACATCCAGTTCTATACCAGAATTTCAAAAAGGATCTTGATAAGTTGGAAAGGGTTCGGAGAAGGACCACAAGAGTGATTAAAGAATTAGAAAGTCTTCCTTATAGTGATAGCTTCAAGGAGCTCAGTGCATTTTGCACAAAAAAGGAGAAGGTGAAGGGGTTACAACTGGTAAATACCTATATGGGGAAACAGACGACTCTCTCCTGTATAGCAGAGAAATGTGTATCATGATCCAGTGTTAGAGAATCGAAGCTAGACAAATTCAGACTGGAAATAAGGTGTTAAGTTTTAACCATGAGAGGATCTGACCATTGGAAAAAAAATAGGTTTGTAGCTGATTCTCCATAAAGTCTGTGTTTTGTCTGAAAGATACACTCTAGGGATTATTTTGGGAAAGTATTGTGGCCTGTGTCGTAGGAAAGCAGACTGGATGATTACATGATCTTTTCTGGCCTCTTGATTTATGTCACACTTTAAAAGGAATAATGCCTATCACAAAAGTAGGAAACAATGAATGAGGAACCAAGAGAAATCAATATTGATCCATATTTACTTACTCACCTGTTTCCAAAACATAGCAAAGACTTCTGGTGCGAATCAGATGCAGCAGCTTGAGTTGGCTTGGTGCTAAGCGCATAGTTTTCAAATCAGCGCATGCACAGATCTGCTTGTTACTAATTTTTAGCCAACAAAAATTTCTTCTGCCAAAAAAAAACAAAACTATCAGTTTAGGGATTAACATCGCACTTTTATAATGTGGTCTAACATTGTTGCACTACAGGAACCAAATTAATCTCTCAGGGACCCTGTGACTCCAGTTCAGTAAAAGACTAAGGCTGTGAAGTCAGTGAGACTACTCATGTATAAAGTTAAGGACCTACCACTGAAATCAGTGAGACAAGTCACATGGCTTAAAAATAATTGTGTGCTTAAATCCATTACTGAATTTGTGCCTATTTCCTTTGTCTTCCATTGAGTTACACCCACGATGACTTTGACCATGTGTTTTGATTCATGACTTTTTGCTTATCCACACTAGCTAGAGCAGTCTGTTCTTGGAATGGGCCACCAGAATACACCTGGCTCCTTGTTTCCCCTCCGTGTTGTTCTGTCAGGTGGCAGTTGTGATGTAGTGAGGGATGTGTGCGAGCGACAGGCTGAGCAGCTCACATAGGCTGGGGATGACCCCCAGCTGTCTGTCACCTAAGATGCCTGATAACACCACTGTCCCTGAGCAAAGAGGGGGAAGGAGACCAGCTGCTTTGAATCAGAGGCTGGCAGTTGGAAGGTGAGGGGAGAGTTGGAAGGCAGTTAGCTGGTGCTGAGGGCTGGGCTAAACCCCAGGTGGGGGCACCTGTCAGTCCTCCTCTCCCCATGATGGATTGGAATGACTGTCTCTGCATGCTGTAATGGCACCTCTGGACCTTTGAATCCCATAACAGTGCTGATCATGATATATAGTGGAGGGTTTGCACAGAAAATTGGCAAACACATTACGTTTCTGGAGCAACTCCCTCTCTGTGCAGGAAAATGTTTGTCTCGTGTTTAAACTGGCTCCTCTCACAACAAATGTGCCCAGGCATTTGAGTCTGCTTTTCAAAACTCTGTTTTAGGGCAAGATGGTGAAAGGAATGGGCGGCGCTATGGACCTTGTGTCTAGTTCACGAACCAAAGTGATTGTCACCATGGAGCACTCAGCCAAGGTAAAGTTTTCTCTCTTTTTTTTCGATGGCCAGGTCTAAATGAGTATTTTTCACTATAACAAGTTACTTTATGCTCACTGTGGAGATGTTTGAGAGTGTTGCTGCCAGTCTCAGGACACTTGTTTCTTGGATTCAAATCTTTGATTTAAAAATAATTTAATATTTTGAAATCATACCCATTCTTGAGGGTAATTTTGATGTGTGTACAAAATGGTGGATAAACAGCAGATGCTATCAGTGGTACTTGTTCTTCGCCTTACAACCAACTGAGAAAAAGAAGTTTTCCATGAACTTTCGTTTCATTTCAAGGAAAAGAAATACCTGTTGAAATTGCTGTCCAAATTGATAGTGACAGCTCAGTGAAATGAGCCCTATCTGCATGATTTTAGACAATCTGCTTTACGTTGCTGCATCACAAATCTAAAGGTAGAAACTTTCCTTGTTGGTAAACAATGAATGCAGGGATTGTAGAGCAAACAATGAAGGGGTCTAAGTGGCCAGGCACCACCTTGGGAAGCAGCACAACATTGGCTGGACACTTCCGTTGCAGAAGAGAGTTGTACAGTCTCCTAAAATATTTAAGAGTCACAGTTAAGCTAAACTTGTAGATGCTGGTAGACTATAGAAAGAAAATACCTAAGACAAGAGAGGCTATGGCTACACTGCATTCCCCTTTCGGTGGAGGAATGCAAGTGGGGGAGCTTGAAAGTGTAAATGAAGTGCTGATTTACAAATCTCATGCCTCATTTGCATAATATGTGATCGCAGTTCCGGAAGAAACTCTTTTCGAAAGCAAAAACAGCTGTGTAGATGGGGTTCCTTTCAGGGGGTAAAAACACGTTTTTGAAAGAACCTTTCTTCATGAAACAAAATAGAAGAAGTAGAGAAAAAGCTGTGCTAGTCTATAACTATCAAAACAAAAAAGCAGTCAAGTAGCACTTTAAAGACTAACAAAATAATAATATAATAATAATTATATTATTTTGTTAGTCTTTAAAGTGCTACTTGACTGCTTTTTTGTTTTGAAAATAGAAGAAGGGTTCTCTGGAAAACAGGGACTTTTCCCAAAGGAACCCTGTCTACACTGCTGTTTTTGCTTTCGGAAAAATTCTCTTCCGAAATGGCAGTTGGAAGAGATTACGCAAATGAAGCACGAAATTTGTAAATCAGCACTTCATTTGCATTTTTGCACTCCTCTATTTGCATGCCTCCTCCAAAAGGGGAATGTTGTGTACCCATAGCCTGAGCGTTTTCTCTCTGTCCTTCCTCAGCAGCATCTGGGGTGGTTGCAGCTGGAGCTAGAGCAAAGTACTACAGTGCAGAGAAATCTAGACTATGTGTCATAGGCAGACAACAGAAGGAACCAAGGTGTACATATTCTCAAGGTCCATGCAATGGCAGGGAAATGTTTACGTGAGATATAGTCAAATAATTTTGTTAAGTCCCTGTCACCCACATGCTGCAAAGGAAGGTTAGTTAGCCAGGCAAACGTAAGAGTGAGAAAACACTCAGTGCTACCTCAGCGCCCTGGTCCACATTATTCAATGTTCGAAGTGCCATTGTTTGAGTTACTGTGTTTGATGTAGCGGGGGATAGGCGTGTGTGGCTCACAAAGGGTGTGGTGCGCCTGCTGAGGGTAACCTAGGCAACCAGGTGCCCCATCTGTGCTGCAGACAAAGGGGAGAGGTGGAGCCTGAGGGTTTTGAATTGGAACTTGGAGTTGGAAAGCAGTCTAGACTGGGGGGGAGAGAGAGACAAAAGTGGGGCAAGGCCCCGGCTCCAGGGCTCCTGTGGCCTCCTCTCCCCAATGTGAATTGGAATGACTGTCTCTGCCAGCTGTCCTGACCCCTCTGTATGATGCTGTGCCCTGTTGGCTGGTAAACCAGCTGTTCTCCTGCTGAGTGAGCGTCACTCCTTCCTGCAGATGAAGTGCAGAGCTTGGGGACCTAAATGCTAGATGATGTTGGTAGCCTGTGATATATGGGAGTTCACATTTGGTGACCTTGAGGCATTAAAGTCTGTGACAAAGTAGCAATGATAGTTTTCATGAAAACTACCCAGAATCTAGAAAATGGCTTGTGGAATCTTTCACCAGTTCATACATGACAAAGGATAGTATTAATGCCACTGTCACCATATAGCAGTTCAGGGATCGATGTGAAATTAATTGGTTGCTCTCCATCATGAAGGGCTGTTCCTCGGAACATGGGTGAAGCAGATTGCTGACATACAGCCGTTGACCACAATGCCTCTGTTCTTTAGTTAAAAGGGTAGAGTTGACATTATGGATCCTGCATAACTAATTCAATGAAATTAAAATTGTATCAAATCCTGTGTGCTTGACAGAATACGAATTCGGAGTCATTGCAATTTAAAATAAGGAGCTGAATGGTATCAATACTTCTGTTCATGTCACAGGGCATAAAAGACCAAATTTTCTGCTGGTGTAAATCGGTGCTCCTCCCTTGAAATCAACAGAGCTGTATTAATTTATACCATCAGAAAAATTGAGCCAGACTCTCCCCAATGCCTTTACCTCTGAGTGCTTCACATGAGATTTCTGTGCTTAGACTGTTTGCAGTACAGTATCGAACGTGTACCTTAGTAGCGTGTAGCAAGAGCATTAATGAAGGATACGTTGATTTACCAAATCCAAGGTTTCTTCTTGTATTTTAATATGTTGTCAATTCAGTTATATATTTTGCTTTGGAAGACAACTAAAATAATAGATTCCTGACACTGTATTAAGGTGTTGCTCTTTCTCTTCATACCAGCAAAACAGCTGCAATGCAGAAATTACTGGTCTCAGTTATCTTTGTCACATAACGAGAAATACCTTCCATAAGGTTGTAATGTTGCATATTGAAGTATTTCCTGTTGTGCAAAGGTCTTAAAGACGTATATTCATAGCAGTTCTGTTCTAAAACAGCTGTGATGTTAGAATTTGAGGGAGAAAACAGATTTTGAGTAAGTAGTACGTACTGCGTGGAGCCAGTGAAGAGGCTCAGGGTTTAAAACCTGTAAACTTGTTAGTGAGTGCTATATATGAGACCACCAAATTGGTATTGTAGAGGAACCCATGATTACTCTAATGTCACATTTAAATATCTTGTACGTGTTTGGAAGAGAATTGTGGTGCATAAATATTAAACAACTGAAAAAAAAAAAAAGCACTGCATAGCTTTTGAAAAAGCTATTTATAGTATAAAAATACTTCAGTTTCACAGAGAAACTTTTATGTCAAGTGTTAACAAACAGAAATCTTAGTTTAGTTTTAAAAATTGTTGTAAACTGCTATGCTATACTGCACCACAATAGAGCCTTACTATGGGGTAGGCACACTCAAATTAGTACTTGCTTTCATGCAGTTGCTTGTGATACTTTAAGGTTTCCTGAGAAGAGTTTTCTTTACACTAATTTGATGTCAATGAGAAAAGAGTTGAGGGTTTGAAACGCTCAGCATCTTGCAGAATCAAGCCCTGAGAGCACAAGCGCTTCTGAACAGGGACTGTCTCTTTCTGTGTTTATCCATTACTTAGCATAATGGTGTCCCAGTCTTGGCTGGGCCTGATGGAATCTATCATAACACTCTTACTATTACAAAAGCTTCTTCCCTGGAGGTGACTTCAGAGTGCAACACCTCTTTCTCTGATTTTTCTTATCAGGCTGAGTTTTGAAAAAACCTTACAAACCACACTCTCTGCCCAAATATGCCCCAACTAAAGCCAAAAAATGCATGTACTGGGTCCCTCCTTCAGTGGAATAGTTTATCATACAATGGGCAGATTTTAAAACCTTGAGATTGCCATTCTGCCATAGGGCCTGAGAGCTCTGGATTCTGAGGCAGCTGAGTAACAAACATGTAACTCTTTATTATGTTGTTAGCAGGCTAACAACAAATATTTGTAGCTGGAAAAATTAAGAAAAACAAAGTAAAGTAACTGAACAAGTATGTAACAATGGAATGAGTGCAATCGCGGGAAGAACGCTAAAGTCGCTCACTGCTATGGACAGTAAGAAGGAGCAGAGTGGCAGCTGGGGTCGCTCCTCCCTCAAGCAATGGGGACACACAGGCATGGAAGATGGAGGCATGGCCCCAATGGCCGTAGCTGGTGAAAGATTTCACTCTCTCCCGTGTATATGTACCAAAACTGGGACTGACATGTGCAGCTACTCAATGAACCGCTTGAGGGAAGCAGAGTTGAGCGTCTCATTGGTCTTTAAAAATATACAACCCAACCAACCTCTTTTTCTACATCTATAGCCAACCTTTTGTAACTTTGAGATAGCGGAAGGCAGAAATTAGTTATGGTCTCATTGAAGTTTTTATTATACAAACAATTTGTTAGGGATTTATAACTAGGTCTGTAAAGATCAGGATTGCCTTAGGGGATTTGTTTAGCAGTAAATAAGAAAGCTAAGAAATTAACCTTCCTTCAGTGATTACTTTTCCACACCAGGTTTAACAGTTCAATCAGATTCTCTTTAAAAATATGGAAATTTCATGTTTTATCAGGAATAGTGAATTGAAGATGCAAACTTTCAAAACCACAGCCTGAAGCTGACCAAACAATGTGTGCTGTGATCAGGGGATGGGCCATGGTCAGGAAGCTGGAGAAGGGCATTGAGCTGCTAGGTAATAAATAGCGACACCCTTCTAGGAGGCAGAGACAGAGGATGAAGAAGACTGCAGGACGGAGCCAGGCACTTTCACACGTCCCCTCTCCAACCTCCCAGCAGCATGGCACCTGCAGCACCACTGCTGCTCCACGCCTGGGCAGGAAACAGGCACCTGGGCTTGATTTGCTCACCTACCCTACCTGGTGAATGAGCTCTTCCTCAGGCATGGTGTGTAGATGGCTTCCTGTAGCAGGTAGGCAGCAAGTTCACTCAAGACACTACTTTCCCAAGGCTAGCCCTGGCATAGGTACATGTAATTTGGGATTTAGGTACAAGAGATGCCTTATGGGCATTTCTTGTTGAGAGCCTGTTGTGGAAATGCCTGAGTTGTTTGTTCTGTCTCTGCTTTCTGTGGGAAGGTTCTACCGAACGTAAAGTAAGTTATTTTGTTTTTCAGCAAATATGCAGTCTCCAAGGTTGATACTTATGGGCTCCCACTCTAGCTTTTTCTTTCTCCTCCCTTAGAAAAATGGTGAAGACTAACACCAAAAACATTTATTTTCATTGTTTGTTGTCTATAATTATCTCCTCTTTGAACGGTTTATTGCACTGTATAATCAGAACGTATGGTAGATGTGCAGCTCATACAACATACTGTGTGATTATCTACTTGTCATTTCTGAGACTGGCAGGAATCATAGCTTTCCCACAAACTAATTTTTCACACTGAGCATTTTGCTCTTTCTGGAGAGCTTACTCTTTTAGAAGCTTGTCCCTCTCTCTTGGTTCTTGGTACCACTTGCTCTTGCTGCCCCAGGAGTGAGAAAATGCAAATATATACATCTAAAACTCAGTAATAGAAAGCTGCTGTTACCATTTTTAGATGCTGTGTCAAAAACAGAACAGGCAGATCCCTCACGAGAGCCACCCCTTGTGAAGCAAGGAGTATTCTCTTGGGGTAGCTCTTTCTGCAAGAGCAGATTTTCTGTTCGGTCCTTCTTACTCTTCTAATTTAAAGTGTTTCTCTCTGAGAACAAAGTGTTGTTTCATCTGCATCTAAGTAGTACATCAAAATCATCAGAGGATTGCTCTTTCATCCCCCTCTCCAGCATTCCTGCCAATTGAAACAAATATATGAATACAGGTTAGCCTTGCTCTTGGGAGATAATTTTATTACAGAGCTGAGCACATAAGACAATGGCTTGGATAAGATTGTTTTGTATGTTGTCTGTTCAGATTGCAGTGTCTTCAGAGCAGATACAGGTAAACAACAGTAAGATAATTCACAGGATTAAGATCTGATAATGGATTAACAGAAATTAGGATGAAAGGCATTGAAGTGTAATAAAAGGCTACAGAGGAGAGAGGAATAAGGTTGGGCTTCAGCAAAACGACATCAGATCCTCCAAGGCTTCGGAGCTGTCTGTGAGTGTCAGTAGTGAGGGAGAAAACAGAAGAAATACTAAGTGAGGGAAGAAGCCAGAGGGCGAAGGAACTAGATAGCAACCAAAGATACTGCAATGTTAAGAGTTGTCAGAGTAACTTCAGTATCAGCAAAGAATGTTGAATGGGGTGGGCATTGTCAGTCCTCATAAACACCAAAGTAGTTTTCTTCCCACTTACCCATACCATAACTTCTGTGCTGTTTGCACCCTCTGCAATAAGCAGAATTTTAAGATAAATAGAAGGACAGCACCTAGTTCCTATCATGCCACTTACTTTGGAGATTTGAGAAACCATCATTTTGTATTGTGGTATGAATCAAGGTGATCCGATTATTGTTCAGTTGAAGCTATGATTTTTTTAGTTCTATATTCTTTCCTAATACTATCTGAAAGAAGTGGTAGACATTAAATATTGGAAGATAGCCCAAGAGTTCACATCTCAGTCTGAGCAGTCCCAAAATTCACAGGGATTTAGATGTAGTGGGGTGGTTTTATCATGTCGTCACCATGCTAAATATCTGTTACACATAGATGTTCTGTGGTTGATGCATTAGGCAACCCTGTTGAAGAGTTTGCCCCACTCCTGAATCTTTTTATATTATAACCGGTTTAAATTGCTTTCTACATCTTTGACTACAGTGATGAATCACAGACCCTCCAGGTTGTTATGATATGCTTTTAAATTCTCAGAAAATGTGTTCTGTTCTCAACAGTAAGTGTGGTATTTTTGAAGACAACTTGCAGTATTTTTCCTCACATGCAAAAAGTTTGAATTCCTGCACTAAGTGCAAGATAAAACTCAATGTTTATTATGAAGTTGCAACCAGTGTCTCCATTGTTTGTATGTCTTCCTTTAAACTTTTTGAGAATTGCTTGAATGCTAAGAAAAGAGCAGTCAAGTAGCACTTTAGAGACTAACAAAATGATTTATTAGGTGTTGAGCTTTCGTGGGACAGACCCACTTCTTCAGATCTTAGCCTTACCAGAATAGACTCAATGTATAAAGCACAGAGGTCTGAAAATTGTTATCAAGTATGGCAAATCAGAAGAGCAGAGGGGAGGCAGGAGAGGGGTGTGGGTTGGGGAAGTCAAGAGTTAGATAAAACAAAGTATGTAAAAGAATCCTTATAATGGGCCAGGTAAATCCTGTCCCAGTTCAAACCATGTGTTAATGTGTTGAATTTAAATATAACTAACAGTTCTGAGCACTCTCTCTGTAAACAATTGTTTAAGTTCCTTTTCAGTAAAACACAGACTTTCAGGTCATTAACAGAATGGCCCACTCCATTAAAGTGCTGGCTGACAGGTTTGTGAGTTAGGAGTTTTTTGATGCCTGTTTTGTGTCCATTCTTTGTTGAAGCACGTTTACCATTTGTGCTATATACAAAGTATGTGGGCATTGTTGGCACATGAGGACATATATGATGTTAGTTGAGGAACATGAGAATGTGCCCGTGATTCTGTGAATAATCTGGTTAGGTCCTGTGATGATATCTCCAGAATAGATGTGTGGACAAAGTTAGCAATGGGGCATAACAGACTCAATATGTAAAACACTGAGGTCCAAAAATTGTTATCCAGGCTGACAAATCAGAAAAATTGTTAAAAACTGTTCCGCTATGGCTATGATCTGAAGAAGTGGGTCTGTCCCACAAAAGCTCATCACCTAATAAATCATTTTGTTAAAGTGCTACTTGACTGCTTTTTTTGTTTTGATAGACTACAGACTAACACGGCTATCTGTCACTATTTGAATGCTAAGGGCTTTTGACCCATCGGCTGTGATTTATAGTGTGAAGGCATCTATTAAGAAAATGGATAAAATGTTTTTACTGTTGTTTAAGTAGTAATTGCTGTCTGCAGTTTTTTTTCAAGTGACTTTTTTGCTTGTAAAGACTAGTGACCTTTTATTTATCCATCAGACAAGCACAGATCAGGCAGCGTTAGACAGTTTGGGAAAACATGCTTTACGTCTGCCATGAGGAATAAAAATCAAGTTAGGTGAACAACTAGATGTATATGAGGACCTTTTTCCCCACAAAGAATGGTAAAAAATATGCATATGGAAGTATTGTGATGTTGCCTTTGTGAAGTAGTAGATAGATGGAGACCTCCAGTGTGACTCATTGAACAAAGAGATCATAACTGATCTCAGCTACCCTTGTCCCAAACTGACACACAAAAGCTCATCCCATTATGCTGTCATCTGCTCCTCTGCTGTGAACCGTTCTAATTTCGTTACATCAAGGTAGATTCATGACATTATTGCTCCCAAATAACACGTGAGACTCAATAAAACTACTTTTTAGCACAGGTTGGACCAGATTTAGGATTCTGGGGGTCCCACACACCATTACGCTCTTTTTACCCAATCAACCTCTCTTAAACACAAACAGTAACAGATCCCCTGGTCCCATTTGAGTTCTCAGATTGGCACATGGCCCTGTAGGTGTGGATGGAGGTGTGTGGCTAGCAAAAGCCAGCTCAAATGGTAAATGGCAATAAAATAATCTTCATCTGACCTCCTTTGAGAAGCTGAAGTGCTGCGTCTGTTTTCAGGGTCATGAATGCTCTCTTCAAGCTATCACATCTGTAAGCCTGCACATTTCAATCTCCCTAGGATACCAAGAGGAGATATTACATGACCGTAATGATGTACTTGCTGTGTTCCTGAAAACTTTTAAAATAGCACAGATCAATCTTGGCTGTTATGAGAACAGAAAGCCAGAAGGTCCTTGAGAAATATACCACATAAGTCGATCATTTGAAAGCATTGCTGTCTGCCTTAACTCATTATTTTCATTAAGACTGAGTTTGTTTTATCTGAGTAGTTACCTTGATGCCAGATGTGGATCTTGCCGATAAAATTAGAATGAAGCAATAGTTCCGCACAAAAAAATATTTCTTGCACAACCACATAGATTGCTCATTTTGTCAGCATCTATAAATTGCTTTTGCTGAGGTATGGGTACTCGTTCGGTGTGAGACTTAAGGAGAACTGACAGTTGTAAAACTCAGAAAATTCATGCCTGAATTCAGTTGATTAATTTAGACTTGCAACACATTAGATCTTCTCTGAAGTTTATAAAAGACAAATGACAATTTACCATCAGATGATGAGTGGGATATCATCAAAGTTTATGCTTACTGCTACTCCTGTCAAATGCCTACAACTGGTAATCCAAGGGAAAAGATCTGTCTGGGTATGTTCATTCAGAGCATTTTCTTTCTATATTCGTGTAATAGGAAGTTTCATGGTTCAGCCAACACACAGGCTGTGTCTACACTACCTCCCTACTTTGAAAGGAGGATGGTAAGTAGGGTGTCGGGAGATTATTAATGAAGTGCTCCAGTGTATATGCAGCACTTCCTTAAGCAATATCCCCCATGTGGCAATTTTGAAGTGCCGGTGGCTGTGTAGCCATAGCTAACCCGCTGGTAAGCTGAAGTGCTGGGTGACATTGAAGTCCCTTTACTCCTCAAAATGTTGAGGAGTAAAGGGACTTCGAAGTACCTCGGGCACTTAGAAGTACCGGCAGGCGAGCCGCAGCTAGACACAAGCTGGCACTTTGAAGTTTAACACTTCAGAGTTGCCACGGGGGGGTTTTGCTTAATGAAGTGCTACATATGTACTGCAGCACTTCGTTAATAATCTCCCAACACCCTACTTACTGTGCTCCCTTCGAAGTAGGGAGGTAGTGTAGGCAAGCCCACAGTGTCCCTGAGGGAAATTAAATAGATCCCTTTTGATAATATTTGCAGGATGATGCTCCGAGAGAAAACATATGGGTTTTGCGTAATGCTTTTGGAAGAAACAGTTGTGTCCAGTTCCGTTGTTTCTGTATATTGCTGTGCGTCGTGCCAAGGGAAGGGGAGGATGCTCAGTGAGCGTGCAATCTTTGCTGGGTAGGGGGGCTGCACTTGGTTAAACAGTAAACTCTTTCATATCTAGCAGCCCTGGGACCAGGAGATTGCTGGGCATTCAAATATTCTGGATAATAGAGAGAGATACCCAGCAATGCATAACACTAAACAAGACTAGATATTAAGAAACAAACAAAAGTGTATGAAGAGTACTTTATTTACCAACAATAGTAGTATTGTACACTGTAAATTTATACTGTATTTATTTGTATTTACTTTTACTATACTGTACTTATGGAAAACATAGCTAACATTTACTTAGGGTTAAAATGCTGCTTATTTGAGAGCTCCAGATAATAGAATGCTGGATATGAAAGAGTTTACTGTAGGAAAAACTGTGCTTGGCTGTGGGCACAGCCTCCTAGGGACTGGAATTGGTCACGTGTGCCCTCATTCAGGGACCTTATTTGATTATTTTCCAGGATAGCTCTGATTCTGGAAGCCAGTAGGATGGGAGGGAGGTTGGAATTTCTCTTCGGTTTACTCTTATGAGTTGGGGTGAGAAATCACACAACAGAAGTCCATGGCAGACAAACACTTTCACAAGGAAACTTTAAATAAAGATGTAGTGTCACAGTAATATAGAGACTCCTAAATCACTGGGAGGGTGAGGTGGGAACTTATAATTTCTCCGGTAAGTGTTGTATGTACTTGCGAACTTCCATCCTTTGAGTAAAACAGAGACTCTGGAAATAAAGAGCCATGACTAAGAAGCTTGCTGACCCTGGGGCTCATTTTTGTGCTGTTATGAGCTCTCAAAACTGAGAAAGGTCCCTCACAGAGTAGGTGAACAGGTTCCTTGCAGAGTGTACACAGGAATGGGCAGTAAAGGTTCCCAGCAGCTTCCCACTATTTGGGCTTTCACCTTAATAGTAAAAAGCTACACTGTGCTTTTAGCACACCCTTGAGTAAGGTAAAGGATAGCTCAGTGGTTAGTGCATTGGCCTAGTAAACCCAGAGTTGTGCATTCAGCCCTTGAGGGGGGACCTTCCATGGGTCAGGGGCAGCTTAGACTAAAAAATATTGTCAGGGATAGGCCCTGCTGTGAGGGCAGGGGACTGGATTTGATGGTCTCTCAAGGTCCCTTCCAGTTCTATGAGATGTGTATTTTTAACATCTCTGAAACGCACCAGTCCAGAAGGGTTGAATCTCCGGAGAGATTTCTTTAATGCAGACTTTCCACGCTGCTTTTCCCTTGTTCCAGCAGCGAATTATGACCTCCCCAGATCTGTTCAGCTGTGTTAATTGGCTAAGGCTCCACCCATTCCCTACTCAAGTGTTCCAGGGAGATGGAAGGGTTAAGCAGGAATACACTGGGCATAGGGTTGGTGTAGCCTACACAAGGATGTAAGATGTTCTTATTCCCTTTTACTCCACCTCTTGAGTCTGTGGTCCAAGACAGTCTAGCACAAAGTGTTTGAGGTCAGATGTAATCTGCCATTGGAAAGGACTCCAGCATGAAAACAGTCTGAATATAGTATGTGTTTTCACGCAGGCAGAGTGATTATGCCAGTAATTCTATAAGTGCCTTTTTTTTCTTGTCTTATAAAAATTCTGAATAAGAATTGGTTCTTGAAAGCTAATGTTTTTGTCTGTTAAATGCAGGGCAACGTCCACAAAATCATGGAAAAATGCAGTTTGCCACTTACTGGGAAACAATGTGTAAATCGTATCATAACAGAGAAGGTAAAGTATGTTGTTTTTTTAGTTCTTTTCCTGTTTTTTTTTTCCTTCCTAGGAAATCATATTGAAATTTCTTAAGTGCAAGCATGAGTGATATGCAGCATCACTTTGCAGTGA
Source organism: Carettochelys insculpta (assembly GCF_033958435.1). Lineage (NCBI taxonomy): Eukaryota > Metazoa > Chordata > Testudines > Carettochelyidae > Carettochelys > Carettochelys insculpta. The sequence goes on from NC_134141.1 coordinate 101,799,900, forward strand.
AAAGGGTAGATCTCCTTGGAGATGGATTCAAGAGTATGGGTGGGTCTCAGTTTTCCTTTTAAAAACATGCTCCTTCAGCATCTTAACATGCTGAGCCACATTTTCAAACAGTCTGGTTTCAAATACCTGTGGTAGGGTTACTGATAGTGTCTGCTATGTGCTTTTTATGGGACTTCTTGTGAAGTTGTTACTCTGTGTGAGTATGAAAGGAATAAATGAGCCCAAACAGTTTGAGGCATCAAGTAGTTCAGTGAAACTTTTCAACAGAGGCTGAGAAAATTGTTATTGCTGCAACAACATTTTTTTTAATAAGTGTTTATATTTTGAGGGCTCGGGGTAGTCTCTGTTGTAGCCTCCTTATCATACTAAACAACATCCTTCAAAGGCAGTCATGTTAGATGCCATTTTCCCCCAGTAATATGTTACTGTAAATAAATATTTTTCCACAGGGTGGAGGAAAACCAATGAAATGTGATTTTTTTTTTTTTTTTTTCATAGCCTGACTCAATAACAGGCTACATACAACTTGATAGTTAAAAACGCAAGGTGAGCAAAGATTGAGAGAACACAAGCAATATATAGAAATTTGTATAAGAACAACCCTGGTCAGATCCTCTGTGTACCTATATACATATTCCCATAAGAAATGGCTCTTGTGTTTACCCTAGAATTTCAATCAATTTCAACTGGAAATACTAATCATCTTCAAACTAACATCCCAAAGTAGACCAGCAGTCATGTAGCACTTTAAAGACTAACAAAATAATTTATTAGGTGGTGAGCTTTTGTTGGACAGACCCACTTCTTCGGATTTATAGAATTTCCAGTACGGACTGACACTTATGTAGTACAGAGGTCCAAGAAAATTTTAAAATAAAAACTGACAGATCAGATACATAGAACCGAAGTGGGGTGGGTGCGTGAAGGTTTTGAGATACAAGCGTCTTGCCTGAGATCATTACGAACATCAAAAGGGAAACTGTCCTTGTAACGCATGAGATAATTGCTATCTTTATCGAGACCAACTGTTAATTGATCAAATTTGAGTATGAACCACAGTTCACACAATTCCCTTTGTAATCTGCTGGCAAAATCTCTTTGTTGTAGGATACATAGTCTCAGGTCTTTAGCAGAATGGCCTACTCCACTGCATCCTACAACAAAGAAACTTTGACAGCAGATTACAAAGGGAGAAGTGTGAACTGGGGTTCATACTCAAATTCAATACAGTTAGCACTTGATCTCTATAGAGATAGTGATTATCTCGCTCACTACAAGGACTGTAGAGCAACGAAGGGTCCTGTGGCACCTTATAGACTAACAGAAAAGTTTAGAGCATGAGCTTTCGTGAGTTAACTCACTTCTTCAGATGCTGGTCCTGGAAATCTGCAAGGCCAGGTATAAATAGGCCAGAGTAAGGCTGGGGATAACGAGGTTAGCTCAGGCAGGCAGGCTGAGTTGTATTGTCATCAGTAGATCTGGAGGTGTGAACTCCAAGAGAGTTCATGATACAGTTCTGCGGTGATCTGGAAGCCTACTTTCGCCATCTCAGACTCAAAGAATACTTTCAACACAACACTGACCAACACACCATTACACAGACAACCTCCCAGCAGCACAAGAAGACTAACTCCACGTGGACTCCTCCCGAGGGCAGAAACAACAGTCTGGACCTATACATAGAATGCTTCCGCCGACGCGCACAGACAGAAATTGTGGAGAAACAACATCATTTGCCTCACAACCTCAGTCGTGCGGAACGCAATGCCATCCACAGCCTCAGAAGCAACCCTGACATTATAATCAAAGAGGCAGATAAAGGAGGAGCTACTGTCATCATGGACAGGTCTGACTACCAGAAGGAGGCTTCTAGACAACTCTGCAATACCAGATTTTACAGGCTACTTTCCTCAGACCCCACCGAGGAATACACTAAAAAACTATACCGTCTGCTCAGGACACTCCCTACACAAGCACAAGAACAGATCTACACCAACACACCTCTAGAGCCCCGTCCAGGGTTATTCTACTTACTACCCAAAATCCACAAGCCTGGAAATCCTGGACGCCCCATCATCTCCGGTATTGGCACGCTCACTGAAGGACTGTCTGGTTATGTGGACTCTCTCCTCAGACCCTATGTCACCAACACCCCCAGCTACCTCCGCGACACCACTGACTTCCTGAGAAGACTGCAATACGTTGGTGACCTACCAGAAAACACTATCCTAGCAACCATGGATGTAGAGGCTCTGTATACTGACATCCCACACAAAGATGGAATAAATGCTGTCCGGAACAGTATCCCTGATGATGCTACAGCACATCTGGCGGCTGAGCTCTGCAACTTTATACTCACACACAACTATTTCAGATTCAGTGACAATATATACCTTCAAATCAGCGGCACAGCTATGGGTACCCGCATGGCCCCTCAATATGCCAATATTTTCATGGCTGACCTAGAACAACGCTTCCTCAACTCTCGTCCACTAACACCCCGGCTCTATTTACACTACATTGACGACATCTTCATCATCTGGACCCATGGGAAGGAGACTCTGGAGGAATTCCACCGGGACTTCAACAACTTCCACCCCAACATCAAGCTCAGCCTGGACCAATCTACACAGGAGATCCACTTCCTTGACACTACCGTGCTTATACACAATGGACACATCAGTACCACCCTGTACTGTAAACCCACTGACCGCTACTCCTACCTCCATGCCTCCAGCTTCCATCCCAGACACACCACACGATCCATCGTTTACAGCCAAGCACTTAGATATAACCGCATTTGTTCCAACCCCTCCGACAGAGACAAACACCTACAGGAACTGCACCAAGCATTCCTGAGACTGCAATACCCACCTGAGGAAGTGAGAAAACAAATCAACAGATCCAGACGTGTGCCATGAAGCCTCCTACTACAGGACAAGCCCAAGAGAGAAACCAACAGAACACCACTAGCCATCACCTACAGTCCTCAGCTAAAACCTCTACAGCGCATCATCAGGGATCTACAACCCATCCTGGACAATGATCCCCCACTTTCACAGGCCTTGGGAGGCAGACCTATCATTGCTCACAGACAACCTGCCAACCTAAAACAAATCCTAACAAGCAACTATACACCGCACCACAGTCACTCTATCTCAGGGACCCATCCATGCAACAAACCTCGTTGCCAGCTCTGCCCACATATACACACCAGCAACATCATTACAGGACCTAACCGGATCAGCCACACCATTGTGGGCTCATTCAGCTGCACATCCACCAATATAATTTATGCCATCATGTGCCAGCAATGCCCCTCTGCCATATACATCGGACAAACTGGACAGTCCCTACGTAAAAGAATAAATGCACACAAATCAGACATCAGAAATGGCAATATACAAAAACCCATAGGAGAGCACTTCAATCTCCCAGGACACACAGTAGCAGATTTAAAAGTAGCTATCCTGCAGCAAAGAAATTTCAAGACCAGACTCCAAAGAGAAATTGCTGAGCTACAATTCATCTGCAAATTCAATACCCTCAGCTCAGGATTAAACAAAGACTATGAATGGCTGGCTAAATACAAAAGCAGCTTCCCCTCTCTTGGAGTTCACACCTCCAGATCTACTGATGACAATACAACTCAGCCTGCCTGCCTGAGCTAACCTCGTTATCCCCAGCCTTACTCTGGCCTATTTATACCTGGCCTTGCAGATTTCCAGGACCAGCATCTGAAGAAGTGAGTTAACTCACGAAAGCTCATGCTCTAAACTTTTCTGTTAGTCTATAAGGTGCCACAGGACCCTTCGTTGCTCTACAGATCCAGACTAACACGGCTACCCCTCTGATACTTGACTACAAGGACTGTTTCCCTTCTTTTGGTATTTGTAAAGATCTCAGCTAAGACGCATGTATCTCAAAACCCTCCCCAACTTCAGTTCTATGTTTCTCATTTGTCAGTTTATTTTTTTTTGTTTTGTTTTGGACCTCTGTTTTATATAACTGTCAGTCTGGATGGGAAATTCTATAGCTCTGAAGAAGTGGGTCTGTCCCACGAAAGCTCATCACTTAAAAAGTTACTTGTCAGTTTTTAAAGTGCTACAGGACAGCTGCTTTGTTTGTTAGAGTACAGACTAACATGGCTACCTCTCTCTTACTATCCCATAGTAGGTGTTTCTTATCTTCAGTTTCTGACTTGAGATTTAGGGATGCTATCACTTTGTAATAGTGTAAATCTAATTTATAGCCTGATATGCCCCTAGGGAAGGATTGTACAAGCCTTCAGTCTGAGCTTCAGCCTGTGTCAAACCCATGACCTCCCTTTAATTCCAGATTAAACATCCTCCTTTATCAACTGACTTTCTCTGGAAAAATGTGTAGATAAACTCTGAGTTTTATTGGTTACTAGCATGCAACCAGTATAACTCTCTCTGGCAGACACCCATTAAATCCCACACTACATGTGTTTTACTGTTGTGGAAATAGAGAAACGTCCGTCCGTCCGTTCGTTCATTCATTGTATGCTCTGAGCAGTGGAAGTGCTAGGCAGTAGTCAGAATGCAAGACAGAGCTTCAGAAGGTGTTGTCCTCGCTCCCTTACACAAGATTTGCCACTTCATCTCAGGTATTCTGTAAAAATCAAAACCAGCCTCTGCTTCGTTCAGAGTCTTGGACTCCCAGAATGAACACACTTATGCAAAATTGGATGATGCAGTTGACAGTGGAGAAAATCACCTATGGACTCTTCAATTAAATTTTATATTTCACTTCTGACTTAACATTAAAAACAAAGCAAGTAAGCGAGCAATTTCTCCCTCCACCGCCAACTGTCACCTCCCAAACAAGCACAAAAAGCCATCTGGAATTGCCCGGTAAGGTTAGAGGTCCCATCCCTACCAATTTGCCGAAGAGGCCTAAAGTCATACGAAGAAGAACATGTACATATTTTAACAATACTAGCTCCCCTATTTTTGTTCTTTCAAGTACTAATGAATATTATGTTGTTATGTACTGGACAGTGATATGTAAGAAAATGGACACATGCAAATAACATAATTTGTTACCATTCTAAATGTATCTATTTTAACTTTCCATTTTTATTATATGAAGTAATTTCCTGGTTATATCTTCTTGCACTAAAAATGACTCCTGTTTTATTTGAATCTGACAGGCTGTGTTTGATGTGGACAAGAAAAAGGGCCTGACTCTGACTGAAATCTGGGAAGAACTGTCGGTGGATGACATCAAGAACAGCACTGGCTGTGACTTTACAGTGAGTCATTATATGAACAAATGTAGTCTTGTTCAAGACCTCGCCAGCTTAACAAATAGGAAAAACATATAAATCTTTTATGTGTAATCCAGTGGCTTTCGCATTTCAAACATGTATTTGTATGTTTCTGTGTCTGGACGGAGGCTTGTACTGAAGTTAGCTGATGTGGATGCTTGGCATAAGAGGAGGGAAGGGGGTTGTATGTAGACTAAGATGAGGGCAAGTGAAGGGATGGGGGACTGGATGGGAGTAGTAGAAGAAAAGGATGGGGGACTGGAGTAGCAAAGACAACTGGGGAGTGAAACTGAGCTAATGCATTGAAGGACAGAGGTCGACTTTACTAGGATAGTGGGTTAATATCTGAGCCTGTTCACCTGTGTAAACATTAGCTCATTCAGCCCCCTTCTGAGTACGGATTTTTCTTACTGTGTTTTCCAATACACAGTTTAAAACTGCCTCGTGTGAAACATTCTCTCTTTACTAATCCATAAAGCCACTACCCTCCCATTCTTCAAATCCCTTCTTAAGAGTCTCACTTCTTCAATGATGTGAACATACAGCTAGCTTATTAAAAATGGAAAGGCTAGAGTGGCGGTGGGGAACAGGCAGTCCTCAACCTTACAACATTGACATACCTTATTTCTGAATTGATACCCTGATTCGATTTATGATGTTGGTTTCAACCTTACAACACGCAGTCACTCAACGGAGTAGATTGCAGTCCTGGGTTACAGCATTTCAACTTAGGATGCAATTTTCAGAAACTAGTTGTGTTTTAAGTTCAAGGGCTGCCCATATACATAACATATATTGAACAAAATAGATGCTGTATATGGTGTATATACCAGTCAGTTTCGGAATAACTTGTGCTGTTCTTCCTTAAAGAAGACTGTGACTTTTGTAAAAAGAATGGGGCAGGGCTCCTTTTCTCTCTGAACTAGCCTCACCAGCTCTGGGAAAGGGGGCTGTGTATATACTGCCTCTTCTCTCAGAGCCTAGAGACACCAGCACTGGAGGGTTGATATTTGCTGATGTCTGAGGGGAAAAAGGGGATTAAAGGGGAATGGAATCTACTGGCAGAAAAGTTGATTGAAAGCCACAGTTGGCCTGAGGTGACAATCACAGTGCAACAAGGGCCTTCTGTGCCAAGGAGGGGAAAGTCTGAGTGTAAGCTGCCCTCTCCTCTCCAACATAGTTCCCCCTAAGTTGTGTGGCTGCACAGCTTCCCATTAAGCCTAGCCCAGGAGCTGTTAAGCCCTATGTAGGGGCCTTAGACAGTAGGGGGGAGAGATCTCTCTGCCGCAGCACGGAGCTGCCACAGCCGATGGAGGGGAGCTGCTCACCACTGGCCAGACAGGGATCCACCCAGATATGTCCACGCGCCAACCCCATCCCGCTCCTTGAGCCCACATGTCCCGAGTACCCTCCTGTACTCCAAAGCCCTCCGAACCAGCTCTACCCCAGGCCCCCATCATCCCTTTCCCAGAGCCTGTCTTGCATCCTGCACCCTGACACCCACTGCTGAGCCTGTACCCCCTTGTTCACCCCAACCTACTGCCCAGAGCTCTTCCCCAAACTTGGAGCCCTGCTACTCTACTCCAAACACCTCATACCCAGCCCCACTCCAGAGCCTGCACCCTTAGCAAGAGCCCCCACACTCCTGAACCCTAATCCTCTATCCTAGGCCCCTCTGTGACATGAAATTTGTTATGTGCCAATCAGCTCCACATTGGTGTCCATAAGAAAATTCATTCCATTCAGGGATGGAAAAAGAATTAAGAGGGAACACGCTCCACAGCCCCAAAGAGAGAGTCTGCCAGGACCCTTGAACAGAAGGGAAGAATTTATAGACGAGGAAGGCCAGGGCTAAAGAAACTGCACTCCCTAAGAGAGAAGGCCGGTAATGTTGTCTGCAGCTAAATGGGAGCTCTTTGAGGTAAATTGTGTAAGCTAAATAAATTAGATCCCAGGGGAAAGGGGGTGCTTTTAAAGGCTGTGGAGGCAAATGACTTATTTCTGAATCCCAAAAAAAGGGGCTGACAAAAGTGTGCCTGCAGGACCTTGCTTGTTCCGTAGAGGTGTTCTAGGGTGGCTCCCTACCACAGTCCTCGTTCCACACACATTTCAGGGCAGGAACAGTGAGGACAGGAGGGCTAGGTCTACATGGCACCCTAACCTCGAAATAGGCTATTTTGAGGCATCCCTGTACTCCTTCTGTGATGAGGTGTACAGGGATGCTGGAATAGCGTGCCTGTTATCTCAAAAACTGTTTTGAGCCAATGGGCTTGTTTCTTAGATGTGGGCTGCCGAATCCCGTAATAGCACCATAGCCATGCTGTGTAGATATCGCCGCGTTGTACTTAAGGTAGAAGCGGTACCTAACACGTGATGCACTCCGTTACACCAAAACACACACTAATAAAGAAAATATGAATTCAAGGCTCCCGTGGGTTATACTAATGTGGACAACAATCCCGTGCTGAGTTCTTGCCAGGAGGGGCTGATGATTGTAAGATTTTAACTTCATGGTCTTCAGTATCTGCATCTGTAGGAATGCATTTTGTTAAACCGCCAAAGTATTGTGTGTGAGTTTTAGTATTTGGCATTCTTTCCAAACTAAGTGCAAGGCAGGTATGAGGCAGGTCACTTCTGAAAATAGATTCAGCTAATTGGGCAGAATTCTATTTTTAATGTTGAAGTGGCCTGCAACAGGCAGAGTATTTAACACTGCTATAAATACAAAGTGGCTGCATAATTCATTGTCCACATAACACCATACTGAAGTCACCCTGTTAACCTTATGTTTTTAAATTTCTCTTTTGAAATAACTCTCCATATTCAGCAATACTTTATATGTAAGTTCTGTTTTTGATCATTCTGCTAGTAATAATTAAAGAGAAGGGGGTGATTTGTCAAGATTTATTTTTCTCCAGTCACAGTGAGCCTCTCAGGCGAACAGCAAACTCAGTTATAAAGTGTATGAAAACTGACGTTGTCGATTCATCTTTTTTGTATTCAGTACCACTCTGTTCTAAGCTTGCAAGTTTAAAAAAGGGGCTTACTCTTATGGGCTATTTGGGCTGAGCATTTAAAGACACAGTGGCTGAAGCAGCACATGGCAGTCTTCCTAAAGATCACTGATAGTCATTGGGCCAGGGGAAGAGAGTAAGAATGGCTGTATAGCATGGTGGTTAGAGTACACATCTAGTTAGACTCAAGTTCAAGACCCACTCCAATGATTACAACACACAAACACTGTAACCTCACCTCCCCCAAACATGTCAGGGAGACTTAGAACCTAGATCAACTGGCTTGGGATCCTGCTGTGAGGCTCAAAATAGCAGCGTAGATGTTCCTGCACAGGCTGGAGTCCAGGTTTGGAGGTGGTCCTCCTTTACTGGAGGGCTCCATCCCAGGTGGGAACATCAGCACTGTTATTTTTAGCCACATGGTGAGAGTCCAGGTCAATTGTCCTTGGCCAAGAGGCTTGTTAACACAGTAGTTTTGTTGTCCATGTTGTTCTTTTGCATTGTTGATGCACCCGATGATATAATACAACTTGGAACAGCTTCAAGAGGAAAGATTAAGAGAGTCACCCCAGAATATCCCATTAACCTAGGGAATTCTCTTCAACTTGGGAGACCCTTTTCACTGGGCAGAACAGGGACTTGAACCTTAGGTCTCTCACATCCTAGGTGATTTCCTTAACCACTAGCTTAAAGGTTATAAAGGAGGTGTCCTGCCCCCTCCTCCTTGGCTAGTGCTTTGTAAATTTAGTCCACTTTTGTCAAAATGTCCAATATTGAAACAAAATATTGGGTTATATCAAAATGAAGCATTTCATTTCAGTGCTGATGGACTTTGCAGTTTTTGGGTCAGTCAAAACTGGCTGAAGAACCTTACACAAGTTTGTGAATAGTAACAGAGAGATATAACCCTGTTAGTCTGTAATCTATTTAAAAAAAAGGGAGGGGGGCAGTTATATAGCATTTTAAAGACTGAGTCTGTTTGGGAAGTCTATAGATCTGAAGAAGTGGGTCAGTCCCATGAAAGCTCATCACCTAATAAATTATTTTGTTAGTCTTTAAAGTGCAACTAGACTGCTTTTAAGTTTGTGAATAGTTTCCAGGAGACTGAAATGGCATTTGCAGTGAATAGCTTGTCCATCAAAAACATTTCACTGAGCACTAGCCCTGCCCTCTGATAGATAATATCCAAAGAAGGGCACTGTGAACCATGGTCCTCATAGTCCAAGATACGGGTCCACTCTGCCCTAGAAGACACCACTTGCTGTATTTAAATCACTATTACTGCTCAGTGAGTTAAATTTTGCTTTTATTTACACCAGAAAAGTAACAATGACTTTAGTGACATTGTGCCAATGGGAATGGAAGCAGAATTCTCTCATCTTATACTTTTGTCGGTGAAGGAGTAGAATGTTAAGTAAAATTAACATCGTTTAGGGAGTTGAACATTTCTGTTAATGGTGTTTTTTCAGTGGCTTCAGAAAATGTTAGCTAAAATAGCTGTCATTTTTGTTTGTTACAGTTTCACAATTAAGGCATTACTACCCAATTTTGCTTAATTTTCTACTGAACCATACAAGGTGTTTCCCATAATGAAGATGTTTTTGTATCCAGACTGCTGCTTGTAAGGAAAATATACAAGGAAAGTCATTTAGAAATATTACGGTTTCTTTGAAGGAGATTTGGCTGTATGTTGTTGTTTTCGCAGCCAGTTTATTTGCTTTAGAAAACCTCTCCTAGAGGACATCCAGAGCAGCTACATGCCACGGGAAAAGTGATAAAGTCACCAATCTTTATTATGGTCCTGGCATTGTATCAAAAATAAACAATCCAGCCTGGATTTCGCTAGGCTGGGAAGACAAAGTGTTGGGTTTATCTTGTACACTTAAATCAGATCTGCTACTGCCTGGCTTGTAGATCAGCTTGGCAGGGTAATCTCCTTTGGCTTGTACCAGTTAATAGCTTTGATGAGACCATGCGAGAACAGAATAAGAACACATTCTTTTGTAGATGTATTTCATTATAAAAATACATAAGGCAAGTATGTCTACATAAAGATTGTTTCTTGATGTTTCCTGTGAAAGCTCAATTCTATATCAGCTATACAAAAAGACAGTAAAGGCTAACATGGAGCTCAAAACAGTGCCTTTCAGACCGAGAAAAACAACCCATAGTTGAATACCAAGCCGCTGATGGTTTGGTTATAAAGAAATTGAACTGTCTAAGTGCAAACCAATGAGTGAAAGCATAATATGGAGTATGGGATATCATAAGTTTCTCTGTGGTTTTATTTTCTAGATGTCTGTCTTCTTTTATTTTTGAAAAAAAAAGATTTTTATGATGGAGTAGGTGTTAAATACAAAATCTATTTTCTGTCCTCCTCACCCATCTCCCACTGCGGAACTTACTCTGACAAAAGGAGTATTGTACAAAGAGGCTAGAACATGTTCTTTAATTATTGCCTTTATCAGCCAGTAAAAAATAATTTCTAGGTCATATGATGTAGTGACTTTTAGACATTCAATGAATGGCTGCCCAACCACACGGTCAACTCACGTCACAACCTTGGAGATGGGAAGGGGAAAGTTTTGACTTAAAACACAAGTGTCTCAGCCAAAAATGGCTTGGGATGTTTGATGAACAAACATGATGACATAGCGCAGATAGAAAGACACTCTGTAACAGAGGGCTTGTCTGTGTTTACCAGAAGATCGAGATGCTGCCGGTTGATTTTCTAGAATATGATTTTGCACATCTGGTGAAGACACAGGAAAATCAGCCTGTCTGGGCTCAGCTGCTGACCCCTGTGCACCACATTATCGTGTAGAGTAAGAGACATCGCTGTGAAATTATAGAGACTTGGTCTTCACTAGGGAAGTCAATTCTGATGTGTCAATTATTAAGGGTTCTCAATCCTTCAGGAAAGGTATAACAAGTGGGGCTCCACAGGGGTCTGTTTTGTGACTGATTCTGTTTGATATCTTCATCAACGATTTAGATATTGGCATAGAAAGTACGCTTAAGTTTGCAGATGATACCAAGCTGGGAGGGGTTGCAACTGCTTTGGAAGATAAGGTCGAAATTCAAAATGATCTGGACAAATTGGAGGAATGGTCTGAGGTAACCAGGATGAAGTTTAATAAAGACAAATGCAAAGTGCTCCACTTAGGAAATAACAATCAGTTTCACGCATTCAGAATTGGAAGCGACTGTCTAGGAAGGAGTAAGGCAGAAAGGGATCTAGGGTTTATAGTGGACCACAAGCTAAATATGAGTCAACAGAGTGTGATGCTGTTGCAAAAAAAAACAACATGATTCTGGGATGTATTAACAGGTGTGTTGTGAATAAGGCACAAGACATCGTTCTGCTCTGCTCTGCTCTGCTCTGCGCTGGTTAGGCCTCAGTTGGAGTATTGTGTCCAGTTCTGGGTACTGCATTTCAAGAAAGATATGGAGAAATTGGAAAGGGTCTAGAAAAAAGCTACAAGAATGATCAAAAGTCTAGAGAACATGACCTATGAGGAAAGGCTGAAAGAATTGGACTTGTTTAGTTTGGATAAAAGAAGATTGAAGGGGGACATGCTGGTGCTTTTCAGGTATTTAAAAGGGTGTCATAAGGAGGAGGGAGAAAACTTGTTCTTCTTGGCCTCTGAGGATAGAACAAGAAGCAATGGGCTTAAACTGCAACAAGGGAGGTTTAGGTTGGACATTAGCAAAAAGTTCCTAACTGTCAGAGTGATCAAACACTAGAATAAATTGTCAAGGGAGGTTGTGGAATCTCCATCTCTGGAGATATTTAACAACAGGTTAGATAAATGTCTGTCAGGGATGATTTAGACAGTATTTGGTCCTGCCATGAGGTCAGGGGGCTGGACTTGATGACCTCTCAAGGTCCCTTCCAGTCCTAGTATTCTATTTTTCTAGCTATGCAAATGCTGTAGCTAGAATTGCATATCTGAAATTGACTTAATTCCCTAGTAAAGATATAGCCTTAGGTATTTATCTTCCTGAAAAGGATATAAAGATGAGTGGATTCTTTTGGGGTTTAGACTCATGAGGAGCCTGTGCATTGTAAGCTTGATGATTACCTGATTTTAAACCATAAACCATCCTAACAGCTGCTCAAGCATTTTTCGCTTATTTGATTGTATTCATTCATAGCAAGCAATTATAAGTAGGGATGATTCTGAAAAGTGCTGAGAACGTGCAACCTCACTGACTTTCAGTGGAAGTTGCCAGGACTTCAGTATCAGACCCTAGGAGGGAGAGGAGGTCATGCACACAAGGAACAGCTGTTGTGTTAGATGTGCAAAAAAACATGAGGCGTGAGCTTTCACGTCATGTGCTGTGCAAATGTATAATGCTCCAGGCCACACTGGTGGTGGAAACCAGGATAACAAAGAATGGCCACTCACCACAATTGGATTTTGCCAGTCTTGCCAGAAAATAGAGGGCTAGTATTTGCCATTGTCACTCACATTCTGTAGGACCTGTACTCCTTCATTATTTTTATTCATTCCAGTGTGCACTCACAGGAGGGCAGAGTTACCCTATGCTAAGTACAGCACATATGCATTTTAAGATGTAAAAAGGGAAGCCACCTGGCACGAGTCCCTAGGTGCTCATCCACTGAGGGAGTTTCTCCCACTGCTCAGTGCACATACTTGTAAGAAGTTATTATCTCACATAACACGGAGCTTTGAAAAATCGATGTACAGTGTCTCATTCTGCCGAGGTGTTTCATTAACATTCAGCACAATAAACATACTCTGCGTGAACCCAGCCTTGCTTCTGAACTGCTACTCCCACAAGAGTCTCGGTATAAATGACCATTTTTTGTGTTTTGAGGAAGAATAATGCAAGACATTAAAATGGTCATTATCTGTAGGAAGTAAAGACCTACACCTCTAATGGCAACAGGCTGTTAATGGTTACAAAGACCATTGTGTAATGTGCGAGCATGTTCAGTAATGTAAAACGGATGATGGGATCAGGAGGTAGAAGAGGAAATGCAGTAAGTGAGGTTTTAAGGAGACTGATTCAATTATCTGAGGTATATGAGGTACACTCATTCCTCATTATATGAGCACAATTGGTTCCCAACTTTCTGCTTGTAGGCAGAAACTTGTAAGAGGGACACTCAATTCCTATTAAATTACGTGTAAAAGTCTCTGATTAGTTCTTAAGCCTCCTAACTCGGGGAAGGAGTGGCAGCAGGTGGCGCTGCTTTTGAAAGGTGAGTGAACTTTGGGTTGTGGAGGGTTAAAGGCTGGGGGTAGTTTGGGGCTGTGAGTGGGAGGGAGGGTTAAAATCTGGTGGTGGGTTGGGTGGCGTTCAGGTTGCCGTGGTGTGGGACAGGCAGGGCAGGGAGTCAGGCTGCAGAGGTGTGGGGGAGTGGGAGTCAGGCTGCAGGGCCGCGGGGGGCACAGGTGGCTGGGGGGGGTTAAGGCCATGGGGCCGGTAAGGGGCGGGGGGGTCTGCAGCAGGGGGGTCTGGCTGCGGGGCTGGCAGGGGCATGCGGCGGCAGGGTGAGGCTGTGGGTCCTGCGGGGTGGGTCAGGCTGGTGGTGGGGTGTTCATGCTGTGGGTCTGGCTGCCGTGGTTTAGGGCTGTGGGGGGGTGTCAGAGGCATTAGGCTGTCATGGTTTGGAGCTGCAGGGTGGGGCAGGCTGTGGGGGTTGGAGCCACAGGGAAGGGGGGTAAGCTCGTATTAGTGGTGGGAGTTCACTTGTACAGTGAACTAAGGGAGGTCTGTGTGTCCCTTGTTTAAGCAAGTACTCGTAAATAAAGTACTCATGTAAGGAGGGGTGGGTGTACTTTCTTTCATCCTAGGCAGTTGAGGTCATCCATGTTGTCCTTTTCTGTTAATCCTGAGCTTCTGTGTAAATGGGGTGGGAGTAGAAGCCAATCTCTTTTTGAGACTATCCAGCAGTGTGCATCTATATCTATACTCGGGGTTTAGTTCAAAGCCTGACTAATGTGGATCGGTCATTTGTATGCAACATTTCTGTTCTCCTCCCCCAGCAAATTTCTTCCCCCTGCTTTTTCATCGCACGTTTGTATTCTTTTTTTGAATCAGCTCTCCCTTTCAGGTTATTTTTCTTTTGCCCAGTCTGTTCTGCTATGATGGCTGCTCCGTCTCTCTCTCTCTCTCTCTCTCTCTCTCTCTATGTAATTAATTGGTTTTTATTTTTGTACGGTTCCATACATGCTTGAAATGAGCAATTTAGAAAACAGTAAAATGTCCTTGTGATGAAATAAGATGGGAGGTGAAGGTTAAGAACATGTAAATAACTAGAAAATGTACAGTAAATGCTTGGCTATCCAGCACATTGTGTTAACCAGCATGCTGTGGCTATGGGGCCAGTTAGCTGGCTCGGGCCAGCTGCCAGAGGGCTGGTTGACTGGCTGGGGCTGGCTGCCATGGGTCCAGCTCATCAGATGGTGGCTGCAGGGCCAGTGAAGCAAGACCACTGCCCTGCTCTGCTCTCCAGCACATTTGATTGTCCAGCACCCCCAGTTCCCTGGGGAGGGGCAGATAATAGAGATTTTACTGTAGTAATGATAACTGAAAACACTTTTTTCTGACTACATCCCATTCAAGCTGGCTGCACAGCCACAGCTCGCATTTTTCTTAAACCCACTCTTTGTTTTACCTGTGCTCATGACAGGAAACTTAAGCTTTGTCGTGTGTTTAGGATGGAACAATGGACAAACTAAGCTGTTTTAGGATAATGAGATTTATTACCTAAGGATTCCTTGTGTTGATTTTGTAATGAAAGTGCCATAATCATTGGAAGATCTCAACTGTGTTTAAATGTTTTTAAAAAGTTGGTAATGGGCCTATTGTTGCTGTGGTGTTTCATTGTTGAAAACCATGGGATGGGAACATACATACGATAACCTAGTGTGCATTGTTGTGTGCGTTTGCCAACTTACTTTTTTCCTCTTGTTTTCACTAGGTTTCACCAAATCTCATACCGATGAGGCAGATTTCAACCTGAAAAGCAGCTGGTCTGGACTTGCCAGAGCTCTTGTTTCCAAACAGGAGCTTAGTGAAGGGAAATCAGTGTCTGTTTTGCAATTATACTTTTTTTAAAAGGCTTTTAAAGTAGATTGCTAGTAGTTAGATTCCAGTGCTGTATAGCTGTTTTTCACATGACATTACAGTTCCATTTTAACAAAAAGGTGACATTAATACCTAATTTTTGATAATGTTCTACTACAGCCATGATTGTTAATAAGCATTGGCTCAAGAAAAGGCCTTGTAGTACTCTTACTGCTGAGGAGTACGATTTTTAAAAGTACAGACCCATTGTGCAAACAGAAAATGTGCATGCCTGCTTCCAACTGCCTGTGCATGTGAGGAAGTTTTACAAACATGTTAACCCCTTCAAGTGGAAATACTGCAAATGTCATGGTAATTCTAATACATGGGGAGTTGCTGGTTGATTTTCTTCTGGGGGCTGATTGCTGAGCTTGTAGCAAAAATGTAGAGCTGTAGATATACATCTGACACGTGGGCTTCCACTTCTTTTGTGTAAAACTCAAGCTGTTACCAGTAGGTCAGTGGCAATACTCCTACTGAAATCAGTGGGCGCAGTTGGGCCCTTAACCCTGGACTGTGTGTTCATTTTCCGTGGTATGCATGCACTGGTGTCGACAAGGAGAAGGTACACCTTCTAGAGTATGACCGTGGTCCCTTCTGTTTGAATGATAAAACCTGCAAGTGTGTAACCCAGAAAAGAGCTGCTCTTGTGGGAAAACACAAAAGATCTCCCTCAAGCAGGCAAGTTGGTCTCGCAAAGGAATATGTGTTCAAGTCAGATTAAAGAAAGGTGGGTTGGTGGAGAGAAGGGTTTAAGTAGCCGTGGAAGTATCAGGGAAAGATGCTCCTTTTCTAAACTGACATTTTATCAATTGTTCAAATTCAGGTTGGGTAGTGATTTAAAGCTGCATGCCTGTTTATCAGCTCTTTCCCCAGCTCTTGTCGATCCAGGGAGTAAGTAGTGTTTGAACTCTGACAAGATGTCTAAAATGTATGCGTAGAAGCCACAGTGAAGATGAAATGCAGTTCTCTTTGCTGGGGTCTCCTGTCTTCTCACCTTCTCATTTGGTTAGGCTTTTCTCTTTCCCACTTTGAATTATAAATATAATTGTTTTTCTACATAAGGTAACTGTGACAACCCAGGTTCTTCCTTCACAGGTCAATACAGAGTAACTCCATTATATGGAACCCCATTTCCACATTAGTACTCTCACCAGATGAAGTGACTTCCTAACCCTTTCTTCTAAATGCTTTGGAAGTTCCCAAAGTACTTTGGTTAAATGAGGTCCTGTCATAGATATGATATCAGCATTATGAGTTTCAGGAAGACATGCAAAAAAAAAAAAAGGTGGGGGCGGGGATAATATAAGCAACCCAGGCAGAGGCAGACAGATAAAAATTGAACTCAAGACAGATGAGGGGGTCTTCCACTTCATTAAATGTATTTTGCTTTGTGTTGTAGCAAGACCTGGGAATGTTCTGAACACAGCAATGGGGCCCAGAAATAGTCTTCCTATATCTTAGCTCCTCATTGTCCATAGGCTTCTCTCACACATTTATACTCCTTCACAGGGCTCTTGTGAAATGAGGGCTGCTCTACACATACATTTTGTACTGGTATAACTGTGATTGGATGTGTGAATGTTTGTTGCTACACTGGTACAGCCCCTACTGTTGATACATCTCCTCCTTTCCCTAAAGGAATAAGCTATTCTAGCATAAGCACCTGTACACCAATATAATTGTGCACATTGGGAGACTGTACTTCTTTAACTATTCTGATATAAACCTTGGGTGTGTACTGAAGGCCTACAAGTGAATATCTGAAGAAGACAGTGTTGCATAAGTGGCAATGATGATGCTGGGCTTAAAACAAAGAGTTTTGTCTGAGATTTAATTTGTTTGAAAGATTTAAAGTGACACTGGCAAAACCGCTCCAGAATAACTGCAAGCAACAATCCTGACATGGCCCTAGTTCCCAGCTAGCTCCAAGATCAGGAGGATTCCCATATTACAAGCACTGGGAAGAGATCCCAGTTAATGGTTCGTTCATTTCCACCCATTTGGAGTAAAACCCCAAAAGTCAGATTTAAGGAGCTGTTCCCAGGAGTTTTGTACAGCAAGATTTCTCCAGGGCTGCTCAGTAATGGCTCTGCTGTAATGGAAAATAATGCACTGTGGGAATGCATAAAACAATTCTGGGTTGATGATCAAGCAGCAAAGTAATCTGAGCTAATCCACCAAGACCCTTCACTGATATGGTTTGCTGCTGGGAGAGTACAGAGCCCTGTTGATGTACGAAGTAGAAAGTGCATATCGTTATCTAGTGATCAGCCAAGAGCAACTTTTTATGGAATGAATAGGATCATAAATCAGTTCTTGCTAGTAATTACTCTGAGATTTACTAAAGAGCACTCAGTTTGCATGTTGGTTTTTTTTAAAGGAACATATGTAAAACATATTATCTAAGGAGGGGCTATACCACTCCTTTTAATGCTTTTCATTTGTCTAAAGAAAATTGTATATTTAAATAAGAGGGAAAATCTTTGAGGAAATCTAGAGACTTGAACGTTATCTAATGGAATTAACCATATTAAATTGAGATCAATAGCAACTAATTTAGTGGAGACTGTCTAGTAGGTGTGAGAGGGCAGCAGCAAATATATATTATTTCTTCCCTTAGGATTCATCGTTCAGATGCTCTTAATAGACTGATTATCGCTAGAATTGATGTTGGAAAAGGATGACTAGTCTAATAGTAGTTAGATGTTCTTAAAATCCTAAGCAAAGGACCGGGAGCTAAGAACTCCTGATTTCTAATCTTAGCTTTCTTGATGGTTCACTTGTGGCCTTGAAAAAGTCAGAGACGCACACAGATGACTCTTCAGTTTCCCAAATGTGAAGAGAGATTTATATTGTAAGGATTAATTAGCTAAAGTCTGTACAGCAAGTAATATTTTTCCTTTAGGGAAAATTCAGCACTTGATCAAGAGGTATAAAAGAGGTTTGGAGACTGCCATGTGTGATAAATGATTTGGACCTGCTTCTCTACACTTTTTGTATCAGTGTCACTCAGGAGAATTGAAGTCAATGGAGTTACACTAGCAAGTAGAAATAGGAGTTGAATCAGCATTTAGCAGCATACAACTCTTGTGCAAATGTCTGTCTTCTGTGCTGTTTGTATTTGCCTGAGTGACTTAATATTATGGAACAGTATTGGTATTCTTATGAAAATGTCAAGTGATCCCCATAAGCCAACTGTATTAATTTGATAGTCATGTTTTGGCAAGACTTGTATTATCATGAGTGCAAATGTATAAACTTGATTTTCATAGCAGCCAAAGCCATTCTTGTTAGTCAGTTGGACAGCTTCCCTGTTGAAGAGTGCACGCAAGTCTGGTTCATTGCTGAAATGTACGAACTAGGTGGTGGTTGTGATGACAGGTTCTCCTTTCTCTCCTCCATGGCAATGCGAAGGCCAGGAAGTATGGGAAGTGTCCATCTGGACAGCAGTACTTCACAAGATAGAGATAAGATGATACCCTTGAATTGAAGAAGGTGGTGAGGTGATTCTGTCAAATCCCTATGACTGATATCTCTTTCTAATTGTTGAAACTAATACTTAATTTTGTCCCTTGAAGAAACAAAAAATGAAATAGTGGTATAAGTGGCTGTTGTACTGTAAACTATATGCCAAAGTCCTTTATGTGTACTTGCAAAACAATAAAAATTAAAGGATTTAAAAAGGCCTGGTCATGTGTATTGCCAGTCTCCTTATGTATCTTCAGAATGTTCTGTGAGATACCTAGGTGAACCAGTAGACTTTCTGGAAGCATATTGAATGTGCTATAGTAATGTATGGTGAACCTTATCACACAATAGTAATGAGATACTAGTTGGAGGTGGAGGAACTTGATAAATAGGAGGAATGGAACTTCAGGGAGCAACAACTGAGTCCAACTAACTGGTCCTGGGCAGTGGGTATAAGAGGCAAGGGAAGGCAATGCCTCCCCTGGTCTTAGTCCTCAATCACTCCCCTTTCCTACCCCTATTCTGACAGTTTCTACTGGCTGCCATAGCAGGCAGCGGCAGCCTTGTGAGTCTTCCCCCAGAGTGGATCTACTAACATAAAAATGAAAAGCCGTCTAGCTTGCTAGTCCTAATTGCAATCTGTGAAAGTGCCATTAAGTAGTATATAAGACATTTAATAGGCCTGTGCCAATCCAGAGAGATATGCTGTCAGTTTCTGAATGTACTGACAAAACAGTTGTGCATTGGTATAATAGTTTAAAATCTGCTTTCAATATTTCATTACTTTGTTGCTGAAGATTATAAAAATCATCTCTCTATAAATCCTTCCACATGTTTTTAGATTCATGATCTGAGTATTCATCTTTCACCTTAGATGCTTGGATCCTCAAATAGTTTTTGAAATAAATTCTTCCAAAGATCACTCTTAACTAAGATACACATTTTAATTAGTACAAAAACTTGCTTCTAAAGTCTTCCATCCCTGCTCTCCTTTCACAAACCAACCCCCATTGAAGAGACAGCATCCTTGTAGTGGGGTGGAATGGCCCCCCACTGACCCAGAGGGAGAGGAACTCTTCCAGGAGCCATTTTGGACTGAGTCTGGCCCTCCCCAGTCACCTGACCAGAAATCAGGAGGTGGGGCCAGGACTATAAATGCCCAGCCTGAGGACTCAGTCGGGCCAGTCTCCAGGGGACCCAGGGGTCAGCCCTGGGGTCTCTCCCTGGGAGGCTGAGGACCTGCGGACAGCCACAGATTTGGCCTGGACCTCCCAGACCCCCAGCTGACACTGGAAACACCAAGAGAGGGACAGAACACCCGGGTATGTGCCAAGGGGGAGACTGGGCGTGGCCCAGGGGATAGTGAGGACCATTGAAGGTCTGTGGCTCAACATGTTGCAGTCTGGATTCCCTGCTGAACCTCGTGGCAGACTACTGCTGCGGCCAGAGCCTCTGGGCTGGGATGCAGTGGAGTGAGTGGCAGTCTTCCCCAGCTAGGGCCTGGCATCTCCTGAATGGTGTAAACTATTTGCTGCCTCACCCTGAGCCAGGGCTTGGGCTCTCTTGAGACTGTTTGTTGCCCCACCCTGGGCACGCTGAGACTGTGTGTTCACTGCCCTGACCTAGGGCTAGGTCCTGGCTGAGGCTATTTCCCCCAGGACCCACCTGAAGCAAGGCAGGTGTCTGAACTAATTCTCCTGTTGCTCGCCTGACGCAAGGCTGGGCAGCTGAACTATTGTCCCCCGCTCACCTGTAGTAAGGCTGGGCTAAGAAACTAACTTGGGAGTTTATTTTGGTATCTGTAGCAGTGGAATGGAGTTGCTGCCCACTGACCCGGAGCGGGAGGAACCCTTCTGGGAGCCAACACATCCCTTTTCTTCCATGGCAAGTCTACACTAGACCTGAAAGTCAATTTCAGATGCACAGTTCTGGCTATGGCAATTGTGTAGCTAGAATTAATGTATTGGAAATGGACTTACGTGACTGTCTTCACCAAGAAGGTCAACAGAAACGTTTCTCCCATTGACCTCCCTTATTCCTTGCAGTAATGAGGAGTATAGGAGTTGACTTTTGACCCCAGACAGATCGATTTTGTGGAGAATCAAACTCCGGAAGGTTGACCATGACCAGGTCAGTCTTCCCAGAAGTGTAGACAGGCCACCAGATATCTGAACAAATGGGTTTTCCCTTCTTTACTTATGACTGTTTGAACTAGTTTTAAGAGAATCCTCCACCCAAATCAGTACCTTAGTATGATGTTAAAATCTTTTGTTATGCCTATAAATTAGTGTTCACTTTTGCTAAAAGCAATGAACTTTGTTATGAACACACTAAACTGCTCTGATTAAGTTAAAATAATGTCTTTGTTGCAATGCTTTAAATATGTAGTAATCTGGAGTGATTATGTAGGCTTAGTAGTACATTTAAAATATAAAATTAGCTTAGAAATACAATTTAAGAGAATTTAAAACAGAGAAGAGGTACATCCTGTATTCCTTGCTATTTAATGATGTATTCAGCAGGACAGCTGACTTACCCTTATTTACCAAATTTTTGCAAATAAATCTCTAATTTCAGGGGACCTCAAAAACCTGTGGCTGACCTTTTTATTCCCAGATCTAGTACTTTTAAGTAGATACCTTCTGCATATCCACCCTTCGCAATCTAGAATGCAGTGGAAAACATGCTCTATTTTCTTTAGAAGGAAATTTTAGAAGCCTGGGTTTTTTACCAATAGCAATTGCTATATTTGGATTCAGGGAGTTGGCTGGAATGGGTGAGCAGAGATGGGGAGGAAAGAGAAGAGAGACTGTGAAACAGGAGGGGCCCAAGCAAAGAGGGTGAGGCCTGGACAGAGTGGAGTATGATCATGGCCACAGGCTGGGGAGCTTATCTCCCCAAACAGCAGCTTTGTCTACTTCCCATATAACTGGTCATATTGCTTTCTATGGTATCTCTGTTGCATTGCATGTTTGTCCAGTTTGAATGATAGCTGATAAAAGCATCCACGGTAAATGTAACAGAGAGGAAGCCATGCTAGTCTATACACTATCAAAACAAAAAGCAGTCAAGTAGCACTTTAAAGACTAGCAAAATAGTTTACTAGGTGAGCTTTCGTGGGGCAGACCCACTTCTGCAGACCAGAACAGGCTATGTTCAGACCTGTTCTGGTCTGGCTATGGTCTGAAGAAGTGGGTCTGTCCCACGAAAGCTCACCTAATAAACTATTTTGCTAGTCTTTAAAGTGCTACTTGACTGCTTTTTGTTTTCACAGTAAATGTGTTTTTCAAGTGACTTGCAGTTCCCACTGGTGAAATGTAGGCATCAGGAAAAGGAGAGGGAGGAGGGCCCACCTACACATAGCCATGTATCCACAGACACTCTGTGTGACCTGCGTGCCTCTATGGAATGATTTGTCCCTCTTCTTGAGGGGTCTGCAACCTGTGGCTCCAGAGGCATGTGCAGCTCTTTAAAGACTTCTTTGTGGCTCCTGACTCTATAACTGCAAAGTGGCGGGGGGGGGAGGAAAAACCTTCCTGATTATTTCCAATAAACAATGAACATCTAAAAGCCCAAAATGAACAACTCATATCTAAATAGCAAATAATGTGATCTCAAAACGTGGGATAACTCTCCCAAGCATCTTCCAGGGAGAGAGAAGTTTTGGGAGTGAAAGTCAGGAAGACAGTGGTACAAACACATGTGAAGTGTGAGAAACAAGAAGTCCTGTGGCACCTTATAGACTAACAGATATTTGGGAGCATAAGCTTTGTGGGCAAAGACCTGCTTTGTCAGATACATGAGTGGAGGGGTTTCAGAGGAGGGTTTAAAGAGGGGGTCTCAGTAAAGGGGACAGCCAGAGCCGATAAGGTATATTCAGTCAGGGTGGAACTGGCCCATCATCAGCAGTTAATGTGGAGTTGTGAACATCAAGAGACAAGAAAACAAGTCGGTTCATGGGGAGATGTAGCCCATTGTCAGATGCTAATGTGGAGGTGTGAACATCAAGAGCAGAGAAACTGCTTTTGTAATGGGCCAGCCACTCCCAGTCCCTGTTCAGTCTTTTGTTGGTTAAGTCAAATTTGAAAATGAATTGCAACTCAGAAATGTCTTTCCATTTTATTTTTGAATTTTTTTTTGCTGTAGGACTGCTACTTTTAAATCTGTTACTGCGTGTCCAGGGAAATTGAAGTGTTCTACAGGTTTTTGTATGTGACCATTCCTGATGTCTGATTTATGTCCATTTAGTGTTTTATGTAGAGACTGTCCAGTGTAAATTGCAGTGTGGCACAAAGTGTGAGGAAATAGGATATGTAAAAAGTTTGTGAACGTTCTTCAGTAAACATGTATTTTATTACGAATCATTGTATGCGTGCTGTTCTTAAAATAGGGGCTACCAAATGTATGGTTTGACATTATTTATTAAGGACCATCTCGTTGCAGTTCTTAAATTATTGAGTATTTTATGGAATTGAAGAAAATGGCTCTTATTGCTATTTTGGTTGCTGACCCCTGCTCCAGAATAAAAGACTATTGCACAAAAGATAGGAGTCAGGCTTCTTACACTGAGCAAAATAAGGACTGAAGCTATGGTATCAATGAGCATCTGCAGCCTGAAAATGTTTTAAGGTATCATTCCTGGCTCAGGGTCATAAATTCTAGTATTTGCCTCATAAGTGATGAATCCTGGTGATCGCTGAATTGATGGAAATGCTGCCTGTTTATGATTAACACACAAAAACCATGAGTGACATGTTTAAGTCACAGAGAGGTAGCCATGTTAGTCTGTACTCAATAAAACAAAGCAACAGAAATGTAGCATTTTAAAGACTAACAAAATGATTTATTTGGTGATGAGCTTTCATGGGACAGACCCATGAATAAATCATTTTGTTAATCTTTAAACTGCTACATTTCTGCTGCTTTGTTGTTTAATTCAGTGTGTCCTTTTACCTCTGCTATCACAACGACCACAACAGAAAAAGCTGACTGTAAAGCAGGAAGAAGAATGCTCAGACTTTGAGCAGAAAGGGTGTTAGGTCAGAAAAAAGAGCCCTTGACAATTCTGTGCATGTCCATATTCCAGCATTCCCTTCTCCCATCCATGAATTGAGGTAAAAGTTAGGTGTGAGAAATATGCAAGTAAGCTAATCATGGACCCTAAATATCTACCTCTCCTGTAGGGTGAATTTCATTGAGTGTGAGGTGCAGTTGTATGCACACAGGCTCAACTCAGGGAACAAAGAGCTACATCACTTTAAACCACCATTAATCTTCCTTTTTCTGGGCTGTTCCTGGCACTTTTGTGGCCCCCGGTGCACCTTACTTAACCCTGAGGGTAAGCAACATGTATGTGACTTCCTGTGGACAACAGCAGCTCTTCGAAGCTCTTAAGTGCTATGAACTCCAGTCCCACCCTCTCCAGTCTGTGACCTGTTTCTTGAGCAGTCCATGGCCTTCCTCGTACTTTGGACTTGTTCCCATGCAAGGTAGCTCCCCTAGGCAAATTCTCACCCAGCAGGCTAATGGGCTATTCTGCAGCAGCACACTAGGTCTGGGCTACCTGTGAGGGAAGCTGCCCTCCTGACTGCCTACAGGTCAAATGGAATTCTGAAGCTTCAGGACTTAGTGGTTGTTTTTGTCACTCACACTTGTACTCTGTCAGATTAGTTTATATGCTTTGCTAATGCAGCAGCAAAATGGGATCCTGTATTCTTTGATACTAGTTCTCAAGCTGCACTGAGTAGCTCATATAGTAACAGAGAGGGAGCCGTGCTGGTCTGTACACTATCAAAACAAAAAGCAGTCAAGTAGCACTTTAAAGACTAGCAAAATAGTTTATTAGGTGAGCTTTCATGGGACAGACCCACTTTTTCAGACCATAGCTAGACCAGAACAGACTCAATATTTAAGGCACAGAGAACTTTCAAAGAGCCCTCCAACGCCTACCATCATTGCAATGCAAAGAACGCTCCAAAACATATGTAACAAACTACAAATGGGAGATCACCTCTGTGTGCACCTAATAGAATTTACTTGCATGCAACTTTGTCTACTTGCACATAAAGCTATCCCTTGAGCATGCACGCAGTAGTGCTCAGCAAAGGTGCATCCAAGTGTTTGTCTGTACAAAATGGTATATGCTCAAATTGGCAATTTGGCTGAAGGCATTTTCCTACTGAAGGTGAGAGATGGGGTGCTGGAGCTGCTGCAGAAGTATTCAGTGAAAAATTAGTGAGAGGTTTGTATCAGGCTAAATTCTTCCACTTAGACACATGTATATAGCTCTAAATCATGCTCTGCATCTGGTGTGCGGCGAAGCAACACTTAGTGTGCCTCAGAGCTGCATGCTAGCATTGCCATCCACCCCTCTGTTCACATGCCCCACCGCTTGGTGGGAGAAGCGCGTGCCAGTGACACTGGCTCGGGGTGGTGGCAGTGGGTTGCAGCGGGAGGCTGGGGGTGTCTGGATCTGGGGTAGGGGACTGGATTATATATATTGGGCATTCCGTGAATGTGAGTGCTGAAGTGTGCTATGAGGTGATAAATGTTGCTGAGCACTGCTCTAAATATTGAGATCATGCATACAGCTTTAGCAAAGGTAGGTAGAAAAAAGGAAGAAAAAAACAATCTGGCTGTAAGGAAACCAAAGCCATCATAAGAAGCACAACTTATGTGACACAAGGCAATTTCATGCAGTAGCCATGGATAAAATCAACTGAATCATGTTAAGAAGCTTTGGAGTCCTTTTTTTTTTTTTTTTTTTAAATGAAAGTTACTGTGGCATTATATGCAAATTGGGGGTGGAGACATGAGCAGTGTAATCTCTGCGTGTTATAAACTGGAAACAATGTGCTGGACAAGAATGAATTTATGGGGCAAAGTTAGGTGTGTTTCCCACTAAATCTGTAGGAGGACTAGAGATGTAAAATTCATCTTTCAGTTATGCAAGAACTCAGCCTGGGGGAGATTTTGTTCTGCTGATTATCTGTTCCCAGGGTTCCAAATCAAAGACTCAAAATGTATAAGGGAGTGACTCAGAGATTCACAGGTGTTCCTGTTCTGAGCAAAAATTATTGGGAACTTGTGACTGCAGGAAAACCCATTGCAGGACTGGCACCAACCAATGCCCTAAGAAATCCAGGTGACTTCTGCTAATCTTATTGCTGTAAATGTAGAGGGGAGGGTTGTTTTCAATATATTTTATTCCATAATGTTTTCACCTTTAAAATGTGCTTGCTCAAAAGAACTAGAACAGAACAACATTGGTCATTACCTACAGCCCCCAACTCAAACCACTTCAATGCATTATTAAATACCTACAACCTATCCTTAATCAGGATGCCACACTCCAGAAGGCCCTAGGTGACAGGACTGTTCTCTCCTACAGACAACTGCCCAACCTTATGAGGATTCTCACCCACAAACACAGTTTATACCACAGGAACACCAGTCCTGGAACTTTTCCTTGCAACAAAACCCATTGCCAGCTTTGTCCACATATCTATTCTGGAGATACCATCACTGGACCGAACCAGGTTATTCACAGAATCACAGGCACATTGTCATGTTCCTCAACTAACATCATATATGCCATCATGTGCCAACAATGCCAAGATGCTTTGTATATTGCACAGACTTCAAACTCTCTTAGGCAAAGAATTAATGGGCATAAAACAGACATAAAAACACTCCTGATTCACAAACCGGTCAGCCAGCATTTTAATGGAGTGGGCCGTTCTGTTAATGATCTGAAAGTTTGCATCTTACTGAAGAGGAATTTTCACACTACTTTGCAGAGAGAGGCTGCTGAACTCTCTTTTATATTCAAATGCCACACATTAACACGTGGTTTGAACTGGGATGGGAATTTTTAGGTCATTATAGGGGATCTTTTGCATACTTGGCTTTATCTAATTCTTTACTCCTTCTCCCGCCTTCTGCCTCTCTACTCTCTGATTTGCTCACCTTGATAATATTTTTCTGATATGTCAACCTTGATTACTATTTTTGGTTCTCTGTTTCTCAAATATTGCGTCTGTTCTGGTATGGCTATGGTCTGAAGAAATGGCTCTGTCCCATGAAAGCTCATCACCTAATACATTATTTTGTTAGTCTTTAAAGTGCTACTGGACTGCTTTTTTTTTTTTTTTTTTTTTGATAGTATATAGACTAGCACGGCTTTCTGTCTGTTTCTATATGGTAACTTGCGATGGTGGTGTTGATAGCCTCTGAGGAGAAAGCAAAGAAGGACTGTAAGCAGCCTGACTTGCTGAGGCACTCACAGTGCAGCCTGGAATAAGCCCAGACAGGAACAAATATAATACAGGTCTCTGCCTAAGAAAAGTAGTGGCTCCGGAGCCTTGCATGGGAGACCTTGCTGGATCACAGAGGGTCCTACTGGTGCAGTTGTCCTGGACTGTGAAAAATAGAATAGGAACATTTCATAGATTATTAAAGCCAGAAGGGACTATTGGATCATCTGATTGTGATCTTGCTGTGTCACAGGCCACCAAAACCCTCCAGCCACCTGCTCACTACAGCCAAGGAGAACCAAAGCCCACTGTGTTTGGAATGGCAGGAAATTGATAGGTGAGATATATACCCACTGACCTGTGTCCTACATTTAAATAAGCTGTTTTGATAGTGTATAGACTAGCACGGCTTCCTCTTTGTTACTATTGAGCATAAACAGTGTGCAAAACAAAATCAGAGGCCATCAGTCAGATAAGAGTAATTAGGTTAGAGCAACCCACAGAAGGAACAAATATATACATGGAGGCAGCAGGATAAATTCACCTACTCTTGAACAGAGAAGAGCAAACTGTGCCGGTACCATGGAGATGGTGAGTGAATTACAAGTTTAATTTGATATGCATGGCCTTCGTGCTGCCCAAACACTTGGATAAAGTGAAAACAACCTTCAATTAGGGGCAATTAGCACATTCTCAGTGATCTGCCCAAGAATAATGAAACACTCAGTAAGCAAGTCAATAAACAGATAAAAATATACACTTTAGAGTAAAAATGAAGCAGTTCAGCTTGTTGGTCATTCCTGCGTAGATGAATCTTGTGTTCTTTACAACAAAACACATCAGTCGTGCTCTCTCCTCCCCCCATTGCCCATTCGTTGAAACAGCACTTCTTTTGCAATGACCGCCTGTGGAGTAGGGTGGTGGACATATCCCCTTCTATGCATCAGGCTTCAGGGCTCCTCCAATTTCAGTAGCCCCCACCCTCGCTGGGTTCAGATAAAGGCAGAAAGGTCCAGGAGAGTGTGTTTAACTGCCTGGACCAGTGGGTAAGTATGACACGAGGGCAGAGAGGAGGAAGAGAAGAATAGTCTGTGCCCAAGGGTGACAGGTACCAGCGAAAGCCCAGGAAGCAGCCATGAGTTGTTGAGGAGCCTATGGGAGAGCTTTGCTTACACAGTATGTACTGGACTTTCTAAGACTGGGTTATGGCCCACTATTATGTTGTATTAGATCCATTCTTACAATCCTGGGTAGAAACGGTGATTCTGCAGCTCTGATGTACTTTGTTTTAAGGCCCATCCTTCCGCAAACAAGCTCAAAGTCCAGCTCTTCTCCTGCTAGAGAAGGTGGGTACCTTTCTCCCACTTCTTGATTTGTTTTACATTTGATTTAAGCTTAGAGGTCAGTCATTGTGGAGCTGTACCTGTTTGAACAATGGAAATTCCACCACTGTATTATGGCTTTCAGTCTCAGGGAAGCCCGGGAGACCAATATGCCCTCTCATTCTGCATATGGATGGAAAAACAAATTTTGTAATGTGCACCAAGGCATGTGTGGATGTGGACCAGCAGTAGAGAGACATGCTGCCAGCTCTGGCTTCATTGGGCACTCTGCTCATCAGCTGGGCAGCATTTGAATCTCTCCTGGGCCTAAGCCCTCAGTTTACAAGGAACCCTGCTGGAGATCTGCCAGCCCATACTCTGCAAGGTATGTGACGGACAGAATATTATTTCCTCTGAAGTGTGCGTGGCCAGCGCTGTCAGGTGGGGTCATTGGTCCCCTCAGATCCTGGATGCTCCTCAGCAAAATCAGTAAGAAGCCTTGCACTAATCAGTACCAGCTACACTCTGTTACCATCAGATTTTGGTTCTGTGTGGGCTCAAAATTCCTGAAAGCACCAGTTGGCTCTGTGTGAAGTTCAGTATCTCAAATTGTGGTGAAGAACGTTCCACATCCCCTGTGGGGATTACTTTGCTAAACCTTTGGCTCTAGGGGAAGACACTTCTCTAATGTTTCCTTATGTCTCTCTCCTATAGAATGACATTTGATGATTTCTCTGCTCCAGTATCGATTAATACTGACATTTTTAGACCCTTCTCCTCCACCCACAGCCTGGAATTAAAAGCCAGCCCATAAATCCACTAGCATAGAACAGAATGATGGTGAAAGTGGGCTGTAGCAGCACATCCTAGTCCTCATTAAGGGGCAGTTCAACACCTTTAGGACACATTAACTGCTGTTGTGAGGGAAAGAGGTTGCAGATCCATTTAAAGACAAAAGAGACTTGCACAATCCAATTTATAATTTGCAACACACTTCTCTAGTTGTAATGACTGTACACATCCAGGTCAGCAGCTTGGAAGGAAATATTGCAGGCTAATTTGGGCGGATAGCTGCAAAAATAATCTGATTTGGAAAAATCTCTTTACATGTTGACGAGGAGATAATTCTGGCAATTATCTGCAATATCTTCATTTGAACAGTGCTGGATAAATGCTTCAGGGAATCGTCGGTGTGTTTATTTCAAAATTGGAAAAGGTGGTGACTAACAATTATCTGGATCATCAACTTTAGACATCTTTAGCTTACAGGTTATTTGATTCTTTACAAAATAACCAATTTGAGAAGACATCAACTACCACTCAGTGATCTTGTTTCTATGGGGATTTTAATAGCTCAGCAGTTCATTTTAGTGGCTGCTCTGAGGTGATAGAATCATTCACTGGTTGAAAACCAAGCTAATACAGGTGGCACAAAGAATGAGCCCTTTGAATAAAGGGGTGCCTGGGAAGACTGCAAGTAGGGGACTGATGACCACACCTTCCCATTTTCTACTGTTGATGTGCAAAAATAGGCTCAGTCCCAGGAATGCCACCCTTAGAGTTGTTCCTAGTCCACATGTGTGCCGTCCAAAACCCTAGCCACATCTGATTATTTGGCTGGTTGAGTGTGACTAGCTGGCTTGAACAATACATATATTTTCAAAATAACGCGGCTGGTTTGCTACAGCAGGAGTCACTACAGTGGCTCTTGCTTCAGAACTGAATGGATGCCTTGGGTCTACCTATTTCTAATTTGTGCCGCAGCGTTGATGCCAGGTAGAATCAAGGCATAACTGGAAATTAATATGAGAAATTACATTTCACTGTAGTGATTGGACCCAAAGTTCAAGGAATCCTCGTCACTTGCAAATCCCTCCCCACCCCCATTTTTAAGGGATATTATCTTTTAACGGGGTGACTTGCTCCATAGGTGGGACAGCCAGGGTGTGGGGGGGCTAAACCTGCCTTGATTATGGAATGAGTCCCACCGATGTGGGATCAGACAATTCCCCGTAGTGAGCAGATGTGTATGGGGGGCAGGGAGGCACGCAGCACTGCGCAGGGCAGGGGCGTGCAGGAAGGCTGCGGGGAGGCAGAGGAGGACCCCTGTGGGGTGGGAGAGGGCAATTGCATTGCAGCCCTCTGCTGAAATTTCATGCCTCCCACAGCTTGCACACCCTGTCGCAGGCTATTGGAGGGAAGGCAGGCGCGGTAATAGCTTTTATTGGCCCACCTTCTGTTGGAGGGAGAGATGGGCCTCCGAGCTGCCCAGAGCTCTTCTTCAAGCCCAGGAGAGGTACTCTGAGCACATCAGCACAGCAAAGAAAAACCCCAACTGGCCTGTGTCAGCCAACTCAGGTTTGGGCTGCAGTGTGGCTTCATTGCCGTGTTGACTTCAGGGTCCCTCCAGCCTCAGATGGGATGCTCTGAGTGCCAAGACTGCTGTCTGCAGAGAGCAGCTACATGGGAGACCTTACAGTGCTGCAGCTGTAGCCGTACGGCAGCTCCACCATTCTAGGGTTAATAGTGTAGCCATGCCCAAAGAAATCCTTATCCCTCAGGGTGCAAGCAGAAAAGGAAGTGTTCCTCAACAGGCATTTTTATTTCCTTCCCCTGGCATTTGAGCTGTGATGAGATGAGGGCTCGGTCACTTCTTCAGGACAATGGTGGAAACAATCAACAAAAGCTTTATTCCACTATCGCCCATTTGGATTCAAGAGTCCCTCC
The DNA here is from genome assembly GCF_033958435.1 of Carettochelys insculpta. Lineage (NCBI taxonomy): Eukaryota > Metazoa > Chordata > Testudines > Carettochelyidae > Carettochelys > Carettochelys insculpta. The sequence continues at coordinate 101,831,086 of NC_134141.1, forward strand.
TGATGAGCAGGAGATAGCACCTCCTGTAGAAATCCAGAAGCTGGCGCTAGCTGAAGGGTTTTTTTTCATTTCCAATTTGGTGAATTACATAGTTTCAGAATAAACATTCTATAATCACAGAGCAACCAATTAAGCAACCTTAGAGTGGGGAATGTAGAGGATATAAGTAAGACTAAGGCACACACCACCTTACAAGTGTCCCATAAAATCTAAACTCATTCTTATTACACTAACATATTTTAACTATGCTAACCCACAAGTAAGCCAGATTAGTTTCCAGCTATGCATTTGTCAGTGTCCAGTGAGGCCTGGGGTTTTAGCACGACCTGGCAGCTGGTCTTCTGGTGTCAGCATGATGATGGACAAGAGAGAGCTCCTTTTGAAGATAAAAGGAAGTCAGTGGGATTAGTCAGCTTTTTGTGGGGGGAGCCAGGGGATAGAGTGGATAGGAGTTAGATTTTGAGGGAAATCGGGGGGAGGTAGGAAAAAATAGGAAGCTGGAATAGCGTCAAATGCAATGCTTTTTTTTTTCTCTCTGTCTTCATGGACAAGGTTAGCTCCCAGACTACTGCCATAAGCAATGAAGTAGGGGAAGGAGGTGGGTAGCCCTCAGTGGGGAAAGAACAGGTTAAGAGCTATGTAGAAAAGCTAGACACACACGAGTCTATGGGTCTGAATTTAATGCGTCGAAGGGTACCGAGGGGATTAGCAAATGTCATTACAGAGCCTTTGGCTGTTGTCTGTGAAAATTCATGGCGATTGGGAGAGGTCCTAGATGACCAGAAAAAGGCAAATGTAGTGCCCATCTTTAAAAAAGGAAAGAAGGACAATCCAGGGAACTATAGACTGGTCAGCCTTCCTGCAGTCCCCAGAAAAATCATGGAGCAGATACTCAAGGAACACATCGTGCAGCACTTGGAAGAGGGGAAAGTGATCAGGAGTAGTCAACATAGATTCACCAAGGGCAGGTCCTGCCTGACCTGTCTGATTAGCTTCTATGATGAGATAACTGTCTCTGTAGATATGGAGAAGTTGGTGGATGTGATATACCTTGACTTTAGCAAAGCTTTTGTTATGGTTTCTCACAATAATCTTGCCCATAAATTAAGGAAGTATGGATTGGATAAATGGACTGTAAGGTGGATAGAAAGCTGGCTAGATGGTCAGGCCCAACTTGTAGTGATCAATGGCTAAATGTCTGGTGGGCAGTCAGTTTCAAGTGGAGTACCCAAAGGATCAGTTCTAGGGCCAGTATTGTTCAACACCTTTATTAATGACCTGGATGAGGAGATGGAGTGCACCCTCAGCAAATGTGTGGATGACACTAAGCTAGGGGGACAGATAGATATAGTGGTGGTAGGAATAGGATCCAGAGTGACCTAGACAAATTGGAGGATTGGGCCAAAAGAAATCTGATGAGGTTCAACAAGGACAAGTGCAGAGTCCTGCACTTGGGACAGAAGACTCCCATGCACTGTTACAGGCTGGGGGCCAACTGGCTCAGTAGCAGAGCAGCAGAAAAGGACCTGGGGATGATAGTGTTTGAGAGGCTGGATATGAGTCAACAGTGTGCCCTTGTAGCCAACAGTGCTAATGGCATGTTGGGGTTCATTAGAAGAAGCATTTCCAGCAGATTGAGAGAAATTATCATTCCACTCTCTTCAGCACTGGTGAGGCCACATCTGGAACATTGTGTCCAGGTCTGGGTCCCTCACTATAGTAAGGATGTGGATGCATTGAAGAGGGACCAGCGGAGGGCAACAAAAATGATTAGAGGGCTGGAGCACATGGCCTATGAGGAGAAGCTGAGGGATTTGGGCTTATTTAGTTTGCAGAAGAGAAGACTGAGAGGTGGTTTGGAAGCAGCCTTCAACTTTATGAATGGGAACTCTAGAGAGGTTGGAGAGAGGCTGTTCTTAGTAGCAAAGCATGGCATAACAAGGAGCAATAGTCTCAAGTTACAAAGAGGGAGGTATTAGGAAAAATTATTTCACCAGGAGGGTGGTGAAGCACTGGAATGCATTGCCTAGAGAGGTGGTGGAATCTCCATCCCTAGAGGTTTTTAAGTCCCTGCTTGACAAAGTCCTGGCTGGCATGATTTAGTTAGTGCTGATCCTGCTTTAGGCTGGGGGTGGAAGATGACTTCCAGCCCTAAGATTCTATGAATCTAAGTACTAGTTTACAGTTTGGCTCAACGACTCTGAGCACCCTATGCTACAAATTATTCCAGCACCCCTGTTGGCAAAGGGTTTCCCAGGCTTCAGATCAAAATATGGAAGCCAGCTCTGCTATGCTTTTTTAATGGGAAAAATATTGGGAAGCTGCAAGTCTAGTTGAGCCCCATAGTTCTTGTTACCAAGCACTAAACTTCTTGGCGCTTCCCAGATGAAACAAATACATTTTGAAAAGTGTGCTATCTGTGAAGTATGCCCCCAAATGGAGGCCAAAACAAGGAATCCTTGCCCCACTGAAGCCAATGGAAAAGTTGCCACTGACTTCAGTAGGGCCTGGATTTCACACAGTGGGAATAAATGAGTCCTGCTCCAAAGGGTGAACTCCTGCTGATTGGTAATTACGGCCTATCAGAATCTGGGGAATGAGCAACCCCTGGTTTGCAACTCCTAACACAGAGCACTAACTTCAGACAAAAGATGAAGAAGCTGCTCCCTGAGAAAGTAAGAATGTCCAACAATAGTTGAAAGGTGCATTAGTTACTATACTGCAGATCCTCATGTCAACCTACAACTGATTTTGTCTAAAGCTGTGAGAAAATGACAAACATCTGACAATTGTATCACGGTATTGTAGGGCATTTCATACCCTTCAGTTACATTATTTTTTATTAAAGTTCCATGTGATGTTGAATTTCACGTGTTTTGTAGACATGGCATACATTTTTGATTCAAATAGAGGTTGTAATGAAAGAAATAATTCAATGCGTTAGAAATAGCTGAAGAACTTTCTCAAAAGTAGGGAAATTAATTTTGCTGAAATACAGTTCTATTTTTCTGACCATTTATACGTTATACCATGATATGACATTAGATAACCATCAACATATTTACACATGGGAACAGCAAAATGTCTTTAATGCTGTGTGAATTGCGGGGGGGGTCTTAGATGGTGCTAAAACAAAATTAAAATGAAAAGATACCTAGATTAAATTGTGGTGGAACAGCAAACATCTAGTAAAGTCAATATATAAGGAGTAAGTGGCTTCCTCTTGATTTTTTGTATCTTATTCAGAAGAGTTTATATAGCATCTCAAGGTGCTTGAGAATTCACCAGAGCACAAGCAAATGAAATACAGTAGCATTCTCTCATCTGCATAATTACCAAGAGCCAGATAATGGAAAACAAGTTCTGATTCCAAAATGCTCTTTGTTGGTGAAGCTGTAGAAGGCAGAAATGAATACAGCTTGATTTTCATTAGCTACATTGAGCCTGTAAGAGAATTGCAGGATAACCTGGTTTGCTGAGTAAATCAGTTCTAATATTCTCTACTGTCCATCCACTCTGCTTATGAAGTTATTTGTATTATGTGTACTCTAGTGGAGCCCAGGCATCCCAGCTGAGCTCAGAGCCCCTTTGTGCAGGGTGTTGTACAACATTAGTAGTCTGGGTAAACAGTAAATGTTACTGGAACGAATGATCATGTCAGGCGTATACACATAAGGGACCATTGCTGCTCCTGAAGTTGAGACTCTAAATAGACGTGACTGACAGCGGAAGAGTCTGTGATTTGTTTTCCCATTTTGAAGACAGGGAATTGAGACTGAGTAATTGTGACTGAGCTGACACAGGATATATGTATGCTGCAGCTGGGAGCGAATCTCCCAACTCAAGTTGACACACAGGTGCAAGCACACTAATAATTGTGGTGTGGCTGTTATGGCTCCACCATCTGAGGGCCTAGTGAGCTGTCTGGGCTAAAGTCTGGGTTGGTAGCTTGAATCTCAGCCAGAGCCACCACTTTCACCCAGCTCCATTTAGCACCTTAGCATGAGTCTGTGTGCCTGGGGTGGGAGACTCTGCACCAGCACAGACGTACCCAGGGAGAGTCTGTGTTAGTGCCAGATCTCTTGAGTCCTGCTCCAGGGCATTACCCAGGTCTTCATTCTTCCCCTCTTGAGTAGAGTGAGCTGGGAAAGGAGGAGCCTGTTTGCTTATGCTGCATCTTTGTGAAAGTGGATAGCCAGCCAGGCCCGGTAAGCGGTTGCCTTTTGCCTCACTCCTTCATGGTCCCTTACCCCAATTGTCTATAGTATCCACTACCCATCAGTGAGGCTCCACTTTTAGCATTCTGCCTTGGCCCCTGACTACTGGCTGGGCCCTTCTGAGCCAGTTCTAGCCAGCCATCAGCTTTGCTTGGAGGCTGACAGGATTCTGAGTGGCTCCTCATGGGCATGGGTGGTATGGAAAATATCGATAATACTCATGATCTATCCACCCACTTATTTAAGATTGGCTACAACTGCTAGGGGGAGTTTCATATCAAAATGAGCTCACCTACCATATGTCACATTTCTCCTGTCTCTCAGATCTGTATTTAACAGGTCAGTGCTCCACCCTTCCATTGCTTTGTCAAAGTTGTAGGAAGAAACTGTATATCACATTGCAGCGTGCATCATTGTCCTGTACTAGAGGAATCCAACCACACCATGGGCCTTATGCCACCAGCCACTAACGGAGACATTTGTATAGCTCAAGTTAAAGGCCTCTGCCTTTCTGGAACACAAGCATTGAAGTCTTAGAGCCACCTTGCTCCGAAGCTACAAGTGACCACGGTGCTCAGTATCATGACAACAAGGAAGTCTTAGGCAGCCAATGATTTTTATATGATGATATAGTGACATATGGAACATCTGTCTTCTAGGAGAGGCAATTGAAACATAGACTGAAGCAGTGGTAGGGATACTATTCAAAGCACAGGGCTCTTTAGTTACTCTTTATAAAAACAAAATTAAAAAAAAACCCAAAACCAAAAACCCAAATCCTCTCAATTTCAAGACACCTAGAAATCAGGAGTGGGGATTTACCTTTGACTTAATTTCCCTCGTAACACACATCCTGAATCTCCCCTCCATACTCAGGAAGTAAATAACAGCTACTTTTCATCAACCTCAACTTTTCTCCCACAGTCAAGGAATGTTTTGATGATGATGATGATGATGCTTGTTTCTTGTATTTTCTTAGAATTACTCTGGAGACACTTGGACAGTACACTGATAAGAGTGGTGTATGATATAAATAGAATGGCAACCAATCACTTTCCTCTCAGTAATATTAACTTAGATGGCATTAGTAATGTTCTAATTTTTAAGTGATTAAAACCCTGTTGGACTAGATCACTGCATCAACAAAAGTCCTATATAAGAGGTTAAGTAGTTCTCCCCCAGAAGCAGACCAGGGATCAACTTCTGACCAGATAATATTTATACTTTTGTAACCACCAGCCAATTATGGGTGTAACTGTGTACCATCAATTTTTGGAGGGGTCTAATAATGCCACATGGACATCTGTGGATACAATGCAATCTGCAAATCAGGTGCAGAGATGTTTGTGACCTAAAATAGGGAAACAAATAATTGCAGACAAACATTCAGACCTTGGAGTCTAAAGATTCTGTACAAAATTATCATTCCAGACAATGCTAAAACTGATGGGTCACTGTAAAGTTTTCTAGCTGCAGCACCTAGGAAAGAGAGTCTGATTTCAATAGCTTGGATGTAAGTTTCTCCTTCTGGGGCACTCAGGATGAAAATATACTTTTCTGAAAAAAATACTATCCTGAAAGACAAGAAAAAGGTAGATCTAATGCAAGGTACAATAGGAACAACCGGGTCTCACTCATTTATTCAGTATTCTCAGCAGTGTCAAAAGCCACTGTGGACCTGGGGCAAGGTGGAGGGGGTGGGGCCAAGGGCAATTAGCCCTCAGTGCTGCGTGGACCATGGTGCTGGGCCCCTCCAGGCTCCTGACAGCCTCATGCAATTGGAACAGCCCTGCCTTGGCCTTTCAAATGGGCCCAGAGCTCTGACCACCACAGCTGTCAAAGTCGCAGCATTGGTAGCTGGAGTTCTGGGTCCCTTTGTATTACTGAGTCTGGGGGCAGCTGTCCCCTTTGTGCCTCCTCTCCTGCATCAGCATGCCTGAGTCTCCTGCCCTGAAATACCCAGCCTGAGGAACTCAGTCAGGCTGTTTACAAGGAACAGAAGCAAGAGTGAAGCCATTTTGCTGTAAGGATTCTCAAACCTAGGGAAGGAACTTAAAACAATCCAACAGTCTAGAATAATCTGTGTAATTCTTGCGCTGCTTCTAGGGTAGCTTACAGACCTGAGGATCTTGGAGGCGTTGGCAAGTCACCTCAAAAAAAGATATGAGCCACTGTGGGAGTGCATTTGTAACCCCCGGGGCACTGAGACCAGTGACAAGGGAGAGTGAAGCCTCTCCTCTGCAGCCTTAGGTGGGATGCAATGGGCTTTTAACTTCATCTGTAGAAACATGTGGTTTTGGCTCCTAAGGTCTTGGTTTCATTCTCTCCTGCTGATGAGCCAGGTCCATTGGCCTTACACATTCATTTAAAAGTCCAAATTTAATAGCCAGACTATTGTGTTCACTCTTCCCCAAACTCTAATGAGACAATTGCTTGTTGTCTGTGGAACTGTCGTGGCCAGAAATGCCTCTTTAAAATTATTTAAAGAAAACCTTGCATCTTTTGAGGTGTATGGGGTTTTCTAAGCCGAGACCAGATGTTTTCTTATATGACAGAATAATTTCAAGATCATTCTTTGATCTTAATTGTTTCAGATTAAAATTTTGGCATGGCCAATTTTGGCATTTTGGAATAACTTTTTCTGGTGAAATTTTCTACACTTAATCTGAAGCCATAACTGATTTATTTTCTAAAATTGTTAAAACATCTTTATCTGCTATGGTAGAAAAAATCATTTGTTTTCCATTGACAAACACTCTTTGGGTTGCTTTATGGAGTTCAATAACAGCTGAAGTAGGAGAGCTGACATTTGGTAAGGGACTAGTCATCAGAGAGGAGCTGTGGCTTTGTTCAGTAGAGAAAAAAATGATTTTGGTTAAGCATAATTATGTTCGTTTAAATACTGGTGTTGTAGCTCACAAATATTTAGAGCTAAATTCTGAGCTGAGTCCCTGAGCTGCATCCCAAAAGCAATGTGACTGTATAACCAAGATCAGAGCTGGACCCTTAGTCTAAACGAGTGCATTATGTTGGACTGCTTTGTCTTTGTACTTGTGTTTTGTGCAGCACCTACCATAATGGAAGCCCAAACGAGATATGGGCCCTTGAGCACTAATGTAATACAAATGATAAATAATAAAAAATTTATAATTGTACATTAGAGGCCAACTTTTCAATCCACATGAAGAACGCACGTTTCAGCTACTTTTTATGAGCTAAATTCTTAGCTGCTATAAATTAACATTGTGTATTCAAGTCGATGAAACAGTACATTTTTACACCAATTGAGCATCTGGTCCTTGAAGTTTAGCTAGAGACTTACTGCAATACTACAAGGATAACATTTTATAAGTATACAAAGGTTGACATTACTTTGCTAATCTGCTAAACCGAGCTGAAAGTCTTTCCAAAGTAAAATTAAAAGCTGATGATATATTGTCTGTCATGTAACCCCCGGGGAAGCTGGATTTTATAGAACAGTGACAACAACAGTAGCCCACTGACTAGAAAGTGGTAACAACTCACTCAGGTAACTGAGAGGCCAGAAAGTTCCTGTCTGTTGTTAACTAAAGATATGGGGTAATAAATAATGACACATTACACTTACGTAGTTCCTGTTTTATCCATACAGACACCCACAGGAGAGAAATTACCCACCATTTGGAAGATCTTAACATTTCCTAAGAGGAAACGCAAAACAATTGGACATGTAAACTAAAGTATTGCTCAGAATTTCCCCACATTTTGGGACCTCTGAAAATCAGGATCTGAATATTGCAACTTCAGCCTATTTCATAAAACATTATGTTTTTAAGGATTATACAGTAGTTCCTCTGAGTTGTCTGACAGGCAACTTGAAAAGGGACATTGCTTGAACCTTTCCCTATAATTTCTGGCTTCTATGATTTGGGTTAATGGCACTGAAATAGGAAAAGAATGGCTTTTGATGAGATAGCATGGGTACGGAGGAATTTAGGCCTGCGGTAACAAAGCAATCACCAGATTTCAGACTCTTGAGATGGCTGCAATGTTGTTGTTGGTATTAGAATGGATGAGGGCAGCAAAACAGCACTGACAAATATTTACCAAAATAAAAACATTCCTTTGTTCTTGTCACTGGAAAATTGGAATTGTCCAGTCATGTCTCTGACTATGGCCACCACCAGGCATTTCTGGGAGAGTCAACAGATTCTTTAGCTTTCTTTACATACAAACATGTAGCCATTTAATTAAATGTGCGTTTGAACAGGTTTGTTTAGAGGTTCAGTACCCTCTGTGGGCACACCTTTTAAAACAGTTTATCTCAACTTAATAGAGTCATAGAGTTTTAAAGCAGAAGAGTCCCTTATGGCCATCCAGCCTGGCTTCTTGCAGAACAAAGACAACAGAATTTCCTGCATCAAGCCCATAACTTCTGATTTGGTAAGGAATCAAGTTAAGCTAAATCAGTGTAATATCTTTAAATCAATTTGTGTTTGCTTTGATTTCTAAAATTTAGAAACTAAATTGGTTTCTAAAATAATTTTATTTAAATCAGTGGCAACCTGCTCTAGAGGGAAAATTACATTCTAACCCCTCAGTTCATTTTTTGATTTGTACACCGAAGCATGAGGTTTGGTATATGCCTTTCTAAAAATTATTCTGTCCAACAGATGGATCAAAGATTTTCACTGTGTGCTGCTCATGTGGATGACTGGGGCTTTTTTCCTGAATGGTTAGAGTTAATTCATAACCTGGCAATATTCACTAGTACTTTAAATTAAGCTTTCCAATGTGTGTTTTTTTGCACGTCAACAGTGAATTTCATCTGCCCTGCCCCCACCACCCACACCTATCTGGTCACCTATCTTTGTAATAACCTCTGATATTTCTCACAGCCTTCTCCAATCAAGACTACATTGATCATTTTGTGTCATCTGCAAATTTTGCCACATCTGGGTTCACCCTTTCTCTGGGTATTTCATAACTGCATTAAATGCTCATCCAAAATAATTTTGGGACATCTTCCTTTTTTATCATATTGATAATTAATCATTCTGACTTGTCCCTTGTTTTCTCTTAGCTGGTTTCTAAATTCTGAAATAGACAGGGAATTTTTCAAAGAGCTTTTTGAAAGTGAATATTAATTATCTCAACCTCTTCCCCCGTGGTTTTGTTTAGATGCTCAAGGAATTCTAACAGATTAGAGAGGCATGGTTTTCCTTTACTGAACTCGCTATCACAACAGCTCATTCTAGTTTTGCAATTCTTTAGTTATCATTTGAACACATATACTTGGTGCTAAAGTAAATCTTACTTGGCTGTAATTTTCAATACCATTGCCAAATAGGGACCCACTGCTCTTTAATGTAGCTGCTAGTTCTAGCTTTTCCTTCTTTAACACTTTATTAGCTAAGTGTACCTATCTGAACTTTTGCTATCTGAAAGTGTAGGTTCAGGGTAATAATCTATGATGACAACATATGAAAAGAAGGCACTCAAACTTCTACCCAATGTCTTTGCCTTCGTTGATTGTGTTCTTTATTCCTTGGGAAGCCAGTGAATCCCCAAATTCTCTTGTAACCTTCTTGCTTCTAATCTAATAATGTTACTGTATGATTTTCCTTTTGTTTTGGCTTTCTCCAGATGTCCATTTTACAATTGGCCCACTTCTTTATAGTGGCTTCCTTACTAGGGTTTGATTTCCATTTTCTGAAAGAGCTATTTGTTTTAAACAATTCTCTGCTTTGTTCCTTGCTGGATTTAGACAGACCACGGTTGCATTGCTCAGCTCATTCATAGCTAGTGGGGCTGGTATTTTTCACCAAATCTATGGGATCCAAGGATCCATATCTTGATGCAGTAGTTAAAAGAATTAGAAGTGGCAGTATAGTAATTGGACAGGACTCTTGTGGATTATTGCATGTTGAAAATAGGTTTGATTGTTTTTCAACAATAATGTGCCCAGGCTCCCTCTTACTTACCTTGCAGCTCTGCAAGAGGAATTCAGAAAAGGCTTTGGGGGATATAAATCTCTGGTGAGTATAGTTACTACAGCCATAATATGGGAAGATATAGTTACATGATAAAAGGGTCAACAAACTTAGAATCTCAATTATAGACAGGGCTTTAAAAGTATTTTAATGGCTGCCTTTTTCTTTGGCTAGGTAACAAAAGCTAAAATTGCTAGAATGAGACCACACAACTGTATTAAAACAGAGAATGTACTTTAACTGAGCATCTTTTGATTTCTAATGAACTGAGATTAAAATGTTATGCACATTTTTAATGGGGTTGGGTTTTTTAGCTTCTGATTTCCACAGCTAAACAACCAAAGCACTTCCATTTTTTTGCAATGGTGATAATCCTTGGAAATTTAAGAGGTGGTTGCTATGGGGACTGTACTAAATAATGCAGGTGAGCTTCTGAATTTAAAATGCATTGTAATTGCCAGCAAAGTAATGGTTTGGAAGTTGAGAAAATAATAGAAGATTTTGTTTTCATTCAAAATATTGAATGAAAATAAACTTCAAAAGTTGCACCAAAAAGAGAATTGTTGTTTTCCAATCACCCTATGGTGAGAGGCAAACCATGGTGTATTAGGGAAATCCATGTATTTAATGATTTTTATTTTACAGTCATGACATTGAGATTTCACCCACATAACTGTCATGGTCTTAGGTCAAACCTGTGAGCCACCAAGTGTAATTCTGTAAATGGGCAATTACCTAGCCATGGACATTCATCAGGTATGGTGAGACAAGGGTCAGAGTTACCAAGTTAGAAACCATTTGGAAGCTACTATAGCTTCTGTGAAGGTGTGCATATCTAAGTAGGGGGCAGTTTTAAAACTGTAGTTAATCACTTTGCTTGAGTAAATGCACTAAAGGTCTTGGCACAATAGTCAGAGGGACATGTGAGAGACATAAGAGCCCTGTGTCATCTTGCAAGATTTCCAAGTTGTCCTGTTTTAGGATGGCCTGCTTGCATCTAGTGAGCATGGCCCTGGAATCCTGCTTCACTGTTTACATCCTGGTTCAATTGCTTTCTGGAATGTTTAGACTTAGATCCCTAGATACAACTGTGGCCTTAATTCAGATTTGAGGAAAACAGCAGTGTTGAGTAATGAACTTGCATGTTTCAGAATTGATATTGCAACTCTCTTGGAAACCTGGCTTTCAGATTTAGGCTTTGTAAGGGAGAATAACTACAGCATTTACTGGCAAGGTAAACCTGAAGGTGTATGAAGGAAATATGTTATGTGGTCTGCTTTCACAAATAAACTTACGTCATTGTGTGAAACTCTGATTGTAGTGTCCTTACCTATCATGACCCTTTGAGTTAGTTTCCAGAAGAGATTTATTAGACTCATCAATGTCCATGCTTCAACTCTGCATGCTAGTGTGTAGTTTTTGCCAACCTGTTGTAAGAGGTTATTAGGAATATTCTGCTGAAGGAGCCCGTAGTACTTGGAGACTTCAGTACAAGAGTTGACCTCAATTCTGAGGCCTGGCTTGGGATTCTGAGTAGGCATGACATTGAATGTATGAATGACAATATTCAGAGAGCTCTTGAGCTTTGTGCTAATTGGGTCTTATCAGTGAGCGACACCTTCTTTGCTGGCAACATCAGAAAAAGAGCATTGTGGAGACACCCAAGGTCTTAGCACAGACACTAGCTGGACTTGGTTCTGACAAGACATACATATTTGAAAGGTTTCTTACATACACAGTCCTTGTAAAGCACAGATTATGGCATAGTTTGAAATTTCACTATGCAGTAAACAAAAGTACTCGAAGAAGGTCAGCCATATTAAAGTTGCCATAAAACTTACGGGCCATGTCTACAGCAGTGGCTTTTCCCAGCAAAACTGGGCTTTGGCAGAAAAATCTGTGTCTACACAGCAAAATCTGGCACATCCACTGGCAGGGTTATACCTCTTCCCCATTCATGTATAACACCCCTTTCAACAGTGTTCCATCAACAAAACAACTATGTAGATGCTCCGGCGCCCTTTTGTTGACAGGGCAACACTGTTTGCAGAACGTATGGTCAGCTGTTCTGTTGAGAGAGGGTTGAGAAGTCTGGCTGCTCTCTGTCGATAGAGCAGATTGCTCTTTTTATCTGATTTTGTGCGTAGGTGTGATCTGTCAACAGACGTTTTGCCTGGAAATCCCTTCTCACAGTCACTTCTATTGACAGAGGCTTCTCATACAGGTGTGGCCATATTGGTTTGTGCCAAAGCAATGATCTGATCAAGAAATGGTTTTTTAATGTAGAAGTAATGAGGACAGCCAGAAAAAATAAAACCTCTTCAGACACCTGGGAAGACCTGAAGGCAAGCGTGGAAATGAAGAGTTTTAGAAAGAGTACAAAGAAAAATGTTTTCTGGTTCATACCTCATTCAGAGATACTGTTGCCACTCACTGAGAGTGAAAGATCTGCCCTGATCACCTATAAATCTATTCCTACTACTGTTCATTCAAATCTTAAGCTGTATTCTTTTATCTAGAATTCAAACTTTCTCTGAGAGACTCTATCTTCAGAGCAAGCATGATTTCTGCTCAGGAAGTCCAGCATAGACAAGGTCTTCTCTGACAATTGTAGGGTAAGGGCAGAGGAAAGTACATTCCAATATACATGACTTTATAAATTTAATAAAAGCCTTTGACACAGTTAGTTGGTCAGGGTTTTACTTTGTTCCAAAGAAGTTTGGTTGTTCAACTATATTGCTAAATATTGTTAAATCCTTACACAATACCGTTAAGAAACTATAATGTATAAAAAAACCAAGAGTCTGATTCATTTAACGTGGAGAGAGGCAGGGTTGCTTACAGGCATCTACATTGTTTAATATTCACTTTTCGTTCCTGCTTCAGCATGTGTTCCGTGTTTGAGGTATCTATCTTAGCGCTACACACAATGGAGATTTGTTTAGCATTGCAGGGGTCAGAGCCAAGACAAAGATGAAGGGGATAAGAGGGACTTGTTTTTTGCAGATGAGGCAACCAGGGGGACTCACAGAATTCATGCCCTAAAACATCTTAGTAGCAAGTTTTCTGAATCATATGAAATCTCTGAGCCAACAGTGAGCTTGAAAAAGGCTGTCATCATGCCCCAAGGCTCTTTCGGAATCATTATCTTGGTATTGTTGACCCATTTTGCAATCATAGGTCTCCATGTTGAGCTCACTGGCAGAATCAGCAAAGCAGCCACAAACCTTGATCTTTCGCAAGACAGACTCTGGAACAACACCAAATTGTCAACTACAGTGAAAAATCTATATTTATGAAATACTCCTTCTACATGGCTCAGAGGCATTGATGACTTACACGAAACATATCAAAAACGCTTTTCATATCAGAGTCTTGCATTAAATTTTTCTAGTAAGGTGGCAAAACAGTATTACAAATGTGGAAGTGTTAAATCATGTGGGTATGTCATTCATGAGAACGTTTATTAATAAGAAGAGATTCAGAAGGCTTGGACGTGTTAAGCAAATACCATATTACATGATCTTGATGAGCATGCTGGACTCCAAAGCTGTGAAAGATTGAGAAAGGACAGATTCCGCACAGATTTTGAAGTGCCTGCAGAGATGACTTAGTATCCTTTGGAATCTCTGAATGGTTGGGGAAGGAGTGCACACAACTCCTCTCTGGTTGGTGGAACCAGCTTGTAGATGGACTGAGGCATTATAAGACAACTTGATCAAACTTTGTGATGACACGCATCAGAGAAGGAAGGAATCTGCTGCTCTGATTTTGATCATTGCTAGTGCATGGGTGTGCCCTACCTGTGGACGGGATTGCCACTTGTGCATAAGACTTGGCAGCCATCAAAGAGCTCATTGGCTCTTACGCCATGCTCTGCGAACAGTGATGATGCCACTGTTAGGAAATTTACTCCAAAGGGCAATTCTAGACAAATTGGAGTATGATCAGGCACATTAGATCCTGCTTATTTGGCACAATGCAGCTGAGTTCAGAAGACTCAGAGGTAAGTTCACAAGGGTAATAGGTGCAAAACATGCTTGTTGGAATTGTTTCCTTTTGAAATTAACCTCATTTTCCCAGAGCTTTTCATGTGAGACAAGGAAATTAGCAGAAGGGAGTAAAGAGGCTGCAGAGCCCAAATCCAGCAGCAGCCAAGCAGACTGCTGCTCCATTTGCTATGGTGTGATTAGGTGTGGGCCTAAATCCCAAAGAACTGACTGGTTTGGGAAAAAGGTTTTAGTTTAGCTGATTGCAAAGATAGCCACCAACCTTTTATTTCTGGACCCAGACTCCAAGTCTCTCAAATTTCAAACTGAGGTCAGAGTGGGGTCAAGTTCTATCTGTACTGCAGCAAAACCAAATCCCACACCAAGAGCTGCTTTAAGCATGTAACAGCACTTACTGCTAAAGTTCTCCACCTGCATCTTCTGTGAAGTTGCTTTCAGCTCAGTCTCTGTAGGCTCCAAGTCTGCTGAAGAGAAGCTATGGGGCTTTGGTAACCATTAGCTACTCAAAACTCCTGTTGCCACAGACAGGGGAAGTCATATAGCAACTGCAGAGGAAAGTGGGAAAGCTTGGCTGGAAGAATTCTGAAGCCACTCAAACATCCATCAGTCCATCTTTGCTCTCAAATCCTGATTCTACAAAGTACTTAATTAGGCTGCTGCACCAGGCCTTAGTTAACGGGGCACCCATTCAGACATAAGCATCGACTCTGCGGATGTGCCAGCCCTGGAGCACCATCGTCAAAATTAGTGGGTGGTCACTGGTAGCCAGCTCCCCTACTCATTTGCAGCGACTCCTATATGCTGGTGGTCTTCACCCAACACGACCAGCAGTTCCATGGTATCTAGGAGGTATTTAAGAGTAAGGGGGCATCCCTGGGTGGGCAGAGGCAGAGTTAGGGCATGAAGACATGAGGTGAGAGGTTGGAGTAAGGGATGGAGTGGGGGCAAGGCTGAGCAGGTGGTGAGCAGCTCCCCCGGTGAAAGAGGAAGCTGGTACCTGTGCATTCAGAGGTCAGCATGGCTGAGTCAGCGGCTTTTCTTCATTAAAGGGCCGAAAAGTTATACTTTAAGTTTCAAACATAAGGGTCTAAATTTCTCCCTTATTTGCCTGGACAGAATTGCAGCCCCAGAGTTTGGTTCATCCAATGTTTATTCCCTCTGGGGCATCCGGTATTGGCCACTGTTGGAAGACAGGATACTGGGCTAAATGGACCTTTGATCTGACTGACCCAGTGTGGCCATTCTTAGGTTTGGAACCTACTAAGGTAGGTTGGTACCAAGAGAAAAAGGAGTGGTGTGGGTGTGGATAAAAGAGGTGGCATTGCTGTCTTTTAGCCTGCCCAAGGAATACATACAAACAAAAAAGAAGGACAGAAAAAATATCAAATATTTTTAGAATATTTAAACCCCATATTAAGGCTGGACTGTTTGAAGAGTGTGTATCAGATATTTTTCAATAACTTAAAGTTTGGCAAGGAACCAAATTGTCGTTGGCTCCATTAGAGAGCAGAGATGCCTGTCAACTGAGTTAAGTTTTGCTTTTATGCTCTGTAAAATCCCTGTGTTAAAATAGATGCATGCACTGTACACTTACCACACAGTGTGAGACACTGCTGGAAATATTGTTTTGCTAGAGGAATGAATGTCATTAATGTCTAAAAAGAAAGGGACGGGTTGACTAATATCTTTCATAGTCTGTTTTAATACTCCTAAGTAACATGGTGTGTTCCAGACTCATCTGTCATTTCACAAATGAAAACCGTGCTATTCATCACTCATTTATCACTTAACCTGGATGCTCCCATGGCTTGTTTGATTTTCACCTGAACTGAAGCTGAAAAATGGGAATCCTTTGTTTTCTTAAAGTTAAATTTGAATAGAAATGTTTTGGAGTCCCAGTCATGGGGCAGGAGCCCGTTGTGCTAGGCTGTCACAGATCTTCACCAGTGGCCCCCGCCCGGCTACTCCACAGGACTGTTGTGAGTAGAATTTAGCCCTCCATTGTTCTGGATCCCTGGGCTTTTTTAAACTTCTGCAGCCAAAGTTACAATCCCTGTATCCGGAGGCACATTCTCAGGGGAAGACCTTTTATTGGGCACTCCCACACTGAGGGTTGGAGTCAATGTTCCCTCTAATCTCTTCCATCCATATGTGGGATAATTTTAAGGTGCACTGAGGCATGTGCGAATGTGTGCCACCAACAGAAACACAAACCCTAGCTATGGGTGCTCTACTAATTGGCCGGGCGGCATTTGAATTTTTCCTGAGTGGCCGCGCAACCAAAGAGCTTACTGGGAACACTGCTTGGAAACTACTGGTCTGTCTCCTTTCTCCTCTAGGTGCAGCACTGACCCATCTGATGGTGGTCAAACACACCCCACTCCCAGAATGCCAGCCCAACGGTGTGAGGAGTGGTCGTTGTGAATGCTATTCAGGTGGAGAGACTTGATACAGATTTTTAGCCCCCTGCTCTTCACTGAATTGAGTAGAACACAGGTCATACAAAAAAAAGTATCTGAAACTCTAACTATCCCTAACTTAGCTGATCCTTCTGGTGTGAGTCCTTGAAGAACTATCTAGGTGCCTGTAGTAAGGTGCAGGCAGTCATGAACTGAGTGGCCTCTCCTTCATCAGCTGAAGAAAACAGACCCCTCAACACACCAGCTTGTGCCCTTTGAAAACCTTCAATCTCATGTCAGGTGATAACTTTCTCTGCTTCCCCACAGGAGCACAAACCTCTGCCCTGACATCTTCATCATCTGGACCCATGGGAAGGAGACTGTGGAGGAATTCCACCGGGACTTCAACAACTTTCACCCCAACATCAACCTCAGCCTGGAACAGTCCACACAGGAGATCCACTTCCTGGACACCACGGTGCTAATACACGATGGCCACATCAATACCACCCTGTGCCGTAAACCTACTGACTGCTACGCCTACCTTCATGCCTCCAGCTTCCATCCCAGACACACCACATGATCCATTGTCTACAGCCAAGCACTAAGATATAACCGCATTTGCTCCAACCCCTCCGACAGAGACAAACACCTACAGGATCTCTACCAAGCATTCTTGAAACTGCAATACCCACCTGAGGAAGTGAAAAAACAGGTCAACAGAGCCAGACGTGTGCCACGAAGCCTCTTACTACAGGACAAGCCCAAGAGAGAAAGCAACAGAACACCACTAGCCATCACCTACAGTCCTCAGCTAAAACCTCTACAGCGCATCATCAGGGATTTACAACCCATCCTGGACAATGATCCCCCACTTTCACAGGCCTTGGGAGGCAGACCAGTCCTTGCCCACAGACAACCTGCCAACCTGAAGCAAATCCTACCCAGCAACTATACACCGCACCACAGTCACTCTAACTCAGGGACTCAACCATGCAACAAACTCGTTGCCAGCTCTGCCCACATATCTACACCAGCAACACCATTACAGGACCTAACCAGATCAGCCACACCATCGTGGGTTCATTCAGCTGCACATCTACCAATGTAATTTATGCCATCATGTGCCAGCAATGCCCCTCTGCTATATACATCGGACGAACTGGAAAGTCTCTACATAAAAGAATAAATGCACACAAATCAGATATCAGAACTGGCAATGTACAAAAACCCGTAGGAGAGCACTTCAATCTCCCAGGCCACACAGTAGCAGACTTAAAAGTAGGTATCCTACAGCAAAGAAATTTCAGGACCAGACTCCAAAGAGAAGTTTCTGAGCTATAATTCATCTGCAAATTTGACGCCCTCAGCTCTGGCTTAAACAAAGACTCCGAATGGCTGACTAAATACAGAAACAGCTTCCCCTCCCTTGATGTTCACACCTCCAGATCAACTGCTGGTAGTAAGCCTCACCCTTGCTGACTGAGCTAACCTTATTATCCCCAGCCTTGCTGTGGCTTATTTATACCTGGCCCTGCAGATTTCCAAGACCAGCATCTGATGAAGTGAGTCTGTGCTCATGAAAGTTCATGCTCAAAACTTTTCTGTTGGTCTATAAGGTGCCACAGGACCCTTCATTGCTGTTACAAACCTCTGCCCTGTGGCTGGGTTGCAACTTTCCCCCTGCTAAATCAGTTCTTCTTATCAGGGACCAGCCTTTTGTGCAACTGTCAAGGATTGTGTACTTAAGAGTGAACTCCTGCTCTTCTTTGTCTTTTGACACCAGGCTTTGAAATTTTCAGCCCAACAAGGGAGCAATCAGACCACAGAGAAGGCTAAAGGCTGCACATAACTTGTACAGGAACACTCACAATTCATTGCATCAGTAAACACACAGAATCAACAGACAGCCCCTATGCCCAAAAGCTTATTTTCCCAGTACCCACTTCTGTTGCAGCTATTTGAATGGCTGGAATGCAGCACAAAGGCCAAATCCTGCTTTCCTTATGAGATGTAGCCTTGAATTTGTTCAGTGCAAATCAACATAGTAATAATCTTGGACATTCATAGTTCTCACTCTGCCGTATGCAGTGATCACTCACAACTTCACAGGACAATAGAGAGAGAACCTAGATCTCTTTGTTCTAAAGTACAGGCCCCTTGCAATTGAACTGAAGGATTCTCCCTTTTACCCTTATAAGACCTATGGCATGGACGTGAGAGGTTTGATTCTTCCCAGTGGAGAGCAGCAGTACACATACGTAGCAGCTCACTCAGAATATTGCTTACTCACCTGCACAAGAGCTCTTTGCACAGATAGTGACATGTGCACCTACCCCAAACATTTGTCATAATGAAAATATTATCATCTGCATCAGTTAGATAATTACTTTCTATGAATGTCTTGGCATTTCTATACTGCCAAGAGATATTGTCTTATGTCAAAATTCAGTTCCTGTGACATTATCAGTTCTAATAAACCTGCCCCTACCTTCAACTCTGTATTAAAGTGACGATGAGGTCATTTTATTCCAAGTGACAAGAGCAGAAGAACTGACCACTGGCTCAGATCAATGGTCCATCTATCCCAGTATGCAGGTTCTGACCCCAGCCAGTGCCAGAGCTTCAGGGAGCATGTAGGAACAGAACAAATTTGGAGCGATCCACCCATCCCTTTCCCTCCTGCCTTCCTGAAACCTCCTTTTCAATTGTAACAAGGAGGTAAGAATTGCCAGAACAGAGCAGACTAGTGGTCCCCCTAGTCCCGTGTCCTGTCTCAAGCACAGGCCAGTGCCTGATGCTTTGGAGAAGGGTGAAAAGCATGCACAGCTTGCAGAAACCTTAAAAGATGACACCATCTACCTAGCTGGGAAATAGCTCATGTTCAGAAGCATGAGCACCAAGACCTGCTTTAATTTGTAAGTTAGCTGCTCTCTGTATGCTCTGTGGACTAGCTATTATGCTGAAGTCCCTGCCAGCCCTACATTTATAAGCTTTCTTCCAAACAATAAATCCATGTTAAACTAACATTAAGCTTGCATTTGTGGGCCAAGAATGCACTGCTCAGCTCAGTAGCACAGTAATTTTATGCCACATTTATGCTTCCCATTTGTGAGTGTTGAGGTAAATATGTCCCGCAAAGGGACATTCCCTAGCTGTCTGCATTACATCCAGTTTCCCCCATTGCTTTCCTTGAAAAACTGTGGCATTCCATATTAAGGTGCTGTGACATCTGTGTATCTGAAGACCAATCCCAGTGCATTGCTGTTAAGAGACCAAAAACATCCTTCTCTTTTCCTAATGGCATTGCATGCAATGAAACAAGAGTCATGTGATGCTGAAGTTGCTGAAGGAAACAAGAGAGAAGAATGACAGATCAATCATTTGAAATCTTAATTACATACTGTAGAAAATGACTGGGTCATCCAGCAGCATCGTGAGTGCTACCTAACCTCCCACAGGAAGACTGCAGCAGAGAAGAAAGAGGTTAGGTTCACAAATACGGCATTTTATTTTTTCCAGGCTGAGGCGTTGTTCTTGTAAAAGTGACAGAGTAAAAAAGTGCCTCGTCAGTGTTAGCAGAGCACATATCATGGATCAGCTTGGGTTTCGCCTATCGTGGAGAGTATGGGGCCAAACTCTGAGAAATCTAGCACTATTGGGACCTGTCAAGTAAGGGAGGTGCAACCTGTACTGGGTGCAGGACCTATCAACATGAGTACTCCCGTGGAATATTAGCTGATGTGCAAAAGGAAAGAACATACAGCCAGGGGGACTTCCGTACTAACAATTAATACATGAAGGAACCTCCTGGAACTTTTTGCAGGAGCAAGTATTATGTTTTCTGAATTTATGTCCCTGTGGAATATAATCATTCTGCAGTGAATGCGGGTGTACTAATAAAGTGGATACTTCACATCCCATTTTCATGATGTTACATGGATAAAATCTGCATCCTATCCTTCCTGGGTTCCTCTTCCAAAAGGCCTTAACCCCTCTACTCCCACTCATTATAGGGAAAAGTTGATTAACAATAGCCTAAACCCATAATCATGGAATGGAACAAAATGGAAGGGCAGAGAACGAAATGAAAAGTATCCCAGCAATCATGTGCATAGCATGACTACAGGCACTTCTACTCATTGTTTCCTGCTGCTCTTTCCTTGTGTTTTTTTTTGCTATTTTGGGTTTGATCTTGTTGTACGTCTGCTACATGATTTTTGCTGAGATTTTTCAAGGGTATTTTAGGCTATCATTCCTTAACTCCTCCCTGTGGGGAACAAGAGTAGGGGAGTAGGACATAATAAATTCATGAGAATAATTATTTTCCCTAGCTAAAAGCTCCAGGTCAGGTACCTTCATGTATTTATTGTTGTTGCTGAAGTCCTCCTGGCACTGTATTTCCTCCTATGAGCACATCTGGTGGTTGTGTTTATTTAAAGATAACCCTACTCCCATATGTACCAGCATATTGAGCACTGAGCTCTCCTAGTACACAAAATTCTAGTTAAGATTGCAAAGCACTGCAAAGTAAAAAATGGACTAGCTTGTCCGAGGTGAAGTGGGCTCGCTACTAGATGCACCCACAGGGACTTGTATATATTTATTCTGACGCCTAATATATGAAATCACAAGACCATCGTATTTAAATGTGGAATTATTTCTGTCCCACTCAGAGTAAATCTTGAGGAAAATGGCATGCATTTCTCTGCTCAGTACTTAGAAGCTTGAAAGCTAAGAAGCCTGTCTCATCAGGAGGGAATTTTGACTTGTGCTTGAAAATAAATTGCTTGCATCATTTTCTGAACATAAAAGTGTGCCCATCTTACTTTGAAAAGATGTCATCATGGGACTGATCTGATTCCCACTGCAAACGAGAATACCTATTGTCAGCTGAGTTGGGCCCCATATGGCACTAAATACTGGAGCCTAAGTTGAGAGATTACAAGCCTTTTTAAAATATGCATATAGAGTGTAACGGAGAGGTAAAGTGCTACAGCTGTTGTGAGTGGAGGAATGTGACTGAAGTAGCATTTTATACTTATTTGCATAGGTATACACTACTTTACAAGATGCAAACTGGTGGAGACTCAGGCCATGAAAGAGCATTAATGTGAGGAGATTCAATAGTGAGACTATTGTAAAAAGCCATGTTATTCTGCCTTGCATCATGTTAAAGGAAAAAAAACAGCTTTCATTTATTTTTTTATTTATTGCTTCAAACTTCCATCTTTATGCTGTCTGTGAAATGACTCCAGATTTGCCGGGGTGTCACTAACCCAAATCTAGCCCCATTTGCCAAGTCCCTCTTGAAGACCATGAGGAAACCTAAATGTGGTGGCATTTCCTTGCTTCTCATCTCTTACCCTGCCTTTTCACGTGTTCAATGAATTCCCTTTGGGACCTTCTTCTTCCACCTGGGCAAAGATGTGATGCATTGTTCCAACACGGCTTCTCTGGCACACACCACATGTAGCTCCTGCATCATATACCAGGCCTTCTGGGTACTCCCTATCAATCTCTTTTTAGCAACAGCAGAAAGATTAAAAATGCCCAGGCTGTGCGCAAACCTGGCATTGTGAATGCTAATCATAACAGCCCATCAACCTGCCTGGCATGGCTCCTCTGGCACTGGAATACTTAGATCTTTCAGCATCTATTTAAAAGAGATAAATGGGAAGGATGTAAAGGCCAGTGAGCTATGTTTTTTAATTGATGATGAAAGATCAAATTTGTCCTGCTGCCAGCAAAGCCTTTTGGGAAACTCCAGCTGGGCCAGAGCTGAAAGGAGCCATAACTATCACATCAAGGAAACAAACCCATGAAGTACAGTCTTTGGGCAGCTCCATTATTCTAAAGCTTGGGCCATGCTATGACGTGTGCATGTGTAGAGAATAATAGTGGCAACTTGTCTGGAATACTATCTTCTCCTGATGTCTTAATCTTTTTGCAGGAAAGGATTTTTAATAGGGAGAGCACGGCTTAAAATAATTTGGTGCTGCTTTATATTAAGGTTTTATTTATAAATAATTGATAAGGTTAATGATCAGTAGGTGTTTAAGGGATTGATTTTTATAGCTTGTTAGACCAATCGATCAATGTACCATTTATCACCATGACTTCTAATGACCAATAAGATTACTAGATGTAGTTGTAACTATAATACAAACTATTCATATCTGTAACATGGTATTACGACATCTCTCTGTTGTTTAATGACACTTTCTAAACTGTTTACAAATCAAATATTAATATTATTTTTAAAGTCCATCCAATTTTTAGAAACAGAGAGAAAGCTGTGCTAGTCTATATACTATCAAAACAAAAAAGCAGTCAAGTAGCACTTTACAGACTAACAAAATAATTTATTAAGTGAGCTTTCATGGGACAGACCCACAGTCGATCCCACGAAAGCTCACCTAATAAATTATTTTGTTAGTCTTTAATGTGCTACTTGACTGCTTTTTTGTTTTGCTCCAGTTTATATTATCCCTTAGGGTATTTTTAATAAGAAATGTACATTTTGATCATTATTTAAAAAAAAAAGCGATGAATGCTTTTAGATGCACACACTTCATGTATTTATGGCCTCATGCCTGAAAACTAGAATCTGGCAACGTTTGATGTGCAAGTTGTTTTGCAAATGTTTGCATTTTCAGAATATCAATGATGTGCATCTTTGGGGATGTTTGTATGCATATGTGTTAATATACCTGATGTGTTAATATACTTGAGAAATCAACTTCTGCCATGCCATATACATCACATTCCGTTTTCTCATGCACCACTGCACCCCTCACTAACTTCACTGCACTGATGTTAAGAAGAGCAGAACTTGGCCCTTCACGTTAGTGTTTTCCAGTTACATTGTTCGGTCATGCTGGTTGTCCATAAAGAATGAATTAGTCAATTTATAAACAGACAAGCCAATATTCAGATAACAGTGCCATTATCACGTGTTTAGAAATAGCAGAGCCTACTGCCCGTTCTTTTTAGACCATAAACATCAGGTTTTTGAATAGGCAGATAGGTATTATTTCTTAGTATCCCTATCCCAAGGGAATTTTATATGTTTATATCTTAGTAAGATGGTGATTTTTGTGTCCTTTGAAGATGAACTTTCATTGTGGGAGAACCAAGATGCATTTGCTTATTACTCATATTTAATAGCTGTTTAATAACTTACAGTGTTTCTCATATGAATGCGTGGGCGAGGAGCAAGGTCACACAATGCTAAAAAACTGTGGTGGTAGCTCAGCTTAGCTCAGAAGACTGACTTCTCTGTACAATCCAGGCAGGATGTGAGGCTGGATGTTAGAGTGAGGTTGGAGGCCCTCTCAGCTTAGCTTTCGTTTTTGGTCATTGTTTTTTCCTCATACTATCCTTAATGTGCAAGTAATACATGTAGATATAGGCTCCTCACTTAGCTCTGACCAGCACATCACTTTTCAATTTCCATACTGTAACATACCACACACCCACTAGACAAGATCCAGCCCACAGATGAATGGGCTGGTCTCTCCTCAGAAGAATATGAACCCATCAGTATTGCAATCTGTGTCAAACTTGGAATGCCCAGTGTTTGGCTGCATTTAAAATTAGACAAAAAGGGGATGTACCTTGATAATATTAGGATAAGTATACAGTGTTTGAAACAGGAGTTGTTTGTTTTACAGGTATTAGTTAGTGGTAAGTGAATTTTGGAGGGTAATACCAGAAACTATCCAACATGAGCCTCTTCAGAGGTTCAAAGACCTATACATTTATCATCTCTCTCTTCTTTGCACAGGTATACCAGTCTATCTAGCTTTTTAACTCACCCTCATCATCATTGTACTCTGCTGCCTTCCAGCAGTGCATTAATCACTATACCTAACATCTGCCATGTGTGGTTCGTTCTCTTATCCTCCCTTCACAGAGAGATTTGTGTTTGCAGTGTAGTTTGTCTGATCTATTTTTAAAAAATAAACATGGTGCAAAGTCACAGAAATACACTTTCCACTTAGAGCAGAAAGTCACAAGGTTTGGGGTGGTCTGAGTTCCTGGTAGGGGTAGTTACATAGTCTCAGACTGGCTGCTACTAACTTCTGCTCAAACTAGGTTTGTTCTTACAGTAGAAAACACCCCCTCATTGCTGGATCGAACTTCCTAGTGCCATATACTTCTTGCCTTGAATTCTGTTACCTTCTTTTGTTTGATTTGATTGTCCCAAGAACAAAATGATGGCCATGTCCAGCATCACCAGTCTACTCCCCAGCATCCACCAGTGATCTTCTGCAGCACCATTTAATGTGAATAAGGTTTAGCTTTTTTGGGTGAAGCCATCATTTGATCTCCAACAGGGTTCCCTGTAAGCTGGGCACTTCTACGGCCGCTTAGGAGAGATTCAAATGCCGCCCAGCTGGTTAACATAGTTTTTGTTTCTATTGGTGGTGCACGGGCACATGTCTTGGTGCACATAACAGTTATTTTGCACACCGATGGAAAAGATTAGAGGGAACATTGTGCTCCATGTCAGTTTCTTTCCTTGTATGGAAATAGTGTAACCCAAGGCAAACATTGTTTTGCATAGATTGCAAATTTCAGCATTCTCCATTGTTAGGCTGTTTCAGGACACCACACTTGACTTCAATGTTTTCATATCCAACATTATCACCAGCCTATGCATGCAGATCTCCCCTGTGAGGATGATATCTGAGCTTGCTAAGGGCACTCTACAATGTTTCATAGTAATGAACAGATCAGACTGTTCTTTCTCTTCTTGTTGATGCATAACACTGAACTGTTTTCCCCCTTGTTTTGCTTTGTTTTTGCATTGATATCACAAAGCAAGCAGTTGTTTTCTTGTGGTTATGACTTCTGCAAATATATTCAAGTGACAATTTTGTTCAGCTTTCATCCAAATAATAGCAGCATTACTCATTCAGGCTCTGATCCTGGAGAGAATCACCCACATGTCTTAGTTTGTACACATGAATCATCCCATTGACTTCAGCAGGACTGCTCACACATGAAAAGTGAAGCACACCAAAGTATAAATGTTTCCAGGGTTGGTCTCTCAACTGTTATGGATTGCAGAAGAGATGGCTGCAGGATAAATGACATTTTTCTCAGCCTACATCTTTATTGTTCTATCATTTGCTATAGGGATCACTTTTACATTAAAATGTAGATTTATCCTCATAATAAAGCACTTGCCACTTGCTGTTCAACCCAGACTTGCATTATTCTGGCATGTCACCAAAGTTTTATACCCTCTGTAGCACCGCGTCAGAGGTGATTCATTGTACTTTATGGAAGGCCTCATTTTTCATTGTTTTTATCTTGCTTTCTGCTAATTACAAATCAGCCATTTATTTACTTTATTAACTTCAGTTGTGACAGTCTTACAGTGCATCTTGGCAGTTGGATTTATTTTATGTGACCAGCCTAAGACGCACCAGACAATAACATTAGAAGCCAAGGTGCTTCAGCTACTACAATGCAGGAAGCAGGATTCAGGCAATGCACCTTACCCAAGCAAAGCTCGCTGGTTTGTAACAGCACAATACTCCCTGCTCAGATTGCCACTCATGAGTAGGTGCCAGTATTTGTTTTCAGTGAGCATGGTCATCTGGGCTATGGTTAGCTGTGTTAAGAACCATGCAGGCATGGGAGAGTACATCACACAGGACACCAAGTGCGATGAGAATTTGGGTCACAGCTGGATATCACCCTGATCTTCTGCCTCTGCTGCTCTGTTCAGAGCCTGATGGATGTAAAGAGATTATGTCCTGAGGTAGGATGACTGCTGGCTTCCTTGCAAACAGGTTAGGCAACATTCACAGTATTCCCTACATGCTGCAAGAAGGAACTTAGTGACTCGATCTCCTCTCGGCCTTATTTCTGCCCTCTCCTTCAAATTTAGGATTCTCAACAGCAACCACAGACTATACCGCAATAATACCAATCCTGGAACTTTTCCTTGCAACAAGCCCTGTTGCCAGCTTTGTCCACATATCTATTCTGGAGATACCATCACTGAACCTAACCAGGTTATTCATAGGATCACAGGCACATTCTCATGTTCCTCCACTAACATCATATATACCATCATGTGCCAACAATGCCCACATACTTTGTATATAGGACAAACAGTAAACATGCTTCGACAAAGAATGAATGGACACAAAACCGACATCAAAAAGCTCTTAACTCACAAGCCTTCAGCCAGCACTTTAATGGAGTGGGCCAGTCTGTTAATGGCCTGAAAGTCTGTGCTTTGCTGAAAAGGAACTTTAACAATCATTTACAGAGAGTGCTCAGAACTCTCATTTATATTCAAATTCGACACATTAACACATGGTTTGAACCAGGATGCCAGTTACCTGGGCCATTATATGGAATCTCTTACATACTTTGTTTTAATTGACTCTTGACTTCCCCCACTTTCTACCGTCCCTCTTCCCTCTGATTTGCCCATCCTGATTACAATTTTTCTGATTTGTCAACCTTGATACGTATTTTTGGTTCTCTGTGCCTTAAATATTGAGTCTATTCTGGCATGGCTATGGGCTGAAGAAGTGGGTCTTGGCATCTCCCACAAAAGCTCACCATATAATAAATTATTTTGTAAGTCTTTAAGGTGCTACTGGACTGCTTTTTTGTTTTGCCTAGCACTCTGGTTTTGGTTGTCTCAGCACATTCTGATGCTGTGTGTGGCCTACAGGAAAGTTCTTCTCTGCATGGTCACATCCTAACTTTCCTGCCTCCCAGTAATTTATGTCTTTGACCCAACTGGGACAGAGTCTGATCGCAAACTAAATCCATTGACTTCAATGATGTCACCCTAATTTACACTGCAGGTTGAAACTCGCTCATCCAGCAGGACAATGGATGTTCCTGGACCAGAGAGCTCCAGCTGTGTGAGACACAGTGTAGCCCTCCTCATGGCAAGGAGCCCCACTAGCAGCCTGCTCTGGGGAGCTCCATGGGCAGCCCCAGGGCAGGGATCCTGGTCGGGGAGCCCTACTACCAAGACCCTGGCAGGGGTTGGAGAGCCTCACTGTAGGGAACCCAGCACCAGTTGGGAGCCATCCAGGAGCTCCAAGGCAGGGAGCCAGCTGAGGCCTGAAGCCCCACCAGTAGCCCTGACTCAGCAGGGAACCTGGCCAGGACAGGGAGCCCTGCAGCCCCATGGGTGGGGAAGGGGAAGGGTGACTCTTCAGGAGTAAGATCACCCCTCCAGGCAGCCTGGGGGCCTGACCTCCCCTCATCCAGCAAATCCCCTTGTTCAGGACCACTCAGGTCCCAAGGGTGCTGCACAAAGGAGGTACAACCTGTAGTGTGAGATCAGAATCAATCTCTCTCCTTGTTTCTTCCCTGCCTTTTCTAACTAACCACTTCTTGGCACATGCTAGGGATGGAATTTTTTAATGAGAAAAATGACTCCAGAAAAATAAGGTGTCATATTTGCACAAACCTCTGAACACTGTTATTGACAAAAAAAAAATAAAACCTAGCTCTCATTTCTTATAAATATAGTCAATGTCTTCATCAAACGGCTGCTGCACAGACTTGTTCCTTTTTGAGTCAAAGGCAGGATTTAAGCAATTCAATTAGTGGAATAAAAGATTCAGAATGTTTATTTCCGATAGGGCAGTCTTTTGGTAATCCTATATCTGCATTAGATCAGCTGGAAATAAAATCTGCATGAGCAAAGTGCAGCTGTGATTTTTAAAAAAACCAAATGGAGTTTGGCTCTCCGCAAAAGTAATTTCTATGCTGTTTCTATCTGATCAAGTTTAACATCAGAGTGAAAAGTAAATTTCATGCTGCATTTAATTTCCAGACACAGTGCATCAAATCCACAGCCACAGAAGATTGTAAAAATAAAACTATTATATTCTGTGTCTTTTTTTAAAAAAGTGAATCTGAAAAACACAATGAGAAAGATGGGGAAGGGAAGAGATTATTAGCAGTAAGCCTGCACTGCTGTAGCTAACCCTGACCTTTGTTCCTGAATGATCTGAACATTACCATAGAATCTCTATGGATAATAATTCCATGCTTGAGTAATAAAACTATTGTAATAAAAATCAGGGCAGTCACTCAATAATGAGTAGGACATCTTCATGTCACCCTCTGATTTGTGAGTCTGTTGATGGCTGATCAGCCTGATTCTGGAGCCACAGATCTTATCACAGAAGGGGAGGTGTTGGTAGCTGTCGGAAGAGCCGGGGACAGTTTTTGATGCTAATTTCTTCTTCTTTGCCTCTCCTCGTCTCTGCACTGTGGTGGAACCTCTCAAATTGTGCCATCCCCTCATGGATTACCAGTCTCCACTGTGGATGATCTTGGGCAAGGTTCTCCCAAGTGTCAACACCAATGCTGCACTTTTTCACGTGTGCCTTCAGCATGTCCTTATATCACTTCCGCTGGCCCCCAATGCTCCTCTGTCCTTCCTCCAACTCAGAAAACAGAATCTGTTTTGGGAGGCACTGTTCAGACATCCAAACCATGTGACCAGTCCAATGAAGTTGTTGATGAAGGATAATAGCTTCAGTGCATGGAGAAGATTGTTCAAGTGCCTTCAGATGACGCTTGTATATTGTCCAGGTTTGATGTGCATACAATAGCATTGGAACAACCACTGCACAATATTCAAAGAGCTTTGTCTTGGGATAGATGTCCCTGTTCTCAAAGACCCTCTGTCTCAGGTGGACGATGTGATAGGAATATGCTACTGATCACCTGACCAGCCTGGCAATAGTGACTGCAAAATGCTCAGGGAGATTAGAGTCTATAAAAATAAACTCAATAATGGGGGATTTCAACTACCCCCATGTTTAGGGGGCACATGTCACCTCAGGATGGGAGGCGTGGGCTCTAGGTTGGGGCCAGGGCTGAGCGGCTCAGGGTGGGGGCAGAGGGTAGGGATGTGACGGGGTGTGGGCTCTGGGGTGGGGGTAGGGATGAGGGTTTAGGCACACAGGCTGCCTCACCGACAAAGTCGAGGTGATTACAAAGGCCAGGGAGAGATGAGAGGAGAGAAAATGGTCTCAGGATTAAATAGTGCTTGGGGCAAAATGTTACTGTAGCTTTTAGGGGCCCTGGAACAGGAGTCTTACAGGACTGGTGGGGCAGAGCTCCTGTCTCCCAACCGGTTGGGATGACCTTTGGGAAAGAGACCAGCAAATGTGCTGTCTCCTCCCTCATAGCAAGATAGACATCAGCAGAAGTAAGCTGGTCTGCTGCACCCTCTGAGCTGGAGGACTAATTTAGAAAAAGTACCTAGCTGACGCTGGCTAAACCCTTCACCTGGGATGACCCATTACCTCACAGCTCCAGGGAGGATAAGTGGGGAAACTCCTAGTCAAAGGAAGGTGACACTGTTAAGGTCAGCCTCACCCCCTTCACTGTGGAGGAGGGCTAGGGGAGCATGCCCAAAGGAGAGGCTATTAGCAGTGGAATGAATTTTATGGACACATCACCTCCCTACTGGTGCACATAACAAAAGGCATGTGGCTGGGGTGGCTAAGGTTTTTGCACCCACTGCTCCCCGGGAAAGGCAGTTCCAGAGCTTCACTACATGAGTGGTTAAAAACCTGCATTTAATTTCAAGCCCAAAATTGTTGAGGGCCAATTTATATCCATTTGTTCTTGTGTTCATATTGGTGCATAACTTAATTCCTCTTCCTCCCTGGTATTTGTCCCTCTGATGGATTTTGCAAGAGCAAACCTGTCTCCCTTCAGCCTTCTTTTGGTTAGGCTAAACAAGCCAAGCTCTTTGAGTCTCTTCCCATAAGGTAGGTTTTCAGTATCAATGTGTCTGTAAGAAAGAGTAGCAGTTCATTATTCCAGGCATCCTAGTAGCCCTTTTTTGCACCAGTTCCAGTCTGAATTCATCTTTTCATCATGGGACACCAAAATTGTACACAATATTCCAGATGAAGTCCCATGAGTTCCTCAATATTACAGGACTAATACTTGCCTGT
This sequence comes from Carettochelys insculpta, assembly GCF_033958435.1. Classification (NCBI taxonomy): domain Eukaryota; kingdom Metazoa; phylum Chordata; order Testudines; family Carettochelyidae; genus Carettochelys; species Carettochelys insculpta. The sequence goes on from NC_134141.1 coordinate 101,861,660, forward strand.
CTCTTCTAGAAATATCTTGCCTGATGCATCCTATGATTTCATAGGCCTTTTTTTTTCCCACTGTCACATCACACTGGTGACTTAGCAACCATATGATCAACTAATATACTCACATCTTTCTCCTTGTCTTCCAACATATAAGCCTCTAGCTTATTGCAAAAATTCATATTGTTCAACCCTAAATGCATTACTGTGCACTTTGCATTATTAAACATAATCCCATTTTTACTATTCCAGTTTTCAAGGTTGTCCAGCTCTTCTTATACATAATTCTGATCCTCTGTATCGGTAATGTCTCCCAGCCTTGTGCCACCTGCAGATTTTATTAACACCCTCCTGCTTTTTGTGCCAAGCTCATTCATAAAAGTGTTAAATAAGACGAGTCCTAAAACAGATCCCTGAGGAATCCCACTGATACCATTTCTCTAGTCAGACAGTTCACATTTCCGTATGACCCACTCAAGTTTCCCCTTCAACCAGTTCCTTATTTGCCTTCCATTTCTCAAATTAATCCCCGTCATCTCCCTTCTAACTAATAATTTCCCATGTGAAAGTGTATTGAGTGCGTCACGGAAACCTAGCTAAATTAGATCAGCTCCATTTCTTTTGTCTAAAAAAGTCAGTAATTTTCTCTGAGAAAATCAGATCGGTTTGGCACAATTTACTTTTTGCAAAACCATGTTGCATTTTATCCCAATTACATTGAGGTTTACAATTTCCAAACAAACACTTAAGTATTCCCTTATTGCATGGGCTAGAGATATTACAAATGAGATTAAGACTTGCAGCAACACACAAGCATTCCAGAGCCTAAACACCTAAATACATCCTTATAAGACTAATACTTCTTTTGAGCCAAACTAACACACAGGTGACCTTGTCTCGTCTCCAGCTACAAAGTCATTAGCCCTTAGACGAGGCCTGCAGACTGGGCAAAGTCTGAGATCTGGCCTGCCAGCATCACAATAGACATACATATCCAACATGCTCATGTTATAGCAAGATTTTGTCAGTCTGCTTTTGTTCTGTGACATAGGAAAGTGTATGAGAGATATGCCACTAAAATTACAGCCCAACTAAAAGTTTTTTTTCCTGGCATGGGTTGGATAGGAGGGAAAAGTGTGAAACATTCCCCTTATTCAAGTGATATTGCCAAGGCCAGTAGGCATAAAATTAGGCCTAGCAGCTTTATTTTGGTTCACAGTCATCTGTGTGCAGCATGATGCATCGCCCCTTGGCTTGGTTTCCTGTTTTCATTCCTATGAGTAGGCATGATCTCTGTGTGAAAGACCCCCTCAAAGTAGTATTCTTGTACATTTCAAACATAGTCACAGGTTTTGACTTCCTCTGTGTCATGAAACTTGTGTCACTTGCAGGTTTAAACCATTGGGAATACTGGATTCTCTGTAACTTGAAGTCTTTAAACCATGATTTGAGGACTTCAGTAACTCAGAGGTTAGGGGTCTGCTACAAGAATGGGTGGGTGAGGTTCTGTGGCCTGCACTTTGCAAGAGGTCGGACTGGATGATCATGATAATTCTTTCTGGCCTCAGTCGATGAGGAAAGAAATATTACCAGAAATACTCCTTTGTGCCAGGAGGTGTTGTCTCCTGCTCAACAAAAGAAGGCACATAGATACTACCCAAACCTTTGCAGAAGGTCAGAGGACAAAGTTGATTACTCCTCATGAAGAGGAGACATGCACGTGAACTTGTCCCATCATCTTGGGGGAAGGGAATTAAAATCCGTGGCAAGAAGAAACTGCATCTTTGTTGGCTGTTTGAATTCTTGAGACTCTAAACTGAAGCCCTGGTTTTCCAGGGGGCCAATTCATGGGGCTGTCCTGAAACACACTAGCTAGCATGGATAACAAGTGGTGGCAATCAATGCTGAAGTCCTTGTTGCAACATTACACTAGTGTTGTTTGATGTTGCAACATTTAGACTACCATAGCTACCCATGCTAGCTAGATTAAACCTAGCACTAGAATCTGTGCTACAATCATACCTTCACTTGCAATGTAGGCATAGTCTATGTGGGAATAGACCCTTTTGGTTAGAGGAAAGAAATAAAGCCAATTTCTTCTTGAATTCAAGTTCATGATAGCTTTTGTGTTTTTTTTTTCCACTGTTGTTTTAAAGTCAGTTTTGACAAAAGTTTCTGCCTGTTTTGGACATTAATGTGCATGTTTTAACTTTGGGCAGGTGCTTACAAATAATCACAACTAACAAAGTGTGACTATGATATCAAATCTGAGTCATGTCGCTGGGAGTAAGCCTACTGTGATTATCAAATGAATGGAATGTGCAGAGATCATACCCAAGCAATCTGATACACCTAGCATTAATTCTTGTCCCTGTAAAAACTATGGTCTCATCAGCCAATACCATTCAGAGTTTATAAACCTCAGGCGTTGTTTCCATTTTGAGATTATTATTTGAAAATTGGCCAGCTCTGCCTCCCACACTTTCCTCCCACTGTTAGAAAGCTCCTGTGCTGATCATTCAAGCTATATAGCAGACCTCTTCTGCTCTCATTCTTTCTCAAATTGAGTTTAGGGTTGAGTGCTGATACTGAGCTCAGTGGGTATCAGGAGCATGCACGGCAGTGTAGAATCGACCTATCAATTACTCGTACATTGTAATGATTTCTTCCAGGTGTCCTGATTTCCACCTTAACCCAGAGTTGATATGGTATGATACGTTATTACACTTTGTAACAGTGTGTTGAGAGGGGTATCAGGCCATAGTTTTTTCTTCTAACCTCTTAGTCTGCCTAAAATACTCTGGGTGGGATCTATGATATACCTGTTAGGCATGACTGCACAGGTAGATAGAACCAGGAAGTGAGCACAAAGTAGGATTTAAAACACTTTTGCAGTTCTCTAATCCTGGGCTCAGTGGCCATCAGATGCCCTCCAAAGTATACTTGTACTAGTCTCAGAGCTAAGTTACATGCCAACAAATTGCCAATGGAGGCTTTAAAATCATGTTTTAAGATCAGTAATAAATCAGTTAATGAATGAGCTATCTACATAGATTCCAAGGCCACTGAGATCATCTAGTCTGAACTCCTGTATAACATGGGCTAGAAAACTGCCCTGAAGTGATTTCTGTTTGAATTAGTGCCTTCGTTTAAAACAAACAAACAAAACCTTCAATATTTTAAATAATAAGTTCTGCCCCATTGTAGTCAATGGCAAAAATCCTGTTGATTTCCATGGCACCAAGATTTCAGTGAACAGCTCTAAAACCCCCCAGCTATTTTAACTGAAGCAAGTCCTATGGCAAGTACATGGAAGCCCTGCATTCAGACTACAGTGTGGGCTCTTTATGGATGTTTTATTAGGGAACAGACCATTTTGAGACTTACGATTTCAATATTCCTTGTCCAGCATATCTATTTGAACATGAACAGGACTGCGGCATCAGGTGTAAATATAAGTTTTTAATGAAATCATTCAATCCAAGGCTTGTTTGTAATATTAACTTTGTTTTCTCTCTTTAGCAGCCTTTAGAGACCACAATGTGGGAATGCAAACACTCAAACCTGTCAATATGGTAACTGAATGCATTAAACAAAAGCTACCTGATTAGCAATAACATAGACTGACCAATCACCCTAATTTACAATGGACAGTAACTTGTTTCTTTTGCAGTAATTTTCTTACATGTATATACCTGCCTTTGCACTTCCACTCCAGTTCAGTTATTCCGTAATAAATCTGTTAGTCTCTAAGGCTACAGCTACACTTTTGCCCTAACTCAAAATAATTTAGGCAAATTTCATAAATTATTTTGAGATAACTTATTTCCAACTTGATGCCATCCAAATGGCACCAAAGTTCAAAATAAGTGACTATTTCAAGGTTTCTCCTACTCCTTTCATGATGAGGGGCAGTTAAAATGGAATACCACACTTGAAATAGCTGCGCTATTTAGATTGTGGCGAATAGCTGCAGATTTGCTATTTTGGGATACCAATGTACATTTGTACCCTGGAAAACCAATGATAGTCTAAGGTACTACAGGACTCCTTGTTGTTTTTTACAGATACAGACTAACACACCTGTGTCTTGGAGACATAATAAAAATTAGATTAATAACAAAAATGTTTTTCTCTGAGAGCTGGATCTTGCAACTTGGTCTTGCTCTTACTAGCTGTGTCTACACGTGCACGCTACTTCGAAGTAGCGGCACTAACTTCGAAATAGCGCCCATCGCGGCTACACGCGTCGGGCGCTATTTCGAAGTTAACTTCGATGTTAGGCGGTGAGATGTCGAAGTCGCTAACCTCATGAGGGGATAGGAATAGCGCCCTACTTCGACGTTCAACGTCAAAGTAGGGACCGTGTAGACGATCCGCGTCCCGCAACGTCGAAATTGCTGGGTCCTCCATGGCGGCCATCAGCTGGGGGGTTGAGAGACGCTCTCTCCAGCCCCTCAGCTCACTGGTGGCCGCGTGGAGCGGCCCCTTAAAGGTCCCCTCCCCCTCCCTGCCTCTGCAGGAAGCTGAGGGAACGTGCAGGCTGCAGCCTGCACACGCGGCTAGCCTGCACCACCCTCAGCGACCCAGCCAGCTGCGATGGCTGCACGGCAGCCCCCCCAGCGCCCCCAGGGGACCCCCCCCAAGGGGAGCCAGGGCAGCCAGCCCAGCCAGGGGGGCAGCCAGGCTGGCAAGCGGCAGCGGGGCCCCTCCTGGACGGAGGCCGAGCTGCGGGACCTGCTGGGGCTCTGGAGCGAGGAGGAGGTGCTCCAGGTAATGGGGAGCAAGAGGCGGAACGCGGATGCGTTCGCTCGGCTGGCCGACGGCCTGGCTGCCCGGGGTCACCCTGCCCGCACTCCTGACCACGTCAGGAGTAAGGTCAAGGAGCTGCGGCAGGGTTACTCCTGGGCCCGGGCTGCGGCCAGCCGATCTGGGGCCGCCCCCGTCACTTGCCCCTTTTACAGGGAGCTCAGGGACATCCTGGGCCCCCGGCACACCTCCTCCCCTCCGGCCACCCTTGACACCTCGGCTGACGAGCCCCAGCAGGCCCTGCAGACGGAGTCCACCCCGGAGGCAAGCCCCGCACCCCGGGGGCCCCCCCCGGAGGCCACCCCCGGGACACCGCAGCAGGAGGAGGAGGAGGGGGGCTCCTCCTCCGCAGAAGCCAGCCTGCAGATCCTCCTCCTGCCATCCCAGAGCAGCAGCAGGGCCTCCGACCTCCGGGGATCTCCGGACTGTGGGAGCAGACCGACAGGTAGGTACCCCTCTCTAGTGGACACCCCTGGGCTTGAGGGGTGGGGGTAAGAGATATGTGTCCAGGGCCCCCCACATGCTCACATGGCCATGGCCCTCATGGACACCAGGGCCATGGCCCTCACAGCACTACATCCATCAGCCCCTGACCCCCCCAACCCCGCATGACAGTGCCATGCCCCATCCCCGGGCCAGGGGGGAGCGGAACCTTGAGGGGCCCCCGGGAGGAGGGGGTGGGACACCCCGCAGCAGCAGCATGTGATGGAGTGGGGGGAGTGCCAAAGGGAGACTCAGGCTACATATGAGCAACAAGAGCTGAATAGCTCCCAGGGGCAAAGGAGGATCCTGGCGCTACAGCTGGCAGGTGACACCTCTGCCCTGAACAAACAGGAGGGAGGAGCCGAGCTGGCTTGGACTTGGGGGGCGAGGGCGGGGGCCACAGGTAGAGGCTAGGGGAAGGGAGAGCTGGAAGGCAGCCAGCCTGAGGAGGGGGAAAGCTGCATCCCAGAGGGGCCCCCCTTGGGGTCTTCTCCCTACGACGGGTTGGAAGGACTGTCTCTTCCGACAGCTGGTGCTGTCACTCCTGGCAGAAACTGGGCATCTGTGGCCTAAGAAACCTCTCCTGCTGTCAGACCCTGGGGGGTGAAGTGAGAGTCGCTCCCACCAGGGGACGGGGTGCAGTGCAGGGGGACCCCTGAACCCCATCCATCACAGCAGCATCTCCCGGGGACGGGGATGGGGAACCTGCAGCACAGGCTGGGGGGACAAAGGCCACGGCTCGGGGCCCACACTAACGCCTGTCTCCATTCTTCTTCCCCCCCTCCTCTCCTGTGTCCTGCACCTGCACCATCAGAAGGACCGGAAGAGAGCGCCGGCGAGGTGTCAGTCGTCCCGGAGAGCCCTCCGGGACCATCGCTCCAGGGCAGCCCCTCAGCCGAGGACCGACCGGCCCCACGGCGGGCTAGACGGCGGACCCCGCGCCTACAACCGCCGACGGCGACGGACCCCCAGCTGCTGGCCATTCTTAGTCGGCAGCTGGAGGTCGCAGAGCAGCACCTCCAGCTGCAAGAGCGGGCGCTGGCCTGGCGCCAGGAGGCATGGGGGGCCTACATGCAGACATTTAACCGCCTGGTGGACTACCTGGCCCTCCATGCCGTGCCGGCTGAACCATCGCCCGCCCTGCCTGCTCCTGCAGCCTCACCACCAGCTGCTCTGCCCATCGCCGGCCCGTCCGCCGTCGCCCCACCACCCACCTGCAAGGGCCGGAGCGCCGAGGGACCCCTGGAGCCACCTGACACTCGCCGGCCCCCATACCTTCCGGTCCAGCCCGCTCCCACCCAGCCACAGACCAGGCTGCAAGCGCGGTGGGGCTCCTGGCCGGCCACGCCCAGTGCCGGGCTATAGGGGTGAGGGGCCCGGGACGTGGCCCCCCCCCTTGTATATAGTTGGACCCCGTTTGCCCCGTCCCCCCCATGTAAATAGTTCTCCCCTTTATCCTCCCTGGTTTTCTTTGTATTATTTATGGCAGACAGTTGTTTCTTTGGATTGTTTTATTTTTGTACATATTGCTTTTCTTGAATGTTTGTACCTCGTTGTTTTCTGTTTGTGGTTCACATATATTTATTTACATCAAAAAAAAAAAATTCGGAAAGAAAAAAAAAAGTTTCGGAAAGGAAAAAAAAAATGTACGTTCAGCCACAAGTGTGTGCTGTCATTTGTCCAGGACAAGTCGGGGGGGGCGGTGGGGTGCTCCATGGTGTGGGCGTTGGGGCAGGAGTGTGGGGGAGGAAGGGGTGGGCAGTAGGGGGCCTGGGCAGAGTTCACCCTGCGGCCTGTTCGTCGAAGTGGGCCCGCAGGGCCTCCCGGACCCAGGTCCCCTCGGGGTCCACCTGCCAACTGGGGGCAGCAGGTGGCTGGACGTGTGCCCTGGCGGCCTCCGCAGCCCAGCCCTGGAAAAAGGTCTCCCCCTTGCTCTCGACCAAATTGTGCAGGGTGCAGCAGGCACCCACAATCTGGGGAATGTTGTTGGGGCCCGCATCCAGGCGGGTCAGGAGACATCTCCAGCGTCCCTTCAGGCGGCCAAATGAGCGCTCCACCACCTGGCGCGCACGGTTCAGGTGCTCGTTGAAGCGCTCCTGGCTAGCGGAGAGATGGCCCGTGTAGGGGTGCATGAGCCACGGCCGGAGGGGGTAGGCCGCATCTGCGATGATGCAGAAGGGCATGGTGGTGTCCCCCAGAGGGATCTCCCGCTGGGAGATGTAGGTCCCCGCCTCCAGCCGGCGGCACAGGCCCGAGTTCCGGAAAACCCGGGCGTCGTGGGTGCTGCCAGGCCAGCCCACGTAAATGTCCTGGAAACGTCCCCGGCTGTCCACCAAGGCCTGCAGGATGACAGAATGGTAGCCCTTGCGATTGAGGTATCGTCCGCTACTGTGATGCGGGGCGCGGATGGGGATGTGAGTCCCATCCAGAGCCCCGAAGCAGTTGGGGAAGCCCAGGGTGGCAAAGGCGGCGATGGTGGCATCTGGGTCCCCCAGCCTCACGAGCCTGTGCAGGAGCATGGCGTTGATGGCACGCACAACCTGCAGAGAAAGCACATGGGACAGCACCAATGAGGGGTGAGCAGTGTGTGCGTGGCCCTGCCCTGCCCTGCCCTGGCCCCCCTGCCCTGCCCTGCCCTGCTCTGGCCCCCCTGCCCTGCCCTGCCTTGCCCTGGCCCCCCTGCCCTGCTCTGGCCCCCCTGCCCTGCCCTGCCCTGGCCCCCCCTGCCCTGGCCTCCCCCCGTGGGTTCACTTACCTCCATGAAGACAGCCCCGACGGTGGCCTTGCCGACACCAAACTGCTGGCCCACGGATCGGTAGCTGTCTGGAGTGGCCAGCTTCCAGACAGCGATGCTGACCCGTTTCTGCACCATGAGGGCACGCCGCATGGCAGTGTCCCGGTGCCTGAGTGCGGGGGTGAGCCACTGGCACAGCTCCAGGAATGTCTGCCGGGTCATCCTGAAGTTCCTGAGCCAGTGGTTGTCGTCCCACTCCCCAAGCACCAGCCGCTCCCACCAGTCGGTGCTGGTGGGGTAGCTCCACAGCCGCCGGCGTGTGAGGTGGGGGGTGGAGCGGGGTGCTGCAGGGGTAGGGGTTGAGCCCTGCTGCCCTGGGGGAATCTCCTCCCCTGGTGCAAGGAGGTGCTCAGCTGCCTCCCACATGGCATGGGTCAGGGCAAACCCTGCTCCTGCCGGGAGGGCTGGGTGGACCTCTAGCTGCTGCTGCTGCTGCTGCTGCTGGGGGTCCATGACTGCGGCGCCCGGGGTCTGTGTGCCTATGGCTCCTCAGACCGCGTGCTGTGCAGGCTGAGTGTGTCTGGGAGGGGCCCTTTAAGGGAGCGGCTAGCTGTTGCCCCGGAAGCGCTAGTCCGCCCTGTGACCCTGTGTGCAGCTGTGCCTAGCATCCCTATTTCGATGTGTGCTACTTGAGCGTGTAGACGTTCACTCACTGCGCCTATTTCGATGTTGGGCTGCGCAACGTCGAAGTTGAACATCGACGTTGCCGGCCCTGGAGGACGTGTAGACGCTATTCATCGAAATAGCCTATTTCGATGTCGCCACATCGAAATAGGCTACTTCGATGTAGGCTTCACGTGTAGACGTAGCCACTGAGATCAGAGGTATAGATTCAGACCATATACTTTCATGCATGTTCATCTAAAATAGTGACTAGTCATCATCTGTTCTTACTGGAGTGTAAAAACTAGATTCCTCCTATAATTTAAGAGGTAAGAACAGCTTCTCATCTTGTTTGTTGCTGGTCAGTCTTTTAAAAATATAATTGCTGTCATCTTATAAAGTTGTGTTTATCCAACAGGTTTCTTTCTTGTATCCAGGTGTTTCAACTTGAGTAATACTTGTGTTGATTGGCACGCACAGAATTGACATTGGATTTGCAAAACTGATTCTCTGAAACTATACATGTTTGTGTTTGCAGCTGGGTCAGGTGAGCATTTTTTATGTAACAGAAACAACTCAAATATGTTTGGTTATCTCTCTCACTCTGTGATGCAATTCTGCTACCTGCTAAACTGTGTGCATTCCTGTCTGTATACTTGGTTCTGCTGATTATGTCAGCTGCCACTATCTCGGTGTTATGAATAATGGAAGTCTTTTCACATCTAATAATTGTTGAGGTTTTGAGCATTTCGATGTGCACAGGCTTTCTGGGAGCCATAGTTGATGTTTCTTTTGCAATGTTTAAGGAAACTGTTTCACTGCTTATTCTCACAGCAGAAATGTTCTGCTGCCTAGATATTGTGAAGGAGTTTGGTTTTGTGGATGAAACGTAGGAAAATACCATCTTTCCTTCCCACTACAAATTGACCCCCGGGGTTGTAGCTGCAGTGACAGTGAAGCCTCAGACCTAAAGTGATCCCAGAAACACCTACACTAGAAAAAAGTCCCTATTTTATAATAAGTCTTCATAGACAGCTATTTTTGAGATCCATTTAACACATACAACAGTACTAAATGTATTATATCTATAGTTGTTTGCACTACCACCCTACAGTGGAAGCCATACAGGGGTATCATCAAACAATTACAATCCATGTTTGATGGGGGTTACAGCCTAACAGAAATCTTTCCCAAACATTGTTTTCTGGCCTTCAAACAACCCCCTATAGTCATCCATATCATTTCACTTGCTCTTTTTGAATTTTACACAATATTCTTCCAGTCTTACATTAATATTCTTCCAGTCTTATCAAATTCCAAGATTTATTAAAAACCAACAGTTAGGGTCAGGGTCAGTGATCTCCTCAGCCAACTCTTTTAGAACTCTTGCTTAAAAGATAGCTGGGTCTACTAATTGAAAAATGTTCATCTACAATTGATTGTTTTTACATTATTCTTAGTTACTAGTGAAGTGAAAATTAAGCTTCTGTATCATACTCCTCTGATACAAATACATCATCCTGCTTCTTTCCAAATATAGAATGGAATGCAAATATTGACAGAAAACTTATGCTTTATCTGTATCAACAATTTAATCATCACTGTCCACTAAGGGGCCTTTATCACTAATAGTTTTATTTGTTACTAATACTTTAAAAACTCCTCCTTGTCTTATGTTTTGTCGGCTATGGACTTTTGTCAAATGGATTTGGCAACCCTTATCAACTTTCTACACTTCAGATCTTCTAATTTGTATTGATTATTGACTGTTTTACCTTTTTATTATATTTATTATATATTTGCTTTTTTATTTCTAGTTGCTGCTGTCACATCCCCATTGAACCAGAATGGGCTTTTAGTGTAAGTTGTCCTCTTTATTGAGCAAGGAATCATGGCTTTTTGGTAATCTAATGATTATCCCCATTTTTCTGATTAAATTTTTCTTCCCAATCAAGTTCATATAATCTTCCTCAGTTGTGGAAAACTAGTCCTTTTGAAGCATTAAGTGTGCAAATATATTATTGTCCTCTTTTCCCATATTGAATGTAATTAGATCATGATTACTGATCTATGTAAGCAACCAATTTGTGTTGATGGCAATATCTTTTTGTGCTAGAAAATTATCCTCTCTATATATATTCAAAACTCTAATGATGTTTTACTACTGATTCCATGAAACTTCCCTCATACGTGTCCTCGACTGAAGAGCTCAATAACTATACAATTTTTCTTTCTGCACATTACTGAGACAGGTGCTATGGGCATAAATAACTCCCTGCTTTCTGTAACATAAGTATTCAAGATTTCATGAGTGAATTATCAATGGCTATTAAACAATCTATTTCATTGACTAAAAATTTCCTCTCTCTTCAAGCAACAAGAAAAACAGCAAATTCTAAGAAAATCCCAACAATTGTTCCTTTATCTACATTTGATACCTGTGGTAGAGCCACTCAGCCAGAATGGGATTTCATCTAACAGGTGGTTCTAGTGGGTTTCTGCGGGGATTGGTAAAAGGCCCCATGCTATTAAACATTTTCATCAATGATCAGGAAATAAATATAAAATCACTACCTATAAAATGTGCAGATGACAGAGACTGACAGAATGGTAAATAAGCAGGAAGCTAGGACAGCTACACACAGCAGTCTGGCTTGGTTCGTAAGCAGGGCCCTGTCAAACAAAATGCATTTTTAATTTATCAAATGCTAGATATATAGCTCTGCAAGAAGGAATGCAGCAGATGATACCTACGGAATAGGAGACTGTATCCAGGCAAGCAGCAACTCAGAAAAGGATGTAAGTGGAAGTCTTAGTGGACAATCAACTCAACATAACTCCCCAGTATGATCCTGTGCCTCAAAGGGCTAACCATATTCTTGGATGTATAAATGGGGAGCAGAGGTTGGGAAGTAGATTCCACCTCTGCATCTTACATTGGGTAGAGTGTTAGTGGAATGTTGCATCTAGTTCTGGTGTCTACGTTTTTAAAAGAATGTTGGAAAAATTGGAGAGGAGGTGCAGAGAAGAGTCACAAAATTAAGAGCTGCAGAAAATTCCTAAGAGTGAGACACTAGTGGAATGTCCACACAGCAGCCATATCAAAATAAGCTATTCTGGAAAAGCTATTCCAGAATATCTTATTTTGAAATAAAGCTGCTACACACAACATACTCTTCAAAGTAGCACTTAGGTGTTTGGAAAGACACACAGCCTTTTTCCAAATAGAGCCTTTGGTTGCACTGGGTTAACTTACTTCCTTACTCCATTCCTGAGGATGGAGTAGTGCCCTACTTTGAAGCTTGACTTTGAAGTAGGGTGTGTGTAGCTGCTGAACTTTGACACGGACACTATGTCTTATTTTGAAATAGACTCTATTCTCTGTCTTAACAGCACCTGTTTTGAAATAGGTACCCTTCCTCGAAGAATGATGCTTACCAATTTCGAAATAAGCCAGCTGCTATTTTGAAATAACGGTTGCATTGGGTAGATGCTAGGACAGCTATTTTAAAATAACAGCTGTTATTTTGAAATAACTTTGCTATGTAGACCTACCATATAAGAGCTTGATTTTTATCTTAACAAAAAGAAGATTAGGAAGGTACTTTATTATAGTGCATGAGTACTTTCATGGGGAGAAAATACTGGGACTAAAGGTCTCTTTAATCCAGCGGAGAAAGGATGAAAAAGAATCGATGGCTGCGAGCGGAAGCCATGCAACCTCAATCTGGAAATAAGGCACACATTAATAGTGAAGGTGATTCAGCTTTGGAACAACCTACCACTGGCCGTGATGGGTTCTCCATCTCTTGATGTCTTCCAGTCTAGACAATAGACCTTCCTGGTCCATAGAGGAAGACAGGCGAATTGGTTTGATGGTCCATTCTGCCCCTAAACTCTTTGAATGAGGTGCTAACAGATGCTATGGGTCATGCCTACACACAGGGACTCCAATAGGATTGCTAGGCCTCTGTGCAATATCAGGCAGGGTGGCTCCCTGCACCAAGAAGAGGCAGGGCCTAGAGCGGATGGGGTGGGGGCAGGGCAGATAGCCCTCAGTGCCGCACCAGCTCTGCTATGCCCTCCTCCCCCAGCCCTCAGAGCTGGTTGGAGGGTGTAGAAGAGAGCTCTGGAGCTCGCTGTGCGTAAGTTCAGCAGTGATTCTAAAGGTCCTGGGGCTGTAGTACCAGAGTTGGCAGGCAGGAGCCCTGGGCCCTTTAGAATCACTGGGCCCTGGGGCAATTGTCCCTTTGCTCCACTCCCCCACCCTGTCGTGGGGCCTGCCTATGCATGTACTCTTGGTGTCCGAATCTCATGATTCTGAAGCACTTGTTCACAAACAAAAGCACATTGTAATTAACTATAGATTTAAAACAGATGAACTATGATGCAATAGGACATTATTCCTAAATCAGGTTTATAACAGCAGCAATATGCTCTAAGGGCTCGATTAATCTCTGATGTAAATCAGCATAGCTTTCTTGAAACAAATGGAGCAACTGTGATTTGCAGCTTGAGGATTTACATAGGATTTACTAGTAGTCTGGGAAAATTGGGCCAGATTCTCATCTGGATGACACCAGCGTAAATCCTAACTAGCTACATTGAAATCGCTTGTGTTACACTGGTGCAAAACTGATGCAGGTCAGATGAGATTCTGATTAATTATGTCACTACGTGGGCAAGAGAAAGTGTTGTGAAAGTTTTCTGGACATTTCAAAACTACTCGGTAGGCAGTACTGTGAGGCTACCAAGTTAGTTCAGCCTGGCAGTGAGAATGAGGACAAAGAATCTGCGTGCACTAATGCAGATTTGGCGTCCCCTCTCTCCCTCCCACTCACAATCTAAGGTTCTGCCTCCCTCGTGTTGCCCTTTTTTAGCCTGCAACCCTGAGTCAAGAAAGAAAAAGTCAAGGGGCTTAAGGCTTGTATCTCTTTAGCATGAAGGACAATGTCATGCACAGGAGGAAAGTGAAGTTTCACCCAGCTGCAGCCTGGGGGAGATTTTACTAGGAGCCGTGGGGATGGGTTATCTGCCACTGCCCCCACCCCAGAAGCACTAGATGTGGGGAGGCCTAGGCTCCATTGTCCTGCAGTACGTGCTACCCATGATGCCAAGGGCTGAGCCTTACTTGGGGCCAGCTATATTCTCTGCTAAAATATGCTGGAGCACAATCACCTTGTACACCTTATGAAGATTTGCAAGAACAAGGCTTGAGTGCATTTCTCCAGCTCCTGCACCACTCTGCTTTTTGACAGCATTGGCCCATTGGTATTTTACACACTTCCTCATTGCCTTGTGCTTTGTGCCTGATGTTTTACCTGTGTGGAAAAAAGGGTAAGATGACCACACAGATGCATGGCAATAAAGAAACTGGACATTGTGAGACTGGCGGAACATGCCCCAGTTCAGTAATGTGATGTCATAAAAGGCATGTAAATGTATGCAGATCAGGGATGGGAGGGATCAGAAGAACATGCTAGGCATATTTGAGCTAAAATGGGCAGATTTCTGGTTTTAACCAGGGTGCTGCAGTGGGGTTTCTTCAGCCAGAATTTTAAGCCCACTTGGTCTTCAGCTCGCTCTTTTTATCATCTGTGTAGAAGCAGCATACTCATTTGCCAACAGAACTAATTGCAAGATCCAAACCTGTAATGCACAGAAGAGAAAATGGTTGAGATGATATAAAGAAAGGGCAGACAATGAACTATAGGGACCTCTGGATGAAACCAGATCAAAGTTGTAATTCAAATCCAGTTAACGGACAGGAGTAGTAGCTGGTTAGTCAATTAAGGGGCTGTTATGCTATGTTGATAACTAGCACATAGGTGTCATTCATTTGAGAACTGCAATACACCAAGATAGTAATCTTATGATAGCTCGGAGAATTTTAAACTGACAGCAAGGAAGTGACTGAAACAGAATTAAAATGGGCTTTTAGTACTGATGTGCATATCAAGAAACTAGTGCTCTTTCATGTGCCAAAATTGCTCATCGTAGTCCTGGGGGAATTCTGCAGTTTTTGCACTTGGAGCCTTATAAAATTGCAGAGTTCCCTTGGGACTGTCATTAAGATAAGCGAAGACTCTTAATAGCTTGGACAAGAAGGCTGAGAATACACTGATATCATCAGCCCATTACTGACCCTATAGCTGCATTGCTACAATGCACCTAGGAGCAGACTGTTCTGCATAGGTACTGAGCTGGGGTGGGATGGGGTAGAGCCTTGGCACACTTCTCAAAAATCCCAGAAGGTCAGGGAGGGTATATCTGCTACTTCCTCCTTCCAGGAGCATGCACTATGCTGTCACCTGCTCCTTGATGGGTAGGGCCATCCCCTTCCAGCTCAGAGGCTGATGCCTGCTGGAGTTAGAATTTGAAAATGAAAAGAGAGAAATGAAATGAAGGCGAGAACTCTGTCACCAAGAAGTGTGTGTATTTAGGAACTAAATACGTGACTTGCAATTCATTACCGAGCTGTGCTCATGATTCTGATCTCACTGTGCTGGTTTTCCACTAATGCAATTTGACTAGTAGCAGTGTGAGAGCAGAGTTTTGGCCACAAGAGTTAACTAGGGTGGACTCCAAGCACATTCTTGCACGTTGCACAAAGAATTCCTTTTCCCCCAATATGCTCTTGCTGCAATCAGTTCCTTGCTGATAAAAGAGAAATCAATGTACAGCTGCAAGCCTAAAGCTGACCATTTCTGGTTTATGATACTTTCTCTATCCAGTCACTGGGTCAAGTTCTGACTTCAGTTCTGCCTGCACCCTGTTTTTGTACCGATTTATGTATATCCCTTTAGAAATAGGTATGATGAAATCAGTGAAACTTTCTAGGCTGGACATTTAACCAACATAAACTTGCTTGCATCAGTGCAGCTTATTTAATTAAATTTACTGAAATACAGGTTGAATCTTCTTGTCTGTCACTTTCAGGACTTGACTGGTGCTGAACAAAAGAATTTGCCAGATGATGGGAGGTCAATATTGTGTAGTGTATCACCAACACTTCTACTGCTTATGAGGCTCTTAGCAGACATTTAGGGATAAATTACAGCTAAATAAGATAGAACACTGAGAGTCAGGACTGGTGGCTGGAAACAAATTTAATGCGGTCATGGGAAACTTAGCCATACCCATAATCAGTGTTCACCCAGCTAACTAAAATCATGTTGGAATAGGGATGTTGCCGGATGAGAGAATTGCAAGAAAAGATGAGTTATTGTTTAGCAATAAGGTTACTATTAGGGCTTAAGGCAATAAGCAAGATTATTTAAACCACTCACAGTGATTGGCAGCAAGAGATGGGTCTTCAAAGAATAAAATGCACAATTAATTTTTTTAAAAAAGCAGTATGCTTGTATAAAATAAAGCCTGGTGTGAAGGGGTTAAAAAAGGGGAAAGACCTTTTTTAAATAGAGAGGTGCAATACGTACATTTGGGAGTTGCAAGAGCTAAATGCTTTTCATCCCACCCAAGGAAGCTGGTATTTTTCTGATTGCTTTGTCAAATTGTGAAGTCCTTACACATTTATAGTCACATTTCTGTGAAAACTGCCACAGAGATTGGGGAGTGGGGTTGATTAAATATGGCCTAAGTTAAAAAGTGGGTAAAGATTCAGCATTGAGCCTGCAGTCTTTATATATGCAAAGACTGGTTAGACCTTATACAGTGTGTAGTCCTACTCACCATGTTAGACCTAAACATCGTACCTGATCCTCACAACTTAGACTGTGAGTACTTCCAAGCAGTAGGGCCAGAATGATTCAGCAGAGGAACATGGGACATCTTTACATTTTCTTGTCTCTGTCTGGGACCCGTGGATCATTAATGTAAGCTACGACAATGACTGACTACAGCTCTGCCATCCTTTGACCCAGCCCTGACACATACCCTTCTCAGTGGTCTGTGGGGGTTGGGTAGCATATGGTAACTGCCTTACATATTCCTGAATGTTGTATGAAGTGGTCACAGCTCAGCTGAGCATGCAGAATTACGAGGCTACCTTGCCAAGTAACTGCATTGATCATCTCCAGATGGCAAAGCTCAAATTGTCTCATTTGACAGGTTTTTCCAATCCGAGTGAAGAATCCTGCTGTTGTAATCCTTATCCTGTCTCCCTCCATCTCGCTAGTGTTCTTCACCCCCCTGCATCATGTTACAGCTAATAGTTACACCACATGCTTTTCAGGGAAGAGACTATGCCTTTTTTCTGTCTTCTGTCTTTTCCGGTCACATCTCTTGGTGCTCTTTGTACCAATCAGAATGACTTTCTTCTAAAGCTTTGTTCCTACTGACAAGCATATTAAAAACATTTGCAAGTCAATAAGCAAACCAGAACCAGGGAGATAGATCACATTTCAGAAAATGCCAAACGGGCGATGAACTTAATCAAAGTGTTTTGTTTGGAGGGTTCTACATAATCCTTATAGGGCAAATGAAATCCTTGCTCACCAGAAAAACAAATACCGTAACAGTCAAGAACACCAGCAAGCACAGTTGAGGAGGGTTTTAAAACACTGAACAAGCTATGAAGGTAGTGGATTTTCCATCCCTTGAAGTCCTCAAATCTACCCTTGCTTTCAGTCAGATGCAAGTTAGTGGGCTCAATACAGGAATAACAATGACCTTCTATGGCCTGTGTAGCACAGGCGAGATTAGAAGATCTATTGTTATCTTCTGGCCTCACAAAATCAGTGAATCTACGAACTAACATTGGTGTGCTGGGTTCTTCTCAGTTTCACTGATGTCTGCCTGGAGTAACGGCATTATTTCACTGCAGTGGTTCTGGGTGCACACACGTAGCTACAAGCAGACTATCCTCCTGGAATATTAGAGAGCCTTGAAGTGAAAATGGTAAATATCAGGTTAGTAAATAAGAGCTGTGAGTCATGCGTTCAGGTCTCTTATGCATGTGGCAGAGGCTCAGGCTACAGCCCCGCACTCCAGATGGGGCCCCGCCCTGGCCCTGTGCTCTGGGGCAGGGCCTGCAGCAGGGGCTCCGGCTCAAGCCCCATGGCAGGGGGTTGGGCTCTGGCCCCAGTCTGCACTCCTGGCAAGGGGTTGGGGTCTGGCCCCAGCCTCATGCTCTGTGCAGCCCTGTGGCAGCGGGTCGGGCTCTGGCCCCAGCCCTGCACTCCGGCGGGGGCTCCATCGGAGGGGCTAACACCCAGCCCCCACGCTGCACATCAAGAGCCCAGTTTGCCACAATGCAGTCTCATATTCACTACATGTGGCGAATGGAGATTGTATTGGACACCACAGTTCTACACTATGCAGTGACACATGGTGTTCTTTGGAGATAGATTACGGCAGTAGGTTCTTACGTGATATTAGCATGTACAATGCTATATCTTGACTGATTACTGCAATTTTTGTGTTCAGCTAACCTGTTCTTGGTTCCTTCACAAGATGCTTTTCTGCACCAACTGCCACTTGGCGTTCAACATGCATGCCTTCCCGAGATACATTGTGTATTACAGAAAGTATTCCATCATGCATGACCCCATCACTTGGGCTTCAAAAGTGAGGGAGGAGATATAACCCCGTGCATGGATTGGCTGAAGCTTCTCTCCAACAAGTTATGTTTGTCATCAGGCCAAATGAACATTCAACCTGAAGAAAACTACATCATTGGTGAAACAGGCAGGCAGAGATCATACGCAGAATCCGAAAAGAGATATGGTCAAGCTACTCATTTGTGTATTTATATTGCATTGCTTTAAACAGACGCACAGCACTAATTCAATGAATCTCAAACTTTGTCCCAGTGTGGAGCACCTTTCAATAGAGGGACTGTTTCACTTATCTTCCCCTTACAGAAAAGTCCAACGGAATTTAGTATAAGTGAAAACAATGGTTCCTCTGGAAAGTACTGTGAAATCCATTCTTTCTATGAGTTTTTATGTTATCCTCTCTAGTTCTAGGTTCAGTTATGATCCTCTGTTAAATTCTCCAAGATAGTTTAAAACTGAGGTAAAGAGTCTCACTTGGTTTTATTATTCTGTTGGTCTTTCCCATGAGGGAGCTTCCCATTTACAACAACACATCAGGCACATGGCAACTGCAGTACACTCGTCCCTCGGTCTAGGAGCACAATGGGGTCCCAACTTTGTGCTTGTAGGTGAAAACTCGTGAGAAAGGCACTAAGTTCTCACTAGGATACACGTAAAAGTCTCTGATTAGTTCCTAGAGCTCGGCGAAGCAGTGGCAGCCAGTGGCGCTGCTTTTGGAAGGTAAGGAAACCTTGGGGGGGGTTGGAAAAGGTTAAAGGCTGGGGGCAGTTTAGGGCCATAAGTGGGAGGGAGGAAGGGTTAAAACCTGGTGGCCGGTTGGGTCCATGGGGTGGGGGTGGGGGTTCAGGCTGCTGAAGGGTGTGTCTGTGGTCTAGGGGGCAGGGGCGGTGTCAGGCTGTGGTGGGTGGCTTAGGTCTACCAGGCTGGTGGGGAGGGAAGGTAGGGGGTCAGACTGCCGCGGGGCCAGTCTGCGGGGCCAGCAGAGGTGCGGGGCAGTCAGGTTGCTGTGGGGCCGGTGGAGGGGCGGAGTCAGGCTGCCGTGGGGCAGTGGAGGACGGGGGGATCAGGCTGCTGTGGGGCCAATGGAAGCGTGGGAGAGGGGTCAGGCTGCTGCGGGCTGGTGAGGGTAAGTAAAGGTGTCCCTTGTTCAAGCGAGTACTTGTTAGTTAAGCACTCATTTAATGGGGGATGAGTGTACCTGCTTACATGAAAAGTAGAGGGGGTGCCCTTAAATAGTTCATTCTGGTTGTATTATGAGTTTTAAGCAGGGGAATGAATCCTCTATTTGCATTTTAAGCTGTCTTCAATGGAGTGTTCTCTACTTTGGGGGTGAGGGGAAGTCAAACATGTTGTCTCAACTTTCCTCTCTCCCTCCCATCTGTCCTGTTCTACTCTCCATGCCCCTGTCTGCAGCACATTCTTCCCTGCCACCTGCCTCATCCTCCTCTCCCACAGCTGCTGCAGCTGCTTCCTTTTGTATGCGTATTTCCTTACTGCTTGGTTCCTGCACTTGCTCCTTGACTGCTTGTTTCTCATCTGCTCTGGTCCCCAGGAAATGCTGGCTTGTGGCTAGCCACCCTGATTGCCACCTTTTCTGCTCACCGGAAAATATCTGTTCAACAGCCATTGGCAGCTCCTGGTGCCACTCCTGCTGGCAATTGCAGTCCCACTGGTAGCTCCTGGTTCCCTCCTCTTCCTCCTCCAGGGCAGTAGCATCGTGTAAGGGAGAACTGAAACTTCAGACATGGCAATGTGTTATTTTCTTATGGCTGTTTTTGGCAAGCATTGACTCGTTTGCCATTGCTGGCAGAGACCAGCATCAGCAGAGGATACAGAGCAGCGGATGGAGTCTTACCTTGTACTGGCCTACTTCTAGGGTGATCACTGTACTGACTTTTATAACTTACCAAAACTGTGCCTAAGCTATTTCCCCTGTTTCTGGCAGCCATAGCAAAGAAACCCTTTCTCCTATTTGAAGTGTGTGTGTGTGTATCATAGGATGGCTATTCACCCCTGGTTTTAAGGGACTGCCCCTTGTTCCATTGATTTATCCCTTATTTTATGAAGTAGTTCCCAAGCAGCCTATACCCTCAGCAATCTAGTTGTTATCATTTCCTGTCATATTTTCCTAGTGCTCCAACTGTATGGCCATATACTGTGCTCTATGCTCCTGGAGGATTCCAGTCTCAGAGAGTGTGCCTATAGCAAGCCTGAACCATAGAGACTTAGCATTTAGCCATCCTGCCAGAGTTCCCCGGGACCTTACCTAGAACCCACTAAAGTCAAAGGGAGACCTTCCATTTGGCCCCAGAGCAGGAGTCCAAAGCCACGAATTAGGAGTAGTGCAGAAAGCACTAAAGAGAGTGCATCACCATCCAGTCCAGGAACAGGGCTATTTCCCTCACCCACCACCACTGTTGCTATATGCTGTCTGGCTGTCTAAGCCTGGCTGCTGGTGGGTGAAGGAATTAATGCAGGATTTCCAAAAGGAACTTGTACATTTGCTTTCGTATGCATTGCCCCCAGGCTGTCACAAGCTGAAGGTATATTTTCCTGACACACAATATTGTGATTTTTATTGTACTCTCATAGCGAATTGTAGAGTAGCTTAAAATACAAAGCACAATCCTAGCGCTATGTGAATTGTCCTTTGCGTGAAGCACAATAACATGCAATATTTCCCAGACAAAAGGACATATTATTTTCTTTTCAGTTCAAACCCCATAGTAAAAAGCAACAATTTCTCCATATTGTAAAACTAAGTGTTTGCTAAGAGCACTAAGACACTACTTTATATATTTATTTGGCAGTGCTCTTTGCCTTTAGCTGTAGTAGCGCTGCAGCATATTTGAAGATGTTCTTTAAAATAGCAATTGATATTCAAATGTTAAAGGCGAAGTTTTTATTTACTTATTTGTTTATTTTCTGTATTTGAAATGAACAAGAAGACAACGTATCTCAGATGAGGTGTGCAAAGAAAAAAATGTTTGTAAACAGCATGTAAAAGAGGCTCTGAGAAGCGTTCAGTTTTTTAAAATGAGAAATAGCAGGTCTTGACTCTTTTAAAACCCCTATAGAGGACCTGATAAAACTAATGGATTTAAGAAATCACAAGCAGTTGAAACCTAAGGGGTGGGTATATTGAACCAGACTCTTTTTCAGGTTTCGAATCCTACTTATAATCCTTCTAAAAACACCAGTGAAGTACTGCACAGGCCTCCTGCATTTTGCCCTTAATAAATAAGCATATATTAGAGCACTGTCAGGTGTTAAAGTATCTCACAGGAAAAAAAATCAGAAAATGGCAAAGTAACCACAATCCGTTCAATCATTCACAAGTTTCAATTGATTTAATTTGCTAAATGTAAAATGCATGTAACTGGAAAGGTACAATATTTGCTTTTTAAAGATGGCAATTATATTGCCTGTGTGGGCCGAGAAGAAAAGCAGCAGCTGAGTACAATTTTTTAACTGTTGCATTGAATAGAAAATTATGTCTGCATAATTAGGAAGGTTGTGGAATCTCCATCACTGGAGATATTTAAGAGCCAGTTAGATAGACCTCCATCGGGGATGGTCTAGATGGTACTTGGTCCTGTCATGGGGGCAGGGGACTGGAGTTGATGACTTCTCAAGGTCCTTTATAGTTCCAGTGTTCTATGATAGGTTAAAGAATAGACAAATAAGCTAGTTTGGTGTGCTTATAATGACTGTTAATCAGTTATATGGAATCAGTTATTAATAATGATCTAGTGCTGCTTGGGAAATTTTGAATAAAACCTCTGTGATTCTTTACTGGTTAAAGTCCCATGTGGGACCCTTATTCTTAAAGCAATCACTTAACTGGCTCCATAGTGAAAAGGCAGACCCATTTCATATGGACTGGGTAGGTGGAGCTCTGGCGCTAATGTGTGTTTACACTTAAAATATGGGCATGAAAAACTACCTTAATAGCCTTTCTGAAGACACTATGGAATTATTTATAGGGTACTATTTCTCAGTCACATAAAATGGAGACCATTTCTCAGAAAAGAACAATGGACAAGCATGGAGTCCAGGGGAAGTGGCAGAAAAGTGAGGCACTTCATAGACAGTAAAGAAAAAAACCACACACACAAAAGCTTAATGAAGCCAGCTCCATACCTAACTGTTCCTGGAAGAGATGGTGGAGAGTTCAGTGTCAGGAATGCCATGCACAGCTACCTTTCATCCAACATTCTATTTCTGAGCCAAGGGAAGGGGAGGAGAGAGGATACTGTATCACACAAGGCCACCAGAAGCAAAAGATGAGATCCATGAAAGGTCATTGCAATAGATCTTCACTATTTTATAAGGTCACTCATCTAACACTACTTTACACATACCCGTTGATCTGGAACACAGAGGTTTGTTGCTTATTCACCTGTGGATGACTTAAAAAATACATAGAAATCTGATCTGTCCATCATAGCTTAATAGTCATGGGATTTTTAAGTCTTCAAGTAGCCATACTGGTACGTGGGGAGAGCAATTTAATAGATGTGTAATTTCTTCTACAGGCTGGTTATGGTGTGCGTGAGGCCTTCGCTTTGGCAAAACAAAGGTTATCTGGCACCATCAGTTCTAGTTATCAGATTTAAGTAAGAAAAATTCAATAAATATTTATAGGCTAAGTGATTATTTTGGAAAAATCACGTTCACCAAGTGTTGTGAGATGATGAACTTTTTCATACGTGGTTACATGTTGCATTATGATATGTTTGCTTACAGATTG
Source organism: Carettochelys insculpta (assembly GCF_033958435.1). Taxonomy (NCBI): domain Eukaryota; kingdom Metazoa; phylum Chordata; order Testudines; family Carettochelyidae; genus Carettochelys; species Carettochelys insculpta. The sequence goes on from NC_134141.1 coordinate 101,884,605, forward strand.
GCCTCAGAGTGTTAATGCAGAATAGTGATATAAACAGAGTGACCTTTTCAATCTATTGGCCAATAACAATTTCTAAGCAATAATCCAATGGCAGCCTGATTCACCACTGAATTTCTCCAGATGGCTTAAAACCAGAGTAATCTAGTAGTGAATCAGTCCATTTCTCCTGTTGTTACCATAATCTGTTTATTGTTCTGTTCATTTTAAAACAAACAATGGAAAAATATAACCTGTGAAATGCTGCATATTTATGAATAAGCACCGAAAGATTGAAATAAAAGCTTTCCTTTACCAATCATAGGTTGATTAAAATAATAAAGCTAAAGGAAGTCATGATATTTTAAAATGTCAGAGTTGGCCAACAGCAAGCAAAGGTGTAACAGGCATATATATTGATACAGGCTGTATCTCCTAAAACCAGCATTCTCTGGTATGGCAACATCCCTCATCTGGCAGGACAGGGCTGTTCTTGGATCAGAGAAACAGGCAGGAGGACAAGCTGCAGCCCATTTTCTCCTGTTTCCCTGGGGGGCTGGAGCCATCCCTGGCAGCCCCACAGTGGGGCTGCTAGCCCCTCCCCATGGGTTTGGGGCTGGGGCAGCCACACAGGGCTGGAGCCAAGTCCCAAGCAGCCCCACGTCATAGCTGATTCCCCAGCTGGGCACTCTGGCTATGTCTACACGTGAAGCCTACATCGAAATAGGCTATTTCGATGAGTAATGTCTACACGTCCTCCAGGGCTCGCAACGTCGATGTTCAACTTCGACGTTGCGCGGCACCACATCGAAATAGGCGCTGCGAGGGAACGTCTACATGCCAAAGTAGCACACATCGAAATAAGGGTGCCAGGCACAGCTGCAGACAGGGTCACAAGGTGGACTCAACAGCAAGCCGCTCCCTTAAAGGGCCCCTCCCAGACACAGTTGCACTAAACAACACAAAATACACAGAGCTGACGACTGGTTGCAGACCCTGTGCCTGCAGCATGGATCCCCAGCTGCCGCAGCAGCTGCCAGAAGCCCTGGGCTAAGGGCTGCTGCCCACGGTGACCATAGAGCCCCGCAGGGGCTCGAGAGAGAGCGTCTCTCAACCCCTCAGCTGATGGTCGCCATGGCGGACCCCGCTATTTCAAAGTTGCGGGACGCGCAACGACTACACGGTCCCTACTTCGACGTTGAACGTCGAAGTAGGGCGCTATTCTTATCCCCTCATGGGGTTAGCGACTTCGACGTCTCGCCGCCTAACGTCGAAGTTAACTTCGAAATAGCGCCCGGCGCGTGTAGCCGTGACGGGCGCGATTTCGAAGTTAGTGCCGCTACTTCGAAGTAGCATGCACGTGTAGACACGGCTTCTGAGTGCAGGTAGTGGGTGTTCTCTAGCCAAATAAAACACTGCTAGAATCTGTCTGTGCAATTCCCAGAGGCTATGTCTAGACTAGAGTGATCTGTCAACAAAAGAGTTAGTCAGCAGGGGCAGCAGCTGGGGACGACTGGGTATCATGTCTCACAAGACACCGGTGGCGGCGTCAAAGTGGGACATTAGTTGGTCCCAGGTGTGCGACCGCTACTCCCTGTCATCCCACAGCCCCCACTCCAGGAGGATGGTTGTGCTCCAAAAGGTAGAATTCTGTGCCATTTGGAGGTCCTCCTGGATGCAGTGATGGCCTCTCTGGCTGTGGGCCTGGCCTGGTGCTGGTGTGGGGCTGGCCCAGCCCTGGGATGGTGTGGGTCCAGCTGTAAGGGAGAAAAGGAGGGGGACAGTGAGTCATTCATGCAACACAGCCCCTAAGGCCCTGCCGCCCACCGTGAGTGGCAACCAACATCCCCCGGGCCAAGGAATGGGAGTGTCCTGTGAGCAAAGCTATGTGCAGCCAGCACAATGGGCCCTGCCACACAGGCACTCTGCGGTGCCTCTGGAACCATGCTAACTGCTGCACCCAACCTCCCCTGGGGAATGGGCTGGCAGGCAAAGGGGCTGGCCAGCCACAGAGGAGTCCCCTCATGGGTAGCATCCAGCTCCCTGTGAGGCTGGCAGCAAGCTGGCACCCACACCTGGGGGCTACCTGATGGGTCCAGGTGGCACGTGCTACCTTGCACCTAGTTCCACATGCCAGGACTGCAGTGTGAGGTCCTGTCCTGCCCAAACCAGCCAGGTGATGCTTGCAGGATGCTGCATCTGCATCAACCTCCCTCGCCCTGGGGTGTGTAATGGCCTGTCCTAATAAAGGATGTACTCCAGAAACTTTTCAGATAGCAGCCTACTGCACCTCTGCTGTGACTGATGTATGATCTTTGGTTGCTTTAACAATTTTATGCTCAACCTATTCTTTTTACTCATAACCCTTTAGATTTTAGATTCCTGAGGATGGATACAGCATGTTCTTTTGGGTAAGATCTGACATATACATTGACCTGGGAATGTGGCTGATCCTTTGGGACTGGAAGAACCTGGTTGGATTTGGTGAGACTGGTTTTCATGACCGCTCCTCTGTGTAAGGTGGGATACTGGCTGTGGCACAAGGGAAGCTGGAGTGTCTGAGGAAATTACTTGTGTGATTTCCTGCTGACCAGTGTGGCAACTGACGTACTCTGGGCGCACTGGTTTGGTGTGTCTTACACTGGAGGACCCCCAGTCTTGGGCTGGAAGTAGCCCTCTTCTAAGCAATCTGCCCTAATTTTGCCCTCTCAGCTGTGCTCAGAAAAATGTCCAATATTTCAGCCTGTGAATAACCCCAGAAGCCCAGGAGGTCTGTGTGCAGCAGGTCTGGAAAATAGTAGCTCCAGGAAACTAGATGTTGACCTAGTGGTAAAATTGGAGCAAAGGCAGCATGTTTTGGTGGGATTCTTGCTGACCTAGTGGCAAGTCTATTCACTGCTGATAGGTCCCTAGGCTGGAACCCCATGGATGAGGGAGAACCACTTCCTCCATGCAGCCCTTACAAGGGAGGGTAGTGATACTGACTCTGGACACTAGGTCCTGCAGTCCTACAGAGGAGGGCCAGCTCATTGATGCTGGCCACTAAGCCATGCAACCCTAGGGCTAAGGGCAATCATGTAGACTCAGCTGCTGGGCTAAAATGCCCTTCCCAAAGCCTGACAGGATGTACTTCTGAGACACTTCTCATGCAGTGCTAAGCAGCACTCATCCATCAGTATCAGTTGGACACATGTAAGGCATTGTAGAAGCTACTGGGGAGATGTGATTATCTTTTATACTTCTTTATGGCACCATTTGCAGTAGGCCATGCATATCATAACAGGTATTTGGAGTTAGGCTCAAGTTGCAATGCGCAGCTCAGACTTCAGAATTAACAAGGTACATAAGTAAGTATTTAAGTTCAAGCAAATAAGTGTAGTCCCACTAACCTTAAGGGAACCATTCATATGTTTAAAGGTACGCACATAGGGCCAGATCAAAAGCTGACTGAAATGGATACTTTGCTGTTTCAGGGCCTCAGATCTGAATATACTCAGAGATTGAGCAACTAGAATCTGGTGTTGGGTTTGAATCCAAATCTGTGTGTAGTCTTGGTTGGGAAATGAACATACTGTATGCCCTGCATCAGTGCAAAAAATTGTAAGGTGCCTGCCTCAGCTGACTTCTGCTTTTTAAGATGTCTTTTCCCTTTAGATACTCAGAAATGGTCAGATCAATGTGTCAGAGTCTGCATCTGGTCTTCAAACATCCCGTGGTTCAAGGATGTCAGATTCCAGATTTTGTTTGCAGGGGCCATTTACAGAAGTTTGGATCTGGAGCATTTGGTTCCAATATTTTGGATGAATTCTGTCTGTTCACCTTCCCCTCCCACTCCCCCATCCCCAACTCATTAAAAATATATATAGTACCATGATGAAAAAACATTCAGGAATATCTTCAATAATGTGGTTACCAAAGCAGGAGAATTCCAGCAGCTGAGTTCCAATTTTTTTAACAAGAACACTTTCTCAGAAAAGCGGCAACAAGAGATTCATTAAGGTAAAAGCTGCATTTATTGTGTATTCTCCTGTAATGAAATGATCAAATAAGAAGGTTATTTTTTTTCCACATTCAGCATTCAGTGATCAGGTGGGGAGGTGGACAGCCACTCAGGAAGAGTACACAATCCAAGCAATTTGCAAACCTTTGCAAAGAAATGGAGAAGACAGCCCTGCTCCTGTGCATTTATTTAAAGAGACCCCCACCAAGAAGGCTTCATTGTATAGCAAATCCATTTACATAAAACGTATAATAGTGAAAAGCTGACAGCTCAAAAGTGATGGTAAACACAGTTGTGCTAACAAAAAGGTGCAGTGATTAGCTGGGATGGAATAAAACCTATGACAGATGCCCCCGGACAGATCAGTGATATAAAGGTTATTTTAATTGCCTGGCAAAACTGAAGCAGGCAATGCAATAAAATCACAGACTAAGCCCCACCCGAAGGAAAGAATGTTCTAATGAAGGAAAGGACAATTTGACAGCTACAATAAATGATGGATTCTGATTTGCACATTTTGAATAAAGATTCTGACAAAGAATCTTTGACTTTAAACAATAGACTGAACCTTGGGTGTTCTAATAAAATGGTTGCATCGTGACTACTGGCAGCTGAGCAGTTTCATCCAGACATGAAGCATTGTCAGAGCAGCAGCACTTCAGAAGGAAGGGCAAAGCCTTCTGCAGTCAGCTCTTTAATGTTCAAAATTACTGGCTTTGAAGTACAATGAACTTCAAGAGATTCCGCAAATTAAAAATGACACGACGCAGCAAAGATCCCAGTAGGACAGGCAGAGGATATATCGGACTAATATAATTCCCATTATTGAGGTAAATTGCTTTCATATGTCACTGTGCCTTAATAATAGATTTGGGGTGCTGAGGCTGATGTTGAGAATATATCTCCAAACTGCTCATTCATGTCTTGCAAGTTCATTCAGAGCCAGATGGAACCCTGCAGACACTGGCATGTAGTTTCTTAACACCAGCCCAGCCCTTAGGATAGCACTGGCTGCTCCTCACAGAGCACTTGGCCTGTTCCATCCACTGGGGAATGTGGGCAGCATGGGATCCTGTCTCGTCACTCTCCTGCACCCCACTGGGTTATTTCTCTCTGTGCAGTCCCTGTATTCTCCCTGCTTCTTGTGAGGGAGGAGCCAAGTAGCGCTATGGTTCTTGTCCCCACATCTTACAACACAAAATATGCTTTGGGAGGAGATATCATTTGAAAACTGGTATCATTAATATTATTATTGCACGATGCCGTGCACAGAGAATATTGAGAATTACAGATACATGTTAGGATTATTACTAAAGTGTGTTTAAATCAGGTGTATCAGGGACGTGGTAAACAGGTCTGCCCTGGATGAATGAAGGTGAATTTGCTTTTCAGACCAGCCTAGTCATCAGGTAGAGATGGTCCATTCATTTTACAGGGAGCCTAGGTGCCTAATTCAGGCTTTAGGGATCTCACTGGTGTTCATGATTTTTGAGGGGTGCCCAAAAGTTACACATTGCAGTGCTCATTGTTGAGACTCCTCAGTCCCTTTTGTGAATCTGGGATTTGTAACTTTAAGGTAGCATTGGCTGTAATACAACGTTTTGTTCACTTGTGTGGGTAAAATCCGCAGGCAGCAGCTCTGTACCTAAAAGTGATTGTTAAGACATGGCTAAATGAATGCTTAGTTCATACAAACTGGGGTGTAAATCTAACCCAAACTAGCATGCTGCACATCAAGAGTACGTGTGGACCCTTCTGCTGCATTTTTAAAGCTCCCTGATGCATTTTAATCTACTAATTGAAAGAGGGGCAGATCAAAGTGCACTAAATGCAGTAGCAGGGTCCACATGGATGAACAGCAGGTGGCATATTAGTGTATATACATTTATACTCCACCTTTCTGTGAACTAAGCATCCATTTAGTCAAGCCCTTAGAGACTAAAGCAGAAGGAATAAAGTTTAACGTTGATAAGGTCATTTCTAAAGTGAATTTGCACCACAACTAGCAGTGAACATTTATCTGAGAACTAGCTGTCTGTGCTGTCTTTTAAAGAAACTTCTGTTGCTATCTAGACTAGCACCATCGGGCAACCTTCAGGAACATGGCAATTGCTGTTAAAAAAGCCAACATTCACCAACATTTGCAATGCTGTGATATATGAAATGCCAAAGTAACTCTCTATATTTACAAGCAGAAGTAAATGTTAGATCTCAGGTATGCAGTATGACAACTGTTGGCAAATGCTATCTTTTTAATGGTGACCCATTACTGAAATTATTCTATGATGTGTCACTGTTCCACCTTTTCACCTGAATGTTGTGAATTACAGTTCAGAAGATACCATGGTATCACATGGTGAGCCAAGGCAGAGCCCAGGAAAGGATGAACTCTGAGCTGCGTGTGTGAACTAAATGCTGACTGGCTGATTTTGATTGCTTTTTGTCTTCAAATATGGAGGATTTCGCAAACAAACCTGAGGTGTTTACACTGTTTCAGTTATTTCACTTTCATCTCATTTACTTTTATTTCTTGTTTCCAGTTTCATGCTACCTGTATTTTTGTTCCATTGCTGTTCCTCAGCCATGTCCATACAATGTGCATACAACAGTTTGCTTTATAGTTTAGTTTGTTGCCTAGCAACAGCTGTTGGGAAGCATGGTCTTATAAATCACACCTGACTCTGTTGCTAAGGAAATAAGAACAGCATCCTGCTTTATCCTTCAGGCTTTGTAACAACAGAGAAAAACAAAAGTGTTTTGTGCTCAGGATATTTAAAATACCAATTCAATTTATGAAAATCAGAAATGAAATTACATTTTATATATCTATATATCTGTTCGAGCTTTTCTGGGGGACAGATAATGCTGTTCCTTCCTAATAAGGGTGATTACTGTAAGCACAATATTACTGCATATTGTGTGATAGAGGAGAACAATTAGGCAAAGTTTTGATTTATGGGCATAACAATTCTGGGATTTTAACAGAACATTTGGAGCAGTGCCTATACCCAACTGTGAATGTTTATGGAGCTTTAAAGGAAGAACGCTTTACAAAGCAAGTGTATTTGCTACCAAAAGCTCTTCTGTAAAAATGAGAGTCATACTTGAGAAGAAGCTTTTTCAGTCCTGCTCAAACAAGCTCTCCAGTAAGAAACATGGATGCTTCAGTATTGTGTATAGAACCACAGAACACACACTTAGGTGACTTTCAATATTTCCTTCCAGAAGCTTTCTTGTTGTCTGTCTCCTTGCAGAAATCCATGCAGGCTCAACAGCTGGCATAGCTTTCTGAGTCTCTATATCATTCTGTGTTGGAAGCAAAGGTCTCAACAACAGGAAAATGGGGAAAAAAAACCTTTCACAAGTTTGGCATGTCCTAAATTTCAGAGTCCATTAACACTTTATCCAGTACAATTAGCTGATTTATAAGTCTCATCATAATTTCACCACTAATTATTTTGGTTGATTTATAGAACCAATAAAAAGGACCATCTGTCTCAGGCCCCAAGGCACTCCTGACACATTTTTATAAATATACAGTCCTAAAATTATTAATTTTCACCTTTCAGCCAACTCTAGCCCTGGCAACAAAAAAGAAGCCAGATATGTTAAAAAAAAAACTTTTCCAAATTCATGAAGGTGGGCAGCTGGAAGGGCAGGAAACTTCAGCCTCTCAAAGTCCAAGGAGAAGGGATGGATGACTGGAAGCTCACCAGATTTGTGGGGTGAGCAAGTTACATAGCAAAGGGAACCTTGTGGAGAACATTCTGCTGACAGTTCTCCCTCTATTTTACCTGAGGGAATTTCACCTCCGTTGTTGTTATCTACAGCTGCAACAGTACTATTGCATGGGGAGAAGTGTGGTTCTCAGAAAGATAAGTCCCAGGCTACTTAAGATATATTACCTAAAGTGAAATCTGTGAAGACGGTGACACAACTTCTATTCACTTCATCAGGGCCAAGAATTCACCCCTAGATTTTACCGTCCAGAAACCAATAGGCACAGTCATTATTAATTCTTACTATATATTTGTATTACAGTAGCACATAGACGTTTCTGATCAGGACCCTGTTTTGCAATGCATTGAACATACATGAAATAGAAAGGCCCAGTGACAAAGAATCTACAGGCCTTAATGGCTACGTCTACATGTGCAGCCAACATCGAAATAGCTTATTTCGATGTTGCGACATCGAAATAGTCTATTTCGATGAATAACGTCTACACATCCTCCAGGGCCGGCAACGTCGATGTTCAACTTCGACGTTGCTCAGCCCAACATCGAAATAGGCGCAGCGAGGGAACGTCTACACGTCAAAGTAGCACACATCGAAATAGGGATGCCAGGCACAGCTGCAGACAGGGTCACAGGGTGGACTCAACAGCCAGCCGCTCCCTTAAAGGGCCCCTCCCAGACACAGTTGCACTAAACAACACAAGATACACAGAGCTGACAACTGGTTGCAGACCCTGTGCCTGCAGCATAGATCCCCAGCTGCCGCAGAAGCAGCCAGAAGCCCTGGGCTAAGGGCTGCTGCCCACGGTGACCATAGAGCCCCGCAGGGGCTGGAGAGAGAGCATCTCTCAACCCCCCAGCTGATGGCCGCCATGGAGGACCCAGCAATTTCGACGTTGCGGGACGCGGATCGTCTACACGGTCCCTACTTCGACGTTGAACGTCGAAGTAGGGCGCTATTCCTATCTCCTCATGAGGTTAGCGACTTCGACGTCTCGCCGCCTAACGTCGAAGTTAACTTCGAAATAGCGCCCGACGCGTGTAGACACGACGGGCGTTATTTCGAAGTTGGTGCCGCTACTTCGAAGTAGCGTGCACGTGTAGACGCAGCCAATATAAGACAAGAGACAACTGGTAAATGAGACAAACAGGAGAGTGTATGGTAATGGTGAGACATTACATGATTACTAGTGCCCACAGCACATGAGCTGCTTAACCATTGTCTTGTGTTTTGCAGGCATTATGGCATGGGTAGATTTTAAAAAAAAGTTTTATAAGAAGTAATTTTATTGTCTTTTTTTCCTCTATATGAATGTATATGGGTCTTAGCAAAGAATACACAGTAATAATTTGCCATTCTGCTTTTACATTTTACATCATTTCTTTAATACAGTGAATATACTAGAAGGATAAGAAATTCCTTCTAGTGTCAGCAGGGCTTCCATTTTACCAAATATTGGATGCTCAATGATGGGAGTAATCGGTTTTAGCCCACAATAATTAACCAAGGTTTTTATTTTTTGAATGGTCTTGTAATTACTTCTCAGTCTGTTACAGAGCTTTCCACTGGGGGCACATGGGTGCAACTTTGGAAAGCTGTTGCTTTCACATTTTCCTCGTTTCCTTTTCTTGTTTGCCCACCAATTTTTTTTGCTGTCTAGTGTCTTGAGAGAGATGGCAACGTTGAGATATGAGCTGGACTTTTTAACCATCTTGTATTTCAGGGTGGGAAATGAAGACGAAGAAGGGTCCATTTCAGCAAGATTCTTAAGCACGTGTCTTTCTTTGTGCATAAGTAGTTCTGCTCAACGGGACTACACAGAATCATAGAATACTAGGACTGGAAGGGACCTCAAGAGGTCATAAAGTCCAGCCCCCTGCTCTCATGGCGGGACCAAGTACTGCCTAGACCATCCCTGATAGACATTTATCTAACCTGTTCTTAAATATCTCCAGAGATGGAGATTCTACAGCCTCCCTAGGCAATTTATTCCAGTGTTTGATAACCCTGACAGTTAGGAACTTTTTCCTAATGTCCAACCTAAACCTCCCTTGCTGCAGTTTAAGCCCATTGCTTCTTGTTCTATCCTCAGAGGCCAAGAAGAGCAAGTTTTCTCCCTCCTCCTTATGACACACTTTTAGATACATGCAAACCGCTATCATGTCCCCCCTCAATCTTCTCTTTTCCAAACTAAACAAGCCCAATTCTTTCAACCTTCCTTCATAGGTCATGTTCTCCAGACATTTGATCATTCTTGTTGCTCTCTTCTGGACCCTCTCCAATTTCTCCACATCATTCTTGAAATGTGGTGCCCAGAACCGGAAACAATACTCCAACTGAGGCCTAACCAGCGCAGAGTAGGGCAGAAGAATGGCTTCTTGTCTCTTGCTCACAACACACCTGTTAAGGCATCCCAGAATCATGTTTGCTTTTTTCGCAACAGAATCACACTGTTGACTCATATTTAGCTTGTGGTCCACTATAACCCCTAGATCCCTTTCTGCCATACTCCTTCCTAGACAGTCACTTCCCATGCTGTGTGTGTGAAACTGATCGTTCCTTCCTAAGTGGAGTACTTTGCATTTGTCTTTATTAAACTTCATCTGTTTACCTCAGACCACTTCTCCAATTTGTCCAGATCATTTTGAATTATGACCCTATCCTCCAAAGCAGTCGCAACCCCTTCCCCAGCTTGGTATCATCTGCAAACTTAATAAGCATACTTTGTATGCCAATATCTAAATCGTTGATGAAGATATTGAACAGAACCAGTCCCAGAACAGACCCCTGCAGAACCCCACTGTTATACCTTTCCCGCAGGATTGAGAACCATTAAGAACTACTGAGTATGGTTACCCAGCCAGTTTTGCACCCACCTTATAATAGCCCCATCTAAGCTGTATTTGCCTAGTTTATTGATAAGAATATCATGCAAGACCATATCAAATGCCTTACTAAAGTCTAGGTATACCACATCCACCGCTTCTCCCTTGCCCACAAGGCTCTTTATCCTATCAAAGAAAGCTATCAGATTACTTTGACATGATTTGTTCTTTACAAATCCATGCTGGCTGTTCCCTATCACCTTACCACCTTCCAAGTGTTTGCATACACTTTCCTTAATTACTTGCTCCATTATCTTTAAACTGCCTGGTCTGTAGTTTCCTATGTTGTTCTTACTCCCCTTTTTATAGATGGGCACTATATTTGCCCTTTTCCAGTCTTCTGGAATCTCTCCTGTTTCCTGTGATTTTTCCAGAGATGATAGCTAAAGGCTCAGATACCTCTTCTACCATCTCCTTGTGTGTTCTGGGATGCATTTCATCAGGCCCTGGTGACTTGCAGACATCTAACTTTTCTAAGTGATTTTTAACTTGTTCTTTCTTTATTTCATCTTCTAAATGTACCTCTTTCCCACTAGCATTCACTGTGTTAGGGATTCCTTCTTCAGACTTCTCAGGAAAGACCAAAACAAAGAAGTCATTAAGCATCTCTGCCATTTCCAAGTTTCTTGTTAGTGTTTCTCCCTCCTGACCGAGCAATGAGCTTACCCTGTCTTTGGTCTTTCTCTTGCTTCTAAAGTATTTATAAAAAGTCTTCTTGTTTCCCTTTATGCTTATAGCTAGTTTGAGTTCATTGTGTGCCTTTGCCTTTCTAATCTTGCCCCTGCATTCCTGTGTTGTTTGCCTAGATTCATTCTTTGTAATTTGTCTTAGTTTCAATTTTTTATTGCTTATAGTTTAGTGTCTGCTTAAGCACCTTGCCAAAGTGTGGACTACAAAGTAATTCACTGAGTAAGTTATCTTATAATGGCTTTTAGAAACCCCATATTGAGCACAGGCGGAAAGGAAAGGAGATTCTTTCCTGACTCCCAAGCAACCAGGCAGACCACACCCTGGCACAGCTAGAAGAGCTACTAATCATGGAGGAGAGGTCCGACAGCAACACCAGTAAGGAAAATGAACCCAGCTTTAACGGAAGGCAATCAGCGAGATGGGGAGACAGAACGGCCTGGGATAGTGGAGTGGCAACAGCCTCACATCAGGCTGCCTCTAAAAAACTGACAGGGAGACAATGGAAGACTGCAAGCCCTAGAGTTTAAGGGCTGATGGACTGGACTACTTTGAGGGAACTCGCGAGAGACCAGACAGGAGAAAGCTGAGACCACCTCTAGAGATGTTGCTCCAAGAGTGGTTAAACAGTGTTTTACCAGAAGTAGGACTGAGTTTAACTGTCCCTGTAGAAAAGGGAGCTTAGAAAACAAGCAGAAACAAGGCCCACTACACACACACTTTTCTTCTGATAAATATGCCAGAGACCTACTGAGGTGAATCAGCACCAGCAATGGCTGGCTGACTTGCAAATGCAGCAACACCTGTTTGAACAGATGGCATTGCGCTAACAACAGCTGTTACAATAGATGGACTTGGTACCAGCTGCTACTTTTCTGCAGCCCAATGCTACAGCAAATGTGTCTCTGGCACTTCAGGGAACCACTCCACCTTGCTGTCCCGAGATGGTGACAGATAATGACCCAGAGTACGTTGGTTAAAATTTGAAAGGGTCACCCCAACCTCTCAGTGTCCCTCAGCCCAGTAGGCAGTCCCTCCACACCTCTCTGGGAAAGCCCAGGCAGCATGTTGGGGACTTGAAAATGCAGTGACCAAGAATTATAAACAGTGAAGGCTGGTGTATTAGACTGGTAAGGTACAGATGACAAAACCTACCATCAGCATTTCCACCATGATTTCTACCCCCAAAGGATGGCCACAGGCAATCGTCCAATGGCTGAAGGACCTCTGTTAATGTTGATCAAAGCCAGTGACTCAACAGGATCCTAGATGGTAGGCTCCAGTCTTAGGGAATAGTTTGTACAGATTCTTCCACTGCAGAGCCAAGACCATGTTTACAGACACCAACAGGTTACTCTAGAAGACACTACACATCCTAGAGGGCTAAATGGCACTTCAAGCCACCTGGGGGCCTCTGCCGCAGAAGTACCCACACCATACACACTGGAAAATGAAACAAACCAAGCATCCAAGAATGGAGGTGGCCCATATTGGGTAAGCCCAAGAGAACTCAAACATCTGCCTGATTGTGGGGCAGGAGAGGTGATGCTAACAAAGGAATGAGGATTCAGCGAAGCTCAGAAAATGGACGGCAAGGCAGCTAGAAGACAAGGCACAGACTTGACAGTCTGTGATTAATAAGGATATAGGTTTCACAACTGCTGTGCATGGAATATAATTTTAAGCAGGTGTGGAGAGGAGACAAAAGGTTTCCCCACCTCCCTTCCCGCCCCCCCCCAGAAAAAAAAAAAGCCCAGGGAATCTCACAACTCCAGTGGAGGTAAATAGCCAAGGAACGCTGGCCTGCATAGATTCAAAGTATAACCAGATATTTGTCTGGGCATGAGGGGTAATGGGAATAGTAGAAAAGCTGGCAAGGGGGGAAATCCCCATTAAATGCATTTATGGAGATATTGTAGAGTATCCCAGTATGATAATGAAATGAACAGTTAATGGGATATCAAGGTTGGATGAAGGTATGCATGTCTCTGGAGCTCTGCTATCAATGGCTATAAAGTTAAGGACATATATCACTGAACTTTTACAGAAACGTCCCTTAGTGCAAGAGCCAAGGTGACATTCTAGGAAAAAAAATTACAGGTCCTGTTAGAGGGCCTAACTGACCCAGAAGGAAAAAGTCCTGCAGAGAGAAGTGGGTAGAAAGGAAAGAGCAGAGAGTGATGAGATAGGCAATCTCTTCCATAGACATAATCAAGACCATAGACTCTGTAACCAATCCACACAATGTAAAAACATGTGGAGAAGCGTCTTCCACGGGCCTAAATGTGATGGCCACTCTGCAACTTATCCCAGAGAGGCTTAGATTTCCTCAGCAAGCAGAAATAAAATTATTCAAAGACCTGACTCAAAGTGCAAGTAGCAATGATAGACATTGCTCTGAGGGCCTGGCAGTACTCTCCTTTTGCCTTTGTTATATTGTGTAAGTAGACTCAGGAACTACACAGGTAATTACTAATGTCCCAAGTATACTGTCACCATCACCTACACCTAGCACATGCAATCCCAGGTGTGGCCTTCCCCCACCCCAGAAGCAGAGGAAGTCTCCCAGAGGTCTTGATGGATGGGGCCAGAGCACCTGTGCCCTCTTCTCCCCGCTCCCCACCCCGAGGTTGGCTCATGAGCAGGAAGTACCAGAGGTGGGGTCTGGAGCTCATTAAAAAGGTGGCCTCTGAGCTGAGCAGTGGGGCCTGGGCTGGGTTCCTGAAAGCAGGAGATAAAGAGCCTGTGCCAGACTAGTTGGCTAGCAACCCACCCCACCCTGCCCCCAGAGACACGTCCAGGACTGCTGCTTGCCAGCTACCTAGATGTCCATGATCTACCTCGGCCCCCTTGACTCTTGCTACCTGAAAAGCCCTGACCTGCCTGAGCCTATGGACCTGCTGACTGCCACCTACCCCAAGGACGTGGACATGCCACTTACCTGGAAGACATGGAGCTGCCCACTCTCCTGGATGACCCTGAGTGTGACCCCACACCGATGGAACTGGAGGTGGGAAGTAGCCAGAGCCAATGTCAGTGTGTTGTGGCCTGGAACCCCCATGGCCGGCAGCTAGCATAAGCTACTGTTAGGGCCCCAGGCTGGGGCACAGTGGAATGGGTGGGCCTGCACCCCACCATACCTTCCCCTGATGAGATAGTCCTTTGCCTCTCCAAACCCACACTGCCTTGGTGCTGTAGGCCCAAACTATTGCTATAGGGTTTCTTTGCTGTCAGGGGCTGAGCCTTGTATTGACTGCTGCCTTGCTCTGCCCCAAGATCAAGGGCTTATATAGTGTTTACCTGCTGTGCTGCCTCATGCCAGGGCATGGTGCTTATTTACTGTCTGCCAGCTCAGCCCTGCTAAAAGGGAGGTGAGCCTTACACTGACTGTGGCCGTGCCCTGCTCCAGGGCATGCCCCTTACGTGCGCTTTACCTGCTCTAGCTTGCTGAGAAGAGCTGAGATTTATACTGATTGCTGCCCTGCCCTGCCCCAGGTCTTACACGCTGTTTGTCTGCTCAGCCTTGCTCTGAGGAGCTGAGCCCTGGACTGACTGCTGCCCTCCCTTGCCCTGGGGCCAGAGGCTTGCATACTGCCTGCTTGCTCAGCTCAGTTAAAGAGGAACTTGGACCCGTACAGACTGCTGCCCACTTTGAATCTGGGCATAACCGAGACTGTAAGGAGGTGGTGTGACCTTCCCTTGCCCCAGAAGGAGCGAGCCCCTAACACCTAGGCACCTTGTAAAGATTAAGACAGTCTGGATCCTGGCCTAATACTTTTGGCCAGGAGTTCCCAAAGAAGCTGAATTTCTGTGCATCACCCACAAGAGAGTCCCACAGCCTCCACTAGTACTTTTCCCCACTGTGGAGATCTCCTGTGAATTATTTTGAAATAATGGGTTCTCTTGTATGCACAGACATCCCGGTAATTCAAAATAACTGGGGTTATTTGAAAATAACCCCTCTAGTGCAGGCCTGGCCCTAGAGAACAGCATCTCCATGCAACAGTATGTACTTATTATTGTGAACTACGCCACTCAGTATGCTGAAGCCGTACCATTTCGCTCAACAGATGCCAAGACAATGCTAATGATGGTCTTTAGCCAGGTAGGGATACCCAGCGATTTCCTGAAGGACCAGGTAAGAGATCTCATATTCTGGCTGATCAGAGAGGTCTGCAACCTACCAAAAGTCCAAGCATTATGTACACCTGTGTACCATCTGCATACAGATGGCCTAGCAGAAAGAACAAGAAGTCCTGTGGCACCTTATAGGCTAACAGATATTTTGGAGTATAAGCTTTTAGCTGCGTCTACACGTGCACGCTACTTCGAAGTAGCGGCACCAACTTCGAAATAGCGCCCGTCGCGTCTACACGCGTTGGGCGCTATTTCGAAGTTAACTTCGATGTTAGGCGGCGAGACGTCGAAGTCGCTAACCTCATGAGGAGATAGGAATAGCGCCCTACTTCGACGTTCAACGTCGAAGTAGGGACCGTGTAGACGATCCGCGTCCTGCAACGTCAAAATTGCTGGGTCCTCCATGGCGGCCATCAGCTGGGGGGTTGAGAGATGCTCTCTCTCCAGCCCCTGCGGGGCTCTATGGTCACCGTGGGCAGCAGCCCTTAGCCCAGGGCTTCTGGCTGCTTCTGCGGCAGCTGGGGATCTATGCTGCAGGCACAGGGTCTGCAACCAGTTGTCAGCTCTGTGGATCTTGTGTTGTTTAGTGCAACTGTGTCTGGGAGGGGCCCTTTAAGGGAGTGGCTTGCTGTTGAGTCCGCCCTGTGACCCTGTCTGCAGCTGTGCCTGGCATCCCTATTTCGATGTGTGCTACTTTGACATGTAGACGTTCCCTCGCTGCGCCTATTTCGATGTTGGGCTGAGCAACGTCGAAGTTGAACATCGACGTTGCTGGCCCTGGAGGACGTGTAGACGTTATTCATCGAAATAGACTATTTCGATGTTGGCTGCACGTGTAGACGTAGCCTTTGTGGGCAAAGGCCCACTTCGTCAGATGCATGAGAAAGAGTTAATCAGATGCTAAAGAGACTGTGCAAGATAGGAACCAACTACTCCTGGCCCTACTCTTTGCCAGAAAGGAAGCACTGCAAGTGTCAGGCTTTTTACCTTTCAAAATCTTATACGGGTGACAGTTAAGAAGCACACTTGACTTGGTGCAGGAGACATGAGCAAGTGATGCTCCGTGGGCGGCAGACAAAAGAGGTAAGGCCTCCTCTGACCCTTAGTGCACAACCTCTCCCCTTTTCCTATCCCTCTTCTGACTGTTGCAGAAGGCTCCCACAGTAGGCTGTGGCAGCTTGCAGACTGGTGACTTCTCCCAAAGTGGATTTGTTACTTTAAAAGTGAAAAGTGTTCCATCTTGCCAAACTTATTAACATGACATTGAACCTGGGAAAGAGCCAAAAAGTGGTCATGAAGCCATTGAACAGGCATGTGTCAATCCTATTTACTGACAAAAACAGTGGCGACTATGTCAAAGGGACCTTAGTTTAAAATCTGCTTTAAATATTTCATTAGCTTGTGTCTGAAGATTAGAAAAATCACATCTCTTAAAAAAAAAGTCTTGCATGTCTTGTTATGGAAATCACTAAAATAAAGTAGCGTCACTTTTTCTAAAATCAATTAACTTTGTTATGAACGCAAACTGCTCTAATTTAAAAATTTATTTTAATGATTTCAAATATGTAGTAATCTACAACGATACTTTATGAAGGCTTTAGAGTATATTTTAAGCATAAAATCAGCTTAGAGGTACTGACGAAGAAAATGTAAAATAGAAAAGGTAAAGTCATGTATACCATAAGATTCAATGCTGTATTCAGCAGGACAACTGACTTGCCCTTACTAGCAAGTTTTTGCCAATAAATCTCTGACAAACTTCAGCATGTAACAAAACACCTTTGACTGACACATTTTATTCCCAAACGTGGTGCTTTTAATTAAGTGCCTTCTGCGTGTCCAGTCTTTACAATCTGGCATGCAGGAGAAAACATGCTCCATTTTCCTTAGAAAGACATTTTAGAAAAGTGTTTTCCTCTCCCCACCTTCCCCCACTGCCAAATGTCATTTGCTACACTTGGGCTCAGGCCTTTGGTGGCAATGGATGAGTGACAAGAAGTGAGGCAGTGGGGAGGGAGGGAGAACTGAGCAGGGGTACGAATATGCGTGGGGCCACAGACTGGGGAGCTTGCCTCCGCAAGCAGCAACTTCACCCACCATGCATGTCATACCACCAGAGTTGAAAAGCTTGTATAATGTTAAACTGATGTGAGAAACCGAAGGCTATGGAGGCCTACGCTATAGAGATCTTCAACCACAGGAACAACAGCAACTTTTATAATAAAAGAGCACAACCACATACCTTCTATCTGGGCATCAGAGTTCTGCTGCTTTTCCAAGCTCTGTGTCAAAACTAATGGTCAAATAGCAAGGCCCTCCGGAGATGGCAAAGAAGGCAGGAAATGTGGACTGTTTAATCAAACAAAGAGGGAAAAAAAGAACAAGATATTCACTAGGCAAATTTGTAGAACCCGTTGAAAGCCAGGGAACTCGTCTTCACCATGCTGTATCCTGAGGAACTGGCTTCCAAATGAATGACTTTTTCAAACTGTCAAAATTTCCCTGAAGAAACCAAGTGCTAGAAAGGAAATTACATTTTCCCTAATTTATGGCTCAGCTAAATCCAAATGGAATTTCATGGGACAAAGAAAGAGCACTCTTCTGCCATGAGGGGAAAGGTCCTACTTGCCAAAGGCCATGCTGCAAACTATGGCATTACGAGTGCTTCGCACTGTGAAGGGTTGCCAGGAGTAGCTTTTAAGGGGAAGCAGTAGGCAAACTAAACAGTGGGGCTCACTGCAGATCCTATTTTTTTAACAATGCCTAAAATCCATTCAATGGGCACGCAGCATCATCCAGAGCATTCACAATATCCTCTGTTGCGAGTAATAAGACATTCTCCCTCGATTATATTAATTGGATTTTTCAATTTATATACTTTAAGGTATAACACATCAGTATTTCTGCTTTTCAGATGACATATTTTGAATGTAACAGTGCTAATACCATATCAGTCTATACTAGTAACCTAGCTCCTGAAAATGCCCATATCCTGTTGGATTCACAGATTTAACAAAATGTTTATGATCTGAAATCAATATCAGTGCCCCCGCCCCCACTCAAATGTGATGCCTGATTCTTCTTTTCATTAGTCAGGCTGCATACCCCTAATAATCTCTTACTTTCTTTGGAGTTACTCCTGACAACATCAAGTGTAGTCAGAATTTTAGCTCTCTTTCACTGGCTGCAGAATTGAGCCTTTTTAACTCTTTGGTCCCTTTTTAACGTTGTTTCCAATGCCACCATACTTGCATTTAGAATTGAGATCTCAAGATATCACCTATCAAAAGCAAACAGGCTTTCTAACATTAGAGCAATGAATATGATAGTCTTACTTGTTCTCTGTTTCATACTAGTTTACTTCCACTGCCTCTAAAGAATTACTCCTGTTTACCAGAGTGCAAGTGACAGTAAAACCAAGCCCATAGGCTTGCAGGTTCACCTCATGTGCATAAGGAGTGAGATAATTAACCCTTTCGTTACTGAACGGGCAGCCATCTAATTCTGAGCATTCTGACAGTCCCAGACTTCCTTTCATCTTAAACGTGGCACATTCCTTTCAAAACATGGTACCTGAGGGTTCCAGAATTAAGTTTAGTATGGCAGAAAGCAATTACTGAATATGCCAGAACATTCTGAAATATCTCTTTAAGGAACACTGATGGGATGTACAAGTCCCAAACTGATGAGCTAAAGGTAAAAGGGAATCTCTGAGCAATGTTCCCTCTAATTTTCTTCTATTCGTGGGTGGAAAAAAAAATTATGTGCACCAAGGCATGTTCAGATGTTCGCTACCGATAGAAACACATGCTGCAGGCTATGAGCAGCTGTGGGCACTTTGCTAATCAGCTGGGTGGCATCTGAATCTCTTCTGGACAGCTGCCCAAGCATTCAGTTTGCAGGAAACGCTGGCTCTGAGTTGTGAACCGCCACCCGGTCACACCTGCCAGGCTCAAAAGCGAGCAGCACAACTCAGTCTGACTAGGCAGAATGCAGGAGCACTCTTGTGCTGCAGGCTCCAGGAGAGAAGCCACTGGGGTGCTACAGTGGCCGGGCCATGCCCCATGGCCACACTATCATAGACCCTTCACCTGAAAGAGGCTGAGAACCATGGGCGGTGGTGGCTGATACACTCCTCAAAGAGCAAGCAGAGAGATCTCCAGTGGGTATGACTATACATTGACAGAGGAACCAAACCAGGGCAGGAAGAGGTCCAGGGGGCCACCCTAAGGGTGCCTGTCCCTAGGCCACATATCTGAGCTATTATTCACAGGATCCTGGGTAGGAACTCAATTGAATTGAGAGGGCCAGGTTCCTCGGCCACCAGCTTTGCCTCAAGACAACATGGCCCAGAGTGCCACCATTAAATGGTGCTGCCAGGTTTTGTTTTCAACCTCGCAAGGTCATTGTGTTTTCTCTTATGAACTACAATGCCAGCAACACACAATGTTCTTGATATAGTTCATGCTGCTGTCATTCCAAATCTCCCAGATAGCAGCTGTCAGCAGTCCTTCAGCTCCGTGCTCAGAATGAGAAATAAGGGAAATGGGACTATGGGAGTTAGATTTCTAAAACTAGCGTGCTTGGGTTGTAATTCTCTGCTGGAGATAGCACCGCTAATTTGAGTAACTTTGTCCTGGCTATTAATTAATAAGGCTGAACAATCTCTGAAATAAGGAGCGAGAGAGATCCTTTTATGCAAAAGGAAATCCAGATGGTATTTTATCAGAAGAAAGCACATGGGCAGTCATGCCCAATATATGGTTACAGTGTAAGTATGTCCATGAATTAAACCAAACTGGGTATACTACGTTGGTGTTCCGTCAGTGATGGGCAAGCTGTGGCCCATCAGGGAAATCTGATTGTCTGTGCCTACACTTTTGAAAGGGCAATGCAAATGAGGCAGTGTTAAAATACAAATGAAGCGCTGATTTACAAATCTTGTGCTCCATCTGCATAATCTCCCACAATCGCATTTCCAGAAGAGACTTTTCTGAAAGCAAAACCAGCCATGTAGATGGGGTTCCTTTGGGGGGAAAAAAAACCCTGTTTTTTGTTGGTGGTTTTTTGTTTTGTTTTGTTTTGTTACAGAAATAAGGGCTGTTTTGAAAATGGGATTTTTCCGCAGAAGCCCCTTTACACGGCTGTCTTTGCTTTCGGAAGAGTCTCTTCCAGAAACGCAATTATGCGAATGAAGTGCAAGATTTGTAAATCAGCATTTCATTTGCATTTTTGCTCTCCCTCATTTGCATTCCTCCTCCAAAAGGGGAATGTAGTATAGACATGGCCATTATAGGCCACAAGATATTTTGCTGATGTTGATTAGCCATGTGCCCTTCCCCCCACGCTCCCAGTAGCCATGGTTTGCAGTCTCCAGTTAAAGGAAGCTGTGGGAAGTGATGGTCAGCACAGCACTCATCCCTGTCACCTACAGGCACTACCCCCAATGCACCCATCGGCCAGGAATGGTCAATGTGTTATGTTAATCTAGGATTGCCGCCAAGTATAGCCATGGAAGAATTCTTATGAGATGTCCATTTTGCTGGTTCATAAAGGGGAAACGGGTACATGTTATGTTATTGTAGCAAGATCACTAGTCACCCTCACAATGCTCCCGCTAGTCGCTCTAGGAATTAGTTCAATCCAACCCTGAACTGCCCTGTTCCAGCCAGTGTCTTGTCTGCTGTTACACTTGGCCATTCTCCATCACCTTATATCAAGACTTTTGTTCCTCCCAGACAACAGAGCCCTTCCCTAAGGGTACTGGCCTGCCACAGTCCCCCCACACTCTGGCATCCTCCCCCTCAGGGAGCCCCCAGCCCCCTAGCCCCACCTTGCCTCAGTGAACCAATTCCATTTTCCATAAGGCAAACTGCAGTTGAAATGACCACTTGTAATAAACAAGGGCATGTGGACCTGCTGCCTTGGCTTACCCTGGCTGCCTCCGTGCAGACTTGGTACCCTTTGGGCCCTTGTCTCTAGGCCTCAACCAGATATTAATCAGGTTGGAGCTCCCAGGCTCACCCTGCCTTTCCCCAGCATTGCTCTGTCCATGTTACCTATGCTAGCAAGTAGCTAAGTCCCTCTCCCTTCAGAGCTGGAGTGAGAGTAAGCTCTTTCTCCTCTTCTAAAAAGGGCCTAGCTGGGCCCTCATTGGCTTTTGCTCACCTCACTTTTATTGGCTCCTGGTACAGCCCTCTCCCAGGTATCCTGTATTGGGGTGACCACCTTGCTACAGTTGTTAATGACGTCTTCTGAAAATATATTCTTTGCGCTACAGAAAACATACTTCCACTAACTGTGTGCTTTAAATAACGGGTAAATGGGTAGAACTCTAATTAGTGACAAAATCAGATAGATTTTACAATGTAATATATTATCATTAGTAGTAGTAGCAGTAAAGAAGTGGGTCTGTCCCATGAAAGCTCATTACCTAATAAATTATTTTGTTAGTCTTTAAAGTGCTACTGGACTGCTTTTTTGTTTTCACAGTATATAGACTACCACAGCTATCTCTCTGTATCTATTAGTAGCAGTAGTATGTCAAGGCCTGCCTAGATGTTTCAATCAATTGTGACATCTCTTTTTAATCAGAACTTATTACTGAAATCCATGGGGAGTGTTGTTTGAACACAGATGGCATAGAATTATAGGACTGTAAGGGATCTCAAGAAGTCATGTCAGTCCCCCACACTCATGGCAGGACACAGCACCATCTAGACCAGTTCTTTAAAGACTTCTTTGTGGCTCCTGAAGCTATAATTGTAAAGTGTTGTTTTTTTTTAAAAAAACCCTTCTGATTATTTTTGCTAAACGATGAACATCCAAAAATGAACAACTTGTACCTAAATAGCACACATTATGTGATCTCGAAATGTTGGATAACACCCCCTAGCATCTTCCAGAGAGAGAGAAGGTTCAGGAGTGAAAGACAGGAAGAGTATGGTACAAACTCACATACAGTGTGAGGAAATGGACTATGCAAAAAATTGTTGACTATCCTGCAGTAAACATATATTTCATTACAAATCATTGTATGTGCGCTGTTCTTAAAATAGGGGTCATGAAAAGTATGGTTTGGCATCATTTATTAAGGACTGTTTTGTAGTCACATGCATTGTGGCTCTTGAATTGTTGAGTTTTCTACTGAAGTAGAAAAAATGGCTCTGCCTGCTGTTTTGGTTACCGACCCCTGATGTAGACTATTCATGACAGGTGTTTGTCTAACCTGCTCTTAAAAATGTCCAGTGATGGAACTCCCACAACCTCCCTGGGCAATCGTTTTCTGCATTTAATCTCCCTGACAGTTAGGAAGTTTTTCTTGATGTCCAATTTAACCTCACTTGCTCCAATTCAAGCATATTGCTTCTTGTCCTATCAGCAGAGTTTAAGGAGAATAATTTTTCCCTCCTCATAAAAACTTTTTAGGTACTTGAAAACTGTTATCAGGTCCCGTCTTAGTCTTCTCTTTTGTAGACAAAGCAAACCTAACTTTCAATCTTTCCTCCTAGGTCATGTTTTCCAGACTTTTAATCATTTTTGTTGCTTTTCTCTGGACTTTCTCCAATGTGTTCACACCTGTCCTGAAATGTGGTGCCCAAAACTGGACACACTACTCCCGTTGAAGCCTGCTCAGTGCAGACTAATGTTGTAGAATTACTTATTGTGTCTTGCTTACAAACCAGGTGTTAATACATCTTAGAATGATGTTTGCTTTTTTGCAACAGCATCACACCTTTGATTCATAGGTAGCTTGTGGTCCAATATGATCCCTAGGTCCCTTTGTGCATTACTTCCTCCTACACAGTCATTTCCCATGTTGTATATCTGAAACTGATTATCCCAAAGTGAAGTAATTTGCATTTGTCCTTAGTGAATTTGACCGTCTTAACACCAGACCATTTCTCCAGTTAGAATTAGAATACTAACCTCCAAAGCACTTGCAGACCCTCCCTGCTTGCTAACACCTGCAAACTTTATAAGCATACTTTCTATGCCATTATCTAAATCTCTGATAAAGATATTGAACAGAACGGGCCCCAAAACAGACCCCTGCAGAACCCTGCTTGTTATTCCTTTCCAGCATGACTGTGAATCATAACTACTCTCTGGGAATGGATATCTAAGCCTTTATGCACCTACCTTAGAGTAGCTATATATAGGTTGTATTTGCCTAGTTTGTTAATGAGCTGGTCATAACTAAAGTCTAGGAAAGCATGTGCCCCTTCCACTGTATCCACAAGGCTAATTATCCTGTCAAGGAAAGCTCGACAGATTCATGCTTTGACACAATTTGTTCTTGACAGATCCAATGCTGACTATTACTGATCACCTTTTTATCTCTAGATGTTTGCAAATGAATTCCTTAACTATTTGCTGCTTTATGTTTTCTGATACAGAAGTTAAGCTGATTGGTCTGTAATTCCCTGGGTAGTCCTTATTTCTCTTTTTATGGATGGGCACTATATTTGCCCTTTTCCCATATTCTGGAATCTTTTCCATCTTCCAGGACTTTTCAAAGATTATAGCTGATGGCTCAGACAATGGCCTTCAGTTGCCACTAAAAGAGTGGCTGTGGATTGGACTGCACTTCCCCAGAAGTCGGGCGCATAGAGTGTGGCATAGCCAGAAGGCTGTGTCCTGAAAAGGACGCTGTGGTCCTTTGAGCAGCACAGGTCCAGGAATGACTACAGTGGTGTTCCACCAGAGGCAGGAACATTGGTGCAACACTAATTCCCAAGACAGCTAGCTGGTGGCACTGAAGTGGGGAGTCATGCCCCATCACATTGACTCATTTTAAAAATTTCAGTTATCTGACAGGACTGTGTAAATAGTAATCCTGAATATTTTTAAAGCCTTAAACATAAATGTATCAGTTTCCGTACTGCCACACTTAGTTTACAAAGGTAGGTGAGAAAGCAATGGCACCAAACTTGTTCCAGTCATATCTTTCTCCCACTCCTCTTCTTTTGTGTCCAAATTTGTGCGCTGTCTCCTTTGTGTCAGATTTGCTATGCCTCTTACTAGTAAACACCCTCTTGCAGAGGACAATAAATAAATAAATAAAGCATGTACAAGGTCACTGCAGAAGTATGATGTGAAAATGATACTAGAAACCAGGGTTGCTATATCTGAACTTTCAAAAAAGTGGACACCCCGAGACAGAATGTGTCTGCATCAGTATCTACCAACTCACATTGGATTAATGCATTATATCTACTATAACACATTGTATTAATGTGAGTTGGTAGGTACTGATACATTCCCTCTCAGGCCTGTCCTCTCTTTTTGAAAGTTCAAATCTGGTAACTCTACTAGAAATGCAAATGATCATCAACAATTAACTAAAACAGGAATATAAACTGGAATTACCACTACTCTGGATGAGTAGCTGCTGCAGAATGGGGGGTTACAACTGGGAAAAGAACTCTTGAGCCTTGGTTTGAAGACTGTGTGCTAACTTCTGAATCACTCAGCAATGAACCTGCCAATTACTATCCAACATGTTTCCTTTTCATACTGTGCTGAGATCTAAAGATATACCTGAATTTAAGCCTACCTAACTAAACAGGAAACATAAAGAACCAGTTATTAGTCTGAAGTATAACAACACAGCTAACCTGGTCAAACTGGAGCTTCCCATCACAATGAGAACGGACATTATTTTCTTTCCACAAATAGGTTTTAATAGGTTTGTTTCCTGTGAATTGTTACAGTTGACAATGGAAGTGCCTTTTAGTGGCTGAATTCTATGTACTTTAGGATTCTTCATTGTCTGTGGGTCCTCTGTAAGTAGTCTTGGAATGATTTAAACTTTCATCAATAAATGTCGATTATTGTCAATTTCCCATACACACGTAAGCCATCAATGTATTTTGGTTAATAAATATCAAAATTTACAGATAGGTACAATAAGTAAAATGTTGCCTGAGCAGTTATTTGTTTGAATTAAGGACAGTTACTTGTCTATTTTGACCGGGGATGTTGACAGTTTGTGTACTCAGGGTTCTAAAGCTTTAAACTTTTTGGATTTCAATGTCTATTTTCATTAACTAATTATTGTCTGGCCCCACAATAGTTTCTGGGAACTGTGAAAATTTCAACTGATATAAATAAAAAAGTGCTTAAAATATACATAGATATCATCTGTCAACATATTCTTTTATAAAATCTAATTCTGCTAAGCCTGGCTACATGCTTGACCTTTCCCGTGCCTGGAGTTGACATGCAAAAATTACACTGTTGCACAATATAGTAATATCACCATTCAAACTCCTTGAGAAAATAAATGTCAAAGGTAACTGTACGATTTAAAAGTAGCTTTATCAGTTCAGCCTTTTTGTGCTGCTAGGCGCAAATTCAGCAATGTTCTCAAAAATGAGATTAAACATGTTCTGAAGTCTTACTGATGGATTTAAGACCATCCAGCCTAAAAACTAGTGTACCCAATAAGAATGGGATTAAATATAATTAAAACTAAAAAAAAAAAAAAATTTCAAGATGACTGCAAAGTGGTTGGTTGAGTTCCTGCAGCTTCTGATTAAAGTTTTACTTATTATTGATTCAGGAGCGCAATGACCAGTCCTTGCAAGGACTACTTCCAGAATTGAACTCTGAAAATGAAATTCTTAAGTCCTATGACTTCAATGGAAGCTGCAGGTGCTCCATGTACTGCAACTGAAAAATCAGGCCATTTTATGCTCTACATAGGCTATATGACTTCCAGCAAAAATAGTTAGAAAATTAATCTTACTTTAACTTGTACAAAATGCTGAAGGCATATAGACCACAGCATGAACTGGGAACAGGCTGTGGCCCTTAACAGCAGCATGGTCAGGTCCTTTTGGTTTCAGCTCAGAAGCATTCATATTTTGATTCTTATCCTTTATATTCTAACCCAGTTTATAATGATTGCTGGAAATATTAGAAAAAGACTCCTATGGCTTATTTAATGCCTGGCTTTCCAATGAGTGGGAAGCAAATCCAATGGTTGAAGAGTCTAGCTTATATTGCCAAAATAATGAGTTCAGATCCGAAAGGGATTGTATTTTTATTAGAAATTCTTCATATCTTTTATTATCTCAATATCAGAAGATTTATTACATTTTCAACATTTAATTATCTTTAAAATCCAACACTATTCTGAATTTAATGAAAACATTTTACCAGTTTTTTTTTATTCAAGAAGTAAGACACAAGATGCAGCATTTATGACATTCTGATGATAGAAATCCCTATGAAACAATATTTGGTTTCCCTTCGGGCTGTAGAATTGTAAATAAATTATTATGAACTTTGAGAGCACGCATCCAGGGCACTACGAACCAGAGAAGTAATTCTCATTGCTAATTAGGCTCTCACTCATACACTTTATTCTATATCAGGGTTGTGCAATATGCTGGAGGTGGTTCACCAGGGTTTTTGCCGGGTGGGCCCTGGCGCTTTTTTTACTGTGCCTCTTCTGGTGCGGCAACTTGCAACTCCTGCTGGCTGCAAATCGCTGTTGCCAGCCAATGGGAGCTGTGGGAAGAGGTGGCCCGCCGGGGCTAACCCTACTGAACTGTGTCTGGGCTGCTTATTGCTCATCCTTGATCTATATAGTATGGGACAGTGGTTAGGCAGTAGCTCACATCTGACATGAAGCACAGCTGTATTCTACTGCGGGAATCTTGGAAAGGGATGTGTGTCTCAGAGAAGCACAACCTCTGTGTGGAAGAAAAGAGTCAACCTCTTGCTCCCTGCCCATCCCTTAACAGTTAGGTCCTAACCAATCAGTGGCCTAAGAGCAGGGCTGACTTTCTCAGCACAACTTCTAACATGCGAGAGAGAGAAGGGCTTCCACGCCCTTCCTGCAGCATGGCAGTTCGGAACAGCACTAGGCAGTCTGCACTGTCCTTTGTAGCTGGTCTGCTCTGTCATGGACATACATCGCTCCTAACTTCCCAAAGGTGCCCTTGTGGTCAATCTGAGAGAGCAGACTTGATTATTCTGCCTTACTTTGCAGAGAGCCAGGTTATACCTTCCGAAACAGGTTGCACTTCCCTCATCCCACACCCTCAGGACCAGTTATGAGGGAATTTTTTAGACAAAAGGAGGTGTCCCTGCATCCCCAGCCTGCTGCCTTTCCCTGCTGCTGGCTCTGTACCCCACTGGCCCCTTTGCCTCTACCCTGCCCCTCAAGCCCTGCTGCCCCCTTACATGCAGCCCAGCCTGTGCTGGCCCTGATCCCAGATGCAGCTGGGCTACTGACAGCAGCCAGAGCTGCCAGCCCTGTGGAGGCTGGTTCCAGCCCTGGCCAGGCTGCTGGCATGGCTCAGGCCCTGGGGCACCAGGGCTTCAACCCTGGCTGGGCTGCTGGTGCTCCCCTGCCCTGTGAGCACTAGCCCCAGTAAAGAAGCCCCTCCTAATATACTCATGACCCAGGGCTCTCCGGTCCTGTGACATCCATGGTCTTCACAGACCACAGATGGACCAGAGAACGTCAGTTCTGGGAATTGGAACCTTTAGGAAAACCAAGGGGGGAAGGGTCCCTGTGGACAAGATAGATGGCCCCTTTGTGGAGTTTTCCCAAAATCCAGGGGTTCTGCCCTGGAAACCTGCACATCATGGTTAATCTGGGCTCATTCCAGGGGATCTGTAGGAGGCTAAACTCTGCTGTGTGTGTCAGACCTGAACTTCCTCATTGGATCAGAGGCTCTCTGAATCGCTTCGGGGCAGCACTGCTGAAACTCACCTTGTCAGGTAGTCATCTCCCCACTGATGCCCCTGCAATCCTTCCTGTAAGGGAATTGCCCAGCACACAGGAATGCCATCATTTAACATATTACTTCCTGTGAATTCTTCATCAGGTTTGCTGCCAGGTGTGGGACAATGCTCATCCTCACAGGCTCATGTCCCCTCCCTAAATTCCTGCTGATCTTCATTACACACATGACATCTTCCATGTCCAAGGCATCCTTCAGTCTGCGTAGACTATGGATCATGCCCTTCGTAACTCCATTTAAGATCATCATTTGCAGCATTGACTGCGACTGTGGACGCCCACACGAGAGTGACAGTCCTTGCTACATCTGTTGCATATGTAGTAGGTGTCTGGCAGGTCCTTGCTGTCCTTTCTACAGGCTCGCTTCTCCCCTGCTAGCTGTCTGATCTTCATCTCGCCCTTCTGAAGGCCTTTGTGTAGTTCCTGCTTCCAGCTGCTGTGATTGTCTGCCAGCTCTTCCCAACTATCTGGGTCGATGTCTACCTCCTTGAGGTCCCTCTTACAGACATCTTTGTAGCACAATTGGGCGCATCCAGGAGGTCTTTTGCCAGAGGCTAGCTCACCATACAGGATGTCTTTTGGGATCCTTCCATCATTCATGCTGTGGAAGTGACCAAGCCAGCGGAGCTGCCGCTGCCTGAGGAGGGTATGCATGGTTGGAATTCCAGCTTGCTTGAGGACAGCGTTGTTGGGCAGTCTGTCCTTCCATAATATCCCAAGAATGAGCCTGAGGCAGTGCAAGTGGAAGACATTCAGCCTCTTTTCCTGGTGGGCGTACCAGGTCCAAGACTCGCTGCCGGAGAGGAGGGTGCTGAGGATGCAGGCTCTGTAGACTCGCATTTTGGTGTGAGTGTACAGCTTGTTGTTGTTCCACGCTCTCTTGCTAAGTCTGAACAGAGTTGTGGCTGCTTTTCCAGTCCTCCTATTTAGCTCAGTCTCCAGCGACAGGGTGTCAGTGATGGTGGACCCGAGGTAAGTAAACTCGTGGATGACCTCGAGCGTGTAATTGTCAATGCTGATTGATGGAGGTTCAGCAATGTCCTGACCAAGTACATTTGTCTTTTCTAGGCTGATGGTAAGCCCGAAGTCCTTGCACGCTTTGGAGAACTGATCCAGCAGTTTTTGAAGCTGGCCTTCTGTGTGTGTCACTACAGCAGCGTTGTCTGCGAACAGCATGTCTCTAATGAGCACTTCCCTCACCTTAGACTTAGCCTTCAGCCTTGCAAGATTAAACAGTTTCCTGTCAGATCTTGTGTGCAAAAAGACGCTCTCTGTCGAGGACCCAAAGGCGTGCTCCAGGAGGAGCGCGAAGAAGATCCCAAACAACGTCGCAGCAAGGACGAATCCTTGTTTGATGCCACTCCTGATGCTGAAGGCATCTGATGATGTGCCATTATATTGGATGGTTCCTCTCGTGTCTTTGTGGAAAGACTGGATCGTCTTGAGTAGCCGTGGTGGACAGCCTATCTTGTGGAGCAATTTAAACAGTCCATCCCTACTGACCGAGTCGAAAGCCTTGGTCAGGTTGATGAAGACAACATAGAGCGGCTTCCTCTGCTCCCTGAATTTCTCCTGCAGCTGCCTCAGGGAGAAGATCATGTCAATGGTAGATCTCTCGGCATGGAATCCGCACTGGGATTCAGGATACACCCTCTCAGCGAGCTTCTGGAGTCTGCCGAGGATGACACGAGCAAACAATTTACCAGTGATACTTAGGAGGGAGATTCCACGGTAATTGTTGCAGTCACTTTTGTCTCCTTTGTTCTTATACAAGGTTACAATATTGACATCCCGCATATCCTGTGGAACCTCACCCTCTCTCCAGCACAGGCACAGAAGCTCATGTAGGGGTTCTAGGAGTGTGTCCAAGGCACACTTGATTACCTCTGGTGGTATACTATCCTGGCCTGGGGCCTTTCCTACTGCAGTGCTGTCAATAACTTTCTTCAATTCAACCACAGTTGGTTCCTGGTCCAGCTCGTCCATGACTGACAGGAGCTCGACGGCATTGAGGGCTGTATCAACCACAGTATTCGTGCATGAGTACAGTTCGGAGTAGTGCTCGAGCCATCGCTCCATCTGTTTGGCTTAGTCAGTGATGACCTCACCGGATCTGGATTTCAGAGGTGCCATCTTGTTCTGGATGGGTCCCATTGCTTTCTTTATACCCTCGTACATTCCCCTGAGATTACCAGAGTCAGCACAGGTCTGGATGCTCCTGCATAGCTTAAGCCAGTAGTTGTTGGCACAGCGCCTGGCTGTCTGCTGTACTATTTTTCTGGCTACTCTGAGTGCCTGCTGGGTACTCTGACTCGGTGAGCGGTTATACTTCAGAAGTGCAGCGCACTTTTTTCGATGACTGTAATCATCTCATCGGAGTTAGCTTCAAACCAGTCATTTGTGTTTCCAGCTCTTCTTCCAAACACTGACAAGGCCATATTGTAGATTGTGTCTCTCAGATGCTGCCATCTGGATGTCACATCAGCACCCCCAGGGCTGCTGCGCAGATTCTCCTCAAGAGTCTCTCTGAACATTTCAGCTTTTTCTGAGTTTGCTGTCTTTCTGGCATCAATGCGGGGCCTTCCAGTTGGTTTAGAATGGTGCAGCTTCTTGGGTCACAGCTTGACCTTGGAGCAGACTAGCAAATGATCTGTATCGCAGTCGGCACTATGGTAGCTGCGTGTCAGGAGGATGTTTTTGAGGTTGTCACATCTGGTGATGACCAAGTCTAATTGGTGCCAGTGTTTCGAGCGTGAGTGTCTTCATGACACTCTGTGCTGTGGCTTGGTTTGGAAAAATGTGTTTGTGAACATAAGAACATAAGAATGGCCATACTGGGTCAGACCAAAGGTCCATCCAGCCCAGTATCCCGTCTGCCGACAGTGCCAATGCCAGGTGCCCCAGAGGAGGAGAACAGAAGACAGTGATCAAGTGATTTATCTCCTGCCACCCATCTCCTGCCCTTGTTCTGAAGGCCAGGGCACCATACTTTACCCCTGGCTAATAGCCATTTATGGACCTAACCTGCAAAAATTTATCGAGCTCTTTTTTAAACCCTAATAGAGTCCTGGCCTTCACAGCCTCCTCCAGCAAGGAATTCCACAGGTTCACTGTGCGCTGTGTGAAGAAAAATTTCCTTTTATTAGTTTTGAACCTACTACCCATCAATTTCATTTGGTGTCCCCTAGTTCTTGTATTATGGGAAAAGGTAAATAATTTTTCTATATTCACTTTCTCCACACCATTCATGATTTTATATACCTCTATCATATCTCCCCTCAATCGCCTCTTTTCCAGACTGAAAAGTCCCAGTCTCTCTAGCCTCTCCCCTTATGGGACCCGTTCCAAACCCCTAATCATCTTAGTCACCCTTTTCTGAATCTTTTCTAATGCCAATATATCTTTTTTGAGGTGAGGAGACCACATCTGCACGCAGTACTCAAGATGTGGGCGTACCATAGTTTTATATAGGGGAAGTATGATATCTTTTGTCTTATTATCTATCCCTTTTTTAATAATTCCTAACATCCTATTTGCTTTACTAACTGCCGCTGCACACTGCGTGGATGTCTTCAGAGAACTATCCACTATAACTCCAAGATCCCTTTCCTAATCTGTCATAGCTAAATTTGACCCCATCATGTTGTACGTGTAATTTGGGTTATTTTTTCCAATGTGCATTACCTTACACTTACCCACATTAAATTTCATTTGCCATTTTGCTGCCCAATCACTCAGTTTGCTGAGATCTTTTTGTAGTTCTTCACAATCCCTTTTGGTTTTGACTGTCCTGAACAACTTGATGTCATCTGCAAACTTTGCCACCTCACTGCTTACCTCATTTTCTAGATCACTGATGAACAAGTTGAACAGGATCGGTCCCAGGACTGATCCCTGGGGAACACCACTAGTTACCCACCTCTATTGTGAAAATTTACCATTTCTTCCAACCCTTTGTTTTCTGTCTTTTAACCAATTCCCGATCCATGAAAGGATCTTTCCTCCTATCCCATGACTGCCTAATTTACATAAAAGCCTTTGGTGTGGGACCATGTCAAAGGCTTTCTGGAAATCTAGGTATATTATGTCCACTGGGTGCCCCTTGTCCGCATGTTTATTAACCCCTTCAAAGAATTCTAATAGATTAGTTAGACACGACTTCCCTCTGCAGAAACCATGCTGACTTTTGCCCAAAAATTCGTGCTCTTCTACATGCCTTGCAATTTTATTCTTTATTATTGTTTCTACTAATTTGCCTGGTACTGATGTTAGACTTATTGGTCTATAATTGCCAGGGTCTCCTCTGGAGCCTTTTTTAAATATTGGCGTTATATTGGCCGTCTTCCAGTCATTGGGTACCGAAGCGGATTTAAAGGATAGGTTACAAACCACTGTTAATAACTCCACAATTTCACATTTGAGTTCTTTCAGAACTCTTGGGTGAATACCGTCTGGTCCTGGAGACTTGTTACTATTCAGCTTATCAATTAACTCCAAAACCTCCTCTAATGTCACTTCAATCTGGGAGAGTTCCTCAGATTTGTCACCTAAAAAGGCTGGCTCAGATTTAGGAACCTCTGTAACATCCTCAGCCATGAAGACTGAAGCAAAGAAATCATTTAATCGCTCCGCAATGGCACTGTCTTCCTTGATCGCTCCTTTTATATCTTTATCGTCCAAGGGCCCCACTGCTTTTTTAGCGGGCTTCCTGCTTCTAATGTATTTAAAAAACATTTCACTATCATGTTTTGAATTTTTGGCTAGCTGTTCCTCAAAATCTTTTTGGCTTTTCTTACTACATTATGACACTTAATTTGGGAGTGTTTGTGTTCCTTTCTATTTTCCTCACTAGGATTTAACTTCCACTTTTTAAAAGCTGCCCTTTTCTCTCTCACTGCCTTTTTAACATGGCTGTTAAGCCATGGTGGTTCTTTGTTAGGTCTCTTACTGTGTTTTTTTATTTGGGGTATACATTTAAGTGATGCACAGATTGTGGTATGTGCAAAGTTCGAGGACACGCTGTCCATTGTTATTTATTTTTCCCACACCGAAGTGACCTAGGCAAGAGGGCCATGAGTCACGATCGGCTCCAACTCTTGCATTGAAGTCACCCAAAAGGTACAATTGTTCATGAGCAGGTATTTGCACTATGGCAGCACCGAGCTCATCATAGAACTTGTCCTTTGCTTCTGGTGTGGTGTTCAGGGTTGGAGCGTAAGCACTGATCAGGTAGACAGGACCAGCGCAGGTTTGAAGTTTGACCTGAAGGAATCTTTCTGATTCATGGCTACTTCCACCATTTGCAGAAGGGTGTTTCTGATGGCAAGGCCAACACCGTGCTCCCTGGGTTCCTCTTGGGCTTTGCCCTGCCAGAAAAAGGTGTAGTCCTTTTCCTTTAGGGATCCCGAAGCTGCGAGTCACATCTCCTGCAAAGTGGCAATGTCAACTTGGAGCCTCTTCAGTTCCTCGTTGATGACAGCAGTCTTTCGGGTGCCGCTGATGTCCTGAAGATCTTCAGTCAAACTGGTCAACATGGTCCATACATTCCAACAAACAAGCTTGAAACTTTGATGATTTCCTTTTCTTTATAATTTTCTTGTTGGTTTGTCTGGTGCTTATTTCGGTCACTTGTCAGGTTTGGGAACCTTAAGCCTCATGCACCCAGTGAGGCAAGTGAACTGTGGCGAGACAGTACCCTACTGGCTGGGGGCTGCCCAGCTTAAGGCAGGCGGTGACTGTCCAATGAGATGCGATTATCTCTCCCACCATCAGAAGCAACCCCGGGCGCTCGTTCTCTACACCAATCAAGCAAGAGCTTATAACCGGTATCTGTTGCCTCCCGTGTTGGTTCAATGCTGTCAAGCGATACTGGAGTACCTCTCCAGGCGTGAGCCTGGGCAATTGGTGGATATGAGGTGTCTGGGGTAGAGGTAGTACCTTTGACTCTCCGGCATCTGCACCTTTTCAGGCGGACAGAAGCACTGGTCCTCACCCACCACTCAACTCTCACTGTTGGCTCCTAGCAGCTGTTGTGCATTACAGCGATGCCATCGCCTGGGCAACTGCTTCAGCTCGCAGGTGAAACACAGTGAGGGGGGTCTGGTCTGTCTCACATACTGACCTTATGGAGGGACTTGTTCCTTCTCCCTTCTGATGCACAGTCTCAACGGCGGACCAGGAGGTATGGTGCTGCAAATAGACAACTCCTGTGAAGGTGGAGGAAGATGCCCCACTGCCTTGTGGGTTATCCTGGGAAGGAGTAAGGCTAAGGGAGTAAATCCTGACAGAAAATCCAGAGGGGAGTCCTAAGGCGGTTCTGTGTCAACTTCTGGCACTGTCCCGGCAACTCCTGCAGCTAAGCTGGTATCAAATGTAGAGGTTATCCTTTCCTTTGGATTATATCAGTAAAGCTGAGTGGGGGGACCTCGTGTCTGGGCAGCCCAGGGTCTCCATAAAAATTGCCCAGGTTCGTGCCAGGAGAGGGGGGTATCTTCCATGAGAAACATCTTATCACAGAAAAGCAATTGCTCACTCACCACTGCCCCTTAAATCCTTTCAGAGGGCAAGGAACAGAGTCATTCAAGCAACTCTACCCAGCCCCGTTAATGGTCTGTAGGCACGTTAAGAACACCAGCTGGCGGAATGAGCATGGCCACCGGCTTTCTCCTTTGCCATAAGGGATGTTCTTCCTCTCTCTGTTTCCTCCCTAAATCTGTTCTGCTGTGTTCTTCCCTTGTTTTTCTCAGTTACCCTTGGTTAAAATAGCAAATAGTCCCCACTCCAATTAACACACTACTGCAGAGGGCTTCACAGCTGAGTCCAACCTTTGCAATACTTAGAGGGGAGAGATGCAGCACAAGGCTAGCAGAAAGGGAAGACTGCAACACTAACCAGAGAAAAAAGCCAGCTTGGGGTTTGGTTTATTCCTGTGTGATGGGGTGTACAAAACACACACTAGACAAGCAGGCATTAAGGAGCTGGCTGGACACATACAGGCTGGAGGACAAGTAAAGAGGGAAGCAGAACAGCTCACCTGTGGGCGGAGCTGGGGAGGGGACAGATCTGCAACCATCAGATTCTGGAGACAGGCCAAGAGAAGTCGGGAATTTCTCTGATAGCTGCCTGAAAGACTCCGGCCCCTAGGGAAGGGAAGACCTGATTGTGAGCCTTGCTGAGAGGGAGTATTCACCTCTTCCTAGTACAAACTCAGTTTGTTTGTTAACCCTCTTGCCTTTTGTTGACAGAGTACTTTGGAAGGAGAGAAGCTTTGATGTGGCCTGGCTGGCAAGCTCCATCACGGGAACAGTGAGGTCATTGCAGAGGCAGAGCAGCCAGTGGGTGCAGATCCCAGGTCAGAGGAAGGACCAAGCCCAGCCATAATGAGGCACCAGCAGTGAGCCAACCCCCTGCACACTCTTTTCAATTGTAGTCTTGCCCCTGCCGCCAAAGTGGCCATATTTATAGTACTTCTTTGATTCTTCCTGAGAGCACTCAGGCTTGTGAGGCACCTTGCTACCACTTGCCCTTAGTGGAAGGAAGCTTTGTTTGCACATATTGTGGGACAGCTCCCCAACATAACCAGTCTCTGGCAATACAAACTTGTCCCTCCAGGCCTTCAAAGCCCTCACTCTCTCTCCAGGTTGTCAGTAAGCACCTTCCAACCCCCAAGAACCTCCTGGAGTGCCCTGTATACTGGACACGCACAGAATTCACAGATTCTCTCCTCCCAGAGGAATAGTACAGCTCAGTTTACAAGGTACCCCTCAGGGTCACTACCCCATTCAACACATAGCAGTAGACATTCTGACAGTCCACACAAGAAGTTTATTTAACCAAAAACAGCAACTCCAGGGAAAGCAAGCCGGTGGAAGTGTTGGAAGCAGAGGGTTACAAATAAAATAAAACCATAACTTTCATTTTAGCACCTAGTGCACTCATCCCTCTCTGTATGAGCACAACTGGTTCCCAGTTTTCTGCTCATAGGTGAAAACTTGTAAGAGGGACACTAAATTACCATTAAAATACATGTAAAAATCTCTGATTGGTTCCTAGTGCTCCTACCTCAGGGAAGGAGTGGCAGCCACTGCTTTGGAAAGGTAAGTGAACCTTGAGTTGGGGCAGGGGGGTTGGAGAGGGTTAAAGGCTGAGGGCAGTTTGGGGCCATGAGCGAAAGGGGAGGTTTAAAACCTGGTGGCGGCTCTGGTGGAGGAGGTGATGGCTTGTTCCTCTGGGCTGCACCAGTGGTACGGCGGGGGGCGGGTGCGGTGGGCCATGGGGTTTGTGGACCAGGCCGGGGTGGGTGTTGGGAGTGGAATGGGCTGGGGTGTGCGTGGGGAGCTGAGAGCTGGGGAGGAGGGCGTTGAGAATGGGCCGAGCCAGGCTGGAGGGTGCAGGGGGAGCTTCAAGCTTTGAGGGGGCAGGACGTTTGGAGCAGGCCGAGCTGAGGTGTGCTGTGAGCTGGGAGTGTGTTGGCAGCGGGCCGGGCCAGGCAGATTGTGTTGGTGGGTTTGGGGGAGCTGTGAGCCAGGGGGCAGGGTGTTGAGAGCAGGCTGAGCTGAGGTGGAGGGTGCAGGGGGAGCTGTGAGCTGGGGGCAGTGTTGGGAGTGGGCCGAGCCGGGCCAGAGGGTGTGGGGGGGAGCTGCAAGCCTGGGGGCAGGGAGGGCATTGAGAGTGGACCAAACCAGGCCAGAGAGTGCAGGGAGAACTGCAAGCCAGGGAGCATGGGGAGTGGGCTGAGCCAGGCTGGAGGGTGCGGGGGGGGGGGGGGCTGCAAGCTGGGGGGAGGGCATTGAGAGTGGGCCAAGCTAGGCCAGAGAGCTGTGGAGCGTGGCTGAAGGAGCCTGACCGCATGGGTGCGGCACCCTGCCACGCAAGGGGAGCCACTTTGATGTGTGCAGCTGGAGGTACCGGCAGCTCCACCAGCGGTAGGTAAGTCTTTAACATACCTGGAGAGGGTGGGTTTGGGGACCAGGCTGCGTGGGTGTTGGGAGATGTGGGCCAGCGGGGTTTCAGGCTGCAGCTGGCTGAGCCCATGGAGCCAGCGGGGGTAAGGCTGTGGTATGTTAGGGCCACAGGGAGGCAGGTAAGGCTCATATTAATTGGGCAGGGGGAGTTCACTCATCTAGTGAACAATGGTAAGTATATGTGTCCTTCGTTTAAGCGAGTTCTCATAAGTAAAGTACTTGTTTAATGAGGGATGAGCGTATTGCCTGCCAGCATTCTTCTGCAAGGTAGGCTGTGTTCACTTTTTTCATGGAACAAGCCAAGCTGTCAACTATTCTCCTTCATAAAGTTCTCAGGGTAGCTCTGTGTCTACAGTTTTATTCCACAAGGGCACAGTTTTCCCACAGAACTACCTCCTGCTGGCATATTTCTTCTTGTAATGTACCTCTCTGGAAGTTCTCGCCATCTCTTCATTACCATTCCGCTCAGTTGTGAATCATAGAATACTCAGTTTTCCTGTGGCCAGACATCTAGATAAACTTTGCATGCCAAAAAGAAACATGCCTCTCACTTTTCAGTGACCAGCTCCAAGTAACAGACCTTAAGAATATAATTTTCAGTCCAGTATATACACATAATAACTTACAAACATTTCACAGTGATTACAAGGACCTGCGTGAAACAGACTTTCAATAGAGACCTTACATGATGCTCATGGATGATTAGTGTGTAGATAGCAGACCCTGGAAAACCCTGTTACCTTTATGCACCTGGTGCCCTCTGCCATTTGGCACCAAGAGGTCCCTGGGTCACACTGGCCTCAAAGCATCTGCACAAGGAGTGG
This sequence comes from Carettochelys insculpta, assembly GCF_033958435.1. Classification (NCBI taxonomy): domain Eukaryota; kingdom Metazoa; phylum Chordata; order Testudines; family Carettochelyidae; genus Carettochelys; species Carettochelys insculpta. Next base: position 101,922,578 of record NC_134141.1, read on the forward strand.
AGAAAGGGGAGCTGGAGTTAACATCTCTTTCCCCTGGGACCAGACAGTGCTCCTGCATTCTGTCATACTCATTCTGCAAGTGAGAGGAAGAAAACTAGAGTAATGAGGTTCAATGATAATAATAATAATTATGATTTGGATTTCATAAAAATGTTATCACCACTCCCAATATGCTCTTTCACTTACAGAATGTGAGTGGCATATTGATTTAGGTAGTCTGCATAAAATCAACAGCTCTTGATATTGCTTCATTACCATGCAAACAGAAAAAGACCCTTTGGATATTCTAATCCAGGGTACAAAAATACATCTGTCATCAAGCTTAATACTAGGATAATAAGAATGAAGCTGGCCACATTGCTGCAGAAGTTAGTGTACGGTTCATATCTGATAGGCTGAATATTATCCATCACACTCTTTAATTAGGACCCATCCCTCATGTTAAACCAGGGTAAGCCCTAGAGCAGTGCTGGGCTCTCAGCAGCTGCAGACTGTCATCTGGATGGAGAGAGAGTGTTGCAAGGTACTGGTAGGCCAGGGGAAGGAGGCAAGAAGCTATAGTCTGCACCTTGAACTCATACTATTGCCTGGAGCGGTCAGAGGCTTGGCTTCAGCTTTGTTAAGGCTCCTCTGGAGCAATGGTCCCACATTCACAACCCTCTTCCCTTGTGAGCCAGAAACTCACAAGACACTGCAAAGAATGGGGCATGGTCCCACTGGAAGACTAAATGAGTACTCCTAGGTCTGCTATCGTGCACAAAATAGAGACCCCACAGCCTGGTCAGAAGCAACCAAACAGGGAGTGTAATTTGGGCTGCAGCTGGACTAATGAGTGGCCTGGATCCGGTATCACTCTTCCAAGGCCCTGGATCAGGATTCAGTGAATTGAGTTGCCTCAGATCCCCCTACTTTGCTCCCCCACCTCTCTGACATAACAGAACTACACTAAAGACACTCTGGAAGGACTGAGGCCTGCTGTGTATGATGCAACCACAGCCCCTCAAGAATGATTGGGTTGAAAAAAAAACAACCTGTGGAGCCACTGCTAGACTGACTCGCTACAGACTTGGTGGAAAATGTGGACAGCAAGCATTTGTACCTAAAGGAAACATGAGACTTTGACACTCAACAATACAAGCAAGCTACAGAGCAGATACTTTTTCTTTTGGTCTCCTTAATAGAACATAGCTGTTCAGGGACACCTGCAAGGAGACACTCTTGTCTTAGCCTTTGCAGGGAGAGTTGGCCATAAATAATAAATTGCATCTGCATATAAGCCCACAGTGTAAACTACCGGTGGGTATTGACCAGTGTATATTCAAAGCAAATCTTATCATAGATCTCCAAGAGTCATCTGGGATATATAAAGATGTAAATCTTAGCCTATCCTTTCCAAAAGGGAAAGTGTAAGTTGCTAAATAAACCTCCAAAGGAATAGGGAAATTAAATAATTAATGTAATAGTTTTCATTAGGTTCACTTTGTGATTTGATTACTGGCTGTGCCCATGCAATAATGTTACCATTTGTTAGGCGTAAATTGTTGTCTTTAAAAGTACCCAGTTTTAAGTTGGATTATTAACTCCTTATTTTGACAAACTCAATTTATATTGTAATATCAATATTTATAACACTGTTTAATAATTTAAGGATGTATAAGACATGTCAACTGCATAGTGTTTAGTGCTCTTGAATAAAAATTTAATAATTCCCCAAACTGGTTTTCTCCCATCCGCTGACAATGAGGTAAAAACAACCCTATGCTGAAGGGACTTTAATTAAATATTCAGAGGATATTGGACTCAAGGCCTAAGTAAAGTCTTATCATTATACATTACAAGCTATGTCTAGCTACTCCTGCCTCCTGACTCTTACCAATGAAACACATGGATATTTTTTACTATTTGATATGATTCCACACTAAAACAATCAAAACTGCATAAATAATCACAATATTGCATAGACGATGTTCAATCATAATTGAAATTAATTATGAGGTATTACGCAGAATGTCTAGATGGTAAAAAAACCACCATCAGCTATCATATATCAGAGCTGCATTTGTATTACTGTGCAGAATATTTGTATACACTTTCCTATTTTAACTAACTTGGTTTATACAGAAAATAATTTTTCTATTAGTAAGAAGTCTGTGCAGAAAAAAAACACGTTTCACTGTTGCCTAACATTCTGTAGTTACACAAAATGGTGGAGTTGTATCTTACACTGATGATATTTCTAGATTGATTGTTTATCATTCATTTATACTATTCATGCTATCCATTTCTAATAACCTTTTGCATCTCAGACCTACTCCTCTCATTGCTTTAGCTGCAAGTAGCACTGACTTTTTTTCTAACTGCAAGGTGATAACAAAGTAAATATTGTTAAATGAGAATCACTTTGTTCTTGACCTGGCGCTACCTTCTCACATTTTCAGTACTGTTAAACTTGTTCTTATCTTTCTCACCATCTACTGCTATATAAAATCGACAACGCAGGAGCCTGGCAGGTGGGAATAGCAGCTAGAAAATTTAGATTCCTTCACTGAACTATGCTTCCTGTGATCATGTCTGGTGTTTTGTGAAAGATTTTTAGTGTCTTGGGTACATTTTCCGTCAATAAAAAAGGGATTTTGACAAAAAGAAAATTTACGTAAAATGTATATTACCCTTGAAAGGGCTGTTTCTCTTTTTTGTTGTTTTTTGTTTTTCAACATGAAAAAAATTGGAAGCAAGGCACTGAGAGTTTGTTTGTTTTTTGACAAGGTAGGCATTTTCTTCAGGAGGAAAATCACTCTAGTTTTAGGTTGGCTACTTAGATGGTGGCTATGGATAGAACCCTGTGTGGATACAAAAAATATATCCACATTTGTATCTGCAAAAATGAGCCACAGCCACCTGTGGATTTGCAGAGCTCCAGCCATGGAATCTGTCTGAACTGCCCAAGGCTCGTTCAGCTGATAAACTGTTTTCTGGTCTTGGATCTCATTTTTCTTAATTGTTGAAAACATTCTGAAATCAACGTTTGAAAACAAGGTTTTAGACAAGTTCTTTAACCAAGTATTACATGTGCATTTTCTTAGACACAGATGCTCTTATTTATGAGAAAATGTGTTTGTTAATAACATACTAAATTTCAGGTTGATGGGTCACATGGCAAATGTCCAAAAGTTCTCTCCTCTTCTAAGCCTCACCCTCACTTCCATGGCTCTTTGTGGTTAGCTCTGTTTGCAGCCAATAGTTCAGTTACATTATCTGCAAGAGTGTCTGCATTACTGATTTCTTTTTTCCCGCATGGAAAACCAAGAAAAACATAATCAATCAGTAGCAGTTCCACATTCCCAGCCATCAATTAACATAAGAGCAGCAATACTGGGTCAGACCAAAGGTCCATCTAGCTCAGTAGCCTGTCTTCTGACAGTGGCCAATGCCTGACGCCCCAAAGGGAGTGAACATCAAGTGATGCCTCCCCTGTGATCCATTTCCAGCCTCTGAAATTCAAGTAATACATGTATGTGATAACTGAAGTGCCTTCCATCTTTTAATTTTAAAATTTTTCATATATCTTACTCTAAGGACTTTCCTAAATTACCAAATAATTCAGAATAATGACAGAATTCAGAAGAAAGCAATAGTTCATGATGACGTTCAAGAACAAATAGCTATGGTGATGTTGATTTCAAATGCGGTATTACGTTATCATAAATGTTGACCTTGTATATCAAGACTGTGGATTTCAACTGCTCGATTATAAAATCTCTCTTTTGATCCCTTTTTAATTATTGTATTTTGGATGAGGATAGTCTGTGTCTTCTGTTACATACTGGGTTCTCATTTAGTCTAAAAACTCTTCTAACTACTATTTACTCCCCATGTAAGGCCTCTTTGCATGGGTACAGCATTCTAGCTCAGGTACTAAAGTGTAAAGGATAAAAATGTAAATGAGAATCAAGAACTTTAACTATTCTGATACATACTTTATTTGTGTAATTGGGTGAAACCTCATCATGGGCTAGAAAGGGGTAAAAAGCAATTTAGTCTCCTCTGAGCCAGGAGCTGAAGGTAGGGGTTGGAATGAAGAGGTGTCAGGTGGTAATTTAATAGACTCCTGGGCAGGGTCCCATAAAAGGTTGAAAGAATGACCTCAAGGGTGAGGAATTATAGCGCTTTCCTATTGAAGAGCTCTGAGCAAAAGGCTGCAGCACAGAAAATTCAGGGAGATTCTGACTAATGGGACAGTGCTCAATACTGGAGCTAGGCAGAAGACTCCAGGATAGCTGAGAAAGGGGAATGAAGACTGGACTGATTTGTTAGGGGCATTTCTTGTGTTACTTTGAATGTTTTGTTACCCTGGAAGGGATCTGAACTGCATGTTTCTTAGCCAAAGTACTGAACTGTGAACTATAGCCTAAGTCGGAGCTATAATGACAGTCTCTGTAACCAGAAGCTCTGATAATACAGTGCTAGGATGGTGGAAGTGAAGCTGCTTACAACAGGGTTTGCAATAATTATGAGGCAGAAAAAACTTCGGGGAAAAAAAAGTCCTTGCTGTGCCACATTCAGACTTGCCAACTGAGGGGAGCCAAGAGAACACCAGCCCTGGGACCCAGCGATTCAAACAAGCCCAGGGTTCCCAGAGGCCCCAGGCCCTTTAAATTTCTGCTGCATGGCATGCTCCTGGCAGTTCTGAGGGCTACCTCAGGGGTGTGGTGCAGTGTGCTCTAGGCAGCTCTGAGTGCTTGCTGCCTCTAGCCCCACCCCTTCCGGGAATGCAAACCTTGCCCCCTCCACTCTGCTCATGGGCCTGCCAGGTATCCTGGCCACCCCCAGTCACATACATAGGACGAATATTAGGAACAAGGTAGGTGAGGTGATGTATTTTTATTGGACCAACTTCTGATGAGTAAGACAAGCCTTTGAGCTCACACGCAACTCTTCTTGAGGACCTAGGGAAGAGATCTGCATAAGCTCAAAAGCTTGTCTTTTTCATCACAGAAGTTGGCCTGATAAAATATGATCTCACCTCTTTACAGCAAAGCTCCATAGGACAAACCTGGCATCTTTTCAAATTCAGCAGGACACTAGGTGAACACCTATTCATAGCACTGTAACGCATAACACAGCTAATGGGTTGAAAGATATAGGCATTCTGATCACAAGGCAAGATTCACTTCACTTCTTTTTCTCTGAAGATATAAGCTCTGAGTAAATAAATTCTGATAGAAGGAAGACAAGACTAATTACTTTTGTTTTATTTTTATTTTCTTGGGGGGTGTTTTGCTTGCTGCCTGTTATTTGGACAGAAGTGATGTTAATTAATGTTGCATTCTTAATGAATGCAGGTTAAGGCTATAAACAGCACTTTAAAAAAATTGTGTGCCACAACCCCATACACATCCTTATCGTGCCTGTCAAAATGGCACCTTCTTACTCAGCAGATCTGCTTCCTGTGACTAAATTCAGAGTTATATTTGTTCAATTTGGGGATGAAAATAGCATTTTACTCCAGTTTGCTGTGCAGAGTGGTGAAGCTGAGATGCAGTGATTTGGATTCCTTGCTGAGTATTTGGAACATAACTGATAATTAATTCCAATTACTTATAGGCAATAATATTCCCTGGGTCTCACTGATGGAATAATTTGAAGGTGGGGGCATGCAAGTGTAAAGAAGGGCATTGCTTGTTCTGCAGGATCTTTGTTAATAGAACTCGGGTGTTAAAAGGAAAACAATCTATTTCATTCTCAGAACTAGAGTCAGAAAATTTGAAATACAAATTCCAATAAAAAGTAGAAAAAACAATATTTTTCACTTTTTGTGATCATTGGTGCTCACAACACAGTTGTCAGTTTGTAAAACTGGCTTTTAGATGCTTTTTATTTGTGAAGTAAGCACATTTAATTTGGCAATTTAGAACCATTGCCCCACAAATCCATTTTTCTAGAGTCACTTTTCAGAGCAGAACTGTCTTTTAAGGTGATTAAAGCAGGGGATCTTGTTACTTCTGTTTTTCACCTGACTAAAATAGACGCCATTACCTAAATCCAAGGACGTGTGAAAAGACAGTCTGATAACGAAAATGACAAAGATTATCAGTGAAGTCTTGTCATAAAATGCTACTTTTACAAAAAGTAAAATTATGGGAAACAGTTTAATTAAATGAATGTATTACTGCTAAAAAGTGCTGCATTGATATTTTCACTGTTTGAAATATTCCATTTTTAACAGAACTGCTTCTGCATAGACAGGGACACTTACTAAAGATGACTCACCAGTGTGCTTACAGGTCTGTTTGTAGGGAATACTATTAGTAGTCAAAGGGCAGCTCAGTCTTCATGATCAGTCATTCCCTGGCATCTCTGAGTCAAACATTGTTGGCATTAATTGACCAGGGACTGTATTTCCACATATGCAGATACTCCCTTAACTTTTAACTATCCTCACTATTTTTATATGGTTTTGTCCCTTACACTGTTTCTTTTGAGACTCAAGGCTTATTTGCAAGTAGAATTTTCATCTGTTTCACTGAAAGTTTCATTTCTTTTTTAATACTTACTTTGTTATACATATATGTGGTGTGCCACATTGCCTTGCCCATTCACATGGTCTCTCATTCACAACATACACAGAATCTACGTCTCTTCCCCATGTACCTTTAATCTTTAGATTCCGACCATTACAGAGCATAGAACAGGCAGGTGTCAGAAGCACAATTTCACCTTGCTTTTTCAGCCCTTGAAAGTCCAAAATAACAGAAAAATCCTGTGACTTTTAGACATAGAAAAAAACTATTTAAGGAGTTTTATTGTTTGTTCTTGCCCTGCATGGTATATAGTTAGTCTATGTCTACACAACAGCATTAGTCCCGAATAAACTATTTCAGAAGAGGTATTCTGGAATATTTTATTCTGTAATTTCCCAGCTACACACAAAATGCATTTTGAAATAGTACTCAGCTATTTTGAAACAGAGCATCAAAACACAACAGAGCCTATTGCAAAATAGAGACATTGGATGCATTATGGCTTGTGTCAAAATAGTCTTTATTCCCGGTCTACACAGCCCCAATTTCAAAACACCTATTTTGAAATAGACGTTATTCCTCATACAATGAGGTTTACCAATTTCAAAATAAGGCATCAGCTGTTTCAAAATTTTTTCAAAAGAGCAGTTGCATTGTGTAGATTCTCGCCTGGGTAGTTTGAATAACTTTGCTGCATAGACATACCCTTAGACTCATGATCTCCCAAGTTTTACGCACGGAAAGGAGCATGAAAGAGTACCAATTCTACGCTTAACTTTCCTAATCCTTCATAAAATCATTTTTCCCTAAGAAAATGTAATGTAAAGCATACATGTTAGAGTTGGTATAAAGATGTATCAGTACTTTTTGGGTTGACTAGCACAATTGATCAGTAACGTTTGAGTAATATGACCAAACTTGCATTGATAAAAATTTTACCCCGCACTCCGCACCATGTATTCTTTGTGCATTCATTACAAAACTTAAAGCAGTTGTTTGAAAGTGGGCAGTATGCTATTTTATATTCTTTTATGTCACTCTAGGATGATGCAGAATGATATCTTGTCTTTAGCTCAGGAGTGCAATTTGTTCTTTTGCTTCACATGGACCATATGGACTTTTGCGTTCATTTCTGGGATATAATAAGCCGGCTACTTTAAAAGTAATGGATTTGCACACTAGTGTGTAGGGAGTAAAGAACTGCTGATCTTGGAAAAAAGTATGGCAACCTTGATGCCTGTTTGCCCACTCATCCCACAAATCTCTTTATGCTTTTTTTCTATATTGTGGGACGGAGCACCAGTTCAATACCTTTCCCTTAGTCAAATCCCTCCTACTTCCATGGAATACTTTTTTGTGGGTGTTACATCCAAAACATCCATTTTTAATTAAAATGTTTTTAAATGCTTCATATGCCAATAAATAGTTCCACTACTCTCTAGGCTAGGGAGAAGCCTGTCTTATCTGTATTGTTGAATAATAACAGAGAGACAGCTGTATTAGTCTGTATTCTATCAAAACAAAAAAGCAGTTGTGTAGCACTTCAAAGACTAACAATTTATTAGGTGATGGCTTTCATGAGACAGACCCATGATAATTTTTGTACCTCTGTGCTTTATATGTTGAGTCTGTTCTGGTAAGGCTATAGGTCTGAAGAAGTGGGTCTGTCCCACAAAAGCTCATAGTCAAATAAATTATTTTGTTAGTGTTTCAAGTGCTATATGACTGTTTTTTTGTTTTTATCTGTATTGTGAATTTGGTAGGTTTTTTTTTATTTTTTTGCAACTGACTTTTTGCACATTACACTGGCTATCAGTTCAGTATTGCAGCATAAATCACAGCTTATGCAACATCAGATTCCTCAGAAGGTGATAGCCTATAATGGTCCAAGTGACTCATTTCAGTACTTTACTTTCACCTACCAGTTCAGGCACACCACCTCAAGCTTTTGCCATTATTATTACAGTCAAATGAGCTAGGAGATAAGTCACCACAAATATCAAGAATTTAATAAAAATAAAAATTGATAATGCATTCAAAACTGAGAATTGTAAAAAAAAAGTGACATGCCTCACAGTGCTTTAGTAGGCTTACCAGTTCAGTGCCACGATTCAATCATTTGTCATTCTGCATAAGTTTATTAAGTTTCCTGAAGGGAAGAAAGTGAACTTTGAAGAAGCTACAAGAGTAATATATAAACAGAAGAAATGCAATGATAAAAATGCTCAGCAATTAGTTCTGTTGCAAGTAGGAGAGAAAGTTAGAATGCAAACCTAAGTGTCTGGCAGTTTACCAATGTAAGAGATACAGCAAGCGTGCCAAAGCCACCTGTCATAACTATCCTTGCCAGCGTATCCAAGAGCAGTAGAAGACTTTGAAACAAACCCAAGGACACAGAGGTTTACTGCCTTTGTTCTTGAGCTGGCAGAACTAATACATGCACCCCCAGTCACTAAATAAAATGCTGGGAACAGAAAAAAACGAGGTCCAGGTTGCTGATCTACCTGAGGACTGAAAAGCGTACTGCAGACAGAGCTATTTTGAGAACAATCGGCTGTGGGATCCAAAAGCCACTGACAGGATTTGAGACAGAAACCATTAACAGACTAGACTGTGTGACTTTTACTTTTAGCCGAGTTTGTTTTATTTTCATCTAATTTTTGTTTTTTTAAAAATATGAAGATGTCACAGGAACGGCTGGAGTCACCAAACACTAAAACTTTTCATGTGACAAGAAATTTATAACTCTGGCTCTGGACATTTCCCAGAAGCCAGGACATATGGTACAATTTCTTGCCAGGACTGTACCTTTCTCATCCTCGGGTGACCAGACATCCTGACGAGAGAATTTGTTGAACCTCAGGAAGTCAATATTGTCTAGCACATTACCAACACTTCCACTGCTTACTGGGCTCTTAGAAGACATTTAGGGGTAAATAACAGCTAAATAACAGCACAGAGCACTGAGAGCCTGTGGTGTTTAGATATAATACTGTTTGTAATTGCTGGAACAGAGAGCACTGGCTGCTGCGAGTCTGGAAGCACAGGAAACAGGAAGGAGAAGGAAAGAGATTAACTGGTGGTTTAGGAGAGCTATGAAATGAAGCAGCACCTTTGTAAATCGTTTCACATTTGTAAATAAAGTTCTGTTGAAATTTGTGAGAATGTTGCTGCATGATCCAACAGTGCCAGAACTGGTGGCCGTAAACAAATTTTATGGGATCATGGGACATTTGCCCACACTCATGAGAAGTGGTCCTCCAGCTAACTAAAATCATGCTGGATTACAGATGTTGCTGGAAGAGAGAGTGCCATATTAGAGAGCTTCAACCTGTACATTTTATCAGTCCCTTATCATGTTCCTGCTCCCCATCAGGAGGTTGTTGCAAATGGCCAGAAAAAAACCTGTTTCATTTGTGCCATAGGGAACCAGTGACTACGAAGTGCTCATTTAGGTTACTTCACTGCTAGTTTAATCCATGTAGGTTCTTGAACTATAACTGCAATATCTCAGCATCTTCCATTTGTGCATTAAGTAATGTGACTGACAGCAATCCTGCATGTTTCATTCTCTCTCTCATCTACTCCCAAGGTGGAGATCTGTATAGGTGTTGTAGTGGTTTATTTTGGTATGGCAATGGCTTGCAGTTGTTTTTGCCATACACACTGCTTTGCATTTGTGTAAGGGAAGCCACAGTTCACGAACTTGAAGCAGAATGCATTAGCTTGAGAAGGCCGGTTTAAGAAGTGCACATTTCAATTAGTGTAGAAGATGGTGAGGATTGGTTGGCTGGATCCTGGTCACTTTGTGTTGAAGTTTGTTGAAAAATGTCAGGCTGAAGCCTGAGAATTCTCTATGTCCTGCACAGTTGAGCTTAACCCTTTTTGTACAGAAACTAGCAAAGTTCCATTGCACATCCCAAAGCCTTATGCAGGGGTGGGCAATCAGTGGCACGCAACCAGATACCGTCAGCAGGGTTAGCCCCTAGCAGGCCGCCAGATGCTTTATTTTCCTGATCCTCTGCAGGTACAGCCACTCGCAGCTCCTGTTGGTTGTTGTTCACTGTTCCCAGCCACAGGGAGCTGCAGGAAGCAGCAACCCCCACCATACCACTTCTCTATTAGAGAAAATAATCTGGTGATAGCAATGGATCACAAATTGAATATGAGTTAACAGTGTGATCTAGCTGCAAACAAAGCTAATACCATTCTGGAGTGTGCTAACAGGACTAATATATGTAAGCTGCAGGAAGTAATTGTCCTGCTTTACTGGCACTGGTGAACTTGAACTGTAGTATTGTGTCCAGCTCTGGGCAACACACTTCAAAAAAGATGTGCATCAAACCTGGAGTGCATTCAGAGGAAAACAACAAAAAAGGCAAACATTCTAGAAAACCTGATCTGTCAGAAAAGGTTAAAAACTGGGGCATGTTTAATCTTGAGAAAAGATTTGAAGGGAGATGCAGTAAAGTCCTCAAATATATTATAGATAGTATGGTGATCAATTGTGCTCCGTAGGTACTGAAGGCAGACAAAAAGTAGCATCCTTAAACTGCAGAAAGATAGATTTAGATTAGATACAAGAGAAAATTTTCTATAAGGATTTTAAGCTCTTGAATAAGCTTCTAAGGGAAGATGTGGAAATTCCATCATGGAGGTTTTTAAGGAATGGGACAGTTAGACAAACACTTGTCAGGGATGGTCCAGGTGTATTTGGTTCTGCCAATCGCCTTCACTGATCTTAAATGACCTCTGAAGGTCCTTTCCAGGCTGCATTTCTGTGTTTCTGTGTGCTTATATTTGTGGACAGCCTGTGTAGTTGAGGAGACATACTGTGTGTACTAGATGGAGTTTCTTAAGGCTTCATGCCTGCACCTCTTCAATTCTTTCCTCACCACACCTCACCCTACTGCAACTACTGCTGCCATTCTACTGGCTCCTGTGGCTGACCTCCCTTTGGCGCGACAGTCTTAAGAACTGGGTCAAACCAAAGGTTCATCTAGCCCAGTATCCTGTCTTCTGACCATGGCCAATGCCAGATGTCCCAGGGGAAGTGAATAGGCAGGTAATCATCAAGGGATCCCTCCTCTCTCATCCATTTCCAGCCTTTAATGAACAGGCTCGGGACACCATTCCTGCCCATCCTGGCTAATAAGTATCGATGGACCTATCCTCCATGAATTCATCTAGTTCTTTTTGAACCCTATTAATAAAGTCCAGGTCTTCACAATGTCCTCTGGCAAGGAGTTCCAGAGGCTGACTGTGCACTTCGTGATGAAATACTTCCTATTGTTTGTTTTAAACCCACTATGAAATTTCCTTTGGTGACCCCTAGTTCTTGTGTGATGGGAACAAGTAAATAACTTTTCCTTATTCACTTTCTCCACACTAATCATGATTTTATAGACCTCTGTCATGTCCCCTCTTAGTCTCTTCTTTTCTAATCTGAGAAGTCCCAGACTTTTTAGTCTTTCTTCATATGACACCCATTCTAACCTCTAATCATTTTTGAGTCTTTCTTCCTTATCCCACATGGCTGTAGTGGAGAAGGCAGGAGAAGGTCAGGAGAGTGTTTGCTCTCCTCACAGGTGTCCATATGCCAGCATGGTAGGAGAAAGCACTGGAGTGCCCTCCATCAAACTCCACCATCCACCTAACCTGCTGTGCACACTTCTGCTGAAAGGGGCACTGGGATTCATTCACCCCTCCCCACAGGTAAAACAGGCACTTGGGTCACGCATAAAACGATGGGCTGACCCTCCGAAAGGCAAAGATGAGTTGTGCCCTAAAACAGGGGTGAGAAAAGGTGCATGTGTGTAGGATGTGGGTGTGTGGGTAAGTGTGTGTGTTGTACCCTAAAACTGGGGTGAGGAAAGGTGTGTGTGTGAGTTGTGGCCTAAAACAGGGGTGAGCAAAGGGGTGTGTGTGTGTTGTACCCTAAAACTGGGGTGAGCAAAGGGGTGTGGGGGGTTGTACCTAAAACTGGGATGAGCAAAGGTGTTTGTGTGAGTTGTGCCCTAAAACAGGGGTGAGCAAAGGGGTGTATGTTTATGTATGTGTGTATTGTATCCTAAAACAAGGGTGAGCAAAGGGGTGTATGTTTGTGTGTGTGTATTGTATCCTAAAACAGGCAAAGGTGTGTGTGTGTGAAATTTTCCAAGGAGGGAGCAGCACGATTGTCTGCTGGGTCTCAAGCTTTGCCTGCTCACTCAAAAGGTTAATTCTGTTACTGTTGTTATGTACGTGCATTCACACTCATATACCGATTAATAAAGTTTTTACATTCTACAGACTTGTTTTCTTACACTTGCCGAAGGGTTCTTTTTCTTCTTCTTCCTAGGACCACACCTGACATTTCCCTGGGTTTGACTAACATGAGACAGGTTGCAGGGGCCCTGCTCATTGCCGTACAATTGATAGACTGCAGTAGAATTGATAACATGGAAAAAGTGTCCCCCCGCCCCGCGCAAAAGAACAACAGAGGCTGGTCACTGGTGACAGCATTTTTTAAAGGAAGCCGCTTTGTGGGAGGAGACAGATTGAGAGAGACAAAAATCAGGGTTGAACCGGAGACCCCTGGCGGGGGAGAGGGGGACACAAATCAATCCCCGACCCCAGGGAAGTATTATGAGCCACTGATGAATGACCGAGCAAAACCCCAAAGCGCAGCCTGGCCGATTGGTTCCAGCGGCAGCGAACAAAGCGGGGCGGGGGGCTGAATGCCAGGCCGAGGGGCAGCGCAGCGTGGCGGGGCAGGCGCGCCAGAGGTGGTGGTGGTGGTGGTGGTGGTGGTGGGAGGGGGAGGGCTCTGCCTCCCAGCTGCTCCCTGCGGAGTCGGGGCCGTTCGGAATGATTCGGCCCATTAGCATGTGCCTGCGCCATCCTGTGGGTGTGGCGCGGCGCGGCGTGGCAGGGCTGGGGGAGCCGCCCTCGGATTGCAGGCAGTGAGGCTGCCAGGCAGAGGCGGGCTCGGGCCAGCGCGGGCAGCGGCAGCGGCAGCAGCAGCAGCAGCAGCAGCATGGCTTCGTCGCAAGGGAAGAGTGAGCTGAAATTCGCGGACTGGATGGCAAGTTTGCCGGCGAGCATCCACAGCCTCCCCCTCACCAACCTCGCCATCCCAGGTAGGAGCCCCCGCCCGGGGAGCGGCGCGAGTCCTGCATCTCGGCTTGGGCGGAGGGGGGAGAGTCGCGCGTGGCTGGCACGGCCACGGCTGCCTTTGTGCCGCGGGGCGCTCCGGGGAGCCTGCTGGGTGCCCTTCTCCTCCCACCATTCGCCGCCGCCGCCGTGGCGACACTGGACTGGCCGGATCGGGCGAGGTCTTTGCCCGACTCTCCGGTGGAGTCATTCATATTCTCCTCAGGGCTCGCGCCAGGAGGCGAGCAAAGTTCGGGGCCGGCTCAGCACAGCGCCTTTCCACGCAATGCTGCGCGGCGTATGGGCAGCGGGGTTGGGCGGGGGGGTGCAGATGTGCCAGGGAATCAGCTCCCCGGGTTCCGTGGCTGGGAGGGAGTCAGCCAAACTGGAGGGCGCCCTGGCTCTGTGCTGGCCCGACCTGTGTGCGTGGTGGGAGCTAGGTTGGTCCCAGGGTGGGTCTTTCCTGGGGCCAGTTTGGGTTTGGGGGGCGGGGACAGAGCTCAGCTCCAGGTCAGTTTTACTGCCTGCTGACCACATCCTTCTGCAAAAGACTCACTGAGGGCTGGAAGCTCAGGCAGCCCAGGCGCAGGAGAAATCACTTTGTCTTAACTTTTCAAAGGACATGCACTATCTGGAGCGCTAGACTCACTGCATTCGCTTCTCCTGCTCCCCACTTTCCAACAGATCACTGAGCTGGTATTAGCAAAGCTTTGGAACGGGAAAGAACTTTTCTGGGACTGTTTAAGGAGGATCGTTATTACGCACACTCCATTGTCAAGGCAATGTCAAATGCAGGGTACCCATGTCTTTTGGAGAACACAAAAAGGGCTTTATTGCGTGTATGGGATGTGGCTGTTCAAAAGCCACAGGAGCTGGTGGGAACTCCTCAGCTGTCATTTTATAGGGTCTGTAGCAGGGCTCTGCCACGCTTGTCTGCTTCTGAACTCTGTGGTTGGAGCCAGACAGACCAAAGGTAAAAATCAGACAGATTTTAGAAAATGCTCCTGCGTACTCAAGAATTTACCCTATTGAAATGTGTTTGTGTAGCAGAGTGTTCTGTGGGAAAAGCAATACCACCAGAACAATGGCCAAAACCAATTTGTATTCAGCAAATGCTAAATGGCAACTCTAAGAGTGCTAACAGCTTGCTGGACATGTTTATTTGGCAGCTGCATCAGTCTCAGTTTTTTTTTTTTGTTTTTTTTTTTAACATCTGTCTCTCATCCCCCTTCTCTGCATTTGAAGCTGATTCTCAAGTACCTGACGAGTGGTTCAACTACAGCCTTGGAATACCTGAGGCTACTTGTCTTATTATAGGGTTGCATATGTGGGATAGCTGACACACTAAATTTGCTGCAGCAGAAGGTGGTAGTCTGCAGGGGTGTGCCACTTAACACTGTGCTGCTGATGCTTTCAAGCATTTCTAAAGAAATGGACTCTTCGGGGCTAACTCCAGAAATGAGTGCCTTGTGGGTACATGAGTATGCATTGACTTGGAGGATTGAAAACCAAATGAGATAAAGCCATTGATTGGTATTAGAAGTGATAGAAACTTCTATGATTGAAATGATATCACATATATAGATATGGCCTGCCTTTGTCAGACATTTAGAGTATAACTTAGCATGTATCCCACTTTCTTTATATAGCATGCAGTTTGTTTGCTATACATAAATGTTCAAAATGGTCTTGTCAGTTTGATTACAATTCCTGTTTCCATTAGAAGATCATGAAAGAACCCCTCCTCATCTCCCATCTTTAAAAAGGCTTTGCCATTGAAAATATGTATGAATACGTTGGGCTGACTTCTAAATGTTATCTTGCATTGGTCCAGGTCTACACTTCAGAATTATGTCAACTAATTTATGTTGGCTTACAGCCATCATAGCTCTTAGTTTGCTTGTATGTGCACACTTGGCTTCTTGTGGCAGCAGCGTACATTGTCGTCAGGAGTGCTTTTATGAATTGTATTGTTTGCGTGGGGTAGTGTGGAATGGCTCCTAACAGTCCATGGAAGCAACACAATGTTTACACTGAGGCTGCATTACAAATACATTGATCGTGATTGTATGCCACTTAGGGAACTGGTGTTACTAAATCAGTGTAAGGAGGCACTTGTGCCAGTGGGAGCCAAATTTGAGGAAACACATCCACAGGTAGATCAGCCTAGCTGTGCAGTGTAGACCACAGGTTAGTCTTTGCTAAATGAGTCAGTGTCGTGCCACAATTGCAGTGTAAATGAGCTGACATAAATCTACTGATTTTAAACTCAGCTAAATAGAGGAAATTATGAAAACTGTAAAACCCTCTGAAAATAGCACTTCTTGTAAATAACATATGAAGACCACATCTACACAAGAAGCCTCTGTCGACAGAAATCACTGTTGGAAGGGGTTTCCCAACAGATCTTTTGTTGACAGATCACATCTACACATAAAAGCAGATTGAAAGAGCAGTCTGCTCAGCCAACAGACAGCAGTCGGACTGCCCTGCTCTCTGGAAACAGAATGGCTAACTGGACGCTGTGCAGATAGGGCTGCCCTGGAGCGCTTACACGGCTGTGTTATCGACAACCTTGTCGAGAGAGGTGTTATAGCTGAACGCAGAGGGCGGAGAGGTATGACACTGCTGGCAGATGTACTGAGTTTTGTTGACAAAGTGCATTTTGCATGTAGACACTCTGGTTTTTCCTGACAAAAGACCAGTTTTGCTGGGAAAAGCCTCTTGTGTAGACATAGCTGAATAGTGGTGAACTGCTAAAAATGTATAGTACGTGCTGTATGCACTTTTGCAGGGAAAAAGAATTACAAACTCCTAGCATTTGTGTCTCTTCCATGCACAAGACCATTTCTTTCAGCAATAGCATTTACTTGTGTCACTTTGCCAGCGTGAAAGGGGCAATGCAAGAGTAAAGGGGTGCTATACCTTAAAATCATGACAAACTTGGTATAAAGTAAACTGGTATTCTAGGAATTTCAGAAGAGCTTAAGAGAGAGAAGTGCACAGTTTACATTGAGTTTAAAAGGATAGTATTTCATTTCCCTGGTATATCTGGAAATCCCAGTTTTGATGGTGAGCTATGGTGAGGTTGTGTATGTGAGACAGAGAGAGAGGAAGAGAGACAGACAGTAAATACTGGGAGTGGCTGGCCAATTACAAAAGCAGTTTCTCTTCTCCTGATATTCACACCTCCACATTAGATACTGATAATGGGCCACATCCTCCCTGACTGAACTGACCTTGTCATCTCTGGCCATCCTCATGATTGGGACTCCCTCCTATAAATTTAGACCCTCCTCTGGAACCCCCTGACTCATGCATCTGATGAAACGCATCTTTGTCCATGAAAGTTTATACTCCAAAATAGCTGTTAGTCTATAAGGTGCCACATGACTTCTTGTTTCTGAAGATAATAAATACTGAGTTTCAGTATTTGACTTCATTTTCTGAAGCATTTCAAAAACATCTTATGTAAAATGTCAGTCTAGTCCCTGAACCAAATAAGGGAATGAATGATAGCTCACACTGTCTGATTTGCCAGGATTACTAGACCAATTGTTCTCCACCTCCTTCTCTTTTTTTTTCGATAAAAAGATTCTGTTTAACAATACGCTAAATTGAGGCACAATTTGGTGTCGCAGTCTGAGAATGCTAATCAGGTTAGTAAACCTAGATCAACCCAGTGGTTCTGGGATTAACTGGAAGCCTGTTCCCCCAAGCCCCTGGAGAAATTTTCTGATATGTCCTTTTGTACTGTACCAGCTGCTCTAACAGTCTAATGTATGTTATAATGGCTCTTAGGTGTCCCAGTAAACACTTTTGATAAGTGTCAACATTTTTTACCTCATTTCCTAAACCCCAGCTGCCGGTGCACTGAAAGTTGTATCACCAGTCAAAGCAGATATAATTGCAACTGTTGTTTACTAGTGGTGTTTTTGTTTTTGTTTTTAAACATCATAGTAGTTTCTTCTTTACAGTTTGTACCTGTATTTTTGCTGTATATTTGAGTCTCTCGTTGTGTTCACAGTAAATTCTGCAGCATTTTTGGTATTGGTTGAATATGTCCCATATAAGAAAGTATTAATATCCAGCTACAGAAATCTATATAAAGGACCAATCACTTGGTCAGATTGTGCTCCTGTTATAAAAACGCAGCTTACTGTTTTTGTGTAATAGCTTTTAATTTGCAACAAGCAAAATCTTTTTTTCACAGTGTTGCAAATAATGACAAGCTGACTTAAAATGTATCAAGACATTAAGTGCAAAGCTTAGCTTTTTGTGTGTGGTTTATTTTTTTATTACGATAGATTTTTAGGTCAGTTCTGAGCAGATCATTAAATTATTTCCAAACCTGTTCAATTAGATTTGATGCTCATGAAGGGTACTGCCTGCTTGCTTTCTTGACATCACTAAGAGCCTATATGGTATGAAATTTCGTGCTGTTTTTCAGCAGCTGCAGCTGAAACATTGCTGTAAAGTAGATGCTAATTTTCCTATCGTAGTTTTGCCCAGAGATGTGAGACAGCACAGTCCATAACAAAGGAACTTTCCTCCCCCCTGCCCTGCCAGCGTACCTCAATACTCTACAGGAACAACTATCTCGAAGAATCAGAGGGTGTTTGTCTCTCTGTATACTTGATCGATGGCTGCTTCACTGAGTCTGCTAACAGTGCCAGCCAGCACCAATATTAGGATTAACTATGAAGCAAATTCTGTGGTCTTTAACTGAGTACAATTCCCATTGATTTCAAAAGGAAAATTATGTATTTGAAGTGGTTCTCATTCAAATGAATGCAAAACTCTGATAGACTTCATTGGCACAAGATCAAACCCTCTGGAATTTGGTCCTTTGTTCTTGTAAACCATTAACCATCCCAAAGCACATCCAGTGATCCAGATCTCTAATTCTTAAATGCTGGTATTAGGTCATGCCACTTGTTTTCCTGAAGAGTGCATTTGGAAGCATGGCACACGACTATAACCCAGTTCCACAAAGGGACACGAGCACTGTGATGCTCAGTGTCACAATGCCTAATTTTCAGGCACCGTGGGTATCGGGGATAACAGTGGAATGCACAAAGCCAGTGCGATGAGCGGGGAGGGATAGGTACCTTAGCATGCTGGTCTTTGTGGATCGCATCCTTTAATACTTGACAGGGAGCCACCTAATCTAGCCAATGGGGGTATTGCTGTCTTAGGCCACACCTCTATGGGAAAAAGTGCTAGCAGCAGCACCTTGATTGCTGACAAAACTGCAACAGGCAGAAGACTGCAGGTCAAGTTAGAGGCAGCTCATCACTTCCTGTTGGGGAATTATGAGCTAAGGTTGGCAGGCCCCCTGGTTCCCAGAATCATATCCTGACTCCTGGAGGCTACCTCAGCCAAAGGGTGCTAACAGTCCAGGCCAGCAGGGGAGTAGGAGTAGGCACCCTTTCTTTCATTCTGCGTCACGCAAAGAACTGGCCAACTCTGTCTGGCTCCTGAGGCGGGGAGAGGGCAGGTGATCTCAGTGTGCTGCCTCCACCCAGAGCACTGACTCTGCAGCTCCCATTGGCTGGGAGCTCTGGCCAGTGGGAGCTGCAGAGATGGAGCCTGAGGGCAGGAGCATGTGGAGACTCTCTGGTTCCCCTACTTAGGAGAAGTCACTGACAGAGGGATGTATCTTCAAGACCCACAGCACCTGGGATAAGACCTGACCCTCCTACTCCCCCCACACACCTCAATTCCTTGCCCCAGCCTAGATCTTGCACCCCACACCCAAACTCCTTCCTAGAACCCACATTTCCTCCTGCACTCCAACTCCCTGGCCCAGCCTGGTGAAAGAGAGTAAGGGTGTGGGAGAGCAAGAGACAGAGGTTGGGGTGACGCTTTGGAGAAGGAATAGAACAAGGGTTTGGCCTTGGAGAATAGGAGGGATGAAAGCAAGGAAAGGGTCTTTCAGTTTGCACAGTTAGACAATTGGTGACCCTATTATGAGCACCTTGGTGGTAGTTACTAAGCTAGTGAAGTAGTTGGAAGGATATCAGGAGGAGGACAGGAAGCAAGGGGGGGAGCTCAGAAGGCTAGCTGTATGAAGAGGAGAAGTTGCATGGAAAACTCTTGCTGCAATAGGTTAGTGTTGTGTTCTGTTTGCAGAAAGAGCTGTGCTATAAAAGTGGTGAAAAGCAAACAGCTTGGACTTCCCATGATTGTCAAAGGGTGGAAATGGGCTAGGCGGTCTGCTAGTAGTGGGGGCACCCTGTGACAAGTGGGAGCTAATCCAGAGCCCTTAACACTATAGTGGGGTCTGGATGTGAAGGGGGGAGGTTCTACTCTGGCTGGTTGAGCAACAGATACACAGGACCCAGCTGGTGCAGGGAATAGCACTTGTGGGTAGGCAGACAGAGGAAAGACAAAGAGGTTGTAATGGGCTTTATTGTCCTTGAACAAACAGTTTTCTGCATAGCCTCCCTGAGGCTACATGCATCTCCCTTCAGAAGCATCAGCCAGAATCATTACGGGCTGTGATCAGGAGAGGAGTGTGCGGAAGCAGACTTCCTACATAGAAAGCTCTATCACCTCCTTCCCCCACAACTAGGGAAGTAGAAAGAAGGTAGATAAACCTTCTTCATGAAAACCTGGAGATGTAAGGTAAGGGGTGAGCAAGGGTCCCCCACCTGCCCCTACAGTAGTCTCATTACCTGTGTGTATGCAGGGCGGGGGGAAAGAAGGAGACAGAGACTGCTTACACATGAACTGTGGGGTTATGGACCTGTGTGGGTGGGCAAGTACAAAAGAGAGGATCTGGGATAAAAAGACTGTTCATTTCAAAATAGGCTGGAGAACTAACAGGGGAGTTGTAGACTCAGCAAATCCATGTTTCCAGGTCCTAAGCATGTTGATTAAACCACAGTGGAAACAGAGAGGGCTGATGATTATTGTCCAATGTGTGCTTCAGGAAAAGAACCCTTATTTTGTGGCTGTCCCTCTCCCGGTGGCGGGGGAAGGAAGACTTACATGGCAGAAGGTACATGTAATCAAGTCCTCATTACCCAGTGTGGTTGTGATAGGACTGGATTGGACTCAGTTTCCTTTGAGTCGGAAGGACAATTGGTATAAAAGGAGACACCAATAAATGGCTTAATGAGTAATTTTGAATGAAGACCCCCCCAGATAGCCCTCCATGAGTGGTGTAAAAGCACTTCAGACATACATTAGCAAGCCCGGAAAGAACTGGAGGATGGAGGTTGGTAGTGGAGAAGATTTTAAGAAGGTGGCAGTGGATCAGGAAGTACTGGAGCAGGGACATCTAGAGGAAAAGGAGGACATAGACTTGGCTGACTCCCAGAAGGAGCGAGCTGTGAGCAAGGCTGAGAGAGCAGGCAGGCTGAAGAGAAGGAGGAGGGTTCTAATAGTGAGGTCTCAGTGGCAAACTAAATACGATTATCCTGAGTCAGGGTGAGACAAGATAGAGACCAAAGTATTGCAGCTCTGGAGGGACAACTTGCTTTGTGTTTACAAACAGGTGCAAAGGAAAGCAGAGTTAAGGTCAGTGGGGTGTAACTGGCAGTGACCTAAGGGCTGAGACAGTGCTAAGGGGAGACACTGCATCCTTAGGTGTACCTTTTGTGGGTGTAAGGCACGAACCCCTCACTGGTGGCCCATGTGAGCCAAACTGAAAGAGCAGAAAACGCTCCATTAGAACTCCAACCACATGAAGAGAGTAAGGCTCAAACAGTGAAGAAGACCCTTAGGAGGCCAGAAAGGTCTCAAGTGAAGTAGGGAAAGAGGTATGTGACAGTGCTAACTGCAGCATGAAGAAGGCTGTAGGTCAGTGATGGACAACCTACGGTAGTGAGTGTGTCACGAGTGACCCTCCTTCATCTCAGTGGGCTGCAAGATTGTCATAACTAAGATGGTCTCCTGGGATAGGGTAGCTTTGCTAAATGGGCTTACGTACCTTCGATATGTGGGATGTGCTGACTGAATGGTAGCAATGCTTTGGATGCAGAGGGAGTACAGAGATCTCACAGTTAATATTGTGACCAATCAGCATGCACTTCACTTCATTGTGCCCTTGCTTTACGTGAGTGTCATCTTAGTAATACCTGTAGGAAGAAAAATGCAGATGGGAACCAGCAGAAACTGGCAACTCCGTAGGTGGGCAATGGTAAACAAAATATTTTGTGGGCTGCTCATAGAACCCTGATGGGCCACATGTGGCCCACAGGCTGTTGGTTGCCCACCAGTGTTGTAGACCCATGCATGAAGCTGGAGACAGTTACTCACTTTCTAAGGGGGATAATAAGCGCTTGTGTGGTAATTATTGAGCTAATGATATTATCAGGAGGCTATAAGTGGAAGGACTAGGAAGCCAGAGGGAGAAGCTCAGAAGTTGTAATAAGCTTGTTTCATGTCTGGTCTGCAGCAGAACTGTTCAGTATCAAGTTTGTGAAAGGTGAATGCCTTGGGTGTGTTTGTGACTGTGAGAGGATGGAAACTGGCTCAGCTGTGTGCACCCTGGCTAGCAGTGGAAGCAACCTCTCACAGAGTTCACGTCAGAAGTTCAGGTTGCAGGGAGACATCCACTTCTGCTTGCAGTCCACACCTGGGGACTCCTGTCTTGAAGTCAGGTAGCTTATGTGCCTCAGTCAGTTCTTGTGAGAATTTATTCACGAGACACCTATTTGACTCAGAACAGCTGGAGGCAGTGCTCCTGCTGCTCACCATACATCTTCCAGGCTCCTGGTCAGAGCAGTCAGCTGAGATGTGGGTTCATTCTCATCTCTGAAGAAGAACTGAGATTTGAATCCAGGTCTTCCTACCTCTCAGAAGGCTGCACTAGCCGCTGAGCTGTGGGCTTTTGTGAGGTGGGGAGCTCTCTCAGTCTCGCCTGTTAAAGTTGTTCCACTCCATGTAAAGGCTCAGTCATTGGGCCATCAAGAGCATGACTGTTTAGCATAGTAGGAGCCTAGGCTCCCATCTCAGAGGTGGGAGACCCCAGAGTTCAGGCCCCCCCCCAGTGAGTAATTAGTCATCTATAGTGAAACAGCTGCAACAGAAGAAATTCAGAGAGCACAACCTCAAAATATCCCGTCTCCCTGGCAAGAGAGAGAGGCCTGCGACTGCCTGTCTTCTAGGTTCATGGCCCTCACTGGAACTTAGGCATCTGGATGC
Organism: Carettochelys insculpta; assembly: GCF_033958435.1. Taxonomy (NCBI): domain Eukaryota; kingdom Metazoa; phylum Chordata; order Testudines; family Carettochelyidae; genus Carettochelys; species Carettochelys insculpta. Next base: position 101,945,389 of record NC_134141.1, read on the forward strand.
TACAAAGAGGCAACGGCATGCATGCCCAGAGGTAGAAACCTAGGTGCAAAGGGAATTTCTCCCTGGAAATTTAGCCAGCTACATAGCTGAGGTGGGAGTTAAGAGACGCTGCAGTTCACCAAACACAAGGGTTGCCAACCCTCCATATTTGTCCTGGAGGGTCCAGGAATTATAGATTAATTTTTAAAGATTGTCAGGTGATGAAACTTCCAGAAATATATCCAGTGAAAACTGGGATTTAAACATCTGTGCAGAACCATCGCATCCATAGGATGAAATGGGGCAGCCACCCTGTGCCCTGCATTTTTGGAGCGCTGCACTTCAGAGGCAAGTTGGGGGCAGGAAGGGGCTGATGGTGGCAGCAGGAGTTGGTCCTGTGCCACCCTCTATCCTTGCCCAGATGTATTTACCTTTTTTTGCCCGCAGCCCCTTGGGCTGGAGCAGCTGCACAGCTCACTGCTCTTTGCCCTGCTGGCCTTGCCTGCTGGTTATCGCAGGGTCCTAGTGCTCCACCTGGCTCATGCCACGTCAGCAGCCTGTACAGAGAAGCTTGACCTAGCCTGCCCCTACCCCTTACCCTTACGCCATGGAGGCATGGACCCTTCCCTCGTCTGGCAGTGGGACCTCCACCAGTACGGTGGGCTCCCTCCTAGCACAGATAAGTAAGTACCAGTAGCCAGTCGTCATCAGACCCCTCCCCCCATAGCCCAAAATGAGTGTTGCCCCCAGTACCCCACACTTTCACCTTCCACTGCCCTTTCTCCCTTGTCCCAGCACTGGGTATGCAGGAGTCTGTGCCACCAGGCTCCAGGCCAGAGGGGAACAGCCCTTATCCACCCCCTGGCTCCTTGCCCCTTTCTGCTCTCCACCAGCTCCAGCCTTGGGGATCCCTTCCCGTACCAGGCCAAGGGACCCACAATTTCACCACTGCTCACCAGGGCTGGCACATGACAGAATAAAACAGCAGTGGGTTTCCACTAGCTCCCACCGTTTTACGAGCTTTAAAACTCAACCTTTCAAAATGCTCTAAAATCTGAAAGGTTGCTCTGGAAATCTGCCTCCATGGGAGCAGAGTAGTACTAGTGATCCAAATTCTGGGTGATTTGCCCAGAGGGCCCCTGAGTCACAGATTGCTCCTCAAACTTGTTGCCTTCTGTTCTGTTGAACAGAGAGTGAGGTACTAAGTATGTCTGGATGAATCACAGTTAGACAGAAGGAACTCACCCCATTGCCAGTTAATATAACTAAGGATAAGTCGATCAAAACCCCATTAGACAAAAGGAGTTTTGTGATAGATGCCTGTAGAGGAGTGTTTCTTAAACTATTTTCTGTGGAACACTGGTGTTCCGTGAACAACACACAGGTGTTTTGTGGTCTCTAGACGTTTGAGAGGGACTGTTGTAGGGTGTCACAATTTGTGAATCTTGGGAGGTAGCAATTTGATTTTGATGAGGTTGTAATCTGGAGATGCGTGGGTGAGAAAGGGCTAAGCGAGTTGGGCATGTGAATGCTTCCAGTAGAAGTATTAGGAGTCAGAGGAGTGGAGAAGTTAGAGGGAGAGTGCGGGGAGAAAGTGGGTTGTGGGGTGGGAGATGGGTGGGGAGAAAGAAACTGGTGGTGGTTTGGGTGAGGAAGATAAACAGCACCCACCACTCTGCTAGTCCTCCATGTTCCAGTGCTCCCCAGCTCTGCACTCCAACACACCCACACCCCCAGCTAGCATACCATGGCTAGCACTAGCAGGCACAGAGACAAATGGAGAAAATATAGCTTCAGGTGCTACAAAAGTTCATCCCTGAGGGAACAATTACTGCCCTTCAGTTTCTTAAATCACTTGACCGTGCCTTCCCAAACACAGCAATTGCACACACAGGATTTTGCTGAAAATCCCACTCATGGTGGCTTCAGGAGAGCAAAGATTTTCCAAAATAAAAATTATTTAGCATTACCCACAGGCATCTCTCTCTCGAGAGGCTGGGTGGACTTGCCATTCTCTCCAGTGAGCAGGAAGTAGGATTCCCATGACACGAAAGCAGAGTTTGCGAAAAGGGAGTCCAGGAAGCTGGATGTCAGAATGTAAGTGGTGTGGCTCTGATCATGATCAGTGAGGTGGTTTTGTCTTAATTATATGAACTTCATTATAATTACAGAAAAGAGCTACAACATAACAACATTAGAATTGTACAGCTTGGCATTAGCAATATTTAAACTGCAGCCAGCAGCTGTCCTTCAAGTTGATTGCAACTTGGTATCACCTGTATTTAAAAAAAAAAAAAAAAAAAAAAAAAAAGCGGAGCCACCCCATGTTGGTGACTTGTCCCAGGCCCCACATTCCCCTAGGGACAGCATTACACCTGTGTCTGGGGTTTAGGTGCCTAAGTACAGTTCCAGAGTGTGTGGAAAGATCTTAGTGCACTTAGGTTCCACCACAATTGTAATCATAATGTCTGCTGCTGATATTGTATCCAATATTTATTTCCATGACTTTATTTCCATAACTGACAGCCTGCAAGGATCCAAGGTGGGAGAGGGCATATTTTTTATTGGTGTGACATCTGTTGGTGAGAGAGATGAGCTTTCTCTTGCTAACAGAAGTGCTCCAATCAAAGATATGACCTCTCTCACGTTGTCTCTCTAATAGCCTGGGACTGACATGGCTATTTCAATAATGCACAGGCTTTACTCGGAAGTCAAGCATAGGACTTATATTCTTCTTTAAGAGGAAATTAACTTCCAGGAGCTCATATTGCTGTTTGACAAAATTTCTCCTGTATGTACACATTTTAATAGTCAGCTTTAAGTGCATGTAACTGTTAGGTTATTAAACATTTGGATGCATAACTTCCACCATGTAAGGAGAGGTGCAGCTGCAAGAATTTCAGATCTTTCTGGTTTTTAAACTTCTGAATTCTTAAGATTTAGGAAATGAAACTGTAATCACTAGTGGGTAATATCTCTTGCAAGTCATATTTATTTTCCCCCGTCTTCATTTTTTGGTAAATAGAAGTGGTTTTATTCTTCCCTATCAGACCTAAACTACTTTTGTAGCCAGAGAAGTACTGATTTTAAATAACAGATTATCTTAAAGTTTAATTCAGATCATGAATATTTATTCTGACCTACTGTCACAGGAAACAAGATATTGGCTTAAAATCATATTCACAGGCCTAATAGATTTCTAATTGCTTAACCCAGGGGTGTCCAACCTTTTTTTCATCGGGGGCCACCTGGCAATTTTTCGTGTTTGGGGGGCACCAAACACAAACCACTCCCCAGACGTAACCCCCCTCGCAGCCCCAGCTCTCTCCTGCTGGCCCCACACCCCAGCCACGGCTCTGCTCCCAGGGCTGGCAATTGCTTGGTGCTCTGGCTGCTGGGGCTCTGCTGCCTATGCCGCACCCTGGCTGCCGGGGCTCTGCCCCCACCTGGCACCAGCAACAACTTTGGACCGTAGGCTGCCTGTTGGACACCCCTGGCTTAACTGACGCAGAAGATGTTCCAGTGTGATAGAAATGTGTTGATTTTATGAACAACTATCAGTAAAACTTCTCATTGTCTCTAATCCCAAGCACAGTATTCAGTGTGCTAATTGAACAGGCACGTACATAACTGCTTTCAAGCTACTGTTTCACTTCCATAATCTGGTTTACAGATACATTCAGCCAGGCGTGAGGCCGTATATTCTGAGTTACAATAATTGTTTATCTTTTACAAGGTTCTGTTTGGTTTGTCACGTTAATCTAATACACGGAGTGATTGAATTTTTCACTGCTTAGATTCTTGTTGATCACATTTCTACAGTTGGTATTAGATTTTGCCACTGCCTTGTCTAAATACATTAACTGGATGTAGTCTCAATAATACTAACTAGGCAGCTGTTTGATTGCCTAAAATCAGGACACTTTTCTAACACCACAGTATGGCAAACTATTTATCCCTGAAATAATTGTAGAGTCAACTTTCTAAAAACCAGAAACCTTTCAACTTTGGATGATCCCAACAAGTATTAAGAAGATCTCCTATAACATGGTGTTTCTTCCAGCACTTTGCTGTTATGTCTGTATCTATTTTGTTGTAAAAGACACTAGTGGAAAATTATAATTAGATATTTTAGCACAGAGTCATCCCCAGGAGAGGGAACTTGCAGCTGGTAACAACAAGTGGACAATAATCTCATAACTACTAGAAAGCAAGAATGTACATTTAACTTCCCTATTTGTAACAGAATTGCCAACTTCTTAAACGCACAAACTGAACTGCCCTGTCCTGCCCCTTCTTTAAGGCCCTGCCTCCCACTCCCTCCATCCACCCTCCGTCTGTCACTCATTATCCCCCACCCTACTCATTTTCACCAGTCTGCGGTAGGTCAGTGGAGTGCAGGAGGGGGTGAGGGCTCTAAGGCAGGAAGTAGAGTGCAGGAGTCATCTCGGGGCGGGGAGGTGAGATGTGGGGGAGTGTGGGGTCTTGGTAGTCCTTGCTGCAGCTCTTAGGAAGAGACTGCTAGGTTCCTGCGCCCTTGGTCACAGGGAGGCTCTGCATGGTGTGCTTACATTCATAGGTGCCACTCCTACAGCTCCCATTAGCTGCAATTCCTGGCCAATGGTAGCCGCACAGGTAGCACTCAGGGTGGGGGCAGCCTGTGGAGACTTCTTGTGCCTAGGGATGCAGGGACATGGCAGCAGCTTCTGGGAGCCACATGGAGCTAGGAGAGGTAGGGAGCCTGCTTTAGTCCTGGGCCTCTGCTGTGCCACTAATTGGACCTTTAAGCTCCCAGGATCCAATTTTTGCTGAGTGTTCCAGTCAAAAACCAGCATCCCTAGGGTTACTGAATGAATATATTCATGCTTAATGACTTCTTTGTTTCGGTCTCATTGAGAAGTCTGATGAAGGAATGCCCAACGTAGTGAATGCTAGTGGGAAAGGGGTAAGGTGAGAAGTTGAAATAAAAAAAACAAGTTAAAAATCACTTAGGAAAATTAGATGTCTGCAAGTCACCAGTGCCTGATGAAATGCATCCTAAAATACTCAAGGAGCTGATGGAGGAGATATCTGAGCTTTATCTATCATCTTTGGAAAATCATGGGAGACAGGAGAGATTCCAGAAGACTGGAAAAGGGCAAATATAGTGCCCGTCTATGAAAAGGGGAATAAGAATAACCCAGGAAACTACAGGCCAGTCAGCTTAACTTCAGTGCCAGGAAAGGTAATGGAGCAGGTAATTAAAGAAATCATCTGCAAACACTTGGAAGGTGGTAAGGTGATAGGAAACAGCCAGCATGCACTTGTAAAGAACAAATCATGTCAAACTAACCTGAGAGCTTTCTTTGATAGGAAAACGAGCCTTGTGGATAGGGGAGACGTGGTAGATGTGGTATACCTGGACTTTAGTAAAGCATTTGATATGGTCTTGCATGATATTCTTATAAAAAAAACTAGGCAAATACAGTTTAGATGAGGCTGCTATAAGGTGGGTGCAAAACTGGCTGGATAACCATACCCAGGGAGTAGTTCTTAATGGTTCTCAATCCTGCTGGAAAGATATAACAAGTGGGGTCCGCAGGGGTCTGCGTTAGGACTGGTTCTGTTCAATATCTTCATCAATGATTTAGATATTGGCATAGAAAGTACGCTTATTAAGTTTGTAGATGATACCAAGCTGGGAGGGGTTGCAACAGCTTTGGAGGATAGGGTCATAATTCAAAATGATCTGGATAAATTGGAGAAATGGTTTGAGGTAAACAGGATGAAGTTTAATAAGGACAAATGCAAAGTGCTCCACGTGGGAAGAAACAATCAGTTGCACACATACAGAATGGGGAGAGACTTTCTAGGAATGACTACAGTAGAAAGGGATCTAGGGGTTGTAGTGGACCACAAGCTAAATATGAGTCAACGGTGTGATGCTGTTGCAAAAAAAGCAAACATGATTCTGGAATGCATTAACAGGTGTGTTGTGAACAAGACACGAGAAGTCATTCTTCTGCTCTACTCTGCGCTGGATAGGCTTCAGCTGGAGTATTGTGTCCAGTTCCGGGCACTGCAGTTCAAGAAAGATGTGGACAAATTAGAGAGGGTCCAGAAAAGAGTGACAAGAATTGGGCTTGTTCAGTTTGGAAAATAGAAGATTGAGGGGAGACATGATAGTGGTTTTCAGGTATCTAAAAGGGTGTCATAAGGAGGAGGGAGAAAACTTGTTCTTCTTGGCCTCTGAGGATAGAACAAGAGGCAGTGGGCTTAAACTGCAGCAAGGGAGGTTTAGGTTGAACATTAGGAAAAAGTTCTTAACTGTCAGGGTGGTCAAACAGTGGAATAAATTGGCAAGGGAAGTTGTGGAATCTCTGTCGCTGGAGATATTTAAGAACAGGTTAGATAGATGTCTATCAGGGATGGTTTAGACAGTATCTGGCCCTGCCATTGGGGCAGGGGGCTGGACTCGATGGCCTCTCGAGGTCCCTTCCAGTCCTAGTATTCTATGATTCCTTTGAGTCTCTCTTAGTTCACGCCTCTGAATATGAAAGGTAAATTATCCATGTAAAAGAAGATCCACCCAGCAAAAGTTGTAGGTCTGTTTTCAGAAAACCTCTGCCTTGTTTGGTAGTAAAGGTAGAGGAAAATGTCTTTGTACCTAGTTTTTTAAAAAGTAATTTAGCTCATTTTCTCTGCCTTTGGTAATGGTAAAGAACACTTTTAAGTAACCAATGGAGTTGGTGGAGTTATTGTGGACCAGTATCATCATCATCATTAACCACCGTGGGCTCAGCACCCATTGGTGTCTGAGGCCTCTCTCACTATTTCCTTCCATCTTTCCCTGTCCAGTGGAGAATGGCTTAGTTTCTGTATACTAGCCTCACACCAACCTACTATATCATCTACCCGTTCTCTGTGGGGTCTGCCTCTCCTATTCGAACTGTCCATTATTTGGTATACCAGGGTCTTGATTTTTCATTCATCGTTCATTCTGCAAATATGCCCCAATAGCTGTAGCTTCTGTTTTACAACCTTCTGCAGCAGGTTCTCTTTTTTGGCTGTATCTTTCTATATAATTCTTCATTGGTGACCTTCTGCATCCATCCTTTTCTGAGAATCTTTCTATAACAACTCCTTTGGAATGCCAATATTTTTCTTTTCGAATCTTTCATTATCACCCATGTCTCACATCCATACAATGTGCTGCTGAATACACACATTTTCAGGATGCTCAGCTTCATTCCTAAGCTAATTGCTTTGCTTTTCCAGATCTTATCCATCGCCTTCAAGCTCGCGCTCGCTTTCACTATTCTAGTCGCTATTTCCTTTTTTACAGTCTAGATCATACATTATGTTGCTCCCCAGATATGTGAACTTCCCTACATTTTCTATTTCAGTTCCATCTACACTGATCTTCCTTCTGCATATCTCTCCTGATGCCGTCCAGTGCGTCTCTGCCAGTCCAAGTATATTGCATCAGGACCTCTCCATCTCCTTCTGAAGTAGCTCTAATTTTCCAGTTTCCCACCGTGTTTGGACATTCCATGTTCCAATGGATAGCATATGTGTTAGTTGTAATTTTCTTTCAATAGCCAATTTATTGACCCAACCCCGAGCCCTCGATTGGTATTACAGACCTTGTTTATCCAGGCGACATCTGAGCCGGCATCTTTGATCATTTCGTTGTACTGGCGTCAGATTTCATTCATATTGTTGTTTGATGGTCAGCGCATCGACACTCATCTGACCAACCCTCCTCCTTCACCCAGGCTTGGGACTGGCATGGAGCTCATAGAAGTTTCATGGCGGAGTTTGCGAACCAATAGCAGTAGATTAAATATTGTACCTATTTAGTCAACATATGCCCAAAGCTTGATATCTGGTCCTATGTAGAAATGATATGCAACAAGGTAAGTTCTCATCAACAGAAAGCAAGCCTTTAGAAATCACCCACAGATTGTATACACAAACAATCAGTGGATATGTAGCAAGTTTTAATGTGACTTGGAGCATTGCATGCACACAGTGCAGAGGTGAATAAGTAGAGTGCAGGTGAAGTGGTCAGTTCTACCTAGGAAATGAATGTATCCCTCTCTTGAGCTACTTCTAATAGCCTGGACCTCTGAGCTGAATTAAAAATTTATCACAGGATCTTTCCTCTTCTGCCCCACCCCTCAAATTATGTAACTGTCCCACCAAAATTAGCCTGGACTGAGACCTGGCAAGAACAATATTTGGTCCTGCATTAGTGACATGGTTCAGATTTATGTGGTGGCATCTACAGGTTTGCCAGTGGGGGGTGGGGGAAAAGACACAGGAAGTGGAGGGGGGCTGGTGTTGCATTCCAGGCAGTGGTGAGGGCTGACTGCCCTTGGCTCTGCCCTTCCACTCTTGGCCCCGCTCCTTCCAGGGTGCAGAGCTGGCCCCCGCTTCCATCTTCTGTGGGGCAGCTGTCAGCGCTGCTGGGCTGCTATCCTCCCTTCTGACTGAGGCTTTGTCTACACTTAACAGTTGCAGCTCTTTAAACTGAAAGTGTGGTCACGGCAGGAGCACTGAGAGAGCATTCTCCCCATGTTGCAGCCTGGGTCATGCGGTGCTTTACAGTTCTGCCATTTGCTGCACTCAGAGGGATGCTTTTTAACACCCATGCGCCAGAATGTTACAGTGCTGAAGGCGCCAGGCTAGACTTGGCATGAGAGTGTGTTCTAGATGTTAAATAGTAACAGAGATACTAGTAACTCAAGCACACTGTGCGAGGTCTTCAGCTGCTCTTGAATGGGAGGGGCTCATGAGTAGCTGGGACTGTTCTGTTTTAATCCTGTCACACCTGGAGATTGCACCAATTTCTAGTACCTCCCTCATTCATGTTACCTTGAGATTAGCCAGTGGCAATGCATGTCACACCTTCCATCTGTGTGGGCAGTGCTGAATATGTCGCTGTGGCTTCTCACCAGAAACACAAGACCAACACAAGCTGATCTTCAGTGGATCCCTTTTGTTTTCCAAGTAGCTGATTTAACCTGAAAAGCCCTAAATTCTGTGGGAGCCACCCACCTAAAGGACACGTCTCTCCCCGTGCCATACTGTTACCACTGCAATTATGAGAGGAGGCAAAACAGGAGTGCCATCAGGAGCTGCAGGTAAGGTTTCCCCTGTGGCCACAGGGGGCAGAAGGCATTGAGAGATTAGGAATTTTTAATTTTGGAAGATTAGGTACTATACCTTTAACAGTGACTAATAATGCTTTTGTTGGGGGGTAGGGTTAGAATAGTGCTGCTAAATTTATAAGCTGAGGGCTATGTGAGGCTAAGGGATACTTTGGAACTATTTTTGCACCACTGAAAAAGGGAATTTGAAGCTTTCCAGAGAGAGAGAGAGAGAGAGACTGGTGGGGATTGGTTGGTGGGGGTTCTCTCTGTCTCTCTTCCACTTTGAAAACAGTGGCTTGGCTGACAGGGAAAGTGAAATTAGCTCTGTAATGTATATCTAAAACAAGCTGTAAAGAGCGGAGGTTGATAGTTCAGAGAAGAGCCACAAGAATGAGTTAAAGTTTGGAAAACAGGTATTGTAATGAGAGACTCCAGGAGGCCATCCTTGTAGCTTGTCAAAGAGAAAATTAGAAGGCATCTTGATCAGTCCATAAATACCTACATGAGGAACTGAAATACGATAGTTAAGGGTTCTTCAGCATAGCAGACAAAATTATAGCAAGATGCAGTGCTGGAAGCTGAAGCTAGAGAAATTGAAATTAGAAATAAGGGGTGAATTTCTAATAGTCAGGGTAATTAACCAGTGAAACACCTTAATAGACAATGTAGTGGATTCTCCATCACTGAAAATTTGTACATTATAATTGGATCTATTTCTAAAAGATATGCTCTAGTTCAAGCACAGCAATTACTTCAGGGAAGTCTCATGTCCTGTGTTATGTTGCAGGTCAGAATAGCTAATTACAATGGTTCCTTCTGGCCTTAAAATCTTTGTCTTTAATGTTGTGATACTATTTCATTTTTAAAAATAGGCTATTTTAGAGTTGTGTTAAACATATCTATATTTGGTTGTATGTGTAAGAGAAATTTCATTCTTAGTGTTTCATGACCCACTCTTTTTAAACTTCTGTGTGTAAACATTATGGACCTAGTTTAGCAGCCACTTTTTCCTCAGACCTCATTGGACTTTTGGATGCAAGAGGCACTGTGTGCTCTCTGTCTGAGACGTCAGTGTTTATTCAGAAACTGTTTGCTCATTACTTATGGAGACACGTAAGAGATCTGGCAGCAACTATCATCTGATGAAGCGGGTCTTGCCGACAACAGCTCAGCGCCTAGTAAATAAAAATGTCAGTCTTTTAAGATGATCCGGGACTGCTTGCTTTGTTTTACTCCTCTGAGAGCATTGTAACACTGTTTCACATGATACTTCTTAATTCCAGTCCTTCTTGTTTGTGTCTTATTAATGTTGAAAAATACTACCTCTGAAGTGGACATTTATTTGAGAGCCCAGTGAGGAAACTTCATGGAAAGCATTAAAAATTCTTTAGCTATTGTTTGGGATTATCAAAGCACATGGGGGAGAGAACAGCTGCTAAATGTTATCCAAATGTTGTTTCCTTTTGTTGAGTTTAAATAACAGATAATTCATAAGATAATAAAAACTTAAAACGAATAGGTATGTAGTCTGCCCCCTTATCCTTGCCTTCTATGTTACTGACCATTCTCGCACTGAGGTGATCGAGCTCTGTGTATGTTTCTGATACATTATCATTGTTCCTTCTTTTCCAGTCCATGCAATGTCTGTGTTTCAATTTTCTCTTGCCCTGGGGAGGTGCTTTCTTGTTTCAAGACAATAAATACATGATCATGTTTAAAAATAACTCTGTCTGCTTCTCTTAACCTTCCCCTCCTCATTTGTTTCTACTAACGGTAACCTTGTTTCCTCTCTTCTGTTCTTGTACTCTTCTCACGTCCACCCTGTTTGTAAAACAGTCTGTCAACACCCTTCCTTCTGCCGTTGCCTCAATTTCCACCTCTGCTGAAATCCTGAGCCAGGGCTTATTTTTCTCTTAGATTTGTCACTGATCTCCCTTCTCAGTGATATTCCTGAGTCCTAGCTCTCCAGACTTCAGCATACTCTGAATGATGCTGCTGATCTCCTCTGACCTCCTAAAAAAGAAAACGACCTCAGCCTCCTTCATTAGCTCCCCATCTACTGTCACCTCTCATTCAGAACTATTGTCCTTGTTTTAAAGAAGAGCTGCAAGTTTAATACATCTTGATCCCTCTCCCTGCTCGCTGGCTTAATTCCAGTTGAATTGGCTTCTTCTCTGACCCTCCATAAAAATCTCACTAATGTTGGCAGGTATTATTTCTGTCTTGCTACCTCATTGACTTCCCATTTCCTTTTAAATCATGGCTAAAAACATCTCTACTCCTTTGCCTGTGCATCCTCTTTTCCTCTGCTACTGTGGAATGCTGCAATTGTAATTATGTTTTGTAACATTGCAAAGTTCTATCGTATATTTCATTCAAAATATTTGTATCACTACACATACATACTCATGCATAATTTTAAGAGCTTAAAAGGTGTGTTCCATATAATAACAATAATAAAATTCTACTTATTCAAAGCAAACACATTAAGGCTGTGTCTACACGGGCACAAATCTTCAAAATAGCCATATTTCGAAGATTACTAATGAGGTGCTGAATTAAATATTCAGCGCCTCATTAGCATTAGGACGCTTCCGGTTGTGGCGCTTTGAAACCGCGCTGCTCGGCGCGGCTACATGGGCTCCTTTTCGAAAGGACCCCGCACCTTTGAAATCCCCTCATCCCAATCACTGATCGGAATAAGGGGATTTCAAAAGGTGCGGAGTCCTTTCGAAAAGGACCCCCGTGTAGCGGCGCCAAGCTGTGCGCTTTTGAAAGCGGCACTTTTGAAGCACTGCAGCCAGAAGTGTCCTAATGCTAATGAGGTGCTGAATATTCAATTCAGCGCCTCATTAGTAATCTTCGAAATAGCCATTAGCATGGCTATTTCGAGGATTTGTGCCCATGAAGACACACCCTAAGGGTGTGGGAACTGCAACTTGAGGGTTTACAGAGAGTGTTTATATTTAAAAGTCTTAATCATCATGTTGAACACCGTAATGGCTGTGGGGGGAGCGGGGGTGGGTTTTTTTTTTCCTGCTTTTAATTAAATATAATTTGGTTTCTGCTTTTAAGACACTTTTGATTATATACTGCTTAGATTTAATAGGCCATCTGTTCCAGTGAGAATAAGCTCTACCCTAGCTCATTCTGTGCTCAAAATGTTACAATTTTAGAGTCCTGTCCTGCAAACAGATCCTCACACAGATCCTTCATTCCAGTTTGGAGCCCCACTGAAGTCCAAAATGTGAGTTGCAAGAGAGATGAATTGAAGTTGGAAAGATTGAATTTAAAACTGAACTTTCCCAGTATTTAGGGCATGTTTGGAAATGGGATTTTCAGATTACATATGATTGGGGATTTTGGGCCTATCTTTAGCTGGAATATGGTTATGGTGTCAGACAACTCAACAATCAGTTATATTGTCATGACAGGAGCAAATCAGTGAAAACAAATGCAGTGTAGCACTCCCTCACCCTCATCCCCCTCAAGTACCAAGTCAGTAATTGGAATCATAGGTAATTTCCTCTAGAGCAGTGGTTCCCAAACTTTTCGGCATCAAGCTCCTGCATTTTCATTGCTGAGAAACCCTCACGCCCCCCCACCTCTTCTTCACCATCATCCAACCCCCCTTTAACAAAAAATTCAATTCATACTTTGAAATAAACACAAAAGCTTGTTGTAAAAATGCTATTTAAATATAAGCACAAATAATTTTTCTTGGCCCCTAGTGGTTGCCTGGTGCAGCCCCAGCTGTCTGAGTCCAGTGCCAGCTTCCAGAGCTGCCTGCGCTTGCCGCCTGCCCGCCTGAGACCTGCACTGCCAGAGCTTCCAGTCTGAGCCCTACGCTGCTGGGGCCAGCCATACACTGGCCCACTGCCCACCCAAGCCCCATGCTGCCGGGACCAGCTGCCCACCCAAGCCCCACACTGCCAGGGTCAGCTGCCTGAGCCCCATGCTGCTGCGGCCAGCCACCAGCCCGAGCCATCCAAGCCCCATGCTGCTGGGGCCAGCCACCCAAGTCCTGCTCTGCCAGGACCAGCTGCCTGGGCCCCACATGTCCTGCAAGCTGGCAGGCTGCCTGAGCCTGAGAGCCACACACCTGAGCCCTTGTCCTCCCCTCCCACAAAGCCAGGCACCCCCAGCCCCACATCCTCCTCCTCCTCCCCCCCAACCCACACGCACTTTCATTTGCAGAAGGTAGCCAGCTCCACGTGGGTCTTTGCCGGCTGCCTGCTTTTTATGAGGGCATGCTGGTGGCATAATTTTGTAATGGTACTGCAGATATTTTGAGAGCCAAATCACCTGAGGTCATGTTTAGGATTTTTATAACAAGAATGTGATTTCACAATGGGTACAGCTAGGGAGAAGAATAAATTTTGTGCTCGAAATAGCAGTGGGTAGTATGAAGTGAGGAAAAAATTTTTTCAGTCTGTTTAGTTACATGGAAAGATACTGAAATGAAACTGTAACTTTTGCATTTATAATAGCAATAATAATCCCTTTCCTTGATATTCTCTACCTGTCGGATAATTGTCTTCAAGGGCTGGAGGAAAAGCTAAGAACATTTCTCCAATAGATTATTGTTCAACAGATGAAAGTCCTCATGGCTGTAAGGGACTCAGTGCTCTGAGCCCCTGTGGGAAATGAGGGTGAACAACATGTCGTAAAATCAGGTTCATAGTTTCCTGAATGGGCCACTATTGCTAAAATGTCCTTCCTCCTGAAGTGGAACAAAATGGTAAATCCACTAAGAGCTGCCATTATACAAAAATTAAAAATATATTTTTAATCTTTTACAAACTACAAATTCCTGTCTGTAAATATCTGGCTTTATATCAACCTAAGGCCAATTAATGGAACATCCATCTGGTTTAATATCCACATTTGGTATAAAAGATATTTGATCTTTTCCTCATCTAAAATAAAAGCCACCTGAATGAGTAAACCCATGAGATAAAAATTTTTCAGAAAGTTCAAAAGAATAAGTACTTCACCCTGCACAAGGTTTCAGTTTTGACTCTCCTCTGGACACTGGCACTCAGACTGGATGCTGCAGATTAGTTGAGAGGTATGACATACTGTTATTACTAGGAGTTTTATTAGATTACAAAAACTACTAACGATTTTAAAAAGGAGAGTTACAGAGCAACTGAGCTACTCTAACCTTTAAATAACTCCTGTAATATGTTTTGTAAAAACAAGATATAGCACTAAGTAATGTACTTTCTGGTTTTAAATTGCTGGTCCACTTTTATCTGCAATCAATTAATGTTTAGTAGAACACCATATTTCTTCTGTTTCTATAGCTCTAGTATGTAACTGGTGTTCTGGCAGTCGCACAAAATGGCTCTGTGAGCTTCAATTGAGTATATCTCTTGTAGTTAAATAGTGGCAAAAATGCTCAGATTCTGTATTAGAAGTATGAAAAGTACCTCTGAAGTTAAATGGTGGCCCAGGGCCACAAAGGGTTTTGTTTTTTTCCCCTCAAAACGTCAAAGTTCTTCAGCAAAAGAAGGGAGTTTAGTATCAGTGAACTGATTGCTGTTCGGGCAGCCGTAATCAAAGACTGAGAATGTTAACTGATGTAAATGGATACCAAATTGCTGAGCTGCACATCTGGGGTCAGTGGAATACATGGTAGTGGGAAGGGAAGGCTAGCTGCCACTTGACGTGCAAATGGGCCTAATTCCCTGTGGTGCCAAGGGAGTGAGTCACTGAAAAAAGGGAGGATTGGCAAGGCTGGTCAATCCTAAAAGTGCCAGTTGCAGTCTGCTCAGTAGTGCCTCTTCTGCAACATAAGCAATGGTGTTGCAATAGGGTTGCCAGGTTTCTATGTGAAGGAAACCAAATGCCCCATCCCAGCCCGGCCTCTTTTCTAGTGCATGGCATAGACAACCCCCCTTTCTTCTCCCGTGTACTCTCTCCGGGCAGTGCCCCCCGACTAATATGGTCATAAAACCATTAAAATATTTTATAATACAGAGGAATTTCCTTCCGTCATTGAGATCATATTTAAAAAGAACTGCAAAGAGTTGGCCATTCTTCCAACCATATTTTTACTAATAGTCTAGTCAGTAATCACAGTTAAACTCTACTCTGATCAGGCAAATATGCTGACAAGGAGATGCATGAAGTTTAATAGTCTTCCCAGGAAAATGGAGGAAACACCATTACTTGGTTCAGCTAACTAGGTAGGAGAAAATATTGGATCCGTTCTCATATCTGACTCCAAGAAATCCAAGCTGATACGTAGTTATTCCTCAGTATACCTTATTCATAGTAATTCACTACATATTCAAAACTTATCAGAAGCCACACTAAACTTATCCCGTCTTTCAGCAGTCATTCCGTGACATCACCCCCAACCCAGTCAGTCTTCTAACACCTATTTGGTTTTCTCCAGCTGACTTTCTCCTCTCTGGATCCTACAGATCTGTTTAGCCATCCTGCATCTGGAATATAATTATTTGTGACAATGTCAGAATCCACTGAGCATCTGTCTGTCTCCAGGAAGACTATGTAAATGCAACTGACAGGAAGATAATGATGATGGTTTATTAATAGGAAAACTTTTTTTCTTGGAATGGGCTTAGGCAAAGTTTTAAAAAATGAAGAATATTGCTCAGTGTCCTGTTGCCTTTAGTCAGATGGGGGACACCTGCTGGCCCAAAAAAAAAAACATTTAAATGTAGCAAATAACAATTAGAGACTGACTGCTCTGTGCCTCTCTGATTTCCAACCGTTAGCGTTGTAGTTATTAATCTGTTTGTACTGCCTACACAGACTTACAATCCCTAATGAGTAGAGGATGGATAATGTAAATTGGTGCTGAATTGTTGGCTTTAATCCTGATGGAGCACAAGGTAAGGAAACTTTTGCCTCATTCGGACTTTTTATACTGAGCCAGCAAGAGTGGGAGACAACTCTTTAATATGACTTGTCCATCACTGACCTGCTGTCTGCAGGAGGCATCATAAGTTTTGCCAGAAAGTGATTCTGCTCCCAGGTCAAGTTTTGTGGTGAAGACCTCAGTCTTGTTGAGAGCCAGGATCTGTGACCTTGGAGTTCTTCTACACAGCCCAAAGTGTTGACTATTCTGTGCTGAACTGAGCCTTAATTGAATAAGAGGCCAATAATTATGTTGCTGTCCTTGCTCATTAAGGGCCAGATTCTGAACCAGTGACTGCCACTGGGGAGCACTTACTGACATGAATAGTCCCAGTGGTGAGACTACTTATGTGCCAGGTAACTATTCACCGATAGTTGACAGTTCACATATTCCCCAGTAGTGCTGTCGGTTCACAATCTGGCCTCAAATGATCAGTGCCCTAAATGTTTCAATGCTTTACTCAGTTAAACCTTTTTCCTGAATCCAGGCTTTAATTTGTAAGTTAAAATGGCCATTATGATATATTTAAGAACTCTGCTGAAATTGTAGGTTGTCATTTTAAATTTCAGAGGTTTTCCTGGTCCAGCTTGCAGGCTACGGGTCTCTTTTGGGAAATGAACAAATTGGACATAACGGAAAGGAATTTGCAGCCAGCCTAGAGTAAGGTGGATTGTGTCATGTGTCTTTGTTTTAAGGAGCAGTCTGCTTTGTTTCTCTCTGTTTTGCAGCTCTTTAGTGTTATCATTCTGAATTTTAAGAAACAAAGTACGAGTATGTTGCAACCTTCCAGGAAGACTATTTGTTTTTATCGAACATCTCTGTGTGTGTGTATAGCAGGTGTTTTGGGGAAATGCATTAATTATGTGCTCTCAATGTCAAGAAAAAAAATACTGCATGCTGTCTATTTAAAAATACAATGCTACTGGCATGTACTTTACTATTTTTAACAGGTGTTGTAAGCTCCCTTGGTCATTTGAATGTTGGCCCTATGCCTCTGAATTGGATCTGCCTCCTGGTGGAGAACAGACCTCACCAGTACAGTTTCATCAGAACTCGCCTGCTCGAGGCTCCTTCCCCTCGAGATACTGCAGGCTACCCAGTCTCAGGATTGTTGCTGTCTAAGGCTTTGTTTACACTCCCAAGTTTAAAGCATGCCCGCGGCAGTGCTTTAACATGGCAGTGTGGTCACACCAGTAGTACTCTAGGTAAACCACCAGCATTGTTGGTAAACCACTTCCATGAGGGGACAGCTAACAATGCTGGGAGCCCATTTACAGTGGCACTTCACAGTGCTGTAACTTGCTGTGCTCGTGTGTGTGGTTTTTTTCATAACCCTTAGTGAGAAATTCACAGGGGCAATGTAGATAAGCCCTAAGCAAGCTGAACTGGAAGGGGAGGGTGAGGGTAAAAATAAACTTCTGCATGTCCTGTCTCCAGAAGGTGAACCACATGGAGAGACCTCCAGACCTCAAGAGAAAAGATGATTCAACAGAGAAATCACCAAGTATGGATCTAAGTGACGTGTTCTGTCCCTTAATATAATATGAAAGTCTCTCTAACAGAAGAAGAAACCCAGAGATTCAGGGAGGGTGGGGTGGGGGAAGGAAGGTAGGATAAATGCATCCATCTTTTTAATACAGATTATGTAGAAATGTACAGCTAAAGAAGAGTTCCTATGTTAATTTATACCGGTTCTTGTAACGGTACATTAAAATGCTCCGAAGCATGGTGGGAAGTCATTACTGCACAGTATAACATTACCCTCCTCTCTTTCAGAGGTCTGTGATGCCGTGATGTAGTTTCCCAAGCTTGTGTAGAATCTGTAAGGAAAAGAAAAAACCTCCAACCATTAGCATTATAGTTACTAATATGTTCATATTGCCTACACAGACCTAAAATCCCTAATGTATTACGCACCCCACAGTTAAAATACATTATGCTTCTCATTGGAAATTTGACACTTCTATAAATGGCAGTGGCACTATCTGTCTAAAATGGATGATTCCTACTATTCTGCGCTCCACAGCTATAATAATCTCTCTGCATAAGAGGAATACATTACTGTATAACGTGTTACACTAGAAATCAGTTTACTCCAACAACAAAAAGAAAAAGGGCTGGTAATCTAGTGTTGGTAAATCAATGAGGAAATCTATCCAGGGCTATGGCCACACAGCAAAGTTATTTAGAGATATGAGGCGTTATTTTGAAATAACTTTGCTAGCATCTACACTACACACACAATATTTTGAAATAATTTTGAAATAGGGGGTGCGTTATTTCACATTTTGTAAGCCTCATTGCTAGAGGAATAATGCATATTTCAGCAAAGCTATTTGGAAATAGACTGTTAAAACAAGGAATCATGCTATTTTGAAATAAGCTATAAAGGTGTCCAATGGCACTATTTTGATATAGGCATCCTGTGTCCGGACAGGCCATTTCAAAATATCTGGGTGCTATTTCAAAATGGATTCTTGTGTGTAGCTGTGTTATTTAGAAATAACCTATTTCAGAATAGCTATTCCTGAATAGATTATTTCAGAGTAAAGCTGCTCTGTGGAAACTATAGGTTGTCACTTTAAATTTCAGAGGTTCTCCTGGTCCGACTTGCAGGCCACAGGTCTCTTTTGTCATATGAACAAACTGGGCATAACAGAAATGAAATTGCAGCCAGGCTAGAGTAGGGTGGGTTGTGTGATGTCTCTTTGTTTTAAGAAGCGGCCTGCTTTGTTTATCTGTGTTTTGGGGCTGTTTTGGTTCTGACATGGCTGGTTGGTGTTTCTCTTGCGAAAGTGCCCATGGTGGAACATGAGATCTTCATTAGTCCTGTAGCTGCCATTCTTCCAGGTCAAGTGGAGATGATTATTGTGCTCTTTGTGCCATCTGGGGTTAAAGTTGGTAGGAGCAGGGAGCTCTCATTGCACCAGCCAGAAGGAGGAGGGAACTGTGATGGAAAAACTACTTACCTAAGCCAGGCAAAGAGTGGGAGAAGAGTCCTTTTGCTTTCAGGAGAGATGGGAAAGCTGCATTCCCTACTTCTTTCCAACCCTTCAGCCTCTGTGCTTCCTGTGATGGCTCTTTGTGACATGTTTCCAGTTTCACAACTTAGTTCCGGATGGTGTATACTAAAACTTTTCTCTTGGTCCTTGTCTGTCAGGTTAAAAATGATGATTGACCTGAACAAAGTGGTTTTCACCACTTTCTATCTCGCACCAGCTTCTCAGCTTCAATCACCTTTAACTGTTTTTCTTCTATATCATTCTTCACCATTGCATCCTCAGTCTTCATCTGCCTCCAGTTCCTTGCAGCCTGGTATACATTGCCACGTATGGTATCCTTTCTGTGGTTGCTCTTTACATGTATCCAAGCCATTGCAATTATTTTGCTTGAATCTTCTGTAGCAGCATTATTTAATTTCTCAATTATCTAA
Source organism: Carettochelys insculpta (assembly GCF_033958435.1). Lineage (NCBI taxonomy): Eukaryota > Metazoa > Chordata > Testudines > Carettochelyidae > Carettochelys > Carettochelys insculpta. The sequence continues at coordinate 101,964,830 of NC_134141.1, forward strand.
GGAATGTGGGGGAAGGAATAGCTCAGTGGTTAGGGCACTGGCCTTGTAAACTCAAGGTTGTGAGTTCAGCCCTTGAGGGGGCCTTTCGAGGGCCTGGGGCAGGTTAGACTAAAAACAAAATCTGCCAGAGATGGTGCTAGGCCCTACTGTGAGTGCAGGGAACTGGACTCAATAACCTCTTCAGTGTCCTTCCAGCTCTATGTGATGTATATCTTATTTTTGCACTCTGGAAATGCTCAGTATTCTCCACAGCCAGTCTGCAGCCATTTCTGCAGTCAAACTCTCTTGTTCATTGGTTCTCTCCACACACCATCATTCTAATCCATATCCTATTATTGGCATGACACTGCTCTTATCTTGATGCTTCATTTTATCTCAATGTCTTTAGCCTTTCAGAGCATGCAAAATTTTCCAAATGTAGTAGTGGCTAGTCTCATTCTTTCTCTTTTTTTAATGTCATCTTCACAGTTGCCAATCAATTCTTTAATACTGGTCATCCAATATATACCAATTTTCCCACTTGTATTCTTTGTTTGAGTTTGATTTTTACCTCTTTTTTCACAATTGTCATAATTTTTGTTGTCTTCAGGTTGATCTTCAATAAGAATTTTCTGCTGTCCTTCTTTATCTTGTCAGTTCTCTATGAGTTCTCCTTGGTCAATGCTGTGAAGTCGATATTGTCTGTGAATCTGAGAGGTTGTACTTTTCTACCACATAAGATGATTCTTCCCTTTTTATTTCTGGGCTACAACAGTTACTTGTTTCTAGTCTCACTCTTGCAGCTGTCTTGAATCAATCCATCAGCTTTTTGTCTACTCGTGTTCTCAGGAGTTCCTAGAGTCAGTCAGTTATAAGACAAATATTACCTGTGACAGACTATATCCCTGTGTCTATACCCTCTGCACTCGGGCTGGGGTGGGCAACCTGTGGCCCATGGACTGCATATAGGGTTATTGTTTATGGTTGCCCACGTGCAGGGTTGCCAGATTCTGTTGGTTTCCATCAGGTTTTTTTTCCATATTGGTATTACTAAGGTGGCATGCAGGTAATGCAAGCTCATTTCGCGTGTCCAGTGTGCTGATTATACATGTTGACTGTGAGAGCTGTGTGCTCCCTCTGCAGCTGATCAATGTGCTGCTACAGTTCAGTTGTCACTGTCTGCAAATTCAAGGTATACAAGTGCTGTTAGCAAAACTACCATAGCCTGGGAGCTGTCTTGGTTAAAGTAGCTTTGTGGCCCATTGAAATGGAGGCCCACACACTAGCCTAGCTTGGCCATCACAGCTGCACTAGCTAATTATGTTTGCACAAGGTCTGCCTTCTGCACTGTGATGCACCAATAAGAAAGTGGCCAGCTGGGGATGGAGCTCTGATCCATCCCCTTTATTCCTGGCCTTTCTCACTCTGCCCAGAGCTGAGGTTCAGAGCAAAGCCCCCAGTTCACGGGACTGGTGACCAAGAACCCAGGCACATAGGTTTGGTGTCTGGGGATGAGGGTGGGGTGGCTGCTGTCTTGTGTCAGAACTCCTCTGCAAGGGGGCTGTTTCCCCACAATGAGGCACCTGAGATGGGGGCACCACAGCCTCCTGATGGGGAGGCACCAGAGGTGTTGGGGGTTGCGAATAGAGGATGGGGCTCTGTAACTTCCTGGTGAGGGGGTGCTACGAATAGGGGCCGTGAAGCTTTCTGGCAGAGATGGGGGGGCAGGGAATGTGGTAGCCACCTTGTGGCAGGGGTCCCCAGCAGCGAGAGCTGCTGTACTGGGGAATGGGGCAGTCACCCCACAGAGGAGCTCCCTCCCTGAGTTGCGGGATGCAGAGGAACTCTTAAAACAGAAAATTCATACTGTTTAAAGAGCCCTCTGAACTCCAGCAGACCCAGGTAGCTCTTTATCTTGCTGTTTCAAGAGCCAGTCCCACCCATTCTCCAGCTTGGTAGGTGGGCAGAAACTCAACAGCTGCCTGCTGTTTCAAGAGCCCCTCTCTCCATCTCCCCGCCCCCCCTGCCTGTCTCCAGCCCTCCTGGACAGCCCTTTCACGTTAAACAAAAGATCAATGTAATTGCACTTTTAAAAATCTCTCCAGGAAGCTGAAACCAGGAACTGTCCCTATACAAGCTCCCAGCTCTTACCCTCCACCCCCCAGCTGCCTCTGCCACATGTACTTCAGTTGGCTTGTGCTGGGAGACACAAGTAACATGTCTGGAAGACTGGAAATTATTCCAGCATTCCTAGGGGATGGTGGGCCACTTGGGGGTAGGAGAGCTGGCAGCTTGTGTCAGCCTAACCTAGAGAAGCTGCAGGGAGCTTGCAGAGGCCCCTGCAGGTTGTGGGCAGATGGGACCGGAAATGGAGCCGGCTCTCTGCCAATGGCAGAGACTGTGGAGGCTGGAAGGCAGGCAGTGCTGTACAGGGTAGCTGAGCTGACAGAGGCTGTGGGGAAGCAGTGGAGGGCCCCTGTGTGGTGGCGGCATGGAAGCTGATTGTGTTGCACCCCCCCCCCCCCAGTTTGCACATCCTGCCTTAACAGATGTAAACATGGCTGAAGGGTCATTAGCTGCTAAATGGCAACTCTGGCAACAAAGAGTGGTAGGGACAAAAATCACATCTTAGGAAAGAAACCCCAGGGCGTTTCCTGTTGCCTTGCACCCAGCTTGAAATCCTTCTCAAACGGAAGGGAGCTGTATTGCTGCCAGACCTGTCCCCATTCCTTGCATGCAGCTGTCTGTGTCTCCTGTCTGGGGATATGCAGGCCATTTGAAAACAATTGTGTGAGCTGCTGATGAGCTTACATACCTATCTCATGGAGCTGGAAGGGACCTCCAGAGGTCATCAAGTCCAGTTCCCTGCCCTCACAGCAGGACCTATCACCATCCCTGATGGGCCCCTGAATGGCCTCCTCAGGGACTGAGCTCACAACTGTGGGTTTACAAGACCAATGCTCAAACCACTGAGGGTTGGAGATAGCCAGCCTCCGCATTGTCTGGAACGCGGCTTCTCCAACACTGCCATCAGAGCCACAAGTGGAACAGTGCTCCGGGAGTGATTCAAAGGACAGGGTATGCACTGTAGCAGTGGCATCTGAGAGCCCTGGGCCCCTTTGAATCACTGGGCCCCTGGGGCAACTTCCACCATGTCCACTCAGTCAGTGAGCCTGTAAGAGCATCCCATGCTGGAGCACTTGCGGTAATGATACACAAGTTGGAAAATCAGTCAAGGTAAAATGGCCTGGGAAAGCAAAGGAGAATGGTGACCATAAGGTGTTGATACCCAGAAGAGAGTACAGTAGACTCTTGAGTTATGTGGGGGTTGCTTGCCTCAAATTTTGTGCAAGTCAGGAAAGACAGGAACCAGGGCTGGTCAGTTTCCTGGCCCCCAGAGTGGTGGGGAGTGGGGAACCTGGCAGTTGAATGTTTCCCTGCTCCCCACCGCTCTGGGAGCCAGGCACCACTTCTCCCTGGCTTCCCCCAGTGGTGGTGGTGGCAGCTTTGAGTTGTACTCAACTTGCATTAATGTGAATTAAATGCAACTTGGTCTCGCATTTTGAGGGTTTACTGTATGATGTACAGTTGGGCAGAGTGGGATTGATCCTATAGCCAAAGCCAAGCCTGACTCATATGACATTGATATCATCTTGTATCATGCTGATGGTGAGATTCCAAATCAAATCCAGTGCAGTTACATTCATGAAAGTGTAACTACCTCAGCAATGCCCAAAGAAGAACTTGTCTAATTTTATAATGACCTTTTTAAAAAAGACAACAAAACAAAACCTAGTGCAAGCAGCTTCAAGACAAGACCAGTTATTTATTATGGAAATTTCAAAATGCAAAAGTAAAAACAGACTAATATTCCTGGATTGGAGCACAGGCAAAATTTTGACTATGTGAAGAAAACAAAAGAGGAGATTGGAAGAAATTTAATAGCCTAATCAACAACCTGGCAATAGCAAACATACTATTTCAGTAGAAACAAGATTCACTGGGAAACAGACGTGTATCACCTGATGGGCAAATCAAGAACATTACAGACTTTGCTTGGGAATCAGAGTTTCAGAGCAAGTGTGGTGTCAGGCAGTCGTTTAGTAGCCAATATCCCATCAGATCATAAGTTAGTGCTGGCATCCATGAGACTGAAGCTCAGAGCAACGGAGAAAATGTCAAGGGCTAAGATCTATGATGTGGGCAAATTGATAGAGCTAGATAGCAGGAGAGAATACAAAGAAGTGGTGCAGAAAGACCATCACACCTCTCTAGTGGAAGAGGAAATGAACAGTGATGAGATGAGGAACAGTGTTTTTTGGTTTTATTTTAATTTTTTAAAAAGAATTACACAGTGGGTGACCAAGTGGTGGGTTACAAAGCCAATATGAAGAAACCAAATTGGATAATGGCTGAAATGCTGCAGTTGAGTGACAAGCATGGGAAGATTATAGAAAACAGAAAGGATGAAATAAGTCTGAGAGTTAAGTACAAAAGGCTGACCAGAGAGATAAAAAAGAAAGCAAAGAGACAAACAGCTGAGTTGGAGAAACCCAGGTGTCACCCAGCTGATTGGCAGAGTGCCCACAGCCAACATTAACCAGCAACATGTGTTTCTACTGTTTGTGCACATCCACACGTGCCTTGGTGCACGTAACAAAAGTTATTCCACACATGGATGTTAAAAGTTAGAGGGAACATTGCCCCCCACCACAATCTCTCCTCCTGGCCTGACTGCTTTGCAGTTGCTATTTCACCAGAAAATGTGTGTACTTATAATGATGTGCGATCACCTACAGAAATGAATTCTGCCATCTGCTGTGTTCAGAAACAGCAAATGCTATATAAAATGGACTATATAATCTGTTAGCTCAGATCCAGTGGTCCATCAAAAAGAAACAGACAATGTTTTCCACTGTGCTGACCTGGGTAGTATTATGGCAGCCATCTGCCACTTTGTAAGTTTCCAGATAATTCAGTGCGAATTCAAACCAGTGTCTTGCCACTTCCCTCTTATTTACATTTACAAGAAATTACAACAGGGATATAAAAGAAGTGATGGCTCTAGGCATCCTGAAACAACTTTTTTGCTGCTCTCTTCGATAAAGAGCAGGTTGTGATCTAATTGATCTGTTCATAGATCCTCCCAGGAAAGTGAGAATTTTCTTCTCTAACATTTCTTGCTCCTTGGCCCATTTATTTGGGTATGCAAGAATGAATTTAGGAGTCTAAATTTATGTTCCCATTTCTTGAAGTAGTGGCCTAAATTGAGAAGTGAAGAATTTCTGTGTATCTAGCAATTTCCAGGCTCATAAAACAAGATAAGTCTATGATCTTAGGTCAATGAGTAGAAATGACTTGAAAGAGAAAAGTATTAAATTTAAAAATACAAGAGACGAAAGGAGGAAAAAATGATATGATTGTTCCAGCCAAGGACATGTTCTTAACAAGCCTTCCTTCCATGAGTAATATATGAGCTAATGTAAATAGTTCCAGGGGGCCTACTTAAAGATATTTGCTGTAAGGATTGCTCACTGGAGAAAAGGCTGCAGTAGAAGCTGTATATATCAATTAGATTTTGGGTGATCAGATAGTTCCAGTATTCAGGAGATTGCCTACTGCCCCTTACCCATCCCTGTTTCTCACACTTGCTATCTAATCACCCTGCTAAGATTCCCCAAACAGCTATGTGAGCCAAGAAGGTACAACATCCTCCTTTCAGGCTAAAATATATACTGAAACTATAGCTATGAAAAAACTAACCTATGGGGCTAGGGCTTTATCCCTGAATTCACTTTACTGGCAGGATAAATAAAACTTCTGTCAGATACAGAAGACTTGAAGCTAACAGTAAATCCTTCAGTCAAAGCTATTGAGTTTTTAGTTATCAGGCAAAACACTTACGGTTGACTTAAGGACTTTAAAATATTCATGAGGATGAATGTCTAGTTCCAGTTCATATCACTTGATAAATTTATACCACTTGAAGTTTTTGAAATATTATGTACTCTGACTGAAAATATTAACAATTACATTTTCTTGTAATGCAAATGTAAATAACTAAGTGCCTTCATTAAAATATTGAACCTTTCTGCTCCTTAACAGTAACGAGCACAAGATAAAGTGTGTGTGTGTGTGTGTGTGAGTGAGAGAGTGAGAGAGAGAGAGAGACATGTCCAGGAAGAAAATGAGACTGATATAATCTGCACTTATTCTTCAAGTTAGTCAGGTACTTACTTTCAGATGGGCAAACATTGTAGTACAAGGGTTTTCCTGTAGTAATTTAAGGAATTTATCTCATCCAACAAGTACAATTCCCCTTGACTTTGCTGTTGACACAGCAGAGCATTTAAGCATGTGCTTACCATCCATTGATTTCAAAGTTGCACCTAAGTGATCTGCTGAACTGGGCACCTTAAGTGCCAGGTGTACATGCCTAACTGGGCAAATCTTGATTTCAGGTTTGTAAGGCATTTTGTCTGCAGCATCATGATAGAATCCTGTGTGCAATAATTGCCACTTATGTAACTCAGGCGAGAATCCTGTCTCCTTTCCTGGCCAAACTCCAGGTCATCAAAGTCTCCAAGCACAGCCCTACAATGTCACTCCTTGGAAAAAAGCTGGGGCTGGCAACTGAAATGAACAAAAGGAATTAATGAATTGCTACTAGGTAGATCTACTTATTTGCCCTTGCCCCATTGCTCTGATAACCCTTTAGATGGTTGTGAAAGCTGCAGGATGGATCTTCTGTTCTAATACCTCATCCAAAATATTCTTCCATTCTTGCCCCTGAAGGCCCCCCTCCAATGTTCTACTCAGTTATGGGGGTTGTATTTTGGAAAAAAAAAATGGATCCACAGTGGCCTGCCTAAATTACTTCTGTCCTATGCATAGGTCCCTGACAAAATGATGTTTTTTTCTGATTGGATTTTATCACTGGTTAATGTGAACATGTAATCACTGGATCTGCCTATTTCCATGTGCTTAGCTCTGATTTATACACTGGGTCGTTGCAGCAGGCACATGCATCTTTCTGAGCTGAGAAGCATGGACAAATATCAGCTGAAAGGCTAACTTCTCTCTTTTCCACTCCCAAAAATCAACCTGAAAATAGAGCTGTTTCATATCTTCTCAGCTCTTAATGCAAATATGGGTAACATTTTATGGTCGGAACACATCTGTGAGTTCTTTTTCTTGTCCCCAAAATGTTCTGTCTGCTGGCAACCTGGATTTAAAAAAATTAAAAATACATTCTTTGAAAGCTTTTGTTCAGAAAGAGAGAGAAAGCCGTGCTAGTCTATATACTATCAAAACAAAAACAGTCAAGTAGCACTTTAAAGACTAACAAATAATTTATTAATTTATTAAATTATTAACAATTTATTATTAATTAAATTTATTAAATTATTTTGTTAGTCTTTAAAGTGCTACTTGACTGCTTTTTTTGCTTTGTTCTGAAAGGACTCCTTATGGCCAGCTGGTCAAACTTGTACGTCCTCCAGCTGTGAATTTTCAGGCAACAGAGGGCTGAAAGAGAACCTGCTTCTTGCAATGCATTATAGCTACACCTGCAATTCCCAGGCATACACAGCATGTACAGCAGTGTGTTTAGTCAAGTTATTTTAAACTCTCTGACTTTGACAGTTTTTCAAGCAGCTGCTAAAAATGAACTGTGCAATGTAATGTTACTTTTGGAATTGGAGGTTCCATTGAGGGCATCCAAATAACATAGTAGTGGGCACCTATTGATACTTATGTACAAGAAATTAATCGATGAAACTCCCATATACAGTAACAGGAGTTGCTCATATACATTTCCACTACATACACTCATGATGAGAGAATAATAACAGAGAGGGAGCCGTGCTAGTCTAGATACTATCAAAACAAAAAGCAGTCAAGTAGCACTTTAAAGACTAGCAAAATAGTTTATTAGATGAGCTTTCGTGGGACAGACCCACTTCTTCAGACCATAGCCATACCAGAACAGACTCAATATGTAAGACACAGAGAACCAAAAACAGTAAGCAAGGAGGACTAATCAGAAATTATCTTTTTCTGATTTGTCCTCCTTGATGAGAGAATAAGTTCCTTAGAGCAAAGGCAGGATGAATGATCTTCAGAAAGAGGCTGACCGTACTTGGAGATGGTTCTTGGACCAGCAGTAAGAGGAACAAAGGCTTTCCTTACTCACCATTGTTTCGGTTGAGGTCAAGATGGATCTTTCCTATCGGGAGAGTGTATCTGTTAGCCGATGGCCAAGGATGTTTGGTGAGGTGCCAGCTATGCCCGTTTTATACCATCCGTGACTTTAACCACTAGGACTCACTGTCCCTTCGCGGTGGGCAGCCCGGGCCAGGCTGACGGATGCCCCAAGGTCCTAAACACCCGTGACTTTAACTGCTAGAGCTCAGAGCCCCTTCGCAGTGGGCAGTCAACACTGACTGACAGGTGCCCCAATGGCAGCACTAAGAGCCTTTCCACACCCGTGACTGTAACTGCTAGAGCTCAGAGCCCCTTCGCAGTGGGCAGTCAGGATTGACTGACAGGCGCCCCAAGAGTTTGCCCCGTGGAGGCGGCACAACTCAACGCTAGGCTCTTAGTACTCTCACCTAATGGCCAGGCTTTATAGCCAAAATGGCTGAGGTTCTTTAATTGTGTTGGCTGCTTTACAGTAACCCAGAGAAACAAGTCAGGCTTATGCACAAACGGTTACCAAAAATTTATTAAACTAGATTCTAATCATGTGGTTAAAAAATTGCTGGTGCCTACTTATTTAAATGTATAGATGTTACACACACAAACAAGTTACAAAACTGAAGCCACGATCCCAAAGAAAGAAAACAAAGTATAGAGCTCTATTTCAAAATATGTGTACACTAAAGATAGGAGATCAGGTGTGGGTGCTTCTTACCCTCCTTGCATCTCTCGATTCCAGCGGTGCCAAGCCAGGATCGGTCACTTAATTCCGCGGAAAGACGAATAAGGGACAAGGCTTAGGGACCCTTTTAGCTGCAGAAGCCTTGGGAGGCTGTCACTTATCTGACCAGCAGATAGTGAAAAGCACTCAAAAATCATGGTGCTGTAGGTCCCATACTTATACCTCTGTACTCCTTTATTTTCTTTCTCCTTTCTTATGCCAAATTGGGGCTGGTCTGTCTGGGTGATGCCAGCTCTTGCAAGAGTAGTTTACACTTGCAAGGGAGAGAAACAATAAGTTTCAACTACTGGACATTCCTTTTGTTAGGGTAAATATTTTCCCACCTAGGATGTTAGTGTGTGTGCATCACGTTATTTAGTAGGGGCTAAGAGCCCTGGCTGTCACAGCTTCTCTGTCTGCTGTGAGCCTAATCGTTGTATATGTTCCCAGAGGCACATTGTAGCAGCACACCTGTGCTTCTCACAGCTTCAAAGGCTGTGCTGGAATTTATGTTAAGTGCCCTGTTGTTTTGGCTCCCTTGTTTTCCCAGCAATGGTGGTCTGAGAGGGGGGCTGCCTGTCTGGCTACAGGATCACCTCTTTTGCGTTTGCTCACCAGTGACAATAGAGAAGGACACTTTACTGTCACTCTATTGAAGGTTGAGTATAGTAGACGTATTACAATTGTTTTTTGGCCTCACTGATGACCCTGGAGGCTCTGAAATGTTCTTTCTCTTGCTTTGCCCTTAAAGGTAACTGTTATGCGGCAAGGGGCGGGGGGGCAAATGAGCCACTGGGCCAGGTGTGTGGGGGGCAGCTCCACACCCCTAGAAGGAGTGAAGCCTGGGACAGAGAGGATAGGCTAGGGCAGCCAGCCCTCAGGACTGTGGCAGTAGGTCCCTCTAACCCAGTCCTCAAAGGTGCACAAAGAGTGCAGTGCATCGCTCTGATAGTGATTTAAAGGACCTGGGACTCCAGCCACCACTGCTCCTGCAGTGGCTGGGAGCTCTGGACCTTTGAATAACAACTGTCCCTTTGTTGTTCCCCCACCTGACCTGACTGCAGTGTTGTGATGGATGAAGCTGGAGTGAATGCAATTTGCACAAGCTCCAGATTGTAATGAGTTTATTTTCTGTATGACCAATGCTGGACGAGAGGGGCAATATGAAAGGAGGGTTTGACTGCTAGAAAGCTGTGGCTCCTCTAGCATTTACTCAGCCTGAATGAGCCTATTCAAAACTAGTTGTCATTGTCTCTTTTTTTTTCTCCCTTCTTCATTATTCTCTATTCCCTTTTTACACCAACACAGATTTCATTCTCCATTGTGCCATCAAGTGGTGTGTAGGCCGTTAGGCAGTGATGTGTGCTTCTCTGATGTATAGCCTCATTTGGGATCTTTTATTTAAAAAAAAATGCGCAAGTGATATCTGCTCAGGAAATTTTGTGACAGTGGTTTCTTTGCTAATTAATAAAAAAGAAATATTTACAAGAATCTGTTTGTAAATTAAGTATCTCTGAAATCCAGAAACATGTAAGAAGCACATTAATATGTAACAGATATTTTTACCATTTTAAAGGAAATATTTCTACACTATCATACAATATTTTTCTCTGAGGAAATATACCTAATGTAGCAATATAACAAACTCCTTATATTCTTCTTTGAGTTGTGTCCCCATGGATGCTTTACTGTTGTCTCAAATGTGCGTGGACTTTCAGGCCCTTGGTGGAAAATGTGTTTTTCCATACAACCTCATGCTGCACATCAGTTCCTTCTGTACTGACCTACCCTCAGTTCTTCCTCTACTGCCTTGGCCTAAGATGGAGCTCTAGTATGTTCACCTTGTGCGGACCTCAGCATGTTTGAAAGATATTTTTTGTTTGTTAGTGTAGAATTAGTTAGAGAGTAGTAAGAGGTTTGTTTTTTTTCCCTTCCTCCTTTTCAGGAGGCTGTCCCAGTCAGTGAGCCACTCTGAGTGTATCTGCTGTTTGTGAGCGTCTCCTTTCTATGCAAAGAGTAACTCTTTTGCCCACCTCTCAAATCTAGAGCACAGAAGAACTGAGTGACCAAACGGAGGGCTTTGATGATCGAGCACTTACTTTGACCTTTTTCAGAATTAGATCAGTACACACCACATACACCACACATCTGTCTCTGGACAGATGTGGCACCCATTCAACCTTGGCCAATGGCTCACCTGAGAGCAGGATGACCAGAAATGTTTGGCAGAAGAGCATGGGAGGGCCTGGAACAGCCCCACTCTGCGTAGACTCCACTCCCAACTGTGGCCCCAGTCCTTGACTCAGTCCTGTGCTCCACACCCAACTCTGGCCTCAGATCTACTCCTAGCCTTAACCCCTTGGCACTGCTCTGTTCCTAACCCCAGCCCTCCTTTATTCCTGTCCACATCCTTCCAATCTGAGGAGCGCTGGTCCAGCTCCCAATCCCAGTGTGGGCAGTGCACAGACAGAAGTTGGAGAGGCACAACTCTGAGAAGTTTGGGGACCAATACCTTATGCAGAGTATTTTTCCACCCTTGCCTCTGGAGAGGACCTTCCACTCATTCCTCCAATATTCTATTGGAGCTGGGTTTTGATCTAAATTACTAGGTCCTTATCAAAATGACATCTGACTTCCCCCCCCGCCCCCGATCAACTTGAATGTGTGATCATGGAAATAAGCACAGATGATAAGCCTAGTATAGATGGCACCATTCTAGAAAAGTGTGTATCTTGGTCATCATGGTCTTTCATGGATGGCACTGGGGCCTGGTGGAGCTATTCATCCCCAAAATACTTCAGTATCATCATCAAACCCACTGCTTTCACTCTGAAATATACAGTGAAGTGTTGTAGCACTTTAAAGAATAACACAATAATGTATTAAGTGATGAGCTTTCACAAGACAGACTCACATCTACCTCTCTGTGACTGTTCACTGAAATCTGATATCTGTATTTGTTTAACTAAATGCTTGCCTAACTCCATTACTGTAATATCTTTCTGGACACCTCCCCAGTTTTTAAAAATGGAGGAAAAATTGTAATTGAAATTATTTTCTTTCTTGTTGTGGTTTCTGCTGTTAGGAATAAGGGAATTTCAAAGTTGCCGCGGTCCTTTCGAAAAGGAGCCCCATCTGGATGAGCTGTGTGGCAGCGAGCCGTGTCAATTTCAAAGTACCGTGGCTGCCGGCATTTTAATGAGGTGCTGAATATGTATTTCAGCGCTTCATTAGTAAACTTCGAAATGGCCATAGTGTAGACGTAGCCAATGAATAGAGCCTATGTCAAAATAGAACCATTGGACATACTAATTTAGAAATAGATGCTATTCTGTGTCTTAACAGCACTTATTTCAAAACAGGCGCTGTTCTTCAGAGAATGAGGTTTATCCGTTTTGAAACTGAATTTATTTCCAATTTATTTATTACCAATCAAATCAATTTCAAAACAGCAGTTGCATGGTGTAGATGGTAGGATAGTTATTTTAAAATAACAGCTTTGCTATGTAGACCTACCCTAAGTCTCTCCTTTTTCTTCTGAGACAATGTTGGCACTCCCCTATGGTTATGAAGCCTTGCAGCCCAGCTGCACTGAGGCCTAAGACCAATGCTGACCCCCGCCCCAATCTCCCTCCCGTGGATGTCTCCTGTAAGTTATGCATGCATTCTTCAGAGCTCTACAGGGACTTTGTGGATTACTTGCTTTAATGGTCATGGACTTTGTAAAGCTACTTCTAAACCACAATTTACTCATAGACAAAGCATGTGAAATATATAGATCTTTGAAGAGTAACAACCCCCTGCGTGCAAGATACTCCATTTTGCTCTCCCTTTCTTCATGCCCTTTGAGTCTTAGTGTTCTTCAGGGGGTCCAAAATCCTTCTGCACCCTGCTCCTCTTGCCCGACCATCTCCAAACAATAGATTCAAACACATTGGCCGTATCTACACTAGCCAAAAACTTCGAAATAGCCATGCAAATGGCCATTTCGAAGTTTAATAACGAAGCGCTGAAATACATATTCAGCGCCTCATTAGCATGCGGGCAGCTGTGGCACTTTGAAATTGATGCGGCTCACCGCCGTGCGGCTCGTCCAGACGGGGTTCCTTTTCGAAAGGACCCCGCCTGCTTCGAAGTCCCCTTATTCCCATCTGCCCGTAGGAATATGGGGACTTCGAAGCAGGCGGGGTCCTTTCGAAAAGGAGCTCCGTCTGGGTGAGCCGCACGGCAGCGAGCCACATCAATTTCGAAGTGCTGCGGCTGCCTGCATGCTAATGAGGCGCTGAATATGTATTTCAGCGCTTCATTAGTAAACTTCGAAATGGCCATTTGGATGGCCATTTCGAAGTTCTTGGCTAGTGTAGACATAGCCATTGTCTCTTTCTGTCCTTCCCTTGTTTTTTTTTTTCCATTTCCTTATCCTCTCTGGGTTGTGGCTGACAGCCTCTTCCTATGTTTGTTACAGTTGTTTTGAGTGATTAACAAATGGCTTCATTGTCTTTCTAGGGCAAGATTAGTCAATTATTGATGACCGTTACCTACCCTTCCATTCAAGGACAGACACCAAATACCATACTCCCTCCTTTTAACATGAGAGATTGTCAATCTATAGTGAAATACATCAGTTAGGGTATAACCAGTGTTCATAGAATCAAGCTAGAATTCTTAAGTTCATAAATTTCATAATCTGTTTCCAGGTTCTGTGAAACATCTGCCTTTTGGCCTGTATAAGCTTCCTTCTGTTTTTCTGATGGAATGGAAGAACTTCTGGGAGGTTCACGCTGTGGAAGTAAACTTGATTTCCATAGGGACAATCCCCTGGAGAAGTTTGAGCATCTAATTAGGAGCCAGCAGATAGCAGACAGCAGAAGTCGTGGGTTGATATTTTTTGTTCCCCTTTTGAGATCACTGAAAAGTACATGGACTTGTTCCACAACTGTCCACAGCATGATAGTTTTGTCAGTTTTACCACTTTGAAAATCTCTTAAATGCTTGTGAAATAAAGCATTCATTCTGCAAATATGAATAGGCCCTTATTTGCCTGGGAATGCTTCCCATAGCAAATAGGCAAATAAAGTACTCAAGCTGTGGAATACAGGTACAGAATACTTCTTATTTTGAAACCATTTATACAATAGACCTGAGTGTAGCTGTGTTCTATAGTACTTACTTCACATTCAGGTTGATGCTTCTTATTCATCCTGGCTTCCCTTTAATCGTTCTGTAAGATAACCTTGTATGCCTGCATAGAGTATTCTCCACTGGATGGAGCATAATATGGCTTTTAAATATTGATGAAAAAAGGTTAATTTTTAATTTTCCATTAATTTAAGCTTGCTAATTAGAATTCTGTGTGCTTTTATCTCAAAAAAACTTCTGACAGCATGTGACTTAATGCGCCTGCACACTGAGATAAATATAATGCCATGGAATCTTATTTTGCCAGGGGCCAACATGCAATATTTGTTACAAGAAAAGGTCTTTGTGCAGTTCTAGGTATAATTACACTTCTTTTTCAACTGTCTTCTCTTTTCACATTTTGATTTTTACTTATCCCTTGACGATCTTTCCATAATGCTGCTGCCACTGTTCCAAACTGAGCAGGAGGTTTGCAGTATCTGTTTCCTGTGAACTTGTCTGTCTTGACATCACTCTATTGATCTTGTGACTGAGAGATAGCTGTGTAGTCTGTATTCTGTCAAAACAAAAAAGCAGTCATGTAACACTTTAAAGACTAACAGAATAATTTATTAGGTGATGAGCTTTCGTGGGAGAGACCCACTCCTTTGGATATGAAGAAGTGGGTCTGTCTCACTCAAACTCATTACCTTATATATTATTCTGTTAGTCTTTAAAGTGCTACATGACTGCTTTCTTGTTTCTATTGATCTTGTATTTCTTACATTTAGTACTAGAAGATTTACCCAGCATTGCTCAGCTCCGTAACTCAATTAATTTTTGTATTTTGGAAAATAAAATGAAAATGTACATGCTTCATTGAAATCATTGCTCTGGGGTGGGGTTGGAGATAAGGCATTCAGTATGCCGGTTGCCTCAGGGAGAGAGGACTACCGCAGTTCTCTCTCACTACAGCAGCTTGGGGCCAGGTGAGAAGTGCCTCTCCAGAGCTGCTGTAGCTCCAGCTGGCAGAGCCAGGGGAGAAATATATATTCCCCTGCTGGGCAGGTCTAGGTTGGTATGGCTCCTGCGCTCCCCAGCCAGAGTGAGGAATGCAGCAACTGCACTTTCCCTTTGCTTCCTGACAAAGGGAAACAGCCAGCAACGTTTGTGTATGAATTGGAGGAGGGGAGAGCTTCAGTCTTCCCACCTTCCCTAAAGGGTGCCTGGTGGGCCGGAGGCTCAGGGCTGGGGCAGTCCCCAATGTGGTTGGGGTTGGGGGAGGGAACATCCCAGCCAGCGCCTTTCACTTGCCTGGTGATTCTGTCTCTTTCTGTTCAGTTTTATGAAAAACAGTCCCATTCCAGGCACATCCTATTTTCCTGACACAACCAAACCCTTATTTTGCCTTAAGTTATACGAGGAGCTCTATGCTGAATTTGGTGGTTCTAGCTCTTATAGTTTAGGAGGCATTCTTGAACAAGCAGACAGACACACAAACTCTCTCAAATAATTAGTAGCCGAAGTCACTGGAACAATATTATCTTGTTGTTGTACTTGCTTTCAATACAAGCTGATCAGTACTTTTAGCAATTTCCAGTTCTACTTCTGGTGGCTGTCACACTTGTATGTTCATTCTTGTTGTTTTTGTTATGATGAAGGCAACAGAAGTCAGTGTGTTTTTAAACTGAGTTTCAGCTATCTGAAATTCACACATTCAAGACTATATGTCTGTAGGAACGTGTTCATATATGAGCACTAATCTATATCTACACCAGGGAGTTTTGTAGACAAAACTGGGGTTTTACAGACAAAACTCAGAGTATCTTAACACAAAATGCATTTTGTTGACCAAAACTGTCGACAAAAAAGCTGTGTAGATGCTCCGGGGGGGGGGGGGGGGGGCCTTTTGTCAACAGAGCCAATCAAAAGACTGATCTGCTTTTATGTGAAGACATGATTGGTCCATGGAAGTTTTGTCGGAATCTCTCTTCCAACAGTAACTTATGTAGACAGATGCTTCTAGTGTAGATGTAGCCTAAGGGACCAGTTCTGCCTTCAGGTGCAACTTCTGTTGACAAAACTGGATACCATTGTTCCTTTTGACGTCAGCAAGAGCTGTGCCTGTGTATCAAATGGCAGACCTGGACCCCAAACCTGACTGTCATTTACATTCAGCACTTTAGTCCATTCTGGTAGCGTATCTCTTATACACCTTATGGACCTTATGCGTGTTGAAAAGTAATTTAGAAACAAGTCGACAATATGTTTTACACCCAGTTTAAGGCCTGCTTATTCTCAAGATGGAAGAAAGGGGCTTGGTTAAGATAAAAATCAGACCTCAAGAATTTCAGATCATGTGGAAATCCATTATAAAGTGGCGGCACAGTGTGTGATCAACTTCTGCCTGCCTGCCTGAGCTGTTGTGGGGCCAGAGTTAGCACATTCCATGTCCAAATTACGTTGCCTCTGGAGTGGGCATTGTTAGACCCTGATTGTGATGATTCACTGAAATAGCTGTTTTATTATTGGTTATTGCACTGGGGATAGTTCAGCTTTGTGTGCTTGACATATTAATATGCTGTTATTTCAGGAGTTTTTATTTATAACTATACCAGTGCCCAAGGAGAGAAATCGACTGTTACTTTCTTGTCCTGTCTCCTTTTTTTCCTGTGACTCTGGTGGAATTTGTATGGTTCTGTTGCTTGTCAGACACAGCCAGCCAGAACGCTTTGGAATTCACATTTAATTTGTTCATAGCACAGCATGCAGTAGGGTTGATGGCGGCAAGTTAATATGTGTGCCTTAATGAGAAAACTGTTTGCCTCCCAGGTTTTGAGATTTGTGCTAGTTTTATTTGTCAATCTGACCAAGGCAAGAACCACAAGAAATCACAGCCCTCCACTGAAATATTTTATTTACTTTGTAAATGCTTTCGCCTGAAGACAATTCAGTGGAGTAATTAAATAGTAGCTTTTCCCATTTTGGAACATGACTTTTTTTCCATAATCTCTGCAGTTAACAATATGTCCCTGTCAGAGTTATGTCTCATAAGTGTTGCTTGATTTAAAATGTCCCTGTATTTTTAGATCTGCATTTCCCTCTGTCTTACAAATAAAACTCATACCCTTCTTTTCGTTGATGCTTGCATTTGGGGGTTTTATGCAGGAAAATGCAGTAGTCCTGTAATAAGAAATGTGAATTTCCATGCTCCCTAGAGGTATCTGGAATAAAACAAAGAACATTTGGCTTCACTTGATTTTCAAAATCCAGTGGCTATGCTTCCGTTGCAGACCATGATTAAAATTGGTGTGATTGACTAAATTTACGACTCCAGGTTTTTAATAGTGGCAAATTCTTTCCCTGCATTTTTTTAATATATCCTTGGGAAACTTGTCTTTTCTTTAACACAAATTTAGATGCATTACAGTGCATATTAACCTGGAACTGTGTGTCATCCCAAAAGGCAGTGAAGGCTGTCAGTCAGTGCATTCAGTGAACATTACAGAATGTCTTTAAATGCCACCACTGGTCATAGTCAGACCTGACTTTCTACACTTTTGGAGTGTGGGGAGGAAGGACACTGTCAGAACACTTAACTCCAAGCCCTGATTTGCATGGAAAGAGGCGCGCTGAGGTGGGACAAAGAGGGCAAGTACCCTAGGGCCGGCAATTCAAAAGGGTCCAGGGCTCCGAGGAGCAGTGGTGTTCAAAGCCCTGGGCCCTGTGAATCGCTGCTTGAGTTTTGTGTGTCATTCTCTGGCCAGCACTGAGGGCTGCTGGGGTGGTGACCATGGTGCTGGGCTGGCTGCCTCTGGCCCTGCCACTTTCAGGAGCGCAGGGGCTCCCACATCCCAGGGCCCAGTGAGCTGTTGGCTCCCTTGCATGGAAAGTAGGGCCACTTTTTGTAAAGGGGTGAATTTTTAAAACCTGTTTAATTAAACAAGTACAACTTTGTGTGTAGAGACTCCTCTGTTAATTTAAACCTGGCCTGTGTCAGTTCAGCTTGCATTGCATGCTCAGGCTATACGACTATGAACTAAAGTTTAAACCAGAGTCAAATGTCCACAGAGGTTTGCACCAATTTAAATAAATCTGTTGAATCACATTTTAAATGTAGTCAGTACAACAGCTGCAAGCAGCGGCGTGTTTAGCTTTTTAGTGGTTAAAGGAAGAGGTCAGCCTGCGATGGAATTGAACATCTTTTGTCGTGCTCAAGCTTTAGTCTCTCAAACTCTCTTAACAAACAGCTGTTTTAGTCTGCCTCTGATTGATCATACACTTTAAAGGCTGGTGTTATGAAGTCCTGAGAGCTATGTGCATACACTGAGACCAGGCTCACTGATGGGGGGGCGGGAGAGGGGGAAGGAGAGAGGGCAGTTGTGCCAAGGTGCAGAAATTTAAAGGGGCCTGGAGCAACCAGCTGCTGCTGCTACTATGACAGCAGCAGCAGTCAGAACCCTGGGTCTTTGAATTGCCACTAGAGTGCTGGGGCAGGGAGTGGGGTGCACTGAGATCTTGGTGGCGCTAAGAACTGACTGCCCAAGGCCCCACCCCTTCCACCTGAGTGCCCCTTCCAGGGGCACGGAGCCACCCCCACACACTGCTTGCCCCAGGGCCTGGGGTGGCTGTCAGCCCTGCTGAAACAATGCTGCAGAAAGCAATGAGTGTTAGAACTATTCCTTCACCCGCCACCAAACCAGTGTGTTTAGGGATTCGGCCTGATATCTTTGCACAGCAGTGGGACATGTCTCAAAGAAAACATGTGTTTCCCCATCAGTCTGGTTATTGTTTCTGATGGAGAATTAGTCACCTTAAAGACTTTGCCCTGAATCGGGAGGAAAAGTCAAAAATTGGCAAATCTTAAAATAGGAAAATTTCTGAAAAAACTTTGCTTTAGGAGAATGGAAGCAGAATATTTTGGCTTGCTTATGGCTGCCTGGCTGCATGGGCCACTTCCTCCAAGGGCTTGCCTGATCCCTGCGGAGTTGGGGTGGGGGCACTCTGAAAAGCCGCCTCCTCATGTTGCCCAATTTTTTTCCAAGGGACTATCTGCTTGGGGAGTCAGGTAGTCGTTAAAGAGAAGGTGCTAAATTGCTCTTCCTATCCACAGAAGACAGGCCAAGAAATAATGGGTTTAAATTACAGCAAGGGAGATTTAGGTTTGGCATTAGGAAAAAAAGTAATTGCCAGGGTAGTTAAGCAGTGGAACAAATTGTGAAGGGAGGTTTTGAAATCTGTCATTGGACACCTTTAAGAAGAAGTTAGACAAACACCTGTGAAGGATGTTTTAGATAATATTTAGACCTGATTCCATGCAGGGGACTGAACTAGATGACCAATTGAAGTTCCTTCCCGTCCAACATTTCTTTGAGTCAGCTACTGGGGAAGCCCAGGTTGTCTGGTTGCCTGAAAACAATTGAAAGTTTTGACAGAATCGACACATTTATGGAAAACTCTTCAGTTCTACCAAATTAGCATTTTTCTGAAGACGTTTCCATTGGAAACTTTTCAACCAGCTCTACTCAGGATGTCCTAGATTTAAGGAGTCTGCTCCCTTTCTCCCCATTTACTAGGAGGTAAGGGGTAGGGATAGGGAGTGAATGTTTGGAATGCACCAGTAAACATCTTTGTTAGGATCCAGGAAGAGCAGATTTGTGTGCAGCCCTTTAATGAAAGGCTTTGCAATCTGGATATAAATAAACTTCTATTTGACAATACTCTGCCACCGAGAATTATTTTTTACAAGACAATAAGCCAGCCTTGTAGTTAATTCCGCCTACAGAAGACACAAGTCACAACTGATCTTTCTTGAGTTTCTTAGAACTGAAGACTAAATGTTTGTGTGCAGCACCCTGCCTAGGGGGAGAAGGAGAACTCCATTCAAGTATGGTCTTGGATATTGGAGTATATATATAGAGAGAAATAATCTTTATATATTGGCACACACTGGTTTCTAATAAAAACTATTCTTTCCCGCTTGTTTTATTAAAACAACAACAGAAAGCCAGTCCACTGACAGAGTGTCATCACAACAAAAGCCTTACAAAAATTGAAAAGGAAAAATTTGTCACTTATGTAAAGGAAAAGTGTGGCTCAGGCAGGAGCGTTGGAAGGAACTGAACAGTGCTGGCCTTGGGCTCCAAACAAGAATCATCTTGCAGATGCAGGACAAAATGGCATAGAGGGCTGTTGACTATGTTTAGCTGCTGGTGAGGTAGCAAGTTGAAAGTGGCTCTGGCAACACAGGAGCGAGGTGGCTGAGAGGCCATGTCCCTTGCTTGCCATTGTATGCAGAACTCTAGCCTCAGCATTTCTCCTGATGTTTTTCGGGAGATGATAGAGAAATTGGCTCTCCCTCTGGACATAGCCCTAAATATTAGAACAGTCTGAGATTAATTTGTATGTACATTACCTGGCAGATGGGAGGATAACAAACAATAGCAGACTGCCAGGTGGTATTTCATAACCCAGCATGGTCCTGGCAGCTGGATTTGCCTCCTGTTGATAAAGAGTTAATGGGAACATCTTAATGAAGAGACTTCTCTACAGTCAGGAGACAGTAGAGGTGTAAGAAGTTTGCATTTTTATTAACCTACAGCTGTTCAAGAAAGAGAAATAGGTGGCCCAGTGCAAAGACAAGTGGAGACAATGGGAGTCTTTTCATTAACTGCAGTGAGGTTTGACTCAGATACATGCAGATTTGCCTTTAAAATATATTCACCACTGAATTCAAAAGCCATGGAGAGAGGGCTCCGAAATGGGTGCTTCTGTAATCACACCAATAAGACTGTTTGTGGTCTGTAGTTCATTGACAATATTGCAGTCTGACCACGTTAATCACATCATTTCCTGACTCACCTTTTCTAATTGCTGAGATTGTTAGTTACCTGTATTACACTAGCACCTAGCTGTCCTACTGTGCTAGACACTGCATGAGTACTTAGCAAATGATACTCCCCCTTCTAAAGAGTTCACCGTTTAAATCGATAAGGCAGACAAAGGGTTGGAGAAAAGAATTTCATTATAATTTATTCATTCTGTTCGATATATGGGGAGCTGAAGTTCAGAGAGACTCAGTGGCTTGACCAAGATCACACGAGATGTTGGCAACAGAGATGGGAATCTAGATCTCCTAGGTCTTGATCCAGCACCTTAACTACAAGCTTGCCCCCTCTCTCTCATATAGGGGAAAAATAGGGCAAGATTCTGTACATCAGGATTTTGTTCTTCTCCCAAGGAAGCAGTGTGGCCACAGAATGAAACCAACCATTCCAAATACCTCTGCAGAAACACCTCACCCGTTTGCTACTAGGGTTCCATACTCCTAGCCAAACATCTCCTGACACATGTTGCCCGCGTGATTATGACCCGCAGGACATAATTTCAATTCCCAGAATGAGACCGACCGGTTGAATTGAAGCGTTGATTGTTAGTGCACAATTAACACTAAAAAGGACACATACAAAATGCTGCAGGATGCGGTTTGTTTTTTAAACTGTTCACAGGCTCCCGTATCGGGGCAGAGAGGGCAGTTGCTCTGGGGCCTGGTGATTCAAAAAGGCCTGGGGCTCATGTGCGCTGCTGTTGTCATCACAGGAGAGGCAGTGGCTGGAGCCCTGTGCCATTTAAATGGCCATTGGAGCACTGTGAGGTGCACTGAAGATGGCGCTGAGGGCAGCCTAGGGTGCAGGGGAGGTGCTGGCTGCCCCCAACTTCACCCCTTTGGCCCAATGCCCTGTCCCTTCTGGGAGTTTGGAGCTGGAGCTCCCAGTCTTCCTCAGGAGCTCAGCAAGTCTATCAGCCTTCCTACTGCTCAGGCAAGAGTTGCTACCCTCTTCTCTGAAATATAGCCAGCTGTGAGCTGGAGTGTGGCAGATGTTTGCCATTCTACTGCTGTTGTGCCCAGGAGATGAGAGCAGGCAGTGAGTTGTGATTATATAGCATTATGGACACTTGAAAATGACTGTTTTATTTTTCACAAGCTTTAGGAACTGCATGGAGCTTGTACCTTTTAAATCTTTATCCCAGACCTGAATTCCTCCTGTGCTGCTGATACAAGGGGCAGTCTAGTTCCTCCACTGATTAATCTTCCTCTAAGCTGTGGTATTCCTTCACAGGTGATACCAGCATGTACAGTGTCCTCAGTCACAATCTTCTGTAAGATCATCCTTGGATTTCTATGCTTTCTCTTTCTTTGTTCATGCCCCCAAAATGATGATGGTTTAGATGTCTCCTGCCTTCCATCAGGCATGTTTGTCTGAACTTCCTGAGCCGCCTTTGATATTTGCTCAGTCATTTCCCTTACTCCTGCATTTGTTGTTTTTCCATGAAATGTGTGATGTCTTCCTCTCAGCCATCTGTGAGAGGCAGCTTCACTCTTTTCTTTTAGACACTACAACCTCTTCTCTATACAGTAGCATTCTCACTACAGTCATATGACATAATCTGAACTTTTAATTTGGTGTGGAGCCCACTGTTTTACCAGATGCTGTTCATCCTTGCAAAAGTTTTTCCCAATCTTGTATGAATATCCTTTATTGCCGTCACCTTCCCACCTTGTCATGTGTGTAGATTAAATAGCTGAAATTTTCTACTATTTTGATTTCTTTTTCATCCACATAAACTTTTACATCTGTTGTCTACTTTCCTACCTTTCTAATGTTGGATTTCCCTACACTTAACTTTCAGTCCAATTTTTCCTTTTTTTCCCTCTTTGTCAGATGTAAGGAGAATTTATTCCATTCCATGCCTTACTTAGTAAAGCAATGCCATCAGCAAAGTCAAGATCACGTATCTCACCTCCATTAAACCTTTTCCACCATCAAGAATGCCTTTGTTGTTCACATCATCTACTGGTTTATTGATAATGCAAAGAGAACTGAGACAATGCACTCCCTTGTCTAACACAACCCACAGACTCTAACCACTTATCCAGGCTTGTGTCTGATCCTCCATCATATAAACTCTTTTATGTTAATATGTTGTCTGGTATCCCATAGCTCCTGACGATATTCCATAGAGTGTCTCTGCAGACAGTACTGAACACTTTCTAAAAGTCAAAAGTTAATTGGGATTATTTTTTTACCAAGCAGTAGCTTTTTGATGATCTTCCAAGCAGTGAATGGGTTGACAAAGTGATCTCCCTGGATAGAACCCAGACTGTTCTTCTTGTAATAGTTCATCAGCTGCTGCCTTCATCCTATTCAGCCTAATAGTGTCCAGAACTTTGCTCAGGATTGATAATGCATAAGGCCATACTTTTTGCCAATGCCACGAGGATAGTTTTTCCAACCTTGTGGCCCTTGAACATTGTTTTTCAGTTAGCTATTTAATCAGAATTTTGCCCCTCCCCTCCCCGCCTTTTAGCTGAATATTGTCAGCCCCAGCAGCTTTGCCATATTTGGGTCCTTTGATAACACTTTAATTTCATCAGGTGTTGTCTGTGCCTCTTCTATTCCTACATTAGTGTTAGCCTGTGTAGGGAGGCGGAGTGGCCTGGGTCCCCACTGGAGAGCGAAGAGGCACTATGCATACCTCAGTGGGCAGAGCCAAACCGCTTCACCAGAATAATTGGGGTGGCACCAGAAGTATAAACGGAAGGCTCCAAAGCTCAGTTGGGCCAGAGCCTGTGGAGAAGGATGGCCCTGCTCTACTGCAGCACCCAGGAGGGGAACTGGTGCCTGGCCAGCCCTTAGCCTCAGAGGAAAGGGGCCCCGATGAGGTGTCAGGATTACCTTTGGCTGTGTACCCCAATGATCCTGAGCACCAGTGGGAGTCAGAGGTACAAAAGCCTGGGGAGGCAAGAAGGAGCCCAGGGGCAGCTGACGACTGGCTAGCTGCAGAGCTATAGATGTCTCGGTCGGTGTGTTGCGGCAGGATCCCAGCCACAGATAGGGCCCTTGGCTGAGACATGCTGGAGTAGGGTGGGCCTGCATCCCCCTGACATCTCTGCCCCAAGGTGGCTGACTCCTCAGCCTTTGCCAGGAGGCTCCCAGAAAAACCGCTTGCTGATACCATAGACTGTCTGCCGGATGCAGACTACAGTGGTGTGAGGGCTTCTGTCAAGGCCTCAAACTATTACTATGAGTTGCCTCTGCTGGAAGGGCCTAGAACTATAGATTGTGTACACCTTGGCCCCAGCATGGTGACCCCTGGCTGATGGCAAACTGCCCTGAGAAAATGCAGCCTCCCTTCCCATGAGAGAGCAAGGGGGCAGTACAGGATTTCTCTCAGAGCTGTGCATGATGATCAGTTATGGACAGTTCAACATGGAGTGAAAACGTTCTGTACATCTTCTGTCTTTTGTCCTTCAAGTGTTTTCAACATCTACCCATGCGACAGCTGTTCTGTACAGCTCCTTGATGTCGTCCTTCTATCTTGTCTGCATCTCTTCATTTCTCTGTCTTTTTCACAGTATCTTTCATCAGCCCCATAGAACTCTGTCAGGTTTTTGCACTATTCCTCTTTTTCCTTCAAAACTTTCAAGCGTGCCAAGTTGCTGTCCATGTTCCGGACAAACTCTGTGCATTTTTCTTCCAAATCCTTTGGAGGCCCTCTCCTTCCTCTGAAGTCCTGCTAACGGTTGTTTTTCAGTTTGACTGTCTTCCAGACATGCATCAGATTCACCCTCAGCAACACTGGAAAAGTTGCTAAGTGTGGGCTGAGTAGCATTTCTTTATCCCTGAGCTTCTCTATTGCTATAACACTTTTTGTCCATTTTTTGTATCTTTGAGTTCATTGTAATGGGCCTGTGAGCGGTTCGCACCTGGGACCGGGTGGGCTAGTGGCTAGGCCCCCTGTCCAGGGCCTGTTGGGTGGGTCTTTAGCCCACCCAAGGGTATATGGGTTAAGTTTGGGGCATGGCCCCAAGAATCTAGTTCCCCCTTTGACGGGAGAGGGGTTCCTGGGGAGGGCTCCCCACTCCCCTCAGTGCTTGGGGGAGGGTCTTGGGCTGTGCCCTCTGACAGCTGACCGGGTAGCAGCTCTGGCTTGGGGCCTGCTGCCTCCGAGCCTGTGCCTGCTGCTTGGCTGGTCAGCCCCAAACTGGGCTGGCTTCCTTCCCTTTAGACCCCTCAAGGCTTGACACTGGCCCCAGGTGAGCCAAGGTGGGGCTGATTGGGCCAACAGGCCTTCTTTAACCCCTGCCTTGCCTGGCCTCCCTCTTACACTCTTACAGGGCCCACTCTACAAGATAAGGATCAGAGCCAGCATCTGCTTTTCTGCTGACTGACTCTGCCCCTACCCCCATGAAGAGAAGAGACCCATCTCTTCAATATACGCACATGGCAGATCTGCTGACAGTCACATTGTCCAGTAATCTTGTGTCTTCCAACATAAGAGAATTCACAAGATGAGACTCCCTCCTATCTTCACAATGCTTTTACCACAGATTCAAGAGCTGTTTACCACTACTGCTTTGGTTGCCTTCCACTGATGTCCCATGATTCCTTCCCAGCCAGGAGAGTTGTTGCAAATTTGTGCATTGAAGTCATCTATTATCAAACTGATGTCATAGTTAACTACATCATCCAATAATTGCCGCTCCTGTAAATGGAATATGTTTTTTTTTTAACTCTTGTCTGCTGCATTTTTGTATATATTTGGATGATTATATTGTTTGCATGTCTTGTTTGTGCCCAGTTACTGTTGCTCATTTGCTCCCAAATCAACACTGTCTTAGCTGTGATGTTACCCAATGTAATTCTCACACTTCTTTCTAATGTTCCTGCTCTTGAATATAAGACTGTAGCACCATCAGACCCCATCTTGCAACTCCCTGGTAATCTTCTCTCGTTTGCACCAATTATGTTCAAATGCTGTTTTATTTGCTTTCTCAAGTAACCTGTGCCCGTGTTCTCATACTGTACAAAGTACTGCATTCCATTTGCCTATGCTGGTTGAGATTTGATCATTCTCTGTCTCAAGCTCTGTCTGCACCCTCTGTCCTCAAGTTTTGTTTTAACGAAGATGTTCTTTGTGTTTTACTAGAGTGGGTTGCAGAACTTACCTGAGTGTATCTGGGCTTGGGACAAGCACTGTTGCTAACAGTGGCAAAATTAAGGCATGTAGGTCATGTAGGCTGCACATAAATCCAGGATACTGGGGAAGGGGTAAATAACACTTTAATGCATTTAAGGACAGAGGCAAAGTTGAGGGGAATCTGAGGAGAATTCTTTCTGGAGAGGAAAGGGTTGAAGGCAATCTGAGTTATAATGATAGAGAAAGAAATTGTGGAAATAGAACCTGAGGTCAAACTAATGGCAACATCCTGAAATAAACAGAACCTGAGTAGGTCAATCAGTGGAACACTGTTGTTACTCGCTGTTTGTTGTAAGGAAAGTGCCACAGAAATGGTTCCCCCAGCCTCATGAGGATCTAGAAGTAGAGTGGTCAATAGCCTGATACAGTAAGGTCTCAGAGTATGCATAGTCCTCGCGTAACCCAGATTTCGCGTAAGTGGGGATCCGGCTTTTTCCCCAGCGGAGCACATGTTCTGCGGCTGGGGAGCCAGCAGAAAAGTAAGTGGGTGGGGGGGCAGTTGGGGAGGAGTAGGCGTGGTGGTGGGTTGGGGCCATGGGAGGTAGGTCAGGCTAACCCTGGGGTAGGTTAGGGGGGCGGGGGGCGGGGTGAGGGGTGGAGTTGAGCCAGAGCTGTGTGTGGGGTAGTGAGCTGGGCTGTGGGGGATTTGAACTGGAGCCAGAGTTTGGCGTGGGGCTGGGAGTTGAGTCGGAGCTGTGGCGGGGGGGGGGGGGGCATTAAACCTGGGTGTGAGGATGGAACCGGGGCCATGCATGGGGTGGGTGAGCCAGCAGGGGGCTTGAACTGGGGCTGGGGAGGTTGAGCCAGAGTCGTGCCAGAGGTGTGGTGAACTAGAAGCAGAATTGGAGGGTGAGTAGGAGCTATGCATGTGTGGCGAGCTAAGCTGGGGGCTGAGGCGGGGCTGTGTGGAGCTGGGGGAGGTTGAGCCAGGGCCGGGGAGGGCAGGAACAAGTTAAGTGCAACTAGAAATAACGCATTTCCAGGGTTCACTGCAGGCATCCAGTGTCAGCTGTGTAAGAGCGGGGTCCCGTACTCTGCGTTTGCGTACTCTAAGACCTTACTGTGTTTTTAATTACCTTATAAGAGCGTATTATCACATGAAAAAAAAACCTGTATTAAAAGAACATTAAGGCTGCAAAGAAAGCACTGAGAAATTTGAAAATTCTGTGCTGACCTCCTGCTGGAGGCATCATGTCCTGTAAAGGAGTAGTGGAAACCTAGAATGGCAGCATGAGATGCAGTCTCTCTCCGACTGGCTTTAAGGGCAGCCATTCTGAGTCCAGTACGCCCATATAAGAGGAGCTGCAGTGCAGGTCAGAGGACAATTGCTGCCTGGAGCTGGAGGAGTACGGCTGTGGTTCCTGGCTGGCTGAAGAAGCTACAGGATGATGGAGAGAGCAGTCGCTAGCAGGGGATGGGGGGAGCAGAGAAGTTGCTCTTGGCTGGCTGCTGGACTTTGGCAGATGTAAGCCCTAAGGTAAGGGCAAAGAAGGTGCAAGGGCTGCAGGGAACTGGCTCAAGGAAATGTAGTATCATTGCAAACAGTCAAAGGGACGTAGTGGGTGGCTTCTATTTGTAGAGTTTCCAGGTTGGGACCTGAAGTAGTGGGCAGGCTTAGGTCCTCCCAACCAGATGCTGGGGAAATAGCTTATACCCTGGACCTTGACCAGGCTCCAGAAAGCGGATTGACCTCTAAGGGGGATCAGTGACACTGGACTGTGCTGGATTTGTATACCCTGCTCCCCCCAGTGGGAAAATGAACTGTTTAGTGGCCTATATGGAGAGTTGGTAACAGACAGGACAGGAGGAGCAAAGAGTATATAGAAAGGAAGTCCTTGGGGCACAGTCCCATATTAGCCCTGGGAGACTATTAAATCGCTTGTGAGCTAGCCCAGGGAGGACTGCAGAGACATTCCATCCAAGAGGCAGAGGGACAGGCCACTGCTTGACTTTTTAATCCAGAAGAGGATTGATTTGTATTTTGCACCAACCATGTATAACTTGGCAAGAGCTGGCATTTAAAACCACCCACAAACTGAGGAAGTGATTGCAGGCACATGCACTCAGCCCCAGGGTACTCACAAAAGATTGTCTGTGAACATTTAACTTGCCCCCTTGTGCGTTACAATACAGACTTTCACTGCATGATCACATATTAGACCCCTACCATATTCGGCACGCAAAAAGGACAGTGTTGGAAAAAATAAGGCAGCTCTTCAGTATTCCTTTTTATCTTCCATTCAACATATGGCCATGTGCCATACAAGCGGTTTTCAGGTATCTAAAAGGATGTCATAAGGAGGAGGGAGAAAACTTGTTCTTCTTGGCCTCTGAGGATAGAGCAAGAGGCAATGGACTTAAACTGCAGCAAGGGAGGTTTAGGTTGGACATTAGGAAAAAGTTCCTAACTGTCAGGGTGGTAAACACTGGAACAAATTGGCAAGGGAGGTTGTGGAATCTCCATCTCTGGAGATATTTAAGAACAGGTTAGATAGATGTCCATCAGGGATGGTTTAGACAGTACTTGGTCCTGCCATTGGGGCAGGGGGCTGGAGTCGATGGCCTCTCAAGGCCCCTTCCAGTCCTAGTATTCTATGAGTCTATGAAACCCTACACTGAATAAGAAATTAATGTCCTAAGGCTTTTCTATGGTGCACAGCAATATGGTACCTGAGCTTTACTTGTCATGCATCATCCACATATTTGCACTCTTCTCCTTTTCCCCTCATGTCAAACATGAACTGCTGCCTTCACTTTCAGACCCTTCAGAGTTTAGCCTTGTTCTTTTTCTCATCTCTCGTGTTCTATGGAACCAGCAATCTCCAATTACTTTCCATTACAACATTTGCCTTTCTGGTTTATTCAAATTTTCCTCTACATACCATAGCCCTTTTTCATATCCTGCTCTTTATTTGTGCGAGAGGAGCACCTTCAAATCAGCAAAGCGACAACATGCCCTTTCTTCAAACTTGCTGGTGCCATGTAGCAGCTTTGCACAACACAACATTTAAGCAGCTGATGAGCACCCTTTTTGCTGTTACAGTCTTCATAATCGTCCTACCTTTCTCTTGGGGTTCCCTCATCTGTTTGTTATTTTCATTTGTTGTCTTTCATTTTATATCATTTTGGCCGTGTCTACACGTGCACGCTACTTCGAAGTAGCGACGTCAACTTCGAAATAGCGCCTGTCACGGCTACACGTGTTGGGCGCTATTTCGAAGTTGAAATCGACGTTAGGTGGCGAGACGTCGATGTCACTAACCCCATGAGGGGATGGGAATAGCGCCCTACTTCGAAGTTGAACGTCGAAGTAGGGCACGTGTAGACGATCTGCGTCCCGCACCATCGAAATAGCGGGGTCTGCCGTGGCGGCCATCAGCTGAGGGGTTGAGACGCTCTCTCTCCAGCCCCTGCGGGGCTCGATGGTCATCGTGTGCAGCAGCCCTTAGCCCAGGGCTTCTGGCTGCTGCTGCTGCAGCTGGGGATCCATGCTGCATGCACAGGGTCTGCAACCAGTTGTCGGCTCTGTGGATCTTGTGTTGTTTAGTGCAACTGTGTCTGGGAGGGGCCCTTTAAGGGAGCAGCTTGCTGTTGAGTCCGCCCTGTGACCCTGTCTGTAGCTGTTCCTGGCACCCTTATTTCGATGTGTGCTACTTGGGCGTGGAGACGTTCCCTCGCAGCGTCTATTGCGATGTGGTGCTGCCCAACGTCGAAGTTGAACGTCGACATTGCCAGCCCTGGAGGACGTGTAGACGTTATTCATCGAAATAGACTATGTCGATGTTGCTACATCGAAATAAGCTATTTCGATGTAGCGTGCATGTGTAGACGTAGCTTTTCTGTCTTTCATTTTATATTTGGATTGCAAGATCTTAGAAAAAAAATCATGACGCTGCATCTTAAAGCAGCAAGCACACGGAAACCACCACATTCAGCATTTTCAGACGATTAGGATATGTTTTGTACAAATTATACCTTAGAATCATAGAATCCTGGGGCTTGAAGGGTGTGTCCATGCTGCAAAACTGTTGTTTCAAAATAATTTTGAAATAGCAGATGGCTTATTTCAAATTCTGTAAACCTCATTCTACAAGGAACAGCACCTATTCTGA